>NW_028270139.1:96166847-99158097 GCF_037043375.1 Chiloscyllium plagiosum
ACTCTCTCTCTCTCTCGCACTCTCTCTCTCTCTCGCACTCTCTCTCTCTCTCTCTCTCTCTCTCGCACACTCTCTCTCTCTCTCTCTCTCGCACACTCTCTCTCTCTCTCTCGCACACACTCTCTCTCGCACTCTCGCGCTCTCTCTCTCTCTCTCTCTCACACTCACACTCTCTCTCTCTCTCTCTCTTTCTCTCTCTCTCACACACACTCTCTCGCACACTCTCTCGCACTCGCGCGCTCTCTCTCTCTCTCTCTCTCGCACTTGCTCTCTCTCTCTCGCACTCGCGCTCTCTCTCTCTCTCGCACACACACTCTCTCTCTCGCACACACACTCTCTCTCTCGCACACTCTCTCTCTCTCTCGCACGCGCACACACACACACTTTCTCACTCACTCTCTCTCTCACTCACTTCACTCACACTTCACTCACACTTCACTCACACTTCACTCACACTTCACTCACACTTCACTCACTCACTCACACCTCACTCACTCACTCACACCTCACTCACTCACTCACACCTCACTCACTCACACTTCACTCACACTTCACTCACTCACTCACACTTCACTCACACTTCACTCACTCACTCACACTTCACTCACTCACTCACACTTCACTCACTCACTCACTCACTTCACTCACTCACTCACACTTCATTCACTCACTCACACTTCACTCACTCACTCACACTTCACTCACTCACTCACTCACTTCACTCACTCACTCACACTTCATTCACTCACTCACACTTCACTCACTCACTCACACTTCACTCACTCACTCACACTTCACTCACTCACTCACTCACACTTCACTCACTCACTCACTCACACTTCACTCACTCACTCACTCACACTTCACTCACTCACTCACACTTCACTCACTCACTCACTCGACCGATGAGCGCATCTGAGTCTAGAGGGTTGGTCCAGACAATATTTAATTTGTGTAATTGGCCACGGCCTGACTTCAAGTTTCACCTGTTCCAGAGATGTGTAATAATATACAGGTATCTGAAAAGGTTGATTAGACTGTCTACCATGTGTACCTCCTGCAGGTATGCCCTACAACTGAAATGACTGACCTCCAAGAATCGCAACAACTTCTTTCGCTTTCGGTATGACACCCACTAATGGAAAGTTTTCCATTGACCCCAGTTTTGCTCGTGCTCCTTGCTACTCTTGTCAAATGCTGTCTCGACGTAACTCTCATCCCTTCTGGAATTCTGCTTTTTGTCCACATTTGAACCAAGCCCATAATGAGATAAAGGAATGGCCCTTCTGGAACCTAAAATAGACATCAGCAAGCTAGTTATTGCTAAGCAAGTGCTACTTGTTAGCACTACTTAAAATTTATTCATTTGTGGTACGTGGGCATCATTGGCTAGCCAGCATTTATCGCCCAACCCTAGTTGCTGTTTGGTAGTGAGCTGCCTTCTTGAACTCCTGCATCCCTTTGCTGTGGATTGACCCACAATACCATTGGGGAGAGAATTCCAGGATGTTGACCCACCGACAGTGAATGAACGATGATATGTTTACAAATTAGGGTGGTGAGTGGCTTGGTGGGGAGGGGGTGGATCTTGCAGGTGGTGGTGTTCCCATGTATCTGCTGCCATTGTCCTTCTAGATGGAATTGATCGTGAATTTGGAATTTGCTGTCTGAAGACTTTTGGTGAATTTCTGCAGCCCATCTTGTTGAAACTGAGCATTCGGAGTTGAGAGAGTGGAATGCTTGTGTAGGTAGTGCCAATCAAGCAGGCTACTTTGTCCTGGACAGTGTCAAGCTTCTTTAGTGTTGTGGAGCTGCACTCATCTAGGCAAGTGGGGAATATTCCATTACACTTCTGACTTGTGCCTTGGAGAATAGGTGGACAGGCTTTGGGGAGTCAGGAGGTGAGTTACTTGTTGTAGTATTCCTAGCCTCTGACCTGCTCTTGTAGCCACTGTTTTTAACGTATGGCGAGTACAGTTGGGTTTCTGGTCAGTGATAACCCCAGAATGTTGACAGTAGGAGTTTCAGTGATGGTAACACCATTGAATGTCAATAGGAAATGGTTAGATTGTCTCTTGTTAATGATGGTCACAGCCTGGCATTTGTGTGGCATGAATGTTACTTACCATTTGTCATCTCAGGCCTGGATATAGTCCAGATCTTGTTGGATTTGAACATGGACTGCTTCAGTATCTGAGGTGTCATGAATGCTGCTGAACATTGTGGAATCAAAGCAAACATCCACACTTCTGACCTTATGATGGAGTGAAGGACATTGAAGCAGCTGAAGATGGTTGGGCTGGTGATGATCCCTTGTATCACTTTATTGACAATTCAGTGTAAATTGGTGGGATAGTAATTGGATTGGTTTGATTGGATTTGCCCTGCTTTTTGTGTACAGGATGTACCTGTAAACAAATTTTCCTTTTTCCACTTTGCCGGGTAGCTGTCAGTGTTGTAGTTGTTCTGGAACATCTTGATCAGGTGAGCAGCAGGTTCTGAAGCACACATCTTCAGTACTCTTGCCAGAAAGTTATTAGGGCCCATACTCTTTGGAGTATCTAGTGCCTTTGGTTATTTCTGTATACTTCAGTTTTTTATTGATCAAACCCATCAGCCACCCAGCAATGTAGCAGTGTCATTATGCTGTGTGCACTGAGGCCAGGCCAAGAGATAGGAACAGGACTGCACCATTCAGCCCCTCAAGCCTGCTCCGCCTTTCAATAGGATCATGACTGTTGCACTATTCCTCACATCACTTTCCTGCTATTTCACTGTAACCCTTGATTCCCCAAGAATCTCTCAATCTTCGCCTTAAATATGCACAAGGACTCTGCTCCCATAGCTCTCTGTGGTAAAAGAGTTCCAAACACACTCAACCCTTTGAGAAAAAATTCCTTTTCATCTCTTATTTGGCATCTCTTTATTCTGAGATTATGCCCTTGATGAACTGTTGAAGAATTCACCATAACCTAGAGTGGCTGTCTGTCAACAGACAGATCATGACACCCGAAACATGAGTGAGATAAAAACGGCTGGATGGTGGAGACCTGTGGTTAATGCAGCTGGAGCTACAACAAGGAAGAGGGAGAATCTGGAGGAAAAGCTCTTATTATGTCTTCTCCTCTCATCAAGCAAAGTATACAGCTGTGACTTATACGGATTATTTTAGAACATAGAACAGTACAGCACAGAACAGGCCCTTCAGCCCACAATGTTGTGCCGAACATTGATCCTCATGTAAGGTAAACCTAATGTATGAACCCTCAAATTTCTGTGACCATATGTATGTCCAGCAGTCTCTTAAATATCCCCAATGACCTCGCTTCCACAACTGCTGCTGGCAACGCATACTCTCTCGACTCTCTGCGTAAAGAACCCGCCTCTGACATCCCCTCTATACTTTCTGCCAAATAGCTTAAAACTATGACCCCTTGTGTTAACAATTTCTCCCCTGGGAAAAAGTCTCTGGCTATCAACTCTATCTATGCCTCTCATTATCTTGTACACCTCAATTTTGTCCCCAGCATTGAGTTTTCAGGGACTGTTTGAGATTACAAAAGTGAATTTATGCACTGCACCCATGTATTTTGAATTCTGATGACCAGGTGATTTTATTTTTCTGGTGTTGGGTGCAAAGAGCCTGTTGGACAGAACAAGCTTGCAGATCCAAATATGTAGTAACACCATCTACGTACAAGTGATTTGAGTGAAACATGGATATTTAAAATAATTGAGATTACATGTTAGCATATTATACCCCTCTTGCTGCAACTATTACCTAGAAGGGGTGTCTGCAGCAGTGCAACTGAATCCTAATTTTGGTAGACCATGTATCTTGAGTAGTTTGAAACAACAATTTTTTGTCACCTCTTCAAATCCTGTTTCTGTTCTTGCCACAACACTGAAACTGCTCTTGCAAAGTTAGAAAATATGTCCTTCCTCACTGACCTCCACCTCATTGTCAATCTCTCCTTGTTCTTTACAACCTGTCTGCCGCCTTTCACAATACCATCATCCTTGATGTTTCTCCTTAGTTAACCAGAAGAATGGTAATAAATTCACTTGATTCTATTCTTATCTGTTCAATTGCAGCCAGAGAATCTCCAGAAAAAGCTTTTCCTCTCTCTGTTTATTTTCCCTTCACTTGTTTTCAAACCTTCAAGGCCTTGCCCCTTCCTATCTCTATCATTTTATCTAGCTCTATAAATCTCCAATCTCTGTGCTCCTTGAGTTGGTACATCTTGTGTGTCGCTAGGTTTTTGTTCCAATGGGCAACGATGCATTCAGCTGACTAGATGTTTTGCTCTGAAATTTGCTCCATAAAGTTCTCTGCTCATTACTTTGCTCTCTCCTTTATGATGCTCTCTAAAACCTACTCTTTGACCAAGCTAATGGCACTCTGTCCAAGTAGCGCCAATGTTGGAGCATTGATTTAAAGGTAGACCGAGTAATGTGTTTCTAAATGTTGTACACACCTGATCTTTGGGGAGTCATCTGATTGTGCTGATCTGATTTAGTGGAATTTGGAAAGCAGAGGAGTAGAGTTGAAGCACTGGAGTTTTCCTATCGGCTCAACAGTTCCGAGATAGAAAACTGATGTGCTCCAATGCTTGTTACCAGTAGATGGATATAATTACAGTTTATGGATTAGTGGTGCTGGAAGAGCACAGCAGTTCAGGCAGCATCCAAGGAGCTTCGAAATCAACGTTTCGGGCAAAAGCCCTTCATCAGGAATTACAGTTTAACTACTTTACGTAAAGCAGTTTACAACATAAATGTGGGTGCCGGTACTCTACGTTTCACCTGCGTCAGAGGTGTGTAACAACATTTCTGGACAGGTTGATTAGGAAAATAGATTAATAAAAAACTTAGCTAGAGTAAATGTAGCTTTCTTGTCACAATCCAGATGTCCAAATCAACAAAGATTAACAATGTTTATCTTTTCCATTAGTGTTTCCGAGCATTCTGCTGCAAAGGACCACCATCACCACGAACTGAATACGATGTTGTTTGTGTAGGCCTTACAGGATCTGGCAAGTCAAGCTTGCTTACACAACTCTGCAGTGAGAGTACAGACAACATCATACCCACGACAGGTAACATTTAAGCAGAATTGCAGTAGCTGTGTGAAATGCTATCATGTAAATTGACCTCTGTTGCAAAGTCAAAGTGAGGTATTTTTAGGTAGCACAACCTTTTGTAAATGTTGGTGGTAATAATCTAAATCTGCTATTTAAGATGTATTTGCACTGACTTTGAGACTCTTGAATCCTATATTCCTTCAAAGGTGTGACACTCTATTCTTAACTTTTATTTTTATCTGCTGATTATCCTGTTTTGTTTCCCCTCTTTAGTATTTTAGCTTGGACTCTTCCCTTTACCATAATAATTCAGTGTAAACTCATTTGTAGAGTACAGGTTGCCCTTCGATGCCTTTTGCTGTGCTACGGTCAAAGATTGGTGAATTAGGCCTTTGGTCTTTTTATTCCAGTTCCCCTTTTAACATGGGATCATTTAGTTAATATTAACATTATTAAAATAATAACTCTACATCAGAGAGGTGTTCTAAATGTAAAGATCCGCAGATGTATTTCGTGAAATTAGACTAGATTCATAAAACTGTGACTTTGAAACGCTGAAAATACTAGAATTAATTAGCAGATGAGCTGATCAGTGGCAAAGGGAATTTAATCTGGATAAATGTGAGGTGATGCACTTGGGCAGGACAAGCATGCAAGAGAATACATGATGAACAGTCAGAGTGTTGGAAACACCGAGGACTAGAGAGGTCTTGGTGTGCATGTACACCAGTCCCGTAATTTCAGGACAGTTGGATAAAGTGGTTAAGAACGTACATTGGGTTCTTCTCTTTATTAGCTGAGGTGTAGAATTTAAGACCAGGGATGTTATGCTGGAACTGTATCATTGGTTAGACCACAGCTAGAGTATTACGTGCTGTTCTGGAATCCACATTACAGGAGGGAAGTGATTGCACTGGCGAATGTGCAGAATATGTTCCCTGGGCTGAAAGGTTTTTGGTATGAAGAGAGGTTGGATCGACTGATATTGTTTATTTTGGAGCAGAGAAGATAGGAGGGGTCATGATTGGGATGTATAAAATTGAGGGCCATAGGGTAGACTGGAAGAAATATTTCCCTTCAGAGGGATCAATGCATGACCAGGGGAATAATTTAAGGGAAAGGCAGAAGATTCTAGTGGGGATGACGAAAATTCTTTTTCAATCCAGAGGGTGGTGGGAATCTCACTCCTGTACAGCTGTTAGAAGCAAAAGCCGTCAGAATATTTAAGAAGTATTTAGATGTGCACTTGTGCTGCCAAGGCATATAAGACAATGAACCAAGTGTTGGAAAATGCTATTAGAATGGTGAAGTAGCTGTTTTAGACCAGAATGGGCACGATAGAGCCTTTTTTTGTGTTGTAGATCTCTGAATGTAGGTCTGATAGTAACTGAAAGAAACTGAGTTAATGTTTCAGGGCACCTTCAATATTCATTGCCTTCACTGATGGGGAGTAGCACTCAGTGTGTACCTAACTATAAAATGCACTGTAGAAATTCACGAAGGCTCCCTCAACAGATTCCTTTCCAAACCATGCATCATCCTAAATTGGAACCATATTGCCGTTCCTTCTACTAAATCCTGGAACTCCCCCTTTACTGATATCATATATAATGGATATGGGCAGCAAATGCTGGCCAGGCCAGAGATGTCCACATTAATGAACAAATTCTTTCTTAAAAAAAATATTATTTAGATCTCCATAGAGTTGACTCTCACACATGTGAACTGTCTGTGGACCTTTGAGCTTGATGGCTTATTTGCCAGTCTTGGCCAACAATGTAGCAGTAACCACACTTCAAAAAGTGTATTGTAGGTTGTATATAGCTGTGGCATTTGTCTCAAAGCAGAAATTGCAGGATTTTCCTGCTTGGATTAGCTTTACCCTTTCTTGTTCCACGTGTTACATTCCCAACTGTTAACCAATAATGTGTTTTTGGTAGTGGGCGTATTTTTCAATTTTGTCATTTGACCATCTTCCAGGGCAAATGTCCTGAAACTATGTTAACTCAGCTCTGTCACCTTCAGTGGAAGCTAATAACATATGATAAATGCCGCCATGTATCCCACTGTTTATTGGGTAATACAAGCTGAATGGAACTAAAGCTGAAATATATGTATTCACCAGGCAGCATCTTCAGTGGGTGAGCCATTACTTCCATATAGAGAGGATCTCTTGTAGAGATCCAATCAAGAGGGGAGAGAAAAGAGAAATGTAGTTGGAATCAGGGATAGCATAGTCAAGGGAATAGACAAAGTTCTCTGTCGCCAGCATCATGAGTCCTCAGGTTGTGTTGATGGGTTACCAATGTCAACCCCCAGAATACTGGTAGTGAAGTAATAGTGATTGAATGCCATGGGGCTGTGGTTTGATTGTCTCTTGTTGGCGTTGGTTATAGCCTGGCATTCGTGTCAGCCCAAGCCAGGATATTGTCCAGAACTTGTAGCATTTGAACATAAACTATGTCAGTATCTGAGGAGTCACGAATAATGCAGAACGTTGCAACCATCAGTGAACATTCCCACTTCAGACCTTACGATGGAGGGAAAGGCATTGATGAAGCAGCTGAAGATGATTGGGCTGAGGAACTCCTGCAGACATGTCCTGGAGCTGAAATGACTGACCTCCACCAATCACGACCATGGTCCTTTGTGTCAGGTATGACGCCAGCCACTGGAGAGTTTACCCCTGATACCCATTGATTCCAGTTTTGCTAGGGCTCCTTGATACTACACTCTATCAAATGCAGCCTTGATGTCAAGGGCTGTCACTCTCACTTCACCTCTGACATTCATCTCTTTTGCCCATGTTTGCACCAAGGCTGTAATGGTCACTAGCTGAGTGACCCTGCTGGAACCCAAACTGGGCATCACTGATTGGGTTGTTGCTGAGCAAGTGCTGCTTGATAGCACTGTTGATGACACCTTCCATCACTTTACTGATGATTGAGTGACAACCGATGGGGTGGTAATTATCAGGGTTGGATTTGTCCTCCTTTTTTATGTACAGGAAATACTTGGGCAATTTTCCGTATTGTCTGGTAGGTACAATTGTAACTACTGGAACAACTTGGCGAAGGGAGTGACAAGTTTGGAGCATAAGTCTTCAGTTCTATTGCTGGAATGTTGTCAGGTCCCATAGACTTTGCAGTATCCAATGTCTCCAACCATTTCTTGATATCACGTGGAGTGAATCGAATTGGCTGAAGACTGGTAACGCTAATGCTGGTGACCACTGGAATAAGCCAAGATGGACCATCCGCTCGACACTTCTGGATGAAGATTACTGCAAAAGTTGTTGATATGCTGGGCTCTTCCATCATTGAGGAGGGGGTATTTGTGGAGCCACCGCCTCCAGTGAGTTATTTAATTGTCCACCATCATTCATGACGATGTGACAGGACTGCAGAGCTTAGATCTGATCCATTGATTGTGAGATTGCTTAGCTCTGTCTATCATTTGCCATTCTGCTGTTTGGCATGCATGTAGTCCTGTTTATTGGCTTCACTGGGTTGATTTCTCATCTTCAGGTATGCCTGGTGCTGCTCCTGGCATGCCCTCCTGCACTCTCATTGAACCTCCATTGAACCAGGGTTGATCCCCTGGTTTGATGATAATGGTTGAGTGGGGGGATATGCTGGGCCCTGAGGTTACAGATTGTGCTGGAGTACAATTCTGTTACTGTTGATGGCCCACAGTGGCTCATGAATGCCCAGTCTTGAGTTGCTAGATCTGATCGAAGTCTGTCCTATTTAGCACGTTGATAGTGCCACACAACATGATGGACATCATTCTCAATGTGATGGTGGTACTTGTGCTCCACAAGGACTGTGTGGTGGATCACTCTTACTGATACTGTCATGGACAGATGTCTCTGCAGCTAGCAGATTGGTAAGGATGAGATCAAGTTTGTTTTTCCCTCTTGTTGGTTCCCTCGCCACCTGCTGCAGTCCCAGTCCTTTTAGACCCTACCAGCTCAATGTGTAGTACTCCTGCCAAGCCACTCTTGTTGTACTGTGTAAGCTAACTTGTTATATGAAAGAAGATTGCAAGTTTTTTTTAGCTATCTAAAAGGTAAGAGCGAGGCAAGAATGGACATTGGAATGCTGGAAAATAAGGCTGGAGAAGTAACAATAGAGTCATAAAATCGTACAGCACTGAAACACACTGTTTGGTCTAAGACATCTGCACCAACCAGACATCCCAATCTGAACTTGTCCCATTTGCCAACATTTGGCCCATATCCAACTGAACCCTTCCTGTTCATATCCCTTTTAAGTGTTATCATTGTACCCACCTTCACCACTTCCTCTGACAGCTCATTCATGCATGCACCATCTTCTGCATGAGAAAGGTATCCATCAGGTCCTTTACAAAGGTTTCCCCTCTCACCTTAAACCTATGCTGTATAATTTCAGACTCGCCTACCCTAAGAAAAAGACCTTAGCTATTCATCGTATCCATACCCCTCATGATTTTATAAACCTCTATAAGATCACTTCAAAGTCTAAGACACTTAAGGAAAAAAACCCCAGCCACTCTCTACAATTCAAACCCTCCACCGCCTGCAACCTTGTAAATTTTTTCTGCTCACCCTCTCAATTTTAGCAACATCCTTCCTATGGAAAGGCAACCAGAATTGTATGCTGCATTCAAAAACCAATGTCCTGTAACATGACCTCCCAACTCCTATAATCAGTGTACTGACCAATGAAGGCAAGTGTGCCAAATGCCAGCTTCACCACCTTGTCTGTGACTCCACCTTCAAGGAAGTATGCATCTAAACCCCTAGGTCTTTGTTCAGCAACATTCCCCAGGGCCACCTCACATATATCTAAGTTAACCTCATCTTCCACTCCTCGGCCCATCTGATCAAGGTACTGTGTACTTTGTACTCTGAGATTAACCTCCTTCACTGTCCACTAACCACCTATTTTGGTGTAATCTGCAAACTTATTAACCCAAGCTCCTATACTCACATTCCAAGTCATCTATATAAATAATGAAAAGTAATTGGGAACAAAGAAATGGTGGAGAAACTGAATAGGTACTTTGCATCCATTTTCACAGTAGAAGACACCAGCATCGTTCCACAACTTCGAGAGTCAGGGGCAGATGTGAGTGCAGTGGCCATCACTAAGGAGAAGGTGCTGGGGAAGCTGAAAGATCTAAAAGTGAGTAAACTGAAGGAGATAGCTGAGGAGATTGCAGAGATATTGGTGGTGATCTTTCAGGAATCACTGGATCATTGAATGTGCCAGAGAACTGGCACATCCCTGTTTAAGAAGGGAGAGAAGAAGAATACTATAGGCTGCTTAGCGTGCCTTCAGTCATTGATAACATTTTAGAGTCCATTGTTAAGGCTGGGAATGTTGAAGTTGCAAAGTACTTAGAAGTACGTGGCAAAATGAGGCTGAGTCAGTGCAGCTTCATCAAGGGGAGGTCATGCCTGACAAATTTGTTAGAATTCTTTGGGGATGGGCTGTGTCTGGATGGGACACTCTTTAGAGAATTGGTGTAGATTTGAAGGATTGAATAGCCTCTTTTTGCATTGTGTGGTTTCTATGATTCTGAGAGGTATTGAATGACGTAAACAAAGGAGAGCCAGTGGACGTGATTTATTCAGATTTCCAAAGTACCTTTACTAAGTTGCCACATTAGAGGCTGCAGAATAAGACAAGAGCCTATAGTGTTAGGGGCAAGGTTTGGGCATGGATGGAGGATTCACTGACTGGCAGAAGGCAATGGTGATAAAGCAGTCTTTTTCAGGATGGCAGTCGGAGATTAATGAAGTTCTGCAGGCATCTGTGTTGGGACCACAAGTATTTGCAGTTAACGGTCTGAACGAAGGAACGAAGGTGATAGCATTTATTTCAAGTGGGCTAGAGTATAAGAGCAGAGAGGTACTGCTGAGGCTGTATAAGGTTCTGCTCAGACCATGTATCTAAGGAAGAATGTGCTGGCATTGAGGAGGGTTTAGAGGAGCTTTACAATAATGATTCTGGAATGAAGGGCTTGTCATATAAGGAGTGGTTGAGGCTCTGGATCTTTATTTGATGGAATTTAGAAAGATAAGGCAGGGATCTCATTGAAACTTACAGAATACTGAGAAGCCTGAATAGGTTAGACGTGGAGAAGATGATTCAATTAGTCAGAGAGACTAGGATACGAGGACACAGCCTCAGATGAAGGGACAGCCCTTTAGAACTCAGATGAGAAAACATTTCTTCAGCTAAAGGATTGCTAATCGTGTAACTCGTTACCACTGAAGGTTGTGGAGGCTGAGTCATTTCATGTGTTTAAGACAGAAATAGATGGGCTCTTGATTAGTAAGGTAATCCAGTGTTATAGGGAAAAGGCAGGAGAATGGGGTTGAGAAACATCAACTATGATCAAATGGCAGAAGGGACACCAAAAAAGAGAAAATGCTGGAAAATCTCAGCAAGTCTGGCAGCATCTGTAAGGAGAGAAAAGAGCTGATGTTTCGAGTCTAACTGACCCTTTGTCAAAGCTGGCAGAAGGGACACAATGGGCTGAATGTCCTCATTATGCTCTGACATCTTACTGTCGGAAAACTCACTAATGTCAGTCACATAAGGAAATTTGCCATCCTTAGTTGGTCTGGCCTACATTTGGCTCCAGACCCACAGCAATGTGATTGACTTTCGATTGCCCTCAGTGACCTGGCAACCACTCAGTTGTATCAATTGCTATGAAGCCTCAATGAAGAAATGAAACCATCAACCTTGACACTAGACATGACTATGGCGAAAACATCCCTGTTGACTCTTCCAAGTTAGTCTGGGGGCTTGTGCCAAAACTGGGAGAGCTGTCTCAGACTAGAAAAGCAACTGCCTGACATGGACATATTCACGGAGTCATATGTTACAGATAGCATCTCAATCACCACTATCACCATCCTTGGATATTCACTGTCAGGGCACAGAACAGCAGAAGTTATGGCACATTCAGGCGGGACTTCCCTGGGAGTCCTCGACTTTGACTCCGGAACCCATGCAGTCTCATGGCTTAAGATTAAACAAGAGCGAGGAAACCTTCTGCTTGTTACCATGTACCATCCTCCCTCGATGGATGAATCTGTACTTCCTCCATGTTGATCAACACTTAGAGGAAGCACTGAGGGCAGTAAGGGTGCAAAATCTGGAGGATTTTCTATCACCAAGAGTGACTCAGCAGCAACATTACTGATCAAGCTGGTTGGGTCCGAAAAGACATAGCTGCTAGACTGGATCTGCAGCAGGTAGTGAGGGAAACAACAAGAGGCAAATACATACTTGACCTTATCCTTATTAACCCTTGTTACAGATGCATCAGTTCATGATACTATCAGTAAGATTGACTGCCACAGTTTTTGTGGAGATGAGGTTTCACCTTCACATTGAGAATGTCTCCGTTGTTGTCTTGGTGCTAACACTGTGCTAAAAAGGACAGGCTTCAAACAGATCAAGCAACTGAAGACTGAGGATGAGGCCCTGTGGGCCATTGACAGCAGCAGAATCATTTTCGAAAATAATTTGCAACCTCATGGCTCGGCATGCATAAATTTGGACAAAAGGCGTTGAGTTATAGACATGAGGCAAAAGTGACAACCCTTAACATCAAGGCCACTTTTGATCAAGGAGCCCTAGCAAAACTGGAATCAGTGGATATTGGGGGCAAATTTTCCACTGGATGAAGTTATATTTGGCACAATGGAAGATGGTTGTGGTTATTAGAAATCAGTCATCTCCACTCCAGGACATTTCTGCAGGAATTGCTCAGGGTGGTGTCCTAAGCTCGACCATTTTCAGCTGCTTCATCAATGACTTGCCCTTGATGATCATAAGTGACACGGTGGCTCAGTGGTTCGCACTGCTGCCTTACAGTGTCAGGGAACCAGGTTCGACTCTAACCTTGGGTGACTGTCTGTGTAGAGTTTGCACATTCTCTCCATGTCTGCGTGAGTTTCCTCTGGGTGCTCCGGTACCCTCCCACAATCCAAAGATGTGCAGGTTAGGTGAATTGGTCAGACTAAATTGCCCATAGTGTTCAGGGATGGCTAGGTTTGGTGCATTAGTGAGGGGTAAATATAGGGTAGGAGAATAGGTCTGGGCAAGTTACTCTTCAGAGGGTTGGTATGGACCTGTTGGGCCGAAGGGCCTGTTTCCACACTGTAGGGATTCTATGGATAAGGTCAGAGTGGCATGGCTGCCGATGATTGCACAGTGTTCACCATTTGTGACTCCTCAAATACTGAAGCAATGCATGTCAAACGCAACAAGATCTGGATATTATCAATGCTTGGGCTGATAAATCGCAAATAACATTCATGCCTCTCAAATGCCAGGCAATGACCATCTCCAATAAGAGACAATATAACCATCACCCTTGACATTCAATGCCGTTACCATCACTGAATCCCCCACTATCAACATACTAGAGTTTACTATTGACCAGAAACTCAACTGGACTCGCCATACAAATACAATGACTAAGAGCAGGTCAGGGGCTAGGAATACTAGAGCAAATAACGCCCTTCCTGGCTACCCAAAGCCTCCCCATCATCTATAAGCACATCTCACTTGCCTGGATGGGTGCATCTCCAACAACACTCAAGAAGCTTGATATCATGCAAAACAAAACACCACATCCACTCCCTCCACTACCAACACTCAGTTTATTATCTACAAGTTATACTACAGAAATTCACCAAAAATCCTTAGACAGCACTTTCTATACCCACAACAACTTATATCGAGAAGGGCAAAGGCAACAGATACTTGAGAACACCACCACCTGCAAGTTCTCCTCTGAATCGCTCCTGATCCTTACTTGGGAATATGCTGCCAATCCCTCATTGCCACTCGATCAAAATCTTGAAATTCTCTCGCTAAGGTCAATGTGGGTCTACCTACAGCACATGGACTGCAGCAATTCAAGAAGACAGCTCACTACCACTTTTTCAAGGCCAATCGGGACAGGTAATAAATGCTAACCAGCCAATGATATTCACATCGCATGAGGGAATTTTGAAAAAAATTGAGGCTGCAGCCAGATCAACCACGATCTTATTGAATGGCAGGCAAGCTCTCAGGACTGAATGACCAACTTCTACTCGGAATTCATAATGTTCGTAAGTGTTAAGCTGGACATAGTTGTTATAACTAGTATCCATACAATATCAAGCATTTTACTCTGTCTGAGAACAGATAGATTGACTATGAAAAATTCAGAAGGAGGCCTTGGATGTTAAGTGCAAATTGGCGATGGAACAAAGGAGTACAATCATGGCTGATCAACCACTTCAAAATCTTTTACTTACCCAGCACCTTAACCCTGTCCATCACAGTAATGAGAAATCCGTAAATCTCTTCTTTAAATTCACTGAAAGACAGAGATTCCTCAGCCCTTGTGGTAGAAAATTCTAAAGGTTCACAGTGGGACAACAGTGGTTCACTGGTTAGAACTGCTGCCTCACAGCACCAGGGTCCAGGTTCGATTACACCCTCTGACGATAACTGTGTGGAGTTTGCACATTCTCCCTGTGTCTGCGTGGGTTTCCTCCGGGTGCTCCAGTTTCCTCCCACAGTCCAAAGATGTGCAGGCTAGGTGAATTGACCATGCTAAATTGCTCATAGTGTTAGGTGCATTGGTCAGAGGGAAATGGGTCTGGGTGGGTTACTCTTCGGAGAGTCGGTGTGGCCTAGTTGGGCCGAAGGGCCTGTTTCCACACTGTAGGGAATCGAATCGAAAAAGCCCTCCGAGTAAAATTTCTCCTCCTCTCTGATGTAAATGGCATTTCCTTTATTTTTAAGTGTGCTCCCTGGTTTTAGAATCACTAGCCAGTGGAAATCCCTTACCCAAATCTACCCTATCTATCCTTTTCAATATTTCGTAGGTTTCAATATGATCACCTGTCATTATTCAAAACTGTAGAGTGCACAAGCCCAGTTTGCCCAATTTCTTTTCAAAGGACAGTCCACCATCCGGGGAACAAGTCTGATGGACCTTTATTACACTATCTGTCAATCATATCTTTCCTGCAAAAAAGAGATTGAAACTGCCCACAGTACTCCAGGTGTAGACCAACGAAGGTTCTTTTCAGTTGAAGCAAGACTTCACTCGTCCTGTACACACATTTTCTTGCAATGAAGGCTAACATGGTGGCTCACTGGTTAGTACTGTTGCTTCATAGTGCCAGGGACCCGAGTTTGATTTCGTCCCTGGGCGAATGTCTGTATGGAGTTTGCACGTTCTCCCAGTGTCTGTGGGTGCTCTGGCATCTTTTCACAGTCCAAAGATGTGCAGGTTAGGTGGATGGGAAATTGTCTATAGTGTCCAGGGATATGCAGGCTACGACGATTTAACCATGGGAAATGCAGGATTACAGGGATGTTGTAAGGGGTGGATCTGGATGGGATACTCTTCGCCGGGTTAGCGTGGACTTCATACACCAAATGTTCATCTAGTCACCTCATTCATTTCTCCGATCAAAGAGGATAACTTCACATTTTTACACATTATATTCCATTTGCTGTGTTCTTGCCTATTCACTCAGCTTGTCCAAATCTTTCTGAAGCCACTTTACAATTTCCTCACAAAACATATTTCCACTTAGCTTTCTATCATCTGCAAATTTGAATCTCAAAATATTAAATTCAGTCATTGCATCTAAATTATTGATAGATATTGAAAGCCCCCACATACCAATCCTTCATTAGTCATAGCCTGCCAATGTGAGAATTATTGATTTTGAGCTGGGTCATTCAGTATATTCAAGGCTGAGAAATGTTTTAATCAATTAAGGAATGAACGATAAAAGGGAAAAGGTATGAAAGTAGAGTTGAGGGTTATGAGATCACCCACGATCTCACTGAATGGTGGAGCACACTCGCGCTGAATTGCCTACATCAACTTCTGTCTCTTCTGGTCTTATTCCTACTTTACATTTTCTGAGTGTTAGCTAATTCTTAATCCATGCTAACACATTTCCTCCTATAGTTTTGCTCCAGCCTTTCTATTCAGTCTCCTGTGAGAGCTTTTATCAAAAGCCTTCTGAAAATCCAAGTATTAAATTCCATAGGTTCTCTTTGAACAAATTTGTTAGTAACATCTTCAGAAAAATCCAAATTCAGCAAATAAGATTTCCCATTTGCATATCCATGCTGCCTATGCCCAATTGGATCATTGTCAATCACAGCTTGCAAGCTGTCACTTTGAATCCTGACCTAGTCTTCCACTTCAGTGATCCACTTCAGTGATACACTTCATTGGAAATGCTGCTGGAAGGTTTAAGTCATTTTGCAGAATTCCTTCGATGTATAACTAATTGACAACAACATTCACCGCAACATTTTTTTGTGTTGAGCAACTAAAATTTAGATTGGCATTGCCGTTCCTGACTTTGAGGTTAAAATTAACATGCTGCTGAAGTTGGGTGTTAAAAATTCAAAATATTCCTTTCCTGAACAGTAAATTCCTTTATTCATTAAAACAAAATTTGGCAAAAATGTTTTTCTCATCTTCGAAATGAATTTCACATTTTGTCATCTATGCCTTTTCCCTGTTTTAAGGCTCATTATTTCTTTCTGTTCTCTTCAGGTTTTAGCATTAAAGCTGTTCCATTCCAGAATGCTATCCTCAATGTGAAAGAACTTGGAGGTATGTGTAGTTTAAGCAAAGTATATTTTGAATTACTGAAAAACTAAATGGTTAGTTTTGTGCTTTTGTACAAAAGCATTCCAGTGGAGGGATTTGTACTGTCTTGATCATGCAAAGGGAATGATAAATTTATATTTTCAGTTTGGGAGAAACTGTAGAGGGCTGATAACAAATAATAGTAATAATTATGTGGTGACAAGTAACTTTGTTAGGGTGCTGAGTATTAAAAAGGGAATAGATTTGCTCGAACTGCTCGGGAGGATTTAAACTAGTAAGGTGGGGGGTGGGACCCAGGGAGATAGTGAGGAAAGAGATCAATCTGAAACTGGTACAGTTGAGAACAGATGAGTCAAACTGTCAGGGCAAGCATGGATAAATTAAATTAAACTGCATTTATTTTAGTGCAAGGGGCCTAACGGGGAAGGCAGATGAACTCAGGGCATGGTTAGGAACATGGGACTGGGATATCAAAGCAATTACAGAAACATGGCTCAGGGCTGGCAGCTTGATGTTCCAGGATACAAATGCTACGGGAAGGATAGAAAGGGAGGCAAGAGAGGAGGGGGAGTGGCATTTCTGATAAGGGATAGCACTACAGCTGTGCTGAGGGAGGATATTCCTGGAAATACATCCTGGGAAGTTATTTGGGTTGAACTGAGAAATAAGAAAGGGATGATCACCTTATTGGGATTGTATTATAGACCCCCTAATAGTCAGAGGGAAATTGAGAAACAAACTTGTAAGGAGATCTCAGCTATCTGTAAGAATAATAGGGTAATTATGGTAGGGGATTTTAACTTTCCAAACATCGACTGGGACTCCCATTGTGTTAAACGTTTAGATGGAGAGGAATTTCTTAAATGTGGACAAGACAATTTTCTGATTCATTATGTGGATTTACCAACTAGAGAAGGTGCAAAACTTGATGTACTCTTGGGAAATAAGGCAGGGCAGGTGACTGAGGTGTCCGTGGGGGAGCACTTTGGGGCCAGCGACCATAATTCTATTTGTTTTAAAATCATGATAGAAAAGGATAGACCAGATGTAAAAGTTGAAGTTCTAAATTGGAGAAAGGCCAATTTTGATGGTATTAGGCAAGAACTTTCAAAAGCTGATTGGAGGCAGATGTTCGCAGGTAAAGGGACGGCTGTAAAATGAGATAACGAGAATCCAGAGAAAGTATATTCCTGTCAGGGTGAAAGGGGAGGCTGGTAGGTGTAGATAATGTTGGATGACTAAAGAAATTGAGGGTTTGGTTAAGAAAAAGAAGGAAGAATATGTCAGGTGTAGACAGGATAGATCGAGTGAATCCTTAGAAGAGTAAAAAGGAAGTAGGAGTATGCTTAAGAGGGAAATCAGGAGGGCAAAACGGGGACATGAGATAGCTTTGGCAAGCAGAATTAAGGAGAATCCAAAGGGTTTTTACAAATATATTAAGGACAAAAGGGTAACTAGGGAGAGAATAGGGCCCCTCAAAGATCAGCAAGGTGGCCTTTGTGTGGAGCCACAGAAAATGGGGGAGATACTAAATGAATATTTTACATCAGTATTTACTGTGGAAAAGGATATGGAAGATATAAACTGTAGGAAAATAGATGGTGACATCTTGCAAAATGTCCAGATGACAGAGGAGGAAGTGCCTGGATAACTTGAAACGGGTAATGGTGGATAAATCCCTAGGACCTGATCAGGTGTACCCGAGAACTCTGTGGGAAGCCAGAGAAGTGATTGCTGGGCCTCTTGCTGAGATATTTATATCATCGATAGTCACAGGTGAGGTGCCGGAAGACTGGAGGTTGGCAAATGTGGTGTCACTGTTTTAAGAAGGGCAGTAAAGACAAGCCAGGGAACTATAGACCGGTAAGCCTGACCCAGTGGTGGGCAAGTTGTTGGAGGGAATCCTGAGGGACAGGTTGTGCATGTATTTGGAAAGGAAGGACTGATTAGGGATAGTCAACATGGCTTTGTGTGTGGGAAATCATGTCTCACAAACTTGATTGAGTTCTTTGAAGAAGTAACAAAGAGGATTGATGAGGGCAGAACAGTAGATGTGCTCTATATGGACTTCAGTAAGGCGTTTGACAAGGTTCCCCATGGGAGACTGATTAGCAAGGTTAGATCTCACGGAATACAGGGAGAACTAGCCATTTGGATACAGAACTGGCTCAAAGATAGAAGACAGCGGGTGGTGGTGGAGGGTTGTTTTTCAGACTGGAGGCCTGTGACCAGTGGAGTGCCACAAGGATTGGTGCTGGGTCCTCGACATTTTGTCATTTACATAAATGATTTGGATGCGAGCATAAGAGGTACAGTTAGTAAGTTTGCAGATGACACCAAAATTAGAGGTGTAGTGGACAGCGAAGAGGGTTACCTCGGATTACAACAGGATCTTGACCAGATGGGCCATGGGCTGTGAAGTGGCAGATGGAGTTTAATTCAGATAAATGCGAAGTGCTGCATTTTGGGAAAGCAAATCTTAGCAGGACTTATACTCTTAATGGTAACGGCCTAGGGAGTGTTGCTGAACAAAGAGACCTTGGAGTGCAAGTTCATAGCTCCTTGAAAGTGGAGTCGCAGGTAAATAGCGAAGAAGGCGTTTGGTATGCTTTCCTTTATTGGTCAGAGTATAGACTACAGAGTTGGGATGTCAAGTTGCTGCTGTACAGGACATTAGTTAGGCCACTGTTGGAATATTGGGTGCAATTCTGGTTTCCTTCCTATCGGAAAGATGTTGTGAAACGTGAAAGGGTTCAGAAAAGATTTACAAGGATGTTGCCAGGGTTGGAGGATTTGAGCTATAGGGAGATGCTGAACAGGCTGGGGCTGTTTTCCCTGGAGCGTCAGGCTGAGCGATGACCTTTATAGAGATTTACAAAATTATGAGGGGCATGGATAGGATAATTAGGCAAAGTCTTTTCTCTGGGGTCGGGGAGTCCAGAACTAGAGGGCATAGGTTTAGGGTGAGAAGGGAAAGCTATAAAAGAGACCTAAGATGCAACCTTTTCACACAGAGGGTGGTACGTGTATGCAATGAGCTGCCAGAGGATGTGGTGGAGGCTGGTACAATTGCAACATTTAAGAGGCATTTGGATGGGTATATGAATAGGAAGAGTTTGGAGGGATATGGGCCGGGTGCTGGCAGATGGGACTAGATTGGGTTGGGATGTCTGGCTGGCATGGACGGGTTGGACTGACGCGTCTGTTTACATGCTGTACATCTCTATGACTCTAAGTCTATGAGTAGTACACAATGCAATCATCCAATTTGTTTTGGAGTTCCACAGAGAGGAATGGAGATATGGGCTCAGAAGACTAAGCAGTTTTTCTTTTTTTAAAAGTAATGCTGCAGTATTAAGCCACTATATTTTCTGGGAATTGCTTATGGCAACAAAACATACATAGCATTTTTTTAAGCAATAAACATTTAGTATAATTATTTCTACTGTCAGTTACTGAAATGCTGTAATAGCTTGCTCAAGAGTTCTCCATTCATGGAATGTGGACATCAACATTTATTGGTCGTCTATAATTGTGCTTGAGAACGTTATTCATCCACCTGAAACATGACAGTCAGTGATAAAAGTACTGTTGGAATTGAGTTAAGGAGAGAACTACAGGATTTTGACCAAGCAACAGTGGAGACTAGTCACCTGCTTCCACATCTGGATGGTGTGAGACGTGGAGGTGAACTTGAAAGTGGTGTCCCATGCACCTACTACCTTTGTATTTGTAGGTAATAGGCAGGCACTGGTTGGACAGATGCTGCTGAAAAACTTGAAAATATTTCTGCAGAAAATCTGAAGATTGAATACACTAAATCCCTGATGTGCTGGTGGAGGCAGTGAATTTTTAAGGTGGTGAATATTTTTTGTATATAGACAATAGGTGCAGGAGTAGGCCATTCTGCCCTTCGAGCCTGCGCCACCATTCAATATGATCATGGCTGATCATCCTTAATCAGTATCCTATTCCTGCCTTGTTTCCATAACCCTTGAGTCCACTATCCTTGAGAGCTCTGTCCAGACCGGGCCTCCACTGCCCTCTGGGGCAGAGCATTCCATACAGCCACCACTCTCTGGGTGAAGAAGTTTCTCCTCCTCTCTGTCCTAAATGGTCTACCCCGTATTTTTAAGCTAGGTCCTCTGGTTCAGCACTCGCCCATCAGCGGAAACATGTTTCCTGCCTCCAGAGTGTCCAATCCTTTAATAATCTTATATGTCTCAATCAGATCCCCTCTCAGTCTTCTAAAGTCAAGGGTAAACAAGCCCAGTCGCTCCGGTCATTCAGCGTAAGGTCGTCCCGCCATTCTAGGAATTGACCTCGTGAACCTACGCTGCACTCCCTCAATAGCCAGAATATCTTTCCTCTAATTTGGAGACCAGAACTGCACACAGTACTCCAGGTGTGGTCTCACCAGGGCCCTGTACAGCTGCTATGTGGGACTTTATCAAAAAGCTTTCTGAAAGTCCAGGTACACTACATCTACTGGATCTCCCTCGTCCATCTTCAGAGTTACATCCTCAAAAAATTCCAGAAGATTAGTCAAGCATGATTTCCCCTTCATAAATCCATGCTGACTCTGACTTATCCTGTTACTACTATCCAGATGTGTCGTAATTTCATCCTTTATAATAGACTCCAGCATCTTTCCCACCACTGAGGTCAGACTAACTGGTTTATAATTTCCTGCTTTCTCTCTCCCACCTTTCTTAAAAAGTGGTATAACATTAGCCTCCCTCCAATCCGCAGGAACTGATCCCGAATCTATCGAACTCTGGAAAATAATCACCAACGCATCCACGATTTCTCGAGCCACCTCCTTCAGTATCCTAGGATGTAGACCATCAGGCCCTGGGGACTTATCAACCTTCAGACCTAACAGTCTCTCCAACACCAATTCCTGGCAAATATAAATTCCCTTAAGTGCAGGTCCTTCACCCACTGTTACCTCAGGGAGATTGCTTGTGTCTTCCCCAGTGAACACAGATCTGAAGTAACAATTCAATTCTTCTGTCATTTCTTTGTTCCTTGTAATATATTCCCCTGTTTCTGTCTTCAAGGGCCCAATTTTAGTCTTAACCATTTTTTTGCCTTTCACATCCCTAAAGAAGCTTTTACTATCCTCCTTTATATTTTCGGCCAGTTTACCTTCATACCTCATTTTTCTCTGCGTATTTCCTTCTTAGTAATCCTCTGTTGTTCTTTAAAAGCTTCCCAGTCCTCCATTTTCCCACTTATCTTTGCTATGTTATACTTTTTATCTTTTAACTTTATATTTTTCTTAACTTCCCTCATCAGCCACGGCCACCCATGCCTCCTCCTAGGATCTGTCTTCCTTTTTGGAATGAACTGATCCTGCACCTTCTGCATTATACACAGAAATATCCGCCATTGTTCCTCCACTGTCATCCCTGCTAAGGTATTGCACCATTGAACTTTGGCCAGCTTCTCCCTCATAGCTCCATAGTTCCCTTTATTCAACTGAAATATTGTCACTTCCGATTGTACCCTCTCCCTCTCAAATTGCAGATTGAAGCTTATTGTATTATGGTCACTACTTCCCAATGGCTCCTTCACTTCGAGATCCCTGATCAATTCTGGTTCGTTGCACAATACCAGATCCAGAATTGCCTTCTCCCTGGTCAGCTCCAGCACCAGCTGTTCTAAGAATCCATCTCAGAGGCACTCCACAAAGTCTCTTTCTTGAGGTCCAATACCATCCTGATTCTCCCAGTCTACCTGCATGTTGAAATCTCCCATAACAACTGCAGTAACATCTTTGTGACAGGCCAATTTCAGCTCCTGATTTAACTTACATCTGACATCCAGACTACTGTTTTGGGGCCTGTAGATAACTCCTAAGAGGGTCTTTTTACCCTTAGAATTTCTCAGCTCTATCCACACTGACTCTACATCCCCTGATTCTAGGTCCCCGCGCAAAGGACTGAATATCATCCCTTACCAACATGGCCACCCCACCCCCTCTGCCCGTCAGTCTGTCCTTACAATAGCACGTGTAGCCTTGAATATTCATTTCCCAGGCCCTGTCCACTTGAAGCCACGTCTCAGTTATCCCCACAATACCGTATCTGCCAATTTCCACAAGAGCCTCAAGGTCATCCATCTTATTTCTAATGCTTCGTGCATTCATGTATAGTATTTTTAATTTGTTACTGCCCTCACCCTTCCCATCAACTCCTATTTCACTCAACCTTACAGCATGATCCCTTTGAGTTTTCTGCCTCATTGATACAGTTGTCTTTCTTGACTTCCCTTGTTCTAACTTTCCCTTCAATTTCCTTCTTAAACATCCAGTTTGTCCCCTCCACCCCCCCCGCCGCTACTTAGTTTAAATGTAGCATGAAATATTGACTGTTCACTGGTGGGCATTGACTGGAGATGCACCAGTGCTATGTAATGTGGTCAGAACAAAACTAGTTAAGTTTGGAGATGCCTAGTTATGATGTAAATATCCGTAAAAACAAAATTCATAGAAATGTGTAAAAACATTTGGACAAATATATGGAGAGGAAAGGTTTGGAAGGATACGGGCCAAGTGCAGGGAAATGGGGTTAGCGTGGACAGACATTTTTATTGGCATCTCCAGTTTGGGCCAAAGGACCTGTCTCTGTGCTGTAGGACTCTATGGCTTGATGATTAAACTCCAGTTCTATCTATCTTTACTTAGCAAGAAAAACAGGATAAGGTGTGAATCAAGCTGAAGTTCAACCTGGATAAATGCAAAATGATTCATTTGGAAGGTCGAATTTAAATGTCAAATACAGGGTTAAAGACAGGATTCTTGGTAGTGTGGAGGAATAGCGCGATCTTGGGGTCCATGTACATAGATCCCACAAAGTTGCCACCCAAGTTGATAGGGTTGTTAAGAAAACCTCTATGGTGTTTTGGCTTCCATTAACGGGGGATTGAATTTAAGAGCTACGAGGTTTTGCTGCAGGTCTATAAAACCCTGGTTAGACCACACTAGTGTGCCCAGTTCTTGTTGCCTCGTTACAGGAAGGATGTAGATGCTTTAGAGACGATGCAGAGGAGATTAACGAGAATGCTGCCTGGATTGGAGGGCATGTCTTATGAAGAAAGATTGAGTGAGTTTGGGCTTTTTACACTGGAGAGAAGAAGGAAGAGAGGTGACTTGAAAGAGATCTACAAGGTAATGAGATGCATAGATACAGTACATAGGCAGAGACATTTCCCCAGGGCAGAAATGGCTGTCAAGAGGGTCAAAATTTAAAGGTGATTGGTGGAAGGTTTGGGGGAGATATCAGCAGTAGGTTCTTTATGTGGAGAGTGGTGGGTGCATGGAATGCACTGCCAGTGGTGCTAGTAGAGTCAGACACATTGGGGACATTTAAGCAACTACTGGACAAACACATGGATGGCCGTAAATTAAGGGTTTGTAGGTTAGATTGATCGTAGATTAAGATAAATGTTTGGCACAACATCATGGGCCGAAGACACAGTCACAGCCTGTACTGTTTTATGTTCTGAGTTATATTGTCTTGGCTGGTTTCTGACATGTGACTGTACTGAACTACATTTATTGAGAAAAATGGGGAATATACCATTGCACTCTTACTTGCAGTGTGCTCCAGAACTACTGTGTCCCTGGAAAAACTTCAGTACAATTACATCTGATTGGGAATGTGAATAATAAGCCAAGTATATCTTGTCCACATGATACAGGACCTGTCCAACCTGGGCAAATTGTGCATCATGAATCTACTCCAATATCTGCAAAGTCATGGAAGGTTTCATTGAAGCTGCAGTCAAACAGCACTTACTCAATACTGACCTGTTCACAGATCCTGAATTTGGGTTCTGGTTGCATCAATAACTCTGGACCTTAGTCTGAAAATGGCCAAAAGACTTGCATATCTGAAATGAGTAAGACAGCTTTTGCCCAAGTGTGACAGGGTAGAGCCCTAGGAAAATTAAAAATTGGTTGGAAATAAAGAGGAAAACACACCATTGTTGTGAAGATTGATCCAGCAGTTAAGATGATGGTTATGGTTGTTGGAGGCCAACTGTCTCATGCACAGGAATCACTTGGTAGTTTCCTAGGCCCAGTCATCTTCAGTAGTTTCATGTAAGTAACATCGGTGCCAGGCAATGATTATCTCCAACAAGAAGCTGACTGTTTCCTCTGGACATTCAACAGTTTTACTATCACTGAATACCCACTATCAACATCCTAGGCTTACAATTGATCAGAAACTGACCTGGACCAGTCATAAAAATACTGTGACTGACAAAAGGCAAAAGATAGGAAATTTTGTGGCAAATAACCTGCCTAACATCCCAAAGTCTATCCACTATGTTCAAAGCATGTCTCAAGCATGATGGAATGCTGCCTCTGAATAATACCACTCCTGCAATGCTCAATTGCTATAAATTAACATCCACCACCTTTAAAGTTTCATTGCCTCTGCCACCAGCCTACTGAGGTTACACATTTTGAACATCATCCAGAAAAAGAAGCTCACTTGATTGATACCCTATTCTCTATCTAAGCATTCACTCCCTAGCACTGTTACAAGTGTGTACCATCTATGAGACACATTTCTTCAAATTGCCCATGCTCCTTCAGTTTACAAAGTTCTGAATGTAGGTTTGCTTACTGAGCTGGAAGATTCATTTTCAGATGTTTCATCATCACCATACTAGGTAACATCTTCAGTGAGCGTCCAGATGAAGCACTGCTGATGTTTCCTGCTTTCTCTTTATGTTTGGGTTTCCTTAGGTTGGTGATGCCATTTCCTATGGTGATGTCATTTCCTGTTCTTTTTCTCAAGGGGTGGTAAATGGGGTCAAAGTGAATGTGTTTGTTGATAGAATTCTGGTTGGAATGCCATGCTTCTGGGAATTCTTGTGCATGTCTCTGTTTGGCTTGTCCGAGGATGGATGTGTTGCCCCAGTGTCCTTCCTTATCTGTACATAAGAATACTAGTGAGAGAGGGTCATGTTGTTTTGTTGCTAGTTAATGTTCATGTGTCCTGGTGGCTAGTTTTCTGCCTGTTTCACCAATGTAGTGTTTGTTACAGTCCTTGCATGGTATTTTGTAAATTACATCAGTTTTACTTGTGTGTATAGGGTCTTTCAAGTTCATTAACTGCTGTTTTAGTGTGTTGGTGGCTTTGTGGACTACCATGATGCCAATGGACCTGAGTAGTCTGGCAGTCATTCTTTGATGTAGAAGAGAGTGGTTAGGGTTTCTGTACGCATTTTGTCTGCTTGTTTAGGTTTGTTGCTGAGAAATCGGCAGACTGTGTTCATTGGGTACCCATTCTTTTTGAGTACACGGTATAGGTGATTTTCCTCGGCTCTGTGTAGTTCCTCTGTGCTATAGTGTGTGTGGAGGCTTGTTGAAATAATGTTCTGATGCAGCTTCATTTGTGGATGTTAGGATGATTGCTTCTATAGTTCAATCTTTGGTCCATAGGTGTTGTTTTCCTACAGCAAACTATAACAAACAAACAGGCAGAAAACTAGCCAGCAGGATACATGAACATCAATTAGCCACAAAACAACATGACCCTCTCTCACTAGTATCTGGACGTACAGATAAGGAAGGACACCACTTCGGCTGGGACAACACATCCATCCTAGGACAATCCAAACAGAGACACTCATGAGAATTCTTAGAAGCATGGTATTCCAACTAAAACAAACATATTGACTTGAACCCCATTTACCACCCCTGAGAAAAAGAACAGGAAATGACATCATCATAGGAAATGGTGTCATCACAGGAAATTACATCACCAACCCAAGGAAACCCAAACACATAAATAGAAAACAGGAAACATCAGCAGTGCTTCATCCGGAGGCTCACAGAAGATGTTGGTTGAAACTTTATTGCTGGAACAGCACAGCAGGTCAGGCAGCATCCAGGGAACAGGAGATTTGACATTTCGGGCACAAGCCCTTCTTCAGGAATGAGCAGAGAGTGTTCAGCAGGAGAAGATAAAAGGTAGGGAGGAGGGACTTGGAGGAGGGGCGTTGGAAATGTGATAGGTGGAAAGAGGTCAAGGTGAGGGTGATAGGTCGGAGTAGGATGGAGGCGGAGAGGTCAAGAAGAAGACTGCAGGTCAGGAAGGCGGTGCCGGGCTGGAGGGATTCGGCTGAGACAAGGTGGGGGGAGGGGGGATGAAGAAACTGGTGAAGTCCAAGTTCATCCCCTGTGGTTGGAGGGTTCCCAGTCGGAAGATAAGACGCTCCTCCTCCAACCGTCGCGTTGTTGTGGTTTGGCGGTGGATGAGTCCAATGACCTGCATATCCTCGGTGGAGTGGGAGGGGGAGTTGAAATGCTGTGCTACAGGGTGGTTGGGTTGGTTCGTCCGGGTGGCCCAGAGGTGCTCTCTGAATCGCTCCGCAAGTAGGCAGCCTGTCTCCCCAATATAGAGGAGGCCACACCGGATGCAGTAGATGATGTGGGTGGAGGTGCAGGTGAATCTGTGGCGGATATGGAAGTTTCCTTTGGGGCCTTGGAGAGAAGTGAGGGGGGAGGTGTGGGCGCAAGTGTTGCACCTCCTGTGGTTGCAAGGGAAGGTGCCGGGAGTGGAGGTTGGGTTACCTAGTATGGTGATGAAACGTCTGAAAATTAACCTTCCAACTCAGTGAGCAAACCTACATCCAGAACCTCAACCTGAGCTACAAATCTTAAAGCTTGCTAGTTTACAAAGTATCAAAGAATACAAAGTGATATCATTTAAACCCACAAAATATTTGAAGAATACAGTTCCAAGTTTACCCAATCTCTCCTCAAAGATTGTTCTGCCATTCCAGAACAATTCTGTGGGACTTTTGTTGCACTCTATATGGCAGCAATACATTTCCTGAGATAAAGAGTTCAAAGCTACACACAGTATGCTTGATGTAGTCTAACCAAGCTCTCATACTTCATTACCAATAACACTTGCCACCTAGAAGGCTGTGGGAACACATTGTGCAAGTTCTACTCTAAGCTGCATACTATCTTGACTCAAACTTATCACCATTTCTATACAGGCACTGGGTCAAAGTCCTGGAATATCTTCCTTACTATCTTTGCGAATGTATTGCACACGAGATGGATTGCACCTGTTCAATAAGACAGCTTATCGGCACCTTCTTGTAAATTGGGTTTGTGAAATAAATGCTTGGATTACTGACAGAGATTCTGCAACTGTGAATACATTTAAAAACAGTACTGAAGTCAAAGACGAGACAAGAGATTTTCAAATACTAAGAATCAGGAGCAATGAAGATCTTGTGGGATGGTAGAGTTGAGATAGAAGGATAGTCATGATGGTGTTGAAGGACATGGCATGTTCATTAAGGTCAATTTTTTTGTGTCCTTTTAGTTCTACCATTCTTGTAAATTTTATGATCCATTTTAAACCTGTTTGTGGAGTCGAACCATTTTAACATATATCTCTTTCATCAATCTGTTCAAAAGTTATTGCAAATTGATCCTATTTTGAAGCATCATATCTGCCAGTAAAACTTTGTGCACAAGTTGTGCCTCTACTGAATTCAGAAGATCACCAATTCTCTACAGAGGCTGTCAATATCTTTGTATGAACAGAGTAAATATGAAGAAGCTCCCTACAGGCTGCTGTTGCTGCTGAGACTGAATGGTCATATACTGAGTGGTTCTCTTGCTTGCTTATCAATGGGATGAGGTGGTGAGTAGGGAGAAGGTGGAATGATGCTATATTTCCAAGTATCGCCAGCAGAGGCCAATGCTGAAAGACAAAAAGGGTGATTGCCCTCCGTTGGAGGAAACCTACTCACAGAGGATGGTAGTCCGTTAAGTTTGTTTTGAATTTTAAGCTTGTGTTCATTCCCATTCTGTGTATTTTGATGTGTAAAAGTTAAGACTGTTTTGAATATAAGTAAAGAAGTCACTGAAAGTCGCTAATTATTTAAATCTATGCTTCAGCAATTCTAAGTTAGACTGTATGAAGGTTTGCAGTGAGAGATGGCAGACGTGTTGTACTGAAGTGTGAGATCTCATAACTGAAGAGTTTGTTTGTCATGTTGTAATTATCTTTTTCTGTTGCCTAGTGGCAAAAATGTAAATCAAACTGAGATGATGCCCCACTTTGTTAATCAACTATTTGACACATTTCCATATATTTCCTTTCTTAATTTACAACGATCACAACTCAATTAGTTAACAATGGATTGCCAGTCTGCCAGTTTTTAGTGAGGCATGAAAGCAACCTGCCCTTGCCCATCTGTCTGTGTATCACTCTGTTTTGATTGTGTTAGACAATAGTTCTGATATCTCGCCTACATTGATTACATATTTTGAAGTGTTAGATTGTAGGAAGAAAGCTTTGAGTTTGAATTGAATATTCTGAAATTGTGGAACCATGTTCATTTTTCACATAACTATCTACTTATATGGTTGGTTAGAATGAATTTAAAGTTGATAATGCTATTAGTTCACCACACAGCTGTGTAAATCGACAAAGATGCCGTCAATTTTCTTGTCAATGCATTAGATCATTGGCTAAGTTTCCAGTCTTGCCTTGATCTTGATGAGGAAGTTAAATATCTTAATATGATCTGTCAATTAGAATTGTTGAATCTCTACAGTGCGGAAAGAGGCCATTTGGCCCATTGAGTCTGCACTGACCTTCCGAAGAGCCTCCCACCCAGATCCAGACCCAGACCTCCACAAGATCTCAATTAATATCATAAGTTTGTGAAGAATATCTTTAATTTGAAATATGAAATAAATATTATAGATTGCAAAACAGTGGATTTAGACTGCATAAATAAATGCTTTTCTGCAAATCCTTCTATATTAAAATATAATAGAATAAGCGTTAAAACAGTCAAAATGAATAGCTTCAAATAAGTAATAGAAAATGATCAATCCAGACAACAGAGCAAATTCCCTATTGAGTTGAAAGTTGAGTATATTGGGAAAGGATTATTTGTTTCTCTCGATTTCAACAACAATATGGTCTGCACCCAGCGAAGATCAAATGCAGCAAAGATTAATCACAAATCATTACCCAGGCAACAAAGCTGTTGGCCCTCTTTGGCCCATTATGACTCTGTTTGAAAATCATTATTTTATGTCTGTATGCCACACCCATAGCTGTATTTGATTTTAATTGTTGAAGCTCCCTAAAAAAAAATGCTTGTTGCTAGTGCTATATATTCACTGGCCAATGCAGCCAACTGTTGTTTTTAGACTAATTTTTCAAATTTTGTACTGAAAAAGTAGCTAACTTTTATCTAATAATTTGTGAATTTCTCTGGCCAAAGCAATGCTTCAAATAATTAAGGACTTGATAGCTACCCACCAGAATCATTCTGTGGATGTATTCCCTCTGCCCTTCTTTCACACAGAATATTCCTTTATTTCATGTTGTCACTTTCCCCACAAATATGCAGTGTTCTGGACTAAAACATTCCATTGCCAATGGCACTTTATACATGAGGTAGTGTTAGAATGGCTGATTTAACAACAAGACAGCTTTTGACCAAGTATAGTGTTAAGGAGACTAAAGCAGTGTGTGTCAGGGAATGACCCATCTCCAACAAGGGATAATCATAAACCATCTCTCTTTGGTCTTCAATGTCATTACTGACCCTGAATCTCCCGCAGATAGTGGGGGAGGCTCCACGGATTCCAACAGCCTTTTCAGCTGTTCTGAGGGGCTAGGTTTATGTTTTGCTCCTTCCCCACTTGTGAGTTTGCAGCTTTCGTGTCATCTGTGTGCTTGTTCACATCTGCCTCACCTACCCCAACTGTGCACATCACGTGAACTGCCCTCACTTTGACAATGCCTTGTAGCCATGCAGGGACATTTCTGTGGTTTTGGGGCTAAGCTTCATCCCCTGAAGTAAACTATATCTCTCGCTTCGGAGTGATTGCCCGAAGCAAAGGTTTCTGCTAGATATTGACTGAACTCCACCAGGTTAATCCACGGGTGTCCAAAATCTTCTGGCATTGCCCTCCCTCCCCACCCCAAACCATCACCACCATCACAATGTTCCAGGAAAGTCAACAGTAATCAGATGTAGAGTCTTCTCCCCATTTGCAACTCTGCTGGAGCTATCCTTGCTGTTGCATGAGGGGTGGTCTGGAAAAAATCAAATAGAAACTGGGACAGTTTGGTATCAAGTGATGCAATAGGCTGTTTCTTTAAGCCTGCCTTCAAAGTTTGGACTGCTCTTTCTGCCACACTGTTGGGTGATATGGAGCTGTGCTTGTGTGTTGAATGCCATTTGACTTTAGGAAATACTCAAATTCCTTGCTGGTAAATGATGGCCTGTTGTCTCTGACCAACACTTCTGGGAGCCCATCTATTGCAAAAGATGTTCAGTTTTTCTCTCATCGTCCTCCTGTTTGACGAATGAACTCTATGCATACCCTTTCACTTTGAATGGGTGTCCATAATGACTGAGAATGTTGAGCCCGTGAAAGGGCCGGCATAACCAATATGTAATTGAGTCTAGAGTTTACCTGGCCATTTGCATTAGTGTGAGGGAGCTTCTGGCAATAAATTTTGCCTTGTTGGCACTCTGGGCATTGACGCACCAACACAGCTACACTGGCATCAAGTCTTGGCCACCAGACATAACTTCTCGCCAATATTTTCATTTTAGACAGCCCTGGATGACCCTGGTGGAGTTCAGTCAGTATCTAGCAGCAATCTTTGCTTGGGATAATAATTCCTGCTCTCCAGAATAAATTGCGTCCACTTTGGTAAGATCTTGCTGTGTCCAGAAAGGTTTCAATCCTTTGTCTCCCCCATTACCACCAACTGTTTTACTTTTGCCAGGACTGGATATTTTCAGTCCACAGTCTGATATTGTCAACAGTGACCGGGTGGGTGTCCAGAAAGTTTAAAACCACAACGGACACTTCCTATGGAGGTAGCATTGGTGTTGTATCTGCCAGTGGGAGGCAGGTCAAGGCATTCCCATTTCCTATTAAATCTTCTGGATGGTGTTATAACTTATAATTTTATGCACTTAGCATAAGAGCCCACTGCTAAACTCAAACCGGATCTATGGGTAGCATGGCTTTGTCATCTTTGAGTACACCTAATAGGGGTTTGTGGACTGTTGGTATTACAAATTTATGCCCATGAAGGTATTGGTGGAACTTTCTCACACCAAAGATGACTGCCAAACCTTCCTTCTCTATCTGGAAGTATTTGTCTCTGCATTAGTCTGAGTCTGGGACGCATACGTTATTCGACAATCTGTGAGCCAACACTATCCTGATACTAAATAGGGAGATCTGTCAGGCCAGATTTTACTTGGGAACATAGTGTGCCAATATCTTAAATGCTGCTTCTTCACTTCCCTCAAGGCTACTATTGGCTATGAGACCATTTCCAAGGCTGCCCCTTTTTCAATTAACACGAGTGCCAGGATGGTGGGCACAGTATGTATGAATTTTCTGTAATAATTCACCAACCCAAGGAAAGACCCAAGCTCCGGTACTGACATGGCAGCTGCAGCACCTTTGATTATCCTCATTTTATTTTCCAATGGATGTAATACAGTGTTGTTGACTCTGACTGTAGCCCCAGTAGGTCATTTGGGGTGCCTGGAATATACATCTTTCCCCTCTAAGGCGTTTGCCCGCCTGCAGAAACATCTAAGGACTATGTTCAAGTTCTCCAAGTGCTCTTTAGAATAAGAATTAGGTTTATTGTCATGTGTCTGCAAGAACAGGAGTACTGTGAAAAGTTTACAGTGTCATCCCTCATGACGCCATCTTTGATACAAATCTTAGATACAAAGTAGAGAAATCAAGATATGACATTACCTCACAGTGATTCATAGTCTAAGTTAGAAACTAAGACCTAAAATTAAAAGGCTAAACATTACAGTCAGATAAACTGATTATAGATAAACATTGCATTGCAAGAGATCAGCGCAGGGCCTCCCACACTTGGTCAGACTGGGCTCACAAGCTGCTGACCACATGCGTTGGTCCCCAGTCCAATAACTGTTCTCGCTCCGCTCTGGGCTTCCAACGCACTATGCTCCAGCTCTCAATGCTCCTCTCCAGGCCTCAGCTGCTCACTCTGCTCAGGGCTTCTAGGCCCCTAGCTCACTCTACTCCATTCCACTCTGCTCTGGACCTCCAGACTTTATAGTCTTAAATAAAAAATATAGGAAGAAAAAGGAAACAAAGAAGAAGCAGACAGATGGGTGAGCCCTGGACTGAGGTGCCCAGATGTTGCCTACTCCATCTCCGCTATTTTGAGTGGCCTCCGCTATTTTGAGCACATCATCTTGATAAATGACAACCTGGGGTGGATCTTGTAAAATGTACTCCCATTGTTCTCTGAAAAATGGCACAGGCTGATGATACCACAAATTGCAGTCTTTTCTTTTAGTACAAAACCTTATGGGTATTAATTGTAGCATATCTCATCCAACTGCCATTGAAAGTACACATTGCTTATGTCCAGCTTCATGAAGGACAACCCCCCTACCAGTTTTGCATGTAAGCCTTCTATGTGTTGGGTCTGGGTATTTATCCAGCTGCGAGAAGTGGTTTATCATTTGGATGCGAGCATAAGAGGTACAGTTAGTAAGTTTGCAGGTGACACCAAAATTGGAGATGTAGTGGACAGTGAAGAGGGTTACCTCAGATTATTAACAGGATCTGGACCAGATGGGCCAATGGGCTGAGAAGTGGCAGATGGAGTTTAATTCAGATAAATGCAAGGTGCTGCATTTTGGGAAAGCAAACCTTAGCAGGACTTATACACTTAATGGTAAGGTCCTAGGGAGTGTTGCTGAACAAAGAGACCTTGGAGTGCAAGTTCATAGCTCCTTGAAAATGGAGTCGCAGGTAGATAGGATAGTGAAGAAGGCATTTGGTATGCTTTCCTTTATTGGTCAGAGTATTGAGTACAAGAGTTGGGAGGTCATGTTGCGGCTGTACAGGACATTGGTTAGGCTACTGTTGGAATATTAGGTGCAATTCTGGTCTCCTTCCTATCGGAAAGATGTTGTGAAATGTGAAAGGGTTCAGAAAAGATTTACAAGGATGTTGCCGGGGTTGGAGGATCTGAGCTACAGGGAGAGGCTGAACAAGCTGGGGCTGTTTTCCATGGAAGGTCAGAGGCTGAGGGGTGACCTTATAGAGGTTTACAAAATTATGATGGGCATGGATAGGATAAATAGACAAAGTCTTTTCCCTGGGATCGGGGAGTCCAGAACTAGAGGGCATAGGTTTAGGGTGAGACGGGAAAGATATAAAAGAGACCCAAGGGGCAACATTTTCACAGAGGTTGGGACGTGTATGGAATGAGCTGCCAGAGGATGTGGTGGAGGCTGGTACAATTGCAACATTTAAGAGGCAGAGGCATTTGGATGGGTATATGAATAGGAAGGGTTTGGAGGGATATAGGCCGGGTGCTGGTAGGTGGGACTTGATTGGATTGGGATATCTGGTTGGCATGGACGGGTTGGACCGAAGGGTCTGTTTCCATGCTGTACATCTCTATGACTCTAAGATCCCTATAAAAGGCAAACTGACCTTCACAGTCAGGCTTCACAATTGATAAGACCAGTTCTGCCCATTCCACAAACTACTGATTTGGTGATTTTTTCGCTTTCTGATGTCCTGATTTCTGCCTGTACTTTTGCCCGTAAGACAAGTGGGACTGAACGGGCCTTGCAGAATGATGAAGTTGCTTCCTGGTCGACATGTGAGGTGGCTTGGCTCCTTTGATAATCACTAGACCTTCTTGAAAGACTTCCCAGAAATTTAATTAGGATTTCACTCAGGCAGCCATTTTCTAATTCAGAAATGTTGAGCCAATCAAGGTGAATCATTTTCAACCAATTTTGCCCCATCAGGCTTGGACCTTTCACTACAATCAGTGGTAACTGAACCAGCTGCTGCTTATAGGAGACCAGAACTGAAGTTGTACACCTAATCTGTTAAGTTCCCTGGTGTGTCTATATACTCCGTCTCGCCAAGGTCTTAGACTAACGTAAGGTTTGGAGTCCAGATTTTGTTGAAAGACTGGTTTTGTAATCGCTGATATAGCCACACCACTATTGACCTCCATTAGAATTGGGTGACCATTTAACTAGATGTTTATTTTGATTGGTTCTGATTTGGGTGTTGCTAATCAATTTAACTGTTCCAAGCCAGATGTAGATGAGCTTCCAGTCTGTGCATTCACCTGGATACCGGCCTGTAAGTTCTCTTACTCAGTTCAGGCCTTTAAGGGCTGACTTGCTATCTCAAGTCTGCATACCAGTAGCAAGTACAATAGCTTGCTGGGCCAGATCCTGAATACAATGTTAACCATTTGGTCGAGGCTTGGTTTTGTTTTTTGGTTTGCTATGGGCTGACCTAGAGTCCCTCTGTTCATGATATGTCCGGAGTGAGGCTATGCAGTTGCCTCACTCAGGATACTCAGGGTGTCCTCTTAGCTCAGACGAGAGTGTCCACTTCCATTGGAAGCCCTGAAACTCATATGCTCCATTTGCTACTTCTTTTAATGACAAAACCAGTGGTAGTGCATGCTGGAAGTCCAGTTGGGCTTCAGCTAATATGTAATTTTACATGGTTACATGATTAATCCCAAGTACCAAAGTGTCTCAGCATCTCATTTAATGTTTAAACCAAAGTCGCATGTCTTTGCCAGTCATCTTAACTGCATCAAAAGTCAGGATGCAGATTCTTGAATTGCCAAGTAAAACCGATAGTGTCTCAGACTTAGATGACTTTGGGGTCATAATATTCCTTAACTAAGTCTGTCAGCTCTTGAAAAGTTTTAGTATGTGGTGCCTCAGAAAATGTTAGGCTCCTACTAACTGAAAAGGCTGCGGGTCCACAAGCTGTCTGGAGAGTTATTCATTGCTTGTCATTTGCCCAAAATAAGACATTCTTTCCACATACTGGGCCCAACCTTAGATGGCAGGATTAAAAAAGTCTAGCTTCCCAAATAACAGCATGGTGCCAGAAATGCTTACCCAACTCTGACAAATGTTGTGAGTAAATTGCTTCAGGAGCAGTTTTTTTCTTGTTGCCACTGAAATAGCCACAGAGACCAGTGTACCATCACCTTTATTAACACGTGCATAGTTCTTGACATTGGTCTGGCTTCCTCAGAGTCAGCTCTGGCTCACTGTTGTTTATATCTGTAAGCTGCTTGAGAATACTGGTAGTTATTCGGCAACGCGGTTTGGCTATAACATCGCTGAAGAATTAGAGAATGCTATTTTCAAGAAAGCTTTCCTCTGTTCTCAATGGTGCAATTCCAGCGGTGATTGTTTCGCATGCTTCATTCTGCGCGTGCGCTGATGTCAGCGCCAAAGTCTCTGTACCATTCTGTGCATGTGCCAATGTCAGCAGCAGTCAGAGCATGTGTGAGTTACAGTACTATATATTCAGCAGCTTCAGCTCATCAATTAAACTAGCACATTTTAATTGCTGCCTCTCTGAGACAAGAATATTCCTATATAATTCCTTAGGACTGCATTACTCTTCTACATAATATTTACCTTTCTAATTTGTTCTTGTACTTGTATATCTCACAATCTAAGCCAACCCCAAGGAAACAGTCAGAAGGCAACCACAACTACATCTGAAGGTGGTGAAGATGACGACCCTCTATTCGTACATTAACAATATTTTTTCAGCGTAATGTATTAAACTTCCTTTTGTTTCATTAATAAATATGACTTAAATCTTCAGGCTGTGCTATACTTTGTGTTGGGCTTTTGGGTGATTTTTGAGTGATTGTGAATGATATTTTTTGCTGATCTGCTCCTAAACCCCACTTTTCCCATAGGCCCATTATTTCTACTAAGCGATTTTCTATTTGGCAATGGAACACAACTACAGTGTTATAGGAGAACCTCTTGTAGTTCCCTTCTCTGGTACAATTGTGGTGAACATAACCAACCTTTCTGTATCACAACACCTTGACTAAGCTTTGCATTTTTAACTGTGGCCTAACAGAAATTTAGTTCATTATTACATCGCCTGTACTTCTGTTAGAAAACAATGACTCATATTCTGACTGCCATTTGAACAGATTAAATCTGTAAAAATACCTATCTTTAAAATTGGCCATTGGCTGCAGGCGATTTGTCTGTCCATGATTCCAAAATCATGAGCACAAAGCAGGCCAAGACCTATCACTTTATGACACTTGCCGCCAGTGTCATAAAGTGATAGGGTCGGGTGTACATTGTCAAACCAGGAATGGGTTGGGGTTTCCGGGGTTATTGTCCATTAGAAAATTCAATTTCCTGGGCAATTCCCACTCAATCTGCTGAATGAAGAATTCCACATGAGCCTGATGCATAACCCCAGTGTTTATACTTGACCAACTTTCTGGTTATTGGAATATTTGGGCCATGTTGTTTTGACTTTTTTTTAAATGATTTAGCAACACTCCGTTTCAGAAGAAGGAATGTTACTTTGTTTTCATGCAGTATCAAGTCAGGCCTAAACTTTGGATGTAGAAGAGGCTTTATGTTGTTGTATTTCCCAGATGATCACTGCTGGCACCTTAATATTGCCAGCTCTATCAGTGTGTCATATTGGAACTTCTCAATTGAATTTGAGGTTTTATTCCTGAAAATCTGAACTTTAAGTGAAATAACTTTTAATTCCGTGAAGGAATCTATGTTCAAACAGATTGGGTTCCATAGGGCTTGAATTAGCAGAAAACATGCATGTAAGCATGTCAACTTGCATTCTAAGAGAAATTCTGTATTGAATAGACTAAATTCCTTCTTTATCTCACGCGCGCTCTCTCTCGCGCTCTCATTCAGGCTCTCTCTCTTGCGCTCTGTCTCCCATTCTGTGAGAGTTGTGGATGGCTTGTTCCTCTCAAGTGTTTGGACAGGTAACTGTTAAGCTTGTTTATGGCTGGCCTCCGACAAGATATTTGAGTTGTGTGGATGCTATGGCAGCTGAAGCAAGCAGTTTGTGGCTTGGTGATTGGGTGCTTGCTAATGTAGACCTCAGGCAGCTTTGTGGCATGGAGTGTGGTCACAAGTCAGAAAGATAGCAATCATGCCAGGTACACTTAAAAAAAAACATTAAAATTGAACTCGTGACACTCAAGTAAACATTGCTAGTTAATGTCTGATTTTTAAAAATCAACTTTTCAGTTTTCAGCTATATATCCTGAAAGAGAGCAATGATATTATTGAATTGTAAATAAATTGTATCTGATCAGCTCTTGAAATTATGCCTTGTATATCTTCAGCTCTGTTAAAACTAGATTGGAAGTTGTCAGAGAGGATAATAGCACTTCTCTGCTTCAAAAAAAGGGGACATTGCATCCCCCACTATCAACATCATGGGGGTTATCATTGACCAGAAACTAAACTGGACTCGCCACTTAAATACCGTGGCTACAAGAGCAAGTCAGAGGCTAGGAATACTGCAGCGAGTAACTCACCTCCTGACTCGCTAAAGTGTGTCCACTATCTACAAGGCACAAGTCAGGAGTGTAATGCACTTGCAGCTCCAACAACACTGAAGAAGCTTGACACCATCCAGGACAAAGTAGCCTGCTTGATCGGTGCTGCATCCACAAGCATCTACTCTCTCGTCGACCACTGCTCAGTAGCAGAAATGTGTACTATCTATGAGATGCACTGGAGAAATTCACTGAAGGTCATCAGACAGCACCTTCCAAAACGACGACCACTTGCATCCCGAAGGACAAGGGCAGCAGATATATGGGAACACCACCACCTTCATGTTCTACTCCAAGACACTCATCATCCTGACTTGGAAATATATCACCATTCCTTCACAGTCGCTGGGTCAAAATCATGAAATTGCCTCCCTAGTGGCATTGTGGGTCAACACACAGCAGGTGTACTGCAGCGGTTCAAGAAGGCAGCTCACCACCCCCTTCTGAAGGGCAACCAGGGATGGACAATAAATGCTGGCCCAGCCAGTGATGCCTATATCCCACAAAGGAATAAATAAAATAAGTTTAAGTTAACTGAATTGCAGCAGTAAATGCATCTATTTGAAAGTAAACAGAAGGGACATAAGTTTGAGAAGCAAAATGACACAGATGCTGAAAATCTGAAATAATAGTTTTTATGAAGAGTCATTGACGTAAAAGGGTAACTGTGCACTGATATAGCTTGGCTTGTGGATTTTGAGCATTTTCTGTCTGGAAGTTTTCTTTTCATGTGGTGTAGACAAATTAACAATCAAAATGCTACTATGAAGATCCTTTTATGGTTCTTTCTGACTATTTGAGTCACATGGCATTCCTCATCTATTATCAGTCCTGGGCACTTGTATTCAGGTTAAGCTGCTGTGTCTCTAACATTTCACCTTAAAACTTAAAAGAATACTTTTCCAGGGAATAAGAAAAAGTTTTACGATGGGTGTTTCTGAACCATTTGAGATCTTCGTGACAATGTAAACTGATTTGAGAATTTCCAAACTAAGAAAAAAAGGTTTTCTCTGATTCTCCTAGTTGATTCAAGCATACTTATTGTTGGATATGATCCAATTTGCTGTACCAACTTTTGTCTCAGTGCATAAGCTTTACGCTCAAAAATATAAACATTTGGATTTTGCCTATTCTGGAAAAGTTCTTCTCCTATAGATAGTTTTCTCTAAGTTAATAGATTTGATCATTTTATTGACAGAAATATAGCTAATATTATTAATAAAATTGTATGTTCTCTTTTTCTGTAGCAAAGGGAGGAAGGGCATAGATGTTCCCAATGTGCTTTTAAGAAGGGTTTTGACCCAGCAACAGCAAAGAAATGGTGATGTAGTTCCAAGTTCTAGGAGGGGAATTTTCAAGTATTGGTGTTCCCATGAACCTGTTGCTCTTGTCCTCCAATGTAGAAATGTTTGTGGAGTTCAAAGGTGCTATTGAGGGATGTTAGTGAGTAGGTCCAACGCATTTTGTCCTTAACATTGTTGGATTACCTCCTGGGTTAACTCATTGCACTGTAATAATGAAGTAATTGAATGTGGTGGATGAGCTGGTGATCAGGTTGACTGCTTTGTCCTGGATGGTATTAAGCTGCTTGAATGTTGAACTGCACCCGTCTAGACAAGTCAGGAGTATGATGGGATACTTTCCACATGAGCCCTATTCATGATGTAAAGGCTTTGGGGTGATGGGAGACAAGTTACTCATAGTATAATTTCCAACATTTTGACCTTCTCTTGTGGCCACATTATGTGTATGTACGCTGCAGTTCAGTTTCTGGCCAATGGTACCAACCACGTTGACCATTGAACATCAGAAATGCTCTTTTAAATAAAAATCGAAATAATTGCAGATGCTTGGAAATTAGAAACAAAAACAGAAATTGTTGGATAAACTCAGCAGGTTTGACGGCATCTGTGGAAAGAAAGCAGACTTAACGTTTCAGGTCCAGTGACCGTTCCTTCAAACTGCTTTTGGTTTAGGTTTTCTTCTATTGGTGGTGGTCATTATCTGCCATTTGTGTGGCATGAAAGGCTGAAGATTATTCAGATCTCATTGCATGCAGACATGGGTGCATCAGTATGTGAGGAGTTGTGAATGATGTTGCCACAATTTGTATGATCAGTTAACATTCCTACTTCAAACTTTGTGGTTCAAGGAATGTCGTTTGCGGCACGGTCGCTCAGTGGTTAGCACTGCTGCATTACAGTACCAGGACTCTGGTTCGAATCCACACTTTGGCAACTGTGTGGAGTTTGTACATTCTCACCGTGTCTGCCCAGGTTTCGTCTGGGTGCACCAGTTTCCTCCCACCATCGAAAGACATGCAGTTTATGTAGATTGGCCATACCACGTTGGCCATAGTGTCCAGGGATTTGAAGGTTAGGTGGATTAGCCATGGGAAATGCAGGATTACAAGAATAGGGTAGGTCTGTGGAATGGTCTTCAGAAAGTCGGTGTGGATTTGATTGGTTTAATGGCTTGCTTCCACAATAAAGGGATTCTATGATTTGTGAAGCAGCTGAATTTTGTGGTTGTGTCTGTACCTCCAGGTAAGGAGGCCTGGGCTCAAGTCCCATCTGTTCCAGAAGTAGTAACATGTTTGAACAGTTTGATTTTTAAAAAAAAATTTACTTTGTGAACTCCTGCAGTGATGTCCTGCGACTGAGGTGATTGACCACCAAATTTCATATTCATCTTCCTTTTTTATGATTCATGCATGGGATGTGGGCGTCACTAGCTAGGACAGCATTTATTGTCGATCCCTATTTGCAAGGGTAGTTTCAGAATCAGTCATAGTGCTATGGGTCTGGAGTCACACATGCAGACCAGGCCAGGTAAGTTAGCTTCCCTAAAGGATGTTAGTGAATTTCAGACAACCAGCAACAGTTTCATCATTAGACTGTTAATTACAGTTTCTTTTAATTGGATTCAAATTCCACCAAATTATTCAACCCAGATCCTTAGAACATTATCTGGATTAACAGTCTTGTAATAATATCACTAGGCTGTCACTTTCCCCAAGAGAGTTGGAGAAATCTAGGTACAAGGAGTGTCCTGGTCTGTGAATCACAAAACATTTGTGTACAAGTACAGCAAGTGATTAGGAAGGCAAATACAATGTTGTAATTTACTGTAAGGGAATTTGTTTCAAAGAAGTTTTCCTGCAGTTATACAGAGCCTTGGAGAGACCACTTCTGGAGTACTTGTATCCTGGCACTAGAAACAGTTCAGATGATTTTCACAATTCATTTCTGGAAAGAAGAGCTATTTAAAGAAAGATTGAACTATATTTCTTCGAAAGCCGGAGTTTTGAAGAATGAGCAGTAATCTTTTTGAAACATGCAAGATTCTGAGAGAATTTTACATAATGGATTCTGAGAATGTTTCTCTTGCAGAAAAGACTAGAGCTAAAGACAGAGTTTAAGAATACGAAGTTTTGCTTTTAAGATGGGATTTTTTTCTTAGTCTATTAGTCTGCAGCATTCTCTTTTCTGAAAGAAGTGGAAGTCATTGAGTCTATTCAAGGCAGAGTTAGATTTTTTTGAGAATCAAGGGTTAACAGATGCAGAGACGTTTAATTGAGACCACAACGAGATCAGCCATGCTTTCCCTGAACGTGGAACCATTTCAAAAGGCCAAATGGCCTACTCCTCTTTGTGCAAGGTATGACTCCAGCCAGTGCGGGGCTGCCTTCATGTCAAGTGCAGTCGTACTCTCCTCACCTCTGGAATTCATTTTGTTTGCCTGTGTTTGGGCTAAGTCTGTAATAAGGTTAAGAGCTGGGTGGCCCTGTCAGAACCCGACATGAGCATCAGTGACCAGGTTATTGCCAAGCAGGTGCCACTTCATAGAACTGTTGAGGACTCCTTTCATCACTTTACTGATGATTGATAGTAGACTGGAGAAGTAATTAAGCTGCCTTGGATTTTTGTAGCCGGAAATTTCTGTGCAGTTTTCCACATTGAGGCAAGTGCCAGAGTTATATTGTACTGCAACTGTGTAGCTAGTGGTGTAGCTCGTTCCAGAGCAGAGATCTTCTCTACTGTTGCTGGAATGTTGTCAGTGCTCATAGCAGTATCCGCTACTCCAGCCATTTGTCAATATCACATGGAGTGAATTGAATTGGCTGAAGAGAGGCATATTTGATATTGGAAATCCCTGGGAATATGCTGACATGTAACATCCCATGGCCCTTCTGGCTGAATTGGGTGTAGGATGAATTTCAATAGGGGAATCATGTTTTATGTAATGTGATTTGTTGTTTTCTAGTTCTATTATTTAGGAAGCATTAGCATATTCTTAAATTTGAATTATCCAATTGAGTGAAATTTTTTTTGAACAAATTGGGATTTGATGGATAGATACTAATGAGCAGTTTGAACTAAAATAACATTAAAATTATTCTTGCTTTTTTAAAAATGCAACAATAAACATAAGAGAAATGAATGGGCATTTGGGATCACATGCTGTGAGAATTGAGATTTTTCTGAATTCCACCTCGTAATCCAAAACCAGATATTAAAATGCTTGACTTATCTAAAAAAGAACTGCACTCAATTATAAAATAATTTTACTTTCTCCAAAATTCCATTTTTTTGAAAATGCCATATTTATTTAATGAGATGATTGTTATTTTTCAAAATAACTTTCCTCTTAAAAAGGTTCATTTGCTTTGAATAGTTTTTAATTATCATCTAATTATCTTAAGGCGCAGACAATATACGCAAATACTGGAGTCGATACTACCAAGGATCTCAAGGGGTTGTATTTGTGCTAGACAGTGCATCATCTGAAGATGATCTGGAAACTGCACGGAATGAATTGCATTCAGCTCTTCAACATCCACAGCTGTGCACTTTGCCATTTTTAATATTAGCCAACCACCAAGACAAGCCAGCAGCACGTTCTTTGCAAGAGGTAGGTTTAATAAATGACCATGCCATAATTTTTCTAGGACTTAATGCAGTTGTAATTATTTTGGCTGGGAACATGATCATTTTTGCTATATTAAGTTTTGAAAATTAAATGATTAATAGTTTGATCTCCTTTAAAGTGCAAGTCATTCAGTGACTTAAATGCAGTTAAAATAATTCATAGTCAAATCTACATTAGTCAATGCTCCACCAAATGTAATCCCCAATATTCCTCAGGCTGTTTCTTCTTCTTTGTTGTCAGTCTGAGTATTTGTCGAAGAATTGGCTGAAAGTTAAAGTATGTTTTACTTCCATGCTTATCGTGAAAAGACTCAGTTAGAGTATACCCCAACGCATGTGACTCCTACTATTACATCAAACTACAATGGTTTAACCAATAAGTGGTGGAAATTTTACAGTATATTAATCACTTGTACTGTCACATATGTAGGCCAAAATTTTTATTTTCACAATTTAAATTTGTCATTTGTTTCTTGCTGTAAAATAATGAAAATATTCAAAGTGAGCAAACTTCTTTCAAGTTTACCTACTATTCGGGGCGGCACGGTGGCACAGTGGTTAGCATTGTTGCCTCACAGCGCCAGAGACCCGGGTTCAATTCCCGCCTCAGGCGACTGATTGTGTGGAGTTTGCACGTTCTCCCCGTGTCTGCGTGGGTTTCCTCCGGGTGCTCCGGTTTCCTCCCACAGTCCAAAGATGTGCAGGTCAGGTGAATTGGCCATGCTAAATTGCCCATAGTGTTAGATAAGGGGTAAATGTAGGGGTATGGGTGGGTTGCGCTTCGGCGGGGCGGTGTGGACTTGTTGGGCCGAAGGGCCTGTTTCCACACTGTAAGTAATCTAATGTAATCTATTCTGGCAAATTTAAGTTCTGTTGCAGTAATCAGTTACATGATGGTAGACATAACTGCTTTTAATAAACAGCGATTGAATTTTAACCATGGAGAATTTATTGCAGTTGTAAGTAATATTGATTTGCTTCAAGTGTAATTTTCACATGAATCTTGAAATTCATAAGAGTATGTTTGGAGCATTTCCTTTTTTCTCCATCCTTTGCCATTGACAATAGTCTTTGATCGCCCTCCTACCCTTACCCAGATATTCCAAACAATATGCTGACATGGCTCAAATCCACATTACACTGTTCCCCTTCAACATGACCAACATATCCTCTGGTCATGGTGACTGATTCCTGCAACTTGGTTCAAGAAGTTGGCAGAAGATAATACTGCCCTTCCCCATAATTTTCAGTTATTCTAAGAATACCTGAAAAAAAAGTATAATTTGTGTCTATTTGCTTTTAGATTTTAATGCTTTTGAATATTCACAGGGTATGACATGAAAGTAAGACATGGATTACAAATTATCATATTTGCATCTATTCATAACATCATATCTTCATTGAATGAACATGCAAAATGCATCTTTTCATTTACTGCCAAAGCAACTTAATTCAGGCAATGGCGAGTCTTGTGAACCACTGTAGAACAGCATGATATAAATTTTACTCTTGGTAGGCCACTTCAGTGGATAGTTGAGAGTCAGCAAGATCAATGTGGGCTTTGGAGTCACATATCGATTGATGCAGTTGACAAATTACAGAGAGCCTCGATTATCCGAATGACACAGGCGGGGAGAATTTCATTTGGTTAATCGTGTGCCAGATAACATATTTTAGCCAAGCATCGGGACATTGCGATCTTGCCGGATCATCCGATATGCAGATAATTGAATGCCGGATAATCGAGATTCCTTTGTATGTTTTCTCATTGGGCATCAGTAGATCAGTTGAGTTTTTGGGATAATTCTGTAGTTTGTATTCATGTATATTTTTTTTCATTTTTTGATGATGATGGAATTCACATTCTTGGCTATCGTGTTGGGATTGGAATTTACATTCTCTGAACAAATCTCTCAATACAACCATTGTGATACTGCACCCAATGTTCAAGCATTAAGGTCACAAGGCTGCATATCCATAAGATACGGGTTTAAGTTGTTTTTAAACTAAATGAGGTCTGTGAATTGAAATTTAATTAATCTTGTACAGGGAGCTGGGGAGCTGACTATTCTGGCCCAAGCTTGCCTCTCATTCAAGTTTTAAAAAATGCCCAAGTGAAACAGCACAAGAAAGTCACTGCTGATTTCTTTTATTCTGCAGAAATGAATAAACCATAACTTTATTCAGTGTATTTTTATGATGTGAACACTTGTGTTTTGCAAAATAGTATGTGAAATAATTTACCTTTTTTTGGGTTCACTAAAAGTTACTTATTTTGATCCAGAAATGCTAGCTGGAATGGTTACAGCAAAGAATGCCTTCAGCCCTCTAAAGAAAAACAGGTATAGCTGGAGAAACTCAGCAGGTTTGGCAGCATTTGTGAAGAGAAAGTGGAGTCAATGTTTCAGGTCCAGTGACCCTTTTCAGAATTGATTGCAGGAAAACATTGGTATATGTGCTGAAGATGGGATGGGAGGAGGGGTTAGGGGTAACCAATAAGTGGAGATGGGACTCAAGGTGAGAGAGAAAAACAGTTGGTTAGCTAAAAGGCATGGGTAAAGGTCAGCCTGGGAGAATGAACAGCTGCTAATGGGGACTGTTAGTAGCTAACAACAGGTTGTTTTTGCTCAGGCCTGAAAATTATTGAATTCTATGTTGAGTCCTGAAGGTTGTAGGGTTCTCAAGTGGTGTTCTTCCAGCTTGCACAGAGTTTTGCTGGAGCACTGCAGCAAGCCTGAGACAGAGATGTTGGCCAGAGAACACAGAGGTATATTGAAATGTCAGGCAATCAGATGCTCGGTCAATTTTGCAAACAGAACGCAAGTGTTTAGTCTGTTTTGTGCTTTGTCTTCCCAATAAACAGGAGACCACATTATGAGCAACAAATACAATAAACTTGATTGAGCCAAGTGCTTCACCTGAAAGGTGTGTCTAGCACCTTGGATAGTGAGGAGAGAGGAAGTAAAAGACAGGTCTGACACCTTCTGCGATTACATGGAAGGGTATCATCAGAGTGTGGGGAAATGTTGGGAGTGGAGGAAAAGTACACCAAGGTGTCTCAGAGGGGATGGTCCCTGTGCAAGGCTGACAAGGGAGCCATTTCAACACACCATCAGTTTTCCTGGGATAAAGTGAGGACTGCAGATGCTGGAGATCAGAGCTGAAAAATGTGTTGCTGGAAAAGCACAGCAGGTCAGGCAGCATCCTGGCCAACACCTCTGACTTGGGCTTGCTACAGTGCTCCAGCGAAGCTCAGTGGAAGCTGGAAGAACAGCACTTCATTTTCCGCTTCAGAGGCCTGCAACCTTCTGGATTGAGCATGGAGTTCAATAATTTTAGGGCCTGAGCACCTTCTCCCACTTCCTTACCCCAGTTCTCTCACACTAGGTCTTGTCACCACTTGGGCTGCTACCACAAACAACCCATTATCAACGACTAATGGTCTCCATTAGCAGCTATGCATTATCCCAGGCTGACATTTACCCACTCCTTTGGCTGGGAGAAAGTGAGGACTGCAGATGCTGGAGATCAGAGCTGAAAATGTGTTGCTGAAAAAGCGCAGCAGGTCAGGCAGCATCCAAGGAGCAGGAGAATCGACGTTTCGGGCATGAACCCACCTGAAGAAGGGCTCATGCCCAAAACGTCGATTCTTCTGCTCCTTGGATGCTGCCTGACCTGTTGTGCTTTTCCAGCAACACATTTTCAGCCCCACTCCTTTGGCTGTCCAACTGTGTGACTCTGGGCCCATCTCCACCCTCCCCCTTCCCATCTTCAGCATATGTACCAACTATAATCAGATCTAAGGAAGGGTCAGTGGACCTGAAATGTTAATGTTTTTTTCTCTCCATAGATGCTGCCAACCTGTTGAGTTTTTCCAGAGATTTCTGATTTTTTTCTGATTTCCAGCATCTGTAGTTCCTTGGTTGTTTTCTTATATATACTGTTCAAATCCTTCCCTCTTTGAAAATGTGGGTGTTAACCCTTTGTTTAGGTTCCTGCTATTTTAACACTATTTCTTGATTATGTGGTGGTTTTAGACACTTGAGTCGATATTCATTCCATTGCTCCTTTATTTCAGTCTTTAAAATAACCTTTTGTTAAGGGTTATCAGTAATGAAGATCTTAATTTAGCTGTGTTTGTGTTTTGTCTGATCCAGGGATCTAATGGTAATCATGTGGTAAGGATCTTTGGCACTTTTATCAGTTGTATGATTCCAATGTTCCTCCTGTAATTATCATTTTACTTTCCCACCTCTGTGTCTTTCCAAGCCGCATTCTCCTCTTTCTTTCTCTCACTCACTCACTCTCTCTCACACTCACACTCACTCTCTCACTCACTCTCACACTCACTCTCTCACTCACACTCTCACACACTCTCACACACTCTCACACACTCTCACACACTCTCACACACTCTCACACACTCTCACACACTCTCACACACTCTCTCACTCTCTCTCACACACACTCACACACACTCACACACACTCACACACTCTCACACACTCTCTCACTCTCTCTCACACACTCTCTCACTCTCTCTCACTCACTCACTCTCTCTCACTCTCTCTCACTCACTCACTCACTCACTCTCTCACTCACTCACTCACTCACTCACTCACTCTCTCTCTCTCTCTCTCTCTCTCTCTCTCTCTCTCACTCTCACTCTCACTCTCACTCTCTCTCTCTCTCTCTCTCTCTCTCTCTCACTCTCACTCTCTCTCTCACTCTCACTCTCACTCTCACTCTCACTCTCACTCTCACTCTCTCTCACTCTCACTCTCACTCTCACTCTCACTCTCACTCTCACTCTCACTCTCACTCTCACTCTCTCTCTCTCTCTCTCTCACTCTCTCACTCTCTCACTCTCTCACTCTCTCACTCTCTCACTCTCTCACTCTCTCACTCTCTCACTCTCTCACTCTCTCACTCTCTCACTCTCTCACTCTCTCACTCTCTCACTCTCTCACTCTCTCACTCTCTCACTCTCTCACTCTCTCACTCTCTCACTCTCTCACTCTCTCACTCTCTCACTCTCTCACTCTCTCACTCTCTCACTCTCTCACTCTCTCACTCTCTCACTCACACACACACACCTATCTTTAGGCTGGAGGGGAAAACTGAGATGGGAGGAGAGGGCCAACAAGTATACTCAAAACAAAGATGATAATGTGTAGGCATTGCTTAACCAGGGGAATTAGGAACCAGTGTAAGTACAGGGTGATGAATGAAAAAAGCGGGAGCAGTTTCAGTCGTCAATTTTTATAGTTTGCCGTGCTGTAGATTAAGTTTTAAATTTGCATTTGAGAAGCACATGGGATAAGTTCCAGGCAATTTGGTTGCTTTTTGAAGTGTTTGCTGTTTGTGCTGAATTAAGGTGGGGAATCTTCGTGTACTATCTCCTAATACAGACTCAATTTCTTTCAATAATGCAGTATCATCTTTATGCACTTAAATATCCCACAAATCTTTCTCTTTGCCTGTGTATGTCTCTTTAGTTGCACAGGGAGAACTTTTCCTCCTCCTCCGTTCACTTTTCAGTTTGCCATGCAAAAGCTTCCATGACAACTTTGTGAGGATTACAACCTTTTGGAACATTAACAATGATCAACAAAGTCACACAAATAATTTTTCAACTTTTCTCATTTGAAGCAATCCGTATTGTTCAGGTAAGTTGCTTTTTTTTAACTGAGGATCTCAAATCTTGCAGCGAAGCAGAAGTTGATTACAACCTAAATTCCAAAGTACAGGACATTGTTAGGCCACTGTTGGAATATTGCGTGCAATTCTGGTCTCCTTCCTATCGGAAAGATGTTGTGAAACTTGAAAGGGTTCAGAAAAGATTTACAAGGATGTTGCCAGGGTTGGAGGATCTGAGCTACAGGGAGAGGCTGAACAGGCTGGGGCTGTTTTCCCTGGAGCATTGGAGGCTGAGGGGTGACCTTATAGAGGTTTACAAAATTATGAGGGGCATGGATAGGATAAATAGACAAAGTCGTTTCCCTGGGGTGGGGGATTCCAGAACTAGAGGGCATAGGTTTAGGGTGAGAGGGGAAAGATATAAAAGAGACCTAAGGGGCAACGTTTTCACGCAGAGGGTGGTACGTGTATGGAATGAGCTGCCAGAGGAAGTGGTGGAGGCCGGTACAATTGCAACATTTAAGAGGCATTTGGATGGGTACAATAGGAAGGGTTTGGAGGGATATAGGCCGGGTGCTGGCAGGTCTGTTCGGCATGGACAGGTCGGACCGAAGGGTCTGTTTCCATGCTCTACATCTGACTCTGACTCTATATGCATATTTTAAATTTTATAAGTCTCTAATATGTGTGTATGACGTGTACACCAAACACATGGTATTATATACTTATGATCAATAAAAGAATACACATTGAGTGCAAAGCTTGTTTAATTGTATTAATAGAGAAGTCACACAATATTATTTTCTCACCTTGTTTAGAAGAAATCCAGGACAGATTTTGTGCTTTTTTTTTGGAATAGAAAATTTTGATACTCATTTATTGGTCCATAACTTTATTGTTGATGTACGACTCCTATTCACTGTCTCAAAATCAAAATTAAACTCAACATGGGATTTAAAATTCAACAAAATACTGCAGTTCTATTCAGAGGTCGAACATTCAGAGATGGACTGAAATATTCAAAAGTCTATGCATATTATCCCATAGCTCTCACTGCTGCACGTATTTCATTTTAATTCTAACTAGCTATTAAATTGTAAAACTACATTTTTTTTTTATAGTTTCCTGAAACAGAGCCAAATTTATTCTGCAATAAGCCCCAAAGCAGATAAAGGTACCTTTATGCAATGCTAGCTTTTGAGTTTCCTGTAATGCTTGCTTTTGGGATTGTCATAAATTAACACATTTTATGATGTGTTTAATTACCTCTGCTTAGTTATATTATAAGCTAAGAAAAAAAATAGAAAAATCAGTAGGCTTAGCAAACATTTATATGGCCAATATATAATATTGATTAGTGTTTTGGGGTAGACTGCTGATTACCAGAAGGATCAGATAGTGTATTTTGTTACTTAATAAAGTTTAAAAATCCTGCACAGGTGCTGAAAATGCATTAATGGCCTGTGACCATTTACTCCACACTTAAGCTAATAGTTAAAATGTTTTAATGGATGGCCTCTTATTTTTTTTGAATCAATAAGAGCTGCTCCATAGTTTGCAAAGAAATTGTTTGGCATTCCCTTCCATGCCACATCACTGTTGCTTCTCCAACTTAAAGTTTGTATTTTTTCAACATAATTGCATCCTCCAAGTTTTATCAATTATAGAACAGTCAGCAGTGCATGAGACAATTCAGCCTGCTGTGCCAACTTTGCTGCAAGAGCAAGGTGATCTCATACCCTTTCCTTAAAGGTCTACAAATATTTTTGCTTCCAGTATTTGTTAACTTACAATAAAAGTCATGTTTTGAAAATACCTCTACTGTACTTTCTCATACATTCCAGATCCTAATCATACAGTGTCTTGGCAAAGAAAAGTTTTCTATTTTTGGTGTCATCTTTAGTATTTTTGCTGTTGGCCTTTTAAATTGGTGTTCTCTGGTTCTCAGCCCTTCCAACAACATGAATAGTTTGTCCTTAACCATTCTGTTCAGAATTTTTATGATTTTAATACTTCTTTCAAATTTTAGGTCAACTGTCTTTTCTCAAAGGGAACCAACCCCTCCAACTAATTTCTTCAATCCATCCTTGTAACTGATGCTTTATCCCCCGAACTTTTCTCCAACTTTACCACACATTTCTTCACAGCTTTTAGTCTTTGTTTTCAGACTTTGTGTGCACCTGTTTCTAAATCCTAGGATCTCCTATGCTTGTCAACCACTTTTCCATGATGACCTGCCACCTTCAATAGCATGCGCATATGAATATCCCAGGTCTGTCTCTCCTAAATCTGAGTTCTATCCTTTGTTATATATTATGTCTAATTGTTCTTCTATTAAAATACATTGCTAACCGTGGAAGATTAACTAACAGTATAATTACTTATGCTTGTTGTTGAAAAGGATAGTTTGAATGATTTAATTTAGGACGAAATACTGGTAGTGTTGAGACAAGGCTGAAGCTGTTTTCCCTGGAGTGTCGGAGTCTGAGGGGTGATCTTATAAAATCATTAGGGACATTGATTGGGTTAGTAGACAAGGTATTTTTCCTGGATTGGGGGATTCCAGGGCTAGAGGGGATAGGTTTAGGGTGAGAGAGAAAGATTTAAAAGGGACCTAAGGGGTAAAGTTTTCACGCAAAAGGTGGTGCATGTGTAGAATGAGCTGCTGGAGGAAGTGCTAAAGGCTGGTGCAATTATAACATTTAAAACGCATCTCGTTGGGTACATGAATAGGAAGGGTTTAGAGGGATATAGACTAAGTGCTGACAAATGGGACTAGATTAATTTAGGATATCCAGTCGGCATGGATGAGTTGGACTAAAGGGTCTGTTTCCGTTTTGTACATCTCTATAACTATAACTCGATAACATATCTCATTCCAGGAGCTGCAGTTGGAGACAGTTCTTGCACATGTTCTGTTCCCAGGCATTGGAACTGTGTCCAACATCCCATGTAGAGCAAGAAGAGTATACCTTAGCCTTCAGCACTCCTTCTGTGACTTCAAATTACACCTTAGAGTGCCTTTATGATCAAATAATATTAATCCTTCTTCTCTGGACCTCTGCACTATTGCCCTTACAAACCTCACCGTGCCAGGGACCCAGGTTCAATTCCCGCTTCAGGCAACTGCCTGTGTGGAGTTCGCACATTCTCCCCGTCTCTGTGTGGGTTTCCTCTGTATGCTCCAGTTTCCTCCACAGTCCAAAGTTGAGCAGGTCAGGTGAATTGGTCATGCAAATTGCCCATAGTGTTAGGTGTAGGGGAATGAGTCTGGGTGGGTTGCTCTTCGCAGGGTCAGTGTGGACTTGTTGGGCCAAAGGGCCTGTTTCCACACTATCGGGTATCTAATCTAATCAAACTGTAAATCCAAAACATGCTCAAACTGTCAGCAATAAAAATCGAATAAATACTCGACCACTGTTTAGTCACCCAATTAGCTCCTTCCTCTAGTTGTGTGTCACTTTTTGGTACTCTTCCCAAAGGCTGCTTTGCTGCAATAATAACAGTGGGGCACGCTTCCTCTGTTGATTCTTCATTGCTAGATTTATACTTTTTTGATCAAAGAATATTATATGTGCAATTCTATAGTGCTCTGGCCCCAACTGGTTATCTTCAGAAAAGTGCAAGATTATGATTGGTACTGCTGGCCATAATTTCCATTCTTCCTTCTCTTGGTATCTTTCCATGTAACCAGAGAGACCCTGCTAAGCTATGGGAAATGCTGGTGGCTCAGTTTAGCATAAAAATTTAACAATCACCACCCAGAAGTTAGGTCTTATAGATAACAAATAAATGAATTAATTGGTCAGTGTATCAGCAGGTGCAATGACAAGGGTGAGGATGGTGCTTCCTCAGAGGTTGTACTATTTGAATGAATAATGGAGATGGCTGTAGCTTTCACATCCATCAAAGCTTTCAAAAAAGATCTTCAGCGGAAAAGGAAAAGTTACAATTTCAACTAAAAGGTAACAGAGGAAATGGAGCTATTGCAGAGGCACATGATCTGTTTGCATTAGGTGCAGTTCCCATTATTGACGCAGTTGTCAGGATGCAGAAATCAAGCTAATTGTGTGGGAAGTATTTTCTCTTATATTCACCATAATGTTGTCCTGCTAATAAAGCTTTGTGAATCATGCAGTGCACAATTACACTGGGCTAACCGATGCCAGAAATCTGATTCCAAAGTTGCAACCAGAGGCCTGAATAAGCACAGGCACAAGAGGTTTTCAGCAGGATGCAAGTGGAAGTGAAACTTCAACCAGAAGATGACACCTCTTCTACATTATGAATGGAGCACAATGTGTGGGCAAAGTCGAATAATCAGAGGCTTTTGCCGTGATTAGCATCATATACCCAAAGATAATTGTTAAAAACGTGCTTTTGACCGAGGTGAACATAGGAGTTTCTGTAAGCATCCGACCAGAGTTCTGAGGATATATACCTCAATTTCTTTTTTTGTAACTCAATTATTCAATCTATAACAGCATAATTGATTGCATATGAGGAACGTTTGAGGACTTTTGGACTATACTCAATGAAGTTTGGAAGAATGAGGCGTGATCTGATTGAAACTTAGAGAATATTGAATGGCCTGGACAGAGTGGACGTTGGGAAAATGTTTCCATTGGCAAGAGAAATGAGGACCTGAGGGCACAGCCATAGAGTAAAGAGAAGACCCTTTAGAATCAAGATAAGGAGAAACTTCTTTAGCCAGGGAGTGGTGAGTCTGTAGAATTCATTGCCACAGAAGGCTGTGGAGGCCAGGTCATTGAGTATGTTTAAAACCGAGGTAGATAAGTTCTTGATTGCAAAGGGGATTAAAGGTTCTGGGGGGAAAGCAGGAAAATGGGGTTGAAAAGCCTATCAGCCATGATTGAATGGCAGAGCAGATTCGATGTGCCAAATGGCCTAATTTCTGCTCCTATGTCTTATGGTCTTGTATGATTGATCACTTGGTCCTTGCATTGATACATTAACAATGAAATGCAACTATGATAATTCTCCCATAACACAATATTCCACCTGGTAGACACGATGGACTAGCAATTATAGCTTGACCGTTCAGGAAATCACCAAAACATGTCCTGCAGAAGAGATCAAGAGTGAATTAGTTTAGTACTTGCTACAGTTATGCAAAATCATCGGCATAGGAGACTTTAATGGCCATGCTGTATTTTGTTGTATGGTTTTATGTCCATATTCATGATTCAAGACATATTGAAATTAAGGTAAATTCAAGAATTGCCTTTAAATTCCGGATTCCTTATAGCACTGTTTATTGCACGTTGAGATCAAATCTGCTATATGTGGTAATCAAAGATATACTGGAACTTAATTTTACTGTTATGTTATTGAAATACTATTCCATATATGTGCTTCTCTTCCTCTCATAGCTGACTGCAATTATGACCAGTGAAGAGCTGCTCTACAGCATGATTGCAACATTGCTGCAGGGTTCTAAGGCCTTTATCCAGCTTTTACATCTCAGAATAGAAGCAGTTCCCTCTCAGAAAATGCAGTGTTCACATACAACAAAGCTTAAGAGTGTACTATGAAATATAATGGCATCATCCATGTGTACACTGATACACTGACTGGAAGAATTTTGTTACCTGAAAGTTTAAAAAAAAGACACAAACAGATGTGCTTGGACCAAAGATACCCATGCCCACTTAAAATTCCGATTTTAGCAGAATTTAATTACAAATTCACAGGGGGTAAATAGTTTACCAAATTTGATGGCATGGTGGATAGCAATTGATTCACTTGGCAAAGAAATCTCAAGAACTCAAGATATTGTTTCCAGAGACTAGTTTTCGGTCTGTCAGTCAGTCACGACCCTTTGCAACAGCGTATGGGCAGATTTAAAGAAAACATTCATGGAAGTGTATGCTGATGATATTCTGGACGAAACCAAAGAATAGCTTGACCAAAATCTGCGCTCATTGACAGTGACAGTCCATGTGAAGAACTCATAATAAACAGTAAAAAGTGCTATATGAATATGGATTACAGCATGCCAAATGCAGAAGAATTTAGGTGTCCTAATGCAAAAGACACCTACTAAGCAGGTGTAGCATGTAATAAAGAAGCCTAATGAGATGTGATGCTCTATTAGAAGAGGAAGTGATAACAAAAGTAAGGGTGTTAAGCTTCAGTTATGCAAGGCATTGATGAGACTGTTCTCAAATACTATGCACAGTTTTGCCTTCTTATTAATAGAAGGGTGTAAATGCATTTGAAGCAGTTCAACCCAGGTTTCCCAGGTTGATACATGGAATAAGTGGGTTGTTATGACGTTGGATTAGATAGGCTGGGGAGTTTCTGCTGGAATTTAGAGGAAGGGATGACTTAACTGAAATATGTAAGATCATGAATGGTCTTGACCAGGTGGATATGGAAAGGATGGTTCCAGAATCGGGAACACTAATTTACAATTGGGACTCATAGTTTTATGAAAGGGATAAGAAAAAATTTTCTCTGATGTTTGTAGGATTTTGGAGCTCTCCTGTTCAAGATGATTGAATATTTTTTAAGCAGTGTTAGATTATTTTTAGTAACTGGAGTAGATGGGAATGTGGAACTCTAAACAAAGTTAGATTAGCTATGATCTTATTGAATGATAGGGCAGGCTCAAGGGATTGAATGGGACACTTCTGTTCCTATTTCATACATTTATGCAAATAGGCCATTTGGCTGATTGAGCCTGCACTGACAATCAACATGATAACAAATGATCTATCATAATGCCATATTCCCTGCTGTCTCTGCCCATACCCATTGGTAACTTTGCACTCTGGCAATCTATTTGTTTCTTAAACATATTCCATGACTTAGTCTCCAAAGCCTTCTATGATAGAGAATTTCATAGGTCCGCACGTCTCAAATGAAGAAATTTCTCATTTCAGTCCAAAATGCCCTGTATGTATCCTGAGGCAACCCTTTATTGTGAACTCCCTGCTTCCAGACAGTTTCTGCACCCAGTCCAGCCTGCCCTGTCACAAGCTTGTATGTTTCTGCAAGGTCTCCCCTCATTCTCCTGAACACTAGTGAATATAGTCCAGATGACTCAATCTTCTCTCATATCATAAAACTATCAGTCTGGTAAGCTCTTACTGTATACCCACAACGGAAAGTATATCTTTCCTTGGGTAAGGAGACCAAAACTGCACACAGCACCTCAGGTGTGGTCTCACAAGACCATGTGCAATGCAGTAGGACTTCCTTACTCCTGTACTCAGACCTACTTGTGGTGAAGGCTGATATACCATTTACCTTTCTAATAGCTGGCTGCAGTTGTGTATTTTGCTTTCAATAAACTGTGTACAAAGACACCCAGGTCCCTTCATACATCAACAGTCCCAATCTATCACCATTTACTACACTGGCATATTAATTAATAATGGTGTTCTGTTTTTCCTATTGAAGTGGGCAATTTCATGCTGCTTTACATTATTCTACATGTACCATGTATTTATCCACCCACTCAATTTGCGTAAGTCAACCTGAAGCCTAACTTTGTCCTCCTCACCACTTATATTCCTCCTTAGGCAGCAAAATTTGAAAAATTATATTTGATACTCTTATCCAATCATTGATGTTTTTGTAGATAACTGGACCCAAGCGCTGGTACCTGATGCATCCCATTTATCACTACCTTCCACTCTGAAACAACCCATTTATTCCGACTTTGTTTCCTGTCTCAATCCATGCCAGTATACTATCACCAATCCCCATGTGCCTTGATTTTGCACACTAACCTTATATGTGGGACTTCATCAAAAGCTTTCTGAAAATCCAAGCAGGCCACATTATATGGTCCTACCTCATCCATTAAACTAGTAATTTCCTTCTTAAAAAAAGACTTTAACTTTGCCAAACATGAATTCCTTCTCATAAATCCATCTTGACTTTGTGTAATCCCCTTCATATTTTACAATACAGCCTTCATAATAAACACCAACATTTTCCCTGTGACAGATGTTGGGCTGTAATTCCCAGCTTTTCTCTCTCTCGTTTTTTTTTCCTATATAGGTGAGGTTGCATTTTCCATCCTCCCAATTTCCTGCAACTGTTTTAAAATCTACAGAATTTTGGAAGATGACAATCAACACATCCAGTATTTCGATCAATTTGGAGATGCCGGTGTTGGACTGGGGTGTGCTGAAAATGTGTTGCTGGAAAAGCTCATGCCCGAAACGTCGATTCTCCTGCTCCTTGGATGCTGCTTGACCTGCTGCGCTTTTCCAGCAACACATTTTCAGCTCTGATCTCCAGCATCTGCAATCCTCACTTTCTCCTTGTACTGGGGTGTAAAAAGTTAAAAATCACACAACACCAAGTTATAGTCCAACAGGTTTAATTGGAAGCACTAGCTTTCGGAGCGATGCTCCTTCATCCACAACCACCTGATGAAGGAGCAGTGCTCCGAAAGCTAGTGCTTCCAATTAAATCTGTTGGACTATAACCTGGTGTTGTGTGATTTTTAACTCAGTATTTCGATGACCACCTCTTTTATTACCTTGGGATGTAGATTATCTGGCTCATGCATTAATCCATCTAACCTTACTGATCCAATGTCAAATTGCTCATGCTTTTCAAATTAGCCCTGTGTTGTTCATGCTCCATGTACAAAACCTATTTGTTTGATCAGTACATACCTTGTACACTAAGACAAGTTACCATAATGTACAGGAACAGAATTAGACCTTTCAGCCTATGAAATCTGCTCTGCCATTTGATCATAGCTGATATGTTTCTGAACCCCATTCTCCTACCTTTGGCTCATAACCTTTGATCCCTTTACTAATCAAGAACTTATCAATCTCTGTCTCAAATACACTCAATGACTTGGCTTCCACTGCCTTCTGTTGCAATGAGTTTCACAGATTCACTGCCTTCTGGCTGAATAAATTCCTACTTGTCTAAGGGTATGTTCAAAGTTTGTGAGAAGATTTGTAGCGCAGGTGCTCGTTGTTGTGGTTCTGTTCGCCGAGCTGGGAATTTATGTTGCAGACGTTTCGTCCCCTGTCTAGGTGACATCCTCAGTGCTTGGGAGCCTCCTGAGAAGCGCTTCTGTGATGTTTCCTCTGGCATTTGTAGTGGTTTGAATCTGCCGCTTCCGGTAGTCAGTTCCAGCTGTCCGTTGCAGTGGTCAGTATATTGGGTCCAGGTCGATGTGCTTATTGATTGAATCTGTGGATGAGTGCCATGCCTCTAGGAATTCCTTGGCTGTTCTCTGTTTGGCTTGTCTAATAGTAGTGTTGTCTCAGTCAAATTCATGTTTGCTTGTCATCTGCGTGTGTGGCTACTAAGGATAGCTGGTCGTGTCGTTTCGTGGCTAGCTGGTGTTCATGGATGCAGATCATTAGCTGTCTTCCTGTTTGTCCCATGTAGTGTTTTGTGCAGTCCTTGCATGGGATTTTGTACACTACATTGGTTTTGCTCATGCTGGGTATCGGGACCTTCATTCTGGTGAGTTGTTGTTGGAGAGTGGCTGTTGGTTTGTGTGCTGTTATGAGTCCTAGCGGTCGTAGTAGTCTGGCTGTCATTTCGGAAATACTCTTGATATATGGTAGTGTGGCTAGTCCTTTGGGTTGCAGCATGTCCTCGTTCCGTTGTCTTTCCCTAAGGCATCTGTTGATGAAATTGCGCGGGTATCTGTTTTTGGCGAATACATTGTAGAGGTGTTCTTCTTCCTCTTTTTGCAGTTCTGGTGTACTGCAGTGCATTGTGGCCCTTTTTGAACAGTGTCTTGATGCAACTTCTTTTGTGTGTTGGGGTGGTTGCTTTCGTAGTTCAGGGCTTGGTCTGTGTGTGTGGCTTTCCTGTACACCTTTGTGGTGAATTGTCCGTTTGGTGTTCTCTGTACCATCTCGTCTAGGAATGGGAGTTGGTTGTCCTTTTCTTCCTCTCTAGTGAATCGGATTCCTGTGAGTGTGGCGTTGATGATCCGGTGTGTGTTCTCTATTTCTGTGTTTTTAATGATTACAAAGATGTCATCCACATATCTGACCCAGAGTTTGGGTTGAATTTGCGGTAAGACTGTTTGTTCTAATCTTTGCATTACACCTTCTGCTATGAGTCCAGAGATGGGTGAGCCCATGGGTGTGCCATTGATTTGGTTGTTGAATGTGAAGTGTGTTGTGAGGCACAGGTCCAGTAGTTTGAGTATGCCGTCTTTGTTGATAGGTTCATCGTCCTGTTGTCTGTTCTGTATGTCCAGCAGGTTGGCTATTGTTTCTCTGGCTAGGGTTTTGTCGATAGAGGTGAACAGTAAAGGGTATGTCCTTCACTTTGATGTTTTGCCCTTGGGTCCCAGTTTCTCCTACTAGTGCAAACATCTTCTACACATCCATTCTGTCCGGGCCTCTCGGTATTCTATAAATTTCAGTTAAATCCTCCCCACCCCACCTTCTTCTAAACTCTATCAAGTACAGACCTAGAGTTCTCAACCACTCCTCATATGACAAGCCCTTCATGTCCAAGATCATTTTTGTTAAGCACCTCTGGATGCCATCAAACACCACATCCTTCCTTAGCTATAGGGCCCAAAACTGCTCATAATTGGGTCCTCCCACAGCAGGCCTTTCTCTTGCCCGGGCAGATGTTGTAAGCCCTAGCATCAAGCTAGCAACACAGTCTTCTGAACTCATCCTGTTCATTGCAGGTCAGCCATAATCTAATCATTTATTTGAATAAGTTTTCTCATCATCCATTGTTTTATTTGCACTAGTAATAAGTGTTCCTTTTCTACTACTCTAAGTACTGAGGCTGGGATATTTTTTCACTGGAGCATTGGAGGTTGAGAGGTCAAAGAGTATTGACAGGGTTAATGGTAGTTGTATTTTCCTAGGCTAGGGGATATATTTTTAAGCTGAGAGGTGAGAGATTTAAAAAAGATATGAGGAGCCAATTTTTTACACCAGCATGTGGAATGAACTTCCTGAGGAATTGGTGGATGCAGTCACAGTTACAATATTTCAAAGATACTTAAGTGCATGAGTAGGAAAGGTTTGGAGGGATATGGTCCAGATGCAGGCAGCTAGGTCTTGTTTAGTTGGGGATTATGTTCAGCATGGACTGATTGGTCTGAAGTGTCTATTTCCATGCTGTAAAACTCTATGACACTGACTTGTGTGCTGAAATTTTGTGGTAGCATTGGGCAGTAGTCAGAATTCTCAAAGTCCAATTCTAAAGTTTTTGGTGCGTTATGAATTCTTGTAATGCTTTTGAGTAAAATAATAAACATATTTATGTTGTTAGGTACAACTACTTCTCCATGTCAGACTTCAGGCAAGTTGTAGGTCATGGTTTAAAGAGACAGTAGCACTCTGGATATAAAATTGGTTGAGTGATAGGAAATGGGGAGTAATGGTCAATGAGTATTTTTTGAGCTGTTGGAAGATTTGTGTCGTAGTCATATTGGAGTCCTTGCTTTTCTTGATTTTATGTTAATGATAGGGATTTTTATATGCAGGGTACATGAAACAAGGCAGAGTTGTAAACTGCGAGGTGAGCATTGTGAAATTTCAAAAGGTCTTTGGCAAGTTGGGAATGGCACAGGTGAGGTTCAATGCAGAGAAGTGAGAGATGATTCATTTGGTACAAAGAATATTGAAAACCAAATCAAAATAATGGGTGCAATTCTAAAGGGAGTGCATGAGCAGAGATACTTGGATGTATCTCTGCAGCGATCACTAAAGATGGCGAGTCGGGTGGAGAGAGCAGTCAAGAAAGGCTAAGAACAAACTGCAGATGCTGGCATCTCAACCGAAAACAAAAAAAAAACAGCTGGTGATCACAGCAAGTCAGGTAGCATTCATGGAGGGAAAGCAAGCTAACCTTTTGAGTCTAGATGTCTCTTCTTCAGAGCTGAAGTCAAATGTGGAGGGGGTAATATTTATGCAGTAGTGGGCAGGGGGAAGTTGGAGTGCTGGGGGAGAAAGGATGTTGTTAGTGATTGGAATGTGACAATGACGAAACAATAGTGTGTCCAACTACCAGACTGGAAAGAAGAGACAGTCTCACTCCAATGGAGGAAGGGGAGAGAGGACATGGTGACAGAATGTAACAAGCAAAGCTGAAAGAAAGGGAAGGAATGGGTTCATAGTTTGAAGATGTTGAACTCAATATTGAGTCCAGAAGATTGTAAAGTATCTAGTTTGAAGATGCGAGGTTTCTCCTCCAATTTTCACTGTCATTCGCTAAAGCATTACGGCATGGCGAGGACAGATAAGTGAGCATATGAGCAGGACACTATGTTAAAATGACTGGCGTGGAAAGACCGGGGTCATGCTTGCGCATGGATTGGATATGTTCTGCAAAGCGGTCATCCAGTCTGTTTGGTTTCTCCAATGTAGAGTAGGCCACATTGGGTGCAGCAAATACAATATACAAAATTGGAGGAGGTACAGGTGAAATGTTGCTTCACCTGGAAAGATTATTTTGACCCTTGGATGGTGAGCAGGGAGGTGTTGAAGGGGCAGGTGGAGAAGGGGGTAGTGGTGTGGGCGGTTGAGGAATGAACCAGGGTGTCCTAGAGGGAACGATCCCTGCAAAATGCAGGTGGGGAGTGAGGGGAAGATGTGTTTGGTGGTGGTGTTCTGCTGGAGTTGTCTGAAATGGCAGTGAATGATCCTTTGAATGCGAAGGTTGGAGGGATGGAAAGTGAGAGCCGGAGGACCTGATTATGCTGTTGAGTGATGTGAAGGGGCAAGGGCGAAGGGGTTGGTTGGATGTAGTCAAGGGCCCTGTCAACTGAAGTGGGCGGGAAACCACGGTTATGGAGGAAAGAAACCATGTCAGCAGTGCTATTTTGGAAGGTGTTATCATCTGAACAAGTACAACATCTGAACCAGCAAAGGAGCTGGGAGAATGGGGTGGAATCCTTGCAAGACATGGGGTGGAAAGAGCTGAAGAGAAGGTGGCTTTGCAGTGGATGACAGTGGACAGTTTATTCCCAAAATTGTGATGGAAAGGTCAAGGAAAGAAAGGGAAGTGTCGGAAATGGGCGATGTGAAAATCAATATAGTGTCTGAGGAGTTGTCAACAGAACTAAACATACAGGCAAACATAAATGAACATCTCCACTTCTGACCTTTTGATAAAAGGATCATTGTTGAAGTAGATGAAGATGGTTGGGTCTAGAATATTGCCTTTAGTATCTACAGAAGCAGTCTTCTGGGCTGGGATGATTGGCCTGAAAGCCTACATTGACTATATTGATAGAGACACTGAATGCATGGGCAAGGAGATGAGGTTAAACTTGTACAAGACACTTGCTAGACCTCAGCTAGTGGAGGTACTACATTATAGGAAAGATGTGAATACGTTGTCAAGAGACCAGAGCAATTTGTATGCATCGTTCCAGGAATGAGAAACTTCAATCATTGGCAGACTGGATAGTGTAAATAGAGGGAAGCTGTTCCCACTTGTGAAAGCAACAAGGATGAAAGACACAGATTTAAAGTGAAATGCAGAAGCAGCAGCTTATGCCTGAAACGTCGATTCTCCTCCACCTCAAATGCTGCCTGACCTGTGCTTTTCTAGCACCACACTCTCGACACTGGGGCTAGCTATATCCCATTATTACTGACTTCTGAGGTCATGTAACTTGGCTGCAATAAATAAATTCAGCAGAAGCTGACCTTTCTTGTCCATATGGCTAAGCTCCTTATTACTTTGACCGTTTGACCAATGCTCAGTTCAATTTTTGCTGTCTTTAAATTAGCAATGATCAAATTGAGAATACTATCCAGACTATTTTATTGCATTTGTGTGTTGAATGAGGATGATTTGGCAGTAATTTTGTTCTGCAAGAAGTTTATCTGGTTTTTAATTGCTGAGGTGAGCATTAATGTGAACAGACTGGAGTGGAATGTGTGAATAACTTTTGATGGGGAGTTTTACATTTCATGTTATTTTGGATAAAAGCCAGGTTAATTTTTAATAGTCAATTCCAGGATGGAATTAAGCCAGTAGTTAGTAGTACTTGAATTAGTGGATAATGAATCTGAAGATGTGTTTCGGCTTCAGCTCTGGCTCAGAATACCACAATCATTTCTGAAGAGGTCTCAATCCAGTCTCAATGAAGGTTGTGGGTTCAATTACCACTCCAGAAATTTGAACACATAATCAAGGCTAAAATTTATATGCAGTTCAGAGGAAGTTTAGCACAGTCTGAACTGCTTCCATCTTTTGGATGTAATGTTCAATTAAGGCTTTATCTGTTCCCTCAATTAGAATTGAAAGATCCCATAACATTACTTGAAGTAGAGTAGGGAGGTGGTCTTCATGACCTACCCAATCTTTATCGTTCAGTCAATTTCCATTAAAACCAGATTTCAACAAGATCATATGAAGTAAGAGTAGGTCATTCAGTTCTTTGAACCTGCTGAGCCACTCATTGAGATCATGGCTAATTTAAATCCTGCCTTAAAACTACTTTTCTACCTGTCTCCCAGAATCCCAAAAATCTGTCTAACTCATAGTCATACAGCACAGAAACAGACCCTTTGTTCCAACCAGTCCATGCTAACCATAATCCCAAACTAAACTCATCCAATCTGCCTGTACTTGGCCCATACCCCTGCAAACATTTTATATTCTTAATTCTCCAAACATCTTTTAAACGTTGTAACTGTACCCATATCAGCCACTTCCTCCGGAAGTCTGTTCTGCGCACCAACCACTATGTAAAAAAGAAATTGCCACTCATGTCGTTGTTAAATCTTTCTCCTCTCACCTAAAAAAAAAAAATGCTCCCAATCCAGAAATCCCCAACCCTAGGGAAAACATACCTGCCATTCACCTTATCTATACCCCTTGTGATTTAGGATAAAATGGTGTGGGGGAGCTAATAAGTCAGTTGACAGATGACAATAAGATTGTCGGTGGTTGACGGTGAGGAAGAAGGTCTGAGGCTTATGCCCGAAACGTCGATTCTCCTATTCCTTGGATGCTGCCTGACCTGCTGCGCTTTTCCAGCAACACATTTTCAGTACAGGAGGATATAGACAGATTGGTCAGACGAGTAGATCAGCAGCACTCTGAATTTAACTCTGATAAGGTGGGGTGATGCTCTTTGAGGAAATAACAAAACAAAGGCGTAAACCATGATTAGCAGGACACCAAGATGCTCAGCAGAACAGAGGGATCTGTGTGTACTTGTCCACAGATCTATGAAAGTTAGTGGAGTAATTAAGGAGGCAGACAGGACACTTGTCTTTATCAGAGGTAAAAACAAGGACTGCAGATGCTGGAAACCAGAGTCTAGATTAGAGTGGTGGTGGAAAAGCACAGCAGGTCAGGCAGCATCCAAGGAGCAGGAAAATGGACGTTTCAGGCAAAAGCCCCTAATCAGGAATAGAGGCAGGGTGTCTGCAGAGTGGAGAGATAAATGAGAGGGGGGACCTTGAATACCTGTCTGGCTTCATTCTCCAGAATTAGGACCAGCATTGCATTGTCCTTTGTTGGACCTTCGACATGCTGATATGAGAAGCTCTCCTGAATACATATCAACAAAGTTGTCCCTTCTCTTATAGCATTTTTCTTTAGCACTGTAATGTACCTTTGTTGAGAGTTCTGAAATATCCCCCTAAAATGTCTGCCTCTATCAGTTCTGACCTACCCTTAAACCTAATTTCCCTGTTGACTTTAACCAGATTTGTCCTCATCTCTTTGTTGTTTATTGCTTTAATTTGAATTTAGTTTTAAAGGTTCTTTAAATCTTTAGACTTAAGAGCATTTCGTGTTAAACTTTACGAGTGGGTCGAAGGTTGGTGTTATTTCCCTCAAACTGAACACAAAATGCAATTGCAGAGTCAGAGTCATAGAGATGTACAGCACAGAAACAGACCCTTTGGTCCAACTCGTTCATACTGACCAGATATCCTAAATTAATACAGTCCCATTTGCCAGCACTTGGCCCATATCCCTCCAAGCCCTTCCTATTCATATACCCATCCAGATGTCTTTTAAATGTTGCAATTGTACCAGCCCCAACCACTTCCTCTGGCAGCTTATTCCATATACGCACCACCCTCTGCATGAAAAAGTTGCCCCTTAGGTCTCTTTTATATCTTTTCCCCTCTCACCCTAAACCTATGCTTGCTAGTTCTGGACTCTCCACTCCAGGGAAAAGACTTTGTCTATTTACCCTATCCATGTCCTTCATGATTTTATAAACCTCTAAGGTCACCCCTCAGCCTCCAACACTCTAGGGGAAAACAGCCCCAGCCTGTTTAGCCTCTCTCTATAGCTCAAATCCTCCACCCTAGCAACATCCTTGTAAATTTTTTCTGAACCCTTTCAAGTTTCACAACATCCTTCCAATAGGAGGGAGACTAGAATTGCTCACAATATTCCAAAAGTGGCCTAACCAATGTCCTGTACAGCTGCAACATGACCTGTACTCAGTACTCTGACCAATAAAGGAAAGCATACCAAACGCTTTCTTCACTATCCAATCTACCATCAAGTCTACTTTCAAGAAGCTAAAAACTGCACACCAAGGTCCCTTTGTTCAGCAATGCTCTCCAGGACTTTACCATTAAAGGTATAGATCCTGCCATGATTTGCCTTTCCAAAATACAGCGGCTCGCATTTATCTAAATTGCATCTGCCACTCCTCGGCCCATTGGCCCAGATGATTAAGATCCCGTTGTAATCCGAGGTAACCTTCTTTGCTGTCCACCTCACCTCCAAGTTTGGTGTGATCTCCAAACTTACTAATTATACCTCCTATGTTCACATCCAAATCATTGAAATAAATGATGAAAAGTATGGACCCAGCAACAATCCTTGTGGCATTCAAGGATTGAGTCTGAAAAGTGACACTCTATGACCACCCTCTGCCTTATACATTCGAGCCAGTTCTGTAACCAAATGGCTAGTTCTCCCAGTATTCCGTGAGATCTAACCTTGCTAACCAGTCTCACATGTGACCTTGTTGAACGCCTTACTGAAGTCCATATAGATCACATCCACCACTCTGCCCTCATCAATCCTCTTTGTTACTTCTTCAGAAAACTCAATCAAGTTTGTGAGTCATGATTTCCCATGCACGAAGCTATGTTGACTATCCCTAAACAGTCCTTGCCTTTCCAAATATATGTAAATCCAGTCCCTCAGGATTCCATTTAACACCTTGCCCACCACTGAAGTTAGGCTTACCAGTCTATACTTCCCTAGCTTTTCCTTACCACCTTTCTTAAATAGTGGCACCACGTTAGCCAACTTCCAATCTTCCAGCACGTCATCTGTGACAATGGCTGATACAAATATCTTAGCAAGGGGCCTAGGAATCACTTCTCTAGCTTCCCACAGAGTCCTAGGGTACACCTGATCAGGTCCTGGGGATTTATCCACATTTATGTTATGTCCCCCCCCCCCCCCCCCGCTACCAAAGGGTAGCCTTTGCAATGAGGTTTCCTGTTAATCCTACCATATTCTGCATGATCAGTTTTGCAATAATCTTTTCTCTCATTGTCACTAAAACAGGCTGTTCTAAAAATTGTCCCAATAAAACTCTATGAACTCATCTTCTATATTATCTTTGCTAATCTAATTTCTCCAATCTGTACGTGGGTCAAAATTCTCCATGGAATACAATGTTGAAAAGTATGAGGTTGTATATTTTGTTGAGAACAATCGAGGGCATACACTCTTTTCTAAACAGAAATGTCTTTGGGAATCTGAAGCACAAAGGGACTTGGGAGCCTCAGTTCGCGATTCTCTTAAGGTTAGTAGGCAGGTTCAGTTGACAGTTAGAAAAGGAAATGCAATACATTCATTTCCAAGGGCAAGAATAGAAGAGCAGGGATGTACTGCTGAGGCTGTATAACACTCTGGCCAGATCACATATAAAATATTGTGAGCAGGTTTTGACCTGTCTCTAAAGAAGGATGTCCTGGCCTTGAAGGGGATCCAGAAGAGATTTACAAGAAGGTAGATGAGAGTAAACCGGTTGATGTGGTGTATATGGATCAGTAACTGGCTTGCTGAAAGAAGACCGAGGGTAGTGGTTCATGGGAAATGTTCATCCTGGAGTCCAGTTACTAGTGGGGTAAAACGCAAGGATCGGTGTTGGATCCACTGCTGTTCGTCATTTTTATAAATGACCTGGATGAGGGTGTAGAAGGGTGGGTTAGTAAATTCGCAGACGACACTAAGGTCGGTGGAGTTGTGGATAGTGACGAAGGATGTTGTAGGTTACAGAGACACATAGATAAACTGCAGAACTGGGCTGAGAGGTGGCAAATGGAGTTTAATGCGGACAAATGTGAGGTGATTCACTTTGGTCGGAGTAACCAGAATACAAAGTACTGGGCTAATGGTAAGATTCTTGGCAGTGTAGATGAGCGGAGAGATCTCGGTGTCTATGTACACAGATCCTTGAAAGTTGCCACCCAGGTTGACAGGGTTGTTAATGCATACAGTGTTTTAGCTTTTATTAATAGAGAGATCGAGTTCCGGAACCATGAGGTTATGCTACAGCTGTACAAAACTCTGGTACGGCCGCAGTTGGAGTATTGTGTACAGTTCTGGTCAACACATTATAAGAAAGATGTGGAAGCTTTGGAAAGGGTGCGGAGGAGATTTACTAGGATGTTGCTTGGGATAGAGGGGAGGTCTTACGAGGAAAGGCTGAAGGACTGGAGGCTCTTTTTGTTGGGGAAAAGAAGATTGAGAAGTGACTTAATAGAGACATACAAGATAATCAGAGGGTTAGGTAGGGTGGACAGGGAGAGTCTTTTTCCAAGTATGGTGATGGTGAGCACGAGGGGGCAGAGCTTTAAATGAGGGGTGATAGGTATAGGACAGATGTCAGAGGTAGTTTCTTTACTCAGAGTAGTAAGGGTATGGAATGCTTTGCCTGCAACGATAGTAGATTCACCAAGTTTAAGTGCATTTAAGTCGTCATTGGACACACGTATGGACGTATTTGGAATAGTGTAGGTTAGATGGGCTTCAGAATGAGATAACAACAAGAATCCAGAGAAAGTATATTCCTGTCCGGGTGAAAGGGAAGGTATAGGGAATGCTGGATGACTAAAGAAATTGAGGGTTTGGTTGAGAAAAAGAAGGAAGCATATGTCAGGTACAGACAGGATAGATCGAGTGAATCCTTAGAAGAGTATAAAGAAAGTAGGAGTATACTTAAGAGGGAAATCAGGAGGGCAAAATGGGGACATGAGATAGCTTTGGCAAATAGAATTAAGGAGAATCCAAAGGGTTTTTACAAATATATTAAGGACAGAAGGGTAACTAGGGAGAGAATAGGGCCCATCAAAGATCAGCAAGGCAGCCTTTGTGTGGAGCCACAGAAAATGGGGGAGATACTAAATGAATATTTTGCATCAGTATTTACTGTGGAAAAGGATATAGAAGATATAGACTGTAAGGAAATAGATGGTGACATCTTGCAAAATGTCCAGATTACAGAGGATGAAGTGCTGGATGTCTTGAAACGGTTAAAGGTGGATAAATCCCCAGGAGCTGAACTCTGTGGGAAGCCAGAGAAGTGATTGCTGGGTCTCTTGCTGAGATATTTGTATCATCGATAGTCACAGGTGAGGTGCCGGAAGACTGGAGGTTAGCTAAAGTGGTGCCACTGTTTAAGAAGGGCAGTAAAGACAAGCCAGGGAACTATAGACCAGTGAGCCTGACCTCAGTGGTGGGCAAGTTGTTGGAGGGAATCTTGAGGGACAGGATGGACATGTATTTGGAAAGGCAAGGACTGATTTGGGATAGTCAACATGGCTTTGTGCGTGGGAAATCATGTCTCACAAACTTGATTGAGTTCTTTGAAGAAGTAACAAAGAAGATTGATGAGGGCAGAGCAGTAGATGTGATCTATGTGGACTTCATTAAGGCGTTCGACAAGGTTCCCCATGGGAGACTGATTAGCAAGGTTAGGTCTCATGGAATACAGGGAGAACTAGCCATTTGGATACAGAACTGGCTCAAAGGTAGAAGACAGAGGGTGGTAGTGGAGGGTTGTTTTTCAGACTGGAGGCCTGTAACCAGTGGAGTGCCACAAGGATCGGTGCTGGGTCCTCTACTTTTTGTCCTTTCCATAAATGATTTGGATGCGAGCATAAGAGGTACAGTTAGTAAGTTTGTAGATGACACCAAAATTGGAGGTGTAGTGAACAGCGAAAAAGGGCTTATGCCCGAAACGTCGATTCTCCTGTTCCTTGGATGCTGCCTGACCTGCTGCGCTTTTCCAGCAACACATTTTCAGCGAAGAGGGTTACCTCAGATTACAACAGGATCTTGACCAGATGGGCCAATGGGCTGAGAAGTGGCAGATGGAGTTTAATTCGGATAAATGCGAGGTGCTGCATTTTGGGAAAGCAAATCTTAGCAGGAATTATACACTTAATGGTAAGGGCCTAAGGAGTGTTGCTGAACAAAGAGACCTTGGAGTGCAGGTTCATAGCTCCTTGAAAGTGGAGTCGCAGCTAGATAGGATACTTTCCTTTATTGGTCAGAGTATTGAGTACAGGAGTTGAGGTCATGTTGCGGCTGTATAGGATATTGGTTAGGCCACTGTTGGCATATTCTGGTCTCCTTCCTATCGGAAAGATGTTGTGTAACTTGAAAGGGTTCAGAAAAGATTTACAAGGATGTTGCCAGGGTTGGAGGATTTGAGCTATAGGGAGATGCTGAACAGGCTGGGGCTGTTTTCCCTGGAGCATTGGAGGCTGAGGGGTGACCTTATAGAGGTTTACAAAATTATGAGGGGCATGGATAGGATAAATAGACAAAGTCCTTCCCTGGGTTCGGGGAGTCCAGGACTAGAGGGCATAGGTTTAGGGTGAGAGGGGAAAGATATAAAAGAGACCCAAGGGGCAGCGTTTTCACGCAGAGGATGGTACGTGTATGGAATGAGTTGCCAGAGGATGTGGTGGAGGCTGGTACAATTGCAACATTTAAGAGGCCATTTGGATGGGTATATGAATAGGAAGGGTTTGGAGGGGTATGGGCTGTGTGCTGGCAGGTGGGACTAGATTGGGTTGGGATATCTGGTCGGCATGGATGGGTTGGACCAAAGGGTCTGTTTCCATGCTGTACATCTCTATGACTCTGTGTCTGGTCGGCCCAACATCGAGGGCCGAAGGGCCTGTACTGCGCTGTTAAGTTCTATGTTCTATGATTCTGTGTATGAAGAGCTCATCATATGAGCAGTTGAGGACTCTTTTGTCATTACTTAATGGAGTTAAGAAGGATGAGGGCAATACTGAGAAACCTGTATACAGTGGACCTGGAGAAGATGTTTTTACTAGTAGTAGAGACTAGGACCCAAGGTCACAGCCTCATAGTGAAGGTGAGAAATTAAGGAGCTAATTTGCTGTGCTGACCTGCAACAAATTGAATGCCCAGGGGGGCAGGGTGGGATGTCTCTGTTCTATAGGTAGAATGCAAGTGAGTTTGCATTCCCATCCCTTGTCATTCAGAGCCATTTATATGGCCATCTCCTATTATCCAGAGATAATTTACATTTGCATCATCATCCTATTCAAAATCAATAACAACATTACATTTGGAATCCTGACTACTCCCCGCAGTTTAGAAAAGATTCACAACAGACTTGACCGTTAAGGAATGATTTACTTTACATTGTTTCTGGAGATGATGTGGTCACTGCATTGTGTCTTGAGTGGCATGTGACTGTTGGGGAATGACTGGGGGTTGTCTTGTGGGCATACTGACTGTAATGTAAAGATTTTACATAAAGGAAGGATGGTTTCCTTTGTTCGGGGAGACCTCAAGCAAAGCTTTGCAAGCATGGCAAATAATGTTAAGAGTTTCTCCACAGCTTACACTTGCTTAATAAAATTTGGTTGTTCACAGAAGTTGCCATCTGCAGTTGCATCAAGTGTGTAAGAATCTCAGACAAAAATAACTTAACAAAGGAATGAGATGAGAAGGAATTTTTCCAGCAAGAATCTCTGGAACTCATTGCTACAGAAGGTTGTGGAGGTCAAGTTATTGAATGCAAGTGAATCTTTTCTAAACTGCGGGGAGTAGTCAGGATTCCAAATGTAATGTTGTTATTGATTTTGAATAGGATGATGATGCAAATGTATTTAAGATGGATACAGTTAGGTTCTTCATTAGTGAGGGGATCGAAAAGGCAGAAGAATGGGGTTGAGAAATAGATCAGCCAGGTTTGAATAGTGGAGCAGACTAGATTGGCCGCATGGCCTAATTCTGTTCTTATTATCTAATAGAAATTAGCAATTGAATCTTGAACTTCCTGATTTGTGCAAGTAGTGAAGAAGTTGCTCAGTCTTAATATCCTGACTGTTACCTAAGTAAACAAACCTATTGTGTATGGGAAGGAATTAGTAACAAATGAGTAATGACCATGATCAATCATAAAGATATTCATTTGCTCTTGTTCTAGCTTCATAAACAGTTTCTGTTTCATAGCAAAATATAGTTAGAATTTAAGATAAATCTGATCTCTATTATTGTAAACTGGACATTGATTTAGAAGCTAAATTTGGGAGGGAATTTCAAGGAACTGAGAAGAATGGACTCTTATTGGCGGCTTTGAGTGACTGGATCTAAATTACCTTGTCTTCATAATTGATGAGCAGAGATCTAAAAGGTGGAACTGGAATTCATGAAGTGCTATAATTTTCTGGCCCCTTGCATTCTCATGGATTTGCTACTTTGAGCCATAATGTGTACATGATTACTTGTCTCAAAATTTTCAAATGTTTTAGTTTTTGGGCAGACCTTTTTCCTTTGATTCATCTCATCCCTAGGTAGAATAAGCTTTCAGCTTCTTTCACCCAGTGTTACAATTTGTGCTTGACTAATTTAGGGTAACACAGAGCAAAATCAAGGTTCAGCTCCTTCTAATCATTCACAATGCTGCACTGCAACCCAGGCTGTCACAGCTGTTGCTTGAAACATCCGTGACATCTTTGTTTCTCATGTTTAACTTTCCTGTGACTTTTTGTTTTGGTGAGACTTCTAAATTAGAGACACTTGTGTTGTGGATTTATGCTAAGTTAGAAATTGAATAGACACTGCATTAACTCATTTGCCATAAACGTTGTAGCGTGAAAGCTTTGATCCAGACTGTCTGGGCTAAATGTGAATTCTAAACAAGAAAGAAACGTATATTTTGCCATTGTCCTGAGCTATCTTGTTCCCTATAAAATAATGCATCTCGTGGTGTAGATGCCTTTGTATCATAACAGAAAAAAAACTTGCCCTTCCTGTTTCATTAATAGAATAAATCCTTACTCTATTGTGAAAATTGCCCAGATTTGTGTGAAAGTATCTGATAGGACAGATATGTGGTTCTGCTTAACAAGTCTTTAAGGAATCCTGTGGCCAGCTTTCCTTTCTCCGGTGTGTTTCTCATCTTTTTCTGTGGTGTCGTAAGTACACTGGGTAAATCTTCATTTTGAGTATTATGTTTTCTAGTCTTAAATCAACTGTTGGGATCTAGTTTCTTATGTCATGAGAGATAACAGAACCCCTACCGCAAAAGATAAAGTACTATGTTAGAGGCAAAAATCACTGACTTATGGCTCCTTTTTATGTGAATTTCACCAATATTGAAGATTTTTCATTCATAGGTTTAAAGCCTGGATTTGATTATCAATGATCTAACTAAGAGACAAAGACATAGCAATGTGGAAAAAAGGAGCGCGAGTAGACCACTAAGCCCACTGACCTTGTTCCGCCATTCAACATGATTATGGCTAATACTCTGAATCAACGCCATGCTCCTGTGTTTTCCACATATCTCTTAACACCTTCAGATTCTTCATTGCTTTCTTTAAATGTTTTCACTAACTTTGCCTCCATAGCATTCTATAGGTTCTCCATCCTCTGATTTGTCTTATTTCAGTCTGTATCCTGAGACCATGACCATTTCTCTATGACCTAATCTCTACTCATACCACAGGACAGCCATCAATCTGGTGAATCATTGCTATGCTATTTTACTAGGCTGGGAGCAAGTGTGAAGGGATTGTCTTATGAGATTAGATAGATTGGGCATGTACTTATTGGAGTATATAAGAATGAGAGGTGACCTAATTAAAAGACACGAGATTCTAGGAGACGCAGAAAGCTTGTTTCCCGTTGTGCAAATGTCTACGGCCAAAGGGTATAATATCAGATTAAGGGGTTGATATTTAAGACAGATGACCAGGAAGAATTTCTTCCCTCAGGTAATGAACCTGCAGAACTCTTCATTGCAAAGGGCTGTTGTGTCTTTAAGTATATTCAAGGCTGAGGGTGACAGATTTCTAATCAATAAATGAATCAAGGGTAATAGGAAAAATGCAAGAAAATGGGGCATTAGAACATTTGAATAATTCTCAATGATTTAAGCCATTAAAATAGATAATGGCCTACTTACCATGTTAAACTAACCAGATAATCTAACTGTTTTATTTGATTTTTGATTGTTGTTACAACACTGGGATAGCAAACCTAACCAAATCAGCTACCCTATCACTGGATTCCAAACACAGCCACCTTAAATATTCAGTGACCCTCAAAATTACTTAATTGTTCCTAACTAGATTTTTTATAACAAGAGTCTTGGACGCCAAGTTTATAACTTAAACAAAAATTAACAATTTATTATTAAGATATAAATTTAGCAGAACACTGGTAAACTATGAGACAGTCTAAATAATGTCAACGATCTAACCCTAATCTTCTTTGAATATAAACCCTTATTTACACACTGACAGATACTGTTAAGGGATCAATTAGAAAAGAAAAAAATAATTTTAATTTGTGAGCTCGATAACTATTTCGACAATGAATGGTAGGCCTTCAAAGAAAGCAAAACCAAAAAAAGGCTTCCCAGTTCAGTTTCTAAAATGAAACAGTCTCCTGCCCAAAAATGTGTAAGAGCAAGTTTATTCTTTTGTTTTTATGTATCTTTTTTTCAATATTCTGACGTCAATTACTGTGCAATAGTGGTTTGTGTTTCTGTTATCTATGTTTCCTTTATTCTTCTTTGTTCCTTATCTTTATTACCTAACATCATAAAACCTTGCCTCATTTTTCTTGCCTTTTACTCTATTACAGACCTTCATTTTTCTTTATCCCAAGCACGTGTCTCTCCTTTCATTGTCTTCCCCACTCCCTCAAACCTGTCCCCTCAAATACTTAGACTTCTCATATCACTACCTTTCCCTATCTCTAATGAAAGGTCTCTGACCTGAAACACACAACACTTTTGTTTCTCTCTCCAAAGGTGCTACCAAGCCTACTGGGTATCTGACATTTTTTGTTTTCATTTCAGAAAATCTTAATATTGCAAGGTTGTCCCTTCAAATAACGTTAGGAACCTTTATTAACTTTGATTCATAAACAATAGTATTCTGACATGAGAAAAGAAATACAGAAAAAAAGTTGGTCTGTCTTTTAAAAATTATCTAGTTAACCAGTATTGTAGCAATTAGCATTTCAATTTTGCTCCCCATATTGTAGAAGCAAATTCCATTTATCAAATATTTGAATTTCAAAATATTCTTGTTATTCTCCCTTTGCAATGTAGTTATTTTGTCAAATAACCGTCATGTTTTTATAACCTCTTTCAAAAGCCTATGCTTTATGTGGCAAGAAGCATCTGTTGTATTTCTTGACAGACAAGAATGTTTTTCATTTCATCACTCTTTACATCAGTGTTGTGTTTTGTTCATACCTACTGAGTCTGTGATGTGTTAATGTTTGTTAAACAAGAAACTTGCGATTATTTTGTGCTTGTGACCACAATGGAGCACACCCTCTCTGCTGGTTAAAGCTTACATGCTGCCCTCACACATGAACTCATTGCATGTAAACATCCATGGGTTACTCAAATAGCACTGTTGAACTTCTTGTTCAGTTCCTCGAAAGGGCTTGTACACATTAATAGGATGCATATTTGACCAAGTTCAATTAGCTAAGGAGGTCTCAGTGAATGTATTGAACTAAGCAGGTAAACAAGTGAATAGCCTGATGGCCCAGACTGGAATGAGTGATGTTTCAGCTGTTTTCCTTTATATTTGTCTGTACTATCTGTTGTTGCTCACATGATGTTTTTGATCATTCCTTTTGCTTTTACAATTTTACTTGGTTTTTACTAATTTATTTCCAATGTTTTGATTGCAATTACACATTATTTCGCCCAACTGCATTGCCCATGATGCATCTTGTTACTTCTGCAGCTGTTGCCTTCCTTAATCAGAAACTCCCCTCCATATTTGGTGCCATTGCTCAGCTGAAAATATCTTCACCGTCTCCTGTCCTAGTCTTCATCTGGTCCAACTCCTGTCTTTGATCCCAGAACTCTTAGAAATGCAAAGTTGAATGCAGTTGAGTGCAACCATGCAACAGCAGCTTCTATTTTTCATTGGACCTTCCATGCATCAAACACCTAAAAGTATGTAATGGAGGCATTATATAACATGACATAAGCTTCTTTTCAAATTTTTATTTTCTGCCAGAACCACCCATTTATGAATATCATTCTGGTGATCGAAGAAAATGTTTATTAAAGCCTTTACTTTGTCCCTCCATGTTCACATTTGACAACGCATAATGAACGCATAGTTTATACTTCTAGCTTACCTCTGACTATGGCCTCTGGTGCATCATTTTGTTCCATCATTAGTGACTGCACTTTCAGGCAGATATTGTCCACATTTTGGACTTCAGTTAAATATTTATGCCTCTCAGGCTCACTTGCCTTCAAGTTCTCTTTTAAAAGCCACCTTTCACCTAGCTCCTCATTACTATTACTAACATCTCTAACTCAGCAACTCTTCATCTGATTCTTTATGACTTTTGAGAAGCTTCTTGAGGCCATAGTCTTCATTAGTACATTATATATGTTTGTGTTTAATTTTTTGTCTGAATTTATTGTGTTTTGATTTTGGTCTTTTAATACTTTGCATAATTTTCCCTTTAAAAACTGAGATGAAGAGAGAGCATGGGAAGGGACTGACAGCAAACAAAAGTAAATCTGAAAGTTCTTCATACTTCTTTAAATTGTCAAAGATAAATAGAATGGACCATATACATGGATGCACAGGGCATGGTCAAAAGATGCTAAATGAATACTTTGTGTCTGCCTTCATCAAGGCAGAGGATGCTTCTCAAATCATAATTTTGGAGAAACTAAACAAGATATTAGAATGTAAATTAATAGATTGAAGGCTTGGGCAGAGAAATGGCAGATGAAGTTTAATCCAGACAATTTTGAAGGATCGAATGCAGGAGGCAAGTATATAGTAAATGGCAGAATTCTGAGTAGTATCAACATGCAGAGAGATCTAGGCATACAGGTCCACAGTTCCCTAAAGGTGGCAACACAAATCGATAAGCTAGTCAAGAAGGCATTTGGCATGCTTGCCTTTATCATCCAAGACATAGAGTATAAACGTTGGCAAGTTATGTTGCAGCTCTGTAGAACTTTAGTTACGTCACATTTGGAGTATAATGTAATGTTCCAGTTGCCACACTGAGAAGGATGTGGAGGCTTTGGAGAGGACATTGTAACAGTTTAATAGGATGTTCTGAAGAAGGGTCACTGGATCCAAAATGCTAACTCTGATTTTTCTCCACAGATGTTTCTAGACCTCCTGAGGTTTTCCTGCAATTTCTGTTTTTGTTACCAAGATGTTGCCTGGTTTGAAAGCTATTAGCTATAGGATAGGTTGGAAAAACTTGGTTTGTTTTCACCTCAACATCAAAGGATGAGGGGCGATCGGATAGAAGCTTTCAAAATTCTTAGACGCATGGGTAGAATGGAACGCCTGAGTCTTTTTCCCCAGGGTAGAAGTGTCAGTTACTAGGAGACATAGGTTTAAAGTAAAAGGAGAAAAGTCTAAAGGAGATAAGAGGCAAATTTATTATACAGAGGGTGTGCCTGGGAAATGCTGCCCGAGGTGGTGGTGGAGGCGGGTAGCAATTGCAACATTTAAGCGGCATCTTGACAGATACATGAATAGGCAAGGAATGGAGGGATATGGACCACTGAGGCAAAAAGTTTTTAGTTTAGAAAGGCATCATGTGCCAGCGCAGTCATGGTGGCCTGAAGGGCCTGTTCCTGTACTGTATTGTTCCTTAATCTTTGTTCTTAATTCTGGCTGGTTCAGAGGGCCTTAAAATAAACCAGTATGCACAATATGATTTTGTTCTGAGGTCACGTAGGCATGTTTGAGGCCTCACTGTCTTCTACCTTGAGAAGTAATAGCAAGTCAAGCAAACGTGTTTTAAAATCCAAATGTACAAGATTGACAGGTTTGCTGTAGCTTGATTAATCTTGCTATTTTACACCTGAGTACACAAACTGTTCTAGCAAAAGGTAAACATAGGTGCATAAATATATCCAGATGATTAGATTAATTAATAGCATTTAGCAGATTAATAAGTGAACTAGAAGTGCAAATTATTTGCAGGTACAAGGTGGGGCTGTCACCAATATTGATTTCAATCACCATTTATCAATGGCAAAAGTTGACTATCAAGGATTGTTTAGACGAGACAGTTAACTAATTTTGTATAGTTGTTTATTATTTTAATTATTGCAGCGACGCTTGTCAAAAATTTCTCTTCAAAACTGTACAGGAGAGGTATAAAGTAACAATATTTTTGATAATACCTCTACATTCAGGTTCGAAAGAATTGGTCATTTTAGTTTTAACTGAATGGAATTATTTTCAGAAGACCATACAGAGAAACAAAATCTGTACTTTGCTGTATTCATTGAAATTATTTCAATATGTTTTGAATAAACTATGCTAAAGTCTTGTCCAAATGCACTAATGTACTGAAATTGTTTGTAAAGACTAATGGAATGCATACTACAGTGAATTGCTCAAAGCATAAAATGAAAGATGATATTAAGAAAGGGTATATATTAAATTGTGTTGTAACATGTGGCAAGTAATTTCATAACTGTGTAGCAGATTGTTCATTAAGTACAGTGGAACTTTGGGACTCTGCTGACCGGACTGCACTTACTACTGGTAGTGTGTTGCTTTCTTGGTTCAATTAATTTTCTAAGTTAAACAAAAGCCCGCTGTGCAGTCTCTTAGACCTGCTGTGAAACATCTGTAAGGGCTATTACGGTTCATATTTTGTCTGACTTGTCTTGCAGAATTTAGGATATGAATTTGTTCTTGGATATGGATTTAGTAAATAAGCCCAAAAACATCAGGTTTTGATTTAAATCCTTATGTTCCATTGTAAAACCCTCAGACAAACACAAGTGAAAAAATGGTGCTGGTTAATTTATTTTTATATGCAGTAGAAGGTATCAGAATGGTTTATTTTAAAAATGTATTCTTGATTTAAAAATTTGAAATAGAACCTGAAAATCTTGTCAAGTATTTGCAACATAGACAAGCAGGAGGCTGGAAGAACACACCAAGCCAAGCAGCATCAGGAGGTGGAGAATTCAATGTTTCAGGTGTTATTCATCTTCAGGACAATAGAGGTCCTGATAACAATCAATGATTTTGTTCAGGCAGGCTGATGCTGCCTGGCTTGCTGTGTTCTTCCAGCCTCCTGCTTGTCTACCTTGGATTCTCGCATCTGCAGTTTTTGTTTGTCTCTAGCTAAGTATTTGCAACAACCTGCATATTTTAATTTATTTATTTTCCATCTCCATGAAAATAAAAATTGTTGCGTCCCATGTCTCGAGTAGTTTCTGTAGAGAAAAGCCAATGCAAATTAGTTCTGAGGAAGCATCACCGGACCTGAAACGTTAACACTGATTTGTCTTCACAGATGCTGAGCTTTTCCAGCAGCTTCAGTTTTAGTTTCTGTGGAGTTTTGCTATAAGTTAAGTGACAATGGCAAATGTTCTTGGGAATTTGTTGATTTTAGTCAGCATTGGTAAAAGCTTAGTCATGGGGTGTTCAGGTATTCAAGGGAATGACAACATATAGACCTTCCTTCCAGAATGAAAATAAGTGGACAGTTCACTGGCTTGTCAGAATTTTCACCGCCTGTGATAAAGACATGTACTTAAAATTAGCAGAGTCATAATTACCACATCAATATCAGGTTCAGATGCCTTCACAGCATCCAGCTGCTGCTTTAGTAATAGGCCTGAGTATTAAATAACAACTTTATTTCCAAATTCGCTTGAGATTAACAGTGCTTTGAATTCAGCAGTGTGTGCGTCATTTCTGTCCAACATCTACACTGGACAAGTCAGAAGTCTGATGGAATACTCTCCACTTACCTAGATAATAACACTGTCCTGCAACTCATCTGCTTTATCCTCGATCACAACGTTTTCACCTTTGACAGCCAGTTCTTCATCCAGACATATGGAACAGCCATGGAGACCAAATTTGCACCACAATATGCCACCATCTTCATGCACAGGTTTGAACAAGACTTCTTCTCTATGCAGGACCTCCAATCAACATTATACACCAGGTACATGGATGACATTTTCTTCCTCTGGATCCATGGCGAGGAGTCACTGATAAAACTACACAGTGATATCAACAAGTTTCATCCCACCATCAAACTCACCATGGACTACTCTCGACGATCTGTCTCATTCTTGGACACGTGCATCTCTATCAAGGATGGACACCTCAGTACCACACTCTACCGCAAACCCACAGACAACTTCACAATGCTACACTTATCCAGCTTCCACCCAAAACATATTAAAGCAATCATCCCCTATGGACAAGCCCTATGCATACAGCAGATCTGTTCAGATGAGGAGGAACGTGACAGGCACCTGGAAGTACTCAAAGATGCCCTCATAAGAATGAGGTACAATGCTCAACTCATTGACCACCAGTTCTGACGTGCCACAGCAAGGAACCGTAATGTCCTCCTCAGGAGACAGACACGTGCTGCAATTGACAGGGTACCCTTTGTTGTCCAGTACTTCTCAGGAGCTGAAAAACTACACCATGTTCTTCATAACCTGCAACACATTATCAATGAGGATGAGCACCTCGCCAAGACCTTCACCACACCTCCACTGCTCGCCTGTAAACTTTTGCTATAAATTCTGTGTTTTATAATTGTGTCCTCCACAACCACCTGATGAAGGAGCGGCGCTCCGAAAGCTAGTGCTTCCAATTAAACCCATTCGACTATAACCTGGTGTTGTATGATTTTTAACTACATGATATAGCTCCACTGACACCCAAGAAGCTTGACACCATCTAGGAAAAAGCAGCCTGCTTGACTGACACACCATCCAACACCTTCAATATCACTCCCTTGATCACTGATGCACAATGGCCTCAATGTATGCCAGCTACAAGATGCACTGCAGTAGTTCACCTCAGCTCCTTCCAAAGCCATGACTCTGCAGCGTGAAAGAACAATAGCAGCATTACACCAATTTCCCCTCCAAGAGCCACAACAACCTGACTGTACAATATCATCGATCCTTTATTGCCATTGGCACAAAATCCTAGTATTCCCTTCAATCTTTTTAGAAGTATTATGATTGTACCTACACCATATGGACAGCAGGAGTTCAAGAAGGTAGCTCACCACCATCGTGTCTCAGATATTTGAACTGAATTTTAAAAAATACATGTTAAATTTTCAGTATTGGTAAGTGAGTTTTATTATGTATACAGAATTAGTGTTACTGAGGAAAATAGTGAAGTTGCATTTTTGTTTAGGAAATAAGACACAGGGTAGTTATATCTGGGAGAACACAAACATGAATTACTAAACATTATGCAGATTAAAAGCCTATTCAATACAAAGTAGAACAAAGCAAGCATGGGATTATTTTTAGAGCAACACGATTGAAAGATAGAGAAATTACATTGAACTTTATGGAAACTTGATTAGGTCAAGGGTTCCCAATCTTTATATTAGCATAGCAGACCCACATTTTCACTTCCTCTCACTGTTACCCTTTGGCCATGTGCCTTTAGAAATGTTTCACGTTTAAAATCAAAAGACCACACTGCGCCTTTAATTCAATGAATAATGTTTGCAAGTTTTGAGTTATAATTTTGGTTTACAAAATAATATGTTTACTTTACATTAATTCTCATTATTTGCGCAAAACGTTACAGCACACTTAACTATTTCACACATTACACAAGTGTGCTGTGGCACAATGGTTAAAAACCAGTTGGTTTTCACATTTGGAATATTGTCTACAGTTCTGTGTTATATTGCAGATGGAAAATGGAAGCACTGACAATGGTGTAAAAGAGATGTAAAAGGGTGATTTAAGAAATGGTGCTGTGTATCAATTGGGCAAGGATAAACAGACAGGTCTCCTTTTTTTTCTCTTAACAGGAGGGAAAACTGGTGATCTTATTAAAGTCCTTAAATCTGTGAAAATATTTCTTTGATACAGTAGATGCACGGTGTTCCCACTTATGTGGAAGAGCAGAATTCAAAGTATCAATATAAAACACACACCAATAAATGTGACCACAGGAAACAGTTTTTCTAAGTAATAAAGTTGCATTTAAGGAATGGTGAGATTGGCCTATGAGGATGAAGGTGGAGAAGGTTATGGTGACAGATTTACATGAGAAAAGATTTGACTGACATGAATTGAGTAAACATAGTAGCATTGAATGTTTGTGCTAAATGGCCACTTTGTGCTCTATATTTCATGAGATGCTATGCAAGTAGAATCAAACTTAATATTACGATTTGCAAATCATAAACAGGTTTTTAATACAAACAAAATGTGTGCATTATGAAGTCCGTTGTACAATTTGCTTGACAAACCCTGGATTTATATAGTGATTTGGCATGACCTTGGGGTATTGCGATACATTTTGCAATGAATGAAGTATTATTGAGGTATAGTCAATGTTCTATTATAGGAAACATAGTGCAGCAATTTCCCATAAACAACAGAGCATAATAATAACCAGATGGTTGAGGGATAAGTTATTTTAATTCATGGAATTTGGTTGTTGCTGGGTCGGCCAGTGTTTATTGCCCATCCTAAATTCCCTGGAGACGATATTAGTGAGCTGCCTTCTTGAACTGCCTCAATCCTTCGATGAATACTCCAATCCTGGGTGTTTAGCCACAATGTTTAAATGGCTGGAGTAGTTTAGTATTTTTCTTGATGGTTAACCACGGGATGTTGATAGTGGGGATTCAACTGTGGTGATGCCATTGAATGTTAAAGGGATGGTTAGATCCTCTCTCATTGGAGAGGGCCTTTTTCTGGCACACGTGGTGCAAATGTTACTTGCCATTTGTCATCCCTGGATAATAGTCAGGCCTTGTTACATAATGGACGCAGGCTGCTTTGGTATTTGAGGAGGTGTGAATGGTGTGGAACATTGTGCAATCAATCGCAAACATTCCCACTTCTGGCCCAATAGTGGAGGTAAGTCCTTTAGTAAAGGATCTGAATGGGGCCTCAGTCACTACCTTGAGTGTGTTTGACTCTACCATTTCAATGATGCCCTGGAGCTGAGATGATTGACCCCCCAACATCTACAACCATCTTCCAATGTACTAGCTATGACTCCATTCTTCACATTCTTGGGTTGAGTAGTAAAGATTCTACTGCAACTTGCATCATCTAGAAGTACGGGCGAGATGCCTGATGATTGATGGGTAGCTAATGTCCTTTGTTTAATCAACTTTGTAAGGAGAAACCAGGAAACTATAGACCTATGAATCTGACTTCGGTTGTGGGTAAGTTGTTGGAGGTGATTATAAAAGATAGGATTTATGGACATTTAGAGAGGCAAAAATCGATTAGGGATAGTCAGCGTGGTTGGGATAGTCAGTGTGGTTTGTGAGAGAAAAATCATGTCTCATAAACTTGATTAATCTTTTTGGTAACTTCGTCAAAAAACTCCAATGAGCGCAGAATAGTAGAGATTGTTGACTTAGAGTTTAGTAAAGCCTTCAACAAGATTCCTCATGGTAGACCAATTAGTAAAGTTAGGTCACATGAGCTTACGTAATTGGATACGTAATTGGCTTAACTGCAGGAGCTAGCATGGCGATAAAGGGTTGTTTCTCAAGCTGGAGGTCTGTGACCAGTGGTGTTCCATAGGGATTGATTCTGGGTCGTCTTGTTTGTCGTTTATATAAATCATTTGGATGAGAATATAGAAGACATGGTTAGTAAGTTTGTGCGCAACACCAAAATTGGTGGTATTGTAGACAGTGAAGAAGGTTTTCTAAGATTACACAGGGATCTTGATCAAATGGATCAATGGGCTGAAAAATGTAAGATGGATTGCAAATCTGGATAAATACGAGGTATTGCATTTTGGTAAAACAAACAAGGGTAGAGCATGTACAATTAATGGTCAGGCCTTGGATAGTCAGCATCAAAGGAGCAGGAGAATCGACGTTTCGGGCATAAGCCCTTCTTCATGACTCATGCCCGAAACGTCGATTCTCCTGCTCTTTTGATGCTGCCTGACCTGCTACGCTTTTCCAGTAACACATTTCTAAGCTCTGATCTCCAGCATCTGCAGTCCTCACTTTCTCCTAGGCCTTGGATAGTGTTGTACAACAGAGACGTGCAGGTACATATTCTTTGAAGTTTGTGTTCCATATAGACAGGCTGGTTAAAAAAGCACTTGGCAGCTTGCCTTCATTGCTCAGTCCTTTGAGTATAGGAGTTGGGAAGTAATGCTGAGGTTGTACAGGATGTTGGTGAGGCCACTTCTGGAATACTGTGTCTGATTCTGGTCACCCAGTTATAGGAAGGATATTATCAAGCTGGAGAGGGATCAGAAGAGATTTACCAGGATGTTGCCAGGTATGGAAGGTTTGAGTTATAAAGAAAGGACTTTTTTTAGTGGAGCCTAGGAGGTTGAGTGATGACGTGAAAGAAGTTTAAAAAATAATAAGAGGTATAGATAGAGTTCGTGATTGTTGTCTGTTCCCTAGGATGGGGGATTATGAGGCTGGAGGGCTCATTTTTAAGGTGAGAGGTGGGAGACTTAAAGAAATGAGGAGCAAATTTTTTACGCAGAGGATTGTTCACGTGTGGAATGAAATTCCAGAAGAAGTGGTGGATAATCCAGAGAGAGCATATTCCTGTCAGGGTGAAAGGGAAGGCTGGTAGGTATAGAGAATGCTGGATGACTAAAGAAATTTGAGGGTTTGGTTGAGAAAAAGAAGGAAGAATATGTCGGGTATAGACAGGATAGATCGAGTGAATCCTTAGAAGAGTATTAAGGAAGTAGGAGTATAATTAAGAGGGAAATCAGGAGGGCAAAACGGGGACATGAGATAGCTTTGGCCAATAGAATTAAGGAGAATCCAAAGGGTTTTTACAAATATATTAAGGACAAAAGGGTAACTAGGGAGAGAATAGGGCCCCTCCAAGATCAGCAAGGTGGTCTTTGTGTGGAGCCACAGAAAATGGGGGAGATACTAAATGAATATTTTGCATCAGTATTTACTGTGGAAAAGGATATGGAAGATATAAACTGTAGGAAAATAGATGGTGACATCTTGCAAAATGTCCAGATGACAGAGGAGGAAGTGCTGGATGTTAAAGGTGGATAAATCCCCAGGACCTGATCAAGTGTACCCGAGAACTCTGTGGGAAGCTAGAGAAGTGATTGCTGGGCCTCTTGCCGAGATATTTGTATCATCGATAATCACAGGTGAGGTGCCGGAAAACTGGAGGTTGGCAAACGTGGTGCCACTGTTTAAGAAGGGTGGTAAAGACAAGCCAAGGAACAATAGACCAGTGAGCCTGACCTCGGTGGTGGGCAAGTTGTTGGAGGGAGTCCTGAGGGACAGGATGTACATGTATTTGGAAAGGCAAGGACTGATTAGGGATAGTCAGCATGGCTTTGTGCATGGGAAATCATGTCTCACAAACTTGATTGAGTTTTTTGAAGAAGTAACAAAGAAGATTGATGAGGGCAGAGCAGTAGATGTGATCTATATGGACTTCAGGAGGGCGTTCGACAAGGTTCCCCATGGGAGACTGATTAGCAAGGTTAGATCTCATGGAATACAGGGAGAACTAGCCATTTGGACACAGAACTGGCTGGAAGACAGAGGGTGGTGGTGGTGATGGTGGAGGGTTTTTTTCAGACTGGAGGCCTGTGACCAGTGGAGTGCCACAAGGATCAGTGCTGGGTCCTCTACTTTTTGTCATTTACATAAATGATTTGGATGTGAGCGTAAGAGGTACAGTTAGTAAGTTTGTAGATGACACCAAAATTGAAGGTGTAGTGGACAGCGAAGAGGGTTACCTCAGATTACAACAGGATCTTGACCAGAAGTGGCAGATGGAGTTTAATTCAAATAAATGCCAGGTGCTGCATTTTGGGAAAGCAAATCTTACCAGGACTTATACACTTAATAATAAGGTCCTCGGGAGTCTTGCTGAACAAAGAGACCTTGGAGTGCAGGTTCATAGCTTCTTGAAAGTGGAGTCGCAGGTAGATAGGATAGTGAAGAAGGTGTTTGGTATACTTTCCTTTATTGGTCAGAGTATTGAGTACAGGAGTTGGGAGGTAATGTTGCGGATGTACAGGACATTGGTTAGGCCACTGTTGGACTATTGTGTGCAATTCTGGTCTCCTTCCTATCGGAAAGATGTTGTGAAACTTGAAAGGGTTCAGAAAAGATTTACAAGGATGTTGCCAGGGTTGGAGGATTTGAGCTATAGGGAGATGCTGAACAGGCTGGAGCTGTTTTCCCTGGAGCATCGGATGCTGAGGGGTGATCTTATCGAGGTTTACAAAATTATGAGGGGCATGGATAGGATAACTAGACAAAGTCTTTTCCCTGGGATCGAGGAGTCCAGAACTAGAGGGCATAGGTCTAGGTTGAGAGGGGAAAGACATAAAAGAGACCTAAGGGGCAACTCTTTCACCCAGAGGGTGGTACGTGTATGGAATGAGCTGCCAGTGGAGGCTGGTACAATTGCAACATTTAAGAGGCATTTGGATGGGTATATGAATAGGAAGGGTTTGGAGGGATATGGGCTGGGTGCTGGCAGGTGGGACTAGATTGGGTTGGAATATCTGGTCGGCATGGACAGGTTGGACCAAAGGGTCTGTTTCCATGCTGTACATCTCTATGACTCTATAATTACAATATTTAAAAGACATTTGGATAAGTACATGAATAAAAAAGGTTTTGAGGCACATGGGCCAGCAGCAGGTAGGTGAAATTCCAATGCTTGAGATTGCATTCAGCATAGACTGGTTGGACCGAAGGGTCTGTTTCCATGCTGTGTGACTCCATAATTATACAAGATACTGGTGAGACCATACTTAGTACGGAGTACCATTTTTATCTCCTTACTGAATGAGACATAACCCAGGCAGTTCACTGAAGGTTCACTACACTGTGTCCTGCAATAGAAGGGTTGTCTTGTGATGAACAGTTGGGCAAGTTTGGCCTGGACTTTTTTGAGTTTAGAATAATGAAAGCTTGGATATGTTCCTCATTTTTACCAAAAAGTATTGACCTGAGTATGAATGTGAATTTTTGTGCAAATATTAGCTAAATCGAGAAAACTACCATTAATTTAAACAGGTTTGACACAGTGATAACCCTTACAATCATTAATTATGATTTGGAGATGCGGTGTTGGACTGGGGTGTACAAAGTTAAGAATCACACAACACCAGGTTATAGTCCAGCAGGTTTAATTGGGAGCACACTAGCTTTCCGAGCGACACTCCTTCATCAGGTCATAGTGGAGGGCTCAATCCTAACACAGAATTTATAGCAAAAATTTAGTGATGTAACTGAAATTATACACTGAAAAATTGATTGTCTGTTAAGCCTTTCATCTGTCAGAATACAGTGATAGTTTCACTTCTTTCATGTGTAAATCACAAAACCTTTTTTATATAAAAAAGGTGCATTCTCAGGTTAGCTGTTAACAATGGTGATAGCTAGGCAATATGTTGAAGGTGTTGGCCCCCTGTGTTCTCTGATTATGCCATGATGTTTAGATTGATTCTAATCTAAAAAGTGAGATTATCTCACTAATCTAAACATCATGGCACAGACAGAGAACACAGGGGGCCAACATTTTCAACATATTGTCTAGCTATCACCATTGTTAACAGCTAACCCAAGAATGCAACTTTTAAAAAAGGTTTTGTGATTTACACATGAAAGAAGTGAAACTATCACTGTATTCTAACAGATGAAAGGCTTAACAGACAATCATTTTTTCAATGTATAATTTCAGTTACATCACACTGTAAATTTTTGCTTTCAATTCTGTTAGGATTGAGCCCTCCACTATGACCTGATGAAGGAGCGTCGTTCCGAAAGCTAGTGTGCTCCCAATTAAACCTGTTGGACTATAACCTGGTGTTGTGAGATTTTTAAAATCATTAATTAATCTTCCTGCGGAGCTTATTACCTGTTATCAGATGCACTCATGGCTTGACCAACTGAAAATCATCACCTGAATCCTTTTAAAGTAGACCGAGCCCCTGCCTGGGTTCAAGTCCCACCTGCTCCAGAGCTGTGTAATAACATTTCTCCGAATAGGTTGATTAGGAAAATAGGTTAATTTTTTAAAAATACAAATAGATCTAGAGGGCCCTCACTTGGTACAGTGTTAGTGTCTCTACCCTTGGACCAAGGAGGCCTGGCTTCAAGTCCCACCTACTGCAGAGGTGTGTACTAACATCTCTGACCCAGTTGATTCAAAAAATAGATTAATTTTATTAAAAAGAGGGTCCTTTTGTGCCCGCATCTTTTAACAGATTAATTAGAAAAATAGGTATAAGTCGCTCCAGGGATGGGTCTGCACAACTCTTTTCTTGGGCTGGGACTAGCCTATGAATACCATGAGTAGTGGCTCTATTTTAGTCTTCAACAATAAATGATGTTCCTTTCTAGTCGGGCTTCCTGAGTTATTGTGGACACCAATTTTGAAAGATTATGTCAAATATTTATTGACATTAACCTTTTAAATTAGATGTGCACATTTTGAAATTGGTGTGCACTGCCAAAAGATAATTACCACAAGTAGCAAATGGCACAGCATATTGTGAATGAACTCAATCATGATCTGTTTTCTCATTGTTACTGATATCAATCTGTTACTAAGATTGTTCCATTGGTTTTTGACTAATGTAACACCAAGGACACTGTTGACTGCATCATTTGTCAATGTTAGCCCATCAACCATTGTTTTATTTCTAAGTGTGATGACAGTTTAGTGTACACACTTTGGTGAAGCTACTATATTTGGTGATCAGAGGAACAAAACAACATTAGAATGAAATCAATTTATGACCTGATCTGTGTTTACTACTATGTTAAAATGTGTCAATGAGATGATAATGATTTCTGATATAATTTAGGGTAACTTTAAAGTTCAGTCTCTTTGGACAGAGATTTGTTAGCCAGGGTGGTTCGTACAGTATCACATTGAAACACAAAAATATACAATATTTGACAAAGATTAGTGATAAGCCAGAGAACTTGGAAAGTTTTAAAAACGACCAAAGTATGACCAAAAAGAAGATAATCTATGAGGACAAACTTTTAAGTAATATCGAGCTGTACAGCAAAAGCTTATTTAAAGAAAGAGAAGCCTCTTGGAGAATAAAGCTACGGAAATAATGGGAGGCTCAGTGGTTAGCACTGCTGCCTCAGTGCCAAGCATCCAGGTTTGATTCTACCCATTGGTGACTGTGTAGAGTTTGCACATTCTCACTGTGTCTGCCTGGGTTTCCTCTGGCTGCTCCAGTTTCCTCCCAAAGTCCAAACATGTACAAGCTAGGTTGATTAGCCTTGGGAAATACAGAATTACAGTGGTAGGGTATGTGGGTGGGTTTGGATTGGATGCTCTTTGAATGGTCAGTGTAGACTCAGTGGGCTAAATGGCCTACATCTGCACCATAGGGATTCTATAAAGAGCCATGGTACACTTTTATGAATGTCAGCTACAACATCTGACACTCGAGGAGAGTCAAGAAGATAGACATGCATTGATAGCACTTTTATAACTGTTGGAGGTTATAAAGCAGCTTCCAAGAAGTGAAGTATTTCTTGAAGCATAGTCACTGTTGTTATGTTGTAAATATAGCAGCCAATATTCATAATATAAAGCTGGGTGCATAATATAAAGCTGGGTCATTCTGTTTTTATGATGTTGATTGAGGGATAAACGTCAGCCAGGTCACAGGGTCCAGGTTTGTTACTTGTCTTCAAAATAATGTATTTGGGTCTTTTACACCCATCCACCATGGTATGGTGGCACAGTGGTTAGCTCTGCTGCCTCATAGCGCCAGAGACCCGGGTTCAATTCCCGCCTCAGGCGACTGTGTGGAGTTTGCACATTCTCCCCGTGTCGGTGTGGGCTTCCTCTGGGTGCTCCAGTTTCCTCCCACAAGTCCAAAAATATGCAGGTTAGGTGAATTGGCCATGCTAAATTGCCCGTAGTGTTAGGTGAAGAGGTAAATGTAGGGGAATGGGTCTGGGTGGGTTGTGCTTCGGTGGGTCGGTGTGGACTTGTTGGGCCGAAGGGCCTGTTTCCACACTTTAAGTAATCTAATCTGAAACATTTGAGTAACAGATTTGATTTTTGTACTCAAAACCTGAAGTGGACCTTGAACCTAGAACCTGGTAAAAGAGGCAGGGGTGTTGCGAACTTAACGACAATGCTGTATGTTGGATTACAATGGCAATAGACTAAAAGAGAAGGGGTCGGGAGGTAAGTACAAGTAAATATTTCATGCATGTGGCTTGTAGTGGTTTGAGCAATGAAGACATTTTGATTTTTTAAAAATTTGTTTGTTGCTCAGAGAACTGATCTTTAAAAAAAATGACAATTCCTTTTAGAGTCTTTCCTCATGGTATATGCATAGAATAATGACTGTTATTAAACAGACACAGTCTCCAGGCAGTGAAATGGTAGCAGTTTAAAAGCCTTACCAATTTTTCATCAACTGTGATGAATTGCATGTCCTTTGTTTGAGTCTGTACCAGTCATCGTGTGGAAGTGCTCAATTGCCTGTTCGGACTCAATATGTGGTAGACATGAACATGAAGCCTTTGTAGTCTGATGCTGTTTAAGTGATATTTGACCACTGATCCTCTTTGTTTTATGAATTTCCCACGATGCCTTACTGTGCACCATAACCCAATGTATTATTTGAAGGAGGCAACAACAGGGTGTGAATGGCTGTACAAAGAGCATGGGTGTTCTCTGCATTGATCACTGATCGCTAAAAGCAGAGGAACATTTCAGCCCACAATACTTCCAACAGACAAGTTGTTGCTTGTCTGAAAACTTTCAAATTCAGTAAGGGTGTAATGAAACTGTTAAGTGTAACAGTTATGTGGGATGTGTCAAATGGTATCTCCCAGAAAATCAGATTAAGAAACTCTGAAAAGAGAATGAAGCAGGATTGAACAGGATAGTTGTATTTGCACATGGAAATCTATTCCTCATTCGTAGTCTAGAAGGAACCTTGACTTGAATGATTCATTTAAGAAATTTCTTCAGTCAGTTTACACAAATGCTTTTACTGAAGAATAGATTTTAATGATGCTTAAGAAAGCCTTTCCTTACAAAATTCTTCACAAGTGTAGTATTTTTCTAGCATTATCGAAGATTCCACTTCAAGGAAAACTGCCTTACTAGATGATCAGTTTTTTTTAGCTAAATGGATATCGGTCAAGTTCTCCAAGCAAGCTTTGCTGTATGCCAACAGTATTTTTCAAATCATGGAAGGAGTTGAGGAGTCCCTTTTGGAAAGTTCAAGCTAGTCAATTGAATTGCAGATGTGCCTATGCAGTAAGTCATTTTCAGTAAATCAATTTAATAATGTTCTGAGAATCCCATGTGGACTATAAACCATCTTCTAACTGAACTTGTTTCGGAATATATATTAGTGGAACTATTTTTATGAATGCTATTTAACTAGTTATTGTGACTTGCAGACTGTGCATTGAAGCAAAGCTATTTTGTTTGCGCATAGACTCAATCAACAGTGTTAGTTAGGAATAAAACTGTGAAATGATGAAAGTATCAACAGGACTGATACTAACTATAAAGAGAGATACAGAGTGAATGTGTCAGGTTGATGATCTATCATCAGAATCTGAGCAGTTTTCTCAGAAAAGATGGAGAGAAGCTACTCCCATTAGTGGAAAGATCAAGAATCGGACAATGGCAAACATATTTCTTTCACGAATGGTTAGGATTTGGATACTATTGCCTGAGTAGGTGGTGGAGGCAAATTCAGTTATAGCTTTCAAAAGGAAATTAAATGTCTGAAGTGAAAATCAAGTGCAGGACTACAAGTGAAGGGTGGAGGAGTGGGTCTAGCTGAGTTATTTTAGCAGAGACGTGAGATAGACATGATGGGCTGAACAGCAGTCTCCTGTAATGCAGCCATTCTCGGATTCTATTCTATTCCTTCTCACTCTCCAAGCATAACTAAGCCATACGCTTAAGAAGTAGTTTTGTGTCAATGGGTCTGATGGTGGGTGCAGTAAATCTCCAAGCAAGTATAAAGCTAAGTTCCAAAGTTCTGAAACAGCCCTGTAGAATACATTTGTTTTTTAAACTGGGGCATGCTTTAGTGAAGGAAGGAACTTGCAAAGATCTAAAAAAAAACCATAAACTAAGAGAGAATGGAGCACATATCTTTTTTCTGAAAGACTGGTTCCCTTACTGTAATGTTGCTTTTAAATTTTTGTTTACCTAAGGTGGTCAGTCCTACTTGAGGATTGTATCCTTTTTCAAGTGGATGCACTGTCAGATGGGTCATGGTAGTTTCATCATGTATTTAGCAAAGAAAAGTTCTCTGAGAGTACTAACGGGCAGAGACCTGGCCTGGCATAACCAGATCCCAGCCTAATTCCTTGCTCCTTCAGTAAAATATTCATGGTTTGTGGGGCCAGTGGTAGTGTGCAGTAAACTGGGAAATGCTTTCCTTTATTCTCTCTAAGGTCATATTGTAGTCATGTGCAAGGAAAAGATACTACAATTTTGCAAGTGTGCCTTTTAATTGGTGCCGTCCTATAGATTTGATTGAAAATTTGGTAGAGTAGAAAAGCTGAGTGCTTTCTTTTAATAGAAACATGCAGCTGCTGTATCAGTTAAGGAACAGTGACAAATCAATTATGTTTCTGTGCACCTGCAATTCTCCAGCAAGGAGTTTCTGCAATAAAGATGTGCATGCAGCCAATTGTTCCTGTCCTAACTTTGAGTTTTACATCATGGAGTCATAGAGCACAGAAATAGACACTTCACTCCAACTCACCAGTTCCAACCAGGTTTCCCAAACTAAACTAGTCCCATTTGTCTGCATTTGACCAAATGCCTCTAAAGTTTATCTATTCATGTACTTATCCAAATGTATTTTAAATGGTGAAATTGTATCTACAACTTTTTCTGTCAGTTCATTCCACATGCAAACCAGTTTTTGTGTGAAAAAGTTGTACCTCAGATCCATTCTAAATCTTTCTCCTAAAATTACATTTTCTAGTTTTGAACTCATCTCCCTAGGGAAAAAAACATTTGCTATTTACCTTATCTATGCCCCTCATGATTTTATAAACTGCTAGGTCATCCCTTAACCTCCTACACACCAGGGAAATATTATGTTTAAGCAACCTGTTCATAATATGACACACCTCTGGAGCAGATGGGACTTGAATCTGGTACAATTGCGCTATAAGAGCTCACTGAGCTTTCCCCTTACCTTTACAAATATTTTCTTTTCAAATATTTATTCACTTCCCTTTTTGAAGTATGGTGTGGACGTGCTGGTGTTGGACTAAGCTGGACAAGGTCAGAAGTCATACAACACCAGGTAATGATCCACAGGCTCTTCCCTCCACTTTATCTGACAAAGGAGCAGCACTATGAAAGCTTGTGATTTCAAATAAACCTGTTGGACTATAACCCAGTGTTGTGCGACTTCTGGAGTTTTTAAAAGTAATTATGGATTTGTCACCTTTGGTTTTCTTTTTACAGTTTGTTCACAGGATATAGGTGTCACTGGCTAAGCCAGCACTTAGAGTCATAGAGATGTACAGCATGGAAACAGACCCTTCAATCCAACCCATCCATGTCGAACAGGTATCCAAACCCAATCTAGTCCCATCTGCCAGCACACAGCCCATATCCCTCCAAACTCTTCCTATTTGTATAACCATCCAAATGGTCTTTTAAATGTTGCACTTGTACCGGCCTCCACCATTTCCTCTGGCAGCTCATTCCATACACTTACCACCCTCTGTGTGAAAAGGTTGCCCCGTAGTTCTCTTTTCTATCTTTCCCCTCTCACTCTAAACCTATGCCCTCGAGTTCAAGATTCCCCAACCCCAGGGAAAAGACTTTGTCTATTTATCCTATCCATGCCCCTCATGATTTTGTAAACCTCTATATGGTCACCCCTCAACCTCCTTCACTCCAGGGAAAACAGCTCCAGCCTGTTCAGCCTCTCCCTATTGTTCATTCTGAATTTCCCAGAGTGCAATTAAGTGTCAATCATGTTGCTGTGGTTCTGGAGTCACTCGTAGGCTACACCAGGTAAAGATGGCTGATTTCTTTGCTGAAAAGACATTAGTGAAACAGATGGTGTTTTTTTTATCAACGTTGGTTGCATGACCACCATGAGCTAGTGACTCCACTCTATCAACATAACTCTGTGCTGTCTTTAATTTCAAATACGTATTCAACCTTTCTCCCTTGAGAGGCAAAGATTTCTTCCTGGAAAGCATGACAAATAATGAGCAGCCAATTAACTAGTATTGGTGGTCTGTATTCCTTTTTGCAGTGTATGAAAAATGCCCAGAGAATTTTGGTGCATGAGATAGAGAAAATTTAACCCATAGATGACAGTTTCCTTTCAACATATATTTGTTTGGATTAGCTCTGGTCAATTTATTCAGAATTAATTACATTAAGTATTTCATGCTCCAATTGATCAGGAATATTAAAAAAAAACTTAATGCTTATGCTCTGTCTAGAACCTCCCAGTGAAATATTGGTACAATGATGTCCCCACTACTCTTAAATCAAAATTGGAAAATTAAGTATTTTGGAGGGCAAAATATTCAGTGAACAGAATGTTTGCTTTGCAGTTATCTAATCAAGTGTTATGAAATTAACAACTTTAATTTTATTTTATAATAGGCATTGAAAGTTAAAGCATACCAGTATTAATTAGGTGTAACTTATGTTCATTAATGTAAAAAGAAATCTGGTTGCTGTTTTCTTTCTTTCAGTCCATTACTCGTTTTAGTGCATAAAACTTGTGGAATTTGGAAACTAATCAGACCAAATAAACCTTTTTGAATGACAAGTGCAGGCAGAAGCTTGCAAATTTCTGAACTTTCTCGCACTCAATCCCCTTTTCACCAGAATCCAAGTACCAAAATGAACTGAAATTAGAGTTTCCTCTACATTTGAAATGGAATTCATTTCTCACATATGCTTTCTTAATAAATGTTATTTATGTAGACATTCTGTAAATTTTTCCCATTCATTGATACCCATGTTAATTGAAAGCTTATTCAACCGTTTATAGTCCAATATTTATTTGGCAATGACGTATCACTATATTGTCTTCGTAAATATGGAAAGTAGGTTAAAGATTATTGTCTACGTTGATTAATACTCCAGAAATTGTTTCTGTTATACCTAATTAGTGGCTTGGAATTTTACCTTGCTCTGCTCAGATCTTTGAAACTATAATTTGAATAACTTTATTTGTGTCATTCATGTCAATTTATCTAGTGTGCTGTCATGGAACATCATTTAAAAAAACGATGCCATGTGGTGTGATGGGCAGCTTGTTAAAAGCTAATTGACTCTGATCTCTGTTAATTAGTACAAGTAAATGTTATAATGAGGCTTTCAAGAGATCATCTGTAATAGATGAAAGCAGGGGTTTTACTCAGTGTCAAGGCCTTCCTGGTAATTATCGAGTCTAGTGACCCAAGAGCAGGAAGGTCTACCAGTACAGTGGCCCACTAATAGGGGCTTTGTTCACTCTGTGTTGCAGCCAATTCAAGTTAATACTTTGTGATAAGGACATAAGTTAGCTCGATTCCAGTTACCATTTTAAAATAAGCCTATGTAATGTCATGTCCTTATATTTCAGATATGTATTCTGTTCATTTTTCCATATTAGTATGACATGTATGAAACATACAGGCTCACTTGTGCAAAACATTGTTTTAAAACAAATGATCAAACAAAAATTTCTGCATTGAAGGCTACCTAATGATCTTAGTATTTGTGAAATACATTCTCAAAATACAATATCACTTTTAGAAATACTGTTCGAACATGTTACACCTGAGGCGGATTGGAGTGGAGAGGTAGTATACTTTAAAGCAGTCTGAGCTTTTAACTTGAACCAGAATTGTTCTGAATGGACGCAGTTGGGACACCATGTGACGAGTATTTTGTAAATGCGTGATCTATTGTTTAATGCTGAGAAGCTTAATTGGCAGAAAATAAACTCTTAACTTTAACTCCCTAAGAAAAATTTTTAAAATTTGCAATTCCAAGACCTCACAGCGCCAGAGACCCGGGTTCAATTCCCACCTCGGGCAACTGTCTGTGTGGAGTTTGCACATTCTGCCCTTGTCTGCCTGGGTTTCCTCCGGGTGCTCTGGTTTCCTCCCACAGTCCAAAAATGTGCAGATTAGGTGAATTGGCCATTCTAAATTGCCCGTAGTGTTAGGTAAAGGGGAATGGGTCTGGATGGGTTGCTCTTTGGAGGGTCGGTGTGGACTTGTTGGGCCTATTTCCGCACTGTAAGTAATCTAATCTAATCTAAAAAATTTCATCCTTTAACCTGAGTTCAGTTTAGTTTCTACAAATAAAGACCCTTTCCAGCTTGTTCCACAGCAACAGTAAGCAAATGTTCAAGATTTAATTTTTTAAAAGTCATCATATTCACCATGTAAATACAGCGCTTACAATGAAAGCCGTATTTATAAATTTGTAGTATTTTGTTGCTGGCTTTAAGTATTTTTATTTCTGTTTAACTGGGTGCCAAGGTGGCTCAGTGATTAGCACTGCTGCCTCACAGCGCTAGGGACTCAGGTTTGATTCCAACCTTGGACGACTGCCTGTGTGGAGTTTGCACATTCTCCCCATGTCTACATGGGTTTCCTCCGGGTACTCCGGTTTCCTCCCACAATCCAAAGATGTACAGATCAGGTGAATTGACTGTTGTAAATTGCCCATAATGTGCAGAGATGTGTGGATTGAGTGCATTAGTTAGAGATAAATGCAGAGTAATAGGGTAGGGGAATGGGTTTTGCTGGGATACTCTTCGGAGGGTCAATGTGGACCTGTTGGGCCAAATGGCCTGTTTCCACGGATTCTGTGGTTATGTTTAGTCAGACTGCATTAAGAGAAAATCTTTGGACACTTCAGTTTTGGGGTAATAGTTATGATTCAATTACATAGACAAAGCTCTTGTATATATTTCACATTAACACACTAAAACAATTCGTGATGGTAAGTACAATATAGCTGGGAAGGTTTAATCAAAGTGGATGTGGGTCATGCAAGTTGCACCCTCCTTATTCAAGTATAGTCTTTTAAAGTTCCCAATAAACTCTGTATCAATTATTAGTTAGTCTACCCTAGTTTCAGAACCTGTTCATAAAATATGCCAAAAAAAGTCCTGAAATGTTATTGGAAAAGCTAACCTTTTCTAAAATTTAGCAATTTATAACACATTACCTGTGTGTACAGAGTGCTAGACGTTGCCTTAGGCTGCAAGAAATTACACTGTCATCAGAGGATATGCTAACCAATTAAGCATTTGATTTCCTTTTGCCGCATAATTGAAGTTAATCCAGAACCAAAAGGAAAATAATCTATCAAGAAGACATAGGAAGATCTATGGAACTGTCTGGATCTACACCCCTTTTATGCTAAGGGGCAGTTTAGGTTGACTGTTCCAATTGAGTCAGAATAGATTAAAAGGTATAAATTAGTTTATAGAAGTAATACTAGCCACAGGCATCTTTGGAGTTCGTGTTAAAACCTGTACAGTATCTGCAATATTGACCTTTCTGTATTGTGCTAGACATACAGAAAATAATCTTGATGACTGAATTCTTGGCTGAACAGTAGTGTTTTCTTTTCATACGAATTTGTCATGAATTGAGCGTTCCTATAAAGTTCTTACATAACTTAGGCATCTATCTCTCAACCTAAGTTTGACATTTGCCAAACAGCTAAACACACAAATGTGTGATTTGAATATATTTTTGTTGAAATAGAAACTTTTTTTCTTGGCGGATTGAAATTGAAAATGAAAGTTTAATATATATTTGAATGATAATAGTACGGAACCAGTTGTTAAGAAGAAAATGCCTTTTACTTTAAGAAGAATTGACATTTATTTAATGAAAAAAAGGGAAATGACTAAATTGGTTGCAATGTAGAAAAGAACAAACATTTTAGGATGAAAATATAATTCCTTGAATAAATAACTTTAGAATGGTGAAGTAATGTAGAGAAAGACCTTATGTGACCACATAATCATGTCACATCTAGCACTTAATGTTGTCTTGACAGGAGCTGTGGGGTTTGCATTTGCATTCTGCCAAATTTACATTTCTGAAGCACTAAATGTTCCAAGTGTTGCCAGAGTTCTGAATTGTCTTGAGTAAATTTTGCATTTTGGTCTGCAAGTTGGATCAATTTTGTGTCCTGCAAGCTCCATTGTATTCTATGCCAATGTAATGTTCTGCTGTTATAACCAGCTCACATCGTATACACCATTCGTTATGTTTGCCTATCTTGGCAACTATGTGGAGTTTAGCTGACAAAATCTTGCCCAAGAGAGAGGGTTTTTTTTTAAAAAAAGAATATAGGTAAGTTTTATAGATGACTTGTAGATGCACAGAATACGTTTTGTTCTTTTCACTTGCTTGACATGCAACAACCAAAGCAGACTGAGTAAACTAATGCTTGGGAGCAATCTGACTGTAAAAACGTGGGAGTAATTGGGGAAAAACAATGAACATTTATTTCTCATACTTGGCAGTTTGGAAAAGTGCCCACAAAATGATTTACTGAACCTGTAGGAACAGGAACATCACGTTTGCAGACACAGTCTGACAAATCCAGCTCCTATTTAAATTCCAAACCATGGTGTTATCAATTGGTGAGTTAGGATGTTGGGTGAAACGAGTCAGAATCCAGTTATCAGTTAAGTGTCCCTCAAATTTTCTTTCCCCATTTAGTACTTAGTAGAAATATGTACCTAGACGTAGTCTACATATTGCTAATGAAAAGCTTCAGGTGTGAAATTTGTCTCTAGTGAGCCCAGAAAAATCAGGTGGGGTGTAAAATTAACTGCTGATTTATTTTTTAAATCCGTTTTTATTATACTATGGTCCCAAAACTAAGACCACTCTCATTGTGTCCCAAATATCTGATGTGTAAATAGTGGTGATATGTTTTTGGAATTGCAGCAATTTTTTTTTTAATAGCCATAGTGTCTTGATCTTCACTTTGATTCGAGAAGATGTTTGTAACTTAAGTTCTTCCCCCTCATTGGCTTTAAAAATTTTTGCTGTACCCTCGAACATGGAAGGAGATGGCAATTGGCTTAATTCAGCTAGATGACGAAAGCTATCAACCCATACTGAGTAGAATCAAATACATTTTTTCTACCCCTATCATATTTGTCCTTTTGAACTTTAGTCTTCAAAATTATTCATTATGCTTTTTATTATTTTTTGCAACTTTGGATATCATTCTTCTAACCATAAGCTAAATCATAATTTGAATGTCTTCCTTGCACAGTAGTACAAGCTGTTCCCATTTTAGTATATGTGCTTCTGATCTTGCTCAGTGCCTTCATTTTACTATTTATGTGAAATTTATCAGAATTGTAGGTCAAAGAACTGGAGCTGTATTTATCAATCCAGATGATTAATAACATTCTTTTTCAAGTGCAGTAGTTTGTTTTCGGTTTCCTATAACAGGAGAAAACTTATAACAAAAAGGTAGTAGAAGTCAACAAGTGGCTTTTAAAATAAGTTGTATCTGTAATTTTTCCTGTTACTTGCCTACTTGAAGTTATTCCGTATTAACTTAATGGTACAGTGGGATGTCTTGTGGTTAACATTTTCACAAGCTTGAAATGTATTGTTCAGCATCATCCTGGCAAGAAAAGTCTCAGCATGTGACTCACGTTTGCTGCTTATACTGAAACAGAATGATTCTGGGAATAGCGTAAATATCTCTACCATTTTGTATGATAGTTATCCAACATTTTTGCAATTAACTTTGAACATGACTTACTCTAATATAGTCTTATACAAAAAATAGTAGCTTATATATTTTGATTGTCAGGATTTTTCTTAAATCTTTACTTAAAATCAAAACAGTGAAATACAAGGGGATAATTGTGTTTGTGATCAAACACCTTTGGAAGAATTGAGCAGATTTAAGAATATGGTGATGCAGAATGATGAGAAGATGATTGAAGTTGTGATGTCCAATCTGGCCTTGGGTAGTTCTTAATTACTCTGAAGAGATGGGTATATTTTCTAGGTAATTTGGAGTTATTTTATTTCATTTAAACTTTATCCTGTTTCTACCTTAAGGTGCCTTGCACCTTCCTTCAATGTAGAGGTCAAACAATTGGCACACTTGGCTCAGGTGCCAATACTACTATCTGTTTGGCATTTTAGGATGCATGTGTGCCACAAAAGCTTGAATCTTATCATTACCACTATGTTAACTGCTTTCTGATTGGCTTGAATCTTAGGGTAGGAATAACATTGAGGCTATCAGAACACATTGTTAAAAAGTAACTCAGTTAGCAACATTTAGTATCCATAAATGTGCAATGTGAGGCTGGGAAATTGCTGTCTGATTTCCTGCTCCTACATTTTTTTTAATGCCAGTACCACCTCATGGCTCATGACAGTAGCCAGCAATGGTCACTACTTATATTGCACTTCTAACATAATTCAATGTCGGAAGCAATGGGGTGATCTTACGGAAGTTTATAAACTTATGAGGAGCATTAATAGGGTGAATGGTCAAGGGCAGGGGAGTCCAAAACTAGAGGGCATAGGCTTAAGGTAAGAAGGAAAATATTTAAAAGGGACTTCAGGCAAGTCTTTTCACACAGAGGGTGGTGCAAATGTCAAATGAACTGCCAGAGTGAGGGCTGTTATAATTACAACATTTAAATGATATCTAAATGGGTATATGAAGGATGTAGAGGGCTATGGGCCAGATGTTGGCAACTGGGATTAATTTAGGATGTCTGGTCAGCATGGGGAAGTTGGACCAAAGGGCCTGTTTCCATGCTGTACATCTCTATTCTTCACAGCGCATTTATAAATGTAAATATGACACCAAGCCAAGCTTTTCCAGGAGAGCTTCAAAACCGTTAGCTACCCAGCAATGTGGAAAATTGCCTAGGTATGTCCAGTTTACAGAAAACAGGACAAGTTCAACCTAACCAATTACCGCCTCATTAGTCTACTCACATTATCAGCAAAGTTAAAGGGTTGTCAAAAATGCTTATTGATCGACAGTTGGAAAGGGGTGGCCTACTTACTGATGCTCAGTTTGTCTTCTTGCAGGATCACCTGGCTCTTTAACCTCAATTTTAGCCTTAGTCCAAAAATGGACAGAAGACCTAAATTCCAGAGGAGTGGTGTAAATGACTGCACAATTAAGGCAGCATTGGACCCAAGTGTGGCATCAAAGAGTCTGAGTAAAACTGAAGCTAATAGAAATTGGTGTGTTTGGACGTCTCTCCACTTGTTGAAGTCATATATAGTACAAAGGAAGAGGGTTATAATTGGTAGAGGTTAATCATCACAGCTACAGGGCATCACTGCATGAAGTTCCTTTAATGTTTCCAGTTAGTGAATCAAAACCCTCTGAATTATGTAATTCTGATTCAGAGTTGACAACTTTCTCAGAGTTCTTTATGCAAAGTATTTGCCCATTGAGGATAAACAGATCAATCATGCTATAATTGAATGGCGCAGCAGACTCAATGGCCTACTCCTGTCTTATGGTCATTGGAATTTTAATTGTTCCAGTCATTCACATGCTTTGGGACTTTCAACCTATTCTGCGGCATATCATTCAGGATAAGTTAATGAGCATCTTCCAAGAGGAAGATCCAGGTCATGCAGTCGCCAATTTGGAAGACACTTTCACCTGCTCTAATTAGCAAGTGACTTGATGTTCTGACCCAAAGTTAGCACATCCATGATTCAGCTGATAAAACTGAATTATCTTGAGTTTGATGGTTGTGGGTTCGCTCTCCACTCCAACTTGAATGCAAAAATCTTGTCTGACACCCTGCATGACAGAGAGAGTGCGACACTGTTCGAGGACCCATTGTTGGGAAACAATGGTAAAATGAGATCTGGTATGCTTTCTCAAAGGAACATAAAGGATCCCACTGTATCTTGTGAATGGCATAAAACCTAGACTTATTGAAGAATGGATGGTGATAAGTTTCAACAGGACTTTAGACAAGCTGGTGGAATAAGTAGACAAGTGGCAGATGAAATTTATCACAAAGAAGAATGAGAAGAGGAAATATGATACATTGTACAATTTGAAATGGATGCAGCAACAGAACAGTCTGAGGATTTGTGTGTTAAAGGTGCCAAGGTAGATTGAGAAAGCACTCAATAGAACATATGGAATCCCAGATTTTATAAACAGAAACACAGATTATAAAAATAAGCAAATTATATAAAACCTTGTTTCAGTAATGACTGGAGTATTGCATCTAATTCTGTGCACCGCACTTAAGTAGAGGTGTGATGATTTTTAAGATAAAAGATACATAGAAATAATTGCATAGAATCAAGACTTGAAAATTGATTTCAGAACATGGGGCTGTTTTATTATGATAAAAGAGAGTAAAGTGGAGATGTATTAGATGTTTTCAAAATCATAGGGATCCTGGATAGGAGTAGATTGGAAAAAACAGTTCTTATTTCCGAAAGATCAAGAGGCTAAACGCATTCTCCTCGTTGTGTGGAGATTAATGTGCTCATCCAGTCTTACATTGACTCAATTTCTAACTGACAGGTCCCAATAATTTGCAGATTCCTTTGCTTAGATTTCCAATATGGCAGCACAGTTACTTCCTGTCTTTCACTTTTTTAAAACTTCTAATTGAATTTCAATTGTTTCATGGCATAATCTATACTATTTTTAATAACGTGAAGATAATGGTAACGTTAGAACTTCATTTAAAGAAAATATTGTATCTCTTCAACTAGCAACTCAGAAGCCCCTTGAGCACTGCATTCTAAACCTGGCAGTATGTTAAGAACAATAAAAGGAATATCATATGAACCCAAGAAGCATAGTTGTCTTGGTTTACTGTGAATTTACCAGGAGAGGATTACAGAAGTAAATGCATCAGTCAAAAATTGGTGGGACAGTGACACTGGTGCTGGGGAAAGAGAGAGCTGTTCTGTTGGGACAGATTGCATTTCAACCATATTGGGGCCAGTATCCTGGTGAACAGTATAGTTCAGGTGGTAGTCAAGACCTTTAGTTGATCAGTAGGAGTGAAGGTTCAATTAAAGGGAAACTTAAAAAAAATCTCAGAAATGAAAGAGTTGAGGTGCAGTGTAGTGAATGATAATCAAGTATGGCAGGAAGGTGCAGAAGTTAGAGCCAGTGAGAGTAATAATGATTAAAAAGACAAAGCTTAAGGTGATTTATCTGAATCCAAACATTTGTAACAAGATGAATGATTCAATGGCACAAATAAAAGTAAATGAGTATCACTTGACAGTTATTAAGGAGCTGTGATTACAGAGTGACCAAAGAATCCTCTTATGGCTCAGTGGTAGCGTCTCTACCACTAGAGCAAGAGACCTGGGTTCAAGTCCTATCTGCTCCAGAGGTGTGTCATAACATCTCTGAACAGATTAATTAGAAAAATAGATTTAAACATTTATTCAAGATGACCAAGACTGGTTAGCTTTGTTAAGAAGAGAAGGTATCTGTAATGATATAGGTGCAACAGATCATGATCTGGAATCGATTTGGGAGGAAATAAGAAACAGCAAAGTAAAATCGTGGATGGGAATGGTCGCAAGGCCCTAAAGAGTTGTCTCACTGTAGGACTGGGTATAAATTGGAAAGTAATGGAGATGAAGAAGAAAGGCATTACACTTGTCATCGGTGATCTTAATCTGCATGTTGATGGGATGAATCAATGGGCAAGGATGACATGGAAGACTGATTTCTCAGTGCACCAGGGATTGCTTCTTGTAGCAGCATATTGCAGAACCTAGCTGGGAACCAGGTATTGTAGATCTGGCAATGTTGAAAGAGATAGGATTAGGAAGATCTTGTAGTTAACAATCGTCTTGGCGTCCATGGTTACAAGATAATAGAATTTCAAATTCAGTTTGAGAAAGAGCAACATGGATTTCAAATCAGTGTCCTCAACTCAAATTAGAGAATTACAGCGGTATGAAATAAGGGTTGTTGAAAGCAGGCTGGGAAAATAGGGGAAGTCAGTGTTGATCTATGGGAGCCAGATATTTCACAACACTCAGCAAATGTTTAATCTAGTTAAAATAACAGACTCCGAGAATGATGAACCACCCGTAGTTAACAAAAGTTACGGAGATTTTCATAAAATCATAGAATCCCTAAGTGTGGAAACAGACCATGTGGACCAACAAGTCCACACTGACCCTCCGAAGAGTAACCCACCCATACCCATTCCCCTATCCTATTACTCTGCATTTACCCCTGACTAATGCACCTAACCCACACATCCCTGAACACTATGGGCAATTTACAATGGCCAATTCGTCTCAACTGCACATCTTTGGACTGTGGGAGGAAACCAGAGAAACCAGAGCACCCAGAGGAAACCTACGCAGACATGCGGCGAACATACACATTTCCCACAGACAGTCGCCTGAGATAGAATTGAACCCAGGGACCTAGCGCTGTGAGCACTGAGCTACTATGCCACCCTCCAATCAAACACTGAAGCATTCAAAGTGACAAAGTTTAGTTATAGCCAGAGGTTTGTGAATTTTTTTAGGAACCAGCAGCAAATAATTAAAAAGTTAATAAAAATTGATTATGAAGACGATTAGCAAAAAATATAAAAACAGACATCAAGACCATCTAGAGGTATGAAAAGAGTGACTAAAGTAAGTGTGAGGATGCAACTGAGCAATTACTAACCAGGAAATAGAAGATAATTCAATATTTTTCATCAGTCTTCAAAATGGATGACACGAGAAGCATCCCAAAGAGATCAGATAAATATTGTGAGGAAAGATGTTATAGTAGTCTCTATCTCCAAGGACAAAGTATTTGACAAGCTAATAGGACTAAAGGCAGACAGGTTGCTAGGACCTGATGGCCTTTATTCCAGGGTTTTAAAGGAAGTGGCTGCAGAGATAGTGGAGGCAATATAGTTTGGTTAAAGGGAAATCCTGATGGAAAAATTTGCTAGAATTCAAAGAACCTTACAGCACAGAACAGGCCCTTTGGCCCTCCAAGCCTGGCCAATCCAGATCCTCCATCTAAACCTGACGCCTATTTTCTAAGGATCTGCATCCTTTTGCTCCCTGCCCATTGATGTATCTGTCTAGATGCATTTTAAATGACGCTATCATTCCCACCCCTACCACTTCCACTGGCAATGCATTCTAGGCACGCACCACCCTCTGTGTGAAGAGCTTACCCCATATATCTCCCCTAAACTTTTCTTCTCTCACTTTGAACTCGTGACCCCGAGTAATTGAGTCCTCTACTCTGGGGAAAAATTTCTTGCTAGCCACTCTGTCTACACCTCTCATGATTTTGTAGGCCTCAATCAGGTTTCCCCCTCAACTTCCTCCTTTCAAATAAAATTAATCCTAATCTACTCAACCCCTTCTCAAAGCTAGTACCGTCCATACCAGGCAACATCCTGGTGAACCTCTTCTGCTCTCTCTTCAAAGCTTCCACATCCTTTTGGTAATGTGGCAAACAGAACTGTATGCAGTATTCCAAATGCGGCCGAACCAAAGTCTTATACAACTGTAACAGGACCTGCCAACTCTTGTACTCAATAGGCTGTCCGATGAAGGAAAGCATGCCATAGGCCTACTTGATCACTCTACTGACCTGTGTTGCCACCTTCAGGGAACCATGGACCTGAACACCCAAATCTCTCTGTACATCAATTTTCCCAAGGACTCTTCCATTTATTGTATAGTTCGCTCTTGAATTGGATCTTCCAAAATGTATCACCTCTCCTTTGTCCAGATTGAACTTCATCTGCTATTTCTCTGCCCAACTCTCCAATGTATCTATATTCTGCTGTATTCTTTGACAGACCCTTCACTATCTGCTACTCCACCAATCTTAGTGTCATCTGCAAACTAGCTAATGAGGCAACCTACACCTCCCTTGAAATCATTTGTGTATCACAGACAACAGTGGTCGCAATACAGATCCCTGTGGGACACCACTGGTCACAGGTCACAGGTCTTCATTTTCAGAAGCTCCTTTCCACTACTACTCTCTGTTTCCTGTTGTCCAACCAGTTCTCTATCCATCTAACTAGAACACCCTGGACCCCATGCGACTTCACCTTCTTCATCAGCCTACCATGGGGAACTTTATTAAACACGTTACTAAAGTCTATGCATATGACATCTACATCCCTTCCCTCATCAATCAACTTTATCATCTCTTCAAAGAATTCTATTAGGTTTGTAAGACATGACCTTCCCTGCGCAAAACCATGCTGCCTATCACTGATAAGCCCATTTTCTTTCAAATGGTTATATATCCTATCCCTTAGTATCTTCTCCAGTAGCTTCCCTACCACTGACGTCAGGCTCACCGGTCTGTAACTACCTAGATTATCCTTGCTATCATTCTTAAAAAAGGGACAACATTAGCAATTCTCCAGTGCTCTGGGACCTCCCCCGTGTTCAAGGTTGCTGCAAAGATATCTGTTAAAGCCCCAGCTATTTCCTCTCTCGCTTCCCTCAGTAACCTGGGATAGGTCCCATCCAGACCTGGGGACTTGTCCACCTTAATGCATTTTAGAATACAAATCATTTCCTCCCTCCTTATGCCGAGTTGACGTAGAATAATTAAAGATCTATCTGTAACCTCAATGTCCACCAAGTCCCTCTTCTCAGTGAATACCGAGTGAATCCCTCAGTGCAAAATACTCATTAAGAATCTCACCCATTTTCTCTGACTCCATGCGTATCTTTCCTCCTTTGTCTTTGAGTGGGCCAACCCATTCCCTCACTACCCTCTTGCTCCTTATCTATGAATAAAAGGCTTTGGGGTTTTCCGTAACCCCACTGAGGATATCTCAGGACCCCTTTTAGCCCTCTTAATTCCTCATTTCAGATTGGTCCTACATTCTCAAAATTCTTCCAAGGCTTCATCTGTCTTCAGTCACCTAGACCTTATGTATACTTGCTTTTTCCTCTTAGCTCGTCTCACAATTTCACCTGTATCCATGGTTCCCTACTTCTATTCCTCATTTTCACAGGAACATGTCTCTCCTGAACTCTAATCAACCTCTCTTTAAAAGCCTCCCACATATCGAATGTGGATTTCCCTTCAAACAGCTGCTCCCAATCTATATTCCCTAGCTCATGCCGAATTTTGGTTTAGTTGGCCTTCCCCCAATTTAGCATTCTTCCTTGAGGACCACACTCATCTTTGTTCATGAATATTCTAAAACTTATGGAATTTTGATCAGTATTCCCAAAGTAATCCCCTACTAAAATTTCAACCACCTGGCCGGGCTCATTTCCCAACACCAGGTCCAGTATGCCCCTTCCTGAGTTGGACTATTTACATACTGTTCCAGAAAACCCTTTTGGATGCTCCTTACAAATTCTGCTCCATCCAGACTTCTAACACTAAGTAAATCCCAATCAATATTGGGAAAATTAAAATCGGCCTTCTCCACCACCCTGTTGCCCCTACATCTTTCTATAGTCACTCTACATATTTGTACCTCTATCTCACATTTGCTGTTGGGAGGCCTGTACAGCCCCAACATTGTTACCGCACCCTTCCTATTTCTGAGCTCTGCCCATATTGCCTCACTGCTCGAGTCTTCCATGGTGCCCTCCTTCAGCACAGCTGTGATATCCTCTCTGACCAGTAATACCACTCCTCCATTCCTTTTAACTCCCCATCTACCTGCCTGAAGCATATATCCCGGGATATTTAGTTGCCAATCATGCCCTTCCCTCAACCAAGTCTCAGTAATAGCAATAACATCATACTCCCAGATACTAATCCAAGCCTTAAGTTGATCTGCATTACCTACTACACTTCTTACATTAATACAAATGCACCTCAGACTACCAGTTCACCATCTGCTCCCTGCCTACTATTACCCTTAGTCACGCTGACTTAATTATCTAATTCCTTATAGGCTTTAGTTGCTACCTCCTTCCTGTCCACCAACCTCCTCATTTGGTTCCCATCCCCTGCCACATCCCCTCCCCAACAGCATTAGCAAAAGCACTCCTAAGGTCATTGATTCCAGTCCGGGCCAGGTGTAGACTATCCAGTTTATAATAGTTGACCCCCCCCCCCCACAAATCAATCCAAATGTCGCAAAACTCTGAACCCCCCCCCCCCCCCCCACACACCATCTCTCAAGCCACACATTCATCCTGATTATTCTATCATTCCTCCTCTGACTAGCACGTGGCGCTGGAGCAGTCCTGAAGTTACTACCTCTGAGGTTCTACGTTTTAATTTGTTTCCTGACTCCCTAAATTCTTCTTGTAGGACCTCATCCCATTTGTTTTTACCTATATCATTGGTGCCTGTATGCACCACGACAACTGCCTGTTCACCGTCTTCCTTGAGAATTTTCTGCAGTTGCTCCAAGACATCCCTGACCTGTGCACCTGGAAGGCAACATCCCATTGGGAGTCTCATTTATGACCACAGAAATGCCTATCTGCTCCCCTTACAATTGAATCCCCTATAACTATAGCCCTTCCACTCTTTTTTCTGCACTTCTGAACAGCAGAGCCAACCACAGTGCCATGAACCTGGCTACTGCTGCCTTCTCCTGGTGAGCCATCTCTCCCAACAGTATCCAAAACGGTATACCTGTTTTGGAGGGAGATGACTGCAGGGGATACCTGCACTTCCTTCCTGCTCTTTCTCTGTCTTTTGGTCACTCATTCCCTTTCTCCCTCAGCAATCCTAATCTGCAGTGTGACCAATTCGCTAAACATGCTATCCAAGACCCCCTCAGTATCGCATATGCTCCAAAGTGAGTCCATCTGTAGCCATTATGCGGTCTAACATGAATTGCAACTGGGCACACTTCTTGCACATGAAGGAGCCAGGGACATCAGCTGTGTCCCTGAGCTCCCATATTGAGGAGCCTAACATGGGGCTGAGATCACCTGTCATTTTTAATCTTAAACTTTACCTAAGTTGAGACTAAAGTTACGAGAAAGGAAAAAAGTTTTTTTTACCAACTTACCTTAAGTTAACAAAATTCTTACCTTATCAACACGCCACAAAGTCCTTTTTTTTTTGGTTAGAGGAGGAGGGAGAGTGGGAGACACTACACGGGTAGTGTCTCGGGTTCAGCCGCTGGCCAGATATATCAGCTTTTTAAACTGTTTGTTTACCTTCCCGGCAGCTTCCTTGTCCTCGTTCTCTCTGTCCTCGCTGCAATTAAAAATGGAGGCCGCAGATTCCCAAAGGAAGGTTTTAAAACTGTTTGCTTACCTTCCCAGCAGCTCCCGGTCCTCGTTCTCTCAGCCCTCACTGCAATTAAAGATTCCTTGAAGATATAACTTTCAGCGTCAATAGAAGGAAGCTGGTAGATTCTCTGTATTTGGATTCCAGAAGGCATTCGATAAGGCATTCGTAAAAGATTATTGCACAAGATAGTCACTCACAGAATTGAGGTAATCTATTAGCATAGACTAATGGGATCCGTTACCATCCAGAATACAGTGTGTTAAAATTAATGGGTCTTCAAGTTTGAAAGACTTAACTAATAGAGTGTCACAAGGATCAGTCTTAGGGTCTCAATTATTTAATATATTGATATTGGCAGTGGGATAGGATGTAATGTACCAAATTTGTTACAAAGTAGTCGGGAAGACATTTTGTGATGTAGATGTAAGGAATCTGCAAGGGATCTAGGTAGGTTGAAGGAATGTGTAAAAACTTGGTTTATGGACCTTAATGTCAGGAAGTATGGGGTCATGCACTTTAGTAGAAAGAATTAAAAGCTGATCATTTGAATGGAGAGACACTCCACAAAAATCCAATGCAGAGGGATCTGGGTGTTTTTTGCATGAAAAACAAAATGTTAGCATGTGGATGTAACAAGTAATTAAGAAGGGAAATAAAATGTTGGCCTTTATTGCTCGGTGTTGGGGCTTTACAGCCAAAAGATTTGTTACCATTGTGGTGTGCAGGGTGTTAGTGAGACTGCTCCTGAAATATTGTGTTCAGTTTTTTTCGCTGTATTTAATGAAAGATATACTGGCATTGAAGGCAGTTCAAAAGAGATTAACAGGGCTAATTCATGGGATGAAAGGGTGGACTTGTCAAAAACGGCTAAAAAGGTAAGACATTCTTTCATTAGAGGTTGGAAATATGTGTGGTTATAATCTGATTGAAACATACAAAATTCTGAGGGGGATTGACGGGATAAACGTCAAGATGTTTCCACATTCCTTAAATCACTAAAAGTATTTTAAGAGAAGGTAGATAGGTTTTTGAAATATCAGGGAGTTGATGGCTATGCTGTGCTGGCACAGAAGAGGAGTTACAGCCTGGGGCAGATCAGACATGATGTTGTTGAATTGTGGGATGACCTTGGGGCTGAATAACCACCACCTGCTCCTATTTCTTCTGTTTTTGAGTTCATCTGACTTCATGTATGCTCTCAGTGTGCCCTTGTTTTCTATTCCTTCTTCACATGTTTATCTGGAATTCCATTAAGCACAGTTATGCTATTTGTTTTAACTACTTGCCTTGTGGTAGCAAATTCAATTCCAGAAAAAGGAGTTTCTCTGTAATTCCTTAATATATTTATTCATGGCCATCTTGTATCTGAGTATAACTTTTGGCTCCCTGTTTTTCATGTTGCAAATGTAGAGCAGGCATTGTGAGGAGTGAACACATTTGATTGAAAGAAGTCCAAATCAGTTGCTGTTTTGGGAACTTAGAAAATGAGGAAAGAAAAAGGAAAGGGGCAAGTGTAATGTCATCTGCAATTGCAAGGGAAGGTTTCACTGGGGGTTGCAAAGAAGTTTTGGTGATAGGGGAGTGTACAAGTGTATTGTGAAGAGAACAATGCCTGCAAAATGCTGAAAGGGAGGCCAAAAGGAAGATGTTCGGTGGTGGCATCCTGTTGGAGAGGAGGGTATGGTAGAAGATGATCCTTGAATACAAACACTCTTGCGATAAAACGTGAGGACACTAATTATCATTGTTGCTCTTGGAAGATGAGGACAGATGTGGGAAATGGATCAGACATGCTGAGGGTCCTGTCACCTATGGTGGGAGGGTATCCTGGGTTGAGAAAAAATGAAGACTTGTCAGGAGCACCACTGTGGAAGGTGGCTTCTTCCAAACAGATGCAATGGAAACACAAACTAGGAGAATTAAATGGAGTCCTTGCAGGTTACGGGATGTGAGGAAATGTAATAATGGGATAGCATAGGTTTACTCTCTGAGCTGACCTGTTTCTGCTGTTAGCATTCACTCATCTGTTTCTTCTCTACTACCTTTTGAACTCCATTTGCCTTTTCCTCTGGGCACACCCATCATTTGTTCTGCTTGCATGTCCTCTTTCTATCACCCCCTCACTTTTTTTTATATAACGTAAAACCCATCAAGTTACCAACCTCCATTAGCTCTGAAGTAAAGCGATATTGGATTGAAACTATTAAATCTGTTTCTGTCTTCACAGATGTTGTCAGGTGTGCTGTGTTTCTCTAGCACTTTGCCTTTGCATTTGCAGTGCTTTGCTTTTCTCCAGGATGGGCATGGTTTGCCTTTCATTTGGGCTTTGTCAGTTATACATTTTTTTAAAACCAACTCCAAAACTTTCTTTGCATCTGTCTACCATAATATCGGATGTGTAGGTCAATTTCCTATTGATCATTTTTATCTCTCTCTCATCTTGCTGATGAGACATTAATGTATCAGTTCTATTTTGAACAGAATGATTTTTGCTTTGAATTTTGAACATTTCAAATGAGTGAGTTTAATTTAAATTATTTATATTCAATTAAAATTTTGCTAACTTCCAAATGTATTTTCACTTTCATCTGAGCAATGCATGTTCTGGACTCAATTTAAAATCTGGTTCTTTGAAACTTCTATCGCGTACAATACACAGTAAGCAGTGTCATACTACTTATGCTCTTGGTAGGCAATACAAATTAAGTCACATGGATTCAGTTTCCTTGAAATTTTCTCAGGTTTATTTAACAGCTCTGACTACAGAATGCAATAACAGATAACTATGTGTGCATCCTCCTTTTGCGTGCTTCTGCTGGACTGCATATGGAGATTGTCTAACGCAATTGGCAAATTCGAGACACTGTTTCTGAAGCGCAAACTTTTAACCATGTATTGGCTTTAATGCAATGACATCGCCAAAACGGATCACTGTTTCTAAAGCGTGTTTTTTCTATAATGTGGGGTTGCACAAGAATGCAATCATCGTGTTGTAGAAGAACTACTCGTAGCTTCTTCTTGGTCCTTTGGTCATTAGTACACTCAGCTCTTAAAGCAATAACAAGTGTAGCGTCTCACATTAAAATTTGCTGAACAACATTGATTTTAGACAAAATAAGTTTTAGTGACTCTAAATTAGTTATTATCTCGTAGTAAAAATTCATAATAAATCAATATTCCCTCACTTACTCAGCCCATTGCACCACTCCTGATTAAACTGATGGGGAGGGATTTGAATCCTATATACTGAATCACAAAGAATAGCCTAAGCAAAAAAAGAGCGAAGAACTGCAGATGCAGGGAGTAAGAAACAAAAACAAAAATTGCTGGTAAAACTGAGGGGGGCTTTGGCAGCATTTGTGGAGAGACAGTAGAGTTAATATTTCAGATCCAGTAACACCGCTTCTTTTGTTTTAATCCAAATGCAAAGTAAGTTCTAACTGCAGTCTCAGTTAATTCTTTTTTTCCTCTCCTTGGAGCTACTTTACAGTATTTGACATTCATAAAGATGATTTTGTAACATCCCACTAATGTTGACTTTCCATCCTTATTAAGGGCACAAATGTATCAATGAGATCAAGTCTAATGTTAGTGTGACCTTGAAAGGAATCCATCCCTAGAGTATACTGAAAGTGCAGTTTTGATGTTAATACCATGAATGTTCTCTGTACAAAAGGAGATGTGCTCATATTGGTAAGTTAATACAAGAGCTTCTCACTACAAATCAACATTCCTTCGTGGTGTTTGTAAAGGTACTTAAATAGAGCAAAGCAAAAGTTCCAGCCTTTTTTGACATCATTGTTTTATATTTAAAAATGCACAAAGCATTGTACTTAAACGATATTGTCAAGTTTTTCGAACTTTAATGCCACAGAAGATGCATTGATCTAATCATGGAGATTACCAGATGTAACACTGGCATGATACTTCTGACTAGTCAAAGACAGTCATGCATCTGATTTTGTCCTTTTAAAACAAAAACTATTAAAACATCTACATTGTCATTTCAATAATCAAATCTCCTTATCAAATGTTAATAAGCAGTTGTTTGCCCATTTTTAATTGTGATGATGTTTGGAATTTAGACAGCTGGCAGATTTCATAATCCAAGTCCTAATATTAATAGATAGGAAGTGTCTGAGACAGTGTGTATATGTGAACAGGTGATTATGATTTAATTTGTGTGTAATTATAAATCTGTCTATGTATTTGACAGGTGGTGTGTATAGGCACTGGATTGTTGACGTAAGTGACATAAAATTGAAGAATGTCAAAGGGAGCATGCAGTCATTCAGATGCCGTTTGAGAAATATAGAAAAAACACTGGATGGTTCTGAAATTGTTAGCATGCTAAGAATTAATTTGAGCAAGTACGTATTTTAACTGAATCAGCAAATCTGGTGTCATAATGTTTAAATATGGTGTAGGCTCCCTTGAACTTATTGTTATTTTTATCTGAAGAATGGCCATACCGAAACATTGGCAATATACATAGAACAGTACAGCATAGGACAGGCCTTTCAGCCCTCTACGTTGTGCCGACCTCTTATCCTATTCCAAGATTAAACTAACCTACCTCCCCTTCAATTTACTATCATCCATGTGCTTATCCAAGAGTCACTTAAATGTCCCTCATGTATCTTACTCTATTACCACCGCTGGCAGTGCATTCCATGCACCCATCGCTCTGAATAAAGAACCTACCTCTGACATCTCCCCTAAACCTTCCTCCAATCACCTTTAAAATTATGCCCCCTCATGATAGTCATTTCCACCCTGGGAAAACATCTCTAGCTATCCACTTTATCTATGCCTCTTACCATCTTGTACACCTCTATTGAGCTACCCTTCATCCTTCTTCACTCCAGTAAGAAAAGCCCTAGTTCCGTCAGCTTTTCTTCATACGGCATGTCCTCCAGTCTAGGTAAATCTCGTCTGCACCCTCTCGAAAGCTTCCACGTCCTTCCTATAATGAGGCATCTAGTACTGAACTCAATATTTCAAGTGTGGTCTAACCAGGGCTTTATAGAGCTGCAGCATATCCTCGTGGCTTTTAAACTTTCTCCCCCTGCTAACAAAAACCAACACACCGTATGCCTTCTTAACAATGCTTTCAACTTGGGTGGCAACTTTGAGGGATCTGTGGATGTAGATGCCAACATCCTGCTGTTCATCCACACTGCCAAGAATCCTGCCTTTAACCCTGTAATTTGCATTCAAATTCAACCTTCCAAAATTAAGCACTTCACACTTTTCCAGGCTGAACTCCATCTGCCACTTCTCAGCCCAACTCTATATCGATGATCTTTGATAAATGTGGAATTTTGCCCAACTTGAAAGGTGCAATAAAAAAAACATGTGTTGGTGTGGCATGAACCTCAACAAACCTCAAAATATTTCAGACAGTATTCTAGCACATTTTGAGTAACTAGGAGTAAAATCCAATGTAGGTAAGCATTGACTGTACAGATAGTAAACAAACAGTATCATAATGGGATCTCAATTTACATCTGTGTATACCATTAAATCCAATCCAATACTTTTGGCTTAGACCAACAATATATAAATGTCATTGTGTGTTTATATTTATCTTGGTCAAAAGTGCATATTTGAGCAACTTCTATTTGTATGTGAAACCATAATAAAGGAATTTAGCTTTTGGAATAAACTGTTGGGCAGTAAACATTTCCACCCAGGTTTAATCTTAGTGTGATTTGAGAAGCTCCTCACTTTAACATTGGTTGGGAATTCAGAAAAGCCTCAGGTGATGGCTAGTATTAGAGCTGGATTTCCATTGTCAAAAAAGGTAGTTGAAAGTGCAAATAAAGTAGAAAATGTATTTCAAACTAAAATGCAAAAGCATGCATAAACTGTTAAAAGATAAACTTAGCACTGATGTTAGGAAGCTGAATGACTGGCCCATAGAAGGGACAGCCAAGTAAAGGAAATTAAAACTCTGAAATTGTTTAAGCATTTTTAAGGAGGTAAACTGAAATGGCCTTCCTCGTTGTGCACTTGCGATCCTGAGTGAAGTTTTTTTCATTAATGGGATCCCAGTGTCACTGGTAAGGCTTGTCTTTGCCCATTAGTAATTGCCCTCAAGAAAGTGGTAGTGAACTGCAATCTGAGGTACACGTAGACCCACAGTGTTTTTAAGGTGATCATCTATTTCAATGCTGTATGACTATGACTGTCATAAGTACCATTTGCCTAGCTAGTGCACCTCAAACAACACTAATCTTGGCATCATCCAGGAAAAAGTAGTGTGCTTGATTAGCACCACATCCACAAATATATAGTCATTCCACCACCAATGCTCAGTAGCAGCACTGTGCACAATCTACAAGATGCATTGCAGAAATTCACTAAATCTCTTTGGGCCAAACTTTCCAAAGTGATGACCGCTGACTAGAAGGACAAAGGCAGCAGAAACTTGGGAGCAATACCACTGCAAGGTCCCCTCCAAGCCACTTCCCATCCTGACTTGGAAATATATCACCATTCCTTCACTGTCACTAGGTCAAAATCCTGGAATTACCTCCTTAATGGCATTTTGGATCTACCTACAGTACATGGACTGCTGGAGTTCAAGAAGGATGCTCAACACCACCTCCTCAAAGGCAACTAGTACTGGGCAATAATTGGCCTAGCCAGCAAAGCCCAAACCTCATGAATGAATAAATAAAATCTTTATCTCTCATGAAGATTCTTTATAACAGAATATTGAGCTACCAATCCGCCCTCTCCCTCAACCATGTCTCTGTGATAGCAATGTTGTCATATCACGGTGTTAATCCATACCCTAAATGTATCTGCCTTACTTACAAGACTCTTGTATTAAAATAACAGCCAGTCAAACATGCCGAGCTCTCTTGTATCTTTTGTTGACTGTGTATGCTCTGCCTGCCAGATTCACTTGGTTATCTTCTGCATTTGTCTATGCAGCACCCACTACTGAACCTTCACTCTGTGTTCTGTTCCGCTGCTGAGGAAGTTTACACCTACGCCATCAGCAATAGCAACATACTAAACAGGCACAAACTGTCGGACTTGTACTACCTTTCTCAGAAACAGACGCAATGATCCAGGAATATAAAGCCCTCTCTCCAACATAACTTCTCAACCATGCATTCATCTGCTCTATCCGCCTATTCCTCTACTCACTGGCACTTAACAAGAGCCAAACCATTAGGTCTTACCAGAGATTTGAAGTCATATAACAGTTGAGTGTTGAGGTGAAAGCACATTGGCCTGGACTTGGCAGTCATAATAATCAGAAATTTGTCACCTTCTGGAACAAAGAGCAACTCTGGAGCCCACGCTTCTACAATTAAGTGCAGTATCCAGAGATGCTGCCAGTGATTCTACCGATTTTCAAAAAATCTGCTGAACTCTCCCCAAACTTCATGAATGCAGTTTATTGCAAACCATTTAAGCAACAAGTACGTTAGCAGCTACAATATTGTTCTTGCTATAAAATCCCTTCATGAAAATATTTGAATGAGTTACTAACTAGATGTTAAGCACCTTATTAAGCTGATAGTTAACATCAAAAGTGTCACTGATCAAGAGAGAGTAATCTTGTTCATTGAATGCTATGTTGATCCATAATAACATACCACATTTTATGCATTGTTCAAGACGTTTATTTCATATATTTGATTTTAATCTTAATCCCAAATGTATTTTCAGACAGTTATTTCTCTAGATGAAAAACTTAATATTAAATGTGAAGGAATTCTTTGATTTCTGTTCAAACTTGATGGTTTGCTGACTGTGAGAATACTTCAGTTTGTTTATCTATTTTATGAAAACAATTAATTTTCTTTAACTTAACACTAAGTTCAAACTGACATTGGACAATGTAAAATCTTTGCCACAGAGATTTCAAGAAAGCTTTGGTCAGCTTTCTTGAAGATTAATGGTGAGCACTGTTGCTTTTCACTGATTGTAAAGTCCAGCAGATTGTTGAATTATCGTAGAACGCTGTCATCCATCTTAGTCTTTGCAAGACCTAATGATATCATGGCCAAATATTTAAAAATATTCTTTAAAAATACCAGCATTATGATTTTTGCAATTCTCACTCAGCCCATGGTAGGGCTAAAGAAATGAAATCAAAGATTATATGAGATCCTGGGAAGAGACTTATAAAGTTACCAAAAAAGTAATAAACCTGAGGACTGGAGTATAATTGTATTCCGCAAAGGAACTGGTAAAGAATAGAATACAAAAGTAAGCTATTTTGAGATTGTTTTCATCGGTTAACATACAAATAAACTCCCAGGAATGCTAGAGAAAGAAGAGATTAGTGAGAGAAAGGAACTTAAAGAAATTAGTATCAGTAAAATAAAAACGGCATTGAAAGTTGATAAATCTCCTTTACCTAATGATCTATATCAACAAATATTAAAAGAGGTGAGTGTAGAGTTTGTGAAGGTTTTAGTGTTCATCTCGCAATGTTCTACAGATTTTAATTTAGTGAAAGTTACGCTGATACTTAAAAAAAGAAGGAAGAGAGAAAATGGGGACCATAAACCTGTTCATGCAATGATAGTAGTCTGGAAAAGCTGGAACCTATAACAAAGAATGTGATAACTGGATATTTGGAAAATTATGGCAGGAATGAGTAGGGTTGGCATAGATTTGAGAGGGAGGAAAATCAGTTTGATAAACCTTTGTGGAATTTTTGTTTGAAGGTTCTACACAAGCAAAACCAGAGCACAAGGGGGATTGATTGTAATCTGATATTGATTTAGAACTTAATGGGTATAAAACAAGAGTGGGAATAAATGAACCATTCTCAGGTTGGCAGACTGTAGTTGGTTGCCACAAGGTTCAGTGCTTGGACCCTCCTGTTCATAAGCTACACAATTGGTTTAGATTTGGAATCTCAATGTAATATGATGACACAAAAATGAGTGGAAATGTGAGTGATTTAATGGGATTTAAACAAATGAATGAGTGGACGAGATCATGACAGATGGAAAAGTATGGTAAAATATAATGCCCATTTGATGGTCAGTATTTTGAAATTCTGGCTTCTTTCTCTATTCGATGAGAAGGTGCAAAGTGTTGGCTTTCTTCATAAATTCCTGAATGCGAACATGCAGGTGCAGTAAGTAATTAGGAAGCCAAATAGTTTATTGGCTTTTGTTTTAAGAGGATTTGAATACAAAGTCCCCCCACCCCCCAATTGTGGATACCCTTGGTGAGACCACACCTGTTATATTGTGTACTGTTTGGTTTCCCTACTCAGAAGGATGTACTTGTCTTTGACAGAGTTTGACACAGATTCACCAGATGGATGGCTGGATTGTTCTATGATGAGAGAATGAGAAGTCTGGATCTGTGTTCTCCAGAGCTTAGAAGAATGAGAGGTCATTTCATTGACATATGTAAAGCTATGACTGGGTTTTACAGGGTGGACACTGAAATACTGCTGTTTGTTTCCCTGGCTGAGGAATATAAAACAAAGGGTGCCAGGTCTCAAAATAAAATGGCTGATTATTTAGGAATAAGATAAGAATTTTTTTCTCTCAGAAGTTTTGTGGATCTTTGAAATTTTCTAATTCAGAGAGCTGTAAATATAATCTTATTGAGTATTTTCAAGGCTGAGATAGGTAGAATTTTGATCTCCGAATCAAGGAACATGGAGAATACTTGGGAATGTGGAATTGAAGCAGAAGATAAACTATGATTGTATTGAGTAGCAGAACAGGCTCAAGGGTCATATGATATACTGCTGCTATTTCCTATGTTATTAACTGAAGTAATCTTCAAGTAAACCAAAGCAGAAAATTATTTACAGTTGATTCACTGAGTAAACTCTTTCATTTTAGCTCAGTGTTAAAGTGAATGCTGTTCCTGTATCAGTTAATCTGATGATTAGAAAATATAACTAGGGACTCTTTGAGTGCCCCAGATATTTATTCCGTGTGATAGTAAATGTACTTAATGATGGGTGGTGAGAGGGGGTTGGTAAAAACAATGGAACTCTTGTGAAATTATTTGCCTTTTGATTGAAGTGCACTTTTTCTCTCCCACCCACAGCCAACTACTCAACCTTTTTTCACTTGTATAGCAACCTGACATCTACTTCATCATTGGTACTGAAGGACACTAACTTTGGTGGTGAATCTTTTCCCTGCATATATCTCAATTGTATACCTAAGCCATCTCCTCTCTTAAAGACAGCTAGTTAATTTTTGAATCAAGATTACTACACAGCCCACTGAAATTGACCATTCTCCTAACAACTGATTTTTATCAGCAGTTGTTATCTGAGAAAATCAGAATAATGGCTGTAAACTGGAATTCCGAAGAATTTTGTAAATCTAATAACTACAGTGAAATATATACTTTCTCAGTGTACAATAAGTTCAGATACTTTCTGTGTTAGAGCATGTATTTTATGAATGCATTGATTGTGCAAATTTCCATTCCTCAAAAGGACTCCAGATTGGGCAATAAGGGCTGACCTGGGCAATGTTCCCATCTGTTCAGAATGAATTACAAGAAACTGTATCAAAGTAATTTTAATTTGTGTGTCTCCTGTTTAAGATTATTGCTCAAATTAACTACCATCTCTCTGAAGTAAAAGCCAATCTAGGAAATAGACTAGAAGAGGATCTGTGAATTAGCTTAAAAAGGGACAATCTTGAGAAGATTTGTGGCTCAGGTTGAGGTTCTGGATGTAGGTTTGCATGCTGAGCTGGAAGGTTCGTTTTTAGACGTTTTGTCACCATACTAGGAAACATCTTCAGTGAGCCTCCCAGTTCGATTGGGACAACATATCCATCCTAGGACAAGCCAAACAGAGACTGCATGAGAATTCGATGGCATTCCAACCAGAACGCTATCAACAAACACTGACTTGGATCCCATTTACCACCCCCCTAAGAAAAAGAATATGAATCAACATCACCATAGGAAATGATGTCACCAACCCAAGGAAACGCAAACATATAAATAGAAAGCGGGCTACACCACCAGTGCTTCATTCGAAGGCTCACTGAAGGTGGTACCTAGTATGGTGACGAAATGTCTGAAAACAAACCTTCCAGCTCAGCGGGCAACCTACATCCAAAAGGGACAATATTTACATGGATTTAGAAAGGCAGACTTGCCTGTCCAAACTTCCTGAGTGTCTTTGAGTGCATTATGAATGAAGTGAAATTCCCAATGATCTAGTTTCTCCTAGTCTACAGAAAGAATTTAAACAATGTTTTGAGTAATTTGTGCTTGTAATCCAGAAGACATGGATATTGAGGGCAGAGCATTGATTTGTTTAAGAGATCAGTTCAAAAACATAAACAAAATACTTGTAAAATTGTCATGTTAGATTGAAGAAATGAGAGTATATGAAGTGGAGTACTGCAAGGATGAACCTTTGGAATCTTGTTGATTGAAGTGACCTCTATGTTAAAATCTTTTAAGCTCATCCAAATTTCTGATAGCCACTGACATAGAAGGAAAGATTTAAGATTAGAACTTGCGTAGATCACGATTCTGATAATGTTGTAACAATGTTTGTTGGTAGGATCCAGTGCTAACCTTATTGTGTTACCTCTGTTTCTCTTCCCACTGATGTTTGTTTGACCGACTTTGTATTTACAGCATTTTAAATTTCTTAAATCTCTCTTTCCACCACAAGGATTAGAGACCTAACCCTAGGATTGCAAAACAATGGAGCAAGATCGGTAGCAACGCACACTTTTCAAGCGATGTCATGGTTGTTCACAGTGATGATGAGATACACCAGTCGTCTAACCTAGTCATAGAGATGTACAGCATGGAAACAGACTCTTTGGTCCAACTGCTCCATGCCAACCGGATATCCTAACTTAATCTAGTTCCATTTTGCATGCACTTGGTCCATACCCCTCTAAACCCTTCCTATTGCCATCCAGATGCCTTTTTAGAACATAGAAATGTACAGCACAGAACAGGCCCTTTGGCCCACGATTTTGTGCCGAGATTTAATCCTAATGTAAAATATAGTAACTTAACCTACGCACCCCTATCCATTTTAAATGCTGTAGTTGTACCAGCCTCCACCACTTCCTCTGGCAGCTCATTCCATACACGCACCACCCTCTGTGTGAAAATGTTGCCCCTTAGGTCCCTTTTATATCTTTCCCCTCTCACCCTAAACCCTCTAGTTCTAGACTCCCCCACCCCAGTGAAAAGTGTTGTCTATTTATCCTATCCATGCCTGTCATAATTTTGTAAACCTCTATAAGGTCACCCCTCAGCCTCCAATGCTGCAGGAAAACAGCCCCAGCCTATTCAGCCTCCCTCTATTGCTGAAGTCCTCCAACCTTGGCAACATGCTTGTAAATCTTTTCTGAACCCTTTCAAGTTTCACAACATCTTGCTGTTAGGAAGGAGACCAGAATTGAACGCAATATTCCAACAGTGGCCTAACCAATGTCCTTTACAGCCGCAACATGACCTCCCAACTCCTGTACTCAATACTCTGACCAATAAAGGAAAGTATACCAAATGCCTTCTTCACTATCCTATCTACCTGCAACTCTACTTTCAAGGAACTATGAACCTGTACTCCAAGGTCTCTTTGTTCAGTAACACTCCCTCAGACCTTACCATTAAGTGTATAAGTCCTGCTAAGATTTGCTTTTCCAAAATGCAGCACCTCGCATTTATCTAAATTAAACTCCATCTGCCACTCCTCAGCCCATTGGCCCATCTGATCAAGATCCTGTTGTTCTCTGAGGTAACTTTCTTTGCTGTCCATTACATCTCCAATTTTGGTGTCATCTGCAAACTTACTAACTATACCTCCTATGTTCACATCTCTTTTATTTATATAAATGATAAAAAGCAATGGACCCAGCACCAATCCTTGTGCAGTCCACTGGTCGCAAGCCTTCAGTCTGAAAAACGACCCTCCACCACCACCCTCTGTCTTCTACCTTTGAGCCGGTTCTGTATCCAAATGGCTAGTTCTCCCTGTATTCTGAGATCTAACCTTGCTAATCAGTCTCCCATGGGGAACCTTGTTGAATGCCTTACTGAAGTCCATATAGATCACACCTGCCACTCTGCCCTCATCAATCCTCTTTGTTACTTCCTCAAAAAAACTCAATCAAGTTTGTGAAACATGACTTCCCATGCACAAAACCATGCTGACTCCCTAATCAGTCCTGCCTTTCCAATATATGTATGTCCCCTCCCTCAGGATTCCCTCCAACAACTTGCCCACCACCAATGTTAGACTCACTGGTTTATAGTTCCTGCCTTACCACCTTTCCTAAACCGTGGCACAACAATAGTCAACCTACACTCTTCCGGCACCTCACCTGTGACTATTGATGATTCAAATATCTCAGCAAGAGGCCCAGCAATCACTTCCCTAACTTCCCGCAGAGTTCCTGGGTACACCTGATCAGTTCCTGGGACTTATCCACTTTTATCCATTTTAAGACGTACAGCACCATCACCTCTGTATATATTGGTGCAGTCTTCGTATATCTCATTTTCAGTCAAGAAAAGTAGTTACCAGTATTAATATGCTGTAAAGGTGGTAGCAAATTTTTATTGCGAGTTAGTTTCTGTACAAAAAGGTGCTTCAATAGCACCTTATTGTTAATTGCTAGCTTCATTCAAGTGTAACACACACCAAATATTTAAGACAAGTTCTGGACCACCTATCAATCTGCAGTGTATTTAAAGCTGATTTAAATAGAATTATACTTGAGGATAGTCTTGTAGTTGAACGTCTTGGTGTTCATTTAACCAGCCTTAAAATCAACATTTTAAGAAGGATGAAAGAGGAAAACAAGGAATTACAAGTTAGCCTAACATCTGTGGTGCGAAAATTGTTGGAGTCTATAATCAAGGGTGGGGTAACTGAACACCTTGAAAATTTTCAGTTAATCAGGGAGAGCCAGTGTCAAATCATGACTGGTAGGTCATGTCTGACAAAGCTCATTGAATTTTTTGAAGAGATGACTTGGTTTTGGACAGGGATGTCCATGGATGTTGTTTATTTGGACTTCCAGAAGACATTTGATAAAGTCCCACACGATCCCAGACTGTTAACAAAGGTTGCCATGGAATTGAGGGCAAATTATTGACATGGCTGGTTGAGTGGTAGGTTACAGAAAGTAGGGGTAATGGGCAGGTACTTAAATTGGCAGGATGTGACTAGTAGTATCACACAAATATCTATGTTCAGGCCTCAATGTGGCCTGTGGCACAGTTTTGCCCATTCGCCTAGGCTATCAGCATCCATTTGTAATTTTATGCTACCTAAACTGTCTACAATGCCACCTAACTTTGTGTCATTTACAAATTTGGATGTATGACTTTCTCTGCTATTATCCAAATCATGAATAAATAATGGATTTCAATGTATGATAGTGTGAAGTTATTCATTTTGGACAGAATAAGGAAAGATCAGGGTGCTTTCTAGACAATATGAAGTCAAATGTAGTAGATATCCAAAGAGACTTGAGCGTTCACATGTGTAGATCGTTAAAATGCTGCAGACAAGTGTAGGAAATGGTCAAGGTGGCTAATGGAATGTTGATCTTTATATGTACAATACTGGAATATAAGGATGCAGAAGTTATGCTGGAGCTATCTCTGGTCTCCAGCATCTGCAGTCCTCACTTTCTCTTGGAGCTATGTAAGACCCTTGTTAGGCTTCACTTAGCAGATCTGGGCACCATACCTTAAGGATATTTGATTTGATTTATTGTAGTCATGCGTACCTAAGTACAGTGAATTTTTTTTTGTTTGTTGGCAGTACAGGCAGATCATAGTAACCAAGGACATACAGATCATAGGGTGCTTAGACAGAGTGAGGCATACAGGTTACACTGCACCAGAGGTGTATGAAGCAAGGACTGCATTAACATACATTGGCTTGGAAAGAGTCAACATGTGTTTACTAAAATGATACCTGGACTTTAGGGGTTAAGTTACGGGGAGAAATTATAAAAATTAGACAGTGCAAATTCTGTTTTCTCTAGAATTTAGAAGATTAAGGGATAATCTGATTTAAATCTTCAAGATAACAACAGGTAAAGACAGGGTAGGGAAAGGTCCGTTGGTTGAAGATTTGAACGATAGGACGTGGTCTCAAAATTAGGCCAGATTGTTCAGAAGAGGAGTTAAGAAGTACTTATGCACACAAAGGGTGGTCGAAGTTTGGAGCTGTCTTCCACAAATAGCAGTTGATACTACATCAGTCATTAATTTTAAATTTGTGATAGATAATTTTTTTGTTAAGCAAACGCAGGTATGTGGAGTAAGGCCAAAGGTCAGCCATGATCTCATTGAATGGCAGAACAGCCCGAGGATCTTAATGGCCTACTCTTGTTCCTATGTTCCTTAAATGCTTCAGAAAAGCACAGACTCACCAACTGAGGAAACAGTAACATTTTTTTGTTTAAACTCTTGATCATTCTACTTGAAAATGCATCTACTTCTAACAACTGAATTATATGCTGCCTCAATACAGATCCATTCTCTCTAATGTCTTATTATATTTCTTTTTGATTTATAATTGTGCAAGCCCAAGTTAATATGTTTTTATTTTGTCTGCTCTGTGTATTCCTGGTTCCTTTTAGCAATGGTCTCTACATAAATATTTTTTAGCTTGCACCATTTTCTATTTTGCCAGCAGTGTAGACAGCAAATGTTAGATAATGATCCAAAAAGATAACAATAAAGTAAGTAGATTCCCCCTCATGTGCATTATAGAGAATAGTTTAAGCATTTGACACCTTTAAACGGGATATTTGAGTTAGCTAATCTAGCAATAAATTACCAACTGCAGTAACAAGACATGTTGAATGGAATTAACTTTTCAGTGTCAAGTAGGAAAGACCTTGGAGTTGGAAAGACAGTAGAATAATTAAATATCAAAAACTAATATCCAAAGTTACTATTTACAATATCGCACTAGTGCACGCACCTGAACCAACAAGGTAATCAAATCAGTTAAATTAGATTATCTGAATAATTCTTGCAATTTCTTGATAGAACAAGCTTTACCTTGCTTTCATTTGAGCGCATACTTATAAATGTGATGCGATGCAAGGCCACTGTATTATACCAACCAATTAATTTCTGAATGTAAATTAACAAGTAACAATGGTAATGATTTGCAAAGTAAAGTAAGGATAAACTGGACATATAGCCACAGATTAACTGTTAGTGGCTGCTGAACAGACCATTTCCTGGATGCTGAAATAGATTTCTAATTGAGGAAACCTTCAAAAGTAGGAAGGTTTCTCTCAAATGCAAAAACTGTAACACCTACAAATACTGAACATTTCTATCTGACAATCTCTTCCCTGAAGAGTTAATTGAATAACTTCTTTAAGTTGTTAAACAATTTCCGTCATTATAAAAAGAATAAATAAGTTTCGCAGACCTCTGGTTAGAGAGCCAATTTGCCCAAATGAGGAGCTAGGTTTGTAGTTTAGTTTTTTTGGTTAATAGAATAGCTGCCCTTAAACTGAATAGATTGGAGAAAACTAAGGTGGCTGTTGCTGACCCTGGTTCTGAAGCTGAAGATTAGTGGTTGGTGAACTAAAATTGGGTTTTAGTTTCAAAATGTATGAACCACGGAATCTCCTTTGCAAGGCAGGACAATAAGCAGAAAAACAAAGTGTAATTCTGTTCGCTGAGCTGGGAATTTGTGTTGCAGACGTTTCGTCCCCTGTCGAGGTGACATCCTCAGTGCTTGGGAGCCTCCTGTGAAGCGTTTCTGTGATGTTTCCTCCGGCATTTATAGTGGTTTGTCTCTGCCGCTTCCGGTTGTCAGTTCCAGCTGTCCGTTGCAGTGGTCGGTATATTGGAAGAGAGCTAGAGGTTGGGGTTGGAACGGAGGAAGTGGAGGGCTGCACGTTCTGAGGGTGAGAGGTTGGAGTGGGATTGAGGTTGGGGTTGGAACGGAGAAGGGCTGAAGAAGGGCTCATGCCCGAAACGTCGATTCTCCTGCTCCTTGGATGCTGCCTGACCTGCTGCGCTTTTCCAGCAACACGTTTTCAGGTCGGTATATTGGGTCCAGGTCGATGTGCTTATTGATTGAATCTGTGGATGAGTGCCATGCCTCTAGGAATTCCCTGTCTGTTCTCTGTTTGGCTTGTCCTATAATAGTAGAGTTGTCCCAGTCAAACTCATGTTGCTTGTCATCTGTGTGTGTGGCTACTAAGGATAGCTGGTCGTGTCGTTTCGTGGCTAGTTGGTGTTCATGGATGCGGATCATTAGCTGTCTTCCTGTTTGTCCCATGTAGTGTTTTGTGCAGTCCTTGCTAGGGATTTTGTACACTACGTTGGTTTTGCTCATACTGGGTATCGAGTCCTTCGTTCTCGTGAGTTGTTGTCTGAGAGTGGCTGTTGGTTTGTGTGCTGTTATGAGTCCTAGTGGTCGCAGTAGTCTGGCTGTCAGTTCGGAAATGCTCTTGTTGTATGGTAACGTGGCTAATCTTTTGGGTTGCAGCATGTACTCGTTCCGTTGTCTTTCCCTTAGGCATCTGTTGATGAAATTGCGCGGGTATCCGTTTTTGGCGAATACATTGTAGCGGTGTGTATATTTCTGATGATGTCCAAGAATTCCTGTGTTGATTGTATAGTGTGTCTGGATCCGCTGATCAGGTGTTTCAGTTTCTGCTGTAATTCTTTAGCCAGTTTGTGTAATGGTGTCCCTGGTAGTGATACTATTGGTCTGAGTGAGATGTCTGGTTTGTGCACTTTAGGTAGTCCATAGAAACTAGGGATGTTGTTGCTTTCAGGTTTCATTCTTTGTAGGTCAGACCTGGTTATTTGTCTGTTTTTTTGTAGGTTCCTCAATGTGTTGTTTATCCTATTGGTGAGCTGTGGGGTCGGGTCAAACTCCCTCTTTTGGTAGGTGTTGGTATCTGCAAGTAGTTGTTACGTTTTTTGGATGTACTCTGCTTTGTCCAGGATGACCGTCATTCTGCCTTTGTCTGCTGGTAGTATGATTATGTTCTTATCGTTTCTTAGTGCTTTTAGTGCTTCCCTCTCCTTGGTGTTGAGGTTGTGTGTTTGTCTTTTCCTTGTTATCAGAGGTACGATACTTTGTCTCACTGTTTGTTGTGTCTCTTCTGTTAGTCCATTGTTCCTGAGCGTGCATTCTAGTGCTGCTAGGAAGTCTGCTGTCTTGGCGTCCCTGTGGTTGTAGTTGAGTCCCTTGGCCAGTATTGTTCTTTCTGTGTCTGTGAGCTGTCTGTGGGAGAGGTTTCTAACCCAGGTGTGTGTTGTGGTGTCCTCTCTGTTGTGTGTTAGTTTGGCCATTTTTTCTTTTAGTGCTGTTTTTTTGCGGTCTGTGGGCCTGTTCCGTCCTATGGTGACAGCCCGTTCTATGGACCGGGTCCATTCCTGATTGGTGGTTTTTGAAATTAACGATTTTTGGCGCGCAATTTCTGTCTGTATTTGTGAAGTCAGTTGTGAGCGTCTGTAATCATTACCTGGATCATCCTGAGTCCGTTCTGTCTGGCTGTGTCTCTGGCTTGTGGGTTGTTGACTGGTGGTCTGTGTCTGACACATGGTGGAAGGATTCGATTCTTTTGGCATTCGTGCAGGAACCGGAGTTGTTCGTATGTGGCGCTCAGGCAGTTGGCACAGGATTCCCATTTCCTGGCTTGTCTTAGCGTCTCTCGCCCGTAGGTGTTCAAAGTTTGTGAGAAGATTTGTAGCTCGGGTGCTCATTGTTGTGGTTCTGTTCGCCAAGCTGGGAATTTGTGTTGCAGATGTTTCGTCCCCTGTCTACGTGACATCCTCAGTGCTTGGGAGCCTCCTGTGAAGCGCTTCTGTGATGTTTCCTCGACATTGATAGTGGTTTGTCTCTGCCACTTCCGGTTGTCATTTCCAAGGAAGAAACTATGGTCTCATTCGATGTAACGGCACTGTTCACCTCTATCGACAAAACCCAAGCTAGAGAAACAATAGCCAACTTGCTGGACATACAGGACGGTGAACCTATCAACAAAGACTGCATACTCAAACTACTGGACCTGTGCCTCACAACACACTTCACATTCAACAACCAAATATATGAACAAATCAACGGCACACCCATGGGCTCACCCATCTCTGGACTCATAGCAGAAGCGGTAATGCAAAGATTAGAACAAACAGTCTAACCACAAATTCAACCCAAACTCTGGGTCAGATATGTGGATCATACCTTTGTAATCATTAAAAACACAGAAATAGAGAACACACACCGGATCGTCAATGCCACACTCACAGGAATCCGATTCACTAGAGAGGAAGAAAAGGACAACCAACTCCCATTCCTAGACGAGATGGTACAGAGAACACCTAACGGAGAATTCACCACAAAGGTATACAGGAAAGCCACACACACAGACCAAGTCCTGAACTACGAAAGCAACCACCCCAACACACAAAAGAAGTTGCACCAAGACACTGTTCAAAAGGGCCATAACACACTGCAGTACACCAGAACTGCAAAAAGAGGAAGAAGAACACCTCTACAATGTATTCGCCAAAAACGGATACCCGTGCAATTTCATCAACAGATGCCTAAGGGAAAGACAACAGAACGAGGACATGCTGCAACCCAAAGGACTAGCCACACTACCATACATCAAGAGCATTTCCGAACTGACAGCCAGACTACTGCGACCACTAGGACTCATAACAGCACACAAACCAACAGCCACTCTCAGACAACAACTCACCAGAATGAAGGACCCGATACCCAGCATGAGCAAAACCAATGTAGTGTACAAAATCCCATGCAAGGACTGTACAAAACACTGCATAGGACAAACAGGAAGACAGCTAACGATCCGCATCCATGAACACCAACTAGCCACGAAACGACACGACCAGCTATCCTTAGTAGCCACACACGCAGATGACAAGCAACATGAGTTCGACTGGGCCAACACTACTATTATAGGACAAGCCAAACAGAGAACAGCTAGGGAATTCCTAGAGGCATGACACTCATCCACAGATTCAATCAATAAGCACATCGTCCTGGACCCAATATACCGACCACTGCAACGGACAGCTGGAACTGACAACCGGAAGCGGCAGAGACAAACCACTATAAATGCCGGACGAAACATCACAGAAGCGCTTCACAGGAGGCTCTCAAGCACTGAGGATGTCACCTAGACAGGGGACGAAACGTCTGCAACACAAATTCCCAGCTCGGCAAACAGAACCATAACAACGAGCACCTGCGCTACAAATCTTTTCACAAACTTTAAGCAAAGTGTAAATTATTATTAGTTCTGCGTCATAAAGATGGTACTGTACAAAGTAACAATAATAATTGTTGAATCAAAAATAGAAAATCAGGGTTTGAGAGAATAAGGAAGAATCAGAAGGAACTACTAGCATAGTCTTGGAGAAAATATATCTCCCTCAGACAAAATAATTTTGCAAATTGGCCAATAAAAATAAAAATGAGATAAAGAGGTAAATACAGCAGAGCTCTTCTGGTACTCACTCACCCCCACCCCACCCCATCCCAGCTGCTCCAGAAACTGTGGATAAATGTAAAACGGCAGCATTAACTAGACTTGACTGCAATAATTTGACTTCGTCTTCTCTTGGTTTGAGAGGGGGAAACTAAAATTCCCGTTCCTTGACCTGTAGTTGGTAACATCTGCATTTGTGGATGATCATGATAATAAACAATTGTACAATCAAAATGATATTGGTGATGATGCAAACATAGAAAATTGGAGTAGGAGTGGTCCATTTGACCCTTCAAGGCTGCTCCGCCACTCTTGATAATCGTGGCAGGTGACTCAATTCAGTACCCAATCATTCTTTTTCTCCATCGACTTTGATCCTGTTAGCCCTGAATGCTACATCCAACTATTTAAAATCATGTAGAGTTTTGCCCTTGGCTGCTTTTTGTGCTAGTGAATTTCACAAATTCACCACTCTCTGGGTGAAAAAACTTCTCCTCATCTCAGTCCTATACAGTTTGCCCTACATCCTTAGGTGTGATTATGGCAGGAGAGTCGAGGGACACCATTGGCCATTGAGTAATTTACATAAATGGCAAGCTTCACGAGATCTCACAAGAAAAGAATTGAGAAGCATTTACCTTTCAGGACAAATTTCAGTTTTGTGTAGTCATTCAGTTCTATGTAGAACAACATTGCTTTAGTGTGTGCCTCATTAACCGTAATTCTAAATGCACCTTTAGCATTCATAGGCAACAGACTCTCTGTCGGCCATAGATTGATCAATAGATAGCATGGTTCTCAGAAACCAGAATGTGGAAAAGAAATTTCCCTTTCTATCCCCTTCCAGCATTTGGAAGATGTCTTTTCTTATGTCCTTGTCTACTTTCTGTCGCACCTATCCCAAATGTATAGCAAATTTCTAACATATGTGACGACTGATCTTTTACCTCCTTCCCTTCTCACTATCCAAGATCTCAAATTCTCCTTTCTGGTGAAAGTTTTTTTTTACTGCTTTCAATTTCATGTATTTGCTGCTAGTGATCACCCAGTCAACATTGGAGAGACCAAACATTTGTAACCACTTTTTACAAATATCTCCATTCAAACCAGAAGCCTTTAGTCTAGCTTCCGGTCACTCAGTTTAATTCTCTCTTTTGCTCCCACTTTCACATTGCAGTGTTCCAAAAAGGTTTGCAAGCCAGAGGTACAAAATCTCATCTTTCACCTGGGTACTTTGCAGCCTCTGGACTTAACTTTCTGTTCAGAAGTTTTAAATTATAATATATTCTCCTATTTTAGTGTGTTTTTCTTGGCTATTTTTGTCTATTTATTTCTTTCATTCCCTTTATTTTGTTTTCAGGCAGCAGATATTCAGGATCTAACCAGTCACAGTACCTTTAGACACATCTTTTTACAAAGCCTCAACTTGCTTTGCGTTGGACCATGAAACATATTGCCATTTAATTACTGCTCTCCATCCTGTTACATCCTCTTCTTGTTCTTTTACCTCTCCCACTTGGTTAAAACCTATTACTTCTTCCAGTTATGATGAAAGGAGACCAATTTGAACTGCTAATTTCTCTCTCTGAATATGATGCCAGACCTGTTACAATGCATAATAATCTTAAAGACTATGCTGCGTATAGTGAATACTGAAGTGGGTCTTCTAAAAAGACTTGCAGAACACGACCTGATTGACTCTGGCATCTGAAAGTTATTTCCAGACTGCTGGTGGTTTCAGTTTTAGGCTGTGTTAGGAAATGTGTCTTGTTACAATGTTTTTCTTCAATATTCCAATTTAGAAGACATAACTAGCTTTACTTTTAGACCGGTCTGAAAAAGAAACAGAATCAGGATTGGAAAAACATGTGATGCGACCTTTTATTTAATGATTAAGTAACCAAGACAACACAACAAGGATACAGTATAGCACACCTCAAATCACATTTCTTCTTTTTCTTCGAACGTCACAGTTCTTAATAAGGCCAACATTGCTTATCCCTCCTGAATTGTTGTAGACAAGATGTCGCTGTGCTGCCACCTTGAACTACTGCTTTAGGGGTAGCCATAGTGTTGTTTACGAAGGGGTTCCAAGATTCTGACCAGGAATGATGAAGGAACCACGATATACTTTCAAGTCAGGATGGAATGTGACTTGAAGGTAGATTTTCAGGAGTTGTGGGCTGCTCACGTGCATACTCCCCTTATTCTTCAAGCAATAGAGGTTGTGGACTTAGAAGGTTCTGTGACCTTGGCAAACTGATGCAGTGAATCTTTTCATGGTATACACTGCTGCCATAGTCATGGAATAAATGAGTGTTTATGGTAGTGAACCAATCAAGTGAGATGCTTTGTCTAAGATGATGTCAAGCTATGTTGCGTGTTTCCAAGAAGACTCTACTTGGTTCACTTCTACAAATGCTGCCATGGGCAATTGTGTCACTATCAGCTAATGATATGAGATTTCAGAGAATTCAAAGCCAATATTGAAGATTTCCAGAGAGACACTATTGAGCAAAATACTGTGATTACTAGAAATCTGAAAGAAACACAGAAAACTGGAGAAACTGAGGCAGCATCTATGGAGAGAGCTTGAGTTAGTGTTTTGAATTCAGCATGACTATTCTTCACAATTGAAAACGGTTGGAAGGTGTTTTTTTCTTAATACTATAGTCAGAGACAGAAGAAGAATGAAGAGGCAGATGGTGGAGAGGCTCAGTGCCTCACTGCAGGGTTTGGTAATGGTGCTCAAAGAGAATAAAATGTAAAATGGGTGTGAAAGGGGGAGAATGGGTCCTCTTAATAGTTTAGATCAGAGTGGTGCTGGAAAAGCACAGCAGGTCAGGCAGCATCCGAGGGGCCGGAAACTTGACGTTTCGGGCAAAAGCCTTTCATCAGGAATAGAAGCAGGAAGCCTCCAGTGCAGAGAAAAATGGGGGCTGGGGCAGGGCCTAGGACCTCCCATGTCCTCAACAGAGTGGGAAGGGGAGTTGAAATGTTGGGCCATGGGGCGGTGGGGTTGATTGGTGCGGGTGTCCCTGATATGTTCCCTGAAGCGTTTTGCGAGGAGGTGTCCAGTCTCCCCAGTGTAGAGGAGACCGCATCGGGAGCAACGGATACAATAAATGATATTGGTGGATGTACAGGTGAAACTTTGGATGTGGAAGGCTCCTTTGAGGCCTTGGATGGAGGTGAGGGAGGAGGTGTGGGCGCAGGGTTTGCAATTCCTGTGGTGGCAGGGGAGGGTGCCAGGACAGGAGGGTGGGTTGTTAGGGGTGTGGACCTGTCCAGGTAGTCACGGAGGGCACGGTCTTTGCGGAAAGCGGTGGGGAGGGAAATATATCCCTGGTGGTGGGGTCTGTTTGGAGGTGGTGGAAATGTCGGCAGATGATATGGTTAATGCGAAGGTAGATAGGGTGGAAAGTGAGGACAATGGGGGGTTCTGTTCTTGCTACAGTTGGAGGGGTGGGGTTTGAGGGCGGAGGTGCGGGATGTGCGTGAGATGCGTTGGAGGGCATCTTCAACCATTTGGGAAGGGAAATTGCGGTCTTTAAAGAAGGAGGCCATCTGGTGTGCTCTGTGGTGGAACTGGTCCTCCTGGGAGCAGATCCGGCGGAGGCGGAGGAATTGGGAATACGGAATGGCATTTTTGCAGGAGGTGGGGTGGGAAGAGGTGTAATCCAGGTAGCTGTGGGAGTTGGTGGGTTTGTAAAAAATGTCGGTGTCAAGTCGGTCGTCATTAATGGAGATGGAGAGGTCCAGGAAGGGGAGGGAGGTGTCAGAGATGGTCCAGGTGAATTTAAGGTCGGGGTGAAATGTGTTGAAGTTGATAAACTGCTCAACCTCCTCGCGGGAGCACAAGATAGTGCCGATGCTGTCAGCAATGTAGAGGAGGAAGAGATGGGGAGTGGTGCCGGTGTAACTACGGGAGTTCGACTATTCTATGTAGCCGACAAAGAGACAGGCATAGCTGGGGTCCATACGGATGCTCATGGCTACCCCTTTGCTCTGGAGGAAGTGGGAGGATTCGAATGAGAAATTGTTAAGGGTGAGGACCAGTTCAGCCAAATGAATGAGTGTGTCAATGGAAGGGTACTGTTGGGGACATCGGGAAAGGAAGAAACTGAGGGCTTGGAGGCCATAGCCATGGTGAATAGAGGTGTAGAGGGATTGGATGTCCATGGTGAAGATAAGTCTTTGGGGGTTGGGGAAATGGAAGTCTTGGAGGAGGTGGAGGGCATGGGGAGTTCCTGGACTAGGAGGGATAGGGCAATGTTGAGGAAGGTAGAGATGAGTTCAGTGGGGCAGGAGCAGGTGAGACAATGGATCGGCCAGGGTGGTCAGGCTTGTGGATCTTGTGAAGGAGGTAGAATCGAGCGGTGCGGGGTTCCCGGGCTACAAGGTTTAAAGCTGTGGGTGGGAGATCTCCTGAGGTGATGAGGTTGTGTATGGTCTGGGAGATGATGGTTTGGTGATTGGGGGGGATGGGGGGGGGGTCATTGTCGAGGGGGCGATAGGAGGAGGAGGTGTCTTTGAGTTGGCGTCTGGCTTCAGCTGTGTAGAGGTCAGTGTGGCAAACTACCACTGCAGCCCCTTTATCTGCTGGTTTGATGGTGAGGTTGGGATTGGAGCTGTGCGTTGTGAGGGTGAGAGGTTGGAGTGGGGGTGGCTGGGGTAGACAGTTTGAGGTGGTTGATGTCATGGCGACAGTTGGAAATGAAGAGGTCGAGGGCTGGTAATAGGCTGCCTCAATTAAGAGCAAAGAGAACCAGACAAAGCTGGGGGAGGGGTGTAGTGAAGAAGAGAATTCAAGAACACAGACATAAAGTTGTCGGTTTCTGAAGTTGTGGATTTAATGTTGAGACCTTGAAGTTGTAAAGAGCCTAAGCAAAAAATGGGGTGTTGTTTCTCAAGCTTACTTGTGTTTCTTGGAACATTGGAGCAAGCCCAGGACAGAAATGTTAGCATGAGGGCAAGGTGGTATCTGCAACATTGTCTGTAAGATATGATTCTGTGAGTGTGACTGTTTCAAGCTGCTGATTAACTAGTCTGTGAGATAGTGCTCTCAATTTTGGCACAAGCCCCAAAGGTTGATAAGGGGAGGACTTTGAAATGTCAACAGTTCTGCATTTGTCACTGTCATTGTCATTTCTGTGCCTGGGTCAATGCTAGTTTGTCCATCCATGTGAACAGTTGTGCAATTGTCAGCAAACAGCGCCATCCCTAAGCGTGGAAGCTTATTGATAAAATAGTTGGACCAGGACACTACCCTGAGTATGACTATACCTACTGGTCCTCTCAATCTGGTAAAAGTTATAAGATCATTATTGTGGAGGTCTGACCATGGTTGCCTGGGCTGCATGTGTCTCTTTCATGTCCATTATCTTCGTCAATGCGTGGTGGTATGCTCAGTTTTGCCTTATTAGAATTTCTCATCTTGGTTGAGTGGCTTGCCAGGCACTTGAGAGGGTACTCAAGAACTGATTGCATTTTGAATCTGAAATCGCAGATAGGCTAGGTTAAAAATAGCAGGTATACCTACCTACAAACATTAATTAGCCACATGGACATTTAAGACAATATGATAGTTTCATGATCACAGTTATTGATGCTAGCTTTTTTTTATTCCGAATTGTAATTGTCTTTAAGTTCCTTAGCTGCTGTGGTGGAATTTAAACTCCACACCAGATTATTAGACTGCACCTTATTTCTAGACCACATGACCACTGTTACTATACCAATATAATGTGGTGACGGAACATACAGCCCAACTGGCCTCAGCTAGTGTTTGTATTTCATGTAGCCCGACTTCAATCCTACTTTTTAGCATGATGTTCTATTCTTCTCTTCTTTATATGTCTTGTTTTCCCCAAACTTGAAAAGATGAAGTTAATCAGAAAGTAAAAGTACTTTTAAAAAAGCTAGTAATCAGTTAATTTCAAATTGATTGTGATCAGTGTTACAGGTGGAACATCTATGTTAAGTAAGTTATTTAGGCTCCAGCCACAATTTCCAGGTGAAGCACGACTTCATTCGATCTAGTCTACTGCATTCACTGCTCAGTGTGGTCTCCTGTGCACTTGGGAGACAAAATGCAGAACACCTACGCTCTGTTGCAAGCCGGAGCAGTCATAAGCTGCTTTCAGCAGAGCTAACCCACTTATGGTTCCTAGTATCGGCTACTTTTTCTCCCTGGCATGCTATCATCCATCCCTTTCTCTGTTGTTCTCTTTCTCTGGAGTCTCTCTCCACTTAGCCATGCACTCAACAAGCCCTTTGCCCCCAGTGCACCCCACACACCCATACCTTTATACATGCTCACACACCTCCTTTCTTCAGCACATGTACCACCTCTCCCAGCTACTGTCAGTTCTGAAGAAGGGTCACTGGACTCAAAACGTTAATGCTACATGCTGTCCACAAATGCTTCCAGACCTACTGAGTTTCTCCAGCAATTTCTGTGTTTAAGTTATTTATTCAGTTTTTCACAAAAACATTATCATATCTTTCAAAAAGAATAAGGTGAAGTAATAAATCATGCAAGAATTCAAGAAAATTAGCCATTGACCCACAATTCCTACATTTTATATAATATTTTCTATTTGAAGAAGTTAATTTAGTTTTGTAGAAAAACAAAATTACACAAATGATATTCTGCATCTTAGGAAACATTGCTCCTTTGGATATTCTGTTCAAAATTTGTGATCTTACACTGCTCGTGGTTTCTAGAGCACTGGATCCCTTGATTAATGAACCCAAAGCGGCATAATGCAATTTGGCAAAACAGCATGATGACTGTTCCTGTGTCACCAATTAATATTTCAAGAACCAGTGGAATTGACGGTTAGAATGTGGTTATTTTTCCTGCTGATGCTAAGGATATAGTTATTAGAGGTTGACTGTGAATAGATGATAGCTTCTGGCAGTTATCAATCGATATGTCCTTATCCAATCCATATCTTTGATAAAATTGTCAATTCTTCAGTGTCACAGCATTAAAGTCAGTTTCTGATTATCTTCCCACTTGCTTTTACATCTGATTTATTGCCGAGAGAGCAAACAGTAGCCTTTAGCATTTCTGTATCTTGACGTCTTCCTTTGTATGTCATCTCCACCTATTTTTAAACCAAGTGAAAGCAACTTAAGTGCAGTATTTTTCTTAATGCAAACTTCTTTCATACTTCAATTTGTATGCCTTGATCTTTCAACAATGTTAGAAATTAGACCTTAACCTGAAGCTATAGGTTGAATTCCAGCTGTAGCTTAAAATCAAGCTGAGAAATTATGCAGCATCGCTTACACACAAAAAGTTGTTTGAGTGTGATTTCTTTGTAGTTTAAGAAATCTTTGACAGATTGTGGGTGTCACTGACCAGGTCAGCACTTACTACTGATCACTATTTGCCATTGAGAAAGTGACAGTGAGCTACCACTTTGAATTGTCGCAATCTGTGTCATATAGGTATACTTACTGTTCAGAGGGAGTTCCAGCATTTTTACCCAGTGACAGTGAAGAGCACTGATATGGTTCCAAGTCAGGAGGAAGCTTGCATATGGTGGTGTTCATATATCTGCTGCTGTTGTCCTTCTAGGTGGTAGAGGTCAAGGGTATTGACTTTTGCTGCACTGAGTTATTAAGGATATGGAGGAAGAGCAGGGGTGTGGAGCTAGTTGGATTACTAATCAGGCAACACACAGTTGGTTATTCTGTCTGTCTGTTCTCTATAATTCTCTGATAAAATCCTTTAATACTGGTTTGTTGCACTCCAGCCTTTGCAAAATAAATTGATTTTTAGTTAAGTGAAACAATGATAAGTTTAGTATGAACTGAAGAAGGGCCTGTGCCCGAAACGTCGAATCTCCTGTTCCCTTGATGCTGCCTGACCTGCTGTGCTGTTCCAGCAATAAAGTTTCAACTTTAGTATGAAACAACCAAGTCAGCTTCAGTAAATATAAATCATAGCTTTCTTAGGCACTTAAAATTTTCTCTTGCAAATAATGTTTATTAGCACTAGTATTGCAAGGATGATTCTTATACAACCTGAATTACCATATTGTGATAATATCTTGCAGCAGGATATAAAGAGAGATCTCCACAAGGTTGACTTTTCATGTCTCCTGGTAGCTATCCAAAGACAAGACTGGAGAGCAGCAGGCTTAAAATAACCGTGATTACGAAGATGTTTGAAAATAGGTTGATTTTATTTGATACCAGTATCCTAGGTACTCCCCAAAAGGAAGTTAATCCATTAGACATGTGTTTGCTGTAGTTGGCCAGTGATATCCTGAGCAAAATTATTATAAGCGGGCTCAATTAATCCACCTTCGGCAGATAGTTAAATGCAAGTCAAATGTCGTCATGCCTTGAGGCTTGCACCTGACTGACATTAGATAAACTCAAACACAATAAAAAAGAAATTAGTTTTTAAAGTATTTCAGGCTAGCACAGACAAGACTAGATTTCTAGATTTGTCTATTCTTTCAAACTCGCTTTAGGGAAAGAAGGTTGATCAATTTATGATGTTATTGTGTATTTCTCTAGTTTAGACTGGCATTGCTCAACAGCTAGAAGTCGGTTAGGTGCAGCCATGTGTGAAATTATAAATGAAAAATTAGGAGTATACTGAATTATATAAGAATTGCAGAAAGGGTGCTAGAAATCTGCAATTAGTGTATGTTGAACATGCAAAGTGGGCGCTTAAAAACAAACATTGCTGGAGAAACTCAGCAGATCTGGCAACACTTGTAGAGAAAAACAGTTAACATTTCAACTCCAGTTTGACTACTCTTCAGAACAGTTCTGAACGGGGCACCTGCAATTCTCTTAGGAAGGAATATACAGGATATTGACCCAGCATAAGTTGAAGGAACAGGAATACAGTTCCAAGTCAGGATGTTTATGACTTGGAGATGAAAATGCAGGTGGTGTTCCTGTGCATGTGCTACTATTGTCTTTGTAGGAGGCATGGCAGGTTTGAAAGCTGCTATCTAAGGAGCATGGGTTCATTGCTTTAGTGCATCTTGTAAATCCTACATACTGCTATCACTGTGTGTTAGTGGTGAACATGGGACCAGTTCAGAGTGTTAATTTGCACCACTATAATCTAGACCTATCCAGTTCAATCACACTTCTCACTTGTGCCCTGCAGTGATAGGTGGACAGTGGGGAGACATGGCATGGGTTAGACATTGCAGGATTCCTAGCTTCTAACCTGTTGTTGTATAGTTACATTGTTTATATGGCTGGTTTAGTTCATTTTCCGGTCAATGATAACCCTTCCCTGGATGTTGATAGTAGGATTCAGCAATGGCAAGGAGAAATTGTTGTATTCTATGTTGTCTGCACTTATAAGCCCATGCCTAGATGTTATCAAGATGTTTTGCTGCACACTAACTTGGACTGCTTCAGCTTCTGAAGAATTGTGATGAACATTATGCAATCAGTAGCAAACATCCCCACTTCTGACTTATGATGGATGGAAAGTCATTGATGAAGGAGCTGAGCCATGGTTGTGCCTGGGACACTAGTCTGAGAAACCTATGAAGTAATACCCTAAATGATTGACCTCCAACAGCACCAACCATCTGCCTTTGTGCCAGGAATAGATCCAACCAATGGAAGAGTTTTCTGCTAATTTCTGTTGACTCCCGTTTTGCTCAGGTCCCTTGATACCATAGTCAGATATTGCTCTGATATCAAGAGCTGTCATTCTTTTTCAGTTTTTTTTTAACATGTTTGTACCCAAATTACAGTGGCTGTGACAGCATGTTAGAGGCTTTGAATTCTGTGGCTAGTAACACACCGTCTAACTCGCTGTCTTTGTTGCAAAGGCCAGGAGTAAAATGAAATACTCAAACTTGCATGGATGAATGCAGCTCTAGCAACACTCAGGAAGCTCAACGTCATCCACAACAAAGCAGCCCACTTGATCAGAGGCCCACTTAAACATCCACCACTAACACAGAAAAGCAACAACTTGCAGTATTTCTTCAACAGCATCTTTCAATCATGCAACCTCTGGAAGAAGGGCAGTAGCTTATTTGGAATACTGTACTAGGTCTGACAGAAAAACATATTGCAGTTTTTTCAGTGTTGGTGTGTTAAATCCTTCCTAACAGCACAGTGATGAACCTACATCACATGGCCTCCAGCAGGTTAAGGTGGCTCATTTTGATCTTCTGAAAGAGAAATTAGCCATGCACAATAAATGTAATGCCTATATGCTGCGATCAAGATCAAGATCAACCAACTACTCCAGCCTTGAAAAAGGACAAGTTAAGCAGCAGAGCCTTATTTCTAAGGTAGTAAATTGTTAGGCAGTTCAAATTTAATTGTTTAAATCTTTCTGATTTATTTTCCTCATTTCAGTTCTTCTTGTATCTGATTTGAGCCTATGTTATTTCATAATTGTATGTCTTTCTTCTGTTTCATTCTTTAATTTCATTGACTTTTTTTTAAAAAAAAATGGTTAGTCCTGTCATTCACAAAAGTCCCAGATGCCCCATTGCCCTCTTGTGGCACTTGCAGCAACATACAGGGCAAAAGATCTTTCAAGCTAAATCTCACGATAAACAATATCCAAGTGCACCTCAAGATGCAAAATCTATACATATATTTATTTTACGTATTTTAATGGTGTTTGTGGCAAAATTTCCAGAATTAATTTTAACTGTACTAATAGTTATTAAAGGCATTTATCTTGTCCCGCTAAAGTCTTTCATCATAAATTCTCAGTATTGTTATTAAATTATTCGAGAGGGCATCTCTGGCTGTAAATAGGCAAACTTACTTATGGGAATATTTTGAGGAAGTACCAGGGTTTGTTTTAATGAGCATGAGAAGAAATGTCCAATTATGTACTCATTTTTAAAATACAGCGTTACAGCTAAAACTTGTATACACACCCAGTCAGCAGGCATATTTTAAGCGTGGGAATGACTAGATTGTTGCTTAATTCACCTTGTTAAATTCACCTATGAAGTTCATTGTCGCAACTTCCATGTCCATAATTTACTTGGAAATAACTACCCGTTACTTGCACCTTGGACCTCAAAGATAAAAGTTTCGGATTTTCAACAAAACATATCCAATTTTCAGGCTATTCTCTCGGGAATGATGATTTATTTGCAATTGTAACTCAGCTGCAAAGGCTCAATGCCAACAAGACTTGCAAATTTTGGAAGGGCAACTCATTTAAATCGGCTTCCAGCATAAATTGGCTCTTTACCAAGAGCTTAGCTAATAAGTGCACAAAACCTGGCTAGAAAGTTAAATTTAAAGGGCATTTCACACTTAAAAGGCAGCATATGGAGGCAAATATCATTTCAGGTTTTCTAAAGTTCAAAGTGTAAAATACTTGTTGGTCTTTGCCAAGTCTGATAGGGTGAGAATGGAGAAGTAATACCAGGCTTAAAAGACACCCAATGTAAACGGACAAACAGCTCCAGAGAATACAGTACCACTCTATGATGGTATATCATTTTAGTCCTGCATGTGTAAAGTTTTGTGATCTAAGTGGCCTTTCATGGCACCTCCTCCAAGAACTGCAGTACACCTCCCCTGCTGGGTTATGATGGTCACGAGATGAATTTCTCCTCTGCAGTATTCTCATCCAAGGACCAGTGCAGCTAATTTATTATACTCCCTTGGTAAGGAAATCAAAACTATCTGCACTACTCCATGTGTGGTCTTATCAATCCCTGCGTAATTACTTTTGTATTCCAATTCTAATTCCAAAGCTAATATACCATTGGTCTTCCTAAATGCTTGAAGTGCCTGCATGGTAACCTCCTGTAGTTCATCTACGAAGGCATTCAACATCACTGAATATAAGCATTTCCCAATCCCATAACGCTCAATTTTGTTTTCCAAATATAAATTAAAATTTCATCAGGATTTTTACCATCTGCCATGTTCTTGACCTCTCCTACAACCTGTCTATATTCCTGTGCAGCCACCTCAGGTCCTTTAAGTCATGTAATTCCCAACCCAATTTTATATCACCGTGGCATGGTGGTGCAGTGGTTAACACTGCTGCCTCACAGCGCCAGAGACCTGGGTTCAATTCCCGCCTCAGGCAACAGTCTATGTGGAGTTTACACATTCTCCCCGTGTCTGCGTGGGTTTCCTCCGAGTGCTCCGGTTTCCTCCCACAGTCCAAAAATGCGCAGGTTAGGTGAATTGGCCATGCTAAAACTGCCCGTAGTGTTAGGTGAACGGGTAAATGTTGGGGAATGGGTCTGGATGGGTTGCTCTTCGGAGGGTCAGTGTGGACTTGTTGGGCCGAAGGGCCTCTTTCCACACTAAGTAACCTAATCTAAACCTTGACTTCCCTCATCCAAGTCATTAATAAAAATTGTAAATAACTGAGGCCTAAGTATTAATTTGTTACAGCCTATCAACCTAAAGAAGTCTTGTTTATTCCAGTTATAGAGTAATGGAGTGTAAAGCATGGAAACAGACCATTTAGTCCAACCAGTCCATGCAAAACATAATCCCAAACTGATCTCGTCCCAACTGCCTGCTTCTCAGTTTTCTGTCCATTAAACAATCGCCGTCCATGATCTTGTATCACCAAAATCCCAGAAGTTCAAATTTTGTGTAATAACATCTAATATGATACATTATCAAAAACATTGCAATGATTGGGTCCCTTTAACCATTTTGCTAGTTACATTCTTAAACATTGTAATTTGTAGCCAAGTGCAATTTCCCTTTAACAAATCCGTATTGACCCTACTTAATCATATTACAATTTCCCAAATGCCTTCTTACCGTGCACCTAATAATCGATTCTAGCATTTTATATGCTACTGTTGTGAAGTATTTTACTTGCCATTTTTTCTACATTATAGTGGTGACATCACATCAAAAAGTGCCTAATTGGCTGTGAAGTGCTTTACGTGTTTTACAATGTCACAAAAAGCACTAAAGAATGAAAGTTCTTTCTTTCCTTGCCTCGCCTGTCAAATACTGGACAACTATGAGAAGTCTGAGCATTTCAGGGAACATCTCTGAGACACAAGCACCCCAACAAACTCACCACCCTTTGGCCAACCACTTCAATTCCCCATCTCACTCCAGCGAGGACATGCAAGTCCTGGGCCACCTCCACCGCCAAATCTAAGCCACTTGACGACTGGAGGAAGAACACCTTATCTTCTGCCTTGGGACCCTTCAACCACATGACATCAATGTTGACTTCATTAGTTTCCAAATCTACCCTCTCCCCAACTCATGCCAAATCCAACCTTCCACTTGATACAGCCCTCTTGACCTATCCACCCCTTCCTCCTCACTGATCTATCACAATCACCTCCCCCCGCCTCCCCCGCCCCACCAGCTGCATCCACCTTTCACCTTCCCAACTACCTTCTGCAGCTTCACCCCCACCCTCCTTTTTATCTCTTACCACCCCCTACATTAGTGTTGAAGGGCTTATGCCTGAAACATCGAGTCTCCTGCTCTTCGGATGCTGCCTGATCTGCTGTGCTTTTCCAGTGCTACACTTGTCAGATTAGGATAGGTTACTGAATGTTAAGTGCTAACTTTATTCTTACACTTTATGAATAGCGACCTTAAATTCCATGATACACAAACATGAAAAAGTCATTGGAAATTATTTAACTTTGCTTCTTAATCTGTATGTTCTCTGCTAAATATATAGATGGATATCTCAAGAGTATTTTAAAAATTCAAAACAATCCCTGATTATTGTATCAGATCAGTCCATTGATTGGAAATGATTTATGACAAATATTAAGATTTAAGAGACATTGCTTTCACAGGTAAGAATGTTGCTAACTGCACACGGTGTGTTCAAATCACAATTGATCCTTTCAAGAAAAAAGGAAACTTAGCAAATTTTGAAGTTGACGCCTTATATTGAGATAGGTTGCGTTTATTTTAACATAAAAGCAAAATACAGTGTACACTGGAGATAGGAAATAAATCCAGAAACTGCTGTTTGGTCCCAAGAATCATTGCACTCAATATTAACTATGTTTCTGTCAGCATAGTTGCTGCCAGACCTGCTGAGTTTCTCCAGCACTTTGTGTATTTATTTGAAGTTGATTTTATCTCATGTACGTAATGGCACTGATGATCTCAGGGTCTTTTTTTGGGAAGTAAAACATCCTGTTATTGTAGGTTCTGTAATAAATGTTGTCATGTGGAACATATAACCACTTGTCAGTTAGAAATAGCTGGCGACAGAATTCTATATATCTATTTCATTTGCTTGGGTTATTAGTAACTATGCAAGAGAGTTGGAATATAAATAAACATTTTGATGTCACTCAGAATAACTCTCTTACATGTTAGCAAATATCTTGTGTGAAGGTTTTTTAAAAAATCTAACCATTTTATAATCAGTAACATTTCTATAACTGTGAAGTAAAATGTCTTTCAATTTTGACCTGAAATCATCCAGTCTCTTTTAACATGACTTTTTATCCATTCTGATTTGAAGTGGTTTCTTTTCCACTCTTCAAAAAAGGTCCAGATTTATTCTTTTAGACTAAAGTAACTTAACTAGTGCCCTTGCTAAATGATAAAATTTTTCGTTAAGCGTCAGAAAAGTGAATAAAGTCACTTTTAAGTATTGCTGACGAACGAAACATGCTGTTGAAACTTTTTATCTTAACTTATCGGGAAAATGCAAGTATACCAAATTTCAAAGGGAATGACCATTTTTTTTTCCCGTTTTTTTTTTCTCTAAACCCCCACACTACCACCTAAGTGCGGTAGTACTTATTTTTTTCCCCATCCCCTGTTTTTTTTTTCTTTTTCCCCCCACACTACCACCTAAGTGCGGTAGTGCTTATTTTTTCCCCAGCACCCATGGTGTGTGTGTGCAGGTGTGAGACACAGTGAAGGGAATGACCATTTATACTGCATGAGGATTACTGCTGATTGGTTGGTAAATTAATTCTGATTGATTGAGGCCTTGCCATGGAAAATGCACCAGGGAGAGTTAACTTGAAAAATTTTGACTCAATTCAAAAAGGCAAGTTAACTCTGGTTGAGGCATTTGTGTTTCAGCTTGTTAAAAAGTTTTTTTTGGAAGGTGCATGGCACCTCAGCTGTGTGCATAGAGAATAAAGACAATCGGATTTTGACTGAAATATTTTAGTAAGACTTACCCTTACTGGACTCATTGATTTCTTGTGTAGCTCTATGCTACCCAGACTGGCCATCTTTTTTTTTTAAAAAAAAGTACTTTGAAATGAGTGTGCATACTTATTAGACTCATAGAGTCATAGAGATGTACAGCATAGAAACAGACCCTTTAGTCCAAACCGTCCATGCTAACCAGATATCTCAACCCAATCCAGTCTCACCTGCCAGTACCCGGCCCATATCCCTCCAAACCCTTCCTATTCATATGCCCATCCAGATGCCTTTTAACTGTTGCAGTTGTACTATCCTCCACCACTTCCTCTGGAAGCTCATTCCACACATGCACCACTCTGTATGAAAAAGTTGCCCTTTAGGTCCCTTTTATCTTTGCCCACTCACGCAAATCTATGCCCTCTACTTCTAGACTCCCCAACCCCAGGGAAAAGACCTTGTCTATTTACCCTATCCATGCCCCTCACAATTTAATAAACCTCTATAAGGTCATCCCTCAGCCTCCGACGCTGCAGGGAAAACAGCCTCAGCCTATTCAACCATTCCCAATAGCTCAAATCCTCCAACCCTGGCAACATCCTAGTAAATCTTTTCTGAACCCTTTCAAGTTTCACAACATCCTTCTGATAGGAAGGAGACCAGATTTGCATGCAATATTCCAAAAGTAGCCTAACCAATGCCCTGTACAGCCACAACATGTCCTCCCAACTCCTGTACTCAATACTCTGACCAATAAAGGAAAGCATACCAAACACCTCCTTCACTATCCTGTCTACCTGCGACTCCACTTTCAAGGAGCTATGAACCTGCACTCCAAGGTCTCTTTGTTCAGCAAAGCTCCTTAGGACCTTACCGTTAAGTGTATAAGTCTTGCTCTGATTTGTTTTCCCAAAAATGCAGCACCTCACATTTATCTGAATTAAACTCTATCTGCCACCACTCAGTCCATTGGAAAGCTTTGACAAAGGGTCAGTTAGACTCAACATCAGCTCTTTTCTCTCCTTACAGATACTGCCAGACCTGCTGAGATTTTCCAGCATTTTCACTTTTGGTTTCAGATTCCAGCATCCACAGTAATTTGCTTTTTTACATAAGAGTTTGTTATTTATTTTTAGACTTCCCAGCATAGGTTTGAATGCATCAAAGGTTTTGTGTATTTTTTAAGTTTTATAAATCACTGAATGATTGTTCTGTTAGATTGAATGAAAATATGTAATTACTTGGCAGAAAATGTTTATAGTCCCATATTACCGTGTCAGCATTTCATGACACTGTAATTGAAATGATCTTGTACAAAGTTGAAAATTGTAAAGGTGCAATATTTTACAAAATTGGTGATCCAACTTTCATCGTCCTTGATGGTAGTCAATATCTTGGTATTGTTCTTGCATCTTATACCTGTTCTGTTTATTAAGCTATTAGCGTATTCCCAGCTAGTAGTGTAGTCTTTCTCTCTGACTGTCTGCCGGTCTATTGCCTAAAGGCATTGGAGAGTTTGAGCTATAGGTGGAGGCTGAATACGTTGGGGCTGTTTTCCCTGGAGCATCAGAAGCTGAGGTTTATAAAGGTTTATAGAACTTCGAGAGGTTTATCAAATCATTAGGGCATGGATAGGGTAAATAGACAAGGTCCTTTCTCTGGGTTGGTGGGAGTCTAGAACTAGAGGGGATGGGAAAAATGTAAAAGAGAGCTAAAGGGCAACTTTTTCATGCAGAGGGTAGTGCGTGTATGGAATTAGCTGCCAGAGGAAGTGATGGAGGCTGGTACAATTGCAACATTTAAAAGGCTTCTAGATAAGTATATGAATAGGAAAGGTTCTGAGGCGTATGGGCCAGCTCCTGGCAAGTGGGACTAGATTGATTTAGGATATCTGGTCGGCATGGACGAATTGGTCTGTTTCCGGCTGTCCATCTCCATGGCTCTCTGGCATGCCTAAAGAATTGTTTTTATCTCTTGGTGATCACCTACAAAAGTTCATCACATTTGTTTTCCTCAAATTTTCTCAAGTGCACATCGTCTAATTAATTTTAATCATATTTCACATGAAGGTATTCTGTGCCAAAGTTTTCAAATAGAATTGGTTCTTATTAACTAAGACTGAATATCTTGTACCAATTCATTGTATAAAATTGGATTATTTTTAATATTTTAAATGCTGGAGTCAGTATATTATATTTGTTCCACCATAAGCTTAATTGTCATTGTGAAATAGAGGGAAAGGTCAGTATGTATGTTGCACGCTACTTTGTCATCTTAATATACATGAAATGCTCTTTTGGCATTATTGCTTTCTATCAAACCTCACCCAACAGTGTTAGGTGGCAAACTCAATTTTAATATTATGAGACAATGCAGTAACAGCTATTCCTAGACTTGCATAATTTGTTAAGCTGTCTTTAACAAAAGCAATTTAATAAAGTAAATGTGATATTAAATTACCATTTTGAAGAATTTAGAGATTGCAGTTTTCTGATCAAATCTTGTCAAAGTTATCACATGTTTGGTCATCAGGTCAGCAGGTAACCCTTTTAAAATGATTATTGTCCCCCTCTTTATGCAATTTGCTTATAGAAATTTCTAAGTTGCACCAATAATATACACGTGAACTAGACAGGTTAACTTGAATTAAAGAAATTATGAATTTGGTTTCAGCGATATTATGAATGAATTATGTTTTGGATAGAGAACCTGAGAAAAGAGAAGTGAAAGCCAAGTGGGTAATTAGAATAGTAAGATTGGACATTTTGACTGACTTTCCCTACAGTCCTGTGGCATGGAGAGAATCAGCAGGTCGAGTGTACGGCGAAATTACCAAAGTGGGGTGTACGAAAGGAGGTTGACATTGTAGATGGTCAGTGAGCTTTGACAGATAAACCAAATATTGGCATTGAAAAACTAATATTGAAAGAACATGTAACCATATATAAATAATCATATGGGAAATTATATTGTTTGAGAAAGCAAAGTAAGAACTTGGATTTGTCACAGTATATTTTATCAGAGATCGAGATAAGACCTAAGGAAACCTAAAACGCAAACAGATATTGCTAGAGGAACTCAGCAGGTCTGGCAGCATGCATGGAAAAAGCAGAAATAATGTCCAGTGACCCTTCTTCAACGATTATTGCCCATCTAGCTATCGAGTAAACATTTTGAACTAAGAGGAATGTAAATATAATGCTCAATGGAGAAACACGTGTTGCTTGATATAAAATCTAAATGAAGGCATGATACTTGAGAAGTAAACTATTTCAATTCAAAGTTTAGAAGACTGGATGATTAAGAAATAATGAAAAGTAACTGACCGAGAAGGATCGGGAATATTTTGTTAAAATGAAATTTGCCGATAACACCAAAATTGGAGGTGTAGTGGACAGCAAAGAAGGTGACCGCAGATTACAACAGGATCTTGACCAGATGGGCCAGTGGGCTGAGAAGTGGTAGATGGAGTTTAATTTAGATAAATGTGAGGTGCTGCATTTTGGGAAAGCAAATCTAAGCAGGACCTATACACTTAATGGTAAGGAGAAAGTGAGGACCGCAGATGCTGGAGACCAGAGTTGAAAAATGTGGTGCTGGAAAAACACAGCAGGACAGGCAGCATCCGAGGATGTTTAATGGTAAGGCCCTAGGGAGTGTTGCTGAAAGAAGAGACTTTGGAATGCAGGTTCATAGCTCCTTGAAAGTGGAGTCGCAGGTAGACAGGATTGTGAAGAAGGCATTTGATATGCTTTCGTTTATTAGTCAGAGTATTGAGTACAGGTATTGGGAGGTCTTATTGCGGCTGTACAGGACATTGATTTGGCCAAGGTTGGAATATTGCATGCAAGTCTGGTCTCCTTCCTATCAGAAAGATGTTGTGAAACTTGAAAGGGTTCTGAAAAGATTTACAAGGATGTTGCCAGGGTTGGAGGATTTGAGTTATAAGGAGGGGTTGAATAGGCTCGGGCTATTTTTTCTGGAGCGTTGGAGGCTGAGGGATGACCTTTATATAGGTTTATAAAATCATGAGGGGCATGGATGGGATAAATAGACAAGGTCTTTTCACTAGGGTTGGGGAATCCAGAACTAGAGGGCATAGGTTTAGGGTGAGAAGGGAAAGATATAAAGGAGACCTAAGGGGCAACGTTTTCACGCAGAGGGTAGTATGTGTATGGAATGAGCTGTCAGAGGAAGTGGTGGAGGCTGGTACAATTGCAACATTTAAGAGGCATCTGGATGGGTATATGAATAGGAAGGGTTTGGAAGGAAATGGGCCAGGAGCTGGCAGGTGGGACTGGGTTGGGTTGGGATATCTGGTCAGCATTGATGAGTTGGACTAAAGGGTATGTTTCCATGCTGTACATCTCTATGACTCTGAGAAATTTGGTAAGAGTGGCCACCACATAGTCTTTGTAGTGAAAACAAATCTCATCTTCTTATTGACGATACCCTCCATTGCATTCTGTGACAATACCACTGTGCTAGGTGTGATAGAATTCAATCAGATCTAGCAACTCCAAGACTGAACATCCATGAGGCTCTGTGGGACATCAGCAGCAACAGAATTATATGCCCAATACAATTTGCAACCTGGTATGTACCCTACACTACTATTACCATCCAGCCAATGGGTGAATCCTAGTTCAATGAAATAGAGTGCAAGAGAGCATATTGAATGCATCACCAGAGATTCCCAAAAATGAACCCACCAAGCCGGACTACTTGCATGCCAAACAGCATAGTCGGGAATTGATAGGATGAAGTGACCCTACACCCACTGAATCAGGCCTAAGCTCTGGACTCCTGGCATAGTGAATAGTGGTGGACAAATTAACAGTTTACTGGAGACAGACGCTCCACAAGGATCTTCATCATTGGTGATGAGGGAGAGCAGTACATTGTTGGAAAGGATAAGGCTCAAGTATTTGATACAATTTTAGCTAGAAGTGCTAAGTGGATCATCCATGTTGGCCTCCTCCAAAGGTCACCCAGTGACACAGATGCTAGTCTGCAGCCAATTTGATTCATTCCATGAGACATTAAGATGGAGGCACTATTTACTGCAAAGGCTTTGGGCTCTGACAGGATTCTGGCAATAGTAATGAAGATTCTACTCCGGAGTTGGCTGAAAGTTTGCCCAAGCTCTTCCAGTACAGCTGCAACACTACTATGTATCCGCAAAGTGGAAAATGCCCAAGTATAATATGTACACAAAAAACAGGACAAATCCAACTCTTTCAACCTGGTCCCTTAGTCTAATCTCAATCATCAGCAAATTGTTAGAAGGGGGTCGTTATCAGTACTATCAATTAATATGTTTTCAGCAATAACCTGCTCCCTGATATCCAGTTTGTTACCCACCAGGGCCACTCAGCTCCTGACGTCAGAACACCCTTGGTTCAAACATTAACAAAAGAGCTGAATTCCAGAGGTGAAGTTGAGTGACTTCCTGTGATGTCAAGATTACATTTGACCTAGTTTGGCATCAATGAGCCCTAGCAAATCTGGAGTCAATACAACTTGGGAGCAAACTCTCTGCTAATTATTCATACCTTATAAAAAATATTGATTGTGGTTTTTGGAAGTCAGTCAGTTCAGCTCCAGGACAACTCTGCAGGAGTTCCTCAGGGTAATGTCCTAGATCCAACCATCTTCAGCTGTTTCATCAAAAACTTTCTATCCATTGTAAGGTCATAAGCTGGAGTGTTTGCTGACAATTTTGCAATGTTCAGCACCATTCATGAGTCCATAGATACTGAAACATCCCAAATGCAACTAGTCCTAGACCATATCCAGGTCTGGTCTCTCAAATGGAAAGTAACATGTGTCAGGCAGTGGCCATCTCCAACAAGAGGGAATCTAACCACCACCTTTTGGCAGTCCGTGGCACCACCACTCTTGAGTTCCCCCATTGTCAACATCCTAGGGGTTGCCGTTGACTGGAAACTCAACTGGATGAGTCATAAAAATACTGTGGCTTCGAGCAGCTAAGAGGCTAAGATGCCTGCAGTGAGTAACTCACCTCCTGACTCTCCAAAACCCATCCACCATCTACAAGGCACAAGTCAGAAGTGTGATGGAATACTTATCTGGATGAATGCAGCCCCAACAACACTCACGAAGCTTGACATGATCCAGACAAAGCAGACTGTTTGATTGGAACCACATCCACAAACATTCACTTATTCCATTATCGATGCTCAGCATTTTCTACAATCTACAAGATACACTGCAAAAATTAGCCAAGGTTTCTTAGGCAGGACCTTTTAAATCCACCACCACTTACAAGTTTCCCTCCAAGCCACTCCACATCCTGACTTGGAAATATATTACCATTCTTCCCTGACTGGGTTAAAATCCTGAAACTCCCTCCCCAGTGGCATTGTGGGTCTATCTATATCACATGGACTGCAGTGTTTCAAGAAGACAGCTCATCATCTTCTCATGGGCAACTAGGGATGGGAAATAAATACTGCCCAAGCCTGTGATACCCACATCCCATAATGAATTCTTTTGAAAAATAAGTTTGGATGTGGATAACTTTGTAAGATATAGAGGGAAGTCAAGAGATGACATAAATGCTATTTATGGGTAATGGTGCAAATAATATGGATAGAAATGAAGGTCAACAGAGTAATAATTCATTGCTGCTGTTGATTGGTAATTCAGCATGAATAACCAGTGAATTGTTTAGGCAAAATTTAAAGAGGATGTTAGAAAGCATACTGCAAAAATACAGAACTGCTCAATCATTAATGAGGAAATAGAAGGTTTTTAGTCATAACACAGCAATTCAGGATAACAACAAATTAATATCATGAAAATTTATAAGAGGCTGATTGGTAGACAGATTAGAGATATATAGAGTTACAACACTGTTAGGATTTCTGTTCTGACTCTGAAGTTGGCCTGCTAGTGTGTAGCTGAGCAGTATGACTAGAATCATTTCAGTTTATCACATTTCGGGATTTGTTTCTGCTGGAATAATCCAAACTAATTCCACTAGCCTGTTTTGGTCCCATAACATTATCTGTACCAAATGTCTATCCAGATTTGATTTCTTAAAGGATGCATCAGATTACACTCTTGTGATTTCAGTCCAAAGAAATACTTTAAAACCTACCTCTTAATGTTTATGACATCTGTAATGTAGGGGGAGAAAAAACATTTCTTGGGCATCCTTTTGGAAAAAAAATGCATAAAAAGCTAAACAGTGTGGTATTGGGAACATAACATAAACCTTTGTTATAAAGTCAAACAACACAGAAACAAACCCTTCAGTCCAACCTCATCCGCGCTGACCAGACTGCCCAAAGTGATGTAGTCCCATTTGCCAGTGTTTGGCCCGTATCCCTCTAAACCCTTCCTATTCATATACTCATCCAGATGCCTTTTAAATGTTGTAATTGTACAAGCATCCAAAACTTCCTCTGCAGCTCATTCCATACACGCACCACCCTCTTTATGAAAAAGTTAAAGAGTTACTTTTTAAATTTTATCTCTCTCACCTTAAGCCTATGTCCTTTAGTTTTGGACTTCACCCATCCGAGCTCCAATGGGCATGCTTTAAAATGAGGAAAGTGAGATTTACATCTGGAATTCCACTTTTTAAGATCCAGGCAATCAAAAGCATATTTGATTGTAATTGTAACTCAGTTGTGTTTCATTTTGTGCTTAATTGTAAATTGAAGCAAAATTGATATTTCACTTGAGCACGTCTAAAGAGATACTTACTGAAACTGGAAGCAATTGAGTCAGGTGATATAGGTTTGATTAGTTTCAATCTAAGCAATATCAATTCTCTCGGACTTGCTTTCTGGAGCATAATAACTAATAGTGCGACAAAGGGAAGTGAAAAGAGAAATACACCAGAGCTCAAAGACCAAAATGGAGTGTTCAGATGAGGTTTGTGGGGTTGGAGTAGAGTTGGATGGGGAAAACAGAGGCCTTGATATGAATCTTGTATGTTTCAATAAAGTTGCCTCTCATTCTTCTATGTTTCTATGAGAACACACACAACGTACTCAACCTCTTCTCACACAACAGTCTCTTCATACCCAGGATCAGCCAAGTAAACCTTCTCTGCACTACCTCCAATGCCAGTATATCTTTCCTCAGATTAGAGCACCAAAACAGTTCACAGCATTACAACTGTGGTCTGAATAGTGTCTTGTATAATTTTAGAGAAACCTCCTTCTCTTTATACACTATTCTCTTTGAAATGCTGATATTTCAATTGCTTTCCCTCTTACCCGCTGAATTTGCTAATACTTCGTGCTTCAATGATGTGGAGGTACCGGTATTAGACTGGCGTGGACAAAATTAAAAATCACACAACACCAGGTTATAGTCCAACAGGTTTATTTGAAAGTACAAGCTTTCGGAGCACTGCTCCTTCGTCAGGTAGCTAGTGGGGTGGAATCCTAGGGCAAAGAATTTATAGTAAAAGATCAAAGTATCATGCAACTGATGTAGTATATTGACAATCCTATTTGTACTTGCGGATACATTCTATTTTGTCCAAAAAGCGTAATCTCTTGGCAGTCAGCCATGTGATATTTTATAAATTTCTACATTGGATATAGAACTGGGGTGACCCAAGATTGGAATACAGACAGATTCTAACCTCTCACCTTTAATGCACTCTATGAGCTGAGATGTCACCTTTTTTAAATAAAACCTTAAATTACCTCGGGAATGTGACTTGAAAGAAGTTCTGGGATTTACATATTAATCAATTGAAACCTGCAACCCATTCTAAGTGATTAAAGACTTAACAGCAATCTAGGTTTGGTCAATACCTCATATCAGTTGTATGACACTTTGATCTTTTACTATAAATTTTGTGTCCTCTGATTCTGCCCCAGTAGCTACCCGATGAAGGAGCAGCACTCTAAAAGCTTGTATTTAAAAATAAATCTGTTGAACTATAGCCTGATGTTGTGTGATTTTTAACTTTGCGATTCAAGGATAAGGACCCGCAAATCTTTCTCATTTGTAGCTTTCTACAGTCTTTCTCCATTTTGAATTATAATATTCTTCTTTCCTGTCCCTACCAAAGTGCATTTTCCCACATGAAATTTCACCTGCCAAATTTGTGCCCACGCTCTTACCCATCTATATCCCTCTCTGCACCATCTGCCTTCTCTCCAATTTTTGTGTCATTTACAAAATTGACTATAGTACATACACTTTGCTCATCCATTCATATGTATTTTAAATAATTGTGGCACCAGCACTGATTAATCTGGCACTCCAATAGTTACAAGTTGACATTGTGAAAGTCCCCCCCCCCCCCCCCCCCCTCCCCACCCCACCATCCCAAGTGTATGTTTTATATTAGTTAGCTAATTCTCCATCCATGCTAATATTTTACCCCCAGCCCATGACCTCTTATCTTATTGAGCAACCTAATGTGTGGTACCTTATTGAACTCCTGAACATTGAAATATATTACATCTACTACTTCCCCTTTATCTGTCCTGCTTGTTACTTACTCAACGAATTCTAATTAATTTGTCAGGCACGATTTCCTCTTCATGAAGCCTTGCTGTCTCTTTTTGATCATATTATTTATTTTTAAATGCTCTGCTATTATATCCTTTATAAAAACCTTTTCCCTATAGACATTAAACTGGATGGCCAACAATTACCTTTTTTAAACAAAAATCTTTCCTTTTTTAAATAAAAGTGTTACAATAGCAGTTTCACAATCCTCGAGGACTTCTCCAGAATTTAAGTATTCTTGGGAAATTAGTACCAATTCATCGACTATCTCTGTACTTCGTCTTTTAATATCAACAGAACAAAGTATCAGGTAATGACTATGTTCAACAAGAGCTGTTTCCCATTAACATTCAACAACATTGCCATCACATGAATCCCTATACCTCTCAACATTCTGAGGGAGTCACCATTAGTCAAAAAACGTAAAACCAGATGTACAGTGGCTACATGAAAAAGTTAGAGGTTCGGATTTATGTGACCTGTAATTCTCATCCTCCCGCGTTCCCAAAACTTGTTCACCGTCTGCAAGATCGAAGAGTGTGATGCTGGAAAAGCACAGCTGGTCAGGCAGCGTCCAAGGAGCAGAAGAGTCTATGTTTTGAGCCTAAGATCTTCGTCAGGAATGAGAGGATGGCCCAAGCGGGCTGAGGGAAGGTAGTGGGGAATGCGATAGGTTGATGAAGGTAGGGGTGAAGGTGATAGGTTGGAGAGGAGGGTGGACCGGTAGGAAGGAAAATGGACAGATAGGACAGTTAAGATTGGATCTGAAATAAGGTGGGAGTAGGGGAAATGAGGGATAAAAGTCTATGGTGCTGCGGGTAAGTGGATTAGCTAACTAACAGAAACCCCTCTTTTCACCTCCCCCCCCCCCCCCCCCCCCCCATCTTACCCCAGATCCAATCTTCCAACTTGGCGCCACCCTCTCATTCTGTCTTACCTGTCCATCTTCCTTCCCACCTATCCACTCCATCTTCATCTCCGACCTACCACTTTCACCCCTACTTTCACCTATCTATCGCATTCCTAGCTACCTTGCCCCAGCCCCAACCCCCTGCCATTTATCTCTCAGTCCCCTGGGGCACCCCCTCATTTCTGATGAAGAGCTTATGCTCGAAACGTCCAGTCTCCTGTTCCTCGGATGCTTTCTGATCTGCCGTGTTTTTCCAGTACCACACTCTTCAACTCTGATCTCCAGCATCTGCAGTCCTCACTTCCACCGTCTGCCAGTCAAGGGTGTGATAAACCATTCTTCACTTATCTTAACTCGAACAATGATTCTCCACAACATCCAAGATAAAGCAGTCCATTTGATGGCATCCCATCCACACCTCAAACTCAGATGTGGGTACCATTTACAGGACACAGCAACTAACCAAGAACCTCTCAATAGTACCTTCCAAACCAATGACGTTCCCCCTGACTCCAACTACCTATAAGAACAAAGGAAGGTAGCGGGAAAGCACTAACTGCAAGCTTCCCTCCACATCTCATACCTTCCTGACCTGGAATTATATTGCTACTCCTTCACTATCCCATGACCAAATCCTGAAAGTCCCTCCTTATCAAAGAGTGTGAGCACCTACACGACAAGAAGGTTCAAGAAGGTGGCTCACCACCGCCTGAAGGAATTAGGAATTACCAGTTAATGCTGGCCTTAGCCAGCACTGATCATATTCCATGAATACATGAAAAAAAAAATCCTTTTTGGTCTTTGGGAGGTATAGGATTCTTAAACAGTAGTAGACATAGTAGTAATAAATATACTATTTTGGGTTATTACACAGCATGAAACTGTTTGTAACTGTATTGGTTACCTGCTGTCTGCAGCTATTCAGGCATTGGAGGTCAGGAGCTTAGATAATATTGACTTGTCTGAGATGTAGTCACTTTTTAACTCACTTTATTGGGGAGCCAATAACCATAATTCACATGTAGGTCATATATTGATTTTTAGTTTCAGCAAGCTGCTGTATTCCAAATACCTTGAGCAATGAAAGTTAATGGAACACAGAGTTGATAAATTAATTTTTGTTCATCATAGGTACAAGAGCTGTATAAATTAACCTGTAGTGAATGAATGTTATAAATATTTTTATTAAGAAAATCAGTATTGTTCTTTGTGAACATTCGAGGACTTCCTGTCCATGTGAAGCATAAGTTATGTTTTATTTCTACCTTAAAGCAGTCCCATGTTCTTCAAAAAACTTCTGTTGTTTACTGATTTAAGTTCTGTTGAAGTTCATCAGTCTTTTTTGTGTGTGACAGATTTTTAAACACATTTTATTCTGAGGAAGGGCCACAAAACCTGAAATGTGAACTCTGATTTCTCTTCACAGATGCTACCAGACCTACTAAGCTTTTCCAGCAACTTCATAGAATCCCTACAGTAAGGAAACAGGCCATTTGGCCCATTGAGTCCACACCAACCCCCCGAAGAGCGTCCCACCCAGACCCCCTCACTCCCCGTAACACTACAATCCCCATAGCTAACCCACCTAGCCTGCACACTATGGGTAATTTAGCTTGACCAATTCACCTAACCTGCGCATCTTTGTAATGTGGGAGGAAACCAGAGTAATTGGCGGAAACCCACGCAGACATGGGGAGAACGTGCAAACTCCACACAGACAGTCGCCCAATACTGGGATCTAACCCGAGTCTCTGAAATTGTGAGGCAACAGTGCAAATCATTGAGCCACCGCGTTCTTATTTTAGACACATTGCTCATTTTGATTTCCTTTCCTTTGCCAAAATCCTTGTGTATAACCTTTAAGAGCAGCCTCTTCTGAATGTTCCACATGTTTCCACAAAACAATATTGCTATGGTTGTTAGTAAATGAGTGAAGTGAGTTCCTACTAGGGAGGTGATGGCCTAGTGGTATTATCGCTGAACTGTTAAGCGAGAGACCCAGGTAATGTTCTGGGGACACTGGTTCAAATCCCGCCACAGCTGAAGATGGAGTTTGAATTCAATAAAAAATCTGAAATTAAGAGTTTAATTAGATTACTTACAGTGCAACAAGTCCACACCGACCCTCCAAAACGCAACCCACCCAGACCCATTCCCCCTATATTTACCCCTTCACCTAACACCACGGGCAATTCAGCATGGTCAATTCACCTAACCTGCACATTTTTGGATTGTGGGAGGAAACCGGAGCACACCCACGCAGTCACTGGGAGAATGTGCACACAGAGAGTCGCCTGAGGCGGGAAATGAACCCGGGTCTCTAGCGCTGTGAGGCAGCAGTGCTAACCACTGTGCCACCGTGCCGCCCACAGTTTAATGATGACTATGGATCTATTATCGATTGTTGGAAAAGCCCATTTGGGTACACTCATGATCTTTAGGGAAGGAAATTGTTTTCCTTATCTTGTCTGGCCTACGTGTGACTCCAGACCCACAGTAATGTGGGTGACTCTCAGCTGTCCTCTGGCCAAGTAAGGATGAGCAATAAGTGCTGGCCCAGTCACTGACACCCTCACCCTGTGAATGAATTCTAAAAAAATGTTTAACAGTCTCAATCATTTTAAGAAACTTATTAATCTGGTTGTCTTGTTTTCTGGCATTTTGTGATTACGTGTAGAATAAGTGATCTAACTATGCATGCCTTATCATTGATTGTTAGCATTTTAAAAATGCAGTTAAGTCATTCAAGTTAACCTCTTGAGTTGAACAATCTGAAGGCAGTCAATTTTTGTTTTTAGCTAAACATTGTCAGAATTCAGAGTTTCTTCCCTCCTTAAGATATGTCAAATATGTGAGCAAGAATGTATGCATGTTAAGGTTGTGCACCATTTTGTATTCATTAGGTTTAGAGAGAATTGATAGTAATGTTAACATTTATGATAGGAAGCCTACTAGTCAACTTGTCAATAATTAGTTAGCTTGTCAAAGACAATAAAAGTAATCCTAGAGTTAAAACATTTTACAAGTTGTTTATTAATGTTTCTTTGCCTGTTTTTGCAACAAAATAATATTTGCATTGTGTCCCAGAAACAGTATATCTGTCTGTGATAATTTTCCTGTAGCCACTGATTTGACAATGGTTTTAGCATGTTTAGAATAATCCTTAATAATTGATTTATCAGATTTATTCATAAATAGTGATTCCTTGATAAAGATTACTGACACTGTTACGGTTTCTAGAAATTTTGCATCAGATAGGTTTGCAGCTGCTCATTATAAATTAAGTTAGTTTGCCAAAGGATAGAAAAATAAATAAAGCACTATAAAGTTTATTTCTTGAAGACAGAATGTCACACATTCACACTGAATGTCACATAGTTCTATATGTAATTTCTATTCTACTTTCTTTGTAATTGTAATTTCTGCGACTCTGCTAATCTTAAAAGTATGGTAACGTCAGTAAATTAAAAGTTGTGTACTTTCAGTTCTAGTCATAGGCCAACCTACTCATATATTAGCATGAGTAACTGTATGGTTCTCAAATTCATTTTCAGTTTGTGAGGAACATTCCTAAAGTTTGTTTTAAATCACTGAGTAGCAGGTTAGGCCATTAACTTAATGTTATTTAAGATATTGAGAGACAATCAATGTGCACGTCTACCTCTGCTCTTAAGTCAACACCTTGTAAAATTCTGATGTAATCTAGGATCAACAATACAACATGTCAGTCCACAGGGTATTAAACTGCACATTTTGCACACGTTTCTAAGTCTGCTACTAACAAATTATCTTTCATTGCTTTGTTCTACTCCGAAATCGTTGGCTGAATCTGTCACCGGTTTTCTTTCACATTTTGTATTCACGTCTCTCTGCTGTCATTTATCCTAAAGCTTTCAGTAGCCTTCTCTCTCTCTTTTCTCATACTTGCTTTTGAATGGCTCAAGGGTCACAAAAAATCATAAGCATCCAAAGTGGTTTTGAGTTTTTTTTTAAATTTCATTCATGGGATGTGGGCATCTCACAAGGCCAGAGTTTGTTGCCCATCCTTAAGAGTCAGCTACATTGCTGTGGGTCTGGAGTTGCATGTAGGTCAGACTGAGTAAGGAAAGCAAATTTCCTTCAGTAAAGAACATTGGTGAACCAGCTGGGTTTTATGACAATCGACAGTGCCACCTGCTATGGTCGGATTTGAACCCGTGTCCTAGAACATTAACCTGGGGTTCTGGATTACTAGTCAGCAATAATAACACTGTACCATCTCGGCCCTATTAATATTAGTTTGTTAATATTGTTCTCTATATTAATGACTCCACTCGGCATACACAGCTTTTATAAATATTTATAAATATATACTACGATTTTCTTCAAATTTCTTCAGAACCTGTAAGGATAGGTAATTCAAATGGCCTAATGTACTGAAAATATCGGTGATTTTCACTCTCCACATTGTCATTTGGAGCAATTAAATCCTGCTCAGGTTTTCAAGGTCATTTAATTAATATCTCTTTCTCAAGTGCGTAATCTTCATTTACAACTTCTTGATGACTGCACTCTGAACCTTCCTTCATCTGTCAACATAACAGTCTTCTCCTCTGACCTTTAATTGGAACTTCTATATATAATTTTGGCGACTAAAATAAACGATTGTATTCTCGCTATATTAATTTGCCATCTTAGTAACGTTATAGAAAAGGAATGGTTTTGAAGAAACCAGCCTCTGTTTCTGTTCTCTCTAACTAGTGACACTCACAGAATGCCACCCTTATTGACTCAATTAAAACCAATAAACTACCATTCTTGTCTCATCTCTCTCATTGTTGACAACCTCTTCATCTGTTGTATTATGAGTACCAGGTTGGAGGTATCTGGGAAGGAGATGGGCTAGCCACCTAACTTACTTTACATAACCCCTCCCTCGCCAAAGCATTCCCAGCAGATGGCCAATAAAATTCAGTCTTCTGTCCTCTTGACAACAAAATTTCCTGATTAAGAGCTTATTCTCGAAACGTCAATTCTCCTCCTTGAATGCTGCCTGACCGGCTGTGCTTTTCCATCACCACACTCTCGACTCTGATCTCCAGCATCTGCAGTGCTTACTTGCTCCCAACTAAATTTCCTTCCTACCTACCTCTGTGTTATAGCAGAGTTAACAAAGAAAAGCAAACATTTGGTTGCTTCATACAAGTCATTGATGTTAATTGGAGATAGTTGATGCCCCAGCACAAATCCCAAAGCATTTCACTAGTAACATCTTGCCAGTCTGAAAATGACAAATGTATCCTTACTATTTCCTGCTAGTGAACTAAACTTCTATCAGTGTTCCATGCCAGGTGGTCTTACTGTTCAGAGTAGCCTTATGATATGGCACCTCATTGATTGCCTTTTGGAAATCAAAGTACATTACAGTTACAGATTCTGTTTCCTTCAGTTTGTTACTTCCTCACAGAGCTCTTTCAATAAATGAGTTACCCTGCTTGATTGTACCATCATTTGCTATTACCTCCTTAGAAACGTTTTTTCTAGTATGTTGAGATTGATTTGATCAAGCATGTTAATAGTCACCTGCACCTAATAGTCATCTAACCTCATCTATTGCATCCATTGATCCCGATGTGGACCCTCTGTATCGGGGAAACCGAACACAGACCCGGGGACCAGTTCACGGAGGATCTGTGCTCCGCACGCACTAACCAACCCAACTTTCCAGTTGCCATCCACTTTAATTCCCCCTCCCACTCCCCAATGACATGTCCATTCTTGGCCTCCTCCACTGCCATAGTGAGGCCAAACGGAAACTGGAGGAGCAACCCTTCATACAGAGGAACCTTGATTATCTGAAGGACATGGGTGGGGAGTATTTCATTCAGTTAATCAAATTCCGGATAATTGAATGCTGGATAACATGGTTTAACCAAGCAGCAGAACCTTACAATCTTGCCGGATAATCCGATATTCAGATAATCGAACGCCGGACAATCGAAGTTCTTCTGTATTTCACCTCGGAAGCTGACAGCCCAATGGCCTCAACATCAACTTCACCAGCTTCAAAGTCCCTCCTCCCCAACTTTATATCTAGCCCCACCTCTCCACCTCTCTTCCCCTGAGCTTTTCCATCTTCCTAGTCATCTATCCGCTCCACCTTCCCACTGACCAATCACAATAATCCCCTACCTGCATCACCTATCACCATCCCAACTACACTTCCCCGCCCCCATCCCTTTATTTACACTAGGCTCCCCTCCCCTCCCCTCCCCCCTCCCTGAAGGGCTTCAGTCTGAAATGTTGACCTTTGTGCTCCTCGGACGCTGATTTGACCTGCTGTGAGGTTAGCACTGCAGCCTCACAGCGCCAGGGATCCGGGTTCGATTCCTACTTTGGGTAACTGTCTGTGTGGAGTTTGCACATTCTCCCAGTGTCTGCATGGATTTCCTCCCACAATCTAAAGATGTGCAAGTTAGGTGGATTGGCCATGCTAAATTGCCCATAGTGTTAGGTGCATTAGTCAGAGGGAAATGGGTTACTCTTCAGAGGGTCGGTGTGGACTTGTTGGGCCGAAGGGCCTGTTTCCATACTGTAGGGAATCTAAAAGAAAATCTGCAGTCCTTACTGCTTTCAAGACCTAAGTAATCCAGTCCAGACTTGAGTGTTCCTTTCTGAAATTTTCCTCGAGACAATAACTTGCTAACTGAGCACAATATGTAATTTTTTTCAGAAGAAACCAAATAATTAGTTATGTTGATCAAGTGGATATATGCATTAACTGCAGATAATGCCTGCCTATAAGCTGGATTCATGTCAAAAAAATTCTACTGAAATGTCTTTAGTCGGCCAAGCGTGCAAGCTGCCATAAGTCAGATACATATTTTAAATTGCTACTTCAAAATTCTGCATGACTCACATTGTAGTAGCCATAAATTAATTCTAATATCTTGAAAGTTTCCTAGATCACAGCTTATAGAACCTAAATTGGTAAGAATTGCTAATTCACAGCTCTGACTAACTGGTACAATGGTAAGAATGAACCAGATGCCATAACTATGATATGGTTCAAGGATTTATTTCCTTGACATATGTTGTTTTATTGTGATTATCTGTGTACTGTGAACTGATTCTGGGTGGTGCATTAAGTACACCTGTGTCAGTATTCAATAGCTAAGGAACCAGTTTCCATGAGGAAACTGTGAACCTTCTTGTGCTTTAATTGTGTCACAACATGCTGAAACACCTCTGTTGAAATAATTATACACAGCCCTTGGAGAAAAATGTATGAAAGCATGGCACTTTGCCAGGTTCTTGTTGAAACTAATAAATCCAGATATTTTGTGCCAAATTCATTTGTAAGTTTCAAAGCTAAAGAAAATTGCAAAATTCCAGTAAAACTATGGTTTTAATCAACATATAGAATCAGTAAGTGTCAATGATTGCTTTCTTGGTTTAGATGGTTAAACTTCAGTAATGGAGGCAGTTTCCCACTGGCTGGACATCTGCCATTTGTGCATGTGGCACCACAGTATCAGGACATTGCAATTTCCAAAACTTGCTTTGTGATTCATTTCAGTGCGATGCCGAGTCACTTGACTTCAAATGCAGCTGCTCGAAGACATAATTGTTTTCATATGGTTTGACTCTGCACTATACAGCAGATCAGAAAGAAGCATAATTAAGCTGTGGCCAAGTGGTACAATGGGTTGGCTCACAAATGCACTGTTTCAGAATGATGGGACACAGACACGTGCATGTGATTCCTACAATAAATGCTTTATTATTCTTATGGGGAAAGAGATTGGCGTGAACTTGACATTAAAGGAAAATTACAGATGCTGCAAATAAATTAAAACAGAATATACTGCAAATGTACAGGTCATTGTTTCAGGAGTAACCTTTCATCAGAATGAAAAGTTAATGCTTAAGTGCAAGTAATTTTCCCAATGATTAATGTCTTGTACATTGCCATCTATTTTTAATTGGTGAAAGAAAGTGCCTCTTCACTGTGTAAGAAAATATTATTGAACAGATAAACCTCTTTTAGTCTTGTACATATAGAATATATTTGAGGTGTCACATTCATAAAATGTATTTCTCCCCTTTTTCAGTTGTCAATAGTGCATAATGTGAGAGGCCTGAAGCCAAATGGGAACAAATAAATTACATTGGGGTAATTTCAGTTTTTAAAAAAATGAAAGTATTTTATAATTTGGTTTAATGTACCAAAATTCACTAATTCCAGATTGGTCTCTTGCATCTCAAAAGGAGTAAATCTTTATTTAAATATTCATTTGTCCAGGTGAGAAAATAGGGGAAAATAAGTGTTTACTTATTAACATAGTCCAGCTAAATGGTTCCCTTGTTTGTTAGACTTCAGCATACATGTTATAATGAATTTCCATTGTACAACATCAGAAAGTCTCTGGTTTCACTGAAACTAATGTAACTACTTGTTCAAGTTTCTTGCTGCTGTCATAATAGTGGTCACAATTCATTAATCAAGGCCTCCATTTTCTCTGTGAAGCTGTTTTTGTGGTGTAAAATAAATACTTGATACTGAACTTAGATAACATTAGGTTAATCACATCTTCAGCAGCAAAATGTTTCAATAAAGTATCACAATAGTTGATTTAATAGCATAGAATGTGGGGCCATAATAGATTGAATGCAGTATTTGTTGAGTTCTTTTAAGCAGATTAATAGTAGTTCTCTATGGAGATTATATGTATTGCAGGGGTAGGGTAGTGAATGGCTCTTGGTGGGATGCACTTCAGTGGGTCGGTGTAGATTTGATAGGCGGAAGGCCTGCTTCTATATAGTAGGGATTCTATGATCCTATGTGCATAATCATGCAGGATCAGAATTAGAACTGTTGTGCTTTATACTCTTTCATCTATGTTCTGAATGGAAGCATCGAGTAAAATCTTAAGGTTTTTGATTGTCATAAAGATATGTGTAAATGTTAGAACCTTGAATGAGTATAAATGACTACAAATGGCCAGTCTGGATGCAATATAGAAATAATCTGTCTCACCTGATGGGAAATGCTACATTGTTGAAGATGTTGTCCTCTGTACTGAAATGACACCCCTGGACTACCTGCACAATGTCTTTATTTTTAAATATATTTTTATGAAAAAATAAAGAGTTTTTTTGAATATTGAAACAAATGCAAAACAATTCAAAACAATACAAAGAAACTCACAAATTACATAAATAATAAATAATAACTAACTAAAAAAAATGACAATAATAATAGTAATAATACAGCTCAGTGAAACAAAGTAATAGCCCTCGACCATAGAGAGCATAAATTTATAAATATTAATGTGCCTGTAATTCCTTCTCCCTGGATACCAGACTCATTAAACAGAATCATCATGGCTATATAAAGGCCCTTAATAGTATGGCAAACAAATATGTATCCAAGTAGTCCAAAAAGGAGCTGCCACACCTTATAAAAATTCTCGGTTTTATGGCACGCCATATTTGTAAGAAAGTCCAAGGGGATGTGCTCCATGACTAACTTACACCAGCCCGACAGCCGATGTGGGGAGGGGGTTCAGACACCCACCCTAACATCTTGCACGAAAGATGAGGATACTGAAATGCTTTTTTTTTTGTGCGTATCTAATGGAAGTGCGTTAACAAGACCAAGAGGAGCCGACACCAGGTCCATCTCTACCTCCATCCCCAAGACCCCCTCTATTTCACCTACCGCAGCGCTCCAGTATGCCTGCAGTCTGTGGCAGGACCAGAGACAATAAGTGAGCGTACCCATGCTCATTTTGCATGGGTACATGTCAGAGATACTCCCACTCTAAATTTTGAAAGGCGGTCTGGAGCAAAATGGACCCGGTAGAGAATTTTCAATTGCAAGGCGTGAGCCTGTTGCAAATCAGGATCCTTCTTGCATTTTCCCAGATATCTTCCCGTATTTCAGAAGAGATCTCAACATCCAAATCCCTCTCCCACACCTTAAAGAGCCATTCAGACTCATCCGAGGGACCCTCTCCCAATAGATGATAGACATTGCTGACAGAAAATTTGTTCTCGGCACTCAGCACCCTCTTCTCCGTGTCAGATCTATCAAGATCAGTTAGAAGTGTGGTCCCTTATTTTTTGTATGAATTTTCCAATTTGAAAAAAACTAAACTGATCCCAACTGGGCAACTCCTATTTCTGAGCCAACTGATCAAAAAACATGAGTATATCCCCCTCACATAAGTCACCCAGGCAAGACACACCCCTAGCTGCCCATAGTTTAAACCCTGAGTCCATCATCTCTTGGTAAAAACCCGGCATACCATCTATCGGCATCAAAAATGATGTTTTGGCAATATTAGCCTCACTCTGACATATTCCTCTCCATGCCTTAACAGTATTAATAATTATTGGGCTATGGCACTATTCATTAACTGTCCTCATTTTGTCCAAGGACAGCAAGCTTGTAAGGGGGTATCTTGCCTGAGACGCTTCAATGTCCAACCATAGTGAGTGAGGGTCCCCTGGGCCCAGTCATTCACATAAGGTAGCAACAAGCTTAGTCAATTAGTTTTTGACATCTTGGAGGTCTACTCTTCCCAATCTGTACGGTAGCTGCAGTCTTGTCAGTTTAATAACGGGTCACTTGTGATACCAGATAAAGGAATTGCCCTAACCAAATGATTCTTTCGTAAAAATCAGAAGAAGCATTTATGTGGGATACAACAGATAGGGGAGAATTTTCATTTTAATGAAGGCTTTCCAACCTAACCAAGAGATTGGAAGCGCCTCCCATCTTCAGAGGTCTTGTTTGATTCTGTCGAATAAATGGGCAAAATTGGTTTTAAATAGCCGACCAAAGACCGGGGTAATGAATATACCTAAGTAGAGAAAGCCCTCCTGTGACCATCTAAAGGGAAATCGAGATTCATCCTCAGGACCAGGCATGTTCGAAAGACCCTGCCTCATGGGCATGGCCTCTGATTTCACAAAGTTGATCTTGTAACCTGAAAAACCTCCAAATGCATTAATTCATTTGATCAGATGAGGCATCAAAACTGTTGGGTTCAATAAAAAGACAAGAATGTCATCTGCATTCAGTGCAATCTTATGCAACGTTGCCCCATTTCTGGAGCAGAAATATTGCGATCCATACATATTACCACCTCCAGTGGTGCAATTACCAATGTAAAAAGCAACGGTGCTAAGGAACAGCCCTGTCAACTGCCCTTAAGAATATTGAAATTGCTTGACCGCACACCATTGATAAGGATCTCGGCAAGAGGGTCATTATAGAAAACCTTTACTCATCTGATTAAGGCCTCACCAAGCCAAACCGCTTTAAAGTATAAACATTTTATGGCCACTCGTCACATGCCTTCTCCGTGTCTAAAGTGGTCACTAATCCTGCACCGATTGTTGTTGACATACTTGGATTATATTAAGTAATCTTCTGAAATCATTCAAAAACCTGTGACCTCTTATGAAAGCCCACCTGATCCTCCTTAACGATGGAGGGCAGCACAGTTTCTAGTCTTCGTGCAAAAGCCTAAGATAGGATTTTGAAATCAACATTCACGTGTGAGATGGGCCTACAGGAAGCATATTCCTGTGGACCCTTCCCTTTTTTAAGCATGAGAGAGATGTTTGCCTCTCTTAAAGATGGCAGGAGGAGGCCACGGTTATGTGAATCGTTAAACATACTAAGCATCGGTCCTGACAATATCATAGAGTCATAGAGATGTACAGCATAGAAACAGACCCTTCGGTCCAACCTGTCCATGCTGACCAGATATCCCAACCTTATCTAGTCCTACCTGCCAGCACCCGGCCCATATCCTTCCAAACCCTTCCTATTCATATACCCATCCAAATGCCTCTTAAATGTTGCAATTGTACCAGTCTCCAGCACTTCCTCTGGCAGCTCATTCCATACACGTACCACCCTCTGCGTGAAAAAGTTGCCCCTTAGATCTCTTTTATATCTTTCCCCCCTCACCCTAAACCTATGCTCTCTAGTTCTGGATTCCCTGACCCCAGGAAGAGACTTTGTCTATTTACCCCAATCCATGCCCTCATGATTTTGTAAACCTCTATAAGGTCACCCCTCTCCCTATAGCTCAAGTCCTCTAAAGCTCAGTGGGAAGTCTATCAGGACCAGGTGCCCTTCCATTCTGAAGCCGCCTCTCGGTCTCCTGCACTTCTTGCACCGACAGCGGGGCATTAAGGAGAGACACTTACTCTGGTCACTCCTGGGAGGTTCAAATCCTTAGAAAGAGACTCCATCCTAACACGCCTATCCTCTCAACTTTCAGACTGGTATAGTTCGGAGTAAACTATCCAAAATGATGTGTTAATCCTTTTAGAACCACAGGTTAAATTTCCAGTATCCCCCCGATCGAGGTAATGGCTTGGGGGGGGCACTCCTTTTCCTGGCAATATACGCCAAGTACTTGCCTGGCTTATCCCCATGCTCAAACAGCCTTTGCTTTGCAAATGTCGACTCCCTCTTAGCTGTCTGTGTGAGCATGGAGTTCAGTGTGGACCAAAGCACTGTGAATGGATGGGTTACTGGCCAATCCTGAATTAATGTTTTAAAAAGCCCTGAATTCAGTAGGGTAGCACGGTGGCACAGTGGTTAGCACTGCTGCCTCACAGCACCAGAGACCCAGGTTTGATTCCAGCCTCGGGAGACTGTCTGTGTGGAGTTTGCACGTTCTCCCTGTGTCTGCGTGGGTTTCCTCCGGGTGCTTCAGTTTCCTTCCACAATCCAAAGATGTGCAAGTCAGGTGAATTAGCCATGCTAAATTGCCCATAGTGTCAGGAGTGAATATAGGGTAGGGGAACGCGTCTGGGTGGGTCACTCTTCGGAGGGTCGGTGAGGACTTGTTGGGCCGAAGGGCCTGTTTCCACGCTGCAGGGAATCTAATCAAAAAGAATTCAGTAAATTTTTTATCCTTAAGGATGAAGGGATCCAGTTGCCAATGCATCAAACCTACCATTGTATCCTTACTCTTGACCGTTAGATACAGTGGAGTGTGATCAGAAATAGTGATATTGCCAATTGTACATGACACCATTGAGCCCAAATGCACTGTAGGAGTCAAAAAGAGATCACCCCTAGTTTGGCATTTGTGCTAATTCGTAAAATCCCTGCCAATAAGATGAAGGTGCCTCCAAACATCGGCCAATCCTAGTTCAACACACAAATTCCTTAATTGTTTAGATTGTGAAGAAGATATCAGGGTCCTTTGGGCAATCTGTCCACCCTGGGAACTATTAGGTAATTAAAATTCCCCACGCCTTATGATGATATGCTGAAATGTGAGGTCAAGGACTTGAGGGGGTGGGCCGGGCGAGATTAAACATTTAAGGTCCCATATTCCTCCCCATGTATCAAAGTTTTAAGGATTACAAATCTTCTGTTTGCGTCTTTACTACACTCTAACAACTCAATTGGGAGATCCTTCCTAACCAGAATGGCCACCCCCGCCTACTCCTTGTATTGAAAGATGAGAAATAAACCCAGTTATACCCATTCTTTTGCAATTTCAGATGCTCTGCATCATCTAGGTGTGATTCTTGAAATAGGGCAACATCCACCCTCTCCCTTTTAAGACTGGAAAGTACTTCTTCCTCTTGACCGATGAGTGACTCATCTTCATGTTCCAAGTACACCACCTGAACATATCCTTAGCCATTAGCACCTTTAACACCATTTAGATTCCAGATATTCGAATTACGAATCGCTGAGCTTCAGTACAAGAAAAGCCACAAAACACAAAAACTACATTATCAAAAACAGCTACAACCAACAAACCTATAAAACATGCAAAAAGTATGTACATCAAAAATGAAAAAACAAAAAAGCACCAAAGGCACTGATTGGAGGAATTTACCGCCCCCCCCCCCCCATCCCCCCTTTTAGATTAGATTAGATTTCTTACAGTGTGGAAGCAGGCCCTTCGGCCCAACAAATCCACACCAACCCTCTGAAGAGCGACTCACCCAGACCCACTACATTTAATCCTTCACCTAACACTACGGGCAATTTAGCATGGCCATTTCATCTAATTCACACATCTTTGGACTGTGGGAGGAAACCGGAGCACCCGGAGGAAGCCCACGCATTCGCTGAGTGAATTCAAAGGGGGCACCTACACATCCAAAAACCCTACTAACCATCCCAACCACCCTCTTAATGCCGACCAGCTAGGGTTGTGCCACACACAGACAGACAGACACACACACACACACAGACACACACACACACAATCCAGCAGAAAAAGAAAACAAGATTAGTAATATACACAACTAACTTAAAAATAAATATGTAACTCATCCCTTGGTATAACTTAGGAATTAAAGGTAAATACTTTGTCCATTGTGAGCATAATTTAACACAACTTATTAGCAAGAAAAGAAGACTCCACCAAGTGCTTTCTAAAAAAAGATAAACCCAAACAACTCTGTTGTCTGTGCCTATTGAATCATCTGGCTTAAGTCAGCATGTCCACAAAGTTCCTGGCTTTCTCTGGCAAGTCAAATAAATGCAGACCTGCACAATTTCTGATGTGAAAATTCAGAGCCTTCTGACTTTATTTCTTTAATCAGTCATGGAGCCTCTTTCACTGTTTTTGATTAACTGTTTCTGTTGTACTTTTACTGCCTCTACACTTAATACCAATCTGGTTCTTCTCAGTGAGGCTCCTATGTCCAACATTCCTCCAGTAAATCTTATAATTTCTCTTTACCAACCATGCTGTTTTGTTTCCTCTAGCGTTGTTGCTGCTGCTTTTAACTATTATGAATGCTTTCACCCCAGGATAATTCATACCAAACCTAGAGTTCATTAATTACCTTCAGTAATTAACTATTACTAACTATTTTCTCATTGAATCCTTGTGCCAAATTCAAATACATGCTTGCTTGCAGCAGGTTGGGGAGAGTCAGAACAACAGGTGAGGACATTCACGTCAAAATTGACTCTGACTGGACAGCCCACAAGCACTATAATTGGATAATCATGATTTTTCAAGATATTCCTGTCATCTTCTACATGGTGCAAGTATAGTATTATTTAATGGAGAAAGTGAGGTCTGCAGATGCTGGAGATCAGAGCTGGAAATGTGTTGCTGGAAAAGCGCAGCAGGTCAGGCAGCATCCAGGGAACAGGAGAATCGACGTTTCGGGCATAAGTATTATTTAATGCCTTACTCTTCATTTTCTTTTTCCACTTTGCACCGTGGTCTTCTTTGATTTGCACATCGCAAAGTTTTTTCCTCTCCCTTTGATTTTCTTTCAGTAGATTGACTGCTCAAAGTTTGTATAGTCTTGGAACCTAGGAGACAAATGCTTTTAATTATAATTTTACATTTTTAAAATTCTATTTGCATGTTGGTGTTTGCTTTTGTTGCTGATTACTTTCGTGTAGTCACCACCTAGCCACTGACTGATGACTACCTGGTTTGACCCAATCACAATTGAAGCTCATTGCAAGGTTTGGTCCATCCAAACTATTGTTAATATTGTCACTTCAAGTAAAATTAATTTTCTTGCCATTAATAACAAGAAGTTTAGGTTGTTTTAAAGATTATGGTTTTGCAAAAAAAAATCTTCTCAGTTTGTTATGTTTTCTTTAGCAATTATGGGAGAAACCACTTCATTAGATGCCACAGGCTTTTGTGACTATGGTAATGTTACAGTGAAGTTGTCTTTTTTAATATTTAGTTCGAAGTTGTGGATTCATGCCCAAATTTTCTTGTTGCTGGGAAGGCGGAGGTGTCTAGACAACTGGCTTAAGGGTAGGGAACTCTGATTCTGGTAAGGAGTTTTGTTTGTGTAAAGCTGAATATAGATGTCGACATGATCAGCCATTCTTATCTCGACTACTGGTCCATGTTTTTGCTGTTCATGAATGAATGTTTTTCAATGCATTTCTTTAAAGTGAAGTTTAAAAGAGATCCAGTTCTTTTATAAAAGGTGAAGTAAACTAAATAAAGAATGCTCTTACTGCGGTGCAGTGTTGTTTAATATGGTGTTGCAGGCTGTGGTGGAACATGTTTTGAATTCTCAAATTTCTCGTCGACAAATTTCTGACCTCAAAGGAAAATACGAGGCATGCATTAGAGCTCCCGTTGTAGCAATCTCCTTTTGACTAGCAATTGTATTCTGTTGATAGAGACTTAAAGATGTAAAATATTTTGTTGAGCCCACAGGAACAGGAAATATAGTTTGCATTGTGACTGAATTAAGTAGAAGCCGAAATTTTTATTTCCCAATGTCTGTTTGAGATACAGAGATTGCCAGCTGTGTGTCAAGCCTCACACTGCTCTATGGGGGTTTATGCTTGCAATGCATTTGTATAGCATGAATAATATTTAGTGTAAAACATTTCACTTGTATCCTTTTTCAAATAAAGACTGTGATGCTTGAATGTCTTATGGCACCTCCTTGGCGTTCATTATAATGTTGCGTAGATTAGATTACTTACAGTGTGGAAACAGGCCCTTCGGCTCAAACAGTCCACACCAACCCTCCGGGGAATAACCCACCCAGATCCATTTCCCTCTGACTAATGCACCTAACAAATGGGCAATTTACCATCACCCACTCACCTGACCTGCACATCTTTGGATGATGGGAGGAAACCTGGAGCACACAGAGAAAACCGACGCAGACACAGAGAATGTGCAAACTCCACACAGTCACCCGAGGCTGGAATCCAATCTGGGACCATGGTACTGTGAGGCAGCAGTGTGCTAACCACTGAGCCACCGTGCTGTTATATCTGATGTGATTTCAGAACTTTTGATTCTGCCACCTAATACCTATGTCAAATTTTGGTTATATTGTGTATCAAAAATAGCTTCCTGATATTGCTTTGATATTCTCCTTTTACTAGTTTGGACCTGTGATATTTTAATTTCATGTCTCGATTTATCTTTTTTTCTTTCATTATGTGCTTCAGTAAGTGTGTAAAACATTTCTTGTAACTGGGTGGCCGATATTGACATCTGAAAGCCCATTTGATTCTCTCCTCAAGTATCTCTACAAGATAGAGGTGTGAATGCACATTGACAGTAAACCATCTTCAGTCCACTATATTTTTCCATTTAGTGCAATCTGTACCATTAGCTCAGGATCCATAACCATCCACAACAAAGGGCAAAGCACTCAAGAATCAAGTGACTCTTGTTTTGACTCCAGTCAAAACACAATGACAAAAGTGACACATGCCAGGAAGCTGCATTCTTATTCTTCAAACTGCACAATAGAATAGCACAAGGAATCAGCAATTTAGTATTTAAAAGAAAGAAAAAGCAAGCTTCCTATTGTGTACAATGGTATCTTTGGCTTTATGAATTGATAATAAAAAAAATACAGATGCTGTCTTATCAATGACTGTCTCAATAATGTTGTTGAAAGGTCACAGCAAGAATTGGAAACTAATAGACTTGCAGCAAGTGATGCAAAGCCTATTTTTCAAACAGAGGGTGGTTTGTGTGTGGAATGAGAGTGCCAAAGGGAATGATAGTTGCAGATATAGTTATAACATTTAAAAGTTATAACGTGAATAGGAAAGGCTTAGAAGGATGTGGGCCAAACCCAGGCATGTGGGCCTAGTTTTGTTTAGGAAACTTGGGCAGCATGGACAAGTTAGATCAAAGGATCGGTTTCCATGCTGTATGACTCTGTGACTCTATAGGCCTCAGTGTGTAATTCATACATGCTTCTGGGCTGTAACATAGTTCAAGTGTACTGATTGCCTGAGCACAAATTAATTTACTGTAATGGTTATTTTAAATCTTTATGGCATGATTGATCTGTAGTGCATTGCCAAGAGACCAAGTGCTGGAATGTCAAATAACAGCATATAGTAAAGGTCTTTTGTTCAGCTATTGCCATTTTCTACATTATCTCCCCACAAAAACTGGGAACTTGCTGCAATAACAGAAAATGCTGAAAAAACCTAGCAGGTCTGGCACCATCTGTGCAGAAAGAAACATAGTTTAAAGTTTCGTGTCCAATGACTTTCTTCAGAATGGAATGCAATGTTTCTGTCTCTACAGCTGTTGCCAGATCTGCTGAATTTCTCCATTTTCTCATATTATTTACAGTCTCCATGTCCATATTATTTTCCTTTTATTTAGACACTGACTGCATCTGGCCACTGAAGGTTTGAAAAATGGCCAAATATAAAAGATGTTTATGTTCAGGAGGCAGCCTGTTGCAAAATTTATTCCCTCACTCCTTTCCTCACATGTCCGCTGAGTTCGATTGTATTCTGGTTAAATATTTATTAGAATTCCTACATTGTGAAAACAGGCCCTTCGGCCCAACAAATCCACAGCAACCCTCCGAAGAGTAACCCACCCAGGCCCATTCCCCTACCCTATATTTACCCCTAACGTATGCACCTAATCTATACATCCCTGAACACTATGGGCAATTTAGTATGGCCAATTCACCTAACCTGCACATCTTTGGATTGTGGGAAGAAACTGGAGCACCTGGAGGAAACCCACGCAAACACTAGGAGCATGTACAAACTCCACACAGAGAAGGAACTGAGGCTGAAATTGAACCCAGGTCCCTGTCGCTGTGAGGCAGCAGTGCTCACCACTGAGCTACCATGCTCATGACTTGATAGCTTCTCTATAAATCTGATGTGAGGCCTGAATGAACATTTCACATAATCTGTATGCAGAATCCCAGTACTCCACTCATTGGATGATCTCAGTTGAACTCAGAATGTGCTTTGCTGGTGATAACTGACCCCTCAAAGCCACACACCTGTTATTGTGTAATTGGTCCACTGGTCAGTCTGTAGTATCCTGAGGCAACTTCAGCTTTGTTTCTAATCTCTAGTTTACATTTCAAACTGCTGAGTGAACCCTTATTGAAATGAAATATTAATTGTTGCAATCTCCCATCCTAGAAACATTGCTTCTGTTACCCTGCCAAAGCTTTTTTTAAAACATTCTCGTGAATCCAGCCTCTTTTATTGGCCTGTGACACGTTCCAGCTCACCTTAAAGATAAGTTTCACTTTTCACCTGCATTTAAGTAATTTTAACCTTAATAAGGAATAATTTCTATATTTCCGCATTTTGTTCCATTCTAAGTAATTCTGGAAATTGTATAGCATGAAATGTAAAAATATTTTAATCACTGCATAGAATGAATTACTTTTTAAACTGCAGTGACTTAAGTAAATACAGCTATCATGTTGCAGCAGCAACTTCCTAACAGCAAACAAATGAATGAAATTAAAAAAGGACGAATCTTTATCAGATGCCCAAAACACTGCTTGCTGTTTTCTTTATTAATGCCACCTTTGATATGCACCTGACCTTCCGTTAGACCTGCCATTCATAGAATCAATGGTACTTCTAATGCAATGTCTGTCTGATAAGGGACTTAAACTCAGAACCATTTGATCCAGAAATGAATGAGCCAATAACTAAGCAAAACTGATCATAAGCTGTTCTGCTGTTATCATTAATCATAAAGATCCAACCATGTTGCCTTTGCCATTCTTATTTATGCTGTTCGTGGCTGAATGATGAAGAGCCTATTTGGGCTCATTCATTTCCCACATTCTGAAATATTGCCTTAAATACCTTTCTTTCAGTCCATTTGTAGCTTTCTTGGTAGCTTTATTAGTGTTTAACCTATCTGTAACTAGAAAAATCCAAAATTATGGAGCTTGCTCTTTAATTTATTCACTACCTTGAAACTTCTGATTCTGAGCACAAGCATCAGTTGCATTTTGACACTGTTGAACTCAAAAGCTTGTTGCCTGTGTTGGAAAGCTCTGGAACTCTGTATTTGAATACTTCAACAAAACCATTATCATTGACTTGAAGTTCTCTAGAGCCAGGCACCTTCCTACTTTTTAATTGCCTGGTATCAAAATCCATTTTCTCATCAAATCTCTAATTATTAGCAATCTGGCTTATTTAAAACTGCTGTGGAGATATTGTGACTGGTGGCTCTGACATTTTTTCATTACTGTGAAGGTGACAGTCTAGTGGTATTGTCACTGGACTGTTAATCCAGAGATCCAGTTGATGATTCCATCTCGGGGATTTGAATTAAAGTCTATTGATGATCATGAATTCATTGTCAATTGTTGGAAAAGCCCATCTGGTTCAATAATTATCTTTAGGGAAGGAACTGCCATTCTTACCTGGTCTGACATTCATGTGACTCAAGACCCACAGCAATGTGGTTGACTCTAAACTGCCCTCTGGGCAATTAGGGATGGGCAATAAATGCTGACGTAGCTAGTGATGCCCTTATCATGTGAATTAATTTTTTTAAACATGACATTCCTTGGGTTATATACATCTTTTGTGGAAGAATATATTTTCCTGTTTGGTCTGAAAGAAGAAAACCTGACATTTACTATTCATCATTCAGCCCCATCTGCTGTTTGCTATCTGATTGATTGATTGTTTTCACTGAATTTGTTAGCACCTTTCTACATCATTTGTCCTCAATGTATTTAAGGTTTCAGTTGTCCTGCAGTTCACTAACTGATCTACTAAGTCTTTATATTGTATGTGATTTTATCTAATAGTGTTTCTTTTAATTATAAAAAGCTATAGTTTCTTCACGTTTGTCACAGCTTAGCAAGTAGCTACAACTTTGTCTTTGATGCTCCACCCTTCGTCCTTTTTTAAATGTTGACATTCTTAGACTCTACCTCCTGACCCCAAGTAGATCTCCTTTATCCCCTGAATTGTTAAAGCTTCCTTGAAGAAGTTTGATTGCCCTTTTATATAAAGCTGTCAGTAAAGTGAATGTCCATCAAAGAAGTCCAGGTTTGGAAGATTATTGTGATGTTTTTCTTCTACTTCTAGATTCCTCTTTTTTAGTGTGTGGCCTCATAGTTCTTGTTCCCACAGTACTAGGATATAATGGTCTCCTGGACTCTGTTTCCCCCTAAACTACAAATCCAGAATCTTCTATGATCTTCAATCTCTGTAACTTTTATGGCAACATCAGTTTTTATTTTCCACTAATTCAGAATATAAATTTCATATGCAGTTCAATGTTTGAAGCTCTTTTCAAAAAAAGACCTCAGTGCCACCTAAACATAGCATGATTATTTGTGCTATCTGCCTTTAGTTCATTACTGTGATTTTTAAATGTAAACAAAAACACAATACAATATGCTGATACAAAATAACCATTGACAGAATGTTACTTTATTAATGTAATGACTTTAGAGAAACAGGATATTAAGATTTGTGGGTGGGGGGGATCATATGTTCATAAAATGTCTCCAATCTTTGAGGTTTTTTTTTAAAGTAAGATCATGGGTGATATTTTTTCAATTAGTCTTTTTTGTTCATATGTGACCAAATGAGTGCATTGCCGGGCTCCTGCTGTGTAGTAACATTGTTTGTAATTAGATAGACGTCTCAAGTATTAATGGAATCATTTTACAAGAAACATCCTTTTCTGAAAGCATTTTATTTATGACTTTAACATTGCGTCTGCTAGACCATTTAATAAGTGACTGTTGTCTTTACAAGGCATTTTCAGACATCATAATTGCTATTCTTGGATGTTTTAATTTTAGAACTTCTACTTGTTATGTCCCCTTGATATATTGTATATTAGTCTATACTTCTAGACTGCCATTTGTTTAACATTGCTTTTTGGAATAATATACTGGCTGAGACTCCTTTGATTCGTCAGATATTGACTCAAATTAGCTAAAGGGATGCTTTCTTCAATTGTTTTAATGGATTTTGAGTGTACATTGACAGATGGATTAATGTGCCACACTTAAAACTCGTATTTTTCATTCTGTTTGCAAAATCTACATTAACAAAATTAATTTTTTATGAGCTGTTTGTGTGAAAGCGGTTAACAGCAACTGGGTGAGGTAATGTCTTACTATAGACATAACCAAAGGCCATAAAACACTAAGCTCTGCTAGATATTGAGTAATCAATATATCAACAGTGGTTTATTGGTGTTAGATGTGTCTTGCTATTACTGTGATAGCACAGTATGTGTGTAGAATTGTAAATAAGAGTTGACTTAGATTTCAGCGTAAATTTAGCATTATTTCTAATTTTCTTCACAATAAAAGGACATTTTTGTAAATATAGATTTTGATTTTAAAAAATTATTGATTTCATCCCTGCTAATCCACTCTTAATTATTTTATATGCTCCAATGTTATACCATATTTGAGTGATTTTAAATTTATCCAAGGTATTATAAACAGAATGTTATTAAGGAGCAAAATGGCAAATGTAAAACATTAAATTACTCTGTTAAAGAAGTCAAAGCAGACAGTATATATGGATCTAAATCCCATGTATTTGGTGCTACTTAATAAGATTCTAAATAATAGTAATAATAAAAGCTGCTACTTAAAAGTTTAGATAGTTCACAACAGAAGAACCTACCCTTTAGCATTGAGCAATACCGAGCTTAATGGCTGCAGTCAGCTTGATTTGATATGGTTCAATTGTTGTCGACATGAAAGTCTGGCTCTAAAGTTCTTGATATACAGGGAGTACAAATTTTCCAACTTATTCTCCCTTTACAGTTCAATTTGATTAACTAAAAGGAAAATCTGATTTTTAATGGATTTATTGAATAATGGCCTTACAGTCTGGTCTGTTATGTGTACTTGCCTTGAGGAAGAATTCAGTATTTTCAATGGTTATTTTGGTCAAATGTATTTTTTAACAGACAGACACATTAAAATGTACTGTTCCTTGTGGCGAAAAAAATAGACTAAAGTCTGGTCTGTCTTCTTTACATAAGCTGACAGTTCCCATTTTCTTTTGTTTTGTTCTTTCTGTGTAAATACAAAATAATGAATTCAATTCTGGCGTTTAAAAGAACAACCACTAGCTCCTTAAGTGCAGGTACACTTAACCTATTTGAAATTAGGGTTTATATACAAATCAAAGGATTATACTGGAATCAATTTTTATTTTGCTGTTCCACTTTTTTGATGAATTAATTGGTTCCACTAGTAGTCGTCATAATGTCCACTAGAATTAAAGGAACATTTCAGGTTAATATGCTGCAGTGGTTTGTTTTTGAGTAATTCCTCCTTCTAAGAAGTAAATTTGGAAACCACATTTCAGAATAACTAACCTCCAGATTAGAGCTTCCATCTTTGCTATGCTTCTGAGGCTGAGATGGAGAAACATGATATGTTTTCAGCTCCTGTTTGTTCCCTGTCCACTCCACTGTTGATGGAAAACATTGAACAGCTGGCAAAAGAAGGTAGTACTTGGAACTGTGGGCAGGCGAAAGTATGTAGCATTTCCACAACAAGGCTTGGAAATGTGGCAAGATGGTGGCTTGAATTGAATGTCAGCCAATCACAAATATTGCTGTAGGCCTTAGAATAATTTTGCCAAGCTAGGCTCTCAGTTCCAATCAGTGGTGTCACAGGAAGGTAATGTAGAGAGTTTGATTATATTAAATAAGAATAGGACTAATATTCACAGATAAGGTATTTATAGAGCTTTATCCTAGAACTGTATTTTTGAATCACATGAGGCAGCATTTTTACCTTCATTACAAGCATACTAGGTCTATAGTACCAATTGTCATAATTATGCTTTCACTTTAAACTGTTAAAATTGGACTAGGCTGTTCCAGTGGCAAACCTATTCGACTGTACTGTGATTCTTCAAGTTATTTTGTAATTTATGGCACGGAGGGATGTCATTTATCTTATTTGTTTGTCTGTGGATAAAAAGCTATCCAACCTAAATGCACTTTCCAGCTTTTAGTCTCAATTCAATTCACTACATATTTATTGCCCATTCAGAAATTCATTTCAGGTACACTATTCCTATTAAAAGTCTCTCAAAAACAAATAATTAACAATAAATATTTTTTAAAAACCTCTGCAAGTAACAAGTAATGTAACATTCCATGTTGCCTCGATGCATTGCCACTTTATTTCCAGGTATACAGACAACACACAAACAGCTTTTCCTGGTGAGAGAGAGAGATATGAAACCTAAAGCATTTGAAGGTAACACCTGTACTATTGTTCAAATGCATTCCCAAGTACCTTCTAAATATTATGGTTTTGCTTGTATCATTTTTCAGACAGTGAATTCCAACTCTCCTCTGGTTGAAAACCCTTTCCTTGGCTTTCTTCCAATCCTTTTGCCAATTATTTTAAATCCCTCTTGTTATTGCCCCTTTATTAATGGAAAAAGGCCGTTCCTATTGGTTCTATCTAGACCGTTCATTTTTATTGGCCCTCAGCCATCAGTGTTTTAAAGAAAGGAATCCTAGCATATCCAAAAGTTCAATTCATGTTTAACTTGTCAATTGATAACAGTATCTTTCTAAATCTCCTCTCTGTCTTCGATCTAGTGTGATTATATCCTTCTTACAAGGCAGTGTATAACTGTATGCAATTTCCTTGTTATTCTGCTGATCATGACACCAAGTTAAACTAATCCCACTTACCTGGCCTTTGTCCATATCCCTCCATTCCTTGCATATTCATGTGCTTGTCTAAAAGTCTCTTAAATGCCCCCATCGTATCTGCCTCCACCATCATCTCTGGCAGCACGTTCCACGCTCCGACCACACTCTAGGTTTTAAAAAAAACATGCCCCTCACAACTCCTTTGAACGTTCCCACGTCGCCTTAGCTTTCTCCCTCTCACCAACATAAAATCTTTGTTGTTTTATTCTGTCTTGGTTAAGAAAGGATAGTATGTTGTCTATCATCTTGCTCACTTTATGTACCCATTCTGCCCAACTCTCTTAAGGAAACCATGGAGATGCACTCCAGGTTTCTTCTGTTTTTTTTCTCACTTTTCTCACGTCCTGCCACTTATTGTCCATTAACCACAAGATCTGCTACAAAAATTCACCAAAGATCCTTAGACAGTCCCTTCCAAATTGATGACCACTTCCATCTAGAAGGACAAGGGCATCAGATGCATCACCTGCAAGATTTCTACAACCACCACACCATCCCTACCACCACCGCCTCCCAAACCACTCATTATCCTGACTTGGAAATGTATCACTACAATGGTTCAAGAAGGCAGCTCACCTCCACCTTCTCAAAATCAACTAGGGACAGGTATAAAAATGCCAACAATGTCCATGTCCCAGAAATGATTTTTTTTTTAAAAATCACTTGTTTCGATTATCTTCCCCAAATGAATTAAGACACACTTCCGCATATTAAATCCTATTTGCATGTTTCTGCACACATTCCGTTGATATGATCTAGTCATGAGATTAAATACAAGTTTCTAAGAGGGTTTGCTACTCTGAGTGTAATGAAAATTCATTTTGATATGTCGCATGTCAAGAATTGTTTCCTGTGTATAGTTAGCAACGTAAATGTAACATTAGCTTCATGTGAATAAAAAAGTAAGTACATCAGAAGTTACACCACTTTACCACCTTGTATAAGATGGAAATTAGTGTAGAAATATATGATAAAACTATAGAATGGTTTCTAGTTAGTCTAACACAAACAATGCACTTTATTTCTAGTGTTTATAATAAGTATAAAGTCAGCAGTTAAAAGGCTTATTACTGAAACATATCGTTAACATCAACTAGCCTCCTAGAAAACTGGTGGGTTTGGACCATCCAGTTGACTTACAATTAATTTTATTAATTATCACTTGTTATCATCCCTGGAGCCATTCTTGTAACTTCTTCTACACACACTCTAAATGTAGTCATAACCTTCATATAGCATACTGCCAAATATGTACTTCATATTCCAGCTGAAGTCAAACAAGTGTCTTGCACAAGTTGTATGTCATGACTTTGCTCTTGTACACTATGACCCTATTGATAAAGCCCCCGATATTAACTGCTTTCTCTACCTGCTCTGCCAACCTTAAGAAGGTCGTACATGTATGGAATGAGCTGCTAGAGGAAGTGGTGGAGGCTGGTACAATTGCAACATTTAAAAGGCTTTTGGATGGGTATATGAATAGGAAGGGTTTGGAAGGATATGGACTGGGTGCTGGCAGGTGGGACTAGATTGGGTTGGAATATCTGGTCGGCATGGACAGGTTGGACCGCAGGGTCTGTTTCCATGCTGTACATCTCTATGACTCTATGATATATGCACATATACACCCAGGTCCATTTGTTCCTGCACCTCCTTTATGTATCATAGAACATAGAACATTACAGCGCAGTACAGGCCCATCGGCCCTCGATGTTGCGCCGCCCTGTCATACTAATCTGAAGCCCATCCCACCCACACTATTCCATGTACGTCCATTTGCCTGTCCAATGACGACTTAAATGCACTTAAACTTGGTGAATCTAATACCAATGCAGGCAAAACATTCCATACCCTTACTATTCTGAGTAAAGAAACTACCTCTGACATCTGTCTTACACCTATCTCCCCTCACTTTAAAGTTGTGTCCCCTCGTGTTTGCCGTCCCCATACTTGGAAAAAGGCTCTCCCTGTCCACCCTATCTAACCCTCTGATTATCTTGTATGTCTCTATTAAGTCACCTCTCAACCTTCTTCTCTCTAACAAGAACAGCCTCAAGGCCCTCAGCCTTTCCTCGTAAGGCATTCCTTCCATACCAGGGAACATCCTAGTAAATCTCCTCTGCACCCTTTCCAAAGCTTCCACATCCTTCTTATAATGCGGTGACCAGAACTGTACACAATACTCCAAGTGTGGCCGTACCAGAGCTTTGTACAGCTGCAGCATAACCTCCTGGTTCTGGAACTCAATCCCTCTATTAATAAAGGCCAAAACACTGTATGCCTTCTTAACAACCCTGTCAATCTGGGTGGCAACTTTCAGGGATCTGTGTACATGGACACAGAGATCTCTCTGCTCATCCGCACTCCCAAGAATCTTACCATTAGCCCAGTACTTTACATTCTGATTACTCCATCCTCACACTTGTCCACATTAAACTCCATTTGCCACCTTTCAGCCCAGCTCTGCATCCTATCTATGTCTCTCTGCAACCTACCACATCCTTTGTCACTATCCACAACTCCACCGACTTTAGTGTTGTCCGCAAATTTACTAACCCACCCTTCTAAGCCCTCATCCAGGTCATTTATAAAAATGAACAGCAGTGGACTCAACACCGACCCTTGCGGTACGCCGCTCGTAACTGGACACCAAGATGAACATGTTCCATCAACTACAACCCTCTGTTTTCTTTCATCAAGCCAATTACTGATCCAAACTGCTATGTTTTCCACAATCCCATTCCTCCGCATTTTGTATAATAGCCTACTGTGGGGAACCTTATCGAACGCCTTGCTGAAATCCATATGCAGCACATCAGCCGGTTTACTCTCATCTAACTGTTTGGTCACTTTGTCAAAAAACTCAATAAGATTCATTAGGCACGACCTACCCTTCACAAAACCGTGCTGACTGTCCCTGATCAGATTATTCTTTTCTAGATGGTTATAAATTCTATTTCTTATAACCTTTTCCAGCACTTCACCAACAACTGAAGTGAGACTCACTGGTCTGTAATTACCAGGGTTGTCTCTACTACCCTTTTTGAACAAGGGAACCACAATTGCTATTCTCCAGTCCTCAGGCACTATTCCTGTAGACAATGATGATTTGAAGATCACTGCCAAAGGCTTGGCAATCTCTTCCCTTGCTTCCCAGAGGATCCTAGGATAGATCCCATCTGGCCAAGGGGACTTGTCTATTTTCACACTGCAGTATTTCTAATACCCCTTCCTTGTGAACCTCAATCTCTTCTAGTCTAGATGCAAGTATCTCTGTATCTTTCTCGCCAATATTTTCATTTTCTATAGTGAACACTGTCTAAAAATATTTATTTAGTGCTTCCCCTATCTCCTCTGACTCCACACACAACTTCCCACTATTATCCTTGATTGACGAGAGTTAAATTAGGGCCATTCTTTTATTCCTGACATACCTATGGAAAGCCTTAGGGTTAACCCTGATCCTATCCACCAACAACTTCTCATGTCTCCTCCTGGCTCTTCTGAGCTCTCTTTTTAGGTCTTTCCTGACTTCCTTGTAACCCTCAAGCGCCCTAACTGAATTTTCACATTTTGTCCTAACATAAGCCTTCTTCTTCTTCTTGACCAGGGATTCCACTTCCTTAGTAAACCACGGCTCAGGCGTTCTATATCTTCCCCCCTGCCTGACAGGTACATACTTATCTAGGACACACAGGAGCTTTTCCTTGAATAAACTCCACATTCTTAATGTGCTCATCCCCTGCAGTTTCCTTCCCCATTCTACGCTTCCTAAATCTTTCCTAATTGCATCGTAATTTCCCTTCCCTCAGCTGTAACTCTTGCTCGGTGGAGTACACCTATCCCTTTCCATCACTAAAGTAAACCTGACAGAATTGTGATCGCTGTCTCCAAAGTGCTCACCTACTTCCAAATCTAACACCTGGCCAGGCTCGTTACCCAGTACTAAATCTAAAGTGGCTTCGCCCCTTGTAGGCCTGTCTACATAACACTCACATAGAGCCATAGAGATGTACAGCATGGAAACAAACCCTTCAGTCGAACTTGTCCACGTTGACCAGATATCCCAATCTAATCTAGTTCCATTTGCTAGCACTTGGCCAATATCTGTCTAAACTCTTCCTATTCATGTACCCATCCAGATGCCTTTTAAATGTTGCAATTGTACCAGCCTCCACCACTTCCTCTGGCACCTCTTTCCATGCCCCTTAGGTCTCTTTTATATCTTTCTCCTCTCACTCTAAACCTATGCCATCTCATTCTAGACTCCCCCACCCAAGGGAAAAGATTTTGTCTATTTATCCTATCCATGCCCCTCATGATTTTATAAACCTCTATGAGGTCACCCCTCAGCCTTTGACGCTCCAGGGAAAACAGCCCCAGCCTATTCAACCTTACCTGTTGCTCAAATTCTCCAATCCTGGCAACATCCTTGTAAATCTTTTCTGAACCCTTTCAAAGTTCACAACATCCTTCCAATAGGAAAGAAACCAGATTCTCAACATTGACCTTCATCTGCCACCTGTTTTCCTACTGCTCCAACTTTACTCTGGTCTTTGAGTTCTGCACTGTCCTCCTCATGGTTTACAATGCATCCAAGTTTCGTACCATTGCAAGACTTTGAATTTGTCTCTGGCACACTAAGACCTTGATCATTAACAAGCAAAGGTCCCATTACTGACCCTGGGGAGCTCCACTACAAATTTTCCTCCAGTTTGAAAAATATCCATTGACCACTACTCCGTTTCCTATTACTCAGCAAATTTGTATCAATATTGCTACTGCCCCTTTGATCCCATGTGTTAAACATTTCTCAGAGGTCTGATGTGTGGCACTGTTTGACTGACTTCTGGAATTTAGTGTCCTGTAGCCAACCAGGGAGCAGGCTATCTTGGAACTGATCATTGGTAATGAAGCAGAGTAAAGATCCGTAGGAAGTAGTGATCATAACATGATAAAATTTAATATTCAATTTGAGAATGAGAAACATGAGTCAGAATGACTGTGCTTAACTTAAATAAGGGGAATTGCATTGAAATCAGAATAGAGATAGCTAAATTGACTTGGGCAGATAGATTAGTAGCAATGATAGTAAGCAAATATTAGCAGGCATTTAAAGAAGTAATTCATAACTCTCAGCAAAAATAGATCCTAGCAAAGGAAAATCTACCTTTTTAAAGGATCCAAATCGCATCCAAAAAGCAGTGAAATATCAGAAAATGGAAAAGCGAAAAAAATTCCAGGAAAATCGTGACCAACAGCAAAGTGATAGTAAGTAAATTATTGGAACTGTGGGTTGGTAAGTGTCCCAGTCCTGACAGAATTCACTCTCTGATCGTAAAAGAAGTGGCCAGGGAGATAAGGTTCCCCACAGTAGGCTCTTATACAAAATGTGTAGAAATGGGATTGTGGGAGACAGAGCAGTTTGGATCAGTAATTGGCTTGATGAAAGAAAACAGAGGGTTGTAGTTGATGGAACATGTTCATCTTGGTGTCCAGTTACTAGCGGCGTATCGCAAAGGTTTGTGTTGGGTCCACTGCTGTTCATCATTTTTATAAATGACCTGGATGAGGGCTTAGAAGGGTGGGTTAGTAAATTTGCGGATGACACTAAGGTCGGTGGAGTTGTGGATAGTGACGAAGGATGTAGTAGGTTGCCGAGAAACATAGATAGAATGCAGAGCTGGGCTGAGAGGTGGCAAATGGAGTTTAATGTGGACAAGTGTGAGGTGATTCCCTTTGGTCAGAGTAATCAGAATGCAAAGTACTGGGCTAATGGTAGGATTCTTGGGAGTGCAGATGAGCAGAGAGATCTCTGTGTCCATGTACACAGGTCCCTGAAAGTTGCCACCCAGATTGACAGGGTTGTTAAGAAGGCATACAGTGTTTTGGCCTTTATTAATTGAGGGATTGAGTTCCAGAACCAGGAGGTTATGCTGCAGCTGTACAAAGCTATGGTACGGCCACACTTGGAGTATTGTGTACAGTTCTGGTCACTGCGTTATAAGAAGAATGTGGAAACTTTGGAAAGGGTGCAGAGGAGATTTACTAGGACGTTGCCTGGTATGGAAGGAATGTCTTACGAGGAAAGGCTGAGGGCCTTGAGGCTGTTCTCGTTCGAGAGAAGAAGGTTGAGAGGTGACTTAATAGAGACATACAAGATAATCAGAGGGTTAGATAGGGTGGACAGGGAGAGCCTTTTTCCAAGTATGGGGACGGCAAACATGAGGGGACACAACTTTAAAGTGAGGGGAGATAGGTATAAGACAGATGTCAGAGGTAGTTTCTTTACTCCGAGTAGTAAGGGTATGGAATGCTTTGCCTGCATTGGTAGTAGATTCACCAAGTTTAAGTGCATTTAAGTCGTCATTGGACAGGCAAATGGATGTACATGGAATAGTGTAGGTGGAATGGGCTTCAGATTAGTATGACAGGGCGGTGCAACATCGAGGGCCGATGGGCCTGTGCTGCGCTGTAATGTTCTATAATTACATTGATTTTAATTTTACAAAACTCCCTTGATTCAGGGGTAGTTTCATTACATTATTGGTAGCTCCATTCTTTACAGATAATAAATATGACGCCTTAATTCAAAAATGGAGTGAGACAGTGAGCAGCAAGGTATAAATCCGTTATCTTAACACCTGTCTTAGGGAAAATGTTGGCTATTATTAAAGGAGTTACAGCAGGACACTTGAATATATTCAAGGTAATTGGATAGAATTGACATGGTTTAATAAGATGGAAATCATCTATTGAAGATCTTTTGAAGAGTTAATATATGCTGTGGATGAAGAGAAACCAGTGGCTACATTGTACTTAAATTTACAGAAGGCATTGATAAGGCGCCAGCACAAAGGTTACTGTGAGAGGAAAAAAGCTTATGATGTAGAGGGTAGCATATTTGCATGAATGGATTATTAGCTGGCTAACAGGAAGCTGATTAGGCAAAACTATCTTTTTCAGTTTAGTAGTGAATGGTGTGTCACTAGGTCAGTGCTGAGACTTCAACTGTTTGTAGTAAATTTAAATGACTTAAATAGGTAAGAGAAATTGTGAAGACAGCATAAAGTTACAAAAAGTTATAAAGAGGTCAGGTGATTGGACAAAGATCTGGTAAATGGAGTATAATATGGGAAAATGTGAAATTGTCAATTTTTGCAGTCACATTTAAAAACATATTATCTAATGGTGAGAGATTGCAGAGCTTTGACATGCAATGGGGGTTCAGGTATCCTCGTACATGAATCAAGAGTTCGTATGCTGTTGCAAGGGGAAATTGGATACTAAGGGAAATGATATTATGTTTCAGTTATACAGAATACTGGTGAGACTTCATCTGGAGTACACTGCACAAATTTGTCTCATTGTGTAAGGAAAGATAAATCTGTTTGAGCTAGTTCAGTGAAGATTTGCTTTGCTAATACTTGAAGTAGGTTGGTTGTCTTCTGAGGAACAGTTGGACAGGTTGCACTTATCTGAAGTTTAGAAAAGTAAGAGGTGGCTTGGCTGAAACATCCAAGATCCCAAGGAGACTTGACAAGCTGGATGTGAAAGGATGTTTCATTTTACGGGGGAATCCAGTACTAAGGTGGCAGCTTAAGTACAGAGGTCACCCATTTAAAATCTAGATGAGGTAAAATTTTTGCAGCTCTCATCCTGAAAGGTGGTGGAAGCAGAATCTTCGAATATTTTGAAAGCAGTGGCAGTTAGATTCTTATTGTCAAGGGGGTGAAATGTTATTACAGGTGGGTGTGAATGTGATTAGAAGTCACGAGCAGATCAATCATGATTGTATTGAAAAGCAGAGCCACCTCAAGGAGTTGAATGGTGTATTTCAAATCCTAATTCAAATGTTTGTGTGTATCAGCAAATTTGACAAACTTGCTCACTTCAGTCAAGTAGTCCACAAGGTTCTCTAAGTTGTTGCATCTATTGTAATTTAAATTAAATGTGATATTTTTGTGAATAGTTTTGGAATACTATGCTGAGAAATATTGACAAGATTAGGCCATTTAACAATTTAGAAACAAGTTGCCATTCATTTATTGGTGGTGAGCTAACAATTGTTTGATATGTGAGTATGCTGGAAATAGAAGTGTATGACAGCTATCAATCGGAATTAGGTGAGAACTGGAAAGAATTTAAAAGTGAAAGTTGTTATAATGGAAAGCTTGATGAATTTTGATATTTATGGCCATTTGTTTTTTTTTTGTCTTTAAAACAGGGAATGAAAATCAGCCTGGACTTCTGGTGAAGTTCATTGATCTTGTAAATCAATGTATTTTTATTTGGAATTTTATGAAGTTGAAGTAATATGAAACATTAACTGTAGCCTTGGGTGAGGACACAAACAAGTGTAGTATGCTAGAGATTGACGTGAAGTGCAGAAGGCTTTATGCCACAAGTGGAAATCCCTAGGCTCTTTGAAACTTTGGGCATCCCAGAGGCATCCAGCAGGATGTTGTTGCAGTCCTCCAATTTTTTTAACCAAGAACATAATGCTGCCTGTATCAATTATTTTTATTAATTCAGTCTTGAGGGCAAGGAAAATGAGTAGCATCAAATTAAGAATGAATCCAACGCAAAACAATTGTTCAAGATTGTTTAGAGTTTCTGTTTTGCTTCAACCCAGATAGTGATACATAACTTGGAAATAGTCACTAGATCAAGTTTTGTCAAAGAAAATGAGATCATCACAAGTAGGATAAATGTAATGATATAACATAAATTTGAGGACCGCTGTTTAACCTGTGTTTGTAGAGTTGCCTGTTTGATTATCTGCTCACATTGAAAGTTTTAACTCGTGAAATCTTCCCAATGTCTTGTTAAGGCATCAAGTAGCAGGAGAGTTCCAGATTAGCCAGTGTTGAATTAGTTGATAGTATCCAAATTGCTAGGAAGATTGATTGATCTCCCTAATTCAAGAAATGGATAATTAGCCAATGTTCGCACTCCTCAGTAGAAACTCTGGTATTCCAAAGTTTCTTTGTCAATTGAAGACAGGATAAGTATCCTCTGTATTTCCTTGAATTGAATGGCCTTCCACAAAATACCAACTTTTGGCAGATTTGAGAGCTTTATAGATACCTACTGTACTCTAGGCAGAAGAGACAAAAATTAACGATAGGCATGAGATGTGTAGCGAAATTATTTGCTTGATGAACAGCAATTTTAACATAATCATATTTCATAACATTGCAGGAGCTTGAGGTTATGCTGCCTGTAAAAGTTTTGAAATCAATTTGAATATTTATGTAAGCAATCATTAAAAAGTGCATGCAGATTTTAATTGTTTCAGCTGTAGTGTGCATCAAACAACGAGTGCACTAGTTAATATTACCTCAATCATCCAATCTAATTCCCTGATCTCTCAGTGATTCAGTCTCAAAGCAACAGTCTTCCCTACTGCTGACAAGTATGAATGAGTAAGCAGCAAAACACAATTTTTACTGCGAACCAGTTAATAGTTCTGCACCATACTTTATTGATAAACCACAAAGCCACAATGATTGGGAAGTGTGTAATGAGGATACAATTGTTTTTCATGTTTAAGATGATGTGGACTCATCTGAAATGCTTTGATTAAAATGAGCTTGCAGTCTTACTTTTAACTGATAAGTATGTAAATGCAATTTGAGTGCACACAATGACATTGTGTCAAAGTTTGTTTTGGATTTAGGGCATTATCTTTTGCTACTGTACTGGAATTGGTTGGGCCAATGTATCAAAGCAGTACCTTGGCTGTGCATAGTCTCTGTACATATAGATACTTATTGAATTTACTATCTACCAGCTGAAGAGTTGGAATGCCTACAGTGGAATTATATGCTTCAAATATTCTGTAAGCAGATGGCTATCTGATGGGATCATTTAAAGGAAATTATACTGTTGTCTGCAATTTATAGCATGCTTTCTCAAAATTTGGAGATAATAGTCACTGCATTGATGAAGTGATATAATGTGTTCTAATACCATTTATGTCACATCCTATTTTGCGTGCTGATACCATAAAAGCTATGGGTGAGCTGCAGGGGTTTTTCCACATAGTTCAATCTCATTTTGAGGTAGACAGGGACAAGTGAAAGGAACATTTTTGAAGGATAATCTTGTAAAGAAGATAGTATAAAAGTTCATTATAGATTGTTTCTAACCAACAAAAAGGTCTGACATCAGTGTAAGCAATTTGTGGGAAAAATGTTCTCTTTGCTAGTGCCTTTTTTGCCTAGAAAATATAGAGAAATGTTCCAATTCAGTCAGTACAAAATAAATCAGTGAACTGATTGGCATTTTTTTTAATCTAGTGGTACGTTCTTTCAGAAAATGTCTTCTGCTACTGAGTAACTTTATAATAATGTTTGGTGTAGACAACACTGTAAAATGTCTCCTTTCTCATCACATGAGAGATGCACAGAAAGGATTACTAACTATAATTGTGCTTATTAGCAGTGCAAACAGAAAGTCAAATTGCTAAAGAAAAACCTCCTAGCTGGAATGGTCTGAACAAAAACACGTTAGGTTGACTATTTTTTGAGTGATGATTGGAAGTATATCAAGACTGTACTACACTCTTGGGTTCGAATTACTATATAAACTGTTTGACGTCATCCAAATCCCTCAAGTATGGTACAGATTTGTAACCCACTGCCAGCTGTTTATTTTCCATGTACACTTCCCAGATGGTGAACTGACCTTTCTGATTTTTCAATGAGAAACAAAATATGCAGATAACGCAAAACACGTGTTGCATTAGTTTGTTAGAGCAACCACAATTAGTTGTTTGTCTGTAAACAAGATGCTTTATTATGTTTCATATATTGAATATTTAGTGCTACTGAATTTCCAAAGTCTAATTTCTTAGATTATTATGGAACCAGGCACTTTCATTATGTGGAGTGAAATGAGGATTGTTTTCCTTGGAGCAGAGAAGGTTGAAAGGAGATTTGATAGAGGTATTCAAAAGTTTGAAAGGTTTGCCTTGAGAAAATGATCCATTTTTATTAGAAACAGTGTTTGTAGCTAAAGGACGCTACAAACGTCCTTTAGATAATTGATTCAATACCAAAATGAAAAATATTTACAGGGCAATGGGGGCAGAACAATAAAATGTGACAAATTTAATAACTCTACCAGGTTGACAAATGCATAACAGGCCAAATGATGCTTCTTTTACATTTGAACATACAAAGTAGGAGCAGAAGTAGACCATTTGGCTCCTCCAGTCAGCTCAACCATTCAATAAGATCATGGCTGATGCCTCTGTTTTGAATGCCACATTTCCATCTATCTCCAGTCACACTTTGATTCTTTGATGATGAATTAGAATTGAACCATGGAATTTGACTGCTAGTGATATCCGTAGAGAAACAGTTTACTTGTTTTCTTACTCTGGTAGATTAAAACTGATACAAATCCTTTTTTTAATAAATGGGGCAACCATTTATGAACCAATCATGATCTTCTGATTCAAGAAGCAGTCCTTTCTGGGCTACATAGTCCATGTTGTTTTCAATCTATGACTTGATTTATAAAATAATGCATTCTAAAATAACGCAACTATTTTTGAAGTCCTGTGCAGCTGTAAGTCTTCCTGTAATCAACATGCATTGGAAAATAAGATATCGGAAAATAGATGTTCAAATGTACAGGACATTTTTTGAGACTTACAATTTTGTTGACTCTAAACAGTATATTTTGAATTATCCAATATTTAAGATATTAAATTTGAAAATCTGGGAGAGATTAAAACAGGGCAGCACCATATGTCTAATTCGGTTTCTGTTAAAATAAGTGTGAAATATTGTTGCTATGAGAGAAGTACACTGTTGCCACTAAGTGAAGCACTAACTGAAGCCATCCCATATGGGAACAGGAGGAATAGTCATTGATGCATGTTGTCATTCCTGAGTAGTTTGCTGAAGATAAATTCTAGCAATGGCAGAAGATAAGATTACCTAAAAGAAGCACGTAGCCTGGTGAAATATATGCAAAATAAATTACTTAAAAGTAATATCTTTTAAAACACCCAGTTAATGGATTTTCATTGAGACATTGCTGTATATGATAATGAAATAAAACAGTAGATGCTGGAAGCTGGAAAAACTCAGCAGGTTTGGCAGTATCTGTGGAGAAACAGCAGAGTTAACGTTTCAAGTAAAAGAAGTCCAGTTCTGAAGAAAGGAAATGGAACTCAGTAAGTTAATGAAATATTCAAATACACCTTAAAGAGACTTCAGCGGTTGAAGGGTTAAATAAGCTACTCATTAAAAGTCTGACTAGACGTTTCTGGTATTTCTAAACATTCTTCTTTGTTTCCAGGTACACATCAGTTTTTCTGAATTAAATTTGTTTGAGAATTCTATGCTAAGAATGTCAATGCCATTCTTAATTTAACGTGCACTCTAGTTAATGAGCACAGTTGGATGTTTTAATAAGAAAATGCTGTCAAATTTGATGAGCTTTTACTCCAGTTGTAAATGTGTTGGTCGATAAAATCCTAAAAGAGAAGTGTGCTAATCTGGATATTAATTTTTCAAAGTAATCAGCACAGCACAACATAACAGCGGTGAACAATAAGCCATGATACTTTGCAGGATACCTGAAATGTGCATATGATGTAATTTAACTGCTAGCAACATAAATAATGTTCAGTAAAAATGTTCAAAATTTTAAAATTTGATTTGCCATGAATAATTGTTCAGTATAACACTTTCACACTGTTGTTGCATCTACATTATTTACAATGTAATAAACCAGCAACGGCTAATCTTGAAATTGACAATGATCTCATGCTTGTGTTCTATTATCACATTTAATCTCATCTGTCATTGTAAAATTGTCCAATAGCAATTTGGTATGTAGACCATAATAAAAGAGTTACCTAAAATGTTTCTTTTTTTTTCAGATTAAGAAATATTTTGAACTGGAACCACTTGCAAGGGGTCAGCAATGGATCCTTCAGCCTTGTTCTGTCGAGAACATGGATGCTGTAAGAGAAGGCTTCAGTCAGTTTATCAGCTTGCTTGAAGAAATTGATCAAGAGCACATTCCAGGAAGAATATGAAATCTGCACTGACTGTTGTTTAGATCACTGAAATGAAAACATTTCTGAAATCCTTACACACTATCAAAACTTTGTAGTATTCAAATAACATTGTTGAAACTTCATTTTAAATAATTGTTTTATACGATCCAATTCTTACATATTGAAGCAAATAATTTTGAAACCGAACTAAAATATCCAGAATCAAATGAAATATGAAATCAATTTAAATTTAAATCTGTGAAAAGTACTGTTCAGTTTTCTACTACTTTTGCCATTTTACTGTATTTGCATGATATTTCAGTATGTAATCATTTATGCTACCATAATGGTGGGAATTTTGAAAATGATGATCAATGATGACTGTAATCTGTGTTGTTGAACTAACCTGTATGCTGTCAGAAGTAGTCTACAATGATGGGCAGATATGGAGTTTTGCACTTTGCTTCTGATTTCTGTAAGTTATTAGTGTGCACAATTCAAAGAAACTGACCAGTAACCATTGTGAGAGCGCATTTGTAAATCATCTGAACAGAAAAGAAAGTTTTGCTATTGTAAATCCCAATCATGACTTGTATATGATTTGAAACTTGGTGTTAATGACTGTTGAATCTTTGAAATTATGCCAGACAAATTTAAAAGCTCCCTATAAAAGAGAAAACAAAACAAGTCATCGGCACTGTGTTTATATATGTATATTACTGTCTTTATCTAACACTGCTCTTGAAAGAGCACAAGTTTTGATAGCATGTCTGTTCTACAGTCCATAGACAAAATAGCATGCTTTTGCTTGAATTTATTTAAGGATTTTTTTGAAAGAAAACATTTGTCTTTAATCTTTCATTCATTTAATCAAAGCTGAAAATTAGATGATTTGTTTGATAATGAAGTCTTATTTCTTGTATTACTGTGCAATCAAATGAATGCAATTTGGATAAAAACGAACAGTGCTAATTTTGTCTTAAATTTTAACATTTTAAATGAAATGTATTATTCTAAGAATTTGAGAGTTCTAAAACATTAAGTATTGAAGACACTGTGGTAGATGTTGCTCAAGCCATCTGTCAAATTACTTTGTGTGTGTGTGTGTTTTGTGAATGTATGCATCAGCCTTGCACTCCTTCTCAAACCTGGGACTGTCTGCAACTCTTCAGTAAACAGAATGAAAACACTATCAATCAATACTCACCAGCAGCTGTTCCTGACAAGCCTCTGTCTGACGCCTAATGCCTTCCAACTGTCGGCATAGTTCCCTCCCCGGCTACTGTCACCATCTCTCTCCGACTATTCGTTTTCACATTGTCTCTTCGCTTGCAGTTTAAGAATTTCAGATGGTGTTCTTAGATTCTTCTGTTGGAATTTGTATTTTTGTATCTCTTCAGTGTGTATTTGTTGCATGTTTTGCTGTGCATACTGTAAAGCTGCATTTATCCATATGTATACCTCTATTTTATAGTAGGCTTGCTGCATTTATTGTATTTATAGAAATTTTAGAAATTTTTATACACTAGTAGGACATAGCTGCTTTTTTAAGTCTGTGAAATCATCCATATTTTTAAATTTTGTATCTTTATTACTGATAATGTTACTTGTTTAACTGGCACATAGCCTATCTTTGTACTGAAAATACAGCTACTGTATTTAGCAGGTAACTAACCAGTAAAGCCAAATAAATCAGAGATTATTCTCAGATATTTGCTGTTCATTAATAACAATAAAGGTACTGCTGAATAGAAGTGGCTTGTTAATATTCCCAAGGGACAGTTACAGACTCAGCTTTAGTTGCCAATTCAATAGTAAATATGGAAGGTGAATTGTTACTACTTCAATTATAACTTTTCCTTTGACAAGAAGTGAAGATCATGGACAAGCGCATGCACACTTGAAGAAACAGATGCCCACTACTGAACTAATTTTGACTTGTTGTACGTGGACTTTTAGGGTTTTATTTAACCACTTGGTGACTGAAGTCATATATAACTAAGGCAAAATACGACTGGTACTTGAAATCAGAAATAAAAAAAGAAAATGCCGGAAATACTCAACAGGTCTGGTAGATTCAGGAAAGAGAGAAATTGATTTAATGTTTCAGGTCTGTGACCATTCATCAGAACAAAATTTAAAATTGGGAAGAGAATAGGTTTTGACTGATTCATTTGCTTGAAACGTATTTGTGATAAGTGAAATTACATTATGCAGTGGGGCGCAACACAGCATAATGAAAATTGGCTTAGTGTCGCATTGTGTTGATGGTGGTATTTGGAATTTGTTAAAAGCAGTCAGGTATGGAATCCTGCTTTATATTTTATCTATTATTACAGCTAAAGAAAATTCTTTTTAAGTCCTCTCTAACCTCAAATTCTTTTATACTTCAAAGAAGCTGCTCATGTTGAATTATTGACCATGGCATGGGGTGTTATTTGCCCCCTACCATTTTTGGTTGTTGAAGACAGCATGTGGGAAACCATAGTGCAGTAGAATGCACGATTAATCTGACACCTTAAGGAGTTCCTGATTTCAATTGTATCATTATGGAGAGATACAAAGAGATTTTCCAGAATTAGTAGAGGAAATAGGGAAAGGACTAATATACTCTTGTCTTAATTGACTAAATTCTAGTACTTCAGAGTGTACTGGGGTAGATCCTGAGTTGTATTCTTTAAATAGGTGTTTAATCTTGGGGAATATTTTAAGAAAGAAAAACTGATATCTTTCAAGTGCCACAGCAATATATTTGTATACTGTAAATTTTGTGTTAATACTCATCCATTTTATGCTGTCTGAATGTTTAAAATATATAGGTGAATAGAAAATTCAGCCGTATATGAAAATAGAATTTCTGCAGCAGTTTAGTCAATATGTAAAAGGGAGGTTAAGTTGATGTTTTTGTTTTAATCCTTAATCAACCACCAATAATATGAGTGTCAAGCTGCTATTTTCATTCAGATTTGTTGAATATGTGGTTTTTATATTTTTTTCCCCACAATGGTTATGCCCTCAAATATTTTAACATGTAAAAATAATGAAAATGTGACACAGTTTGCTTGCAATCATATTTAACTGTTTCAGCTGTTAAATGATTAAAATGCACATTTATTGTAAGCCACTCCAATTGTAAATTAAAGCTGTACTGCAGATCAGTGTAGGTATGACCTGCCAAACAGAATCACAACTGCCTATGATGTGTGACCAATTTTATCTTCGCTGCTAAATAACCTGGTTTTCATGTACTCCTTTATTGTGTGATTGTTTAAAATAAACCTGGAAGAAGTAAATACAGTCTGTATGCTAAATAACTCTGATGTATTACAATATTAATTTGATGAAATTAGAATCATGTGAACTTAGTAGATTCTTAATTATCCTCAGAATAACATCACTGTGACAGTTTGTGTTATACCTTTATCATATATAGGCCATTCTGTTTTTTTTTTCGCTGCTTCATTAGCATAGTACCTGATGCCCAAAGCCTATATAAAATGAAAATGCCACATTAGGAGTCTGTTGGAAACCTTCAAGATTAACTTGAGAGTAAATCATGCAGTAGAAATATTGTTCTAAATCCTCATTTGGAACTCTTTTCATTAAAATCTTTTTGAAAAAAAAGGTTGTTCATCATTTTTATTTTAAATTCCTATTTTGCAGAGAGTTGTGTTGCTGAGGCTTTCCATCTTGCATTCATCAGAACAAATGCAAAAATACCAAAATTCAAATCACAACAATGTATACCACAAGTGAAAAGAGTGCTTATTAATTTTACTGTGACATGCAGTTTCAATGTGAGTAAATTGTTGAATTCCCATATTTAATTGATCAATATTGGGTGAGAATAACCTAACCTATGCATCCCTCCATGTGCATGTCCAGCAGTCGCTTAAATGTCCCTAATGACTTTGTTTCCACCATTACCACTGGCAACACATTCCATGCATTCACAACTCTCTGCATAAAGAACCTTCCTCTGACATCCCCTCTATACCTTTCTCCTAATATCTCAAAACTGTGACCCCTTGTGCCAGTCAATCCTGCCCTGGGGAAAAGTCTCTGGCAAATTACTCTATCTATGCCTCTCATTATTTTGTATATCTCAGTCAGGTCACTTCTCTTCCTCCTTCTCTCCAGAGAGAAAAGTCCGAGCTGAGTCAACCTCTCTTTGTAAGACCAGCCTTCCAGTCCAGGCAGCATCCTGGTAAACCTTCTTTTCACCCTCTCGAAAGCCTTCGTATCTTTCCTATAGTAGGGTGACCAGAACTGGACACGATATTCCAAGTGTAGTCTCGCAAGGGTCTTGTAGAGCTGCAGCAAAAACTCGTGGCTCTTAAACTCGATCCCCCTGTTAATGAAAGCCAAACACCATAAACTTTCTTAACAACCCGATCCACCTGGGTGGCAACTTTGAGGGATCCATGTACTTGAACACCAAGATCCCTCTGTTCCTCCACACTGCCAAGAATCCTGTCTTTAATCCTACAGTCAGCATTCAAGTTTGACCTTCCAAAATGCATCATTTCCCATTTATCCAGCTTGATCACCATTTTTCAGCCCAGCTCTGCATCCTGTCTATGTCGCACTACAGCCTGCAATAATCCTCAATACTATCAATAGCATCTCCAACCTTTGTGTCATCAGCAAATTTGCTAACCCACCCCTCAACCTCCTCATCCAAGTCATTTATAAAAACTACAAAGAGCAGAGGCCCAAGAACAGAGCCGTACGGGACCCCATTCGACACTGCCCTCCAGGCAGAATACTTTCCAGCTACAACCACTCTCTGCCTTCTGTCAGCCAACCAATTCTGAATCCAGATAGCCAAATCTCCCTGTATCCCATACTTCCTGACTTTATGAATGAGCCTACCATGGGGAACCTTATCAAATGCCTTGCTGAAGTCCATATATACCACACCCACTGGGTGACCTTCATCGACCTGTCTCGTCACCTCCTTAAAGAACTCATAAGATTTGTGAGGCATGACCTGCCCCTCACAAAGTCATGCTGACTGCCTTTAATCATGCTATGCTTTTCCAAATAGTCATAAATCGTATCCCTCAGAATTCTTTCCAAAACCTTGCTGACCACAGACGTAAGACTGACTGGTCTGTAATTGCCAGGGATTTCCCTATTACCCTTCTTGAAAAGAGGAACAACATTTGCCTCCCTTCAATCCTCCGGTACGACTCCCGTGGAGAGTGAGGAGGCAAATATCCTCGCCAGCAGCTTAGCAACCTCCTTTCTCACTTCCCGGAGCAACCGAAGATAAATCTGGTCTGGCCCTGGGGACTTATCAATTTTAATGTTTGCCAAAATTTCCAGCAAATCAACTTCATTCATCTTGATCTGTTCAAGCCTGTTTCCCAGCTCCTCAAAGGTCTCATTCACAACAAGGTCCCTTCCCTTACTGAAAGCTGAAGCAAAAACTCAGGGTTTCCCCTATCTGCTCAAACTGCACACACAAATTCCCTGCACTATCCCTGACTGGCCCTACCTTCTCCCTGATCATTCTCTTATTCCTCATGTATGAGTAAAATGCCTTTGAGTTCTCCCTAATCCTTCCTGCCAAGCCTTTTTTGTGCCCCCTCCTGACTTTCCTCAGTCCATTTCTGAGCTGCTTTCTAGTAATCCTGTAATCCTCTAAAGCTATGCTAGATCCTTGCTTCCTCCACCTTACATAAGCTGCCGCCTTCCTTTTGACGAGAAGCTCCTCTGTTCTCGTCATCCAAGGCTCCTTAATCTTACCCCTTCTTGCCTGTCTCAGAGGAACAAATTTGTGCATCACTTGCAACAAGTTCTCCTTAAACAGTTTCCACATGTCTGTTGTGCCTTTTCTGTGGAACAATTGCTCCCAACCTGTGCTTCCCAACTCCTGTCTGATAGTGTCATAATTTTCTTTTCCCCAATTAAATATTTTCCCTTGGTAACTGCTCCTTTCCCTCTCCAAGGCTATGGTAAATGTGGGGCAGTTGTGGTCACTCTCACCAAAGTGTTCTCCCACCATGAGATCTGCCACCTGTCCTCGCTCATTGCTGTGCACCAAATCCAAAATGGCCTCTCTCCTTGTCGGCCTGTCTACATACTGAGTAAGGAAACCCTCCTGGGCACACCTGTCATTTTGGTTTTCACAATCTCCCAAAATATTTTACATGTACTGCTCAGCAAATGTCCTAAGTACGTCATTAATTCCCTTCAATGCTATGGGGTTTCTATCTTCAAAGAATGGTTCAGAAGGCTGGTTAGATAAGCAATATGTAAATAAGAGAAATGATGAGGGATCGTGAAGCAAACATTGGAGGCTAACGTAAAATGGAATGCCAAAGAATGCCAGAGTCATATAAACAGTAAAAGAGTAGTAAATAGAGAAAGAGGAATGATTAGCAACTAAAAAGGTGATTTGTACGTGACAGCATAAACCATGGCAAAAATCCTGAATGCCTACTTTACACCTGTCTTCACAAAGGGCAAATATGCTATCCAAGCCATAGTGAAAGAGTTGGGAATTGTCACTGGCCAATTTTAAAATTGGTAATTTAAATCAAATAAATTGTCTACGCTTCTAAGACATTGGGAATGGATGAGATGCGTCCAAATATACTGAGAGATTACTCTAGAATTTGCCGAGGCACTGGCAGTAATATTTTAGTTTTTTATCCCTTGGATGACTCCAGAAAACTAGAGCATTGCAATGTTTTTGGGAGTTGGGGGAGGGGAGTGGTGAGTAGACTTGAGTCATGATTCTATGACTTAAATGGACATTTTCAGAAAGTTCCAACTGCAAGGAGATTGTCAGTGGATGTTGTCCCGGTCTTGTTGCATTTGTGCATACACTGTTTCAGTATTGAAGAGTGGCAGATGGTTTTGAACATTGTGCAATCACAAGTGAACATCCCTACTTCTGACTTTATGATGGGAGGAGAAAGTAATTGTTAAAGACTTTTGGATCCATGATTCTACCCTGAGGAACTCCCACAGAAATGTCCTGGAGTTGGGATGACTGATCCCAACAATCACAAACATCTTCCTAAATGCCAAGTGTGGTTCCAATCAGAGGAAAATTTTGCGAGGGCCTCCTTGATGTCATTCTCACTTCTCCGGAATCCAATTGTGTTTTTGTCCATTTTTGGACCAAAATCATAATGAGATCAGCAACTCGGTGGCCCTGATGAAAACTAAATTGATCATCAGTGAGCAAGTGATAAGTGAGATATTGTTGAGTAAATACATCTTTTATAGCACTATTGATGACTGAGTTGACTGGGGTGGCAGTTTGGATTAGATTCCCTACAGTGTGGAAACAGGCTCTTTGGCCCAACAAGTCCACACTGACCCTCTGAAGAGTAACCCACCCAGACCCATTTCCCTCTGACTAATGCACCTAACGCTATGGGCAATTTAGCATAGCCAATTCACCTGACCTGCACATCTTTGGACTGATTTGAATTTGTTCTGCTTTTTCTCTGAATACAGAGCATACTTGGGCAATTTTCCCCCACATTGCCAGTTAGGTGTCAGTGGTGAGGCTGTAGAACCATTAAAATGGTACAACATAGAAGGGGCCATTCAGCTCTTCTTGTCCATGTTGACCCAACAAAACCCATATTCCATCTTCCTGCCCTGCAGCTTACAGCACTAAAAGTACAGGTCCAGGTACTTTTTCTAAAAAGAGTTTGGGATCTCGGCTTCCACACCAACTCAGACAGTGAATTCAAGACACCCATCCATCCTCTGGATTTTAAAAAAATGTTTTTCCTCCCATTCCCTCTAATCTTTCTGCCACTCTGGATTTTAAACTCTATGCCAAGTAAAACAGATACCTCCTGTCTGCTCTATCTCTACCCCTCACTATTTTGTAATCCTCAATCATGTTGCCTCTCAGTCATCTTTGTTTCAAGGAAAATGATTCTAATATCTCCTTGTAGCAACAATTCTGCAGCCCCGGCAACATTCCAGTTGTCCACCACCATTCACAATTGGTTATGGCAGCACTGCAAAGCTTAGATCTGATCCATTAACTTGAGATTTCTTAGCTCTGTCATTCACTTGCCCTGTATTGTAGCTTCACCAGGCTGATACTTTCATTTTGGGTATTTCTCGTATTGTTCAGTGCATACATTCCTGCACTCTTCTTTGAATTTCCATGTGATATTTTCCACATGAAGAAAGGCATACAGCATCTTATGCATTATTAATTGAGGCACAAGTAGAAGAGCAAAGAGGTTAAGTCGTACTTTGATAAGGCACTAGTATGCCTTCAGCTGAAATATTGCGTTTGGTTCTTGGTGTCAAACTTTAAAAAGGTTGTGAAACTACTGAAGAGCATGCAGGAGAGAATTGTTACAAGGATGAAGAATTTCACTTTAGGCTAAATTGGAAAAGTTGCACCATCTTCCTTAGAGAAGAAAAGATGAAATGTTCAAAATTGTGAAACGTTTGGGCGGAGTAAAAAAAAATTTCCATTTCTTAAAGACTGGAGAACAGCTATATAATACTTCAGTCAGGCCACATTTGGGGTATGTTGTAGTCTGGTTGCCGCACTATGAGGAGGATGTGGAAGCTTTGGAGAGGGTGCAAAAAAGGGTTATCAGGATGTTGCCTGGTTTGGAGCGTATTAGCAGTGAGGAGAGGTTGGACAAACTTGGATTGTTTTCTCGAGAGCATCATAGACTGAGGGTTGACCTGACAAAGTTATATAAGATTGAGGCATGGATAGGTCAGATAGTTGTTTCTCAAGTGGAAACATCAAATATGAGGGGGCATAGGTTTAAAGTGAGGGGAAAAGTTTAAAGATGTGCGAGGTACGTTTTTTAATGTGATGGATGGAAGGGGCCTAGAATGCGCTGCCGGAGAGAAGGTAGACAAACAGGAGGCTGGAAGAACACAGCAAGCCAGGCACCATCAGGAGGTGGAGAAGTCAACATTTCAGGTGAAATTCTTCCTCAGGACTGGGCGTGGGTTTATGGGGAGCTGAAGATAAAGGGGATGGGAGAGGAATGTGAAATCAGGGAGAGGAATGTGAAATCAGGGAGAGGGTATGACCTGGTTGGATAATGGGAGAATGAATCTTGTAGCTGGCTGGGAGGAGTGAAAGGGAGGGTGTGGGGCTGGGAAGGGAGTCAGGGAAAGGGAAGGGAGGTTATTAGAAATTGATTCAGTTTTGTTTTGTCTCTAACTTCTCCGCCTCCTGACACTGCCTGGCTTGCTGTGTTCTTCCAGACTCCTGCTTGTCTACCTTGGATTCCAGCATCTGCAGTTTTTTTTTGTCTCTAACCAAGAGGAGATGGTAGAAGCAAATACGATAGCAACATTTAGACAGACACATGAGCAGGCTGGGAATAGAGGGATACAAACTGTGTGCAAGTAAATGGGATTAGTTTAGAATGGCACCATGGTCCGTGTAGATATAGTGAGCTGAAAGGCCTGTTCCTGCGCTGTGCTGTTCTATGTAAGAGAACACAGATTTAAAATAATTAGTAAATGAAGCAAAAGCAAAAAGATGTGCAGACCAGGTGAATTGGCCATGATAAATTGCCCATGGTGTTCAGGGATATGTAGGTGCATTAGTCAGGGTAAGCTGAGGGGGAATGGGTCTGGGTGGTTTACTGTTTGGAGGGTCAGAGTGGACTTGTTGGGCTGAATGGCCTGTTTCCACACTGTAGGGGTTCTATGCATTTACTTATCAGCTAAATATATTTGAGGTATTCAGTCACCTTATTCTTAACTAAGGTGTACAATATTTGCCACATTAGACTCCTGTCAAACTGACACCTTGATCAAATGTTTTTAGTATTGGACTCTGAAGTTTTGATGTCAAGAAGAAGTAGTCTTATTGAAACTTGTGCTATGCTGGGTGTCATGATGCTTCAGAGGTTACCACTGCTGTATCACAGCTCAAGAGACCCAGCTTCAATTCCAGACTCAGGTGACTGTCCGTGGAGTTTGCACATTCTCCTCGTGTCTGTGTGCATTCTCTGTGGATGCCCTGGTTTGCTCCCACAGTCTAGCATTATGCAGGTTAGGTTGACTGACCATAGTAGGTAGGATAGCTGTGGGGAATACAAGGGTAGGGATGGGTCTCAGTGGGATGTTGTTTGGAGGGTTGGTGTGGACTGAATGACCTGCTTCCACACTAGAGATTCAATGAATTCTGAGGGGCATGAATAAGATGGATATAGGAAGGTGTGGGTTGGATATAACCAGAACTGTTTAAGGATAAACTATCTTCCTTTTAAGATGGAAATGGAACTCTTTTGGGAATCATGAGTCTGCAGAATTCTCTTCCGCAGAAAACAATGGAGTCTGAATCACTGAATTTATTCAGGTCTCAGTTGGATTGCTAGACAAGGTGGTTAACTGTTATAGAAAGCCGACAGGAAGCTGGGCTTTGACACCATATCCAAATTAGCCACGAGTTTACAAATAGAGCAGACTCAAAGGGCAGAACTCCTCTATTTTGCAATTTACTGAGAACAGATTCATGGGGATGTACAGCACAGAAACAGACCCTTTGGTCCACCTTGTCCATAAATTAATGTATCCTAAATTAGTCCCATTTGCCAGCATTTGGCCCATATCCCTTCAAACCTTTCCTATTCATATGCCCATCCAGATGTCTTTTAAATGTTGTAATTGTACCAGTCTCCACCACTTCCTCTGGCAGCTCATTCCATATACACATCACCCTCTGCATGAAAATGTTGCCCCTTAGGTCCCTTTTAAATCTTTCCCCGCTCATCTTAAACCTATGCCCTCTAGTTTTGGACTCTCCCACCCAGGGAACAGATCTGTCTATTTACCCTATCCATGCCCCTCATGATTTCATAAACCTCTACATGGTCACCCCTCAGCCTCCAACACTCCAGCCTAGCCCCAGCCTATTCGGCCTCTCCCTATAGCTTAAATACTCCAACCTGGCAACATCCTTGTAAATCTTTTCTGAATCCTTTCAAGTTTCACAACATCCTTCCAACAGGAGGGAGACCAGAATTGCACACAATTTTCCAAAAGTGGCCTAACCAATATCCTATACAGCCGCAACTCCTATATTCAATGCTCTGACCAATAAAAGAAAGCATGTCAAACGCCTTCTTCACTCTCCTATATACCTGCAACTATGAAGCTGCACTCTAAGGTCTCTTTGTTCAGCAATACTCCCCAGGACCTTTGCTTTTCCAAAATGCAGCACCTCACATGTATCTAAATTAAATTCCATCTGCCACTCCTCAGCCCATTGGCCCATCTGATTAAGATCCCATTGTAATCTGAGGTAACTTTCTTCACTGTGCACTACACTTACAATTTTGGTGTCATCTGCAAACTTACTAACCATACCTCCTATGTTCACATCCAAATAATTTATATAAATGACAAAGAACAGTGGACCCAGCACCAATCCTTGTGACACTCCACTGGTCACAGGCCTCCAGTCTGAAAAGCAAGCCTCCACCACCATCCTCTGTCTTCTACCTTCGAGCCAGTTCTGTTTCCAAATCGCTAGTTCTCCCTGTATTCCATGTGATCTAACCTTGCTAGCCAGTATACCATGAGGAACCTTGTCGAATGCCTTACTGAACTGGATTATGTTCACTGTTCTATCCTCACCAATCGTTTTCATTACTTCTTCAAAAAACTCAATCAACTTTGTGAGACATGATTTCCCACATGCAAAGCCATGTTGACTATACCTAATCAGTCCTTGCCTTTCCAAGTACATGCAAATCCTGTCCCTCAGGATTCTCTCCAACAACTTGCCCATCACCGATGTCAGGCTCACTGGTCTACAGTTCCCTGGCTTTTCCTTACCACCTTTCTTAAAATAGTGGCATCACATCAGCCAATCTCCAGTCTTCTGGCACCTCACCTGTGACTATCGATGATACAAGGAGCCCAACAATCACTTTCCAACTTCCCACAAAGTTTAAAGGTACACTTAATCAGGTTCTAGTGCTCCACCTTTATGCATTTTGAGAGACCAGCATTCCTCCTCTGCAAATAGCTTATATCCACCAGCTCTCCTTTATTTTACATGCGCATTACCCCCTCAAAGAATTTCAAACAAATGTTTCAGACATGAACTCTCCTTGATAAAACATGCTGACTCATCCCTATTTTAGCATGCTCTTGCAAGTAATTTGCAATCTCATCCTTAATATTAGAATCTCAAACATTATTAACGACTGAAGTCAGGCTAACATGTTTCTAGATTCCTGTCTTCTGCCTCCCTCCATTCTGAAACAAGAGTGTCACATTAGCCATTTTTCAGTCCTCTAGAACCCTCTCTGACTCCAGTTCTTCCTGAAACATCACCACCAATGCCTCCACAATCTCCTCACCTTTCTCCTACACTGGGGAGTAGTACATCGTCTCCGGGCGATTTATTCACCTTCAGACCTTTTAGCTTCCCCAGCACCTTCTCCTTAGTGATGGCCATGACACTCACTTCCAACCCTGACTCTCTTTATTTTCTGGTATACTGCTGATACCTCTCAAACTGCAGTCTGAATTCTATCATTTTAAGGTCACTGCCCCTCAGGGGTTCCTTCACCTTAAGCTCCGTAATCAAGTCTGGCTCATTGTATATCTTCTCCCAATCTTCTAAACACTAACAACTAACTTGCTCAATCTCATCTCATAAGACAAACCTTTCATCTCTGGAATAAATCTAGTGAAATTTCCCTACTCTGCCTCCAATGCCCTCATATCCTTTCTCAAATAAGGGGAGGAAAACTGTATAGTACTCCAGATGCCAACTCACCAATGTCTTGTACAATTGCAGCAACACTTCCCTATTTTTATATTCTATTCCTTTAGCAATAAATGCCAAAATTACATTTGTCTTTATTATCTCTTGCACCTGCATACCAGCCTTTTGCAATTCATGTATACAAACACTCAGACTCCTCTGCACAGAAGTATTTGACATTTCTCTCCATATAAAAAAAGTTGCTTTTTTACTGCTCTGACTGACCTCACAGTTAGCCACATTAAATTCCATCTGCCAATTTTGGCCCATTCACCTAACCTATCCATATTCCTTTCTTATTTTTCCCTCATGATTACAATTATTTTAAGATCCTCATTTTCTGTAACCTTTGCAATACTAATGGGATGATTTCAATGTGAAAGCATTGTGGGAAAAAAAGGCAAAATTTACATTTTGTGTCTCTGCCATTTCTTTGTTGCCCACTATTAATTCCCACCTCCCATTAATAAAGATAAAGTTGCCGTAGTCCTACTGAAACAAAGGGCTTTTCTCTCATTAGAGAGAGAGAGATGACTGGTGGTGGCTTATCCTAAGGGTCACTCTGCCTCAGGTGAGGGGAGAGGCTGAGAATGAGGGTCCTTCACAGTAACTTCAGCCGGTGTGGCGATTGATCCCATGTTACTGCTGTCATTTTGCATGACAAACTAGTCACGTAGCCAACTGAATTAACCAACCCCCATTCACGAAGAAACCTTTCCTGTCACCCTCTCTGCCAGGACTTTCACATGATCGTCCTTCACTACATTAAATTAGGTTCCCTATAGTATGGAAGCAGGCCCTTCGACCCAACAAGTCTACACCTTCTTCTCGAAGATTAACCCACTCAGACCCATTCCCCTACCCTATATTTACCCCTGACTAATGCACCTAACACTATGGGCAATTTAGCATGGCCAGTTGGCTTTGGATTGTGGGAAGAAACCAGAGCACTGGAGGAAACCCATGCAGACATGGGGAGATTGTGCAAACTCCACACAGTCGCCCGAGGTGGGAATTGAACCCGGTCCCTGGCGTTGTGAGGCAGTAGTGCTAACCATTGAGCCGCAGTGCCACCCATTTTGTATTTGTACAATTTGTATTAGATTAGGACTAGTAGAGCAATCGATGGCAGCTTTCTATCCAAGATCTTCATGCATCTTTAAGGTGAACGGCTAGCAAAGATCTCCCTTACAATACTTGCCAATGTCGGCATCTCTTTCAAATATAATGCCTGTGGGATGGACTGCTGCCTAGTTTGAAGAAATCATCAGAAGTGAAAAATTCAATAAAGGTCTGAAGAGAAAAGAGAAGAAACATTCTGCCATTAAAGAGGGAGGGCCTCTTCAGGAATACGAGCTGAAAATGTGTTACTAGAAAAGCGTAGCAGGTCAGGCAGCATCCAAGGAGCAGGAGAATCGACGTTTTGGGCATGAGCCCTTCTTCAGGAATGAGGAAAGTGTGTCCAGCAGGCTAAGATAAAAGGTAGGGAGGAGGGACTTGGGGGAGGGGCGTTGGAAATGCAATAGGTGGAAGGAAGTCAAGGTGAGGGTGATAGGTTGGAGTGGGGGTGGGGGCGGAGAGGTCAGGAAGAAGATTGCAGGTTAGGAAGGCGGTGCTGAGTTCGAGGGATTTGACTGACCATGTTTCAATTTAGAATCTAAAACTCAAAGGTAACAGAAGACTTTGTTAAAACAGAAGCTGAAACAAATTTTTGTTGTGCAACTGAAATTACTGAAAGGTGCAAAAAAGCGGGGGGTCACATTCCTTTAGTTCATGAAAAGTGCAATGAGTTGGGCAAGAAAGAGAAATGGTGCAAATTCTCCATTTTGCTGAAAAAGAGTGAAAGAAAGAGGTCAAACAATGCAAAAATCTCTATATTAATTTTTTATGTTAGGAAGATAACATTTTATTTATAACACTTCAAATGTTTCAAAATCACTTTAAAGCTTTCTTGTACTTCAAAAATTGTCATACAGTAAAAGCTCTGAATAGGATAGATGTTAAAAATGCTTTTACAATGTAAACAGTAAAATTAAATTAAAATATTTGAGTAAATAAGCTTTAAATCTTTATCATTGCAATAACATATTACAGTTTATCAGCTTATAAGAAGATTCATCTTGCTTTTTCAGTCATTAAAATTTCACAATAAGTTTTAAAAAGTTAATGATGTTGGAAATTTTCCAATGAGCTTTCACCCAATTGAATTAAAATCACAATTCAAATTCACAGAAAAAAACACAAAAGTTACAGCAGAATTTAAACAATTTAAAATCAAATTTGAAGTGAGCAATGTAATTCAAATAAAGAAATAAAGAAAGTTCTTACAGCTAAAGACAGATGCAAGATTACAGACACTTCAGTCAGAGTATTACATTGGTCAGCATAGAAGAACCAATTCATGGGAGTCAGAATTGCTTCAGGTCTACACACCAAATCACAAACAGACCAAGTTAACACATTGCTTTATTATATCGCACCATTAGCAGACCATGCATCTAACAGACCTAAAGTTAAAGAAGACACTGACACTTTTATGATGTGTTAAAAGCATTTTACAACTACTTTCCTTGAATATCAGTCATGTTATGGAAGCTGCCAGCAAATCATTGCTTTTACAAAAGTCCAGCAAACACTTTTTGTAGCTGGCTGTCTAGTAACGATATCAGTTCTGAGTGACAGGTCCAGTGGATACAAATTTGGACCTGTAATGAAGAATGTCATGCATTTTATTGATATCACAACTCTTGCTAAGGATAATTATTCTAGTCCCTTTGTCCCTTTGCCACATTCTCCATGTACCAATCAGAGGCCACTTGTCAATCAATCACCATTCTTTCCTCATTTTATAAATGTTGGGTTTCTGTCTTTATTGGGATTCTTGGGAATTTTCCAGATGAGTGTATGGTGAAAAACCTTGACAAAAATGTCTGTTTTCAGCAATACACAAGTTCTGACTACCAAATGATTACTTACAATAAAGCTAACTCAATAATATGACCAAACTAAGAGATCTAGCTAGCTTGTTTCTTCATAGCTTTACACATGAATTAAAAAAGCACATTTCTGTCATACTAACATCATGAATGAAGAGAAAGGAATTTATTAATCTCTCTGGAGTTAACAGAGAGATGAATAAACACTTTGATCTTCAAAACATTATGGCACAAACCGATACAAGTACTACTTCATTGGACTTCAACAGGAAAAGATTGAAACTGATTATGTGAACAAATTGAAACATCGTTTCTCGATGAAATTGACCTTCCCTACGCCTCCACTTCTCATCTTTAAAAACCACCAAACCTTAAACAGACCACTGTTCGCAGCAAACTGCTCAGCCTTCGTGACAACTCAACCTTGATTTTTAACTTTGTCCACCCCAATCCAACAACGGCTCCTCCACATCATGTCTATTAAAGTATAGCCAACATGTGTTCAAAACTGGGAACTCTTGTCAAACCAATATCTTTAATGTCATCAGGTGTCATTCCTGATGAAGGGCTTATGTCCAAAATGTCAATTCTCCTGCTCCTTGGATGCTACCTGACCTGCTGTGTTTTTCCAGCACCACACTCTATTACTATAATGGGTGCAGTTGTTGGCCATTTGGCCTGTCGAACCTATTGTGTTATTCAATAAAATCACATGATCATGGCTGATCTAACTGTGGCTTTAATTCCACTTTTCTGTAGGTCCCCCTCAAAACTCTGACTCTTTTGTCTACCTAAAATCTGTCAAATTCAGCATTGAATATATTTGAATACATCTTTCACCTTAGTGGATAAGAGAATTCCAAAAGACTAATAACCTTTTGAGAGAAGTAATTACCCCTTGCCACCATCTGAAATAATTTTTAAATTGGCCCCCTGGTTTTAGATTCTTCACAAGGGATTGACTTCTGAACATCAATAGCACACAACAAAGAGAGTATGTAGCCCATTTCTGATTCAGTCCCAAACTTTTATTTTTAAAAGCCATATGTCCTCGTGTGATGGACTGAAAGTTGTGGAAATATCACACCATTGGCATTCAATTTCGTGAAATAAATGAAGAAAGTTAATTGTGGTGTATTTTTTGAAAAGTATGTGTTGTGAGTCAGTAAGATGTGTCATCGTGTGTGGTGAGTCAGTTTTTTTGTAATGAGTTCCTTCTGGAAATTTGTGATGAGCTGCCAGATGCATTGCTCCATTTGCTAACAACTGTAGTAGAACATTGGGTGGTGAGTTTTGCTTTTTTTAAAATTTTTCATTCATAGCATGTGAATAATGCTGGCAAGTCCACCTTTTGTTGTCCATTCCTAACTGTCCTTGGGAGGTGAGTTGCTCTCCTGAACTGTTGCAGCCCACGTGTTAGTGTGGTTCTGTATTGTACTTTTACAAATTCATTGTAGGTCAATTGCTTATGTTGCAGGACAGTTGCATTTTAACTTTACACATTTTAAAAATAAAATGTTGTTTTTATTTTGGAACATAGCCTGAATTCATGATGCAACACAACGCTGGTGGCTGAAAGTAGTTCCATGATAAAGTGGGATAACAGCTGGGCTAGTTTCAGTATTGAAATGCACAATCATTATTTTTGTATATGCTGTGACTCATTTTTATTCTTACATAATCTTTATCCTCTATCATTAAACAAAATGGCAAGATCACTTCAAGTCTCAAAAACATGTGGAATTAGGATTACTGCTTTCTGGAGGTTGAGCCAAGTGGCCTGCTTCCATGCTTAATTTACTCGTAACTTTTATTCTGAGATGGTTGAGCCGAAGGGTAGAGACCTTATTTAACTTCATCACAACTCAAGAAAAAAACAATGTTCAAGTGGACAGTTCTGCAGATGTGTGTTATTCTTTATGAAGTGCTCTGCCATTTGGCTCATCATCTCTTAGAAAAAAGTAGCTCTCAGGGCTGATTAGCCCAAGTGTGGTGATGGATTTTGGCTCATTAATCTATGCTCAGTGTGGGAATTGTCAAGCAAGACATTGTATGCTTCATTATGGGAATACCATTTAAAAATGCATTTGGTGAGAATTGAACTAGGTACATTATCATGACTGTTGGTTCTTTGATGGTCTAAAATTTTCTTTAACTACATTTCAGTAGTCATGGAGAAATGTCTGAATATTATCATAGGATCATAAAATGACACAGCATACAAGGAATCCATTCATCTCAACATGTCTATGTTTGACAGACCTATTTAACTACAGCTGTCTGGTCCCTTATTCTTTCACCATAACCTTGTAAATCTTTTCCCTTCACATGTTTATCCAGTGTTCTAATGCTATTGATTCTGTTCAGCGACCCTTTCAAACAATGCATTCAAATCACAACAGTTGCTGTGCAAAAAATTGTTTCCTTCTGTTGTCTCGGTGTCTTACATTTATGCTATTATGTTATTCTTGCATTCATGTCATCCTGTTACTGACCTTTCGGTTATTGGAAACACTTTCTCCTTATTTAGTGTATCAAACGAATTTATGATTTTAATACCTCTATGAAACCTCTTAAAATTGCCTGTTCCAGAGAGAACAACACCAGTCTTTCCATGAAACTGAAGATCCTCATCCCTGTTACCTTAAATCTCTTCCTTTTCTCGCTCTAAGGACTTGACACCCCTCTTATTGTGTGGTGCTCCAAATTGAGATCAATGCCATAGCTGAGAGAAAGTTTTATAAAAGTTTAACATAATCTCCTCGTTTTTGTACACTTTCTCCTCCTTGATGCTTTACCTGGTATCATTCACCTCCCTAAAAACTGAATAAATTGAAGCAAGTCCATGATATTACAGACGTTCTCTTGAAATTTTAAACCAGATTTTCTGTTGCATACTGGTTTTATGTTCCTAGGCCCTTCAAACTCACAACTAAATTCATAGAAGACTGAGAGAGCAGCTTGGTCAGCTGAGAGATTGATTATGTTGTTTCTACACACCCATTGGATATATTGTCACTTGCAGCTTTCAGGGTCAATGGTTAAGTATCATTTCACATACTTCCAAGACTTGATTTTTTTTCTTCTATGTCTTGGCCACTATTTATCCTTTAAATAATGTCAGTAAACAACTATCTAACCATTCATCTCACGTTGCTTAAAAGATCTTGCTGTTCCCAAATTGGTTGCTGTATTTCCTGACATAAGTGGCTCAGATTCAAATAAATCGTTGGCTGTTGATAATTCTGATTTGTTCTGAAGAGTTGACTGGAGCTCCTTGAACAAATGATTTATTTCCTTCCTTTTCCTGTACAAAAAATGCATCATGATCTCTGGATAACACTTGCTTAAAAACTATAAATTAACAAGCTAAACGTTTTTTGCACAGAATTTAAACCTCAGTTTTCTGTGTGTTTTGGCACTTTCATTGCACCAGCAAACTATTGGGGGAAGGGGAGGAAATGTTCCCTCAGTTACTGTCAATGGCCTATTCATCAACTTTTATGTGCCACAACTACCATTAAAACTATTTAGACAAATTAACTGCAAATAAAAACCTGACTATGAATGCCAGTAATCCAACCTCATCTTCCTGATTAGTACTGAAACTAGTTTAATGAACAATGGCAGTATGTACTGGCTATGTGTGTTCATTGTATCTTAATTGGCAATGGTTAACACAGACAGTAATTGTAGTTTGAGAATGAAGGTGTTGTATAAGCTGAAGAACAGACAAGCCATGTCCTCAAACAAGAATACGACAGAAATAAAAGTGATTGGTTGTCTGAGGAAATAGCTGGAGACACATGTAAGGCAACAAATCAGCTACTGAAAAAATGGGAATTAAAGGTGAAAGATAGGAATAAGAGGAGTTCAAATTGCTTTTGACGTGGTTCCTTTCTGATTATATCAAAGCACTATTTTAAGTAATCTTAAAGTCGGTAATTGGTATGTTAAATTAATGTTTAAGTAAAAATAACTTTAAATCATTTTGGTTGTTTTCCTAATACACATCCAGTACTCAAGTGTCCCAAGTCTACTCTGAAACATAGATGTGATTGTACCAGATTCAACATATTAGTTAATGACATTAAAACTTTCATATTCATATATTAGAACATGGAAAAATAAAGAAATGGTGCTCTTCAAAAAAAAACAAGAATGGATAGTGAGTAATAGCACAAGTCATCATTTGAATGACATTGAATCACATTGGTGAGAGTATTTTAAAATACACCCAGAAGAATTGCAGCTGCTGGAAATCAGGAAAAAAAGAATTGCAGGAAAATCTCAGCAGGTCTGGTAGCATTTGAGGAGATAACTCAGTTAGCATTTTGAGTTAAGTGATCCTTCTTCAGAAGGGGTGGAGTGGGGTGATAGGGTGCAGGCAGCAGTCATCAGGGAATACTGCTGTAGGAGAGGTGTTGGTGCATGTGATGTTGGAATTGGAGGCAGAATGCTGAGATGCAAAAGGGATTACAATGATGTAATGATAGGGTGGGCAGGAGTGGGTGTGGGGGGTGGGTCATCAGCACTCTGGTTTCAATGGAGATAAGGACAAAACAAGGTTATATCCAACATGAATTTTCGATATGCCTGGGGTTTGGGACTAAGTGAGCAGATGAAGATTTAGATAGCGAGGTTAGGTAGGAATGTGGGAAGTTCAAAGCCTGTCGGGTTGACTGGGAGGGCTATCACAAAGGGAATGTGTAGATATGGGGGTTCACCAATAGTAAGAGGCTGAGCCTGAGACTCACTGTGACTTCTGTTTCCCTCCATCGTACAGTAAATTACAAGTGCAATGGAGCTGAAAATGGTTGTCCCGACATCTGGAGTGGATGGTCTCAGTATTTTATTCTGTTAGGAACAGGCGCTTCATTTTCAAAGGGCAATAACATTAAACTTGCACCTATACTCTATGGGTGAAAGCCACCTATAAGCACTAATGCTGTTTGTGAACCTTAACCTAATGTGTGGAGTCCAAATCATTACCCCAAGCAGTATTGACTACGTCAAGCGGCAGTGAGAATCAATCACATTACTGTCTGTGATACACAAGTGATGTATTGCAACCTGGAAAGATTAAGCCTAATTACTAAAGTACCAGGCATCTTTTAGATTCCCAGAGCCTACACATGTTACAGGAGATGCTTACCTCACAACTTGGACCATAGACCATTGAGGAGCATGAAGGATGATTTCCCATTATAAGATCTCATGACTCTGTCTTTCATGGAGCCACATTCATGTTAACAAAAATGTTTCATTTTTATACCTTTGGAAGCTTTAGCAGTCCAGTTTTATTTTTTTTTTGCTAGATTACATTTATATTCTATTGTTCCTTTCCTTAACAGTTCTTGGTTTGTAATCTATAACTATCTCAATTCTCAGAGTTACTGCTATTTCTGAAAACTTTATAGGCGATTCTTTTAATCTTATGGAAGCCTGAATTTTCTTTGTTAGCCATAGCTCACTGTCTTTTTCTTGGTTCTGGTACCTTGAAGGGATACATTAATGCTGTAAGTCATGCAATTGCTATTTAAAGACTATCCATTGCCTATGTACAGTCATGTCTTTTAATGCATTTTCCCAATCCAACTCAGCCAATTTGTTCCCTCAGTCTTCACAATTATGCTTGTCAAATTTAACAATTTTGCTTCCGAGTGAAGTACCTTACTTTTAAATATAATCTAACATTGTACCATATTTTAGACACCCATTCCTAAAGGCTTTTTTACAACAAGACATTAATTAGTTATTTTTCATTACATAATATAGATCCAAAATAGCACACCTTTAATTGGTTCCTCAACATATTAGTCTTGGAAACCATTCCTAACACAATCCAGGATCAGGACCTCATCTCTCTTCCTACCTCCATCATTGGCACCAATGTGGACCATCTCTAACTGATTTCCCTGAAGGATGTCCTAAAGTTTCTTGACCTGGCACCAGGAAGGCAACACACTATCCTGCCCCAGAGAAGCCTGTCTTATCCCTGATTCTATAATCCCTTATAATGTTTGCTTTTCCATTTTTCTTCATCCTCCTCTGTACAGCTGAGCTGCCCATGGTGCCATGGGCTTGTCTCTGGCTGCATTCCCCTGAGGCACCACCACCCTCGCCATTATCCAAAATGGCATACCACTTAGTAAGCAGGATAGACTCAGGGAACTCCAAAGATACTTGCCTGTTTGCCTTAGATTGCCTGGTAGTCACCCATTCTCTCACTGCCTGTATGCTTGGAATCTATGAGATGACCATCTCGCTATAAATGCAATTCATTACATCCTCTGCCTCTGCCGTGACTCTAGCCAGGTTCCAAGAGCTTATGCTTGTGTAAGCAGTGACATTTCCTGCACATGGGCTTGTCTGAGGTACTTGGTATGTCTATAACTTCATGCATGTTGTAAGATGTACATTCCAACTGCCTTGCCATAACTCTAAAAACTATTGATACCCTTTGAATAAGTACCGACTTAATATGGAAACTCAATAAGCTATTTCTTAGTAAAAGAGAGAAAAAAAACTAGACAGTTAAACACAGACTAAATATCTAACCTCCACTTTAGAGATTGGAAATACTGGCCAAGATTACTCATCAATCAGTTGCTTTCACTGTACTCATGATACCATTGGTCTTAGAGCTGATAGATCTCTCAATCTACATTGTATTCCCTCTCCCGCTCACCTCTTACTCTGGATATCTTATTTCTTGTATTAAACTTTAATTAAAACGCCTCCTTTTCCCTCTGCCCTGAATTTCCACATTGATTCAAATTTACAATTATTCACTCTGTTTTAGTCTCACTCTGACAAAGTCCTACTCACTCAGACCATGCAATACACTTGCTTTGTTTAATCAACCTGGTCAGATCTGTCATGACATACCTAATGGAGATGGTGAGACTTAAACCTAGCCCTTTCATCTCAGAGGTAGGAGCACTGCCACTATACCACAAGAGCCCCTAAAATAGTTAATGTTAATTTGCTCTGTATAATATGAATTGCTCACAGCAACATATCTCAAAGTCTGCATGAAACTTTGACCCAATTTATTTTTCTTGCCAATACATAATTATCAGCATCCCGAAGCAACAATCATTACAGCGCCAGTTCTTTTCAAATTAGTTTTGTATGCTGAAACTCACTGTAATTACAGAATTTGTCTCCCGTACAGGAATCCATTCATGCTGAAAGTTCTATTTTTCCAATTTGTGGAAAACAAATGTTTTAATCTTGATGTCTTGATGTCATGCACAATAGAAAAGTATGACCATTTTTAGTTATTAAACAAAATAAAGCAGGGTTAGCTGACACAGGGCAAAATAACACATTCATTGATGTAAGGAAAGGCATAAAGCAATTTAAATAAAATCAAATTTCAGTTATAATTCTTTTCTATGAAGTGCCGCTTAAAAACAAAATAATTGTCTCATGGATTTGTTTATTCTTCTGTCAAGATACGTGTGTTAACAAGGACCTTTATATAAATAACATGGTTGAAAGGACGGAAGGCTTGATTGTCAAGTTTCCCGATGACAAAAGAATAGATAGGAAAGCAAACTTTGAGGAAGATACAAGGGGATTACAAAATATATAGATAGTTTAAGGGAATGGGTAAATCAGACAAATTAAATAAACTGATAGAAAATATGAAATTGCCTTTTTTGGCAGGAAGAATACAAAAAAAAGTATACTAGCCACATTGTTACAAATTGCAGAATTCTGCGGGATTTGAATCTCCTCATGTGTGTGTCTCAAAAAATTAGAAGTCAGGTACAGAAAGCAATTAGGAAAACTAATAGATTGTTATCACTAATTGTGAGGGGAATCGAACACAAAAGTAGGGAAGCTGTACTTCAGTATATAGAGAACTGATGATCACATAGGGTATATTGCACACAGCATTAGTCCCCTTAATTAAGAAAGGATGATAATATATTGGACACACTTAGGTGACGGTTTACTGGACTAATATCTGGAATGGGCAGTTTGTCTCATGAGGAAAAGCTGGACAGGTTAAGTTTGCATTCACTTCAGTTTAGGAGAGTAAAAGGTAATTTAATTGAAACATGTAAGATCCTGAGGTGTATTCACAGATTGGCTGTGGACGGGATGTTTCCTCTTGTTTGGGAACCTAGAACTAGGAGTATCTGTTTAAAAATAAGTGACCATCTGCTTAAAACTGAGATGAAGTGTTTTTTTGTTCTCTCAGAGAGACTTGAGTCTTTGGAACTCTCTTTCTCAAAAGGTGGTGGAGGCAATAATATGAGAATATTTTTAAGGAAAAGGTGGATACACTCTTGTTAAGTAAACAAGTGAATGGTTATCTGGGATGGGACAGAATGTGGATTTCAACTGACAATCAAACCAGCCATACTCTGGTTAAAAGCTGGTTAAAAGCTCACAAGATTGTACGGTCTACTTCTGTTCCTTGTTTGTATGTTCATAAATTGACACCAATCTTCCATAAAATAAAAGTCATACTTTGATTATGTGAGTCAGTCTTCTATTTTGGACATTGCAGATAAATCAGTGAAAAATAATCGATCACAGTTCATTCAGTACTTTTCAAAAAGTGAATAATGTCATGGACATCACTATGTCCCAAAGAACAGTCATCAGTTAAGAACAGAGCAGTGAGCACATGAGCACAATTGATACAATTCTTTAGGGAAATAATTTATTGTGTCTGTGTTAATGGACTTGTGATTGATTATTGATTTATATCAAGTGAAGCCACATTTCATAACAACAGTTAATAGTCCCATAAATGCGAATAATCCAATGTAGAGAAACAGTGGAGTACATATTTTGAGCAAGTGTTTGTGTTGCGAAAAAGTTTTAAGCACCCTTGATGATTTTGAACATACTTGATCCACAGAACAGTAGAAAGAGAAATGTTGCAAAATCATTGCTTATTGTTTAAGGGTGTGGGTTTCATTGTTTAGTTATTAGAGATTGTGTGACTGAAAAGAGATTCTTCACTTGTAAAAAATGTTTTTTTTTCCCTACTCAGAGCTCACCAAGATTATAATCAGGGCTTTATTTATATTGTTGAAACTTTCAAAAACAGGAGATGAGATCACAGTCCTTAGGCAAGAAAGCTGGTGGACATATTTATGGCTTGTGACCATTAAGTTTGCTGTCAATTAGTATTGAATTATGGGTGGTATTATGTTGTGGACTTATGCCCAGTACGAATTGAGTCATGGCATTAAAGGCTCATGCACCAGAATTTACGATCAGATTTCAGAGACTGGAAGGTTAATTCTCTGGTCCATGAGTGAGGAAAGCAGATGCATAATCAATGCAAAGTCAAGACATGACAACAGAGTGTCTGCATCAATTTATTTTAGTGCTTCAGTACTTATAGTGCATTTTTTTCTTAATGACTTTATGCTCATGGATGAGCCTCAAATTTAAAGTAGGCAGCGATGGGTCCTGACTTGGAAGGACTGAGGAGCTAAGGGATAATTCCTGAGGGGTGGTCTCATCATCAGCCTCTTTGACAGCTTAGCCTTTTGACAGTGTTATTGATATGAGACCATTGGCTGGGACACAGCTGGGATCCACTGCTTGCATTTCTGTGTAATAAATGACAGTGAGCATTTCATGTGTCAGCAAGTGTCACTTTTGTTCCTGCTTCTACAGCCACTAACAGGGCTGTCCAAGAGAGTGGCTTTTCTCTGAAAGGAAAGGTCACATTCCTCAGTCATAACAAGCACTCCACACACTCCTCCACTGTCTGCCCATGGCACTGTAGTACCTTAGGTATCTCTGAAAACCAGGAGCTCATCAGCCTCTGGCACTCCTGAAGCACCCTCCTTGCCTTTCACACCCAGTGTTCAACATTTTAACCCAGGAGAGGATGGTTCTGTCAGTGCTCAAAGGAAGAGCAGGCTACAGTTAATTCTGACCCATCTTGCTCTGCCTGGTTGCTGATGAAGGATCTGTTGCTCCTGGTTCTAATCGAGATTGTGACCTGACCAAGCCTGGTGACCATGTTGGCAGAGGATGTAGAGGTAGCATGTGATAGTCTTAGCTCTGTGAAGTGTTTCCCCACTGAGGAGACCAGCAACGTTTGCAGTGGCATCCTTCCCATAGATCACATTCCAGTCTCCAATAGAGTGATTAGAAGCAGAAGGTGTTTACCGGAACATGGATAACTGAGCAGGTTAAGACAAGGAAAAGGAGGACCTGGAAGCAGAATGCTGGCAGTTTGGAATTGGTTCTAATGCTCCTGCATCTTAAGGAATGAGCTGTTGGACCAGGATCAGTAGTTAAAGTCTGTTTCATTCGTGGGCGGCACGGTGGCATAGTGGTTAGCACTGCTGTCTCGCAGCGCCAGAGACCCGGGTTCAATTCCCGCCTCAGGCGACTGACTGTGTGGAGTTTGCACATTCTCCCCATGTCTGCGTGGGTTTCCTCCGGGTGCTCCGGTTTCCTCCCACAGTCCAAAGATGTGCAGGTCAGGTGAATTGGCCATGCTAAATTGCCGTAGTGTTAGGTAAGGAGTAAATGTAGGGGTATGGGTGGTTTGCGCTTCGGCGGGGCGGGGCGGTGTGGACTTGTTGGGCCGAAGGGCCTGTTTCCACACTGTAAGTAATCTAATCTAATTCCTAGGTTTAAAATAGTATAAGAACTGGTGACAGGGTTAATAAGATATATAAAAAAGGAAGTTAATAATTAACTAAACTGTTTAATAATTTAAAAAGCACATTACAGATGGTAAGATGGAGGACAGGTCAAGGCTGCAGCATGTGGGAGCTTACAGGATGTTCAGCCTTTGCAATCGTTCAACATGTTTAATGTTTCTTCTCTGTTTGTTGGATGAGACTAAGGGCTGCAGGGTAAATGAGCTACCCAACCAAGGTATCATTTACTGAAAGTCTTCAACCCGGGGGAGCAAAAGGAATGCATTACTAGTAGGGGATAGTATAGTGTTCTGTAGAGTGAGGAACATGATTCCAGAAGGTTATGTTGCCACTGGGTGCCAGGATTTGGGGCATCTACTCAGGACTGGACAAGAACTTTGAGTGGGAAGGGCAGATTCAATGTATGTGACATATATGGGTACCAAAGACATTGGCAGGAAATTCTGCTTAGACAGTATGAAGAACTAGACACCAAGTTGAAGAGCAGAACAATCTGCAGAACAATTACCTGAGCCATGTGCCGACTTATAGAGAACATGTAAGATTAGTGAGATTAATATGTGGCTCAAAGTCTGGTGCAGTAACTCTGGGTTCTGGGTCATGAAGCACTGGCATCAATACTGGGGAAAGCGGGATCTGTATTGTTGGGATAGTTTAGATCTGAATGTGATGGGATCAGTGTTCTAGCAAACCATACAACCAAGGAGAAAAACAGGATGTTAAAACTAAACGATGGGGATGATTGGTCAGTATGGGTGATGTAACAAATTAGGGAGCAGAGTCAAAACCTGACACAAAAGTGCTAATTTATGAAATGAAGGTCAGAAAATGGCAAGAGGGAACAGAAGGAATAAAGCTAAATAAAACTAACAATCATGACTAAATGTTACACACAACAAAACTGCAAAACTAAAGGCTCTGAATTTGAGTAGCTTTCATCATAAAAAATCAGATTTGTAGTGAGCACTGAAATAAATAAATATGATCCGACTGTCATTACAAAAATATGGCTGCACAAGTTCAGATATTGTGTCCCAAATATTTAACATTAAAGAAGAGTGGGAAGCTAAATAAAAGTGGAAGGGTAACACTGTTAATCAAGGGTGGCTTTGGTGAAATTGGTAATGCTGATTTTGGTTTGGGAGCTCAGGATATCAAACTGGTTAAGGTGGAGATGAAGAATAGTAGGAAAAACAAGTCACTGCTAGGCATGGTTTACAGCACCTGTAACAGTGACCACAATGTAAGACAAAATATATAAGAAGAAATCATGGCTGCCAGTGTCAATGAGGTGGTAATAATCATGGGTAATTTTCATTGATATAGAAACTGGAAAAACCAAACTGACAATGGTTGCCTAGATGAGGAATTCACAGAATGCTTTCAAGATCATTTCTTAAAGCACTATGTTGTGGAACCAAATATACAGCAGATCATATTAGACTTGGTGTTGTGTAATGTGGATTAATTAATAAGCTCAGAGTAAAGATACTTTGGTGCCAATGATCACACTATGATTAAACTTTACATCCAGTTTGAAAGGGAGAAGAGAAGCTGATGATTTTACATTTCTTTAAACTAAGCGTGAGAAGCATTGACATTTTTGAAGGATTCTTGCTGCAAAGCTCAATGAGATTTCTCATGATATCTTATCGAACATAGCTCATCAAGAAACTGCCACACCCCACGGCAGTCAGCCGATACCTGATTTTATCCCCAATTTACCACCTGCCATTCCCAGAACAGCTCACCACTCAGCAGATATCCTCTGAAAGACCTTTATCCCCTGCGCATACCATCTTTAAAAGACTGTTGTGTGGACAAACAGTCAGTCCGGATCTGCTCAGCATGGTTCCTGACCTTTGCCACAGACATAGCAGATAAGGGGCAATAGTTGCCTCACTGTTCTAACAGGAACCTAGACAGGGTTGTGGTTCTGTTCGCCGAGTTGGGAATTTGTGTTGCAGATGTTTCGTCCCCTGTCTAGGTGACATCCTCAGTGCTTGGGAGCCTCCTATAAGCGCTTCTGTGTTTCCTCCAGCATTTATAGTGGTTTGTCTCTGCCACTTCCGGTTGTCAGTTCCAGCTGTCCGCTGCAGTGGCCGGTATATTGGGTCCAGGTCGATGTGTTTGTTGATAGAATCTGTGGATGAGTGCCATGCTTCTAGGAATTCCCTAGCTGTTCTCTGTTTGGCTTGTCCTATAATAGTAGTGTTGTCCCAGTCGAACTCATGTTGCTTGTCATCTGCGTGTGTGGCTACTAAGGATAGCTGGTCGTGTCATTTCGTGGCTAGTTGGTGTTCATGGATACGGATCGTTAGCTGACTTCCTGTTTGTCCTATGTAGTGTTTTGTGCAGTCCTTGCATGGGATTTTGTACACTACGTTGGTTTTGCTCATGCTGGGTATCGGGTCCTTTGTCCTGGTGAATTGTTGTCTGAGAGTGGCTGTTGGTTTGTGTGCTGTTATGAGTCCTAGTGGTCGTAGTAGTCTGGCTGTCAGTTCAGAAATGTTCTTGATCTATGGTAACGTGGCTAGTCCTTTGGGTTGCAGCATGTACTCGTTCCGTTGTCTTTCCCTTAGGCATCTGTTGATGAAATTGCGCGGGTATCCGTTTTTGGCGAATACCTTGTAGAGGTGTTCTTCTTCCTCTTTTTGCAGTTCTGGTGTACTGCAGTGTGTTGTGGCCCTTTTGAACAGTGTCTTGATGCAACTTCTTTTTTGTGTGTTGGGGCGGTTGCTTTCGTAGTTCAGGACTTGGTCTGTGTGTGTGGCTTTCCTGTACACCTTTGTGGTGAATTCTCCGTTAGGTGTTCTCTGTACCATCTCGTCTAGGAATGGAAGTGGTTGTCCTTTTCTTCCTCTCTAGTGAATCGGATTCCTGTGAGTGTGGCATTGACGATCCGGTGTGTGTTCTCTATTTCTGTGTTTTTAATGATTACAAAGGTGTCATCCACATATCTGACCCAGAGTTTGGGTTGAATTTGCGGTTAGACTGTTTGTTCTAATCTTTGCATTACCGCTTCTGCTATGAGTCCAGAGATGGGTGAGCCCATGGGTGTGCCGTTGATTTGTTCATATATTTGGTTGTTGAATGTGAAGTGTGTTGTGAGGCACAGGTACAGTAGTTTGAGTATGCAGTCTTTGTTGATAGGTTCCCCGTCTTGTTGTCTGTTCTGTATGTCCAGCAGGTTGGCTATTGTTTCTCTGGCTAGGGTTTTGTTGATAGAGGTGAACAGCGCCGTTACATCGAATGAGACCGTAGTTTCTTCCTTGTCTATGTGTATATTTCTGACGTTGTCCAAGAATTCCTGCGTTGACTGTATAGTGTGTCTGGATCCGCTGATCAGGTGTTTCAGTTTCTGTTGTAGTTCTTTAGCCAGTTTGTATGATGGTGTCCCTGATAGCGATACAATTTGGTAGTGTCGATTTGAGTTTTGTTATTCCACTGGGATAACCAGTAGTGGAGACCATCAAACCAAACCTTGCCATGTCAAACTATTGTTTAAAGTCACACAAAACCAGGTTATAGCCCAACAGATTTATTTGGAAGCACTAGCTTTCAGAGCCCTGCTCCTTCATCAGGTAGCTAGTGGGGCAGGATCATAAGACACAGAATTTATAGTAAAAGATCAAAGTGTCATACAATTGATGTGATATATTGAATAAACCTAGATTGTTGTTAAGTCTTCAATCACTTAGATTAGGTTGCAGGTTTCAATTGATTAATATGTAAATCACAGAACTTCTTTCAAGTTACAGTCCTGAGATAACTTGAGGTTTTTTTTATAAAACCTTAAGTTATCTTGGGAGTGTGATTGGAAAGAAGTTCCGGGATTTACAAATTAATCATCAAAACCTGCAACTCATTCTAAGTGATTAAAAACTTAACAGCAATCTAGGTTTGTTTAATACATGATATCAGTTGTATGACACTTTGATGTTTTACTTTGAATTCTGTGTCTTATGATCCTGCCAATTTATTGGAGTTTTTTGAAAGAGTAATGTGCACTATAAATAAAGCAGAGCATTTTGATGTGCTGTGCTTGGATTTCCAGAAGGCATTTGACAAGGTGCCACAAACAGATTTTTGTGCAAAGTAGAAAGTAACATATTAACATTGTTAGAAGATTATCTAGCTCGCAGAAAACAGAGAGTATGTTTGAAATAACCTTATTCGGATTGGCAGCATATGATTCCTGGAGTCCCAAAGGGGTTTGTGTTGGGATCGCAACATTTTAAGATTTAGATCAATGACTTAGATCGGAGCATGAAGGCTTCATCGTTAAACTTCAGGTGAGAAAAAGATAGGTAGGAATGTACATTGTGAAAATGATAGGACACAAAAAGTATGAATGAGTAGACAATTACTGGCAGATGAACTATAATGTTGAAAAATGTGAATTTGTTCACTTTGGCAGGGAGAATACAAAACAGAATTATTTAAGATGTGAGTGACTGCAGAATACCAAAGTGTGGAGGAATCTAGTCATTCTAGTTTATAATCAAAGAAGTTGGTATTTAAGATGGCAAATGGAATGCTATTGTTTATTATGAGAGTAAGGATAGAGTTACAGAGTCATACAGCATGAAAACAAACTCAGCCGCACCAACCAGATATCGCAATCTGGTCTAGCACCATTTGCCAGCACTTGGCCCATATCCCTCTAAACCCTTCTTATTCCTAGACCCATCCAGATACCTTTTAAATGTTGTAATTGTACCAGCCTCTACCAATTCCTCTGGCATCTTATTCCAAATACACACCACCCTTTGCGTGAAAAAGTTGCCTCTTAGGTCCCTTTTAATCTTTCCCTTCTTTGGAGTCCTTGAGGTCTTCTGACTCAGCATAGAGTCATAGAGTCATAGAGATGTACAGCATGAAAGCAGACCCTTTGGTCCAACCCGTCCATGCTGACCAGATATCCCAACCCAATCTAGTCCCACCTGACAGCACCTGGCCCATATCCCTCCAAACCCTTCCTATTCATATACCCATCCAAATACCTCTTAAATGTTGCAATTGTACCAGCCTCCACCATTTCATCTGGCAGCTCATTCCATACACGTCCCACCCTCTGTGTGAAAAAGTTGCCCGTGGGTCTCTTTTATATCTTTCCCCTCTCACCCTAAACTTATGCCCTCTAGTTCTGGACTCTCCGATCCTAGGGAAAAGACTTTGCCTAGTTACCCTATCCATACCCATCAAAATTTTTTAAACCTCCATAAGGTCACCCCTCAGCCTCCGATGCTCCAAGAAAAACAGTCCCAGCCTGTTCAGCCTCTCCCTATAACCATTGTCTTCTCTGTGCTGTCAGGGAAAATTTCTGACCAGTTTTGACTGCATGTTTACAGGCTCTCAGACCACAATGGGTTTCTCAGCGACCACGCTGAGGTTGACCACTGAGGATGCTCTTATCTTTCATCCCACCAAGTCATTGTTGAGGTCCAGGTAGACCTCAACCCCAGAAAAAACTAGGTGAGTCTCCCATGATCACTGGTTACAACACAGGGTCACACTTCATTTGCACCCAATAAATGGGCATAGAAAACTACTCTTCTTCAATCCCTTTTTTCCTACAATCTTGGTACTTACTTCATTGCCTAATTGGAAGACCATGCTTTTCCCAGCAGCAGAGTTTAGAGATCCCTCAGTATCACTAACAGGCTTGCTTACCTCATCCAGGGGAAGTATATTCACCCTTCCTTCAGATGAAAATAAATCCTGTAATCTCAGAAATTTGTTTAATCTCACCCACACTGTCAGGAGGGCATCAACAGGGAATCATAGCTACGATCAGAGCCATGCCTGGCCTTGCTGGCTGACTCCCACTGTCTGCATGGGGTAAAATGTGCCTCAAGAAATCCCACTGGCTTTTCTCACAGCCTCCAGCAGTTGGCCCAGCTGTGCACCAACCTTTGACAACTACAGCAGGCCGGTTTTGTGACCTCACTTTTCTCAACATCATTCTTTCTATGCCAAGGAGGACACTCAGGATGTCTCTCTGTCCCATGGGTGCCCAGTTTTCTATCATCCTTTCTTGTTGGTTGTGGTGTCTAGGGAAGGGTTTCTTCTGAAACAGGGTTTTATGGATCAGCTCATCATCATCAACCAGGATGGCTACCTAACTGAACACAATTACTCTTTGTTTCTTAAGATATATTCTTATTGGAAGGGGGATGGAGTTTTTAAACTGGTAGCTTAAAAATCAAGATGTTTAAGCCTTTCAAATACCAACTTATCCATAATTCTTTTGTTTTTATATGTGGGTACAAATTGCAACATGAGCCCCTGTTTTATTACGACCAGATTCTGGGTGAGGTTTTCCATTATTAGAGACAGGATTCCAGACAGGATACACCAAAGTTGTTAAACTCTTGGGTGAGGAGGAATGAAATTGCTCCCCTTCACTTCTCGACTACTCCCTCGGTTGGTTTGAACAATGTTAATTTAGAAAGGATTCTTTACCTTTCTCCCAGACCCGAATGAACTCATATTTTAAAAGGAGCCAGCTTTCGTGAATTAACTAAAGGAGTGAGTTTATTAATTACTACACAAAAAAGCAAACATGGACACAATACACATACAGATTTGAAAGAAGGGGAGTTCAAAAAGATTAAAGTTTTTAAAAAAGATATATCAGTGTCTGAATTGTTCACAAAGAGCAGACAATTGAACATTGCTGAGTGGCGGTGACCAGCAGCATTAATATTGGTAATTGGTTGCACAATCCTTAGTTTTGCAGATTTGGGATTCTAGCACTTGTGTGGCACCAGGTATTCCTTATTTCTTTTCAGTACAAGCCTGAACATTGTCCAGATCTTGCTGCTTTTAGGTGTGGACTGTTTCAATATTTAAGGATTCATGAATGGTGTGCAGTCATTAGTTGTATGATTCCATAGAATTCTTTTTCTTAGAATCCCTACAGATGGTCCAAACTGACCTTCCAAAGAGTAACCCATTCCACTATCTTACATTTACCCCTGACTAATGCACTTAACCTACACATCCCTAAACACTAGGGGCAATTCAGCATGGCCAATTCACCTAACCTGCACATCTTCGGACTGTGGGAGGAAACCGGAGCACTCGGAGGAAACCCACACAGACACGGGGAGAATGTGCAAATTCCACTCAGACAGTCACCCAAGGCTGGAATTGAACCCGAGTTTCTGGCGCTGTGAGGCAGCGGTGCTAACCACTGTGCCACCGTGCTGCTCCAGGTTCCCCGCTTCAGCCAATATAGTGTATATCAAATCCCAACCCTTGGAAAAATGTAAGTATCGTAAAGTTTTCAGATGTATTTTCTAACATAGCTGAAATATGCATATCTAAGCAGTGTAACAAAAGAAGTCTGAGACTATACAATGGTTTGGTATGAGTTAGCATTAATTATTAAACTGTACTTTGACATATGCAGCTTTCTGATAATATGATACTGTTTGTTGATGTTATATAGTTACATTCTATAAAATGTATCAACTCTGCCCATCTATTTCAAGGTAATCCAGAAATGTACCGTATTCAGTCTGACCACCATCAGTATGGTATAGGATAATGTTGTCCTCTAGTAATGGTGTCTTGAATGATCAATCTTAAGATGCCTCTTTGCATTCACTTCTTGCAAGGCTGTTTTTTCCCCTTTATAATCTTTATTAAAGCCCTTTTAAAAGTTGCACAACTACGTTTAAACATGGATTGGAGGCTACATCACTCTGCTCACTTGCACTTCAATTTTCCCTTAACTTCCTTGTTTTACATCACTGCTTCTTGCCGTTAATTGCTTACAGAAAGACTGTCAAATACTTAAAATCCCATTTCAAATACATCTGAATGACATCGTTTCACATGATTATCCACTCATAATATAAGACTGACGCTGCACAGGTAGCTCCTTATTTAAATAGGTTGATCTTACAAACTCAGGTATGGCCAGTGGCTCATTCCAACAATCTGGATACATATGGCAACATTAGGGGTCATGTTCAGCCCTATCGAGAAGTCAAGCCTAACGTGTTTACCCACTGCGATTTAGTGCTCAGTTTTCAAAATGCAAATATATTTATTTCCTTAGTATTTCCTGTTTAGTACTGTAACTGAAACATCCCCAGGGTGGGAGAGTCCAAGATTAGAGGGCATAGATTTAAGAGGAGAGGGGAAAGATTTAAAAGGGACCTGAGGGGCAACCTTTCGGTGCATATATGAAATGAGCTGCCAGAAGAAGTGGTGGAGGCTGGTACAATTACAACATTTAAAAGGCATCTGGATGGGTACATGAATAGAAGGGTTTAGAAGGATATGGGCCAAATGCTGGCAAATGGGACCAGGTCAGATTGGGATGTCTGGTTGTCATGGATAAATTGGATCAAAGGGTCTGACTCTAACTTCGTACAGGCTAGTATGTATTCAGGAGGTGTTTGGTTTTTATGCACATTGTATTATGATCAGTCACATGTGCCACAATGTGATTTATCCTATTTATATAACAGTTTTAAGAGACAAGTCTCATTAAAGTAACAGATTTGCAATATAAACATGCAGGACAATATCAAGAAGTTCTCGCCTCAACATGTGACTGCCAGTGTTCGGAGATCCACTCTACAATGGAAATTGACTGAACTGAGAGCGTTAGGAGCTGAAATACACAACTATTATTAAGGTTAATGATCATTAGGCCAACTATCTTTCACATTTTAGGATTAATATTGTGGGATATAGGTAAAGTAGTGTTACGTCTGCAATTATAATTACTTATACAAGGTAAATGAACTCACAGCAGTGTATAATTGTTTCAACCAAGAGCTGAGTCAACAAGAATGAAAACTATGTGGAGGAAATATATAATTGTTTTTGTATTAGCTAAAATGTGAATGCAAGAATGAAATGTGCCTGCTAACAATGGTAGACAAATAGATAAGGTGCTGTGAGGATGTAGGTTAAGCCAGATATGTTTGTATAAGCAGTAGCTATAAGCATCTGTTTCCCACTTTTGCAAAAACACAAAAACAAACCCCATTTAAAAGGTCACAAGGATCAATATGGTTGGGGAAAGGGAGGAGACGGCACAGGTGGAGGAAGTAGGTAATAGTGAAGAAGGATATACCTAACAATGGGCCACAGCAGGATGTGGTGAAATGGCCGAGTAAAACTTGTACTTTGTTATGCACAAGGCCAGATACGGCAAGAGATAAACAATAGTAATGGGCACCGGGTTGGGAGTAGTGAATCCTATATAAGATATGTACTTGCAAACTCTTGCCTTACTTCAGGCACCATGCTTGCAAGCATATAATAAACATACTGATTGCTTCAGATCTTGTCTCGGACTGAAATTATTGAAGTGAGTGAGCTTTGTTTCTCACAATATTAAACTGGAGCAGTTTATATCACACGGTGTCTCCTTAATTAGTGCCTAGCGTTTTCTGAATGAGGGGAAATCATTTGTCATTCACTCCATCTATTATTGTCAGAGTTTCTGGTTAGAATGTTAGCATTTACCACCATCATCCAGCTGAAACTTGACAGCAGGTGTCCACACGTGCAGAAAAAGGCAGAAATCCAGAAATTGCTGACAGTGATTCTATCCTCGTCCAAAGGGTGCATTGTTAAATTCCTTCCAAGAGTACAATTCCCAAGCAAATGGTGAACTTTTATCACCTTGCTATAAAAATCCTTGTTGAGAGTGTGGTGCTGGAAAAGCACAGCAGGTCAGGCAGCATCCGAGGAGTAGGAGAATTGATGTTTTGGGCATAAACCTTCACCAGGAATGATGAAGAATTGTTTTTCCATCAGGAATGCTTTTTAAGCACCACACACTTGACTCTGACCTCCAGCACCTGCAGTCCTCACTTTCTCCCGGTAAAAATCCTTGGAAAAGTTGCACTATGTTATGTGAGAAGTAACTGGCTGTTTAAAAATAAGCTTCCAGCTAAACACACTCAGTAGCCCCCCAAAAAACTAATTCCAAATTTGCGGTAAGTCATTTTCTTCGCTAATACATTTAAAAAATTCTCGAAGTATGTCAGGAATGAATTTTATAACACGCAAAAGACATAAATATTTAGGTCACAAGTACCCTTCCATGGAAATAGTCATTAACATTCAATTCTGTTTTTGAAACGGCCTTGATTATATCCTTGTGTTACTCTGCCAGGATGTTGCTGATGAATTTCAGCCTGATTCACTTCAAATGCTGTGGATGCCATTGATTGGCTGTTGCTTCCTCTTGTGCTGATCACGTCTCTTCACCTTGTGCCCCTTCCCTTTCTTGTGGCTTTTCACTCATTCAATGTCTGTCCTAAGTTCTGAGCCAGCAGCACTCTGGCCCGCTGATCGTGCTGAATTTGTCAGCTTTTCATTCTGTTCACTGATGTTTCAATACTTCTTTTCACTTTTCTTTCCCCACTCTATGCTCTTTTTTTTGAAGAAAAGGGTCTATTTCTGGTCCCCGCTCAAGTGTTCCTGTTCTTCTTGCGGGCTCATTAGCTGCACTCTATTCTACATTTTACCACCGTCCAGACAGTTCGCCTCCCTGCTTGACCTGGAGCTGACCTCTCATCTTAATTAGCCCTGTCTGCCGTAATTAGTTGATGATCAGCCCCTTCAACCCTGATCAAGAAAGCTTCTCCTCCCTTCGTCGCTACACACCTGCTCAGATAATTTAAAGGGATGGGGGGAAGGGTTCAAAGTTTTAAAAATAAATGAAGGTCTAGAATCACCAGCATTCAACATTTTTAAATTTGCTACAATTTTAAGTCACTGGTTTAGAGGGATTTTGTTTAAGTCATCACATGTGAAGAGAATAAGCTAATAAAACAACTAATAAAATCTATGCACTCATTCAAAGCATTGCCTTAGAATTTCCTGTGCCTGAATAATGATTTCTGAAATGTACGTTGGAGTTGTGCAATGGCAACCCTGCGAACCTCCACCATCACAGACTCTAAGAAAATGGTCCAGGAAATTTAGGATGGTGATGGGTAATTCTCCAGGCCTGGAGCCCTCTGAAAGTATTAAGGGTCAGAGAATTCAGAATGTTCCAGAGCAGTTATGTAGGTAGTCATGACAATTTAGACTGGTAAATATCAAAATCCCAAGTACCAATTTCAACTGATGTATTTCATAGTCCAACATTTCCTGAGTAATTAATTACTTAACTTGCATCCAAAGAATGCAGTTTAAAATGAGACTTTCAGAAGTTTCCAGGTGTAAAGTAATTTCCCAGGCCAGCTCCTTCAAGAGTCTGCTACCATGGTCATTCGTTAGGGCCCCATTCGCAACTCCTATCTAAAACCAGAGAATATTTAAGAATAAGACGTCATTTTTTTTCTATTTATCTGAAGTAGATTTATAATCTTTTTGGATAAAGCCATCCTGAAGAAAACAGCTTCCTCCAGTATTGCAGACAGTCAGTAACAAGGCAAGTTAAATGTCCAAGAGTAAATCACAGTTTTTTTCTCATTTTTCACTCCGATATGGATCTTTGTACACAGACATAGTAAAAATTTCAGGACACACTGTCCATCTCTGACTAGTGATGTCTTTAAATGTCTGTAAACTTAAAAGGGATTTTCTAATAATTACGGACTGATAGATGTCCATTGTGCAATAACCACAATGACCTACATCTATCTCACGCTTTTAACATAGTGAAATGTCTCAAGATTTACCCCAAAATGTCTCAAGATTAACCCCAGGAGTCATTATCAAACAAAACTTGACATTCAGCCACTTAAAGAAATATTATGGTATTAAGATTACCTAAAGCTTGGTCAAAGAGGTAATTCTAAGGAGTGTCTCAAATGCAGCAAGCAGAACTTAACTAGTTGATGATCAGCACTTCAACACTGATCTGCTTCTGACCCCTTCACTTGTATATATCTGTTTTGATAATTAACAATATGGGAGATGTGTTCAATTTTCAGAAGTAAAAATAAAAATCATCTAGAATCACTGAATGACAAAGAAGTTCAGAGAAACAAATTTAGAATATTCAGGCTTAGTCATTGAACATCATCAATGGTAGACTGAAGGAAGTCTACCATTGGAACTGGAGGGATGCAGAGATCTCTGAAGATCATAGGCCTGGATAACATTAGAGAAATCAGCAGGGCTGAGGCAGTGGAGTAAGTTGAAAGCAAGCATGAGAATTCATAGAATTATTTTTAAATCAGTAGAGGAACAAGCGAACACAGGTGTGAAAGGTGAATGGGACTGGTTGAAGATTAGGATATTGATATGAGAGTTTTGGATGAACACTGTTTTATGGTGAAAAGAATACAAGACAATGTCCAGGAGCATATTGGATAGTCAACTGAAGAGATAACAAAGAGTTTCAGCAGCAGATAAGCCGAGATGTGGCAGAAATGTAAACATTAAAATATATTACAAGATTGGAGAAAGACAAGCATGTCCATGCTGGCTAAAAAGATTTAACTAACTTAATTCAGTTGTAACATTAGAAGGGTAATGGGTGAGTTCTGAAAAGAACACAGTACATCATAACAACATTTAAAAGGACAATTGCTGAAAAAAGACATTTTGATAAACCTTTTCATCTTCACTCATCAGGACATTTCACAAGAATACAAATTCAAAGGATAAACCAACATTTATATTGCATGAGAGATGAGTGCTGACTGGTTGGCAAGTGGATTCTGATTAGTAAAGACATCACCATGCAGAATGCATCCATTAATGCTGATTGACAGTTAACAGATAGGCTTTGATTATATTTTAAAATTTAAACTGGAGAAGTTGATTCTGATTGGTCAAGATGCTGCCCTGAGAAATTATTCAGCAAATGTTACCTGTTTTGTTGAGTTGAAACAGGCTGAGCACATGTACAAGTTCCTTCTGTCTGCAGAGAGCAGGGCCCTTTGTATTAATATGATCAACTTAAAGTATATGCGAGTGTGCTGCACATTTTTTCAGCAATATTCAAGTTCTGTCCTACAAAAAAAGATTATCTTAAAGATGCAATTCTGGGTCCTGTGTAATATTTATCTAATGATCCACCATCTGTAAAATAGGTAGTCTCAGTATGCACAGCAACTGCATTTAAAAATAAAATTACTTCATTTGACTATAAATCACTTTGGGGCACATTGAGATCATGGATGGCTCTTTATAAATGAAAGTTGTTTTCCTCACCTCCTTCTACAAGATGCAAGATTCCAGCGTTACATTAATGGTGCTTGCCTGGTGCACAGTCAGACCAAATGAGTCCTGAATGTTGATTGGTATTATATCTAGTGTTGCTCACACTGGTATTAGCTGTGCCCCCTGCTGCTCTGGTTTACTATACTGGTGCTACATCCAAAGGCCAGGCCATGAACCATATCTGGCTGACATTCTTGCTTTCTTCAGATTGGAAATCTCAGGCCTCTGCTCTCATTGTTTGATTCGTGCCCTCCTCCTTGTCTCCATGTCTCAGATTAACTCTCTTTGTTCTCAGTCTGCCTTTCTTCTCCCATGCAAGCTAAGTTGTTTTGAGTCTATGGGAAGCAGAGACCAGTGTCATATAAAAGGGCATTATATCCACCATAACAATATCTTAGGGGTACTTGTAAATAGAATAAAGACAAAATTTTGAGACAGAATAAAGAGGGAGCTTGGAGACTGAATGAAGAGGAACATTCCCTGTTAATATTCTGTTTTTTTTGACTGGAGGAGGTGGTGATGTAAGGAAGGTAGGAAAAAAAACTTGGGAAAGGAAACCTGAAAATTAAGGTAGAAAGTAGGCAAATATACTTACGAATAATAGTGAAAGGGATGCAAAAGATGCAGAATTGCAACAAAAAAGGAATAACATTTATGATGTGTAAAATAAACACAGCAAAATAAAAGGTGGAACCTTAGAAACAGTTAAAAACCAAAGGCAGAAAAATGCAATGGCAAATGGTAAAAGAGAAGAAAATTATTTTTATTGCTGTCAGAGTCATAAAAAGGTGAGGGGAAAGACGTAGAAGTGTCTGTTACAACCTTAGCAGCAAAACTATCACTTTGACACAGAAAAGAGGCTGTTTAGTTAGTATTTCAGTGTTGCTTTGCATTTGTGGCAATTTATAGTTTTATTTCATCCATGAAGTCTCATACTTGACTCTTGCCTTGATTTTGTTTCAAGCAGCAGTTGTTAGCTGGCCACTGGAGTCCTTCATCAACTGGCCCAGAATATCCTTCAACCAGTTTGTATCCAGTTGAATTTTCTACATATCATAGAATCACAGAGAAAGGTCTGGCACAGAAGAAAGCCATTTGGCCCATCTGGTCTGCATTGGCACTTCAAGTGAGCACAATGATTCAATGCTATTCTTTGGCCGTTTCCCCATATTGTTTCTTTAATAGTAAACATCTAATAGCTTCTTGTACACCTCAACTGATTGTGCCTCTGTCACATTTTCTAGCAATGCATTCTAGTCTGGAACCACTCATTACGTAAAAAGAATTTTTCTCACATCACATTTGTTACCTTTGTAAACCACTTTAAATCTGCCCTGTTGTTCTTGGTCAATTTACGAGCAGTAACAGCTTCTCCCTGTTTACTCTATCCAGATTCTCAGGATTTTGAAATTTCTATCTCCTCTCAGCCTTCTTCTCTCCAAGGAGAACAATTTAATCTATCCTCAGAACTGAAGTTTCCCATATCTGTAACTATCTTTGTAAATCATGTCTGCATTCTTTTCAACGTGATCATATCCTTTTTATAGTGTGGCACCCAGAATTGTACACAATACTCTAGCTGAGGTCTATTAAGTGACTTGTATAGGTTTAGGAGAAACACCCTGCTCTTGTACTCTCTGCCTCTATCAATAAAGCTGAGAATACTGTCCACTTTATTAACTATCCTCCCACCATCCATGATCTATGTGTAAATACAATCAGATTCCTGTGTTGCTGCACCACTTTAATAATTGCACCACTTACAATGTATTGTCTGTCCATTTTCTTCCTAGCAAACTGAATCACTTCTGCTTTGAACTTGATCTGCTGCCTATCTGCCCACTCCACCAACTTGCCTCTGTTCTTGCCTAAACTGTTCTTTTCACAGTTTATACTTCTTCCAAATTTTATATCATCTACAAACTTTGAAAATGTGCCCTGCATATCACATATATATTGGGAAAAGCAAGGATCTCAATACAAACCACAAGGAAACAACCTTACAAACTTTCTTCCAACTTGAAAAATATCCATTGACCATTACACTCTGTTTCCTATCACTCAGTCAATGTTCTATCCATATTGCTACTGTCTCTTTTTTTCTAGTTGTACTGGAAAACAAGACAGTAAACAGGAGTGCAGCTGTTGGTCTGAGAAGGTTGTATCTTCAATCTTAGTCATCAGCATCAACACGTCTGATTGTTGCAACTAAGTTGATCAGGCTCTGAACAAGCCAATGTTAAGGAAAGGTACAGCAGAAAGTCAGGAATGTAGCCCATGGTTTAACTTCCCTCAATGGGAAAAAAAACTATACCTATTGCAGGTCTTTATTTTAACTCCTTGATAACTACTGATATTAGAGAGAGCATTTCAGTTTTATTAAGACTAAAATAGGATTCCAGGTTCTAAAACCAGAGGTGTAGAATATTAAGATAGGGATAGTCCCATATACATAAATGTAAATCTTTTTCTTGCACTTTAGAACAGTCGATATTAATAGTCCTCTGATGTTTAGAAGGATATTAATGATTTTGGGTATGTCCAAGGCAGATTCATGAAGATATTGCCTAGTAAGAGAAAATACAGATATTAAACAAGTATTTAAAAACTTATGTCTTTGTCATTTGTTTTTTGCAAATCACAGAATAATAACAGTAAGGAATGTCTAAAATAATAGAGGAACAAAATGTGGTGGATACAAGTAGGTTTTTTTCCAGTATAATGTCCATAGATAGCAATTTAGGACGGTGGGCCATAATCAGTTCTTTATACAGAACGTTGAGAGGAGGTAGCATTGACTTCCAGGGTTACTGGTTGGGAACAACAGCACAACAATATTTTCAAAATGCCTTTTAACAAGAAAAGTGAGGGAACCATGGCTAACACAGCACATTGCAGATAATGTTGGATAAAAGGAGGAGGTTTATAAAGTTACAAAATAAGTTGTAAGCCTGAGGAATGGGAGAACTTCAAAATTCTGCAAAGGAGGGTCAAAAATATTAATAAAGAAAGAGAAAATAGAATATGAATGTAAAAAAATAAGAAACATGAACTCAAATTGAAAAAGCTCCAATGGGGAGGTAAAAAGGAAAAGATTAGGCAGGACGTTATAGATAGAATAAGTGAATTTTTAATAAGAAGTAGAGAAATAGCCCCAAACCTAATTAAATACTTTATGTCTGTCTTCACAGAGAAAGAAATAAGTAGGGTTTAGTGAGAATATGGAAATCAAAAGAATTAACATGTATCACAAAAGAATTTGAATCCAGGAGCAAAGTGATCTTGCATCAATTTTGTAGAACACTAGTGAACTACATCTGGGGTATTGCATGCAGTTCTGATCCCCTTGCTTAAGGAAGGATTATTTGCTACCGAGGGAGCACAGTGTAAGTTCAACCGCAATGATAAGAATGTGTATAAGAAGAGATTGTGCAGGTTGGGCCTGTATTCTCTGGAGTTTAGAGGAATGACACATAATCTCATGGAAACTTACAGCAATTATTTCAGGGAAAGACAGAGTAGATGCAGAAAAGATTTTTCCTCTGACTGTAGGATCCGGAACCAAGGGACACAGTCTCAGAATAAAATTCAAACCTTGAGGACTGAGAATAGGAGGACGACCTTCACATAGACAGAGGTGAATCTTTGAAACTCACTCCCCTCAAAGGTTTGGAATTTCATTTAGTAAGTTCTGAGATTGGTATATATCCAGTTACTGGATTAAAGGATATGGTGATAGCACTGGAATATGGCTTTGAGAATAGATGATCAGCCATGGTCCCAAATACAGAGGAGGTTCAAAGGACTAAATGGCCTCCATCTGCTCTCATGTTCATATGTCCCTAATGTAGTAAAACATCACAGGGTATTATAAAACAAAATGACACTGAACCACATGGAGGGAATTTCACTTAGATGACCAAAGGTTTGGTCAGAGGTGAGTTTTAAGAATTGTCCTAAAGGAGGAAAATGAGGCAGAGAGGTGTAGGAAAGGAATTCCAGAACTTGCAACCTGGGACACTAAAGACACAGTTACCAATGGTGGAGCAGTTAAAAATTGGGTCAATAGAATACAGCAGTTGCAACAATGGGAATTGCCATGAACTTATAAAAAGGCAGCAGAATTTTAGATAACTTCAAGTTTAAAGAGGATATCATGAAGGAAAACAGACAGGGTTAGAGATGAAGGTGGCATGGTTGAGGCTTTTATCAATAGATAAGCTGGGAGAGAGTAAAGTTACAGAGGTGGAACCAGGTGATCTTATAGTATGTGGAAATTTGAGGTTAGAAGCTCATCTTGGGATCAAATATAACAAGAAGACTGCAAGCATACTAGCTTAAACTGAGAAAAGGAATGAAATCAATAGTTAGAAGAGAGGATTTGGACTGAGTCTTCCCAATATTTTATTGGAGAAAACCTTCTGTTCATCTAGTACTGAATGTTAGATAAGTACACTGATAACTTGTTTGGATTTGTTTGGATAGTTAGACAAAGAAATATGGTATGAGGCAGAGTTAATAATGTGATCAAGACTACTTGACTGTGCAGGGACTTAACATTGATGTGAATTGGTTTGGTTGAATGACTTGATTTTCTGTTGCAACCTCTGTGACTGTTTTCTGTAGAAATTAGCCTCTTAGTTTTTGATTTGGGAAATTTATGTTCCCTGAGAAAAATATAAGCAAGTTTGGCAAAGTTGATTAATACCCACCAGCATGAATGACGTGATATTAAATAAAACAGTTCTGGCTTGGGGAACTGATCAGAACTAGCAACAAATCCTCACTCGCATTTATGCAAGAAAATAAACTTAGAATTCATACAATGGGAAGAGTATCAATGGCATCAGGGAGGAGAAAGTGAGGTCTGCAGATGCTGGAGATCAGAGCTGAAAATGTGTTGCTGGAAAAGCGCAGCAGGTCAGGCAGCATCCAAGGAGCAGGAGAATCGACGTTTCGGGCTTTCCTGAAGAAGGGCTTATGCCCGAAACGTCGATTCTCCTGTTCCCTGGATGCTGCCTGACCTGCTGCGCTTTTCCAGCAACACATTTTCAGCTATCAATGGCATTAGCAATGTTCAGCAATAGAACAATCATGACCAAATACCTTTATCAATTCCACTTTAGAAAATCAGAACAATTTAGCACCAACCCTTAAAATGAAGTCATGAAGTGATGCTGATAGGTGACGATTGAGGTGCGGCAGACATTCTGAAGATTACTTTCGGAATAACTGCTTTTATAACAAATAGCTTGTATTGAGAATGGATGCACATCATGAATGAAAGGCACTGTTTCCCTAAGCTGCCTGAGGATAAGACATCAATAATTCAGTTTATTTTCTCAAGTTGGCAACCGAAAAGAAAGAGGTTCTGTGGCATCAAAACTGCGAAGGCTAATTTACATTCCATACCAGAAAACAAGCCATAACTCATTGCTTATTAGCCTCACCCTCAGGATAATTACCTGTCAAGCTGGCACACAGCAGGGTTGTTTATTATCTACTCAGCTTTCTTCCATAGAAACAGTATTGTCAGGGTCAGGTGGAGTGAGAGAGAAGAAGGCCTTTAGCTTCATCCATTGGGCTTTTGAAAGGACAGCTACAAAGTCATGGGTGGGAAACCATTATTTGATATAATAGCAGTATTCAGGGTCAGAGATTGAAGTGGTCAGGGCATAGCCACTGTCTAAGTGTTTTCATAAATGTGAATTTTTTATAGCTTAAGTCTGACAATGGAGAAACAGAATACAAAATAGACCAATATCATTGATGCAGCCAAATTCATTTGAGGAGAAAACAGATTTTCTACGAGGAGGTAAATCAATAGAAACCACAAGAACGTAGGAAATTGAAGCAGGAGTAGGCCATTCAGCTCTTGAGCTAGCTTTGGCATTCATGGAGATGTTAGGTGACATTCTATGACATTGTTAATTTCCTGTACTAGCTCCATATTCCTCCATGTCTTTAAAACACAGAAGTCCATCAATTTCTGACTTGAAAATACTCTGTGGCTGAACTGCCAAATCTCTCTGGGATGGAAAATTCCAAAGGCTCACTATACTGTGATTGAAGATATTCCTCTTTGTCTCAGTCGTAAATAGCTTGTCACTTATTTTAAAACGCTGGTAATCTGGTTCTAGATCTTGAGCCAAGGGAAATATCCTTCTAGTATCCACTGTCTTGAGTCCCGTAAGAATTTTGTTTGTTTCCATGAGATAATCTCTGATTCTTCCAAACTCTAGAGAATACAGGCCCAGTCAACTCAATATGTCTTCAAAGGACATTTCCACTATTCTGGAAGTCAGTCTGATGAAATTTGATTTCACTTCCACAAGACTCACCTAAAGGAGCCCTAAAAAGTACACAATACTCCAGATCTCACCAAGTATCTATACACTTGCCGGGATACATCTTTCCTCCTGTACTCAAATCCTCTTGCAATTAAGGTCAACATATAAGTTTGCGTCAAGTGCAAACTTCCAAATATTTCATTTTGTCCCCACATTCAATTGGTTAGCACTGCTGCCTCACAGCATGAGGGTCCCAGGTTCAATTCCAGCCTCCAGCGACTGGCTGTGTGGAGTTTGCACATTCTCCCCGTGTCTGCGTGGATTTCCTCCGGGTGCTCCGGTTTCCTCCCACAATCCAAAGCTGTACAGGTTAGGTGAATTGGCCATGCTCAATTGCCCATAATGTTCAGGAATGTGTAGGTTAGGTGCATTAATCAGGAATAAATGTAGAGTAATAGGGAAGGGGAAACATTGATATGAAAGTTGTATTGTTGGTGCAATTGAATTAACATTGAAAATGTGGGATTTTATCAGTCGACGGTTTCAGCAGCTCTATCACAAAAACCACTGCTCATTAACTAGAACTGCAGAAATTGTGTCAAACTGCTGTCACACACATGGTAGTGTGAATACGCTGCCCTCCCAAGTGATGAATCTACTATGTTCCTGACACAGCTCAGCTTTGTGTGGTCGTAGATTACTCTTTGGAGGGTCAGTGTTGACTTGTTGGGCTGAATGGATTGTTTCCGCACTGTAGGGCTTCTATACCACTTGCCTTCTGGCTGACTTCTGTCTGTTTCCCTGTGTATAAAAAAGAGCTTTTTCATGGGCTCTAGCAGCATGTGATAGTGACCCACCTCTGAGCTAGAAAGCCTGGGCTCAAGTACCAGCTGCTCCTGCCATGTGTCTGAACACATCTGAACAGGAGAATTAGAAAATATTTACTACTTGCCTTCTTAATTGCTTGCAGTACCTGCATTTTAACTTCCAGTGAATTATGAACAAGAACGCCTAGCTCACTGTGGACATCAACACTTCCCAATCTCTCACCATTTAGAAGAGCTCTGTATTTCTGTTTTAATTAGTTAAGTGGATAACCTTATATTTTTCTACATTATACTCCATGAGCCATTTTCTTGCCAACTCATTTTGTTTAAATCTCTTTGTAGCCTCCTTGCTTCCTCAAGATTCAAATTCCCATCCATGTTTGTGTCAAGTGCAAACTTGCTAATATTTCATTTGGTCCCCACATTCAATTGTTAATGTAGATTCTTGTGGTATCCCATTACTAATGGCCTGCCAACCTGAAGAGAATCCATTATCCATTCTGTCTGTTTTCTATCCATTAACTAATTCTCAACCTCATGTGCTCAAATTTCTTCTTATGAGATCTTGTGTGGGAACTTTTCAAAAGTCTTCTGAAAATCTAAGTACACCATTCCCATTGGTTCCCCCTTATCTATTCCGCTCGTTCGAACCTCAAAAGTTTCCAGCAGGTTTGCCAAACATCATTTGTCTTTCATTAAGCTATATTGGCTCTGCCTAATCAAACCATTACTTGCTAAGTGTCCAGTTCTCACCACTCCAGATTCGAGCATTTTCCTGACTTCAGGGCTTGGAATCCCCATTTTCTACACTTCAATTTACAGGAACTGTTCTAGAAGCTATAAAATTAGGCAACACAGCCATCAATGCATCCACTATCTTTCAACTCTGTGGGATACAGATCATCAGATTCAGGGATTTATCTACTTTCAGAGAGAACTTGTAGTTTGAAATCCCCTTGATTACTATATTATTCTTGTTACATACGCATAGAATTTCCTGATTTATATCCTGCTCGACAGTATCATTGGGTGGCCGATATAAAAAAATCCCACCAATAGTTGTGGTTTGTTGCGCTTAGCTCCATCCAAAGTAATTCTATAACTTTATCTTACCATCTAAGATCTAATATTCTGATCTGATCATTTATTAACACAGTTACCCTCCCACTTTTCAGTTTTTGCCTCTCCTTTTTAAAAACAAGGTATCAATGAGGGTGAGCGTGGAGTCACTCTGAATTCTCAAATACCTGTCCTTTGTTATGATCCATCATATTGATATTTCCCCTGAACTCCAAAACCAGTTAGAACAGCCAAAATCTTGAACTGCATTACCTTTATGCTTGAAAAACAAAATCATTTACAATAATGCCACATGCTTAATGGAGAAATATTTACTCAAAATGGAGAGCCTGTACAGACATGATGGGCTAAATGGTCTCTTTGTGCACAGTAACACATTTTTAATTCTGTGACAATGATTTAGATAGACATACCTTAACACTTCATTTAATGTTACTAAATGTTTCCCAAATTTGCTTCAAGTACAGTGGACCTGAAAACCTTAATCCTAAATGATGGTGATTTTCCACTAAATCAGTATACTGCTCAGCTCTCAGCTCTTTTTCAAACAGATTTCTCCAATAGCGGGTATTTGACCTGATTTTCTAATTGCTCATCAATCTGCTTGCAGATCCAACTCTCCACATATTTCATCTGCACTGGGAGATTATCTAAATTACCAGGAAGATCCAAAACTGGGCAGGCTGGACCATCCCCAGCTGTACTGCTCCTGACAAGTAGAATGGATTCATATAGCCCCAGTTTTGTTCGAATTAGGAACATTTGGCATGCTAAAATACCTCAAATCATGAAAAATAATGAGATACTGTTTAAACATAAACAAAATAAACATTGATATGAAAGTTGTATTGTTGGTGCAATTGAATTAACATTGAAAATGTGGGATTTTATCAGTCGACGGTTTCAGCAGCTCTATCACAAAAACCACTGCTCATTAACTAGAACTGCAGAAATTGTGTCAAACTGCTGTCACACACATGGTAGTGTGAATACGCTGCCCTCCCAAGTGATGAATCTACTATGTTCCTGACACAGCTCAGCTTTGTGTGGTCGTAGATGTTTCAATGGTCAGAAGTTCATTGAAGACATGTTCACGTTTCCATTGCATGACAGAACAAGCAAAAGAGACATCTTCATTTTGAGGAATGCACGACACTGCAGTGTCAGTTAGAACAGATGTAAAACATAGATGGAGGGACATGTAAAGGGCTTCTTCACAGATTGAGGAACAGTCATTCTTAACATATTGCTGACCAATAAAGACAGTGAAAGTTGACTTGGCAGAAAATTATAAACAAATATTTTTGTCAATGTCAGGCTGATAGATGTGGGCTGTATCTCTGTACACCAAGTTATCCAGGTTGGCTTAATGTTTTAGGTGTAGACATATCATTAAAACTGACAGTTAAAGTTTCTTAAAATGGAAGGGAACGAGACAGCCAAATCCTACAATTGGTTTCCTTAACAATCAATATTTTAAACTTATTGAAGTGAACAAAGTAAATACATTAAGTGAACAAATGAGTGGAAAAGTAGCTGAAGAAATCAGATTAGATTCTCTACAGTGTGGAAACAGGCCCTTCAGCCCAACAAGTCCACACCATCCCTCCAAAGAGTAATCCACCAAGGCCCATATCCTTCTGACTAATGCACCTAACACTGTGGGTAATTTAGAACATAGAACATAGAACATTACAGCCCTTCAGCCCTCGATGTTGCACCGACCTGTCATACCAATCTGAAGCCCATCTAACCTATACTATTCCTGTACGTCCATATGCTTGTCCAATGACGACTTAAATGTACTTAAAGTTGTCAAATCTACTACCGTTGCAGGCAAAGCATTCCATACCCTTACTACTCTCTGAGTAAAGAAACTACCTCTAACATCTGTCCTATATCTATCACCCCTCAATTTAAAGCTATGCCCCCTCGTGCTCGCCGTCACCATCTTGGAAAAAGGCTCTCCCTGTCCACCCTATCTAACCCTCTGATTATCTTATATGTCTCTATTAGGTCACCTCTCAACATTCTTCTCTCTAACGAAAACAACCTCAAGTCCCTCAGCCTTTCCTTGTAAGACCTCCCCTCCATACCAGGCAACATCCTAGTAAATCTCCTCTGCACCCTTTCCAAAGCTTCCACATCCTTCTTATAATGCGGTGACCAGAACTGTACATAATACTCCAAGTGTGGCCGTACCAGAGCTTTGTACAGCTGTAGCATAACCTCATGGTTCCGGAACTCGATCCCTCTATTAATAAAAGCTAAAACACTATATGCCTTCTTAACAACCCTGTCAACCTGGGTGGCAACTTTCAAGGATCTGTGTGCCTGGACACCGAGATCTCTCTGCTCATCTACACTACCAAGAATCTTACCATTAGCCCAGTACTTTGCATTCCGGTTACTCCAACCAAAGGGAATCACCTCACACTTGCCTGCATTAAACTCCATTTTTCACCTCTCAGCTCAGCTCTGCAGCTTATCTCTGTCTCTCTGTAACCTACTACATCCTTTGTCACTATCCACAACTCCACCGACCTTAGTGTCGTCTGCAAATTTACTAACCCGTCCTTCTATGCCCTCATCCAGGTCGTTTATAAAAATGACGAACAGCAGTGGACCCAACAACAACCCTTGCGGTACACCACCGGTAACTGGACTCCAGGATGAACATTTCCCATCAACCACCACCCTCTGTCTTCTTTCAGCACGCCAATTACTGATCCAAACTACTATATCTCCCACAATCCCATTCCTCCGCATTTTGTACAATAGCCTACTGTGGGGAACCTTATTGAACACCTTGCTGAAATCCATATACATCACATCAACCGGTTTACTCTCATCTACCTGTTTGGTCACCTTCTCAAAGAACTCAATAAGGTTTGTGAGGCATGACCTATCCTTCACAAAACCATGCTGACTATCCCTAATCAAATTATTCTTTTCTAGATGATTATAAATAATATCTCTTATAACCTTTTCCAACACATTACCAATAACTGAAGTAAGGCTCACTGGTCTATAATTACCAGGGTTGTCTCTACTTCCCTTCTTGAACAGGGGAACCACATTTGCTATCCTCCAGTCTTCTGGCACTATTCCTGTACACAATGATGATTTAAAGATCAATGCCAAAGACTCGGCAATCTCCTCCCTGGCTTCCCAGAGGATCCTAGGATAAATCCCATCCGGCCCAGGGGACTTATCTATTTTCACACTCTGCAGGATTTCTAATACCTCCTCCTTGTGAACCTCAATCACACCTAGTCTAGTAGCCTGTATCTCAGTATTCTCCTCGACAACATTGTCATTTTCTAGAGTGAATACTGTTGAAAAGTATTCATTTAGTGCTTCCCCTATCTCCTCTGACTCCACACACAACTTCCCACTACTATCCTTGATTGGCCCTAATCTTACTCTCGTCATTCTTTTATTCCTTAAATACCTATAGAAAGGTATCAGGGTTTAACCTGATCCTATCGGCCAACAACTTCTCATGTCTCCTCCTGGCTCTTCTGAGCTCTCTCTTTAGGTCTTTTCTGGCTATCTTGTAACCCTCAAGCACCCTAACTGAGCCTTCACATCTCATCCTAACATAAGCCTTCTTCTTCCTCTTGACCAGAGATTACACTTTCTTCATAAACCATGGCTCCTGCGCTCTACAGCTTCCTCCCTGCCTGACAGGTACATATTTATCGAGGACACAATGCCAGGAGCATCCAGCCAATTCGCCTGATCTGCACATCTTTGGACTGTGGGAGAAAACCCACACAGACACAGGGAGAATGTGCAACCTCCACACAGACAGTTGCTTGAGGTGGGAATCAAACCCGGGACCCTGGTACTGTGAGGCAGCAGTGCTAACCACTGAGCCACCATTCCATCCTAGTGAATTATTGAAAATCTGGTAAAATATACAAAATGGGAGAAATAATTTTAAAAATTGGTGCCCCACGAGACTGTACCTCCAGAAAACATACAAAACAAGTTGTGCTTTATGACAGGATCACATTCTTGGGTGGGACAAATGGCAGAATTGTCTGATGAGTGTGAAAGGTGTTGGGATGGAACACAAGGACTGAAAAAACCCTGTTAATTTTTGAGATTACAAGAATGTGATGAAGAGCAGGGTAAAACAAAGGCAGTGAATACAGTCAAGGGTGACCACAACTGAGGAAAGACCAAAGGATCAACAATCAAAATGCTGATGCCATACATTCTGATATATGCTCTGATCGGCCAAAACTCCATCCAATGAGGGTGAAATAATATGAATAAAAATCTTGATTAAGTCTGTTGGTGTTTTTGAGAAATGTGATGAGAAGTTGGCTGTTTGGACAGAAATGCAAAACTGTACTAATTGCAATTGAAAATATTTGAGTTCAAGTACAAAGTAGATACACACTGACAAGTAACAGGTCTTTACCCAAATCCCAAAAAGGTGAGAGCTGACCCAGGGAACACAGTAACCTACAGATTGAATTGAATTGAATTGAATTGAATTTATTGTCACGTGTATTGAGGCACAGTGAAAAGCTTTGACTTGCGAACAGTACAGGCAGATCACAGAGTTAAGTAGCATAGATAAGTAAATAATAGGTAAACAGCGGCAAAAACAAAAACACAGGTACAGGCGAATGTTAAGAGTTTGTGAGTCCATTCAGTATTCTAACAACAGGGAAAAAGTGAGGACTGCAGATGCTGGAGACCAGAGTTGAAAAGTTTGGTGCTGGAAAAACACAGCAGGCCAGGCAGCATCCAAGGAGCAGGAGAATCGACGTTTCGGGCATAAGCCCTTCTTCCTGGCCTGCTGTGTTTTTCCAGTACCACACTTTTCAACAGTATTCTAACCACAGTAGGGTAGAAACTGTTGCAAAACCGGGTGGTGCATGCATTCAGGCTTCTGTACCTTCTCCATGATGATAGAGGTTGTGGGATTGCCAGGTGGGATGGATCTTTGAGAATGCTGGCAGCCTTTCCTTGACAGCCGGCCTAGTAGATGGATTCTATAGATGGGAGGTTGGCCTTTGTGATTGTCCAGGTTGAGTTCACCACTCTCTGTAACTGCCTCCGATCTTGAATGGTACAGTTGCCATACCAGGTAGTGATACATCCAACCAGAATGCTCTCGATAGTGTAACTATAAAAGTTGGCAAGGGTATTCGCCGTCATGCCAAATTCCCTCAGCTGCCTGAGGAAGAAGAGACGTTGTTGGGCCTTTGTAACCGATGGATCCACATGAAGAGTCCAAAAAAAGCTTGTTGTGGATGACCACTCCCAGGAGCTTGACACTCTCCATTCGTTCCACCTCTGTGCTGTTAATGTAAAAACAATGTGACAATTTGTAGGATTTATCAACTCTTTAGCAATCCTTATGCCAAGTCACTGCCAAGAACATGCAGTGGTGTTGGTGCAAAAAATAAGAAACAGCTTTTATTAACATTGAGCGCCTCACAATAGCAACACCAGTTCTTAAATACTATGACACGATGATGGAGTCATCCTGCAGTGTAATATTAAGGCAGGACTTGGAGGTTCAGTTAACATGCAAGCTCCGTTGGCAGTTAGGAAGAAAAATGCAACATTATTATTTATTTCGATAGAGCTAGAATGCAAGAGCAGAAATGTAATTATCATCCCCTCTTCCTGCCCCAGTCTGCAACCTGCACTTCTGAGGAGTAGTTTACTGCATCTCCATCCCACAGCAGTGACTCTCTTATATCCTCTCTCTCTTTCCCTTTAGTTTTTATGGACAGAATCCATGAACTAATTGTGGCCCACCTAAAGTAACTTAACCGGACCGGCCTCAACATTGTATCCAAACCCCTGGCTGATGCCTGTGCATCTTCTCAACTGCATTAGCCCTACTAACATTATGGAGTAACAGGACTGAGCCCCTAAGATTTTGAGACATGGCTGCCTGCTTGCTGCCCATGCCATGTATTTGCCACTGAAAGGGCTGGCACGTGGTGCGCGTGTGAGACATATGTCGCACACTGCCATACAGCAAGGCGTCTGCCCTCTTGATTGAACGCTGTAGGCCATCAAGGCATGCTGCCCAGTCATGTGACTGCATTAATTGGTGTGGCAAGGCAAGATAAGGCAGGGAATGACATAGGCACCACATGAGTGAGAGTCATGAAAACAAGCGAGCAGCTCTGAGGTGCTGCTTGGCCCAATCTGTGAGGGGTGAATGAGGTGATCACGCCTCGGACCGTTGTTTGATCCGAAGCAACATGAAGCTCCTTTGCAGCAAGTGGCAAACTGATGTCACCAGGTAGCTACTCTGATTTGAAAAATGTGGTGCTGGAAAAACACAGCATCCGAGGAGCAGGAGAATCGACATTTCAGGCATAAGCCCTTCTTCATAAGCCCTTCATTCCTGAACAAGGGCTTATGCCTGAAACGTCGATTTTCCTGCTCCTCGGATGCTGCCTGGCCTGCTGTGTTTTCCCAGCACCACATTTTTCAACTCTGGTCTCCAGCATCTGCAGTCCTCACTTTCTCCTAGCTACTCTGATTTCCATGTTGAGATTTCCAACATCTAGCTTGTTTGGCCCATTTGGTAAGATAGGGAACTGAATAGTAATGAATTGAGTTGGTGCATTAACAAGGCATTTAACAAGCAATAATCCCCTTAGTTGGCAACTCGCCATTGCCTGGTGAGAAAGTCACTGCTGTGCTTAAAAATAGCATTTTAAAAATTAGAAAAATGCTTTCAACATTGATTTGGGCCTTACAGGACTAATGGTCTGATTCTGACACAAATCTCACCAACAAACCACATTTCTCAGACCCCTATCAGGTTCTACCCTTTGCTTGCAAGGCATCTGAATTCCACCTCGAATAATAAACTACAAATTCCTAGATCAGTTGCGTCCATAGTGGGTAACTTTCCAATACTTAGGAAGGAATCTTACCAGGCTCTGATCCATGTGGGTTATGAACAGCTAAGTGATAGAATCACTGACTTTGTGTCTGAACTAAATGGCACAGAAAGACAGCTGTAATATGATTCAGCAAAGCCACCTCGATGTCAAGATCATCTTGCCACATCTTATTTGCTTTTCTCAAACAGTTTGAGTGAGATTCTTGCCAGGCAGCAGTGAGTTCCCATTTGGTGCTTCTTATTGCTTATTGAACATGTTGTGAATAGAGTAACCCACCACAAGTTGTGATTTTACCAAAATCACCAACGCTCTCAGGAAAGCTCAACATGGAAACCAGAATGGGTTCAACTCTCGATTTGCTTCAAAAGACCTGCATATTGATTACCGGGCACCAACACATTGAACATGCTCCATGGGCACTAGCCACATGCAGCCCACATCCCCAGGCATTGGCATCTGACATGCCAGTCTTTCTGAACCCCCATGGCACATGCCCAACCCCATTATAGGATGCTTTGCCACCTCAATGTTGCATTTCAGACTACACAAGCAACTATCATTATAGCACTGCTGCAAGGAATACAGGGAGAACTTGCTATTTGAATCCTGAACTGACTCAAATGTAGAAGGCAGAGGGTGTTGGTGGAGAGTTGCTTTTCAGACTGGAATCTCATGACCAGTGATGTGTCATGAGAATTGGTACTGGATCAGCTGCTTTTCATCATTTATATAAAATTATTTGGATGTGAACATAAGAGGTATAATTAGAAAGTTTGCAGATTATCCAAAATTGGGTGTATAGTGGACAGGGAAGAAGGTTAACTCAGAGTACAATGGGATCTTAATCAGATGGGCTGAAGAGTGGCAGATGGAGTTTCGTTTAGATAAATGTGAGGTGCTGTATTTTGGAAAGGCAAATCAGAGCAAGACTTATACACTCAATGCTAAGGTCCTGGGGAGTTTCGCTGAACAAAGAGACCTTGGAGTGCAGGTTCATAATTCCTTGAAAGTAGTTGCAGGTAGATAGGATAGTGAAGAAGGCATTTGGTATGTTTGCCTTTATTGGTCATGCATTGAGTATAGGAGTTGGAAGGTCATGTTGCAGCTATACAGGACGTTGGTTCGGCCACTTTTGGAAAACTGCATTCACTTGTGGTCTTCCTGCTATAGGAAGGATTTTGTGAAACTTGAAAAGGTTCAGAAAAGATTTACAATGATACCACCAGGGTTGGAGGATTTAGCTATGGGGAGAGACTGAATATGCTGGGGCTGTTTTCCCTGGAGCATTGGAAGCTGAGTGCTGACATTTGGAATTGTATAAAATCATGAAGAGTATGTATAGGGTGAATAGCCAAGGTCTTTTCCCCAGGATAGTGGAGTTCAAAGCTAGATTTAAGATGAGAGGGAAAAGATTTAAAATGGACCTAAGGGCCAACTTTTTCACTCATATGGAATGAGCTGCCAAAGAAAGTGGTGGAGACTAGTACAATTATAACATTTAAAATGCATCTAGATGGGTATATGAGTTGGAAGGGTTTAGAGGGATATGGGCCAAATGCTGGCAAATGGAACTAGGATTAATTTAGGATACCTTGTCAGCATGTAGGAATTGGACCGAAAGGTCTGTTTCCATGCTGTATAGTTCTATGAGTCTATGACTCTTTACTGTCATAGCATTCACTCACTGAGTCTACCTGGATACTCAGCATCCCTGTCTCGCATTTCCTAGCTTTGTCTGTTTGCGCGTTGCTCCCTCAGCCAGAGAAACCAGCTTCATGTTACTCTTGTCTAACCAGGTCATTTAGCACAGACACAAAACCAGGAAGCTCATCACATTTGTCACCAGGCCTTAGTCCTGTCAAGGAGGAATACCTTTCGCTGAGGGGATCTGAAACAGTAAGTCACGTATAGCCTTGAAGTATTGGGCTAGGGCCTGTTTCAGGTGGTCAGAGCCACAGTCCTCTGCTGATAAGGAGTGATGCTCACCAACCATCTTGACTCTTTCGGCCAGGTATTTGTTCCTGGAATGAGAGGATGGAATTACAGAAGGTAAAACTCAGTGGCACAGATATTACTGTTGGTGCAAGTGAGGAGCCCGAGTGTGTGTGCAGGCCATACAGCGGGCATGCAGGGTTTGTGATGTTGCAAGTTGGGGTGGGTGACAACAAGTGAGAAGAGATGTTGCAGGTATTAGTGAGAGTGGTAGACCATGAGCCCTGGTGGAAGATGGGTGTTGTATCAGAGACAGAGCGAGTGTGAAGAATCGAAGATAAGATGGTGGCACATATGCAAGTGGAGTGGAAAAGAACATGACTGTTCTTCTAACAGTTACTGTGCATTGCTCCAGATGGCTGAGACTGCTTCAGTCTGGGTGACAGGTTCAGACCAGGCTGGCATGGTCATGGCAGAATGCTTTAGGCTTTGTATTGTGTCGGTAGACATTCAAGGCTAATAGGGTAGATAGAATTAGGACAGGGGACAAGCTGCAAACACTGTGGGGGAAATCAAACAAAATAAAAGCTGTTCACACTGCAAAAAGCAAATCATTTTGCACATAGAGTTTTGATTAGAAGGAAACACAATAAGATTTCCACTGGGGAGATATCAGCTGAAGATTCTGACAAATCACAGTACACCATACAACAGATGCACTCAGTCAGGTCTGACGGCTGCAGAAGGAGAGCATTAAGAGAAAATAAAGTGGTAGATAGACATTAGTTTGGCATTCAGACCTGTGCAAAGTGACTCAACAATGGATTCAATAATGAAGTCTGTGAAAGTAAGGTTGGGGCCATATGAAGCACTATACTCTTGCTGAGGGGTTAGATTACTCTGAGAACCCAGTGCAATGACAGGAATGAAGATCATAGACAACAAACAAATAGTCACTCATTTTAGATGGAGCTTGGAATGGTGGCTCTTAGCATGCAAAATAAGATGTACAACATGTCATAGCACACTAAATCATTGACCACAGAATAGATTCAGGAAAAGTAAAATGATGTGGTTATGGACTTGGGATGACTTCCTGAAGAATATCATTTCAAAGCAGATGAGAGTGGAAGATCAATTCAGAATCTGCTGAGGAGATGTGCAGTTTCCCTCAAGGATAGTTACAGAGTCATAGAGATGTACAGCACTGAAACAGACCCTTCAGTCCAACTCGTCCATGCTGACCAAATATCCTAGGTAAATCTAGTTCCATATCCCTCTAAACCCTTCCTATTCATATACTCATCCAGATGCCTTTTAAATGCTGTTATTGCACCAGCCTCCACCACTTCCTCTGGTAGCTCATTCCATACATGCACCACCCTCTCCATGAAAATATTGCCCCTTAGGTCCCTTTTAAACCTTTCTCCTCTCACCCTAAACCTATACCCTGTAGTCTGAAAGACATGGTGGGAGAGAAAATGACAATTCAATTGAATGGATTAGTAGCATGATACCAATGAAGGAACCATGTTAGCAGGGTGAATACATAGATCTGAAAAATCTGAAGACATCTTAATACTCCATGCCAATGTTACCACAATTTGCCAGAGGCAAAACTGTTTACTGCTCTTGATAACTGCCCTTGATGCAAACAATAGTTACTCACAAATGAATTCAGATCAAAGCAACATTCTGGATAACATTCTGGAGATACAGATGGTAGTGCATGGTATTTGAGATTTCCATAACTGGTATAAGTATATTTAAGCAGATAGAAGGAGATAGTCACTGACCTTCCTGGAGTGGAAGCAATAGTGGATGATCTACTAGTTTATGAATGTGAACACACAATGAGAGAAGCAAATGTGGACCATGATCAAATTCTAGAAGACCATAAGACATTGGAGCAGAAATTAGGCCAGTCAGCCCATCGAGTCTGCTCCCATCATTCAATCATGGTTGACAAGTTTCTAAACCCCATTCTTCACTTTCTCCCTGTAATGCTTGATCCCCTTGATACTCAAAAATCTGTCAATCTCAGCCTTAAATATACTCAATGATCTGGTCTACACAGCCCTCTATGGCAATGAATTCCATAGAATCATTGGTGGCCCAAATCAAGTGGCCAAAAAACTTTATACTGCGTAAGTTTAATGATGCTATTTTGAAATGTTGTGGTGTAAGTTTATTCATCTGAGCAGTAAACCAGCAGAGACAATTGCCTGGCTTTGTAAGAGCTCGTCCTAAGTGAATCTTAGGTGATTCTGGCTGAAGAAGTTTCGCCTTATCTCCATTCTAAAAGGTTTTCCCTTTACTTTGGAGCAACTGCAAGACAGAACTCACTAAATTAAGCTGAAGTTGAACAGTAAATAAATGCCTCTGGCTTTATAGCTGACTGTAGAAGGAACGTCACCCAGATGAATACTGTTACCATTAAGATTGCTGCTGAAAGGAGTGGGAGAAAGCGAGAGGTCAGAGTGTAGGGTCCAGAAAGTCAGAGATGGATGAAGATAGGAAAATGGGTCAGAGACACAGGAAAAGGAAAAGACTGCTAAACAACAGCTGAGCCTCCTGCTAAGCTTGGAACGTGTTCAAAACATTAATTGACTTCCAAAGCTGAAAATGATGTAATTTTCCAGACCTGTATGGAAGATGTGATCAAGATATGCATTAGAGATTTTCGCAACATTGAAATTATGCCAAGAAGAAGCATTGTTGAATCTGTAATTAATCACCTTATTTGCTGAAATACAGAGAAGCACTGGTATTCTGGTTGTGATGCTGGTTTTTAAGCTATTATTTGTGTTGCCTTTCTCCTTTCACCAACTGAGCCTCCCAGAAGGCAAATGGGATTCTTCAAAACTATACTACCACTAGGAATCAATTTCACTTTTGCAGTCCTCAGAATTTTCTTGAGACCCAAGAAATTGAATCATCTAAACATTTCCCTTCGTTAAATTTTTGACATCACCAACCTGAGACCTTTAGGTTAGGACCTATCACCTGCTCCTTATAAAAACCTGTCTGAGTGACATTCCACTGAAACCAACAAAATGAACTTAGGACAAGTTCTTACAAAGCCAGCCAATTGTCTCTGCTGGTTAACTGCCCAGACAAATAAACCTACACCACAACATTACATAAAGCGTTTTGGCCACTTCATTCTCTTTTCTCATTTTTTTCGGTGTTCATCCTTATCAAATCCTAACCTTGTTAAATAATATTATAGTCTCTATCTCAGTGGCTGCATTGCAAAAAGTAAATCATCACTTCTATGTGAGCAGAAAGTTTCCAACTTCTCCCTTTTTTCTTTTGGAAAAATGTTGCCCCACCTAGCTATTAATTCCATGTCAATGCAGAAGAATCTTTCACAACTCACCTTGAAATGTTGCATAATTTTGAATTGCTGTATTAAGGATTTAGTTTTAATTCACTTGTGGGAGCTAGGTGCCACTGGCTGGGCCAGCATTTATTGCCCATCCCTAGTCGCCCTTGAGAAGGTACCTTCTTGAACTACTGCAATCAATGTGTTGTAAATTGACCCACAATGCCCTTAGAGGGGATTTCCAGGGTTTTCACCCAGTGACAGTAAAGGAATGGCAATATATTTTCTGTCAGGATGGTGAGTGGCTTAGAAAGGAACTTGTGCATGATAGTGTTCCCATGTAATTGCTGTCCTACTAAATGGAAGCGGTCATGTGTTTGGAAGGTGCTATGTAAGGAGATATGCTGAATTGCTGCAGTGCATCTTGTAGATGGTACACTTTGCTGTTACTAAGCGTTGGTGGTGCTGGGAGTGGAAGCTTGTGGTTGGGCAGCTTTTTCCTGGATGGTCTCAAGCTCCTTGAGTGTTGTTGGAGCTGAACCCATCCAGGCAAGTGGGGAACATTCCATCACACTCTGGACTTGTGCCTTGTAGATGGTGGAAAGTTTTTGTGGAATCAGGAGGTGAGTTACTCATCGCAGTATTCCTAGCCTCTGACCTGATCTCATAGTTACTGCATTTATATGGTGAGTCCAGTTCAGTTTCTGGTCAATGGTAACCTAGGACATTGATCATGGGGGATTCAGTGATGGCAATGCCATTGAATGTTAAGGGGCAGTGATTAGACTGTCTCTTATCGGAGATGCTCTTTGCCTGACATTTGCGTGACACAAACATTACTTACCACTTTTCAACCAAAGCTTGGATATTGCCCAGATCTTGTTACATTTTGATGGACAACTTCACTACCTGAGGAATCACAAATGGTGCTTGTCATTGTACAATCATCAGTGCATATTCCCCACTTCTGACCTTGTGATGGAGGAAAGATCATTGATGAAGCAGCTGAAGATGGTTGGGCCTAGGACACTACCCTGAGGAACTCCTGCAAAGATGTCCTGAAGCTGAGATGACTGGCCTCCAACAACCTCAGCCATCTTTCTATGTGGCAGATATGACTCCAAATAGTTAACCTCGAATCCAATTGACTCCTGTTTTGCTAGGGATTGCTGATGCCACATTCAGTCAAATGTCAAGGGCTGTCATCTCACCTCACCTCACCTCCTTGGTCCATGTTTGAACCAAGGCTGTAATTGAGTCTGGAGCTGAGTGGCCCTGGTGGAGTGCAAAGTGGACATCTATGAGTAAGTTATTGCTGAGCAGGTGCTGCTGAATAGCACTGTTGACGATATCTTCCATCACTTTACTGATGTCAGAGAATCGTCTGATGACACAGCAATTACCTGGACTGGATTTGTCCTGCTTTTTGTGTGCAGGCCATACCTGGGAAATTTTCCACATTGTCAGGTAGATGCTAATGTTGTAGCAATACTTGAAGAGCCTGGCTAAGGGAGCAGCAGGTTCTTGAGAGTTAGTTTCTTCACAGTAAGTGTGTTGTTGGAAAGAAGAAAAACAACTTTATAAAGTTATTTAAACAGTTATATGCTAATTCTGACTAAGCTTGCCAAACCACAGAAGAGGTTAATACTAATTGATCTCAAGGTGATAGATGATTGTTAAAATGCTGAGTCCAGAAAGAGAACTTCAAGGGAATGTGAAGTGCCAGATAGATACCAATGCTTCACATGAATTATAAGCTTCAGAGGACTGTGCAAAGTGGCTGAAGCTGGTGATCCCACAGTTAAGTCATCAAAGGTAAAATTGAGGCTCTGAGATACTCATGGCAGAAGCTGAGTTCCCAGTGCAATGGAATGAATTAAAGATCTGCAGTGCCAAACAGTAAACATTGACCAAAATCCACTCATTGCAGCTGAAACAAGTCCAAAGTTTGGGCTCCTAACCCTATATATGTCAGTATAGTCTGACATGTAATTTTTCAGGGTCTGTTTAACAGTCAATGGCTTAATGCCCAGCAACCAAAGATAGTTTCACATGTTTTGGATTTCTTCCAGGTAGGTGTAACCTCAAGGTAGAAGAGAATACAAAATGAATTCAGCACCTTCCATGGAAAGTTTCAGGTGTCTTCATGTCCCTCCTCAAAGAGAAGATAGACAAATGAGAAAAGAAGAATGAAATCACAAAAGTAAACTCCCACAAACTGCATTAGCAGCATGGCACAGTGAAAAGACTTCAAAAGTTAAGGGTATACATTGATCTAATAAAGAATGGAATAGATCTGACCATCCATTTAAACTTGTCTGCAATTTGCCCAGGTTAATGACTTTACAGCCCTATATGCTAAGGATATAGTCCCCTCACAAATGAATCTCGTAATAACTGCAGCCTCACGGCACCAGGTTCAATTGCAGCCTCAGGTGACTGTCGGATGAGACAGTGCCAGACAGCAGAAGGGGACGAGCTATTTAGCGAAGGTATCCTCTGAATGCATTTCACTTGCATACCCTTTTTCACCTTGTGAAAAAACAGTGAAAGTGACAGCTTCTCTGTGGTGTCAAGGCCATGACACAGTGGGAGATCCAGCTGCTCAGCGTGACGAGAAGAATTGTGAAAGGGCAATAGTAGTAGGGGATTCATTAGTGAGGGGACTAGACAGGCACTTCTGTGGATGTAGATGTGTCTCCAGGATTGTATGCTGTTTCATGAGAATCAGAGTCAAAGATATTACAGAATGACTCCAGAGTGTTCTGAAAGGGAAGGATGACCAGCCAGGGGTCATGGTCCATATCGGGACCAATGACATTGGAAGAAAGAGAAATAACATCCTTCAAACTGGGCAGCGCAATCGCTCAAGATTTAGCATTGCTGCCTCACAGCACCAGGGAACTGGGTTCAATTGCAGCCTTGGGTGACTGTCTGCGTGGGTTTCTGCCAAGTGCTCTGATTTCTTCCCATAGTCCAAAGATGTACAGGTTAAGTAGATTGGACATGCTAAATTGCCCCATAGATGTGAGTTGAATTAACCATGGCAAATGTAGGGTTACAGGGATGGGAGAGAGACTTTGGCTGTGATGTTCTTTGGAGAGTCAGTGTAGACTCGATGGGCCAAATAGTCTCTCTGCACTGTAGGGATTCTGTGATTCCAACAAGTTTTTTGGAGTTAGATCAGAAATTGAAAAACAGGGCTTCAAGTTATTAATCTCCAGATTACTCCCAGTGTCACACAGTATCACATAGGATTGAGCAGAACAGAAGGGAGGCTTTAGATTCCTGAGGCATTGGGACTGTTCCTGGCAGAGGTGGGACCTTTACAATTTGGATGGGTTACTTGTGAACAAGAACAGGACCAACATCCTTGTGGGAAATAAAACAAAAAACTGTGCATGCTGGAGATCTGAAACAAAAACAGATATTGCTGGCTAAACTCAACAGGTCTCTCAGCATCTATGGGAAGAAAGCAGAGTTAATGTTTCAAGTCTCGTGACTCTTCACGTGAGTACCCTCGTGGAAAGGTTTGCTAATTTTGTTTAATTAATGTTGCAGGTTTAAATTAGATTGGCAGAGGGATGGGGCATTGACAAGTAGCTCAGTGCAGAGAGAAGTCGAAGTGTGATTAGAAGTTAAAACAAGAGTACTTAGGGCCCTGGGTAGTGTTTTAGAACAAGAGACTTAGGGGTTCAGGTACATAATTCTTTGAAATTTGCCTCACAGGTCGACAGAATATTAAGAAGGCATTTAGCGCACTTGCCTTCATTGCTAAGACTTTTGAGTGTAGGAGTTGGGATGTTATGTTGAAGTTGTACAGGATTTTGGTGAGGCCTTTTCTAGAATATTGTGTGCACTTATGCTTGTCCTGTATAGGAAGGATATTATTAAATTGGAGAAGGTTCAGAAAAAAATTATCAGGATATTGCTGGGAATGGAAGGTTTGAGATATGAAAATAGACTGGTAAGGCTGGGACTTCTTTCACTAGAGAGTAGAAGGTTGAGGGGTAACCTTATTGAAGTTTATAAAATCATGAGAGGTGAATGACAAGGGTCATTCCCTCGTGTTGGGGAGTTCAAAATGAGGCCGTATATTTTAAATGTGAGAGGAAAAGAATTCAGAAAGGACATTAGGGACAACCTTTTTACAGAGAGAGTAGTTCATGTGGAGAATGGACTGCCAGAGAAAGTGATGGCTGCAGATACAGTTATAACATTTAACAGACATCTGGATAAGTTCATGCATATGAGAGATTTGGAGGGATATGGGCCAGTGCAGGCAAGTGGAACTAGTTCATTTTGGGGACATGATTGGCATGGACTGGTTGGACTGAAGGGTCTGTTTCCATGTTGCATCGCTCAATGACTCTATGACTATGACTGTATGTGAGTCTAGAAGGCAGAGAAAACATAGGTTAAATACGTGTCAAAAGTGTGGTGCTGGAAAAGCACAGCAGGTCAGGCAGCGTCTGAGGAGCAGGAATGTCGAAGTTTCGAGAATAAGCTCTTCATCAGGAATGTGGGGGGTGCCCAAGGGGGCAGCCAGCCCCTTCCCATTTATCTCTCAGCCCCTTGGTCCCACCCGGACATTTCCGATGAAGAGTTTATGCTCAAAACGTTGACTCTCCTGCTCCACGAATGCTGCTTGACCAGCTGCGTTTTTCCAGCACCACATTTTTGACTCTGATCTCCAACATCTGCAGTCCTCACTTACACCATAGGTAAATAAGAGTGAGTTTAGCAAATGGAATATATTTGAATGCAAAATTCTTGAGGAATAAGATAGATGAGCTGAGAGCATAGACAGGCTTGTGGGAGTGTGATATCAGAGCTATTACAGAGACCTGGCTGCTTGACAGCTCAATATTCCGGGTTATAAGGCATTCAGGGGGTAGAAGAGAAAGCGGTTTGCAGTATTGATTAAGGAATCAATGTGACAATGAGAAGGGCTGATATCTGGGAAGTACAAAACACAAGTTAAAAACACAAAATAGGCAAACATGCTGTTTGATGTACAATAGACCCACAAACCATCAGGGCAAGGTAGAGAACGAAATATGTAATCAAATTTCAGGGAAGCATAAAAATAAGGCAGTAATAGTAAGGGACCTTAACTGCGATAGTTTTAGTTTTAAAGATAAAAAGTGGTCAACGTTCTTAAAAAGTACATTCAGGAGAATATTTTTAGCTGATATACAGGGAAGGGGACAGTTCTGGACCTAATATTCAGAAATGAGCCTGGGAATATCAGGAGAGCAACACTTTGGAGATAGTAATCAGAGCTGAGTTAGATTGAGGATAATTGCGGACAAGAATGGGCCAAGAATAAAGGTTTAAGCTGGGGAGGCATTTAAAGAGGAAAAAGCAAGTGTGCATGATAAATATGTTGCATAAAGACAAAGGGTGGGACCAAGACCAGAGAACCCTGGATCAAAAGACATAAAGAATTAAGGATTAAGGAAAGGAAGAGAAGAGCTCGAAAGAAAAGAGAAGGGCCCTCAGGGAGTATAAAAAGTGAAGGAGGGATCTTAAAAAGGAAAATAGGAAAGCTAAAAGGATGCATGAGAAAACATGGGTAGAATGAAGGTTAGCCAGAATGGTTTTTTCAAAAATATTTAAAGAGCAAATGAATAAGAAGGGAATGAGCAGGGACCATTAGGGCCCACAGAGTTAACCTGCCTGCAATCCTGGAAGATATGAGTCTCAGTGAATACTGTGCATTATCTTCACCATGGAAAAGAATGGGATCTGAATCGACATCAGAGTGTAGGACTGAAATATGAGAAGAAATTAAGAGAGAGAGGAGGTGCTAGAATGTAATAGCTTTAAAAGTGGATAAATCCACAGGCTTAGATGAGTTGTAACCCAGATAAGGGAGGAGATATCAGGGGCTATGGCAATAATTTTCAAATCCTCTCTAATCACAGCTGAGGTTCCAGAGAACTGGAGGAATGCTAACATAGTCTGATAATTAAAAACAATGGAAGGGACAGTCCAGGAAATACAGGCCAGTGAGCCTAACCTCAATGGTGGGGAAGTTACTAAAAAGAATTCTGAGGGAGAGAATTTATCTGCCATTTGGAGAGTACTGATTAATCAGGGATAGTCACGTGGATTTGTTAAGATAAGTTTATGTTTGATTACTTTGAACACCGAGGAGATAACCAGGATTGTAGTTTAAAGTAATGTGCTTGATATCTTCTACATAGATGTTAAATAATGCTGTTAATAATCACATGCAGATTGGTCAAGAAAGTAAGAGCCCTTGGGATCCAAGGCAAAATGGCATGTTGGATACAAAAGTGGCTGAGACTGGAAAATAAAGCGTGTGGTAAAAGCAAGTTTCTGTGACTGGAAGTCTGTTTCCAGTGGGTTTGTGCTGGGGCCCTTGCTGTTTGTGAAGAACATTAATTAAATTAGAAATCACACAACACCAGGTTATAGTCCAACAGGTTTAATTGGAACCACTAGCTTTCTGAGCACTGCTCCTTCATCAGGTGGTTGTCCAATTAAACCTGTTGGACTATAACCTGGTGTTGTGTGATTTTTAACTTTGTACACCCCAGTCCAATACCAGCATCTGCAAATCATAATATTAATTAAGTTAGACTTCAATATAGAGAGTACGATCCGAAAGTTTGTAGATTACATAAAATTTGATGGGGTGTTAAATAGTGAGGAAGATAGCCATAAATTGCAGAAGGGTGTAAAAGACTGGTCAGATGGATAGAGCAGAGGCAAATGGAATCAATCTGAAAAAGTCAGAGGTAATGCACTTGGAGAGGGCTAACGAGGCAATGGATTTTATTATGAATGGTAGGACCATGGCAAGTACTGAAGATTAGAGAGACAATGCTGTGAATATCCATAGATCCCAATGGCAACAGGGTTTCTAGATGCAGGTGGTGAAGAAAACAAATGGAAAACTTGCCTTTATGATTTGAAGCATGGAATACAAGGGCAATGAGGTTCTGCTGGAACTATTTAAAACACCGGAACTGTGTCTAGTTCTGGTCAATACCTTGCAAGAAGGAGATGATGCATTAGGGAGGGTGCAGAGGAGATTTACCAGGATACTGCCTCGGCTAAAGGGTCTGAAATATGAAGAAGAATTTGACAGGCTGGAATGTATTCCTCAGAAGGTTGAGAGGGGACCTGACAGAGGTGAGTAAGATTTTAAGGGACATAGATAGGATGAATAAGAAAGTACATTTTCCATTAGTAGAGTTCAATAACCAGGAGGCATTATTTTAAGGTAAGGAGTACTGAGGAGGGCCAAGAGGAGAGTTCAGGAGAAATCTTTTCATCCACAGAATGGTCATAGTCTGGAGCTGACTGGAGAGTGTTTGGGTCAGAAATACTCATAAACATTTAAGCAGTATTTAGATATTCACTTCAGATGTCATAGCCTCTAGGGCAATGGGCCAAGAGCTAGAAAATGGGATTAGTCAGGTTTTTGTTGACTGGCACATACATCATGGGCCAAATCATCTCTTTCTATGTTGTAAATGTCTATGACCTGTAAGAAAACATATAGCATGTACGTGCAAAATTAAATCAGAGACTTTTATGTTGAAGCTATAACATTGAAAAAATGAAGCATCATGTTGCTTTTGTTGCTTGTGCCTCTGTTCATTCATTTCCTCTCACTTAGTCTGCAGCCCAACACAATGAGACACACTAAATTATTATTTTAATACTATTTGAAAGGTATCTTTTGGATATTATTGAAGCATTGCTTCCTCACCTGTTTCTCTATGTCTCCTACAAGAAACATCTGCAGTTTTCAAGACCACCCAAGAAGCCGGTGTCACGTAGCAAACTGTGTCACTCATTCCATTTGTGGCAAACACCAGCACAGATAGGTTTACAATAGGTGACTTGGATCATTTGTTCAAAAGAGTGCATTAGGTTCAACAGTGAGAATGAGCACAGGGTTACATGAAGGTAGTGAGGGAGGAGATGTAACCTACTGTTGGAAAAGCCACCTCATCATATTTCTCAGAAGAGACTTTGGATTCTGACTTCACAGTCTGTTTATAAAAGATTATCTACTCACGCTGTCTGAGCCTATCCAAGACATCCTGCATAGTTTGTCTAGACAGACGGTGCTGTTTCCTAGCTGTATTACGCTACAGTGCAGCAGGACTTTTCAGCAAGAGTGTCTGCCACCATGGCATGTATTGCAACTCCAAAGGTAAGTTTAGCCAATGATGCAGTGACAGTGGTCCTAAGCCTTGTCAAAGATAAGGCAAACTAACTTTTAGTGATCTTATCATCAGCAGGAACTACAAGCAACCTCAAGGTCATCCTGGGACCATTTGGTGGCCTTTACAAGCACATTACCTAATCCACCAAGTTCTCGCTTGAATTCAAGGTTCAATCATCATTCTAATTTCTTCCACCTAGGAACCGTTTAGAAGTATGTGATTAGATCGTCGAAGGCATGTACAGTATAATCAGCACAAAAAAGACAGTGTTAGATCTGAAATACACTATCCTTCAGCAAAAATGCAAATTACTGAAAAGGTTAAAAAACAAATCCAGGACAAAGTAGTCCATCTTACTGGCACACTATTCATTACATTCAACATTCACTTGCTTCAGTGGATGGAGTGGCAGCAGTTTGTATCACCTACAAGATACATTACAATTTCTCAACAAGACTTCTTCAACAGCACTTTCCGAACCCCTCACCTTGACCATCTAGAAGATCAACAGCACCAGACGCATGCTAATACCACCTCCCACAAGGTCGCCTCCAAGTTACACACCATCCTGACTTGAGACTTTGTCTCTGTTTCTTCACTATTTCTGTGTCAAAATCCTGGAACACCCTTCCTTACTGAGTTCTGAGTATTCATACATCCCAAGGACTGCAATGGTTCAAGAGGGCAGCTCACTATCACCTTCTTCTGGGCAATGAATGGTGAGCAATAAATGCTAGCTTAACTGGCCTTACATCAGATGAATGAATCAAATAAAATTAAAAATTAAAAATCCAGCCTTATTTATTGTGTTCTCAAGAAAATTTGAGTACCTTCTTCCAAGAATTAAAAGATATATACAGCAGAAAGGAAAGATGCCTGGTCTCTAAATAGATTTTGTCACACCATGTGAAGGCAAACTAATGTGAAAATATCATGATTGAAAATTCCTGATATTGACATAATTAATTAATTGCTGTTGCTTCTCGAGTCAGATTTGACTCTGATCCAGTATCTTACAATGTTAGTCTTGATGGAAGGCAGAAAATGCACATCACCACTACTGAATATAATCGATGTTTAAATTAATTACATTATGCAATTAAAATATTTAATTCCAAATTTATAGCAGCATTGAGTCAACTGAGAGACCACTATATTTGGCATTAGGTATTCTCTTAACATTGGCCTACAATTGTATTTTTGACTTCAGAAACTCTTCTTGCTGTAATCTTTCTTACTAGAAACCTCTGTCTCCCTGGATTTTGTGCTTGTGGATGTATTTCTCTTCAGCTCTGCCTTTTCACCTATTTCTTGATTAGTGTAGAATTACGGCACCATTCCTTTCTAAAAGAAAGTGGAAAAAGATGAAGGAATTTTTGGACGGATACATTTCCAGGAATAGGCATATGAAAAATTGTGCAATGCTAGCATGGTGTTACTGACTACAGATCTGTAGTTTTTTTCTTGGTTCTAATCAGTCAATAAGCTGTAAGATCTGGAAGTTTATTTGTGCAGTCCTAAGTTATTGAAGAGCAAAAGGGCCTCCAATATGGTGCACAGGAATTGCACAGACTAATATCAATAACTCTTTTCATTCTTTCACAGGATGCAGGCATCACTGGCTGGCCAACATTTATTGACCATCTCTTGAGAAGGTGACCGTGAGCTGCATTGATGAAGTGTTGCAGTCCATTTGCTGTAGACAGACCCACAATACAACTAGGGAAGGACTTCCAGGATTTTGATCTGGTGATGCTGAAGAGTCAGTGATATATTTCCAAGTCAGGATGGTGAGTGCCTTGAAGAGGAACTTGTAGGTGGTGGTGTTCCCACATGTACTTACCGTCCCTGTCCTTATAGATGGAAATGGTTGTGGGTTTGGATGGTGCTGACTCAGGAGCCTTGGTGAATTTCTGCAGAGCGTCTTACAGATGGTGTACAATGTTGCTAATGTGAACTGGTGGTGCAGTGACTGAATGTTTGTGTATGTGGTGCCAATCTAATCAAAGCTTGTACATCATCTATAAGATGCAAAGTCAATGGCTATGTGGGATCTCGTTTTCCAGTCCACTCCAACCAAATCTGCTCAATCTATCATTACTGCCATTATTTGGGTTGAGCGCAGTTGGTTCCAACCCAACAATTATGGAATCAAGAGCATGTCAGAGGCTTCTTATCCTCCAGTGCATAACCCACCTCCTGAATCTCCCAAAGCCTTTCCACCATCTACAAGGCACAAGTCAGGAGTGTGATGGAATATTATCTGGTTGAGTGCAGCTCTAACAACATTGATGAAGCTTGACACCATCCAGTACAAAGCAGCCCATTTTCTAGGTGCCACATCCACAAACATTCACTCACTCTACCACTGATGCTCAGTAGCAGTACCTACAATATGCACTGCAGAAATTCACCAAGGCTTCACTTTCCAAACTCACCACCAATACCATCTAAATGCATGGGAAAAGCACCACCTGCAAGTTCACCTGCAAAGCACTCACCATCTGACTCAGACACATATACTGTGCTTCACAATAGCATGTCAAAATCCCTCTCTAACAGCATTGTGGGTGTATTCCACTAAAAGCACTGTAGTAGGTCAAGAAGGCTGCCCATCACTATCTTCCTAAGGCTATTCAGCGATGTGCAATAATGCTGACCCAGCCCCAAACCTCCTGAGTAAATAAATTAACATATTTAGAATAAAACAAAAGAAGCCAGACTCTTCTGCCCTCCATATTGAATGGGCAATGCAATTGGAGTTTATATATAGATAAGAGGCCTGATGTCTATTTGCAATCTCCACTTTATTACTTGGAATGATGGTGAGCCCAGGAAAGGGAACCAATGTAGGTTACCCACCAAAAGGTAAAACTTTAAAACATACCAACCTCAGTGTGGAGCAAGGAGGAGAAAGAAAGTCCTTCCACTCCAACAGTAAAGCACACAGTCTTTTGTCAGTCTCCTTTTCTGGTGATCTCGACACTTGATTAATGCCACCTCCAGATCCAGTCAAAACTATGGATCTTCCTCCTGATCCTAACCCCCTCCCAGTACCCACTGATGTCTCTTTCCCAGTCCCTTACTTGTCGTTTACCCTGTAATGATGAATTTAAGGACTGCTGCAGGCAGAGGCCCAGTAGGAGGATGTGTGGAGGCCCACTTTAGGTTCAATAAAGAGATCGTATATTGAATATTACTTTTTCTTGCGACTATTCATTCAAATGTAGGGACTGCTCCTGCCTGCCTGCTTTCGTGCAAACTTGAATTTCTCAGCAATTTGTCTTTACCTGTAGAGAAATTTGTCATTACACTCCCTTCAATGCATAAATATAACACAATACTGAACACAGCAATTTAAACTGATAACTTTGGGGTCCTTACATTCCAATCTTTTGCAATCTCTTTCTCACACTTAGACTTTCTCTCTCACTAGAAAGAAATAGTAAAGTGGTATACCTTAAGAGATGCAGATCCACAGATGGAATAAGGCAACACACAACCTTTTCCCCTTTCTTCCCTTTGAATGACTTGTTTTCTATTATTGTTGCCAAATAAGATTTTTTAAAAATAAAGCTTATTGTACAGGATGCCAAGGAAGCTGGAAAAAGTAGAAGAGAAAGCATGATCAGGTAAGGCAGAATGGTAGTGATTAAGTGGCACCAAGTTTAGGTTTTTAAATCTTGATGATTGCAACAACAAGGAAAAACAGTGGGAGGTAAAGAGTTTCACAGTTTTGTGATCCTGGCAAATAATGATAGTGTGCTCTCAAGGATAAAATGAGCTTAGTTTGCATCTTAGCTTTGTTTCTTGTCCTACTGCTGGAGCTGCTCTGCTGGAGTCTTGTCCTGAACAGTTTACCTTTTAACCCTCTCTAAGCTGATAAGGAACACTTCTGCAAAACCTTTATTTGGGTCCTTTATTTGGGTTTCCATTTTGAGGTGGAAGAGATCCATCCTCCTTTTGACAGCGTCAGGACTCCTTTCATTCGGACTTTGAATGCATTCACTTTTTCTTTAGTTGTTTGAACTTAAGGATTAAACTTTATCCTCACCCATTGTTTATCCATTGACCAAGGAAGGAATTCATGCTTGGATAGCCTTGTCCCTATCAATCCAAGATTCTCCCATTTCTCCTCCCACAACCCCCTCTCCTCCCCCCTCCCCTTCCCCCATTCCCTCTATGATAAAATGTTCTTTGGTTTAGTTGTAGCAGATGGTTTAGGATACTCTAACAGTGTTTTTGTTAGCTTGTTCACCTCATTTACAGGGATATTGTAGGTAGATTTTTCTCTTTCTCCTAGCTAACACCTAACTGAGCCTTGTCAAACATGTTCTCTTTCATCCCACATATGTTTGGTAAGAAGGTTTTCAATTTTCGGTGACAAATGACTCACAGGTAATTATTACTTGATGTGGGCCTTAACTTCGCCTTATCCTGGTATCAAGAGATATGGAGCAAAGTAGCAAATTGATTTGAGGAATGGGGTAGTCATGATCTAACTGAATGGCAGAACAGACTCTAGGGCAAAATGACCTATTCCTTTTCCTGTATAAGGGCTCCTGCTTCTATTTGTACTAAACAAAATGGGCTTTGATTGCCTTTCTGATTCCCATTCCCTAAAGCAAAATACTATCCATCCTGAACATTGCCATTTCTATCACAACACTACATGAGTTACATTACCACCTGTTTATTCTCCAGCATATATTCTTCCAATTTCTCTATTTAGCTGTTCCTCATCCTCAGTTTCACTTTACTCCTCATCTCATCCATCTTTTTCCATTGCAAGGACCGAAATTGGGAATATTTAATTGACAATTTCTTTCTAGATGCACTTTCATCTTCTTTGCAATCCAAATACATTAGTCTTCGCTTCTTTCCATTTGTCATATTTTTAACATCCCTTATGATCTTCCTCTCACTGTACTTAATCCATCTTAAGCTCAGGTGCCAATTTCAGTCTGTTTATCTCAATTCATTTATGTTTGAACTTATGTTGGGCTCTTCTCCCACTGCATTTGTATCCATACCTCATATTTTGACCAGAAGGCTTACCCTATGCAGCAAAGCCTTTGATCTGTCTTGAGCCTTTCCCATCCACTTTGACCCTGCACTCTGACCCCCGACACTCTCAATCTTTTTCTTCAAAATGTTCAGCATGACATGCATGCTGTCAGTTTCTCAACTCCCCCAGTCACTCACTCAGACTAACTTAATCTGATATTGCAGGTCCCTGTTTTCACAGCCCAATCTTGACATCATTATCAAACTCACTGACTCACTTTGTTGTAGTAAGAAAGATCTTCCCTCCCTTGCCAAAGCTGAGCATAACACTTTAGGGATTTGTCAATCTCCCTCAGAACCTTGCCACTACCAACAAATTCCCCACCCCCACAACACACATGGCTAAACACTAAGACACCATCTACCAGGCTGATTTGACCTCATCTCCTCTGAAGATCTCCCCCCAAGGGCCTTCAATCTCATAGTTCCCAACGCAATACAGTTCACTTTGTTTCTGCTCCAGGATTTACTAATGAGAAAAGACAAACCTTTACAGCTTGTTTTTGTCCCATGAAACTTGTTTTCTCAGATTTGAACTACATTTTTCCTCAAATTATCCAGTCTCACATACCAATGGCCATAACTCTTCAAACTAGTCTCTATCTCTTAGCATAGAGCAGAATATAGGAACATAAACATATGAGCTGACTATTTAGCCTCAGAAACCTACGCTTCGCATGGTCAGGAAGGAGAGATGATATCCACAGTGAAACTCAGCCCGAGTGAGTGGTTTAGTTAATTTGGAAGCAGAGTGGGATTTCAGTACAACGGGGAAAGAGGGGCGTTTGCTTGTTTCATTTTTGGCTCCGTGCTCATAAAGTGCTTTTTAACAGGATTGACTGAAGCTCAGGATCAGGGGCCCAGCACAAAAGAGTGACATCACAGGCAAGCAGTAAGTTTATTGATTGGTGATAGCTACTAATTTGACTATCTATTATAGGTCACTCAGACATTGAAGGTAAATAGAGAAAATATTTGCAGGTTACAAACTAAAAGACCAGGAGGATTTTTAAGAAAATCAAATTCAGAACTAAGTAAATGGAATAGAAATGATGGGCCAGATGATGTATTGTACCTGCATGATGTGGGATGTGTGGTTTGTAGTGACCAAATCTGGTAGAAGTGCTAATACTTGTGGAACTCTGGCTCAGAGGGGATGAGCTGGAGTCTGAGCTACAAACACTGCAACACATGAGGCATGGGGAGAATTACCTGGACACTCGCTTTATTCCTGATGAAGGGCTTTTGCCCGAAATGTCGATTTCACTGCTCCTTGGATGCTGCCTGAACTGCTGTGCTCTTCCAGCACCACTAATCCAGAATCTGGTTTCCAGCATCTGCAGTCATTGTTTTTACCTCGTTGATTTTAACCCTACTGCGAATCCTCTTGCCTGCCTTGAAGAAGTTTCCCTCCTCTCACTTTATTCCTGATGAAGGGCTTTTGCCCGAAACATCGATTTCGCTGCTCCTTGGACGCTGCCTGAACTGCTGTGCTCTTCCAGCACCACTAATCCAGACTGTGATTCAGGAGGTAGCCTTAGATTCAATCAGTGGTCACGGACAGGAGAGTGTTACTTCATGCGAGGCAGGTACAGAGATGAACGAATCTCAGCCCTTGAGCTTATCTAACAAGTTTGAGATTCTTGTTCCCTGTGTGGATGAGAGTGGGGGTTTTAGGGAGGTTAAGCAAATTGACCATTGCATTGTGGCACAGTGGGGGGGTGCATGAAGGAGAGAGGAGAAAAGAGACATGTTGTTGTAATTGGGTATAGTATAGTCAGGGAAATAGACTGTTCTTGTTGCCTGGATCAATAGACCCAAAGGCTGTGTTGCCTACCTGTTGCCTGGGTTCAGGATGTTTCATCTGGCCTGGAGAGGAATTGGAATGGGAAGGGAAAGATCCAGTTATCGTGGTCCACATAGGTACCAATAGATTGGAAGATGTAGAATCTATAAGGGTAGAATTGAGCACCGCAAAGGAAAGAAGACCCTGATGGGAGTTGTGTACAGGCCTCCCAGTAGTAGTCAGGACATGGGGAAGAAAACAAATCAGGAGATCAAAAAGGCAGGAAAGAAAGGCAATAGAATAATCATGGGGACTTCAATATGTAGGTGGACCAGGAAAATCAGGTTGGTAACAAATCTGAAGAAAAGGAATTTGGAGAATGTCTACAAGATGGTTTTTGGAACAGGGAACAGGCAATTCTGGATTTGGTGATGTGTAATGAGTCAGACTTGATTAGGGAGCTTAATGTGAAGGAACCAAAAAAGGGAATGATCATAATAGGATAGAATTCACCCTGCAGTTCGAGATGGAGAAGGTGGAATCAAATATAATGGTATTACAATTGAGAAAAGGCAACAACAAAGACATGAGGGAGGAACTGGCTGGAGTTGATTGGGAGGTGAGCATTTTAGGGAAGACAGTGGAGCAGTAGACTTGAATTTCTAGTGGGTAATTTGGGAGGCACAACAGAAACTCATCCCAAGGAAGAAAACACATACTAAAGGGAGGATAAAATGGCTGAAAAGGGAGGTCAGGGACAGCATATAAGCAAAAGAGAAAGCAAACTATGTAGTGAGGATTAATGGGAAGCCAAAAGATTGAGAAGCGTTTGAAAACCAGCAGAGGATAATCAAAAAGGTGATAAGGCGGGTGAAGATGGAATATGAGAGTAAATTAGCTAATAATATAAAAGGAGAGATTATTTATTTGATTTGATTTAGGTATATTGTCGTATGTACTGAAGTACGGGGTACTAGAATACAGTGAAAAGTGTACAATGTTGCCATTTTCTGTGCCATCATAGGTATAAAGGCACCTAGATAAAAAATCTTTGGTACAGAAATAGAAAAATAAAGAAATAATTTTTAAAATGTTCAGCACTAGTTTTTTCTTAGTAGAAAAGTAAAGAAACAAGTTTAAAAGTCAAGCATTACAGTCCTCTCTTAAGCCATGGGACTGCAGATGCTCCAAGCTGGGTTTTGGCTTTGTCACACCTTCGCTGGGCACGTTATCCTTTGCATTGGGCTAATTCCTACTTGGGCTCACCAACCGCTTCACCGCTGATGGCCATCAGGAGTGCCAGGTATCGCCCCCACTTGCCAGGCTTCGGCCCCCACCGCTGCTTCCTCACTGACCACCGCTGCCTCCATCTTTTGCCACTGACTGCCACCATCCATCGCCGCAAACCACTGCCTCATCATTGACAGCCGCTGCCTCATCATTGACAGCCGCTGCTGCCATCTGGGCTCATCCTGGATCCCAGCGCTGCTTCCACAGCCGAGCTTTTACTAAAAGGTAAGTAAGAAAACACAAGAGAGAGGCAGGCGTGGGCAGGAAAATGAGGCTGGTGAAGTAATAATGGGCACCAAAAGCATGACAGAGGAACTGAATAGGCACTTTGCATCAGTTTTCACAGTGTAAGGTACCAGCAGCATTTCAGAACTTCAAGAGAGTCAGGGAGAAGAGAGGGTTTAGTGGCCATCATTAAGGAGAAGGTTCTGGGGAAGCTGAAAGATCTGAAGGTAAATGAATCACCCAAACCAGATGGACTACACCCAGAGTTCTGAAGGAGATAACTGAGGAGATTGTGGAAGCATTGATGGTGATCATCCGGAAATCACTGGAGTCAGATAGGTCCCAGAAAACTTGAAAATAGTTAATGTAACATTAAGATAGGGAGGCAGAGGACAGGTCAACCTGTCTCAGTTATTGGTAAGATTTTAGAGTCCGTTAATAAGGATAGTATTGCTGAGTAGTCAGAAGTGCATGGTAAAGTAGTACTGAATCAGTACAGCAAGGGGATGTCATGCCTAATAAACCTGTCAAAATTCATTTGAGGAGATAATGAGCAAGTTAGATAAAGGAAAGCCAGTGGATGTGATCTATTTTGATTTCCAGAAAGCCTTTGACAAAGTGCTGCACAAGAGGTTGCTAAATAACATAAGGGCCCATGGTGTTGGGAGAAAGGTGGATGGAGGTTTGCTTGATTGGCAGAAGGCAGAGAATTGGGATAAAGGAGTCTTTTTCAGGATGTCAGCTGGTGCCTAGAGGAGTTCCACAGGGGTCCATGTCGGGAGCAAATTATTTACTTTACATATTAAAAATCTGAATGAAGGAACTGAGGACCTTGTTGCCAGGTTTACAGATGACATAAAGGAAGAGTTACTGTTGAGGAGGCGGGGAGGCTGCAGGAGGGCGTGGACAAGCTAGGAGAGTGGGCAAAGAAGTGGCAGATGGAAAACAATGTGGGAAAGTGTGAGCTCATGCACTTTGATAAGGAGGATAGAAGCATAAATTGTTTTCTAAATGGGGATAAGGCTTTGGAGATCTGAAGCAAAAAGGTTGAGAGACCTTGTTGAGGATTCTCTTTGGGTTAACATGCAGATTCAATTGGCAGTTGGGAAGACAAATGCAATGTTAGCATTAATTTCAAGAGAGCTAGGATAAAAGAGCTGCCTATCTTTGCGTTATTGACAATTTTTCTTATGGAGCTTCCTATCATGTAATTTAATAATTAAATGAATATTTGAGGCCCCAACACAGATACCTATGGAATATCTTCTACAATTGATAATATATTTTCAACATAAATCCTAATGTACAGAGATAAACCAGAGATAAACAAGGGTATCAGACAAACTATGATCAATCACTTCACAGAAAATTTCAAGTAGCAAATGTGGGCAGCACGGTGGCACAGTGGCACAGTGGTTAGCACTGCTGGCTCACAGCGCCAGAGACCCGGGTTCAATTCCCACCTCAGGCGACTGACTGTATGGAGTTTGCACGTTCTCTCTCTGTGTCTGCGTGGGTTTCCTCCGGGTACTCCGGTTTCCTCCCACAGTCCAAAGATGTGCAGGTTAGGTGAATTGGCCATGCTAAATTGCCCGTAGTGTTAGGTAAGGGGTAAATGTACGGGTATGGGTGGGTTACGCTTCGGCGGGTCGGTGTGGACTTGTTAGGCCGAAGGGCCTGTTTCCACACTGTAATCTAATCTAAAAAAAATGCGATCAAGACAGATCTCATAGATTTCTCAGCAATCACCCACCCCATCCCAAAATCCTCATCCCAGCTATTAGCGACAATGTGGGGCATTAAATTTAATCAAAACTTTACAAAAGATTCCAATTGTTCTCTTTTGAAGGCATTTCTTCCCTCAAAATTCCCTCAAAACGTATTCCATCAGGAAGCTTCAATGGCTTTTAGCTCATGTTTTAGTATTCAAACTTCTCCACCTGCGATGAAACTGACTCAAAATGGTAACTCTGGTTCTTTCTGCATGGGCGCTGCCAGACCTGCTGAGTTTCTCCAGCACTTTCTGTGATTAAAGAGTGTTTACTGACCCTTCAACTATTCTGAGGGGCCTATGAAACTCGCTTTCAGCATTACCCTCATTTGTAGCAGCAGAATGTAGCTAATATTTTGGAAGTCAAATATAGCAACCCTTTGGAATTCTCTGTTCCCTGAAAGTTATAATTTCCACAGATAGCTGGCTGAGATGACACATATCTTATACAATAGAAAGAAGATTTCATCAAGCAGGCAATGTTTTCCTAACAACAAATATTATGCTAACCAGTTCATAATTCCATGGGTTCTTTGCTCCCCTTGATGGGCAGTGGACGTGATCTATATGGACTTCAGTAAGGCATTCAACAATGTTCCCCATAGGAGATTGGTTAGCAAGGATAGATCTTATGGAATACAGGAAGAAATAGTCATTTGGATACAGAACTGACTTGAAGGTAGAAGACAGAGGGTGGTGGTAGAGGGTTGTTTTTCAGATTGGAGGCTTGTGACCAGTGGAGTGCCACAAGGATTTGTGCTGGGTCCACTACTTTCATCATTTATACAAATAATGTAGATGTGAACACAGGAGGTATAATGAATAAAGTTTGCAGATGACACCAAAATTGGAGGTGGACTGGACAGTGAAGAAGGTTACCTCAGATTATAATGGAATCTTGATCAGATTGGCCAATGGGCTGAGGAGTGGCAGATGGAGTTTATCTTAGATAAATGCAAAGTGTTGCATTTTAGTAAAGCAAATCTTAGCAGGGCTTATACACTTAATAGTAAGGTTGTAGGGAGTGTTGCTGAACAAAGAGTCCTGGATTGCAGGTTCATAGCTCCTTGACAGTAGAGTCGCAGATCGATAGGATACTGAAGAATGTGTTTAGTATGCTTTCCTTTATTGGTCAGAGTATTGAGTACAGGAGTTGGGAGGTCATGTTGCGGCTGTACAGGGCATTGGTTAGGCCACTTTTGGAATATTGTGTGCAATTTTGGTCTCCTTTCTTTTGGAAGAATGTTGTGAAACTTGAAAGGGTTCAGAAAAGATTTACAAGGATGTTGCCAGGGTTGGAAGATATGAGCTATAGGGAGAGGCTGAATAGGCTGGAATAGTTTTCCATGGACCGTTGGAGACTGAGGGGTGACCTTGTAAAGGTTATAAAATCATGAGGGGCATGGATAGGATAAATAGACAAAGTCTTTTCCCTGGGGTGGGGGAGTCCAGAATTAGAGGGCATAGGTTTAAGATGAAAGGGGAAAGATATAAAAGAGACATAAGGGGTAACGTTTCAATCAGAGGGTGGTGCGTGTATGGAATGAGTTGCCAGAGAAACTGGTGGAGGCTGGTACAATTGCAACATTTAAAAGGCATTTGGATGGGTATGCGAATAGGAAGGGTTTGGAGGGATATGGGCCAAGTGCTGGCAAGTGGGACCAGATTAGATGGTCCGAAGAGTCTGTTTCCATGCTATACATCTCTATGACTCTTTGACTCTAACTCTGGCATTTATAGGAAACAGCCCAGTTTGAAGGAGTGCTCCCTCTATCATATAATTATTTTCTTTATTACTGTTATTTTCCTTATGATAATTTGAATGAAACTCCATCCAAATTCAATATTAGGTTCTGTGAGATGTCCAACATTCTATCATTTTTTTTCAATTGTCAAACTGATGGAAAGTAATTATTTAACATGATTTGGAATTGGGCATAGGCGGTTTGGTAAGTAAGTTTGCAGATACACCAACATTGCAGGTGTAGTGGACAGCAAAGTAGATTACTTCAGATTACAACGGGATCTTGACCAGATGGGCCAATGGGCTGAGAAGTGGCAGATGGAGTTTAATTTAGATAAATGTGAGGTGCTACATTTTGGAAAGGCAAATCAGGGCAGGACTTATACACTTAATCGTAAGGTCCTGGATAGTGTTGGAAAGATATAAAAAAGAACTAAACAATTACAACATTTAAAAGTCATCTGAATGGGAATATGAATAGGAAGGGTTTAGAGAGATACAGGCCAAATGCTGGCAAGTGGGACTAGATTTATCTAGGATATCTGGTCAGCATGGACAATTTGGATTGAAGAATCTGTTTCCATGCTGTACATCTCTATGACACTATGGCTCGATGTCTACAACTCTCTTATTTTTGTTTACAATGTTAGCATCAGCAGTTTTTGAGAGGCCACATTCTCCAGAGCATCCTAACCAAAATGTAACTAATTCCTGTCACCTCTTCTCTTTAAGCATACAATTCCTCTAACCCCAATACCTATCAGAACCGCCTGTGGGCTTTCTCTTCTCACTTGTTAAAAATTCTACATGGAACGGTGGCCCACCCTGATAAGGGCAGTATTTGTTCTCCAGCTCTAATGATCCTTGAACTGAAAAACTGCTCGGCCATTTCAGAGTCAACCACATTGCTAGGGATATGACCAGATGTTTGGTCATACAGAGCTTAAGTATTGCTGAAAAAAAGATACATTTGGTTAAAAATGTTTGTCTTGTACTCAGAAGGACAATTCGTACTCATCAGGACAACTCTCAAGAAATATGAAAGTAATGTGTTGAAGCCGCATAGTGGATGTACACAAAATTGTTGTAAGGGTTGGAGGATTTGAGATATAGTGAGAGGCTGAACATGCTGGGGCTGTTTTCCCTGCAGTGTCTGAGGCTGAGGGGAGACCTTATAGAGGTTTACAAAATTATGAGGGGCATGGATAGGATAAATAGACAAAGTCTTTTCCCTGGGACTGGGGAGTCAAGAACTATAGGGCATAGGTTTAGAGTGAGAGGGGAAAGATATAAAAGAGACCTAAGGGGCAACTTTTTCACACAGAGGGTGATACATGTATGGAATGAGCTGCCAGAGGATGTGGTGGACGCTGGTACAATTGCAGCATTTAAGAGGCATTTGGATGGGTATATGAATAGGAAGAGTTTGGAGCGATACGGGCTGGGTGCTGGCAGGTGGGACTAGATTGGGTTGGGATATCTGGTCAGCATGAACAGGTTAGACCGAAGGGTCTGTTTCCATGCTGTACATCTCTATGACTCTATAAAACCTGAAAGAACTGTGGATGCTGTAAGTCAGAAACAAAGACTGAAATTGCTGGAAAAGTTCAGCAAGTTTGGCAGCATCTGTCCATAAAAATCATAGTTAACGTTTCGAGTCAAGTGACCCTTCCTCTGATCTGTGCACAACTCCAAATTCTGGCCTTGATGGTGACAGATAAACTGGATATTGATGAATTGGAAGTTCTTTCTTCCAACAAATTCTTCAGTTTGGTGATAGGATACTCTCAAAACAATGTTGGTGAAGTCTACAGTATGCTGCAGTTTGGTGAAGGCGGTGAAGGAAGAGCATTCCACTACCGGAGCTGCTTAACTCTCCTCATCGTCGGGAAAGATGGTGCAACCTGGAGAAAACAGCTTCCGTGACACCCCAGAAACATTTGTGGTTGCAGAATGGGAGATGCCTCACTGGACCTCAGTTGTTCCTTGAAATGAACCACTGTAATAAAAACTCTGAACAATAGTAACCTTCACAGCCACTGGGATGGGATAGTTACCCAATTCCTTCTGAGCATAAGTCCTGCTTTGCTGGTCACACAATTTGGTGATGATGGCCTACAACATCCTTATACTATGCCTGTACAGTGTTTCCAAGAGTTGTACATAATGGTAGTGACATCAGTACATGCAGAGTCTGGACATTTTCCTTCACCTACCTGAGGGATCTTCACCTGCTTCTTCTTCCTCTGGAGACTGTGACACAGCCACTGGAGTTTGCCATTCTTGTTGTATTTCTGACAACGTTGTAATTGCTCACTCCTTTGATGCTGTCTGACCGTATGCAGCAAAGCCACAATGAATCCATCAGTTGTTCTGTCCATCTAAGCTGATAATCTGTGGGAATTTAAAATTGGAACAACATTTCAGTTATGGTACTCCTGAACCCTCACATTAATCATTATGATGTGTTCCATTGAAACACAAAGTGACAAGGTATGTCATGGTGGTTTCGCAAGGAAGCTGAGAACGTGTCTCAATAAGAAATTCTGAGCTTTTGAATCCTAGCCAGGTATATATTTCAGAACTACTGTGTTAATACTGCACCGAGGGAGTAAAATTCTAGCATTAATCCACCACGGCATCCAGTATCAGTGTCTTCCAGAATCAAATATGAAATATGATCAGAAATTGCAAATCCAGGTAAGACTTTTAAGTTAGCACCTGATTTATCTGATACAATAATGAGGCAATTAGTGCAAACTATGTAATGATCATGATAGCCTGAGACCATAATTTTTAATGTTCATTCATGCAAAAAATTGGTCTGTCAGTAAATTGCAACTTGATGCCAAATTAATGGCATTACTGAATCAGTGGCTGCATGATTAATGCAATTGCCTTGAGCAAGGCCTCACATTCAAACAATTTTACTCTTCTCCCAAGAAAAACAGCAACTTACTCCACCTGCTCGATGTGCATTGACAGACATTTTGAATTTGGAAAGAATATGACAAAGTTTAAGATTTGTGTCCTTGTGAGTGATGTTCAGACTCCTTCTGAGATGTGAAATGAACCTCCTCTGCCCCCCAAGTCCTTCATGTTTCTTCCATGTTGCTGTTCATATGTCCCCAGTGACCTTTTATCCTTCCACCTATTTCCATTGATCCTCATTATATCAGCATTACTCTTGGCAATTTATCCCCTGAGCTCACGGCTTTGCAAGTTGTCATGCCTTTGTTGGCCACACACTCTCCCCATAATCGAGGCCAGAATGATTGCCACAAATGAAGGAACACACTCCTGCATCTTCCTTGCCCCTCTTGTGCTCTATGACATCCTAGAATTGCCAATCTATCTTGAATTGCCCTTTTTCATTATCATTCTCTCAGTGAACGCATCCAATGAACCTTATTACCAGACTTGAACTTCTGATTTTTCCCAGCCCGTGATAAGACCCCTGCCCTTTAATACTTAAAACCTTAGATTGGTCATTCTTGAACCATTTGCATTTTCCTGCAGGACTGACTATGGCCCATTCTTCAGATTGCAAGGACATGAATCACTGGACTAAACCTGAACCAAAACAGGACCAGGAGGTTTGCCAGTGACGCTGGGCACGTAAACTAAGTTGGTAGGGGGTTGCAAAGTGGAATAGATGTACAGTAGGAAGTGACACACAGACAATTATAGAAGAAGAACCAAGTCAGTTTAGAAGGCAGTGCAAATAGAGTCAGGTTTAGGCACAAGGGAGCATGGCAAAGCTGGATTGTTTTAATGCTGGATTGTTTGTAAGTAGGCCGATGATTTGAGGGAACAAAAGCAGAAAGTGCTGGAGGAATTCAGCAGGTCTGGCAGCATCTATAGAGAGAAAGCCAGAGTTTATGTTTCGAGTCCAGTGATCCTTCATTACCAAGATTTAAGGTGATTATGGATAAGGACAAAAATGGACCGGAAATAAAGGATCAGAATTGGGGGAAGGCCGATTTAAATAAGTTGGACAGGATCAGGCCTAAGTGGACTGAGAGTACTTACTTACAGGTAAATCTACATCAGAGCAGTTGGAAACATTCGAAAGGGTAATAGTGAGAGCGCAGTGCCTACGCGTTACAGTGAAGGTGAAGGGTGGGACCAATGGACCCTGGGATAGCAAGGGATGTACAGGATTGGATAAAACAAAAAAAAGAGGCTTATGTTAGATATTGAAAGCTCAAAATATTAAATGCCCTGTATTAAGTGTCAAAAGTGGATGGGGTTGCCTAAAAAATAAATTAATACAGCAAAGACGGGACATGATAAAACATTGATGGGTTACATTAAGGAAAAATTCCAAAGTGTTTTGTAAATATATCTGGGTAAGACAATAACCAGTGAAAGACTGGGGTCCATTATAGACCAAACTGGCAATCTGTGTGTGTGTGGAGCAAGAAAACATAGCTGAGATTTTCAATTAGTACTTTGCATCTGTATTCACTATACAGAGAGAAGGAAAATTGGGTCTAAAAATCGGTGAGGGTGGCATGATATACTTTACAAATTATCATTGAGAGGGAGAGGTTTTGGAAATTTTAGCAGCCTTTAAAGTGGATGCATCCCCACATCCAGATCAGATGTTTCTGGGCTGCTGTAGGTGGAGGGGGGTAGATTTCAAGGGCTTTGACATTAATTTACAATTCTTCCTTCAGGAAGATAGCTAATGGGGTACCATTATTCATGAAGGGGGTTAAGAATAAACCAGGAAAGATTAGAGTGGTGCTGGAAAAGCACAGCAGGTCAGGCAGCATCCGAGGAGCAGGAAAATCGACGTTTCAGGCAAAAGCCCTTCATCAGTAGTAAACCAGGAAAGTACAGGCCAACAAGTCTAACATCTGATGTATGGAAATTATTCGTAAAAGTGATGAGGACAGAATTAATATTCATGTGAAGCAGCAAGGATTAAACAAGTCAGCACGTCTTTGAAAGGGTGAGATCACGTCTAACAAATTTGATTGAATCTTTTTAAGGTGGTGACTAAGTGATTAGATGTGGGTAGTGCCATTGACATAGTTTGCATGGACTTTAGTAAGGCTTTTGATAAAGTTTTGCAGAATGGCTGAGAAACTAGGAACCTGTAAGATCCATGGCAATTTGGCAAATTGGATCCAAAATTGGCTTAACGTCAGGAAGCAGAGGGTAATGGTCAAAGAGTGTTTTTGTGGCTGGAAGCCTATGTCCAGTAGCATACCACAGGTTTACTGCTAGATCCGTTGATGTTTGTAATGTGCAGTAATGATCTAGATATGAATATGGGAAGTATGATTAGATATTCACCAGGATGTTGTCTTGGCTTGAGGATTCACCTGCGATGAGAGACTAAGTTGGCTTGGGTTATTTTCTTTAGAGCAGAGAAAGCTGAGCAAGGATCTGATTTACATGAAGAAAGTTTTGAGGGCCTGGACAAGTAGAAAGGGAGCAAATGTCCCCCTTGGTATAGGGGTCAATATCACGGTGGCACAGTTTTAAGGTAAAGAACAGGAGGTTTAATGGGGATTTTGGGGAAAAAAAACATTTCATCCAGAGGGTTGTGGATATTTGAGATTCACTGCCTAAAAAGAACCCTCAAGACATTTAAGACTATTTCGATGAGCATTTGAAATGCCACAACACAGAAACTATGGGCCAAGTGCTGGATAATGAGATTAGAATGGCTGGATATTTGAGAACCAGCACAGACAAAATGGGCCGGTGGGCCTCCGTCTGTGCTGTGATAACTCTACAGACTGTGGCAGGACCAAACAACTGACTGATTGTGGACAAGCTAGATTGGAATTCGACAAGCACCTTCACTGTGTATGGCACCGCTTTCTGACTGAGCATAGTCACCCTTGACCCTACTAAGGACTAGCCTTCTTTGACTTTCAGGCATAGCCATTTGGTTAAAAGTCAAAAGTGTTTGCTGCATATGTCACTGTAGACACCTTAGGTGTGACATCAATGTAGTCCAGTGTCTAAAGCAACATGTCCACTCCTTGACTGTTCAATGTTCTAAACCACCAAAAGCAATGCAAAACACACATGTTAGCAGCCTCCAAATAAGCACAACATGATTGAATGCTAAGAAATTAAGCCAAGAGTCATAAGCTACAACCTGTGCAGATGCAAAGTGACCTGGCAGAAACATGAAAGGCACATGTCGCTGAGCTCCAAGGTGAAGTCATGAATAGCTGAAACGATGTGCGAGTTGGTACAAAAGCAGACATGGTGAGGCTGGTGTTTTAGCTGTGCCCATTTGAAAGAACTAAAAGAGGAAGAGAACAGTATCCATGAAGCATGTAAGGAAATCGTGGTGAAGGTGCAGCTGTCTAAAGACCCAGAGAAGCAAATGGTGAACTGCTTCCACCAGGTTACTGCTCTGACTTACTTGGCAAGAACTGGCACCATCTCATTTCTCAGGGAAGGAGAGGCAGCTTTTGCCAATAATGAGATGCAAATGCATGGAAATGAGGGCATCGCCACTCATTAGTGACATTCAGAAATCTCTGTTTAAACACTAAGAGGAAAATAAGAAAAAATGTTACCTTGTTGTTGAGGATCTAATTTTTCCATTTTTGACATGTTATCCAAATATTTCATTATTGGCCATGCTGCACAAAGAAGCAAACAAATTCTGCCATGATCACCATCACAGATGCCAGATTTATTGAAAACAAAACAGAATTTTTTTGGAAAAACTCAATAGGTTGGCAGCACCTGTGGAGAGAAAAAAAATCAACATTTTGGGCCCAGTTCCCTTCATCAGAACTCTGATGTTTTATTTTATTCCAGGTTTATTGATTGAATTCAAATTCCATCAGCTTCCATCATGGGATTTGAACTATGTTCCCCACGGCATTCATCTGACATTATCACTGCGTCACCAACTCCACTTATTTTAAATCAGTTTCCATCCGTACCACTCTCCTCTACCTTGCTGAAGCCTGTGCATACATTAAATATCTTTTCTCTTAATTCTACACTTTGTTATGGACCAGACCAGACCCCCTCAAAACATTTCAAGAAATAAGCCCAGACCCTAACTTTGCCAGTTGTTTTAAGCAGGTGTAGAGTGGATATTCTAGGAGTGATACAGTTGAACCAACCACTTAGTTTTAAACAAAACTGAATTTATTTGCAAGATTACTCAATGAAACACAAACAAAAACGAACAAAATATAGAATAATTTAACCTATCTGAAAAACCCAACAGACACTCCTGACTTAATGATACTGTTCCAAACTCCTGCAACAATCCCCATAAACACCCCTTGCCAAAAAAGGAAAAAATCAAACACAGGGTCTTACAAGAGACAGAGCGAGAGAGATGGCAGAGATATTCAGTGTGGAACATCTTCTTCCATGTGAAACATCTTTCTTGGACCAGCAGCCTCAAAACTGACTGACTGCTTTCAGTGAACAGCTAGACTGCTAAAAAACAACAAACCAAAGAAAAGCTGAACTGTGATAACTGGCCACTCCCATTTCATTGTATAAGTTTTTTTTAACTTGAAAGCCTTTTGCCTGAGGCAGAATCTGCTAGCTATAATCAAATTGGCCCTAAAACTCTTCAAACCTACACTTTTTGGAATCACTGCTTTTACAACCTCTCTGAAAAAATAACCAAAGACAGCATAACCTTGTTAAAGGAGCAGCATCATCACAACTTCAAGGTAAAAGGAACTGATGTACTGTAGACTCATGAAACTCCATAGCTGTGCTTACCTTTCAGTAGGTTATATTGAACTTTGTATGATCAAGTTCTGTGCAGTGCCTATACATGAAATTTCTTCAGTTACATACATGACTATACAGATACAACCACAAACTATTGCACTGATCTCAAGAAGCTTACACTTTCTTCCCTCTCTTGTCTCTATGCAGTCTGTCTCTGACTCTTCACTTTCCTCAGATTTCTGTTTCTCTGTTGTTTGAGATTGGCTGTCTTTCAGCATCTAGCCCAAGTCAAGACTCCCCCAAAATTGATGATATACATCTCCCACTCTGCTGACTAGAAGGGCCCCATTTTCCTCTCCCCGTTCTCTGCTACATCTTCTCTGGTGATGCTGCTTTTAATACTAAAGCTTCTGCAATGTTCTTTCTTCCATCTTCAAGGCCTGCCCTCCATTGAGCATCATAAGAAATTTGACCAAGACTCTTCTATTTCCTGTGTTCTTTTTTCCCCTCACATCCTTTCAGAATGAAGAAATGTTCTACTTTACAACATTGGAGAAATCATTTTCTGTATTTCCATCATCTCCAAAACCACCCTAGCACTAAGCACATCTTCCCTTCTCCAGCATTTCTGACACACTGATTCATTTCTCCACGTGCTGCTCATCCTCTGGTACTTTTCAACTGGAGGAACTGTAACATCTTTCAATTCATCTGTTCTCAGACCACTGTCCAGATTCCCAAACTCTCCTACTGGCCAAGATCTATTTGTACTTCTTCCAATCTAGAATTGTTGTGCTTGCTGCTACAATTCAGATGTGTCAAGTTCCTTTAAAGTAAGCCAGCAGAGCAAAGTAAGTACACTTAATGATGCATAGAGGCACAGTTACACACAATTGTAACATAAGACCATATCATACAAATAACAGACAATTGAATGTCACATAAAATATTAACAAATATAATGGTTATGTGGGAATAGAGCATGCTGTTGTCTATTATTTTCTAGTTTAACTAAATGGAACTCAAGAGTCTGTCCTACCAGGATACTATATATTCACATGAAACTTTGAATGTTGTTGGAGAAACACATTCAATTGATGATAGAAACTTTCTTTGAACTTTATCCTTTCTGGCATTGGCAGAGATGATTAGGAGGTGAAGCCAACTGCTGTCATTTATTCAGCTGTGATAAACATGGGTTAGATTTATTAATCATAATTTAAACCTAACCAGTGCATTTCATAACAACTCTATGGTGGACTGTGAATTGCAATTGGAGGCAGTGTGTCTACTCCTTGACAAATCTTCAGTAAACAGCGCCATTCTATTAAATCACTCTGTATAAAGTCTAAGAAGATCTAGGGAAGATTTTTAATTGACTCAATCTGGTGTTCATTTGCCACAGGTTAGTGCATCCTGAATCATCTTGGGATTTAGAGACATAGGTTCTCTCCCCTGCAGAAGCCATAAACTGTACACTATGGTTATGAATTATACCATTTGTATGCTTTGGCATGGCATCCATAAGGATTAACTGGCATATTTCCAAATGTAGTGATTGCGATGGTGAACTTGGAAAAGGTGCTAAATGCATTTGGAAGACCTTTGTAAGAAATTCAAACTTTATCAAAAATCAAAACAAGTTTATGCCCATGTTTTAATCCAGGTATTCGAGCTAAATCATATCACTGAACCAAAGCAAAAGCCAGAGTAATTCACATTATATAATTCTATCTGGAATCATGTTAATGGGAAGAACCAAGACACATTTCAACAAATGCAAGATGCATTCACCCACACCATGATTAGAGCTGTAGGCCTATTGTAATACAATGCAATAATTTTCAATAACACTTCCTGAAAGAGATTTAATTGTGTACTTTGGTCAGAAAGATAAGCTTGTGTGTTTCGATTAAAATCATGTGTTTCGATGCTAAAAATAAAAAGCATTATTAAAATGATTTAATAATGAGAAAACTCTGGTGCATGAAAATAATTTTTGATGAAAGTTTGTTCCCAGATCTCATTTAGGGAAACCAATTATTTTCAGAAGGGTGGTCTCATTGTTAACATACACTTTCAACTTCATCCAGCCGTTGTAACAAAATAGTTTCAATAGGCATGCTCACATAATTTAGATTGCATGTAAAAACATGATAACACGCTCACAATAAACTGTAGCATCAGTGAGTGATTAAATTGTTCACAAACGTCTCAACTATGCTTGACGCAGCAAAAAAATAACATAATGCCAGGCCACTGTTCTGGAAGACCCCATGGTCTGGTGGAGTCATTTAAGGCAATTTCTAGTGATTGTGAAAGTTTTTGATACCATACTCTTAGAGCAAAATAGAGTTCAAGAATTTAGTATTAACATTATCTTTCAAAGCAATTGATTTTTCGATTACTTTATCTCATTAAGAAGTTCCTTGATGATTTGTGTTCCTTAAATATACATACCAACAACACAAGCGCATTCCAAAGAGTTTTTTTTGGGAAATGCCTAATTTTATGATCAGTTGGATCAGTCAATTTTGATTGACTTGTCCAACTTTCCAGAATTGTACTTGTTATGAACACACAAGTTAAAATACCAACCTGTAAACATTTGTCCTCGGTTGGTCAACCCCTGCTGTCATCGAAAGCTATGGTGCAGTTTTATTTGCTTGCCCTCTTATTCCATCTGGGCCCAAAGTAAATGTAATGTCTAACGTAGGTCAACAGGGTTGCTATGCCTTTGAAAAATGTCAAGACTTCAAAAACAACCATTGCAAACAGTTCAGGAGAAATTGCACACCATAGAAATTTATTGCAAAAGTTAACTGAATTTCTGAGATGTTGTTCGAAGTACACATGTTGATGCTGGCAAGCGAAACTGCATTGAGAAGTCAGCCACAGTTTATGACCACAGTAACACTGAGTGCTGCACTGACCGTCTATGCTGGCTGCTTTGAACTATATCTAAACTCTGAGCTTCTTGGAATGCCTCAAAACAACAAACCATCGAGGAATTTTGGTGATAACATAATAGAAAAATTAAGCAACCACAATATATGTCTTACAAATTCCTACAAAATGCATTCTCTAATGAACTGCCTGTACAGTTCATATGGCTGAGTGTTTCCACCATTTTCTGTTTTTATTTCACAAGAAGATTAATCACTCCTCCATTATTTATGATTACGGTTCATTTCTGTAATGTGCTTGTGCCTTTCCTAAGAGCTGTATGGTACATGAGGAGGCTATTGTTTCTTGTTTTGTTGAAACAGAAATACCCAAACAACCACAAATGGTCAGAAAACACAATTCTGGAAAAGGAGGTGGTCAGGAAATTTAGTTTTTACAATGAAACTTATTTAATCCTGGACAAGAACTGCTTTGTCACTTGTCTATTAATTGTTTTTGACAAACAAGTTATACCATCAGACCAACTTGTATTTATTCACCTTATTTTGGTGCCTTGTCTGAGACATGCATTTCAGTCAACACCAGAAGTCCATGGATTTTACTGGCTATACTGTGAAAAGGCAACCTTTTCCAGTAGTAGTATTTTAATCATATGCCCGACCACATTTATTGTTTTCTCAGCAAGAAATGTTTGAATTTAAGCAGCTAATATTACATTAGACATATAGCACAGAAACAGACCACCCAAGCCACTCACATTTATATTTTTCTGGAATCTTTTCCTAACTTTGCTCATCTAATCCAACCATAATAATCACATATCCTTTTTCCTTCAAATCTTTTCCGAGCTTCCCCTTAAATGCATCTGTACTACTCACTTCAACCATTCCTGTGGAACCCAGTTCCACATTCTTAACCAACTTTTGGGGCAAGAATTTCCACCCAATCCCTTCTGGATTTCTTGGTGAATATCTTATATTGATGGCCTCTGGCTACATTCTTCTCTAGATGAGGAAACATTCTGCATTCACGCTATCAAAGGCTTTCTGGAAGATTATAAAATAATGAGAGGTATAGGTGGAGTTAATGGTAGTTGCCTTTTCCCTAGGATGGGGTATTTTAAGACAATGGGGCACATCTTTACGATGAAAGGAGAGAGATTTAAAAAAGACATGAGGGGCAACATTTTTACAGAGGATGGTTTGCAGGTGGAATGAACTTCCTGAGGAAGTGATGGATGTGGGTATAATTACAATGTTTAAAAACCATTTGGATAAGTACATGAAAGGGACAGTGTCAGGGGATGGAAAATGAACCAGCAGGCAATGCAGGGAACCTCTGTGGTGGTTCCCCTCAATAACAAGTATACCATTTTGGATACTGTTGGGGGAGACAACTTACTAGGAGTAATGCCATGGGGTACAGGTCTCTGGCGCAGAGTCAGACCATGTTGCTCAGAAGGGAAGAGGGCAGAGGAGCAGAGCATTAGTCTTTGGGGACTCCATGGTTAGGGGGACAGATAGGAAGTTCTGTGGAAATGAGAGACACTCACGGTTGGCGTGTTGCCTCCCAGGTGCCAGGGTTTGTGATGTCTTTGATCATGTTTTTGGAATCCTTGAGGGGGAGGGGAAACAGCCTTAAGTCATGCTCCACATTGGTACTAACATAGGTAAGAAAAGGGATGGGGATTTAAGGCAGAATTTCAGGGAGCTAGGGTGAATGCTTAGTGCTACAAGAAACAGAGTTATCTCTGGTTTGTTGCCCATGTCACATGCTAGTGAGGGGAGGAATAGCGAGAGAGTGGAGTTGAACATGTGGCTACAGGGATGGTGTAGAATGGAGGGTTTCAAATACCTGGATAATTGGGGTTCATTCTGGGGCAGGTGGGACCTCTACAAACAGGATGGTCTCCACCTGAACCAGAGGGATACCAATATCCTGGGAGGGAAATTTGCTAATGCTGTTAGGGAGGGTATAAATTAATTCAACAGGGAAATGTGAACCTAAATTTTAGTTCCAGTGTCTGGGAGGTTGAGAGCAGTGAGGCCAGAAATGAGGTTTCAAGGTCACAAGAGTTCACTGGCAAGCAGGAAGGTGGTTTGAAGTGTGTCTATTTCAATGCCGGACCATCTGGAATATGATGGGAGAACTTGCAGCATGGGTTGGTACCTGTGATTTCGATGTTGTGGCCATTTCGGAGACATGGACAAAGCAGGGACAGGAATGGTTGTTGAAGGTTCTGGGATTTAAATGTTTCAGTAAGAACAGAGTAGATGGTAAAAGAGGGAGAGGTGTGGCATTGTTAGTTAAGGACAGTATTACGGTTGCAGACAGGACATTTGAGGACTCTTCTACTGAGGTAGCATGGGCTGAGGTTAGAAACAGGAAAGGAGAGGTCATCCTGTTGGGGGGTTTCTATAGGCCTCCAAATAGTTCCAGAGATGTAGAGGATAGGATAGTAAAGATAATTCTGAATAGGAGCGAGAGTGACAGGGTAGTTGATATGGGGGACTTTAACTTTCCAAATATGACTGGGAAAACTATAGTTCAAGTACTCTAGATGGGTCAGATTTTGTCCAATACACACAGGATGGTTACCTGACACAGTATATAGACAAGCTAACAAGGGGTGAGGCCACATTGGATTTGGTACTGGGTAATGAACTGGGCCAGGTGTTAGATCTGGAGGTAGGTGAGCACTTTGGTGATAGTAACCACAATTCGGTTATGTTGACTTTAACGATGGAAAGGGATAGGTATATAAAGCAGGGCAAGAGTTATTGATGGGGGAAAGGCAATTATGATGCGATTAGGCAAGATTTAGGATGCATAGGATGGGGAAGGAATCTGCAGGGGATGGACACAATTGAAATGTGGAACTTATTCAAGAAACAGCTATTGCATGTCCTTGATAAATACATACCTGTCAGGAAGGGAGAAAGTGATCAAGTGAGGGAGCCATGATTTACTAAAAAAGTTGAACCTTTTGTCAAGAGGAAGAAGAAGGCTTATGCTAGGATGAGATGTGAAGGCTCAGTTACAGTGCTTGAGAGTTACAAGGTAGCCAGGAAAGACCTAAACAGAGAGCTAAGAAGAGCCAGGAGGGGACATGAAATGTTGTTGGCAGATAGGATCAAGGAAAACCCTAAAGCTTTCTATATCTATATGGGGAATAAAAGAATGACTGGAGAAAGATTAAGGCCAATCAAGAATAGCAGTTGGAAGCTGTGCATGGAGTCCAAGTAGATAGGGAAGCACTAAATGAATATTTTCCATTAGTATTCACACAGGAAAAAGACAATGTTGTCAAGGAGCATACTGAGATACAGGCTAATAGAGTAGTCGGGATTGAGGTTCACAAAGAGGAGGTGTCAGCAATTCTGGAAAGTGTGAAAATAGATAAGTCCCCTGGGCTGGACAGGATTTATCCCAGGCTTCTCCAGGAAGTAGATTGGAGAGCCGTTGGCTTTGATATTTATGTCATCATTGTCTACAGGAATAGTGCCAGAAGACTGGAGGATAGTAAATGTTGTTCCCTTGTTCAAGAAGGGGAGTAAAGACAACCCTGGCAATTAGAGACCAGTGAGCCTTACTTCAGTTGTGGGTAAAGTGTTGGAAAAGGTTATAACAGATAGGATTTATAATAATCTAGAGTGGAATAAGTAGATTAGGGATAGTCAACACAGTTTTGTGAAGGGTAGGTCATGCCTCGCAAACATTATTGAGTTCTTTGAGATGGTGACCAAACAGGTGGATGTGTAAAGCAGTTGATGTGGTGTATATGGATTTCAGTAAGGCATTTGAGAAGTTTTCCCACAGTAGGCTTTTGCACAAAATACGGAGGCTTGGAATTGAGGGTGATTTAGTAGTTTGGATCAGAAACTAGCTGAAAGAAAACAGAGGGTGATGGTTGATGGGAAATGTTCACCCTGGAGTTCAGTTCCTAGTAGTGTACTGCAAGGAGCTGTTTGGAGTCCATTGCTGTTTGTCTCATTTTCATAAATGACCAAGATGAGGGTATAGAAGGATGGATTAGTAAATTTGCGGATGACACTGAAGTCAGTGGAGTTGTGGATAGTGCTGAAGGATGTTGCAGGTTACATAGATAAGATGCAGAGCTGGGCTGAGAGGTGGCAAATGGTGTTTAACGTGGAAAAGTATGAGGTGATTCACTTTGGAAGGAGCAACAGGAATAAAGAGTACTGGGTTAATGGTAAGATTCTTCAGCAGAGAGATCTCAGTGTCCATTTACATAGATCCTTGAAAGTTGCCACCCAGGTTGATAGGGCTGTTAAGAAGGCATATGGTAAGTTAGCTTTTACCGGTAGAGGGATTGAGCTTTTGAGCGATGAGGTCATGCTGCAGCTGTACTTGGAGGCCACACTTGGAGTATTGCGTACAATTCTGGTCACTGCATTATAGGATGGATGTGGAAGCTTTGGAAAGGGTTCAAAGGAGATTTACTAGGATGTTGCCTGGTATGGAGGGAAGGTCTTATGAGGAAAGGCTGAGGGACTTGAGGCTGTTTTCAATTAGAAGATTGAGAGATGACTTAATTGAGACATATAAAATAATCAGATGGTTAGATAGGGTGGACAGTGAAAGCCTATTTCCTGAGGCAGTGATGGCTAGCATGAGGGGACAGAGCTTTAAATTGAGGGATGATAGATATAGGACAGATTTCAGAGGTAGTTTCTTTACTCAGAGAGTAATGTAATGCACTGCCTGCAACAGTAGTAGACTTGCTAACTTTAAGGGCATTTAAATGGTCATTGGATAAAAATATGGATGAAAGTGGAATAGTGTAGGTTGGATGGGCTTCAGATTGGTTCCACAGATTGGCACAACATTAAGGGCTGAAGGGCCTGTACTGTGCTGTAATGTTCTATGTTCTATAGTTGGAGGCATATGGGCTAAGAACAGGCAGGTGGGGCTAGTTTAGTTTGGGATTATGGTCAGCATGGACTGGTTGGACCAAAGGGTCTGTTTCCATGTTGTGTGACTCTATGACTCTATTAGGGCACCCTTCAGCCTGGTTCCCAGCCCCAAGCCCTCCCAGAAAATTAATCCATGGGACAGTTTCAATCCCCATTTGTTGAAAGATTTGTAATTTACACATAAGACCAGTTTTCATCATCCTGCTAAGTCTACATTCATCAAACCAGTAGACAGCCTCCCCTTGGGTATCTCCGAATTTGGCAGTGGCAGTGCTGAAACCTTTTTATACTCTCCTGCTAACTTCAAAATATAAGTTCTAGCTCCCACAACAGAACAAATCCTAATGGCCTTACGTTACAGTGCCGCTCATAAACTTCTAACAGAACCCTGCTCCAAATGGGTAACAACACCCCCTGAGCTGAATTCCATCTGGCCATGGATCTACCTGACAAACTTCCTGCCAACACTAATTTGACCTTCCCAAGTCCAGACAGCCATAACTTGTCAGAACTGAGTTGCTGATGAGTAATGTGCTTGTACAAAACAATCGGGTGTTTGGTCTGCTGTCTCGCAAATGGGGACACAGCGTTAGACAACATGGTAACCATATCATTGGGATTTCTCCAGGCATAGTCCTCAACTTGAAAATGTTTATTATAAGGAAAGGTCAAAGAACCAGTATAAGCATACTGCATGATGGACTTTACACGGATTAGTTTTGATCTTGGTTACAAAAATTAAAATAGTGGGTTTTGAACCGCACTCATTCCTCAAAATGTCCCAAACTACCACATTTACAACCCACCTTCTCCATAGCTCTGATCTCTATTTTGATCAAATATATATATATCTTCTCATCAAATTGTTTTATTATACACTGCCAGTAACCCAGCTGAATTAAATTGCATGGAACCAATAGAGATGTATTTACAGAAGTGGTTTACGTAAGTAGCAGGAGCGAGTTAAAGTGGCAGTTTTCTGAATATGTGTAAATCTGGGTTCAGTGTGACGGACACGCACCCATCCGTCCGGGGCTACACTCCTTCAAGTGGAAGCTTCCTTCAGTCGGTTTTCTTTGGGGCTAGTCTGGGAAAGAAGGGTAAGGGAGGTCATTCCTGGGCTTTGTTTTGATGAAATGTATAAACATTTCAAAGTTTCAACATTTCACGTTCATTAAGTGAAGGAGATCAACAGTACGGTGTGTGAGAATCGCAGGATGCCTTAATCTCACATCAATTAGCAATTGTAATATCAATCACCCTTTTAAACACTGCAGTGCTCCCCCACCATATCAAAAGGCATGGAACAAGAAAGCGCAGATTGTTACAGCTAACAGCTCGAACATGTAAGTTTCCTTTAGCTTTAACGGTTTAAACGGACACTGTCCATTCCAGTACTGGGGTTAACTTTAACGAGTGGGAATGAGAGACGGTCATTCCCCCCCTGGGTTTTGCGACGTTGGCAACTTCCTGTTTCTATGAATGCCACTTTCTTGATGTCCTGGCACCGGTGTGCCATGTGAAAGACATTGCGCTCCACATAGCCACCACCCTCCAAACAAAAAAAACATGCTTCTGGGTAAATAAACGAGACTAAATAATAAATCAGCCCGGGATGATGTGTTTCTCAGGTAAGTGAGGGCTTACAGGCGAGTAAGCTGCAGCCCCTCCCGGAGAGGAAGTCCCGGTTCGTGTGACCACGGAAGACTGAATAGTGTATCGGATTCGGAATTGATGCTGCAGTGCTCCAGGATTCAATAATCGCCCCAGGTCAGAGTCCACCATTCAACGTCACTCACCTGCTAAAATACAACTGCACTTCGAAGAAGGTTTTTTTTTGTTTTTTTTCTCTCTCAGAGAAATGCAGTACGAGAACTTTCAAGTTACAGATGCGGCTGAGAAATCTTTGTGTTAAACTTAGAATCTTTTCATGCTCTTTAATGCTGGAGGAATGGGTGTTTGAGTAGGGTCACCGAACAAAAGATATGTCTTACAAGCACGGCATTTTCTGCTTAAATAAAAATGAAACGAAAAAGCCGGGGGCCAGGTTTGATGGGGTGCTAATTACTTTGTAGCTGTGAACTACTATAGAGGTATTAAACAGTAATTTCGGGCAGCTCCCTTTTATCTGTCTTATCAGTTGATGTCTATACCAATTTAGCTCGGGTCTCCCAAGCACGTCAGAGTGTTTCAGATACACAAGATTAAGTAGCAAGTGACATCCCAGACCATACAGCCCACCCAACAAGTACTGAAACCAGCGGAAAGCCTGTCAGGGGGTTGCCTTCAATCCATTAATCTGTTGCTTTTCAATCCTGCCAGCTCGGGTCTCCTTCAGATAGACAGGGGAGAGTGTTGCTCCGCGGCGCGAGTAAGTTTGCTGTCCCCACCCCAACCCCACCTTACACCCTCTCACTGTCTGTCCCACAGTCTTTCACTGGCTCCAGGTTCCTCCTGGACTCGCTAGCAGGCCAATCGACCCACCCAGTCGGTGCTAGCTCCCAGGAAATTGGGATCGAGGTTTAGAAGCGATGTGTTTTTTTTTTAAAACCAAAAAAGAATCCCTCCACGAGTTGAGGGTAAAGGCAGAACAATGTGAAGTGGGACCAGGCAGACAGACAGACGGTGTGGGGGTTGGGCTTGGAGTTGGGGACTAGAGTAAAAGAAGGCTCCGACAGTAAATACAGGGAAAGCAGCGCGTGCATGCCTGAACTCTCTGGAGGGGCTTGTTGACTCATCTATCCTGAGAACAGGAGGAAGGCGAACCATCAAAAAAAAAGCCCCTGATCCTTTGAACAGATCTGAACTCAAATGAAGCAGAATGCCACGCATGCTTCTGTTCGTGTTTTCTTCTTCGTGAGAACCTTTCGGGGGGTTTTATGTATCTGTCACCTCCACTCTTCGCCTCAACAATACGCGTTTCACAAGATTCTAACCAAATTACAATCACTTCCAGCGATTTATGCTAACAGGTAGACTAATGACACTTCAAACCGAAAAAAAACCCTGCTAAACCAAAGTTCATTTATTCACAGGCCAATCATCCTTAACGGAAACAAATCAGACAGTTACATTATAAGGCACAGGCAACGCCGAGGATCATTACCTGAAAAAGTTAAGACCCAATGTAATTATAATGGGGCGGTTTTGATACGCTTTTTGTTCAATGAAGTGATTATTCCTCACAGAAATAAATCTGCTCTATTTTAAAGGCCAGTAGAAAGAAAACTACAAAGTACAATGACAAATAACCGCTAAATAACTTTTGTTCGCTGCGTTTTCAAACGGGCGAACAGAGTGTCTTAGCTGAGCAAAGCCTGGTGCAGTATAAAAGATGAAGCGTCTGAAAGGTGTTTTTTTGGAAACGATTTAGCACATGGCAAATGGTCTTTGTGACGATGGAATCTCCTGCAACTTTTGTAGCGCAGGCAAGGATGAACTGAATTCCGCTGAAACATGTTAGTCTGCGATATTGAAACAATCCCAGTGTGTTCTTGTAAGTGCTGTGGGGTAGAAATGTACTCTGTGAAATAACTCGCACTACAAAACATGCGTCAAGAACATGTTCAATTCTTTTAATGAAAGAATATTCAAATTATTGCTGACACGTCAGAAATGTTTTAAACGTGCAGGGAAACCTTGCGGATGTTTTGTTTTAATTTCCTGGTTACTTATGGCATAGAAATGACAAATTATAAGCATACAAGCTAAATTGAAAGGGACTTCATGCTGCAATTATACTGCACCATCAGTCTTAGACTGGCATTTATAGCGTGTAACGTTGAGAGGGCAGACCAGACATGTAATGACAGCGGCATTTCGCATTGAACTTCGTGAGAATAAACTTTACGCTTTACTCCAAGTACACACAGGAATAGGAATACCGTCTATGTGTATTTAAACCCATGTGCAAGGGTTCAGTGCCTGTGACTAACTTTCTTGTTGACGAGCGCTTCCCATTAACATTCAAAACATTCACAAATCCAGGTGCAGCCAGACGGTCTACTTTCCGGCTTTGAAAGACTAAGATTGTCAAACCTAACGCCCAAGTTATACTGATACACAAGCTCGACAAAAAAAGAGCAATATAACTGCACCCTTATTCACAATCTGTTGGGGAACTGCGAGGTTATAAGAGCAGCACCGTGAGAATCAGTGTAGAATTCAAGTCAGGAGCAAATTACTGCAGATGCTGGAATCTGAACTGAAAGCAAAAGATGGTGAAGATCACAGTGGATCAGGCAGCATCCATGGCAGCAGAGACCAAACTAATTTCGAGTCTAAATGGCTCTTATTCAGAACTAACATAAAGTGTGGAGGATTCAGCATTTATGCAAGATTGGGGATGGTGGCAAAATGGTTTGGAGTGCTGGGGAGAAAGGACGCTGATAGTTCAATACATTTCTCCACCAACACTCTCGACTCTATCAGCGCCAATCACCACCCCCACCCTTCCTAACTCTAGCATAAATGCTGTCTCCTCCACACTTCACTTCAGGTCTGATGAAGAGTGATCTGGACTCGAAACGTTGTGGAGATGCCGGTGTTGGACTGGGGTGGACAAAGTTAAAAATCACACAACACCAGGTTATAGTGCAACAGAAACCAAAAGAGAAAATGCTGGAAAATCTCAGCAGGTCTGGCAGAACTGTAAGGAGAGAAAAGAGCTGACGTTTCGAGTCTAACTGACCCTTTGTCAAAGATTCCAGCATCCGCAGTAATTTGCTTTTATAGTGCAACAGGTCTATTTGGAAGCACTAGCTTTCGGAGCGCTGCTCCTTCGTCAGGTAGCTACTGGTTTTGTGATGTATGTTTTGTAGTGCGAGTTATTTCATAGAGTACATTTCTACCCCACAACACTCATAAGAACACACTGGGATTGTTTCAATATCACAGACTAACATGTTTCAGCGGAATTCAGTTTATCCTTGCCTGCGCCACAAAAGCTGCAGGAAGATTCCATAGGCACAAAGAACATTTGTCATGTGCTAAATCATTCCCAAAAATCATTAGCTACCTGACGAAGTGTTGTGTGATTTTTAACTCTCTCCGTGGATTTTGCCTGACCCGCTGTGATCGCCAGCATTTTTAGAATTCGGTCAGGCTGGTGACAATTATAACTATTAGTGGATTCCAGTGAGAAACAACTTCCTCAGAAGGAGATTTTCCTCAACAAGTTTCGCCAACACCTCCAGAAAGGTCATACTGGAGTCCGAATGTTAGCTGTGTTACTCTCTCCACATGTACTGCCAGACCCTGTTGCGGAGTTCCTCAGATACTTTGTTTTTATTTCAAATCTCCTTCGTCTGCAACGATTTTAAGCTCTTTCTCAAGCCAGTTAAAAATGCCTTTCCGTATTTCCAAATAAACCCGGTTAGACTCCAGGCTTGGCCCCCTCCTTGATCTGTAGTTGAGCAGGACAATTCTGAAGGTGACATAACTGCAATGCACTCTTCCTCATGAAACAATGCCCCACCTAACTAAAGCAAATCGAAAAGCAAGCGAAACTCAGCCATTGTTCAACATGCGGGTTACTAGGGCGTTTCCTGAAGCGAATTTCAATTCAACAAGCGTGGAAATAAAACTTGCGTTCTCATCAGCATTTGAGATACATTACTGAAATAGTTTGAGTCACATTTTGTAAATGTAGGTGTGGGTGAGAATATTATAGTGAGATTAATAGAAACGTGAACGCGGCAGTCATTGTTGCGTGTTAATAGATCATCTTTGAAGACTGACGCATCAGTTTTGCCGCAGGTTTGCACGAGATTTTTTAAAATCGAGTTCCATTTCTGTAACCCAAATATTGTAAGTACCATACACATGGAGTCACTGAAATAAATTTTAATATTGTCTAGAAATTTGACCTTGAGCTTGATTTAGTCGGGTGCGATTTTAAAGTATTATACATAATTCATATTACTATGTGTTATCATGACTAATCCCTTTACAATCCATAAAATCATAAAGTATAGGTGCAGAATTATGTCATTTCACCCATGGAGTTAGCTCCACCATTTGATCATGACTATTATTTTTCTCAACCTCATTCTCCTGCCTACTCCCTGTAACCCTTGATGCCTTTACTAATCAAGAACCTATCTTCCTTTGTCTTAAACACATTCAATTAGTTCACCTCCATAGCCTTCTGTGGCAATGAGTTCCACAGATTAACTTCTCTCTGGATGAAGAAATTCTTCCCCATTTCAATTCTAAAAGGTAGTCCCTTCACTCTGAAGTTGTGCACTTGGGCACTAGTCTCTCCTACAAGTGGAAACATCTCCACTTCCACTCTATCCAGGTCTCTCAATGAAATCCCTCCTCATCGTTCTAAACTCCCTTGAGTAGAGACCCAGAGTCCTCAACTACTCCTCATATGATGTGCTCTTCATTCCTGGGATCATTCTTGTAAACATCCTCTAGACCCCATCCAACACCAGCACATCTTTCCTTAAATACCGGACCCAAAACTGTTCCCAATTTTCCAAATGCATTCTGAACAGAAGCTTATAAAGCTTCAGCAGTGCATCTCTGCTGTTCTATTCTGGCCCTCTTGAAATTAATGCCAGCATTGCATTTGCTGTCCTGTCAACTCAACTTTTAACATTCAGAGAATCATGAACTAGGACTCGCAAGTCCCTTTATGCTTCTGATTTCGTAAACCTTTCCCGATTTAGAAAATAGGCTACACCTCTATTCCCATCAAACTTCATAACCTTACACTTTGCAACATTGTATTCCATCTGCCACTTCTTTGCCCACTCACCTATCCTATCCAAGTCCTTCTGTAGCCTCCCCACTTCCTCAACACCACCTGTCCCTCCACCTAACTTTGAGTCATCAGCCTTCAGTTCCTTCGTCCAGATCATTAATGTATAACATGACTGACTTCACACTGACTGCTGTGGAGCTCCACTTGTCACTGGCTGCCATCCTGAAAAAGATTCCTTTATCCCATTCTGCCTTCTACCAGTCAGCCCATCTTCTGTCCATGCTAGTAACTTGTCCTAAACACCACCTGAAAGGAAGTAGTGCTGTCTACTCTTATATAATTCTTCAAACAAATAGACACACACAACATTTGTGCGTGATCACTCAATTGCACCAAAGAACAATAATACCAGAGATCAAAGAGTAAATTAGGCTGTACTACAAGAATTTAGAAAAATGAGATGTGATCTTGAAGGAGCTTGACAGGGTAGATACTGAGATGGTTGTTTCTCCAGCTGAGAATCTAGAACATGGGGACACAGTTTCAGGTTAAAGGGCTGAGATAAGTAGGAATGTTTTCCCTCCAAGTGTTTAGAATCATTAGAATTCTTTATCTCAGTGGGTAGTGATGCTATATTGTGGAAAGTATGTTTAGTCTCTCAGAAATCAAAGGACATTTGAAGTGGGCAAATATATCGATTTTTGATAATTGGCCATGACTGATGATATAACAGACTTGCAGGGACATATAGTTCATTCCCCCTTCCACTTCTTATGTTCTAAAATATGTGCATCTAGCTGAACAGCAAGAGAACATATACTAGTATTTGACAGTTAATCCATTCAAATTTAGCTGGTTTAATTCTAACTGTATAAAGTTTGGACATCATTATGATCCTGTTATTTTGATACAAGGAGATTACATTCTGTGAATCAAGTAACAGAAATTCTTATGTAAATATTTTGATAGTTGGGCTATAGACATAAGAACTGAATCCCTGTGGAAAAAGGCCATTCAACCTCTCAAGTCTGCACTGATCCCCGAAAGGCCCCCACCATATCTCCGTAACCTCATATTTACTATGGCTAATCCATGTAGGCTGTACATCCCTGACACTTTGGGGCAATTTAACATGGGCAATCCAGCTAACCTGCAAATCATTGGACTGTGGGAGGAAACTAGAGCACCTGGAGGAAACCCATTGAGACATGGGGAGAAGGTCTCTGGTGCTGTGAGGCAGCAGTGCTAACCACTGAGCCACCCTAAGCTAACTTCTAAGTTAAATGGTCATGATCATAACATAATTGTGAATGAAAATGATCAAAAAAGTGTTTTAAAATAATAAATCCAACATATAGTAAATAAATCTTCCAAAACATATGGAATTCCCCATTGGGTTGCAGAGAATTATTAATTTGAGAGAGTGTGGCTCAGAGGCAATATATTCTCACATGAGATTTGGAAATAAACTCAGATAACAATTAAGATGAAAATTCTTTACTGGTAGGTTTGTAAATCCTAAAAGGAAATCCATATGAAACTTAATCAGTTCCAAATATGCTGATCATAAACTGCCCTGTGCAGAAACAAAATCACAGTCTTAGTCAGAGAGACCAAAGAGATACATGTAAATAAAGGAGATAAGTTATGTTAGATGAGGATGAATATCTTGATGTTGAGGGAGCAGTCTTTTGCACTTAACCTGGGTTAGTTTCATTTGAGGTTGGTTAATATAGGTATTAACTGCCACTAGTATTAAGTATTAAAGTCCTTGTCATTAACAAAATGCATTTTGCACACCAGAAAGGTCAAAACATGAAAGATAAATGTTCATATATTTTAGAAAATTTTGCAATTAAAGTTAATGACTGTAATCAATTTTAATAATGCATATACAAACCATTTTTGCAGCTACTTTGCAATAGAAAAACCTTTACTGCTAATAATTATGAATGACATGATTACAATTAACCTATGAAGTCATTGTAAGCAAAATAGTAATAGTAGAAACATTGAATTAAACAACAGGAACAAGCCATTGACTTTTTTCTACTCAAGCCAGCTTCCCAAACTACTTCTTGCTTGCTGAGTTCTCATATTCTCTAACACTATCTATCTATCTACTTCTTTACTTTTAAAATATTCTGCTTTAACAATGGTGTGCAGTTGGGAACTCTATACTTTAAGCATTGTATCAAACTTTTTTTCTAATTTACTTGCTAATCTTAAATATTTACTTTTGGCAAAAAAAGCACTTCCTGATTGATGGAATCATACTACATCATTTACCTACTATCACTTCCCAGAATATAACAAACTGTTATTAGATCATCCTTTTCATGCCTCAACCTCAGTAAGAAAGCCAACATTTTTCAAACCCTTCTTCATAAAATAATATCGTGATTCTTAGTAACCTTTTTATGGCTTTACATTTTCTATTACCTTTGATATAAATTATACAACACTGTAGTTAAAATTAAACTAACTCCAAATATAGTTTAACTTGGGTATTGTACAGGGACAGAATAATCTTCTTGTTCTGTTTTCAATATGATGAAATACAAAATGTTCAATTTGGCACTATTATAGCCATATCTACCTAACATTCCATCTGCACATAAAGATAATTTTGCTCTGCCATTCCATTTAAATTCTTACCATTTGAGGTATTTTATTTTTCCAATGAACTGTATTTACCACCATTTGTCCATCCAACTGGCCACTATATTCCATCCTGAAGACAGTCATCATTCATGACAGTGCCATACCCAATTTTCGATTATTAGAAAATCCTAATGGACTTTCTCCAATATTAAAGCCAGATTATTTGTCCTCATTAATTAATAGCTGCAATAAAAACTTCAGTGAACTCCTGCTTTCTACCCACCAACCATCTCTGTGTTCATAAGACCAATTTGTCCTGAATTCCACGTGCAATTATTTTGTCATGAGCTGCTTATATACCATTAGATTGAGGTCTCGACAACAGATGAGTGACTGTCTGAGAAAGAAAAGACCATACAGATTTCATAACAGGTTGTTAAATGACGAGCTTAGAGCATTCCTTATGCCTAATCCTCACCCTCCTTGACTTTTCAGCCTTTAACACATTTGACAGTGCAGTCTTCATCTAATATCTCTTCTCCATTGTCTTATTCAGTGAGACTGCTTTTGCTTGCATCCACTTTTACCCATTTGATTGCCAGAGTCTCTATAACAACTTCACTTTCTGTACTTGCACCATTATAAATTACCAAAAATCTAACTTGGTTCCTCCTTTTCCATATCCATATTGTGGCCATGGTGATCTACAGATAGGCAATCAATCCATTTATAATTGTTGAGCACCTAGGTCTAGTTCTACTCCATCAGTCTGAACCTGTAAGACCATAAGCCATAGGAGCAGTAGGCCGCTTGGCCCATTAGGTCTGCTCTGCCATTCAATGAGATCACAGCTGATCTGTTAATCCTAAAATTACCCTTTCCTGCCTTTTTGCAAATCCCTTGATTCCCTTACTAATTTAAAATCTACCTATCTCAGGTGCAAATGTAAGTAACAACCTCCTCCCCAGCCCTCTGCAGTGAAGCATTTCACAGATTCACTATTCTCTGAAGGCAGAAATTCCTCAACTGTCTTAAATGAGAGATTCCTTACTCTCTGAGTAGGCTGTCCAGTCCTAGATCTTCCCACGATGTCCCTCATTCTTCTGGAATCTAATGAAGACAGGTCCAACCTACTCAATTTTTCCTTATTAGAAAATTCCTCTATGCCTTGGGTCAACTTAGTGAATCTTTTTCAGACTACCTCCAACACCAATATATCTTTAAGTGGGCTATAATCCCAAACTAAACAAATCCCGCCTGGCTGCACTTGGCCATTATCAGTCCAAACATTTCTTATTCACGTCCTTATCTAAATGTGTTTTAAATGCTATAACTGTAGCCACATCCACCACTTCCTCTGAAAGTTCATTCCATACATGAAACACATGCAAAAAAACGTTGCCTCTCATGCCCTGTAAGTTTGATATCCAGATGTTTCATTACCTGGCTAGGTAACATCATCAGTGGCAACCTCCACGTGAAGCGAAGCTGTTGTCTCCTGCTTTCTATTTAGATCTTTCTCCTGGATGGGGTTCCTGGGGTTTGTGGTGATGTCATTTCCTGTTCGTTTTCTGAGGGGTTGATAGATGGCATCTAGATCTATGCGTTTGTTTATGGCATTGTGGTTGGAGTCCCAGGCCTCTAGGAATTCTCTGGCATGTCTTTGCGTAGCCTGTCCCAGGATAGATGTGTTGTCCCAGTCGAAATGGTGTTTTATTTCATCCGTGTGTAGGGCTACAAGGGAGAGAGGGTCGTGTCTTTTTGTGGCTAGCTGGTGTTTGTGTATCCTGGTGGCTAACTTTCTTCCTGTTTGTCCTATGTAGTGTTTGTGGCAGTTCTTGCATGGAATTTTGTAGATGACGTTGGTTTTTTCCATGGGTTGTACTGGGTCTTTTAAGTTTGTTAGTTTTTGTTTGAGAGTGTTAGTGGGTTTGTGTGCTACTAGGATTCCGAGGGGTCTTAGTAGTCTGGCTGTCATTTCTGAAACTTCTTTGATGTATGGTAAGGTGGTTAGGGTTCCTGGCTATGTTTGGTCTGCTTTAGGAGGAACTTTAGGAGTCCTAGTTCAGGATTCTCTTAGGATCAATATGCATAGTCAGTCAGTGGTTAGGAAGGCAAATGCAAGTCAGTGGTTAGGAAGGCAAATGCAATGTTGGCATTCATTTCAAGAGGGCTAGAATGCAAGAGCAAGCTGTACAAGGCTCTAGTCAGACCTCATCTGAAAAACTGTGTGCAGTCTTGGGCCCTATATTTAAAGATAGATGTGCAAGGTTCAGAGAGTCTGGAGGAAGTTTACACAAATGATCCCGGGAATAAAGGGCTTGTCATACGAGGTGCATTTGAGGACTGTACTCGAGGGAGTTTGGAAGGATGAGGGGGATCTGATTGAAATTTACAGGATATCGAGAACCCTGGACAGAGAGGATGTGGAAGGACAGACAAGGACCTGGGTGCACATCCTCAGAGTTAAGAGATAACCCTTTAGAGCTGCAATGAGGATGAATTTCTTCAACCAGAGAGTGGTTAATCTGTAGAACTCATTGCTACAGTGGCATGTACTGGTCAAGTCATTGAATGTATTTAAGATAAAGATAAATAGGTTCTTGATTAGTAAGGGGATCAAGGGTTAATGGGAGAAAGCAGGTGAATGAGTTTGAGATTGAGAAACAAAGGAGCCATGATTGAATGGCAGATTGGGCTTGATGAGCTGAATAGCCTAATTCTGCTCCTATATCTTATGGTCTTATGGCAATTACCCTTATTAAAGTTCAGTGCAGTTGCTTGTGACCCAAGAATCTCTCACTCAAGCTGAATGCTAAATTATATCATGTTATAATCACTGTTGATGAGGGGACATTTTGCTGAGTTCATTTATTAAAACTGATACCTAATTGGATCTACAAAAAACCTTTTAGGAAACTGTCCTGAATATACAATGAATCCTTTCTTGTGGTACCTTCCAAATTGCTTTTCACATTCTACATGACAATGAATCTGTCTACTGACTTGTATTGTTGGATTGCTTGTCTGAGATACATTCTTGGATGATTGCATTTTCCTCCAGTTAGACTTTGAAATGGCTCAGTGCATTGTATTAGGCCTCTCCATAAATCATTGCTCTCTGCAATGATTTCATCTATTCAGCCTTCAGTTGAATTAGATTACTCTCAACCTGAGTCTATATTCAAATCATACAATCTCAGCATCACAGGCTACCTATTTGTATCTACTTATCCCATGAGATCTCCCTTTGTCTCTGTCTCTATGTTTGTCCATTCCATACCACTATTTCAATGCTCTCTTCATTGCCATTTTATTATTCTTAATCCAATAACTTCAGGTCAACCAAAACTGATGCCCATAATCTATCTGACCATGTTCTACATCTTGGTTACTCATCACTTCTATCCAGATTCCCACTTGTTTCAATTTAAAATTTTCATTTAAAATGGTTGTTTTAATATTTTCCCTATTCAGGTAACTCTGAACATCTCTAACCATACATTCTGCATTCTTCTAACTTCAACCTCTTTGCCTCCCACCTTCCTCTGTCCTACCATTATCAACCATGCTTCAAGCACCTGGTGTTACTTTGTAAGAATACTCTCTCCAGTTAAAACTGGCCTCTTTGACTAAGACTTTGGCTCAGTTTCTCTTTTCATTTTATCTAGATGCTTCTGATTTTGAATGCTTTTATTAAACCTCCCCGCAAACTGCTCTTTTTTAAGAGATGAATCACACCTTCTCCAATCTACTACGTAACTGAAGTCCCTCATCACAGAAACCATTCTAGAAAGTTTTTTGTGCATCCTCTCTAAAGCCTTCATATCATTTTTAAAGAATCTTTGTTGTACATTGTTAATAAGGTTTAAACCATTTCAGTTATTGATAGTTGATCACAAATTTGAATTGTGCTGCATCAAAACAACTTCTGACTAAACTAACCCTGTAGCATAATTGGGTAGGCAGTGCTGGAAATCTAGTGGTGGGTGTTGCTTGATCTGTTGTACTGGATTTTATTATTGGTTTGATGCAATTTAATACAGTTAGATTCAGAGAAAAACTGTCAATGATGAAAACAAAAATTAAGGCACAAAAAATAGTTTGTTTATAAAAAATGTTAGAAGAAAATCACTAGCCCAAAAATAAACTAAAAGCACCAGTTAAAACATGGCACAAACATGAACAGTATGGACTTTTTTTTTAAAAAAGGAAACCTTTCTCATGTAAAACACTGGTTACTAAATTTGAGACTCATGAAATAGATCAGCATCAGCTTGGATTTAACAAAAAGGTTTAAAGATAGAAAACAGCAAGGCGTATTAAAATTATGAGTTTTCAGACTGGGGAGGGTGAGTGATGTTACCTAAAGGTCAATGCAAAGACCACAGTGATTTTTTTTTGGTATGTGTAAATAACTTGTATATCAGAAGATAAAATAACATTTCAAAATTTGACAATTCCAAACTTGAGGATGATATCAGTTGACTGCAACAACTGAGGAAAAATATTGTTGGGTTTGCAATACGGAGTGAGTCAATGTTGAGAGGGAATCTTGCTGTTAGAGCACACAGCTTGGGCTTGCACATTTGTTCTTCTGTGTTCACAGTCATATACCTTTGTCCTCAGGGACAGCCTTTTTATAAAAAGTGTAAAACTTAACTCTAATGGCACGTCTCAAGTATATATTTGAAGTTAATTATTTATTAAAGCATACCTGCATCTATATTCCTGTTCAAATTTACAAAATAATGCATTAAATGGGGGATGAGGAATAGAAATTTCCTACTTCAATTGAAATGCATTTACAGTGACCTCGAGATCTTGTTCAGATAATCTGAAATTCGGATAACCGAGATTGTTTTGCACATATGTAGGTGAGCAGAATGGGAAAACAGTGACATTTATTACAGATAAATACAAAATGACATATTTTGGCAGAAGAAATAAGATGTAAAACAGAAAAAAATGGCCAAGTTCTGTAAGCTGTAGTTGGAAAGAAGGATATATGGATCACAGACATGGATCTCCAATACGTGGCGTGATACATTGAGGGAGCAATTAGCAGTGATTATAGGATCTTAGTTTTCATAACTAGAAGTATTGAATATAAAAGCAGGAAGGTTACGTTGAATATGTATAAAGCTCTGGTCAAGCTCCAACTAGCATATCTCATCCAGGTTTGGTCACCATATTTTAGGAAGATTGAGAGAGTACAGAGATTCACCAAAATGCATGAGGAACTGTAGCTAGGACATTAGATTAGATTCTCTACAGTGTGGAAACAGGCTCTTCGGCCCAACAAGTCCACACCAACCATCTGAGGAGTAACCCACCCAGACCCATTTTCTTCTGACTAATGCACCTAACACTATGGGCAATTTAGCATGGCCAATTCACCTGACCTGCACATCTTTGGACTGTGGGAGGAAACCGGAGCACCCGGAGGAAACCCACGCAGATATATGGAGATTGTCTGTGTGGAGTTTGCACAGTCATCCAAGGCTGGAATCGAATCTGGGACCCTGGGACTGAAGAAGATGATTGTGGGGAGGTTGAAGAGAGGAGTATAAGATTATGACAGATTTAGATAAAGTAGACAATGAAACATTGTTCACATTGGCTGTTGATGCAGAGACTAGTGTCAGAAACTTTTGAGCAAGTATTGCAAGAATTAAAAGTAATTAAAAATGTGAGAAAAAGAACCTTTTTACATAGTAAGTGGCAATCAGCTGAACATTTTATATATTCATTCACGGGATGAGATCATCACTGGCTACACCAGTATTTATTGCCCATCCCTAAATTGCCCAGAGAGCAGTTAACAGTCAATCGCAGTTCTGTGGGTCTGGAGTCATATATAGGCCAAACCAGGTAAAGAAGACAGTTTCCTTCCCTAAAGGACATTAGATCAACAATAGATTTGTGGTTATCAGTACACTCTTAAATCCAGGATTTTATTGAATTCATATTCCACCATCTGAGTGGTGGGATTCGAACTCTGGTTTTCAGACCATTATGTGAGTCTCTGGATTAACAATCCAAAGAAAATACTACTAAGGCTGCTTATGAGGGTGGTAGAAGTGGAGACTTAAAAGGAAATTGTAAGGGCACTTAGACAAAATAAACATGCAGAAATAGGGAATGTTTTCCAATCTGGGAAATACACAGATTGGATTACTCAGCAGAAAGCCAGCATGGCCTAAACAGGCCAATTGGGTTTCCTCTCTGCCATTATAACTCAAGCAACTCAATTTAGATTCATCAATATTAAAAACTTTGCTGCCATTATTATATTTACCCCAAAATCTGCTGATGCATTATTCATACTCATTGATTTACACTGAGCAATATCTCAATTTAAATTCTCATCCCTCTTAAAATCCCTCAATTCTCTAATTTTGCAACTTCGCCCGAGCTCTAGGTATGTGCACTCTTCCAATTCTGGCGTCTTATGCCTCCCTGATTTTAATTGTTACCATCACTTGTGTCTGCGCCTCCAACTGCTGAAACCATAAGCTCTGGAATTCCCTCCCTAATCCTTTCCACTTCACTTTCTTCCTTTTAAAGACACTTCTTAAAGATGACCTCTCTGAACAAGCTTTAGTCACTGATTTTATATGTGACTTCCTCCAATTTTGTTTGATAATACTCTTGCAAAACATCTTAGAACGTTTTAGAATTTACCAATATCTAAATAAATGCAGGTCACTTTATACTCCATAACAAACAATTTTAAGATAATCTAAAACTTAAATATTGTTGCCATAGATTGGCGAGCATTTTCATGATCCTGTAAACCTATGGGCAGGATATAAAAAATGTTCACCATCTGATAAATGATCCTCTCCTGCCTTTGACTATCCACCTCCCTCTATTGCAACTTCGTTCTTTTCCATTAATCACATGTTCTGTAGTCAATATTTTCTTTCCTTTAAGGTATAAATACACTTGCTCTTCTACCTCATTCTTACACTAAATCAAAAATCATACAGTATCAAATAGCTCCGAATTAAAAAAAAGACACATTGCACTTGCACACGTCACCAGAATTATTTGACATCCATCCTACCCCAAAACTATGAGTATCTTCCTCTCTCTGAAGAAAAACCCATGATCTGAAACAACAATGCTCAGTCCTTTTTTCTGCAACTTCAACGTTGTGAATCACATTATGATGATCGTACTACCGAGTACTTCTTGCTTACAATGACCAAGCTCCTTTGCTAGTTATCTCTTTAACCTATCAGATACAGGTCAATATGAGGAGTTGGAGAATTTCTAAATTGGGACAATGCATGTTTACTCAATGAGTATGATCACATCCATTAAAGAAATCTGCATCTTACTGAAAGCCAAGAATAGAAATGAGAGAAAACTGCCATTTATGGAAAACATAAATTTTATGAAAAAAAAACAAACATCATCGTTTAGCAGTCACATTTATTCAGATGTTAAGATTAACAGTTGATTTTATTATTTGTCAAATGGGTAACTGTGATGACATTTATTTCGTTGATACTCTGGTTCTTTTGTTCCAAGAAAAGTTTGCACCGTATGACTTTGGTCTGGGCACCTTTACTTTCTTTTCCTCTACTTCATAATTCCAACCTGTGACAAAAAAAAGAAATGTTTTGTTCCTTAAGCATTCTTTAACATGATGTTTCCAACTTTATTTGATCATTTAATGATGTAGTCCACAATAGTGCAGGCCAATTTTAAACTAAACTTCTCAATTAAACTGTAAATTTGTAAATAAGCTGAAATTTATGATATCACCAATTTGATTAATATAGGATTGTAGACTGACATTTCAGGTAGCATTTATATATCAGTGACTAAACATTTAATGTCTGCAGCAAAAAGGTGCATTATCCATCATCCACCTGTGCACTACACAAACAGATACCAAAGTTTAAACATAGAAAGTAGAAGACATAGATATTTCATTTCTCAACATCCTCTTTTCCTACGTCCACTTTTCCAAACTAATATTTACCATTAAACCTTTTACTGACTTCCTGAAAGCAGACATTAAATATTCTCAATTCTCAGTAGTTTCTCTGAACCTCTATTCTAAGGTTTATATATTAACTTGTATTATTCCCTCCAACCTGCTTCGATTTACTCTGAACCATTTCTTCATAGTTTAACACATCTGTCATTTTAACTCAAAATGCACAGTTCAAAGAAAAAGGCTAATTTTTTTCAAGATGTTTTTCATATTTATGTTACTTCATACTTGGAAACATTTTGGCTAATCCTGTAAAGTCTCAATAACCTTTGGAATTTGTGGAACTGAACACTACACTTTATTTTAAATGAAACTCATGAGATTTTTATTAAAATAAAGCTTGGCAGTCAAAAATACCCATTTTTAATATTCTGAGACATATACCCAAAATCCTTTGTCCTTCAAAAGCCAAGCCTCCTTCCTATCATAGTACAATTACTCTGATAGAGTCAGAGATGTACAGCACGGAAACAGATTCATCAGTCCAATTTGCCCGTGCCGACCAGATATCCTAACCTAATCTCGTCCCATTTGCCAGCACCCAGCCCATTTTCCTCTAAACCCTTCCTATTCATATACCTATCCAGATACCTTTTAAATGTTGTAATTGTACAAGCCTCCACCATTCCCTCTAGCAGCTCATTCCATACACGTACCACTCTGTGTAAAAAAGTTGCCCCTCAGGTCCCTTCTTTCCCTTCTCAGGTCAGCCCACAGCCTCCAATGTTCCAGGGAGAACAGCCCCAGCGTACTCAGCCTCTCCCTATAGCTCAAACCCTCCAACCCCAGCAACATCCTTATAAATCTTTTCTGAATCCTTTCAAGTTTCACAACATCCTTCCTACAGCAGGGAGACCAGAATTGCACATAATATTCCAAAAGTGGCCTAACCAATGTCCTGTACAATCACAACATGGCCTCCCAACTCCAATAGTCAATACTCTGACCAATAAAGGCAAGTATACCAAACACTTCTTCACTATCCTATCTCTCTGTGACTGCACTTTCAAGGAACTATGAACCTGCACTCCAAGGTATCTTTGTTCAGCAACATTCCCCAGGACTTTGCCATTAAGTGTCTAAGTCTTGCCCTGATTTGCCTTTCCAAAATTGTTAATTTTATTTTAGCAAAAAGCATCACCCAAACAACTTTGTACTCTGACAGCCATTTTTAACATATTCTAAGGAACACTTTGAAACTTAGAATCATAGGGGACCGAAGAGACCCTTCAACCCATCAAGTCTGCACCAAAAAAAAGCTATTGTAAAGCAACATTAGTCCAACATTTCAGCACTTGGTCCATAGCCTTGACTGTTATGACATTTTAAGTGTTTAAATAAGTATTTTTTAAATGTTGTGAGGCTTCCTGCCCTAACTAACCTTCCAGATTCCTACCACTTTCTGGGTGAAAATCTTTTTCTTTAAATTCCCTCTAAATGTCTGAACTTTTACGTTGAATTTATATCCCCTTGTGATTGATCCCTTTTTAAAAATTCACTCGTGGGACATGGGTGTCACTGCTGGCCAAAATTTATTGCCTGTCCCTCATTGCTGTTAATAAAGGTGGTGATGAGCTGCCTCCTTGAATTGCTGCAGTCCACACCTTGTAAATTGACCTACAATGTCCTAAGGGAAGGAATTACAGGATTTTGATCCAGCAATGGAGGAACAGCAATATATTTCCATGTCAGGAAGGTGAATGGCATGGAGGGTGAGTCAGGAAGGTGAATGACGAGGGCTGCAGATACCTGGAAACACAACCACCTGCAGGTAGTTGTGTTTCCAGGTATCTGCAGCCCTCGTCATTCTAGATGGAAGTGGCCGTGGGTTTTGAAGGAGCTGTTAAGGTGAATTTCTGCAGTGTAAGTTGTAGATAGTACATACTGCTGCAACTGAGGGTTGTTGGTAAAGGGAGTGGTTGCTTGTGGATGTGGTACTAATCAAGCGAGTAGCTTTGCGCTGGATAGTGTCAAGCTTGAGTGTTGTTAGAGCTGCAGTCATTCAGGCAAATGGGAGCACTCCCTCACACTCCCGACTTGTGCACTGCAGACAGTGGACAGGCTTTGGTGAATCTGGAGGTGAATTACTTGCCTCAGTATTTCCAGCCACTGACTTGTATCCACTGTATTTATATGGTTAGTTCAGTTGAATTTCTGGTTAATGGTAATGCTCAGGATGTTGGATGTTGATAGTGGGGGATTCAGTGATGGTAACACAATTGAATGCCAAGGGTTAGATAATCTCTTATGGGACATGGTCATTGCCTGGCGTTTGTGTGATACGAATGTTACTTGCCACTTGTCAGTCCAAGTCTGGATATTGTCCTGATCATGTCGCATTTGAACATGAGCTGCTTCAGTATCTGAGGAGTCGTGAATTATGCAATCATCCGTGAACATTGCCACTTCTGAGCTTATGATGGGGGTGGGTGGTCATTGATGAAGCAGCTGAAGATGTTTGGGCTTCGGACACTACCGTGAGGAACCCCTGCAGAGATGTCCTGGAACTGGGATGAGTGACTTCCCACAACCACAGCCAAAACCATCTTATGTGCCGGGTATGACTTCAACCAGCAGAGAAGTTGCTCTGATTCCCACTAACTCTACTTTTGCTGGGGCTCCTTGACGCCACAGTTGGTTGAACGTAGCCTTGGTGTCACCTCACTTCTAATATTCAGTGCTTGTGCCCATGTTTGAACCAAGTCTGTAATGATGTTTGAATAATGTTCGCAGAACCCAAACTGGGCATCATTAAGCAGGTTATTGCTGAACAGGTGCTGTTTGGTAGCACTGTTGATGACACCCTCCATTACTTTAGTGATGATTGAGAGTAGACTGAAATAGCTGTAATTGGCCAGGTTGGATTTGTTCTTTTTGTATACAAGAAATATCTGAGTAATTTTCCACATTGTTGGGTAGATGCCACTGTTGCAACTGTATCGGAATGGCTTGGCTAGGGAAGCAGCAAGTTCTGAAGCACAAGTCTTCAGCACTATTGACAGAATATTGTCACAGCCATAGCCTCTGCAGTATCCAGTGCCTCCAACTGTTTTCTGAATATCACATTAAGTGAACTGAATTGGTCGAGTCTGGTATTTGTGATGCTAAGTGCCACTGGAGAAGTCCAAATTGGATCAACCACTTGGCATTTTTGGCTGAAGAATGCCTGAACTAAGGGGAACAGCTGCTCTCTATTCACCACGTCCATATCCTTCATATTCCTAGACACCTCAATCAGATGCCCTTTTCGCATTCTCTGCACAAAAGAAACAGCCTGAGCTTATCCAGTTTCACTTCATAGCTAAAGTGCTCCAGAACTGCATGCAACACTCCAACTGTGGCCTAACCAAAGTTTTGAATAGTTCCAACATAACCTTCCTGCTCTTATAATCTAGGACATTACTGATAAAAGCAAGTGACCCGTCTAAATTTTTAACAACCCAATTAAGCTATCCTGTCACCATCAGTGATCTGTGGACAAGCACTTCTAAATACTTCTGTTTCTTGGAGTTTCCTAGTGTCCTGTGATTCACTGAGTGCTCCTTTCTCTTGTTACTTTATCCAAAGTGCAGCAACTCTCAATTCCGGGTTAACTTTCATCTGCCACTGATCTGCCCGCCTGACTAATCCTCCTGTAAATTAAGTCCTTCGTCCTCACTAGTCAACCTTTGTGTCATTACTCAAACATTTTCTTCTATATCATTTAGATGTATCACAAACCTTAACGACCCTAGTACCAATACTTGTGGTATGCCACTGTCCTCCAGTCTCACAAACAACCCTCTACTACCAACATCTTCTGTCACTTACCACTATGCTGATTTGTATCTAACTTGCACTACCATCATCTACACACCTAATCACCTTCTCAAAAAAATTCAATCAAATTTGTTAGACAGGACCTCACAAAGATATGCTGACTATCCCTGATCAAACCTTGCCTCTCTAAATGGAAATTAATCCACTCCTTCAGAACTTTCACCAATAATTTCTCGACCATAGATATAAGATAGTTACCCGATTCATACGTACTGCTGTGCTTGAAAAGTAGAATCATATTAACTGTCCTCCAGTTCTCTGGTATGTCCCAGTGGCCAGAGATGAATAAAAAATTTGTGACAGAGCCTCTGTAATTTCCTCCTTCATCTCCCTCATATTCTAATCCCTGGGATAATGGACTTGGGGAATTCTCCACTTTTAAGCCTACCAAAACTTCCAATTCTACCTTACTCGCTCTGTCAATCCACTCAAGAACCTCTCAGTCTCTATTCCTAACTTCTCTACCTACATCCTCCATCTCCAAAGTGAAGACAGTTGGAAAGTACTTGTTTAACATCTACCAAGGTCTCCGGCTCTACACACAGATTGCTCCCTCGGTCCCTCATGGGCCCTACTCTTTCCTGGGTTACCTTCTTCCCTTTGATAGGTTTACAAAGTATCTTAGCATTCTTTCTAATCTTACTGACCATGTTTTTTCATGCCTCCTCTTTGCTCTCCTAATTGGTTTCTGAGGATCGTCTCTGCACATTCTGTACTCCTCCAGGGCCTCTGTCAATTTGCTCCCTTTGTATCTGTTAAAAGTCTGTCTTTTCCTCCTTATTTAGTCGTGAATATTCCTGGATATCCAGGGTTCTTTGGGTTTCTAGATTTCATCCTTAAAGGCAACACGTTGAGCCTGCACTCTCACCAATTATACTTTGAATGCCCCCAATTGTTCTGCGGTAGAATTACCCAGAAGGAATTGTCCCCAGCCTACTTTGGCCAGATCCTGCTTCATTTTATTAAAATCTGCCTTCCCTCAGTCCAAAACCTTTTTTTGAACACCATCTTTTTCCTTTCCCATATCAAACTTAAAACATGTGGTGTTTTGTAATTATTAAATGCTCTCCCACTGCCGTCTCATACATCTGTCCAGCTTCATTCCTTGAATTAGATCCAGCATAGCACTATTCCTTGTTGACCATCTACATGTTGCTATAAAAATCTCTCCTGAATACATTCTTCTTATCTTCCAAAGAACCAATGCGTTGCCTGAAATTTCCAGCTAGTTTATGGCTTAAATTTAGCAACAGTTACACTGCAAACCCTCTTCTTGAAACAAAAATCAAGGAAATTCTGGCTTACATGACTTAGAATCCCTACAGTATGGAAGTAGACCATTCCGCCCATCGAGTCCACACCAATCCTCTGAAGAGCATCTCACCCAGATCACTTCACCCCCCATAACACCACATTTCTCATGGCTAATCCAACTAGCCTGCACAACCCTGGACACCATGGGTAATTTAGCTTGGCCAATCCACCTAACCTGTACATCTTTAGACTTTGGAAAGAAACCTGAGCACGTAGAAGAAAACCACGCAGAGACAGGTAGTGTCCCCAAACCCCAGGAGCTGTGAGGTAGCAGTGCTAACCATTGTACCACTACGCCATGTAAGTACTTATGCCCTTGTATGGGGAATAACATTAAAATGTACTAGCCATTAGCAATGCATACTTAAAGAATTAAGCAGATACCATAGAAAATAACGTGCCTTATATGGTAACTGTTTCTGAGATACAAAAGTGATAATTTTGATTGTAAATTATCTGTAAACTTGAATGGCACAATTTTCTCATGATGATACAGTCCAGTAAACTATGCAAAATTTTCAGATAAAATTGAATTCATAGTTAATCAAAGCAAGTGCTTTAATAAAAATGTGCAAAACTAGATTTCTTTCGGCCCTGGTGTTTTGTCAACCTTTACACTAAATAATTTCCTAAAGTGTTTGCTTATATTATGATTCTCACTCCCAATTACTCACTATTAAAGAGAAGGACATATCTATCAGGCAAGGCCTGCAAAAAGTGGTACGAGGCCCAAAAAGAGAAAATCTCCTTGACTTTGCTTTCACCAATCCATCTGTTATCGATTTAACTGTCCATGACCATACTACTAGGAGTGACCACTGCAGTTCCTAGGCACAAAATCCTGCTTTCACCTCATGTGCGTGCTTTTTTTTTACCAGAACAGATCTAGCAGCTCAAAACTGGGCTTCCACAGTGCATTCAATTACAACAAGAAATCTCATAGTCCAGCATATCTCTCACTACCATTACTGTCAGGCCAGAGGAATCAACCCTGCTTCAATGAATATTATGGATACATAAGTGCATTGAGCATTATTAAAATGAAATGCCAACATTACGAGGCTACAATACACATCTACATTGATACTGTACAGCAGGATTAGCATGTGAAAGACAGAGCGCAGTGATGCCACAAGGGATCAGATTAAAGCCCTGTAGCCTTGCCACATCTAGTTGTGAATGATGGTGAGCAAATAGATAATATTTCTCTCTAGAAGCATGGTGTAGTACATGGTGTAGTTCCTGAGATACTTGAAATAATCTATAGATTTATTCTTTACTTTTTTAAACGATATATAGCAACTTTCATGGTCTTTGGAATACGATCCAAAGATATAGGAGTAGAATTAGTCCATTTGGCCCATCAAGTCTGCTCTACCATGCAATCATGTTGATGAATGAAAGGTCTGTTACACCCTAACAGAAGCTTGAATTATTTTTTAAAAACAGTTGTTCATAAAATGTGTCTGTTATATTATCTAAAAGTAATCACTTCTACTATGGCAACACCATTAATATAATACTGGTTGGAATTTTTAGACAATTGCGAATTGCACAAATATTAGGCTTTTTTTTTAAATGGATAAGAGTTGAAATTAATGCTAGCCAAGTTCACATAAGATTCAACAAACAAACTTATCATGTATGTTTATTTTTACACTGGCAGAAACTAGCTTAAAATAAAGACTTCACAACAATTTCTCTTGTCTTTAGACTTTGAATATTAAGACTATACAGAATTACCACACAGTTCACATACATATTTGCTACGTAACAATTGATTCTAAGTCCTTAATTTTATTCAGAATGGTATTGCATTACAACTAAAGTTGCAGCAGAAATGTCTAATTGTGATCCAGGGCAATTTTAACCTCATTACCAGATTTAGTAAATAGTAAAATACCATTTTTTTCCACAAATGCAATTGCATCCTCCTTGGTGGTAAAACTAATATCTATATTTGATAGTGGATCAGCTCTGTAATGAAAAGAAGAATTATAAGTCTTTTACAACAATCAAACTTTGTTCCTATTAACTATACATCTAATTGCAGCATTTCAGTCTGTTTAAAGTTGAAAACGTTAAACAAAATCAGTCAGCTACACTTTCACCGAGAAGGAGAAAAGTACCAACGTCAGAAGGGCAATCACTCTTTGTCATACAATATGATGAGAGTCTGGGTCACTTTTTCTTTACTGCCAGTGGGAAAATTCAAATTCCCTACTAAAATACAATGTAGTCGCATCCTCACTGCAAGGCAGCAGTTTTGAGAGAAACCCATCACAGCCTTCTCAGATTAACAAGGGTATAAATGCAGTCTTCTATGCATCTAAAAATCTAATTTTGAAAATATTTTCTATGATCTGCAAATGGACGATTATAATTTTGAGATCATCAATACTATTCCAGCAAGAGAATTATGTACTATGTCTTCACTTTAGAATAATTTATTTTTTTCGTCATTAACAACCTGGCTAAAATCAGGAACTTCAGACATGAGGACAATTTGAAGAATTTAAACCATAAGACCATACCTTGGGGAGTTTTTAAATGGAAAAGAGAAGGTTGAGAGGAAGTGGTGACAGAGGCTTTCAAAGTCTTGAGGGGTCTAGACAGAGTGGATAGGGAGTGATTGTTCCCATATGCAGAAGGATTGAGAACAAGAGGGCACAGATTGAAAGTAACTGGAAGAAGCAAATTAACATGCTTTCCAGAGGTACAGATGCAATGGGCAGAATGGCCTCCTTCTATGAAATGCTGTAACAATTTCATAATTTCTATCTAGTGCAAATTGACTGGTACTCCTAACTCGTAACTAAAGAGTAATTTAGCTAACTATTGACTGCTCATTGAAATAGCAATTCACTCAGCTATCATGACGACAAGTCACCACTACCTTCTCAAGTGGAACTAGGGACAGGCATTAAATGCTGACCTTGTCAGTAATGCATACATCCTGTGAATATAAAGGTTTAGTGCTATTAACAGTAAAACACTAATGATAATGAGATCTGCACATGTGAAGACGTGAAAGTTAATTGCTTACAGAGTATGTTTATGTTTAGTTCTACTTCCTAATTAAACATTATTAAAGTCGTATTTAATGAAAATAAAACTCACGTGGATGCCCAACCCATTAAAGGATTTTCCCAGCGTTCCTTGGTGTCAAACTCCAGCTTCCAAATCTTTGTGTTGTTCACACCAGATTGCATTGCGTTCCGCGCCGGAACAAAAATCCTCACTCGCCGTGTTTTTACTTGGACCTCTGGAATTCCGGTTACTGGACTGATATCCTGGCATCAGAAACAGATTATATGAAATAGCAGTAGATAATTCAGTGCTGATCTCGGACTTCAAATCTTCAAATCCACCTCCTTGCACTATCTCCTAATTCCCTTAAGATTCCAGAAATCTCTTGATATTTGTCTTGAAATTACCCAATAACAACAAAACATGTATTCATTCCAAAGGTCCACATGAATTTAACAATATGATCGTTTTACTATAATTGAGGGGCAAACAACAAAAATGCAAATCTGGTTCGTAAATCATTACACATCTGCATACCAGGCAATAAATGTTTAACCAATTTGAAAGATGAGAATGTGATTTTGCGATTCATAGCTATAGGATCAGTGACATAGTTTGGAGGTTTTCTACATAGCTAATTGGCACCAGCTGTGTCATCTCCAAACATTGCAAGAACAACAATATGGACATCACATATAATATTTTATTGCTTCTTAAAACTTATTTGTTTTCTGTTCTGTGATATTTTTAATTTTTATATACTTGCACATACATTCTTTTTATGGTTTCAAGTTGAGACAATGAAACCAGCCTTTTGTGGCAACACACTTGATGAACTCTTACTTGAGATTTAAAAAAAAACCTCTCTTATCTTTGGTCACAATAAAAATACACTGTGTTCTCGTATAATGTGACAGGTGCATACCTCTGCAACCTCGCATTACAGAGTATTGCGCTATGGAAACTATTATAGAAAATTGCACTGCTGAAGATTGCTATAGTCGTTCAGTAGAAAGTTCGTATTATTCAAACATTGTATACAATTCGGCAAACACATCATGGTCAATTCGTGTTGACGAAATGTGCGTTATACCAGCATGACCTGCATTGTTTGTCAAGTATCACCTCATTTCACCATTGCAAGTGCAAAGAAATCTTTTTGAAATCTGCAAGCTGTTTGAGAAAGACAACAGCTGAGATAGTTCCAGAGCACAAAATAATTACAAATTAGAACTGCTTTTATATTGTTGCTATGTTTATACTGAGTTCAATGCAGCATCAATTATGTAATCCTAAACACGCATTAGAATGAGTGTGTCAGATCACCACAAATAGAATCAATCTAATCTAAATTGATGTTCCGGTATTGGAACAAAATAAACCTGGGTCATGTACTCTATTCCAAATATTGTTTTGTTATACGATTCCATTTACACTGATACAATATTGGAGATGCATGATATAATATTTAATATATGATATTTATGATATTTTAACCCAATAGCGAAGTTGCTGTAGTATCTTTTAACTATTAAAAAGATACCACAGTATAATTCGACAAGACCTTCCCGTCCATGTTTGACCATGGTACCATCTCCATTTTCATGTTTGTGGTTAACCCAGTATTGTATCAGGGGAGTGAGGTTTAAAAAAGACGTAAAGGGCAATTTTTTTTTTAAAAAGAGGATTGTTTGCATGTGGAATGAACGTTCTGAGGAAGTGGTGAATGTGGGTACAGTTACAATGTTTGAAAAACATTAGGATAAGTACATGAATAGGAAAGGTTTGGAGGAATATGCCCAGAAGCAGGCAGGTGGGACTAGTTTAGTTTGGGATTATGTTCGGCATGGACTGGTTGGACCGAAGTGTCTGTTTCTGTGCTGTATGACTCTGATGCTAAAGATGAAAATATATCCTTGCTTACTGCAAACAACTCTCCTTGAGTTCTTTTTTGGCAAAGGAAAGGACAAATTCATGTTTTATTCATGTATTAAGAGGCAATGCCCTGACAAATTCTTTTCAGGATCAAGGCTGCATTCCAACATGGAAGGTATTCAATACGTAGAGAACATGTGAAGAAAACAGCACTTCCTTTGGTCAAATAACAGTCATTCACTTTTAATAATTTTGCTTTATATGCTAAGAGCAGCTCAGTCAGCAGATTAAAAAGATTTATAAACATTTCTGCTAAATTGCACATTCCATTTGCAGTTGGAAATTTCAACATATGGAGCTGCATTACATGAATCTTTTAAAGTAATAAGTTTTAGATTAGACAATAAATTTAAAGCTCTGTTGAATAGCGTATACTTGTCCCATGAGAAATCATTGCCTGCCCGTCAGTGAACAGTAGCTGATACACTCCATTAATGACTTAGCCACTATGGTCTGTGGACAAGGTGACTCAGTGTTTTCTTTTTATAGGATACAAATAATTGGATTTTTTGAAATTCACTTCTGGCCATTTGCAAGAAAGTACTATGCACATCCAAATCAGATCCATTTTCATTTGCCCCAATCTAACAAAACATTCATGACTCAGTAGGCCCGTCATTTTTATTTTAAATATAAATCATTGAAAGCCATTTTAAGGTCTTCTAAGCCACTTCTAAGATTTCAGAATTGCTGTAAAATCATCCAATAATTGCCAAACGTGTCTGTTCTTTGAGATCCCTGAGAAAAATGAGCCTTTCTGAGCATTCTCATTTATTACAAGAAATGCTTAATGGTGTTCAGCAACTAAAACTATTTGACAGTAAGTCAGTGCTTCCCAAAACTCAATTGTTCAAATAGGGTTACAATGCTGTGACTACCTGACCAGAGAGAGCTTTTGGGTTGGGAGGAAATCGCTAATTGTTTAATCGCTTATTGTTTAATTTGTTACTGGGCTCCAGAAGACAACATTCAGGCCTCAAGGACTGGCTGCTTAAGTCACATCCATTCGTGAAAAATCTGCAATGAAATAAAGGGGCCAAGGATCCGTATATTCCTGTACAGGATTAGTGGTGCTGGAAGAGCACAGCAGTTCAGGCAGCATCTGAGGAGCAGTAAAATCGACATTCTGGGCAAAAGCCCTTCATCAGGAATAAAGGCAGAGAGCCTGAAGCGTGGAGAGATAAGCTAGAGGAGGGTGGGGGTGGGGAGAAAGTAGCATAGAGTACAATAGGTGAGTGGGGGAGGGGATGAAGGTGATAGGTCAGAGAGGAGGGTGGAGTGGATAGGTTGAAAAGAAGATAGGCAGGTAGGACAAGTCATGGAGACAGTGCTGAGCTGGAAGTTTGGAACTAGGGTGAGGTGGGGGAAGGGGAAATGAGGAAACTGTTGAAGTCCACATTGATGCCCTGGGGTTGAAGTGTAGCATACCCAGGTAGCATCAACTTCACCAACACATTCCACCCTGACCTTAAATTTACCTAGACCATCTCTGACACCTCCCTCCCCTTCCTGGACCTCGTCATCTCCATTAATGACGACCGACTTGACACTGACATTTTTTACAAACCCACCGACTCCCACAGCTACCTGGATTACACCTCTTCCCACCCTACCTCCTGCAAAAATGCCATCCCGTATTCCCAATTCCTCTGCCGTATCTGCTCCCAGGAGGACCAGTTCCACCACAGAACACACCAGGTGGCCTCCTTTTTTAGAGACCACAATTTCCCTTCCCATGTGGTTAAAGATACCCTCCAACGCATCTTGTCCACATCCCGCACCTCCACCCTCAGATCCCATCCCTCCACCCTCAGATCCCATCCCTCCAACCGTAACAAGGACAGAACGCCCTTGGTACTCACCTTCCACCCTACCAACCTTCGCATAAACCAAATCATCCGCCGACATTTCCGCCACCTCCAAACAGACCCCCACCACCAGGGATATATTTCCCTCCCCACCCCTTTCCGCCTTCCGCAAAGACCGTTCCCTCCGTGACTACCTGGTCAGGTCCACGCCCCCCTACAATCCACCCTCCCATCCTGGCAACTTCCCCTGCCACCGCAGGAACTGCAAAACCTGCACCCACACCTCCTCCCTCAACTCCATCCAAGGCCCTAAAGGAGCCTTCCACATCTATCAAAGTTTTACCTGCACATCCACTAATATCATTTGTTGTATCCGTTGCTCCCGATGCGGTCTCCTTTACATTGGGGAGACTGGGCGTCTCCTAGCAGAGCGCTTTAGGGAACATCTCCGGGACACCCGCACTAATCAACCACACCGCCCTGTGGCCCAACATTTCAACTCCCCCTCCCACTCTGCCGAGGACATGGAGGTCCTGGGCCTCCTTCACCGCTGCTCCCTCACCACCAGACGCCTGGAGGAAGAACGCCTCATCTTCCGCCTCGGAACACTTCAATCCCAGGGCATCAATGTGGACTTCAACAGTTTCCTCATTTCCCCTTCCCCCACCTCACCCTAGTTCCAACCTTCCAGCTCAGCACTGTCCCCATGACTTGTCCTACCTGCCTATCTTCTTTTCAACCTATCCACTCCACCCTGACCTATCACCTTCATCCCCTCCCCCACTCACCTATTGTACTCAATGCTACTTTCTCCCCACCCCACCCTCCCCTAGCTTATCTCTCCACGCTTCAGGCTCTCCGCCTTTATTCCTGATGAAGGACTTTTGCCCGAAACGTCGATTTTACTGCTCCTTGAATGCTGCTTGAACTGCTGTGCTCTTTCAGCACCACTAATCCAGAATCTGGCTGCCAGCATCAGCAGTCATTGTTTTTACCTGTATTCCTACACTGGCAGACTGTGACCTGAAAATTGTGGCTGGCAATCCCATTGAGGGTTTCTACTCCTGGTTTAGAAAACCCTGCAGTAGAGAGGGAGAGAAAGGACAACAATTTTCTTGACTTATTAGAAACAGATTGGGAAATAGTGTCAGGAAAGATGTCGGAGATGGTTAATCCAGAGACCCAGGTTTGAATCCTGCCACAGCAGATGGTGGAATTTGAATGCAATTAAAAATATCTGGAATTAAAAGTCTAATGATCACCATGAAACAATTGTTGTAAAAACCTATCTGGTTCACTAATTTCTTTCAGAAAAGGAAACTGCCATGTTTACCTGGTCTGGCCTACATGTAACTCCAGATCCACAGCAATGTGGTTGTTCTTCACTGCCCTCTAGGTAAATAGCAGTGGGCAATTAATCTTAGCCTACCAATGATGCCCACATCCAATGAATGAATAGTAAGTGAAAAATTTCTTCGCAGTAATAGCCAGACTAGTGTTCAGGATTATACTGATGTGCCATGACTCCTTATTTGTTGGAGCTGGCTTTCTTGATCCAGCTTCCCTGCATAATCCTATGCGCTCTTCAAGGTGCTCTCATCGTCATCTCTGATAATGGTGGAGCTGCTGAGGCCAATGCCCCTTTGGAGTAGGAGTTACCCTCTGCTTTTAACCCCAGTAGCAAAATTTCAAGCTTGCTTAAAAATTCCAGCCTACAGAACTTTGCTGACTGTGTTACACCTGGACTTGTCCTGCTACCCCACCCATCACCAGCCTCACTCACTTTTCCTGGGCTTCATACATTCCAGTTTGAAAATTTGCCATAACTCTAAAGTAGCTTTCTGAATTTTAGCACTGAAGACATATTTTAAATTACATGTCAAAAATTGCCTGTTTTCCAATTGTAATGAAATTGGTGATAACAAAAAGGCCATTTAAAACTGCTCAATGTTCAAAGTTTGTATAAACAAGCATCTTTAATAATATAATGGTTCCACAATATAAATAGAGTTATTTTAATTCACAAAAAAGTTTAATTTGTTGTAAAACTTAAACAGAATGCAGAAATAAACAGATGGTCCATTAATGTCCTTCAGGGAAGGTAACTGTCTGGTCTATACGTGACTCCCGACACACAGCAATGTGCTTGACTCTTATCTGCCCTCTGTACCATTAATGATGAGCAATAAATGCTGCCCCACCCAGCTACACTGGCATCCTGCAAGTGACTTCTAATATTTAAACAGTGCCCCCTAGTTCAGAGTCATCCCTAAGAGAAAACATCCTCTCAATGTTGAACCTATTATGACTGTTTAGGTTCTTCAATCAAGTTACCTTTCACTCCAATGCAAGTTTGTCCAACCTTTCCTCATAAGTCAACCACTTAATTCAGGTATCAATTAGTAAACTTCCTATGAACTGCCTCCAACACATTGATGCTTCCTTAAAGAGATAAAAGCTGCACGCAGTACTCAAGATGTAGTCTCATTAATGCTCGGTATGACTGAAGCATAAACTCCTAACTTTTATGACACCATCTGTGGAGATGAAAACAGACTTAATATTTCAAGTCTGCTATGACTTCTTCTGACAGACCTGCTGAGTTTTTTTTAGATTCTCAGCATCCACAGTATTGTGCTTTTATCCTTACTCTTTTATTCTATTCCTGTTCTAATAACGGATTGAATCCAACTAAGCTTTTTAATTATGCACTCTACATACAAGCTGATCTTTTGTGATCCAGGCACTAAAATATCTAGATCCCTCAGTACCTCTGATTTCTGCAATTGTTCTTCATTTACATTACATCTGTGTGTTTCAAATGCTACAATACTCCACGTAAAAAAAGACACAATATCTGAAGTTTTATTATGGATATTTTTTGAAGATGTTTTTGGGTGATATGAAGCTGCAATAAGCTCCCTGTGTGCATGACAAACATACATCAAGATCTGAGAGAATTTTATCAAAGGTGTAAGCTTGGCCACATGGTCTTGGTGACAGTTGGAGTTGATTCCTCATCAAGACCACTGCTGTGTACAGCTTTGAACTTTATTGAGTCCATGAACAAGAAGTGGGATTCTCTGCAGCCTACCAACACCAAACTTCAAAGCTGTTGAGAGTAGGATTAAGCTATGTTGAGGTTTCCCATTCTTCAGCCTGCTTTTCTAGCCATGTTTGTCACTTGTTTGCTTACTTGTAGTTCTGATGTAATTATTCCACAAAGAACAGAATGGAGCGTACAACCATTATATCTTTTTAACATCAAGATTAATGTCAGTGGATGAATGAGTCATAAGGGGGAAAGAGAAGGAAGAAACTTCGACTTTCATGATAACATTTAAAAAAGGAACAATGTTTGAAATTGGCTTTCATGAGGAAAGTCTTTCCATTGGGAACAGCAGACCTTTCAGCTGACAGGGTACAGTCCATATTTCCAACTGGAATTTCAGGATACCACACATTTTTTTCCCTGATTGTCAAGAGTATTTCTTGTGCAATGAATAGGGTGGAAATGGGGGCTAGAAGCAGGTAATCTAAATTAAATTAATATACAGAGAACTTGTAATAATAATTTTTAAAAACACAGTTACTAATTTAACACTGGTTGGTTAAAAAGCACTTACTTGCAGAAATGTGTTTTACTCTTCCTTTGTCTACTGATGATTATTGGAGACCACAGTGTAGTTTTGAAACATCCTTATCCAAAACAAAGAGTGAGCTACAGAAACCAGTCAAACCCATCACAGCTTCATTTTGTAGCCATGTCACTGAGTCTCCTGCGAAGTTAGAGTCACCTTTATTCATCTGTTTCTCAAATGTGCTTTTTAGCCAGTCTAGAAATTATCCAAGATAATCTATGAGCAGGACAGTGAATCTTGTCATTGAATGATTGACAGAATATGCTATTCTGTAAATCCACCATCAGAAGTCTAGCACAACTGAATTATCCAACCTTGCATATATGTGGCTTAATGGAGGGAAAACCTTGTTTATCACTTGAATAGATTAATAGGAAACCTTGTAATTGCAAAATTAGTTCTAGTCAGGAGATTTGGAGGCCTATTAAATCCTGCTCTGCAGTGTTTGTTTACATAAAAGTTGCAGTAATACCAACTTTGCACACTTATTAAAATGTGTTACAAATGAGAGATACAATTTGGTATTAAATACCTTTTGTAGGTTCACAATTGCAATTAACCTCATGGTATCTTTATCTAACAAGCATTTTATCAATCTTTCTCTCTACTTTATGAAATGTGCATTCAGTCTCTGCAGCTTTGAGTCGAGGATGAGAAAGCAGATCTATAAATCTGCTAAATCTAGCAACATATTCTGTCAAGGTACATTGGTTTATGAAAAAGTAGTGCAACAATTTAATACCATACCAGAGAACAAACTAAATAAAATTATCTTACCCCTTTTTCCACCCTAAAGAATGAGATGTGTTTCAGAAAAACTGAATTGTAAAAGTTTCTTGAAAACATTTTGGTAAACAGGGCAAAATTTACCAGATTAGAATAGCAATGCTAAACTGTTGTTGAATTCCATTAATAGCTCACAATTTTCTTTTTATGGATTCATAGTATTGTACCAACCAAGCATTGAACTTTCTAGCACAGGAGGCCATTCAGCCCATTATATCTCTGTTGCTTCTTTGATGGAGGCCTCAAAAATAAAACTAACTGCTATCCTCCGAACAGTCCTGCATTATACTTCCAATAGTTACTCTTTAAAAAAAATGCAATAGTCTTTCAATCAATCACTCCGTGTGACAAAGCACTCTATGCTCCAATAACTCACCAAGTAAAGAAATTTCTTCTAACATCTTTCTCAGTGGGTTGATCCATTCCTGATTCTTGAACCAGGTTTTTTTGAATTTATTAGAATTGCAATTTGTATTTACATAGCACCAATAATAAAATAAAATGTACTAAGATGCTTCACAAGAACATTATGAAGCAAAATTTGACACTAGGCCATATAAGGATTAGAGGAGTAATGAAGTCTTGATTTAACTGTATAGCAGATTGGTTAGACCGCACAAGGAGTGTTGTGTGCAGTTTCGGTCTCCATATCTCAGGAAAGGTCTCTGGTTGAGAATCAACAGGCACAATTTAAAATTAAAGGGATGTCACCAAGTTTTGAGATGAGTTTTACTTTACTCCAAGGCTTAGGAACCTTTGTAATTCTCTATCACAGAGGGTTATGGAAGTGCATTCTTCAGGTTTGTTTAGTGTAGAGATTAGTAGATTTCAGATTATCAATGGAAAACAAGTTAATGGGAATCTATTGGGTAAATGACATTGAAGTGTTTGATCAGTCATAACCATATTGAATGATGGGGCAGACTTGTCAGGCTTAAAAGCCTATTTATTTGACCTATGTTCCTATGAGGGGATATTAGAGCAGATGACCAAAAGTTTGGTCAACAAGGTAGAGATTATGGAATGCTTTAAGGGAGGAAAGAGGGGTAGAAAAATGAGGAAATTTAAAGAGAGAATTCCAGAATTTAGGATTATGGAACCTTAAGATATGGCTACAAATGGTGGAGCAATTAAACTACGAATACACAAAAGCCACAATTAGAGGAATGCAGATATCTCAGAGTTGTAAGCCAGAGAAAATCACAGCGATAGGGAGGGTCAAAGCCATGACAGTTTGCAAATTTTATAGTTGAGGTAATGTTTAACTGGGACCCAATGAGGGAATAACAAAAGGCCTGGATATGGGTTTCTGTTACAGATCTTCTGAAGTAGAGATAGAAATGGACAGGTTACAGAAGTGGATGATGCAGACTAAGGCACTATTGAGCTCTACAGCAGAATGGCTCCAGTGGAATCCAAACGGAGTGTCAATGAGCAGGTTATTCTTTTACAAGTGCTACTTTAGATGACATCTTATATCACTTGGCTGATGATCAAGAATCCATTGGTGGGCAGTTTTGGCCTGGTTGGATTTGCCCTGCATTTTGCAGCATGACATACTGGCATGTGATGCAACTACACCAAAATATTTTGGCTGAGGACATGGCTAGTTCTGGAGCACATCTCCACTACTATTGCCAGAAGGCTGTCAAGTTATTGCAATATTGAGTATCATAAGGAAGCTCTTTATATAATGCGAGCTGAACTAAATTGGCTGATGACTGTCAACTGTGATGTTGTGGACCTCAGAAGAAGATCCAACTGGATCACTTGTCACTTCTGACTGAAAGTGCATCAGTGTTGTGTTTTACACTGATATGCTGGGCTCATCTATTGTTGAGACTAAAATATTTGTGGAGGCTCCACTCCCTCATTGTTTACTTGTCGACCACCAATCACAACTAGACACACCATGGTTTCAGGGCTTAGGTCAGCCATTAGTTGAAGTTTAGTCCTGTCTTTCGCATGCTCTTTCTGCTCCTTGGCAAGCAATTTGACCAGTTTTATAGCTTCACCAGGTTGATACCTCATTTTTAGACATTCCTCATGCTGCTGCTTGTGTGCCATCTTGCCGTCATCATTCAAACCAAAGCTGAACTACTACTGGCTTGATGGGCCAGGAAATATGTCATGCCGTGAGGTCACAGATCATGGCTGAAATATAATTATGCAGATGCTGCTGGCCTACTGAACTTCATGGGTGCCAGCCTTGAGTTACTTGACCTATTTGAAGTCTGTCCCATTTCGGACAGTGCCTCCACTGCATTTACATCCTACCTTCAACAAAGAGACAAGAATGGCACAGAGATTGTTGGAGATGTGGTCCCACTGATGCCCTACACAACTGAAGCACAAGATTCATACCTTTATGTTCAATCTCTTTTGCAATGAAGTATAGCATTCTTTTAGCTTTCTTGACTAAGTGCTGTAACTGTTTGCTAATATCATATGTGCACAACCCCTAGATTCTCTGCACCTCAGGATTCTGCAATGACGTACTATTTAAGTAACACTCTGCTTTTTCTACTTTTTTCTGCCAAAACGAACTTAACATTTTCCAAATTATATTTTATCTTCCAGATTTTTGCCCACTAATTTAACCTAACCTTATTAATCTGAAACCTTGTTCCGTCATTTTCTCAACATACTTCCTTACATGAGAGCTGACCTTATAAAAGGCTTTTGTACACTCAATGATGGCAGAGCCATGCATAATCATGGAAAGTATCCTTAACATGAAGATGAGGCGTTATGTCAAGAAACATGATGTGGTGGTCAAACCTACTGAAATTGTTGTGGTTAGATGCATCTGTGACAGGTAAGCTGTTGAGGACAAAGTTAAGTAGGTTTTTGCCTCTTTGGTTCCATCACCAACTGCTGCAGGGCTGGTCTTGCAGCTGTGTCCTTCAGAACTCAGCCAGCTTGGTCAATGGTAGTGCACTGAGCCACTCTTGGTAGTGGACATTGAAGTCTTCCACCAAGACTACATTCTGGGCCTTGTCACACCCTCAGTGTGCCTTCCAAGTAGTGTTCAAAATGGAGGAGAACAGACTCATCTATCTCTTTTACCTTATGCCTCTCCTCATCTGTTTCTACTGCACTGAGGTATTCACCTCAAGGGTTCTAAAGACCCTAATTAAATACATGTAATCAAATTTTCAGACAGCCCAGTTCATCTCAAAGAATTCAGAAATGAAATTAAAACTACATCTCAACCTTCTTAATATACACTATATAGAAATACAAATCAAATTCATAAGTATACTTCTTATAATTGGAAACTCAGGTTCTAAAGTAATAAAAAAAATCAACCTTCATCACACTTTCAAGCAATTGGATACATTGCTGTGGATCTGGGGTCACAGATAGGCCAGACCAACTGAAGATGGCAGATCTTTCCTAAAAAGGACATCAGTAAACCAGGTGGATTTTTACAGCAATCAAAATTTCCTAACTTTCAATTCCAATTTTATTAATTGATTTCTAACATGACCATCTGCCATGGTGGGATTTGAAAACTAGTTCCCCAGAACATTAACTTGAGTCTTTGGATTACTTGTCCAGCAACAATATAGGCAGCAAGGTGGCTCAGTGATTAGCACTGCTGCCTCTCAGCACCAAGTTCAATTCTGGCTGGAGTTTGCTCATTCTCCCCTTGTCTGCATGGATTTCTTCCACAATCCAACAATATGCAGGTTAGGTAGATTGACTGTACTAAATTGCCCCATAGTGTCTCGGGATGTGTAGGCTAAGTGGGTTAGCTATGGTACATGTAGGGTTATGGGGATAATGCAGGGAGGGGTCTGGATGAGGAGCTCTTTGGAGTGTTGGTGCTGACTCGATGGACCAAACACAGTCTCTTTCTTCATTGCAAGGATTCTATGATTCTAAAATATCACTGCACCAACACCTCACTCCTCCCAACCCGACGTTTGAGTGTAATAGAAGACAGAGCTTGGATAAGAAGGGAGTTTTCAGAGTGGTGACCTGGTGGATGGGGTCAAAAGTACTTACAAGATATATTGACGACTTGGATGAGGAATGTAAATGTACGACAGCTAAGTTTACAGATGACACAAAAATAACTGGGAAGGCAAGTATTGAGAATGACAGTCTGCAGAGGGATATGGACAGAGTAAGCAAATGGGCAAAAATCTGGAAGATGGAATACAAAATTCGGTGAAATATGAGGTTATGCACTTTTATGCAGGAAGAGGAGGGATCAGAATGTTATTTGAATGAAGAATGACTGCAGATACCTATGGAACAGAGGGATTTGAGAGTCTTCATCCATGAATCACAAAGTGAACATCCAAGTTCAGTGGGTAACATAGAAAGCAAACGGAATGATGGCTTTTATTTCAAAGAGAATGGAGAATAAAAATAGGGAGGTTTGGCTAAAATATACAGGACACTAGTTCGACCACAACTGGAATACAGTGGACAGTTTTGGGCCCCTTATCTGAAGAAAGATATACCGTCAATAAAAACAATCCAGAGAAGGTTCACTAGGATTTTCTTATGAGGAGAGACTGAGGAATTTGTACTCATTTGAATATTGGTGAATGAGAGGCGACCTTATTAAAACATACAAGATTTTTAGGGGACTTCAGAGGGTAGATATGGACAAATTGCTGCCTCTTGTGGACAGTCTAGTACCAGAGCCCATTATCTCAGGATAAGGGATCGCACATTTAAGACAGACAGGAAAGAATTCATCTCTGAGAGTAGTGAATCTGTGGAATTCAGTATTGTAGAGGGCTGTAGAGGCTAAGTCATTAAGCATATTCAAAATTGGGATAGATAAGGTTTTGAATTAGTAAGAGAACTGAGGGTTATGAGGAATAGGCAGAAAAGTGGAGGTGAGGATTATTAGATCAGCTATAATCTCAATGAAAAGTACAGCAGACTCAGTGTCTGAAAGTTAAAAATCACACAACATCAGGTTATAGCCCAACAGGTTTAATTGGAAGCACACGAGCTTTCGGAGCGTCATTCCTTCATCAGGTGGTAGTGGAGGGCTCAATCCTAACACAGAATTTATAGCAAAAATTTACAGTGTGATGCAACTGAAATTATACATTGAAAAATTGATTGTCTGTTAAGCCTTTCATCTGTTAGAATACCATGATAGCTTCACTTCTTTCATGTGTAAATCACAAAACCTTTTTTGAAAAAGTTGCATTCTCAGGTTAGCTGTTAACAATGGTGATAGCTAGACAATATGTTAAAGGTGTTAGCCCCCTGTGTTCTCTGTCTATGCCATGATGTTTAGATTGATTCTAATCTAAAAAGTGAGAAAACAGAGTTTTACATGAATTCATGCAGTTTTTGAGCAAAGTACAATGTAATCCTGCAAGTACAAATTCACCCCACAAAATGTGTGTGTGCATGTGGGTCTTTGTCTGTCTGTATGCGTGTGTCTGTCTGGGTTGGAAGTTGAGAGTGTGAGAAAGTGTATGTGTGTGTGTGTGTATGTAGTGAGTGTAGAGTGTCTTAAGTCTGTGAGGGGGTGCATGTGAGTGTGTGGGAGCGTGTATGTCTGTAAGGGTGCGTGAGGGTGTCTGTTTGCGCATCTGTATATATGTGTGTCTGTGTGTGTATATGTGTATAGGAGTATTTGTGTGTGTGTGTGTGTGTAGTGGAATGGCGGTCACTTGTAATGTGACATGAACCCAAGATCCCGGTTGAGGCCCTCCCTATGGGTACTGAACTTAGCTGTCAGCCTCTGCTCAGGCACTTTTCGCTGCTGCCTGTCCCGAAGTCCGCCTTGGAGATGGTCACCCGAAGGTCCGAGGTCGAATGTCCTGGATCACTGAAGTGTTCCCCAACTGGGAGGGAACACTCCTGTCTGTTGATTGTTGTGCGGTGCCCACTCATCCGTTGTCGTAGCCTTTGCTCGGTTTCCCCAATGCAGCACGTCTCCTGAGGAGGTCATTACGGTTCCTTGCTGTGGCACGTCGGAACTGGCGGTCGATGAGTTGGGCATCGTACCCAGTTCTTGTGAGGGCATCCCCGAGTACTTCCAGGTGTCCGTCACGTTCCTCCTCATCTGAGCAGATCCAGTGTACGCGTAGGGCTTGTTCATAGGGGATGACTGTTTTGGGTGGAAGCTGGAGAAGTGTAGCATTGTGAGGTTGTCTGTGGGTTTGCGGTAGAGTGTGGTGCTGAGGTGTCCATCCTTGATGGAGATGCATGTGTCCAAGAATGAGACAGATAGTCGAGAGTAGTCCATGGTGAGTTTGATGGTGGGATGAAACTGGTTGATGTCACTGTGTAGTTTTATCAGTGACTCTTTGCCATGGGTCCAGAGGAAGAAAATGTCATCAATGTACCTGGTGTATAATGTTGGTTGGAGATCCTACATAGAGAAGAAGTCTTGTTCGAACCTGTGCATAAAAATGTTGACATATTGGGGTGCAAATTTGGTCCCCATGGCTGTTCCATATTCTGGATGAAGAACTGGTTGTCAAAGGTGAAGACGTTGTGATCAAGGATAAAGCGGATGAGTTGTAGGATGGTGTTTGGAGATTGGCAGTTGTTGGTGTTGAGTACGGAGGCTGTTGCCACGATGCCATCGTTGTGGGGGATGCTGGTGTAGAGTGCGGAAACGTCCATTGTGATGATGAATGTTTCCGGTTCGACTGGTCTGTGGGTGCTGAGTTTCTGTAAGAAATCCAGTGTCGCGACAGAAGCTGGAGATCCCCTGTACAATAGGTTTCAAGATGCCTTCCACATAGCCGGACAGATTCTCACATAGGGTCCCATTGCCCGATTGTCCCACTGCAGCAACTGAAAGGCCTACTTCTGTTCCCATGACTTGAAGTCTTATAATATGAAAGGTTTAAGAAAGAACCAAGATGATGATCAACACAGTAAAACAAGCAAGAGGAGGGAGGGAAGGAAAGGAAAGTAGAAACCTCTGCCTCTATTTTGTGTTATGATCTAATGTTTTTGAACTCAATGTTGAGTTCAGAAGGCCGTAGACTGTCAAGTTGAAAGATAAGATGCCATTCTTTGAGCTTCAGGGGAACACTGTGGCAGTCCTTGACCAGAAAGGCCAGCAGAAGAGCAAAATAAGAGAATTAAAATGACAAGTAAGATTTCTGCTTACGGATGGAATGGATGCATTCTGAAAAGCGGTCACCCACTCTATGTTTAGTCTTCATAATATTGTGGAGTGAATATAGTATACTAAATTGAAACAAGTAGACTGCAGATTCACTTGAAAGGAGCATTTGGTGCCTTGGTCAGTGACAAGTAAGGAGGTGAAAGGGCAGGTGTTGCATCTTACACTAAGGTGCCCCTTGCAAACGTTCCTGATGTAGAAACTCAAGAGGTCATCAGCCTGAAAAAATAACCCTTTGTTTCGCTCCGCTGATGTTGTTTCATCTAGGATCTTCCAGCCATTTTTTGTTCATGTAACCAAAACAGTCTGATTCTTTTATCATGATTCATATAGCTTATATTCACAACCTTACAACCCTTCTCACACCCATGTTTTCTCATTCATGTTATTATTCACGTTCAAGTGATTTCACACCTAAATTACTTTTTAAATTCTTCTCACTGGCTACATTATTGTGAAGTAGAAATCTTAAAATATTTCTCTCTGCAAACTATAATCTTCAGGGTTTAAGTGAAGCTGTAGAAAGTAAAGGTTGAATTACTTATCTCTCATTCCCAGTCTCTCCTTATTTCCCAACCTGCTTGTTTGCAGTCTGGCCTCCATCCAATGTAGCAAATATGATGCAGACCTATTCCCAGATCATCTCCACTGTTGCAATACACTTTAGAGTACATGAGAAAACAAATTATTCAAAACTGCTTTCCCTTGTGGAAAAGTATGTTACCTCTGCTTGATATTTCCTATGGCAACAAAACTGAGATTAGGAATACTGACATACTGTGGTCTTTCACCTCCAAGATTATGGCTTTTCCACAAAAAATATAACGTTGTTTCAATCAGCCTTTGCTGGAGTTCAATATATTGAATATTTTTGCACCATTTGTTTATTGAAACATTGATCAAGGAAAGTTCCGTTAAAACAGCATTTTTCTTCAAACCTATGGCTACAAGAACTTCAAAATGAGAAAGCAGGATATAAACCTCTCCTAAATTTGAATATACTTAGCCTCCCTGATTTAACTTCAGCTTGCTTTGTTTCACAAAATGAAATATTTCCAATTATTTCAATGTTTTTGTTCCAAAAATCAAAATTAGTGAATTTGCTATTATGCTTTTTCATTGGGTTTTCAAACATTCCGAATACTGTGAGCACACAAGTTCACTACACACAACCTGAGAAACAGCAAAGGTACAAATCGAAGTTGTACAGAAAATTGAAGTGGAGAATGAATATATGCAATGATTGGGAATTATTTCCAGCGTTTTATCAGCATTTCCATCATATACAACTTAATTGTGACTTGGGATTTATCAGGTTTATCAGGTTAAATTCATAAACCAGAACCATAAACTTCAAATTGAGATTTATTACATGGATATATCTAATATTTAAAAAATTCTCAAACCTGTTGTGTGCTCTGGAACTAGATAAAAACTGATCCTTTTTGAGAGTGAGGATATCTTTCGAAAAATAGTTTTCAAACTATTTTTATTTTGAAGTTTCATATATTTGAGCATAACCATAAAATATAATGAAGTTAAATTGTCTACAAACTAATTCAATAAGAATTAAAGCAAACCAATTTTATTTTGTTTGGATGTCATTTCCTTTTCAAATCATTGAATCATCTTGAACATTTGCAATTTTAACATTTTCACAACAAGCTCAATATTAGTTCATGGCAGTCTTCCAAGAAAGAAGATGACGACGATGGAAGTAAACTGATTCATACAGCTTATATTTTTCTTCACACTCTAGTCAATTCTCCTGAAGCAATGATGTTCACTTATCACAGTTAAGCAAACCAAAAAAATTGTTATGGCACATTTATGAGTACTCAAATCACACCAAATCAGTCACAGAAGGTAGAATTTTAACATTGAAAATTTGGATTGATTAGTAGAGTTATAGTGTTAGTGTTAGAGTAAATTTGGGAAAATTCTCCCACCAGTACAAGGCAATGGAACTGCTGGATCAAGAGTTATGTACCTTTTCACTGGGCTGCTCAACCAGATGTGACAGCCTGGCTAACACCCATTAGAACAACCCCAATGCTGCCTTTGACTTTATGCCTTTCCCTTCATCTCCAATACCCCATCCACAAATTCCGCCAATCTTTAATCTCCCCCTCTCAGGTGTCTGATGATGTCCTCTCCTTCCCAGCAGACCGATTTGTTATCATTCCATGTTTCTGACACTCACCACCGCTTGTCATCTATGAGGCTTCCGATCTTTTACACTCCTTCTCACTCCCTCATCGAACCTCCAGTCCGCCGATATTCTCCAACCTCACCCGCCTAACACCAGCCTCCACACTTTACCTACAAGGGATCCAAATTTCCCTGACCCTCAAGGCCTCTAATCCTTCAGACAATTGGTAGAAACCCCACTTCTTCATAACTCCTACCAAAACTTCTCAAAAGATCGCCTGCATTCTTATTTTGGCTTGTAGCCTCTGGAAGTGGATAAAGCAGGTCTTGTGAACGTACCACTTTTTAAAAATCTCTTACTCTCAATTTCCACCCATATTATGCAATGATTAGACCAGATACTTAGTAGAGTGCAGAAACTCAAATTTGCCAATATGTCGCATTTCTAATGAACTTTGTTCTTTCAAGCAATATTTGGAAAAAGCGCTTTAATAGTCTTTTAAAATTTAATCTTCTCACAGGTGTAAACATAAAATACAGATTTTGAGGTTAACACATTACTGGCAAATAGTACTGTTGTCACCAATGCCTTTACATAGGAGCTTTAACGGAGAAGAATACTGCAAGTACACATTACAAAGGGTGACTGAGTAATAAGCCTATGACAAAGATGAGATCAGTTATGATTGTATTAAATAGTGGGTTAGGGTCAAGAGACTCCTTTTAACCTCACTGCCACTGCTCTAGAGTATCATACAGTCCGTGACTGGTCTATCTGCTTCTTGGTCCTTTCCATTCTTGCTGCTGTTGTTCCTGCTTCTGAGTTGTACAGAAGTCTGCTGTCAATCTGTCTGTACCTGTCTCATCACTCCTGCACTTCTTGGTGATACTGACTGTCTGTTTTAATATCTTTACCTCACCTGTATCTGTCTTCTCCTTTCAGCGACTGAACCCCCCCCACCCCAACGCCATCCTAACACCTATTTTTGCATCAATCCCCACCAGTCTCCGATAAACTACAGTTGGAATTCTGAGATCCAACAAAATAATGCCTCGGCAAAAGGTCAAATCTTACTGGCTCTTTGTTCCTCCTTCATACCACCACTGGCTATTGAATACCGCGCCTGAATGCAGTTCTTGGCTCCCAGCAAAATGCTCTCCATGTGACTTGCTCAATGCCAGCACTCACTTTCCTAATTGCTCCTCCAATCACAGGATGTTTCTCTATCACCTTTGTTGTGGCAAATCCAGTTGCGAGCCTATCAGGATTAAGCACTGAAGAAAGAGGGTAAATGGCCTACTCCTTTCCCATTTTCTACAGTCTTACAGAATCAGCTTGAGATTGGAGAATAGTTCCTCTCAATATTCTACGTATTAAAAGTGTAACCTTCCTCTGGTCATCCCCATGAGTGGATTTTCCCAGTCAAATTGGGCACTTTCAGGTAGTGTATTTTCCTCCTGCAGTATGTATTTTAAATTTAGATTTTTGTGATGGTATGCCCCTGCTGTTATCAGTGGTATTTTTTTTTATCAACATATTGTGCTGTTACATCAAATTTCAAACTGATTTTTTAATAAGTAATAAAATACAATTTGAGCCAAACAGGTAGCTTTTTACAATTATAACATACGTTTAATACGCCTATACATTAAAACTGACGGTCATCATAATACTAAATGTTGATATTGGTTGAATAAGGATTTGTGGAATCAAAACAAATAATTAAAACAAGAAGCTTCTACTCTTCAGAAAATAATTTATTAATGAGTTCACCAGTTAAAAGTTGACAACTTGGCAGTCAGCTGTTAGAAAAAAGGTTCCAAACCACTTTGAAGATGGAATTATCATAGCTTACAATCATTGTTCCTGCTTGCTGAAGGCAAGTAGGGTGCTGTTGTACAGCTGAGCTATTGCTAAAGTTAGAAAAAAAAGGCTTGGCATCTATCACATACTTGACACCTAATGGGCAAAGAAGCTCTAAATATTCCTATTCCCTGTAGGCTCAGTCAGTCTAGACAAGCTGATTTCTCACAGTTTTTAAAATGCATTACAACACTCTCCATTGTGATCATCTCATTCTTCTAACTCCTACAACATCCAGCAAAACTGGTTTCCAACATTTCCAAACAATTTACTAAATAAAATTATGTGTGGTAAGCTTTACAAACTTAATATGATCGTACGATAAAATGCATAAAACCAATTTGAAAGAAATAAAGTTATCAAGGTTCAAGATATGATTGTGCAAAGGTTAAAATTACACCAAGTATCTACTGAGCACCAAATCTAACAAAGTAGATCTCATTCAAAATTAGTATTTTCTTTTGCAAAACCTTCTGCCAAATGTCCTGAATAGTGTGGAGTTGTAGCTGAAAGAATTGAAAATCTGCTTTTTATTGCACAAATGAAAAAGTGACTGATACTCATGCAGCACATAATCAACTCTCAGAAAAGTATTTCCAAGTTGTTTGATTTACATATTAGTGATTTATTGCATAACACAATCATACAGATACAACTAGCTGAATGACCAGTCAATCTAGCTTTGGCTTATAGAACACAATCACAGGTCATTCAATGTTCAAACTCTACACAAATCTACTTCAGTTATTTCTTTCCACCCTACTATGGTATCCTCTATTCCATTTTTATGTATGCGTCGAGTTTCCCTTTAGTGCAACAATCCTATCCTGAGTGGTTCAACCACTCATCTTTGCAACAATTTTCACACTCTTGCATTGCCATGTGTATGAATTTTAAAAGGTAATTTTTAAAAATCTGTTAGTAGCTATTATAACATTTACATCAAGCTATTTACAAGTGGAGTTGGTTTCACACCTCTGTCTTACTGTGCAGAAAGACTGGTACAAGTAATATCTTTCATAAAATATGAAGACTAACAGTGAGTATTCAAAAGTAAAAGATTAGTCACGAGGAATGTGAGCCCATTAAAACATACTTAGCATGTGAATACTCTGCACTAGATTCTAATGGCACAAAGCTTAAAATTAATGTCAGAAAGTATTTAGGTTTAATTGGAAGAAACAGTATTCGAGAAAATAATTGAACATAAGACAGGGCCTGAGGATTTTCACTCTTGGGAAATAAAAGATAAAAAAGTGGAGATTTCAAAATCCACTTACCAAAGTTTTTTGATTGATTAACTTAGCTTGTAGATTTAAATAAAACACATCAAATAAACGGAAACCACAGATCTATCAGTTTAATGCCAGTTGAGAAATCTGACATCTCCCATCTGGGAGTTTGGCACTGAGCTTTATGACAAATATGAACGAAGGAAGACAGCATGGACTTGTGAAACTGGAGCTAAAGGTTATCTAAACGAATACATAATTATGTCACCACGTTTGCTCTTTTCCTTCCAGTTTGTGCTTCCAGCCATCAAACATCTATAATTCTTTCTAATGACCATTCTATCTGTAAGATATTTTGTAGGATGTCAAACGTTTGTCAACACTAACTGATCATAAGATGGAGGAGCAGAAGTAGGCCAGTCGGTCCATCATGTCTGCTCCAGTATTTAGTGAGTTCATGGCTGAACTAATCGTCTTTAACTCAATCTTCCTGCCTTTCTCCATAATCCTTGATTCCATGACTGATGCAAAATCTGTTCATTAAAGACAGTGCCTCCAACAATGTAACATTCCATCACAATCTGCTGCGGGCATCAGCCTGGATTTTGCATTTAATTCTCTGGATGAGAGTAGAGTTGCACCCATTCTTTTGTAATTTCCTCTTGAATTGCCTAGAACTCTTGTGCGCCTGTGTCATCGTTCAGAATGGCTCAAATTGTGCTTTATACAGCCAAGAAGGTTATCTCAGAGTACAAAGGAAACTGGATCAGATGGGTCAGTGGGTCAAGGAGTGGCAGATGGAGTTTTATGTAGAGAAATGTGAGGTGTTGCATTTTGGTAAGGTAAATCAGTACAGGATCTATATACATAATCGTAAGGCCTGGGGAGTGTTATGAACAAAGAGACCTTGGAGTGCAGATTCATAGTTCGTTAAAATTAGAGTCGCAGATAGACATGATAATGAAGGTAACATTTGGTATGCTTGCCTTTATTGGTCAGTGCACGGAGTACAGAAGTTGGGAGGTCATGTTGCGGCTGTACAGGACATTGGGTAAAAACAACGACTGCAGAGGCTGGAAACCAGAGTCTAGATTAGAGTGGTGCTGGAAAAGCACAGCAGTTCAGGCAGCATCCGAGGAGCAGTAAAATCGACGTTTCGGGCAAAAGCCCTTCATCAGGAATACAGCTTGGTTAGACCACTTTTTGAATTCTGGTCTCCCTGCTATAGGAAGGATGTTGTGAAACTCGAAAGGGTTCAGAAAACATTTACAAGAATGTTGCCAAGGTTGGAGGGTTTGAGCTGTAGGGAGAGGCTGAAAAGGCTGGAGTCATTTTCCCTGGAGCATTGGAAGCTGAGGGGTGACCTTATAGAGGTTTATAAAATCATGAGGAATGTTGATAGCTTGAATAGCTAAGGTTTTTTCCTCAGAGTAGCAGCGTCCAAAACTACAGGGCATAGGTTTAAGATGAGAGGGGAAAGAAACCTAAAAGGAACCTAAGGGCAACTTTTCACGCAGACGGTGGTATGTGTATGGAATGAACAGCCAGACAATGTGGTGGAGGCAGGTGGAATTATAACATTTAAAAGGCATCCAGATGGGTATACAAATTGGAAAGGTTTAGAAGGATATGGGCCAAATGCTGGTGAATGGGACTACATTAGTTTGGCATGGACGAATTGGGTCAAAGGGCCTGATTCCATGCTGTACTACTCTACAACCTATAGGAGATACCTAAAGTATTATTCTACATTATCTCCTCTTGTCTACTTTTGTTTTAGACTTTTTCTTCATTAACCAAATTTTTAATGCTTGCCTTCTCTCTACACCTTCATCTCACCTCCTTGGCGAAGTTGTAAAATAATGAACATTGCTCCCAAGAGACAAATATCAATTAAACATTCAGAAATATAAATAATGTATTCCAATGGATTCTGCCACAATTTAAGATTTATATTAACCTAATTTAATTACTTCCTTATTCACGTAGATTTCATCTGAGTCCTCATTTGCCTTTGCAGAAAATATTTTACGTACATTTAAAAAAGTTAAGGTGTTTTTTCATTTAACAGAAATAAATGGCTGCTTCAATGGCAAGAAGCTCTGGTGCGCTGAGTAAACAAAATGGTGCATTATACTTCAATTTAACGGATGTTGACATTCAAAATTAAGTACATGGAACAAAGTTCTGGACATCAGAAAATTAACTTGGTAATATTTTCCGCAGGACATGTTATGTAAGTAAACAATAATACATTTTGCATTAAATTTTCAAAACAAAATTGACATGTGAAGAATTAGTTTGATAACTGTATGAACTGATCTTCAAGCTTCGGGTTGGGACCTTGGCACGGGATCGAAAGGTGGTCCTGACCTGGTAGTGTATCAGAAACAATCAGCTGGTAGTGATGTCACTTTGATTGGCCATTTAGTGGTCAAATACTGTATTCATTGTCTGTATTTCTAAAAGCTGGAGGACTAACAGGGTCTGTTGCAAGAAAGGGAAGAAATGATACTGAGAGGGTGCTTCAAGTGGAAGTAATTGATTAACAAAAAAGGCCCCAACAGCTGGACACCATGATTGAGGGGAAATCCCTTTATTGGTTGGTCTCCGACTGTAGTTGCAGCCAAATGTTTTGGGAGACAGAATGGGATGGGGATGCAAAGCTTCCGAAAGAATAAATCCCAATCTGACAGTGGGTGGCTGTTTCAAGATGAATGTCATGCTCGTGACATTGCTGGGAACCTGAAGGATAATTGGAAAATTCCAGCTGCCTGCTGATAACTACCTGAAATAGTTAACTTAAAGGTCAATTAATTTCTTGCTTGCAGAAATGTGGTTATTCCGCCCTTGATATTTCCTTTGTGAAAATGGCTTCAGGCAGGATGATGCCAGTAAACTAGCAGAAGGAAATTCTGTGTCCTCCTACTTCTGTTCCTGCTCCTAGGATAAAGATAATCTGCCCAGAATTTTTATTTGAAACAATTTTATCATATAGGCTTTGCACCCTGTTCCGTACCCACTGATAGCTGATCATCAGCTTTCTCTAATGTCGCCCGCCCGCAGTGTATTATTTTCTTTGGCCTGTCTACGGCTCAAGCTTCATATCCACCCAGCTTGTAAGGGCAGTTAGACTGGTTGCTATACAATGTATTGAGTTATTCTGGTACAATGCCAAATACTGAAGAGATGCATGGAACTGTAAAAACTGAAAAAGTCAGCTTTTTCTTCACTGTGCTCAGACACACCTGGTTGGAACTCCTCAAAATTTATGGGATAGTGACTTCATGAAAAATGTACGAAGTGTACTTTTGTTTAGGGAGTTATGAAGACCAATAATGTTGCATCATGTATGTTACCATAACACATTCATAAACTGCCAAAATTATGCATTTCTGATGGGAATTAGGTCAGTTGGCTTTGTGTAATTTCATGAAAATGAAAATGTTATGAAACAGCATAAAGACAGATGACTGAGTCTAAGCTGATGTAATCTCCAACTTAATTTCACTGCTTTCATCCCTGCTCATTTTCTTGAAATTTTAATTTTAGTATTTACTCAGTTTATTTTTAAAATTAAATAATAGTCCATCTCCTTTGCCATGTGGGTGGAGGCATGACATGTTACAATAGCACCCTTGTTCAAAAATGGAGGGAGACAAGAAAAGATAGCTACAAGCCAGTTAGCTCAACACTTGTCATTGTGAAAATGTTAAGAGTCTATTGGAACAAAGCATTCAGAATTACATAATTAGTGTGGTTTTAGAAAGGGGAGTTTATGACTGACATGTTTATAAGAATTCTTTGAGAAGGTAACAAGCAGGTTAGAAAAGGTACCACACATAAGTCTACTTATGAGAGGGTCGGGCCCCTCAAAGATCAGCAAAGCAGCCTTTGTGTGGAACCGCAGGAGATGGGGAAAGATACTAAACGAGTATTTTGCATTAGTGTTTACTGTGGAGAAGGACATGGAAGATATAGAATGTGGGGAAATAGATGATGATATCTTGAAAAATGTCCATATCACAGAGCTGGTGATGCTGGGTGTCTTGAAATGCACAAAAGTAGATAAAACCCCAGGACCTGATCAAGTGTACCCTTGAACTCTGTGGGAGGCTAGGGAAGTAATTGCTGGGCCCTTTGCTGAGATAGTTGAATCATTGATAGTCACAGGTGAGGTGCCAGAAGACTGAAGGTTGGCTAACATAGTGCCATTATTTAAGAAGGGTGGTAAGGACAAGCCAAGGAACTATAGACCGGTGAGCCTGACATCAGTGGTGGGCAAGTTGCTGGAGAGAATCTTGAGGGACGGGATTTACATATATTTGGAAAGGCATGGAGTGATAGTCAGCATTGCATTGTGCATGAGAAACCATGTCTCACAAACCTGATTGAGTGTTTTTGAAAAAAATAACAAAGAGGATTGATAAGGGCAGGGCAGCAGATGTGATTTATATGGACTGCAATAAGGCATTCGACAAGGTTCCTCACGGTAGACTGGTTAACAAGGTTAAATCTCATGGAATACAGGGAGAACTAGCCATTTGGATACAGAACTAGCTTGAAGGTAGAAGATAGAGGGAGGCCTGTGACCAGTGGAGTGCCACAGGAATCGATGCTGGGTCCACTACTTTTCATCATTTATGTAAATGATTTGGATGTGAACATAGGAGGTACAGTAAGTTTTCAGATGTCACCAAAATTGGAGGTATAATGGACAGCGAAGGTTATCTAAGAGTACAACAGGATCTTGATCAAATGGGCCAATGGGCTGAGGAGTGGCAGATGGAGTTTTAAATTTATTTAAATGTGAAGTGCTGCATTTTGGAAAAGCAAATCAGAGTAGGACTTATACAAGTCTGGAATCGTAAGGTTCTGGGGTGTGTTGCTGATCAAAGAGACCTTGGAGAGCATGTTCATAGTTCTTTTAAAGTAGAGTCGCATTTAGATAGAATAGTGAAGAAGGCATTTGGTATGCTTTCCTTTATTGGATAGAGCACTAAGTACAGGAGTTGGGATGTCATATTGCGGCTGTACAGGACATTGGTTAGGCCACTTTTGGAATATTCTGTGCAATTCTGGTCTCCATCCTATTGGAAGGATGTTGTGAAACTTGAAAGGGTTCAGAAAAGATTTACAAGGATGTTGCCAAGGTTGAAGGATTTGAGCTATAGGGAGAGGCTGAATAGGCTGCGGCTGGTTTCCCCTGAGCATTGGATGCTGAGTGCTGACCTTTTTGAGGTTTATAAAATCATGAGAGGCATGGATAGGATAAGCAGACAAGATTTTTTCGCTGGGGTGCAGGGAAAGATATAAAAGGGACCTAAGTGCAATGTTTTCACACAGAGGGTGGTGCGTGTATGGAATGAGCTGCCAGAGAAAGTGGTGGAGGCTGGTACAATTGCAACATTTAAAAGACATCTGGATGGGTACATGAATAGAAAGAGTTTCAAGAGACATGGGCCAAGTGCTGGCAAATGGGACTAGATTAGGTTAGGATATCTGGTCGGCATGGACGAATTGGACCGAAGGGTCTGTTTCTGTGCTGTACATCTCTATGACTTTATGAAGATAAAAGCTCCTGGTGTTGGGGTTGGATACTAGTATAGATAGAGGATTGGCTAGCTAATAGCTGACAGAATTGGGATAAAGGGGGCATTTTCAAGATGGCAATCTGTAATTCCTGACTTCAGGAATTTTGTGGTGCAGTGGTAGTGTCCTTACCTCCAGCCAGGAGTTGAAGTACCACTTGCCCCAGAGGTGTGTAATACCATGTCTGAACAGGTTGATTACAAATAGTTATTAAAGACTTGGATGAGGGAACTGAATGTACTATCAACAAATTTGCAGCTGAGACAAAACAAAAGTGGAAAGGTTACTGGTGAGGATGACACAATAGAGTCTGCAGGGAGATATAGGGAAGATAAGTGAGTGGGCACAAGCTTGGCAGGTGGAACATATGTGGGAAATATGAGGTCTGCACTTTAGCAGGAATAACAGATGAGATGTATATTATTTAAATAGAGAAAGAGTGCAGAAAACACTAGCAGAAAAAGATTTGGGGGTCCGCATGCATACATCACAAAGGCTGGCACACAAGTTGAGCAGGTAATTGGAGAGGCAAATGGCATAACAGAATTGTATCCATCAAGTCTGTATTTCCAAAAATATACTAGCACTTACACTCGTCACACTTTTCCACATTAGGCCATTAGTCTTGAACATTAGGACATTTCAAGAACTCATCCAGGTATTTTATAAAGATTGTGAGGTTTACTGCCTCAACTAAACAGTGCCTTCTTAATTCCCACCATACCCTGGATGAAAATGTTGCCTTAAATTCCCTCTGAACCTACTACCTTTCACCATAACATTTACACCCTCATTATTGACCATTCAGCTAAGGGGAACAGTTGCTTTCTCTCCACCCTGTCCCTGCCCCTCATAATCTCATACACCTCTAACAGGCTTCCCCTCAACCTTCTCTGCACGAAAGGAAACAACCCAAAGTTATCTAGCCTCACTTCATTGCTGAAATACTTCATCTCAGGCAACATCTGGGTGAATCTCCTTTTTAGTCCCTCCAATGCAATTACTTCTTTCCTATGGTGTGAGACTAAACAGACCAAAAGTTATATACAGCTTCACCATGATCTCCCTGCTTTTTATAATTTTCATAACACCCTTACAATGTGGAAGCAGGATATTCAGCCCCTCAAGTCCACACCACCCCATCCAGACCCACCCCTACCCTGGCCCTACACATTCCTCCCCCCCCCCCCCCACCTTTTATCTCAGCCCGCTTGGCACACCAGCCTCATTCCTGAAGAAGGGCTTATGCCTGAAATGTCGATTCTCCTACTCAATGCTGCCTGGCCTGCTGCGCTTTTCCAGCACCACACTTTTCAACCCTACACTTTCCATGGCTAATTCACCTAGCCTGCACATCCCTGGACACTAAGGGCATTCTTAGCATGGCCAATCCACTTAACCTGCACATTTCTGGGCTATGGGAGGAAATTGGTTCACCTGGTGAAACCCACAGAGACATGAGGAGAATGTGCAAATTCCACACAGACAGTGCCCAAGTCTGGAATCAAACCTGGGTCCCTGGTGCTGTGAGGCAGCAGTGCTAACCGCTGAGCCACCGTGCTGCCCACATCTACACTACAACTAATAAATGCAAGCATCCTGAACACCTTAACTACCCTATTAACGTATCCTGCCACCCTTAGTGGCGTGTGGACAAAAAAACCCCTTGATCCTTCTGAGCTTCCTCGTGTCTTGTCATGCATTTAATACTTTCTTGTCTTGTTCCTTCTGCCAAAGTGCATCATCTTGATTTGCAGTTGACTGCTGTTAACCTTCACTGCACATGGAAGAAACTTGTGGAGCTGCATCTGGGACCCCTGCTGGGGAACAGCGGGGTGCTGCGGGGGCACACTAGAAACAACACCAACAGCAAAACAGGAGAAAGTTAAAAATCACACAACACCAGGTTATTGTCCAACCGGTTTATTTGGGGAAACAGTTGTCTTCTCAGCCATCTTTATGGCACAAGATCCCTTACCATGGACATGCTAGTGGAGGATCAACTTTCTCAGCATTAACTGAGCAAGAGGCATTAAGAGGCTCAGATTTCCACAGGATGTTGCTGCTGACATCTGTAGTGTCCTGAAGAAAGGCTTCTACCCAATGTTAAGATCACCACAGCCTTGAAATTCATGAACTCCAGCTCTTTCCAGGAGTTTGCTGCTCAGAACTGCATCTCTGACGTGTTTGCCAAGTCACCAATCATTTTGAGTGCAATTAAATTGGCCAGTGAGAACCACATGGGTGTTGCAGTAGCTGCAGAGACTGGATTTCTACATATTCAAAGATTTTGAGACTCCACTTGTGGCAATCAAAGAGCCTTAAGGGAATACCATACTGTAGTTCTCACCTTCTACATGACAATGCAGGCTGTTTTCATGCATGGAGATATCCTTCATTGTGCACTATTGTTCTGTCACATCTTCCAGACCACTTCATACTTCCAAGCAATATGAATTGTTCCTTAAGAGTTAAAGGGCACTTTTTAAAAGACAAAGAGGATGCCATTTTAGTATTGATGCTGAGGAAAAATAATAATAGCCATGTGAACATAAGAACATTCACCAAGTAAGCCATTTGTTTGCTGAGATGCAACTCAGTGCTGGATTGAAGGGTGCCCTAAAATATATGCTAGTAAGAGCATGCAGAATGGTCAAGGTGTACTGAGTATTTGCACTAAATTATACTCTAAAAAGAAAAGGAGGAAGAAGGCGAAGACCAAATTGCATCTTTAGAGTAGAAGAGGGAGCAGCCAGTAATCTGTTTGTCAGAAAAGTCTGTGATTGACTCACTGAACAGATTTCATGTATACAATGTTAGAGATACCTGATGGCATCATAGTATTGAACTCATCCACACGAGACATTTCCACAGTCGAAAACTCAATCCGAATCTCATTAATTCTTTGAAAATCTTCTACTCTGATTGTAACATCCTCCTTACTTGGGAGGCATCAAGGAAGATGGCTGGAAAATGGGATACCCAAGATAAAGTGCATCATTCAAATAGATAAATCGGTGACATTGTTGTGCAATTTGTGCAAATGTCTATTTATGCAATTGACTATTCAATGTCGTGTGACCATTGTGACTTCGGGCAGGCTGGGAACATACTACATTTTTCTGCTCTGACAGTCAAGATGGTTGTGGCAAATGTCTTCTGACTGAGGGCCCCACCAAATAATTGCTCTATTTGCATCTGTGCTGGGGCAAGTTTTTTGCCATGTGATAATGACAGCATGCGAGGCTCCAATCAACAGTGAAGATACCTTGGTAATGAATGGCCAAAGAGGCGATTTCACCAATCTATTCAGTTAGCAGCCTGAACGAGTGCTATTGGTCACAGCAAATCTGCACTCAGTGACATATCATATCTAATTCTTTCCATGGAGATGGACAGAAGGGTAAATGCCTGAGATGTCACAGCACATATAGGCTTCTTCAGTCTCTCTTCAAGCATTGCAGTGTCTCTGGAAATGCAGTGCAGCAGTGTGAAATTTACTTCTGAGAGACGCGGATGTCTCTGTATACTGACCACGCATTCACCACCCCGATCTCCAGAATTTTCTTCTCTGCAGCAGTCAGGGCCATCATCACCGGAGGTCCCATCAGCCATTTCGCTGGCTTCCCCTGGAATTTTGTGTTCTATTTCTTTCTTTGCAGGAGGAGAGAGTCATGAATGAGAGAAATGGAACATGTGATTAGGTCAGAACATTTGTGAAGGGTGCACAACAAAGACATGCACATGAGATGTCAATAAAATGAGAGGGTGTGACAATGTTGACTTTTCACATGGGGATGTGAGGTTGTTCTTCGAAACTGAAGAGGAATAAAGCTGCAAATTGTGTTAATATGAAGAATGCTTTGTAGGAGGATGCAGAGGAATTCCAAGTATGGGGGTTGGGACCTTCCCTGACCTCATGAGGTCATTGAACCTCTCGTGGCACTGATTCTAGCTGAGAGGGATACACTCCTGCTGCTCACTTTGTCTGTTACTTCCAGCCATGTCTGCTTGTCATGCTGGCCTCTTCCTTCTGTCTGCAGGAAACAATGCTTCACTGCAGGCCCTTACACCTCACAGCATGACCTTCCAACGAAGGGTCAGAGAACAGCAGGAGGTTTCCTCTATGTTGTATTTCAATTCCTGTAGCTGATGAATCCTCAAGAAATAATCTGCAACACAGCCATTCTGATCCTTACTGAAGTCCCATTTAACAGAAACCCTTTCATTGGTAGGTTCTAGTCATCATCATGTCCACAATCTGGCCAGGAAACCTGGAAACTGGCACTAATGCATGATAAAACACTGCCTAAGTTCCTCAACCATGGCTGCAATCAGATTAACCTGCCCTAAATTCTGTTCTGGGGGTTATGATATCCAAGGAGAAAGTGAGGACTGCAGATGCTGGAGTTATATTGGAGCTGAAAAATGTGTTGCCGGAAAAGCGCAGCTCATTCCTGAAGAAGGGCTTAAGCCCGAAACATCGATTCTCCTGCTCCTTGGATGCTGCCTGACCTGCTGCGCTTTTCCAGCAACACATTTTTCAGTTATGATATCCAAGCCAACTGACAATGTTCCTTTTTACTTTATGAATTTGTGTTCTGACATACTTCAGTACATTGATACAATTACTATTTTCAAAGATTTTTGAAAAATAGATTCAGTGCCTTCATTATGTGTTCAGTATTGTAGCATACTTACCATCTCAAACTAGCAGCTTTTCATTCTCAAATACAAGATGACATCCTTTGGCCTGAAGCAGTACAGCCTTTTTTTGACCATCTTATTTGCACTAATGTTACCAAGGCTTGCACTGGGGATGTTCATCCACTGAGTGCTCAAATTAGAAAATCATGGGTGCACTCCACCAAAGTGGATTCCTGATAACTGCTCCAGGCATATAAGGCAGCCAATTGGGAGCACAATTTCAAAACGCGAGTTGACACGCAATCTTTTTCATATGCCCACTCAGCTATCCTAATTTCCATAAAGCTTATCTGAGGTTATTACGCATCTTATAGTTTTCTACTGCATTATGCCGTTGTTATCGTTTACCATATTTTGGCTCTTACTTCTCCATTATCTATGGTATATGAGTTTTGATGAAAACCCCTGGTTCTGTTCAGACAGCATTAATGTTGCACTTTTCGATTATAAGGAAAGTAAAGCATACCAAAATCTTGGTGTAAAATATTTTCTTAAAACTGAAATATACATCTTCAAAAGTTCACGCAGTTTAATTGAGAGGAGTCAAAATCAGATAACCTAAAGTCCAATTGTGCCCAAATTGTCAGCCATTCCAGCCATCAAAATAGGAAATCCAATAGAGGATGCCTGAGATAAGTTAAAGCTTTGGACTGATAACTCAGGATGATCCAGTCTTTCATGTGACCATATCAACCAATTGGAGTTTGAGATGCCATTCTCCAGCGCAAAAATTAAGGCATGCTATCATATAAATAGAGATCTCTTGGTGAAACCCTGAAAACATGGCTGAGGAGGTGAATGACCCTTAAGAGGCTGATGAATGTCTGCCTTTATCTCGTCTGTTTCCTTAGGAGGAGTCACAAAGGTCATGGAATTGCTGCAGAGTTTGCACTACAGCATAAAAACACAGAAAAGATGTATGCCTGAATTGATAACAAGGTGGACTGTATTGCACTTGTCTAAAAACTGCAAGCTGATCAGAAAAAAATATTATTGAGGTTTTCCAGAGGTAAGTCCCAACAGTTTTAAATATCTTTTACTGTAGCAGGTCAAGCTACTGTGAAGTGAGCAAATTGAAAAAGTGAAGACTTAATTCACACTTACTGTGTCATTGTAATTGCATTAGATTGTTTTAAGGTGGAGTGTGTTTGCATGCAAATATCAGGTACAGCCTCCTATGCTGCCTCAAAGATCTACAAAACATAAATTGGTGATGGGAATGGCACCCTGTGATTTGACTTAATTTGATTACAGTAAAATCGCATTATCAATACAAGAATGGAATTGTAGGGCAATTCAAACATCATTATAGGGTAATTAGAACATAGAACATAGAACAATACAGCACAGAACAGGCCCTTCGGCCCACGATGTTGTGCCGAACTTCTAACCTAGATTAAGTACCCATCCATGTACCTATCCAAATGCCGCTTAAAGGTCGCCAATGATTCCGACTCTACCACTCCCACGGGCAGCGCATTCCATGCCCCCACCACTCTCTGGGTAAAGAACCCACCCCTGACATCTCCCCTATATCTTCCACCCTTCACCTTAAATTTATGTCCCCTTGTAACACTCTGTTGTACCCGGGGAAAAAGTTTCTGACTGTCTACTCTATCTATTCCTCTGATCATCTTATAAACCTCTATCAAGTCACCCCTCATCCTTCGCCGTTCCAACGAGAAAAGGCCGAGAACTCTCAACCTATCCTCGTACAACTTCCTCTTCATTCCAGGCAACATCCTGGTAAATCTTCTCTGCACCCTCTCCAAAGCTTCCACATCTTTCCTAAAGTGAGGCGACCAGAACTGCAAACAGTACTCCAACTGTGGCCTAACCAAAGTCCTGTACAGCTGCAACATCACTTCACGACTCTTGAATTCAATCCCTCTGCTAATGAATGATAATACTCCATAGGCCTTCTTACAAACTCTATCCACCTGAGTGGCAACCTTCAAAGATCTATGTACATAGACCCCAAGATCCCTCTGTTCCTCCACCTGACTAAGAACCCTACCATTAACCCTGTATTCCGCATTCTTATTTGTTCTTCCATCTGCCACTCCTCAGCCCAGCTCTGCATCATATCTAAGTCCCTCTGCAGCCGACAACAGCCCTCCTCACTGTCCACAACTCCACCTATCTTCGTATCATCTGCAAATTTACTGACCCACCCTTCGACTCCCTCATCTAAGTCATTAATAAAAATTACAAACAGCAGAGGACCCAGAACTGATCCTTGCGGAACTCCACTTGTAACTGGGCTCCAGGCTGAATATTTACCATCTACCACCACTCTCTGCCTTCGACCGGTTAGCCAGTTTTCTATCCAATTGGCCAAATTTCCCTCTATCCCATGCCTCCTGACTTTCCGCATAAGCCTACCATGGGGAACCTTATCAAATGCCTTACTAAAATCCATGTACACTACATCCACTGCTCTACCCTCATCCACATGCTTGGTCACCTCCTCGAAGAATTCAATAAGACTTGTAAGGCAAGACCTATCCTTCACAAATCCGTGCTGGCTGTCCCTAATCAAGCAGTGTCTTTCCAGATACTCATAAATCCTATCCCTCAGTACCCTTTCCATTACTTTGCCTACCACAGAAGTAAGACTAACAGGCCTGTAATTCCCGGGGTTATCCCTATTCCCTTTTTTGAACAGGGGCACAACATTCGCTACTCTCCAGTCCCCTGGTACCACCCCCGTTGCCAGTGAAGACGAGAAGATCAATGCCAACGGTACTGCAATTTCCTCTCTTGCTTCCCACATAATTCAAACATGTAGCTCAATTTTACAATCCCTGATGCTGCTTACATATTACTGATACAATCTGGTTTGGTATTTCATTTTGTTCCTCAGTTTGTAAACTGTGTTTTCCTCACAGCACTTAGCTGACCAGGACCTTGCCAGTTCTCTACAGCTGTTTGCTTATTTAGGTTTATTACATACTGTCCCACCATCGCAAACTTTGGTCATTTTCCTGGCCTTTTCCCCCCACAGGGATCCACTTAATCACCGTCATTCATATGACAGACATACAGTCACACTATCTTAGCAGTTCAAGAAGAGTATGTTACCATCTGTTGTCACCATGTGACATTATTACATTGTGTGTCACTTGCCAGACAAAATGCATAGGAAAACTAAAATTCTATGCAAGTTTTTCTTCAGAAAGAAACCAATGAAGTACTGTTCAGGTTATTTTTCAGGAATGACTAAAGCAGGAGTTTTGTTTATACTAACTGGTCATGCACATCAGTTAATTTTTCAACTATCAACCTAACCTTAGAGATTTCTGGTGGTGATAGGAGTTATTTTCAATCTGTATTATGTGTAAAACAGACAATCATCAAACAACCGAAATAAATATAGCTTTTCTTCTTTTTGAATTTAAATATTTTTTGTGAAGTTTTCAAAACTTTCCTTTTGTTTTGGACTTCACATAAGACAATAGTTCATTTATCTCAATCTTTTACTTTCAAGCTTACTCTACCAGATCACTACAATTAGCCACATCAAAAAAATCTAAATCTATTGTAAACCTTTTTTTTAACCTAAAGCTTGTTAATTTTGTTCAATATATCCTGATTCATCATCTCGTTGTTGGAAAAGAGAGGTATTATAAGAACATAGGCCTGTTAAGGGCAGGATAAGGTCACTGCGCCTGAACAAACCCATCAATTTTTAAAAGATCAATACCAGCTGTTTGACTTTTCAAAGTATCCCTCAAGTTGTTCTCTTAGCAGAAATGCAACCAAATATTTCATGAATCTTTCATATGGCTCACTTCAATGACCTCACCAACTTATTCCACAAATCTATTTGCTTTTCAATGCAAGGTTATGTATTACTTCCTTTCTCTTTTTACTCCTAACTTACACTGAAGATGTTACAGACAGCCAAGTAGGGTGGATCAGAACTGAAACAGATTCCCTCCATTCTGTTCCTCTTTTGGGAGATTATTCTCAAGATTCCCAAAGGCCAGCAACCTTTCACCTCACCTTGATTACTCCCAGACATGGGTTCTCTCGAGACCAACATTAAATATATTTTCTTCCATGAGTCACTGACCCCTAGACCACTACAAAGTGGATTATTGGAGCCTGATACCACTCCTTTCACTCTTCTGACTGTCATTTCTGTTTTGAGAACTCTCTTTCAATTTATAATTCAGGCATTGCAAGGCAGCATCTTGGTCTTTCACATAGCTTGGATTAAGACAACTGGTATAATTCTCTTCACCAAGCATTGAAGCGGAGCTTTTGACATTGCTTTGAAAAGGTTGTGGAGTGCGAGTAATGTCCACAAATTACAACTGTAGTCAGTGTACGTTGAATCATGGATATTCTAATCTCAGGCATTTACTCCATCTTTATACTTTAAACTCGAGCAACCTTTCCGTTGTTTTGATTTTTCATCATTAAGAGAGCTGCCTATGCATTCCGCTATTTCACAGAAACAGACATTGTACTGGCATCTAGCAGCTGGATGAACCAAACTTTCTTGTACATGATTAAGAAAATACAGAGCTTTACCTTTTCTCATTTATTTGTACTTGGTGGAGGCTGTATAACCAGAGTTGGCAATTATTAAAGACATAACAGATATACTCGTGCAACCATAATTTCCATGTAATTTCACTTAATGCTGCATTCTGGCATTGTAATTTTGCAGTTAAGTACCTGTAAAGTGCCCTTCACATCAAATAACTAATTTCAATCGACAAAAACATTTTAAACCGTATGGATGGAAAGGATATTAATTTACTGGGGTCAAGGATAAACACTGATGGTCTGCCCTCAGAAAAAATATTTTCCCCTTATTTAACTTGATGTTGCTTCCCCTCCATCACCAGAAATATTTATAAATTGAAAACTTCTAACCTGACAGCTATTAATACAATAATTTAAAATGACAGAGGCTTATTCTTTCTTTCAGAAGTCTGCCAGTGAGAGCAAAAGTAATTAATTGAATGAAACTCCTGATATTACTCAGTGAGTAAATCAATGTTTTGCAATAGCACAATACTGTTGCCATTATTTTGCAGGCCCAAACTTCTCTCTGTATTTACCAAGCATACGTGAACCTAGATAATGACTCTTCAGATTAAAGTTGTTTTTACTTAAATAGTGAAGACTTAGTTACTCTTTGACCACTAATCTGCTGAAGGCAATAAGCAGTTGAGCTATACAGACCACAAAATGATCTTCTGTCAATCCTTATTCTGTGCTGAATTGACTTGGGGGCAATAAGTGAAAATCCAATAGGGTCTCTGGATCAAGTGCGCTCTGCTGAAAGGACAAGGGAATAGATGTTGGTCAAGAACTGGATCAAGATGCCGCTTTGATACAACCCATGGATGAACAGTCCACAGATCTTTGTCATTGAATAAAGAGTGAATCAATGTTATAGCACAGAAATATTTAAAAAATGTCAAGTGGTCACTTGCACTTGCAGAATTGTATAACAAGGATTTAGGGGACTGACCTGAACAATTATTTCCAAATGCGCTTTTTATCCAACTCACTTACAATATCACCTCATGAATTTATTCTGCACAGAGCCCCTATAAACTGATACAGGACTCTTAATCATAACTGCGTGCTTAGACACAGTTTCTTCAATATGTGGAAATGTTTGGTGAAGTCAGAATTTACGTATATAAACCCTGGTGAAATTAGCTAATAAACAAAACTAAACAAACAGGTTCAATTGGAGTTTTTGCAAATGTTAACCAAAAACTGTGGGGGCAAAGATTGACAAAATAAGTTGCATAACTTCTGTAGATCTCATTAAAATTTACACTTTCCAGCATACGAATCCACAAGCAAGACACTTCATTAACTCTAGAACACAGGTGGTCACACTGGCAAAACATTAACTAGATTTACCATATATACTCATGTAAAGATGGGTTTCTAAAACTACATTTTAAACTAAAAGGAAAAGGATCAACTTTACTACAAATAATAGATTTGAGAGATTGATGTCCATCCTCACATGTGGTCTTGTATTCACAGAATTGCTGTGCTAGAGACTTTTGCTGTCAACTGGGCCCAAAAGGAGGCAAAATTACATTAATTATTCAATTTTCATTCATAAATAAGTTTGAAATGGTCTGTCTACTATTCCTTCTTGAAATTACGTTATGTCATATTAGAGGGCAGGACTAGTGGGAGCACAACACTTGCTAGTGATTTGGTGGCTTAACAATACAAGCTGATTTGTACAGACATAAGGAGTTGAACAACCGCCTTCAATGGCATGTCATTATATGATTCTATCTGAGTGCATTTGCACCAGGATGAGTTTGACTTGCATGACAAGTGGGCGGTAAATACAGAAAAGTTGGATTCTTTGGCTATAAGTCATGGGTTGACTTATACACAAGGTCAACCATTACTCAAATGTATCCAGTGACTTCATTCTTTGGCTTTCGTGGTTAATTTAAATAACAATATGTCAAACCATTCTTTAATTTCAGTCGGCATTGTGGGGATTCCCCTTCACTTAATCTGCGTAGTGGTATTTCTGTTCACTAGTCCCTAACTACAAATTTGATTATGAATATTTTCCTGAAGGTGAGCTTTCCTGCGGTTGCTTCCTAACTAAACTCTATTTTCTTCTTCCCTTGCTCAGTGTCTAAAATCACTGTCAGTTCTGGTGCCCGCCACCACTTTGACAATTTCCTGCCGTTAACATTTTCTCTTCATCATGGATGCGCAATGTCGCTGCACCTCCAGCTCTACTAGAACAGTCTGCAAGGGCTTTATACTTTTCTTTTAAATGAAAGCCCAACCAGTTTTTGCTGACCAGCACAAACCTTCTCATTTTGAATTTCTCTTACAACTCCACTCACCTTCTTCAAGCAGGTGTTGTTATGGAGCCTGACTGTGAAAGCTTCTCGTAGGATATATGGAATATTCCTTGTTCAAATTCTATTTAAACTCCTCACAGCACCTTGTTTTCTAGTAGATTGATCACTTCTGTTTCTTGCTGTCACCACAAACTGGAAAATTCCATCAACCTTACTTTTAATTTTGAATCATGTCTCAGCTTCACTGGGTGCATTGCTCAGTTTTCCCTTCCCTCCTTCAACTGTTGCTTCTGTTTTTGAGAATAGATTATCAAGAAATAAGTACACCAACTCTCAGAGTTACCTTGCGTACTCTTCCTAAAATTTTACTTCCTGTAAACAACCCATTTTATTCTCCCTCTTCCTTCACTGCTGTTGCATCTATTCTGATAATATAATCCTCTATCACAGTACCGCAGAAACGTCTTCTTTTTCCCCCAATTGAGGATTCTTCTCACAAGGTAAACAGGGCCCCCCAATTGTGTCGGCCCCATTTCCCATATTTCTGTTCTTTCCCTTCCTAGCCTCTTCCAGAGGGTTTCCCTTGTCCTTACCTTCCTACTCCTCAAACCTCCAGACTGAACCAATTGATTTCCAGTATCTCTGCCCTCCAGTATGATATCACCAAACTCATCGTTCCCTTGTACTTTTCCAAAGAGAACCTTCCCTCTTTGATATCCTTGTGCACTCTTTGATTATCCTCAATAAGTTGTTGTGGTTCTGTTCGCCAAGCTGGGAATTTGTGTTGCAGACGTTTCGCCCCCTGTCTAGATGACATGCTCAGTGCTTGGGAGCCTCCTGTGAAGCGCTTCTGTGATCTTTCCTCTGGCATTTGTAGTGGTTTGAAACTGCCGCTTCCGGTTATCAGTTCCAGCTGTCCGTTGCAGTGGTCGGTATATTGGGTCCAGATCGATGTGCTTATTGATTGAATCTGTGGATGAGTGCCATGCCTCTAGGAATTCCCTGGCTGTTTTCTGTTTGGCTTGTCCTATAATAGTAGTGTTGTCCCAGTCGAATTCATGTTGCTTGTCATCTGCGTGTGTGGCTACTAGGGATAGCTGGTCGTGTCGTTTCGTGGCTAGTTGGTGTTCATGAATGCGGATCGTTAGCTGTCTTCCTGTTTGTCCTATGTAGTGTTTTGTACAGTCCTTGCATGGGACAAGATCAGTCCTTGGGTGAAAATTCTAAATTGGGGGAAGGCTAATTACAACAGTATTAGGTAGGAACTGGAAAATTTGATTGGGGGCAGCTGTTTGAAGGTAAATCCACATCTGATATGTCAGTGTCTTTTAAAAGCCAGTTAACCAGCGTGCACGACCAGCATGTTCCTGGTGGGATGAAAAATAAGGATGACAGGATTTAGGAACTTTGGATAACGAGAGATGTTGCAATTTTAGCTCAAAAGAAACAAGAATAATATGTAAGGTTCAGGAAACAGAAATTAAACAAGGCCCTTGAGGAGTACAAAGGAAGCAGAAAATAAGAAAGAAATTAGGAGGGCTAAAAGGGACCGTGAAGTGTGCTTGGCAAGTAGATTAAGGAGAACCTCAAAATATGTTATACCTATATTAGAAGCAAGGAGAGTTACTGGGGAATGCAAGGTCTATCAAGGACAAAGGAGGGAATGTGTGTATGAAGCCAGAGGAAGTGGGTGAGGTCCTTAATGAATACTTTGTATCAAGGAGGACATGGATGATGGTAAGGAGGTTTATTGATACTCTGGGGCATGTTGACATGAAGGAGGAGCTCATTTAGGGTGTTTTTGAAAAACATTAAGGTAAGCAAGACCACAGGGCATGATGGGATCTATCACAGGATCTGAAGGAAAGAGATTACTGGAACAGAGATCTTTGTCTCCTCGTTAGCCACAGGCGAGATCCTAGAACACCGGAGAATAGTCAATGTTGTTCGTTTGTTCAAAAAAGATAACAGAGGTAATTCAGGAAATTATAGGCCAGTGACCTTTACATTAGTGGTAGGGAAATTATTGGAGAAGATCCTTAGGGACAGAACTTACTAGCATTTGTAGAATAATAGACTAATTAGTGATAGTCAACATAGCTTTGTGCAAGAGAGGTCTTGTCTCACAAAAAAATTGAGTTTTTTGAGGAAATGACAAAGATGATTGATGAGGGTAAGGCTGATGGATGCAATGATGACTGGATGTAATGATGATGGATGTTGTCAACATGGACTTTATGAAAGCCTTTGCAAGATCAACAGCATTTTCACCAGAGTCAAATATACTAGTCAGTAGAAGAACAATAACCAACTTCCATTTCGATGTGTAGTGGTTATAAGGACACAGAATGGTGAATGCACAACAAAAGTGTACAGAAAAACCACACATACTGATCAGATTCTGAACTACAACAGCAACCACGTGAACACCCCCACAAGAGGAGCTTCATTAGGATCCTGTTCAAGAGAGCAACAACACACTGCAGCACCCTGGAACAGGAAGAAGACACCTATAAAAAGTCTTTGCAAAAATGGATAACCCCACAGCTTTGTCCGCAGATGCCTGGCAGACAAGCAACACCAAGACGACAAGACACATCCCAATGCACTGGCTACTCTCCCACATGTTAAAAACATTTTGGAATTGTCAACCAGACTGCTCAAACCACTAAGGATCTTGACAACACACAAACTGGCAACCATTCTCAGACAACAGCTCACCTGCAATGTGCAGGATGAATGTAATTTACAAAATCCCATGCAGCGACTGTACTAAGCACTATGTAGGACAAAAAGGCAGACAACTAGCAACCCACATCCATGAACACCAACTAGCAACCAAGGGACATGACCAACTCTCCCAGGTATCCATACACATGGACAACAAGAACCATGAATTTGACTGGGACAACACAATGACACCAAGGGAATTCCTTGAAACATGGTACTCATCCTCAGACTCCATCAACAAACACATTGACCCGGACCCAATATTCAAACTGCTGCACTAGAAAACCAGAGCCAGCACCAACCAGAAACAGTTCAAACAGAACCATATAAACTCAAAGTGGAACAGTACAGCAGCGCTTCACAGGAGACAACACAGCATTGATGATGTCACCTAGAAAGGGGATGAAATGTCCACCAACAAACCTACTAGCTCAGCAAACAGACTAACAATGAATCCACCCAACTCCTGAACTTCAGATCTTCATGAAAACGTTTAAGGTCTCTCATGGCAGATTGGTCCAGAAAATCAATGGAATCCATGGTGAGTTGGATACGTTGAATACAAAATTGGCTTGGCCATTGAAGACAGGGTAATTGTGGAGAGGTGTTTTTCTGACTGCAAGTCTGCGATCAGTGGTGTTCAGCAAGCATCAATGCTGGGACCTCTGTTGCTTGTAATAAACATAAATGATTTGGATGAAAACGTCAGTGATTTGATTAGTAAGTTTGCAGGTGACACAAAAATTGGTGGGGTTGTGGATAGATTGGAAGGATATCAAAGGATGCATCAAGATATAGAATGTTGAAAAGTTGGATGAACAATGGCAGATGGAGTTTAATCCGGACAACTATGAAGTGATGCATTTGGTGCAAGAGGAAAGTATACAGTAAATGATGGGACCCTTAGAAGGAGCACTGATATACAAATGAATAATTCCCTGAAAGTGACAAAACTAATGAAGAGGATGGTAATGGAGGGGATGGCAAAGAAGTTGCAAAGCATGCCTGACTTTTGGACTCGGTTGGACTGCACGGTGGCTCAGGAAAGCAACCAGCATAACCAAGGACCCCTCCCACCCCAGTTATGTTCTCTTCCACCGTCTACCATCAGGCAGAAGATACAAAAGTTTGAAAATATGTGTCCACGGATTCAAGAACGGCCTCTTCTCTGCTGTTATTAGACTTATAAACAGACCTGTGATACATTAGAGTTGATCTTTCTCTACATTTTCTCTGTAGATGTAACACTATATTCTGCATTCTGTTCTATTACTCTGATGTACATAAGGTATGACTTCTTTGGAGAGATGGCAAAACAAATACTTTTCACCGTATCTTAGTACGTGTAACAATAATAAGTCAAATCAAAGAAAGTTCCAATATGCAGTTGAGATCAAAAGGTTTGCAAAATTCTGGAGACAGACTAGGCTACCAATCATATCCAGCAAACTGACTCTTATTTCTCATGAATTAGCATTTGGCCAAACTTACCTACATTTCCTTTCAATCTATAATTATATGCATGCGTTACATTTTGGCATGCTTCTTAACAGGTTACATTCTTGCCCAGGTCAGTTTCTGAACAATAATCTTGAACTCTTACGATATTGCTTGGTCAAAATCTCTGAACTTCCTTCCTAAAGTATTATGCTGGCCAACACTAAATGAACTTCAGTCACTTGAGAAGGCAGCTCACAAGAGAAACTAGGAAAGAATCAAGAGATGGGAACACCATCATTTACAGGTTCCCCTCCAACTGCCTCACCATTCTGGCTTGGAAATATATTGCCATTCTTTCACTGCCAGTGGGTCAAAATCTTGGAATTTACTGCATAACAGCACTGTGGTTGCATCTACACTAAATGAGCTCATAGAGTCATAGAGATGTACAGCATGGAAACAGACCCTTCGGTCCAACCCGTCCATACCGACCAGATATCCCAACCCAATCTAGTCCCACCTGCCAGCACCCGGCCCCTATCCCTCCAAACCCTTCCTATTCATATACTCATCCAAATGCCTCTTAAATGTCGCAATTGTACCAGCCTCCACCACATCCTCTGGTAGCTCATTCCGTACACGTACCACCCTCTGCGTGAAAAACTTGCCCCTTAGGTCTCTTTTATATCTTTCCCCTCTCACTCTAAACCTATGCCCTCTAGTTCTGGACTCCCCGACCCCAGGGAAAAGACTTTGCCTATTTAGCCTATCCATGCCCCTCATAATTTTGTAAACCTCTAAGGTCACCCCTCAGCCTCCGACACTCCAGGGAAAACAGCCCCAGCCTGTTCAGCATCTCCCTATAGCTCAGATCCTCCAACCCTGGCAACATCCTTGTAAATCTTTTCTGAACCCTTTCAAGTTTCACAACATCTTTCTGATAGGAAGGAGGCCAGAATTGCATGTAATATTCCAACAGTGGCCTAACCAATGTCCTGTACGGCTGCAACATGACCTCCCAACTCCTGTACTCAATACTCTGACCAATAAAGGAAAGCATACCAAACGCCTTCTTCACTATCCTATCTACCTGCGACTCCACTTTAAGGAGCTATGAACCTGCACTGCAAGGTCTCTTTGTTCAGCAACACTCCATAGGAGTGGTGTGATTTTTAACTTTGTACTCCCCAGTCCAACACCGACATCTCCAAATCATGACTACTATAAACAAAGGAGCTGAAGATGGCAGCCTGAAGCAAATTTGTTTCAAGAAAGAACAAAATTGTGGGAAGCTTAGTCCAGTATTCTCAATGGAATGAACATTCACGGCATATGACTGTAGTTTAGTGTGATATACCTCTCCAAAATGCAAATTTGGGAAGAAGAGAGCACAATATTTTTCATCCTTTTCTGATTCAAGGCTGTTAAAGATTTCCTTAATAATTTTATGCTGTTCACTGAATACCGGAGGTAAATAATTGTCCTAAATGTTAAAATTATCAAAATGGCAAGAAAATTTATAACAGAATAAAAAGCAATTAGGCAACAGAATTATACTTAGTCCATCTTGAGATAGATGCATCTAACCATATGAAAACAAAAGCAAAATACTAATAATGCTTACAATTTAAAATGAAAACATAAAATGCTGGAAGTATGCAGCAAGCCAGGTCGCATTTGTAGTGAAAGGAAAATACATTTCAAGTTGACTACCTTTCCTCAGAAATGCAAAGTGGTTTAAACAAGTGAAAGGCCAGGGTTTGGATAGGGAACCTCTGTGATTGGCTGGAATGCAGAGGGGAACAGGAATGGGACAAGTAAAGAAACCAAGTAGCCAAATCATAATCAGCAATGTACAAAATAAAAAGAGAAACAAGACATTAAAACTAGAACCTGCAAAAATGATGTGCTGAGGCCTGAAGACTACAAGATGCCTGTTATGACTAGATTATGATTATTTTTCCCCCTCGTTTGATTATATCATGTATTTAAAATTTGAAAGTTAGTCTTCACAACTGATGTTTCAAAACGTGGCTGGAATTCTTCTTTTGCTTAGAGTCATAGAGATGTACAGCATGGAAACTGATCCTTCAGTCCAACCCGTCCATGCTGACCAGATATCCCAACCCAATCTAGTCCCACCTGCCAGTACCAGGTCCATGTGCCAGAGACCGGGTTCAATTCCCGCCTCAGGCGACTGACTGTGTGGAGTTTGCACATTCTCCCCGTGTCTGCATGGGTTTCCTCCGGGTGCTCCGGTTTCCTCCCACAGTCCAAAGATGTGCAGGTCAGGTGAATTGGCTATGCTAAATTGCCCGTAGTGTTAGGTAAGGGGTAAATCTAGCGGTATGGGTGGGTTACGCTTCGGCGGGTCGGTGTGGACTTGTTGGGCCGAAGGGCCTGGTTCCACACTGTAATGTAATCTAATCTAATCTAATCATATACCCATCCAGATGTCTTATAAATGCTGTTATTGTACCCGCCGCCACCACTACTTCTGGCAGCTCAGACCAGACACACACCACCCTCTGTGTAAAAAATGTTGCCACTTAGTTTCCTTTTATATCTTTCCCCACAAACCCTAAAACTTTGCCCTCTAGTTCTGGACTCCCCCACCCCAGGGAAAAGATCTTGTCTATTTATCCTATCCATGCCCCTCATGATTTTATAAACCTCAAAAATGTCAGCATGCAGCCTCCAATGCTCCAGGGAAAATAGCCCCAGCCTATTCTGCCTCTCCCTATAGCTCAAATCCTCTAACCCTGGCAACATCCTTGTAAATCTTTTCTGAATCCTTTCAAGTTTCACAATATCCTTCCGATAGGAAGGAGACCAGAATTGCATGCAATATTCCAAAAGTGGCCTAACCAATATCCGGTATGGCTGCAACATGACCTCTCAATGTCTGTACTCAATACTCTGATCAATGAAGGAAAGCATACCAAACGCCGCCTTCACTATCCTATCTATCTGCGACTCCACTTTCAAGGAGCTATGAACCTGCACTGCAAGGTCTCTTTGTTCAGCAACACTCCAGAGGACCTTACCATTAAGTGTATAAGTCCTGCTAAGATTTACTTTCCCAAAATACAGCAAAATATCTGAATTAAACTCCATCTGCCACTTCTCAGCCCACTGGCCCATCTGATCAAGATCCTGTTATAATCTTCACTGTCCACTACACCTCCAATTTTGGTGTCATCTGCAAACTTACTAACTGTACCTCTTATGCTCTCATCCAAATCATTTATGTAAATGACAAAAAGTAGAGGACCCAGCACTGATCCTTGTGGTACTTCTCACCTGTCTTCTCACCTCCTCGAAGAACTCAATAAGATTTGTGAGGCATGACGTGCCTCTCACAAAGCCATGCTGACTGCCTTTAATCACATTTTGCTTTTCCAAATAGTTATTAATCCTATCCCTCAGAATTCTTTCCAAAACTTTGCTGACCACAGACGTAAGACTAACTGGTCTGTAATTGCCAAGGATTTCCCTATTACCTTTCTTGAAAAGAGGAACAACATTTGCCTCCTTCCACTCCTCCAATATGACTTCTGTGGAGAGTGAGGAAGCAAAGATCTTCACCAGCGGCTTAGCAACCTCCTTTCTCACTCCCCAAAGCAACCTAGGATAAACCTGGTCTAGCCCTGTGGACTTAGCAAGCCTAATGTTTGCCGAAATTTCCAATACATCAACTTCATCAATCTTAATCTGTTCCAGCCCATATCCCAGCTCCTCAAAATTTTCATTCACAACAAGGTCCCTTTCCTTCGTAAAAACGGAGCCAAAAAAACTCATTTAGGGCTTCCCCTATCTGCTCAGACTTCTACGCTATCCCTGATCAGCCCTACCTTCTCCCTGATCATTCTCTTATTCTCCTCGTATGAGTAAAATGCCTTTGGGTTCTCCCTAATCCTTCCTGCCAAGGCTTTCTTGTTCCCCCTCCTCACTCTCCTCAGTCCATTTCTGAGCTTCTTTCTAGCAAACCTGTAATCCTCTAAAGCTGTACTAGATCCTTGCTTCCTCCACCTTACATAAGCAGCCTTCTTTCTTTTGATGCGAACCTCTTCTGTTCTCGTCATCCAAGGCTCCTTAATCTTACCCCTTCTTGCCTATCTCAGAGGAACTGGCAGTGAAAGTAACATAATAAGCTTGGCAATTCAATTATATACTTAGACTGATGGTGTTGTAAGTTTTAGTCACTTTTTTTTCCTTTATTCTTTCACGGGATGTGAAGGTCACTGGCAAGGCTATCAATTATTGCTCATTTCCAATTGATCTTGAACTGAATGGTTTGCTGGCAAATTCGAAGCACATTGAAGAATTAATCATATTGCTGCAAATCTAGAATCCAGTGTAGGTCAGACAAGAAAAGGCAGGCAAAACTGGTACCTATTACTGAAACTCATTGTAGATCCTCATTAATTTTAATTCTACCAGCTGCCATGGCAGGATATGAGATGGGTAAAACAATGACCGCAGATGCTGGAAACCAGATTCTAGATTAGAGTGGTGCTGGAAAAACATGGTAGTTCAGGCAGCATGAGGAGCAGGAAAATCGACATTTCGGGCAAAAGCCCTTCATCAGGAATAGAGGATATGAGATGGTAAAATAAAGTTGGAATATCTGAGGTAATATGGAAAATCAGAAGCTAAACCTGTTAGTTTTTGATTATACACAAAATAGACAAGATTGAGAGGAACCACAATACCTATTTAGTATAAACGAAGTTAAAAATCACACAACACCAGGTTATAGTCCAACAGGTTTAATTAGAAGCACACTAGCTTTCGGAGCGTCGCTCCTTCATCAGGTAATAGTCAGGTGACTATCACCTGATGAAGGAGCGACGCTCCGAAAGCTAGCGTGCTTCCGATTAAACCTGTTGGAAGTGAGAAGACAGGTCAATGAAGGTCGAGCAGTGGATGTGGTGTGTATGGATTTCAGCAAGGCATTTGATAAGGTTCCCCATGGTAGGCTCATTCATAAAGTCAGTAAATATGGGATACAGGCAGATTTGGCTATCTGGATTCAGAATTGGCTGGCTGACAGAAGACAGAGAATGGGTGTAGTTGGAATGTATTCTGCCTGGAGGTCAGTTTTGAGTGCTGACCCGCAGGGCTCTGTTCTGGGGCCTCTGCTCTTTGTAGTTTTTATAAATGACTTGGTTGAGGAGATTGAGGGTGGGTTAGTAAATTTGCAGACGACACAAAGGTTGGAGGTGCTGTTGATAGTATAGAAGGCTGTTGTGGGCTACAGTGTGACATAGGCAGGATGCAGAGCTAGGCTGAGAAATGGCAGATGGAGTTCAATCTGGATAAATGCGAAGTGATGCATTTTGAAGGTTCGAACTTGAATGCTGACTATAGGATTAAAGACAGGATTCTTGGCAGTGTGGAGGATCTTAGTGTTCAAGTACATAGACTCCTCAAAGTTGCCAACCAAGTGGATAGGGTTGTTAAGCATAAGGTGTTCTGTCTTTCATTAACAGGGGTATTTGAGTTTACGAGCTACGAGGTTTGCTACAGCTCTCTAAGTCCCTGGTGAGACCACACTTGGAATATTGTGTTCATTTCTGGTCGCCCTACTATAGGAAAGATACAGAGGCTTTAGAGAGGGTGCAAAGAAGGGTTACCAGGATGCTGTCTGAACTGGAGGGTTTGCCTTATGAAGAAAGATTGAATAAGCCCGGATTTTTCTCTCTGGAGAGAAGGAGGAAATGAGGTGTCCTGATTGTGGTATACAAGGTAATGAGAGACATGGACAGAGTCAGTAGCCAGAGACCTTCCTCCAGGGCAGGATTGACTGGTATGAGGGGTGATAGTTTTAAGATATCAGGAGGAAGGTATAGAGGGGACATCAGAGATAGGATCTTTACACAGAGAGTTGTGAATGTATGGAACGCGTTGCCAACGGTGCTGGTGGAAGCAGAGTCATTAGGGACATTTAAGCGCCTGCTGGACATGCACAAGGACAGCAATGAATTGAGGGGTGCGTAAGTAAGGTTATTTTATTTTACATTAGGATTAATCCTCGGCACAACATCGTAGGCCGAAGGGCCTGTTCTATGGTGTACTTTTCTATGTTCTAGTTTGAGAATAATAACCTTACCCAACATCTAGGAGAGCAGAGGGATGGACACTCAGCTCTGGTGCAGATTAGTGAAGAATCTGCTTTTAAATTTTTGTCACTGTCTGAGACTAACATTTGATTAACTGAAATTTCAAATTGAGTTTGATATGCATTTTCCTGCTTGATCACAAAGCTACTTCATGTGAATTGGTAGCCAAATGTTACCTTATTTCAAGCCTGCACTCCCATGGAAAATGCATTGTGTGGGTGTGCAGAGGTCAGCAGAGATTTAATTTGTGGAATCAACCCTCAAGTATGCATTCTAACTGAATAGCAATGTACACTTATATGCCTGTTAATCGTGTTTCAACATATAAATGAAAAACTTGCCTTCACAAAAGTAATCAATGATTTCAGCTGAAAAAGGGCAAAATGGCTCAAGGTAAAATAGTCAAAGTAGAGATTATTTTGAGCAGTGTAAGTGAAGTCTTCACTGTTCCTTTCCTCTGCATGCTTCTGAATTAAGTCTAGTATCTGAACAAGTGGCATTCCTATCTTCCAATATAGTTTGGGAATTATTATCTAAAAATCAATAAAATAGTACAAAAACAGTGAAACAGACTTTGCTCATCTAAACGCTTGTTTCCAAAGTTAAAAAAAAATACTTTTTTTTCCATTTTGTTAACATTTTGATGTTTAACAGGAAACTTGAAAATTTACATTTCAGTTTATGTAAACATTTAAATGTTAACAGCTCTAATATTTTCCTCCCGTTACCTCTGACGACATAAACAGTTTCAATGTTTTTTTTTACAAATGCACATGACAGACTTGATGAGATTTGCAAATGTGCTGTCTAATTTATGCATCAAGATGTACTTGTCATAAGAACATAAAGAACAGGAGTAGTAGATAATTTGATTGCTTGAATCACTCCACCAATCATGATGATCACGGTTGATCTTTGACTTCAACTCCACTTTTCCACCTGTTCCCCCAATCCCTTGAATGATCAATAATCTATCTATACTCAATGATGGAGCATCCACAATTGTCTCTGGAGAAAAACTATAAAAGGTTCACAATTATAACAATAAATTCTAATCAAATTTCAATTCCTTGAATACTCCATTACCTTGTGCCTACTCACTCAATCTGTCTATACTTTTTTACAAAATCTTGGTGTCTTCCTTACAGCTTGCACTTCAACCTAATTTTGTATCAGTAGCAAACCTAGATACAGGATTCACACTCAATACTATATAACAATCTGACATCCTAGAGCACTGATCCCTAGATGTAGCCTACCAACCTGAAAATAACCAGTTTATTCCCATTCGTTGCTCCTCTTTCATTACCACATTCATCATCGACACTGACATGTTATCCGTAACTTCAACAGCTCTTGTCTTGCATATTAAGAATTTGTACAGCATCTCGTTGACTGCTTTGTGGAAATCCAAGTTTTTGTTTTACTGATTGCCTTTTATCTACCCTACTGGCCAGTACTACAAAAATAATCTGTTTTTAAAATTTAAATTAGCTTTGTCTGATTATAGTATGATTTCAATTCCATTGTTAAGATTTCCTTAGTTTCAAATTGCACCATTTTCCCAACTATTGATGTCAATCTGTGCTTCCCTGTCTTCCCTCTTCCTTATTTCCTGAATAGAAGTGTTACATTTGCTAACTGCCAACTTGTTGGGACCATTCTAGATGGAGGAAATTCTGGAAAATCACACTAGAGCATTCACAAACTTGGCAGCTGTTTTACTGCTCAAAATTATAGACCATCTGGTCTTGGGGACATGAACATTTAATCTCAAATTTCTTCAATAAGGTTTCTCTCCTAATATTGGTTAATTAAAATTTCTCACTCTTAGGAGTCCCATAGTTGCAATTTATTTGAATCTTTTATTGCAAAGATAGACAGAATGTTTGATCAATGACTCTGCCATTTACCTACTCCCCTTGATAATCTCCTTTGCCTCTGCCTCTTAGACATAAATGGTTACTTTAGTTATTCTCTTCCTTATATACTTGTAAGAGCATTAATATCTATTTTTATATTTCTAGCTGGCTTGTTTCCATAATAGTTTTTCTCCTTTTTTAATGAACCTTTTGGTCACCCTTTGCTGGATTCAGAGTTGATAAATCTCCTGGATCTGATAGAGTCACACAGCATGGAAACAGACCCTTCGGTCCAAACAATCCATGCCGACCATAATCCCAGACTAAACTAGTCCAGCCTGCCTAGCTTGGCCCATATCCCCCGAACATAACTTATTCATGTATTTATCTAAATGAGTCTTAAATGTTGTAACTGTACATACATCCACCACTTCATCTGGAAGTTCATTCCACACACGATCCACTTCCTGTGTAAGAAAGTTGCTCCACAAGACTGTTTAAAATCTTTCTGCTCTATTCTTAAAATATGTCTCCTAATCTTGAAATTGCCCACCCTAGGGAAAAGATACCTGCCATTCACCTTATCTATACCTCTCATGATTTTATAAACTCTATAACCTCTCAACCTCCTATGCTCCAGTGAAAAAATCCCAGCCTCTCTTATAACTCAACCCCTCAGTTTTCCAATAACATCTTGGTAAATCTCTTTTGAACCCCCTCCAGTTTAATAATATTCTTCCTATTGGGAAACCAGAACTGGACACAGTACTCTAAAAGAGACCTTCATCCCAGAGTTTTGAAATAGCTACAAAGATGTTTGGTGCATTAGTGATTATATTTCAAAATTCTATGGATTCTGGAGAAGTTCCTGCTGACTGCAAGGTAGCAAATGTAATCCCACTATGTAAAAATGAAGGAGATTAGAGAACTGCAGATTTCTTAGTTTAATATTAGTAATAGGAAAAGTGTTAGAATTTATTGTAAAGAATTATGATAACTGCACATTTGGAAAAGATGGTAACATTGGACAGCATCATCATTGACTTATGAAGGGGAAACCATGTTTGACAAATGTGCCAGAATGTTTTGAGAATATTACTTGAAACATAGACAAAAGAGCACCAGTAGATGTAGTATCTTTGGACTTTCAAAAGCCTTTGATAGCAATTAGGAAGGCAAATGGTTTTGGCAGTCCAGGTGATTTGTATACAAAGCAAAGATGTCTTACTGCAGTTATATAAAGCCAAGATGAGATCACACCTGGAGTATGATGTACAGTTTTGGTCTTCTTATCAAAGGAAGAATATATTTGGCAGACAGTGACTACAATTGAGGTTCACTAGATTAATCCATGGGATGATGGGATTGTTTTATAAGAAGGCATTAAGGAAACCAAGTCTGTAATCTTTAACATTTTGAAGAATGAGCAGTGATCTCAATGAAGCTTAAAGATTCTTACAGAACTTGAAAGGATACATGTAGATAGAATGTTTCCCCCAGCTGGTGACTCAGCAGCTAAGGGACATAATTAAACAGTAAAGGAATAAACACTTATGGTGAGAGGGCAGGTAAGTGGAGCTGAGCCACAAAAAGATCAGCCATGATCTTATTGAATGGTGGAATAGGTTTGAAAGGCCAGATAGCCAACCCCTGCTCCTGTTTCTTGTGTTCTTATAATTTCAGAATAAGGGACATTACTTTGGAATAATGGACAGGCTATTTAAGACTGAGGTGAGGAGGCATTTCTTCATTCAGAGTGGCAAAACTTTGGAGTTCTCTACTAAAGAAGCCTTTGGTAGCTCAATCATTGAGCAGATACAATACAAAAATCAATAAGTTTCTGAGACTAATGAGATTAAGGGATATGGAAATAATACAGAAAAAAATGAAATTAATATGGATGATCGACCAAGATCTAACTGAATGGTAGGGCAAGTTTGTTGGGCTGAGTGGGCTTTGCCTGCTATGTTCATATGCTGGTTTCCAGAACAGCCCCAAACTAGAAGTTACACTTACTTCAACAACATCATAAGCCTAGTTTTGTAGCACAAACATAGTACCCCTACTTGTAGGCCAGAAGTTCTGAGTTCAAGTTTCATTTGGTTGGAAGTATGAAAATAGAGGTCTGAACAGTTTGACTGAAACAACTATTGGGTGGAGTTCTAGTAGCATAATGGTAGTGCCCCTATCTCCAAGCTAGAAGGCTAAGGTCAAGTCCCATTTGCTCCAGAGGTGCGTGATGGCATGTCTGCTCAAGTTGATTTGACAAAAAGAAGCCTCGTATTTTGATCTAATGCCCTCCTAAAATATCTAATAATCCACAGATGGATCATATTAATTTTTTTCTTTTCTTAAAATGCAATGTATTTTTGGTGAACATTTTGAAATAATTTTCATCGTTTGTGTACCACTCAGACTCCTCAAACAGTCCATATTTAAATGCAACAAGACCTGGACAATATCCAGACTTGGACTGAAAAGTAGCAAATAACATTCATGCTGCAGAAATGTCAAATAATAACCATCTCAATAAGAAATAATCAAACTACTGCCCTTGGCATTGAACGGTATTACCATCACTGAATCTCTCACTACTTTCAAAGTTACCATTGACAAGAAACTGAATTGAACTCGCCATATAAATACAGTGGCTAAAAGAGCAGGTTCAGAGGCTAGGAATCCTGCCAGTGAGTAACTCATCATTTGATTCACCAAAGCCTGTCTATCATCTGCAAGGCACAAATCAGGAGCGTGATGGAATACTGCTCACTTGCCTGGATGAGTGCACCTCAAACAATACTCAAGAAGATTGTCGCTATCCAAGACTTGGCTGACACTACATTCACAAAAATCCACCTATCCCCGGCCAATGCTCAGCAGTAGAAATACAGAAATTCACCAATGATCCTTAGACAACACCTGACAAACCCGCATCCACTTACATCTCATGGGAATACCACGATCTGCAAGCTCCCCTCCAAGTCATTTACCATCCTGATTTGGAAAGGTATTGCTCTTCCTTCAGTGTTACTGGGTCAAAATTCTGGAACTCCCTCCCTAACAGCATTGTTTGTCTACCTATAGCAATTCATGAAGGAAGCTCTTCACGGCCTTAAGGGAACTATGGGCAGGAAATAAATGACGGCCAGCCAGGTGCGCCCAGGTCTCTGAGTGAATAAAATAGTTCACTTTTCACCCTATTTATCCAATCAATGTCAGCCCGCTCCTCCTTTCATGCTTACATAACCAACTTTAATTACAAAACTCTTATGGTGATGCTGTATTCCCAGACCATCCAATCTAATTCCCTGGTCATGTGGTTGACACTCTTTCTATTCTTTAAAACACCCATGCCATCTCAAGCACCAGTTCCTCTCCTCACTTCAAATACTAGTCCCTCTTCCACTGCAAGTGTCATTCCTCTCTCATCTCAAATAGCAGATCCCTCCCTGTTAGATAAGGCAGTTACACCACAATAAAGTTCTTTTCTTCTTTTAAAACCACTCAAACTGACTAACTAGCACTGCTGCCTCACCGCACCAGGGGCCCGGGTTCGAGTCCTGCTTCAGGCGACTGTCTGTGTGGAGTTTGCACATTCTCCCCATGTCTACGTGGGTTTCCTGCGGGTGTTCCCATTTCCTCCCACAATCCAAAGTTGTGCAGGTCAGGTGAATTGGCCATGCTAAATTGTCCATAGTTTAAAGTTTGTGAGAAGATTTGTAGCTCCATAGTATTCAGGGATATGTAGGTTAGGAGTATTAATCAGTGGTAAACAAAGGGTAAAAGGGTAGGAGAATGGGTCTAGCCGGGTTATTCTTCAGAAGGTCGTTAGGGATTTGTTGGGCTGTGTCCACACTGTAGGGATTCTATGATGTTTTGTTGTCTCCAACCAGGATTTTATTTAATCATAAGACATAGTTGCAGAAGAATCAAAGCAACATTTATCAAGATAAATCATGGAAGAAGGTCAACCTTCATAGCCAGCTTGTACAGAGAAAGTTGACAAATCCAATATCAGTATGCTGATCAGTCTCTATGAACAGGTCATTAGCCTGTATGTACATAGACACTGCAGTTACCATTTGTAGTTTTGAATAATGCAAATTTTGCATTTGCGATTATCCTTGTACTGCTCTGATCAATGAACATATGTCCTTTCCATCTGAAAAAGTACACATGTTTCAAAAATCTATATCCCATATTATTTGTTGACTATTCCTCAGTGCAAGTGGCTACAGATGATCTACTTTTCAATTCTCTCTCTCCTCTTAGGGGAATTATTTGCTCTTCAAAAGTATTTCTTGTTGATACAATGGCTGAATTTTGGAAATTACAATGGATGAGCTACATGAACAAGCATGCATTCTATCACCCCATGAAAGATCACATTGTCTCACAAGAATCATGTAGAATCTGTACTTCACTGAACATTTCAAAATAATTATGCTTAAGTTTGGGTTTCCAAAACTATTTTAAAATTTCACCACAAACCACCACAACCCACTCCCACCTCACAATCACACTTCATGTTGTGTGGCACTGTCACCATGCTAAATGGGACAGACTTTATAATTTATAACTCCCTGATACAGGAAGGATTTTATTAAGCTAGAGCAGGTTCAGAAGAGAGTTATCAGGTTGTTGCCAGGAATAGATGGTTTGAGTTAAAAGGAGAGACTGGATAGGCTGGGACTTCTTTCATCAAAGTGTAAAAGGTTGAAAGGTGACCTTAGAGATTTATAAAATCATGAGGAGTTAATAGTAGGTGTTTTTCCCTAAGGTGGTCAATTTTAAAAGTGGGGGCATATTTTTAAGATGAGAGGAGCAAGTTTTAAAAAAAGACACAAGGGGCGATTTTATTTTCTACACAGAGAGTGGCTTGTGTGTGTTATGGACTCCCAGAGGAACTGGTGGATGTGGGTATAATTACAGTATTTAAAAGACAATTAGGTAAGTACATGAATAAAAAATGTTTGTAAGGATATGGACCAAATGGAGGCAGATGGGATATGGTTTAATTTAGGATTATGGTCGATATGGACTGTTTGGACTGAAGAGTCTGTTTCTGTATGACTCCACATTTACCAACTCAAAAAGTCAGTATCAGAAATCGACCATCAGCAAAACTGCTTTCAAAGACAATCTATAACCTCAAGGCACAGCATATCCTCCACTCTATCACACCATCAAGATACAGGATTAATCCTGATTTAATGGAGTGCATAACGGCATTCCTGAAGCAGCATCAGACATACCTAAAATTAAGGTGTCCACCTGATGAGTCTAGGACAAAGTGAGGACTGAAGAGTCAGAGTCAGAAAGTGTGGTGCTGGAAAAGCACAGCAGGTTAGGCAGCATCCGAAGAGGAGGGTCAACATTTTGGGCATTGACATTAATTCCTGATGAAGGGCTTATGCCCAAAATGTCAACTCTCCTGCTCCTTGGATACTGCCTGACAGGCGGTACTTTTCCAGCACCACATGTTTTGACACCCGATGAAGCTACAAAACAGTAAAAACAGATTCATCATTGACTTGAAGCGTTAACTGTTTTTCTCTTTACAGTTGCTGTCGGGCCTGCTAAGTTTCCACAACATTTTTTACTTTTGTTTAAGCTACAAAAGTAAAACTGCATAAGCAGCAAGAGATAGAAAGGGTTAAACTATTCCACAGTCAACAGATCAGATCTAAGCTTTGCACTCCTGTCACATGTCATACTTCTGGTAGTGGACAATTAAACAACTCACTGGAGGAGGTAGATACACAAATATCCCATCTTCAATAATGGAAGAGCCCCATACCTCAGTGCAAAATATAAAGCTGAAGGATTTGTAACAATCTTCAGCTAGATGTGCCAAGTGAATGATTCATCTTTCCTCTATATGCCCCCAGCTTCACAAGTGCCTCGTTTCAGTGAATTTTATTCACATCGTGTGATATGAAGCAATGGCTGAAGAGACTTAATGTTGCAAGGCTGTGGGCTCTGAGAAAATTCTGGCAGTCGTACTGAGGAACCTGTGCTCCAGAACTTGCCAGCCCCAGGGTAGTGTCTTGGGCTCAACCATCTTCAACTGCTTCATCAATGACTTTCCCTCTATAATAAAACTAGAAGTGGGAATGTTCACTGATGATTGAACAAATGATCATCACCATTCACAACTCCTCAGATACTGAATCAGTTCATGTCCAAATGCAGGAGGGCCTGGGCATTATTCAGGATTGCTGATAAGTGTGCTATGTAGTGCCAAGTAATGGTCATCGCCGATAAGAAACAATCTTACCCTTTGACATTCAATAGCACTACCATCACCATATCTCCCACAGTCTACACCAATCATGAGATACTGAATGTCAAATGACAATGAAAAAGTCAAATATTATGGCTACAAGAGCAAGTCGGCAACTTACCTCCTGAATTCCAAAACCCCTCCAACATCTACAATACTCAAGTCAGAGTGTGATGGATACTCCCAATTTACCCGAGTGCAGCTCCAATAACACTCAACAACATTCCAATCAGGACAAAGCAGATGCTTGATTGACAGCACATTCATAAACATTCAGTCCCTCCACCACCACAGATGCTCAGTAGCAGTTGCATGTACCATTGACAAGATGCACTGCTGAAATTCACCAAGGTTCCTTAGACAGTACCTTCCAACCAATGGCTACTGCCAAATAGAAAGACTTCGGCAGCAGACACATAGGAACATTATCACCTAAAGACTCCTCTCTATGTCAGTCACCATCCTGATTTGGAAATTTCTTGCCACACCTTCATTGTTGCTGGGTCAAAATCCAGAAATTCCTTCCCTACAGCACTGTGAATGTACCCACACGAAATAGACTGCAGTATTTCAAGAAGGTAGCTCACCACCAAGGGCAACTAGGGATGGATAATTTATGATAGCTCAGTAAGCAAAGTCCATGTTCCCTAAAAAATTTTTAAAAAACATTGTTCAGGACAGAGTAGCCCTTTTGATTGGCACTCGATCCACCACCTATATTTTTTCTTTTCATAATTTATGTACAATGGTATGAGTGGGTATCATTCAAAAGATGCAGTGCTTTAAATCACCAAGCCTTCTTCAAAAATATCTTTTGAATTTGCAACTTGTGGGATCTAGCAGGATGACGACTACAGATACGGGTAGTTCTCCTTTAGTGCATGTTTATTAAACATGATTTGGTTGTAACGCAATTTGTGAATTACTGACCTTTATTCATAAAGTGAACTCTGGTTTACTGTTAGTGCTCATCCTTGGCACAAACTGCACAGCAAAACCCAGTCGCAGGATCCTCTGTCTGCAAAACGCAAATTCAGTGTATTCAGCTTATTTCAAACCGGGGGAGAATCTTGAAGGAGAACTGGACTTACGCATTAGCATCACATGCTCAGATGGCTTGAACGCTTTCTGGTGAAGAGCTTTGTAAAACGTACAATGCTGTAGTCAGTGATTTTAGTGTTGAAGTGTTAAATTTCATTAAAATATATGATTTAAACATTTACTTAGTCTGTGCTATCGTTTGTGTTAGGCCAACTACTATTTTTGTTTTGACTTATACTGATATTTTTGGTGGTTCGCCCCCTAGCCCTGTTTTTCCCATAGGCCCCATTATTGATGTTGCACGATTTCTATAACACAGTGCTGCACGGGAATGCAACTACTGTGTTATGGGGGAACAGCACCACCTGCAAGATCTCCTCCAAGCAACATATCTTCCTGATTTGGAAATCTGTTGCCGTTTCTTCACTGTCATTGGGTCAAAATCCCTTAGGCCAGAAGCCCCTGCATCAGTTAAAGGTGGCACCTTCCCACCACTGACCCCACAATAATACATGCTGGCCTAGCTACTGATGCACACATCTCACGAACGAAGAGAAAACAGAATCCTGTGACATAATATCCTTGGTCGAAAGTGTAGGTGGGGATGTGACCCATACTTTCTTCAGTTTTGCCCAATATTCAATTGCTTAAATGCCCAATAAAGTGGACATGGTTAGCTCCATACCGCTGTATGGCACAATGCATTGGATTCCTTGTGCACTGCTGTTTAAAGTATAATTGAATTGCATTTTTTTGGAATGTCTCACTTTTTTGAAAATAAGACAGATCCAAAGTCACAGAAAGCTACCCACAATTCTGTTTTTTAAAATTTGCAAAAGGTTGCAGTAGAACTGGAGTATAAACACTTCAAAGTGAAGTGGCTAATTTGAATGAACCCAGTGACCTTAATTCATACCAAAAGACCTAGAGACTACAATGTGTAAGGTTGCCATATTCTACTTAGGACATTTTCAAGAAAGTGTGGGTCAGTGATCTATTCTGAAACACAGTTGTTCCAATGCTATCCAATATACCAGAATCCTTTGTTTTTGTGAGGAGTGGGTTGTGGAAGAGCGAGAAAGGGGGGGGTGGGGGGGGAAGTTTCAGCATTGACTGTTTGATGAGCAACTGAAGGAATCTTGACAGCATCTTTTAACCCTATGCCCTTACTGATACTCTGGTCCGTTCCCATAGATCTGTTCTTTGGTGAATGGACAGTCTAGTGAGAGCATGAGTTAATGCAGTGAGTTTTGAAAACCTTTTTACTAATTTCAGTGCAACAGACCTGACCGATTACAGGTATAGGCTCCTGGAGAGGAAATCAACTCTGGTAAATACATTTTAATGCTTGTTGCAAAATATTTTATTTCATCATATTAGCATCAAGCTAAGACGTTGACTTAAAAAAATCTTTTTTGTGAATCAAGCAGAGTTAAAGAAAATACTGACAATTCTTGCCAAAGACGATATATACTATATGAAATTTCACTGAAAACTATAGGAAGCAAAACACCATGTTAGTCAGTATAGAACCATTTTTAAATGTTAAAATTTAAAGTGTAATTTTCAGCTTCAGACTGGATTTTAATGAACATTTAGTGCAACTTTGAATTTAACACATTTAGATCACAGTTGCGTTCTCAAATAGACTCAAAGCCACTAAAACAGCCAATTTATATGTTTAAAAAACCCAGATATGCTGAAAGGTTATTGCCCTTTTCTAACCTTCCACAAAGCTCCATCTAAACATTGGTAGCATTCTATATCATTAGGGCTAAGCTTTTAAAGTCTGCAATTTTGAGAGAGTAAATCTTGGACACTTATAAGAAAGTAAACATTCATTCTTCTATCTATTCCATTCAAAATCATTTTAACCTGATTTGGTGGCCTTATTCCTATTCTTACAAATAAGCCACACAAGCAAAGGGAAGTCTGCGACAAAACACAGGCAAACCTCCCAGCAAGCTGCCACCAGCCACCCAAGACTCTGTGCTGGGTTAGCTGCTTTCTATTCAATCCCAGAATTTCACACATTTCAATGGCCATTACAACTTCAAAGAATCAAATTTTCATCATTGTCTGTCATCTGCCAGTTGATTTGTATAAAAGAGGTCTCCTATGTGCACTCTACACAAAAGGCTGCTCACTATCGTGGCTATATATCAAGTTTAAACGTTTTGTTTGTGACAGTTGTGTCTCTGGTAAATTAAGGCAACACTGAAGGACTGCAGCTGGTCTGTCGAGACCTCTATTTGGCATCTTTCCCTTTAAATTAAAATTGAATAGTTTTTGCTTTCATAAAAATCACAAAAAAACACCAGACTATTCGTAATCATTTCCGTTTACTCCACTTGCTCAACAATTCCTACTTATAGTTGTTACAGAGGGGCAAAAACATGTTTGAAATAACTTTTGATAAAGTTCAACATCCAACATTCTTTAATAGATTACCAATTTCAGATTGAAATTTGAATGTTGAAAATGTTGACTATAATATTCAAATGAAGATTTTTCATTATCAATAGCAAAATTCAAGGAAGGATATGAAGGGAGTTAGAATATAATCCCTTTTTGAGCAATGTAGAATAATCAAGAGTGTTCTATGAAATCTAAAGCTAAAATGTTAGCAAAGAAGCATTACTCCATGTTATACAAGTAGAGAACTGGACAGCAGTTATGTAAGCTACTGTTGGGCTCTTGGCATAGCTGTATATAACTCTTTTTGCATTGAAATTATTTTCTGTAATGTAATTATTGTGGACATATGGTTTGTCACAGAAAGAGTTAGACAAAAGAAACACAAAAGTCTGAAGAGATGTGTACAATACAAAAACATCGGATGGAATTTTAAACCATATAAAACCTATTGCAAAGATAAAATTAGTTAGTGTGTAATTCATATTAGCTCCAGAGTTAAGAAGTCAAACAGAAAATATTGCAAAACTTGTACTCTGGGTTGTATCACCATCTTGATGGGCCTTTACATAGGGTTTTATCATAATTTTTTTTGAGTTGGTATACAGAATATTTTGAGATTTTGTTTCACAATGTCAGTTATATGTGGTAAATATGTGGAAAAATTACATTTCAAATACAGTTATATCTAAGATTTTAACAATAAAACCAGTATGTTCAAGTTCATTCCACATCCCAATGCGTTGGTTTATGCTGGTCAGTTGAGAAAAGGGAAAATAATGATATTTTTAAAGTTAAACATACTACAACTAAGATCAGAATCGTCCATTTTTATACAAGCTGTCTACCTGAAGCTCTCATTTAACTAGTTGAGTAAAAGCAAATTGAAGCTTCTATTTCCTCAAGGATATTTACTGCTCCAGTATCATAAATGCAACTTGTTGCCCATCCCCACTTCAGCATTTCCATTCCTTCAGCCTCTTTTGAGCAAGCCTATCAACTTATAGGCATTGTTTTTGCTGTGGACATACACTCATGAGGAACTAACCAATATATTTAATCAAGGATATTTATACTGATAAAGATAAAACATTTTCAGCCACGTATAACAGTCTAGATATTAAGGAATTATGCTCAGTGATCCCAAATCATGAAATTTTATTTATAATGTTTTCCATACTGAAAATGAGCATACCACACAGATTTGCTGTATGTTCAAGTCTACTAATCTACTCATAGAAAGTGCTGAAAGAACAATTCACTTGGAGTGGGGGAAGAGGAAACAGTATGAAATGTGTCTAAAAAAATGTTACACTTCACTAAAATTGTGGCTTTATTATATCTGTTTAACTATCCACTACTGAGTGATACTTTGCTAATTGATCAAATGCATAGAACACACATTATCTCAACAATTTCATAACTCTTTGAATTCTATCTTAAATTTTGACACAAAAGTGTAATTTTAGTTGCCAATGGATTGGTGCGAATGCAAGAATAAGCATATTTGGATGTAAGAGCATCATGAACGGGAGCAACATGCATGAGAATCCACCCATCAAAAGCAAACAGAATAGGCTGCAAATTATTCAAAAGGATTTCAAAATGGAATTTTAAAGGACACACAGAAATGCAAATGTCTTTGTGAACTACAAGGGCCCAATTTTCAAAAGATTTAAAACTAATGCAAATGTATTTTTCACAAGGAATAAAATGTGACTTGCATACTATTTTACAAGCCCTCTACTACTGAGATGTATGTTTTGTGCCTGTACAAGTATTTGTCTATTTCTGGCAGGGCACAAGTTTAGCATGATGTTTACAGTGAATGCAGGGGGAGGGGGAGGGGAAATTATGGGCAAATGTTAATCAAACACATCAAGCAATTTCCACAGTGAAAAATAGTGATTTAGTATTTTATAACTGTTACATATTTCAAGAGTGTTTTGAAATATCATTGAAAAAAAATTAGAAGATTTTTATTAGGATGCTTGCAGAGTTTACTAAGCCGCATGAATGAATTAAAGACAAATTGGATCTCTGTTACCTTTTGCAATTTTCTTCTCCTTCCTTATCCTTGTCTAATACACCTTTTAATCACTCTTAACTAGTTTTGCTCCAACTTGCAATCCTTGATAGACTTGTTTTTTTTTGCATTTTTGCAAATATTCCTTCTTTGTTTTACATTAGATCTCTTGTCTGTAATTATGCACTGGTCTCGTTTATCTTGTCCCTCACAGGAATATCATTTCATTCTACTAGCTTTAAAGCAATTTCTGAAAACATTGCTGTCTGGATTCCCATTTAAGTTATGCTAGAACTCGTGGTGCTCTCTTAAACTTGCCCATTATTACTGCATATTGTTGCTTTTAGGACTTTGTCCACAAGGTCACAGAAATTTGAGGGTGCATACATGAGGATCAGTGGTCGGCACAACATCGTGGTTTGAAGGGCCTGTTCTGTTCTGTGCTGTACTATTCTATGTTCTATGTTCTAACACCATTTTAAAACCATTGTGCACTGATAGCGAGAAACCACACACTTATTAGCCTTCTTGTGGACTTACAGACACAGTGGCCGAGAACTCGAGGTCACCGTTTGCAATGCGAATTTGAATCTGGCACAAGTCAAAGGAATTTCAATTGTTCAGCAAAATTCATGTCATCAGATACAGGAAGAAGCCAATCATATTGAAGAAGTCTCATAGACATGAAACATCAAACAAAATTTCCATTCACAATTGATACATTTTGAAGTTTGGCCATGCACATTGGAGGCCTTAAGATCACAAATAGCCTACAAATAAAATAACCAAAAAGCAGAACATATAGTGGGAAAATGCTAGAAATACCCAGGCCAAGCAATACCTGCGCAGAGAAACAGACTTAAAGCTTCTGGTCTGCGATCTTTCATCTGAATGGGGAAAAGTTATAAATGCAATAGGTTTTAAGCAGGAATGGGTGAAACAAAGACAATAGGAAGGTCTGTAAAGATAACAGAAAAATATAAACATGCAAAGAAGGGGAAACAAATTGAGGCAGAGATTATGGTCTGAAATTGTTGAACTCAATTTTGAGTCTGGAATGCTGTGGTGAAATTAATCAAAACATGTTGTCCCTCAAGCTTACATTAAGCTTCAGTGGAACACTGGGGCAGGCTTAAGACCACGATATCAGTTTGAGAGCAAGGTAGAAATTTAAAATATCAGGCCACAGGAAGCTTGGGGTCAAGTATGAGGACTGAATCAAGGTGCGTTGTAATGTGGTCTTATTTGGTCTCCCAGTATAAAGCTGTCCACATTGTGAGCAGCAAAAGCTGTATAGTAATTATGACTTTTAAAGATTGCTATCTGTGACAATTTCAACAATTAACCCCCTACTGGAAGGAGGAATTATTGACAGCACCTTTGGGATTTTTGTGTTTAATTGCACGTGTACATACCAGAAGTTGGTGTCAGTTACAGAGCCTAATGATGGGAAATGCTGATGGTTTTACTGCCATTCCAAATGCAAAGTTCGAGCCAACGTCTTACACAACACCTGCACCAACACTTTACTTCCCATTTCTGTTAAGAGTAACTCACAAATCCCATCAACTCAATTGCCTGAGAGTTTCACCCCTCCCTTTCAATTGTTCTTGATCCCTTTATCATTGAGATACTGAAATTCCCATAATTTTCATAATACAATTTCCTTCAGTCTATTCAACATGCTTGTGCTGGTTCAGTTTATGCTGCCAATTGTGATATCGAGTTTCATTTTTCATCACAAGCTTCTGCCCACACTGTTCTTGCTGTTCTCTTCTCTGTTGTTATGTAATAGCTTTATTGATAGCAAATGGCATGCGTTAATGGTATTTAAAGAAAAAGCTGGGAATAAACAAAAAATCAAGATTGTCTAACACATTAAACTGAATATTTAAATAAATAATCATAAAAGAAGGTCGAAATCCAATTCTAGACTTAGCTTAGTTTAGGAAGATAGAACACAAGCAAACATTCTTATAGCCATCAGCTGTGGGGAAACTCAAAGCATAGTTACTTAAAAGTTTGTTTGCCCCATTTTGTGTGTGAATTGGTCACTACTGTTCAGATCACACAAAATTCACATATCCGTCTCATCTGAATGTTTATGACATGAGCTTGTCTATCTCCAATCTCTGCCTGTTGACATTGCTGGTGAGCTCTGCAAACAGCAGGAAGTACAGCAGCATTTGCTGATCACATAGGACAGTTAGTTTTATCTGCGAGGGAAGTTGGCAATCTTAAGAGTATTGCAAGAGGAATTCTTGGAAATAACACCAGAGCAGATTGGGTCCTTAGTGATGAATGTGGGACTGGAAATGTCAGTGATTGGGGTGGACAAGAAGAGAAAGTCCATGGAATTCTTCATCCAAGATGGAGGATGGGAAAAAGTTCTGGCTGTAACAGCTGCTCCTTTTTTGAGGTATTTTAGGTGTTGGAGGCAATTTCCTCGAATTCCAGGAGCAGCAATTACTGTTTTATATGCTGTTGCATTGTTTTGGAACTTTGGAAAAAAAAGTCAAAACAACAGCAGTTTTAAAAGAGAGAAGAACAGATAAAGGAAGCACATGGTGAGGACAGTGCAGGACAGAGAGAGAGAAAAAGAAACTGACACTGCCTTTGCTGTTTGAATCATGTATCGCTAGACATCGGAGTGCGTCTGGGAAAATTAACAAACAGTGAAATTCTCAACTGATCTTGGAGGAACTGTTGGGTGAACGTCACAGCACAGAATCAGATAAGTGAATTATTATTTTAAGGGTGGCCTGCAGAAAGTCTGCAGTAGTGAGTTCTTTCTTGATTACATGTTTTTGGAGGTATGTCTCTTGATTAAAGTATAAGCCATAACTATTAATTTAACCTGGGGCAGTGTTTGTAGAGGAATAAGACGGTGTTATTTTCTGGGTCTGTAGATTGTGAAGGAGCAAAAATGACCTTTAGTAAAGTGATATGTGCTTCTTGTCAGATGTGGGAGTTTAAAGAGACTTTAAGGGTTACTGTGGATTATATCTGCCAAAAATGCTGCTGGTTGCGAATCTTATCAGATCGAATGGATCGGTTAGAGAGACAATTAGAAGCAATGAGGAATTTTCCACAAGAACAGTAAGTGATAGATGGCAGTTATAGGAAGGGGGAAAAATCTCAGATACAGTCACATAGATGGGTTAAATTCCAGGAAATGTAAGAGAGGTAGGCAGCTAGTGCAGGAGTGAGGAAAGAGATCGATCCGAGACTGGTACAGCTGAGAACAGAAGCGAGTCAAACTGTCAGGGCAGGCAGGGACAAGGTAGGATTTTTAAATTAAACTGCATTTATTTCAATGCAAGGGGCCTAACAGGGAAGGCAGATGAACTCAGGACATGGTTAGGAACATGGGACTGGGATATCATAGCAATTACAGAAACATGATTCAGGGATGGGCAGGATTGGCAGCTTAATATTCCAGGATACAAATGCTACAGGAAGGATAGAAAGGGAGGCAAGAGAGGAGGGGGAAGTGGTGTTTTTGATAAGGGATAGCATTACAGCTGTGCTGAGGGAGGATATTCCTGGAAATACATCCAGGGAAGTTATTTGGATGGAACTGAGAAATAAGAAAGGGATGATCATCTTATTGGGATTGTATTATAGACCCCTAATAGTCAGAGGGAAATTGAGAAACAAACTTGTAAGGAGATCTCAGCCATTTGTAAGAATAATAGGGTGGTTACGTTAGGGGATTTTAAATTTCCAAACATTGACTGGGACTGCCATAGTGTTCGGGGTTTAAATGGAGAGGAATTTCTTAAGTGTGTGCAAGAACATTTTCTGATTCAGTATGTGGATGTACCCACTAGAGAAGGTGCAAAACTTGACCTACTCTTGGGAAATAAGGCAGGGCAGGTGACTAAGGTGTCAGTGGGGGAGCACTTTGGGGCCAGTGACCATAATTCTATTAGATTTAAAATAGTGATGGAAAAGGATAGGCCAGATCTAAAAGTTGAAGTTCTAAATTGGCGAAAGGCCAATTTTGATGGTACTAGGCAAGAACTTTAGAAAGATGTTTGCAGGTAAAGGGATGGCTGGAATATGGGAAGCCTTCAGGAATGAGATAACAAGAATCCAGAGAAAGTATATTCCTATTAGGATGAAAGGAAAGGCTGGTAGGTATAGGGAATACTGGATGACTAAAGAAGTTGAGGGTTTGGTTAAGAACAAGGAGGAAGCTTATGTCAGGTATAGACAGGATAGATCGAGTGAATCCTTAGAAGAGTATAAATGCAGTAGGAGTATGCTTAAGGGGGAATCAGGAGGGCAAAAAGGGGACATGAGATAGCTTTTGCAAATAGAATTAAGAAGAATCCAAAGGGTTTTTACAAATACATTAAGAACAAAAGGGTAACTAGGGAGAGAATAGGGCCCTTAAAGATCAGCAAGGCAGCCTTTGTGTGGAGCTGCAGAAAATGGGGGAGATACTGAAGGAGTATTTTGCGTCAGTATTTACTGTGGAAAAGGATATGGAAGATATAAACTGCAGGGAAATAGACGGTGACAACTTGCAAAATGTCCACATTACAGAGGAGGAAGTGCTGGATGGTGGATAAATCCCCAGGACCTGATCAGGTGTACCCTGGAACTCTGTGGGAAGCTTGGGAAGTGATTACTGGGCCTCTTGCTGAGATATTTGTATCATCGATAGTCACAGGCGAGGTGCCGGAGGACTGGAGGTTAGCTAACGTGGTGCCACTGTTTAAGAAGGTGGTAAGGACAAGCCAGGGAACTATAGAGCGGTGAGCCTGATGTCGGTGGTGGGCAAGTTGTTGGAGGGAATCCTGAGGGACAGGATGTACGTGTATTTGGAAAGGCAATGAGTGTTTAGGGATAGTCAACATGGCCTTCCGCGTGGGAAATCATGTCTCACAAACTTGATTGAGTTTTTTGAAGTAACAAAGAGGATTGATGAGGGCAGAGCAGTAGATGTGATCTATATGGACTTCAGTAAGGCATTCGACAAGGTTCCCCATGGGAGACTGATTAGCAAGGTTAGATTTCATGAAATACAGGGAGGACTAGCCATTTGGACACAGAACTAGCTCAAAGGTAGAACAAAGAGGGTAGTGATGGAGGGTTGTTTTTCAGACTGGATGCCTGTGACCAGTGGAGTGCCACAAGGATCGGTGCTGGGTCCTCTACTTTTAGTCATTTACATAAATGGTTTGGATACAAGCATTAGAGGTACAGTTAGTAAGTTTGCAGATGACACCAAAATTGGAGGTGAAGTGGACAGCGAAGAGGGTTACCTCAGATTATAACAGGATCTCGATCAGATGGGCCAATGGGCTGAGAAGTGGCAGATGGAGTTTAATTCAGATAAATGCAAGGTGGTGCATTTTGGGAAAGCAAATCTTAGCAGGACTTATACACTTAATGCTAAGGTCCTAGGGAGTGTTGCTGAAAAAAAAAGACCTTGGAGTGCAGGTTCATTGCTCCTTGAAAGTGGAGTCGCAGGTAGATAGGATAGTGAAGAAGGCGTTTGGTATGCTTTCTTTTATTGGTCAGAGTATTGAGTACAGGAGTTGGGAGGTCAGGTTGCAGCTGTACAGGACATTGGTTAGGCCACTGTTGGAATATTACATGCAATTCTGGTCTCCTTCCTATCAGAAAGATGTTGTGGTTCACAAAACATTTACAAGGATGTTGCCAGGGTTGGAGGATTTGAGAGAAAGGGAGAGGCTGAACAGGCTGGGGCTGTTTTCCCTGGAGTGTTTGAGGCTGGGGGGTTTACCTTATAGAGGTTTACAAAATTATGAGGGGCATGGATAGGGTAAATAGACAAAGTCTTTTCCCTGGGGTCAGGGAGTCCAGAACTGGAGGGTATAGGTTTAGGGTGAGAGGAGAAAGATATAAAAGAGACCTAAGGGGCAACTGTTTCACACAGAGGGTGGTATGTGTGTGGAATGAGCTGCCAGAGGAAGTGGTGGAGGCTGGTACGATTGCAACATTTAAGAGGCATTTGGATGGGTATATGAATAGGAAGGGTTGGAGGGATATGGGCCAGGTGCTGGCAAGTGGGACTAGATTGGGTTGGGATATCTGGTCAGCATCGACAGGTTAGACTGAAGGGTCTGTTTCCATGCTGTACATCTCTATGAATACCCTAAGTGTGAAGTGGGTACAGATGGCCAGAAAGGTCAACTCCAAGAAGTTGGACCTGAGGACCTGGAAACACTGACCGGGTGATCTCAGGATATTAGCAAGATCAGGAGCAAATCTTCTCATAACTTTTCCTAACCATCACACCCATTCTCGTACTGCTCAATGTACCTCACCCTCTTTGCTCACCCAGGAACATTCTCTGACACCCAGGCACTACTCTTAACATCAAGCTACTCCACAAGTTAGACTGGAATTGAGATCTGCACATGTCAACTCATATAGCATGGTAGAATGCATTGAGCGAAGTTGAAAAGATCATTCATATCCAAGGTTGGAGTGGTGCTGGAAAAGCACAGCAGATCAGGCAGCATCCGAGCAGCTGGAAAATTAACGTTTCGGGCAAAAGCCCTTCATCAGATCATTCATATGTCAGTTTACAGAAGGGCAAAGTGTCAGACAGCTACTTTTTGCAAAGAACTTGGATAGGGATTTTTAAGGGATGGTATGCTAAATGAGGGTGCACACAGAGATGATTGGTGAACCGTCACTGTCACTGTCAAGGAACATTGAATAGATTCCAAATGGAGGTAGGACAGAGTAGGGATGAGGCAACTTTAGACCCATCTCCCTGTCCTGCTGTAAAACCAGAGGCACTGACACTGCTGTCCCATACCTATCCCAACCTTTGTGTGCACAGGCCAGCTGCTCCTCTGCCCTAGCTGTTAGGATGCAAAAGAAAATCATCAAAAAAGTTCTGAAAACACTGAAGCACATTGAAACACTTCGTAATCGGATAATGTTCTACAAGTGTAATTTAACTGTCAGTAAGGTAACCTGGGCCTTGAATTTACTGTACTGTAGGACTCACCTTGCAGCTTCATTTTTTTTTCCAAGAATAGACAGTGCAGGTTGCCATGACCGGTGTTGTCCAAATTTAGGTTCTTGATGTCTAATAAGTTGTTTGGGCTGGATGACAGGAACAGCTATTTAATGTGTTGGGATGCACATATCATACAGTCATAGAGTAATATAGCACAAAAACAGGCCCTTCAGCTTAAACTGGCCCTTGTTGACCATGGTGCCGACTTGGCTAGTTCCAATTGCCCACATTTCATCCATATCCCTCTAAACCCTTTCCATCCATATACCTATCCAAATGCTTTTTACGTGTTGTTATTGTGAGAAAGTGTTTAAGGTATAAGCAGGTAGGGAAACAGTTGCATTTGGAGTTTTGAGAAACAAAGGTTCATCTAAGCATGACTCAGATCAGATAAGAACTTGCAGTAAACAATGGAGGCAAGGGTAATGGGTTAACAAGTTGGAAAAGTATTCATTATGTAGAGCCATTTAACATGATGAAGAAGCATTCAGCATGTAAAATCAGTTAACAAGGTAAAAAGGTATTCATTATGTGAAGCCAGTTAACAAGGTTAAGAACATTCATTGTATAACAGCAGAAGGTTTAATCTCTACTATTAACACTCGCTGATTGTAACAGTCACCCAATCAATATGTATGTTGGTTTATCTGGATGCTCCTCCCTATAAGTGACTGTATCATTCATTAAGAATCTGCTGTTCAAGAGGAGACCGAGAACCTGTGACTCTGTGCACATGGGCGATCATTCTCTCTCCCTTCAGGGCCCGGAATAAAGATGAAGGAAGTAAAACCATACTGTGTCCCTGAGCTTTTTGCTTTGACTGATAGTGATAGGGAAATGGGACAATAATTGTACTACCTGAACCACTTTTTTTGGCAGCCCATTCCATATACGCACCACTCGCTGCATGAAAAAGTTCCCTCTCTGGTCCTTCTTAAATATTTTCCCTCTCACCTTAAACCTTTGCCCTCTAATTTTCAATTCCCCATCCCTGGGAAAAAGACTATGTGCATTTATTTTACCTATCTCCCTCATGATTTTATACGCCTCAATAAGGTCACCCCTGATTCTCCTACATTCCAAGGAATAAAGGCCTATCCTAGCCAACCTATCATTATAACTCAGGCCTAGTCGTCCTGGCAACACCTTCGTAAATTTTCTTTGCACTCTTTCCAGTTTAACTATGTCTTTTCTATAACAGGGTAACCAAAACTGTATACAATACTCCAAGTGCGGCCTCACCAATGACTTCTATGATATAACATCCCCCAACTTCTCTACTTAATACCTCGACTGATGAAGGCCAGCATGCTAAATGTCTTCTTCACCACCTTGTCTACCTATGATACCGCTTTCAAAGAATTATGTATTTGTACTCCTAATCTCTCTGTTCCACAACACCCCTTAGGACCTTACCATTTATTATATAAGTCTTACCTTGGTTTGACGTTCCAACGTGCAGGACCTCACATTTATCTGTATTGAATTGCATTTGCCAATCCTAAGTCCATTTCCACATTGATCAAGATCCCTCTGTAATTTTTGATAACCTTCCTTGCTATCAATGATATGTCCTGATTTTGCATCATCCGCAAACTTGCTAATCATGCCTTGTACATTCACATTCAGATCATTTACGTAAATAACAAATAACAAAGGTCTGATCACCAATCACTGTGGCACACCTCTCGACACAAGCCCTCAGTCTGAGAAACAACACTCAAATATTACCCTCTGCTGCCTACCATCAAGCCAATTTTGAATTCAATTAGTTCTCCCTGTATCCCATGCGACCTAACCTTCATGACTGGTCAGCTGTGCGGGACCTTGTCAAAAGTCTTACTAAAGTCCATTAGGACAACATCCACTGCCCAACACTCATCTATCCTCTTGGTAACCTCTTCCAAAAACTCAGATTTGTCAGACACGACATGCCATTCACAAATCCATGCTAATATCTCTAATCAGACCTTGACTATTCAAATGTTGGTTGATCCTGTCACTCAGTATCGTCTCCAACAACTTGCCCACCATTGATATCAGGCTTACTGGCCCGTAGTTCCCTGGCTTGTCTTTGCTACTTCTCTTGAACAATGGAACAACAGATTTCAGATTCAGATTAGATTAGATTCAGATTAGATTACAGTGTGGAAACAGGCCCTTCGGCCCAACAAGTCCACACCGACCCGCCGAAGCGCAACCCACCCAGACCCATTCCCCCACATTGACCCCTTCACCTAACACTACGGGCAATTTAGCATGGCCAATTCACCTAACCTGCACATCTTTGGATTTGCACCCGGAGGAAACCCACGCAGACACGGGGAGAATATACAAACTCCACAGAGAGAGAGAGTTGCCTGAGGTGGGAATTGAACCCGGGTCTCTGGTGCTGTGAGGCTGCAGTGCTAACCACTGTGCCACCGTGCCGCCCAACAACCCTCCAATTTTCTGGAACTTCACCACTGGCTAAAGATTTTTAATCTTATCTAACAGATCCATCTCTTACCCTCCTTTTATTCTTCTGAAGTGTGCTTCTACACCTATTATAGTCATCCAGGGATTCACTTGAGCCCAATAGCTTAAACCCAATGAATGGCCTTGTCCTTTTTCTTGACCAGAGCTTCAATATCTCTTGCTAGCCATGGATCCCTAAACCTGGCATCTTTGCCCTTCACCCGAATAGACATGATGTCCCTTGACTCTTGATATCACACTTGATATCAAGCCTCCCATTTGCCAGTTGCCCCTTTTCCGTCAAGCAGACTCATCCAATTGACTTCTACTAGGTCCTGCCTAATGGCCCTGCTCTAGTTTAGCATCTTAACGTGGGGACCTGTCCTATCTTTATTCACAACTGTGTTAAAACTAAGAGCACCATGGTCACTGGACCCAAAGTGCTCTCTAACTGACACTTTAATCACTTGCCCAACCTTGTTTCCTAAGAGGAGATCCAGTATTGCACCTTCCTGAGTAGGGTTCTCGACATAACGATTTAGGAAACTTTCATTAATACATTTGACAAATTCAACCCGTCCGGGCCTTTTACACTCTGACTGGCCCATTCAATACAGGGGAAATTAAAATCTCCAACCAATACTACTCTATTATTCCTACAGGTATCTGCAATTTCTCTATATATCTGCTCCTCTAGTACCCACTGGCTATTTGGGGGTCTATAATACAGTCCGAAGCAAGTGATCATCCCCTTCCTGTTTCTAAGGTCTAACCATATGGTCCCCTTAAGAATTCATCTCCAAGTACTGTTGTCATATTTTCCCTTATCAAAAGTACAACTCTCCCTCCTTGCTTACTTGTACTTCTGTCATGCATGTAGCTTCTGTATCCTCGAACATTGAGCTGCCAGTCCTGCCCTCCTCTCACCATGTTTGTGTTATGGTTATAATATCACAGTACCCACTGCCAATCCATGCTCTGAGCTCATCTGCCTTACCAGTTAGGCCTCATATGTTGACATAAATGCACCTTAAACTAGAAGTCCTTTCCCTCCCTTTACTGTGCCCCTGGCTATCCTGAATAGTAAACCTGCTCTTGATGGTTAATGTATTTTGCCCTAACTTCTCAATGGCCCTCTCTTATTCAGAGTTACACCCCCCCCTGCCAAACTAATTTAAACTGTCCCAGGTAATACTAGCAAATCTCCCCGCAAAGATATTGGTCCCCCTCTGGTTCAAGTGCAACCTGTCCCTCTTGTACAGGTCATCTCTACCCAAGAGATCCCAATTATATCCTTAGGGAACCCCATGCAAGCTGCCCAACAGGATTTGGCAATGTAGCCAGCCACCTGGAAAGCTGGGTAAATCTGCCACACATACATACTTCGTGCTGCACATGTCTATATACAGCATGCAGTATCAAAAAATGAAAAATATTCTTAGGGAACCCAACAAAAGAGCATCAGCCAGCTAACAAACACACAGTTCAAAAGGGAATGAGATATGCACATGGAAATTGTAAACTATTAAATCAACCATCACCTAATATCTGGAGGGGAGAATGCTCCTGAAGATATATTAGACGAAGTGAATATTAGCCAAATTCTGTCCCCTTCCTCTCAGTCTGTCCATCTGCCACTACAACCAAATCCATGGATTTTCACCACCAGAACTAGAGTGCTAAATGCTCTGTGGGCTCAGTCCCACATGCCAATTCTCTTCACCAGACATCTTATATTGAATTCCACTCTCCCCACATCTCAAAATTGTCATACTCATATTTAATTCCCATCCCTATCTCTAATCTCCTCCATCCCTGCTCCAACTAGCTCCAGAACACACTGTGTTTCTACATTAAAGCAGCTACAAGAATGCCAGTTATTCTTGTTGATAATCATTGGTTATCCTGGTAACAAGCAGAGGCAGCTTTAAAGAATAGCTTGCATGAACTCTGAAGAAATATGTCATGTCTCATTAATCCACTAGAATTTCTTTTGAGGTTGTTACTATACTAATGGATGAGGGATAATGCAGGGTATAATTTACCTTTCTTTAGAATGCATTTGATAAATGTCTGACAAGAAAAAGAAATTTAACCCCCTTCCTCCTCACGAGTTTCCCTATCACCACCATTTTAACTAGACTGAAATCTGCCACAAGAATGCTACATCTGGTCTTAAGAACGCCTCTTGGGCCTTCTGACCTCTCACTTGATGCTCCACAACAAACACTTCATTGTTTACTCACCTTACCATTTCTGTGGCTTCCAGCAATGGCCGAATACTCCCCACCAGCAGATTTTCACTCCCACCCATCAACTGTGGAAGCTGGCTTGGGGCATGAGGGCTTGTTGAGCATGCAAATACAGATTTACTACTTCATTTCCCAGTGTGGGAGGAGGGGAAGGTCATTCCACTGATTGGTCACCCAGTGAGTATACTTTTCCAGCATTTCAAAGGCTTTTGAGGCAGAACTCCCTTTTGCCGCACCCATGTATTTTGACTGCTATTCCATGAAATTACTGTGCTGTTGCTATGGACCATCCTTGGACAATTTATATCTTCTTACTTCATTAACTGGAAGGTTTGTCAGCATTTGGCCCTCTCTTTAATAGTGCCCATTTTAATATCATTTATATCCTATGCTCACCATTCTACTCTATCTTACAAATTGCTGATAATTTGCAAGGAATAAAACTGCTCACCCAACCTGGCATCGACCTGGGAATTGGAAATGACAACAGCTAACTCAGCCCTGTCAAGCCTGCAAAATCTTCCTTACCAGCATCTAGGGGTTAATGCCAACACTGGGAGACCTGTCAGTCATACTCTGATTATCATATCTTATAGGCAATGTCCTAGACAAGTAACATCACCAGCTCTGGATATGTTCTGCTGCAGGGGACGTGATGGCATAGTGGTATTATTGTTGGACTGTTAATCCAGTGACCCAAGTAACATTCTGGGGACCCATGTTCGAATCCCACCGTGGCTGGTAATAGAATTTTAATTCAATAAATATGTGGAATTAAGAGTCTTATGATGACCATGAATCCATTGTTGAGTGTCAGGAAAAACCCATTTGGTTCATTAATAGGGAGGGAAACTGCCATCCTTACCTGGTCTGGCATACATGTGACTCCAGATTCACAGTATTGTGGCTGACTCTTAACTGCTCTCTGGGCAATTAGGGATAGGCAATAAATACTGCCTGGCTAGCGATGCCATCATCCCATGAATGAACAAAAGGGAGAAAAAGGACATTGATATACATTCAAGAGAGAATTGTGCTGGGAATCCTCAACATTGACTCTAGACACCACGAAGTCTAGCACAGGTTGAACATAGACAAGGAAACCTACTATGTTGAATTCCTTTCGGAGAAAACATTGAGGTTGGCAATGAAGAACATACTGTGTGAGACATTTCAATGTGTATCACAAAAAAGCTGGTTATCAAACGATGATGGCAGAGTACGCAGCATCAGAGTTCCTGAGCCCAGGGCTTATCCACTCTGTTTGCTTTTCTTCTTCTTTTCTCATTTTCTTTCCTTTTCAGTATTTGCTTCAACTTACCTTCTGTGAAAGGTTTGGTCATAGAGACATTGGCAGTGACAACATCGACGAGGAAGGCAGCAGTCAGTAGGAAGGCGGGTTCATTAGGTCGGGAGCATGACGACATCTGGTGAGCCTTCAGCAGGACTCAGGCAGTGTCTTCAAGGAGGCAGTTGGTGGAAGGGTGAGCACGGAACCCAACATTGGCTGCTACATTGGTGGAGGAGACTTTGGTGAGGGAGGCCCAGTGGCAAAATATGGCACCTGAGGAACTGCGTCTTTCATGTTAGTTGGGTCCACTACTAGTGGTGGCTAAGCTGTGGCAGAACGGTTATGGACTCTCTTTAAACAATTTTACAGTCCGCTGGGACTCTCCCTGACTCCAGTGATATCAGAAAGATCATCAATAAAGGTTCCACAATGCCTCCGGCTATCTCAGCTATCATAGTGACAGTGAACACTTTTCACTATATGTGACTGGAATTTTCACCATAAAATACATGTGACAATAAAATCATTTGTCACTCATCATCAAAGAAATGGCCCAGCTGCACCACTGCTGACCAAGTTGATCAAGTTCTGAACAACACAGATGCTGGATTGGGTCTGTAGCAGGTAGTGCAGGAAAAAAAAACAATAGAAAAAAACATACTTGATCTCATCCTCACCAACTCACCTGCCACAGATGCATCTCTCCATAATAGTAGGAGCAACTACCCCACAGTCCTTGGGGGAGCGAATGGCCCATCTTCATATTGAGGATTTCCTTCATTGAGGGGGTTCTTGGTGTGGTCACTACTTCTGAGCCAGGAGACCCAGGTTCAAGAACTGCCTTCTCCAGAGATGTGTCATAGACAAAGTCTTTTCCCTGGGTCGGGGAGTCCAGAACTAGAGGGCATAGGTTTAGGGTGAGAGGGGAAAGATATAAAAGAGACCTAAGAGGCAACTTTTTCACGCAGAGGGTGGTATGTGTATGGAATGAGCTGCCAGAGGAAGTGGTGGAGGCTGGTACAATTGCAACATTTAAGAGGCATTTGGATGGGTAAATGAATAGGAAGGGTTTGGAGGGATATGGGCTGGGTGCTGGCAGGTGGGACTAGATTGGGTTGAGATATCTAGTCGGCATAGACAGGTTGGACTGAAGGGTCTGTTTCTATGCTGTACATCTCTATGACTCTGACTCTATGTCTGAACAGGCTGATTCGTAAACACCTACCCACCATTGTGTTGTGTAGCATTAGCACCCTGCTTAATGAGAAGGATTTCAAACAGCGACATCAATTCAAAACTGAACATCCATGGGGTGCTGTGGGCCATCAGCCACAGCGAAGTTATACTTCAACTCAATGTGCAAACTCATGACATGGTATATACTTCCTCTATCATTAGTACAAGCCAGGCAATTGACCCTAGTTCAATGAAGAGTGCCGGAGGGCATGCTGGGAGTAGCATCAGGCATACTTAAAAATGAATCAATAACCTGGTAAGGTTAAAACACAAGACCAGTGCATGCAAATTGGCATAAGCAGCAAGTGATAGACAGAGCTAAGCGATTCCACAACCAACAAACCAGATCTCAGCTATGCAGTTTTGCATATCCAGTTGTGAATGGTGGTGGATAATTAAACTTACTGAAGGAGAAAGCTCCACAAATATCCCAGTCCTCAATGATGGAAGAGTACACAACCGTGTAAAGAAAGTTAAGGCTGAAGCATTTACAACAATCTTCAGCCAGAGTATCAACTGGATGATTCAACTCAGCTTCCTCTAGGGATCCCCAGCATCACAGATGTTAGTCTTCAGCCAATTTGACTCACTCCATTTGATATCAAGGAACAATTGGGGGCTAGGAGCCTTGATAACATTTCGGCAATAGTACTGAAGACTTGTGCCCCAGAACTTGCAGCTCCCCTAGCCAAGCTCTTCCAACACAATTACAACACTAGCATGTACCTGACAATGTGGAAAATTACCCATGTATGCTCAGTACGCAAAAAGAAGCAATCCATCCAGCCAATTATAGTAAAGTAATGGAAGATGTAATCAACAATGCCATCAAGCAGCACCTTTTCATCAATAAACTGCTCAGTGACGTCCAGTCTGGGTTCCAGCAGGTCACTCAGCTCCTGATTTCATTACAGTCTCAGTACAAACATAGACAAAAGCACTGAATTCCAGAGGTGAGGTGAGAGTGATGGCCCTTGACATCAAGGTTGCATTCTACTGAGTGTGGCATCAAAGAGTCTCAGCAAAACTGGAAAGACTGGGAATCGGGCAAACTCTCCACTGGTTGGAGTCATGTGTGTGAAGTTGGAATAATGCTCGTCATTGTTGAGTACAGCCTTCTCAGATCCAGGACATGTCTGCAGGAGCTCCTCAGGGTAGCATCCTAGGCCCAACCTTTGTCAGCTGCTTCACTAATGGCCTTCCCTCCATCATAAGGTCAAAGTGGGAATGCTCAGCACCATATGAGACTCCTCAGATCCTGAAGCAGTACATGTTCAAACAAGATCCGTTCAATATCCAAGTTTGGGCTGACTAGTAGCAACAAACATTTCTGCCACATAAACAGCAGGCAATGTCCATCTCCAATAAGAGACAATCGAATCACTGCCTCTTGACACTGAATGGTGTTACAATCACTGACTTACCCAATATCATCCTCTTGGGAGTTACCACTGATGAGCAACTCAACTGGAGTTGCCATAAATACAATAGCTACAAGAGCAGGTCAGAGGCTAGGAATCCTGCAGCAAATAACTCACCTCCTGCTTTCCAAAATCTTGACCATCATCTCTTTTGAGAATGTGGTGCTCAAAAGCACAGCAGGTCACGCAGCATCCAAGGAGCAGGTGAATTGACGTTCGGGCATTCCTGATGAAGGACTTATGCCTGAAACGTTGATTCTCCTGCTGTTTGGATGCTGCAAGACCTGCTGTCCTTTGCCAGCACCATACTCTTGATTCTGATCACCAGCATCTGCAGTCCTCACTTTCTCCTCCTGATCATCATTTACCAGGTACAAACCAGGTATGCGATGAATTACTTCCCCACCTGCCTGAATGGATGCAGCTCCAACAACACCCAAGAAGCTTGACACCAACCAGGACAACAAGGCATGCTTTGCTCGCATGACATCCACTATAATTCACTCCATTCACTACTGACAGTAGTAGCAGTGTGTAGTATCTACAAGATGCACTGAAGAAATTCACCAAAGATTCTTAGATAGCACCTTTCAAACCCATGACCACTTCCATCTAGAAGGACATAGGCAACAGACATATTGGAACACCATCACCAGCAAATTCCTTTCAAGCCACTCAGCATCCAGACTTGGAATTATACCGCTACTCCTGCACTGTCGCTGGGTCAAAATCTTGGAATGCCTTCCAATGAATTTTAGGTGAACCTACAGCACAGGTACTGCAGCAGCTCAAGAAGATAGCTCATCACCACCTTCTTAAGGGCTTCTAGGGATTGGCAATAAATGTTGATCGGTAGGCGACACCTACATTCCATGAATGAATATTTTTAAAAATTGCTCATTACCTCCTCTTGTTAAACAGGGGTGTTATATTAGCCTTTTTCCAGTCCTCCGGGATCACTGCTGACTCCTTAAAGATCATCACTAATGCACCTACAATCTTCTCTATCTCCTTCAGGATTTTAACGTGTAATTCACCCAGTCTGGGTGATTCATCCACCTTCACACCTTCCAATACCTCCTCCATAGTAATAGCCAATATACCCATCTTTGCCCTGATTCTCTTGAAGTTCTGGTATGCTATTACGTTCTGGTGTCTTCTACTATGAAGACTGATGCAAAATACCTATTCAGTTCTTCCGGCATTTCTTTGTTCCCCATTACTACCTCTTCAGCTTCCTTTACCAGCGGCACAATGACAACCCTTGTCTCTTACCTTTTAGATATCTAAAATAAAAAAGTCTTGCAATTTCTTTTATATTTTAACTAGCTTACTTTCATATTTCACCTTACCCCTCTTATTGCTTTTTTAGTTATCATCTGCTGGTTTTTAAAGGCTTCCCACTGATCTTCACCATGTTGTATGCTTTATCTTTTGCTTATAATATTGTCCCTGACTTTCCTCATCACCCGTGATTGCTTCATCCTTCCCTTGGTACATTTCTGCTCCCTTGGGATGAATTTCTGCCATGCCTCCCCAAACTATCCCCAGAAACTCCTGCCATTGCTGCTCCACCATACCCCCTGCTAGGCTCTGCTCGCAATTAACTCCGATCACCTCCTCGCTCATTTCTTTGTCCTCCCCTTTACTGAACTGTAATACCATTCCATCTAATTCAAGCTTCTGCTCAAACTGCAGGGTGAATTCTATCAAATTATCGTCATTGCCCCCCTGCCATTTGGATTTCTTCACCTGTAGCTCTCTATCGATTGCATTTCAATTGCTTGCTTGAGCTTTTTAGCGACATAATAGAGTGGGTTGATGAGGCTCACATGTTTAATCTGAAGTACATGTATATTCCAAAAAGTATTTAATAAAGTGCCACATAACAGGCTGGTCAGCAAAGTTACTAGGCATGGAATAAAAAAAAAACAGTAATTCCATTAACTTAAATAAGAATGAATGAATGATAGGAAGCAGTAGTGACCACTGGATGTTGACATTGCTGGTTAGGCCAGCATCTGTTGTCCTCCCTAATTGCCCTGGAACAGATTGGCTTGCTACGCCATTTCAAAGGATCACCAAATCACTGAGAGCCTGGAGACATATACAGCCCAGAAAAGTAAAGATGGTAAATTTTCTTCTTTACAGGTTTTTAATGACAATGAACTGTAATTTACATGATCGCCATTAGACTTATTTGTTTTAATTCCAGGTCTCTTATTGAATTAAAATGTTACCATCTGCTTCAGTGGAACTCAAATCCATGTTCCCAGAGCATTACCAGTCAAGTGACATTACCACTACATTGCCTCAGGTGTTAGTGTCATAACTCCCATTTTCCTTCATCTATAATAACCTAGATTTGGGTACACATTGTGCAATTTCAATGTTTGTGGACTTGGAAGTACAGGTATAGTAAATTGAAAGAAGGAGAATAGTAATAAACTTCACAAAAATATAGACGGGTTGGTGGATAGAGCAAAAAGGTGACAAATCAAACTTAATATAGAGAGGTGTGAAGTGATTCATTTGGTTTGAAGAATAAGCGACAACACAAGATTAAAGGTACAAATCTAAAGGAGCTCAGGGCAAGTTGACTTCATCGAATCATCGAATCTCCAGTGTGGAAACAGGCCAGTTGATCCAACAAGTCCACACAAACCCTCTGAACAGCATCACACCCAGACCCAGACCCAGACCCAGACCCATTTCCTTACCCTATCTCTGTAACCTTGCATTTCTTGTGGCTACGGCACCTAACTTACACATCCCTGAACACTATGGGCAATTTAGCAAGGCCAATTCACCTAACTTGCACATCTTTGGACTGCGGGAGGAAACTGGAGTAGCCAGTGGAAACCCATGCAAACACAGGGAGAAGGTGCAAACTCCACCCAAGGTTGGAATTGAGCCTGGGTCCCGGGTGCTATGAGGCAGCAGTGATAACCACTGAGCCACTGTGCTACCCTTGGGAACATATACTCATATAAATGAAGACAGCAGTTAATACAGGACATGAGACTTTGGGCATTATAAGGCACTAGACTATGAAAGCAAAGCTATATTAAACCCATATAAAACACTGGTTCAGCTTCAGCTAGAATGTTGTGCCATTCCTGGCACCATACTTGAGGAAGTATGTGCATGCATTGGGAAGGCTGCAGATATATTTGATGAAAATGGTTTCAGAAAGAGCAACTTCAGAGTGGAGAAGCTGGGCTGCTGTCTTGGAGAAGAGAAGATTAAGACAAGATTTAATTGAGATGCTCAAAATCGAGAGAGTTGGACAGAGCAGGGGGAGAAATTGGTCCCATTGGCAGAGGATCACCAACCAGAGATCAATGTTACAGATGATTGACAAAAGGAGCAACAGGAATATGATCAAATCATTTTTGCACAGGAAATGCACAGATTGAGAGTGTGGTGTGTTCAATTATGGCTTTCACAAAAAAATTGGACAATTATCTGAAACTAAAACAATTTGCTGAGTGATAAGAAAAAGATCGGCTAGGTGAGTTGTTTTTGCAGATTGCTGAATGGACACAGTGGGCTGATTGACCCTCTTTGTTCTGTAACCATTCTCTAATTTTGAGATGTCGGAAAGAAACTTCAAGCTGAAGCAGGTGAAAATATGCTCAATGGTCAAACAAGTATAATTTGCATGTGCAAGAGATCACGATTGTGGGAAGATAAAGATCTTGGAAGATATTAAGGCTGAAGGAAGTTAGAATAAGAAAACAGGAGAGACTGTACAGGGATTTGGAAAAAGGGATGAGAATTTTAAAAAAGGTAATGCAAAGTGCCAGTAAAGATCAGTGAGCACAAGTAAGGTGGTGTTGTGCTCTTGTGCAAATTAGGGTATGGGCAACTAAGGATTTGATGAGCTTAAATTTATATTGGGTAGAAAATGGGAGGCCAATCAGGAGAATGATTAAATAAATCCATATGTATTAGTCATGAATGAGGATTTCAGCTGATGCACTGAGACAAGGCCGTATCATGTGATGCCATTGAGGTGGATCTAAGGGTATAAGACAGGTACAGGAATAGACTCTCAAATCTTCTCACATTCAACAGGATCAGGGCTGATCCGACATTCCTTACGTGCTGCCTTTCCTGCCTTTGCCCAACAGCCTTGTACAGTTGCAATAAGACTTCCATACTCTTATACTCCAACCTCCTTGAATTAAGGCCTAACATTCTCTCTGCTTTCCAGATTACCTGCTGTCCGTGTGAGCTAGCTTTCTATGTTTCCTGCACAAATACTTTTGTGTAACATTTTTCTGCAATTTTTTGCCACTTAAATAATATCATAAAATCCCTATAGTGTGGAATAGGCCATTTGATCCAACAAGTCCATACCGACCCTCCAAAGAGTATCCCACCCAGATCCATTCCCCTACCCTATAACTCTACATTTCCCATGATTAATGCACCTAACCTGTACATCCCTGGACACCGTAGGCAATTTATCATGGCCAATACACATCTTTGAACTGTGGGAAGAAACCGGAGCGCCCAGAGGAAACCCACAAAGACAAAGGGAGAATGTGCAAACTCCACAGAAACAGTCACCTGTGACTGGAATTGAACCCAGGTCACTGGTGCTGTGTGACAGCAATATGTGCTGTTCTTTTATTCTCCCTTCCTAATTGAACAACTTCACATTTACTCACATTCTACTCCATTTACCAACTCTTCGTCCACTTACTCAACTCATCAATATTTCTCTGCAAATTGTTTGACTACAGTACTTTCTTCATCTAAGACATTGATAATATATTGCGAACAGTTGTGGTCCCAGCATTGATCCCTGTGGAATCCCACTAGCTGCCAACAGGTTGGACCCTGTTGGGATAAAGAGATAAAGAACCCTTTATCTCCACTCGCTATTTCCTTTCCATGAGCCAATTCTCTATTTATGCCAACATACAACCTCGAACACCATGGGCTCTTATGACATAACCTTTTGTGAGGTAACTTGTTGAATGCCTTTTAGAAGTAGATAGCAGTCTTCAGTGAAAACAGTCACAGAAACTCAACCTTCTTTAAGTTATGATTTCCCATTTCTAGCTTCATCTTGGTAAATTTATACTATATAACCTTAATGGCTTTAATGCCCTTTCTTTAATGAAGCACCTAGGATTGCCTGCTCTACTTTGAAACATAGCCATTGCCTTGGACATATTTATTATAATTGCTTTACTTTTGTATTTTAATGCTCAATAATTTTAAAAAGGTAAAGTTGCCATAGTTTCAAAGAACTGTAGCGCTGCTGTACCGATGCGGAAATTGAACCCATTCTGTTGGCATTTTGCACTTCAAACCAGCCATCAACCAACTAAGGCAACTAACCCTAACTAATAACAAAGCAATATCACAATGGCATTAAGAATTTTATCCAGTTACACTTGCATATCCAAGGAATTATGCCATTATCTTTGAAGGGACACTTCTTACAAATATTTATATTGAGATTGTATTTTGATTACTTTTTTTCCTCTTAAGAGATATTACATTACACTGCTCCACAATAAGCTGGATTTTCCACTTGTATTCATTCCACTTATGCACCTGTACCCTCTGGAAGACTTTTGAAGTTTTCTTTATTGATTGATAACATTTATAATTCTGTGTCAAATAGCAAATTTATTATTGTGCTCCCTAAGCTCAAATCCAAATAATATATATTGTAAAAGTGCATACACCACTGACTCCTTGTGTTCATTCATTAAAACAATCCATTGTTTTTGTCAATACACAAATTTTCTACTTTTGCATTTCATCTTCTAACAAGGCTCTTATGAAATATTTCATAAAACACCATACAAAATCCATCTGCAGAACATTAATTGTATTCCTTTAATCTTTACAGTCACTTCATGAAACTGTTCCAACTCTTAATTTTCTATTTCTCTTCATATCTTTGATGAGTTATAATCTCTGGATCAATTTTATTTGTTGAATACTTAATTGAAATTTTCTTTCCTCTCTCTCCACAGATAACAGATCAGCTCAGTGTTCCTGGTACATTTTGTGTATTTATTTCAAGTTTGGTTTATGAACCTGTACCACAGGTCTATTAACCTTCAATATGACTTACTGGCATGTGATCACACTAATTACAACTGAGATGAGGAGTGGGAGGTAAACACTTATCCTGCCTATTCTGTTTTGAAGTGAAATGTATACTTAAAAACACAACTGAGATGACTGCATCACATCCCACACTGGCTGAGTTAAAAGACAGACAAGTCTAAAGAAAATAATATAAGCATTTAAGCGATTTAAGCAACCATGTAAAATTTTCTGTATTTATCTAGTTATATCTAGCAATGGGCTTCACAAATAAACTAAAACTAATAGGTAATACATTAGGCCAAAGCCTCTATATTTAAGGATTGCTGTGCAAAATTAAAATTAGTTAAAATGGATCAAGTTATTCTGGCAGACTGCACACAAATCTGTGATATATTTGACAAATAATGCTGCATGCATGGTCAGTGATTAGCATAAGCAATTTATGGTCCCATGAAAATGCTTTTTTCCAGCAGGAATTGGCATAGTGATCTCTTCTCACCCTTCACAAGCCTGGAAAAAAATCCATCGCTAATTATGAAAAAACTACAAACAAACAAGAAATACACATAAGATTGTTTTATTAAAACTCAGGATACTTTGGAACAGATCGGTACCTGGGACTACGATGTTGTGGCCATCACGGAAACATGGATAGAAGAGGGACAGGAATGGTTGTTGGAGGTTCCTGGTTACAGATGTTTCAGTAAGATTAGGGAGGGTGGTAAAAAAGGAGGGGGGGTAGCATTGCTAATTAGAAATGGTATAACGGCTGCAGAAAGGCAGTTCGAGAAGGATCTGCCTTTGGAGGTGGTATGGGCTGAAGTCAGAAATAGGAAAGGTGCAGTCACCTTGTTGGGTGTTTACTATAGGCCCCCCCAATAGCAGCAGAGATGTGGAGAAACAGATTGGGAAACAGATTTTGGAAAGGTGCAGAAGCCACAGGGTAGTAGTCATGGGTGATTTCAACTTCCCAAACATTGATTGGAAGCTCTTTAGATCAAGTAGATTGGATGGGGCGGTGTTTGTGCAGTGTGTACAGGAAGCTTTTCTAACTCGGTATGTAGATTGCCCGACCAGAGGGGAAGCCATATTGGATTTGGTACTTGGTAACGAACCGGGACAAGTGATGGGCTTGTTAGTGGGTGAACATTTTGGTGATGGTGACCACAATTCTGTGACTTTCACCTTGGTTATGGAGAGAGATTGGTCCGTGCAACAGGGTAGGTTTTACAATTGGGGGAAGGGTAAATACGATGCTGTAAGACAGGATCTGAGGAGCATAAGTTGGGAACATAGGCTGTCAGGGAAGGATGTTGTGGAAACGTGGAACTTTTTCAAGGAACAGATACGACGTGTCCTAGATATGTATGTACCTGTCAGGCAGGAAAGAGATGGTCGTGTGAGGGAACCTTGGTTGACGAGGGAGGTTGAAAGTCTTGTAAAGAGGAAGAAGGGGGCTTACATAAGGTTGAGGAAACAAGGTTCAGACAGAGCATTGGAGGGATACAGGATTGCTAGAAGGGAGCTGAAGAAAGGGATTAGGAGAGCTAAGAAAGGGCATGAAAAATCGTTGGCGGATAGGATCAAGAATGACCCCAAGGCATTTTATGCGTATGTGAGAAACATGAGAATGATGAGAACGAGGGTAGGTCCGATCAAGGACTGTAGTGGGAGACTGTGTATTGAGTCGGAAGAGATAAGTGAGGTCTTGAATGAGTACTTTTCTTCAGTATTTACAAACGAGAGGGACCGTATTGTTGAAGAGGTGTGTGAGAAATGGACTGGTAAGCTAGAGGAGATACTCGTTAGGAAGGAAGATGTATTGGACATTTTGAAAAACTTGAGGATAGACAAGTCCCCCGGGCCTGACGGGATATATCCTAGGATTATGTGGGAAGCAAGAGAGGAAATTGCAGAGCCGTTGGCAATGATCTTTTCATCTTCACTGTCAACAGGGGTGGTACCAGGGGACTGGAGAGTGGCAAATGTTGTGCCCCTGTTCAAAAAAAGGGAATAGGGATAACCCCGGGAATTACAGGCCAGTTAGTCTTACTTCGGTGGTAGGCAAAGTAATGGAAAGGGTACTGAGGGATAGGATTTATGAGTATCTGGAAAGACACTGCTTGATTAGGGACAGCCAGCATGGATTTGTGAAGGGTAGGTCTTGCCTTACAAGTCTTATTGAATTCTTTGAGGAGGTGACCAAGCATGTGGATGAGGGTAGAGCAGTGGATGTAGTATACATGGATTTTAGTAAGGCATTTGATAAGGTTCCCCATGGTAGGCTTATGCGGAAAGTCAGGAGGCATGGGATAGAGGGAAATTTGGCCAGTTGGATAGAAAACTAGCTAACCGGTCAAAGTCAGAGAGTGGTGGTAGATGGTAAATATTCAGCCTGGAGCCCAGTTACAAGTGGAGTTCCGCAGGGATCAGTTCTGGGTCCTCTGCTGTTTGTAATTTTTATTAATAACTTGGAAGAGGGAGTTGAAGGGTAGGTCAGTAAATTTGCAGATGATATGAAGATTGGCGGAGTTGTGGATAGTGAGGAGGGCTGTTGTCGGCTGCAAAGGGACTTAGATATGATGCAGAGCTGGGCTGAGGAGTGGCAGATGGAGTTCAACCCTGCCAAGTGTGAGGTTGTCCATTTTGGAAGGACAAATAAGAATGCGGAATACAGGGTTAACGGTAGGGTTCTTAGTGAGGTGGAGGAACAGAGGGATCTTGGTGTCTATGTTCATAGATCTTTGGAAGTTGCCATTCAGGTGGATAGAGCTTGTAAGAAGGCCTATGGTGTATTAGCGTTCATTAGCAGAGGGATTGATTTCAAGAGTCGTGAAGTGATGTTACAGCTGTACAGGACTTTGGTTAGGCCACATTTGGAGTACTGTGTGCAGTTCTGGTCGCCTCACTTTAGGAAAGATGTGGAAGCTTTGGAGAGGGTGCAGAGAAGATTTACCAGGATGTTGCGTGGAATGGAGAATAGCTCGTACGATGATAGGTTGAGCGTGCTAGGCCTTTTCTCATTGGAACGGAGAAGGATGAGGGGTGACTTGATAGAGGTGTATAAGATGATCAGGGGAATAGATAGAGTAGACAATCAGAAACTTTTTCCCTGGGTACAACAGAGTGTTACAAGGGGACATAAATTTAAGGTGAAGGGTGGAAGGTATAGGGGAGATGTCAGGGGTAGGTTCTTTACCCAGAGAGTGGTGGGGGCATGGAATGCGCTGCCTGTGGGAGTGGCAGAGTCAGAATCATTGGTGAACTTTAAGTGGCAATTGGATAGGTACATGGATAGGTGCTTAAGCTAGGACAAATGTTCGGCACAACATTGTGGGCCGAAGGGCCTGTTCTGTGTTGTATTGTTCTATGTTCTAAGGCAACATTTGCAGACTATCGACCCATATTTCAGCAGAGATACTGGTACACTGTTATGATGTTTGTTCAGACAGAATAGTCAACGTAATAAGCACAGATTTGACAAATAACCAAAAACAAAGAAAGGAAGAATTTCAGCTCTGTGCAATGAATTTATCCTTTCAAAACTGAGCAATAATTTAGGCTGGTTTGTCAGACAGAGTTTGAAAGTTGTGAGGAACTATGAACTATCAGCTAAACTTTACCTGTCAGATACCTCACTTTGTGATCAACTTGACCCAAAAGATCTCCCCACATATTCCAAAGTTTATGAACACTAAACAACTGATGAGTAAATGTTTGAGGCCTCTCTCAGTGGGCAGTTAATATAATAACTTCTTCCTGAACAGCATAAGTCACAGTGTAAAATGAGTCTTAGAACCAACAAGGCAGCAGTTCATACAGCAATAAGACAAATTTTGTTCACAGCCTAGTAGAGCATGGATGCTTCTCTAACAGCATTCATAACATAATTGAGTTCAAAGTAATATTTGCACAGGTGAAAAATTGAATTACTAAAATTTAATATTTAGATACAGCTGACTTCAACGAGACTGTCCATAATAACCTTCATCTTCCACTTGAAGCAGCACTTTACTTACACTTCATTCAATCTAGTCCACTGTATTTGCTGCTCACAATGTGGTCTCCTCTACTTTGGGGAAACGAAGCATGGACTGGGTGACTGCTTCACAGAACACCTACATACTGCCCGCAAAAAAAGACCAGGAGTTTCCAGTTTCCTGCCACTTTAACACACCACCCCATTCCCTGGCCAACATCTGCTTCAGGCTTGCTGCAGTGCGTTAGTGAAATTCAGCACCAACTGGAAAAACAGCATCTCAATATAGAGTTCAACAATTTTAAAGCTCAAGTCAGCTTCTCCCATGTCCTTATCCTAACCCCCATACACCAGGCCTTGTTATCACTGGTTAGGTCAGCATTTATTGTTCATCTGTAATTGCCCAGAGGCATGGTCATCATTAGACTTTCAATTTAAGATTGTGTTCTGAATTAATACTACACCATCTGCTGTGGCATGATTCAAACCTGAATTTCATCGAATGCTGGATCTCTGGCTTAATAGTCTAGTGGTAATCCCACGAGGCAATCATCTTCCCAGTAAGAATTCTCCATTTCAAAATCCAAATTCAGTGGAACTAACTGTTGGGTCGATTTTGATTGAAATCGAGCACCCCAAGTCTTTGCCTTTATTTCAGCTGGTCCATTTATCTGGTTGGTTTTGGGAACAGGCATTGGTGAGCTGGCACTGGTGAGTGAATGGCAGTGGCATAAGGCAGTTTATCTGGGCAGCTCAAGGCTTCTAATTTTGGCTATAAATGGAATTCAAGTCTGTCTTTAAAGTACTTGCACTTACATGCAGCAAAATGTTGGGATCTTAAAGTTTGTTCATTAATGATAGCTTGCCATGAGAACTCCAATGAAGAGTCCTGCCTGAAATTTCGACTCTCCTGCTCCGTAGATGCTGCCTGACCTGCGGTGCTTCTTCAGCGCCACACTTTGTCGACTATGACTCTCCAGAATCTGCAGTCCTCGCTATCTCCTATGAGAAGCCCTACAGCAAATCCTCCCCCACAAGGGCATATTATCCTTGTGAGCAGGCTGTGTCAGAAGTGCCTCTGCCAGGTGGTGAACAATTTGGCATAGAATCTGGCACGATACTTTGCATGTGAGAGAAAGGTTTGATAGTGCAAGGCAGTAGTTATCTTTACTGAGAGGCTGAGTAGAGTCTCAGAACAGGACAGCCCAGCAGGATTTCAGAAAAGAAACAGTGTAGCAGGTATGGGCACTAGAGGGGTGGGTAATTGTTGAAACTCACAGTTATACAGAATTGCTAACAAGGTTCAAAGAAACCGTGAAAGCTGTTAATAATTTGGAAGGTTGTTCTCAGAAATAAGGTAAGATCTGTGGTTCTGTAAAAAGTAAAGTATCTTGTGCCTCATCTCTCGAACCCTTTACAACCCTCGTCCACTGACAGTATGTGGTCCCTGGTCCAAGCTTTTCTTGGCTCCTCTCCATCTAGAACTCTTGGTGGTAGTACAAAGTCACATTATATCATCATATTCTGTGAAAACACCCTGCTGTTTCCTCATGCACTGATCATAGAGCATTGAGGTTGGAATACATGTTTATATTTCATCCCCAGTTGGAACTGCAATATTGGGGTTTTGACAATATGAGGTGGAATTGCAGTGATGGGTACAATGTTACTAGTAAGCAACCTACAACTTGTTAATGAAACTCAGGAGAATTTTCTGGAATCTTCAGCTCGAACCAGTGTTAGATTTGTAGGAGGATGAGATGAAGATTGTACCAAAGTTTCCTCAGCAATTTCTTCCTTTAACACAGCCAGAACCTTTCTTCACAGGCTATATTGCTTCTGATTCTGAATATATCTTTTGAACGTTTCTACGTTCCTACGTCCCCTTCTGGCCTTAGTCCTTCTAGTGTGGGTGGGTATAAGAGATGATGTGATCAAGCGTGAAAATGTGAGTGAATTTGATTAAGAGACTCGACTCCTTATGTCATGTGCAATCTGTTGAGAACTAGGAACATATTGCGGCTTTTAGATTTGTTGTATTTTCTCTTATATTACTTATCACTCATTTTGCAGACTCAAATAATACATAGAAAAATAATAAAATAGATTTAGGAATGATATGGTCAATACATTTTTATAGAGAGCTCCACTGACAATATAGCCCTGGAACTGAGAGTAGTTGAGAGAAACCAATTCCATCAGTTGGAGATTTCTCAGACTGGACAGAATAGGCTAAAATTTAGACTCAGATGTTTCCAAGCATAGGGTCTAGGGAGATTGCCAGTCTTTTACACAAATGGAAATGGATGCTAGATCAATTATTACATTTAAAATAGATTCATAGATTTTTCTCAACCATAATTAAGTGATATGGGACAAGGTATATGGAGTTGGATGACAGATAATCATATTCTCAACGAGCAGTGGAATGGTGTTGGAAGGCTGAATCACCAACTTTTGTTCCTTTGTTTCTGTTAACAATTCAATGTAATTGCCTGGCTGTGTTTCACACTCCACTGAATTGCAGACAGTTCATTCAGGCAGGATACGGTTGGGAGGTTCAGCAGCACATGCTTCTCTCTTGACATTCCAACCAAGTAATGCTGACTCGAGGCCTTCAACATATGAGATGAGTCTCCAGGTTAAGGCTTCTAGTATGCTGATGCCTCTTACCAGATTGCTGCTGTGTAGATCACTTCCTCCTCCCTCTAATAAATTCAACTGACAATCTGGTCCTAGATTTCACACTGGCGTGCTGACAGTATCAACACAAATTATTTACATATTAGTAAATGATGGCAAGAACAACATTCAGGTGTTTTGCTCATGCTTCGGTGCTGCATATTAATAAAAGCTATATATCCTGTCAGTTGTTAGAGTTTGTATAAATAATTTAAAACTTGCATGCAGCATTCATCTCTCACAACATGACCTCTCCCTGATCTTTAATACACAGCTTCCTTAACCTCTCACCTATTTACAGCTGTAAAACTACCACTTTGTTTTCTCTCCCAAGGTAACATTGCACTTCATTTAACAGCCCTGACCATCTCCTGCTTGCTTAAATTTGATGTTTTCTCAATTTTTCCCACATCAGATTACACATAAAGCAATCTGTTTATTTCTTTCTTCACCAATTGTGACACTGAATTCCTCCATTCCTCTGCCCAGATTGTCCTGTGCTCCATACACCTGTACTTTTGCAGTTGCTTTTGGTACTTTTGTTAATAAACTGTCTTAGTTCCTTTTTGGCTCTTCCTATCTAACCTTGGCTTTACACTTTCTTGTGGAGACAGCAAGACCTACATTTTTATGGTACATTCATGAAATAAGGATACAGCAACTAATAAAGATGTTTAGAAGCCCTGTAATATAACAACCAATTTAGTCCATAAAAGCAACAAAATAATAATGTTCAGGTTGTAAATTTGCTCACTGAGCTGGAAGGTTTGTTCTCAGATGTTTCGTCACCATGACAGGCAACATCATCAGTTGAAGCGCTGGTATACCCACTTATTATTTTTGTGTTTTGTCTGTTTGGTGGGTGATATCACTTCCAGTTCTTTTTCTAAGAGGTTGGTAAATGGGGTCCAAATCGATATATTTGTTGATGGAATTCCGGTTTGAACGGCAGGCCTCTAGGAATTCTCATGCATATCTTTGTTTAACCTGTCACAGGATGGATGTATTGTCCAAATTGAACTGATGTCCCTCATTGTGTGTACGGATACTAGTGATAGTTGGTCATGTCCTTTGGTGGCTAGTTGGTGCTCATGTATACTGGTAGCTAGTTTCCTGCCAGTCTGTCCGATGTAATGTTGTTGCACAAGCAGTTATACAGAGGTTGGAATGAACAGCCCTCCCCACGAGCCAGCTCAAGCTTTGGAGCTGCTATGTGGATGATACCTTTGTCATCACGAAACGGAACAAATTAGAAGAAATCCATAATCACATAAACAACATCCTCACTGGTATAAAGTTCACCAAAGAGGAAGAGAATAACAGACCCCTCTTCCTAGATGTCACAGTAGAATGAGAAGCCAATGGAAAGCTGTAAACCAGTGTCTACAGGAAAGCGACATAGACAGACCAACTACTGGAGCAATCATCCCAACACCCACAAATGGAGCTGCATCAGTACATTACATAAATGAGTTACAACACACTGCAGCATCCAGGAACTAAGAAATACTGAAGAAAAACACCTACACAATGTATTTAAGAACAACGGGTTCCCAATAAGCGCAGTCCGCCGATTCTTTCACACAAACTTAAAGAAGACGACACAACACGCCCAGAGACTCTAGCCACACTACCTTATATTAAAGGCACCTTGGAGATGGCGAGCAGACCACTCTGGCCCCTTGGCATCATGGTAGCCCACAACCTACCAACACACTTAAACAGCTCTTGATGAATCTAAATAATCTTGTACCAGCAGAACCAGAGTACAAAATACACTGTAAGGACTGCAACTGGCATTCAAACTGGAACTCCATCGACTAACACATCGATTTGGACCCAATTTACCAACCTCTCAGAAAAGAATACGAAGTCATATCACCCCCCTCCCCCACCCCCCACCCCCAACAGATCAAGACACACGAATAAAGGTGGGACAGTACACTAGAGCTTCAATGGAGGCTCACTGATAATGTTACCTAGCATGGTGACAAAACGTCTGAGAACAAGCCTTCCAGCTCAGCAAGCAAACTTACAACCTGAACCTGAGCTACAAATCTTCACAAAAAAATCACAAAATTATAATGCTCAAATAATTTTTATATGCGTATGCTGTTGGTTAAGGGATAAAAAAAATTGGCTTCAACATCAGGAAATTCCCCTCGTCTTTCTTCAAAAATAGTACTGTGAGAATCTTCAGGTCTATATTAAGGTGAAATCGGGGCTAGATTTAATATTTCATCAGAAAGATATGGGAGAAGCATAACTGCAGAAAATAATCTTACAGATGACTAAGAATAAGCATAGGAAGTGATCATGTAGTTTTGCACAATGATTCTATGAAGATTAGATCAAGTTAATGAAGGATTATAAAGCAGTACAAATGAAACATTTTCTTCTTAAATCACACTCACTAATATCCTTCGTTAAATTAGGATAAGGGATTGATTGTATTACTAAAATTGTATTTATTCTTTATGATTTAAAAATCTTACAAATGTAAGTACTTCGTCTAATGGCATTTACTATCTGTCAGATGTAATATTGATGCCCATTGTAATACTTTCCCTTCATTCCTCCCGACACTAGGCGGTGCTGTTGCATCTCCAAACTCATACATCTTTTGGCAATCAAAACAATTGGAAATTTAAACTTTAAGTGCAGTCACCTGCTTCCCTCCTGCTTGTTTCACTTCACACTACTGATTTTTGAAATGGCATGTTGCTCCAGTTGCCTCTAATTTTCCAATACAAAATTCTGGAGTCGGAGTCCTCTCCGAGCTCCTTTGAGAGTTGGCACAGGTAACAGACCAAATAACAACCACTTATGCAGTAAAATTCAGTCAACTGGACTTTCTTGGAGGCTGCTACTTTAGCTCCTTGAAATCATAAGAAATAACCATCATTAAACATAATGGAAACTTCTCTCAGTGGTGAACTGGCAATCACCTTACTCAACTGAACCTAAAACAGGAGGTCTCAATTTATTTGGCTATATTAGCTGATTTCAGACAGGGTGGCAGCAGTAGGCAATATATTTGGTTTCAAAGCTAAGCTGGAGTGAAGAAAATCTGCACAGGATTTCAATTCTCTATTAATATCCTGTGACCTCTGCTAAAATATACTTACCAGAGGAAGGAGTGCACAGAAGTTCACCAGACTAATCGCTGCGATGGCAGCCTTGTCTTAAGGAGGAGGCATTGAGGAAACCCGGCCTCTTTCTCTGGAAGTTCAAAAGGTGAGAGGTGATCTCATTGAAATGTACAAATTTTTGCAAGGTTTGACAATGTGTTTGCAGATAGGATGTTTCCCTGGCTGGCGATCAGAACCAAGGGACACAGTGGTAAAAGGCCTGCCTCATATCTTAGGATTGAGATGAGGAGAAATTTCTTCATTGAAAAGGTAGCGAATCTTTGGAATTCTTTACCCTGGAAGGCTGTGGAAGCTCAATCACTGAGCACATTCAAAAATAGTCGATAAATTTCTGTGGATTAATGACATCAAGGCAAATGGAGATAGCATGGGAAAATGGCATTGAGGTAGATAATCAGTCATGATTTAATTGAACAGTGGAGAAACCTTGATGGCTTAAATGACCTACGCCTATTCCATATATTCCTAAAATATGCTTGAGGAGAGCAAGTAAGAACAAGATTGTGTGTAGATACATTATTGCCTGGACACAATAGCTGGCTCAAATTTGCTATTTAGATAAACAAGGGTTCTGGGAAAGAAAGGGAAGTGAGGATTATCAGATCAGCCATGATCTCATTTGAATAGCAGAGCACATTCTATGCTGTAAATGGCCTACCTCTGTTCTTGTTTCTTATGGCCTTATTTTTTAATCAATTGCATCAATCAGATACTTTGTTTTAAAAATTATTTGGGAGAAATTATATTATATTACTGATATCAAAGACTTCAGAAAGTATTGAATTAAAACCAGAAATCACTACATTCCAAAAACTCCAAAAGTGGCTTTCAGGAGATGTTCTTAAGGTGTAACTCTACTTTCTTATCTGAAGACATTATTTACTGCAGAGATATTTCTTCAATGGAAGCAGTTATGCTTTAGTACCTCACATAAGTAGTCTTTGTATTTATGTGTAAATCTAAATAGCAAATTTGAGCCAGCTATTGTGTCCATACTGTATTCCACATCTATAATCTGACCTGAACCTTCTATAGTTTGAGTTAAACTTCCCTACTTTTATGTTCCAGTCCCTTTGAAATAAAGGTCAACATTCAATTTGCCTTTCCTATTACCCACTGAACTTGAATGCTAGGTTTTTGCGATTTACGCACAAGGATGCCAAATCCCTCTATTTCATACCTCTCTGCAGTCTTTCAATATTTAAATAATATTTCAGATCCTCTTGCCAGATAAATAATATTTCAGATTCTTCTTGCCAAAATGCAAAACCTCTCATTTCTCCACATTACATTACACCTGGTAAGTTTTTATCGATTCACTTAACCTGCCTATATCCTTCAGCAGTTGCTTGGTGGCCCGTAGCAACTTCTTGGTCCGGCATAGTGGTTTGGCCAGATCTCTGTGACCCATGGCAGTCTGTCAGTACAGTGAGGCAGTGTCTTGGCCTGTTTGGGGTGTCTTGGCATGCAAGACCCTACTCAGGAATGCTCTCGAGGCAGCGGGAGATTGGGGAGTGACAGCTTCAGCAGCAGCAATGGCATCATGGTCCAACGTGGGAAGGGAGATCCCCTAGTATCAGTGGCAACTGAGGTCTCCCGGATAGCGAGCTAAGCAAGGGACACATTAAAGACTTGTTGAACCTTTAACTTTATTCCTTTATTTTTCGTATTTTATTGTACTCCTCATGTTTTCATTGTTTAGAACCTTCATAGCGTCTAACAATTTGAATCAACAACAGAATTCTCGATGATTAATTTCCTGTTTTTCTAACATATTCCCAGTCCCTTCTTGCCCGACCTTGACAGTAGATATGGTAATCATTACTGAAAATGCTAGAAATATTCAGCAACTCTAACAAGAGTCTGAGTTGGAAGAAACAGAACAAAGAAGAGTGTTTGTAACTTGCAATTACTCTTTCAAACATGCCATAAACTTGCCACTTCCTATTTTAATGGTGAAGGGACAGGGTAAAACTGAGTGACTTGTCCTCTATCAGAAAACAAAACAGTTCCTAACTGATTTCAGGGAGATTGCATGTCTCCATGAGAACAACCTTTTTGTTTTTAACCATTTAATTTAGATGTCAAGGTCTGGATCTATAACATCAAGGTTATTGACTTTAAATGTTAACTCTGCTTCTCTGTGCAAAGATGTTGCCTGATCTGTTGAGTTTTTCTAGCAGCCACAGAATTTATTGTGTTTGCTACAGTTATTATACGCCTTTTACAAAAACATTTCTATGCAGAAATAGGCACTAAAATACATCTACTATTTAATAGTGGCCTAGCAATTCCGAATGTTCCACAGGATCAGGTCTCTTACTGTGGGGATTTCAAATGCTCTCATTATAAGTTGGTCTAACAGGATTATTTGCCAAGAAGATGGCTCACACATACATTTTGTAAAGATTTATGTTTGCAATGGTCCATGTCAAGTGGCACACATGATTACACATGTTTCAATGTCTATCATGCATGCTCAACAGCAAGTTAGGCACACATATTTTGCCTAGTCTACAACTGATATTCTTCACATTTTCGAATGTTTCATATACGATCATTATAAATTATATCTGCAGGGAACTTTGTCACACTCCAACATACAGATTGGTTTTAAAATAACCTCATCACTATTCTTAATTACCTAGGACTAACAGCAGCGTCCCCTCAATTTTCGGAAATAAAGGATTGCATTGATGTTAACATTCAGTAGGAAGAAACCTGCCCTCCTTAGCTGGTCTGGCCTACATATGATTTTAAACCACAGCAATGTGGAGTACTCACTGGAAATTATCTAGCCACTCACTTCGTTGTATCAGCTGTGAAAAATTCAAAATAGGAAGTAGTATAGCCGAGGCATCAGAACTGAGAAAAGCACCCCTGTGCCTCCAAACCCAGTAACATCATCTTCACTAATACCAAGGTATTTAAGTAAAAATTGGAAGCACTGTTGCAGAGACTAATCATGCAAAAGCCTGGAAGCCACAATCACAAAATTATATCTTCAAGCCAACGTCCAAGACTCTCTAACACCATACTGCTAGTTGGACTAATCCACAGAAATAGCAGACAGGTTTAAATTTGAGGGTGTAGACCTGGAATTCACCACATTAACTCTAGATACCACGAAGTCACATAGGTTCAGATCAATCATGGATAAGGAAAATAGATCACCACCTACCGCTCTTCATTAAGTTGAGAAACCATTTTGAACAATATTTGGAGGAACCATGAAAAATAGCACAGATTGAAAGCCCACCTCCACAATGCAAAGTTCATTACTAAAAAAAAGTGGCCGCTATCAATAAAACTCACCAAACTGATTGAATTCTTAAAAGTATAGCTTCTTGAGTTGATACACAAAATACTGCAGAATTGGAATCCAAGGCAGACAAGCAGGAGGCTGGAAGAACACAGCAAGACAGGCAGCATCAGAAATCAACATTTCAGGTGAAGAAGGGTTACACCCAAAACATTGACCTGTAACAATTGAGAACCAACAAGGGGAAAACCTATGTGATCTGATTTCTCCAATCTGCCCAACTCAGATGCATTATGCATGACTACACTAGAAGGAGTGACCAACACAACTTCTAGTTATTGTGGAGACTAAGTCCTGTTTTTGACCAAGAAAATCCTGAATATGTGCGCAGTATACCATTATGTTAAATAAAATGGATTCAGAGAATTTGAGTTTAGAAGACTGAGAGGGGATCTGATTGAGACATATAAGATTATTAAAGGATTGGACACGCTGGAGGCAGGAAACATGTTTCCGCTGATGGATGAGTGCCGAACCAGAGGACACAGCTTAAAAATATGGGGTAGACCATTTAGGACAGAGATGAGGAGAAACTTCTTCACCCAGAGAGTGGTGGCTGTGTGGAATGCTCTTCCCCAGAGGGCAGTGGAGGCCCAGTCTCTGGATTCATTTAAGAAAGAGTTGGATAGAGCTCTCAAGGATAGTGGAATCAAGGGTTATGGAGATAAGGCAGGAACAGGATACTGATTAAGGAAGATCAGCCATGATCATATTGAATGGTGGTGCAGGCTCGAAGGGCACGGCCTACTCCTACACCTATTGTCTATTAGAAACAAATCCTGGATAACTTAAGAAAAATGCAGAACTGAGGAATCTTTCTGAATCTAAAAACTAAAATTAGTAAAAGGCCTGCATTAGCCATATTATGTTGAGATTGTATTTATTAATATAAATGTTTGGCCAATTGTATGACTTAGTTACTGGTATGTGGAATTATATTTAGCAATTTGCCTTCGCTGCCACAAGTATATATAACATTTGCAAGATTAACAAATATACACTTTTTACTGAAATGTTTTGTCTAAGGGTTTGGTGTTGATTAGGAGATCAAAATTGCAAATTTTAGACAAGCTTTGCTAAGGAGCTATCCAGTCTATCTAGTAAGAAATTAAAACAAGTACAGCAGCATGTCCATTGGTTACATTAAGTTCAAATATAACAATGGAAAGGAACAAGAATCCGAAGACCCCTGAGTTACTGAATAAAATAGGCCTTTATTATGGTCCCGATCATTATCAAAGAGTTAGTAACATTGAAGCACGGATTAGGGCAGACTGGGTCCTAATGTGATGGTTTACTTATTGTCACAGATATTTTCCCTAAAGTGGGGTAGTTCAAAACTCGGGGCATATTTTTAAGATGAGAGGAGAAAGATTTTAAAAAAGACATGAGGGGCTACATTTTTTCTTCAGAGAGTGGTTTGTGTGTGGAATTAACTGCCAGAGGAAATGGTGGATGTAGATAGAGTTGAAATGTTTAAAGGACATTTAGATAAGTTAATGAATAGGAAAGGTTTGGCAGGTGGGTCTAGTTTAATTTGGGAACATGGTCAGCGTGGAATGGTTGGACTGAAGGGTTTGTTTCTATGTTTTATGTTTTTTGTGTGCAATAAGTAAATTATTAAATTACAGTCAGTTTCCCTAAATAAAAATATCCATTCACACTAGTGTGATATCCTGCCAACAGTCAAGTATTAAAATTGGGAATACTGAGCGGTGTATTGAAAGGGTCCTACATGGAAAATGAAGCAAAGTTTAGCAACTTATAGCCAATGCAAGTTGACAAGAATGGAACCCATCTTTTTCAAAGTCCCTATCTTGCTCCACACCAATGATGGATAGCTGAGACAATTATGATACTGGCAACCAATTAGTGCCCTGTTAGAATGGTTACCATTCAATTATTGGTTTGGCACACATTAAGGAGGTGAGCTGCAGCTATCCCATGTATGTAGTTGCAATTTAAAGGATATGTGGAAGCCATGACTGTGAACATAAAACATGTTGACCTGGCAGAGGCCAGGAAACAGAAAAGATGTAAAATAGCATAGAAAAGGAAAGCACCATGAATAGCCAACAGTACTGTCAAGTCAGAGTGAAAAGATTATACCGTTACCAGGTGAAGGATCAAGGATCTGCCCTTATTTGTTGACTCTGTGCCTATGCATAAATTGCTATGGCCTGCTGCAGCTCATATTTGAATCAACACAGAGTCTACCTACTTTGGAAGGCAATTTAAATACTACTACATGACACTGTCCCACATTGTTTTCCAATGCCCACATACAAGATAACTTTGCTTCTATTAGAAAACTGTTACTGTATAAATTTCAAAATGGCAACATGCTGCTCGGAAATGAGACTACCAAAAGTTCTGTCAAATAAGATATGCACTAGTTTTTATGCTATTTCTTAGTGATAGCTCTTCAACAACCAGTTACATAGTGATGTATGCAACAAAATTCCAAAGGATTTGTGTAATAAATACAGTTGTGACAACATTGGTTGATACAATTTGTGCAAACGTTTATACGTGGCATAACAGGGGGCTAGTTGAATCATCAGGATAACAGTCATCAAGCATGAAGTGTCATTAACTTGTAAAGAAGAGAACAAAATCTGTGATATTCTGAAAGCAGAATACTTAGGGTTCACAAAATACAGGCTTCATGGGAGCAAATCAAGTTGTACACAGGACAATTAAATTTGTAGTCTACCCTTCACAATGAGGAAATCAAATACAGTAGCAAGGACAACTAGGGATGGGCAATACAGGGTAAATGCTTACCCAGACAGCCACGCCCATGTCCATGAGTGAATAAAATAGAAAGCAGAACACAGCTTGCCCAAGCATGCCAATTTTCTTCACAAGCAATACTTGGTGGCCTTGTTACCGATCAGACCAAGAATTATCCAGTTCCCATTCCAAACTTTTTGTCTTTGCCTCTGGCCAGCCTAACTGAATACAAACTTCAGAAACATTATATTTATAACTCTGAAGTCTGTTAGTTTGAACATTGTAGTGAAGGTTCATAATATGTTATCAATGTTTGGAAACATGGGGGTTCTAAGTTGGGAAATAATGCATAGCTTTGCTTTAGATTTGCATTTGTATATTGTGTGTTAAGAACATGGTCCTGGTTTCATTTTAGATTTGTTCCGAGTGGGTGTAGCATATCTGAAGTTTGTTCATTTGTGCATCTTTAATGAGAGTTTGCAGTAAAGCTTGAGGTGAACAGTTCATACACCAGAAACAAGGTAGACCAGAAAAAAACAAAACTGTTGTGGGTCTAATGACAGAGACCATTAGAAAAAGGAACAGGAGTAGGTTGTTTGATCCTTCAAGCCTGCTATGCCAGTCAACTGGATCACTATCATCTGACAATCCTCATGTCCACTCTCCTTCCCTTTCTCCATAATCTCCGATTCCCCTACTGATTCTCTCTCTCAGCCTTAAGTATACCTAAGGACTCTGTGGCAAAGGAGTTCGGAAGATTAGCAATGCTGTAAGTGAAGAAATTCCTCAGCTTAGACTTAAATTGGCACCAGCATCAAAGAAATACAAACCCATCAAGATGATGAAGCAATGTGTGCAGAGGATGAAGGTTGTTAGTTTAGGTTGTCCTCAAAAAGTCAGGATTGGGGAAAAGTGCTAAATGGCTCAAGAGAATGGCTCAACAGAAGCCAACTATTATGGATGCTGGAGATCAGAAATATGAATAGAAATTGCTGGAGAAACTCAGGAGGTCTAGCAGCATCTGTGGAGTGTCAAGTGCAATAATATTTTTCTTTGGAACTAAAGTAGGCTGAGAAATAAGAAGTGTTTGTATTCTGTTGAAAAGGGTAGGAACAGGAGCAGGAGAAGCAAGTGGAACAGATGGTAAGGGGTGATAAGAGTACAAGGCAAAAGCTAATGGTAGTCAAGGAGTAATATCAGTGGAGTAGATTCATGTTCACTGTTAATAGCAAGACTCAACAAGGGTGATAGAGAATTTTGAAGCATTGTGAATTTTGAGGAAGATAGTGTAGAACCTTAAAAGGACATAAACAATTTGATGGAATGGGTGGACAGGTAGTCAGTGAAGTTCAATGTGGAGCTATTTGAAGTGATTCATTTGGTAGAAAGAAATTAGATAGACAATCCAAAGCGAGTAGAGGACCAAAGAAACCTCAGTGCATATAGGCATAGGTCATTGGAGGTGGCAAGACAGTTGAGAGAGTGGAAACGAAACATAGAGAATCTTCAGCTTTAATAGCAGTGATACAGAGTATACAACGAAGGAGGGTATATTGAACTTATATAGGAACTAATCTGGCCTCAGCTGGAATGCTGCATCCAGCTGTGGGTGTCACACATTAGGAACAGTAAAGATTTGCAAGAATGAAATTCTTCATTCGTGGAAACAAACTTGAAGACAGACTGGAAAATATTGACCATTTTCCTTGGAGGTTTTAATCGAGGTTTTTGAACTCATGAGGGATTTGGGCCATCTAGATAAGAAGAAACTTCTCATTTTTGAAAGGATCAAGAAAGGGGGCAGTGATTTAGAGCATTTGGCTAAAGAAGCCAAAGCAAAGACAAAAAGAGCAAATGATAGAAAAAAAAGTTTTTTCACACAACCAGTAGTTAAGTTCTGAAATGCATTGCCTGAGACATGTTTAATTGAGGCATTGAAAAGGGAATTAGGCTGAAATGAATAGGAACAATGTGCAGGGTTACTAGGGGATAGTAGAACAAAGGTACTCAATGAACTGTTTATTCAGAGAGCCAGTGCAGATATGATGGGCCAAATGGCTTTCTTTTGAACTGCAATGATTCTGTGACTGTCATTCTATAGTTGCAGAACTTGGACCTGTTCACATTTCAAATGACTCAGGCATGTGAGCATGCCAGTCTGAGCTGACCTCTGTCTGGGATGGAATTTATCATCTGTCCAATGCCCCAGATTTGTCTGCAAATGCTCTGGCTCAATAACTTGAGTCATCTCTTGGAAATCCCCAATGCATCATTTCACTCTGGACAAAGGAGTTTCTTGTATGGGTTGCTCTTTCCAGGATTCAATAACCAAGGTCGAGGGCTTCATGGGCCGATTGCGCTTGGGCCAGGTGCAGGCCAGGAAGAGCATTAGGGCCCATGATTTCTGTCGCTACCTCAACTCTTGAAAACTCAACTTGAAATCCTGCTATCTGGAGGAGATGTAAATCCTTTACTCACTGGGGATTTGCAATGCAGGGAGACGCACACAGCTGTCCTGAGCAGTGGACTATAAAATCAGATTAATCAATTCAGGGACATCTGCAATTTGGTGGAGTAGTCAGCATTTCACATCAACATAAGCGGGATGTGTGAAGTTGCTCCAGATTTACCCTGTATGGAGGGAACCAGGCAGATTGGAGGATTCCTCGTCGGCCTGGCCACAGTTTCTATCATCATGTCCAACTAATGTAATTTAGGCAGTTATGTGGCTCCCTATCTGCCTCTCCTTTTCCTAAGGGCTACAGTAGCATCCAGAGGGAGTACACAATGGCTACTGGTTTTTCTTGCGACTTTCTGTGACAGATAGGCCCTTAGAGGGGTGATAGGAAACAGAGTGCATCGCCATCCCTTAATTTGTCTAAGTTTTCCCACAAAAGTTTTGATACAATATATTCAGTGGGTCTCTAACACTCCCTCTTGGTTAGCAATCTTTTAATTGGGTCAAATTTAAAAAATATTATTTAGTTACATAATCTTTTTGTTAGTTTATTGACCATTACAAACTAACTGACAGATGAACTTACACACTGATTATTTTACATTAATCAAATGAAAACAGTATCATTTGCGGAGTGAAACCAAGAATCATATGGCATTGCTTTAATTATTAGTTGGAACAGTTAGGAATCAGGATTTGAGTTTAGCTGCAATGTCCCATTTTATCCTTCACTGCTGGGCTTTCTGGAGAGCAACAGCTAATATAGTTTTGAATTAACATCTGACCATGAACAGTGCAGCATTTTCACAGAACTGCAAACCATAGCTTGCATGCTCAAGTTTCTGGACTGGGACTTAAATCAATGCTACTGGCTCAAAAGTGACAAGATACAAAGATTGATATCCCAGAATTCAAGTTATTTTCCCCTCTTCAGCTTGTTCAACATTCAGAAATTGGAGGAGTAAAAAGATAGAAAAACATTTCCACACAGATGACTGCCTAGTTTTTGATAAATTTGAATTCCACAACAGAATCTACTCAGGTTTTATTTTTGCAAGAAACCTGTTTCCTGAAGATGTCCATTAAATGTGCTTGCTGCATGGAATATAACAATTATGAACATATACATCATGTTTGCTGAGGAATTTTATTTTTAGTGTGGAATTTTTCTAGAAATAGTAAACCATTGTTCTTGATAACAATTAAATACTTGACTGTGATCTGGATTAATAGTTATTCTTCTGCAGTTTCCTGCATTCTTCTTTAACTTGCCATGTAAACAGTCTGGCATGCCTTATGTCAAGATGCACTATTTGACTACAGACAGTCGTGAAAGAACCAGACTACCATTTATAGTTTTCAAAGTTCAATCAGTTTATATACCAAATAACTTGTGATTGAGTTCAGAAGTCTCATAACTTACCTCTGGCAACTTTACCTTATGTAAACATAGCCAAATCAATTAGCTTTCTGATCTGATCAGTTAATCTCCTTACAGTTGTCATAGTCTAATACCATTTGGATATGTTAAATGTAAATATCCTCAACAGCATGTGAAAAATATTATTTAGTTACATAATGTTTTTGTTAATTTATTGATCATTACAAATTAACTGACAGATGAACTTGCACCTTGATAATTTTACATTAATCAGATGAAAACAATATCATTAGAGGAGTGAAACCAAGAATAATATGGCATTCCTTTAATCAACATTTATCACTTTCTATTAATACAAGTTTCAGTTCACTTACATTTTATGTGGCTTATAAAGGATGAGATAAAATTAAATGGAAAAGTATATAAAAGGCAAAAAGACAAACTGAAGTCTTGATAACTTGGAGATGCCATCTTGAGAATGTAATTTAAAAGTAGTTCTGGGATTTACATATCCAAGAACAGAAACCAGCATATCCCATTATAAAATATGCAAGTTTTAATCTAAGATTGTTTACTGTATCACATCTCCATGACACTGGACTCCTTTGGTTGTAAATTCTGCAAGCATGATCTTAACCTCCACAATCACCTGAAGAAGGAGCGGCGCTCCGAAAGCTAGTGCTTCCAAATAAACCTGTTGGACTATAACCTGATGTTGGGTGATTTTTAACTGAAATCTTGATGTATGGGAGAGACAGAAAAACCAACAAATGTTGTCAGAACAAACAGTAAGAGCTGCAGAAAAGGAGCACAAAAGTATAAATATACATGATGTCTTAGGGCTATCGTGGAAATAAAAAGATTGTCATAAGTCACATGACAACAGATGTGATATATTCAAAGTAAGTAAAGATATACAAGCATACAAATTGGGAGCATGAAAAGCCATTTGGTCCCTTTAAGCCTGCTCCCCAGTTAATAATGTCATAGTTGATCTGATTGTGGTATCATAACCATTTTGCCACCTAACCCCATATCCTTCGACTCCCTTGTTCTTCAGAAAGTAACATTCTTGAATAATTATTTTGTACTATTAAGTATTTGCAGTGAAGGAAGAGGATAGCATTTTAAACATCCCATGGAACCTAATATTGAATTACGAACGGGAACCTGCTAAAAACAAACATTTGCAAAACAACACTAGTGAGGAAAATAATTGCACTAAACTGTTATAAATACCTCTGATCAGATGGTTTCTTTTTCAGGGTTTTAAAAGAAGTAGTTCTCAACAATGCAGCTGCTGAAATTATAATCCTCTAGTGTTCTCTCAAAATTGTACATGTCACTCCACTTTTTAAAAAAGATCAAAGAGGAAACCTGAGAATTATAAATTAGTTAACCCAACACCTGTTGACAGGAAATGGCTATAATGAAGGATTGAGTAACTGAACAACTTTAAAATAGTAAGTTGATCAGAGTCAGTGTAGATTTTCAGGTAGGTTATGCACCGTGGGCAGCACGATGGCACAGTGGTTAGCACTGCTGCCTCACAGCCCCAGAGACCCGGGTTCAATTCCCGCCTCAGGCGACTGACTGTGTGGAGTTTGCACGTTCTCCCCGTGTCTGCGTGGGTTTCCTCCGGGTGCTCCGGTTTCCTCCCACAGTCCAAAGATGTGCAGGTAAGGTGAATTGGCAATGTTAAATTGCCCGTAGTGTTAGGTAAGGGGTAAATGTAGGGGTATGGGTGGGTTGTGCTTCGGCGGGTCGGTGTGGACTTGTTGGGCCGAAGGGCCACTGTAATCTAATCTAATCTAAGACAAATTTGATCAAAATTCTTGGAGGGATAACTAAATATTGGACAGATAAATGTCTATGGATATTATTTATATGAATTTCCAAGAGGCATTTAATTATGTCCTTTATGAAAAAGACTAGTAGCTAAAGTTGATGCACATGGAATTAAAGATAAATTATTACCCAATTATTTATTAACAAAAGAAAAACAGCATATTATTTAAATAGAATTTTTGCAGAACTCTGAAGTACAGAGAGATCTGGGTGTCTTGTATGCAGGTATAGTAAGTGACTTGGAAGTCAAATGGAATGTTTATTGCAACAGAAATGGAATGTCCAAGTTTAGATGTTTTGCTACAGTTATGCAGCGTATTACTGAAGTCACATCTAGCGTAAAGTCTTAAGTCGTCTTATTTAAGAAAGATTGCAAATCGGTTAGAAGCGGTTCAGAGAAGGTTCATTCAACTGATACATTGGATAGGGGGTGGTTACCTCTAAAGGAAAGTTTGGACAAGCAGGAGCTGTACTAACTGGAGTTATGATGAAAGACAGATGATCTTATTGAAATATACAATTCCACCTGATCCAGAATCCTTTTTGGGAACTGAATCTCACTGGTTTCCCCTCTCCTTTGGAGCTGCAATTTGGTTAACCATAGATAAGCTGTTTGGCTCATCAAGGAGAGATTAAAGAAGGGCCTGTGCCCGAAACGTCGAATCTCCTGTTGATTCCTGAAGAAGGGCCTGTGCCCGAAACGTCGAATCTCCTGCATTCCTGAAGAAGGGCCTGTGCCCGAAACGTCGAATCTCCTGTTCCCTGGATGCTGCCTGACCTGCTGTGCTGTTCCAGCAATAAAGTTTCAGTTTGGCTCATCAAGCCTACTCCACCATTCAATAGGTTTGTTGTTTATCTTCTATCTCAATGCAAAAAAAAATTCTCATCTCAGTCCTAAACGGCTTACCTGTATCAAGAGACAATGACCCCTTGTTCTACAATCTCCAAACAGGTGAAAAACCTTCCCTATATCCAGTCTGCCCAGCCCCGCCAAAAGTTTACATGATTTAATGAAATCCTCACCTACTCTTCTGAACTCCCGCACACAAAAGCGTAGTTGACTCACTGGATCAAGCTCCAATTCTCCTGTGAGTAACAGGCTTTTTCTGGTGTATATCTTATGGCTGTAATAGGTCCAAACAAGACAGGATAAGTAATATCCATGCTATGAAAGATCAATGCATGAAGTATCCTCTTATTGCAATTACTGTGAACAAGCAGGTAAGGAAGCAGCGAAGCATACTCACTATATTAGTGGGATATTACTTATTCTCCTCATGGGATGCAGGTCACTGGCACAGCCTGCATTCTTGCATAATCCCTAACTGCCCTCAGCCATTTCAGAAGACCACTTGGAGTCAACAATATTACTGCAGTTCTGGAGTCATACATAAGTCAGAACAGGTTTCCTTTCCACAAGAACATTGGTGAACCAGTTAGATTTTTACAACAATTGATATAGTTGTCATGGTCACCATTACTGAGAGTAACTTCTGGTTCCAGACTTAAAAAAATTAATTTAACTTCTACCAAGTGCTGGTGTATGCTCAGAACACCAAATAAGGATCAGCGGGTGCCGTGGTTCCAGCTCAGGGTCTGATTCCTAGGACCACACCCCAGGTCGCGACGACATCTTGAAGTAGCAAGGCTGAAGTTAAACATGGGCAAGACCACCTCCTCCTGGTTACTATGCATCGCCCTTCCTCGGCTGATGAATCAATACTGTGCTATTTTAAGCAACACTTGGAGGAAGCACCGAGGATGACAAGGGTGAAAAATATACTCTGGGTAGGGGATTTCAATGCCCACCACCAAGAGTGCGGCAGCATAAACACAGTGGCTACAACAGCAGGTCAGAGGCTAGGAATACGGAGGTGATAGCAAGTTTTGGGAAGAGAATACGGAGGTGAGTAACTTGTCTTCTGACTCCTGAAAGCCTGTCATTCATCTACAAGGCACAAGTCAGAATTTGATGGAGTACTCCCCATTTGCTTGGACGGGTGCAGCTCCGCCAACAGTCAAAAAGCTCGAGACCACCCAGGTCAAAGCAGCTCACTTGGTTGACACCACAACTACAAATATCCACTCCCTCCACCATTAATGATCTAAAAGTTGAATTTCTAAAATAGAGGAAGGTTAATTTTGATGGTATTAGGAAAGAACTTAGAACAGCTGATTGGGGGTAGATGTTTGCAGGTAAAGGGATGGCTGGAAAATAGGAAGCCTTCAGAAATGAGATAACAAGAGTCCAGAGACAGTATATTCCTGTTAGGGTGAAAAGAAGGGCTTATGCCCGAAACGTCGATTCTCCTGTTCCTTGGATGCTGCCTGACCTGCTGCACTTTTCCAGCAACACATTTTCAGCTCAGGGTGAAAAGAAAGGCTGGTAGGTGTAAGGAATGCTCGTTGACTAATGAAATTGAGGGTTTGATTAAGAAAAAGAAAGCACGTATCAGATATAAACAAGATAGATCGAATCAATCCTTAGAAGAGCATAAAGGCAGTAGGAGTATACTTAAGAGGGAAATCAGGAGGGCAAAAAGGGGACAGAATTAAAGGAGAATCCAAAGGATTTTTACAAGCACCTTAAAGACAAAAGGGCAACTAGGGAGAGAAAAGGGCCCTTCAAAGATCAGCAAAGCAGCCTTTGTGTGAAGCTGCAGGAGATGGAGGAGATATACTAAATTAGTATTTTACCTCAGTGTTTACTGTGGAAGAGGACATGGAAGACATAGAATGTAGGGAAATAGATGGTGACACCTTGAAAAATGTCCATATTACAGAGGAGGAAGTGCTGGATGTCTTGAAACACATAAAAGTGGATAAATCCCCAGGATCTGATCAGGTGTATGCTAGAACTCTGTGGGAAGCTAGGGAAGTGATTGCTGGGCTCCTTGCTGAGATATTTGTGTCTTCAATAGTCACAGGTTAGGTGCTGGAAGACTGGAGGTTGACTAATGTGGTGCCACTGTTTAAGAGATGGTAAGGACAAGCCAGGGAACAATAGACCAGTGAGTTTGACATTGGTGGTGTGCAAGTTGTTGGAGGGAATCCTGAGGGACAGGACATACATGTATTTGGAAATGTAAGGACATAGCTTTGTGCATGGGAAATCATGTCTCAGTAACTTGATTGAGTTTTCTGAAGAAATAACAAAGAGATTGATGAGGGCAGAGTGGTAGATGTGATCTATATGAATTTCAGTAAGGTGTCCAACAAGGTTTCCCCATGGGAGACTGGTTAGCATGGTTAGAGCTCATGGAATAAAGGGAGAACTAGCCATTTGGATACAGAACTGGCTCAAAAGTAGAAGGCAGAGGGCAGTGGTGCAGGGTTGTTTTTTCAGACTGGAGGTCTGTGACCAGTGCTAGAAGAATCAGTGCTGGATCCACTACTTGGATGTGAGCATAAGAGGTACAGTTAGTAAGTCTGTAAATGACACCAAAGTTGGAGGTATTAAATAGCTACATTCCAATATAGTGAGATGCAAAGTGATAAAAAGATTTAGAGGAATGTATTGACCAATAGCCCTCATATGTGAAATTATATCTACATTATAACAATAGAAATTAGAATTGCAAAAAATAGTTGGATTATCATCACAGAGTAACTGTAGCATGGCTTGCATGTTAGCACTGGGGTGCAGATATACATCATCACTGGGCATTAAACACATTATGCCTACGGTGTACTTCCACACCGTACTTTAGGATATTAAAATTAAATTACTTTGAAAGCAACATGGAATTCTTTTTCTTCTTAGGAGCTCATTATTTTAATGAACAATCGTTAAAACAAGCATTAAAATAAGTGTTGTGGAGCTTTAAAAAACACATTCCTTCTATCCCACTGTGAATATCTGAAGTACAGTACAGATGTGAAACTTTATACATTACAAAAAGCAACAGCTTTATTTCGTTAATACATTTTCTTTCCTTAGTTTGGTGGCAAAATTAATTGACATAAAAATTTTCAGGCTGGCAGCATGCAAATTTCAACAGCATTCAAATCAGTGGAAAAAATATAAGATTGCCAATTTTTCCCTGAAATCATAGAATCTCTCTAGTGTATAAGTAGGCTATTCAGCGCATCAGATCATAGAGTCATAGAGATGCACAGCATGAAAACAGACCCTTCGGTCCAACCCATCCATGCCGACCAGATATCCCAACCCAATCTAGTCCCACCTGCCAACACTTGGCCCATATCCCTCCAAACTCTTCCTATTCATATACCCATCCAAATGCCTCTTAAATGTTACAATTGTACCAGCCTTCACCACTTCCTCTGGCAGCTCACTCCATACACGCATCACTCTCTGTTGGAAAAAGTTGCCCCTTAGGTCTCTTTTATATCTTTACCCTCTCACCCTAAACCTATGCCCTCTAGTTCTGGACTCGCCGACCTCAGGGAAAAGACTTTGTCTATTTATCCTATTCATGCCCTTCATGACTTTATAAACCTCTATAAGGTCATCCCTCAGCCTCCAACGCTCCAGGGAAAACAGCCCCAGCCTGTTCAGCCTCTTCCTATAGCTCAAATCCTTCAGTCCTGGCAACATCCTTGTCAATCTTTTCTGAACCCTTTTAAAGTTAGGTCCACACTGACCATCCTACAGCATCCTCCCCACCGCCCTACCTTCCTCCACTCTATCCTTGTGATCCTGTATTTTCTTGGGCTAATCCCTCCAACCTACACATCTCTGGACACTATGGGGCAATTTAGCACAGTCAATCCATCTAATCTGCACATCTTTAGACAGTGGGAGGAAACTGGACCACCCGAAGGAAACCCACAAATGCATGTAGAGCATGTGCAAACTCCACACAGACAGTTGCCTAAGGATAGAATCGAATCAGGCGCTGAGGGAGCAGTTCTAACCACTGAGCCACCATGCCACTCTCCATGACTTAATTTGCCATTATATTTTAGTTGTTACTAATACATTCATCAGGACGCCCACTGAAAAGCAACCAGAGTTAAAGTTGGAATAAGTTATACTTTTATAGCTAATGGCAAGGTTATTTTCCTTTATTCATTGCATTTATCGTCTTTTGACAGAAAAAGGTTGTCTCATATGTTCTGCATGACCTTGTTCAGATTATACTTACAGCTGCATAAATGCTTACTACATTATTCTGCTACTTGTGTAGCTCTGCCTACTTTGCTTTGAAACTGCAGGTTAGAACTTTAAACTAAATTCTTGAACTAAAGAAAAACATTTATGTTCCACAAATGGCATTCTAGAAACACAACAATCTGCTTCCAACTGCAGCTGACTAAATCGGCTAGTCTCTAGAAATATTATGAAGTTACAGACAGACATTAGATAAACACAATTTCATATTATCTTTGTGTACATACACACAAAATTCAAATCAGGAAGAAAAATGTTCCAAAAGACATGTCGAATGATCACTGAGTTATCAGTGAAACAAAGATAATCTCTTGGTTTGCTATCATACCTGCATCAAATATTGACCTGCTCACTTCTATGTTATCAATCTAGACCAAGTGGGCTGTTCATTGGCTCCTCAGCCTTCAATGTTAGTTTCAGTCAACAAACATCACAAAGGAATGCTACTCCAAAATGGATAGTAACAGCAAATATATAAGGAAATAATCAGGTTAATTGTTTTTTTTTGGAAAATAGTCCCGATTTTGACATGTAAACAGCATTGCAAGCGTTAAAATTTGATAATTCTGTTTTTGTGGTGTTGATAGAGGACCAAACATCGGCCAGGTCACAGAGTCTAAGTTTGTTACTCGCCTTCAAAATAACGTCATCGGTTCTTTTACATCCATCCACCTCCAACAGAGCATTTGATTAACAGATCTGATTTTTGTACTCAAGCTCTGGAGTGGAAGTTAAACCAGAACCTAGTAAAAGAGGCAAGAGTGCCGCCAACTTAACCACAATGCTGTGTGTTGGAAAACAATGGCAACAGACTAAAAGAGAAGGGGTCAAATGGTAAGTATGGGTAAATATTTAACTTGTGGTTTGAGCGATGAAGATATTTTGATTAGTTACTTTTAATTATTACATTTGCATTATTTACAGCAGTATAGAACAGGAACAGAAATGCAATATAGGCATCCTGAACTTGTCAGAAGTCTTAACAATAAAATCAAAAGCTTAATGCAAGTTGCTGCATAATCTATGTAATACTCCTAACCTTTCTTTGTAAATGATCAAAGAACAAGTTTGATTGTTTTTAATAAGGTTTCAAATTTTGAGTTTTGCCTCAATATACAATATTAAAATTACAGTTGCTCAAAGAACTGACCTTAAAAAAATTTATAATAATTCCTTGTGTGTCTTTCCTCAAAGTATGCACACACAATAATGGCTTTTATTAATCAGACATAGTCTGCAGGCAGCAAAATTGTAGCAATTTAAAATCCTTACCAATTTTTCATCAACTGTGATGAGTTGCCTGTCCTTGGTTTGAGTTTGTGCCAGTCGCCATGTGGAAGTGCTCAATTGCCTGCAGTGCCTGACAAAAAAAAACAGAAAAAAAGTGTTTCCAAGAAAAACATGGCTTAGATTGATTAATATTGCATACGGATTTTAGGTTATTAACATTAGCCTTTTAAGAAAAATGATTCAAACTAAGAATTGGCAGTGCCGATATCCTATTTCTCCCCACTTAATTCTGTCTGTTTAATTTCTGTCAAAGTCCCATCAGCAGTTCACTGCATTTTACATCAGACTGCAGATTTTTTCAGTCAGAAACTGCCACCAGCAATGACTGACTTGAGTGTGCAAATTGAAGCTGGCTTGTCACGAATAGACAGTGCAAGGAGACAGCAAGTTTCAAGAACATTTTTTACATGTTTTGGTTAAAGACCCAACATACCCCAATGATAACCAAGTCTAAAGAAGTTTAAAATATGCAATTTAACCTATCCTCAATCTTTTTTAAAACATCAGCATTTTACAAGTGAATTATTTTCAAAGCATTCACCAATGATTTTACATATTTCAGTACATTCCCAATTCTTTCAGGTTTGTCACACTGCTTTAAAATTGGGATGCCAACACTCATATTTCATTTTCCAGTGAAATAATAAGCTTTAAAAATGCATTTAGGTATCAAAACCATAGGATTTTAAATTTAAATTAATCTTTTAAATATTTAGCCCAATTTTTTTTTAAATATAGAAGGTCATAAAATACAGAAGTGAGTTGTATGGCAAACTTAAAAGGATACTTTTCAGTAACCTTTTTTCTGTTTTCATTTTTTTTCATTTAATAAGCAATGCATCAATACAAATGCAACATAAAAATACAATCATATAGAAGAATACCATCAGATATATGCGGTTACTCCTAAGGATTCGACACAATGTCAAATTCTGGTAGACAGGTATATCAGCTGCAGTCTCCAACCTTTCAGTACAATGCCAGTTGATACATGTTCCAACACTTGCAGGGACGGCAAAAAATAATCATGATGTGCTCAAGGCTGGGGCACAGAGATCCTGTGAAAATTTAACTCTGAGAGAAATCAGGAGTATGGAGGAAGATGGATGCTGATATCGGAAGGAGGAAAGCTTGAGGGGTTGGGGGAAGGGAAGAAGTTGACCACAAATGGGCTCAACAGATGAAGGCTGAGTTTCAGAGATCAGAGAAGAGGAAAACTCTGCAACGAGACAAATGGGCAGAAGAGAAGCCAAAGGCTTCCTTCAAGCATCAGGGAGAGTACTCTTGTTTTCCTTGGCACAAAAGTGTTGTAAAAACTCCATGAACTGGCATACTCACTTCCTTTTCACTGACAGATTTCCTGGAAAATCCTGATGACCCTCAAGGCACTTGTCAAATTTAAATTAGGTTCGCAACTATGCTATAGTAGTCTGATATATATTATTAATAAATTACCCTTGGTCTTCAAGGCATTGACCCACATGCTTCAAAACCCCACCATGCATAGTGGATCCTGGGGTTCAAAATTGAGACCAAACGCTCAATGTCAGTATCCATGAATTGGACTTTGGAAATAAGCCAATAGCACATAAATTATTTTAAATGAACACCGAGTGACAAACATATTAAAACCAACTTGGCTGCAGGGTGAACCACAAAGGAAATGGAACATTAAACTCTATAACCCAGAGCAATAGATGAAACCAAATTGAGAAAGCGTTAGGATTGAGAAGCATTAAATACGATCTCCCCTGAATAAATTTATGAACCCAGGAGCCAGGAGACACAATGAGGCACTATATTAAATAACACCCAGGCAAAAAGTACATGGAAGGATATTATGAATCTGATTTTTCCTACCAAGATAATATTTATATACTAGATCAAGGAGAAAAATAAAGACCAAGAAACCTGTAAGGAGACACTGAAGTGATAACTTTACTGAGGTACAGGAATTATTATGGACAATTTATGAAATTATACTTTAATGCTAGGGGAAAAGAGAAAGTTGCAAACAAGGTGTAGAGGTACTACTTTTTTCAATGCACTGTACATGGCTCTGTTCATTCAGGTAAGCCATTTCAGACTGAGATGAGGAGAAATTATCTCACTCAAGAGTGTGGTGACCATATGGAATTCTCTGCCACAGAAGGACTTTGAGACAAAGTCATGCAATATATTTAACGAAGAAGTTGATAGATTTCTAGAAGTTAAAGGTGTCAAGAGATAGGGAGAAAGTGAAACTATGGAACTGAGATAGAGGACCAGCCATGTTCACAATGTTTGGTGGAGTGAGCTAAATGGGCAAATGGCTGACTTTTGTTCCTATTTTCTATGTCTCTATCAATCATAACCTTGACTATGTACATCTAAACTACAAGGATGATTCTAGGTTTAAGGGATAGAGTTTACAAGGAATGGGTAAAATACGAAGGCTGCTGAATCTGAAATAACAAAACAGAAAATGTAAAATTATTGTGGAAGCAAGAAATTTGAAATAAAATCAGATAAAATAGAATTATTCAGCACATCTGGCAGCATTTATGGGAACAGAATTAACAATTCAGGTCAGTGACATTTCATTGTAATTAGCAGAAGTCAGAAATGCAGTAGACTTTAAACAGGTGAAAGGTTAGAAGAATGGGGGACAGAGCAAAAAGGGAAGATCTGAAATTGGATGGAGAGGAGGTAAAAAAATGACAAAAAGGTTGGCAGTGCAAGGCCAAAGGGAATGGCAAAGATCGAGCAACAAAGGATGTTTTTAAAGGAAAGTCTGATTGGAATTTTCATAGGGGTCTGCTTGTTTCCTTTTTAAAAGCAATATGCAGATTTGTAAAGTAAACTATAAAGACTGACTGAGATAGTCCAATTATAGTTTTCAAAGTTATGACAGAATTGGCCAGGTTAATTGTGGAAAATGTTTAACGTGGAAAAGTGTACATTTACGAAGAAAATATAATTAAAATTCAAACAAATTAAAGTATAGGAAGTGAGGAGTAACAGGAAAAGTATGTTTTCACAGGCTTTTAAATTGTAAAGTTAAAAATAATTTAGTTAACTAGGATTTTTTTTAGACAGAATAGATGAGAAGGTAAGTACAGCAAGCTTACCAAACCAGCACAAGTTTATTGAACCTAATAGCCTTTATACTATTATGTTCAATCCAGTATTATGGACAGGTAAAATTAATTAAAATAGCTAAAGAAATGTTAGCCAGAATTTCAAGGAAGCAGGAATACAAAGGCATGGACATTATGTTACAATTATATGAGAGTAAGATCTGGGTCATGCAATTTAGGGCAAATACAATGACCATAAAGGATGTAGCAATGCAGGTTCATCAGAATGGTACAAGCCTAAAGGGTTTCAATTATAAGGACAAGTATGGACAAGGTCTGTATTGCACTTGAAGTTTACAAGAGCAAGCGATCATCTAATTGAGGTTTTCAATGGTGATTGTTACAGTTTGTGCATGGTATTTTGTAAATGACATTTTAATGTCATTTACAAAATACCATGCACGGACTGCAACGAATACTACATTGGACAGACAGGCAGGAAAGTAGCCACCAGGATACACAAACACCAACTAGCCACCAAAAGACATGACCTACGATCACTAGTATCCTTACATACAGACGAAGGACACCAGTTCGACTGGGACAACGCATCCATCCAGGGACAGGCTAAACAGAGACATGTATGGGAATTCCTAGAGGCCAGCATTCAAACCAGAACTCTATCAATGAACACATTGATTTGGACCCCATTTACCAACCTCTGAGGAAAAGAACCGGAAATGATATCACCCACCTTTAACAGACCAAGGCACATAAATAGAAAGCGGGATAGAACACCAGCACTTCACCGGAGGCTCACTGATGATGTTACCTAACATGATAATGAAATGTCTGATAACAAACCTGCCAGCTCAGTGGACAAACTTACAAGCTGACCCTCAACCTGAGCTACAAATCTTCTCAAAAATCGCAAACCAAGTCACGTAAACTGAGTCAAGATATAGATCAGCTCTGATGAGACTGAATGGGATTGGGGATGGCAATAGTGGTCTGAATGGTCTATACCTGTTCCTTGGCAATTTACATATCAAACTTGATTTCAACAAGCTATGTTTTCCTTTTAGTTTTGGCTCAAGAAAATATTTTAAACATACAAAATGTATTCATATCTTCAAATTATTTAAATTAGCTTTTTTTGCTGGTTATGCAGATGAAAACTTTCTTCAGGTAGACAAGTTGCTTTTCTCTCACATGGATTATAACTGTAGCACATTTAAGATAAAAAGGATCTTGGTTTTTCAGATTATTTGAGCTGTGAATTTGATGTTTTTAAGATTTTTGAAGCTCAAATTTGATATTATCAAGCAGCAGCTTTGTAGGTGTCTTCAAATGTTGCAACCTTGATATTGCTAAAAATGCAGTCACTGCTCTAACAGAATGACCTCTGATATTCCCAGAATGTTGTCTCTATGCCAAATTAATAAAACAATGCAAAATGCACTCCACTAACCAGTCTGCAATTCACTGTTTGAAATAGGTTTACCAAAGTTCAAGGATGAGACAAACAGCTGTCTAGACTTGCGAAAAGGCTTTGTTCTGTCTACAGTGCAACAAAGAGTGCATTTAGCACCCATATACTGAAAGCGCCATTCAATCTGTGACATATGAAGAGGTGAACAAAGAAACTGCATTTTTTTTGTAAAGTATCAGACAACCTTGGGGAGAAACGTAGTACTAAGCTTTAGAATGGGCCTGTTTCACATCAGACAAGATGTGGTTGGTGCTCAACTGTGAACTGGAGTTCATACTGCCTAAAACGAAACCTAAAAACATAGTGATAGTCCAGGAGAAATTCAAAATCATGGGAGCAAAGCAGTTTAGCTTGTATAACGCAATTCAACAGTATTCAAAGAAGATTCAATTTCCATAATTATTACTCTGAAAAGATTTCATGGGAAAACAAAAGAATAACTGTAAGAGGACCCAATGATTTTGTGATTTCTCATCTCAAATTGATGAGGCACAATACAATGAGAAAATAAGTGAGAACCATCGTGCATTTCCTCCACTTGATGTCACAGTTTTTTTTTCTGTAAATTTTCTACAAGAATTTTCTGAAGATTGCAGAAACCCTGCAGACTGTCTCTCTCATATAACATGAAGATTTTAAAAGGCAGATTCTCAAAGACGTGCAGCAGACTGCAGGTTTCCCAAGCTGCAAAAAATCTTTAGCAAAACAGATCAATTCAGTGCTCCAATGTTAAAATATTAAATGTTGGAGAAGCACGACTACTAGCATAATTTTGGTGCTAGAGACTGAAATTTTTAAAAAGCTTAGGAATGACAGAAACCAAAATAGAGGGACATGGGAAGAGGCATCCAAGGTGAAAAACGCAAGCTTTTCAAAGTTATTGCTTGCAATAATGACTTGTAGATCAAAATTTTAGTTTTTAACATAGGCACACTCATTCATCATTTCTTGAATTTAAAATTTGGCATGTGTGTATAAAACTTCTACTTACATGAGAAAATAGTAAATTCAGCTACAACCTTACTGAAACTCACTGACTATTGGGCTTTCCGAGTTCAGAGCTGAAATTAATAAATACAATGAAGACTGAAGAGCAGTAACCTTGTTCTCAGCCTCTATCATTGTAAATACCTTAACTTAAAACCCCGAAGATCAGGCTTCTCCAGTTTGTCTGGTAGCCCAGTCCTAGAGTTTACCAACTTGTCAATATATTTCTCTCGACTCCTATAATCAGTTGAATGGTCTCGCAGATTGCACTAACAGTATCTTAATACTTACTATCATTAAATGTAAAGCTACTTGTCAAGATTTTTGGATAGTTGTATTTAATATGTGTTACACCTCTTAAGTTATGATTACCCTTTGTGGGCAGCTCTTATGTCAAGGAGACAGACCCTCGTAGTTCTTCCTTCCCACACACTCACCACCTAGCCAATGGGTATGTCACATTGTTGGAAAGAAAGAAGAAAGTAGTAAAAGAGCACAAACAATCAGCATAGAGACAGTTAATAAGTGTTTAAGAATTTCTCATGAAAACATCGGTTTTGGATTATAGAATCTTGGGCCTAGATCATAAGGCATTGTAATGAGCAACCGCAAAGAAATCAATTTATCAAATCGGTATATAATCAATCAATCAATCATCACCACACAGGATGACAACTATTAAGAGATCATGCCATGCAACCACCACATCTACAACAAATGATAAAATCAAATGAACAAATCAGCCTTCCTGGCACAGGATACCAAGGATTTTTGGAATGTTATAAGTGAGGAAGGGGCTGTGGAGGATAAACACAGTAACCATCAGGAAAGAAAAAAATACAAGGGAAACTAATGGGTCTAAAGGCTGATCAGTAACTTTTCCTCTTATGGCGAGTGACAACTACACACTCCACCCTCCCCCAAAATAACCACCGTAATACATTATTTTTAATTACATCCCGTACACCTAATCCCAAATCTTGTGGGGGATGATCATTGCCTGATACTTAAATCAGGGAATAGACCATTACATATTGAGTGATCCATGGACAAGTGCTCAAACTGATAACCACTAAAATGTGTTGAAAACAAAATAATCATGGAAGGAGACGGCTGTTCAGTCCATCGTCAATTAAAAGATTCAATTGTATTTTAAAAGAATGCAAAGCCCCAGTTTCTTGAGTCTTCCTTCATAACACAATACAGTACACCAGTACAGATGACAAGCTGAATGGACTTTCTCTGCACAGCCTCAGGAATTTGTCTTTTGTTTTGGTGACAGCATGTTAATTAAAGTTGAAGTCTAGCCAGAGCTTGACAAAGTTTACTCACCATCACCTCTGATTTGTATTCTACAATCTTATCTAGATAGTTCAACATTCTGTTTACTTTATCAATTGCTGCTGTGCAATGACTGTATGTGTCGAGTTCAACTTCAACTGTAGCTATAGGAGTGTCATACACTGAATGGGAGCGCCATTTCATCTTCCTCTCCAAATTTACCAACGCACATTTCAAAAAGCCTTTTGTGTTAATTGTTTACAGGATAAGGACATTGTTGGTTAGGTAGGCACATATTGTGTATCCCTACTTATCCTTGATGAGGTCATGATTTGGAGATGCCAGTGTTGGACTGGGGTGTACAAAGTTAAAAATCACACAACACCAGGTTATAGTCCAACAGGTTTAATTGGAAGCACACGAGCTTTCAGAGCATTGAACCACCTGATGAAGGAGTGGCACTCCAAAAGCTAGTGTGCTTCCAATTAAACCTGTTGGACTATAACCTGGTGTTGTGTGATTTTTAACTTTGATGAAGTCAAGTTTTCAACAGTTCATTTGGGTTATCATTTCAGTCAAGTGAGGTCAAGATAGCAAAGGCAGGACATTCCCTTTCTGATTCCAAGTTGACTACTGTTTATTCAATAGTTATTGTATAGTCAGTCCTCAAGTTTATTCCTAACAAAACAATTCATCTACTTTGCCTGGGATGGAAGAACTAATAGATCTGCAACAGAATGAAAAAATGCTGGAAAACATCAGCGTATGGGTATAGATTGAGCTGCCAGAGGAAGTGGTAGAGGTTGGTACGATGACAGCATTTGAAAGGCATCTGGATGGGTATATGAATAGGAAAGATTTCAAGGGATATCGGCCAAGTACTGGCAAATGGGACTAGATTAGGTTAGGATATCTGGTCGACATGAACAAGTTGGACCGAAGGGTCTGTTTCTGTGCTGTACATCTCTATGACTCTGTTTGGCCACATTTGTGTTGATGGAAACAGTTAACATTTCAGTCCATTAAGAACTGAAGGGAGGCTGAAAGTGTGTAATATTTTATACTATTACATATTTTATTAAATGGATCTGTAGATGCTGCATCCATTGTGCTACCCTTTGTATTTAGTCATATCAGCCATTTCTAATCTACTGGTACCTATAAATGGCTACTGACTCCCTCATACCAAAAATTTGTTTGAGTCCATCTAAAAGTTCCATTCCAATTTATAAAAAAAGCCATTGATTCTACTCAGGAAATTTTTGTTTGAAAAGCAAATGTTAATTATATCTTCCCATATCAACACTTAAAGGAAGCAGCCATTCAGAATATTAGTTATATCATACAGATTAGTTTTCAGCACATTGATGATTTTCACTTCTGTTTTAATTGCCCTTTCACTGTTGCTGTATCAAAGTTTTGTTTTATTATGATCATGTTTAGTCAGTGCTATACTTGCCCCTCAGTTTACTATTGTCCGATACAATGTTTTTAATATGTTTCTGCAATTTTTTGGATTAATCCCAGTGAATTGCTGGGATTGTGCATGAAATGTGTAATTCATCACTTCAAACTGCTCTCACCACCACTAAATGACCTACAATGAGCAGTACTCCCTCCTATAGTGGCTGTACAGCTCAATTACTCTCACCAGACAACACAAATTAATATAAAGTCCATAATTCAATGTGAGCAAATGTGAGGTCTTGCACTTGGATAAAAAGAATACAAGCATGGACTACTTTCTAAACGGTGAGAAAATTCGTAAAGCCAAAGTACAAAGGGATCTGGGAGTTCTTGTCGAGGATTCTCTAAAAGTTAACATGCAGGTTGAATCCGTGATTAAGAAAGCGAATGCAATGTTGTCATTTATCTCAAGCGGGTTGGAATATAAAAGCAGCGATGTGCTACTGACCCTTTATAAAGCTCTGGTTCGGCCCCATTTGGAGTACTGTGTCCAGTTTTGGGCCCGACACCTCAGGAGGGACACACTGGCACTGGAGCGTGTCCAGCGGAGATTCACACGGATGATCCCTGGAATGGCAGGTCTAACATATGAGGAACGGCTGAGGATTCTGGGATTGTATTCATTGGAGTTTAGAAAGTTAAGGGGAGATCTAATAGAAACTTACAAGATAATACATGGCTTGGAAAGGGTGGACGCTAAGAAATTGTTTCCATTAGGCGAAAAGACTAGGACCCATGGGCACAGCCTTAGGATTAGAGGGGGTAAATTCAGAACAGAAATGCAGAGACATTTCTTCAGCCAGATAGTGGTGGACCTGTGGAATTCATTGCCGCGGAGTGCGGTGGAGGCCGGGACGCTAAATGGCTTCAAGGCCGAGATTCATAAATTCTTGATGTCACAAGGAATTAAGGGCTACAGGGAGAATGCTGGTGAATGGAGTTGAAATGCCAGCGTGGACTCGATGGGCCGAATGGCCTTATTTCTACTCCTATGTCTTTTGGTCTTATGGTCTTATAAATGCATGACTGGATATTCTGGATAGTCTTATTCAGAGTCCGGGTTTTATCTGTTTTGTGGCTGGAGAGTTTGATGGATGCCAAAGAGACTGGGGCACTGCGTAACTTACATCCAAAATTCAATGACTTTTTAAATCACAGAATTTGAATCCTTTTCTGCTGTTTCTAACATCAGTACAGATATTCAAATAAAAACAAAGGGAAATGGGGATGGAAAGAAGAGAAAAATCTGAGCTACTGATTGCAGAACCAGACCTTGCATTAATAGGACTGAAAAATCATTTTTGACAGTAAATAAATTCATCCTCTCTTACTCGAAATCATCTTTGTCTCCAGATGCTATTAACTCCATAACTGGAAATATTAACATTTTTCATAAATACACAGTAATGTTGTGCACAGTTATGCTATTGATAAATTTCGCATTAACAAGTAAAACATTCAGCTGTTATTCTAAATTGTCAGCAGATGGAGAATGAAGAAAGTGATAGAAATCAAATTTTGTATGAAAGCACTAAGGAATGCTAATGTGTCACTTGATTTTACTGCACACTGATGCTGTAGTACACACTAAAACCTCAAAGTACATACTATTCGCATACATTTGAATACACATAAATCTATGAAAATTGATATCTTGATATAATTAATAATTGTACTTCCATTAACCAAGATATTTGGTGGAATGTTAAGAAACTTGAATATATCTGCTAGCCTGCCTCACCAATTAAAAAATGCACTATGTTGTTTGCACTTGACTATAATATCTTTAAGAAACATCGAGATTTACTTTAATACACTTATACAACTTAGCCAAGTATACTGGAATCTGTTAAGTACCCAGAGACGACAATCATAGTTGAAGTGTACAAATTAATTTTAATGCCTTCTATACACAACAATTACTGTACTTCAAAATAATATATTTTGAGAACACCATTTTGAACCAGTTCTGGGAGGCAAAAACATACTCTATAAATCTAAATCTTTTTTTCTCTACACCTGTCTATTTTACAGCTAAGTTCATAATTTTTGACCAGAAGGAAAAAATACTCTTTGCTTTGTAGTGCCATTTACAACCTAATTTTCCAACACACTTATCGGATTTTCTAGTCATTCTTGGCAATGAGTCAACAGCTCAGTGCTGAAAGCATTAAGACCAACAACAATCAACATTAAAGACTTAGACCTTCCTCAATTCCCGCTGTGTCAAAATGAAATAAGGATACAGTTGTGATTTTCAGTCAGCTTTCCAAATGATAGATAATGATTAAAATTGAAAAACAAACTTGATTGCAAGTCATTATTTACACTTAGTCAATTATTTCTACTTCTAAATTAAAACCATTACTATGATATTTCAACTTCAGTAAAACCTGCAGTCAATCCCATTAGGAGTTTATTCTGTAATTCTACTTTAGTTTATCAAGCAATACTTTCGAATGACATCACACTAACCGACCATACCCAATTTATAAACAATATATTACCTCCTGTTAGAAAAGTCAACTACAGTAGTTGTTCGAGAATATGTTTGGTATTGAAACGGAAAAGCTTATTGTACCATATGCAAATTCAAACCAGTATCTCAGTTTTACCAGCCAATTGTAATTACCAATAACAAACATTAGTTATAATTTTTATAAGCTGCATCAACAAACTGAGACAATCCATAAGTACAGATCAAATATTGAAGTAAAAATGGAGACTTATTGAAAATCATAAAGTTGGGTCAAACAATTCCTAGTACTATCCCCACAATCCCCAACCAGTGGAAACAGTTGAACTTCATCTGCACTGTTTTTCCCTGTTAATATCTTGAGTACCTCAATTGGATCAGCCCTTCTAAATTTTAGAGAAAACAAACCTATTTTAAATCCTCATAACCTAATATTTGAGAGAAAACGTTTTTGCATAATGAGTGGCTAGATCTGGAATTCACTGCCTGGAAATGCAGTGACGGTAGGTTCAATTAAGGTATTCACAGGACATCAGGTGACTATTTGAACAGTAACAATGTGCAAAGCTATGGGAGAATGGCAGGGTAGTGTGACTAAGTCATTATGCTCATTGGACAGCTGGTGCTGTAACATTGGGCTGAATGACCTCCTTCTGCTCTGTAACACTTCTGTGCATTCATAATTCTCCTGTTTGGTGGGGTAGTAATTAGCTGAATTGAATTTCTCCAATTTTTTTTAAATGGAGAAGACATACTGGGACAATTTCTCCCTCAATAAAATCAAAAAATGCTGTAAATACTGGAATGCTGGTTAGTTTCTGCAGAATTTCTGGCGTCTGACCTCTTCGTGCAGCTCACACTGGCTGCCCCAACTCAGTTTTTGATCAACAATGACACATGCCATTGAATGTAAAGGAGAGATGGTTTGATTCTCTCTTGTCGGTGCATAATTTGAACATTACTTGAATATTGCTGTATAATTTAAGTATAATACATCTTTACCGTTAATTTATACCATAATCCTTCTATATGCCATGGTAGAAACAAATATTTCCAGAAATAATTGGAAGATTTATTCAATTTTAAGGCATAAATCTGCCTTCTAACCACATTCTAACTGCTTCATCAATGACTTTCCTTCCATGAGACACTCAGAAGGGGGAATGTTTGCACATTATCCAACACAATTTGTAAGTCCTCAGATACTGAAGCCACCCAAGTTCAAATGTAGCAACCTCTTATTATCTCTGATAAATAACACCTAAATTTGGGGTAAATGCCCCTATAACTTAATATTTCCAACTTTAGATGAATACTTATTTTGTAATCTGTTGAAGTAGATTTACCATCTAAATTTACTAGATCAACTGCTATGCCACTAACGGTGACTTAAATCTGTGAATAGGAAAATGATTAGAAAGAACACTGACCAAATTGTAAACTATCAAAGAGTTTTCCCAGCTCAAAGCCTGTATTGATTGAGCAGAATCGGTGACCTAGAGTTAATTTAACAGTACCTTCAGTACATTCACTGCTAACTATCCATACAGACTTATCACATATTGACGACAATGCCACAAAAGACAGCCATCAGGCAGTGGAGGATTATGAAAGTCAGAAATGAACAAACATATTGGGTGGTAGAAAGGAGAAAATTAGCAGCTGGGCTATAAGATCTACCATAATAGCAAAAATAATGCCTGAGGCTAAGCTCTCCAGAGACATTGCTGCACAATTTTCAGCTGGCAAAACGAGAGACTCAGACTCTGGACCAAGGTAAAAGGAAATTTTCCTTTAAGCCTTTGAAAATCTCACCACTTGAAGCCTCAAGATTGCTCCATTGAAGTTTTAACATCCAAGTAAAGAAATATCAGGGCCAAAGTTTGAATCAAACATAAATAGAAGTTTAAAATAATAATCAGTGCAAGGTTAATAAAAAACTGAAATGTTCAGAAATTGTTCACTTAAAAATATTTAAGTACTTAAAATTTTTAAAAGGCACTAGAATTTACCAATGCTCTCCAAAAAGGTTGAAAACCTTTTATTAAATATAACGAAGTCTTACCTTCCTCAGTCATGCCACAAAAATTATGCTATTTAGTGGTACAGTGCAGTACGGCCCTTCGGCCCTCGATATTGCGCTGACGTGTGAAAATAATCTGATGCCCATCTAACCTACATCGTTCCATTATTACCCATGTATATGTCCAATGCCCACTTGAATGCCCTTAACGTCAGCGAGTCTACTACTTTTGCAGGTAGGCTGTTCCATACCCCTAATACTCTGAAGAAACTACCCCGATACCTGTCCAAAAACTTTAATTTGAGTGGTGATAGATATGTCCCTTTGCGTTAGCCTTCACCATCCGAGGAAAAAGTCTCTCACTGTCCACCCTACCTAATCCTCTGATGATCTAATACGTCTCGATTAAGTCACCTCTCAACCTTCTTCCCTCCAATGAAAACAGCCTCAGTTCCCTCAGTCTTTCCTTGTAAGGCCTCCCTTCCATACCAGACAATATCCTAGTAAATCTCCTCTGACCCTTTACCAAAGCTTCCACATCCTTCCTATAATGCGGTGACCAGAACTGCATGCATAACTCCAGGTGTGGCCTTAGCAGTGCCTTGTACAGCTGAAGCATGACCTCGTGGCTCCAAAACTCAATCCCCCCACCAATAAACAGCAACGCACTATATGCCTTCTTAACAACCCTATCAACCTGGGTGGCAACTTTCAGGGATTTATGCACCTGGACACCGAGATCTTTCTGTTCATCTACACTACAAGAATTTTACCATGAGCTCAGTACTCTGCTTTTCTGTTATTGCTTCCAAAGTGAACTACCTCACATTTTTCCACATTAAATTCCATTTACCACTTCTCAGCCCAGCTCTGCATCTTATCTATGTCCCTCTGTAACCCAAAACAGTCATAGAGATGTACAGCATGGAAACAGACCCTTCGGTCCAACCCGTCCATGCCAACCAGATATCCCAACCCAATCTAGTCCCACCTGCCAGCACCCGGCCCATATCCCTCCAAACCCTTCCTATTCATATACCCATCCAAATGCAATTGTACCAGCCTCCACCACTTCCTCTGGTAGCTCATTCCATACACTTACCACCCTCTGCGTGAAAAAGTTGCCTCTTGGGTCTCTTTTAAATCTTTCCCCTCTCACCCTAAACCTATGCCCTCTAGTTCTGGACTTCCCAACCCCAGGGAAAAGACTTTGCCTATTTATCCTATCCATGCCCCTCATAAATGTTGTAAACCTCTATAAGGTCACCCTTCAGCCTCCGACACTCCAGGGAAAACAGCCCCAGCCTGTTCAGCCTCTCCCTGTAGCTCAGATCGTCCAACCCTGGCAACATCCTTATAAATCTTTTCTGAACCCTTTCAGGTTTCACAACATCTTTCCGATAGGAAGGAGACCAGAATTGCATGCAATATTCCAACAGTGGCCGAACCAATGTCCTGTACAGCCGCAACATGACCTCCCAACGCCTGTACTCAATACTCTGACCAATAACGGAAAGCATACCAAACGCCTTCTTCACTATCCTATCTACCTGTGACTCCACTTTCAAGGAACTATGAACCTGCACTCCAAGGTCTCTTTGTTCAGCAACACTCCCTCGGACCTTACCATTAAGTGTATAAGTCCTGCTAAGATTTGCTTTCCCAAAATGCAGCACCTCACATTTATCTGAATTAAACTCCATCTGCCACTTCTCAGCCCACTGGCCCATCTGGTCAAGATCCTGTTGTAATCTGAGGTAACCCTCTTCGCTGTCCACTACACCTCCAATTTTGGTCTCATCTACAAACTTACTAACTGTACCTCTCATGCTCGCATCCAAATCATTTATGTAAATTACAAAACGTAGAGGGCCCAGTACCGATCCTTGTGGCACTCCACTGATCACAGGCCTCCAGTCTGAAAAACAACCCTCCACCACCACCCTCTGTCTTCTACCTTTGAGCCAGTTCTGTATCCAAATGGCTAGTTCTCCCTGTATTCCATGAGATCTAACCTTGCTAATCAGTCTCCCATGGGGAACCTTGTCGAATGCCTTACTGAAGTCCATATAGATCACATCTACTGCTCTGCCCTCATCAATCTTCTTTGTTACTTCATCAAAAAACTCAATCAAATTTGTGAGACATGATTTCCCACGCACAAAGCCATGTTGACTATCCTGAATCAGTCCTTGCCTTTCCAAATACATGTACATCCTGTTCCTTAGGATTTCCTTCAACAACTTGCCCACCACGGAGGTCAGGCTCACTGGTCTATAGTTCCCTGGCTTGTCCTTACCACCCTTCTTAAACAGTGGCACCATGTTTGCCAACCTCCAGTCTTCCTGCACCTCACCTGTGACTATCGATGATACAAATATCTCAGCAAGAGGCCCAGCAATCACTTCTCTAGCTTCCCACAGAGTTCTTGGGTACACCTGTGGCTCCAAACAAAGGCCGCCTTGCTGATCTTTGAGGGGCCCTATTCTCTCCCTAGTTACCCTTTTGTCCTTAATAGATTTGTAAAACCCTTTTGGATTCTCCTTAATTCTATTTGCCAAAGCTATCTCATGTCCCCGTTTTGCCCTCCTGATTTCCCTCTTAAGTATACTCCTAGTTTCTTTATACTCTTCTAAGGATTCACTCGATCTATCCTGTCTGTCCCTGACATAAACTTCCTTCTTTTTCTTAACCAAACCCTCAATTTCTTTAGTCGTCCAGCATTCCCTATAGCTACCAGTATATTCCTTTCACCCTGACAGGAATATACTTTCTCTGGATTCTTGTTATTTCATTTCTGAAGGCTTCCCATTTTCCAGCTGTCCCTTTACCTGCGAACATCTGCCTCTAATCAGCTTTTGAAAGTTCTTGCCTAATACCGTCAAACTTGGCCTTTCTCCAATTTAGAACTTCAACTTTTACATCTGGTCTATCCGTTTCCATCACTATTTTAAAACAAATAGAATTATGGTCGCTGGCCCCAAAGTGCTCCCCCACTGACACCTCAGTCACCTGCCCTGCCTTATTTCCCAAGAGTAGGTCAAGTTTTGCACCTTCTCTGGTAGGTACATCCACATACTGAATCAGAAAATTGTCTTGTACACACTTAAGAAATTCCTCTCCATCTAAATCTTTAACACTATGGCAGTCCCAGTTGAAGTTAAAATCCCCTACCATAACTACCCTATTATTCTCACAGATAGCTGAGATCTCCTTACAAGTTTGTTTCTCAATTTCCCTCTGACTATTGGAGGGTCTAAAATACAATCCCAATAAGGTGATCATCCCTTTCTTATTTCTCAGTTCCACCCAAATTACTTCCCTGGATATATTTTCAGGAATATCCTCCCTTAGCACAGCTGTAATGCTATCCCTTATCAAAAATGCCACTCCCCCTCCTCTTTTGCCTCCCTCTCTATCCTTCCTGTAGCATTTGTATCCTGGAACATTAAGCTGCCAGTCCTGCCCATCCCTAAGCCATGTTTCCGTAATTGCTATGATATCCCAGTCCCATGTTCCTAACCATGCCCTGAGTTCATCTGCCTTCCCTGTTAGGCCTCTTGCATTGAAATAAATGCAGTTTAATTTATTAGTCCTACCTTGTCCCTGCCTGCCCTGACTGTTTGACTCACTTCTGTTCTCAGCTGTACCCGTCTCAGATCGATCTCTTTCCTCACTATCTCCCTGGGTCCCACCCCCCACCTTACTAGTTTAAATCCTCCCAAGCAGTTCTAGCAAATTTCCCTGCCAGTATATTAGTCCCCTTCCAATTTAGGTGCAATCCTTCCTTCTTGTACAGGTCACTTCTACCCCAAAAGAGATTCCAATGATCCAAAAATGTGAATCCTTCTCCCATACACCAGCTCCTCAGCTATGCATTCATCTGCTCTATCCTCCTATTCCTGCCCTCACTAGCTCGTAGCACTGGGAGTAATCCAGATATTACTACCCTTGAGGACCTCCTTTTTAAAATTCTACCTAACTCTCTGTAATCTCCCTTCAAGTCTCAACCTTTTCCCTTCCAATGTCGTTGGTCCCAATGTGGACAATGACCTCCTGCTGGCCCCTCTCCCCCGTGAGAACATTCTGCACCCTCTCTGAGACATCCTTGATCCTGGCACCAGGGAAACAACACACCATTCTGCTTTTTCTCTGCTGGCCACAGAAACATCTGTCTGTACCTCGGACTACAGAATCCCCTAACACAATTGATCTCTTTGAAGCCGACGTACCCCTTGTTGCATTAGAGCCAGTCTCAATACCAGAAACTTGCCTGTTTGTGCTATGTTCCCCTGAGAATCCATCACCCCCTACATTTTCCAAAACAGCATATCTGTTTGAAATGGGTATATCCACAAAAGACTCCTGCTCTAGCTGCCTACCTCTCTTTCCCTTCCTGGAGTTAACCCATCTATGTGACTGTATCTCAGACTTTCCCCCCTTTCTATAACTGCCATCCATCACATACTGTAGCTGTTGCAAATTCCTCATCGCTTCTATTTGTCTCTCCAACTGATCCATTTGATCTGATAAGATTTGCATCCAACAGCATTTATGGCAGATATAATCCGCAGTAACCCTTAAACTCTCTTTAAACTCCCACATCTGACAAGAAATACATATCACCTCAAAGGTCATTTTTGCTCCTTCACAATCTGCAGACCCAGAAAATAACACCGTCTTATTCCTCTACAAGCACTGCCCCAGCTTAAAATATAAGCCATAGCTATTAATTTAAGTTTAATCAAGAGACTTATCTCCAAAAACATATAATCAAGAAAGAATCCACTGTACCCACTACTGCACCCTTTCTATTGGATAGACTCAAAGCAACAATTAACTTATCTGATTCTGTGCTGTGAACTTCGCCCACCAGTTCCTCCAAGATTCTTCGGCACTATCCACAACTCTACCTACCTTAATGTCATCCGCAAATTTGCTAACCCATCCTCCTATACCCACAAAAATGACAAACAGCAGTGACCCCAAAACAGATCCTTGCGGCACACCACTGGTAACTGAGTTCCAGGATGAACACTTCCCATCAACCACCACCCTCTGTCTTCTTTCAGCTAGCCAATTTCTCATCCAATTCGCTAAATCACCTTTTTGGTATCCTCTAAGAGAAGACACTCTTTCTCATTACTGTATTAAATGTATGACCCCTTATTCTGAGATCATGTCCTCTAGTCCCGAACAAGGGGAAACAACCTTTCTGCACTGCCTTGTCAAGTCCCCCAAGAATCTTCAATAACGTCGCCCCCTCATTCTTCTAAACTCCAAGGAGTATAGGTCCAACCTGCTCAAGTGCTCCATTTAAGACATGCACCCTACCCCCCTCCCCCTTCCCCCCCGAATCTGGGATCAATTAGCGAACCTTCGAAGGAAAAAGACTGATGAAGGCTGAATGGTATACGTTGTCTATATGGACTTTGACAAGGTTCACATGGTCGACTGATTAGCAATGTTAGATTACTTGGGATTCAGAGTGACCTAGCCAGCTGGATACAGAATTGTCTCGAAAACAGGAAACAGAGGGTGGTGCTGGAGGATTGTTTTACAGACTAGAGGTCTGTGATTAGCAGTGTTCCACAGGGATTGGTAATGGGTCCACTTTGTTTGTCGATTATGAATGATTGGATGAGAATGTAGGGCACGTGATTAGTAAGTTTGTGGATGTCACCAAAATTTGCGGTTTAGTGAACCGTAATGTAGGTTATCTAATATTACAAAGAGAACCTGATAAATTGAGTCAATGGGCTGAGGAGTAGCAGATGGAGTTTAATTTGGATAAATGCGAGGTATTGCATTTTGGTGGTAAGGTCCCAGGTGGTGCTGTAGGACAGAGAGACTTAGGGGTTCAGCTCCATAATTCTTGGAAATTTGCATCTCAGATAGACAGAGTGGTTAAGAACGTGTTTAGCATGCTTTCCTTCATTCCTCAGACCTTTTGAGTATAGGAGTTGGAATGTCATGTTGAGGTTGTACGGGACCTTTGTGAGGTCTCTTCCAGAGTAGTATGTGCAGTTCTGGTCACCCTGCTATAGGAAGGATATTATTAAATTCAGTCGAGCTCAGAATAGATTCACCAGGATGTTGCTGGGGATGGAGGATCTTAGTTACAAAGATAAGCTGGGATTTTTTCCACTGGAGCATAGGAAGTTATGGGGTGACAGATAAGGTGAATAGTCAGACTATTTTCCATAGAGTGCAAGAGTTCAAAACCAGGGGCATATTTCTAAGGTGAAAGGAGAAAGATTTAAAAAGGACATGCAGGGCAACATTTTTTTTTTTAAACACAGAGGGTGCTTCATGTGTGGAATGAACTGCCAGAGGAAGTGGTGGATACGGGTACAGTTAGAACATTCAAAAGACTTTTGGATAAATACATGAATAGGAAAAGTTTGGAGGAATATGGGCCAAACACAGGCAAGTGGGACTAATTTAGCTTAGGAACATGGTCAGCATAGATTAGTCTGACTGAAGGGTTTGTTTCCATGCTGTATGACTCCATAATTATGACTGCCTTCAATGCCAGTATATCTTTCCAGCAGTTGTCTGACTTGTGCCTTGCCTCGTTTTAGCAAGACTCCCACCTACTTTTACACACCATTTCCTTTAAAATAAAAGCCAACATTCCATTTGCTTTCCTATTACCTGAAATTGGATGCTAGCTTTTTGTGCACAAGGACTTCCAAATTCTCATGTGCTGTAGCTTTCTGCAGTCTTTTTTCATTTAAACAATATTAAGCTCTTCTATTTGAAATGTCAATGTACATAACTTCATATTTTCCCATATTATATTCCATCGGCCAAGTTTTTGCTCACTTGCTTAACCTGTCTGTGTCCCAGATTCAATCTCATCACTTACCTTTCCATCTGTTTTTGCATCTGTAAATATGGCTCTAGTGCATTCTCTTTCATTAATATGCATTCCAATTCATTAATATATATTGTAACAAATTGTGGCTCCAGCACTGATCTCTGTCGAACTTCATTAGTCACAGATCGCCATCCTGAAAATGCCGAACTTATCCTAACTTTCTGTCCTCTATTAGTTAACCAATCCTCTATCCATGCTAAGATACCACCTCCAACACCATGGATTTTCCTCGTAAGTAGGCTAACTTGTAGTAGCTTATCAAACATCTTCTGAAAAATCCAAAAATGATATCCAATGTTTTCCCTTTATCTAATCATGTCTGCTACCTCATAAAAACAAATTGAAAAAATTTGTCACGCATGATTTCACCTTCTCCTAAGTTTCTTCTTAGCCTTCTCAAACAGTCACAGAGATGTACAGCACAGAAACAGACCCTTCAGTTCAATTTGTCCAGGCCGACCAGATATCCTAACCTAATCTAGTCCCATTTGCCAGTACATTTTTCTCTAAAGATGTATTTAAATGTTGTAATTGTACCAGCCTCCACCAATTCCTCTGGCAGCTCATCCCATACATGCACCACACCCTGCGTGAAAAGGTTGCCCCTCAGGTCCTTTTAAAACTTTCCCCTCTCACCCTAAACCTATGCCCTCTAGGTCTGGACCCCTCACCCCAGGGAAAAGACCTTATCTATTTATTCTGTCCATGCCCATCATGATTTTATAAACCTCTATAAGGACACCCCTCAACCTTCGATGCTCCACGGAAAACAGCCCCAGCCTACTCATCCTCTCCCTATAGCTCAAATCCTCCAACCCTGGCAACATCTTTAAGTATTTTCTGAACCATTTCAAGTTTCACAACAGCCTTCTGATAGGAAGGAGACCAGAAATGCATACAAGTGGCCTAACCAATGCCCTGTACTGCTGCATCACGACCTCCTAACACCTATACTCAATACTCTGCCCAATAAAAGAAAGCGTACCAATTGCCTTCTTCTGCTCTGCCCTCATCAATCCTCTTCGTCACTTCTTCAAAAAAAAAATCAATCAAGTTCATGAGACATGATTTCCCATGCACAAAGCCATGCTGACAATTCCTAATCAGTCCCTGCCTTTCCATACATAAATCCTGTCCCTTAGGATTCCCTCCAACAACTTGCCCATCACCGATGTCAGGCTCACCAGTCTATAGTTCCCTGGCTTTTCCTTACCAGCTTTCTGAAATAGTGGCATCATGTTAGTCAACCTCCCGTCTTCTACCACCTCACCTGTGACTATCGATGATACAGATATCTCAGCAAGGGGCCCAGGAATCACTTTCCCAGTTTCCTACAGTGCTCTTGGGTACACCTGATCAGGTCCTGGGGATTTATCCACCTTTAACCGTTTCAAGACATCCAGCACTTCCTCCTCTGTAATCTGGACATTTTGCAAGATGTCACCATCTATTTCCCTACAATCTATATCTTCCATATCCTTTTCCACAGTAAATACTGATGCAAAATATTCATTTAGTATATCCCCCATTTTCTGTGGCTCCAAACAAAGGCCGCCTTGCTGATCTTTGAGGGGCCCTATTCTATCCCTAGTTATCCTCATCCAAAGGCATGCCCGGAGTTCATCTGCCTTCCCGGTTAGACCCCTTGCACTGAAATAAATGCAGTTTAATTTATCAGTTTTATTTTGTTCTCTGCTTTGTTCCGGTCTGTCTGACTCACTCCTTTTCCCAACTGTACCAGTCTTAGATTGATCTCTTTCCTTACTATTTCCCCGAGTCCAACACCCTCCCCCACCACCTTACTAGTTTAAATCCTCCAGGAGCAGCTCTAGCAAATCGCCTTGCCAGCATATTAGTGCCCCCCCCCCAATTCAGGTGCAACCCGTCCTTCTTGTACAGGTCACTTCTACCCTAGAAGAGATTCTAATAGTCCCAAAATGTTATCCCTTACCCCCTGCACCAATTCCTCAGCCAAGCATTCATCAGCTCTATCCACCTATTCCTTACTAGCTTGTAGCACCGGGAATAATCCAGATATTACTACCCTTGAGGACCTCCTTCTTAAATTCCTGCCTAACTATACTCTCCCTTCAGAATCTCATCCTTTTCCCTTCCTATGTCATTAGGTCCAATGACCTCCTGCTGTTCCTTCTCACCTTTGAGATATCTTTGATCCTGGCACCAGGGAGGCAACACCATTCTGATTTTTCACTGCTTGTTGCAGAAACGTCTGTCTGTGCCTCTGACTAGAGAATCCCCTAAAACAATCAATCAATTGCTTGGAACCCGACATACCCCTCATTACATTTGAGCCAGTCCCAATGCCCAAAACTTGGCTGTTCGCGCTACATTCCTGAGAGTCCATCACCCCTTACATTTTTCAAAACAGCATATTTGTTTGAGATGGGGATAGCCACAGGAGAATCCTGCACTACCTCCCTACCCCTCCTACCTTTCCTGGAGTTAACCCATCTACCTGACTGTATCTGTGACTTTTTTCCCTTTCTATAACTGCCATCCATGACACCTCCAGCTCTTGTAAATTCCTCATTGGAACAGCAGTTAGAGGCAACCGAGCCATGCGATCTGATAGGATTCGCAACTAAACACACTTCCTACAGGCATAATCATCAGTAACATGGAAGCTCTCCCTAATCTCCCACATTCAATAGGAAGAGAACATCACCCTACTAAAGGTTATCTTTGTTCCTTCACAATCTACAGGCTTAGAAAATAGTACCGTCTTATTGCTCTAAAACGAATGTGGTTCCTGAACTGCACCCAATACTCCCATGGAGGTCTCACTAAAACAAGATCAGCATAACTTCCTTGCTTCCACACTTAATGCCTCTATTAATAAAGTCTAACATATGTATGCTTTATTAACTGCTCACTGCAATCATCCTGCCACCCTTCATAGCTTATGTACATCGCCTAGATCTCTGCTCTATCCTTTAGAATAGAGCCCTTTGTTTTATATTGCATCTCTATCTTCTGTCTTCAAAAATGTTCAGCTCACACTTCTTTGTATTGAACTTTGTCTGTCATCTATTTGCTTCCTACACCAAACTGCTAAATGTATTTTTCAAGTTCTGTACCATCCTCGTCATATTTTACAAAGCTTCCAAGTTTCACATCATCCACAAGTTTTGAAAGTGTCCACTGCACACTTGGATCATCCGTACAGGTCTGGAAATTGCAAATCCAACTTCTGGGGAACTCCAGTAGACTCGACCTTTCATTTGTCTCAAACAATATCCACTAACCAGTATGCTTTGTTTCCTTTGCTCAACCAATTTTGTATCCATGTTGCGAGAGACTTTTTTTATTCAATGAGCTATAATTTTATTTCACAGGTCTGTTGTGTGACATCATATTGAATGCCTTTTGGAAGTCCATTTTCAGCCTATGAACAGCATTACATTCAACAATACTTTCTTTTATCTCTTCAAAAAACTTTAGCAAGTTGTTGTGGTTCTGTTCACCGAGCTGGAAATTTTTGTTGCAAACGTTTCGTCCCCTGTCTAAGTGACATCCTCAGTGCTTGGGAGCCTCCTGTGAAGCGCTTCTGTGGTGTTTCCTCCGGCATTTATAGGGCTTCACAGGAGGCTCCCAAGCACTGAGGATGTCACCTAGACAGGGGACGAAACGTTTGCAACAAAAATTTCCAGCTCGGCGAACAGAACCACAACAACGAGCACCCGAGCTACAAATCTTCACCCAAACTTTGAACTTTAGAAAGTTAGTTCAACATGATTTTCCCTTAAGAAATTCATGCTAGCTGTTCCTAATTAGCTCAGGACTTTCTATCTAATTATAAATTCTATCCTGAATTAGGGTAGAAGTTTATACACCACTAAAGTCAAATTGACTGGTCTATAATTGTTGGGTTTATGCGTACAATCTTTTTTGAAAAGGTGTTACATTTGCAGTTCTCTAGTCCTTGGCATCACCCCAATTCTTGAGAAAATTGGAAGATTATTACCAGTACTTTTACTGTTTCCATTCTCACTTTCTTCAATTTCCATAGACGTTTCTTATCTAGTCTAAGTGCTTTAACAACTTAAAGAAACAAGTGGCCTATCCAAGAACTCCTCGATCAATTTTCCAATAACAGAGATTTCTCCTCTGCCACCATGATCTGGCAGCATACCTTTCCTTAGTAAAGACAAATGCAAGCATTTATTTAACACCTCAGCCATGCCCCCAGTATCCTCGTTAAATTCCCTTTTTGGTCCTGAATTAGCCTACACCCTTCTTTACAGTAATTTTGCTACTGATATGAAAATTTTGGGATTCCCTTTTATAGTAACTGTTTTTCTTTTCCATAATCCCTCTTTGCTGCTCTTAATTACTTTTTCATCTCCCTTCTGAACTTTGGCATCAGCTTGATTCTGAATCATATTTACTACCCAACACCTGTCATAAGCATACTTTTCATAATCATTATCTACTGTTTCATCCAGGGAGCACTAAGTACATTTGTGCTACCTTTCCCCTTTGACAGAATGTATCTCAAATGAATCTGAAACATCTCGGGGACATCTGGTTCTTCCTTACCACCAGTCTTTTCAACCCCTCTGCTATCTCTAATGTGTCAGACTGCTTATCTGATATCCTGTATTGACACGCATGAATTTCCCACATGAAATATTGGAAAGACTGAAGCCGTTTATCAGACCCAATAAACTCTGTTCAATCACCATCATTTCCATCCATCGTTTTTGCAACTGAAGTTGAAGCAGACTGCTCATGACTTCAGTGTAATTTTGACCACAAGATGAGCCTTCAGTCCCTATGACTGTTTATTTCGATTTCTATTGTACACCTATCTCTGCCCTTGCTTCAACTCTTCTACTGTTGAAGCCATCAACTATGTCTTTGTTATCTCTGGACCTGACTGTCCCAATGCACTCATGGTTGGACTCTTACTTTCCATCCTTGATGACCTTGAAGCCATAGAAAGATTTGCTGCCCATTCACTAATTCGCACCAAATACCATTTACCCATCAACTGTGCTCACTCACCTACATGGCTCCCACTTAAATGATGCTTTGATTTTAAAATTCTCATCCTTGCTTTCAAATCTCTTCATGATGCACCACTTCCCTATTTCTGTAAACTCTGGCAGCCTCATAATGATCCAAACTCTGTTACTCTACTTACACAACTGATTGTAATCACTCCAAACATTGAAGGCAATCCCTTCAGCAGCCTAGAATCTAACATCTGGGATTTCCTCACACTGTGCACCTCTTCCCACTTCAGATTTTCAGAAGGTGTTTGATAAGGTCTCCCACCAGAGGTTAGTTAGAAAAATTAAAGAATGTGTTAGGAAGTAATTTACCAGCTTGGATTATTGGTTGGTCAACATAAAACAGAGTAGGAAGACATGGATTGTTCACACATTAGCAGGCTGAGACTAGTGGGGAACAACAGGAGTCAACATTCAGGCCACAGCTATTCTGATTTGGAGGTGAAGACCAAATGTAATATTTCCAAATTTATGAATGATACAAAGCTAAGGGGGAATGTGTATCATGAGGAAGCTGTAAAGAAGTTTCAGGAGGATTGGAACAGGCTTAGTGAATGAGCAGGAACACGGCAGTTGAAACATAATGTGATAAAATGTGAGGTTATCCAGTTTGGCAAGAGAAACAAGCTTGTAAAGCATTTTGAAATAGTATGAGGTTGGAAAGTGTAGATGTACAAATGGACCTAGGTCCTTGACAATAAATCACTGAAAGCCCAGGTGCAGGTACAGCAAACTATTAGAAAAGCTAATGGAATGTTGTTGCCTTATTCAAAGAGGATTAAAGTACAGAAGCTTGAAAGTCTTGTTCCAATTGTGTAGGAGCTTAGTTAGACTGCACCTGCATTATATGTGGTTTTGCTCTCCTTACCTCAGGAAAGACAGAGGGAGCGCAATGAAGGTCCACCATACTTGTTCTCAGGATGACAGAACTGTCCGAGAATTAGCATGGGCAAAACTGGTCTGTATTGCAAATTTCTCGAGAATGAGAGGTGATCTTATTAAAATTTACAAATTAGTTAAAAGGGTAAATACAGGTAAGATGGTTCCATGGTTGAGTCGTCTAGAATTGGAGGCACAAATTAGGTCCAAATGAGGAAAATCTTTTTTACTAAGAAGGTTGGGAATCTTTGTAATTCTGATTATCAATTGTTTATAGGGTTATGGAATTGAGTGGGTAAAAGAAGCGTTTGATCAGCCATTAATGCATCAAATGGCAGTGCTGATGGATGCTTGATAAATGAATGGCCTACTCCTGTTCCTATGTTACAAAATTTCTCTGCCTCTGTATCTCCCTTTTGCCCTTTAACACATTTCTTAAAACTTAGTTATTTGACTTCTTCGCAGCTGTCTTCCCTCTCTGCTACACCTCTTCTGCTTTATCTTCTTCATCATTTTTTCTTTAACTTGATGCGTTGGAACATGCCGCCAGATACCACTGCAGGCTGCAACTGGGGCTTGAGTTGCAGACAAAATAAGATTCTTAGCAGCTCACGTCCCTGTCCTCAATCACTCATGCTCCTCCTCTGTCTCCTGCTCATGTACTCCACCTCTGAACCTTCTACCTTCTCTATTTTCTATCATGCCTTAATTAAATCAATAACTTTGGAGCGATCTGCTCCAATCCTGCATCCGTTCTCTCTAACTTGAATCCACATTGGCAAGAATTGGTCTTTTTTGTTGGGACATAAATTTTAAAAATGCCCAAAATGAAAGTGAAACATAGCAAGTTAGTCAAGAAGATACATTGATAAGCACTTCTAGTCTTTGGAGGTCAGGAATTGCATGTTGCCCTTTTGAAAGTTGAGAACTTGGAAGAGTTCAAGTTCATGACTAAGGTTGAAATGATTAAAACAGAAGGCTAGCTAAATTGGGACAAAAGATTAGGTGAGGGCAAACTTGAAAATAGTAAAAATTCAAGAAGAGGGGAGGCAACAGCTGAGTGGTATCATCATTGGACTGTTAACCCAGAGACCCAGGTAATGTTCTGGAAACCCGTGCTCGAATCCCACCATGGCAGATATAAAAAAAAAACTGGAATTAAGTGTTTAATGATGCTGGTGAATCCATTGTTGATTGTTGGAAAAACCCATCTGTTTCATTAATATTCTTTAGGGAAGGAAAATTGTCATGCTTACCTGGTTTGGCCTCGACTTGACTCCAGAGTTAAGTGTCCTCTGGGTAATTAGGGATGGACAATAAATGCTGGCCTAGTTAGCGATGTCAAGGTCCCAAGAATCAATAAATAAAAAAGTGAAGTTCAGAGAAAAATAAAACAAATTTCACAGTGAAATATAGAGAAAAGAAGTGATGACATATTTGAAGTTTAAAAAGGAGCTGAAGGAAGCTTTGAGAAGCAATGACTTGAGTAGTCTGGCTAAAATTTATATTAAAAAGATGAGCTACATATTAAGTTTTATCTTTGACCATTGTAGTTTACTTTCCACCAATGACAAAATATGTCATCCAACGCAAGTTTAGAAAGAGGACAATATAGGAGGATGTCACATTCTAAGCTGAGGCACTGCACTGAGGCAATTCAATTTCCCAAAAAGATAAAAAAGTTTTCTACTACCTTACTTTGATAGGATATCAATAGCAAGCATTCTGCATTGTCTATAAATTACCTAAACATAGATAAGAAATAAAATTCCAAATACTCTTTTTATTGAGTTCGTAATGCTAGTATAACAAACACTGAAAACTCAGAAGGTGATAGCTACTTCTTCCCACATTTCTCAAGCCAATTTTCACAAGTGTCAGCAATCATACTCAATACAATATGTTGAGCAGAACTGTAATTTAAACAGTTTACCGTGTTACTTTTTATGAGGAACAAGCTGCTATTCAAACCAATTACTTTGTGCCCTCAAGCATAAACTTATTAATAATGTTAGTTCCCACATCCAAAATTCCAGAGGATTCAGATGTGTTACAATATAAACCAAAGCAAAAGCCTTTTCATATGTTTGTGGCTGTATCACTAATTACTTAAAATGATAATACAAAATGTTTCAACAAAGAATCCATCAATGGGCACAATCTAATGCTTTGCCATCACCTGTAACTCAAGAATTTAATGTTCAGCAATGATTTCATGTTACCTTAACTTATGTTCACTAGCACCTGAGACAGTGTACAGTAGCAATGTGAAATTATGCCCAGAGTTGGAATGAGTAGATAATAAATACAAGTTACCAAATACATACTTGCTGATGTTGTGCACAATAAATAGTAAATTAAAATATTCAATGTATGATAGTGAATGCAAACAGAATACAGTACTGGCCTTTATTTCAAAGAGAGTAGAATATATAACAGGTAAATCCTGCTAAAACTATATCAGTCACTAACTAATTAGGACACACCTTGACTACTGTGAATAGGTTGGTCCCCTTATCTAAGGAAAGCTATATTGCCAGGCAGTCCAAAGAAGGTTCACTAGACTGATATAGGAAATGGAGACAATGTCTTATGAGCACAGATTGAGTAGGTTGGAGCTCAGAATATGTGGTTGCTCATTTAACCATAGATGAGGTGGAATAGCTTTTCTCTGGAGAGTAATAAATCTATGGAACTATTTCCTGCAGTGGGCTGTAGAAGCTGGACTGTTAAGTAAACCTCAACCTCATCATCTACAGGAAATAGGGCACGGACTCCCTGTGAATAAAACAAATATACTGCTCCAACGTTACTCTTCTATGTACCGCTAAGAACTACACAATCATACCATACAAATCAATGAGGAAAAAAAAGGGAAAAGGGCCAACCCTGCAAGAACACAGATTTGCGAGTTTGCATCCGTAAATGACGATAATAAAATGTATATTTAAGGCTGAGACGGACAGATTTTTAATTAGTCAGGCAACCAAAGGTTATGGAAAAAAGGGAAGAGAATGAGAATTATCAGATTAACCACAATCTCATTGAATGGTGGAGCAAACCCAAATAGCCTACATGTATTCCTATGTCTTACAGTCTTAGTTAAATGTTAAACAACATATTTGTGCAGTATTTACAGTAAGACCAGTTTGACGAAATGTTTCCAGCCATGTGTTTCTCACTGATAACCTAAATTCTCTTGATTATCATAATCTTTGATTTGTTTTATTCAAAATATTCAACTTTTAAACTGAAGTCCTTACTCGGTGTGCTTTTGATGATGACAGCCATTTACAGCAACTTGAATTAAACAATTCACTGCACAAGAAAATGTAGCATTCAATTGTTAGCCAATTATTCTTGATATGCATATTTAAATTATTTTTCTTAATCTAAAAATACAAAACTAGTACCAATAAAATGAGATTGTTGGAACAGTTAAACTGTTGGCTGTTCACACATTGTTAACCATCAAAGGAGCAGAACAGCTGAGAGCAAATAATCATACTTAGATCTCAACTTGCCAGTTTAATATTAGAGGAGTGCAGACAATCATTACCATACTGTGTGCAGTTTTGAAAGTCCAAGAAAGAACATTAAACACTTGTGATTAACGACAGCATACTCAACAACACTTTTTAAGTAACAGAAACGAAGTTTAAGGTATGAATTCAAGAATGATTTATTCTCAAATTCTGTTTCACAGGTGTTGACAAGTTTTACATGTGAAGCCTTGAAAAATCCCAGCAAAAATTTACAAATTAAATTTAAACCAGAGAAGCATGAAGTAATTGGTTTTGGTAGGAAAAACATGGACAGACAATATAAAATAATGGATACAATTCTAGGAGGAGGACTAGGAGGAACTTCTGTATAAGTATACAAGTCATTGAAAGCGAGAGGGTAAGAGTGTGGTTTTCAAAAAGTTCAGCATCCTAGGATTTCTTAATATGATGTAAGGATCCTGGACCAGACTGCAAAATTTAGGCTGGAATCTGGCTCGTGACCAGTACCTTTCCTTAGAATGACCAATTGGGATATCCAGGGCTCCTAAATTAAAACCACAAGATTCCAGTTTTGAACAAACAATGGGTGGGATTTTCCAAGTTGGATTGGAGGCCTGTGACCAGCAGTGTTACAGTGTTCAGTTCTGGGTTCTCTTTTGTTTGTCATTTATATAAATGATTTGGATGAGAATATAGAAGGCATGGTTAGTAAATTTGCAGATGACACCAAAATTGGTGGCACTGTATACAGTGAAGAAGAAGGTTTTCTAAGATTACAAAGGGATCTTGATCAAATAGGTCAATGGGCTGAAGAATGGCAGGAGTTCAATCTGGATAAATGTGATGTATTACATTTTGGTACACAAACAAGGGTAGGGCTTACAAAATAAATGGTAGAACCTTGGGTAGTGTTGTAGAACAGAAGGACCTAAGAGTGCAGGTACATAATTCTTTGAAGTTTGTGTCCCATATAGACAGGGTAGTTAAAAAGGCATTTGGCAGGCTTGCCTTCATTACTCAGTCCTTTGAGTATAAGAGTTGGGAAGTCATGTTGAGGTTGTACAGGACATTGGTGAGGCCTCTTCTGGAATACTGTGTCCAATTCTGGTTGCCCAGTTATAGGAAGGATATTATCAAGCTGGAGAGGGTTCAGAAGAGATTTACCAGGATATTCACAGGTTTGGCTGATTTGAGTTATAAACAAAGACTGGACAAGCTGGGACCTTTTCCACTGGAATATCGGAGGTTGAGAGGCGATCTGATAAAAGTTTATAAAATAATGAGGTACACAGAGTTAATGGTGGTTGGTTTTTTTTTTCCCCTGAGGATGGGGTTTTAAAGACTAGGGGAACATATTTAGGCTGAGAGGAGAGGCATTTAAAAAAGACACGGCATTTTTATTTTTTACAGAGAGGCTGGTTCGCATGTAGAATGAATTTCCTGAGAAAGTGGTGGATGTGGGTGTAAGCACGGCAGCTCAGTGGTTAGCACTGCTGCCTCACAGCGCCAGGGACCTGGGTTCAATTCCCAACTCAGGCGACTGTCTGTGCGGAGTTTGCACATTCACCCCATGTCTGTGTGGGCTTCCTCTGGGTACTCCGGTTTCCTCCCACAATCCAAACATTGTGCAAGTCAGGTAAATTGGCCTATGCTAAATTGCCCATAGTGTTAGGTGCATTAGTCAGGGGTAAATATAGGATGGGGGAATGGGTCTGGGTGGGTTACTCTTCATAGGTTCTGTGTGGAATTTTTGGGCCAAATGTCCTGTTTCCATACTGTAAGGAATCTAATCTAAATTATCCTTTTTACTAAAAAAAATTACAACATTTAAAAGACATTCGAGTAGATAGATGAATAGGAAAGGTTTGGAGAGATATGGGCCATGAGAGGCAGGTGTGACTACTTTAGTTTGGGATTACGTTTGGCATTGATTGTTTGGACCAAAGCTCTGTTTACATACTGTATGACTTTGTGACTCTGTGGCAATCACAGTCAGATAGCGTACACTGGGCGGCACGGTGGCACAGTGGTTAGCACTGCTGCCTCACAGTGCCAGAGACCCGGGTTCAATTCCCGCCTCAGGCGACGGACTGTGTGAGTTGGCACATTCTCCCCGTGTCTGCGTGGGTTTCCTTCGGGTGCTCCGGTTTCCTCCCACAGTCCAAAGATGTGCAGGTCAGGTGAACTGGCCATGCTAAATTGTCCGTAATGTTAGGTAAGGGGTAAATGTAGGGGTATGGGTGGTTTGTGCTTCGGCGGGTCGGTGTGGACTTGTTGGGCCGAAGGGCCTGTTTCCACACTGTAAAGTAATCTAATCTAAACATTTTGCCCATTAAAACAGTATTTCACAACTATGCTCTCCTTGTTCAGGTCAGTTAGGCAAAGTAAAATCATACCCCCTTTCTCAGGGCAGTAAGTGTCATTTTCTGTGATTTATATATCCAGCAGCATAGCTACACAATTGACAGCTCTTAGAAAAGAAGAGCATTTAAGACAACTGTGGGGTTAGGGTGCCAGTGGGTAGCACCCAGGTATGCTATCGAGTATTCCAAGGAGTTAGACAACGTTTTTAGGGTTAAAAGTATCAAAGGTTAAAAGAGTATGAGCTTTAAAGTTATACAGTCATATAGCATGGAAATAGACTCTTCGGTCCAACTTCTCCATGCCAACCAGTTTCCCAAACTAAACTAACCCCAAATGCCTGCATTTGGCCCATATCCCTCTAAACCTTTCCTTAAGGAAAAACTGAGAATCTGGAACCAAATTGGATAATCAGCCATGCTCAAAGGGCCTAATGGCCGACTCTGGCTCCTATATTCAGTAATTCTACATTAGGATCTTATTTCTAACACCAATAATTATAACATGGCGAATGCTCGAACAGTACACTATATAAATCAAACTGCAATTATTCAAAAGACCGATCCCTCATATTTCTCAGCGACATGCTAAATTTCCCATTGTGTTAGTGCATTAGTCAGAGGGAAATACAGGGTAGGATAATGGATGTGGATGGGTTACTCTTTGGAGGGTTTGGTATGGACTTGTTGGGCCGAAGGGCCTGTTTCCATACTGTAGGGAATCTAATCTAATCACCCCAGATGTTTATGACATGATACATCATCAAATTCCACAAGATATACAGTTCTTCACATTTGATGATCCAGTTTTGAGATTCCCTCTCACGAGCCATTCGGTCTCAACAACTCTGCTGTTCTCGATGATCATCATCCTTTCCTGTGCTTCTGCTCCTTTGGACCTTGAAACTGCACCCCGGTATTTCCTCACTGGCATAATGTTAGTTTGTTCATAGATAGCTAGTTTCACCAAGCATTTACTGCCCCTGTATTTCTATGAGCTCTAACCTTGCTCTGCTGCTGAAAGCAAATACTGCCTCTGGGCTTTTCAATCCTCACTATCTGCTGCAATTCAAATATCAATGGCAAATGGTTTCTTCTGAGCTTCCTTTGCTCCAAGGACTTCTCTGGAGCCCTGATTCTAGCACTTAGCTACCTACTAATTTAAATTTTCTTTCCCCAGGTTCTAACTGCTCTGGACTTCTCATCGAGCCCTCTACTTAGAATCCATGTTATTCTGCCTTACCAGTGGTACAGCTGAAAGCAGCACTGTCTATTTTTCTAATCAACATGTTCAGCAATGTTATTATATATCTCTGGAGCAGGTGGGACTTGAACCTGGGCCTGCTGGTTGAGGATTAGGGACACTATCATAGCACTGCACTGCCTAACAAGGATTCTACATCTTTCTCTCTCTCTCTCTCTCGACTACCTGTAACCTTAGAACTTTGCTTCAGTGACCATCAAACTGTCCTGGGTAACCAACGGGCACCCTTGCCAAACGCATTACCAAACAGAATTGCACACAGCCACATAGTAACTCTTGGAATGGTCTGTAACATAAATGTTGCCAGTAACAGATGGCGGGTTTGCAGTTAAAAATGCTTAGAAAAAGGGTTTGTCACAAGTGGCATCACAAAAGCAAGGAGGTCATATTAAACTAATATAGAACACTTGCCTCAATTGGAACAGCATGTCTCGCTCTGGGGTGACACTTTAGGAAAGACATGAAGATATTAGAGCAAGTAGAAAAGATTCATGATCATGCTTCCAGAGTGGAGAAATTTCTCAATAGTCCTACCCTTCCTGATCTGCTTGCTTTGGAGAAAAGCATAAAGATATGAAATTCATGAGCATTCTAAACAGGTGAGATAAGGAAATACTACTTCCATTGGTGAAAGAATTGAGAACAAGGGGGTACAGATTTAAAGTAATTGTTAAAAGAAGTAATGGTAACATGAAGAAAGCTGTAATTGACATACAACAAATATAAATGTGAACCATTGCAGTAGTCTTTATTTTAAAATATCATCAGCATGCAAGTAGGTATGCTTTAAACTCCCACAAATCTTCAGAATTCAACCTGTAGTCACTTGCATGATCCCTTGCAAGCAGTTATAAAGGTACCGTGAAGTAAAACATCCATTTGCAGGGTTCAAGGTTGAGGTCAGCTACCAGTGTGAATATAACAAGTCATGACTGAAAGAAGCACAGGGTGGTGGTGACGGGACAAGAAATCAACTTATGTGTTCAGCAAATATAAAATCATGATTTTTAGGGATGAAAAATGGAGTTGTTTTAGAGAATGGCTCAACTCACTATGATCTACAGTAATTAATCTGTTGAATTTCACTAATAACTGATTGATCGCAAAGAGAACTTGTAGATCTATAGTCATTGACAATATCTAATAAAATTCTTCACAGCCAAGTTTGTGAACAAATTTTCATTGACAGCTTAAGAATACAGGTAGTGGTTTGGCATAGGTTTTACTTTTAGTGTGGTATCATCTAGCAGCACTGATTTGTTTCTTTCCTTATCACACAATTAAACATTCAGCCAAATTGGAATGCTGTGTTTTGTGCGCTTAAATATTTAAGAAATTATGTGGCACTTATACAATGGAACACAATCTGGCTTGACACAGAAAATTGACATTCATTGGGTTGTTAAACAATGCCAATGCTACATCACTGATTGTAAATACAAGAAACATTGCATGACATACTTCAGAAGGCAGAGAAATGCCAGACTCTGGGCCTAAGTAAATCCTAAAACAATCACATCAATGATAATCACAAAGTAAAGCTATCTATCAAAACCTGACCTTAGAATGAATAATATAGAAATAGAGTAAGCAAGTAAAGTTGTTTACTTTTGCAGTCTATCAAGTGCTCAATGCAACAAAGGAGTTAAATGAAGGTTAGCAACCATAAAAGATGTTCAACAACATGGAGTTTCTGAGCAACCATAAAATAAAGGTGATAAGTCCTCCACATAGACAGAGTGACAGGCAAAGATTTTTAAGATACCGTGGTCTGAAAATAAATGATAGCATTATAAAGTAAGAGCCAGGAATGTAACAAATGATCCTGTGAAACTGGAACTCAAGTATTTTGACCAAGTAAATGCCACAGTCACGAAATACAGGGTATAAATTAATGACAGCTGAAGATGAAAGGGGAAGTTCTGATGAAATTATTGTTACATGGAGTGTTGTTAGAAAAGGAATACTGCAGGACAGTAAAATACAGGAATTTAAAAATACATGTTTTGAATTGTTTCTGTTTAACCTTTAAGCCTGAAGCTGCATGGCAATGTGAGGCAACTTTTTTTATTGCCTGTCCCCAATTGCCCTTGAGAAGGTGGTGAACTGTCACCTTGAACCGTTGCAGTCCACCTGCAGTGGGTTGACCCACAATGCTGTTAGGGAGGAAATTCCAGGATTTTGACCTGTTGACACTGAACAAACGGCAATAAATTTCCAAGTCAAGGTTGAGTGTGGTTTGGAGAGGAACTTGCAGGTGGTAGCGTTCCCATGTATCAGCTGCCTTTGTCCTTCTAGATGGAAGTGGTCATGGATTTGGAAGGGGCTATCTAAGGAACATTGATGAATTTCTGCAGTGCATCTTGTATCTCATACATGGTGCTGGTATGAAGCGTTAGGTAGTGGAGGGAGTGGATGTTGGGCCAATCAAGCGAGCTGCTTTGTCCTGGATGGTGTCAAGCTGGACTGCAAACAAGTGGACTGTATTCTATCACAGTCTTGACTTCTACCTTGTAAGTGATGGACTGGCTTTGAGGAGATGAGTTATCACAATATTCCTTGCTTCTGACCTGCTCTTGTAGCCACTGTGTTTATGTGGCAAGTCCATTTCTGATCAATGGTAATCCTAAGGATGTTGCTAGTGGAGAATTCAGTGTTGAGGCATGAATGTCAAGGGACAGTAGATAGATGGTGTCTTAAAGAATCATAGAGTCACGCAGCACAGGAACAGACCCTTTGGTGCAACTCAGCTGTACCGGCCGAGTTTCCCAAACTAAACTAGCCCCATTTGCCTGCATTTAGGCCATATCTCTTTAAACCTTTCCTGTTCATGTACTATACTAAATGCATTTGAAATGTTGTAACCATACCCGCAACCACCACATCCTCTGGCAGTTTGTTCCACATATCATATATCCTCTCGTGTGAAAATGTTGCCCCTCAGGTCTCTTTTAAATCTTTCTCCTCTCACCTTAAAAATATGCCCTCTTGTTTTAAACTCACTTACCCTCGGGAAAAGACCTTTGCTATTCACCTTATCTGTTCCTCATGATTTGATAAACCTCTATAAAGTCACCCCTCAACTTTGTACATTCCAGCCTATTCTAAAAACTCAAGCACTCCAGTCCTGGCAATATCCAGGTAAATCCTTTCCCTTTTGAACTCTCTCAAATTTAATAATATCCTTCCTATAGCAGGGTGACCAGAACTGTACACAGTATTTAAAGTGGCCTCACCAACGTTCTGTATGACCTCAACATGACATCCCAATTCTTATGTTCAGTGGTCTAAGCAATAAAGGCAAATGTGCTAAACACCTCCTTAACCATCCTATCTACCTGCAATGCAATTTTTAAAGAACTACATACCTGAACCCCTAGGTCTCTGTTCAACAACACTCCCCAGGACCCTATAATTAACTGTTAAAGTCCTGTCCTTGTTGTTTTACCAAAATGCAACACCTCGCATTTATCCAACTTAAACTCTATCTGCTACTCCTCAGCCCATTGGCCCAATTAATCAAGACATCTTTGTGATCTTGGATAACCTTCTTCACAGTCAACTATACCACCAATTTTGGTGTCATCAGCAAACTTACTAACCATGCCTCTTATATTCTCATCCACATTGTTTATATATTAATGAACAAACAGAAGTGAAGCCAGCAGGAGTTTCTGCGAAATACCACTGGTCATAGGTCTCCAATCTAAAAAAAACAACCCTCCACCACCACTGTGTTCTACCATCAAGCCAATTTTGTATCCAATTAACAAGCTCTCTTTGAATCCCACGTGATCTAATTCTACTAATTAGACTACTATGTGAAACCTAGCCAAACACTTTACTTAAGTTCATGTAGACATTGTATATATCCTGGGATAGGATATATCCCGGGATGGTGGTGGTGGTGAGGAGATTTCCAACTTGTTCATAAGTCCACTTATTTTTGTTCATAAGATAATCTCTCGATATCAGGGATCATCCTAGTGAACCTTCTCTGAACTGCCTCCAATGAAATGATGTCCTTCCTCAAATAAGGGATCCAAAACTGCTCACAATACCCCAGATGTGGTCTCACCAGCATCTTGTACAGTAGTAGAAAGACTTCCTTCTTATACTCCAATCTCATTCAAATAAAGGTTTACAGTACATGAGCCTTCCTGATTACCTGCTGCACCCTGTACTATTATTCCATGTTTCATGCATAAGTACTCTTAAGTCCCTTTATGGTGCAGCTTTCTGCAAATTTATTCTCGCTTCCAAAACGAACTTCACATGTTCCCACATTAATAGTCCATTTACTTGACATACCAATATCTCTCTGTAGACGGTTTGTATTCCTTTGGCAACTTGCCTTTCCAACATTATTTTTAATCTGCAAATTTGGCTAGAATATATTCACTTCCTTCCTCAAAAACATTAGCACATATTATTAACAGTTGTTATTCCATTCCCTGTGGAATCCCACTTATTACAATTTGCCAAACTGCAAAACAACCCCTTACCCCCGCTTGATATTTCCTGCCCATTACCCAATTCTCCATCCAAGCCAATGTACTACCTCCAACACCAAGAAATGTTATTTTAACCTTGAGGTACCTTGTTGAACACCTTCTGCAAGTCTAAATACAATACATTTACTGGTTCTCTTCTACCCATTTCCTTGAATAACTATAATAAATTAGTCAGATTTGGTTTCCCTTTTGTGAAGCCATGCTGACTCTGCTTGATTAGATTATGATTTCCCAAATCTGCTATTACTTCCTTAATAATTGATTCCAACATTTTTCCAAATGGTTGAATATAAAATTTCATGGGATCCAGGTGAATGTTGCAAACTGGATATAATTGGCTAAGTGGTAGGAACAAGGCATTGTGATGGATGTTCTGTGAGACTGGAAAATTGTTTCCTATGGCATTCTGCAATGCTGGGTCCTCTAAGCTTTGTGATATATAAACATAATTGGACATAGAGAGCATGAAGAAGAAATTTGTGGACAGCATAAACATTCTTAGTATGACAGAATATAGCCTTGGACTACAGGAATATATCAATGAACTGGTAAGGTGGTTAACAATTGAAAAATGTGGTTTGATGCATCTCAAAAAGGTCAAAAAAAGCAAAGAAATACTAATTAATTGGAGCACTGAGAGGTGTACAGGAACTGACTGACCTTGGAGGAAATACCCACAAATTCCAAATAGCAAATCAAGTCAAAAAGGTGGTTAAGAAAGCATGTGGAATCCTCCCCTTCCTTCACACAGGTACAGAACACACAATGATTCTACGCATCCTAATACTTTCTGCACCAATATCCTTTTTTCTCATTATTGCACTGATTTTATCCTTTAACTATGCCACCTCACCACCTTTACCTTTTTGCCTGTCTTTCCTGATGCCTGAATATCCTTGGATGTTCAATTCCCAGCTTTGGTCAACCAACATCCAAATCTCTGTAATCGCAATTACATTGTATCCAATCACAACTATTTGCACTGACAATTCATCTATCATATTGCAAATGCTCTATGCATTCAGATAAAACAACTTTAGACTTGTCTTTTCTGATGCACTTTGCTCCCACAGTTGCCTCATGGTCTTACGATAATTGCTGAAATGCATGCATACATTCATTCATTCCTTAAATATTAACCATTGCCTATCTGCTGTCATGCATTTTAATTAAGTTACCCAGTCTATTGCAAATAACTCGCTCTTCCTAATTTCTTAATTCCCTTAGATTTAGGACCCGAGTTTCAAATTGGACCAGAGTACTTCAAGTTCTATTCAAATGAAGAATGCCATTTTGTTTGGTCACGGTTTCCTGAAGGACCTCTTGCAACAAGGTTATTAATTAACCCAGTCTCATTTCACAAATCCAAACCTAGAACAGTCAGTTTCCTGGTTAGTTACTCAACATAATGGTTTAAAAAACTTTTGCACATAGTCTTCAGGAACTTATCTGTCATAGGATCATTACTAACATGGTTTGTCCAGTTACTATGTAAATTAAAGTCACTTTGATTACTGTAGTATCTTTGTTGCATGTATCTTGCATTTCCATTTCACGCCAACTTACCACAACTAACTTACCACAATTGTTTTGAGATCTATGGACAACTTTCACTAATGTTTTCTACCTCTTGTTGCTTTGATAAATGGACTGCATTCTAACTGTGGTTGGCAACTGTACAGTTTTATCATATACTTTTAGTCAGACTTCAATATATTTTAGGGGGAAAGTGAGGGCTGCAGATGCTGGAGATCAGAGCTGAAAATGTGTTGCTGGAAAAGCGCAGCAGGTCAGGCAGCATCCAAGGAACAGGAGAATCGATCTTTCGGGCATAAGCCATTCTTCAGAAATGAGGAAATATATTTTACTCCATTCTGTAAAATTAAAGGCCAACAGCCCATTTACCTTCCCTATTTGTGAATGTGGATCTAATATTTTGTGATCCACAGAAAAAGCACCCAAACTCCTTGGTGCTGCAGCTTTCTACTGTTTTCCCTACTTAAATAATAAACATCTCTTCTAGGCAAAATTCATTTCCTCACAATACATTCTATCTGCCAAGTCTTTGCCCAATATGGGCGGCACGGTGGCACAGTGGTTAGCACTGCTGCCTCACAGCGCCAGAGACCCGGGTTCAATTCCCGCCTCAGGCGACTGACTTTGTGGAGTTTGCACGTTCTCCCCGTGTCTGCGTGGGTTTCCTCCGGGTGCTCTGGTTTCCTCCCACATCCAAAGATGTGCAGGTCAGGTGAATTGGCCATGCTAAATTGCCCGTAGTGTTAGGTAAGGGGTAAATGTAGGGGTATGGGTAGGTTGCGCTTCGGCGGGGCGGTGTGGACTTGTTGGGCCGAAGGGCCTGTTTCCACACTGTAAGTAATCTAATCTAATCTAATCTAATCTAATCTAATCTAATCTAATCTAATCTAATCTAATCTAATCTTCTCATTGAAAGGACAAAATGGGAAGAGTGGCCCAATCATAACCGGCAAAAAAGAATTCAAGACAGTATTAGATCCGATAAGGAGTCATATGAAGTTGCTAGAAAAAGTAGCAAAAGAGCAGTACTGCAGGGATAAGAACACCTGCAGCTATTGTTAATATTTACAATGAACTGGACAGCGGAATACAATATATTATTTCCAAATCTGCTGATGACAAAACTATTTGGAACTGTGAGTGCTAAGGAGGATGTAAGGAACTAGTTGATTTAGATGAGTTGAGTTCATGGACAAATGAATGGCAGATCCATGGTTAGTGTGGAAAACAGAATTGCAGAGTATTATTTAAATGATGATGGATTGGGAAACATTGATGCGTAGCAAGCAGGTAGGAAGATAAATAGTATGCCGAACTTCATCGCAAGAGGTTTCGAGTGTTGGAGCAGGAAAATCTTACTACAGCTGTACAGGACCTTGGAGAGAATACACTTGTAGTATTGCTTGCAGCTTTGGTCTCCTGACCCAAGAAAATACACACTTGTTATTGAGGAAATGCAAAGAATTCAACTGGTTGATTGCTGGGTTTGCTCTGAGGAGCGATTAGTTTGACTAGGCCTGTATTCACTGAAGTTTAGAAACATATAAAATACCGAGAGGGTTAAACAGACCAGATGTAAAGTTAATGTTTTCCCTGGCCGGCGTTCTAGAAAAATGCTGAAGAATGGTGGTGGTCGCATGCAGCCCAGTCTGACACCATTTTAGTGTATAAGCTAATTCATTGAGCAATGTTGAAATTTAACAATTTTAAATGTCATGACTCCGAGTCATAGAGCTACACAGCATGGAAACAGACTCTACGGTCCAATTCGTCCATGCCAACCAGATATCCTAAATGACTCTAATCCCATTTGCCAACATTTGACCCATATCACTCTAAACCCTTTTTATTCATATACTCTTTAAATGTAGTAATTCTAACAGCCTTAATCATTTCCTAAGTTGTCCCTTTTAAATCTTTCCCCTCTCACCTTAAACGTATGCCCTCTAGTTTTGAACTCCCCTAACCTGAGGAAAAGATCTTGGCTATTCATCCTATCCATGCCGCTATGATTTTATAAACCCTCTATAAGGAAAATCCTCAGCCTCCAACACTCTAGGGAAAATAGCCCCAGCCTGTTCAGTCTCTCCCTATGGTTCAAACCTTCCAACCTTGGCAACATCCTTGTAAATCTCTTCTAAATGCTTCCAAGTTTCACAACAGCCTTCTTATAGCAGGGAGACCAGAACTGAACACAGTAATTCAATAGTGGCCTCACCAATGTCCTGTGCGAGCCCAACATGACCTCCCAACTCCTGTACTCAATGCACTAGCAAATAAAAGCAGGCATACCAAACACCTTCTTCACTATCTTGCCGACCTGCGACCACAGAAATTTTTCATTAAAGACGACCCTTAAGAACTCAACTCGATTTTTAACATTGATTCTTATGGAAATCGATCTTTCATTTAAAGTCGCAGTTGCCAAGAATACAAAGACAACTTTAAGTGAAGACTTACTGTAGGCAGAAAATTGTCTTGGTTTTATATCTTATCCAAAATAACATCTTTCATAATGTACTGTACCAGAAACATTTCAAAGCTTCGAAACTGTGCTTGAACCCAAGATCTCCTGATTCACAAAAAAGACATAAACAAATGAATCAAGTGGATACGCAATTGAATAGACACATCTGCTGATAAGAAAACTTAGATGCTCTCTACGCATCTATTAAAATATCTATATTGGCAAAGCGCATCGGTGATTATTAGCCAGAAAGCACTGTGTAACTGTATCTGTATGCTGCAGGACAATGTGTTTCTCATTGCTTCACAAATTCCAACCTGTCTACTACAAAAGTTCTCCAGTAGCTTGCACAATGTTACTTTCCGATCCAAGACATATACCTATACGACAGAGACCATGAAAATTTTTCAATTGAGCTCATCACCAAAAGCTAACACACGTGACTGAAATGTGAAATTGGCAGTAAATATGTAAGATTCATCCAAAGCCTACACTGGGACCAAATAGGTCCTAAAGCTAGAAGAGGAGGAGTACGACAGGCTACACTGTCACCAAAAATATTTCAATCTATACAAAGAACAAATATTCAGAGATTCTGATGTACTTCAATGGTAATAACTGAGGGAAGAACATAACAAATTTACGATAAAAACAAACTGCTCAGACAAAATGTCAAACTGGATTCAACACTTACTTTGCTTCTTCCTCACTGCAGATGCTGCCAGATTTGCTGAGTTTCTCCAGCACTTTCTGTCTATGTGATTTTGGAGAAGATTTGTAGCTCAGGTTGTGGATCAGGTTGTAAGTTTGCTCGCTGAGCTGACAGATTTGTTCTCAGACGTTTTGTTACCATGCTAGGTAACGTCATCAATGAGCCTCCGATGAAGTGCTGGTGGTCTATCCTGCTTGTTATGTGTGTGTGTATTGGTCTGTTGTAGTGGGCGATATCACTTCTGGTTCTTTTTCTGAGAAGTTGGATAATGGGGTCCAAATCGATGTTTGTTAATGGAGTTTCAGTTTGAACGCCAGGCCTCTAGGAATTCCCTTGCGTGACTTTGTTTAGCCTGTCCCAGTCGAACTAATGCCCCTCTTCGTTTGCGTGTATGGATACAAGTGAGTGTAAAAAACTACACCCCCTCCTCTCTTACCTCCCTTTCTGTCCTTCATGTACCATTTGTATCCTGGATCATTAAGCTTCCAGTCCTGTCAATCCCTGAGCCATGTTCCTCCCCGCCCCCCCCGCTCTCCCCACCACCGCCTCACCACCCTTACTAGTTTAAAGCCTCTCGAGCAAATCTCCCTGTCGGTATATTCGTCTCCTTCCAATTCAGGTGCAATCTGTCCTTCTTGTACAGGTCACTTCTGTCCCAGAAGAGATCTTGTTAATTTCACCTGTCTTGTGAAGTTTCTTTAAGTACGCTGTAATATGACTTATTAGCTTGGAGTCGAGTCCATTAGCACCTGTTGGTAGGTGTCGGTATCTGCGAATAGTGTATTTGCTTTTTCAGTGTATTGTGTTCTGTTCAGGACAACGGTCATGCACCCTTTGTCTGCTGGTAGGACTACAATATATCTGCCTTTTCTGAGTCCTTCCCAGGGCTTTCCTTTCCAGTGTGTTGGTATTCCCTTCTTTCTTTCTGCTTCGTGTTGGTGCTGTAGTCTGCCTGATGGCCTGCTGGATTACTTCCGTAAGTCCGTTGTCTTTCGGGGTGGATTCCAGTGCTGCTAGAAAGTCATTTTGTCTGCATCCCTATGGTTGAAGTTCATCCCTCACACTAGGACGGCTTTTTCCGTGTCTGTGAGCGGTCAGTCTGACAGGTTCTTTATCCAAGTCTCTGAATTGCCCCTGTTATTGCTATGTGTAAGCTTGAGTAGGCTTTCTTGTAGGGCTAGACTTTTCTTTGTCTTGGTCCACTGTTGTTTTGTATTGATGATTCATTCTAGCGTACTTGTCCATTCATGGTCAGTCTCATTAGTGTACAGAGTTTTTTTGGCACAAAATTTCTTATTTCTATTTGTGGAGTCAGTTGTTGGCATCATTTATCATTTCTTGTAGCATCCTGCAGCTGTTCTGTTCTTCTGCCTTGTGGGGTATTGAGAAGTGGTTTATATTTGACACATCGTGGTAGTACCTGTTTCCTGAGGCATTCGTGCATGAAGTACAGTTGTTGGCGGGTGGCACTGATCCGGATGGCGTTGGTTTCCCATCTTCGGGCTAATTTGAGCATATTGCGCCCATATGTGTTTGCAGTTTTGGAGAAGATTTGTAGGTCAGGTTGTAAGTTGGTTTGCTGAGCTAGTAGATTTGTTCTCAGACCTTTCGTCAGCATGCTAGGTAACACCATCAGTGAGTATCACTTAGAGTCATAGAGATGTACAGCACGGTCCATGTCGACCAGATATCCCAACCCAATCTAGTCCCACCTGCTGGCACCTGGCTCATCTCCTTCCAAACTCTTCCTATTCATATACCCATCTAGGTGCCTTTTTAAATTTTGCAATTGTACTAGCCTCCACCACTTCCTCTGGCAGCTCATTCCATACACACACCACCCTCTGTGTGAAAACGTTGCCCCTTAGGTCTCTTTTATATCTTTCCCCCCACCCTAAACCTATGCCCTCTAGTTCTGGTCTCCCCCACCCCAGAGAAGAGACTTTGTCTCTTTATTCTACCCTTATGATTTTATAAACCTCTATAAAGTCACCCCTCAGCCTCCTACACTCCAGGGAAAACAGCCCCAGCCTGTTCAGCCTCTCCCTCTAGATCAAATCTTCCAACCCAGGCAACACCCTTGTAAATCTTTTCTGAACCCTTTCAAGTTTCACAACATCTTTCCGATAGGAAGGAGACCAGAACTGCACACAATTTTCCAACAGTGGCCTAACCAATGTCCTGTACAGCCGCAACATGACCTCCTAATGCCTGTACTCCATACTCTGACCGATAAAGGAAAGCATAGCAAATGCCGCCTTCACTATCCTATCTAACTGCGACTATACTTTCAAGGAGCTACGAACCTGTATTCCAAGGTCTCTTTGAACAGCAATACTCCTCAGGATCTTACCATTAAGTGTATAAGTCCTGTTAAGATTGGCTTTCCCAAAATGCAGCACCTCACATTTATCTAAATTAAACTCCATCTGCCACTTCTCAGCCCATTGGCCCATCTGGGCAAGATCCCATTGTAATCTGTGGTAACCTTCTTCGCTGTCCACTACACCTCCAATTTTGGTGCCATCTGCAAACTTACTAACTATACCTCTTATGCTCACATCCAAATCATTTATATAAGTGATGAAAAGTAGTGTCCTTTAGGGAAGGAAACCAGCCATCCCTTACATGGCCTGTGTGCGACTGCATACCCACAGCAATGTGGTAAACTCTCAACTGCCCTCTGGGCAATGAGAGATAGCTAATAAATACTGGCCCAGCCAAAGACATCCACATCCCATGAATGAATGAAAAATAACTGGAATTTCAAACGCCTCTCATTTGGTGCCAGGCTGCTACCTTGCTACAAACCATGGAAAACAGATGTGCAGTCAATACAAAAACCAGTTACATAGTTGAGATGCTCATGGAATGCAAGGTGAAATTAACAAAACATGAAAATGTTGGGAATACTGCTGTTAAACATAACACGAGTTTAAATGACAAATGAAGTGTCAGAGAATTAGAAAGGATACTTTTGTTCCGTTTGTACAACAGAACTACTTTGTAAGATCCATATGTGACCCGCTGCAGATCTTTTCCTTTTGGACAAATATTAACCAGTGTTAAATCAAATCGCTGGATGTCTTGAAACGTATAAAAGTAGATAAATCCCCAAAACCTGATCAGGTGTACCAAAACTCTGTGGGAAGCTAGGGAAGTGATTGCTGGGCCTCTTGTTGAGATATTCGTATCATCGATAGTCACAGGTAAGGCGCCGGAAGATTTGAGTTTAGCTAACGTGGTGCCACTGTTTAAAAAGGGTGGTCAGGACAAGCCAGAGAACAACAATCCAGTGAGACTGACGTCGGTGGTGGGCAGGTTGTTGGAGGGAATCCTGAGGGACAGGATGTACATGTATTTGGAAAGGCAAGGACTGATTAGGGATAGTCAACATGGCTTTATGTATGGGAAATCATGTCTCACGAACTTGATTGAGTTTTTTGAAGAACTAACAAAAGAGGATTGATGAGGGCAGAGCGGTAGATATGATCTCTATGAATTTCAGTAAGGTGTTTGACAAGGTTCCCCATAGGATTGAGCAAGGTTAGATCTCATGGAATGTAGGGAGAACTAGCCATTTGGATAAAGAACTGGCTCAAAGGTAGAAGACAGAGGGTTCTGGTGAAGGGTTGTTTTTCAGACTGGAGGCCTGTGACCAGTGGAGTGCCACAAGATTCATTGCTGGGTCCACTACTTTTAGTCATTTATGTAAATGATTTGGATATGAGCATGAGAGATATCGTTAGTAAGTTTGCTGATGACAACAAAATTGAACGTGTAGTGGACAATGAAGAAAGTTACCTCAGATTACAACGGGATCTTGATCAGATGGGCCAATGGGCTGAGAGGTGGCAGATGGAGTTTAATTCAGATAAATGCAAGGTGCTGCATTTTGGGAAAGCAAATCTTAGCAGGACTTATACACTTAGTGGTAACATCCTAGGGAGTGTTGCTGAACAAAGAGACCTTGGAGTGTAGGTTCATAGCTCCTTGAAAGTAGAGTCGCAGGTAGAAAGGATAGTGAAGGCAGCGTTTGATATGCTTTCCTTTATTAGTCAGAGTATTGAGTACAGGAGTTGGGAGGTCATGTTGCGGCTGTACAGGACATTATTTACGCCATTTTTGCAATATTGCATTCATTTCTGGTCTCCTTTCTATTGGAAGGATGTTGTGAAACTTGAAAGGGTTCAGAAAAGATTTTCAAGGATGCTGCCAGAGTTGGAGGACTTGAGTTATGGGGAGAGGTAGAATAGCTGGGGCTATTTTCCCTGGAGCATCAGAGGCTGAGGGATTGACCTTATAGAAATGTCACAAAGCTGGTCCCCTTTTTTTTCGAAAAGCTGTTCCTTTTCTCAAAAACACAGAGTCCTTGATTTTTTTCAGAGGGGTCGTAAACAGTCCAGGTTCCAATTAGAGTAGTTTGGTATAGAGATTAAAGGGTTAGCAAGTTTTCAGAAGATTTGTAGCTCAGATTGAGGTTCTGGGTGTAGGTTTGCTCGCTGAGCTGGAAGGTTCATTTTCAGATGTTTCGTCACCAAACTAGGTAACACCTTCAGTGAGCCTCTGGCCAAAGTTTTGTCCAGAGGCTCACTGAAGATGTAACCTAGTATGGTGACAAATCGTCTGAAACTGAACCTGCCAATTTAGCGAGCAAACCTACATCCAGATTAAAGGGTATTGAGAAGCCTTTTTGTTTATATGTAAACAGATGAGACTTCAGGCCAAAGTGGTCATGTTTTGAGCTGTAAAATGATGGGAGGGGGGTGGTCTGCTCTCTAGCTGAGCGGTTCAGTCCAGAACCAGTCAGGCGTTCAGCTGTGTGGAAACAGGCACTCTCTCTTTCTGCCCTTCTAACTTCAAGCTGTAAACAGCTGTTCCATTTTTTAACTGTTTTTAAGGGTGTTTGATTATTGAGACTGTTGGGTATATATGGAACAGCATAATCAAGTCTAGTTTGGATAGACTGAGTTCTGTAGAGATTCTTTATTCTGTTTTTGTGTTTCATTGTGTAATCTTGTGAATAAATTTCTGTCTGTTTTAAAACCTAGTAGTCAACCTAGCTAATTTACTCTGGGTAATTCTCACTGTACACTTTGAGCATAAGACCATGAGTCATAGGAGTGGAAGCAAGGCCATTCGGCTTATCGAGTCCACTCCGCCATTTAATCATGACTGGTGGGCATTTCAATTCCACTTGCTCGCACTCTCCCCGTAGCCCTTAATTCCTTAAGACTTTATCAATCTCTACCTTGAAGACACCCGACCTCCACTGTGCTCTGTGGGAATAAATTCCACAGGCCCACTACTCTCTGACTGAAGAAATGTCTCCTCATTTACATTCTAAATTGACCCTCTCTAATTTTAAGGTTGTGCCCACAGATTCTAGTTTTCCTGCCTAACGGAAACAACTTCCCAGTGTCCACCCTTTCTAAACCATGCACTATCTTGCAAGTTTCTGTTAGATCTCATTCAACCTTCTAAATTCTAATGAATACAATCCCAGGATCCTCAGCCAATCACCATACATTATGCCTACCATTCCAGGGATCATCCATGTGAATCGCTGCTGGACACGCTCCAGTGCAGTATGTCCTTCCTGAGGTGTGGGACCCAAAATTGGACACAGAATTCTAAATGGAACTAACTAGAGCCTTATAAAGTCTCAGAAGCACGTCGCTGCTTTTATATTGCAGCCATCTTGAGACAAATGACAATATTACATTTGCTTTCTTAATCACGGACTCAATCTGCAAGTTAGCCTTTCGAGAATCCTGGACTAGCATTCCCAGATCACTTTGTACTTTTGCTTTATGAATTTTCTCACTGCTTAAAAAATAGTCCATACCTGTATTCGTTTTTCCAAAGTGCAAGACCTGAATTTCATCAGCGAATTCCTGGACCACTCTCCTAAACGGTCTAAATCTTTCTGCAACCTCCCCACCTCCTCAGAACTACCTGCCTGTCCGCTGAACTTCACATCATCGGTGAGCTTCACCAGAATACCCTCAGTCCCTTCATCCAGATGATTAATATATTAAAGTGAACAACTGTGGCTCCAACACTGAACCCTGTGGGACACCACTTGCTATAGCTGCCATTCCGAAAAGAACCTTTTATTCCAACTCTCTGCCTTCTGTCAGACAGCCAATCCCCAATCCATGCCAGTAGCTCACCTCGAACACCATGGGCGCTCACCTCGAACACCATGGGCACTCACCTTACTCGGCAGCCTCCTGTGAGGCACCTGATCAAAGGTCCATTGGAAGTCTAGATAGATAAGATCCACTGGGCTTCCCTGGTCTACCTACTCAAAGAACTCTAGCAGGTTTGTCAGGCATGACATCCCCTTACTAAATCCATGCTGACTTGTTCTAATCTGACCCTACACTTCCAAGCATTTAGAAACCTCATCCTTAATGTGGATTCTAGAATTTTACTGACAACTGAGGTTAGGCTAATTGGCCTATAATTTTCCATCTTTTGTCTTGATCCTTCCTTGAACAAGGCGTTTACAACAGCAATTTTCCAATCATCTGGGACCTTCCCTGACTCCAGTGATTTTTTATGTCAACTGATGCCAAAGTCCCATGAAATGGAATCCCTCTTTCCCACACCAATCTCTTGGCCACGTGTTTACTTCCCTAATTTTCTTATCCCTATGCCAAATAGCACTTGGCTCAGACAGTAATCCAGATATTATGACTCTTGAGGACCTGTTCTTCAATTTTCTTCCTAGTGCTTGATAATCCCCAAACAGGTCCTCCTTCCTAGCCTTGCCCATGTTGTTAGTGTCAATGTGGACCACAACAAATGGATCCTCCTTCTCCCACTCCAATATCCTTTCAAACCGGTACATTTACAGAAACAAATGCTATGGTCTGGGTTGCCTGCTCAAGAATGTTTAGAGTGGTCTGGCCTAGTCCATAACAGAGGTTTATAAAATCACGATGGGCATGGATAGGATAAATAGACTAAGTCTCTTCCCTGGGGTGGGAGAGTCCAGAACTACAGGGCATAGGTTCAGGGTGATAGGAGAAAGATATAAAAGAGACTTAAGGGGCAATGTTTTCAAGCAGAGGGTGGTACGTATATGGAATGACCTGCCAGAGGAAGTGGTGGAGGCTAGTACAATGCTACATTTAAAAGGCTTCTGGAAGAGTATATGAATAGGAAGGGTTTGGAGGGATATGGGCCGGGTGCTGGTAAGTGGGACTAGATTAGGTTGGGATATCTGGTCGGCGTGGACAAGTTGGACAGAAGGGTCCGTTTCCGTGCTGTACATCTCTATGACTCTAAGGCAGACCTCCAAAGAATGAAATATGAAGGATCCAATACGCCCTGTTTCTATGGATTATCAAAGGTATATAAACAAGGGGACCATCTCAGACTCAGTTTCACTTCCTGGTACACCGACATACAGACTTGCAAAGGAACTGCAACGCAAACTGAAACACCAAGTAGAAGACTTAAGCCATTCCATCCACTCCACCCAGGAATTCCTTAACATCAATAAAGGTATCAAGGTGGATGATGACGAGGTGATGGCTTCCTTCGATATGACAGCCCTATTCACATCAATAAACATCACCCTAGCCAAAGAAACGCTGGCCTCACTGCTAGACAAACCAAGGACACAAACACCTGACAGCATCAACTCCATCAGTAAGGACAACATCCACAAATGAGTAGACCTGTGCCTCACAACCTACTTCACCTTCAACAACAAGATCGACAAAGAAATCAACAAAACAACTATGGGAACATCAATATTAGAACTCTTCGCAGAGGCAGTTATGCAGAGGTTAGAACAAACAGCCTTGCCACGATCTAGCCCAAACTTTCTGTCTGCTATATGAATGACACCTTTGTCATCACAAAATGGAATAAATTAGAAGAAACCTACAAAAACATAAACGACATCCTTACTGGTATAAAGTTTAGCAAAGAGGAAGCGAACAACAGATTCCCCTTCCTAGACTTCACAATGGAACAAAAAGCCAGTGGAGAGCTGCAGATCAGCATCTACAGGAAGGCGACACACATTGACCAGATACTCAATTTCAGGAACAATCATCCCAATACCCGCAAATAGAGCTGCATTAGGACATTATTTAAATGAGCCGCAACACATCGCGGCACCCAGGAGCTACAAGAAGCCGAGAAAAAACACCTATACAAACTATTCAGGAGCAATGGGTACCCGAGAAGTGCAGTCTGCCGTTTCCTACACAACAGGCCTAAACAAGAAGACACAACATGCCCAGAGACTCTAGCCACCCTGCCATATGTTAAAGACATCTCGGAAATGAGGACCAGACTACTCTGGACTCTAGGTATCATAGTAGCCCACAAACCTAACACCGCACTGAAACAGCTCCTGATGAATTTAAGGGACCTCGTAGCAACAACCAGCAGAATGAACTTCATATACAAAATATCCTGCAAGGAATGCAACAAACATTACATTGGATAGATGGATAGGAAACTAGCCACCAGTATAGATGAGCACCAACTAGCCACAAAAAGACATGACCAACTATCACTAGCATCCATACACACAGACGAAGAGGGGCACCAGTTCAACTGGGACAATACATCCATCCTGGGATAGGCTAAACAAAGACACACACGGGAATTCCTAAAGGCCTGGCATTCAAACCAGAACTCCATTAACAAATATATCAATTTGGACCCCATTTACCAACTTCGCAGAAAAAGAACCAAAAGTGATATTACCCACTACAACAGACCAAGACACACAAATAGCAAGTGGGATAGACTGCCAGGCTTCATAAAAGGCTCACTGATGATATTTCCTAGCATGGTCACAAAATGTCAGAGAATAAACCTACCAGCTGTGTGCAAAATTTCAACCTGACTTTGATTATTTCAGATTTTCAGCATTTGCGGTACATTGCTTTCACACTAAACTTGTATGCTGATAGTACTACTTTAAGATCAGAAAAGGCCCTACAAAATATCATAGATCAAGTAAAATCTTGAAGTCTAAACATGGGTTGATCACCAAAACAACACAAAAACCAATGGGTAGATAGAAGTAACACATTAGAAGAAACAAAAATGATAATGAAGTGAATGATATTCCAACAGGACAAGTAGATAAGCTTATGAATTTAAGACATATGATAATAGAAGATGGTACATATCGTGCAAAAGTTGAAAGGATGGAGAACACATTTAATAATTATGTGAAGTTGAAGGATATGTCAACAATCAGAAAAGTCATGCTTGTATCAAGGACAAAAAAAAATCTGAAAATGCTACATTCAATGCACTTTCGTATACGTCTCAGAAATTTTGATTAGCCATGACGCCGAGAACAAAAATTGTCCGTATTTTAACCATTTGATCCGAGCTGAAAAGCTACAGAAATGTTTTCCAGACAGCAAAGTGGAGAGCAGCGGGAGGGACTGGGGGTCCGAACGAGACAAAGTCGATGACGGATGTTACATTTGCAAATTAATTATATTTGCATCTGAGAGGATGGCGCAAGACAGGCGACCATCATGACCATCGCCTGGCAGGAGCAGCGTCAAACTGCAGAGGTCAAAATTCCCCGACATTGATTTTGTCCGTTACATCTTTTCACTGAGAATAAAATGTTTCGTGATCTGGGTTTTGTGTGTGTGTGTGTGTGTGTGTGTGTCAGGGAGAATGCCGCACTCTTATGTACCGAGCTACCAAGACCGGGAAAGCACATTATGTTTAACCTCCCCACGTTGTCCGGGTCACTCAGTCACCACTTTGCTGGGTCTTCTGAAGCGAAGTAAGTGTAGGTTCGCAGCTGCGAGCAGCTTCGGCCGGTCAACGGACCGACAGCAGCGGCGGAGCGCTGAGCCTAACTTAAAATGAGACAAAGTCACTTCTGCACAAAAGGTTCCTCGTCCCTTCGGCTGCCACTTCAGAACCGAGATAAATTAGCATCACCACAAACCTATGAGCCGGGTATTAAAATGAACGCAGGTAGAAAGCCCGGGATAACGGCTGTTAAATGGCGCGAGAAGGCCTTTACCTGTTCGGTTTCAGTAAACACCGAGGGAGAGGCCGGACCAGACGAATCCGATTCAGAGCCATTGACATTGAGGCCGCCATCTTGGACTCCGGTCTACGGCGAGCGCCGAGGTTCCTGCTCATGCCGTCACCATCAAACCTCACCCCTGCGCGTCCGCATCTCAAAACCCTGCCATCGCCGCTCTGCCGGCGCTGCATTAGAGGTTTTTCCCCGCATACTTTAGTTATGAAAATAAATTTATAGCGGCGGCCCTATTTTTCGTGTGAACCCACCCAACTGTTTATTTCTAGCAGTTCACTCAACATGCGGCAAAGCGTCTTCCAAAAAAAAAGGTGGCAATAAACAAGTGCAGGCACCAAGGTAATGAGGAAGGGAAAGTAGTAGATTCCTGTAAAGCGAGGTGCTAGGAACAAGAGATTCTTCTGATACTGGAAGGGAGTTAAGTGTAGGGTCAAAACAGTAGAGAATCACAAAAAATGTATTTTTATTTATTTGTTCATCATCCCCTGTTGCCCTTGAGAAGTTGGCAATAAGCTGCTTTCTTGAATCACTGTGGTCCACATGGTATAGGGATACCCACAGTAGGTAAGGAGGATTTTGAGGCAGCAACTGTGAAGGAGCAATGATCTATTTCCAAATCAGGATGATGAGTGATTTGGAGAAGAACTTGAAGTTAGTGGCTGTCATGCACCTGCTGTTTGCCCTTCTAGGTGTTAGAGGTTATAATTTTGCAAGGCGTTGTCTGTGGGGCATTGATGAGTTACTGCAGTGTACATTGTAGGTGGTATATACTGGCGTCACTGTGCATCTGAGGTGGGGGAGGTGAATGTTGAAGGTGGTAGATGTGGTGCCAATCAAATGGGCTACTTTCTCTGGATGCTGTCATGGGTACTGTTGGAGCTGCATCCAAGCAAGTATTCCATCATGATCTTAATGTGTGTTTTGTGGATGGTGGCCAGGTTTTGAGGAGCCAGAAGGCAAGTTATTTGCTGCATATTCCTAACTTCTGCCCTGCTCTTGTAGCTACAGTATTTAGTATTCAGTGATGGCAATACAAAGGAATGTCAAGGGTCGATGTTTGAACTCTATCTTGTTGGAGATGGTCATTGTCTGGGACTTAGAGTCATAGAGATGTACAGCACAGAAACAGACCATTCGGTCCAACTCATTCATGCCGACCAGATATCCCAACCCAATCTAGTCCCACCTGCCAGCACCTGGCCTATATCCCTCCAACCCCTTCCTATTCATATACCCATCCAGATGCCTTTTAAATGTTGCAATTGTACCAGCCTCCACTACTTCCTCTGGCAGCTCATTCCATACACGTACCACCCTCTGAGTGAGAACGTTGCCCCTTAGGTCTCTTTTATATCTTTCCCCTCTCACCCTAAACCTATGTCCCGTAGTTCTGGATTCTCCCGCCCCAGGGAAAAGACTTTGTCTATTTATCCTATCCATGCCTCTCATGATTTTATAAACCTCTATAAGGTCACCCCTCAGCCTCCGACACTCCAGGGAAAACAGCCCTAGCCTATTCAACCTCTTCCTATAGCTCAAAGTTTCAACCCTGCCAACATCCTTATAAATCTTTTCTGAACCCTTTCAAGTTTCACAACATTTTTCTGATAGGAAGGAGACCAGAAATGCATGCAAAATTCCAACAGTGGGCTAACCAATGTCCTGTAAGGCTGCAGCATGACCTCCCAATGCCTGTACTCAATATTCTGACCAATAATGGAAAGCATACCAAGTGCCGCCTTCACTATTCTATCTACCTGTGATGTCACTTTCAAGGAGCTATGAACCTGCACTCCAAGGTCTCTCTGCTCAGCAACAGTCCCTCGGACCTGACCATTAAGTGTATAAGTCCTGCGAAGATTTGCTTTCCTAAAATTAAGCACCTCACATTTATCTAAATTAAACTCCATCTGCCACTCCTCAGCCCATTGGCCCATCTGATCAAGATCCCATTGTAATCTGAGGTAACCTTCTTCGCTATCCACTACACCTTCAATTTTGGTGTCATCAGCAAACTTACCAACCAAACCTCTTATGCTCACATCCAAATCATTTATGTAAATGATGAAAAGTAGTGGACCTAGCACCGATCCTTGTGGCACTCTACTGGCCACAAGCCTCCAGTCTGAAAAACCCTCCACCACCACCCTCTGTCTTCTACCTTTGAGCCAGTTCTGTATCCGAATGGCTAGTTAGAACATAGAAAAATACAGCGCAGAACAGGCCCTTCGGCTCACAATGTTTCACTGACCACGGCCACTAAATTTAGAGTCATACAGTGCAGAAACAGACCCTTCAGTCCAACTCATCCAGGTTGACTAGATTTCCCAAACTAAACTAGTCCCACTTGTCTGCATTTGCCAAGTCCCTCTAAACCTTTCCTATTCATGTACCTATCCAAATATCTCTTAAAGGTTGCAACTGTACCTGCATTTACTACTTCCTAGTTAACAGCTTCTGTGTTCCTTGGAGAAACTGTGCAATTTCACTTGGAACAAAGACAGATTTTATATGTTTCTTAAGAAATGGTACAGCCTTAATTGCAAAGTGAATCCAATAAAGTGTAATAAAATAACATAATGGGTGGCACGTTAATCCCATGATATTTCCTTTCCCACTCATTTTCTTTCCACCTGCATTTCAAGGGTAGCTTGGATGGTTAGTTTTGTCCTATCTCGCTTAGTTAATTCCATTCTGTGAACTGTCCATTGTTCTGCTTTATCTTTGATTGATTAGTTCAGCAAGGGAGGAATGTAGCCTTTAGCTGGGTGAGAAACCATTTTAAACATAGTGTTAATTTGCAGCCTGAAGCCATTTTGTTATGTTACTTTGCATAAGAAGCCATTTTGCGGTTAATAAAAGCACACAGTGGTTAGCACTGCTGCCTCACAGTGCCAGAGACCCGGGTTCAATTCCCGCCTCAGGCGACTCTCTGTGTGGAGTTTGCACACTCTCCCCGTGTCTGCGAGGGTTTCCTCCGGGTGCTCTGGTTTCCTCCCACAATCCAAAAATGTGCAGGTTAGGTGAATTGGCCATGCTAAATTGCCCGTAGTGTTAGGTAAAGGGGTAAATGTGGGGCTGGGTGGGTTGCGCTTCGGCGGGTCGATGTGGACTTGTTGAGCTGAAGGGCCTGTTTCTACACTGTAAGTAATCTAATCTAAGTAATCTAATCTAAAAAAAGCATAAAATGGTTGCGCCTGACAACAGCCTAAGGCCAGATTTTAGATCCTCAGGTCGATCCGTCTTCAGTCTGCTCCTGCCCCTCAAATTCCCGAAGGCTCCTGCCCGAAACGTAGATCTTCCTGCTCCTTGGATTCTCCCTGTATTCTATGAGAACTAACCTTGCTAACCAGTCTCTTATGGGGAACCTTGTCGAACGCCTTACTAAAGTCCATATGGATCACATCTACTGCTGTGCCCTCATCACTTCTCTTTATTACTTCTTCAAAAAACTCAATCAAATTTGTGAGACATGATTTCCCACGCATAAATCCACGTTGACTATCCCTACTCAGTCCTTGCCTTTGCAAATACATGTACATCCTGTCCCTCAGGATTCCCTCCAACAACTTGCCCACCACCAACGTTAGGCTCACTGGTCTATAGTTCCCTGGCTTGTCGTTACCACCCTTCTTAAACAGTGGCACCACATTAGCCAACCTCCAGTCTTCTGGCACCTCACCTGTGACTATCGATGATACAAATATCTCAGCAAGAGACCCACCAATCACTTCCCTAGCTTCCCACAGATTTCTAGGTTACACCTGATCAGGTCCTGGGGATTTATCCACTTTTATGCATTTCAAGCCATCCATCACTTCCTCCTCTGTAATATGGACATTTTTCAAGATGTTACCATCTACTTCCTTACATTCTATATCTTTCATGTCATTTTCCACAGTAAATAGTTATGCAAAATACCTGTTTAATATCTGCCCCATCTCTGTGTGACATGAATTGCTTGCTACTTTTTAGCCCAGGCCTAGGTGTTCCTTGGTGCTACTGAATTTGAATATGGACAGCTTCAATGCCTGAGAAGTGACAAATTTTGCTGACTATTGTGTAATCAGTGAACATCCCTGCTTCTCACATTTTGAAGGGGACAATGACATTAATGAAGCTGCTGAAGATGGTTGGGCCTAGGACACTACTCCGAGGAACTCTGACAGAGATGCTTGACATCCAATAATAATATGTCGAGACTGTGGTGCTGGAATAGCACAACAGGTCAGGCAGCATCTGAGGAGCAGGAAAATCGACATTTCGGGCAAAAGCCCTTCATCACCACACTCTTATCTCCAGCATCTGCAGTCCTCGCTTTCATCCAATAATATCATGCCTTCCTGATGAAGGTTTATGCCCGGAACATTGATTCGCTTGCTATGCAGATGCTGCCTGACCTCTTTAATTAGAATCCCTACAGTGTGGAAACAGCCCTTCAGCCCAATAAGTCCACACTGACCCTCCAAAGAGTAAACCACCCAGACCCATTCCCTCAAACTAATGCACCTAACCTACTCATCCCTGAACACTAGGGACAATTTACCATGGCCAATTCACCTAACCTGCACATCTTTGTACTGTGGGAGGAAACTGGAGCACCAGAGGAAATCCAGACAGACCCAGGGAGAATGTGCAAACTCCACACAGACAGTCATCTGAGGCTAGAATCAAACCTGGGTCCCAGGCACTGTAAGGCAGCAGTGCTAACCACTGAGCCGTCCTACTTTCCCAACCTGCTGTACCTTTTCCATCACCACACTTTATTGACTGTGTTGCCTTTGTTCAAAGTATGACTCAAACTCACTGGAGAGTTTTCCCACTAATTCTCTGACTCCAGTTTGGCTAAGGCTACTTTATGCTATACTCAATCAAATGCAGCCTTGATTGTCAAGGTCTGTCATTCTCCCCTCCCTTCTGGAATTCGGCTCTTTTGTCAATGATTGGACCAAGACTATAAGGCCACTCAGAAATCTGTTATTTTGTGGATCAAACAGTAGGCTAATAGGGTGTTAATTAGTAAAATTAGATTTGTCCTGCTTTCTGTGGACTGAAATTACCTGGGAAATTGTCCATATTGTCAAGTAGATGGAGGTCTGGGAACTGTGCAAGAACAGCTTGGGTAGGAGCAGGGCTAGGTCTGGAGCGCATGTCTTCAGCATTATTACTGGAATATAGTAGCAAATGTGATTTTTGCAGTAAACAGTGCCTTCAGTCATTTCTTCATATTATGAGGAGCAGAGTGAGATTGGCATCTATTTTGCTGAGGACCTCAGTAGGAGGGTGATTTGGATATTCTAATCAGCACGTCTGTCTGAAAATGAATGTAAATACTTCAGCCTTGTCTTTATATTGATGAAGGGAGGAGAAAGTGAGGACTGCAGATGCTGGAGATCAGAGCTGAAAATGTGTTGCTGGAAAAGCGCAGCAGGTCAGGCAGCATCCAAGGAACAGGAGAATCGACGTTTCGGGCATAAACCCTTCTTTCCTGAAGAAGTGCTTATGCCCGAAACGTCGATTCTCCTGTTCCTTGGATGCTGCCTGACCTGCTGCACTTTTCCAGCAACACATTTTCAGCTTTTATATTGATGAAGCCAATGACACTGTATGCTTTAGCGGATTGGTCAGAGTATTGAGTACAGGAGTTGGGAAGTTATGTTGCAGCTGTACAGGACATTGGTTAGGCCACTGTTGGAATATTGCGTGCAATTCGGGTCTCCTTCCTAACGGAAAAATGTTGTGAAACTTGAAAGGGTTCAGAAAAAGATTTACAAGGATGTTGTCAGGGTTGGAGGATTTGAGCTGTAGGGAGAGGCTGAACAGGCTGAGGCTGTTTTCCCTGGAGCGTCGGAGGCTGAGGGGTGACCTTATAGAGGTTTACAAAATTATGAGGGGCAAAGTATTTTCCCTGGGGTTGGGGAGTCCAGAACTAGAGGGCATAGGTTTAGGGTGAGAGGGGAAAGGTATAGAAGAGACCTAAGGGGCAACTTTTTCACACAGAGGGTGGTAAGTGTATGGAATGAGCTGCCAGAGGAAGTAGTGGAGGCAGGTACAATTGCAACATTTAAGAGGCATTTGGGTGGGTATATGAATAGGAAAGGGTTGGAGGGATATGGGCTGGGTGCTGGCAGGTGGGACTAGATTGGGTTGGGATATCTGGTCGGCATGGACGGGTTGGACCAAAGGGTCTGTTTCCATGATGTACATCTCTATAACTCTATGATGACATGAAACTAGTTGGATTTTAAATGGTGAGGAGGATATAAAGAGCTTTAGGGCTTTTAAGGCAAGTTGAATGAGCAGGTAAATGGAAGGCAGATGCATATATCTTGGATGTGTGAAGTTATCTAGTTTGGTTGCAAACATATAATGACAGAATATTATTTAAACGCAAACTGGAAGAACTGCAAATGCTGTGAATCAGAAACAAAAACAGAAATTGTTGGAAAAGCTCAGCATTTGTGAAGAGAAATCAGAGTTAATGTTTCTCAGAACATTTAGTTTAATGATGTAGATTAGGAAATTTGATGTGCAAAAGGACTTGGAGTCTTTGTACACGAAACAGTAAAAGAAGGTATGCAAGTATAAGAAGCACTTAGGAAGACAAATGGTATGTTTGCCTTCATTGCAAGAAGCTTTCAGTGTAGGAGCAAGGGAAGATGAATATAAACGTCATCACTCAGAGGGTGGTGAATCTTTGGAATTCTTGAGCCCAGAGGCTATGGAAGCAAAATTTCTGAATATATATCAGAAGGAAATAGATATATTTCTAGAAACTAAATGTGTCAAGGGATGTGAAAAAGAATGGGAGTACATCATTGAGGTAGAAGATCAGCCACAATCATGTTGAATGGCAATATGGGTTTAAATGACCAAAAGCTTTTTCCTGCTTCTATATCTATGTGTTTATGTTTCTCACTATTTTCTCAATCTGCTCAGTTGCCTTGGATGATTTGTGTATATATATATATATATATATATATTTTCCCCAAATCCTTTGATTTTAATGCTCATTTAGAATACCATTTATTTCATATTGCAACACTTTGTTCTTCTGACCAAAATGACTCACTCTGTACCTCTACACTTCTCAATGTCTTCCCACATATTACGTATTCCAGTTACAGTGTTTTCTCCCCAAGTATGTTCCTATTGTATTGAGTTCCATTTGCAACTTTGTGCTCACATGACCAGTCCATTGACTAGGTAGTATTGTCAAACAGGGACTCCTTGGGATTCAGGTACATAGTTCTTTGAAAGTTGCATCACAGATTGGCAGAGTGATTTAGAAGGCATTCAGCACGCTTGCCTTCATTACTTAGACCATTGAATATAGGAGTTGAGATATCATGTTGAGGATGTACAGGACGTTGGTGAGGCCATTTTTGGAGGACTGCATACAGTTCTGGTTGCTGTGCTATACGAAAGATATTATTAGATTTGAGAAGATTGACCAGGATGTTGCTGGGACTAGAGTGTTTGAGTTATAAGGAGAAGCTGGATAAGCTTGGACTTCTTTCATTGGCGTGAAGGAGGTTGTGGGCTGACCTTACAGTGGTTTATAAAGTCATGAGGGGCATAGATAAGGTGAATAGCAAAGGTCTTTTCCCTAGGGCAGGTGAGTTAAAAACTAGATGGCATATTTTTAGGTGATAGGAGAAAGATTTAAAAGGGATCCGAGGGGTAACCTTTTCACACAGAGAGTGATTCATATGTGGAATGAACTGTCAGAGGAAGTCATAGATGCAGATATAGTTACAATATTTAAAAGACATTTGGATAAGTAAAGAATAGGAAAGGTTTAGAGGGATATGGCCAAATGCAGGAAAGTGGGACTACTTTACTTTGGGAAACTTGGTTGGTATGGATGAATTGGACCTAAGTTTTGCTGTATAACTCCATGACTCCATATCTTCCTTCATCTACAGCTTTCCTTCTCTCTAATTAATTACCCAGCCAATTTTCATATCGCCACAAGACATTTTTACTTACACACTTCACACTTGAGACTAATTCATTGACTATAAATCACAAAATGCAAGAGATTTACCATTGAATATTGCAACATGTCATAATAATTAGCCAGGCAATCACAAAAACACCCATTAACAATTACCATTGGCTACCTGCCCTGAAGCCAATTTTGGTTCCAATTTTCATCTTCCCTTGGACCCCATGTGCTACCATATTGTACTGGAATGCAGGTGGAAAGACTATGTCAAACAGTCTGTCCTATTGGCACTCTTTGTTACTAACTCAAGAAATCCAACCAAATTATTTAGACATAACTTCACATTATCAAATCAATGCTGACCTTCCATGATTAACTTGTCTTTCCAAACAACTTTCTTTTTCCATCCTCCTGAATGTTTTCCAATAATTTTCCCACCACTAAGTTTAAACTGATTGGTCTGTAATTACTTAGTCTATCCCTTCCTCACTGTTTAAAAAAAAAGAAACAGTACTAGCAGTCCTCCAGTCTCCCAGCACTGCATCTGTAGCGAAAGTGGATTAGAAAATGGTCACCAAAGTCTCCAGTAATTCCTCTCTTGCTTCTCTCAACAGTCTTGGATACATTCTGGCCGATGATTTATTGACTTTCAAAGATGCTGAACTCTTTAATATTTCACTCCTTACTATGCTTATCCTATCCAATATTTAACTAACAATGTCTGAATCAGACAATCTGCAGACAAAACAAAAGATTTATTAAGAACCATGCTTGTTTTATGCCTCTATGTACACATTTCCTTTTTACTTTCTAACTTAGAGGTTCTCCTCTGCCCTTACTTACTTCTTGTTCTTTATATATGGAGAACATTTTTCTTTGAAAGAGTGCCATTGGATCATTAATATCTACCTGTGAGAACAGCTGGGACTTCAGTTTAGCATCACATTGAAAAGACACCAGTTCTGGAGAATCAGTCTGGATTTTGTGCATAAGCGTCTGGAGTGGGATTTACACCCTGATTCAGAGGCGTAGCTGCTACTAGAAAGACACTTGGTATTTTTGCTAAAACTATTGAAATGCATCTTTTAGAAATTTAGATTAAAATTATGCTCATAGAGACATTTTTGTTACAGGATGACAATAATATATTGAAAATCTGATCCAAATGATATCTTTGTGAAACTATCAAATTATCTGGATGGGTTTATGATTAGAAAGGGTGTCGAGGTTTATGGGTGAAATGCTGGCAAATGCACCTAGGGCAGATTGGAATGTCTGATGGGCCTAGATGGGGTGGCACCATGGCACAGTGGTTAGTACTGCTGCCTCACAGTGCTAGGGACCTGGGTTCGATTCCAGCCTCAGGTGACTGTCTGTGTGGAGTTTGCTCATTCTCCCCATGTCTGCGTGGGTCCCCTCCGGGTGCTCCAATTTCCTTCCACAGTTGTGGAATTGGTTGTGCTAAATTGCCCGTAGTGTTCAGGGATGTGTAGGTTGGGTATGTTAGTCATGGGTAAATATAGGATAATAAGGTAGGGAGAAAGGGTCTGGGTGGGTTACTCTCCAGAGGACTTCTGTGTGGACTTGTTGGGCTGAAGGGCCTGTTTCCACTCTGTAGGGATTTTATGATTCTAAAGGATGAGTTGGATCAAAAGGTCTGGTTACATGCTTATGACTCTCTGACTCTATGTTATGGATACAGGTTTTTAAAAAATTGCATATGGATCTTTGTCAGGAATCTTAATTTGATATCAATGTTTGCCAACTTAGATTTATCAGACTTTGTGTTCTTAAAGGTTGGAGCTCTATTTCAAAAGCAGAATAATATGCAGCAATGTTCCTGCCCTTAAAAAACAGCATTCTTTCCTACTTATTATAAGCTATGTCACATGAGACCAATTGAAGTGTTTACATCCTCTCTCTCTCTGGCAACAGCCTGAGATTGAAGCAAACTGTTCAAAATTTTAGTTTGCATTTGACCTTGCTTAGAGCTTACAATCAATTCTGGAATTTTGCACATCCAGATTTTAATTGCTGCACCATTGGCAGATGTGCTTTCAGCTGCTTAGGTCCTGAGCTTGAGAATTCTCTTTCTAAATCTGTCTGCTTCTCTATCCAATAATAACAACTTGTACTTATGTAACTCCTTTGATGTAATAAAATGTCCAATTGGACCCAGCAGGCATGTTTTAAGGTGAAATTTCACACCGAGTCATAAAAGGAGATATTAGATCAGAAGATCAAATGGTCAATAAAAAGCTACATTTTAAGAAGCATGTTAATAGGTGGAAAGGAGGTAGAGAGGTGGAAAGGTTTCAGATTTGCAACTGTAGAAAAGTGGAGCAATTTAAATCAGGACAGCATAAAAATCCAGAATTTGAGGAGCGAATGGGTGGCTTAGAGCATTATGGAGCTGGAAGAGTTTGTGGAGGTAAGAAAAAGGGTACAAGGGCATGGAAAAGAAATGAAATAAGGATGAGAGTTATAAAATTAAAGCATTGCTTTTGCAAGAGCCAGTGTGAGCACAATGCGAGCGTGAATGGAACTTGGTGCAAGTTAACATTAGGCCACAGAGTTTTGGGCTTGCTCAAGTTACGGAGGATACAACAGAGAGGCTGACCAAGACTGTATTGGGATAATTAAAATACGAAGTAATAAAGGAATAGATGAGATTTCAGCAGCAGATGAACTGAAGCAGAATGTACAAAGAAAAAAGAACAAAGAAAACTTACAGCCCAGGAACAGGCCCTTTGGCCCTTCAAGCCTGAGCCGATCCAAATGTACTGTCTAAACCTGTCGGTCAATTCCTAAGGATTTGTATCCCTCTGCTCCCCACCTACTCATGCATCTGTCCAGACGCATCATAACTGAATCTACCGTGCCTGTCTCTACCACCTCTGCTGGCAATGCGTTCCAAATGCCTACCACCCTCTATGTGGAGTACTTGCCCTTAAACCTTCCACCTCTCACCTTGAAAGCATGACCTCTGGTTATTGAATCCTTCACCCTGGGAAAAAGCTTGTCTCTATCCACCCTGTCTATACCTTTCATGATTTTGTAAATCTCAATCAGGTCTCCCCTCAATCTCGTTTTCTCTAGTGAAAGTAAATCTAACCTACTCAATCTCTCTTCATAGCTAGCACCTTCCATACCAGGCAACATCCTCATAAACCTTCTCTGCACCCTCTCCAAAGCATCCACATCTTTTGGTAATGTGACGACCAGAACTGTACACCATATTGTAAATGCAGCCGAACCAATGTCTTGTACAATTTTAACACGACTTGCCAGCTCTTATACTCAATACCCCGTCCAATGAAGGCAAGCATACTATATGCCTTCTTGACCACTCTATCCACCTGTGCAGCAACCTTCAGAGTATAGTGGACCTGCACTCCCAGATCTCTCTGCCCATTAACTTTTCCCAAGGCTCTTCCATTCATTGTATAATTCGCTCTAGAATTGGCCAATGTTACATCAATGAAAATAGGCAATATTGGTGATGGAGCAACAAGTGGTCTGAATTTCATTTGTGGTCAAAGATGACAAGGTTGCAAACTGATTCAGCCTTAGGCAGTTGCTAGAGTGGATAGAGTTAGTAGCTATAACATGCAGTTTGTAGCAGAGATTTTAGGTAAAGATTCTGTTCCACCTAATGCTTAAATGGAGGAAATTTGGGCTCCTTCAGTGCTAGATGTCAGGCAGTGGTCTGAGAACCTAGAGACATTGATGAAAAGATAATGGTACGGTAAAGCTGGGTTTCTTTGGTGCAAGCATGGAAATTGACATTGTTTGTTCTTTATCTTTAAAAAGCTTCTTAAAACCTACCACTTCAGCCAAACATTTGATCACCTGCCCAAATGTTGCCTTACGTGGCTTTGTGTCAAATTGTAGAGTACCTAGGGATGTTTTACTATGTTAAGTCTGCTTTTAAATAAATCAGCGAAAATAGTCCAATGTTGACTCAATGTAGATGATAATATTTTGTCACACACACAGTTTAAGGACACATTGAGTTTTAAAGTCTCTTGATAAAAGATAAATATTTTGAAAAATGTTCACATGTTAGCACTGTGTCTATAGTAAAATAAAAGTTTATTTTCTTTTTTTTATGATTATCTATTTTGATATTAGCTATCACACTCTACTATTTCTTTCTAATAGTAAGGCTATTCCATCTTATAAAAATGGCAGCCGTATCACTTTGAATTTAGCAAGCACAATCAAGTCATTGATCAAATTTTAAATATGACAAATATTGTAAGTATGCATTTGCAAGGAAGGTAAATACTTGGAATGGCAAGTTAAATGAAGGAAGGCAGAAGGAAACTAGTTTGAATCATAAAAGAAATGCCAATTCCTTTGTTGCACTTCTTGTGTAAATCCATGTAGACTGTCAAAAGTGAAGGAAGATATTAAGATTGTCAGATTATTTACTGTCTTTTTTCCAATCCTATTTGCACTTTCTGCAATGTTAATAATTTATTCTTAATACCATAGAACTAAAGTTATATATGTATTGGAGATGTGAATGTAAATTGTAAGAGATCTGTATCCACCAACTGCAAAGATTATTCTAATCATAACCATGTAACTTAGTTATGCTTATGATGAAAAATGTACATTGACTGGGCACATATTCTGGGAAGTATGGTTCTGAAATGAGGAGAACAGAAATGGTGCAAGATTTTGAAGTGTAACAACTAGCTCCAAATTTTAGAGAATAGCATGAACACCCATATGTTTTCTTCTGTGGATTCAATATTATATGTGTATGGAATGTAAAATAAGCATTCTTATTATTGTAGAAATTAGTATGTTGTTTCATTTCATGTGAAGACTTTATTTCTTTAAATTGAGTAGTACAAACAAAGAAACAGCTTAAAATGAAAATTCTTGTGTTTTTATTGTTTATTCATTATGTATTTACAAATCCATGTTATTACTTTTTATATACAATGCACATTTACATAATAGAAAAAGTACAAAACTATATATTTAGATGAATTTAAATCTGTCATGTTCGAAAATATAAAATTGTATCTGCAACATAATATTTTAAGCAAAATGAAAACCCTGAAATATTTGCATTATGTTAAAACATTTCGAGAAACAAACCACTAAAGTCAATCAGATTACATGCGGCCAGAAAGTGATCTGACAGCCACACAGCTGCAGAGCATTTCAAGTTGACAAGTTCCAAATGCAGCACATTTGGTCAGTTATATGGCACGCGGTAAAAAGTATAGGGAGTTTTATTTACAGTAATGTGTAACATATTCCAATAAATAAATAAACCAGGTAAAACATGCAAATAACATAACTAAAAATTTGTAGTACAAAAAGAAAATGACCAGCCACATTTACAGCTACCATAATGCAATTTACAGGTTGCGTGAAAGAGTGTACTTTACAAGCATCATACGTCACAATAAATTAATGATAACACTGCTCTCTTGATGAATATATTTCCAAAACAGGTATAGTTAACCGATTTTATGCATAAATTATAAAACATGACAGTATAAATAAAAATCTACTAAACTTAACTATGTATACTTCTTCAAAATAAATAAGCGTACACTTATTTACATATAAGTACAGCGACTCCTTCCTCTTCCAAAGGTGAAGGAAATTACCAAATCGGAAATGGAGATTTAGGAAAGGTGTTATTTTCTTGCTCATCTTCTTCATCTTCATCTTCTTCATTTATGGCTATGGGGGAATATATGGTAGCTGTTGTATAAATAAGGATCACAACAGCGCAGAACCTCAGTGCATGTTTTCAAATCTCTCTGGATAGCCACAATAGTCTCTTATATGGCACAAGAATGGAATTTGCACCATTTGTTATTATGAAGTAATTTTACATAATAGCAACATTGCAGTGTGTTCTGAAGAATCAATGATCAGGCTTTATGGCAGTTTCCTGGAATTACATAAAAGTGTTCTTGTGTTCTAAATTTACATTGTATTCATCCATTGCATTCCTCAGTGCTACTGATTTAAACCTATCAACTATTTTAATAGCTTTAAAATCCAAAACAACTGTGGTGAAGCCTTTGGAAGATTACTATTGATAAGGAAGCATCAGCTTCAAAAATAATAGTTGTTCCAATCTATCACTATCATGGCATTTTAATCCCTCATGATATCTTCTTCCTCTCAATGTGGACAGCAATCTCTTCTGGACCCAAAACTTTCACCATTTATTAGCTATAACATTTATTTGGAATTTAATCTAATACAATTATAACTCATTGCAGTTTCAAAAATCAACTAATTTTAACTGCAGTGACAGCAAGATACTCTGATGCCTAGTTATGTTTTTGAAATATTATGTAATTTACTTTCACACCATGATCACTAGATCCTTAATTAGACATTCTGCCTCAGGAAAGAAAAGAGCATATGCCATTTCCAAATGAAAAATGTACAATACTTAAAGCGTATGTGTATAAGATTGTTGTGTTAGACCAACATTGGCAGCATTTAATAACTGATATCAGAGATGGAAGGAATGGATAATGGTGGGCAATAATCCTAATGAAATGTAGTGATTGAACATAGATGAATGGACACGATATGCTTTCTCTGTATCAATGATGAAAGTACCTGTACGACTGCTATCATACATTGCTCAAATCCTTGTGTCAAATTTCCTAACTGCTCAGTAAAAACAGTGATTCTTCATTGAGACTGTTGATGGTGGGGAGGGGGAGGAGATAGGTACATCCTGTTATCAACATGTGACAAAATCTTAAAGCACGATTATCATTAACAAATGTCTTGTCTGGCACTGCCCCTATAGCAGCATGAAAGGCATGCATATTTTTATGTTGATAGGTACAAATGGCAAGATTATATTTGGTACAGCAAAATATTTGTAAAGCTGATAACATAAAATCTGGCATACACAGTGAATCTTATTGTGGAATAGAAGTTACTTACAATTGCACGATCCTGTATGTTTGATCTCCAGGAGGGTGCCAGAGGAACAGGCTGAACTTTTCATTGCACACTCATTCGGGTAGGTGGTGTTATCAGTGGCACAGACTGGCTCATCTGAGCGTCCACCCTGACACATATTACAAACAGCACACCGGCCCCTGCCAAGTCGGCTATCCCAGAGACACTTTTTTCCAGGGCTACACTGTATGTCATCACAGGACTTGGCTTCTGAAAAAGAGGAAACCAAATTCATATTTATGAATAGAATGATTCATTCAATCTTTAACAATACAGTCAAATATTTGGACCAGAAAGTAAATTTAAACTCTTCAATTACAATGATTTATATGACAGAATTCAGAATGAAAACCATATTAACCTACAACCCTCACTGTGTTCATTGTTCAAATTTTAATATGGATCTTGATAAATACAATATGTTTAATAGATTTGTCATTTTTTTTCTATTAAGAGCAGACAACACATCTAAAGAGGTCCACCATTGATGCTAGCATCCAGCATTATCTGTAATTAAAGACCTTATTTTGTACATATGACTTTAAGTCAATAGTTTAAAAACACTCAGAAATATGTTTTCCAAAGTAAACATGAATGAGTTGAATATTTAAACCAATTAGCAGAGCTGTACATTTACTTCTAACATTGAAAGGTCATAGTCCACATGAGCAAACATGCACTCCACCCACACACACTGAGGCTGCCTTTCTAATCTGGTTGTTGAAGAATTTGGAAAACGTTGAAGCTATTATGCATATGCCCAGCAACAAACACTTCAGCGTTAAAAACCGCAATCCGAAAGATTCAATTCTGAATCTTTTTTCTGTAATGCATTAACTCAGGATATTGTCCTAAAGTATTTTTAAATACCATAGCTCCAGTTGAAAAATTATAAGTAAAAAGTCATTCAGCCTTCAACAATTGCAATTATAAATGTAAATTTATAAAATTAACATAATGTCGGAAATTAAAAAAAAGATTGACAATTTCATTTCTCAGATTTAAGAATGAGTTTAAAAGAAACGATAACAAATTAAGTTAATTAGTACAGATGATCTTTTCTCCGCGATATCAATGTACTTTTTAGAGCTCAAAATCGAATATCCAAATGGGATTTGTTCGGTTTAGTTTGACATTTATCCATTGTACCCTAATTATACAGACAAAAAGAAAACTCCTCCCACATTGTATTAGTACTCGTTTCGTAACTGCGTAATGGTTTGCAGTTTCCACTTTGTGAGGTCTCGTGGTACGTACTTATACATTTCCCTTCGTACGCCACTCCAATGGATCTGCCCATCAAGCAGGTGGCGCGTCTGATATGGCAGGCGCTGGCGTACGTGATCCCATCATTGCCGCACAGATACTGCTCGGGGCTCGAAGGTTCAGGGCAAATTCTCGGGTTACACATCACACAGTAGGCGCTATTTGTCTGATCTACCACACACACAGAGCTGCCGGGACACAAGACATCTCTGCACGATTCTGTAAGACAGCAATTAAAAACAAAAGCGAGGTGAGCACCACTGAAAGTAATCTTCCGCAATACAATCGTCTGATTTTATGAAGTTAAAGTTTAGTGTTCATAGTAAACACAGATTGTTTTTAAATTTGCAACATTTATTTAATAGGCAATAACTTGGAACAATAGGGGTGAAATAATTCACTTTCTATACTTCCCCAATTACAGACATATACTGAACACAATTTAATTTAAGAACAAAATGTGATGGAAAATTATTCTGGGGGCTGTGTGGGGAATCACTCAACAATAGACACTGCAAGTGAGCTGAACAATCTGTTATTTCGCACTGTGGGATAATGAAATGTAAGCATTCTTTAAGCGAGTGGCTCATTCCCTTGCAGAATCTTGCTATTGAGCATGTACTTGTTGCACACATACTTTTACATTTGCCTTGGTATTGGACCTCCAGTTCAGGTTGCCCTTTGCACCTCGCCTTCAGCAGGACACATTCATCTTTGTATGTTTTCCCGTCAGTCCCACAAACGGAGCCCTTCCAAGTGACGTTCGAGCAGTCGGGTGCACAGACACATCGAGGTTTGTTCTTTTTGTTCATTTTGCACTTTTTACCTGGACCACAATCGACGTTATCACAGGTTTCTATTACAGGGGAAGAAATACACAGTTTTCTGCAAATTACTTCCATGCATCAAAGTAATGTTCGAAATGTAAGGATAAAAGCTCATTCGTATTAACTAAACTGAATACGTATTCATTTTATGACAGACGTTTTGCATTTTTATGAGCTTTCTGTTTCCAGATGTTTAATGAAAGGTTTAGTAAAACAGCGCAGACTCAGTCGCCATCTTAATAACCCGCACCGAAAGCCATGGCAATCAAGAGATTCTCTCTTAAGCAATTTATTCCAATGAGTCGAGACTGAGAGAGTGGTTAGCAAAGGGCGCATTAGAATGATTTCGCGAGCGATCTGTAAACTTTAATACACCTTGCAGGATCCAATGAAGACGAATACAAACAGTTTCGATTCACATAGACCGAGTGAAATCTGTACCTTTACAAGGAGTGCAACCCGGGGCTCCACCGTTAAAGATAATCCATCGGAAAAGGGTACTGGATGGCACATCATCTTCGGTCCACGCTGTGCCCAACCTCCCACTTTTGCAGCACTCTTCGCGGCTGACCCCGGTCATGTAAAGAACCTGGCATTTGCCGTTCTTGGCTTGCTGGAGCCAGCAGTTCCCAGCTGCAACACACAGTCAGAGCAGTGTCAGTTTCACGGTTTCAGACACAACACGTGCACTTTGTATTGACGGTACCCGAGTGTTTACTTTTGAGTTTTTTTCTGTCTCAGTCTGGGTGAACTGAGGAGCCTGAAACCGCCGACATTTCCCGACAGCAACCAGGTTGCCACCGAAATGAACATCTCTATGCCACCACCTCCTTCTCACTTTGAATGGTGATTTGTTCCACTTGGAAAGTGACTTGGCGCTGCCCCAAAACAGCACAAGCTGAAGTACTGTAGACACGCGTGCAGTGGGACAGAAAAAAGCCTGCCAGAACTCATCCTTACAACGAAAAACAGAGCGCAAAATCCGAAATAAATAAATGGTTAGCGGTCTACTTATCTCAGACTCATGCGAAAACGAACTATGGTTGACAGTTTGACAAGCGTCTGGATTTAATCAGTATTTAACTTCAGCGTCGGCTGTGTATAAAGCGTTGGCGTTGATTTTTCTATCTATTCATACAGTCACTCCGGAATAGAAACATAATCTATTTTCTGTGGTATTAACTCGTTCCAAAAATGCCTGAACTCTGCTGCCTCTTCTGGATAGTCTAGACTTCTTGTTGATACCGCCTGATATCAATCTAAATATATACTGTATATCGAGTTTTCAGTTTCATGGAAGAGACGTTATTGAGGTAGCAAGATAGAATAGGCAAATTTGACAACACACAAGTCAATTATTTCCATTGGACCCAGTAATCACACCCGCTTCCTAATCTCGCTTCAGTCGCGTGGTATTACCGATGTGAGCAACATTTAACAGCTCGATCGGACGTTTACACGTCGATTCATCTGCAACATCAATGAGACGTTTTCTCTCTCTCTGCAATTCCCCTTTGCTTCTCACTATACAGAAACTGAATAGAATAAACTTTGACTCTCGGAATCCCATCGCATCTTATTTATTTTCTAAATAGCTCAAGTATTTGCTAACAGACAATGCTAAATTACACCCTGCTTTAATTCTGTACGACGACATTCTGGTAACTGTGAATAAAGTGCAGAAACACGTGTGCGCCTCGTAACTTGCTACATCGCATTTTGACCTGAAAACTTTGGAATAAAAGGAAACAATAAACCGAATCAGCGTTGGGCTTTTTTTAGTATTTTCACCCGAGAAAATAACGCACAAGGTACATGACCGGACAAAACATGAAACTCCGAGCCATGTTCACAAATGTGCTCAGATAAGAGGTCTCCAAACTGCTTTAACTTACCCTGCACTCGCTGGTCTCCAATGGTGAGGAAGATGAAAAGTGAAACGGTGAGAGACGCAGTTCTGCTGTTTAGCATCCTTAGCATTGTGGCACGCAGTTTCACCGCAGCTAAGTACTGATCTGAGAGCACCAGTCAAGTCCGATCGCTGTGTTGAATGAACGTCAATCTGTGAATGCAGTCACTCTTAAATATTTTGGCTGAAAGGGGTCTTGGCTGGTCTATTTGGTGGGCGGTCTTCTGATGGCATGGTGATGTGTTTGGCAGGATGGGGGAGGAGGAAGTGATAAAAAAAAGTTAAGGTGGACGGAAACTTAATCAGGTGACATTTCACCGCCTCCTCTAAACTTTTCAGCTTGAAATCTCAGTCAATTTCACAAACGCATTTCTATAACATCCGAGTCTGGTTACAGGTCGTAGTGTCAATTTCTCTGTCATTGACAAGATTGTACCAGCTCATACAGAAACAATGCGGGGGAGGGAAGGGGGTGAAGGAAGATGTACTGTTCCTAAGTGTATTAAGACTTTTGCTTTCTTTTATTTTCCTATTGGGTCATCTTTACATCTACAGTACATTAAATATTCTAACCTGCTGAGTTTTTAACCAAGCGATATCCCGAAAATAGAAGCGTCTGTGGGTGAAAGCACCCGGTCCAATCTATCCATCAGAAAATACAAAAGCATGGCAAAGTAAATGGAGCCTAGCTTTTCTAATCCGATTTCTCTGGTAAAGCGACAACTCCACCCCCAGTTCGCCCATAACCTGTGTACGTAATGTCGATATTTCGTCTCATGTCTATGTCTCGGAGGGTTGATTACACTGAAAAGAGTTTATTGTTAGAACTAACCTCCACTACCTCAGCATCAAAAAGCACATGGGGTGGTTTTTCCATTGCAGTATTTTCTTGCTGACGCCTACAGTTTACATTATTACTAATTTTTTGGTTTTATTATTTAAATTACTAATTTATTGCCATCTGACTATTTCTGGAAATACATCATTGTAATAAATAACTATAGTGGGAACCAAGGACACTGACACCGTGGGTGTGTTCAGCCAGTAGGTATTGGAAAAGCAGTTAGATTTAATACCCAGATTTGGCAAAGTTACGCGCCTCTGTAACTGGAGCAGACTTCGCATGTCCATGAAATGCCGTAGGCGGTCTCGTATTCTCCATTTAAGAGATTGTGACATCGAATGTTAGTGTTGCTCAATGAGCTTGCTTTTGGCAGGGAGAAAAATGTACGTAGGCGATCTGTCGCCGCCTATCTCAGGGATTACGCTTCCCTGTTTCATTACCGTTTTGGCGCTATTACGTGCTGTCCGAAACCTTACCCCAAGAAAAAGATGAAACTCACGATCCGACTCAGCCTAATAACTACAAAGAATCAGACAACTTTTATTAGTGTTGATAGGTGCATTGATCTGACTAGAAATAACTCCGCGATAACAGACATTTTCCACCAGCTGCGGCTTAGAGTGGTAATCCTTTAATAAAGACTTATTACAATAGACTCTTAAAGTCTCTTTATAATAATCGTCAGAAATGCAATCGTTCTAATATTAGAAGAGACAGTTGTTTGGGTGCCTCAGTCTGCTGATAGTATTTACAATATTTAGCGTTCAAAATAGACTTGGCAATGCCATGCCAGCAGACAGTAGGAAAACTTCTTCCACAAGGCAATTCCACGCAGATTATTTCCGTTTTTAATGCTGAGAAACGTATTTTCTGTCCCAGATCATCCTGGGTTCTTATTCCATAACATCGGAATTGTGGTTTGATGCGATCAAAAAAACACTAATGCAGCCCCCTAACGATAAAAACAGGGCAACTGCAGCTAAATTGTGCACCATTCGTGATTTCCAGTTTATCTCAGCAAAACGACTAAAGATTTCCCTTATTGCCAAATCAAGATTGCGTGTTTTGTTGGTAGAGTTGAAATATGGATGTAACTTTCAATTAGTGAAGAAAGTCTGGGTTTGAGAAGATACTGGTAAACAACTAAGATAAACCTAAAGCATACCTATATACACCTACCATTCCAAATCAAACTGCGCAGCAATAGACAACACTAGGTAGACATGGGACATCACATTACGTTATATTTAGCTCTTAAATACATTCGTGGAAATTACCAATGTGAAGTTATTTGTACGACTATTGTGTCCTGTGTTTCTTGCCAATATTGTTCATATGCCTATGTAAGTATTTGTTTCTGAAATCCTCTTCCAGCAGAAACAGCACACATATTCTCGCGTTTTTCTTTGTTTTATGTGCGTGTCACTATGGCGAAAGGCTGCTCAACGTTTATAATCTAACAACAAATATTTATTCCAGATTGAAGACGAAGACTGACGAACTGGACAATTTCACACTGTCCTGATACATCTGGCGAATAATACCGACTGTTGAGCAATTTGCATCCTCAAAAACAATGAAAGGAAAAGCAAGAGTTTTCAAAAAAAGAGTTGACATGGAATTGGAGAGGTGAATATTGGAGGCAAATAGAAGAGTGTGAGAGATAATGGAAAATGAATATTGCACAATGTAAATCATTATTCATAAATGTTAAAGACGATTAAGTCCTGTAATGAAAATCAAGGACAAATGCCACAACGAAGAAAAATAGAAAATAGAGAAGTGAGATAGTGATGAGGGGACTGATATTGAGGACGGGAAACAGATATGGCGAGGTTAGAAACTTATGAGAATAAAAAAGTAGGGCACTGAAATGCAATCTCTGCACGTCTAAAAGGAAACTAAAGTGAGACCTCTGCAGGACGAAAGTTGTATGCGCTCGTGCACATTTTTGACCCAGTTTCCAGAATCCGACAGGTGCTTGTTGGAAGTTCCACGGATGTTAATGTGTTTCATAGTAAACTTAAGGAATTACGAATCTGAGTCAACGTGGGCAGTTATGATGACTAGCAACATTTTAGTTTGACAACCAAAAGCTTTAAGATAATCCATTGCTTCAACTTTAAAAAAACAAAATCGTTTTTAATTTCAGTACGTTCGAAATAATCAATCTGCAGTTCCTAGGTAATTACAATATTTGGTGTTTTTCACAAAACTGCTTCATTATTAATTAATCATTCACCAATCCGAATGTGGAACGGAATTTGCGTTCTTCAGCAATCAGAATTGTTTCAATACAAGTCCGATAATATTTATCAATACATTTGTATTTCTAAGCTGATTATGAATATGGATACTTCCTTAGACACTACAACACGTCATGCAGCATAGGCCAAGTTAATGCTTATAACATATACAACGCGGTTTAGTTCATTCTAAGATCTGAACACAATCTACATCAAATATTATTTTGCAAAATTAAATGAAGCAAATTAGCTTTATTCTCTTTCTATGCCTATTGACTGCATGGAAGTAAATATTTTACTAACAGTAAGGGGTTTTGGCCTTTAATTGCTAGGTAGCATTTAATGTAGAATTGAAATCAGCGGTTTAGGTCGTCTGCCTCTAACAAATAAATGCAAACATGTGTCAGCTTTTATTCGAAAAAGCTTTTGTACCTCCACCCCCCCCCCCCCCCCCCACCCAGCCATTTTTCAATAACTTGCTATAAGTGCTACGAGAAATTAAAACGTCTTCATAGCTGCACGAGGATCAGGCGAGTCTTTACTAATTTACATCCATAAGGAGACATTTGTTATTAAATAATCCATAAACATAAGAAAACTAAAAAATATCAAGCAGTTAATAACTGCAGGAAATAACGGGAAAACATAGCAGGTCTATCAGCATCTGTAGAGAGTGTTCTGATTGTGTGTGTGTTTTCACTTAACAGATTCTGACCTAGTCAATTGCTTTTCACAGATATTGACTGACATGAAATGACTAATAGTCTTCAATATCTGAAATCGTTCAGCGATAAAACAAAACAAATGAACATTTGTTCAGGAGGTGGCGCAGACCACCAAACAATTGTTTTTGACTAATTTGAGGAGCCGTTAACATGTCTACAAGTGACGCACTTGCCCGAAAGAGGTTGTCACCAGTCAAAACAAAATGTGGCGTTTGGATAGCGCCCCACCATGAGCATGTATTTCAAATGAATCAACAGGAAGGTTTGGATTGTTCTGTTCGATGTTGTCAGGCAAATTCTCACATAGATCTCGATTTATACAAAACTGACGGGAAACTAGATTCTTTGATGTAATATCCAACTTCGCTGAATGTGTTACCTTCGGGACCACGAAGGATCCCAAGTATGTGTCGACATAAATAAAATGTCATATTTTTGAATGTCAATAAATTCTATAAAAGTCTTGCTGTTTAGTGCGTGTCAAGACAACTCCTTTACATTTAATCTGATATACGTTCAAAATCTCTTATTGCAGATTGTTTTAAAGGTCAAAATCAAAGAAACGTGATGCATGACTGGCAGCTTAAGGTTCAGTATTTTAAAAAAATCAGATTCAAGTTGGAATTTATTACATCAAATTCATTATATAATACAAACATGCGTTAAAAGGGAAAGGTAAATGTACAGTTTCATCAGTGGATTTTCCTGACCGTTTGACATATTCGCTGTTAATAAATAAGGTTGAAGGATGACCAGAAACCCAATAAAGATGAGATCCTGCTACTGAATGTAAACAAGTTCATATTTATGATATATTAATCCCTGTCTTGTTCTATTGATTACACCGACTTTTTAACAATTTGCCTATAATATTTTGATGAATGTAATCACTAAATCTACTTCTGGGACATTCATTAATTTTAACGCCGCAGGTTGAGCTGACAGTTGAGGCATGCTGTCATCAAGAGCGCAAACCCGACTTGTACAACGTGCCGAAGAACGTCATGTGAAAGAATCGGATTGACTGATTTCTAGCCATGAACAAACTCCTGGATATAGCTGTCAGACAGCTTTCATGTTTTTGCAATTAAGGTGCTGGACAATAAAGATGACGTGTTTTTATTGTAATCCTGTGGATGTGACGAAAACTAATCACGCCAAATCTTGTTTGATAATGCTCTTTATACATTTCCCTGCCTTTAACAGCCAAATAAAGGAAAGCTGCTGTTTCTATTTATCCTTGATGTCTTACTTGGCTTCTGTTTTCAAAATCTTCCCTCTTAACGAAAGGTTTATTTTAAACAACAATTATTAGTTTAGTGAAGAAACTAGCGAATGGCCCAATTAGATCACGGAATGAGGACTGTATCCCGGGCTTCAGCAAATAGACCAATAAGATCAAAACGTGACAAACCAAGTATTCCAAAGTCCGATCAGATTGAAGAGAGACACCTTCCAGAAGCTACATTCAAGACAAGAACCTCCAATTTCAACACAAGTGATTGTCTTGGGTGTTTTGATAGACATTCGTATAATGACACATCCAAGGCCACCCGCTAGATAGGCATGCATTGGCAATCGGTTGAATGGACTGAAACCACTGGAAGAACTGAGGAGGCTTGCATAATGCTGATATAATGCAATAATGATCCATTTCTGTACAGCACGCAAAGATACTGTTTTCCCCTATTGTTGAGAAATAAGCAAAATATTGGAACATAATTTATAACTTTCAAGTGACCAAAGAACAACATAGCCAAAGAAAAGTTACGGCATAGAAGGAGATAATTCGGCTCATCGCGTCTGCTTCAACGGAATAAGCTATCTGCCCATTCTATTCCCGCTTTTCAGAACTTGCTTATAGGTTTTCTCTTCAATCAACACATTGGGCAGTAAATATTAGATACCCATCACGCTTTGGATAAAAAAAGATTTTCTTCTATCTCACTAATCTTCCGACCAACCACCTTAAAGTTGTACCCATCGGTAAATGACGTCTCTTCTCTATCCAAACCCTCGTTATTTTACACGATCGTATTATAAAACAATGTTTACCATTTTCAATGTCTGTATTCGTTCATTAAATTGTTATCGTTAAAAAGTTGGCTTTGTAGCAATTCTTTGTAAAAACACAACTTAGTGCTTTGCCTTGTTTTATTTAAATAAATAAAAGGGTTGATATACACAAGATTACAGATACAGACCCTACTTATTCGTCACTCAGGTACCCATTCTATATCACTCTTGCACTGACTTGGTGGTACAAAATTTGAAATTTGCTCAAATGAAAGATATACGTTGCTTAATTTTTTTCATTTTGCTCTCATCAGGTCAAATACAAGAATGTCGCATTTTTAATGATCACAGCAATTTTATACAACATCGGAAAAAGATACTGAGCGGTTGGCAAGGGGACTCTGATTGGCTGAGGCATTGCTAAGGAGAAAACTACTGGGAATTACAGGCATCCACCTTCCAGGTCGTTCACAAAAGATGCAAAGCTTGAACGTATTCCTTTTCTTTATATAAAATGGGTCCGATTTGTTGCAAGCATAAAAGTCACTTTATGAACTTGGATAAATATTGTAAATTGGCTGTTAGTGTAGCTATTAGCACACTCAAATTTGTTTAAAAAGTGCAATCTAATCGCAAAATCATGCAGTTAAGCAATGCTGCATTTGAACTTGAGTGCCAGTGGGATTTCAGAAGTGAAAGTTGTGTATCCCGGCTTTTGCCTGGTTGAATCAACCAACATACTTCTTCTGTTGTTCAGAGAAGGCAGAGGACAGACCGTACTTGATCAGTTCTACTTGCAAAACCCCAAACCAAAATATTTACTCTTAGATATGATTCTGCAAATGAACTTCATTGCCCACCAATCCTGAAGTCACGGATAGCTCCACTGACAATGATCAGTTCAGATCATAACGTGGTGTATTTCTATTTGCGAGATGGAACATTAATGCGGAATCAATTCTCTGGAAACAAAAGCAGTATGTTCAAGCAGGGTGCGTTGTCTTTGATTTGGCTGGGAACGGACAGAAAGGTTCCCATTTGTTTTGCCCTTGGTAATGCTTTGGCCAATCAGAGTTGTCTTGCCAACCAATCAGCACCCATCTCTCCTGTAGTTTAATTCGTTATGACTCAGTGAAGTTTGGAAACCTTACATTTGTTGTCAGGAGTGCAAAATGAAAGGTTTAAACAACATGTCTTCGACAATGTTATACTTAATTTCAAAATAAATTCCTATAGGAAATCACCCCATCCTTACAAAAATACTAGTATGTCACAAATCTGGTGCAAACTAAAATTTTCCAAAATTCGGACTTTGGGTTCAAGTTGGAATCCTCGGTGAACTGCCAGGTAGAGAAATCAAAAGAAGTGAACTAACGGTGCAAGCGTTACTCGAAAAGGCACTTGAACTATGATAAGTTATTTGCCATTCAAGATCACTGACAAAGGTCAAGTATTCTCGCTACTTGAAAGATATGTGACGTTGCTGCGAGGCTTTAAAGGGGCTCCGAAGAAAGGTCTTACTGACATATGGAACTATCACGCCTTTCATGTACAAATTACAGGACTAACTTTTTGCGCTGCCTGTTGTGCACTGTGTTACTTTCGTGTTTTATGGGCCGCAAACACATACTTTGGTTATGGCTCCAACATTCATTTCGACTTTTTATTGATGAGATATTACTATTTACATTCATTTAACCTTTTTAAAATTAATGATATATTCATATTTATTGACCATGACCTATTGTCCTCTCCCCGAAGACACTTCTGTCCATGTAACTGCAATTAGATGATTGATACTTCATTTAGTTGATATGCCAACGCCTTCGATAATCCATTGTCATTGATGAACTTTCCCAAATAAACGGTATATTTAGGTTATAAAGTCAAATTCGTGCATAACAATGACACAAGAGGATTAAGAAACGTAACGGTGATTAACATATTGCTTTAAAATCACCAAAAGACACCCATTAAAAGTGAAGGGTTCCGCTTTCGCACTGTCTACGCTTCTACTAATAACCAGGTGAAAATCATGTTAAAGGAGAGGTCGGCCTGCTGGAACGGAGACTTCGGAGCGATTTTCTCAAGGAGCTGAAAGATCTTTCAAGTTTCTTTTTGGCTGTTGTATGGTTTTGACGTAATTTCCACTTTCGAAACGCTTTCTGAATGGTTAACGCAGCCTTGAATTCCTTTCGTAACATGAATGTGGTAGTGATCGTTTCCAAGGTGTTCCGAATGGGGAATACTTTCACTGACATTTTATAAACTTCTCCACTGAGCTTCTTGAGGGGCTCTGACTCCGTGACTTTGCCAACGATAACAGCACTGAGAGCTTCCAGTACATCCAGACAGTGCAGCTTGTCACCATTAGTTAATGGTAGGTTGAGAGCCGCAACTTTCACTGCGTTAGGTTTTGGTATTCGTAAAGGAGATTTGAGTTCATTTAGGAAGTCAGATAATTGGTCGTATGTGATGAATTGTGTCGCCTTCACATCATAATTACTCCAGACCTCGTAAAACATGTCCACGTCTTCATCTGTCACTCCAGCGAGTTCTTGCTCTTGGGCTTCGTGGAAGTTTTCTAAAATGACAGCGACATACATGTTGATAATCACGATATACGCGACCACTATGTACGATGTCATGTAGGTGAACGATACAAACTGCCTCTGGACGGGGGAGTTAATCATCACGTGGAGAATCTCATTCCAAGCGGCGGCTGTTGTCAATCTAAACAGAAGCATCATACTATTGCCGAAAGTTTCGAAATTGACCATGTCGTTTATTGGCGATTCTCTCGGAAGGTCTCGAAACAAACTCATCCCCAATATTGAATAAATGAACATGACCAGGCCGAGGAGCAGGCCGATATTGAAAAGGGCCGGGATTGATATCACCAACGTAAACAGCAACTTCCGAATCCCCTTCAAGGATCTCACCAACCTCAACAACCGCGCCAGCCTGACAATTCGGAACACTCGTAAAATAGTCGGAGAAACCCCTTGCTTTTTGGATGCGGATGAATCCAACAAGATTCCTGAAGGAATAAAACAGTAAAATGATCAGTACAAAAGGGGGAGTAGTTAAATTCCAAATGATCACGCACTTTAATTTTAAACGCATATTTAAGCTATGACTCCATTTAATGGTGTTAACACCATTAAAGCAAACCAATCCAAATAATATGATTAAGATTTTCACTCCGGAATGACAAATGCATTAATACAGATATGATTTGTTTTGTCTGATCCTGGGACCGTTAACTAGAGTATAATGGATGCACATGCTGTAATTGCATGTAGAATAATACTTCAACGTCAGGCGAAGATTTTCAGTTATGGGATGTATTCCTGCTCTCTCAGATAATCATTCGCATCTAACTTGGTTTAAGCTCAGCGGACTCTGCCTGGTAGGGGGGTGGGTAATCGTTTTCGACATTTGAAGCATTGATCATTGATAAGTAGAAGAAACACGAAAAAAGCATGTATACAGGCTCCAGATGCGAAGTGCCATTGATTTTGTTTTTAAAAGACTAAATTGAAACACTGGCAACATTGAAAGTTTGCAATAAAGACTGAAAATAATTACAATCACAATGATCAGATAGGAGCATAAGGGATACGTTGAGTTATAAAAAGTCCGGATTCTGGAAATCAAACACCGTATCAGAAATTGCTGGAAAAAAACTCAGCAGGTCTGGCAGCATTTGTGGAGAGAAAGCAGGGTTAAAGTTTCGGGTCCAGCCACTCTTCTGCACAACGCGGTGTTTTTCCAGCAATTTCTGATTCGATTGTTGACATTGAGTTACACATTGTTCAGCATTTGTATTTGTTTGTATTCGGTACAATTCATAATCACACGACCTGAAATAACGCTTTTTTTTGGCACTTTTAGGGCTGAGTAATATCAGAGCTGCGCTGCCTGCATTCCGTGAACGAAGGGGGGAAAAACCCATTACGCACACGGTAGTAAACTCCAAACAAGATTAATTACTTTGCTCACGGAAATGGTTTCCTTTCGAGATATATATCAGGGTCAGCCTGGAATATTGTGTAAAACATGTTAACTATTTAAAAATGCGGTCTTTAACATTATATATGAACACTAAACACTCGCCAATGTAATAAAAATAAAACCTATTTATAGCTTATTTAATTACATATATAGCCAGTTCTGTTATCAAATTTTCAATCTTATCTGTATTAAAATGTCAGTGCAAACTTTGTTCATCCGTTAGAAGGATTGATAGATATATTATAGCTTAGAATGTGTGTTTTTAGGATTTGGGATTTTTGAAATGGGTAAAATGACAATAAAACTTCTACAAGTTAGTGATAATTTGAATAGAATGATAATTCTATTTGAGAGTTTTCTTTAGAGAAATTTCCCTATTTCTTTAATTCAGAACACTGCAATTTTGGGAGTCAATGCTCCTTTACTGCAGTCTCAGACAATTTTTAAAAATGCTATAGAGATATCTCTGTGCGTTTAATAGAAGAACAAACTAAAATGGAAATAAATTATTGCCAATTGATCAGGAGTATTTGAAAGTTGATCCACCAAAAATGCATATGAAGAACTGGAATGTGAAAAGATTACCAAGTCATAATATAAGACAGTGATATCAATAAAAGTGATATATGTGCCAAAGGGACTGAAAACAAATACATTGTGAGGATAATGAGATATTCATTCATTGTTGAAAGCAACTGTTAAGGAGATTTGTTGAGACACTAGCAATCATTATAATGGAGCAGAGAAGTCAAAGGAAACTTAAATAGGTTAATATAGTGCCCATTTCTAAAATAGTGAAAAATTAGACACAGGCAGCTACAGATCCATAAGTCTTAGTTCATATCTGTGGTATATAATGGACTTGATTTTCAGGAGGCAACGTAAGGATTTTCCAGCCCACAATAATTCAACAAACATCAGACAGCATGGCTTCAGGTGAGAAAAAAATTTCTATCTGACAAAATCCCCTGATTCCTTTGTAAAGTGACAATCTAAACTGAAAATGGTAAATTTAGAGCATACTTAGACATTCTAAATGTATTTATTAAGATTGTATAGGCAAGGTGACCGACTATAACAATGTTATACAATAAAATACAATATTCTTAGAATTTTAAAAATGCATTAATGTAGCCTTAATGTATTTTTTCTTTCAGGATGTTACAATGTATTTTAAGTCAATTAAATAGTTTAGACGTGTAGCTACTTGTGTACTAAAGAAAGTATTTTAGTCAATTTTGTTCAGCAAGGGCCCACAAAAATAAGGAGGTAATGATTAGGGTATCTGTTTTTTGCGATGATGCTAACTGAAGCAGAAATATTGGCCTGGGAACCTTGCTGTTCTTTGAAAGGTAGGGCAGAAATCAATTGTTACTGGTTACAAGGCTCACACTTGGCTGAAGAAATAAACTAAGGTATGGCAGAGGTCAATAGTAGTGGGAACACTACTATTTTCATTTACTATGACTTGGAGTTGCCAGTGTTGGACTGGGGTGGACAAAGTTAAAAATCACATAACACCAGATTATAGTCCAACACATTTATTTGGAAGCTCGAGGTGGTTGTACCTGATGAAGGAGCGACACTCCGAAAGCTAGTGCTTCCAAATAAACGTGTTGGACTATAGCTTGGTGTTGTGTGATTTTTAATTTCATTTACTGTCAATGACTTGAGTTTCTAAACTTAATATGAATTTGTTAAACTTGCAGGTGATTTCAAACATAAGAGGTAGTGACATTAAAATGATTATTTCTGAGTTTTAAAGTAGTTAGCAAGAGCCACTTGACTCTTAGGTCAATTCCCATTCTTGCATCTTTCTCTTCCTGTTTGGAATTATTCCTTCATTTGCACTTTGAGCTAATATGTTACGTAATTAGCACTGCTGTATCATCTTATTAGATACTCAATGTCTATTACCATCCACTATACTACAGCACGAACTCCATCATGTAAGAGTAAGTGTACAAGTATATGTGATATGTGTTAGGTTTGAGACTCCTTGGATAGGCACAATTTCACTTGACTATTACAGACATGACACTTTCCCCAATTTCCCAAAGGTAAGGGGAATTCCCAGAGAAATGCTCACTTTTTGCATCAAACTCAGAATATGGAGTATTTGGAACAATAGTGGAGCAAAATGCAATTCAAAATCATGTAATGAATTAAAATAGAGTCCAAACAAACCATGAAAAAATGTACATCGAGAATACGCAAAGAAAAACAGATATAGCCCTGCAGAAAGTCTCCTAAGAGAGTGAAAAAAAATTAGGCAGTTGGGCATCTGACAAAGTCTGCTGCATTTCAGATTGTATAGTTATACAGCAAGGATTTTATGGCAATGATGTGATACTTCAGAGTATTTGGTTAGTAAACACAGCACTCCCCCCAGAATGAATAAAATCTGTCTTTAGAATGAGGCTGGTATCAAAAAGTAGCATGAACATTCTCAATCCTCATCGTACATCTACAGCATAATTTAGGCAAGTAAAAATTGGGTGAAGGTTGTTCGGTCTAAACTTTATCATCCTTAACTTGGATTGATTTATTAAAATTCTACTTGTCTCTGTTGATTATGATGACTGAAGAGATCATATTCATCTTAAACTGTTGAATTTCATTTATTAAACAAAATTTTTTGTTATTATCTAAGTGTTGTTTGTGAATGCGATTATAGTAACAGTTTGACCAATGGCATAAGCTTGAGGCATGTGCTCAATATGGCCTGATTTTGGAATTTTTAAAAATCTGATCTACAATTTATTATTATTATTTTGTGGTTTTACTAAGTATTTTAGTGGATGAAACGTTGGTAGATGAGAATCAGATATGACTGAGATATGGCTTACCACTGATTATAATATAATTAGATAGTTTGAATTGAATGATACAGAAAATGTTCAGTGGTTATAAGTCACAACATTAGCTGCATTTAGGGAAAGGCCATTTTCCAATAACATTCTAGAGGCATGATTTGGAGACGCCGGTGTTGGACTGGGGTGGACAAAGTTAATAATCACACAACACCAGGTTATAGTCCAACAGTTTTATTTGGAAGCACTACTTTCAGAGCACTGTTCCTTCATCAGGTGATTGTGGAGAATAAGATTGTAAGGCACAAAATTTAGAGCAAAGGTTTCCAGCGTGATGTAACTGAAATTATATATTGAAAAAAGACCTGAATTGTTTGTTCAATCACTCATCTTTTAGAATGACCATGTTGGTATCAATTCTTTCATATGTAAACCACAAAACCTTTTAAAAAGTTATGTAACTTTTAAAAAGTTACTTTTGTAACTTGTAATGTAACTTGGGAGACTTAAACAATTCAGATCTTTTTCAATATATAATTTCAGTTACATCACACTGGAAACTTTTGCTATAAATTCTGTGTCTTATAATCTTATTCTCCACAATCACATTTTGAAGGAGCAGCCCTCCGAAAGCTAGTGCTTCCAAATAAACCTGTTGGACTATAACCTGGTGTTGTGTGATTCTTTACATTCTAGAGGCATAAGCCATCAAAAGGTATTAAAATGAAATTTAGGCAGAGTTACATATGAATTTTTAAAAGTCTTTCATGGCATATGGATGTTGCTGGCTAAGCCTTCATTTATTGTCCATCACTTGTTGATCTGAAGAAGATGGTGGTGAGCTGCCTTCTTGAACATTTGCAATCCTTTGTCTCTTTTGTTTTTAGGAAGGATTTGATCCAGGATTTTGACTCGTGACAGTCAAGAAATTATGATGTCATTCCAAATCAGGAGAGTATGTTGCCTTAGAGGTGAACTTGCAAGTGGTATTGTTCCCATGCATCCAATGCCCTTGTTCTTCCAGGTGCTAGAGGGTGCAGGTTTGGAAGGTTGTGTCAGACAAGTCTTGATAAGTTACTGCAGAGCATCTTGTCGATGGAACGTACTGCTGCCACCGACACATAAGTGGTGAAGGAAAGAAATTTTCAGGTTGGCAAATTGGTTACCAATCAAACTGACTACTTTGTCCCGGTTGGCATCGAGGATTTTGTGTATGACTGGAGTTGCACTCATTCAGGCCATTCTTGACACTCTTGACTTCTACCTCCTGGATGTGGACAGGCTTTTGGCAGTCAAGCAAATAAAATTTCATCCTGAAAAGTGTGAGGTGTTGCATTTTAAGAGAAATACCAAGGCAATGGTGTGCACACTTTAAGTATCAGGGGTCAGAAAGTACTTGGTGAGCAAATGTGTAGATCTGAAACTCAATGCCTGAAAAGGTATTAGAGGGAGCCATCACTGTATTTTAAGAAGTATTTTGACAAGATGAGTGCTTGAAACAACATAGCATGTAAAACTTTGTGTCAAGTGCTATAAAAGTAGATAGATTCTTGATGACAGGTGTGGACACAGTGGGCTGAAGGGTTACTTTTAATGCTGATAAACTATGACACCATGTTTTCTGACCTTATGGTGGAGGGAAAGCCATTGATGGCGCAGGTGAAGATGGTTGAGGTTGGGACATTATCCTGAGGAACTCCTGCGGAGATGTTCTGGAGCTGAGATGACTGACCTCCAAAAACTGCAATCATCTTCCTTTGTGCTCGATATGACTCCAACCAGTACAGAGTTTCCCTCTGATTCCCATTGATCCAGTTTTGCCGGGTTACTAGATGCCATACTCACTGAAATTCTGCTTTGTTAGTAAGGACGAGCACTCTTATCTCCCTTCTGGAGTGCAGCACTTTTGTCCATGTTTCAAGCAGGGCTCGAATGAAGTCAGGAGCTGATGGTCCAGCATGAGCATCAATGAGCAGATAATTCCTTTCTAAGTGCTGTCTCATAGCATTGTCAATTACCCCATCCATCACTTTGCTGATGATGGAGAGTAGGTGGATCGGGACGAAATTGGCTGGAGTAGATTTGTCCTACGTTTTGCACTGGTCATATCTGACCAATTTTCAACATTGTTTGGGAAATGCAGATGTTGTAACTGTGATGGAACACTTCGCCAGGGGCTTGGCTAATTCTAAAGCACAAGCCTTCAGTATTATTGCTTGACTGTTGTGAAGTCATATTTAAGTTTTTGCCGGCCTTCAGCCTTTTCTTAATATCACATGAAGTGAATCCAATTGTTTGAAGAGTGGAATCGGTGATCCTGAAGACCTTCGGATGAATCATCCAGTCAGCATTGCTGGCTGACGATGTACGCAAATATTTCAGTCTAGGCTTTTACACTGATGCTCTGCACCCCACCCTGCTCCACGCCCCACACACACACACACACACACACCCCTATCATTGAGGATGGGGTTATTTGTGAAGCCTTCACTTCCTGATAACAGTTACATTGCTCACTACCTTGCACAACTAGATGTGGCAGGACATCAGAGCTTACATCTAATCTGTTGTTTGTCGGGTCACTTAGTCCGGTCTATTACATGCTGTTTTCACTTTTTGACATGTAAGTAGTCCTGAGTTGTAGCTTCAACAGGTTGACACCATGTTTTTAGGTGTACCTGCTGCTGCTGCTGCAAAGCTATCAGGCACTCTGCATTGAAAAAAGATTGATTTTCTAGCTGATCATAGTGATAGCATGGCAGATATGAAGGCCATGAATTTGCAGATTATACAATTTTGATGCAGCCCACAGCACTTTATCCAGGTACTGAGTTGCTAGATCTATTTGAACTGTTTGAAGTAGATAATTCCCCCTTGCTGGATCCCTTACTACTTGCCACAGACCCTGTCTAGCTGCTAAGATGTTCAGTCCCACTGAGCCACATTCAGTGATGGAATTTTAAATCCTGCATGCAGAGTACATTCTGAGACATACCCTCCCAGTGCTTCTTCCATGTGATGGAGCACTGTTTTGTCATCTCAGGAAGTGGGTGGAGATAGGTTGTAATCAGCAGGGGGTTTCCTTGTGCATGTTTGACCTGGTGCCACAAGATTTTGTGGGATCTTAGTCATTGTTGAGACCTCTGTGACAACTTTCTCCATTGTGTTGCAACCTCTGAGAGGGCAGAACAGTGTTGGCAGTGTCTGAGGTATGACTCTGAGTATGTTTTTACTCGGCAGTTGCTTGATTTGTCTTTGGAATGGTTCTCTCAATTTTGGCATGAGCCTCCAACATGTTGACAAGAAGAACCTTGCAGAATTATCAGGAATGGTTTCCCAATGTCATTTCCAGCAACTAGGTTGATGCCAGGTAGTCCCTCCAGTGTCACTCCTTTCTGTTTTTAGCAGTCTAGTGCAACTCAGTGACTTGCTAGGCCATTTCATGCAACAGCTAAGAGCCAATCACACTGCTGTAGGTCTGGAGTCATATGTAACCCAAGCCAAGTAAGGACAGCAGATTTTCTTGCCCAAACAGACTTTAATGAACCATCTAGATTCTTACAACAATTGACAGTGGTTACATGTTCACAATTAGGTCAGCTTTTAATTCCAGATATTATTGAATTCAAATTTCATCGTCTGCCATAGCAGAATTCAAGTGATAACTGCAAATCATTAGATGGGGTTCTTTATTATGACACCAGTGACATCACTGCTATGCCACTGCCCAACCATTTTAACCAATGGGCAGGAAATCAGACTGGTGTTACAATCTATTTTGAATCTATGCTCCCAATGAGCTAGACCCCTAGTGAGAGGAAAATATAAATATGACCTTTGTAGGGTTGCATATTTATGTTTTAGAAATGAACATAAGTTCTTTCCTGAGTAAAATTTCCTTTGATATAGAAACATCCATTATTCTTCATGTAAAACAAAGATAACAATTTTCAAAGAAACAACCATGGTTCATTACTTGTGCATTTTTGGAATATAGGCTGAACAAAGACCACAAGGCAAAAAACCCAAAAGATATTGTGTACAGACAGCTCATCCCAAGAATAAATAATACCAGTCACTGAAATATTGAAAACATCACTTTACACATTGCAAAATGTGCAATGCATGTTATGGGGATACTCAATGCAAGATTTCAAAACATACTTTTTTCAGTATTGTAAGGAAAGAACGTTTTACATAAGAAATTAGCAAATACCTGATAGAATTGTATAAAAACAGAAAATGCTTTTCTGAAGCATCATACTGGAATTGAAAAATTGTCTCTGATTTTCACTCTCCAAAAATGTTGTTAGACCTGTTGAGTTTTCCCAGTACTTTCGGTTTTTATTTTAGATCTCAACCATCCACTTTTATAACAAAGATTGAATGGTCTTCTTTACCCCACCATCATAAGGAAAATGAAAGTTTTAACCATTTTAAAAGTTATGAAAAAAATCTTAAAATGTATCTTAGTGTATTTAATATCAATGAGAAGGATCTCCATGAATTTAATTTAATTTGTTTCTTGGATGATTGACTTGGTGTTGTACCTGAGCATTTCTCCACAAAGTTATTTTTACTTCCCTCTGTTGAACAACATCTCCCTAAAAAAGTGATTTTTATTAAATCAGAAAGAACAGAAGTAAAATGCGACTTACCTACAAGGGAAAGAACGACGACTAGAAAATCAAAGATATTCCAAGCTTGAGTGAAATAGTATTGGCGTTGGCCTAACAGTTTTAAAATTGCTTCAACTGTAAATAGAGCTGCAAATATTACATTGAACCAATTTAAAACTAAGGCAAATCTTTTTGTCTGTCCATAATGATCACATGCCATCACCAGCACATTCAATGTTATTAAGAAAATGGTGAATGGTTCAAACCATCTATGGCTCACTAACTTGTAGAACTTGTAAAGAATCACATTCTAGGGAAGAGAAATGAAGAATTAGGAAAATAAATCATAGGAATCTCAGTCACATATTTAGAAGAATCTTTGGCTCTAATAATTGCAATTTAATTAAGATTTACAAATACAAGAACAAGAACTTAGAAAGACAACCAAAATGAAACAATGCAGGTTAAATTCCATATTTGTTTCTGCTTTCTTTTGTTTGATATTGTGTAGATAAATATAACTATTCATACATTCATGTACGCAATGGTCAAAAGCAAGTTCCTAGCTCATTGACTGCTGATAGTTCACTTTGAGCAATTTTCTTGTCATTTTTTGTCAGTAGTAGTTTGCCATTGCCTTCCACTCCCAAGGGAATGGTGATGCGGCAGGTCACCAAGTTTAACTTATCCAGAACAGGAGACAGATGTTACATAGTATTCACGTCAGCTAATATTAAGGTACGGTGCAGCCACTGTACTGTGGTAACATCCATTCTTCTTTATTCACTTGTGCTGAGGAAGTGAGCAATCTGAATATTGTAACATGCAATGAAAAGTGTTCCATTGATGGTTGCTGCATTCATAGATTCATAGAATCATATAGTACAGAAGAGGCCCTTTGGCCCATATATGCTTACACCTGCATTAGTTCCACTTTCACACATTAGGCCTATACCCCTGAATGTTATGTCACTTCAAGTGCTCATCCAAATACTTTTTAAAGGTTGTGAGGTTTACTGCCTCATCTACCATCCCAGGTAGTGCAGTTCCAGGCTCCCCTACACTCTGGGTGAAAATAGTTTTCCTCAAATCCCTCTCAACCTTCAGTCTTTTACTTTTCACCCTTGTTATTGACCCTTCCTAAATTCCCTGTCCATACCTCTCAATTGAGTCATAGAGTCAGATATACAGCACGGAAACAGAACCTTTGATCAGAACAACAGAACCAACTCACCCATGCTCCCCAGATATCCCAACCTAATCTAGTCCCATTTGCCAGCACGTGGCCCATATCCCTCTAAACCCTTCCTATTCATTTCCCATCCAGATGCCTTTTAAATGTTGCAATTGTACCAGTCTCTACCACGTGCTCTGGCAGCTCATTCCATGTACACACCAAATTCTGCTTGAAAAGGTTGCCCCTTTTAAAAGGTCCCTTTTAAATCTCTCCTCTCACCCTAAACTCCCCCACCGCAGGGAAAAGACCTTGTTTATTTATCCTATCCTTGCCCCTCATGATTTTTTAAACCTCTGTAAGGTCTGGTGGAGACTAGTACAATTGCAACATTTAAAAAGCATCTGGATGGGTATATGAATAGGAAGGGTTTGGAGGGGTATGGGCCAGGTGATGGCAGGAGGGACTAGTTTAGGTTGGGATATCTGGTTGGCATGGAAGAGTTGGATGGAAGGGTCTGTTTCCATGCTGTACATCTCTATGACTCTATGACTCTAAGACTCTAAGGTCACTCCTCTGCGTCCGACGCTCCAGGGAAAACAGCCCCAGCCTATTCAGTCTTTCCCTATAAGCTCAAGCCCTCCAATTCTGGCAATCATATCCAATCTTATATACCTTAATCAGGTTCTCCCCCCACCAACCTTCTCTACACAAAAGAAAACAACCTGAGCTCATCCAGCCTCTCTTCTTAGATAAAATTTTCCAAGCCAGGCAACATGCTGGTGAATTTCCTCTGAAATCTGTCCAGTGCAATCACATCCTTCCTGTCGTGTGGTGGCTAGAAATACACACTGTACACCAGCTGTGATCTCACCAAAGTTCTGTAGTTTAGAGGGTTTGTTGCCAGAAGATTGAGCAAGTTTCTTGCTGTATTTACCAAACTCACCTGATTAAATTACTTACCACACCCCTGTGGCAACTCTCACGTGATTTCTATTCTAGCTTATGCATCATTCCCATACACCAATCACTAGATATCTGCTGAAAGACCATACCCTTCTCATTTGGACCATGTTCAAAAGGCCATTGTGCACCTGGGTGAACACTAGCATTGCACAGCTGTATTGTTCACAACAGGCAGAGTCAGGCATGATGGTGAAAGGGAAGATGGCATCACATTTCTTTGACAGAAACTTAGAGGTCTTGGTAGACAGGGTGGCACAGTTGAGAGTTATCCTCTTTCCAGAGGACTAGCAGAGGAGGCCACACCACCAGACTCTCCCAGCTTGATTCAATATTGTTATCCAGAACGGTGCCATCTCCATGATGCAGAGAAACAGCTGGCTCTGTAGAAAGAAGGCTAATGACTTTGAGCCTTCCCTGACAAAGGACTTATGCCTGAAATGTCAATTCTCCTGCTCCTCGGATGCTGCCTGACCTGATGTGCTTTTCCAGCACCGCACTCAACACTGATCTCCAGCATCTGCAGTCCTCACTTTGTCCCAATGACCCTGAAGTGTTTATTTCCATGCTGTATGACTCAATGGCTCAATGACTCTCTGGTGTCCTCTGCTGTGCCAGGGTAAGCACCACAATTCCCTTTGCCATTTCACACTCACTCTACCTTTGTTATTGCACCCATCTCCCACCAAGGCTCATTCTCTGCCATCAAACCATCACTTGTACCAACTTTCCTCACTTATTCTTGTTGCCTCCCAACCTTCACACCACTAATGTTGTATGGCCTTTGTGTCAGGTCTTCAGAACACATAACCAACTTTTCCCAAATACTCCAACACAAACAATTTTGCCAATCACTATTATCCCTCTCATTCCCTTACTTTCTGTCATTAAAGGTGAAGACAACAAGGACAAGGTAAAGTGGGTATGGATTGAGCTGCTGCCCGACATCTGGCTTCTTAATTCCTATAAGGAGGGAGTCCTTGCTCTCACAGGAGAATGCTGGGACCATTTCTGTGGGGATGCCAACACATCCACATCCCTCCAAACCTTTTTATCTCATTGCCACTCTCCTGTTAACCACACTCTCATTCTCAAACATTACGCATCATCATAAACTACTGGCCATGAAGCCTTCCCTCACTTGTATCTTTTAGCTTTCTCCAGCCTCCTACTCATTACTTTTTGTGGAGAAACAGTTGATTCCCCCAGAAGTGGCCATCTTGACCTCTGAGGACAAGAGTACTGAAGCCTCAGAGCAAACATCATCTAAGCTACCTCCTGCCACTCCAACAACCCAGATAATTTGAGAATTGTGGACAGAGAGCGCGTTCATACATAATCTGGCCATGGAAAAATTTGCCCCAGGCTACTATCATTCAGAGGTCTGCTGGAAACCAGACACTGGCTCAATCCCCATCAGAAAAGGGCCCTGTGGTTTTGGCAATCAATGACTTCATCCAAATCCACAAGGAGGAGCAGCAGTGGCAAAAAGACATCCGAGATGTAATGACCCTCATTGCCCTGAAGCTGTAGCAGTGCAGTGACAGTACAATTGACTGACTGGTGGCTGCCCTGGAGAACTAGGACTCGTTCCTCAGGGACTGCTGGAGATGTACACAAACATTCACTCCATTGCCCCAGCCTTCAGGCTTGCAACGTGGCAGGGGATTGTGATGGTTGTCATGCTGCTGCTGCAGGTGGTCGACAGGCACCTTTTCTCTAATTTTCTTACTGGCTACGTGGGCCTCCAAGGTCTGTACATTGCAGTAACTTCCAGAACCAGACATCAATGCTGCAATCCATGAAAACTTCCAAAGAGAGACCCATTTACTTTGTTCTGACTGTTAATTGGTCAACACTGACCACTAACTGGATCAGCCTAATCACCAACATAGGCTGTAAGACTCAGGCTGAGGGGATTGGTTAGCTGAGTAGGCTGGACAGCTGGTTTGTATTGTTAATTGATGCCAACAGCATGAGTTTTATTCCCACACTGACAGAGATTACCATGAAGGAATCTCTCTTGCCCGATGACCCCAGGTTAAACCATCAATAATTGTCTCTCTCCTGAGAGAACAGCCTTACGTCTACTAAGGCTATGGTGGCTATAGCTTTACCTTGTTGAAGTAAGTTGAGTCTGTTTACTTTGTGACTAGCATCTTACAAGTACCCCTATATTATCCACCAAAGTCAATCTGCCATTAAATAATTCAACATGAATATGATGAATTAGTACGGCTTTGATAATGCTCATGAAAATTTCCAGTGAGGTCAAGAGATGAAGATTTGGGATCACCAGCTCACTCTTTGCTGAGTCAGCAACAATTGCTGAGGAGGCAGAAGTGGACCTTACAGAATACAAAGCTATTATTCTCCATCCTGTGACCTGTACTACCAAGAAACAAAAGAGTAGCGAGGATTGTTGGAACAACATTCCTTCTGAAAGCCTTGTCAAAATGATTGGTTTTAAGAAGAGTCTTAAATGGGTAAAGGGAGGTTGAGAGGTTGGGTGGTTTGGGGAGGGAATCACACATCTTGGTCAACTTAAAAAAAAAGTTAATTCAACTGTAATTAACTGTAAAGATACACTGGCATATGTTGTCTTGTTTTTGCTGAAAAGGGCCATTTTCCTGCGGGAAATATCCTAAGGGGAAGATAAGGCAATTGTGGCTGATGAGGGAAGTCAAGGACATCATCAAAGCAAAGGGAAAAATATACAATTGGGTGAAGGTTAGTGGGAAGCCAGAGGATTGGGAAGCCATGATAAAAAACAGTAAAGGAAAACACAAAAAGCAACAAAGGGGGAGAAGTTGAAATATGAGGGTAAGCTCACACATATATAAAAGAAAATTGCAAGATATTTAAAAAGTAAGAGAGAGGCATTGCGCCACTGGAAGATGAAACTGAAGAAGTAGTAATGTGGAACAAATAAAAGTCTGAGCAATTGAATAGGTACTTTTATCAGTTTTTACTGTGGAAGACACCAGCAGCGTTTGAGAACTTCAAGAGAGTTAGTAGGCAGAGGTGAGTGGCCATCGCTAAGGAGAAGGTGATGGTTAAGCTGAAAAGTCTGAAGGTGGATAAATCACATGGATTGGATGGACTACACCCCAGAATTCTAGAGAAGATTGCTGAGGAGAGTGTAAAGGCTTTGGTGGTGATCTTTCAGGAATCACTGGAGTCAGGAAAGGTCCTGGGGATTGGAACGACTAATGTAAAATCCCTGTTTAAGAAGGGAGGGAAGCAGAAGACAGGAAGCTATAGGCCAGTCAGTCTGACCTTAGTTGTTGGTACAGTTTTAGAGTCCATTAATAAGGATGAGATTGCAAAGTACTTGGATGTGCAAAATAACATAGGGCTGAGTCAACAAAACTTTGTCAAGAGGAGGTCATAGAATCATAAGATGCCTGACAGTTCTGTTAGAATTCTTTGAGGAGATAACAAGTTGGACAACTTGTTCAGTGGATTTCATTGTCACAGAGTCACAGTCATAGAGATGTACAGCATGGAAACAGACTCTTCGGTCCAACCCGTCCATGCCAGCCAGATATCCCAACCCAATCTAGTCCTACCTGCCTGCATCTGGCCAATATCACTCCAAACCCTACCTATTCATATACCCTGAACTGTTTGGATATCCAGAAGGTATTTGACAAGATGCTGTACATTTGGCAGCTGAACAAGGTAAGAGCATATGGCATTAGGGGCAAGGTACTGCATACAATAAAGAATTGGCTGACTGGCAGAATACAAAGAGTTGGGATAAAGGAGACTTCAGGTTGGTAGTTGGTGACTAATGTAGTTCTGCAGACAGTAGTATTGGGACCACAACTATTCACGTTAGACATTAACAATCTGGACAAAGGAACTGAGGGCATTGTTGCTAAGTCTGCAGATGACACACAAATAGGTGATGAGCTAGGTAGTGTTGAGTCTGTGGAAAAGCTGCAGAAGGACTTCGACAGGTGAGGACAGTGTGCAAAGAATTGGCAGCTGGAATACAATGTGGCAAAGTGTGAAGTTATGCACTTTGGTAAGAAGTATAGAGGGGTTGACTATTTTTGAAATGGGGAAAGGCTTCAGAAATCTGAAGCACAAAAGGTCTTAGGAGATCTCGTTCAGGATTCTCTTAAGGTTAACCTGCAGATTGAATTGGCGGTTAGAAATGCACATGAGGCGTCAGCATTCATTTCAAGAGGACTAGAATACAAGAACAGAGATGTACTGCTGAGGCTGTATAAGGCTCTGGTCAGACCGCATTTGGAATATTGTGAGCAATTTTGGGCCTTGTATCTAAGGAACGATATGTTGATATTGGAGGGAGTCCAGAGGAGATTTAGAAGAATGATCCTGGGGATGAAGAGCTTGTCATATGATGAGCAGTTGAGGACTCTGGGGCTATAGTCAATGTTTTGAAGGATAACTGGGGGATCTCAAAGAAACTTACCAGATATTGAGAGGCCTGAATAGAGTGGATGTGGAGAAGATGTTTCCACTCATAGGAGAAACTAGGATCTGAGGGCCCAGCCTCTGAGTAAAGGGACAACCTTTTTGAACTGAGATGAGGATGACTTTCTTCAGCCAGAGGATGGTGAATCTGTGGAACTCATTGCTGCAGAGGGCTGTGGTTACAAAGTCATTCAGTGTATTTAAGACAGAGATACATAGGTTGTTGATTAGTAAGGAGATCAGGAGCTACAGGGAGATGGTGGGAGAACGAGGTTGAGAAACATATCAGCCATGACCGAGTGGCGGAGCAGACTCATTGAATTGAATGGCCTAGTTCTGTTCCTATACCTTATGGCCTTATGGAATCCTCACACATGATGACAATTGAATTTATCAATTTTTGATGATAATTGTTGTCCTATTTAGCGCAATTTCAAAGGCACAGGACCAGACAAAACTGGAGGGGTGTCACAAATGTTTGAAGGTGTTAGGGTAAGTTGAGAAGGTTGTTAAAATGATATGCAAAGTGTAGGAGCCTTGGCGTTTTTAAGTGAGCAAAGAGTACAAAAGTAAGGAGCTTGCTAAATCTTTATAAAGCATTGTTTTGTACTCTTAAAGGTAGAATTGTGCAGCTGAATTAGGATTAACTTTTGTCACAGATAGAATCAAGATAATTTTTAAATCCGAAATCTTTCTCCTGGGGAAGTTGCTTAAAGTTAAGATTTTTCATGTGGGTGAATCATAATTGGCATGTAAAGAGGTTACCTGTCCAGTTAAGGGTGATGGTCAGGTTCTCAATGTTGGAGAGTCAATTAGAGACTCCCTAGCCTCAGAGAGCCACCTTTATTGCTTCAGCCTATTGTTCTTGAACTACTGATTTCCTTGGGATGTAGTGATACCCACAGAGCCATCAGGGAGGCCGTTCCAAGATTTTTACCCAGCACCATGAACAAACAGCAATATTTTTCTCAGTATGGATGATGACGGGAACTTGCTGGTGATGCTGTTCCCAAGTGTTTGCTGTCAATGTTCTTCTGAATGTTTGTGGCCATGGTTTGGAAGAAGTTGTGTTGGAAGCCTTAGTGAATTTTATGTCTTGTAGATGCTGCACTCTGCTGCCACTGTGCGTCAGTGGTAGAGGGAAATAATATTAATAGATGTGATGTTAATCAAGTGGGCTGCTGTGTCCTGGGTGGTGAGTATTGTTGGTGCTGCACCCATCCAGGAAAGCGGAAAGTATGTCTTTATTTTAATTATTCATGGAATGAGGGCCTTACTGCTTAGGGCAGTATTTATTGCCCATCCCTAATTGCACAGAGGGCAATTAAGAGTTAATCACATTGTTGTGGGGCTGGAGTCACATGTTGGCCAGGTAAGGATGTTAGTTTTCTTCCCTAAATGGATCAGATGGGTTTTCCCATAATGATCAGTAATGGATTCATTAGATGTTTCATTCCAGATTTTTATTGAATTCAATTCTACCATCTATTATAGCGGATTTGAACCCAGGTCTCCAGAAAAACTTTATCTGGGTCTCTGGATTAATAGTCTAGCATTAACATCACTGGGCAATCACTCCCCCACCCCACCCCTATTATATTGATTTTTATATTGTGGATGGGGGATAATGTTTGGGAGTCAGGCAGTGAGTTTGTCACTGCAGGATTCCTAGCTTCTGACTTGCCCTTGGGGCTACAATATCTATATGGTTATACCAGTTCAATTTCTGATCAATGCTAACCCCTAGGATATTGATCGTGGGGGATTTAACGATGGTGAAGCTATCGAATGTGTAGGGGTTTGCAGATGGGATGTATGAGTTGCAGAAAGTTTGGTTGTTTGGGGTTATGAAGAGCAATCGGGTGATATGGTAGATTCGACTCTTGCATAGCAGGGAAAGACATTGAGAAAGTCTTTTAAGGTCCTTTGGCCACAGATCCATTGGAGCTTAGATCAATTTGGATGATTTTGTTTTTCTGTTATATAGTTTTATGTTGATATCAAGCTACGATTGATTTAAATTGAAGTAAATCATGCTGTATCACTGATGTACAAATGGAAAAGTTAAGGTTTTTTGGACCTCTCACCAAGATCTAGTCAAGCCTTACAATGGCTGCTAATGCCAGATAAATAATAATCATTCACAATATATTCACGCATGGTACAAAGCACAATCTTAGGCTTCTTCAGAAGAGGTCACTTACAGACAAATTGAGAGTAATTTAAGCTGAAAACATCTAAGCATTTGATTATTACCAGACGCTAAGGATAGAACACTGAAAAACCTTGATGTATAGTCAAATGTGCTCAAGTTGAGTTAAAACCGAGCCAATAATTTGGTTAGGTTAACCTTCTCTGACTTCAAGTAATGTCATTCAGAAATGGAAAATCTGAAATAATACTAGAAACTGTGAGAAATATTTTACGTTTTCTGATTTATTTCAGATTTTCACCATCTGTCATATGTAGCTTGTCCATCTAATAGACAATCTTATTTTACACCCTGCCACTTTTTCATGCAATGAATGTGAGCAACTGGTATAGCAATTCAGACTTTAAGAAATAATTTTGTATTCAAAGCTGTATAAATTGTTTAAAATAGTGTCAAAACTCTTCACTGTAGTATCAATGTGAACATAATTTCCATAGTCAGTTATGAGTAAAATGCTTTTCTGCATGATGTTCATAATAATGGCCTGGAATTCCAAACAAAACTCCATTAAGCCTCAAAGCTTGTGGAGTCACATTAATATGTGAGAACGTTTTGCTTAATAATGAGCAATGGACACAGGATTTGCTGGAAGCAGGGTGGAGGAATAATACAGTTGTAGAGATTTTTTCAAAGGATCTCATTTAATTTTCTATATTGCGGACTCAAGCAATCAAATGTGTGTGTTGTTGACATGTGCCAAAATGTTCTGATTGTACATTTTGCCCTTTCAGCAATGGAAACTGGTATTGATAAATCAGAAAACCTGTCTTGCTCACACACATTTGCTTAATTACTCTTTCACTCCTTCTTCATTTCTCTTTCTTCATTTACTGAGTGTTGACTAGTTAATCAATTATTGCAGCACTGCTGTAAAATAAAGAAAATACTCTGATTTTAATACAACCATGGGTCTTGGAAACCAATTAGAACACTTTATTGCTATTTACTGGATAAACGAGGCAAGGAGTGGAGCTGAGTGAGAGCAGAACTGGAATCTGGAACTACTAATGGACATAGCAGAGAAGGCTATATGTTCACTACAAGATTTTAATCTCAAACAGGAAGAACTAGCTAATATGCATTAGATTTGCTGCCAAGCCATGTGGATACAGATCATTGTGGAAAACATAATTAGAGAGAGAATATTAGTTGAAATATGAGTTGAATGTGTCACAGCATGTTACTAAAGAAAAACAAATCTGGATCTGCAGGGAGAATATATGTGCAGATCAGTAGAAGTCAATAAAAGACAGCCAGAAGATTTATACAATACCAGCAGTCTTTAAAGGAATACGAGTGGAAGTTTGAATGATCAGTGGAAGTATCACTGCAACAAAAGCAGAAAGTGCTGGAGTAGCACTGGTTCACTCCTCCTTCACTTCCAACACCTCTTCACACATCCCTTCCCATGCAATTGCAGGAGGTACAATATTTGCCCAATTACCTCCTCTGTCCTGACTATTCAAGGCACCAGACACTCTTTCCAGGTGAAGCAACAATTTACCTGCACCTTATTCAATCTAGTCCACTGTCTTTGCTGCTCACAATGTAGTTTCCTGTACGTTGGGGAATTGAAACTTAGACTGGTTGACCGCTTTGCTAAATACCTACTGTTAAATGATCCCTAGCTTCCAGTTGCCTGCCACTTCAACACAGCACTGTGTTCCTATCGCAACATTTCTGTCCCAGGTCCTGCTGCAGTTTTACAGTGAGGCTCTACGTAAGCTGGAAGAACAACATCTTTTCCTGCCTGAGGACCTTACAGCTTTCAGGGCTCAACATGAGTTTAACAATTTCAGAATGTGAACACTCTCCTCTGTGTCCACTACCATTCCCCACATACCCAAGTCCTGATTTGTAGGTTGCTCCACTCCGGTGAAACTGAGGACTGCCAATGCTGGAGATTAGAGTCAAGGGTGTGGTGCTGGAAAAGCAAGGATGCTGCCTGACCTGCTGCGCTTTTCCAAGACCACACTCTTGACTCTTGCTCCAGTACAGCCAACCCATTTTCAATCATTTACCCTTTCTGTTAGCACCTCCCTAGCATTTATCTCTTTTGGCTTATCATCAGGTATCTCTTTTTTATGCCTATCCATTTTTTCTCTCTCTCTGGATCCTGAATCCATGTATTCGCTTCCCCAATCTTGCCATCAACATAAAGGCCACCCTTTCCCAGTTATTTTCAGTTCCGATAAACAATCATTGGGGTCAAACATTAAATCTGTTTTTCTTCCGCAGATACTTCAGACTTGCTGAGCTTCTCCAGCACTTACTGGTTTTCTTTCAGATATCCAGCAACTGCAGTTCTTTGCTTTCATTGAAGTATCTTTGCAAGTTCAGTTAAATTTCATGAAATGGACAATGCCCACCCTAATGCCAAATGTGAGGTGATAAGATAAAACCATTTTGCTAAATTGTGATAAGGAAAAGAAAATTATCCTTGTGAGCCAAACAAGAACCAAAACTGCATTCATTCTGTGGAATGACAGTCTCAGAGTGAAAATGAAACAGGTAAGGATGGCAGACAGGTCATTCTGTCAATCAAATAGGACGTTAGTCAGCTAATAACTTTAGAAGGATTAGATGTCAGTAATGCAAGGATAGGGGATTGTAGAGATATCAGATGGGCAAGATGTTGGACACATGATGATTTTAAGTATACAGCAATAGCGTTGTTGTTTATTTCAAATTAATCCAATTAATGTTGTGCTGTCTTTTGGTAGGTTATAAGAAGCCAAGTACAATATTATGCAAATCTAATACAAAGTCAGTAATTACAACATCAAGCAATAGGAAAATGCCCACGAAATGTTGTGCACGAAAGATAAAGAAAAGCACCAAAATCTAGAATTCCAATTATGGAACTGTGAGAACAGCCAGTCCTTGCACATTACACATGCCAACAGTAGAGCAGATCAAAGAAATATTGTAGTCAATAAGAGCATAAAAGTGACAGAAAGGTATGTTGATACAATTAAAAACTTACAATGTGTGGCAGGAAAGCAGAGTGTGCAACTAATTCAACCAAAAGTTGTTTGAATCACAGCCAGATAATTCAGGAGAAAAGAGTTTAGATCTGCAGGAAGCAGATATTTGCAGTGCATCACAGGATAACTGAACATTTATTAAATGCTTGCACCTTTATAAATGACTGGAATAGAGCTTTCTTTTCAAGCAGTAAAGCTAATCAGAATTAGTTAATCAAAAAATATTTTGAAGTTGAAGTTGAGGTTAATTGTGTCAAGTGAACAAAGTCTAACCTATAGCTAAACATATGTATGTTGTGGTAATTAATAAAATTGTTTTAATTTTATGATAAGTAAAATAAAATATCCTTATGAATCAAAGAACCTAAAGCAAATCGTAGCCGTCTGAGGATAAGAATGAGACAATTACTTATGTCAAATAGATGATGATCTGAGACAAATAAGATATTGGTTACAATTGATTACAGATACATACGCTCAACAAAAAGAATGTTATTTGCACTTTGTGCTAAAGTTCATTACATTCCAGCTAGAATGAAGAAAATTAGGTAATAAAGAAGGTGAAAGATCCAAGTCATTGGGTTAAAATTATAATAACAGTGGTTATGTTACATAATGGATGAGTGGAAAATAATGTAAAAGTTACATATTAAATATTAAACATTAAAGAAAAGCTATAGAGAAGAATATTGTCCAACATAAAGCACTGAGGACATAGCATCAAAGTTAACAATGATAACATCTCTTTGCTTGCTTGTTATAAATTCTGACCATGGAAAAGAACAACTATACTTATCAAAGTTTAACTTTTTAATCCTTTTGGCAGATATGCCCTTTGGGGCCATTTCAACTGTGGAAATTATTGAATACATCATGACACAGGTGTAGCATGACAGCAAAGGAATAAATATTGTTACAGATAATATCCTGATTTTAGGAAACAATGAAACAAATATGACCTATGATAGAAAAGGTCCTTATGCTAAACAAGAACAAGTGCTTTCCTACACTAATGTAACCCAGACACATTGAACACATACAAAAGGAATTTAAAAAAGTGAAACAATCAAATACACGGGAAAACCAAAGACCCATTTCTCTGCTGGTCTGAGTTACAGAGTGAAATAGTTGGGTAAATTTCTGCCTAACTTGTTGAATGTTGCAAAACTGTAAATAAATCTTTATGGAAAAGGCATGTCAGTACTTTTGAGGTGAAGAATATGATAGGAACTTCCATCAGTTGTACTGCTTGTGAAGGGAAATTAGCCATGAAGTATGGAATTATGATCTAATCAATGAAGTTTATTATATATGCTTTCAGTTCAAAAGAGCCAACTAATTGTTATGCTTCTTGAGTATTTATACTAAAGCAACGCAGGAATAGTTAAATTAGGAAAAGAGTCCACAGTTTTCATGAATGGATGCAAATGGATTCTATTATGCACAATTTTTGCGGGAGAATGGCCTTAAATTTCTGAAGACAATCATGAAGAAGCCAGTTCATTAAATTTTACAGGGTATATATATTGCGGAGAGAAAGTGGTCATTGCGTACTGCGATGAAAAATAGAAGTTGGGAAGCAATTTTTGAACATTTTTTTCCTGCAACTAGGTTCTCAAACCTGGATAAAGTTAAAAATCACACAACACCAGGTTATAGTCCAACAGGTTGAATTGGAAGCATTAGCTTTCGGAGCACCGCTCCTTCATCAGGTGGTTGTGGAGGAGAAAGTGAGGTCTGCAGATGCTGGAGATCAGAGCTGAAAATGTGTTGCTGGAAAAGCACAGCAGGTCAGGCAGCATCCAGGGAACAGGAGAATCGACGTTTCGGGCATAAGCCCTTCTTCAGGAATGAGGAAAGTTTGTCCAGCAGGCTAAGATAAAAGGTAGGGAGGAGGGACTTGGGGGAGGGGCGTCGGAAATGCGATAGGTGGAAAGAGGTCAAGGTGAGGGTGATAGGTCAGACTGGGGTGGGGGCGGAGAGGTCAGGAAGAAGATTGCAGGTTAGGAAGGCAGTGCTGGGTTTGATGGATTTGACTGGGTGGAGGGGAAATGAGGAAACTGGTGAAATCTGAGTTCATCCCTTGTGGTTGGAGGGTTCCTAGGCGGAAGATGAGGTGCTCTTCCTCCAACCGTTGTGTTGTCGTGGTCTGGCGATGGAGGAGTCCAAAGACCTGTATATCCTTGGTGGAGTGGGAGGGGGAGTTGAAGTGTTGAGCCACAGGGTGGTTGGGTTGGTTGGTCCGGGTGTCCCAGAGGTGTTCTCTGAAACGCTCCGCAAGTAGGTGGCCTGTCTTCCCAATATAGAGGAGGCCACATCGGGTGCAGAGGATGCAATAGATGAGCCGTGTGGAGGTGCAGGTGAATCTGTGGCGGATATGGAGGTTTCCTTTGGGGCCTTGGAGGGAGGTGAGGGGGGAGGTGTGGGCGCAAGTCTTGCACCTCCTGCGGTTGCAGGGGAAGATGCCGGGAGTGGAGGTTGGGTTGGTGGGGGGTGCGGATCTGACGAGGGAGTCACGGAGGGAGTGGTCTTTACGGAATGCTGATAGGGGAGGGGAGGGAAATATATCCTTGGTGGTGGGGTCAGTTTGGAGGTGGCGGAAATGATGGCGGATGTTGCGCTGTACATGGAGATTGGTGGGGTGGTAGGTGAGGACCAGTGGGATTCTGTCCTGGTGGCAGTTGGAGGGGCGGGACTCAAGGGCGGAGGAGCGGGAAGTGGAAGAGATGCGGTGGAGGGCATCGTCGACCACGTCGGGGGGGAAATTGTGGTCCTTGAAGAAGGAGGCCATCTGGGTTGTACGTTTTTGGAACTGGTCCTCCTGGGAGCAGATGCGGCAGAGATGAAGGAATTGGGAGAATGGGATGGCGTTTTTACAGGGGGCAGGGTGGGAGGAGGTGCAATCCAGGTAACTGTGGGAGTCGGTCGGTTTGTAATAGATGTCCGTGTTGATTCGGTCGCCTGAGATAGAAATAGAAAGGTCGAGGAAGAGGAGAGAGGAATCTGAGACTGTCCAGGTGAATTTGAGGTCGGGGTGGAAGGTGTTGGTGAAGTTGGTTGTGGAGGACACAATTGTAAGGCACAGAATTTATAGCAAAAGTTTACAGTGTGATGTAACTGAAATTATACATTGAATAATACCTTGATTATTTATTGAGTCTTTCGTCTGTTTGAATACAATGATAGTTTCACTTCTTTCATGTTTCATACCTTCAACATATTGTCTAGCTAACACCAATTGTTACAGTTAACCTGAGAATGCAACTTTTAAAAAAAAGTTCTGTGATTTACACATGAAAGAAGTGAAACTATCATTGTATTCAAACAGACGAAAGACTCAATAAATAATCAAGGTATTATTCAATGTATAATTTCAGTTACATCTCACTGTAAACTTTTGCTATAAATTCTGTGCCTTACAATTGTGTCCTCCACAACCACCTGATGAAGGAGCGGTGCTCTGAAAGCTAGTGCTTCCAATTCAACCTGTTGGACTATAACCTGGTGTTGCGTGATTTTGTTCAACACCGGTATCTCCAAATCTCAAACCTGGAAGTATGTTGGGTGCCGGTAATGGTGTGAAAATACTCTAGGAGCCAACATACAACAACCCTGAGGTCCGAAAATATTCTAATCAGGGAAAGTGGTTACAAGGGTACAGGAGTCCTTCGCTTTCGAAGTAAAGGCACATAGTAAGATAAAAGAAAGTTATGATGAATTTATACAAAGCATGAGGTTAGTCTTAGCAAGGACTATTATGCCTAATTGTAATCATCACACTGTATCAAAAAAAGGGAAGGCTTTAAAAAGAATACAGACTGGAGTATTCAGAGTTTTTCCAGGAATGAGGAACATTAGTTAAATGGATGGCTGCATTTGTTGCCTCCAGCACCTGTGTGCTACATGCTAATTTAAATCGTGCGTGCACGTGCAAACAGTTTCTGTGGGAATGCGGTCCAGGAGAGGGAGAGATTGAAAGTAGAGTTCAGAGGATGATAGGTGAAGACATATTATATTTGGAATGTCGCACAGGCATGTTCCCGAATGAGCACGTGTCTTCAGTTGCAGGTATCAACAAACACTGCCTAAATGCCTTTGGAGAAGTTAAAGTTGTTTTTCTGAGAAAAGAGGAAGTTTGAGAATTGTTCAGAATCATGCAGGGTCTGCCATTAAGAAGATTTTAAGATGGCTGACAGAAGAGCAAATAATTTAACATTATTATATACAGTGAGTGTTTAAGACTTTGAAAGCTCTGCCTGAAAATGGAAGCAGTTTCAATGATGGTTTTCAAGAGGAAATTAGATAAGCACCTGAACAGAAAAAATATTCTAGGATTATTGGAAAACGGCTGGGGAGAGGGATTAACTAAATTGGACTTACAGTGAACCAGCTTGGGTCTGAATGTTCTCCCTCTGTGTTGTAACCATCCTATGGTCCTAGCATCTGCTTTAGCAATCTGTCTCTAAATTCAGCAGGCATGATCTCACTTAGAGTATCAATGCCCCACTTAATGTTTTCAGATCTATTCTTAAAGGGAGTACTGGAAGTGACATATCAAAGGTCACTTTGATATGTCACTTCCAGTTCTTAGTTCTTAGTTCACTCTTAGTTCACTCTTTCCCAATGTTTCTTAGTTCTTAGTTCACTCTTTCCCAATGCTTTCTCCTCCTAGTTCTTCAGACTACTGCCAATCCTACTTATGCCTGGTTTGCTTTGACAAAAAAACCCCACAGCCACGATTCTAGGATTGAATAGCTGGCTTATTGGGGTAGGCCCACTAGTATTATTGCGAGACTATTAATCCAGAGACCAGGTAATGTTCTGGGGGCCTGAGTTCGAATCCCACCATGGCAGATGCTGGAATTTGAATTCAGTAATAATCTGGAATGAAGAACCTAACAATGACCGTGAAACAAATTGTCATTGAAAAAAAACGATCTGGTTCATTAAAATCCTTCAGGGAAGGAAATATGCCATCCTTACCTGGCCTGGTGTATATATAACTCCAAACCCATGACAATGTGGTTCGGACCTTCAGCCTTCCTTCAGCTCTTAATATATGCATTGACCACTACTGCCTGTTTCCTGTCACTTGGCCTTTCCATATCCATATTGCTAATGTCTCTTATCCTATGATCTCTAACTTTGGTTACAGGTCTGTTGTGTGGCAAATCACTTCTGGAAGTCCACATGCACAACATCAGCTGCATCATCCCTCGCAACACTCTCTGCTACCACTTCACAAAACTCCAGCAAGATAGTTAATGCCATTTCCTTTGAATTAGCTCTCCTTAATTAAGCAGAAATTCTCCATGTGATCATCAATTTGTCCGATATATTGTTTCTAGACGTTTCTCATCCACTGAAGTGGAACTGACTTGTAGCTGTTGAACTCATCTTTACATTCTTTCTTGTTCAAGGGTGTAACATTTGCCAGTCTCCAGCGATGGGCAGTAAATGTTGGCCAGTCAGTGATACCCACATCCATGAATAAATAATTAAAAAAAGCAATTGAATGACTGACTTTGAAAATGCCCCATTTGGTGAACTGGCACCGAACTCATAAAAGGTCAATGATTTGATGCATAATTCTGTTTCTCTCTGTGTGACCTGATCCAATCTTCCAGCATTTTCTATTTTTATTTCAGATTTCCAGCGATTGTTATATTTTGCTTTTGTTGTTAGACATAGTTGTAAATACTTTAAATCTGACATCCCAGTTGATACTTTCCAGGCAGCTAATTTTGAAAAATGTGTTTGGAATGCCGTTCTGCAACACTCAAAGAAACATTCAGTTGTTAAGGAAGTGTAATTGGCTCATTCTGGTGGTGTCAGCCAGGGTAAATCCCCATGGAGTGCACTCCCTGCCTAATCTTGATATTAATATATTTCTCCTGTTCACACACTGGATAAGAGTCTTTTTTTTCAATTAAGTCTACTGAAAAAGTTGCCAGAGTCTGAGTATGAATAATAAGCCCCTAGTGTTACCAGGTATTGTTTAATTTCGAGCTGCATCATATTTAGTTTTCTGGTTTAAGTAACTGCCGCTGGGGAAAAGCAAAGCTCAATGTATTCCTCCTTGTGAACATGAGAAAAATGGTTGATCAACTGGGCACATACAGCTGAACTGGTTGTCATGAACAATAAGCGTACTTTCTCCTCAATTGTAGCAGGCCGAAACATAACAATAAGGAAAAGATATAAGAACACTAATCAATTTCTGTTGGAAAAAATGACCGTAGATGCTGGAATCTGTATTGAAAGCAAAAAGTGTTGGCGATCATAAGAGTCATCTAGCCTTGAAACATTAGCTTGCTCTCTCTCCATGGATGCTGCCTGACCCACTGTGATCTCCAGCAAATTTTGTTTTCACTAGTCACTTGCTGGTTGATTGAGACTTTGTGAATTGGAATGCCTGGTAAAAGTGATGGTGTTGGAAATATAGGGAGCTGGAGTTGTGTCCTAGACTTCTAAAGATCATTGAAAGTTGTACAAGATTTGCAGCCTATTATAAAGGGGGCTAATGGGCCAGTAAATTAATGGGTCTGGATTTGCTGGAGTTGAATATCTCTGTAGCGATTGGAATGAGGTCATCCAGGTCGATCTCATAGAATATGAGTTCTCTGGTTGGGGCTGTTAACCTGAACCATCAGGAAGTCCTGGCTGACAGATATAAACCAGAGTGTTGCGGCTCTGTTCATTCCAGGAGCTGGCTCTGTGCTAGCTGGGTCAGTGTCCTCCAATATGCTTGTATAAACAAGGGCAACCTGGTGACAGGATATCTGCCTTCATGGAGTTATTTCAATCTCATTTTGGGTTCTATTGGTTAGGTTTTCTACCTCATCCTTCAGTCTGCTGGAACTGAGAGAGCAAAGTGCGAATCAGGGACCTTGATGATTCATGGAATCAGTATTTTATTTCCTTAACAAATGTGATGTAAGGTTAGAAAATGAGGCAGTAAAATAGCAGTAAAGGAACAGGTTTGGATTATAATCTAATTAGATGCAGAGGGAAAATAAATAGAAGGAAATAAATAAAAATAAAAATAAAACTTTCTGTAAAATTTCAGCAATTTAGGCAGCGAGAAACAGCGTTAACATTTCAGGTGGATGAAGAAGTGCAACTCACTAGGTAAATGCCTGCTTTCTGCTGTCAGGTTTCTGAGCCATTCAGTTTATTGAAATTAATTCTTGTGAGTTGTAGCATTAGTGAAATGTCAATGCATGGGAATAGGCCTTTCGCCACCTACTGGTGACAAGACTTGATCCATCACTTGAAGAGGGAGACCTTAATCACTGAAGTTTATCTTAATGGCAAGACTCTGATTTTATTGCCTCTCACCTGACTAATTTTACCTGTTCACCATTTTTCTCGCCATGTTGGGGACTGCAAAATCCAAAAGTACGCACTACACAATATCAGCCTGCTCATGGTGTATAGAATAGTCACCAGGTAAGTTTGTGTCTATTTTTGTGGGACTGGGTGGAGCTGTAGCTTCTCCATTCAGTTCCTCCATAAAATCTACTTTGACCATTGCTACCCATAACTGCCTCAACTCTTCCTGAGGCTTGGTCCTTTCACTGTCTGGCACACAAGTTCACTCAGAGTCAAAACCTAACCCATAAACATGGATGAATTAATAAATAAATAAGGAACCAGACCAACTCTTGCAAGTGCCCAGGTCGAAGCATCTAACAGCATGATGAATATGGAAATCAAATGTACAAAACTGTTCAAATTAATTTTTTCAGTTTCAAAATTACAGCCTTTTATGGATGCTTTACAGCTGGATAGTAGCTATATTTTGTAAAATAAATGCATTTTATATGTATTTTTATGAAGCAACCTCTTTTTGTCAAAGCGTACCTTAGGAGTTGGAATTTTCTTAAATGGTTTAGTCTTAAACAGACGCTTAAGTGTGCCATAAAACCTTCTTTGATCTTCAGTTAGAACTGTGACTAAAGCTCCTTCTTTTCGTGACTGCAACAAAAGCAAAAGGAAATTCAGAAATGCATAAACTAAGACAAAATCTGTACTTATCGCATCATAGATTTCAGCTCTTATTACAGCATTTTAACAAAATATTGTCTGCCTTTTGTGATACGTGCAATTTCTGTTGTGTTTTCTTTCGTTTATCAGTATTCCCAATGATAATATCCTTGACAAAGAAATACAAGTCTGGTTTCAATTACTAAATCATACAGGATAATCCATCATTAAACTCAATTCCCAATGTCAACATAAATAAACAAGATTAAGCAATGCACATGAGGTGCTTCAACAAAATAAAACAAATTTTAATTGCTACAGTGAAGGTTCACATTTGGATTCAAACAAAGAAAGACAATAGAATTGACTGTAGAAGCTGATACTGGCAAGATTTATATCTACATTTCTTTGTTTTTTGGATCAGTGCATGCATAGATCAACTGGTAGAGGTCTTCTCTAACATCTTCAACTCTCCCTGAGGCAGGCCACTGTCCCTGGCTGTTTCAAGAGGGCCAACATCATCCCTGTGCCTAAGAAGGCTCATGCAGCATGTCTCAATGACTACTCCCCAGTGACCCTAACGTTGGTGGTCATGAAGTTCTTTGAAAGGTTGGTTATGGCATTAATCAACTCCAGCCTCCCCACTACCCTTAACCCACTCCAATTTGCCTATCGGACCAACAGGTCCATATCAGATGCCATATCACTTGCCCTTCACTCCTCCGTAGGACATCTTGACACCAAGAACAGCTACGTGAGAATCTTACTCATTGACTACAGTTCAACCTTCAACACTATTATCCCCTCGACATTGATTACTAAACTTAGTGATCTCGGACTAAGCCCCACTCTCTGCAACTGGATCCTCAGTTTCCTGACCCATGGGCCACAATCAGTGAAAATTAGGCACTATATGTCATCCTCACTAACACTCAACACTGGAGCCCCCCAGGAGTGCGTACTCAGCCCCCTACTGTACGCACTGTATACCCATGATTGCGTCGCCAAATACCAGACTAATGCCATTTACAAGTTCGCTGATGACACCACCATAGTCAGATGAATCTCAGATGGCAATGAAACAGACTACCAATGGGAGGTGGAAGACCTGGAAAAATGGTGCACTAAGAACAACCTAGCTTTCAATGCCAGCAAAACAAAGGAATTCATTATTGACATTTGGCGGGCTGTTAGATTAGATTACTGACAGTGTGGAAACAGGCCCTTCGGCCCAACAAGTCCACACCGACCAGCCGAAGCGCAACCCACCCAGACTCATTCCCCTACATCTACCCCTTCACCTAACACTACGGACAATTTAGCATGGCCAATTCACCTGACCTGCACATCTTTGGACCGTGGGAGGAAACTGGAGCACCCGGAGGAAACCCACGCAGACACGGGGAGAATGTGCAAACTCCACACAGTCAGTCACCTGAGGCGGGAACTGAACCCGGGTCTCTGGCACTGTCAGGCAGCAGTGCTAACCATTGTGCCACCGTGCCACCCATTAAAAATGACATGCCCCCTATACATTAACGGCACAGAGCTGGACCAAGTGTGTCAAGCTCCTGGGAGTGGTCATCAACAACAGGTTTTCTTGGCCTGTTCATATGGACGTGCTGGTTACAAAGGCCCAATAACATCTCTTCTTCCTCAGTCAGCTAAGAAAATTGGCATGACGGCCAAACTTTTATGGGTGCGCCATCGAGAGCATTCGGGCTGGATGTATCACTACCTGATACGGCAACTGTACCATTCAAGATCAGAAACGGTTACAGCGAGTGGTGAACTCAGCCCGGACAATCACCCATCCATTGAATCCATCTACCAGGCCCGCTGTCAAGGAAAGGCCGCCAGCATTCTCAAAGATCCATCCCACCCTGGCAATGCTTTTCTACAACCTCTACCATTGGGGAGAAGGTACAGAAATCTGAACATATGCAGCAGCCGGTTTTGAAACAGTTTCTACCCGACTTGTTGTTAGAATACTGAACGGACTTACAGACTCATAGCATTCGCCTGCACCTGTGTTTTGGTTTTTGCTGCTGTTTACCTATTATTTACTTATCTATGCTATTTTACTCTGTGATCTGCCTGTAATGCTCACAAGACAAAGCTTTTCACTGTGCCTCAGTACACGTGACAATAGCTTCAATTCAATTCAATTCAATTCAGTGCACTAACACACTGGAAATGGCATTTCTTAGAACAAGTCTTGGGAAAGAATCATATAGTCATCTTTCATCTGAATTTGAGAAGATAGTGATACAGTTAGCCATGCAGACATATGGTGGCATTCAATTCCTCAAAATGCTCACTGTGTAAGGCGTCCACTTGATTTTAGTTAATGTATCCCAGCCCTTTGCCTTTCTGTTCCTGAGGGATAGCAAACCTCAGTTTTGGAGACATTGGTATGGCTACTTTTTCAAACAATAGCAATACCAGTGGACCTCCCAATGGCAGCACTATGGCAGTGCCTATCAAATCCCTATGCTAGTAGGCCCTTTAGAAGTATCCTAATCACTGCATTTGAATTGCATGAAAAAAAAAACCTGTGAGAATGGTGAGAAACTGATATTACTGGTTTGATCAAAAGATGGTACTAACCATTTTTGCAAGGTCTGGTAAACCCCAGTTGGTTATGATTGCAGTATTCTTTCCTTTCAGAATCCTGATTGGCAGAAGGTCATTTTACAATGAGTCAAAGTTTCAAATCAGCTGTTTGGAGATTAGAGGCTATCTTCCAACATATATTCTCCAGTTCATTGACATGGACAAAATATATAACGTAGGCCAGCCTGCAGTGCCAAGTTTATCATTCAGTTATCAAAGTTAAAAGCCATCCCTAAGGGTTTTCAGTTTTGCTGCTCTAAATTCAAAGCATACCTAATTAATGTTTCCAAATCAAAAGATGCAGAAGTGATTATAAGCAACAAGAATTTGTTTTTAAGTATTGTTCCTTGGACCTGGATATTTACAGGAGGGTAAAGAAGGGGTTGGGTTAAGGTTTTTAATAGCTGGGATATCTGGAAATATGAGTAATTTTAAAACTGACGCTTCATTTCAATTTTTTTGTCTCTATTTCATAATTGACAGCCAGCCAAGTTGAAAGGGATGATCGGGGTAATTGCACGCCTACGGCATTTGGCGTAAACCATTGGTCACATTGTTCTTGATCCATTTAGACAGCTGAAACTTGGTAATGGTTATGGGAATGCTTCCACCTTAAATGTTTGCAATGATGTGTGCAAACTTAGGAAGTAAGAAATTGTTCATGTTTTAGTGTTTGATACAAGTTAATATGGAAAACAAACTTAAAAGCTACTAAAGATAACTACAATAACATAGAAATAAATAGTATAAATAGAAATTAAGAATAAATTATAACTTATTAAATTATTCATTTAACCTAATTGAATTAATTGATAAAAATAAGTTGATTAAATGATAAAATTAAATTGGATTGATTACATAAAATGCTAGTTAACTAAGTTAAAGGTGAAATGCCTCTTTTTATCCTTGACCAAGAATGCAGCTCCCTGTGGCCATTCGCCCAGTGTACACTAAAGGCAGTACCAGTGAAACATGCGGAACTGTTAAAAAAAAATTCAGAAATCTTCTTTGGAGAAGTAACCGCTGCCCCGAGAACCCTCTAAGATCTGTGATCCATGAGTCAAGGAAAAGCTGGCCTGGTTCCATTAAAAGTGAGATTTCGGAGATGTTTGCTCTAGCCATGGAGACATCAAATTGTGTGCAGTTTAGATTTCCACACCAGCAAAAGTTGGGATCCTGGGAATAAGTACAGCTGGAACTCTGGACTTTTCTGCAATACTTTCTTTGCCATTGCAGCTTGTTTCTCTACCTCTTTCTCCTCCTTTAAGATGTTTACTAAAACTATCTTGTCCTAGATTCTGTTCCTCAGCCCTAATGTTTCCTTACATTTTGTTTGTCTACCTCACCACTCAAATGTTTCAATTGATATGAAATTCCTGTTCTTGTCTGTTAAATATGGATAAATATAGATGAAGCTCAAAACAGAAAGATGGGAATTTACTATTTCAGTCTCTTTACATTTGTTAATGGCATGATAATTCTTAACTCAAACCAACCAACCTCACTGTCAATGGGAATTCACTGTTACAAGTCTGAACTGTTATCCCTTTAAAGCTTAATTGTTGTTGAAGTTTTTTTAGAAGCATTCTCTTTCTGTCTCTTAAACCAATCTTTCTTTTCCCTCTCTTGATCTGGCTTTCTGTAGTTTTGATGACATTGAATCTGATACACTAACGGACACTTCCTGGTTGCGATTTTGTGCTGCTCATTAACAATACTTCTGATTGGTTAAAGAAACTCTGATAACTCAGGATGCCTGAATGGAAAGGGACATTTTTTGTTGCTGAACACCATAATAGAGCCACTACTCCTGACATGTAAAGACTAGTCCCATCATGGGTTAGACAGTTCTGCAGACCTATCCCTAGCTCTGCTTTATAAAGAACTAACCCTCCATGCCCTTTGAGCTGCCTACTCACTTGTTTGGGACACTTCCAAATTATTGTATAAATTATAGAATTATCTGCTAACTATAAATTATGACCTAATGTTATTCAAATATAATAGTTTGAGCCTGCAAAACACATGCAATGAGATAAAGTGCTACTGCCCCATGTTACCCTTCAATCTGAGGGGGCACTTGTGTAAATAAAATATATTAAGCTAAAGTCCTTTGTTTATAAATGCAATTTAAATTTTAATGCTAGTGATGAACAGTTGCCCTTCTTTTTTACATTGGAAAATGTTGGATAATTCAAACTCATTGCAAATATTCTGCAGCTCTCATTTCAATTTTTCATCAAGACAGTCCAATGCTTAATTTATGGCACAAGAAGGTCAAGAATTATCATCAAATGGAACTTTCATTTGTTGACTTCAATCATTATCACCTAAATAAGCACAATGCCACAACAATATGATACAGTTGGAATCTTAAAATGAGTGGAGTCCCAAGCTTGACATATCTGTAATTGTGTGAATCCTCTGCACCTTAGAAATTTGACTAGAAACTAGTTTCTATTTGAATTATGCACGTTAAAGAGTGATTTTTAAAGTCATGTGTCATTTTTGAACTATTATCAAAATGCATGAGAGAGGAACACAATACTCACCCTTTTATGCATGGTGTTAAAGTTATCAATAATTATACCAATGAAAAGATTCAATGTGAAGAAAGTTCCAATTACAATAAAAGCTACAAAGTAGAAGAGGCTGTATGGATTTGCACCCATTTCAGGCTGTAGGTCAATCTGTAGAACACATTACAAATATTAATGTGAATGCACAGTAAAATTGTCAATACATTGCAAGATTTAAAAAAAAATCCAAATTGCCACTAACTTGGCAAACAATTGATATCCGTCTTTGATAATCTTGAGGCAGGAGAGACAACATTCCCACTGTTGATGGGACCTTCTAACATACAAGTTGCTGGTGCTATATTTAAGTCAAGATGCATACCACTTTAAAAGCTGAAAACCAGGAACTATCTCACCCATTGTCCTTTTAGGAAATCAAAATGCCTCAGATAGGGAATCTGACCCCCTATTTTCAGATGGTGACATGGAGGTTCTAATGGATGGGATGTTTGAGAGGAAGGCCACTGTCTACCCATTAGACCACCAGGAGGTCAGGGCACCAAACATAGCCAATGTAAACTGATAGCTGCCTGATCAGTGATGGCTCCAGAATGAGAAATTATGCACAGCAGTGCAGGAAAACATCAATGATCATTTGTGCTGTGCAAGGGTTAAGTAGCATCATCTTCTCTCAGCTACCTCTCACTCAAACTCTGCTACTGCACAACCGCCTCACTAAAGCTCATAGACTGCCAACCTCACTACTGCATGTAGCATCTCCACACAAAGGCTCTCATCCACCTCACTTTCCATGGCTACTAACCCATCTTGCCTTTTGGCTAAAATGTTACTCAACCTATAGATACTGGCAGCCTTTAATTAAGTGCAAACTGAGAGAGCTGTAAGAAATTAACTAAGTGCTATAATCCCATGTAGATGGGTGAAATGGTTATATGTGCCTGTGTATAAAGTAATCTGGCAGGACCAGGCAGATCAAAGGTGTTCATGAACTCCAAAATGAAGTCCTAAAGGGTTGTATTGGATGCTGAGTTGGTCCCAGATTATCCAAGATGGTTTATTGATGCTGACTTCTGTAGATAAGAGGGAGAAGAGAACATTGTCCATGGACTATTCAAGGACATGTTTGTGAAGAACGGTATCCACCAGGCAACCACTTTGACTTTCAAGTCAGGAAGTGTTACTGTCTAGTTTCTCAAGAGACTAGGGAAGAACTACACACTGCATAGAAATGAGGCAAGTTGGTGTGTTAATGAGATGCAAATACATATTTGCCACTTATCACCGAGGTTCTGATCTTGTCATTGAAACCTTAAGACAAAAATTGAAATCGGAAAAAAAATCTTGCATTGGGAATTAGATTATTCTAATCTTGCTGTATTTTCCCACATTTCTCACCATTGTCTACATTGCTCAAGGCATGGCAAAATTCCAGGTTTAATTGTTTCCTGCCTTGAGCCTAGCAGCTAGGCACCAGTAGGTAGCAGACATTGGCTTTATGGTTTGCCAATTGAAAATTGTCTTCTTGTCTTCCTCAACCTTCACCAAGCTCCTCTCGAACGTGAACAGCCCACTAATTGGAAGCAAGCAGGCTGATTCCCCTGACCCGGCCTTCACTTTAACAATTCCATCCAAAAGAGACTCTGACGCTCCAGGGAAAACATCCCCAGCCTGTTCAGCCTCTCCCTATAGCTCAAATCCTCCAACCCTAGCAACATCCTTGTAAATCTTTTCTGAACCCTTTCACGTTTCACAACATCTTTCCGATAGGACGGAGACCAGAATTGCATGCAATATTCCAACAATGGCCTAACCAATGTCCTGTACAGCCGCAACATGACCTCCCAACTCCTGTACTTAATACTCTGACCAATAAAAGAAAGCATACCAAACGCCTTCTTCTCTATCCTATCTACCTACAACCCCATTTTCAAGGAGCTATGAACCTGCACTCCAAGGTCTCTTTGTTCAGCAACACTCTCTAGGACCTGATCATTAAGTGTATAAGTCCTGCTAAGATTTGCATTCCCAAAATGCAGCACCTCACATTTATCTGAATTAAACTCCATCTGCCACTTCTCAGCCCATTGGCCCATCTGGTCCAGATCCTGTTGTAATCTGAGGTAACCCTCTTTGCTGTCCACTACACCTCCAATTTTAGTGTCATCTGCAAACTTACTAACTGTACCTCTTATATTTGCATCCAAATCATTTATGAAAATGACAAAAAGTAGAGGGCCCAGCACCGGTCCTTGTGGCACTCCACTGGTCACAGGCCTCCAGTCTGAAAAACAACCCTTCACCACCACCCTCTGTCTTCTACCTTTGAGCCAGTTCTGTATCCAAATGGCTAGTTCTCCCTGTATTCCGTGAGATCTAACTTTGCTAATCAGTCTCCCATGGGGAACCTTGTCAAACGCCTTACTAAAGTCCATATAGATCACACCTACCGTTCTGCCCTCATCAATCGTCTTTGTTACTTCTTCAAAAAACTCAATCAAATTTGTGAGACATGATTTCCCATTCGCAAAGCCATGTTGACTATCCCTAATCAGTCCTTGCCTTTCCAAATACATGATATCCTGTCCCTCAGGATTCCCTCCAACAACTTGCCCACCACCGATGTCGGGCTCACTGGTCTATAGTTCCCTGGCTTGTCCTTACTACCCTTCTTAAACAGTGGCACCACGTTAGCCAACCTCCAGTCTTCCGGCACCTCACCTGTGACTATTGATGATACAAATATCTCAGCAAGAGGCCCAGTAATCACTTCTCGAGCTTCCGACAGAGTTCTAGGATACACCTGATCAGGTCCTGGGGATTTATTCACCTTTATGCATTTCAAGACATCCAGCACTTCCTCCTCTGTAATTTGGACATTTTGCAAGGTGTCACTATCTATTTCACTACTTTCTAAATCTTCCATATCCTTTTTCACAGCAAATGCTAATGCAAAATATCCGTTTAGTATCTCCCCCTTTTTCTGCGGCTCCACGCAAAGGCTGCATTGCTGTTTTTGAGGGGTCCTATTCTCTCCCTAGTTATCCTTTTGTCCTTAATGTATTTGTAAACACCCTTTGGATTCTCCTTAACTCTATTTGCCAAAGCTATTTCATCCAGAAATACTATTTTCAAAGACCAGCAATTAAAAATCCCTGCCCAGGAGTCGGCTGTAAGGATACCGCTTATGTGAAGTAAATACTTTTAGCCCCAGTGTGATAAGTAACCAGTGTTGTGTACTGTACTGCTATGTATACATGCTATTCAGGAGATTTATTTTCAAAATTTAAAGCTTGTTGCTTGATCAGTCAACCTCTGCCAGAGGATACTTTTTAGATGCAGCTTCTGCCTTGATGTTATTGATATTTTTACACATTTGCAGAGAATTTAATGCCAGCTCATTAATTACTCCTGGTCCTGTTTGACATTTTGACATCTTGATACATTGTACTGGGAAGGAGTTCCCTGAAATGCTGTTTTTCAAAGGTACAACTTACTTTGCTCTAATGAAACGTGTTATTATTATTATAGATCACTATAATTGTTCTTCCCTTTCTTTCCTGAGACTATCAATTCCCTCTTTGCCTCAGTGAGCCTTGTTTCTATCAGCTACAGACAATCTATATCCATTGACCTGCTGAGAGTCTTCTGCCATACTGCTGATTGTGGCCAAGAGGACCCACATGATGGAAACATTCCCATGTTCTTCTTTTCAGATTATTTGATGTTTGAATGGCAGCTCAGCTTGTATTCCCCATTGCCCTGCTGCCCAATTATTTTCATTTCTCACCCACTTACACAGATTATTTTCACTCATAGTTTTTCTTGTAAACTTAACAAGGTCAAGTGCAGTGGCAAGATGTAATGTCATGCCAAAGGAATTTAAAGGACGCCTTTGAGAAAATTATTGCTTGTTGACAAAACAAAAGTTATAAGTATGGTGTTTTTAGCTTTCATCAAGGAGGAGTAGGCAGAGACACTTGACATACTGGAGCAGAGGCTGGAGAAGTCCATCACATCTGTACCATTCTGGCTCTGGCTTGTGTACATCTGCTGACTTCATAGACAGAATGGCATCTTCCATGGAAATCCAGGTCCAGTAAACTGAATGACTGCTGGATATGTGCACGGACCTGCATTACATTGCTGTAGCCATTGATGCTCAGCACCTGGATGATGAGGGAACTTGACTTCACAAGGAGACAGGGCAGTAACTAGGAGGTGCCAACCAGAGGAGGAACCAGAGTCAGGTCTTCTAGAACTCTCTTCTCAGGAGCCTCTAAAGCTGCTGACTCCAGAGCTGCCGACTCCCTCCACCTCCATACTTTAGAAATTCTCAACTCTGCGGGAGCTCAAACCAAGAAGGGTGAGCTTGCATCTGACCAAGACACTCTGAGCAAGTTTGGACCCTCAAGCCAGGAGTGCCTCCAGATTGTCCATCTAAATCTTCAGGGTCAACAGATTCCACTTTTGGCCAGACTCTCTCCAATTCAGCTGTGGACCCTGGTACTGCACCAAGATATGGTTGGGAGGAAACAGACAGCAAAACTTTCTGAGAGCACAAAGGTGGCACATGTGACAATTTATTCTAAGCAGAATATTGTATTTGTCAATATACATTCACTTTACATCACTAGCTGTGATCAACTGTTATTTCAGTTGCAGCTACAAGAATTAAGCTAGAGATGGTACCCATCTTAAGATTAAACATAAAGCTGGAAGACTTAACATCACCACACCCAACAGCATAATGTCAGCATAACTAGCAAAAATATAAAATATAAACTCAGTGCTTCAAAACACAAGATTCATAAACTTACCCCACGAGTATCAGCAGCATTTGCCATAATTTCTAGCCAACCTTCAAATGTTGCCTGTAAATATAAAAACAAATGCAAAATAATGTGATTACCATGAAATTTGTAAGCATTTTAATATTATACCTGAAACGAATTTTTCATGTAGAACTTTATTTTATTGCTGAAGCAATTTTTCTGAGGCAAGGTCATTTCCTATCTCTCCAAGTGTTACTGAGCCTATGGAGTATTTCTGTCACATTCTGTTGTAATTTCAGATTTCCAGCATCCACAATATTTTGCTTTTTGAATTCTCCTTGGCATCTAAATTCCAGTCTTTCTAAATTACTATGTCTTGTACTTCCATTACTTGTAAAATGCTCTGTCTTCCATGGACTGCAACATTCTGGTCTGTTTCCTATGCCACCTCGGTTAAGTTGGATATTATGTGTTATCCTACTGCAAGGTATGGATAACCAATGTAAACTGCCTTCACCTTGTGTGAATTATGCTTTAATAATGCCTGCTCAGTTAAAAGGCGTCAAGAAAAGGCAACATTCCAAACCCACGACTTTAAGGAATCAGGTAGTCAAACAATACTTTTATGTTCAGCACCTTGTTGTCTATTTTACAGCCAATTGCTTGTTTTCAGTCTGGGTTTTAGGACCTGTTACTGAGCGCAAAGATAGACTTTGTCAGAGTCCTTGGTTATAGACTCTTAATAACTTACTTCAAAGGGTCTTCAACTAGGCTTCAAAGAGTCTTCCCAGGATGATGTAAATGTGGCAAATTCCACAACTGTCAAGTATGCATCCAGCTTACATTTTGCAAATTTTCAGACAGGCCATTCATAGCCAAACTTATCCAGTTTAGAACTCTACTAAGCAGTGCTGATCTTGAAATAAAGATTTGAGATGAAACAACAGAGAAAGGAAACAATTCAATTTCCCAGCAGAGACATCCTCTTCAGATAAACAATATTGTGTCATTGGGATTTGATTTTTATTGCCCTACTGAAATGGAGAATGAAATACAACACCTGTGACCTAAGAAGAAACAGAGTACAGTGATAAAAGGAATAAATAGATCAGAATTCCTCCCAGCAATAAAAAGAGTATTGTGAATGATGTAATTAAAGCAATTTCAACAAGTCGACATTTAAAGGATCAATTAAGTTGTTGATTAATGAGAGATTGGGGTACAAAAGAATGAAATTTATTAGAAAAAAAGTCCTCATGACAAGTCCACTAATCCTAGAAGCAGATCCTAGGTGAAACTAAATGGACAGATAGCAGCCTTGTCTTCTAACCTCCACCAGACGGCCTGTCAAGTAAAGCAGTCCAGCAGCGATTTCTTGTTAAGCTCTCACTGCCAGCTTCAGTAGGTTTCCATGTTTAAAGAGTACAGGATTCAAAAAAGCTCAGATCATGTCACTTAAACGGACCTCAAATATTCTTTAAGGGAATTTATGTCTGCTACATAAATTTGTGACTCCCATACTGCAAGTTAAGGACCTGGAACCAGACAACGTGGAACCTGTCGAATTCAGTACTAAGTTCAAACAGCCTCAATAAACTACGGTTTCCTACACAGGTGAGTCACAGCAAGCCTTCTTCCTCAGATGGGAAGACTTAGATCATTCAGAAATAGGGGCAGGACTTCTGCCTGTCACTTATAAAGCTTTGTGAAGTCAACAAGATCTAGCAAAAGTCTGGCAATAGAAATGCCAACTTTCCAGGGTTACCTAGGAAACTACAACAATTAAAGACTAATCTCCTGGTCATTGCTCAAAGTTTTGCAATATTCTAGATTATTCTTAGCAATGAATACAGTTTTTAATTCATAATTCCTTTGAACAATTTTGCTCATTAATTTAAAAATATTGAATATGTCAAACAGAGACTGTTTAACTGATAGGGAGAAAGTGAGGACAGCAGGTACTGGAGATCAGAGTAGAAAAGTGTGGCGCTGGAAAAGCACAGTCGGTCAGGCAGCATCTGAGGAGCAGGAGAGTTGACGCTTTGAGCATAAGCTCTTCATCAGGAAGAGCTCAAGAATAATGAAGAGCTTCCTGATGAAGAGCGTATGCTCGAAATGTTGATGCTCCTGCTCCTCAGATGCTGCCGGACTGGCTGTGCTTTTCCAGCACCACATTTTTCGACTCTGTTTAAATGATAAGCAAAAATCATTTACTCAGGTAATGAAGGGATTATTTGCTTTCCAGTTGACTGGAGAAAGATGCTGAACTATGAAATGGAGAGTTGGATAATCAATGACAGGACTGGACGGGAAGTGTTGTTGGAGACAGAAGGTTTTGTGATGAACGCCTGCAGGATTATGTCAAATCAGATTTGGCAACTGTTGCTTAATTGAGGTTGATTTGGATCAGGTTGTAACAAATGTAAAGACTGCTACTCCATAATCAGAAAGTTACAGTTCAAAATTTGTTCCTGTCTTAACACACAATCTAAAATGACAAAATGTTGAGGGAGCGCACAATTGTCCATAGCATTGGGTCAAGTGTTCACTCCCAGTTTGGATGTGCAAAGATAGGAGAATTTTTGGCTCTGTGAGCCTGCCCTTTAAAAATGGCTGCCCAGAATTTTCAGACAGGATGGGTGCAGGCTGGGTTAGTAGGTGACCCTGGAAGAACAGAGAGGGCTTCTTACTTTTGAAGCCAGGCTGGACAGATGGCCTGTCATGAAGATCTACCGTTGTGGCAGCAATTTTAAAAATAAAGAATAAATATGAAATATCCTTCCAGCGCTATCTCCCACACAGTCAGGCATTTTCCACGCTAACCCATTCCTCTGCTTTCCTCCCATAGCCCATCATATCCTGATGCCAATGTATGCCCACTGACTAACCACTCTGGCCCCTCATTCCTTACATAATAATTCCTATAGACCCATGCCAAGATTTAGACAGATAGCTTCAAAGACAGTTTTGACAATTCATTCCTATAGATCTGTTGACAGATCCAATGATAGGGATGGGCTTATGCATGGCTTACAAACAATTATGTCAACTTTTACTAATTTCAAAGGACACCTTGCCTCCCCAAAGGGCACCTGATGTCTACCAAGAGTGCCTCAAGACCAGATTCAAAAGAGGATTTTACCAATCTAAAGAAATGCATCAACTTCACACCTAAGCTCTTAGCTTCAGATTCAGCTCTGACAGGTCTAACCTGCACACTTTGGGTTAAACATTCTAGGACGACCAACATGTCAATTTGATGAAGGCAGAGTTGAGAACTAGCTGTCTCCATGAAATTCACATATCATATTCCACCCCATTCCTGTCTGGTAAAAATGGGATGTTCGGGAAAGGGATTGCCGATTTCATGGCTGATCCATCATTTTTGCCATGATGGGGATGTTCTCATTCGCGGCAAAAAGTTGAGCCACTATCTCCCGTCCAAAGTCCTTTTCCCTGTTTAGATAGACGTACAAAATACCATGACATTTGTGTAAAAGGAGCAGGAAGTTCTCCTGGTTTCTTGGCAAACATTCAGTTCTCAACGTAGACCCGCAAATAAATTAACTGGTCATATGCTTCTGTGGGACATTGCTCTGCTCAGACTTGACTGCCAAAAACAACAGCAATTCATTGGCTGAGAAGTATTTTTGAGATAGCTTAAGCTCAGGAGAAAAAAAACTGTATGAATCAAGTTTTGGCTTTGGCAAATGGTGTGAGCACACCTTGAGGAAGAAATTATCACATCACTTGGGGTGACAGCAGCTGCAGTAAAGCCACACTTTTAATCAAGAACAAATTGCTTTGACAAAAAAGTTATTCAATGGCTGTGAAAAGCTTTGAATGTTTTGAAGCTGTGAAAGTTTCTTTATAAATCCATAACAGGAGAATTAGCTGTTTGCTAATTTTTTTTAAAAAAAGAGACAGGATTTGAGTAGACAACCATAAATTCTTAGTTTGCACAATGCTATTAGTAAAACTTGCTATTAATAGCTTAACAGTATCCTTGAACATGATATCTCCAATACAAAAAGGGCCACTGGTAATATTCACGACTGAAAAACACTAAATACAAGTCCTTTATGCTGTAAACTTACCAGACCATAGGATTGTTTTCACATCAGAGAGAGACAACTGGTGGTGGTTTAATCTGAGGGTCACCACACCTCAGCTGAGGGGAGAGGTTGAGAAGGAGAGTGCTTTGAGGGAACTTCAGCCAATGCAGGAATTGAACCCACACTGTTAGTATCACTCTGCATTGAGAGCCAGCTGTCCAGCCAACTGAGTTATTTCCTTTATGCATCTGCCACAAACATTGAACCATAAATGGTGCCAATGTTTGATTTGCTTTTCTACTCCGAGGATGCAGGCTGGTTGGCTCAATTGACTTGATGGCTAATGCATGGCTCAAAATAACATCAATGGCATGGATTCAATTGTCATTCCATTGAGATAGACTTGGATTTATCTCCTTGCCTTACTCTTGTGTGGAAGGCAATTGCAAAAGGAAACTGCCATGAAATCTAAATCAGGAGCAGGCAATTAACTGAAAGCTTGCCTTTTGGGCAGAGCAAAATGACCTAGAGAATATATAATGAATTGGCCGTGCTAAATTGCTCGTAGTGTTAGGTAAGGGGTAAAAGTAGGGGCATGGGTGGGTTGCGCTTCGGCGGGTCAGTGTGGACTTGTTGGGCCGAAGGGCCTGTTTCCACGCTGTAATGTAATCTGTAATCTGTAATCTGTAAATGATGTATAAAGATGTGCCTTTACACTACATTTAAAACAAAATTTAAAGTGAAATTCAATTTAATTAGCAATTTTAGCAACAACATGGAATAACATATAATTTCTTCTCAACTTTGCAATTTATTAATGCATGCTCCAAAGCCAGAAAGCAAAGAAAATTTGTGAATAGATTCCATAGCATCCCTTGGGTTGTCATAAGGTTATGAAATGTTATTCATTCACAGTTGATATAAATTCCTCTTGAAAAGCAGAATGCAGAATATCTTAAATCATAGATTAAAAATCCTCAGCAAATGTATCTTTGCTTACTTACCACCTGCAGGAGAGCCATGTAAGCAGCTAATACGTTATCAAAGTTAATCTTGGGGTTGACCCATTGGTATCCGAGATCTTGATATGCATTGCATTCAGATCGATTATTTACAATACTAATGGGAAGACGGTCATTATTTTGATCCACACATTGGAAGAAAGTTCCACCAAAGATCTGAACACCAACAATGCCAAATATCAGCCAGAATACAAGACATACGAACATGACATTCGAAATCGATGGTATTGAAGCAACCAAGGCGTTAACAACAAGCTGTAAGGCAAAAATAAACCCAGTGAATTGTATATCCTGCAAAATGAACAAAAATAAATTACTTTGACAACAAATCTTCAGTGCACAAAATTATCAAGAATTTTATTTAGTTTTAATTGGGATTGAGCATTGCAGGCTGGGCTAGCACTTTTTTGTTAATTTCTAAATTCCCTAACTAAGATCATATTAGCAATGTGATTTACCCAAAATTGTTACATGAGTATCATCATTGTCATTTAAATAAATGTCAAAGTATTAGTACTGTATATTTAAAAAACAACAATTTATATTTTGGTAATTTAATAATGTTTGCAAATACTTTGGGAAAATTTTAATATAAATAAATACAAGGCAGATGTTTACATCTGTCAAACTATCTTAAAGACGGGGAGTATTTAAACTAGCCCCTCCCACCGCCCAGCAGGATCAGGGCAGAACTGGAGATGTAACTTAAGGGGTAAGTGTACTGCTACACTACTCCCTCATGGACATTGTAACACAGATGTTTTCTTGGCTATGAGGCTGACTTACGCAAGAGCCAGAAGTCTACTGGGCAGAGGAGCAGCTGCAGATTGTCCTGCTCAACAATCTCAAGAAATCCACGCAGGGATAAATATTCTACATTCTCTTCACTGGGTGCAATACAACACAAGAATTTTCTAATGAAGACAGAGGTTAAAATAGGACCTGACAGTTAAGAATCAAAGCTTAGCCAAAAAAGAAATGAGCCAATTTCTGGTTCAAGAGTCTGTGGGCTTGACTCTTTAAAAAAACATGCTGGATGAGTCCCCTGCTGTGGAAGAAAGCTGAATGAGCATCATATTTATAATGATGTACTGAAAACCATCCTGAAGGAGCTGAGCAAGACTACGAATGTCACAGTAAAGTCCAATGCTCTGCACAACTCCAATATCTGAGATGATTCAACATACAGCAGTGCTACCAAGCTGATAAGTTACAGGTAACTTATGACTCTTTTATACGGACAGAAATCCAGTGGAATTTTTGTGTGAAAAGCATGATAACATAATATCTGGAAGAGCAGCTTTAGCTCTCTATCTCCTGTCATTTGTATACATGCATGCACCCAGGTGCACTGGAATTTAGCAGGTACTGTACTTCAGAATGGTGTAACTCAACGTCTGTCACAAATCCCTGCCACCCGCACCAAAACTATGTTGCATTTGCCCCAAACGAATTATGGATTTCAAGCCTGTAGTAACTGTCTAATATTCTGTTTTGTTTAAACATGAAAGCTATTTCCCACTCACTACAAATCACTTTGCATGATTTTTAAAAAATGTAATATGGTGTATACTTATTGCCTAATAGCCATTACCTTGTTGGGATGGTGACCTTGATATTTAACTCTCACAATAATGGTTGGAAAAGAGCTAGTATGTGTGTCTTATGTTGTGAAATGCAGAATCAGTGACTCCAACCTGTCGCACATGAATCTGTTAGCATTTGTGTGCTGGAGGATATTGGGAAAGCTAAGTATCACACCATTGAGAAACAAGCCTATCATTTACATATTTAAATAATTTGCCCACAGTACAATTAAGGGCCCAACATGAAATTCACTGCTACTGGACAAGTTTTCTGTGGATCAGTTTTGGTAATCTGATGATTGAGCAGATAGGGCAGCAGTATTTTGAGGTGATACAGACATGTTAATTTGATTTGGAGAGAGACAGCTATGAATAGGAACTTAGATTCCTCCCATGAAATCCAGGAAATCCAGGATACCCAGAATACTTTGCACTGAGGAATAATGTGGACTTTGCCAGACAAGATGTCATCAGAAGATATCACTGTTCTGTGCTGGTAAACAGTCCAGTCAGCAGATTAAGTTCCAGCAGTATCTCTACATATGGCTGTTTAAGTCTTCACAATTGTTAAGCTGTGCTTACAATTTTGAGCTTACATTATGTATCATGTGTTTCCACGGAAGCCCTCTGCATCTGATACCAGACAGGCACTTCGTAAACAACTCGACTTTTCCCTTGGTCATTTGTCTGGAAGACTTTTAAGTATGGTGATGGGTTTTCTGATGTCAGGTTGACCGAAAAAGATCCCTACTACTCAAAAGGAATAAAGCTCAAAGTGAATTAAAGTCAAAATTTTAATCAAATGATAGAATTTGGTTTTCCACTTTCTGACATGATGAGTGGAGAACTCAATCAGATAAAAGGCAAAAATTAAAATTTGCTTTCTCAGGTGATTGTGTGGTAGCGGTTAAGAGCTAATAATGAAAAAAAGAGGTCACAGTGATTTGGTGATGGGAAAAAAATGTTCCGTTGTATATAAAAGCACCTCTGGCTATAAAATGAAATTGTCTGTGCCAAGATAAATGTCAGTGATTAAGTTCTCCTTCTCCAGTTGGTGGGTCAGGTGTGTCACCATCAAGTTCAAGAGAGGCTTATCCACATGCATTGGTAGCTCATATGCCAAAAAGAATTGAAATGAACTTTTAAAAATGTTATGGGCATCGCTGGCTGGCCAGCATTTATTGCCCATTCCTAGTTCCCGTTGTGAAGGTGGTGGTGAGCTTCCTTCTCAAACTGCTGCAGTCCATGTGCTGCAGGTTGACTTACAATGCCCTTAGGGAGCAAATCCCAGGATTTTGATCCAGTGACAGTGAAGGAGCACCAATATATTTCCAAGTGGGGATATGTGCTGCTGAGATGTGAGGTTGTAGATGGTAGTGTTCCCATGTATTTGCTGCCCTTGTCCTTCTAGTTGGATGTGGTCTTCACCTTCCTAATTAACTCTGCAGGGATAGGGGGGCAGGTGGGAGAGTGGGATGGGGGTCTCCAGTTACCCATGGTAGTGAGTGGGGGAGGGAAGGGAATGGAAGGGGGGGTGTTGCTTATTCTGGTGAGTACTCTGGTTAGTCCCCTGAGAGTGTGACTGGTGAATGTATGACACTCAGTCTGGGCTGGGTGTTGTTCTCCAGTCACTCCCAGGATGGGGTTGGGTATGTGTGTTTCAGTCACTTTGCAGGGAGAGGGGAGTATGCTCCAGTCAGTCCAGGCGACAAGCGGTTCAATAAATTGAGGGGATGGCTTTGTGCTTTAGTCAGTGCAGTGTCTTGTGCTGTAGTCAGTCAATCCAGGGCCTGGGTGCTAGTGTGTCGGGGTGTTGGTTTGCAGTCAGTGTAGGGTGCCGAAGGATCTTTTCAGTGCATCAATCAGAGTGAGGCCAATTCTTGTCTAGGACTTGGCGTCGAGGAGGTTGGGAGCCGATGAAGTGGGGCAAATGGTCACAGAGATGAACAGAGGTTGCTTGTTGTAGTTGGAGATTTGGAAGGTCAGTGATGGAGAGCCTATGGTCGTATAAGGAGGTTAAAGAACAACAGGGTGCAATGGTTTTGGCCAAGGAGGAGTAACACTCAGCAGAGACAGTGGCATCCTGATGTCCAGGGGCTGGCTCCGGGCGAAAATTGAGGATCTCAATGTTTGCTGGTGTTAGGAAGGAGGCAGGACAAAGGGGCACAAGGGCAACAAGGATGACAAACCAGTGAGGATTCCACAGAATGGAGAGAGATGGCGAATCAGTGAAGATATCAGAATGGAGGGAAATAGTGAATCAGTGAGGATGTAACAGAATGAAGGGAGAGGGTGAATCAGTGAAGATATCAGAATGAAGGGAAAGGGTGAATCAGTGAAGATATCAGAATGGAGGGAGAGGGTGATTCAGTGAAGATATCAGAATGGAGGGAGAGGGTGATTCAGTGAAGATATCAGAATGGAGGGAGAGGGTGATTCAGTCAAGATATCAGAATGGAGGGAGAGGGTGAATCAGTGAAGATATCAGAATGGAGGGAGAGGGTGATTCAGTGAAGATATCAGAATGGAGGGAGAGGGTGATTCAGTGAAGATATCAGAATGGAGGGAGAGGGTGATTCAGTCAAGATATCAGAATGGAGGGAGAGGGTGAATCAGTGAAGATATCAGAATGGAGGGAAATAGTGAATCAGTGAGGATGTAACAGATTTGAGAAAAGTAGTGGGCCACATGGGGCTTGGTACTTGAAAGGGCCAATAAATAGCTGAATCTCACCATTCTGAAAGAGAATCAACCTTACTGTTCAACACTCAAAATGGCAACAGCAGCAACAAAAGGGACAGGAATTTCATATGGGACAAGTAACAGAATATGCCTGTTATGATGTCCCTATTAACCAGGAGTCCTGTGAGTGGATGATCCAGAATGTTTGCCTCTGTAATTACTTCTTAAAGTGCTTGAGTAATCATATTCAAATGAGATCTTTTGAATGCCACGAGCCAAAGTACATTTTCACCTGATGGTCACTCCATTCCTCTGAAGTCTGCTGTGAGCAATGTAACAAAGGAGGCAAATGCAATCTGTAAGCTGCTGTGTTGGTGTAGGCTGCAAGTTCTGGCATTCTGGCTGGGTACCATCTCACACAAGGGGAGAGTGGCAGGAACTAGGCAGTAAGGGGAAAGGTGGACATGTTTACTTGCAATGTAACCGTTTTGAGACCACTTCACAAGGGGTTCTGCTTGAGCCTCCCTCAATGCCAGCTAACTAATGCCTATGGAGATATGCGCTGGCATGCTTCCAATACCCCAGACAATGCACACTGCCACTGAGCACACATTATCCTTCCCCATGTAATTATCAGATCATCCTTATCAGTGACCAGATCTGTTCATGAACAGCCAAAATTTCTGCAGTATAAATGAATAGATCTTCGGCAAGTACACCAGGGGGTATGTGCATGTTTTCCAGGCAGCTGTCACTATGACTACATTTTGGAACACTCACTGAGGTCCACATCTTTCAGGCCCACTCGGGGTTGGTTGGTGACAAGGGAGACCTCCTTAAAACCCTGGCTCATGGCATGTGTCAGTAATCTACAGTAATCTGGCACTGAGGAGAAGCCATAATGTTGATCAAGCTTCCACAAGGCCCATTGGAACATAGACCACTAAGCTCCTGAAGATAAGGTTCGGATGGTTCGGCTAGTCAGGTGGTGAAATGCAGTGCATCCAGTGTGTCCTACATTATAGTTGCCTACTGTATCCAACTCAACCTGATGTGACAAAGTGGGGTTTTATTGGGAGAGGACAAGATGGAGGAGTGTGAGGTCTCCTCTGGGGTAGTCAAGGAGGATCTTCACATATATTCTTTGTAATGGGGGAGGCTACTGCATAGGAGCCAAAGGGTTAGAGTGAGAGGAGAAAGATTTAAAAGAGACCTAAGTGGCAACTTTTTCATACTGAGGTGTGTATGGAATGAGCTGCCAGAGGAAGTGGTAGAGGTTGGTACAATTACAACATTTAAAAGGCTTCTGGATGGTACATGAATAGGAAGGGTTTATAGGGATATGGGCCAAGTGTTGGCAAATGGGACTTGATTAATTTAGGATATCTGGTCAGCATGGACAAGATGGACCGAAGAGTCTATTTCCGTGCTGTACATCTCTATGACTGTATGACAGGGCAGGAGGCATGTGAAAACCTCATAGCCACCCACTTCTGGGGGAACTGGGTGAGAGTGACGTGTTGCATTTTGATTTGTTATGGACAGGCTGGCTGTGGAGGCATTGTGTTCTCTACACAAAGTGGACTGAGAAGGGTTTCATTTTCTGTCATATTTGCTATAAAAACAGAACTCATTTCATCCCTGGATGTGACGTGATAATTCCGAGGCAAGAAATCCCCTCCCTAATGGCATTGTGAGGCAACCCACAGCAGGTGGACTGCAGTGGTTCAAGAAGGCAGCTCACCATCCCCTTCTCAAGGGCAACTAGGGATAGACAATAAATGCTGGCCCAGCCAGTGATGCCCATATCCCACAAAGGAAAACTAAAAAAATGATGGCAAGCTGAAAGAGCCTAAGCTCTGATGGACCTGCAGCTGCTACAAAGTGTAACAGATTTGAGAGAAGTAGTGGGCCACATGGGGCTTGGTACTTGAAAGGGCCAATAAATAGCTGAATCTCACCATTCTGAAAGAGAATCAACCTTACTGTTCAACACTCAAAATGGCAACAGCAGCAACAAAAGGGACAGGAATTTCATATGGGACAAGTAACAGAAGGAGAAAGTGAGGACTGCAGATGATGGAAATCAGAGTCGAGAGTGTAGTGCTGGAAAAGCACAGCAGGTTGGGCAGCATCTCAGGAGCAGGTGGATCAGCCTTTTGGGCATAAGCCCTTCATTAGGAAGCCTTCCTGATGAAGGGCTTATGCCCGAAACGTCGCTTCTCGTACTCCTCGGATGTTGCCTGACTTGCTGTGCTTTTCCAGCGCCACATTCTGGACTCTCACACACACGCAGAACTGCATTATTCCAGTCCATCCCTCAATGAAAGAGAAGATCAGGGAGCACTCAGATTTCTCACGAGTCTTACCTCCAACTTGATGTTATTAGTCCCACTCTGCCCTCTCCTCCCCTCTCTCCCCTTACAGTCCTGTACAATGTTAGGATCCAACTCTGTACTGGAGTCATGGCACACGTTCTCAGTGAGTGAGTTTTCTGTATATGAGGTGCGCAAACATGAATACTTCACACTATCCACCACTAAGTAATGGTGAGAGACACCTTTCAGTTGTGCATTGCCTACTCACTATTGAGAATGAAAAGTTTCATGGGAGGCCATGAGAACTCTAGCCATAGAAAAGACCTTTGGTTTCTACACCCTGTGGATGACAGTCACCTCTCTGCAGGATTTGCACAAACTACCTTGTGAGGAACCAACCCAGGGCAATATCCCCTGATGTGCAATGTGTGCATCACCTCTGCATCTTTGACTGGATTGCCCAAAGCCAGCTCCATAGTTCATTGGGTTATGAGATAGAGTACAGGAACACTCACTGCTTTCCCAAGGGAAAGGCCATATCTCAGGAGGCTGCTGCACAGGAGTCAGTTCAAGTGAGACCAAAGCAAATGTTACTGAAAAATAAAAGAGAATACACATTTACATGCCAATGAGGTGTCTGCAAAAGGATTCCTTCTTTCTTTGCAGATTAGTTAATCTAGGCATGGGCCTGACATCCACAGTTGTTGTGGAGTCACTCAGTGACTGTGAAAACTGTCAGATCATCCAAGTGCTCAGGGCTGAGAAAAACCTCTGGCTGCTGAGTGTCTCTTGTAAAGATGGCTCAGCCTGACCTGCTGCAGGTAGTGTGGCCACTTACAGTGGGACGATGGAATGACCAAACATTTTGGAGTGTCCTAAGATGAAGCTGTCAGGATTCACTGTGGGCACCACCCTGACTCCTTGAGCAGAAAGAGCACCTGGAGGAAGATTGAGCTGCCTCCTTTCTCCCTTTTATCCTTGCTATTGATACACAACGTTCATGCCAAGGGTGATGGAGGGCAGCTCCTTACACCTATCTGAAATCCACTGAGCTTAGTGAGGTCTGAAACTCCAAGGCCATTGTCACCCTTTCCATGAAGGCAGCCAGGCATTTGTCAGAGCCACAGCAGGACACAGAGGATGGATGAACTCCCCCAGTCTTGTGAGAACCTCCAGAGTCCCAGTCTGATGCTTCCCTCCCTGCCTCTGCAGTTTGACCTTGTCACTTATGATCAAATGCAAGAGCACAACTTCTGCCTTGAGCTGTGTGCAGATGCTTGATCTTTTCTGTCACCTGAGCCTCAGAGACCCAGGTCATTTGTTCCTCTGTTGGCTGTGGACAAATGGTAGGGATATGTTCACCAGGCTGTGTTCATGCATCTAAACTAGTAACAGCACTAACTGAAATGATGGGCTCTATGCTGGTGGAAGCTGTGGGTGAACAGATTGCTGGGGCAGCCCTTGTGTCTCCTGGCATTTAGCTGTCTGTTCACTGCTTGTACCTGTGGGAGTGAAGTGAATTTGTTTGTGAGGAAGCCCAGCCCTTAGGTACAGCAATGTGAGAGGCTGACTGAACATCTCAGAGGAGTAGATAGCCACGTTCCTCACTGGCATTTCCTGCCAGGCCGATCACTGTCAGGGAAGCAGGGCTACTCTTGGTCCTCACTCATCAGCTCGACTGTGCCTTGTTCAAAACAGGTGAGGAGGCAGAGTTCAGAACCGTTCTGCCAGGTTTTTTTTTACTGTCTGTAGTGAGAGAAAGGGAAGGGTATGTGATGTGAATGTGTGCAGGAACACTTGATGAGCATGCATAGAATTGCCTGGTAGTGAGTAGGAAGTGGAGTGTCCCGGAGGCTTTACTTGCTAATGAGCAGCATAGGTTGGGTATAAGCCCTTTAATGCACATTGTGCATGTGATGCTGGGCTTGGTAATCTTTCTGATTTCACTGTATAGTGGCACAGTCTAATGACTGATTGTCCTCTGAGTGCATGTTTGTATTAAGAAGACAGTGGCACTTATCCTTGTGGGGAGCAGGAAATATTCCTCCTCTTCCCGTATTGGGTCCTATTTCTTGTATATCTGCCTGAGATACTAGTCCCCTGTGCAACCTAAACCCAGACATTCTGGAACTTTTAGGAAAGCTTCTTTAGCCCATCAGCAGGGAAGAGGACATCCTGGCAACTTGCAGCCATCTCCAGTGGGAGAAGGGTAGTGGATAGACCAATGACTGCAGGTTGCTATAGCGCTCTCAGCACAGATCAAGTGAAGGGGCGCAGGGGAAAGATGGAACTTCCTACCCCAGGAGGTGTCAATGGGAAGAGAATCTCTGCCTGTAGGTCACTTGTGATTTGATAAGAAGTCTCCATAAAACCTACTTACGTATGGAATTGGATAAAACGTAATTGATTGCTCCAGAAGACTCACTGCAGAGTATGGCAGAAATGACACTATCTAAGGGGCGGCACGGTGGCACAGTGGTTAGCACTGCTGCCTCACAGCGTCAGAGACCCGGGTTCAATTCCCGACTCAGGCGACTGACTGTGTGGAGTTTGCACATTCTCCCCGTGTCTGCGTGGGTTTCCTCCGGGTGCTCCGGTTTCCTCCCACAGTCCAAAGATGTGCAGGTCAGGTGGATTGGCCATGCTAGATTGCCCGTAGTGTTACGTTAAAAGGGGTAAATGTAGGGGTATGGGTGGGTTGCGCTTCGGCGGGTCGGTGTGGACTTGTTGGGCCGAAGGGCCTGTTTCCACACTGTAAGTAATCTAATCTAATCTAAGATTTTAAATTGAAAATGGAAATTCTTATCCATAATTCAGAATTCTCTTTGTCATGAATTTGGGCTTGTGTAAAATAATCATCTTAATCTACTGGCTGGAAACATGAAATTGAACTTTTGAAAAACAGACTCTTTAAAAACACATACTAAATGTAATTTGAGTTTATAATTCGATTGGCCACCTAATTTGCATTAGCACACACTCCACCCCCATTGGAGCAATGACAGCAACTCTGTCAACCCTCCAAAAACAATGCAATAGGGCAATAGTGGGGCATTTCAACTTTCCCAATGTTAACTGGGATAGTCATAGTGTAAAAGATTTAGAGGGAGCAAAATTCTTAAAACATATCCAGGACAACTTTATAAACCAGTATGTAGAAAGCCCTGCAAGAGAGGGGGCAATCCTAGAATTAATTGCCGAAAATGAAGCTGGGCAAGTGGGGGAGCATTTTGCAGTCAGCGATCATAACTTCAAATGAATCATGAATATTCTGGAAAAGGACAAGGATGGGCCTGAAATCAAAGTTCTAAAGGAGAGGGTTGATTTTAATAAGATCAGGTATGATTGGGCCAGACTGGACTGGGACCTCTCTTCGTAAAGAAGGAAATAAGAGGTGTACCCGGCCAACATATTCCTACAAAGATAAAGGTTGGGACCAACAAATCCATGTTTCCTGGATATGAAGAGATACACAGAATTGGATAAAGAGAAAAAGAGAGGCTTATAGCAGATAGTGTGCTCAAAACCAAAGAGTACAGAACGTGCAAGAGGACACTTAGAAAGGAAATTGAGATAGCAAAAATGGGGCATGAAGAGTAATGGCAGGTAAAATAATGGAAAATCACAAGTGATTTTACAAGTACATTGAGGGTAGAAGGCTAACTCGGGAAAGGGAAGGGCCTATTAATGGCAATGTGTGCATGGAGCCAGAGGATATAGGTAGGGTCCTAAATAAATACTTTGAGTTGTATTCATCAATGAGAGGGACAGTGTGGGTATAGAAATCCCAGAGAAGGACTGTGATATACATCAAGAAATTAGTGTAGGCAGGAATTTCTGAGTGATCAGGCAGGTTTACACATAGAATAATCTCCAGAACTGGGTAAAATGTATCCAGGTTGTTGAGTGAGGCAAGGGAGGAAATAGCAGGGGCACTGTCAATTCCTCTCGAGCCACAGGAGAGGTGTCAGAGAATTGGAGGACAGCTAATGTGGTACTGTTATTCAAGAAGGGAGGAAGAGGTAAACCAAGATATTGGAGGCCAGTCAGTTGAACCTCAATGGTGGGGAAACTATTGGAAACAATTCTGAGGGACAAATTAATCTGCATTTGCAGAGGCAGGGATTAATTAAGAACAGTCAGCATGGTTTCTTAAAAGGAGGTCATGTCTGACCAACTTAATTGAATTTTTTGGAGGGAAATGTATTTGATGTAGTCTACGTAGAACATAGAACATAAAGCATTACAGAGCAGTACAGGCCCTTCGGCCCTCGATGTTGCGCCGACCTGTGAAATTAATCTGATGCCCATCTACCCACACTGTTCCATTATTATCCATGTGTATGTTCAATGCCCATTTAAATATCTTTAACATCGGCGAGTCTACTACGGTTGCAAGCAGGCTATTTCACGCCCCTACTACTCTCAGAGTGAAGAAACTACCCCGATATCTGTCCCAAATCCAGCACCCCTCAATTTTTTAAAACGATGTCCCCTCGTGTTTAGCTTTTACCATCCGAGGATAAAGGCTCTCACTGTCCACCCAATCTAATCCTTTGATTATGTTAAATGTCTCAATTAAGTCACCTGTCAACGTTCTTCTCTCCAATGAAAACAGCTTCAGTTCCCTCAGCCTTTTCTCGTAAGACCTTCCCTCCATACCAGGCAACATTCTAGTAAACCTCCTCTGAACCCTTTCCAAAGCTTCCACATCCTTCCTGTAATGCAGTGATCAGAACTGCACACAATACTCCAGGTGCGGCCTTACCAGTATCTTGGACAGCTGAAGAATGACCTTGTGGCTGCGAAATTCAATCCTCCTCCCAATAAATGCCAAGACACCATATGTCTTCTTTACAACCCTATCAACCTAGGTGGCAACTTTCAGGGATTTATGCACCTGGACACTGAGATCTCTCTGTTCATCTACATTGCCAAGAATTTTACCATTAGCCCAGTACTCTGCATTCCTGTTATTTCTTCCACAGTGAACTACCTCACACTTTTCCGTATTAAACACCATTTGCCACTTCTCAGCCCAGATCTGCATTTTATCTATGTCCCTCTGGAACCTGGATATGTTTTAAGAATTTTGCTCCCTCTAAATCTTTTACACTATGACTATTCAACTGACTGTCCTCTGGTGTCTTGGTTTACCTCTTCCTCCCTTCTTGAATAATAGTACCACATTAGCTGTCCTCCAATTCTCTGGCACCTCTCCTGTGGCTAGAGAGGAATTGACAGTGCCTCTGCTATATCCACAACTCTGCCTACCTTAGTGTCATCCGCAAATTTACTAACCCATCCTTCTACACTCACATCCAGATCATTTATAAAAAATGACAAACAGCAGTGGCCCCAAAACAGATCCTTATGGCACACCACTGATAACTGAAATCTAGGATGAACATTTCCCATCAACCATCACTCTCTGCCTTCTTTCACCAGCCAATTTCTGATCCAAATTGCTAATTCACCTTCAATCCCGAAACTCTGTATTTTGTGCAATAGCCTATAGTGTAGAACCTTATCAAACACCTTACTGAAATCCATATACACATCAACCACTTTACCTTCATCCACCTGTTTTGTCACCTTCTCAAAGAACTCAGTATGGATAGGTAGGCACGACCTACCCTTCACAAAACCATGTTGACTATCTAATCAAATTATTCCTTTCTAGATAATTATAAATCCTATCTTTTATAACCTTTTCCAACACTTTGCCCACAATCGAAGTAAGGCTCACTGGCCTATAATTACCAGGGCTGTCCCAACTCCCCTTCTTAAACAAAGGAACGACATTTGTTATCCTCTAGTCTTTTGCCACTACTCCTATTGACAATGATGACATAAAGATCAAAGCCAAAGGCTCTGCAATCTCCTCCCTGGCTTTTCAGAGAATCTGAGGATGAGTCCCATCTGGCCCAGTGGTCTTATCCATTTTCAGATCATCCAAAATTGCTAAAACCTCCTCGTTGTCAACTGCAATCCCATCTAATCTAGTAGCCTGTATCTCCATATTCTCATTTACATTGCCCTTTTCCAATATGAATATTGACAAAAAGAATTCATTAAGCACTTCCCTAATGTCCTCAGATTCCACACACTACTTTCCACTACTTTCTTTGATTGGGCCTAATCTTACTCGAGTTATTCTTTTATTCCTGATCTACCTATAGAAGGCCTTAGGGTTTTCCTTGATCCTATCCTTCAACAACTTCTCATGTCCCCTCTTGGCTCTTCTTGGCCCTCGCTTTAGATCTTTTCTGGCTAACTTATAACTCTCCAGCCCCCTAACTGAGCCTTCATGCCTCATCCTCACATAAGCCTTCTTCTTCCTCTTGTAAAGAGCTTCAACTTCTTTAGTAAACCATGGCTCCCTCTCTTGACAACTACCTCCCTGCCTGATAGGTACATACTTATCAAGGACCCGCAGTAGCTGTTCCTTGAATAAGCTACACATTTCAAATGTGTCCATCCCCTGCCGTTTCCTTCCTCATCCTATGCATCCTAAATCTTGCCTAATCGCATCATAATTGCCATTCTTCCAATTATACCTCTTTGCCTGCAGTATATACCTATCCCTGCCCATTGCTATGGTAAACATAATTGAATTGTGGTCACTATCACCAAGATGCGCACCTACCTCCAAATCTAACACCTAGCTGGGTTCATTCCCCAGTAACAAATCTAATGTGGCATCGCCCCTTGTTGGCCTGTCTATATAATGTTTCAGAAAACCCTCCTAAACACATTGAACAAAAACTGATCCATTATAAACTACTTGAACTATAGTATTTCCAGTCAATGTTGGGGAAGTTAAAGACCCCCTTAACAACTAGCATGTTACTCTTGCTCCGATTGAGAAGCATCTTTGCTATCCTTTGCTATCTTGAAGTCTACTTGGACTTCAGCAAGGTTTTTGATAAGTTTCCTAATGGGAGACTGAGAGTGAAATTAAGAGCCCATGGGATCCGAAGAAATTTGGCAAATTAGATCCAGAATTGAAAGGGAACAAAGGGCCTGGGATCATCTCCCAGACCATACACAACCTCATTTCCTCAGGAGATCTCCCACCCATTGCTTCCAACCTCATAGTCTGGGAAACCTGCATTGCCCGATTCTACCTCCTTCCCAAGATCCACAAGCCTAACTACCCCAGCCAACCCATCATCTCAGCCTGCTCCTGCCCCATCTCGACCTACCTCAATACTAATTATCTAATTGTCAGTACACAAACATGGCTGCAGGGTGACCAAGAATGGAAAGTGACTATCAAGGGGTACTTCAAATTTAGGAAGGAGAGGGAAAATAGAAAAGGAAGCAGTATTGTGCTGGTAACAAGTGATGAGATCAGGATTTGCCAGCCCACCGTGACTATCCTGACCAATGTTGTATGCACTAAATGTGTGCTCTGGAAGTGCTGAATTGAATTGCAGAATGCACCATCATGTGCAGCAAGCAGCAACCATGTCTACAGTCATAGGGGGAGTAGTCCTCATTGAAATGGTAGCATTTATCAGTCAAGGGGGTCTAGCACACCGAGTCAAAGGCAGCCTGGCATTTCAGTCCAGGGGATTAGACATCCTGTCAGGGATCTCCACCTACCTCTATACTGTCCTAGCCCTCCTAGTCCAGGAACTCTCCACATATATTTGGGACACCACCCACACCCTCCACCTCCTCCAAGACTTCTGGTTCCCTGGCCCCCAATGCCTCATCTTCACCATGGACATCCAGACCCTCTACACCAACATCTACCATGACCAGAGCCTCCAAGCCCTCCATTTCTTCCTCTCCCAATGTCTCCAACAGTACCCTTCCACTGACACTCTCATTCGTTTGGGTGAACTGGTCCTCCCCCTCAACAATTTCTCTTTCGAATCCTCCCACTTCCTCCAGATAAAAGGGGTAGACATGGGCACCCCCATTGGCCCCAGCTATGCCTGTCTCTTTGTCGGCTACATGAAACAGTCTATCTTCCGTAGTTACACCAGCACCACTCTCCACCTTTTCCTCTACTACATTGATGACTGCATCGGCACCACCTCATGCTCCCACAAGGAAGTTGAACAGTTCATCAACTTCACCGACACATTCCATCCTGACCTTAAATTCACATGGACCAGCTCTGACACCTCCCTCCCCTTCCTGGACCTCTCCATCTCCATTAATGATAACTGACTCAACATCGACATTTTTTACAAACCCACCGACTCCCACAGCTACCTGGATTACACCTACTCCCATCCTACCTCCTGCAAAACTGCTATCCCGTATTCTCAATGCCTCTGTCTCCACCATATCCGTTGACCAGTTTCACTACAGAACACACCAGATGGCCTCCTTCTTTAAAGACCATAATTTCCCCTCCCACATGGTTTAAGATGCCCTCCAATGCATTTCATCCACGTCCTGCACCTCCGCCCTCAAACTCCACCCCTCCATCCGCAACAAGGACAGAACCCCCCTAGTCCTCACCTTCCACCCCACCAACCTCCGCATCATTAGCTGTCATTTCCGCCACCTACAAACGGACCCCACTATCAGGGATATATTTCCCTCCCCACCTCTATCCGCTTTCCACAAAGACTGTTCCCTCCATGACTACCCGGTCAGGTCCATGCACTCCAACAACCCACCCTCCCCTCATGGTACCTTCCCCTGCCACTGCAGGAATTGCAAAACCTGCGCCCCCATCTCCCCCTTCACCTTGATCCAAGGCCCCAAAGGAGCATTCCACATCCATAAAAGTTTCACCTGCACTTCCACTTGGCATTAATTGTATCCCTTGATCCCGATGCAGTCTCCTTCACATTGGGGAAACTGGACACATTCTAGCAGAGTGCTTTAGGGAACATCTTTGGGACACCCACACTAATCAACCCCAACATGCCCATGCCTGAACATTTCAACTCCTCCTTCCACTCTGCCGAGGACATGCAGGTCCTGGGCCACCTCCGCTGTCACTCCCTCACCACCTGACGCGTGGAGGAAGAACACCTCATCTTCCGCCTTGGAACCCTTCAACCCCAGGGCATCAATGTGGACTTCACCAGTTTCCTCATTTCCCCTCCCCCCACCTTACACCAGTACCAAACTTCCAGCTCAGCACCATCCTCATGACCTGTCCCACCTGTCAATCTCTTTCCCACCGATCAGCTCCACCCTCCTCTCCGACCTACCACCTTTACCCCCACCTCCATCCACCTATTGCACTCTCAGCTACCTTTTCCCCAGCCCCACCCCCCTCCCATTTATCTCTCCACCCCCGAGGCTTCCAGCCTCATTCCTATTGAAGGACTCCTGCCCGAAACGTCAATTTTCCTGCTCCTAGGATCCTGCCTGACCTGCTGTGCTTTTCCAGCGCCACTCTAATCTCGACAGGAAACAAAGGGTGATGGTTGAGGGATGATTGTGTGACTGGGAAGCTTGTGTCCATTCAGGGTTCTGCAGGGATCAGTGTTGGACCCTTGCTGTTTGTGGTATATATGAATTGTTCAGACATGTGTCGAATGACCAGTAAGTTTGTAGCTGATATGAAAATTGGTGAGGTGGTAAATAGTAAGGAGGGTAGCCTTAGATTACAGGAGGATATAGAGGGCTGATCAGTGGACAATGGAATTCAGTTTGGATAAGTATGAGGTGATGCACTTGGGCAGGTAAAATAAGGCAAGGGAATAAATCATGAGTGGTACGATCCTGGGAACTACTGGGAACCTGGGAACTACCTTGATGTGCATGTCCACCACTTCCTTAAGGTAACAGAACAGGTAGATAAAATGGATAAGAAGGCACACGGGACACAACTTTATTAGCTGAGGCATAGAGTTTAAGAGCAGGAAGGTGATGCTGCTCTTTATAAAACATTGGTTATGCCATAGCTAGAATTTGTGTGTAGTTCTGGAATCGACATTACAGAAGGGATGTAGTTGCACTGGTGAGGGTGCAGAGGAGATTTACCACATTTTTGCTGCCTGGGTTGCAGCATTTTAGCTGTGAAGGGAGATTGGATAGACTGGGGTTGTATCACCTGGAGAAGAGGAGGCTGAGTTGGGTTAGAGGGAGACACGATTGAGATGTATAAAATTATGAGGGGCACAGATAAACAGATAAAACAAAAGCTTTCCCTTTGGCAGTGGGATCAATGGCCAGGGGCACAGATTCTAGGGAAGGTACAGGAGGTTTAGAGGAGATGTGAGGAAACATTCTTTCCCCCAGATGGTAATGGGAATCTGGAACTCACTGCCTGTGAGGGTAGCAGAGTCAGCATCTGTCCAGATATTTAAGAAGCACTTAGATATACTCTTGTGAGGTCAATGCATTAGAGGCTATGGGCCAACTGCTGGAAAACCGGATCAGAATAGTTAGGTGGTTGTGTTTCACCAGTGCAAACTTGATGTGTTAAAGGGTCTGTCTGTGTGCTGTAAATCCCTGTGACTCTAATGACCCCTGAAGCATGTGAAAGATCCCACAGTTCATCTTCTAGTTATTTTAAGAATGTCATTCAGACAAGTTGTGTCTCCCATGTCTGGCATAAAGTGGGATGTGAACCCAAGTTCTTTGGTCTGGGTGTAGGAAAACAACCCACTGTATCACAAGCATTGTTGGAGTTGGACCTTCAAAGGCTAATTGCTTGAACAATGTGACCTGGTTTAAGTTTGCTTTCCCTATGTGAGCTGATCAATGAGCTAATCAGGTTTCAATCGGAAAATATAATCACGTTTGAATTACTAGCAGCTGGAGAGAAAGTCACATGACAAGACACCACCTTGGTATATTTTAAACACATACTCACACTGCAGTGTGGAACATGTCGTTAGAAGTGAAGTGGGGTCTTTCCACTTCCGCTACTCTTTTCACCCTCCCCTACTCTCTCCACACAACTTGCAAGCTTTTGGGTTGTTCATAGTGCCCGTTGACTTTCTCTGCATGTGTAACAAAGATTTTAAAGAAAGTACTCAATTCCAAATTTGCATCTCTAGAGATATAGTCAACTCAGCTATCTCCATCTTGAAGTTGAAAGCATTAAGGCCATTGAATTCAACCTGAAGCCAGCAAGTCACCAAACCATGAACTGTTTACTGTTTCATGTGCTGCCACTACCAGAGTATCCTTCCCCACTGAATTTGTATGTGTGTAGATCTCGAGGGTCTGTGGGAACATCTGTGCATATTTTATTTCACAAGCTCATAAGACCACAAGGCGTAGCAGCAGAAGTAGGGCAATTGGCCCATTGAGTCTGCTCTGCCATTCAGTGAGATTGTGGCTGATCTGATAATCCTCAACATCACTTTCCTGTCTTATTCTCATAACTCCTGAGTTCCCTACTCTAAAAATCTATTTCTGTCTTATCAATATAGCCTTGACAGCCCACTGTGGTAAAGAATTTCACAGATAATATTCTAGGTGTGGTCTGACTAGTGCCTTGTGGGATTGTAGCAAGATTTTTATACTCATTCCCTTTGAATTCCATTTGCCTTCAGTAATGCCTTTTGAAATTCCAGGCTCGCTTTTTTGTGATTCATGCATGAGGTCCCCAAATCCCTCTGTGTTGTATCCTTCGGCAACGTATGTCCATTTAAATAATATTCAGCTCTTCTACTCCTTTTGCCAAAGTGTTCCTTCCAGTTCACACTTTCTCACATTATATTCCATCTGCCAAGTTTTTGCCCATTTGTTTAACCTATCTATCTCTTTGTGGACTCCTGTGTCATCTTCACTACTTGCCTTCCCACCTATTTTTGTGTCATCTGCCACACACACTTCCGTCATCCTGTTCAGTAATATATGTTATAAATAATTATGGCTTCAATACTGAACCTTGTACAAAAGGCCTGTTGTGGTCAAATAAGGACTGGGAATAAAGGGGAGCCATTTGACTTTTCCTCACCTGGCTACAACATATGTCAACACAGAAGAAATATTTCCTTTGCTTTTTGTATTGAATTTTAAAATATGTTCTGCTTTTACCACAGATGGCAAACAAAGCAAAATTTCTACTCTATTTTTTTCTCTTGTACTCCTTAAAGTTTCTGATTTATCCCATATTTTTGGGGTAGTGATGTCACTAATCCAATGTGATGAAACAAGTGTGGAAATAATTTAATTTCCATTCTTAAGGGCCCAAAGGAGTGTTATAAACTCTTGCCCATTTCCCCCAGAGCCAAGCAAGCACAAATCAATTGTCTAGTTTGGAACAGTTTTTGCACAGCCAACAAAGAGAAAATTACTTCATGTCCCTGAGCTGGATTTATTTTCCTGTAAATTAAATTTTAAAATTTGTTTTCTTCGGAATATACATGGCAGAACATCTGGTACAAAAACATCTGGATTTTGTATATTCTTTAACGCTTATTCCCAAGGCAGAGTTCAAATCTTGAACCTTGGAGATGATGAACATATTTTCATATCAACTTTTGTAACATCCTGTTCTTCTTTGATTAAACATTGTTGATTATATGCTGCAAGTTGCTTATCTTCAGCTCTAGTTTATCTTAGCGTTTTATGAGCATGCTGGATATTCAGGTGCAATTGAGGGCAGAGTGCACTCTTGACGGTCCTGTCTGTTGAGATTGTCATTCACATGGGTAAACGGACTGAATTTTCCTAGCTCCCTGGTACCTGGCTTTGGGGCAGTTGGTGTTTATGTGGGCAGAAAATAAGGATGTCAAGTCAAGGCTGGCTCCCTGATGAATTCCTACCAGTGGAATGTTTCCGGAATGACCTGAGAAGTAGACCAGCTGCCTGCTCCATTGTGGGCAGGTGGGAGGGAGTAGCAAATTTACATTAAGGAGCCATCAGTATTTTGTCAGTGCCAGGTCAGCATCCCCAGTTTGTGTGGAGGCTGCCAACACCATAGAGATGTTCCAAATGTCAAAGGTCAAGGGATTTTTGGAGCTAGAGACCCAAAGAGGAGGTCACAGTAGAGAAAGGCTGCATCTAAACCCCAAATGTAGTGAATCTGAGAGGGTGAGGATCTTCCCGCATCTCTGAGAGACACATGAGCTTGGCTCCTCTACAATCTTCATATCAATTATCTTATACTTCTGAGGGTGCCTTCATTTTGTGTTGGTCTCAGTCACACTCACCTTTCTTGTCAAGCTCGAGAACTGCCAGTCCTCTGACGGGACCTTCAGGGTTGAAAGCCCAGTCAGTCTCCTTGAATAGAATGATGAGCCTGGAGGCAATCTATGAACAGACTACCTCCAAGAATAGACTACTCCAGGAATAGCATTCAGTTCATCTTCCATCTGACAAATACAGACCCTCATTTGGTCATAAAAATCTTGGGATTCCAAAGTCTGTTGGAAACCCTTATTACATATTTTTATATGTGTTTTGATGTCTATTATGTGTCTCCCTTGGAGCCTATGACACCTCAAGAAATTATGCACATAAATCATATTTTTGCAACTTTTTAGACTTTTAATAACATAAAGTGGGAGCTGATAGCCTTGTAGTATTATCGATAGACTGTTAACTCAGCTTAATGTTCTGAAGATTCAGGTTTGAATCCTGCTATGGCAAATGGTGGAATTTGAATTCAATAAAATAAAAATCTGGAACTAAGAGTCTAATCATAACTATGAAGTCATTGTCAAGAAAAGCCCATCTCAGTCACTGATGCCTTTAAAGGAAGGTAACTGCCATCCTAGATGTGTCTCCAACTCACAGCAATGTGGTTGACTCCTAATTGCCCTCTTAGGATGGCTTAGCCAACATTGCCCACATCCCATGAATGAATTTTTAAAAAAATGCATGGCATGATGTTCGTAAGTGATAAATGTACAACATATGATTTCTTAAAAATTATTAAAAAGTAAAAGTAAAAACAACAGTTGTAATGATCTTCCCACACGTTTGAAGCTCCTGATTGACTACTTTATCTTTACTGATTGCAAGTAACTGAAATTCCATTCGACCTTCTGCACTCTCAAACTGAAAGCACAAGGTCATTTGTAATGTCAGGACATGCAAAAAACTGGCATTTATCCTAAGTGAAGTGCATATCACTGCAGCTGAGTGCTAGCTTAAGAACTGCCTCACAAGAATAAAGAGAAGCTCTCTATTTCTCCCAGAAGAGTTATTTTGAGCTGCTTTGCAAGGTAATGGAACCCTTCCCGTATTTTGGGGCATTCTATCAAACCTGACCTAGAAATCTTCTCAGCAAGTGAAGGCTGAGTTGGACCTGATAGAGATCGAACTCGACAAACTTTCCTGGGAGAGGCTGGCAACTCCTCTGAAAAAGTACCCTTGAAATGGATGGAGACAACTATTGATTCATTTGTAGGTCATTGGGTTTGAATTTTAGTGGAGCTGGTCTGGACTACATTTTATTCACTACCTTCCAGCAGCAAGGGCTCTAAGAATCTAGCAATAGGAAAACAACAGTACAGCAGTTCTCCATCACCTTTGACCAGTCATTTTCATGATGCAAGTTTTTTCAGTGCTACAGGACCAACAGAAAATGGTACTCAACATGGCAACATGTCACTGACAATATGAATGTAATCTTCATTTGGAACACTGACAAGATGTCTGGAAAAAATGTCCATGATTTAAAGAGAAGTACAAATGTAAGGCATAAATATTGTTGCAAAGTAGAGATATAGGACATATGCCCATGAGGGATAGCTGAAGTTGGAAAAATGCAAACAACGCTTACTGACACTGAAATGTTAACAACAATTTAGCAAGTAATGTTTTACAAGAGAAAATAGAATAAGTATGTAAATTGAATCCATATGTACCATGATGACAGATGAATGTACTACAGGAAGGGACATTCAAAGGTCGAAATATTGTGCCCAAACATCTTTCTTAAGCAAAGAAAAAGGTTGCATTTATAAAGCGTATTTCACAACTTTAGCGTGTACCCCAGTAAATGAGTAATTTCTGAAGTTATAGAGTCATAGAGTTATAGAGTTGCACAATACGGAAACAGATCCTTTGGTCCAACTCATCCAAGCCAACCAGATAATCTAAATTAACCTAGTCCCATTTCCCAGCATTTGGCCCCTATCCCTCTAAACCATTCTTATTCATATACCCATCCAGATGCCATTTAAATATTGTAATTGTACTAGCCTCCACCACTTCCACTGGCAGCTCATTCCATACACGCATTACCCTCTGTGTGAAAAAGTTGCTTCTTAGGTCCCTTTTAAATCTCTCCCCTCTCACCTTAAATCTATGCCCCTAGTTTTGCATTCCCCTACCAAGGGAAAACAAACTTGACTATTCACCCTATCCCTACCCCTCATGATTTTATTAACTTCTATAAGGTTACCCCTCAGCCTCGGACGCTCCAGGGAAAATAACCCCAGCCTATTCAGCCTCTTCTTTTAACTTGTAGCTACAATGCTAATATTGAGAACTGCAGCAGTGAATTTGCTCAAAGCAAGAACACAAAAACACCAGAGGAAAATGACCAAGTAACTTATATTTTAAATGCTGTTATCGATTCTCAAGTTGCATGATCCCTTCTGAAATCTGAGCTCTGACAGAGCACCAAGCACCCGGTAATGCACTGAGTCTCAAGATTGTGGATTGCAGCTTTGAGAGCAGATGTGAATCTGCCTATTCCAGGGATGATTGCTAGCACTGAACCAACCCTTATGTAATGGCAGAGTCAGTGTAGGAACCCAATGTACAGTCTGTATACCTGAAAATTTAAATGATGAAAAAGGTTTAACTTCTGATGGTGGGGAGAAGGGACTGTGGAGACTGGAATATTATATTAAAAAATGCTTCATTAAATGTTCTATAATTTGCATGTTCTATTCCAGAAACACATCCACGTACACTGAATTCCAAAGCTACACTGTAAAATGCATAATGCAGTACCCAAATACAGTGTTCTTTTAGCATTCTATCTTCTTTCTTCATATAAAACTGAATTCATAGAATCTTACAACACAGAAACAGACCCTTCAGTTCAACCAATCCATGCTGATTACAATCCCAAACTAAACTTTTCCCACCTGCCTGCACTTGCCCCATATCCCTCCAAACATTTCTTATTCATGTGTTTGACTTTAAAACAACATTTACCTGTTCTACAACATTGTAACTGTACTCGCATCCACCAATTCCTCTGGAAATTCATTCCACACATGAACCATTTTCTGTGCAAAAAAAATTGCCCCTCACGTCTTTTTCAAATCTTTCTGCTCCTACCTTAAAATTGTGCCCCTCATCTTCAAATCCCCCACTCGAGGACAAAGACACCAGCCATTCACCTTATCCGTAACCCTCATTATTCTATAAACGTCTATAAAGTCACCTCTCAACCTCCTGCATTCCAGTGGAAATGTCCTAGCCTATCGGCCTTTTCTTATAACCCTCCATTTCCGGCAAAATCCTGGTAAATCTCTTCTGAATCCTTTTCCTATACTAGGGTGACCAGAACTGAACACATTACTCTGCATAACATCCCATCTCAAAGGTCTGAGCAATGAAGTCAAGCAGGCTAAACACCTTCTTAACCATCCTATCTATATGTGATGCAAACTTCAAACAATCATGTACCTGGACCCCTAAGTGTCTCTGTTCTACAACACTGCCCAAGGCCCTACTTTTAATTGTGTAAGTCTTGTCTTTGTTTTACTAAATTAAACTTCATTTGCCACTCTTCAGTCCATTGACCAAATTGATCAAGATCTCTTTGCAATATTGCATTACCTTCTTCACTATCTTGTCATCTGCAAACTTTCTATCTTCTCATCTAAATTATTTATGTAAGTCACAAACAAAAGTGGACCCAGAACCATTCCTTGTGGAACACTGATGGTCATAGGCTTCCAGTCCGAAAAACAACTCTCTGCTATCACTCTCTGTTTCCTGGAGTTAAGCCAATTTTGTATCCAATTGGCAAGCTCAACTCGCATCCCACTGAAACACTGAGAATGGTAAAAGCACAGAATGTACTCTGGATGGGGACTTCAATGTCTATTACCAAGTGTGGCTTGCCAACACCACTACTGACAGAACTGGTCAAGTCCGAAATGATTTTGCTACTAGAGTGGGTCTGACAGGTTGTAAGGGAACCAACAACAGTGAAAAACAAATGACTTCATCCTCACCAAACTGCCTGCCACAGATGCACTTGTGTATGCCACTATCAAGAAGAGTGACCATCACATAGTCCTTGTGGGAATGAAGACTTGCCTTCATTTTGAGAATACCTTCCATCATATTGTGAACTACTAGCACTGCGCTAAATAGGACAGATTTTGAACAGGGTGAAAGTGAGTACTGCAGATGCTGGAGATGAGAGTTGAGAGTGTGGTGCTGGAAAAGCACAGGAGGTCAGGCAGCATCCGAGGAGCAGGAAAATCGATCCGAAACATCGATTCTCCTGCTCCTTGGATGCTGCCTGACCTGCTGTGCTTTTCCAGCACCACACTCAGATTTTGAACAGATCTAGCAGCTCAGTAATAGTCATCTATGAGTGCCATCAGTAGCAGTCAAACTGCACTTCCCGACAGTTTTTCCCTTATAGCCTGTCATATTCACCACTCTATCACAGCCATTAAGTCAAGGGACAAACTTTAGGTCAGTGAAAAATACAGGAGGGCATACCAGGAGCAGCACTAGACATAACTGAAAATTAAGCATGAATAATGTGAAGCTACAACACAGGACTACTTATGTGCCAAACAACATAAACAGCAAATGATAGACAGGACTAAGTGATTTGCAACTAAGGGATTACATACAAGTCTTGCATTCTTGTCACATCCAGCCATGGATGGTGGCAGGTTATTTAAAAGCTCCACAAATGTCGCTATCTTCAAAGACAGGGGATCTCAGTATATCGGAGCAAAAGATAAGGCTGTGCTTTTGTAATAATTTTCAGCCAGAAATGCTGAATTGATGATCTACTTTGATATCCTTGCGGGGTCCCAACATCACAGGTGCCAGTTATCAATCAATTTGGTTCACTCCACATGAAATCAAGAAACAGCTGGAGGCACTGGATACTCAAAAGGTTGTGGGCCCTGATAACATTCCATAAAATGTACTGAAGAGTTGTTCTCCAGAACCTAACCCCTCCTTAGCTAGCTCTTCAAGAGCAGTTACAACACTGGCATTTACCCAATAACATGGAAAATTGCCCAGGTATGTCCTGTACAAAAAGCATGACAAATCCAACCTGGTCAGTTACCACCCAATCAGTCTATTCTCATTCATCAGCAAAGTGGAAGGTGTAATCAATAGTGCTATCCAGCAGCACCTACTCAGCAATATCCCACTCAGTGATGACCAGTTTGGATTCTGTCAGGACCATTCAATCCTTGACCTCTTTACAACTTTATTCAAACATGGGCAATATTTCAGAGGGTATGAGAGTAATTGCCCTTGACATCAAGGCAACATTTGACCAAGTGTAACATCTAAGAGCTCTACCAAAACTGGAGTAAGAAAATCAGAGAGATAATTCTTGCTAGATGTAATCATATGTGGCACATAAAAAGATGGTTGTGGCTGTCAGATGTTAGTCATCTCAGCTCCAGGACATCTCTACAAGAATTTGTCTGGATTGTGTTCAAGGTCTAAATATCTTTAGCTGCTACATCATTGACTTTCTCTCCATCATAAGGTCAGAAATGGGGATGTTTGCTAATAATCAAACTTCTTGGATACTGAAATAGTTCATATCCAAATGCATCAAGACATGGACAATGTCCTGTCTAGTCTGGCAAGTGGTAACTAACATTTGTGGCATCACTAACAAGAAAGAATCTAACCATCTAACCTTGACATTCAATGGCAATATCATTACTGAATCCCAGCACTATCAACATCCTTACCAGAAAATGAATTGGATTAGCCACGCAAAAACAATGGATAAAAGAGCAGATCAAAGGCTACAAACACGTAGCAATTAACTCGCCTTCTGACTTTCCAAACCTGTCCAAGTTAAAACCACAAGTTAGTAGTGTAATGGAATAACCCCCACTTGCCTGGATGAATGCAGCTCCAACAATGCTCAAGAAGCTTGTCACCATTTGGAACAAAATAGCTCACTTGAATGGCACCATATCCACAAACTTTCATTTCTTACAACACCAATGCTAAGTAGCAGCAGTATCATCCAGAAGGTGTACTGCAGAAATTCACCAAGGCTCCTAAGAAAGCATCTTCCAAACCCTTGAATGTTGCCATTTAGAATGATAACAGCAGCAGATACATGGGAACACCACCACCTACAAATTCCACTCCAAGCCATACACTACACTGATTTGGAAATATAGTACTGATCCTTCAACGGCATTGGGCCAAAATCATGAAACTCCCTCCCTAATGGCATTGTGGGTCTACTTAACCTAAACCAATTTGTTTGTAGTGATTTAAGAAGGGCAACTCACCACTAGCTTCTCAATAGCCTAAAGTGCATATGCTATGAATGAATTTTTAAAAGTTACATTATTGCAAATCATTTACATATTCAATAGATATGACCTACATTATGATTATGATTATTAAAAGCACAATGGCTTTAGGTCTGTCCCTTATTAATGCATACTTTACTCTGCCCAAGCCTTTGTGCCCTAACACAGTGAGTGGTGATTGACACACTCACTCAATGTATTAATCCTTCCAGACCAATATGAGACATTGCCCCTCAAGGTTTTTTGCCTCAAACTATTATTGTTATACACTTGTTTATATGTTAGTATTTACCACTACTCTATTTCCCCTCCAATCTTTGACTTTATAAATCCAGATGATGTGGGTGCTTCTCTATATGCCCTGGAGTTTTCATTACAAGAAGGATAATTTGATTAGAAAAAGGTAGTTGACATGGACTGTCCTCTTATTAGTCTAAGGTCTATGTTCCCCCTTCAACTGAAGGATTGTTAACCTCTTGTATATAATTTGCAGAGGATTTTGTTTTTCCATTTCTATTACTTATAGTTGTCACAGTGGTCCCTGCTATATCAGGCTTTTGTTTGCAGTATTTTGGATTTTTGCTTTTTGTTTGACTCTTTGTGGTGACTTTTATGCAGTCATATACACAACATCTTCAATTTATGTCAGTGGAATTTGATTCTCATTCTACCTGTAGATCTGTGCTGAAGTAGATGGACATAGTTCTTCAAATTCTTGGATATTTTGGGCTATTTCCTTCCACCTCAATCTTCACTTCCTCAATTATGTTACCTGGTCATGTTGTTGTTGGGAATTATTCTTTTGAAGGTGAGGGGATCACACATTTCACTTGAACTTGCCTCTTCTTAATCACCTCAGCCCATAATGGCAGATCCGATTTAGATTAGATAGTTGTATACCATGTTCGTTTGCAATCTGACTCTGCATCTGACAGATACTTCCCCATCTAACCTCTGTAGACAATTAAATGCTGCCTGTTTGTTTGCACTTTTCAAACTTAGTTGCCACTTGAAATCTGAACTATCTTCAGTTTTGATAGCAGTAGAAAACATTTCAGTGAAACCACTATAGTCACAGTTTTCCATCTCATGTGTGGTATGAAATGAAATGCTTTATTTCAATATGATTAACATTGGGAGATTCAGCTTTTTGTCTGTGAGCTGGGTGCATATCCCTGATAAATGTTCTTGCTGCAGCATTACAATGATTGCTGCCAGTGCAATACAAGCAACAGCACTGAAGTTCGGACGCATCTTGTAAATGGACTGGAGATTTGCAATGAGGGTTCTCAGGGGCTGACACATGTTGGATGCCTGAAAAGCACAGCAGGTCAGGCAGCATCCAAGGAGCAGGAGAATCAACATTTCGGGTATAAGCTCTTCATCAGGAATGAAGGGCTTATGCCCAAAACGTTGATTCTCCTGCTCCTCGGATGCTGCCTGACCTGCTATGCTTTTCCAGCGCCACACTCTCGAGCTTGATCTCCAACATCTGCAGTCCTCACTTTCTACTACATTTTGGGCGCCAATGTCTGTGGATGTGGGATCGAATGGCCATTGCCCATGGAGCATGCCTGAGTTTTTGGTGCACTGTTTCTAATGTGGTCCAAGCGGTGAGCTAAATCCATGAAGTGATTTCTCTGGATGAGTTTGTTAGTCAGCAATGATTGGTTTTTCATTTTAATTGCTTGCAAAAACTGAAACTGAGAGAATGTGTGAATGGAACTTTCTGTATCTTTGCCACGTTCAGTCCAGGTTGCTTCCTTTCACATTTATTGCTTAAAGCAATTTCCTGAAAAATGGTTAATTTTTATATTTCAAATCTAACTCCACTGTCTTTTACAAACTGACATTGTACAGGTACATATCAAGGTTCCACTCAGTTTGCACAGCAGAAGATGGCATTAGAGGGAACATGGACATAGATGTAGTATACTTGGATTTCTATGAGATAATAATTCTGGTGCCAATCACGAGGGTTAATTCATGTGTAATGCATTAATGGATGGAAGACTGGTTTATGGACATCAAGCAGACAATCTATAATAATGACTCAGCTGAACAGATTCAATGTAATTTATCTAAGTTTACTGATCGTACAAAGTTATGTCAGAATGAAAGACATGCCACTTCAGGGCCATGCAATGACATCTCCAACAATTCAGAATCTAACAATTGCCCATTGATATTCAATGACATTGCAAACACTGGATGCCCCATTACCAACATCTTGGATTACCATGGGTTCAGAAACTAAATTGGACCTGCCCCATATATACTGCGGCTCACCGTCCACATTAAAAAAATACTGTGGCTATGAGAGCAGATCCAAGGCTAGGAAGTCTATCGCGAGTAATTCACCTTCAGTATTTCCAAAGTCTGTCAACTGTCAAAAAGGCATAAATTGGGTGTATAATGGAATGCTCTCCACTTTCCTGGATGAATGCAGCTCCAACAGCATGCAAAATGCTTGACATCATTCAGGACAAGGCAGCTCACATGACTGGCACAACAACCACCTCCTTAACATTTATTCCCTCCACAATGGATGCATAATGACAGCAGTTTGCAGAAATTCAGTCAGGCTTTTTCAACAGCACCTTCCAATCCACAAGCTCTAATACCTGTATGGACAAGGGCAGCAGATACATGGGAACAGCATCACCTACAAGCTTCACCCCATCCTGACTTGGAAGTATTTTGCTGTTCCTTCACTGTCCCTGTAGTAAAACCCTGGAACTCCCTTCCTAACAGCACTGTGACTGTCCCAATGTAGGACCATAAGACAATAAGATATAGGAGCAGAATTAGGCCTTTCAGTCCATCGAAACTGTCATTCATTCATAACTGATGTATTTCTCAAATCTATTTTCCTATCTTTTCCCCATAACTTTGGATCTCTTTACTAATCAAAAATCTATCTATCTCTGTCTAAAAGATACTGAATGACTTGGCTTCCACAGTTTTCTGCAGCAATAAGTTCCACAGATTAACTAACTTTTCTAATCAACCTTATCAGAGATGTTATTGTACACCTCTGCAGGAGGTGGGACTTGAACAGAGGTAGGGAAAATACTGCTGCACCACAAGATGGTCCCTTCCACAGATTAACCACCTTCAGGCCATAGAAACTCTTCTTCATCTCAGTTTGAAAGGGTCCTCTCTTCACGCTGAGGCTATGCCCTCAGGTCCTAGTCTCTCCTACTAGTGGAAACCTCTTCTCCACGCCCACTCTGTCCCAGTTTCTCAGTATTCTGTAAGTTTCAGTGAGATCTGCCTCACCTTTCTAAACTCCATTGAGTACAAACACAGACTCCTCAACCACTCCTCATATGATAAAGCCTTCATTCCCCAGATCATTCTTGCGAACGTCCACTGGAGCCCCTCCAGTGTCATTGCTTTACTCCTCATTTTTACTTCTCCAGCCTTCTTTTCCAGTGGTCAAATGTCCACTCTGGCCTCTCCCTTACCTTTTAAGTACCTAAAAATGAACTCTTGCAGTCTCCTTTGATATTACTAGCTACCTAACTCTCATATTTCATCTTCACGTTCCCCGTCCCCGCCACTGCTTGTTTAATTGTTGCAAGAAGTCAGCTCACCTCCATCTTGTCAAGGGCAAAAAAGTACTGGCCTGCCAGTGACACCCACATCCCACAAATGGTTAAAGAAAAAAATCCTTTAAGGAGTGCAGCAGTTTGTCTTGAAGGGAATTATGGTTGGACAATAAATGCCTCCTAGTAAGTGATGTCCACATCTTGTGAACAATTTAAAAAAAATGTGTGCAAAGTCTGCAAAAAGATATGGCCAGAATAGTTGAGTGCCCAGACGGAATGACTGTGAGGGAATGTGAAGTTGTGCACTTTGGTAGTAAGAATAGAATAAAAATAAAACTTTTTAACAGGTGTGAAGTTTCTAATTGTTACTGTTCATGGAGACTTGGGATGAGCTGCACCTGAACCATGCTGGGACCTGGGTCCAGGTGGATCGTATAACTAGATCTGTGGATAGGGCTTTACACTACATAACGGTGTGTGTGTGTGTGTGTGGCTGTGTGTATGTGTGTATGTGTGTGTGTGGCTGTCTGTGTGTGTGTGTTTGTTTGTGTGTGTATGGCTGTGTGTGTGTGTGTGTGTGTGTGGTTTCCAGAACAAGTTATGGGACAGTGAGAATGGAAAGGGTCAGGAAACTAAATTCAGGCATTGCAAATAAGGGGACAACAATAAGGAGGGATAATGCAGACTGAGGGTGGTATACTTATTTATTTATTTTTAATTTTTAGATTCCCTACAGTGTGGAAACAGGCCCTTCAGCCCAACAAGTCCACACCAACCTCCGAAGAGTAACCCGTCCAGACCCATTTCCCTCTGACTAATGCACCTAATACTAGGGGCAATTTAGCACGGCCAATTCACCTAGCCTGCACATCTTTGGACTGTGGGAGGAAACCGGAGCACCCAGAGGAAACCCACACAGACATGGGGAGAATGTACAAAAATACACACAATATACAGAGCAAGATAAATGAACTTGTAATGCAGACTGAAATTGGCAGGTATGATGCTGTGGGTCTCACAGAGGCTGGCTGCATGGGGTTCAGGGCTGGAAACTAACTATCCAAGGATACACATTCTATTGAAAGGGTAGACAATGGGGCTAGACTTGCCATTTTAGTAAGAAATTAAATTAAATCAATAGCAAGACTTAATATCGAGTCAGAAGGCATAGGATCAGTATGGAAAGAGTTGAGGAACAGCAAAGGAGAAAAGACGCTGATGGGAGTTGTGTCTAGGCCTTCTCGCTGTAGTCAGGAGGTGGGGATGAAAATAGTGGGGTTATGGGGACTTCAATATGCAGGTGTACTGGGAAAATCAGATTGGAAGTGGATGTCAAGAAAATGAATTAATGGAATGTCTATGAAATGCGTATTTTGGAGCAGCTTAAGGTAGGGCTCACTCGCAAACAGACAATTCTGGATTTGAGGCAACTTGAATCAGTGAAGGTGAAGGAACTCCTTGGGGGCAGTGACCATAATATAATAGAATTCGCCCTGTGGTTTGAGAAGGAGAAGCTGCAATCAAATGTCTTGGTATTATAATTGAGTAAAAGTAACTGCAAAGCTGTGAGGGAGGAGCTGGCCAGACTTGATTGTAAGGGAAGCCTATCAGGGAAGACAGTAGAGCAGCAATGGCAGGAGTTTCTGTGGGTAATTTGGGTGGCACAACTGAAATTCAACCCAAGGAAGAAGAAACAAATTAAAGGTGGGGGAGAAGCGGGAATGAAGCAACCATGACTGACAAGGGAAGTCAGGGACAGTAGAAAAGCAAAACATAAAGCATACAATGTGGTGAAGATTAGTGGGAACCAGAGGATTGAGAAGCCATTAAAAAACAGCACTGCTTAAAAAGCAAGAAGGGGGGTAGAGGCTGAAATATGAAAGTAAGCTAGCTAGTAATATCAAAGAAGATTACAATAGTTTCTCTTTTTAAATATTTAAAAGGTAAGTGAAAGGCAAGAATAGATATTGAACCACTGGAAATTGAGGCTGGAGAAGTAGTAATGGGAAACAAAGAAATGGTGGAGGAACTGAATAGGTATTTTTCATCTGTTTTCACAGAGTGACATCAGAACTTCAAGACGCTGACAGGCAGAATTAAGTGTTATGGCCATTACGAAAGAGAAAACGCTGGGGATGCTGAAAGGTCTGAAGGTGAATAAATCACATGGGCCCGATGGACTAGACTACAAAGTTCTGAAGAAGATAGCTGAGGAGATTGTAGAGGTTTTGGCAAGGAAGTGACAGCTGAAATATAATGTGGCAAAGTGTGAAGTTATACATTTTGGTAGGAAGAATTGAGATGTAGAATATTGTCTAAATAGGGAGTGACTTCTGAAATCTGAAGTACAAAGGGACTTGGGAGGCCTAATTCAGGTTAACAGGCAAGTTCATTTGATAAAATGAAGGCAAATGCAATGTTGGTATTCCTTTGAAGAGGGCTATAATACAAGAGCATGAATGTACTGCTGATGCCATATAAGGCTCTGGTCAGGCTGTATTTGGAATATTGTGAGCAATTTTGGGACCCGTATCTGAGAAGGGTGTGCTGTTTGGAAGGGTCCAGATGTTTACAAGCATGATCCCAGAGATGAAGGGTTTGTCATATGAGGAGCTGTTGAGGACTCTTGGCCTGTACTCGATGGAGATTAGACGTTTGAGGGAGAATCTGATTGAAACTTATAATATAATGAGAGCCCTAGAGAGAACGGATGTAGAGAAGATATCTCCACTAGTAGGAGAGACTAAGACCCATGGATATATCCTCAGAGTGAAGGGGCAATTCTTCAGAACTGAGAAGTGGAGGAAATTCTTCATCCAGAGGGTGGTGAATCCATGGAACATGTTGCCGCAGAGGTCAAGTCATTGAATGTATTTAAGACAGAGATAGATGGGTCTTGATTATTAAGGGGAACAAAGGTCACAAGATGAAAGCAGGAGAATGGGGTTGAGAAATATATCAACCATAGCAGATAGGGTAAAGGACAATACAAAGGGATTCTACACATGTATTAAGAAGAAAAGAGCGACTAGGGAGAGAATGGCACCTCTTTAAGATCAATAACTTTGTCTATGTGTAGAATCACAGGAGAAAGATGAGATACTAAATGAATATTTCACGTCAGTATTTACTCTGGAGAAAGACATGGAAGCTAGGGAACCCAAGGAAACAAACAGTCATGTCTTGAAAAGACTCCACATTACAGAAAAGGAGGTGCTGGAGGCCCTAAAGTGCATAAAGATAGATAACTCTGCAAGACCTGATCAAATGTATTCCAAGACATTGTGGGAACCTGGAGAAAGAATTGCAGGGTTCCTCTCATAGATATTTACATTGTCTGTAGCCATGGGTGAGGTGCCAGAAACTTCAGGGACTAATGTCATGCCATTATTTAAGAATTGCTGCGAGAGAGGGTCTGGAAACTACAGACTGGTGAGCCTAACGCCAGTGATTGGTAAGTTGTTGAAGGGGATTCTGAGAGACAGGATTTACATGCATTTGGAAAGATAAGGAATGATTAGGGATAGTCAGCATGACTTTGTGCATGGGAAACCATGTCTCACAAATTTAACTGAATTTTTGAAGAGGTCACCAAGACGATAGATGAAAGTGGAGTGGTAAAGGTTGTCTACATGGACTTTAACAGTGCCTTCCACAAAGGTCCGTACAGTAGATTGGTTAGTAAGGTTAGATCACATGAGATCCAGGGAAAGCTAGCCAATTGAATACAAGATTGGCTTGACGTTAGGAAACAGAGAATGGTGGTAGAGGGTTGATGTTCAGACTTGAGCCTTGTGATTAGTGGTCTGGCGCAAGGATTGATGCTGGGTTCACTGTTGTTTGTCACTAATATAAACAATATGGATAAAACTAAAGGAGGCATGGTTAGTAATTTTGTGAATGACACCAAAATTGGAGGTATAGTGGACAGTGAAGAAGGCTATCTAATGGTACAATGGATCTTGATTAACTAGTCCAGTGGGCCGAGGAATGACAGATGGAGTTTAATTCAGACAAATGCGAGGCGTTGCATTTTGTTAAGACAAACCAGGACAGGAATTAAACAGTTAATAGTAGAGCTTTGGGAGTGTTGTCGAACAGGGAGACTCAAGGGTGCAGGTTCATAGTTCCTTGAAAGTAATGTCATAAGTAGACACGGTAATGAAAAAGACATTTGACACACTTGCCTTCCTCGGCAGGAGCATTGAATACAGGGATTGGGACGTCATATTGCTGTAAAAGACATTGGTAGAGTCACATCTGGAGTACTGCATACTAATATTTACAAGGAGGTTACTGAGACTGAAGGATTTGAGTTATAAGGAGAGGCTGGATAGGCTGTGTATTTTTTCACTGAAGCGTAGGAGGCTGAGGGGTGACCTTATAGAGGTTTATAAAATCATGAGGGGCATGGATAGGGTTAATAACCAAGATCTTTTCTCCAGGGCAGAGGAGTCCAGAACTAGAGGGCATAGGTGAGAGGAGAAAGATTTAAAAAGGACCTGAGGGCCAACATTTTTATACAAAGGGTGTTTATATGGAACGAGCTGCCTGAGGACATGGTAGAGGCAAGTAAATTACAACATTTGAAAGACATTTGGGTAGGTACATGGATAGGGAGGATTTAGAAGGATATGGGCCAAACGCAGGCAAGTGTGACTTGTTCAGTTTAGCAAAACCTGATTGACATGGACTAGTTGGGCCGAAGGGCCTGTTTTTTCTGGGCTGTATGACTCCTTGACTCCATGAGTCTATGAAACATGATCAAATGATAGAGTAGATTCAATCGGCTGAATGACCTAATTTTGCTCCAATATTTTGTCTTATGGTCTTAAAGAAAAGTGAAATATTTGCATCTTTCATGACTGCAGGATGTACCAAAGTGTTTTACAGCCAAATTTACTCCTTTTGAAATGTTGTTTTTGATGTAATGTAGGATAAACATCAATCGATACAGCTTGAAAATATGATAGTGACCAGTTAATCTGTTTTAATTACATTGGTTGAGGTAGTGTCACCTGGGCAGACTTCCTTGCTTTTCTTTCAAATGGTGGCATGGAATCTTAAACATTCAGGGCAGATGGCACTTTGCTGTGACATCTCATTTTCACCTGTGTCAGTGCTTGCTCAGTTTTACACTGGTGTATCAGTCTAGATTTTCCATTTTAATGTTTGAAATAAGATGTGAACCTTAACCAACTCTCATGCAAGATTTACCATTAAACTAAGGCTGACACATATGCATTTCTCTTAATTTTTGATGAAATTCTCTCACGGATCTTTTACCATGCTAATATTCTGCATTATACTCACATTTAAGTACAAATGGCCCATTTCCTCTTCAATGATGATAACACTCAAATTAATATTTTCTTAATTTTATACATAAAAATCCTTCTGCACTCAGAAGTTGTTAACATTAATAGCATTTATTTCAGCACAGAAGATACTGTACTGTATGTACAGTACAGACACGTATGTCAAAAATGCTAATCTGTGGTATAATAATGAAAAAACATGTAAAATGGAGGGGTATTGAGGTGGTACAGTGAATTTCCACATCATTGCTCTGTGCTGTGGAATTCTAGTATGCTGATATATCATCACAATTCCACATATGGAATAAGGATTTCGCTGTTTGCTATTTGTGGTTCAAATTGTAAACACATGTGTAAAGAATGCATTTATGATTTTGCTATAAATAACAACAGGACAAAGTCTTCTCTTATTCTGAAGGATCAATTTCAGCCATTTCATTGTGAAAATGGTGCTCAGTTAATTAATCACAGGGAGGTGGGGGAAATCAGAAGTATACATCACCGTCTGCTAGTTCCTCTTCAAGTCACACATCATCCTGACTGGGAACTATATACCTATCTTTCATTCCTGTAACTCCGAAACATCACTGAGGGGGGGTCCTACAGCTGAAGGATGCAAAGTTTCAGGAAGGCAGCTCACTAGTATTTTGTCAAGGGCAACTAGGGATAAATGCTGGTCTAACCAGTGACTTCTATATCCCATGATGACATTTTTTTTAAAAAAACAACTCACTCTCATGACAATCACAGAACTGGGGAGAAAAGTGTTCAAATTACTGAGCAGCACTCTTGTAGAAAAGTCAGGTTATGAAAAGTCATTTTGAAGTAAATTAATCCATTAGGAAGTGCATAAGAAAGTTCACCAGTCCCTTCTAAAAATTAATTGAGGAAGAATAATTAGTTTGATTTACATCAGTGCAGGTTCTGGGATGGGATTTCATGGGAAAGCATGTAATTAGGAAGATGCCTTTGAAATTGCTCCTATTTGTGCATCATTGTATCAATTTCTAATTCCTAAGTTTCCCTGTCAGTTTTATTAACAGTTGACAGAATGCAAAAATGGCTGTAAATAAAATGAAATCTGGTTAACGCTTAAGGTCAGGGAAAACCTACTGAATTAACAGCATATGAAAATTATGACTCTTTTGATGTATGGAAATTTTGATTTCATGCCATCATTCCTGTATATTAAGTGCAGCAAGCTCAATGTGACCTATATTAATGTTATTGGAATGCACTAATTGAAGCTATAGGTGGCCCAATATGCTGAAAAGGATTACCAATCTGTGTAGATCAGTATGCTTGGATGAGAGACAGTGAGGTTTGCAGTGTGGAGCCTCATTCAGAGGCTGTCTCTGCTTCAGCAACCAGATCACCAGTTTTCATCCCATATCCTCTCTCAAAGAGTAAGAGGGACTCCCCCTATGGCAGGGTGATTTCGTGTCTCGGTATCACTGTGCCAACCAAAGTTTCATTATATGAATTATTAGATAAACTTGCTTCAAACTTTATAATATGCAAACTAAAATAAAAGTAGACACTACCAACCCTCATTCCTTCCCAACGAGAAATGGCTCGTAGAGGTCTCAAAGCACGCAGTGTTCTGAGAGATCGCAGTGATTTGAAGGCTTGAATGCTGTTGCCTAACATACTGAGCCAACCTATCTATAAGAAAAAAAGTCATTGTTGATATCTTGAATAAATTATTTTACATGATTATCTGAACACAGATAAATATATATAAACTATTATTTTTCAACCTGTTTTCACTTTTAAACTTCAGGAATTTCCATTTGGGAGTAATGTTTCTTAGAAATACTTAAATGGATGTAAGTACAGCTGAGCCATGTGGCTTAACACGTACAAAATACAAGTTAGATGCAGGAGTAGGTCATTTGGCTCCTCAAGATTACTCCTTCATCTAATAGCATCATGCTTGGTCTGATTTAACCTCTACTCCACATTATTATCCTAGTATGTTTCACCCGTTTCTTACCAAGAATCTGTCTATTTCTGCCTTAAAGATATTCATGATTTGGAGGCACTGGTGTTGGGCTGGGGTGGACAAAGTCAGAAGTCACATGACACCAGATTATAGTTCAACAGGTTTATTTAAAATCACCAGTTTTTGGAGTATTGCTCCTTCATCAGGTGAAGTGTACCTGATGAAGGGGTTACACTCCAAAAGCTTGTGATTTCAAATAAACCTGTTGCGCAATAGCCTGGTGTCATGTGTCTTCTGACTTAAAAATATTCAAAGTTTCTGCTTTCACTGCTTTTCAAACAAGAGTCCATAGACTCACATCTTTCTTACATAAGTTTTTTCCCCTTGTCTCTTTCTTAAATGGAGGTCTACTTATCTTGTAATAGTGACCCCACTTCTATATTTCTCTACAAGAAGAAACATTGTTTAACACACCCATCCTTTCAAATCCCTACAAGACCTTACATGAGTCAATAAAATCACCTTTTACTTTTCTAGACACCAGCAGAAACAAGACTAGCCTGTCCAACTATGTCATATAAAAAATCCTGCCCAATCCAGATATTAATCCATTAAATCCAATCTGAGCTTCTTCAAATGTATTTAAATCCTCAAAAAGGAGAATAAAACTGTACAAAATAACTCTGATATAGTCTCATCAGTGTCCTGCACAACTGAGGAATAACCTTACCTACAATTCCCCTTGCAATATTGGAAATATTCTATTAACTTTTCTAATTACTTGCTGTGCCTGCATTCTAACCTTTTCAGTTCATGCATTATGGCACCCAGATCCCTCTGCATCTCAGTGCTCTGCAATGTCTCATCATTTAGATAGTATGTTTCTTTTTTATTCTTCCTGCCAAAATGAACCGTTTTACATTTTCCCACATTATACTCCATTTTCCAAATCTTTGCCCATTCAATTAACTTATCAATATCGCTTTGTGGCCTCTTCATATCCTACTCAAAATTTACATTTTACCTGTGTTTGTGTCATCAGCTATCACACCATCATTCCCTTCATCCATGTCAATTATATATATTGTAAGAAGTTGAGGTTTCAACACTGACCCCTGCGGCACAGGACCTGTTACATTTTGCCAACTAGAAAAGCAACAATTTATGCCTACTGTCTACTTTCTGTTAGCCAGCCAATCTTCTATTCATGCCAATATAATATCCGTGCACCATGAGCTTTTATTTTGCACAATAATCTTTGATGTGGCACCTTACAAAATGCCAAAGTTCAGTGCCTCAAATAGTTCCAGTTTATGACAAATATTATCTGCATTATGGAGATCTGAGTAACTCCAACTCGGATTGCTATACAACAGCCTGAATTTTTGAATACCTCAAATTTCTGCTTTGTATAGCATTACTAGCTGTTTTAATAAAGTTATATGCTAGCAAATTGTCCTTTTCCATCTCCGCGTGTCAGTCCCCCAGGCTGCTTTGAATCTTGCCATGTTCATGTTTCTTGCCACTGCATCATTTCAACTGGTCTTGAGCTTTCCTCTTCTCCTTTAACCTGTTGTCCCAATTCCATCACTTGCCTCACTATATTTCCTCTCTCTCACACCAGATGACCATACCAGATGAACCACATGGAGATTTTATGAAGCAGAGCTAGATTTTAAGGAATGTTTTATATGAGGGAAAAAGTGCAGAGGTTTATGAAGACAATTCCAAAACTTACAGCCAAAGTAGTTGAAGGCACAACCACCAATTGTGGGGACAGAATTCATGGATTTGCAAGGAGCCAGAATTGGAGGAGTGCAGAGATCTTGAAGAGTTGGAGCAGTTTACAGAGATAGGGAAGAATGAAGCTGTGGAGGGATAAGAATAAAGAATGAGAAGCTTTCATTTGAGGGTATATCAGACCAGGAGTAAATGGTGAGCACAGGGAGACAAGTGAACAGGACATGGCATGATTTAGCATCACAGTGTAGGATGTACTGAAATTTATGAAGGGTGGTTGAGTATGTTGTCAGCTAAAGAGAGCTTTGAAACAGCTCTATTTAGAGTTAACAAACATAGGGTTGAGGAGTCATGACACTGCTGGATAAAAGTTACTGTTCTGCAGTCACTGTATACCTTCAATTTAATGGAGTATGTGTGCTGAAATAATTGATCCATGTTTGGATAGAAGTAAGCTATAATTCAATCCAAATCTCAGCTAGCATCCTTACTAAATGGTTTTTCACTGTTAGAAAATTTCATTTCACCAGTTTACATTATATCAATAAACCAGATATAACTCCAATAAAAAGAATTGCAAAAAAACTATAACAATTGACTACAACCTACTATTTTTGTTAAAGATCACTTTGGACAGCATTCTCTCTTGCTTTGATATAAGATGATGTGCCTAATGTTCAATAATTACATGAATGGGAGCATAGAGAATCATCGGTGCAGCCAGATTTGTCTGCCTGCATCTCTGTAATCATTGTAGCATATGGCAGTGTATAAACTGTTGTTGTGCTGAACGTTCCTGTTCTGCATGTTTTATTGGAGAGTGTGATAATGCTGGTAAATAACCTTATGCTAACTAGAATGCAAGGGGATGATTTTGAACATAAAAAGAGTGCAATTTATTCTAAAGTAACTAACTTTTTTTAATTCCTTTTGTAGGCTCAAGGGTAAGTGCCAGCATCGACTATAATTCTGAACTTTTCATTCCTTTATTTTTCTATTTTATTACTATGTTTTCATATCTTTCTGATTTATTCCTAAGAATCTGTAATTAAAGATCTGTTCATAGGTACCTTGTACCTAAGATGGTGTCGTAAATGGCAACTTGCATACATTTCATTGTACTCATGTGAGTACATTTATCATTAAAGCAATTCTAATTCATTCTTCGCTCAATGATCACCTAATTTCCAATCTGTCAGTAAGTGGGCAGAGTAAAGCTCCCAATGATTGGTAGGATGAGCAAAACTCTGGTGTTTCCACACCTGATCCAAAAAGCCACATGTACAATTTACTGGATGTCATTTTTGACATTCAAAATAAACTTTTAAAAATATCAGACTGGATCCATCATGGTGCAAGCATTATAAAGTGGTGATATGAGAGCCCAGATTGAGTCTGCCAATTGAATCTGATTCTGACCTCCCTTGACATACACACACACACATACACGCATACATACACACACATACATGCACACACACACACATACACGCATACATACACACACACACGCACACATACATACACACACACACATACATACACACACACATACATACACACACACACACATACATACACACACACACACTTGCTCAAGGTGAAATTGGATGGCAGTGAAGTGTAGGAACTCCAGCTCCTTCTGTTCCCCTCTTTTTAACATTGGAGTGTCCGTACCAATCTTACCCCTGCACACTATTATATGTTTTTTGTGCCACCTAATTATTAATTTTAATATATGAACTTCATGATATGTGAGATAGATTTTGCTAGCGATGTGCAACACAGTGACTGGTGCACATTAGTACTCTGTAAGAAGAGTATAATCTTCTAGATTACTTTTATGATTTCAATGTACCTGTAGTGAGTGTTTGATTTTTCCTTGTCCATTGGGGGCAGCACAAACAAAATCAAAGAGTTTCCTCTTCAGAGACAAAGAGACACTGTGGATAATTTACCTTATCAGTATCCCTCTGTACTCTAGATGGAAGAAGCCAGGAAATAATGCATGGCATTAGAGAATTTTGAGAAGTCAAAGAGATAGTTCTAATAAGAAGAGGATTAAAACTACATAAAGTGAAGGAAAACAAAATCTTCTGAAGGATGTTTCTAATCAAAATAATTTGTCTGGTCTTGACAGTTCTGTTTATTCTGTGTTAGGCATCTGGCTTCAATGTGACAATTTACTATTGCCACTAGACAGCCAATCCACAGATGTGAATCAGGTGTTTTGTGTGGAGCTGTTACTCCAGGCAATTCCCATCCAGCTTAAATTTGTTAAAGAAACACATTGTTCTTTGAACACTAATGTCTTCTGAATAAACAACCATGCTTCATGTTGTGAAATGATGTACAGATGCTATCTCATTATCGCAAGCCTGAGAACAAAATCAAATTGCATTCTTATGAACAACATGTAAAGCACTTGAAACAAGATTTTAAAATTATTTCTGCAAAGAACATACTGAATTAATAAACAAAAACTTACCACAACAAGAAAGAAATCCAGTAATGTCCAGACATTGGTAAAATAGTCTGTAAGACCAAGGCCTAGCACTTTAACAATCATTTCAAAATTGAAAAAGAAGGCATAAAAGTAATCCAGGTACCGCAGTGCCAGCTGGACTTTTGCATCTTTTTGTAAGTATTTATCATCTAAAGTCTATAAGGGAGAAAAGAAACATTCCAAAACATAAGGCAGCATTCAGCAATACAATTCTTTCAATCTAAAAGTAGTCAGGATCTTTGATTTTTTTCCTTTCATCAATTAGTACAGCATGAGTATAGCAATTAGAAGGATGTGTCCACAACTGAGGGTAAATGTTGCCCAGATATGTAACTTGCCAAAAAGCCCCCAAGGTGGCTAGGATATGGTTCTTCCCCCTCCCCCCCCAACCCCCTTCTCTAATCTCCACCCCAACCCCACTTAGCTTTTGATACTGTCTCACAGTTAAAAAAAGTCAAATGTGTGCCATGAAAAATGCTCTGGGAAGTAAGGCAATGATGGAGACTATTAAATGAATTGGAGGATGGCAAACGTAAGTCCACTGTATGAAAAAAAGAGGGAAGGCGAATTACAGATTGGTTAGCCTAACATCAGTAGTAGGGAACATGCTGGAGTCTTTTTGTGAAGGATACAATAATAGGCCACTTAGAAAGTACCAACAGCATTACAGAAAATCAATATGGATTTATTTATGAAAGGGAAATCATGTTTGACAAACCTACAGGGGTGTTTGACAACATTAATGAAGGGTGGTTGCCAGCTGAGGTGGTGGAAGTGAAGTCATTGGGGACATTTAAGCGACTGCTGGACATGCACATGGATAGCGGTGAGTTGAAGGGTGCGTAGGTTAAGTTATTATATTTTACATTAGGATTAAGTCTCGGCACAATATCGTGGGCCTAAAGGCTGTACTTTTCTATGTTCTATGAAAGGTTCAGCAGATGTATTCTCAGAATGGCGAGTTTGTTGGCTGATGTGACATTGGGTTGACTAGGCCTTTATTTACTGGATTTCAGAAAAATGACAGGGGACCTCAACGAAATGTATAGAATGACAGGGTGGACCTACTGGAAGCAGAGATGATGTTTCCCTTGAACTATGTAAGGAAAGTAGAAAAAAAAGGGCTTATGCCCGAAAAGTCGATTTTCTTGCTCTTCGGATGCTGCTTGACCTGTTGTGCCTTCCTAGCACCACACTCTTGACAGAAAAGATTTTACCAGGATGTTGCCTGATATGGGGGATTTTAGCTATGAAGAAAGTTTGGATAGGCTGGGTTTGTTTTCACTGGAAGGGACACCTAATAGAAGTTTATAAGATTGTGAATGGCATGGATAGGGTGGAAAGTGTGAGGCTTTTTCCCAGATTGGCGGAGTCAGTTACTAGGGGACACAGGCTCAAGATGTGAGGGGGAAAATTTAAAAGAGATATGTGAGACAAGTTTTTCACACAAAGGATGGTGTGTGCTTGAAACACATTGCCAGAGGAGGTGGTGGAAGCAAACCCAACAGCAGCATTCAAGAAGCACCTGGATGAATACATGAATAGGAAGGGAATAGAGGGATGCGGGTCCTGTAATTGAAAACAGTTTTAGCATGGAAGAGCAAAATGTGGTGGTGCAGGCTTGGATGGCCAAAGGGCAAGTTCCTGTGCTGTATTTAGATTAGATTATTTTCATTTAGATTAGATTAGATTACTTACAGTATGGAAACAGGCCCTTTGGCCCAACAAGTCCATACTGACCCGCCGAAGCGTAACCCACCCAGACCCATTCCCCTATATTTACCCCTTCATCTAACACTACGGGCAATTTAGCATGGCCAATTCACCTAACCTGCACATTTTTGGACTGTGGGAGGAAACCGGAGCACCCGGAGGAAACCCACGCATGGGGAGAATGTGTAAATTCCACACAGAGAGTCGCCTGAGGCGGGAATTGAACCCGGGTCTCTGGCACTGTGAGGCAGCAGTGCTAACCACTGTGCTACCGTGCCACCCACATTGTTCTTTGTTCTTTGTTTTAAGAGTCCATGGTCCTGGAATACAGTGTCAACCATTTAGAACTGAGGAAGAGAGGAACAGAAGCAAGCCTTCATTCCCTCGAGCTCATTCCACCATTCAACAGCTAATCTGTAGCCTAACTCCATTTACCTGCCTTTGGCCCATTTCCCTAACACATTTGCATTACAAAAAATTATCTATCTCAGACTTAAAATTAACAACTGATCCAGCATCCACTGTCATTTGTGGAAGAGTTCCAAACAGTAACCACCTTCTGTATGTAGAAGTGCTTCCTAACATCTCTCTGGAATGGTCTGGCCCTAATTCTCAGACTATACCCCTTAGTTATATAATCTCCCAAAAATGGAAATAGTTTATCTTTATCTGTCTGTCTTTTCAATAAGTTTCTTCACACAGGGGTTTGCGATCTTGTGGAATCCTGTACCATATAAGGTGATTGAGGTCAACTGACTGAATATTTAAGAACCAGGAAAGGTGTTATGGGATATGGGATGGGTGTGGGAGTATGGCATTGAGGTAGAGAATCAACCATGATCATATTGAATGATGGAGCAGGCTTGATGGGCTGAAATACCTCATCTTGTTTCTGTTTCCTATGCCACTACGAGATTCTCCAAGATCTGTGTCTTAACCTCATTTACTCTGCCTTAACTCTATATGAAAAATGATTGATTTCATTATTGAAAGCAGCAATTAGCGTTCACAACCTTCTGAGGGAAAAAAAATTACCAGATTTCTACCATCCTTCCATCAATAAGTATTTCTGGGTTCATTTTAAATTAATTCAGTTCCAATTTTAATATATATCCAATTATTCTTGATTACCCCCCCCCCCCCCCCACCCCCACCCCCGAGGTAATATTTTCTATCTACTCTTTGAAATCCTTTCACATTTTAATGGTTTAGAATTTCTGAGTTCTGATTAAAATAGTGACATAACATGCCGCATGTCCAAAGTAGTACCCAACAAAATTCTTCACAAGAAAGTGGTCACAAGGTAAGATGAGCAAATGTCTAAAATTGAAAAAAAGACAGACTTACATTTCACTTTAGTGCATTTTGTGACCTCAAGATACATCAAGTCACTTCACAGCCAATGAAGTCCTTATTGTAATGTAGGAAATGTGACATGCAATTTGTAGATAGCAAGGTTCCACAAACTATTCTGAAATAGTGTAACTGTTTGCATTCATCTCAGTGATGGTTAATGGGGCTTTGGTTTAAAGATTCATCTGATAAATGGAAACTCTGATAATGCAGTCTCCCAGTTCTCTTGTGTCAACTCAAGTGTCAACATATACCTTTAAGCTCAAATCTCTGCAATGGCTCATATACAGACAAGCTTCTGTCTCAAGGCAGCCATGCTAACAACTGATCAAAGCTGGCACTAAATAGTATTGTGAGCTCCTGGTCTAAACTGTGCTTTAGTGTAAAGGTTGGGTGATGGTCCAGTGGTATTTTACTAGATTATTCTAGAAACCTTGCTAATGTTCTGTAGCAGATGGTAGAACTTGCATTCAATAAATGTCTTGAATTAGAAGATGAATGATGGCCATGAAACCACTGTTAAATGTCGGAAAAACCCATCTGATTCACTAATATCTTTCAAGAAAGGAAACTACCACCCTTACCTGGTCTGGACGACATGTGATTCTAGATCTACAGCAATGAGGTTGACACTTAACTGTCCTCTAGGCAATTAATGATGGATAATGAATGCTGGCCTGGCCAGGGCACCCACATCTCATGAATGAATAATAAAAAGAGGAATATTTCAGCTCCTTTTGGCAAGTTACAGCAACATCATCACAAGGACAGGATGAAAAAGCTAATTAACTACTTTCTGTTGGAGCTCTGAAATGATGGTGACAAAGAAAGGTTAATTGCAAAACATATATTGTGGCAAAATGTCAGGTCAATGCAGAAATGTTGCTTCCCCTTGTGAGGGCATAACCTCAAGAGTAAGAGTCATCTCTCTAAGGCAGTGGTGAAGAGGAGTTTCTTTTCTAAGAGGATAGTGAATCTGTGGAGTTCCTTACCACACATAACTGTTGAGGCTGGGCCACTGAGTATATTGAAATTAGAGGTAGACAGGTTTTCAGTAAGGAAATCAAGGGTCAAGAGGAAAAGGTAGGAAAGTAGAGTCGAGGATGATCAGGTTGGCCATGACGCTATTGAATGACAGAGCAGACTGGAAGGCTATTCTTCTGGCTTACTTCTGTTTTTATGTTTTATGGTCTTGTGGTTACAGGCTTGAAACAGCAGAAGTATCTTTTGTAAGATAACAAACATATTTGTTCAGTCATGTGAAAAGTACTTGAAGAACCTCCCAGAGTATAACAATTGGAGACAAGGATTAGCAGGAATTGGGCAGGAGAATAAAAGCTGAATTGTTATTCAGGATTAAAGTAGTATTTAAAATGAAGAAAGAAATCAGACTTCTTGAAGAAGTTTGAGCAATTGAGCAATTGAGTTAGACTCAATCTGAGGCATTATGAATAAGGTCAAAATATTCATTGATGTAGAAACAATAAATATGGAATTATGTTACATATATTGAAGACACTCCTGATTAACCTGTTGCTTAATATTCCTTGTGGCTAAGGAATTGAAATTACTGTGTGCAATAAGTATTTCATAAATCCTTTAACAAATCTGTATGAAACTCCTGCTTTGATTATTTTAACAAATGCAATTTCTATTTGTCTTTAGTGAGATACAGAGCATAGAGTCACAGAGATATACAGCATAGAAACAGATCTTTCAGTCCAACCCGTTCATGCTGACCAGATATCCTCGATAAATCTAGTCCCATATGCCAGCACTTGGCCCATGTCCCTCTAAACCCTTCCTATTCATATACCCGTTCAGATGCCTTTTAAATGTGGTAATTGTACCAGCCTGCACCATTTCCCCTGGCGGCCCATTCCATACACGCACAACCCTCTGCATGAAAAAGTTGCTGCTTAGGTCTCTTTTAAATCTTTCCCCTCTCACCTTAAAGCTATGCCCACTAGTTTTGGACGCCCACCCTTGGGAAAAGACCTTATCTATTTACCATATCCATGCCCCTCATAATTGTATAAACTTCTATAAGGTCTCCTCTCAGCCTTTGACACTCCAGGGAAAAGAGCCCCAGCTATTCAGCCTCTTCCTATATCTCAAATTCTCCAACCCTGCCAACTTCCTTGCAAATCTTTTCTGAACCCTTTCAAGTTTCATAACATCCAACCTATAGCAGAGAGACCATAACTGCACACAGTATTCCAAATGTGGCCTAATCAATATCCTGTACAGCCGCAACATGACCTCCCAACTCCTATACTCAATGCACTGACCAATAAAGACAAGCATACCAAACGTCTTTTTCACTATCCTATCTAACTGCAACTCCACTTTCAAGGAACTATGAACCTGCACTCCAAGGTCTCTTTACTCAGCAATAGTCCACAGGACCTGACCATTAAGTGTATAAGTCCTGTCCTGAATTGTCTGCCTAAAATACAGCTCCTCACATTTATATAAACTCCATCTGCCACTCCTCGGTCCATTGGCTCATCTGATCAAGATCCTGTTGTACTCTGAGAAAACTTTCTTCATTGTCCACCTTCAATTTTTGTGTCATGTGCAAACTTACTTATTATACACAGTATTCCAAATGTAATTTGGTAAGAGTAATAAAAAGATGGGGTACTGGGCTAACGGTCGGATACTTGGTAGTGTGGATGAGCAGAGGGATCTTGGTGTCCATGTACACAAATCTTTGAAAGTTGCCACCCAGGTAAATAGTGCGGTGAAGAAGGCATACGGCGTATTGGCTTTTATTGGTAGAGGAATTGAGTTCCGGAGTACTGAGGTCATGTTGCAGTTGTATAAGACTCTGGTGCGGCCACATCTGGAGTATTGTGTGCAGTTTTGGTCGCCATACTATAGGAAGGATGTGGAGGCACTGGAACGGGTGCAGAGGAGGTTTACCAGGATGTTGCCTGGTATGGTAGAAAGATCGTATGAGGAAAGGCTGAGGCACTTGGGGTTGTTTTCATTGGAGAAAAGAAGGTTTAGGGGTGACTTGATAGAGGTGTATAAGATGATTAGGGGTTTAGATAGGGTCGACAGTGAGAATCTTTTTCCACGTATGGAGTCAGCTATTACAAGGGGGCATAGCTTTAAATTAAGGGGGGGTAGGTATAGGACAGATGTTAGGGGTAGGTTCTTTACTCAGCGAGTCGTGAGTTCATGGAATGCCCTGCCAGTAGCAGTGGTGGACTCTCCCTCATTATGGGCATTTAAGCGGGCATTGGATAGGCATATGGAGGATAGTGGGCTAGTGTAGGTTAGGTGGGCTTGGATCGGCGCAACATCGAGGGCCGAAGGGCCTGTACTGCGCTGTATTCTTCTATGTTCTCTATGTTCTATACCTCCTATATTCATATCCAAATCATTTATATAAACGACGAAAAGCAGTGGACCCAGCACTGATCCTTGCGCTACACCACTGGTGACAGGCCTCCAGTCTGAACGGCAACCCTCCACCACCACCCTCTGTCTTCTACCTTCAAACCAGTCTGTATCCACATGACTAGTTCTCCCTTTATTCCATGTGATCTAACCTTGCTAACCAGTCTGTCATGAGGAACTTTGTCGAATGGCTTACTGAAGTCCATATAAATCATGTCCACTGCTTTGCCCTCATCAAACATCTTGCTTACTTCTTCAAAGAATCAATCAAGTTAATGAGACATGATTTTCCATGCACAAAGCCGTGTTGACTATCCCTAATCAGTCCTTGCCACACTTTTCAACACTGATCTCTAGCATCTGCAGTCCTCACTTTTTCCAAACACATGTCCCTCAGGATCCCCTCCAACAACTTGCCAACCATCGATGTCAGGCCCAGCAGTCTATTGTTCCCTGGCTTTTCCTTACCACCCTTCTTAAACAGTGGCACCACGTTAGCTAACCTCCAGTCTTTTAGCACCTCACCTGTGGCTATCAATGATCCAAATATCTCAACAGCAGGCCCAGCAATCACTTCTCTAGCTTTCCACAGGTTTCTAGGGTACATCTGATCTGGTCCTGGGATTTATCCACTTCTTTGCATGTTAAAGCGTCCAACATCTCCTCCTCCATAATATGGACATTTTTCAAGATGTTGCTAATTATTTCCCCACGTTCAATATCTTCTATATCCTTCTCCACAGTAAACACGGATGCAAAATACTGGTTTAGTATCTCTCCCATCTCCTGTGGCTCCATATATAGGGGCCTTGCTGATCTTTAAGGGGCCCTATTCTCTCCCTAGTTATCCTTTTGACTTTAATGTATTTATATAATTCCTTTGGATTCTCCTTAACCCTATTTGTCAAAGCTATCTTATGTCCCATTTTTGTCCTCCTGATTTCCCTCTTTAGTAGACGCCTACTACCTAATCATGCCAGCTTGAATGATATTGAATTACATAGAATCTGAAACAAATAAGTATTCCCAACTGGTCAAGGCTAGTGATTACAGCAACTTATATACAGCATTGTTACAGTGGTAAAATGTCCCCGGGTGCTTTGCAGGAACCTTATTCAATTAAATTTGAACTAAGCCATGTAAGGGAATATTAAAGCAAACAAATAAAAGTTTGGAAAAGGTGTTAGGTTTTAAGGACTGTACTAAATGAGGAAAGAAAACTGTAGATGTCTAAAATTAGTGCTTTGACAGCTAAGGAAATGCCACCACTTGCTTATAGTCAAGGCTGTTCAAGCAGCCAGCACTGGAGCAATGCAGATAGCACAGAAGATTTTGTGTATCATGGAATTTACGGAGATGTGGCTGAGGGGGTAATGTCATGGAAGGATTATGAAACAGTATGAACATTTTAAATACAATAATTTTCTTAACTTGGAGCCAATGTATATCTATGTGCATTGGATGGGGAGAAGGATGAAAAGGATTGATGCAAGTTAGGACTTGTTGTTATAGAGGTGGAAATGAACAGCATTGGTGATGGTGCAGATTTGTGATTGAGAACTCATCTCAGGGTTGAATATGGCATCAAAGTTGCAAGCAATCTGGCTCAGCCTCAGACCATTTTCATGGAGCTGATAAAGTGGTGGCTAGGGAACAAAGTGTATGGAATTCCAAAAACAAATAGCAGCAGCTTTTAAAAAACTTTAGTTGGAAAAGCTGTGTGACAATTTAGAACCATTTAGGAATGAGAAAAATGGTGGTGAGGTAAACTTGGGTATCATATATGTGAAAACTAATGATGTCACTGAGGGGCAAATGAGTAAAAGGAGGAAGCAAAGGGTGTATCTTTGGGCCTCATAAGAGGTAATATACAGGTGTAAGAAGAGAAGACAATGCAACTAATAATTGAGTTATGATTAGATGAAAAAAGAATGGAGTTAGATAGATGCATTTGCCGAGCCGTATGACAATGGAAAGTTTCAAGAAGGTGGTGTGGTCAACCATGTTAAAGATTGAGAAGGACAAGGAAGGATAGTTTACTGTATTCACAGTCACATAGGAATTTGTCTGTGATTTGGTGAGAGCCATTTCAATACTGTGGCAGTGCTTCAGGCATGGAGTTCTGGGAATGACAGACACAGATTTGAGAGGAAACAGCATGTTCATGGACATTGGCGAGGGTGAGAGGATATCTTGCAAGAATTGAAAGGACCATAGGTTGACTTTATGAGGTGAAAATATGATGATTATACCACAGTGTCTTCCATCTAATCCTATCATCTCTTCCATTCTTCTCTCCATAATTGTTGTGATCACTGTCATCAATTTTTCCTTACAAAATCTTCATTGCCATATATATAATGATCTTTAATTTTTATACTTTCCTTTTTAGTTGATCCACACCTCTGCTTAAGACACAAGAATTGGATATGATTTAATGAACAAAGCTGCATTCTGGTACCTCATGAACTGGAAGGCATATTTTTAACGTGAGTGCAGAAAAATTTAAAAGGGACCTGAATGGCAAGTTTTTCACACAGAGGGTGGTTCACACATACGAATGGGATGGGTTTAGTTTTGGAAATGTGGTTGGTGTGGAGTTGGACCAAAGTTCAGTTTCTGTTCTGTAAGACTCTATGAATCTCTGATTCAAAGAACAATTATTTGTGTATACCTTTGGACAAGGAGCATGAATATGATATTTGGAATGGAACGGACTGTGTTGTTAAGTTACTAATGGGAACTAACCCATAGCCCATATACTTTAATTTTACATACCAATTTCTTATGTGGGACCTTATCAAAAACCTTCTAAAAGTCCAAGGAAACCATATCCATTGCTTCTCCCCAATCAACTCCACTAGTTATCATCCTCAAAAAATTCCAGGGGATTTGTCAACCATGATTTTCCTTTCGTAAACCAATGCTAACCTGTCCGATCCGGCATTGTTTTCCAAGTGCACTATGGTTAAAACTTTTAAAAGAAATAAACCATTATCCAACTGTCAATGTCAGGCTAACTGGTCAATAATCCTCTGTTTTCTCTCTACCTCCATTTTTAAGTAGTGAAGTTATATTAGGTATCCTCCAATCCATAGGCACCTTTCCAGCATCTAGAGAATCTTGAAGGTGACCATCAATTCATCCACTACCTCTAGGACCACTTCCTTAAGTAATCTGAGATGTAGATTATTGGGAAGTGGGGATTTGCCAGGTTTTATTCCCATCAATTTTCCCAACATCATTTCCCTACTAATACTGATTTCCTTCACTTCCTCCTTCTCAGTAGACCAGGCATCCCCCACAATTTTTGTGACCTTTTTTGTGTTCTCCTTTGTGAAGACAGAACAAAATATGTATTTAATTGGTCTGCCATCAATAGAACTTCGACTACACTGTAACCACTCTATGAATTGAGGAGAGCATTAAGTTCTCAACACATGTCAAGGAACAGTTTCTAAGTTACTAACCTGCCTTTGGCCTAGTGTTAGATTATTAATTCCAAAAAAAACTAAATTCTATGGAGGCCAAACATATGCAAAGTCAGTGGAATCATGCAAGAATATTAATTGTGACATGGGAGTTGAAGCTAAATTTGATGCCAAGAGCTCTGAGTTTATATATATAATATATATCTGAACAATCATATTTTTGAATATGCATTTGGTCTGGTGACAAAGAAAACAAAAAAAAGCCGTGGCTGCCAAAACATTCAATTTCAAAGTAGGACCAGATCGAAACCAGGGTTAACTCCAATGCTACTCTGGCTTGTGACCACTTGTCTATAAGTGTTGAGGCCAACAATAGATTTTCTTTCAATCTATTAGAACTTACCAGTGTCATTGTACTCAAAAGTATGACAAACAGTACACTGCCATCAAACACACGATTATTCACCACTTTGAACATCAGTGTCCTCAGTGAAAGGAAGAGCTTTCCCAAGAAGGTTGTTTTAAGTGCATTACAACAAATGCATTTTTCAGTGCACATGGCTGGCAAGCAGGGCTGCATTGTTTTGACTTCTGTTTTTTGTTCTTCATCCTCCATGCCTTCCTCTTCAACTGAGCACAGAGGTTTCTCACCATCGGTTTTATTATCTTCATTAACAGGTTTATCATTTGACTGCTCTGTTATTTCTGGGCAACCCGTGTCCCCAGATGGACGATAGAGTTCACGTTCTGCTTCCTGCTGCTCTTCCTCCACCGTCTCGAGCTAATGTAAGAAAAGAGTAATGGGTTGAACCACTTTGTCCAATGATGCAAAAATGATGATCATCACAAGTTAACTTTTCCAGTTATACATAGCTACATAATAGTATACAATAGGGTCTACAGCTTCAGAGTTTGGTGACAAACTTCTTACCGATGTGTAAACAGAAAATGTTGAGAACACTCGGCATTCCCATCAGTGGAGAGCAAAACAGAAGATCAGGAGAGCAGAAAGTGCAAGTCACATCTGCTCGCAATGATTAATTGAATATGAGTATTTGCCGGTCGCTCAAAAGCTACGGTGGAGGGGCAGTGGCCAGCCAATTTTGCAAAAAGAGACAGGCAGAAATTGTTGATTCCACTGTTAGTAGAATGGGCATCTCTTGAAGTAGCATCTGAACATGCATGCAATGATTACAAGCCAGCAGCTTCAACACTGTATAATCTGACAGGAATCCAATTTCTGCCCAAATCTCCAGGCTCAGCCTTCTTCTATTCTTCTGAACCCAAGATCATCAGTCAGATCTCTAGACTCTGTTTTGTATATCCTAATCTGTGCTTGGCCTTAAGGAGGGAATGTCCATCTGAAACTGGCTCATGACTGATAAAGGATCAGCTCATAATTCAGCAATCCTTCTATGTCGCTTCTCCTCCAGCTCTGCTAAGAGTGACAGGAGGCATTCTACTTCACCAACAGTATCAGAAGACCCTCCTGTCTGATTGAGGAATTCCGGATGAAGATTGTAGTGCAGTCCAGTAGCTGTGAGGTCCACCAGAGGCCAATGCAGGAAAAGAGTCTCCGGCCTCCTTTGCAGATAGAGTGAGTATTATGGAATAATTAAAACAATGTGGCTGCCATGACAGCAACAAGCAAAGTGACTCTCTGAGGGGAAGGAGTGAGCAGGAAAGTAAAAGACATGTAAGGTAGAGCAGCTGATGAGCCATGAAGCTTGGATGCACATTGGTGAAAGGTAGCAGCTCGTGCTTCCATTATTGGACAAGTGGCATGAAAGTTTGGGGTTTAGTTGTCCAAAGATCAAAGGATTATTCTTCTCTTCTGTTTGAAGGAGTAGTGCTCAGCATTAGAACACTCCCTGAGATAGCCTTAATCTTCCCAAGCAGATGCCTGTTTTATAACTGTACCAGAAAAGCTTGGCTAGGGCCACAGCTAGTTCTGGAGTATAAGTCATTAGTACTACTGCAGTCAGGAACCATAGTGTTTGAGCTATCCAGTGTATTCAGCTGCTTCAGGAGAAGGTTGAGTTGGTTGATCCACTTAACAACTAGACTTAAGATTGTTGCAAATGCTTTAGCCTTATCTTTTGCATTGATTTGCAGGGCTACCTCACAATGAGGATGAGGATATTTGTGGGCAGTTCTCATTTTAACTTTTGTGTAATTTTCAATTGTCCACCATCATTCACGACTGGATGTGGCAGGACTGTAAAATGTAGTGGTTGTGGGATCAGTTAGCCCCGTCTATCATTTGCTATTTCTCCTGCATGGCCTGCATTATTCCTGTGTTATATCTCCAGCAGATTGAAACTTCATTTTCACATGCACCAAGTGCCACTCCTGGCATGCCGTCTTGCACACTTCATTTAACCAGGGTCGATCTCCTGATTGGATGGTGATGGTCAAGTGGAGGATTTAGTGGGCCTGAGTTTACAGATTATTGAATACAGTGGTGCTGGTGCTGATGACCAATAGTGTCTTATAGATGTCAGGTTTTAAGTTGATGATCTTGTGCCTTGTAAGTGATGGACTGCAGTATTCCTGGCCCTGACCTTCTATTGTAGCCACTGGTAAGTCTTTGAGTTTCTGATTGATAAAAACACTCAGGATGTTGATAGGGGAGGATTCAGTGATGGTAACACCATTGAATGTCAAGGGGTGCTGGTTCTTATTGGAGATGGCCATTGCCTGGCATTTGTGTGGCATGAATGTTACTTGCCTGGGTATTGCCCAGGTCTTGTTGCATTTGAACGTGGACTATTTCAGTATCTGAGAAGTTGTGAATTGTGCTAAACATTGGTGAATATCCCCACTTCTGACTTTATGATGGAGGGAAGGTCACTGATGAAGCAGCTGAAGATGGTTGTACCTAGAACACTATCCTGAGGAACTTCTGCAGAGATGTCTTGGAGCTGAAATAACTGACCTCCAACAATTACAATAATCTTCCTATGTGCCAGGTATGACTTCAGCCAGCGGAAAGTTTGCCTTTAACACTTGGCCAGTTGCATTGCTACTGAGCCACACGTGGACACTGAAGTTTCCCACCCACAGTATATTCTATACTATCCACAGTACTTCCTCTAAATGGTGTTCGACATGGGGAAGGAACGATTCATTAGTTGAAGAGGAGGCGATAATTAGCAGGAGATTTCCTAGGTTATGTTGATTTGCTGCCATGAGACTTCTGGATTCAATATCTCAGGACAATCTCTGCTGTGTCTGTCCTGTTCATAGGGCAGGGCATATCCAGAAATTGTGCTGGTGGTGGCTGGCACATTATCTGTAAGCTTCCATGGGAATGACTATATTAGGGCCTGAGGCCTGCATATGTACGAGCCAAATAACATTAGAATTCATTGGTATTCGGTTGTTACTGAATCTTCACAAATAAAAAGACTTATTATCTCTTTATCATGAAGTAAATGCCACCTGAGTATTTAAAGATATTTTCAATTCTGATTAAGTTGTTGGACAGTATTGTGGGAGCGAGTGAGAGAGGCCAAATGGAGAAGGATAAATCCTAGATGTTTATCCTTAATAGGCATACTGATAAATACGGATAAAAACAATGACTGCAGATGCTGGAAACCACAGTCTAGATTAGAATGGTGCTGGAATAGCACAGCAGTTCAGGCAGCATCCGAGGAGCAGTAAAATCAACGTTTCGGGCAAAAGCCCTTCATCAGGAATACAGGCAGAGAGCCTGAAGGGTGGAGAGTTAAATGAGAGTAGGGTGGGGGTGGGGAGAAAGTAGCATAGAGTACAATAGGTGAGTGGGGGAGGGATGAAGGTGATAGGTCGGGGCGGGGGGGGGAGGGTGGAGTGGATAGGTGGAAAAGAAGATAGGCAGGTAGGACAGGTCATGGGGACAGTGCTGAACTGGAAGTTTGGAACTGGGGTGAGGTGGGGGAAGGGGAAATGAGGAAACTGTTGAAGTCCACATTGATGCCCTGGGCATCAACCCCAACCCCAGGGCATCAATGTGGACTTCAACAGTTTCCTCATTTCCCCTTCCCCCACCTCACCCCAGTTCCAAACTTCCAGCTCAGCACTGTCCCCATGACCTGTCCTACCTGCCTATCTTCTTTTCCACCTTTCCACTCCACCCCCCTCCCCCACTCACCTATTGTACTCTATGCTAATTTCTCCCCAATCCCACCCTACTCTCATTTATCTCTCCACCCTTCAGGCTCTCTGCCTGTATTCCTGATGAAGGGCTTTTGCCCGAAACGTTGATTTTACTGTTCCTCGGATGCTGCCAGAACTGCTGTGCTTTTCCAGCACCATTCTAATCTAGATACTGATAAATACTTCAGCTTTGTTATAAAATGTCAATGTCCTTGCTAACAAAGGCTCCACCATCCATGATCTCAGCTTCAAGGAATGTACAGCATCTTGGTTTGAACCAAAATCTGGTTCACAGCTGCTAACTCCTTCTCAGCAATGCTACCCTGCCTGGCTTCATATCCCCATTTGAACCTCTGCTGCAATCTCCAAATCCTATCTCAGTCTCGCTTATTACTTCTCTCATGCCCTTCTACATGTAAACAGCATTTCACACTACAGAAATTGGATGTATCATCTAGAAATTAATTCTTATGCATTCAGTGATCGCACCTTTGCCCATAATCTTTAAAACACCATTTCTGATAATTGTCCTTGTTTTGGAATGACGGGTATGCCCACATCCTAAATTACAAGTCTGTGTCCCATTGCACTTTCTATAAGACTCCTAGTTTCCTAAATGCTGAATTTGATTGGTAAAGATGCAACTGAGTAGAACATTGGCATTGTGCATCCTGTGTGCACTCATTGGATAAATTTATACAAGTTCCTAACTGTTTTAAAGTTCATGAACAAAACTTGTTCCTTGCCTGTATAAAACTTAGTAATACGTAGAAGATATTTGGTTGAGAAATGATTATATTAGTGAACTAAATAATCAGATTGGATTAGTATTCGAGAGAACATGGATAGAAATTCCACCGTGGCAATTTGAGAATTTGAATTCAATTTGAAGAAGTAAAGCTGCCATACTCAACCAACGTGGTCTATATGTAACTGCAGTTCATACAAATGTAGTTAACTGTTTACTGCACTGGGAGTTGATCCCGCAAGTAACCAAGCTGTATCAAACCATTACGAAGAGTTCCAGAAAAATATTCATGATCATTTTCACAGGACAACTATTGTGTGCTTTAGATAGCAGTAAGGTCTGCATCCCATAAATGAACAAAAGAATGAATTATTTTGTAAAATATCATTATTTATAGAAGGAAGTACAACAAGCATTCTTACGCTTTAGTTGCCCAGATTAATAGATGAATCTTAATAGCTCTTTAATTTTAAGTTCCTTATAAATATTTCTAGATGGCTATGTACCATTGCAATTGAAAGAGAAAATTTCAATTTGACAAATAAGCAGTTAAGACATTTCTCTCAATTTACATTCCTCAATATGTAAAATGTCTGCACAGTTGCTTGTATAAAAACTGCACTTCCATTTTAGAATACTTATCTGAAACACAGAAGGTATTGTCTACTTTATTTTAAAGGCTTTTTCCACAATGCTTAAATGAATTAAAATATTGTGACATTGAAATTTCAGCCATGATCGGAGATCGAGCGGCACTTGCAATGAAATCTGACTTTGTGATAATTCAGTTTTGTCATTCCAACAATTTTCTGATCAAGTGGTGTGGAATTTAGGAGGATCTTTCTTTTCCCCCAGAATGTTAGAGGTTTCTCTAGGACCACTATTGAATACCACTTACAGACATCAGAAAAACACAAGATATCTGGGTCACTTTAGGGATTTTAGAAAGGCTTTAAGTATTTTCAACACTAAGGTAATACATTACCTTCTGCCAGTTGGAAGCTGAACACGCCAAAGTTTATTTTTACCTTTGGTTCAAAAGAGCTTTACAAATATGAATTGGGGTGGAAAGTGGTGTAATCCCCTTTGACAATCTCACAATTGCAGATGTAGACTGTGACTTACTGCAAAAACAAATATAGGTTCTGTTCTGCCGTGTCTCCACTGCTGGAGCTGCCATCAAGTCATTTTGGCCTCAGTGACTATAAGACTAGATATTATATAGAATTACATTCATGTGTTACCATCAAGACTGCTGATCCATTTTCATACTTCCGTCCACCACTGGCTGGATCACACATAGCACTGATGGTAGGCACTTCATTTGTGCCCATTGAAGGGAGCTCAGCACTATTTGACAGTGTTGGCGAAGCTGTTGACTCAACAGTCCTTGACAAGTTAATTTCATTTTGCATACCTACAAGAAACAATAGTTAACTTCAAACAAAAAAGATGATTTAGAAAGTATCAGCAGATTTAAAATTGTACAACAGAATTCCATTTTTTAAAAAAATCATCTGTCTTCATAAATTCCAAAAACTAAATGCATTTTTGAAGTCTTTTAGCTGAAAATAATGTCACATTATTTTTTGTATAGTGCCGTTACTACCAGAAGTCATCCTACATTGTCCCCCAAATCACAAGAACCACCCAGTATAAAACTAGCAAATTTAAAGTTGGTCAGCAATTTCCAAACTTTATATTTAGATTTTTGATTGTACCAGCATCAGAACTGTGGGTACAAAAAATATTGACATAAAATGCATTACAGATTGAACACACTGTTCTTGGAAACACAGGTTATGGATTTGAATCAGTGATCCCACATGCTAATTCCTCAATGTTAGACATGAATCAGTGGAAGGCACAAAATGAAAACTCAGTTTGTCCCATTTAAAGGGAAGGAACATGTCAACAGAAAGCCAGGTGGCACTTCTTGTAGGTGTAATGAGGGTTATTACAGTAGGTGTAATGAGGGTTATTACAGTAGGTGAATTGAGGGTTATTATAGTAGGTGCAATGAGGGTCATTTTAGTAGGTATAATGAAGGTTATTTTAGTAGGTGTAATGAGGTTTATTACAGTAGGTGTAATGAGGGTTATTATAGTAGGTGCAATGAGGGTCATTTTAGTAGGTATAATGAAGGTTATTTTAGTAGATGTAATGAGGGTTATTACAGTAGGTGTAATGAGGGTTATTACAGTAGGTGTAATGAGGGTTATTATAGTAGGTGCAATGAGGGTCATTTTAGTAGGTATAATGAAGGTTATTTTAGTAGGTGTAATGAGGGTTATTACAGTAGGTGTAATGAGGGTTATTACAGTAGGTGTAATGATGGTCATTTTAGTAGATGTAATGAGGGTTATTTTAGTAGGTGCAATGAGGGTTATTACAGTAGGTGTAATGAGGGTTATTATAGTAGGTGTAATGAGGGTCATTTTAGTAGGTGTAATGAGGGTCATTTTAGTAGGTATAATGAAGGTTATTTTAGTAGATGTGATGAGGTTTATTGTAGTAGGTGCAATGAGGGTTATTATAGTAGGTATAATGAAGGTTATTTTAGTAGGTGTAATGAGGGTTATTTTAGTTGGTGTAATGAGGTTTATTGTAATAGGTGTAATGAGGGTTATTTTAGTAGGTGCAATGAGATTTATTGTAATAGGTGTAATGAGGGTTATTGTAGTAGGTGCAATGAGGGTTATTTTAGTTGGTGTAATGAGGTTTATTGTAATAGGTGGAATGAGGGTTATTTTAGTCAGCAAACCCAATGGATGTTTGGTGTGAAGCGCACAACTGCTGATTGCATACCTGTGTGAAGTCCAACATATTTTTAGGGATCAGTTTATTTTATATGCAGGCACAAACTGGATGTCAAGTGAATCTTTTTATTTCATCTTGCTAAAAATTCAATCAAATTTGCTGTGCTGTATGTTAACTTTAAGAGATGCATGATTATTCAAAGTAAATGGGGTTATAGTGTTTATATTAACATGGAACAAAGAACAGTACAGATCAGGAACAGGTCCTTTGGCTCTAAACTAAATCCTTTTGCCTCTACATGTGCATATCCTTCTATTCCCTGCCTACTTATGTCCTGTCAAGATGATTCTTAAATATTGCTGTTGTATCTGCTTTTACTAACTCCTTTAGAAGTGCATTTCAGCCATTTACCACCCTCTATGTAAAAAAATACTTTCTATCCCTTAGAAATTTTCCCTTTTACCTTAAACCTATGTTCTCTAGGAATAGATATTTTTATCCTGGCAAAAAGTCTCTGAAAATCCATTCTATCCATACTTATTATAATTTTGAAATCTTTGATCAGATTGCTCCTCAGTCTCTGAAATTCGAGAGAAAACAAACCTAGTTTGTTCAATCTTTCCTCATAGCTAATACCCTCCAAATAAACCAACATCCTGGCAAACATTTTCTGTACTCTCTCCAAAGCCTCCTCATCCTTCTGGTAGTGTGGCAAGCAGAACTGTACACAATATTGAAAATGTGGCCAAACTAAAGTTCTGTACAACTGCAACATGACTTGCCAATTTTTATACGCTATGTCCCAACCAAAGAAGGCAAGTATGCCATACATCTTCTCGACCATCTTATGCACTTGTGTTGCCACTTTCAGCCAACTGTGGACCTGTATGCCTAGATTCCTCTGCATGTTAATGCTGCTAAGAGTTCTGCTATTTGTTGTATACTTCTTTCCTGCATTAGACCTTCCAAAATGCATCACCTCATTTAGATTAAATTCCATCTGCCATTTCTCTACTGGTAACATTCATTTTAAAATTGATTTTATCTGTATCTTCAAATGGGAAGTTGCAGATGTTATTAATAATACATACAAGTTCAGACTCTTGGAGCTATGTTAATAACATGCAACAGCCAAATTGAGAATATAGGACAACGGGATAATGGAGAAAAGATCTACATTTTATGATCCAGATGGGATGAGGCAGAGAACATAGTGTGGGAACATTTTTTTTTCAAACAGTGAGTTGTTGTGATCTGGAATGTACTGAATGTGTGGTAAAAGCAGTAACCTTCAAGAGAGTATTGGATGAATGTTTGAAGGGGAAAGTTCAAAGCCAAGGGAGAAAACAAGGATTGGGATTATTTGGATAGCCCTATCAAAGAATCAGAACTGACATGATGGGGTTAATTGCCTCTTTCTGTGCTCTACTATTCTATATATCCACAAATTGCACATTTTGATTTTTGGTATTCATCATTCATATTCTTCAGTGCCAATCAGGAATACATGAAATATACTAAATGTGAACCTACTGGATAAAAACTTTAAATTAGGAATTATGTGTGATTTTGTTGGCTACATTTGTGAGGCATTCCTCTGCTACCTTAACTGAGGTATTGATAAATGTTTCTCTTGAATTGGTGAACATAGGAATACATATAAATTAATACTTTGCTCAGACCCAGACCATAGTAGGTTTTAACCAAATATATTTAAACATATTTGCAATACTTATTCTACAACAAAGGATTAATTAAAAGAGTACAATTTATTTTGTGCTTAAATGTGGACATATAAAGCTTTCTGATACTTACTCATCTGATGTTTCATATTGCAGTCTGATAAAGGGACATCATTAGAAAAGTGAGCATTGTCTGTCTCTGAAGTATCTGTTTGGTCATCTGGCTGTATTTTACCCAAAGATGATTTATTTCTTTTTCGGCAAGATAGCGTAAGCAGGAAGCTCTTAATATAATCTTTATATGGAGTTGTTTTTTCTTCCTTTTTATTTGCAGTTAGTGTATCCCCAGAAAAGAAGTTGAGAAGAAGAGCCAAGAACAAGTTTAACACCTGCAGAACAACATTGAGGAACGTAAAACCAGTTTGGTGTTCGTGATGACAAAAATATAAAATTTCACAAAATGCCTTACTAACAGTTCAGGCTATTTCAAAAGAACAACTGATGATATTAATTTAATCTAATCTTTCTTCTTCAGCTGTGGCCAATATATAAATAAATGACAATAATACTTAAATTTCTGTTCTTTGTCAATGGAATTGATGAATAATATGCAATGCTTTATTCTAAGTAACTCTTGTGCATCCACCATTCAGTTAAATGTTGCATGGCTGAGCTTTCATAAATGGAATAGATAAATCATATCACTAATACTTAATCATTTGCTTGGCTTTTTAGCAAATTAACTTCTTCGAAACAATGTTGAGGGCAGGGATTAAAATTGTTAACGTTAATTAAATCTCTTTCTGGAGATATAACCTCCATGTTTCAGTCATTAAATCATTGGCCAATAGTCCATCTTTATGGTGCACTGCCTTTCTAGCCAATTGGATGATGTTCATCAGCCAAACAGGTTTTTTTTGTCTAAGGGAGGAGGCTGTACTTTTGTGAGATGTGAAACCGTCCAAGTGGAATTGCATTAATCAGGAACTTACACAGTTCAGGTCAAAGACATTCATGATTGCAAAATACTGCATGTGTACCTTAGGCAGTGACCATCAATGTGAAATAGAAATCCTGGCCAGAAGTAATCTTGATCATGACATTGATCATTACAAACCATTCCAGTAATCTCTGTGAAACAGAAATATTTCAAGCAAGCTTTGAAGTTGCAAAGCCTTGATTCCACAATTCACAAACACATTCCAAGATCTCAGGCTGCATAAAGTACCAGAGATGCTTTCGTGACAATTGAACTGTCAGTATTTCACAATGTGCTCTTTGAGTGATGTGGGGGGATGTTATGAGAAGGTGTTGGTGGTCCTATATTACTCGCAATTTCCTGCTACGTATACATGATGTGGCTTATGCAGACTACATTTGAATGAGGTCTGTTATGTTGAAGATCCATGTAATTGCATCCTATTGTCCTTTTTGGCAGAGGCCTCCATGAACCACGGTAAACTGTCACTTGTATTTACTGCGACTACTGACTGATCAAATTGATAAGGAGTTGCTTTGTTTCCAATAATCTGCCACAGGCTGATTGAAGGTATCATCAATGAATCCAGGCACAGCAGCTATAATCATCTCTATGGCCTCAGCACGATGAACAGCACAGAAAGTGATGAGGAACACATGTGTCTGGGAGCCCAAGACCAGCAGCAGCCTCCACAAGTTATATGTAGAACAGTTATATGTAGAATATCCAGCCAAAGGTCCACTCACAATGTGGAAAAAATGCACAAAACCCACACCCTTTGGTCTTCTAGATGGAATGTCCTCTAAATAAGAGCAACACATGCCATGACCAAATTAGAATGATCCCAGAACACTGTCATTTGCTGTGAACTGTGACATCTGCTGAAGCATTCCAAGGACACTAAAGACTATATACAGTATTGGTGAGCACAACTGTCTTTGTTAATCATAAATACTTTCACTTGGCTGATGTTCAACTCATCTGATATTATGGTGACCATATTTTGAAAAGTTATAAAAAATATTGGCATTTTGGAAATCTGCTCCAGACATCCTGGATCATTCCATAATGCCAGTTTTTTTTGTATATAACTTGTAGGTTCTTCCTTCATTTGAAGGACCATATGCCTTCCAAAGATGGCTGGTGTGAGCCAAAGATCACCTTGTCCATCCATGGAATGACAACTCCTTTATGCAAGCCCCTGAATGCGATTGAGCATTTATACAATGCAATCCTTCCAGTTGCTGTTTCCTTAAGATAAAGTTCCCATGCATGGACAGGGCTGGGGACTTGTGCAACATGTTACTGAATGTGAATCACAGCCTTTGCAAGGCTGTGCTCTACACAACTGCAACAAGTGGTTTGGCTGAGATGAATGCGAGTGTAAAGGCAGAGTCAGTTGGGGTCAGTTAACTGAGTTGGCTACATAGCTGGTTTTCCATGCAGTATGATGCCAACAACATAAACTTAAATCTTGGACCAGCTGAGATCACCATAAGGACCCACCTGAGGCAAGGTGACTCTCAGTTTAAACCACCACTAGTTGTCTTTCTGTAATGAGGGAGCAGCCCTCAAGGAATAGCAATTGGGCTTCAGTTGTTCGCTATAAATATATGAATTTGATATGGGGACAAAATGTAATGTTTTCAAATTTGTGGGAAATACAATCAGAATGTTTTGTTGTGAGGAAGGTGTAAAGTGACTTCACAAGGGTTTGGACAAGCTTGATGAGTGGGCAACATAAAATACAAAATGTGTCACTATCCACTTTGGTAGAAGGAATAGATATGCATAGTATTTCTTAACTGGTAAGACATTGGAAAATTTGGATGTACAAAGGGAACTGGATGGTTTTTGTCAGTACATTACTGAAGGTTAGTAATGCAGATACAGCAAGCTATGAGAAAGTTAACAGAATGTTAGCCTTTATTGCAAGAAGTTTTGCACATAGGAGTGGTGAAGTCTTACTTCATTGTATAGGAGCTTAGTTAGATTGGAATACTATGTGCAGTTTTAGTCGCCTTTTCTCAGGAAGAATACTATTGCAAGAGAAGACTTTCAACAAAATTTCAACAGACTTGTTCCCAGATAGTGAGATTGTCCAATGAAGACAGATTGTGAAAACTGATGCTGTACTCTCTAGAATTTTGACAAATGTGAGACGTTATCGTTGAAAGATACAAATACTTAAAGAGATAGACAGAGTGGATGCAGATAAGTTTTTTTTTAATATTCACTTGTGGGAGATGGGTGTTGCTAATATTTATTGTTGTCCATGAGAAGGTGGTGGTGAGCTTCCTCCTTGAACTGCTGCAGTCCATGTTCTGAACGTAGACCCACAATACTCTTAAGGAGGGAATTAAGGATTTTGATGTAGTGACACTGAAGGAATGGCAATATATTTCCAAATCAGGAAGTTGAGAAGCTTGGAGGGGAACTTGTAAGTGGTGGTGTTCCCATGTATCTGCTGCCCTTGTCTTTCAAGATGGAAGCATTCATCGATAAGAAAGATGGTATCTAAGGAACCGTGGTGAATTTTTGCAGTGCACCTTGTTGGTGGTACACACTGCTGCTATTGCTACAATTACTCTAAGAGTCAGTTGCCTCTCACTGGAAGAAATTCAATACTGCTTTAAAAATCCTCCATTTTGTCACTAATTAAGAAGGACTTTCTACTTATGCGCATCAGTGGTGCAGAGAGTGGATGTGATGACAATGGGTTATTTTTGTCTTGGATGGTATCAACCCTTTTTTTTAGATTAGATTAGATTACTTACAGTGTGAGAACAGGCCCTTCGGCCCAACAAGTCCACACCGACCCTCCGAAGCACAACCCAGCCAGACCCATTCCCCTACATTTTACCCCTTCACCTAACACTACGGGCAATTTAGCATGGCCAATTCACCTAACCTGCACATTTTTGGATTGTGGGAGGAAACCGAAGCACCCGGAGGAAACCCATGCAGACGTAGGGAGAATGTGCAAACTCCACACAGACAGTTGCCCGAGGCTAGAATTGAACCTGGGAACCTGGTGCTGTGGGGCAGCTGTGCTAACCACTGAGCCACTGCACACATCTGGGCAAATGGAATGTATTCTATCACACTCTTGACTATGCCTTGACAGATGGTGGACAGTTTTGTAGAGTTAGGCTGGGAGTTACTCACTGTAGGATTCCTAGCCTGTGACCTGCTCATGTAGCCTTGTATTTATATGGCTATCCCTGTTCAGTTTCTAGTTTATGGTAATCCCAAGGATTTTGATAGTGGAGGCTTCAGTGATAGTAATGCCACAAAATGTCAAGGGACAATGGTTACATTCTTTGTTGTTGATGATGGTCATTGCCTGCCATTTGTATGGTACAAATTTTACTTGCCACTTGTTAGCACAAATATGGATAATGTTCAAGCATTGCTGCATTTGGATATGAACTACTTTTGTTTCTGAGGAGTCATGAATGATGCTAAACATTGTGGAATCATCAGCAAACCTCCCTACTTCTGACCTAATGATGAAGGGAGTGTTATTGAAGCAGGTGAAAATGGTTGTGCCAAGGATACTACACTGAGGAACTCCTGCAGAGATGTCATGGAGCTGAGATAACTGACCTCCGACAATTACAACCATCTTACTTATGGCAGCTATATCTCTAACTAGCGGAGAAGTCTCCTCCTGATTCCCATTGATTCATTTGGCTATTGCTCCTTGGTGACTCATTTGGTCAAGTTTTAAAGTTTTTGACCATCTGCCCCAAAATCTCTTTGATGTCAAATTTTAATCAGGCAGATACTTTTTACTTTTGTATACGCTGTAAAATACATTGTTATAGCTGTCTTAACAATCAAATTATTTTAAAGAAATGGTCATATACATAGGGGAACAAAAAGAAATCCACTAATACCTTAAACATTCATTGACCTGAGCTCAAACAGATGGACATTAAAAATTGAGTATTTTTAAAGCTTTTCCAATTATGTGTAATTTTCCCAATTATATTTTTGTAGCCCTTGTAAGGTTATGCTCTTGCCTATGTGGCCCACCATTGCAAAACAGTTGGGCACCACTGCTTTAAGATACTCATTCGTACTTATCTCTTCAGCTATGCTTTTGACCATCTGTCTGAAAACGTGTTTATGATCTCAAATTTTACTTCATAACAAAGCACCATTGAGCTTTCCTGTTACATTAAAGGGCACTAAATAAATAAAATTGTTGTATTAGAAAAGCTCCCTGCAGTTCTTTAGCCACAATGAAGTACAGTTGCTGTGTTGATTGCAACATTTTGCAAAAATATGCAAAACAATTATAAATTTTAAATGTGACTGTAGATTATATTAATGAATATAGAAGAATAAGATATGAATAGTATTCATGTTAAATCTTAAATTCTATACCTTTAATTAGAATTTAAAAATCAGATCTATAGTTAGTTGTAGCTTAACATACTGATATATTGTGTATATATAAAACATTGTATTCTGCGTTTTTGGCAAGCATTCCTTTTTTGTAAATACTAATGTCTTAAAAATATCATGGGAAAAGATAGCAGGTTTGATATAATCTGAATCGACACATTAAGTGTTCTTACCAGAAAGTTTCCAGCTATGTATGTAAGCAAGAACAGTGGTAGACAAAAGTACATCTTTGAGCAGCGCATACAATCATACAATGGTTCAATCCATTCTCCACATAAAATTCGAAAGACCATTATAAAGGAATTGTAAAAGCCTCTGAAGTTCCATCTTGGTATTTGATTGCCTTCAAATGCCTCCTATGAGGTAATATAATGTCATATGAAAAACAAAATAGATGAATATTGTAGAGTAGGTAATTATGTAATACTCATCTTATTCCATGTGTGAGAAAAGTTTACTTAATCTGGTTTGTTAAAGTCAAAATGAGTTATGAAATACTATACAACCTATAGAACCATGAAAAATCATTGTTTTCTATTCTGTGTTCTGTTAACAATTCTTATAAGCCTAAGAATATGGCTATTTTTAATACTAGTCAGTAAACATAAAACCTGGTTAAGTGACATTCCTTTAATTCTCTCGTGGAATTAAGTCTTGATGACAACATAGAAGCATTTTTAAAATTTGATCTACTAATATCACCAACAGTGACCTTGAGATGTTTATAAAGTAGAATTGATACAATTACTCTAAGATTCGGCTGCCTCTTACCAAAAGAAACTCAATACTGTTTTGAAAATCCTCCATTTTGCCACTAATTAGGAGCTCTTTCTACTTATGATATTGTTTCAAAAAAGTAATTGGGTTAGTATGAATGTTTGATGTTGTGATATGATTATTCTGCTTCATTAGGACATTTTCCAATTTAGGTCCCACCAGCCCCAGAAGACAGACCAATGGTCCACATACTCCAACCTACCCCCCCTACACCAGCTATTTAGCCATGTATTTAACTGTAATATGTTCTATTCCTAGCCTCACTGGCATGTGAAACACAAAGTAATCTTAAATTGATGATTTATTAGATTAGCCAGGATTTCAGTGAATGGCAGGGTGGACTCAATCAGCTGTGTTGAGAGTGTGGTGCTGGAAAAGCACAGCAGGTCAGGCAGCATCCGAGGAGCAGGAGACTCAATGTTTCGGGCAAATGCCCTTCACTCGGGGGTGGAGAGATAAATGGGAGGGGGGTGGGGCTGAGGTAAAGGTAGCTGAGAGTGCGATAAATGGATGGAGGTGGGGGTAAAGGTGACAGGTCAGAGGGGAGGATCGAGCGGATTGGTGAGAAGGAAGATGGACAGATAGGACAGGTCATGAGGGCGGTGCTGAGCTGAAAGGTTGGAACTGGGATAAGATGGGGGAACAGGAATTGAGGAAACTGGTGAAATCCGCATTGATTCCATGGAGTTGGAGGGTCCCGAGGCAGAAGATGAGGCATTCTTCCTCCGGGTGTCGGGTGGTCGGGTGTGTCAATGGAGGAGGCTCAGGAACTGTATATCCTTGGCAGAGTGGGAGGGGGAATTGAAGTGTTCGGCCACAGGGCAGTGGGTTTGGTTGATGCGGGTGTCCCGGAGTTGTTCTCAGAAGTGCTCTGTGAGTAGTCGTCCTGTCTCCCCAATGTAAAGGAGACGGCATCGGGATCAAGGGATACAGTTAATGCCATGTGGATGTGCAGGTGAAACTTTTATGGATGTGAAAGGCTCCTTTGGGGCCTTGGAATGAGGCGAGACGGGAGATGTGGATGCAGGTTTTGCAATTCCTGTAGTGGCAGGGGAAAATGCTGGGAAGGGAGGGTGGGTTGTTAGGGGGCATGGACCTGATGAGACAGTCCCGGAAGGAACAGTCTATATGGAAAGTGGATAGAGGTGGGGTCCATTTGTAGGTGGCAGAAATAGCGGAGGATGATGCGATGTATACGAAAGTTGGTGGTGTTGAAGGTGACGACTTGGGAGGTGGGGTGGGGGGGGCGGGCGTGGGTTCTGTCCTTGTTGCAGTTGGAGGGGTGGGATTCAAAGGTGGAGGTGTGGGAAATAGTTGAGATGTGCTGGAAGACATCATCAACTATGTGGGAGGGGAAATTGCGGTCTTTAAAGGAGGCCATCTGGTGCGTTCTGTGGTGGAACTGGTCCTCCTGGGAGCAGATGCAGCAGAGGCGGAGGAATTGGGAATAAAGGATAGCATCTTTGCAGGAGGTAGGGTTAGAGGCGGTGTAATCCAGATAGCTGTGGGTGTTGATAGGTTTGTAGAAGATATCAGTGTTGAGTCAGTTCCCGTTGATGGAAATGGAGAGGTCCAGGAAGGGGAGGGAGGTGTCTGAGATGGTCCAGGTGAATTTAAGATCAGGGTGGAATGTCTTGGTGAAGTCGATGAACTGTTCAACCGCCTCGTGGGAGCACGGGGTTGCACCGATGCAGTCATCAATGTAACGGAGTTAAAGGTGGGGAGTGGTGCTGGTAAAACTATGGAAGATGGACTGTTCCACGTAGCTGACAAAAAGACAGGCATAGCTGGGGCCCATGTGTGTGCCCATGACTACCCCTTTCGTCTGGAGGAAGTGGGATCATTTGTACTTGCTGAATTATATTGTACTTTGCTCAAAAACTGCATGAATTCATGTAAGACTCTGTTATCTCACTTTTTAGATTAGAATCAGTCTAAACATTATGGCACAGACAGGGAACACGGGGGGGCTAACACCTTCAATATATTATCTGGCTGACACCAATTGTTACAGTTAACCTGAAAATGCAACTTTTAAAAAAAAGGTTTTGTGATTTACCCATGAAAGAAGTGAAACTATCATGGTATTCGAACAGATGAAAGACTCAACAAACAATCAAGATATTTTTCAACGTATAATTTCAGTTACATCACACTGTAAACTTTTGCTATAAATTCTGTGTCTTACAATTGTGTCCTCCACAACCACCTGATGAAGGAGCGGCGCTCCGAAAGCTAGTGCTTCCAATTCAACCTGTTGGACTATAACCTGGTGTTGTGTGATTTTTAACTTTTTTTATTTCTTCATCACAACAAATCATTTCTGTTAGAAAGCTCTCAGTCTCCAGCTTTTATGCAGTCAAATATCTGTCGAAACTTAATGCAAAGAATGGCCATTGAGGTGAGGTGCTGAGGTTTGCTGACACATGCAGAACTTTAAACAGTGAAAGCCAAGTATTTGAAGACAGCAGGAAAGAAGACATGGAGTGAATATTAAATGAGGACCCCTGAATAGATGTAGCAAATTTGATACCCCCAGAGTGCAATTAAACCCTGCACATTGATTGTAATGTAGGTAGAATACCAACTTTATGCTGTCAGCTTATTTCAATGAATTCTCCATCAGTCAGAATTAATTACTGATGAAGGCCTGTATTATAATGGTTTTGTCACTTAAAACTAATCTGCACTGCTTAAAACTGGGCTTCACATAGCTTAAGGTAAAGGTGCATTGTGTCTGCAGCAGATGTGACAGTTGTACAGAAAGTGACTCTTGTCCTGGGAAATCTTGAAGAATGATACAACATAGACAGAGTAGCTTTCAATGGCCTTCTGATTTGACTGGTTGAGCCAAATTTCCTGTTTAGGAGAAAGTGAGGCCTGCAGATGCTGGACATTAGCGTTAAAGAGTGCGGTGCTGGAAAAGCAAAGCCAGTCAGGCAGCATCTGGCAAGCAGGAGAGTCGATGTTTTGAGCATAAACCCTTCATCAGGAATGATGAAGGGCTTATGCTTGATACGTTAATTCTAATGCTTCTCAGGTGCTGCCTGACCAGCCGTGCTTTTCCAGCACCACACTCTTCAAATTTCCTGTTTGTGTGCTTTATATTCTGTGTAGTCTGATGTAGTCATGTTCTTTTGCTTTGTGAAGTACTACCTCCTGCAACTCATCAACTAACCTTGATTGAATATATTTGCATAGGAATGTCATTGTGATGTTTTCATTTGAGGCTGCTTTATGAGACCAGCTCTCTGTACCATATGGAGTATCCCTGGAGCAGTATATATCAAAAAATTACTTTCCTGGAATCCATTTTTAATTAAAATTTGGGTAAATTTGTAGCATGCAATGAAATTTGTAGATTTATTATCAGAGTCAGAACGATTACCTCGTTTGACAGTGGAGCAAAATAACTCATTGTTTTAACATACTTACTTTATTTTCATAGTCATGTCCAACAAGCTGCATTCCTATTACAGTGAATATATAAATCACGATGATGACGATAAGTGTCAGATTTCCCATCTCTTTTAAAGATTTGAATATAATGTTGATCAATGTGTTCAGTGTTTTCCAGTTTTTTGCTAGTTTGAAGACTCTAAGCTGATATTAAAAGAAAATAGCAAAATTCAGAAGAGTTAGAATTTTGAGAGGTTTCACAATATATTATGAATAAAAACATATTAACATTATAATTTTGTTTTATTTCTGATTTGGCCAAATAAATACTTTGGGAATTTCATAGCTTTCAATGACTAACTAAGTGAACTGAAAACTTGCATAGAATATGCCATGCATGTCCATTTCATTATGAAGCTTTCAAAATGCAACACCAGTGATATCCCTGCCAGAAAATAATTATCTTGGTATTAGCATAAAGCAGTAAAGAACTGAAGGAGAACACACATGTGTGCATGTTTAATCCAGATGAGATAATTATTTAAATAGAAGCAATGTGAAATCCAACAGATGGGTTGGGAAACAAAGTTGGAATTCCATCACAGATTGGTTTGTCACTTTGCTGGCTGAATGGATTCTGTAAGCAACTAACTTTCTATGTGATCACCTCAGAGACTTAACTACAACTCTATGAGGTCTACAAGTCACAAATATTTTTGCTCATTTTGCTCCTCTAGAGAGTCCAAGATGAATGCCATCTTCTGTAAAGCATAATCCTCTATCTGGGTTTTTCCATTAAATTTACCACAAAAAAACAGGCCAATCCACCATTCTGGTATGCTGTTGTTTATTATTCTCAGCCTGCTTAGAGATGGAGGTGGAGCAGTTTTTTTTAGCCAGAACAATTGAACTATATATATATCATATGCAAAGTGATTCATACATGACTATCTAGAGTAAATGTTTTGACACTTGAAAATGACATGATCTGACATCACTGCTGGTGATGTCATCAACTGTCCTATTGACAGCTTCTTGCCCTTCAGCCCAGTTCTTTATTCTATCCCTAAAAATTTACATTTTTAAATTATGACATTGCCCGTTAGACCAATACTGTGTCCCAATTTGTTTACATTTCTATTCATTATATTAAACCTAAATTTGGAGTGGTGAAAAACTTCTGTCTTTTCACACTTGAAGTTGGTACAGCAGAGCTTTATAAAGAGAAGAGTAACGGGAACACCTTTTAGAATGGAGAAAAGGAGAAACTTCTTCAGCCAGAGAGTGTTGAATCTATGGAATTCATTGCCACAGAAGACTGTGGAGGCCAGATCATTGAGTATGTTTAAGACTGAGATAGATAGGTTCTTGAGTATCAACAGGGATCAAGGGTTACAGAGAGAAAGCGTAGAATGGGATTGAGAAACCTATCAGCCATGATTAAATGGTGGAGAAGGCTGGATGGCCTAATTTCTGCTCCTATGTCTTATTGTTTTGTTGTCTTTGATTTTTTTTTAACAGATGTGTTTTTTGAACATGTATTAAAATTCTGAAGGACCAGCCCGACAAAATTAAGAAGTCAGTTTATTGTAAAGTCACTTGGATACGGTATGAACCTTACTAAAAAGGTAAAACACATCCTGGATTCTGTGACCTGCAGCTACACCCACACATATGTACATGCTAGTGTGCAGACAAAAGAACAAGGTGTGCGGTGAGGTGAGGTGGAATTGAAAAGGAGTCACAATCCTCAGGTAGAGGAATTACATGCTTGACAATTGATCTTGACAATCTATTGGGATTGTGGCTGAGCAGTTGTCCTCTTGAACTCAGACAGCAATTATTCCACTTTCCAGAATGGTTGGTCTTGTGGCACTTAGTTTCATTTTAGTTTTATATTCTCTCCACGCCATAATTTCCAACTTATTATAGAGACAGTGTCTTCATTTGAAAAATTCCGGAGTGACAGAAAGGTGATCTTAATTCTATGAGGAGTCTTTATTTCCAATGTTATGGATATTACTGCTTTCTGTAACAAATTCAGAGCTTCCACAGGAGGGGTTTCTGTTTGTGGATACTGGCTATTGGCTCACAATATGGACCGTTTATTTTTGATGAAGTGTTTTGATGATCCATTGTCAGATATTCTCAGTTATCCTTTTATGGAGATAGGGGGTTTTAACTCCTCTGCACAGAATGAGTTTCACAAGATTTTTCTCATTCCAGCAATAGGTAGTAGGGAAGTCTCACCACCAGAGACACTTGAGAGCCTCAGTTTAAACTAGATATCCCAGAGATGAATTTTATTGTCATGGATATCCTTTATAGGGTGTGGTAGACAGTTAAAGCCACAACATTTGGACATTATTTCAGAAATTCCTGTGGCATTTGACTATTTTCAATTGAGTTGACTTTAGCAGCTAGTTTAAGGATTTTAACTACTGTTCCTGAGACCACAGTCCAATGATTAGGTAATGAGATTTTAAAGATTAATAGTTCATGCTTTATGTCAGCATGAGAATTAATCTATATTCTTATATTGTATCCCAATATTTGATTTGATTTGATTTATTATTGTCACGTGTACAGAGATAGAGTAAAAAGTATTGTTTTGTGGGATATCCAGGCAAATTAAAATCAGTACATCAGGGTAATAGAATACAATGCAGAATATAATGTTACAGCTACAGCGAACTTGAAGAGAAAGATCAATTTTAATACATGCGGGGTCTGTTCAAAAATCTGATAACAATGGGGGAGGAGCTGTCTTGATTCTTTGGTACATGTTTTCAATCTTTTGTATCTTCTGTCCAATGGATTTGGGTGGAAGGGCGTCTTTGATTATTTTGCCTGCTTTCCTGAGGCAGCAGGAAGCACAGATGGAGTCAACGGAAGGAAACCTGGTTTACGTGATAGGCAGGGCTGCATTCACAACTCTAATTTCTTGCAGTCATGCGCAGAGCAGCTGCCATACTAAGCTGTGATGCATCCTGATAGGATGCTTTCTGTGGTGCATCTATAAAAATTCGTAAGAGTCATTGCAGACATGCTGGATTTCCTTAGCCTTCTGAAAAAGTAGAGGCGTTGGGGTGCTTTCTTGACCATAGCATTGTCATGGGGGACCAAGATGTATTTTTGCTATTTCATTCATTAGTCTGTGTCCAAGTCCCCTCCCCACCAAGTCACATAGAGATGGTTCAATTGCTGATTGTGTTATCAACTCATCTGAAAGTTAGTCAGCTTGTGTCCTGCTTGTATGCTTTTTTTTTGTCCATTACTTTTTCTTTAGGGAAGAGCATTCCCATAATGGAATGCCATGCTGCTTATAGGATGAACTGTTTGTCATGATCCCTCAATTGTCATTTGGCTGAATCTGGCTAGCTATACTCCAGTCCAGTTTGTGCATGGATTGGCCATAGTATCAGTTGACTCGTGAAAGGATAGCTGAAAGCCATCTTCAATAGGCTCCTACTAATGCATCATGCACTAATTCTTTGGCAGAGTTGCTCTGTGGAGTGCTGCAAGATCCTCTAGTGTTGGTGAGTTGCTTCTGTCACATCCTCTGCTTTGATGATCTCCCCCTTCATGTCTTCTGGTGAACTGGTTAATTCTTCTGCTCTCTGTTACCAAGGTTGTGCCTTGACCTCCCCAGAAGATATGTCACCTGCACTTGTCAAAAACTTGGTCTTCTGGGTAGCCCTTTGATGTATTTCCCTGAAGTGGTTTGTATGGATCCTCTTCCTGTGCTTTCCTTTGCTGCAGGGTTCTGCAGAAATTCTTCCATCCCCTTTGTCAGCCTCTACTTTGAGACATCTGGATCATACTGGAGAAGTTTCTAGTTGTGTGATATTTTCAAGCTTTCTACTTTCACATATTGCTCTCAGCTGGATTTCGTGATTAACTGGTCTTCCAAGGATCAGTCATATTCATTGTATTGTCTGAAAGTGGTTTCTCCTGGATCACTACACTGGACACAACCACTGCCATTGTCTCCATATGTTTCTAGCTTCACATGGACTGGTATTCCAGAGACCTATGTCCTCAAGTCAAAATCTGGATTGGATTGGTACCTGCTTTTGTTGATTCCTCAGTAGTTGTGGCCTGCTCTGTTCTTCAGACCAGCTGGTTATGCAAGGGCCTATTCCTGGCCTTTCTGGAAAGGTGTGTTGTACTATTTCTGTGATGTCTTGGCAGCTCTCCCCATGCACTATCTTTTCAAAGAATAACATGATATTCAGAGTCTCCAGCTGTGGCTCATTATTATTATTAATAGTGATGCCGTGGTCTGTATGTTCATCTCTCAGTTCCCTGAACAGTAGTGTATCATTTGGAACATTTCACTGAGGCTGATGGTGCAGATATTGTCAATAGGGGCTCCACCCAGTTGGGCTTCTTATGCTCCTGTAAGTGACGAAACTGTAATGCCCAAAAGGCGTCTCTCCTCATCAAACAGTAATGTTGATTTTGAAGGACTGTGAAATTTCCTATCTCTTGTGCCAGAGTGTCACAGTCAATCAGCCTAAGATCTTCAATGAGATTCCCCTTTGAGCTGTGTAGGCATACTCCATTGCATTTGGGGAGGTTTGGTCTCAGTTAATGCAGTGCATCTGATAGATTTGAATCTGCTGCTCCCATATTAATTTCCAATTCTGCATTATGTCCATTGATAAAGAGCTCTGTGCTCTGTAAATCCTCTGTAATCTAAATTAACTCTGTTCAGAAAGCTGGGAGTTTTCTAATTATTTCATACTGGAAGATCTAGGAGTCCCTGCTGCAGACTTGTAGTTTGAAGGTGGAAGCATTTCATTGCAGTATAGCCCCTTCGCTTGCAGGCATGACCATTCGCATTGGTGGTAGCATATACTTTGCACCAATGTGTTCTGTTGTCACAAGAAATGAAACATGAGATACTTTGGCTGTGGTGCCCTGTCCTGTTGTACCTCTGTGTTACTGGACACCCGAGAAGTTGAGGAACTGTACAAACTCCGTGAACTGGTCATTTGAAGGATCTTGCTTCTTTCTACTTGAGTGCTTGTTCAGGTTTTACAGATCTCACTGCCAAGGCAACGGCACTGATTTCAATAAAGGTGAGATCCAATCTGGAATGCAGGACAACTGACAAGAAACCACCACAATGATTTGATCTCAGATGATTGATTCTCCCAAGCAGCCATAGTTGTAATTGTCTATGTGTTGTTACATGTATTTCACAAATAATAAATTCTGAACCAGTGCAGTCATGTCTGTCTGGTTTGTGTGAAAGGCCTGTAGTGTCTCTGAAGCATTCGAATCTTTGCAATCGATTGTGCCGTTGTATGGCCTAGACTGGGTCCTGCATGAGATGGAGCAGCTCAGGTAGTGCTCTTCTCTATCACAAGATTATTTTGCAGCAGATTGTGCTGATGTTTGCCATGTCACCTCACCCCTGGGTCCATCTGCTTTGAGTTTTTCTGATTTAGCTCAGTGCTGGAGTCTGCCTATTCTGAGGTGCACATACTGCTGGGGTCTGTCTGCCTTACATTTTGCCAGTTTTGCCTCTTGCTAGGGTCTGTCTGCTCTGCACCCTCCAAACTCGCTTACCATAGGAGAGTGGATGCCTTTTAGCTTTGCTTATTACTGGAGACCATTATCTCCATGTTTTCGGGTTTTCTCAATGTTTCAACGGTTTTAACCCGAGTTTGTCTGTACTGGCCTGTGCCAATTGGTCTTCCTGCTTTTCACGTGTCTATTGACTTGTTCTGTCAACTTGCTTTAGTCTGGGAACATAGCTGCCATTTCTGCTTAACTTTGTTTTAAATTTCAGTGATGTGGAGGTGCCGGTGTTGAATTGGGGTGGACAAAGTTAAAATCACACAACAATAGGTTATAGTCCAACAGGTTTATTTGGGAATACTAGCTTTCGGAGCGCTGCTCCTTCATCACATAGTAGTACAGCAGGATCATAAGACACAGAATTTATAGCAAAAGATTAGCATGTCATGCAACTGACATGATGTATTAAACAAACCTAGATTGCTGTTAAGACTTTCATATTTTAGAATGGGTTGTAGGTTTAAGTTCATTAATATGTAAATCTCAGAAATTCTTTCAAATCACATTCTCGAGATAACTTAAGGTTTTATTAAACACATCTATAAAAAGGTTTATAAAAAGGTGCAGAGTTGTGATTGTAGATACATTCTATTTTGTTCAAAAAGCACACAATCTGCAGGCAGTCAATCCATGTAACATATTATAAATTCCTACTTTGTAAATAGAACCAGTCTGACTCAAATTGGGATACAGACAGACTCTAACCACACACCTTTGGTGCATTATCTGCACTGACTTGTCACCTTTTTGATAAAACCTTAAGTTATCTTGAGAATATGATTTGAAGGAAATTCTGGGGTTTACATATTACTGAACCAAAACCTGTAACCAATTCTAAAAGATGAAAGACTTAACAGCAATCTAGGTTTGTTCAATATATCAGTTCAGTTGCATGCCACTGTGGTATTTTGCTGTAAATTCTGTGCCTTATAGTCCTGCTCCGCAGCTACCTGAAGAAGGAGCAGTGCTCCGGAAATTAGTACAAATAAACCTGTTGGACGAAAACCTGGAGTTGTGACATTTTTAACTTAAACTTCAGTGGCAGTGCTGGGTGCTGCTGGATGCTAATTCTGTTTCTTGGAGGGAAGGTTTATCAGTTTTACTGCTGTCAGCATGATGTGCATGTGTAAAGTGTTTTCCACGGCTCCATGCACCCTCCTTCCTTAATCACTAACTATATCACCTTCCATTCCTTTCTCCCTCCCTTATTTATCTATCTTCCTATTCAAGGCATCCAAACTCATCTTCTCAATTACTCCATGGGAAAACATATTCCAAATTCTAACCACTCTTTGTCTTGAAGTACTGTTTTAGTGACTATCTCATATTTATAGCTCTCACTTTGACATTCCCCTCCACCATAAGACAAAAATGTTTGCTTTATGCTAGCCTTTAAAAACTGGAAAAACCGTTATCTTCTCTTTTTATTTTCAGAAAAGCCCCCCAGTCATTCTTTCTTCCTGATAGTTCACAACCGTTACACTGTGACGTTATCTTAGTTATTCTTTCATCCTATTTCCTGATCTGGCTGCATAGAATAAAATAACATGGTCTGATTAATTTCTCCTTCCCAATTAATTCAGTAAATTGGTTGAAATTTATGACTGTGCTATTATAGAATTTATTCACCAAAACACAAGGGTGAAAATAAAAGATATATCAGAAATTATCACAGAAAGGCAAAAATGTATTTGTTATGCACAAATGTTATTAATATCATGGTTGTAATTTTACAGGTCTGGCAGTAATGCAAATTCAGCAATTGGAGAGGACCGATGTTTATGGAGATTTTCTAAGTAGAATCTAAATTTGACTGGCTTTCTTCTCTGCCAGTTACTTAGGTTTAGATGCCTTTCCTAAGTCATGTTTTCTGATTATTTATTGAAAATCAAGCTTATAAAGTTATTGATGGATTCTCTCATCACTTTGGCAAATACGTGTTCAGCAAAACAAAAAAGTAAAAGTCTGGTTTAGAGTCAAGTTTGATGTTGTCACATACGTGATTGTAGACCAAGTCTCGATTTGCATAATTAATTGTAAACACCACATGTGAAGTCAGTGTTGGCGGGATGGATGGAGACATTGTTTATTTGCTGCAATCACTTGTCCAAAAAGGCAGTTGATTCTGTTCTCCTCAAATGCTGAAATCGCTTGATGACAACGATCTCTCAGATTGGATCAGTCCAGTGTTGTTTCTTTCCACCTATTCAGATGCAGCTTGAAAGCGCTAAGATTGGCTTTCAGGTTTCTTTACTCTGAGTGTTGGGCATCCCTTGTTCCTGTGCTCAGCTGGCTACAAAGTACTGTCTTTGGGAGACAGAAATCCTTGTGACTGACCCAGTAAAACTGACCTCTAATCAGCATAGTCTCAAAGCCAACACTTTGATGCAGGTAGGTTGCTCTACTCTCGGAAACATATGGGAGTGATATGATATAAGAACCACTGCTTGGTAGACTCTGATCTTTATTTTGAGACAAACTCCATTCTTGTTCCAAAGTCTGCAAGTGATTGATTGCAGCATCCAGTATTGTGTTTTTTGAGATGATACTCCCAAGATTTCAAAACCTCTTTACTGAACAGAGGAGCATGAGGTTGATAGTAACTGTGGGATCTTTGAGTACATCCTCAGGGGAAGATTAAGACAAGATTGCTGTCTTCCTCAGACTTATTTTAAAGCAAAAGTATTCTGAGGCTTGGGCAAAGTGATCAACAAGAAATTGAATTTCCTCCAGAGTATGTGCTTTATAAGAGTGCTATCATGCATGAAAAAGGGTTCACTGGGGTAACCTTGCTGCAAGCCATGAGACTTTACAATTTGAAGAGGTTGCTGAACCTCTTGAAATGAATATGCACCTTTGTGTTTAAATCTTTGTCTGGCTGCCAGAGCTTGGCTGGAAGTGTATAATGGACAGAACCAGAGTCACACAGTTGCCAGGTTTACAGGGGCATTGGTCAGTTCAATGAACCACATATCAAGGACTTTATTTTATATACATTCTTTTAATGAATTTGATGTTCTGTGGAGATCATGTCTACTGTTCGCTGGCCTGCACGGAAGCCATTTTATGATTTGGATACATAGAGTCAATGAGGTGAGTGACAACCTGAATAATAATAATCCTTGTAAGAAGTATTCCTCATGTTGATGTTCCACAATGACTATCACAGATGCCCCTTTTCCATTTTTAGACCTTGGTTGTAGAGATCTCCTTGTAGCCATGCGGCACAAATTCAACAAAAGACACTGATGAGTTTCCTAACCACATTTGCCCTTGAGAAGGTGGCGGTGAGCTGTCTTCTTGAACTGCTGCTGTCCATTTGCTGTAGGTAGACACACAATACCATGGAGAGTTTTGCTGTTTACTTGAAATAATGGGCATCTGGGAAGGTTTGACAGTTTGGTTGCAACCAACATAGAAGAAAAAGGCATTAAGAGGTCAAGAAATTGCTTCTTACATGAGGTTTGTCAATGAGATCTGGGTTGCATATGCGATTAATGTAATTTTCATTCATGCATAGATATAGATACTCAAACACAAAAAAACGTATATTTTTAAAATGTACGCACAGATCAATATTATAACATTTTCAATACAGTCACATATGGACTGCAAATGTAGAAAAGCAAATGTGTGAACTTTTCATGGAGTCAAAAGTTGTACTTACCATTCTCAGTGATCGTATCATGGAAAGTTTAAGTGTTGGAATATTTACTGTGGAGAGTATCCATTCTAAACAAGTCAGCAGAACAATAATAAAATCAAATGCATTCCATCCATTTCTCACATAGGGCATGGGATTTAGTGCAGTCACCTTCAGAATAGCTTCTATTATAAAAATAATTGACAAAACCTGTATTAAACAAGAAACAGTTATGGAGAGTCAGCAACAAACATAAAACTAAGAAATGCAACAGAGGCTAAAGTGTTAAACATCCTTTAATAAAATGATAATCATAATGAATGATGTATGTTCATATGAAATTAATAATTTTGCTATTTTGGTGACTCTTTAAGAAATTGGGTACATTGCAGCTAATAGTTTTCAGCAATTCTTTTTGCACTACTAGCAAGAGTTTAACAGTGAAATAAATATGATATTAAATTATTCAATGATAATCTCTTACAATATGTCACAGAAAATCGATATGTGGCTACAAATATAGTAAGTTAATGAATCCATGCTGTATTTGGGGAGGTGTTTGCGATTCATGATCTTCCTGCACCAGTTACCTGCTACTTTTCCATTTAGTGAATTGTAGTGTTGGTCTGAGCATGGGGTCTACACTATTGGCTTCCTAAACACATGGCATGTTCTGATAGCTCTGGTGAAGCCATGTACAGCAGATGAGCTTTCACGAGGTTCAATCTCTGATATCTCTTACGTGTCCAGGAAGGATTAAAAATTTCTTGCAGAAATGATTATCCAGAACATGGGAAATGCCTTGATGTTCCAAATAGCAAAAGACATACATCCCTGGGCTGAAACAGCCCTTTATTTATTAGTCAACCTTGCTACTGATAAAAGAATCCTTGTCAATACTAATAAATCTTACAATTATTAAACTGAAAAATGTGAACAATACTTTACACATTTTACTTGTGACAATAAACAGGAATTAAAGCACTTCTTATCCTCTGGGCACGGAATTCCCACCTGAACTAAATTTGCTCCCACACTTGGTCTATGTCTGACTCAGGTATAGTCTTCCCCACATTAGTTATTTTTATCCAAAGACTGGAGTCAAGGACTTTGTAGCAGAACCATAATGAGTCTGAGGACCTCACCCAGATGCTGAAAGACAGTGGATGCATCTTCTTCTGACAGTTACTGCCCAGCACACTATAAAACTCACCATTGCTCATCCCCATCGCTCACCCAATAGGAGTTCCTTACACTGAAGAATCACACCTAAAATCCAGATATTTCACCTTAACTTCACAGTCATTCCTTGATACCAGCCTCATGCCTAGTGCCATTTACATCCAGCTAGTCAGCTGGGATAGGCACATCAAACAAACATAACTGATGTTCTTCCTTCTCTCTTTCAGAACATGGTGGCATTTACTAGAAAACTATCAAACATAGCAGGTAAAGGACAAGCCTGTCCATATCTCCTGAGCCCTGTTATCCACAGGTATCACTGAGAGGGGGTAACAGTACATTTTCAGCTTAACTTTCTTCCCAACTCCCAGCTCACTTTCATCAAGTCTGTCTGACATGGTATGCAAATGGTAGATGGTGTAATGATGGACATCTTTCTTGCTACCCCAGACTTATTTTCTCACAGTTTTGCAGTTGTGGTCAAACTGGGACCTTGCTTCAAGTTTGAAAATAAACCATCAAAGCATCACTGGGACCGAGTGATGTCATTACAGCACTAATTCAGAGGCTTCCTTCAATGGCTGAGCACCCTTCCCAGCATGCAGTACAGTACAAGGCAGACATGGCAGAAGCAAAAAGAGTCACAACTTCTCAATTCTGTGGCATTATCTGCAGTGGCAATACACATTCCAATTTTGAGCTCTGTGCTTTTAAAACCTTGAGTAATTCCAGTATAATTTCTGTTTGATGAAATACATTGACATGTTAGTACTTTCTTGTGCTTTTTGTTTTCTGCAGTGAAACTCCATCCCAAATCAATTGTCCACATCTTGATGTAGAAATAACAGTGATAAAAATGTTGTCATCAATGTACAAATCAGCCAGGAAGTTCAGGATATTAAGAAGTACACTTAGAGATGTAACTTGTGGATTAATTACAATGCTTCACACAAATGGCAACTCATCCTAAGGTTCCTCGTTACATTTAGCAACATGTTGATTTACCCATTAATGATTAAACCTGCTGATGAACATTAAATCTGGAATTAACAGTTAATACTTTTTTGAATAAAGTAATAGTTATTAATGCTGAACCAGTCAATTTCTGTTACAGAAATCAATCATAGTAAGTTGTGAATCCTCATTTCTTTAGGTGCAAAATTGTTCTTCAAGATTTTAATTATATTATTTTTAGATTATTTTCCTTACTTTTTCTTTCAATCTTTACATTTTTCCATAATCTAATATTTTGCCCTCTTATTGCTTCTCTAATTAACATTCTGTACCTCTGTTTTAAAAAAAAACTCCTTAATTCCTATTTATAACAGGCATAAAATATCAATCCCATGTTCATTAAGATCACAGATGCTCTCAGGCTCACCCTCACAGCACCACTTACAACTTACCAGTTCTAGTAGGTTATGAAAACAAGATTTTTGAACCAAAGATGCAGATAAATGTCTAGTGCAACACATAGTAAGGTGCCAGTTCCGTTCCCCTGGCCCTTAACACCTCATCTTCGCCATGGAAATCCAGACCCTATACATCTCCATCTGCCATGACCAGGGCGTCCAAGCCCTCCAATTTTTTCCTCTCCCAATGTCCACACCAGTAACCTTCCACTGACCTCTAATTTGTATGACTAAACTGGTCCTTTCCCTCAACAAATTCTCCTTTGAATCCTCCCACTTCCTCCAGACAAAAGGGGTAGCCACGGGCACCCACATGGGCCCCAGCTATACCTGTCACTTTGCGGCTACATGGAACAGTCTATCTTCCGCAGTTACACCGGCATCACTCCCCACCTTTTCCTTCACTACATTGATGACTACACCAGTGCCATCTCGTGCTCCCATGAGGAGGTTGAACAGTTCATCAACTTCGCTTTATACGTTGCTCCCGATGTCATCTCCTCTACATTGGGGAGACTGGACACCTACTTACAGAGCACCTGTACCAACCAACCCCACCGCCCTGTGGCCAAACACTTCAACCCCACCAAGGACACACAAGTCCTGGGCCTCCTCCATTTCCACTCCCTTATAACTCGATGCCTGGAGAAAGAACGCCTCATCTTCCGCCTCGGGACCGTCCAACCCCATGACATCAATGTCACTAGTTTCCTCATTTCCATTCTCCTCATCTTATCCCAGTTCCAACCTTCCAGCTCAGCACCGCCCTCATGACCTGTCCCACCTGTCCATCTTCCTTCCCACTTATCCACTCCACCCTCCCCTCTGACCTCTCACCTTTACCCCACCTCCATCCACCTATTGCACTCTCAGCTACCTTCTCCACCAGCCCCACCGCCCTCCCATTTATCTCTCTATCCCCGAGGCACCCAGCCTCATTCCTGATGAAGGGCTTTTGCCCAAAACTTCGATTTTTCTGCTCTTTGGATGCTGCCTGACCGGCTGTGCTTTTCCAGCACCACACTCTCGACTCAAATCTCTAGCATCCGCAGTCTTCACTTTTGCCTAATTTTTTTTCTCAGTCTATCAGAAGAAATATGACTCCACAGCAGCTTTAAAGTTAAAAGTCATCTTGATTTGATCATGAATTCTGAACTGAAAAATATTGGTTATTCAAATGTATGATGGGATCTACCTCAGTGTAGGTTCTGCATTAAAAAAAAAGGAGTTTCTGCCTTTCATTATTCACTCGGGTTTCAGGTCCTAATCTCAGCCCTGAGCCTGTATTGAGCCCCACATCAGCTCCTCAGACCAGCGGTATGATCAGTCTGACCATGTCGATCCCCACTGATCACATGCTGGACCTCACTGAGAGACTAGAAGGCAGAAGTGCCTGAAGGAGTAATATCCCCTCTCTTTTTGATTATGGCTATTGATGGGATGTGCAGCTGCTTTTTCTTCAATAGCTCATCAGGAATTCTATGTATCTGGGTCCTCATCTAATTTCTGACCGTTCCGATAGATTTAGCCAAAGCAGCCATAGAAATCTACAGGCATTCTGGTATGCTTCTTTCAAATTTTATTTCATTGAATATTATGGATAAGTTACATACCTTGCTTTTATTATGGGCTTATTGCACAATACTTACAGTGTTTCCACTTTCTAGGGCATGAGAATAAGGTGCTTGATGGTAGTCTATCGACAGCAAAAGAGTATTTATTAGGATGCAGATAGTAATCACCCCTTCAAAAAGTGGGTGTGAAACAAGGATCACTAAATATTCCTGCAGTGTTAAAAATGCTGGGCAACAGGTCCAAGAGCAAAACTTTCGCTTCAATCTTTTTTTGAAAGCATAACACCGTGAATTCTTTTGTTTATCATTTTCTTCTTCTTCATCTGCAGATAACATATAAAGTATTTGAAAATGAAATAAATAGCCCTGTCCTAGCACTCAGAGTCAATGTTTTTAATTAAATAAATGAAATATACAGTGAAATAAAATCAAGAAGTGCTGGATGTGTTCAATAGGTCTGGCAGCATTTGTATGGAGAAAAAGAAATAATTTTTCAAGTTGATCTCTTGTCAGCAGTTTTGTATTTGAGCAGCATTCATTTAAACTAAAGCTACAATATACATGACCAACAGTGAGCCAACTGATGTGTACTGACTTATTGGATTCAGAATGTTAATTTCATCGAAGTGAACTTACATTAATACTCTTTTCATAGTACAGAACTTGACTATTGCTGTAAAAGGACATATTTTGTAAAATCTTTTCATCTTGCATTCATCAGGACAATTTGCGAGAATGCCAATTAAATGGGAAAACCAACAGTTATACTGTAAAAAAGAAGAGTATGATTTTGTGCTGCAATCCATATGACCAGCACCTACAGTGCTGATGTGATGTCGAGGTGCTAGTGTTGGGCTGGCATGTTCAAAGTCAGAAGTCACACAACACCAGGTTATAGTCCAACAGGTTTATTTGAAATCACAAACTTTCAGAGCACTTCTCCTTTATCAGTGCTGATAGGAAGTGAGTTTTGATTCAGTAGCAATGCAATAATAGTGATATAGTTGTGGCTTGGGGTTTCTTTCCGGTCATTATGTCCTTATGCATTCTTTTTATTGACTTGTGATACATGGGAATCTCTGCTGGCCAGCATTTATTGCCTGTCCCTAGTTACCATTGATAAGAGTTGAGCTGTTTTCTTGAACCACTGTGGTCCATGTGCTATAGGTTGACTCACGATACCCCTGAGGAGGGTATTATGCATCTGCAATCCTTGTCCTTTTTGGTGGTTAGGGTCATGGGTTTCGAAGGCTCTGTTAAAGAGGTCTTGGTGGGTTACTGCTGTGTATCTTGTACATTAGACACACAGCTGTCAATGTGCATTCGTAATTAAGTCAATGGATGGGGTGCTAAACAAGCGGACTGCATTGTCCTGACAGATATTGAGATTCTAAAGGTTTGTTGGAGCTGCACTCACTGCTCAAAAACTAATTTGAGATTAGTGTTATCCATTTCCTGGTTGCCAGTTTATGAGAATTCTTTAAAAACCAAAAAAACTGCAGACGCTATAAATCAGATCTCACAACTGGGTAGGGGTCAACGGTTCTGAAACATTAATTCTGATTTCTCTTTGCAGGTGCTGCCAGATCTACTGAGCTTTTCCAGCAATTTCTGTCTTTGTTGTTGTTTGTGTATGAGAATTCTTTAATGTGACAGGTTGCTTGGACACCTTTAAGAGATGATACAATCCCATATTGTGAATTCTAGTGAAATTCATTAAAAACCATTGTTTTGGTGCTGACTGCAAATTCCAGGCTATTGAATTTAATTTCATAAGATGTCATGACATAATATTAGCTTGCAGTCCAATAACTTAGCTATTACCACCATTGATAACAGCAAGTCACCTCTGGAGACTGACTGTGTGGAGTTTGCACATTCTCCCCGTGTCTGCGTAGGTTTCCTCCGGGTGCCCCGGTTTCCTCCCACAGTCCAAAAATGTGCAGGTTAGGTGAATTGGCCATGCTAAATTGCCTGTAGTGTTAGGTGAAGGGATAAATGTAGGGGAATGGGTCTGGGTGGGTTGCGCTTCAGCGGGTCGGTCTGGACTTGTTGGGCCGAAGGGCGTGTTTCCACACTGTAAGTAATCTAATCTAAGTAATTATTGTCTTTGGGATTTCTGGAAATATTGAGCAACTTGCTGTCATTTTAAAATATGTTTCTGTATTCCAATTATTCCCAGAGTGAAATAGCTTTGCTAATTTTTGATCAGTAATAGAACCCTATTTAAAATTCAGAAACTTCCAATATTATTATGACCAAACTTAAGTATTTTCAATGTCAAGACAAAAGTGATTGAACCAATGTGTAAAGGGCTGAAAGTTATTATGAGTTTAGCAGTGCAAGTGGGACAAATACAAATAAAAATCAAGTCAATATTTGAATGTAAACTCACCGAGCTGGGAAATTTCTGTTGCCCAGGACATTACAGAATCCATAGAAAAACCCCGAGTTAGCTTTTTTCCACACTGACGAAACTTTTCCCTTGGACTAAGAGCACTTTCTTTTGCACGCTAGAAAATAATTCAGCAAACATAATTTATTTTTGAAAGACAGCGTTATACCTAACGTTAGTCAATGCAAGCAATAAAATGATGCAAAACCAGCATCAAACTATAGAAGTTATGGTTTATAGAAGTTTTGTTTTCAGTGCAGTTTTGGTTTTGGGGTGGTACAGGAGCTCAGTGGTTATCACTACTGCCTCACAGCGCCAGGAACCCAGGTTTCATTCCAGCCTTGGGTGACTGTCTGTTTGGAGTTTGCACATTCTACCCGTATCTGTGTGGGTTTCCTCTGGGTGCTCTGGTTTCCGCCCACTGTCCAAACATGTGCAGTTTTGGTGAATTGGCTATGCGAAATTGCCCAAAGTGTTCAGGGTTGCGTAGGTTAGGTACATTAGTCAAGGATAAATGTAGAGTAATAGGGGAATGGGTCTGATTGGTGACTCTTTGGATGGTGGATGTGGACCTGTTGAGCAGAAGGGCCTGTTGCCACACTGTAGGGATTCTATGATTCAATCAGCATTGCATTTTACAATCTAGGAGCAGATGCAGGCCCTCAGTGAGCACCAGAAAATCCAAAGTCTGGCTGCTGCAGTGGAAGCTGAGCAGAGGTTAAGAGATCCATGCTTGGTGTCTTGCAGGCTCAGACATGGTTGTGGATCTACATGCTCAAGGATGCATGCGTGCTGTCCAGCAAACTGTCATTCAAACGTTTACTGAGGCACTGCCTTTGCATATGGCAGTGCCTGCATCAAGCACAAGTCTAATGCCCTCACTTTACAGGACAGCATTGTTGAACTTACAGCTGCCACCATGACCAATTCCTTCCATCAGCCATTGAGGTAGATCTACGTAGGAGCATTTTGCCAGGCTTATTCAACCCCAAGCAGGCACCAATGGAATGCAGAATGGTAAACAGTTAAATTTTGTACTTATAATTACATCTGTTGTCAAAGAAAGATATTATGGAAATAATTCTTTTGGAGCTTTCATTGCATGGTTTTGGCCAAGAGTTTAGGATATCTGCAGACAAGTTGGACCGAAGGGTTAGTTTCTGTGCTGTATAACTCTCTGATTCTATGACCATCCATAATTTCAGGTGATAGCCCAGCAACTCTTCTAGAACCAGGGCCATAAACTCTGCAAACAGAAACATAGATGGCCAGGTGGCTAGTTAAAAAGCTGGCCCTCATGGCTTGGGGCTTTGCATTTTGGTTGAAACATGGACAAAAGAACTGAAATGCAGAGTTAGTGAGAGTCACTGCTCTTAACATCACACTTAACCAGATGTATTGTCAAAGACTCCTGCAAAACTGAAGTCAATGGAAATTGTGGGAAAAAAATCTCTGCTATCTGCAGTCATTTCAGGAAAAAAGGAAAATGGTTAAGATGGTTAGATATCGATAATGTCAGCTCCAGGGCATCTCTGCTGGAGTTCCTCAGAGTAGTGTCCTCGGCCCAACTACCTTCAGCTGCTTCATCAATGACTTTCCTTCCTTCATAAGTGGGGATATTTATCAATGACTGCACAATGTTCAGCGCCATTTGTGACTCCTCAGATACTGAAGCAGTCCATTTCCAAATGTTGCAAGAACTGGACAATATCCAATCTTGGGCGAACAAATGGCAAGTAACATTAGCGCCACACAAGTGTCAGGCAGTGACCATCTCCAACAATATAGAAGCTGACCATTTCCCCTTGATGTTCAATGCATACTATCACTGAAACCCTCTCTTATGTTACTTTAAAAAATAGAAGCTTTCCTTATAGCTGTTTTCCTTGGAGAAGGGAAGGTTGAGAGGAGCTTTGTTCTGATTTGTGATCACTGATGTTAAGTTTAGGCTCTTGACCTCATTATAGCCTTGATCCAAACTTTGATCATACAGCTGAATTTGTGAGGTAAGGTTAGAATAACTGCCTTAATATCAATGCAGAATTTGACTGAAATTTGCATCAAACAGCCCAAGCAAAACTGGTGTCAATGGGAAACAAATGGAAAATACTCTGCTGGATGGAGTCATCGCTGGCAAAAAGTAAGATCATTGTGGTTGCTGGAGTCAATCATCTTCATCCAAGGATATCACTGGAAGAGTTTATCAGAGCAATGTTTTAGGCCCAGCCTTCTTAAGCTGCTTCATCATGACCATCATAGGATTGGAATTGAGGATATCAAGAGTGTGTGCTGGAAAAGCACAGCAGGTCAGGCAGCATCCGAGAAGCAGGAAAATAGACATTTTGGGCCGAGCCCTTCATCAGGGGGTCTGGCCCGAAACATTGATTCTCCTGCTCCTCGGATGCTGCCTGACCTACTGTGCTTTTCCTGCAACATACTCTCGACTCTGATCTCCAGCATCTGAATACCTCACTGTATCCTCAGAATTGAGAATGTTCACTTATGATTTCAATATTTATTTCTACTCACAATGCCTCAGACACTGAATCTATGATTAAATACAGTGAGATCCAGAAAACATTGAGGCTTGGGTTGATAACATTTGTGTCACCCAAGTGCTAGGCAATGAAGATATTCAACAAGGAAGAATATAACTAATGGCATCATCATCCCTGAACATTTCACTATGAACATCTAAGGTTTACCATTGACCAGAACCCTGACTGAACCAGCAAATGTATCCTGTGGTTCAAGAGCAGGTCAGAGACTAGGAGTTTTGCAGCAGGTAACCCACTTCCTGTCTCCTCAATCTCAGTCTATCATCTACAAAATGCAAGTCAGGATATGATGGAATTGTCTGAATGAGTGCGGCTCCAAAAATACTCAAGAAGCTTGACACCATTCTGGACAAAGGAGCCCACTTAATGAGCACCTCTTATTCAATTACCATAATCATTCCCTCCACATTGAGGCAGTCACAACAATGTGTACCATCTACAAAATTTAATGCAGAAATCCACTAAAGCTCTTCCGACAGCACATGTATCCTACAACCTCCAAGGATAAGACAGCAGATACGTGGAAACACCACCACTTGCAAATTTGTCTTCAAGATACATCATCCTGCCTTGGAAGTACATCACCGATGCTGGGTTAAAGTTCTTCATTTCGCTTCTTAATAGCACTGTGAGTATTCTGACACCCTAATGACAGTAGAACTTTCAGAATGTAGCTCCGCACCAACTTCTTCAGGTTATTTTAGGATGGGCATTAAATGCCGATGATGCCCAAATCCCACAAATGAATAAAGCAACACGAAAGGATTAAGAACTAGAGGAAATAGATTGAAATAAATTGACAAAAGGAACAATTGATGAAATGAAAAGTTATTTTCATATAAAAAATAGTCAGAATTTGGAACACATTACTTGAGAATGTGTTAGAAGCAAGTCAATTGGAGCTTTCAAGAAAGGAACTGGAAAAGGAATTGAAAAGAGGAAAGTGCAGCATTATAGGGAAAAGATAGGAGAATGGGACTAAGTGAATCGCACCTTCAGAAGACCAGCTGAGACACAATGGGCTGAATTGCCTCTTTCTTTGCCGTAATCAAATTCTTTTGCAGCCTCTCCTCTCCCAGTCTCCACCTCTGTAAATTCTTCCAGGCGGAAGAGAAATCTCAGACCTCTGTCCTCCTCCAATGTTGGCCTTTTTCACCACCTCTGATCTTCATTCCACTACTGTCTTCCAGCTGCTAAGATCCTATCTCTGGAATTCTCTCATTTCTTGACCTGGCTTTCCTCCCCTCAGACACTCATTAAAACATGTCACACTAACCAAGTATTTTCTTCTAATGTAGTTTGATTCCAAAATTTTATTTGATAATGTTCCTGTGTAAAACCTTGTGATGTTTTACAATGCTAAAGATGCTTTGTCAATGCAAGTAATATCATTAAGTGAACAAAATGTAAAATTATTGCTCATCCACTGCCACCTTGTGGACACAATTTATAGTTGTTGAAAATACAAATCAAAATCCATGCAATGAATGCCTTTCATGGACACATCTATTTCTGTTCCTCCCTTTAAGCAGATAATATTTTAAGTTTATTGCATTCCTAAAATAATTAAATTGATATTCAACTTCCCAGTTACTAGCAGGGACACTGTACAATTTACTGCTGTACTGATAACATTGTGAGACGATGGACCAATCAGGTTTACTTTTGACATGCTTTTGAGCAGGCAACAGGAATACTGCTGACCACGGTTGTGGAAGGGGTTAAGTACATGTGTGTTATGAAGTTGAAGGTGTGTACTATACCTTCAAGAAAGTGTAAATGCAGGCACCCGTCATGTGACTGATGAGCGGTCTCAGAGTTTACTGGAAAATTGAAAATATGTAACCTTTGGCTGTGAAACAAATAACCTGACTTTGGTTGCTATATTTTCACAACAGTTCGAATTTAACCAATCTGTTTAAATTATGCCCCAAGATACTAAAACCAAATCGAATTTAATGTTTTGACAAGATTGAAACAATGGAAAGATCTGATGTTTGGGGTATAAAAGAAGCTGGCATTTTGGAGGGTTAGCCAGAGAGAGTGACCAACTGCCATCATCAGAGTATCTGATTGAGAGTTTCATTTAATTTTCATCTCTTATGAGACATACCAGCAGTGCTTTCTGTCGCCTTAACTCCAAAATCCGTTCCTCTTCTTCCTTTAGTTCTTGTTTTCTTTTGGCTTCCTTTTCATAGGAAGCTGCCACGACTGCTAGCACCAAATTTACGATGTAGTGAGCACCAAACATGACGACTACTATAAAGAAGATAATGTAAAAGGCTCCACTGGCACGTAGTACCTGAAATGAGTTGGAGGAAAGTGAATTCTTCAATGTCAACATAAATAATGGACAAAAAATAATTGGTACAAACTGGGGTTTTACCACAGATGATTGCACCATCACCCCTGCACAATTGTTCTTGGGGTTTCCCAACTGTTGTGTGATGGCTGCACATTGTTCTTTGAACAAAAAAACATTGCGAGTGGTTATATTTGTGCTACAGAGTGAATAATGTTATGCACATTATATTCATGGCACGTTGGTAAATAAACTTCCTTCTTTGGCTTGGCTTCTGGATGATCTTAGAGATTGATTACAGATTGGCAGCAGTATTATTATATATTTTTGTATATCAATTTCTGGCTGGATTTGAATCTGCCATCAGAGCTGTGATAGTAATCTTTTAGCAGGAACTGAGCATGTCCTGAATGCTGGGATGTACGGGTTATCTTTTTATTGACCGAACCAGCATTTGGTTTCACAGATTCTCCTGGTTCAATCTGAGACACAGTGTGATTCTAAATTTTGGTGGTTGATTGACAAAATGAGCTAGTCAGCTATCCAATAGTACGGATGTGTGGTCTAGTCAATATGAAAGGCTAAACAGCATTATCAAATCCCTGCAGGCTGTGTGTAGAAGAAGGTGTTCAGGTGGACGCAATGTTGAGAGGCCTGATGCTAGCTAGGATCTGATAAAGGCACTTTGGAGATTGGTGCAATGGGGGTTTAAAAGAAGGGAGAAGTCCAGACCAGTAAAGGCTCAGGTGATTGGTGAACAGCTCATAAGGTCCACCGAAGTAAATAAAAGCTTAACTTTAGGGTCCTCTTGGGCTAAAATGCCGAGTGCAAAAAGGCAAACTGTGCTTAGCACATACTCGACTCCTGTCTTGTAAAGAAATCTGTTTTGCATATTTAAACTTTCTTGAAGAGGAAACAATAAATCAAATTCAATTATTATTGAATTTAATTACTTATATTTTAGTTGCTTAAGTGATCTGCAATATTCAGAAATTGTGAAGCAAACAATAAGAGTACGGCAAGAGGTAACAGGAAAACATACATTGGGCTTATTGCACCAGGTTAAACACGATTGATATTATATATACATAGAACAAATATACTTTACAAATCAATTATAGTAGATTTCACATTCGAGTACATACCAAGTTATACGTGTTTTCCCAGTAGTCCAGTGTGATGAGTTGAAAAGCTGTGATTAATGCCCATCCAATATTGTCAAAATTTGTATATCCATTGTTTGGATTGAATCCTATGCCAGGGAGACATGTAAAGTTTGTGGGGCATCTCCTGTAAAGTGGTAATACATAGTTTTGCCTTGATGTCATGTTTTGCCCATTGATTTGAGAATTTGTAAAATAGGTGGCAACCATTGTGATATTTTTACTCCAGCTAGAAAACCACTGTAAGCCCTTTACTCAGCTGACAGGAATTTAAATTCATATCATTTATTTCTTATGTTGGTGCATCAATTCAACTTTTTTACAAACTAAAGAGTTCAATGTAGCTCTGTCAAATAGTTGGCATCTCCAGCAATAAATTGATTCCTCAGCATTGCACTACGTCTAGGTTATACACTCGTACAGAATAATAGAATTCAGAATGTGGCCTATCCAATTAGTCCATTACAGAGTTAGTTCCATTCATAATTTAGAACAAAGAATAATATAGCATAGGTACAGCCCCTTTCGCCCACCAAGTTTGCACTGACATATGACCCCATTCTAAACTAAAAACCTATCACCTCTAGATAGTCTGTATCTCTCCATTCCCTGTTTATTCATTTATCTGTCAAGGTGCCTCTCATACATTGGTATTGTATCTGCTTCTACCACCTTCTCTGGCTGTGCACTCCAGGCACTTATTACCATCTGTGTGAAAATTTGTCTTATACATCTTCTTCAAAATTACCTTCTTTTACCTTAAACTAATGTCCCCTAGTAATTAATATTGCTACCCTGGGAAAAAGACTCTCATTATCCATTCAATCCATGCCTTGTATAGTTTTGTAAACCTCTAATGGATTTCCCCTCAGCCTCTGACATTCAAGAGAAAATAAACCTAGTTTTTCCAATCTCTCCTCATATCTAATACCCTCCAAACCAGATAACATCCTGGTAAACTTTTTCTGTATCCTCTCCAAAGCCTCCACATATTTCTGTTAGTGTGGCAACCAGAATTGTGTGAATATTCCAAATGTGGCCTATCTAAAGTTCGACATGGGTGGAAAATGACTGGGAGGTTTTTATACTATATGTCCTCAGCAATGAAGGCTAGTATGCCATATGCCTTCTTGACCACCCTATTCACTTGCATTGACACTTTCAAGGAACTGTGGACCCATACACTAAATCCCTTTGAATGTTCATGTTTCTAAAAGTTCTGCCATTTAATGTATACATCTCTGTCCGTTTTCCTCTACATTTCTCAATCTCATAGCATTTATCCTACAGTCTCTTGCTCCGTTTGAATATCTCAAATATATAACCTCATTCTTCTCTACATTGAACTCCTTGAGCCAATTTTCTGCCCTTTTGACCAGCCCATTGATATCCTTCTGAAATCTACAGCTTTCTTCTTCAATATCTAGCACATAACCAAATTGTGCATCATCCACAAACTTCCTAACTACCTTATCATCGAAATATCACGAAAAACAACAAATTTTGCAAGATTGCATCCACATTTTATTCTTTCTTTCCTTATCAGTGTCTTGGTCTTCTGCTAAAAAAACTTCCCAAACCTCAGAAATATTACCATTTCTATTGACTTTATAAGCCTTTTCACTTAGCAGTGTACAATCCTTAACTTCCTTTCTCAACAACTGAGATTTTTGGAATTCTTGCACCTTGAAGGTTTCTTTTTTTTTCATTCATCGGATGGGGGCATCACTGGCTAGGCCAACATTTATTGTCCATCCATAGAAGTCACTTAAAATTCAGTCACATTGTTGTGGGTCTGGAGTCACGTGTAGGCCAAGCCAGGCCAGGTAAGGACGGCGGTATTCCTCTCTAAAGGACATTAACGAATCAGATGTATTTTTCCAACAACCAACAATGGATTCATGGTCATCATTAAAGTCTTAATTCCAGGTTGTTAAAAGATTTCATACTCCACAATCTGCTGTGATGGGCTTTGAACCTGGGTCCTAGAGCACTACACTAGGCTCTTAATCAACAGTTCAATAATAATACCACTAGACCATTCTCCCACTCCATGCTCTATGGTAGCCCCTAGAATATTGATAGTGGAGATTCAGTGACAATAACTACTAAATATAAAGGGATGATTGGTGGATTCAGTCTTGTTTGAGATGGTAATTGCCTGGCACTGGTGCAGCATGAATGCTTTTAACCATTCCTTAGCCTAACTATGCATGTTGTCTAGATCATGCTGCATTTGGACATTGGCTGTTTCAGTCTCTGAAAAGTTATGAATTGTACTGAACATTGTGCAATCATCATAGAACAACCATACTTCTGAATTATGATGGAGGGAGGGTTGTTGATGAAGCAACTGAAAACGGTTGGGATGAGGACACTATCCTGAGAAACTCCTGCAGTGATGTCCTACAACTGAGATGATTGACCTTCAACACCATAAGCATTTTCTCTTCTGTTAGCTATTATTGACTGGTTAGTTAGTGCTGGCATGGTGTCAAAGGCAGTCAATCTCACTTCCCCTCTAAATTCTTTTGTCCATATTTGGACCAAAGCTGAAACGAGGTCAGGAGCTGAATGGGCCTGGTGGGATTTAAACTGAGCATCAGTGAGAAGATCATTGTTGAGTAAATGCTACTTGAAAGCACTGCTGAAAACGTTGTTAATCACCGTGGTGGATTTCACCAGTTTCCTCATTTCCCCTCCCCCCATCTTATCCCAGTTCCAACCTTCCAGCTCAGCACCTCCCTCATGACCTGTCCCACCTTCCACCTATCCGCTCCACTCTTCCCTCCAACCTATCACCACCTCCATTCACCTATTGCACTCTCCACCCCTGAGGCTCCCCGCCTCATTCACGATGAAGAGCTTTTGCCCGAAACGTCAATTTTCCTGCTCCTCGGATGCTGCCTGACCTACTGTGCTTTTCCAGCACCACACTCTCGACTCTAATCTCCATCATCTGCAGTCCTCACTTTCGCAATGTTGTCAGTCACTTTACTAATGATTGAGAATAAACTGGTAATTGACAAGTTTGGATTTGTCCTGTTTTTTGTGACACGCCTGGGCATATATTGCTGGAGAAACTCAGCAGGTCTGGCAGCATCTATGGAGAGAAAGCAGAGTTAATGTTCCAACATAAGCAAATGATCGCTAACTTTCTGTTCCTTGCCATTTCAACACAATACCATGGGTCCCTGGCCAACATTTCTGTCTCGGGCCTGCTGCAGTACTCAAGCAAGGCTCATCTCAAGCTGAAAGAACAATATCTCATTTTCCACTTTCAGGACTCAATATTCAGTTCAATCATTTTAGAACTTGAACAACTGTTCAGTGTCCTTTACCCACCCAACAATTCAAGCCCTATCATGACTTCAGATACTTTCAGCACAGCCATACTTGGACCTAATTATGATCTGCATCATCACTTTGTTTCCTTAACTATAGTTCTCACTTTCTTGGCTGTAGTTTCGTCTACCCTCTCACTCCTTTAACCCTTCTCCCTTCCCTTCCCCCAGCGTCTGTCTTCAGCATATGTACCACCTTTTTCTTGCTACTAGCAGTTCTGAAGAAGGGTCACAAGAGTTGAAATGTCAACTCTGCTTTTTTGCCAGAGATGCTGCCAAACCTGTTGAGTTTCTCCAACATTTCCTGTTTTTACCGGACTGATTCCTTGGATGGAAGGACTGACACATCGGTTCGGACTATACTCACTGGAGTTTAGAAGAGTGAGAGAGGGATCTCATAGCAATCTTCAAAATTATAATAGGATTAGGAGAGTAAATGCAGGAAGTTCTCTATTCCAGAACCAAGGGTCACATTCTAAGGATATGAGCTAGGCTGATGAGGAGAATTTTTTTTACTCAGAATATGGTGAGCATGTAGAATTCTCTGTTACACAGGAAGTAATTGTGACCAAATTACTGAATGTTTTCAAGAAGGAGTTAGAGATAGTTCTTAGGGCTACATGAATCAAAGAGTCAAGGAACAGGCTACTTATTCGCAGAGCGCTTCAGAAAACATCTCCAGGACACCTGTACCAACTGATCCCACCGCCCATGGCCGAACTCTTCAACTCTCCCTCCCACTCTTCCAAGGACAAGCAGGTCCTGGGCCTCTTCCATCGACACTCCCAAACCACCCGACACCTGGAGAAAAAACGCCTCATCTTCCGCCTTGGGACCCTCCAACCACACGCATCAATGTGGATTTCGCCAGTTTCCTAATTTCCCGTCTCCCATTTTATCCCAAATCCAACCTTACAACACAGCCCTGCCCTCATGACCTGTCCTACCTGTCCATCATTCTTCCCACCTATCCGCTCCACCCTCCTCTCTAACCTGGCACCATTACCCCCCACCTCCATTTACAGATGCACTCTCAGCTACCTACCCCCACCACCCACCATTTATCTCACCACCCTCTAGGCTCCCAGCCTCATTCTTGATGAAGGGCTTTTGCCCAAAACGTCGATTCTCCTGCTCCGCGATGTTGCCTGCCCAGCCATAATTATGTTGAATGACAGAGTAGGATTGAAGGTCCAAATGGCCTACTCCTGCTCCTATTTTCTATGTTTCTATCCTGACCACGAGTGTATTGGAATAGTCAATTCCAGAGCTAACAAAGGCATGAATAAGAATTTCAGCAGCAGATGAGCTGAGGGAGGAGAATCATTTGGCAATGTTAGACAGCTGCAAGTAGGCAATGTTAATTAAAAATGGTTGGAAGGTTACCTCAGGAAAAATATATCACAAATATTATAAACACTTCAGTTCAGCCTCTTAGGACTGGCAGGGTAAGACGAAATTTGTTGTTTACTTAATAAAGAGCTTGCTTCATTGTTCAATATTAACAAGTTCAATGTAATAGTCAGAATGTGCTTACCCAGTACCTGTTCCATTTCCACAAACCATTGTATCAACGTCTTCAATAACAAGCCAGTTCGCTGTAAAAAAAGGATTTCATTTAAAAAGGGAACATGCAGTGAAATACATATGAAATCTGTTTAAGTATTGTTTTAAGTTTTGTTTAAGTATTGTTCTTCTCTTTTTCCTGGACTCAAATGGTTGTCATGTATATCAAAATTAGTATGTTGTTGAACCAAACAAATAAGAGAGATCCTTTTGCTAAGTTAGCTGACCTTGGCACTGGAGACCAATTGCAACTGGTTTCAATATCCCTGAGCTAGGAAATGGGACAATAACAATTAGCTTGAGTTCCTATTGTTAGGCTAGGTCAATGGCTTGTGTTTTTTACCCAATGAGTAACTCAACCACACAAATCAAGACATTTCCACTTTAATTTCTGAACTGGGGTTGCTAATCTCAAACAGATCAGTGATGGTTGGTCTCAGCAGTCAACATTAGAACTTTAGCAAGGATTACATTTATTCAATGTTACACAAAATTATCTCCATTGGAAATTATGCGTGGGTAAGAACGTAGGTATAGATAGGATTATGCTCAACTTTGCTCTGGTTCCATAATTTGTCAAAATCCACTGTCAAGAGGAAAATTGATATTTATATGAGACACTGAAGCATACAAATGCCAATATAACTTGGCCAAGTCTCAATGCCTTCAGGAATGAGGAGGATTGGATAGAATCCAACTGTGTTCCTGCTCAGAACAAGAATAATAACAACTTGTACAGAGAGAAAAACTTAAGGAAGTGGTTGGTAATGGAGAAATGAATAATTTTCTAACAATTACTGTGTATACTTACCAATTAAGGTAATAATCTCTAGTATTATAGCAGTTGGAGCTTAGACACTGGAAACTAAACAATTAATAACAAATCTTTTGCAATGGTCGGTCACTTAACAAATAAGAGGGGCAAATATTTGCTCTCTTATTCTTGTTATGTTTGTGTTGAAGCTGATGATAAGTTTGGTTTACACCCAATTCCACTCATACTAGTCAATTCCACTTCAAATCAGTCACTCACTGTATTTCCTGTTTTGGCGAAACCTCAGATGTGATGTCTTACAGGTGAATCCTACAGCAACATAAGGTCAAAAAAGTGCTGATCTGAAATGTGAACTCTATTTCTCACACACATATGTTACCTGACTTTGTGAGTTTCCAGCACTTTCCATTCTTATTGTCAATAATAAAGTTCTTTTTGTTTCGCAGTTTGGTTCGTCATTTTTGGACTAACATTAAGCCCTATGTAAATGCATTCAAGATAACTTTACAACTGATTAAGTGATGAAAAATACAAACGGGGTAAGTGAACTAATGTATTCAGGCAGTGTCCCCGCTGATTTTACCTGTGAGATGTGCACCCAACTCACAGACCGTGTTAGGGAGCTGGTTGAACTTTGGATCATTCGGGAGGCTGATCTCCATATCTGCAGATAATACAAAGCTGGGTGGGAGAGTGAGCTGAGAAGTGGATGCAGAGATGTTGCAGTGTGATTTGGACAGGCTGAGTAGACTCACAGAGTCCTACACCACGGAGACAGGCCCTTCAGCCCAGACTGCTCCATACCGATCAAAATGTCCATCCACACTAACCCCATTTCCCTGCACTTGGCCCACATCCTTTTAAAACTTTCCTATCCATTTATTTGTCCAAATACCTTTTAAATTTGTTAATGTACGCCTCAACGACTTCCGCTGGCAGCTCACTCCATATGCATATCACCCTCTGTGTAAAAAAAAGTTGGCCCTCAGGTTTCCTTTTAGTCTTTTCTTTCTAACCATAAACTGATGCTGTCTCGTCCTCAACACTGGGAAAAAAGACTGAGTGCATTCACCCTATCCATGCCTCTCATGATCTTATACACTCCTTATTGGGAGTTTTCTATATACCCTTGAATAGCACCAGAGACATGGCGGAGTAGATTGGGAGGCAGATTTTGAAAAGTTGGCTGTCTGGAAACAGAATTAGCTGGCCCATAGAAGACAGAGGGTGGTAATAGATGGAAAGTAACAGGGTTGTTGTCATGGTGACTTCATCTTCTCTAATATTGATTGGAACCTCCTCAGTGCAAATAGTTTGGATGGAGCAGATTTTGTCGGGTGTGTCAGGAAGGATTTCTGACTCAATATGTAGATAGGCTGACTAGTGGGGAGGCCATATTGGATTTGGTGCTTGGCAACGAACCAGGTCAGGTGGCAGATCTCGTAGTGGGAAAGCATTCGATGATAGCGATCACAACTCCCTGACCTTTACTATACTCATGGAGAGGGATAGGAGCAGACAGTATAAGAATATATTTAATTGGGTGAGGGGGAATTACAATGCTATTAGGCAGGAACTGTGGAGTATAAATTGGGAGCAGATAATCTCAGAGAAATGCATGACAGAAATGTAGAGGTTGATTAGGGAGCACTTGGTGCGAGTGCTCAATAGAGTCATAGAGTCATAGAGATGTACAGCACGGAAACAGACCGTTCGGTCCAACTCATCCATGCTGACCAGATATCCCATCCCAATCTAGTCCCACCTGCCCATATCCTTCCAAACTCTTCCTACTCATATACCCATCCAGATGCCTCTTTAATGTTGCAATTGTACCAGCCTCCACCACTTCCTCTGGCAGCTCATTCCATACATGTACCACCCCTTGTGTGAAAAAATTGCCCCTTAGGTCTCGTTTATATCTTTCCCCTCTCACCCTAAACCTATGCCCTCTAGTTCTGGACTCCCCCACCCAAGAGAAAATACCTTGTCTATTTACCCTATCCATGCCCCTCATGATTTTATAAACATCTATAAGGTTTATAGATGCTCCCGGAAAAACAGCTCTCGCTGATTCAACCTCTCCCTATAGCTCAAATCCTCTAACCCTGGCAACATTCTTGTAAATCTTTTCTGAACCATTTCAAGTTTCACAACATCCTTCCGTTAGGAAGTAAACCAGAATTCCAAAAGTGGTCTAACCAGATAAGTTTGTCCAACTGAGGCAAGGAACGGATGGTAAGGTGAAGGAACCTAGATGACAAGACATGTGGACCATCTAATCAAGAGGAAGAAGGAAGCCTACTTGAGGAAGGTTGAGGAAGCAAGGATCAGACAGGGCTCTAGAGGGTTACAAGGTAGCCAGGAAGGAACTGAAGAATGGACTTAGGAGGGCTGGAAGGGGGCGGGTAGGATTAAGGAAATTTTTAAGGCATTCTACACATATGAGGAACAAGAGGATGGCCAGAGAGAGGGTGGGGCCAATCAGGAATACTGAAGGGAACTTATGCCTGGAGTCAGAGGAGGTAAGAGAGGTCCTTAATGAATACTTTGCTTCAGTATTCACTAGTGAGAGGGACCTTGTCATTTGTGCTGACAGCATGAAACAAGCTGATGTGCTCGAACAGATTGATGTTAAGAAGGAGGTTGTACTGAAAAAGGTGAAAAACACGAGAATAGATAAGACCCTGGCCCAGGCGGGATATACCCAAGGTTACTCTGCGAAGTGAGGGAAGACATCGCTGCACACCTTTGGTGATGATCTTTGTCTCCTTACTGTCCATTGGAGTAGTACCAGATAATTGGAGGGTGGCAAGTGTTATTCACTTGTTCAAGAAAGGGAATAGATATAACCCAGAGAATTACAGACCCTTCAGTCTTATGTCAGTGGTGGGCAAATTATTGGAGAGGATTCTGAGAGACAGGATTTATGATTGTTTGGAAAAGCATAGTTTGATTAGAGATAGTGAGCATGGCTTTGTGAGGGGCAGGTCATGCCTCACAGGTCTTATTGAATTCTTTGAGGTTGTGACATAACACATTGATGAAGGTAAAGCAGTGGTTGTGGTGTATATGGATTTTAGCAAGGCATTCAAAAAGGTTCTTCATGGTATCTCATTTAGAAAGTAATGAGGAATGGGATAGAGGGAAATTTGGCTGGCTGGCCCATAGAAGTCAGAGGGTTGTAGTGGATGGAAAGTATTCAGCTTAGAGCTTGGTGCCGAGTGATGTTCTGCAGGGATCTGGTCTGGGACCTCTGCTGTTTGTGATTTTTATCAATGACTTGGATGAGGAAGTGGAAGGTTGGGTTAATAAGTTTGCCAATGACATGAAGATTGTTGGAGTTATGGGTAGTGTGGAGGGCTTTTGTAGGTTGCAACAGGACATTGACAGAATGCAGAGCTGGGCTGAGAAGTGGCAGATGGAGTTCAACCTGTAAGAAGTGTGAAGTGATGCATTTTGGAAGGTCAAATTTGAATGCAGATTATAGGGTTAAAGGGAGGATTTTTGGCAGTGTGGAGGAACAGGAGGATCTTGGGGTCAATGTCCATAGATTCCCCAAAGTTGCCACCCAAGTTGATGAGGTTGTTAAGAATGTGTATAGTGTGTTGGCTATCATTAGCAGGGGGATTGAGTTTAAGAGCCACGAGGTTATGCTACAGCTCTATAGAGCCCTGGTTAGACCACAGTTGGAATATTGTGTTCAGTACTGGTTGCCTCATGGTAGGAAGGATGTGGAAGCTTTAGAGAGGATGTAGAGGAGATTTACCAAGATGCTGCCTGAACTGGAGGGCATGTCTTATGAAGATAGATTGAGGGAGCTAGAGCTTTTCTTATTGGACTGAAGAAGGATGAGGTGATTTGATAGAGGTGTACAGGACGATGAAAGGCATAGAGAGTGTAGGTAGCCAAAGATTTTTTCCCAGGGCAGAAATGGCTGTCACTAGTGGGCATAATTTTAAGATGATTGGAAGATGGTTTAGGGAAGATGTCAGAGATTGGTTCTTTACACAGAGAGTGATGGGTGGGTGGGTGGAATGCACTGCCAGCAATGGTAGTAGAGTCAGAGATATTAGAGATATTTAAGCAACTCTTGGATAGGCACATGGATGATAGTAAAATGAAGAGTATGTAGTTTAGTTTGATCTTAGAGTAGGATAAAAGGTCGGCACAACAAAGAGGGCTGAAGGTCTTGTACTCTGTTGTACTGTTCTATATTCCATGTTGCATATTCAAGTTAAATGTTGTCACCAGACATTTACATTGCAGTAATCTTTCATAAACAATACAGCATTTATAAGTAAGTGCTCCAACACTTACATTTGTTTTGAATATAATTTTCCCATTCTGCATGAGTAATGTTAACCCTGGGTTCCATGTTTTTTATACACTTGTGTGTCAGAACGCCTTTGAAAATTTGAAGTCCAAACAATGCAATAATTAGGAGAACAAACATCATGAGAAGAAGGACTTCCATTAGCAGCCTCGCAGACTTGAATATAGCACCAATGATAGTCTTGAGCCCTGCAAAAATAGATAAATATTGCTTTGAATGAGACATTCAGGAAATTATATCACAGTTACTATAATGGTTGGAGACTTTATCAAATTTATAATTTGGTAGTTATTAGCTACCAATTATACTCCATTATCATTGTATTGCTCATATGCAGGATTAGATCATATTAGCTGCGCACAACTATTTGTATGAGACTAAGCTATCAGTGAAAAAATTATCTGTATTGATTAATTGAGAAACTGTGCTTCCAAATAATCCTAGTGTCATACTGCCATGGCAACCTTGGTGGCAGGATACCAAAATGGTTTGAACCTCAGCTGAGACTTCAAAGTCAGGGTCTTACTTGGTCTTGTAATGTGAGAAACCACTTCCCACACCTCACAAAGAGGTGGCCCAAAAAGGATGAGGCTAGGAGCAGACACCTCAAATGTTACAATTTCTACTTTTCAGGCTTCTGGCCCTGAAGAAATATGGCTATCATGAGTACACACTACCAGGCTACAGAATGGTGAACATAGAGCCCAGTTGTTGACTAAGTCTTGCACTCCCTGGCAGACAAGCATTCAGTGAAGCTTTCTGACTCACCAACCTGGCAGGAGGTTTCGATGCTTTTGCAGAGGTGCAGCTGCTGCCAATGTCTTGCAGGGACCTCTCACTGACATATCAAATGTGGAGGTTCCTGGCAGGCACACTGAGCATTTATAGCTTGAGCTGAATTTTCAAATGTTTCCTTTGCTTCATTGGACCCAGTGAACCTTGGAGAACTGTTCAGGATTAATCTATTGGGTCAGTTGAAGAATAGTTTGACCTAACCTGGCATAGCAAACTTTTAACAGTGACTTCCAACAACTGCTTAGTATTCGTGTTACATATAAAATGGCAGCATGATCACAATCATGAATTTAAAATTTATGTGAGTCAATATATACTTGTGAGACTTGACTAACACAAAGAATTGATCACCCTTAAAGCAATTGTGGAAAGTAGTACATGTGAGGGCATGATACCATAATGGCTTCAGCACTGAGCCTCAGATACAGGACATATGGAACCATGCCATATTACAAAGGGGGAATGAGAGGCACTTCTTAGGTGTACATGTATGTGCCAGCAGCTTACTCCAGCCATGGAAATGTTTCAAATATATAGGTTCAGGATGTGCCTCTGACCTAAGTGGGCAAAGATTTTACTTGTTGCATTCTTATTGGAAGAGTGGATCTCCAAGAAGTTTAGGAGTGAATTTTTACTCTTTATGATACCAGAATATTAAAGGTATAAATCCAGCAAAAACAGGCAGACACTTAAAAGTGTGCAATTAAATTTCTATTACCAGACATAAGTTTATTGTTGAACAAACATTCTGTAAAGTTGTTCAAATGGCCTCACCAGGTAAAATTGCAATCATCTTAAGAGCTCGGAAAGCCCTTAACGCTGATAGTCCAGGAATTGTTGGAAATGCCAGTGTCAAATAACTGAAAATGAAGAAAGAATGTCATAAACAACTCTCCAGTATTAGTGTGTATAACATTAATATTACAATATGTCTCGTTTCTGACTTCATATCACCACCAATGGAGTTTCACACACTGGTAGCACATTTGGGAAATTACAGACCAATGGCCTCTTGCAACTCCTTGTACTTCTGATAGTGATCTGAGGTTAGGATTAGTTTTGCCAGTAAAGGTAATGAAACTGTCCAAAAATCTTCTTTACTTTTCACCTGCTGTATCTTTCATATTAACTATTCAAGTATCTGACAAAATAAATTTCATTTGTCATACTGGCACTTTCCTTTTCAGAAGGAAAGGTTTCTAGGGAATGATATTTGGTGTCTCTGCATGTGTGACATTGTCATAAAGTCAACGAGTGGTGCAGTGAGTGTGCCATTTCCACATCCTATGAAATTGTAGATTCTGTATCACTTCATTTGAACTGAAACTAAATTGAGACCTTAATGGCTAGAAGTTTTGAAAAGCTGGAAGATAGTCTGGTATGATTGTAATTTACCGAGAATTCACATTATTTCAAATTATATTAAATTTATAACCTAACCTTTTACATTAACTATCCTGCACATAATGTAGGATTGTGCATGAGAAATACTAATTGAGGAAAGAGGGACCACTACACAAAAGGCTTGTCAAATTTCACAAAAAAACTTGCCAAAAATATTTTGATTTACCACTGTCAAATCTAGACAGTAGTGGTCAGTAAATGTATAGCAAATACTCCATGGCATTGAATTGCATTACCAAATTTTGAGAATAAATTGAGGAATATCCTTGAGAAATCCATGAAATGTTCCTTACTCTGCCTTTCAAGATTCTTCTTTGGAAAGATGGTAACAGATCTGAATAAACCTGGGGTTTTGTTTCTTTCTCATTTAATTATTTTCTACATGGGCATTGAATCACAAGAACTGAATGTTCGCTAGGACATTTGCAAATACTTTGTATATGAAATGATGGTGTAGTCAAATAAAAAAAAACAATGCTCCACTTCCATCTGTTGCAGCATTAGATCAAACAATAGGAATGATTCTTGGGCCAAATTCATTTGTAAAACTGAAAAAAACATTCCTGTCAGAATGTCAAATGTAAAGACTGATCAAAGCTTATGATTCATCAGTTCTGAGCCAAAGTGAAAGCTAATGATTCATTGTACAAAAAAATTTATAATCTTATAAACAAGCAAAAAGATTTACTACAACAGAAAAGGAGATTATTGGATCATTGTGTTCACAGCAGCAGGAAATGGCTATCCAGTCTAATCCCACCTTCTACCACTTGGTCTATAACTCTGGAGGTTACCTTGGTTTATCTCAAAGTAATTTTTTAAAATGTGATAAAGAAGAAAGTTAGGACTGCAGATGCTGGAGAGTCCACCTTATTAGGTGCTGAGGGACAAACCCTCTGCATAAAAACAATTTCTCCTGAACTCTCCTCAACGTCAGGCAGGCAGGTAAAGAATAATGCTTCACATTTCTGATTTTTGCTTTGAATGTCAAGGGGAGATGATTAGATTCTTGCTTGTTTGAGATAGCAGTCGCTTGGCTCTTGTGTGGATGCAAGCGCAACTTGCCCACTTATCAACCCAAACCTGGAGATGGGAATGATAGTGGGAAGGTAATACAGTGTGCTTATTAAATATGGTTGATAATATTAAATTGGAACAACTGAAATCCATCCAGACAAACAGTTCCTCTAAGCAGCGCAGATGCACAGATCAACAGCAATCAGGAATGTGTTGCATAAGGAACCAAATACCCACACACAGTCAACAGACTTTGTAAAGAAAAGTTTAGATCAGAGTGGTGCTAGAAAAGCACAGCAGGTTAGGCAGCATTCAAGGAGCAGGAAAATCAACGTTTCGAATAAAAGCCCTTCATCAGGAATCATTTCCCTTTCTAAAGAAAAGCACGGACAGAAAATCGGAATTGGATTTGGCAATTCAGCCTTTTGAACCTTCTCCACCATGCAATATATTCATGCTAATCATCCATTTCAGTAGTCTGTTCCTATTTTCACCCCATACCCTTTGATCCTTTAGGCTTGATAACTACATCTATCTCCTTCTTGAAACCATTATATGCTTTGGCCTCAAGCACTTTTTGTGGCAGAGAATTCTGCAGACTCACCACTTTCTGGGAGAAGACATTTCTCCTCATCTAAGTCCTGAATGGGCTATAACGTATCCTGAAACCTTTTGCTGGGCTCCCTGGTCATCAGGAACATTCTTCCTGCATTTACACTGTCCAGTCCTGTTAGAATTTGATTGGTTTCTATGAGATTCCTAACTTATTCTTCTAAATTCCAGTGAATATAGTACTAAACGATCCAATCTCTTTTCATACATCAATCCTGTCATCTTAAGAATTAATTTGGCATATTTTTGTTTATCTCCCTCCATAGCCAGAACATCTTTCCTTCTTATCCTTTCAGATAAGGAGACCAAAATAGCACTTTGTAGTCCAGATGTGATCTCACCAAGGCCCTGTACAATTGCAGCAAGACATCTCTGCTCCTGTATTCAAATTCTTTTTCACTTTAGAGGCCAACATAGCATTTGCCTTCTTCACTGCTTGCTGCACCTGCAACATTTATGTCCAGCGACTGGTGTACAAGGACAAGCATATCTCATTGTATCTCCCCTTTTTCTAACTTATAATCATTCGGATAATAATCCACCTTCCTGATTTGGCTCGCAGCCTGGATAACCTCATATTCATCCACATTATACTTCATCTGCAATACATTAGCTTCTACACTTGCATACATTTCCATACAATAAACTTAAAAGGACTTCTTGGTATTAAAAATGAGCTATGTGCAGTCAAGGAAAACTGAAGGAACACTGATCAGGACCCAGTCTCCAAATTATTGATGCTAAGTATATTGACACCAGGTAATCTATTGAACTAAAATGAGGAAATCACCAAAGATGAATTTGTTTATAACTGTATATTAGAACAGAAACAAATGGATTTGAACCAAGCTGGATTGAAACATTGATTGGTATAATCCAGATTTGAAGGGGCATCAAATTAAACAAGACTAACAAAGGGTGTTTACCTGAAATTGCACTCCATACATGCTTAAATGTTTTCCAATCATCTTTTGACTTTTCCAAACAAACGTAAACTCAGTTGTTCGCTTTGTTCACATTTTAAACCAAGCAGTTTGACTCTGATGGGTCAGACATTCCCTGAGAAATGAATCAATGAATGACTGCGACTTCCTTTATTGGGTTGGAACATTTGCAGTGCATGGGAATGTTCCTCTGTTTGCAAAACAAGAGCCTTGCCTATTAACATATGTCACTTCTAGTACACACAAGTGTGCCACACTGTGAACAATCCTAAATTAGTTGTCAGTGTAATTCTTTGCACACTCAGAATTGCCCAGCAAATGTTGACCAATTTCAGAATCACATTTTATATTCAATCCTATGTTGAAGTATTGCAAATGTGGTTAGGTACAGTTTGTTGTGAACAGCTAAGTTCTCTCTTAGTTGGTCACAAGCAAATTTTTATTTCTTTTTAACATATTGCTATTGCACTTCAGTCAAACTGAATGCATAATATAATAGATTAAAATAAAGGAGCCAAATTATAAGACTTTCTTCAATAAAATAAATAATTTTATTACCTGCTACCCAAAAGAGTAATGTAAATATGATATGAGACATTCACATAAACACAGGTAATAAATTTAAACAGAAGTGGGTGGAGGGAGTTACCTAGTATGGACAGAATGGTAAATGCAATTTGATTTTAATGTTCTGAGGGACCTTGAGTTGTGAGAACGACTTGATTGTTTAGCTGTTGTTTTGTAGAAACTTAGGAAGTACAAAGGTTGAAAGGAACTTTGGTGTGCATGTCCACAGCTCCTTAAAGGCAACCTTTATTCATTGAGGTGTTGTATACACCATAGACACGCAGGAGGCTCAAAGAACACAGCAAAACAGGCAGCGTTAGGAGATGGAGATGGAGGGGCAGAGTGGTGAGGTAGTGATAGGTGAAAACAGGTAAAGGGTACAATCTGGCTGGTTAATGGGAGGAATGAATCCATTTTATGCTGGAAGGAAGGGTCAGTAGTTGGAATGAAATGGAGGAGGTGGGGCTTGAAAGGGAGTTGGGGGATGGGTTGGAAAGGTTATTTGAAATTGGAGAACTCAATGTTGAGCCATCCAGGCTGTCAGCTGCCCTGTTGGAAGATAAGGTGTTGTTCCTCCAATTTGCGGTCTGATTCACTACAGCAATCGAGGAGGCTGAGGATGGACATGGTGGAGAGGAAGTGGGAAGGGAAGTTGAAATGGGTGGTGACTGGGAGGTTGGGCTAGCCCTTACAGGCCTGGCTGAGATACTCGGTGAAACGTTCCCTTGTTTATGTTTGGACTCACCAATGTAGAGAAGATCACATAGGGACCACTGGATACAGTACACTAGGTTGGAGGAGAGGTAGCTGAACCTCTGTTTCACAGGGAGGAACTGTTTGGGACACTGGATGCAGGTGAGGTGGGTGGTGTGCCAACAGGTTTTGCATCTTCTGATTGGAGAGTGTGGCGTGAACCAAGGAGTGGCGAAGGGCAGGGAGTTTATGCGGAAGTTGAATAAAATATTAGTTGGGCCATATCTGGGGTACTGCTTGCATTTCTGGTCATCACATGACTGGAAGGTTGTGATTGTATTGGAGAGGGTGCAGAGGTGATTCATCAGGATATTGCCGGCTGGAGTGTTTCAGCTATAAAGAGAGACTAGATTGGTTGTGGTTGTTTTCTGTAGAGCAGTGAAGGTTGAGGGGCAACCTGACTGAGGTTACAAAATTATGAGTGGCATAGACAGAAAGACACTTTCCCCTTTAGTAGAGGGATCAACAACCTGGGGATCACAGACATAAATTAAAGGACAGGAAGTTTAGGAAGAATATTTTCATGCAGAGACTGGTGAGAACCTGGAACTCACTCTCTGAAATTGTTCTAGAGGCAGGAACCGTCACAATATTTATGAGTATTTAGATGATCGCTTGAAATGCCATAGCATTCAAGGCTCTAGGACAGCGCTGGAAAATAGGACAAGAGTAGTATAGGTGCTTGTTGATCAGTGTGTACACAATGGGCCAAAGAGCCTCTTTCCTTGCTCTGAACCTTTAAGGCTCTATCCATTTCAATTAATTAGAATAGAAACCGGATTGTGTGTCATCTGGCATTGATCTTGCACATTGGCAGAGTTGTAGGAGCATTTAGTTCTTAAAAGATTTTGTTAGATACTGGTGCATTACATTGTTTAACTCATAGCTGTCCAGAAAGAAGTACCCTGGTATTTTCAATAGCAATGTTTGAAAATGTTATGCATCAGTCAAAACTTGAAGAGGAAATGTCATGCTAATGACTGCCCAACTATTAGCTGATGGCTAATAGATTATTTGTTTTCCTGAAAATATCATAGCAAAAAGGAGAGAAACTTTTGAGTTTTACCATTTTCTTTTTTAAATCATTTTATCCTTGCTAATTTCATTCTACTTTTTCAAATTATTCTGTCGTTAATGGTGTACAACCCTATTCATTGAAGCAAAAAGTCTGTGCTGAAAATGATTCCTCTGAAAATCAACCATGAATAATAAAAGGAGAAGGTGAGGACTGCAGATGCTGGAGTTACATTGGAGCTGAAAAATGTGTTGCTGGAAAAGCGCAGCAGGTCAGGCAGCATCTAAGGAGCAGGAGAATCGACCTTTCGGGCATAAGCCCTTCTTCCCTCAATCCTGAAGAAGGGGTCATGCCCGAAACATTGATTCTCCTGCTCCTTGGATGCTGCCTGACCTGCTGTGTTTTCTTCGAGGAGAAAGTGAGGTCTGCAGATGCTGGAGATCAAAGTTGAAACTTTATTGCTGGAACAGCACAGCAGGTCAGGCAGCATCCAGGGAACAGGAGATTCGACGTTTCGGGCACAGGCCCTTCTTCAGGAATGGGCCTGTGCCCGAAACGTCGAATCTCCTGTTCCCTGGATGCTGCCTGACCTGCTGTGCTGTTCCAGCAATAAAGTTTCAACTGCTGTGTTTTTCCAGCAACACATGAATAATTACAATGCAACTTTCAAATGGTCTTGAGAAAAGACCATTACTGTTAGAACAATGACAAACTTTAACTTACGCCAACAAAACTACTGTGAAGTCCAACCAGTTCCATGGGTTCCTGAGGTATGAAAACGTATGCAATACAAAGCCTCGGGACAGTACCTTAATAATTACTTCCAATGTATATATTCCTGTAAAGATGAGACTGAACAAACAAATAACATTAAGACAACATCAGAAAAGTAATTTCTCTCCACTATACTTTACTCATTTAAATTAATTGTTTTACATTTTTCTTAAAGGTCTGGCTGCAATTAATATCAGCTGTACATTACAAGAAAGGTTCAGCACTTAGTGATTGTTGAAAAGACCAACAGAAAAACAACTGGATGCAATATGGAGACTTTAGACACAATTAGTAGTTACTATCATAACACAAATGTAAAGGGAAAAATGTACTTTGGTGGATGGAAAGGTAATGTAAAATAAAGAGCAGAAATTGAACAAAGTTTGAATTAAATTACAAACTTTCTTATTTAGTAATTATGCAACTGTTTGCTTAAATAAATCTGAACTATAACTCAGCTCTTTATTTTGTTTTATCATGAAAACCGCCTTTGCCTATCCATGAATATCTGCTATTTTAAAAAAGCCTTCTTCCATATTAGTACCTTAAATGTTCATTATCAATCATATAGTTGGTTAGTGTATTCCCCGATGTTGAACACATCATTCAATTTAGAATGGCTTAGTTTTTATGCTTAGTCAGTTGTCTTAGTAAACTTGAAGTAGATGCAGGACTGGTGTCTATAAATTTCTGGTTATTCAATCAGTACAGAGCAGCTACATAGGCTGCTGTCCCACATTAGGATTTCAGTGTTTGAGTCAGTGGATCTACATAACACTGTAGATTTTTTGTGATTGTGCTTTTCTGATTTTCCAATGTGTCATATTGTCCCATCTCAATATCTGTCTTTGTGTTATTTCCCCTCCGAATAATTCTCTATCACCTTTTACTTTATCCCCTTCAGGTTCCACCTCTTCCCTTACTAAAGTATGAAAAGTTCATGGATCTTATACAACTAGTTGAGATCCATGTCAAGAAAGCACAAGTTGTTAACCAGTGCTCAGTACTACAGTGTTCTAGCCCTGTTTTTGGCCAAAAAGTGTACCCCCACTGGAACCAAGAACTAACTTTTCTTAGCTTGATTTGCTTTCCTACTTCACTCCATGAAAGAGAAAAATGTCCATAGAAACACTAAACATAAATGAACTGCTAGAGACAGAGAGAAAACAGCAAAATAAGTTACCCAAGCTAAATGAATCATTTGATACCATAAAACTGAAGTGACTTCTAATAATCATCTGAGTCTGGCACAATGAAAAACCTTTAAGTCATTCTTAGTTGCCTATTACTTGTTTCTTCCCTTTAAACAAGGCTGTAGAGACAGTAAATGGAATCCTATGCTAATTCTGTTTCTTGCCAGGGTCATTTCATACAAGAGCAGTCAGGTTGTCTCCGGCAGTTGATCCGTGATGATCACAATTAATTAAGGGAAAGTAACTATTTTTATGTGTACTTTCTGGAAATATACAGCAAAGCGCAGAATGGAGATATTACTTAACCTGGCATTGCAAAACACTTTGGGGAAATCTTTCATCTTCACCATTGGGCAATGGAATAATTTGCTCACATTATAAAATGCACCTGATTACCATTCTATTAGCTTCAAAAGATTATGGAGCATACAGAATTATACAGACCTATTCAGGGTAGGAATAGACCATTTAGTCCAACAGGCCCATACTGCTGTTGTGCTCCACAAGAGTCTCCTCTCAGCTTAATTCCTCCCTCCCTATCGATAAATCCCTTTGTCTCTTGCTCCTACATGTTCCTATCTACCTTCCTCTTAAATGCATCTGTGCCTCTGCCCCAACTATTCCCTGTGGTGGTAATTCCACATTCTCACAATTTTCTGTGTAAAGATTATATTGTGAAGAATAAAGGTTACCTCCATTTTTCTTAATATTTCCTCCAAGTTTCAGCATAAATACATTTAACAATTCAGTTCTTGGCTACTTACTGATGAGAAATCATCCCACTAAGTAAAAAAAAGTTATAAATGAATTCACTGCCAGACACTTATTATTCTTTGTAGAAAGGATTATTTTGTAGAATTATCCTGACTCTACAGTCTGCTTTTAGAGAAACACATATTAAAGAAAGGACTTTAATATCCTGTTGTCCTAACTAATGCAATATCACATCAAGACTAAATACTATAACTAAATTACCATTAAGAGACGTACAACTGAATCATACAGAGGTACATATGCTACATAATATATACTGCACATACTCACTCAATAATGGCAAAATTTTTATTCATTGCCAGCAATAACATATTCACAAAGATTGTTCCAATGATTACTAAATTAAAATATGTAATTTCATATTAAGGAAAAGTGATTAGAACGCATTCAAAAACATACACATTTTAAAAAATGTCTTGAAAATGATATTTGTGTTAAAAGACAATTAACCTATTTGCAACAACATTACTTAATTTTCAAGGACAAAGATTAAATCATCAGAGAAAGCAAATGATCCTGAATCTGCTTAGTTGTCTTATGATGACCAAACACTGGTGATATCTGATGTATATTATTATATTTTTATATGTATTATTGGCAGAAATATATGATTAGAACAGTATTTGTATGTTATAATTCTGTGCTCTTAAAGAAACAACAATAAATGCCAATACTTTACACTGTGATAAAGTAAGCAAAATAACATTTCTCTGTCCTAAGGATTTATTGCCATAGATGTCTTAAAGGTAATGCTGTTATAAATGGCAGCTTGAGCATAAACAAGATTATCTAGGATGGAGAATAGTGATATTTGAGATGGAGAATAATGATATTTTCAGGCTATTTGTGGAGACCAATCATCTGTACAATACAGGGAAATCATTCGAGTTTGCTTGTCATAGAGATGTACAGGAAACAGAACTTTCAGTCCAACTCGTCCATGCCGACCAGATATCCTAAATTAATCTAGTCCCATTTGCCAGCATTTGGTCCATATCCCTCTAAACCTTTCCTATTCATATACCCATCCAGATGCCTTTTCAATGTTGTAATTGTACCAGCCTCCACACTTTCTCTGGCAGCTCATTCCATACATGCACTACCCTCTGCATGAACAATTTGCCCCTTAGGTTCCTTTTAAATCTTTCAGCTCTCACTCTAAACCTATGCCTCTAGTTTTGAACTCCAGCACCCCAGGAAAAAAGCCTTGTCGATTTACCCTAACCATGCCCCTCATGATTTTATAAACCTCTAAAAGATCACCCCTCAACCTCCGCAATCCAGGGAAAACAGCCCCAGCTTATTCAACCTCTCCCTATAGCTCAAATCCTCCAGCCCTGGCGACATCCGTGTAAATCTTTTCGGAACTCTTTCAAGTTTCACAACATCCTTCCTGTAGGAGCGAGACCGGAATTGCACACAATATTCCAAAAGTGGACGAGCCAGTGCCCTGTACAGCCACAACTGCCTATAATATATTTTCTGGATATTTAAAAAATCCAGCAACGTGAAGGAAAGGCAAAAGTCATATTCTTAAAACTAGCTGTTTAGAAACATGAAGTAATTTTTCCTGCTTGCAAGAGAAAGAGGCTTTTCTGCAACAGAAGAGTCCTGAGGCACTCTTGAAGAGCCAGTTCTTGAACATATGTGTCTTATTAGGAGAGAAAGAACTAGAAATTGATTCATGCTGGAAGCATTATACAAACTATGCACTGTGATCATTTCAGAGTGGGAACATGTAAATATGTGGCACACCTGATACTGGGCCTTGGCTCTTGTTTATATGAAGTCAGTGGACTGTAAAAGTCCACTGGGCATCATATGGTAACTCACCCACAAAGATAATTTCTATCTCATATCGGGCCTGGTAGAAAATGTAGATGACGGTTGGGAATGAGGGGGGTCGATGATCAGAAAAGGGGAGAAATCACGGAGAGGGAAGAGAGCAAACACTGGTGAGAGTGAAAGATCCTGAGTGGGGGGGGTTGGTAACAGTTTAAGGCACTGCAGTGAAGCAAGAAGGAACACTCCTGTACCTCCACGCTCTACATTCAGGTATGTATATCTTCAAAAACTTTATTTGAACTCCAAATTCAGGCAATTGGATAACCCAGTTTTGCAAACAAAGTCTCAACATTGTATAGGGAAAGGGCCGAATGACTGCTCATATCCATTTCTTGCCTTTCCTCAATATGGTGTATTCTAGCACTGAGTACCTACTTCACTGGATACTCAGGCATTTATTTTGTGCTTGATAAGTATGACAAAGTTATTGAACATTTAGATCACTGCTTTATTATAATGAAGTTTTATTGTACAGAGGCAGAAATGGTGTGATTATTTTGAAATTACACAAGCATTGCAATACAGAATGCCAAATAATTTGAACAAACCACTCTAATGATAAAGGATATTCATGTGTCATAGCACGAAGTGCCACTTTTCTCACTGGATGATTATGTGCAAACAAAAAGAGAGACTTCTGGCAGCTGAAACGAAACAAGTACTGGGCGTTGAATCTTGTGGATAGTACACAGAACGTCTGAAAAGATAAGATAAAAATGTCAACAGCCATACAGCATTGGTCATAGATTGTTGGCACCTGATAAAAAGAATTAAGCAAATGTTTCCGATGTTATATTATAAGTTGTCAGGAGAACCTCCCATCACTGAATTTCTCCCTGAACACGTTTGTAAATCTTTACAATTTATAGTCCATGTACATAATTAAAGCTTCTAGATCCACTGTATGTTCATATTACACGAGAAAGCACATTTTAAAGGGTCATACATGTAACATGTAATTTAAGCTCCACTTAAGCTTCGCTGTTAGAATTCCTTGTACAGTGAGGGACAACCAAGTTACTCAATGTCAGTAAAAAAGTAAGTTATATGACTAAGGTTTATTCTTTAAAAGAACATTGTATTGTGTTTGTTGATTTGTTTTTACAACGGACAATATTATAGTGCAACAGTTACAATTCAAAACTTGTATGTACTTGGGTGAAAGGATTACAGATCAACATCCCTGGGTGTATGGTTTTCAGGGAGGATATAAAATAGGTTAAAATTGTGAGGGGTGAGTATAGCATGATTTGTTAAAAAATAACTATGAGGAGATATAATATATTAAATGAAGCATTAAAATAGGCCATATGGCTTGAGCTCAGAAATGAAAGGCAGCCACACTTCTATGAGTATACTATAGAACCACATAGTGCGGCAGAGTAAGAGAAGCAAATACGGAGGCAAATTTCTGAGCTCAAAACAATAGGATATTGTGGACAACTTCCCAAGTACCAAGGATATAAACATTATGAAAGACACAGCATACACAACATTCTTGAATTGCATTCAAGAAAAGCATTTCAGTCAACGTGTAACAAGCCAAATGAGAGAGGTCATATTTCTAAATTTATTAATTAAGAAATGACATTGGACAGGTGAATAAAGTGGCAGTGGTTGACCTTTTGGAGCTGGTGATCATAGTAAAGTAAGATTTCATGTTGTTATGTAAAGGGAAAGAGATAGAACACGAGCGAAAGTTCTAAATTGGGAAAAGGCAAGCTTTATAAAGCTGACAGATGATTTGGCAAAAATGGTCTGGTTGCAGCTGCATGAATAAAAGTCAGGGGCAAATCAGTGTGAGACATAGAAAAACCAGATTCTCTGGGCATAGTGTAGACATGGCCCCACAAGGGAAAAGGGTAGCATTGCTAAAGCTAGAGTCCATGGTTATCAAGGATCTTTATGACAATCTCAAAAAATAATACTTTTTGAAGCTTAGGGAAGTGAAATACAGGTATAAAGTGAAAAAGAAAATTATGAAAGTAAAAAGAAGATATGAAAAAAGTATTGACTGGTAAAACCAAAGAATATCCAAAAATGTTTTATTAGGACATTAACAACAAGAGAATGACTAAGGGAATTGTTGCACCTAACAGAGATGAACATTACAGCTTGTGCATGAATGTAGAAAATGTGGGCCAGGTTTTAAATGAATACTTTGTTCCAAAGGTGAAGGATGATGGAGGCATCTTAATTAAAGTGGACAAGTGTTAACTATTAGATAGAAAAATTATAAGAAGAGACCTTAATATTGTAGGATAACTGACCAGGGTGGGATGAATTGCATTGTAGTCTGTTCAAAGGAGGCCAGGGAAAATATCAGATGCTCTGAGGATCATTTCTCAATCCTCACTAGATATAGGTAAGTTGCCAAAGGATTGGAGTTCCATGAATATGTACTTTTATTCTAAATGGGTGCAGCCAAATAGTTACAGGCAAGTCCGTCTAACCTCAGTGGTAGGTAAATTACTGGAATCAAGTACTGAAAGAATGAATTAGTTCTTACATGGAGAGGCACCAATTAATAAAGAATAATTTGTAACGTATTATTAAGGTCATGTCTTATTCACTTCATTGAATTTTTTGAGGAAGTAACAGAAAGACTGATGAAAGTAGTGCACTGGATGTTGTCTACATGGATTTAGCAAGACATTTCTTCAGGTTGTACATGGCACACTGTTAAGGAGAAGTAAAACTCATGGGACATAGGGAGTGTGGTGAGCTGAATCCAGAATAGGTTGAATGACATGTAACAAAGTGATATGGTTGACAAACATATTGCAAATCAAAGTGGTTTCTACTGGTCCACAGGGTTCAGTTTTGAATCACTTGCTTTTGTGTTATAGATTATTATGTTTGACTTCAAAGTGAGAGGCATGATTGGGAAATTTATAGAAGACACAGACATTTATTGAGTAATTATTAGTGAAGGACGTAACTGAAGAAAGATAACAATGGTTTAGTTAGTGGGTTGAAAAGTGGCAAATGGAGTACAATCTGGAGAAGAGTGAATATTTACATCTGGAGACGGCAAACCAAGCTAATGAGAGGGGATTGAGACAGGTAGAGGAAAATCCTTGGCGATCATGTCTACAGGTCCCTGAAAGTGTCAGTACAGATAAATGAGGTGGTAAAAGTGGCACCTGGGATGTTTTCCTTCTTTGGACAAAGTATTGAATACAAGAACAGGGTTGTAAAGCTGGAAGTATATATGGCACTGGTAAGGAGACAGCTAGTGTTTCATTTAAGGTTCTGGTGACAACATTACAAGAATAACATAATTCCTCTAGAAAGAGTTCTAAGGAGAATGTTGCCAGTATAAGGAAAGTTGCAAGTATAAGGAAAAATTAGATTGGCTTAGATTGTATTCCTTGGAACACAGAAACTGATGGGTTGACCTAATGAAGGTGTACAAAATCGGGGGGAGCACAGTGTGGGGAAAGGGAGTTGGATAGCATGGTCTGGTCAGGGAAAATCTGTTTCTCCTAGCAGAAGGTCAGTTAATGAGGGGACACAGAATGAATACTTCACTCTCAGTTAATTTCTAAAGTTGTAGATAAATGACATAACAAAAAACATGGCCATGAACCCTGCATCATTCAGGATCAGTAGAACATACAATTTTAGTTTGTGTAACATTGAGGCAGGACTGCAGCAAACATCTGGAAGAGTGAGTGCATAATTCTTGAAGTTATTTCAGAAATAATTAGATGGCACAATGGGAAACTATAGAGTCTTTCTGCATAGATTATTCAAACAAATGATTATCATCTATAATTATCTGGTGATTAAATTATCACCAATCCATCAGGGAAGATTTATTAAGTCCAGTAAAAATCTCACAATGATGGTACAATAATATACAGCATGCATGACAGTCTTGGCATAATGACTGTAGATGAGAGGGTGACAATGTTTTTGGATTAATATTCAATTGAACATCAATAATAACTTCAATATAACATTATCAATAACATTAATAATGGAGCAGTGAGAAAAATACTTTAGTAATTCAATAGTATATAACAACTGCATTCAAATTACATTTTTCTAACAGGCTTTTTAAAAAAAATCATTTGTGGGCTATGGGCTTCCCTGGCTGGCCAGCATTTATTGCTCATCCCTACTTGCCCTTGAGAGGGTGGTGGTGAGCTGCCTTCTTGAATTGCAGCAGTCCACTTGCTGTGGGTTGATCAATAATGCCATTAGGGAGGGAATTCCAGGATTTTGACCCAGTGACAATGAAGGAACAGCAATATATTTTCAAATCAGGATGATGAGTGGTTTGGAGGGGAACTTGAAAGTGGTGGTGCATGTATCTGCTGCTCTTGTCCTTCCAAATGAAGTGGTCATGGGTTTGGAAGATGCTATCTGAGGACCTACAGTGAATTTCTGCAGTGCATCTGGAAAATAGTATGCACTGCTAATACTGAGCATTGGCGGTGGAAGGATTGGATGCTTGTGGATGTGGTGCACAAGCTTTGCCCTGGATAGTGTAAAGTTTGTTGAGTGTTGGAGCTGCACTCATCCAAGCAAGTGGGGAGTGTTCCATCACACTCCTGACTTGTGTGCCTTCTAGATGGTGAATAGGCTTTGGGACATCAGGAGGTGAGTTACTTGCTGCAGTATTCCTAGCCTCTGACCTGCTTTTATAGCCACTGTATTTATATGGCGAGTCCAGTTGAGTTTTGGTCAATTATAATCCCCCGGGAATAATGCTAATGGAGGATTCAGTGATGGTAACAACATCAAATGTCAAGACACATAAGATAGATGCTTATTGGTGATGGTCATAGTCTGACAAATGATATCACCGTTTTGTCAGCTCAAGTCTGGATATTGCCCAGATCTTGTTGCATTTGAACATGGACAGCTTCGGTATCTGAGGAGTTGCAAATGGTGCTGAACACTATGTAATCATTGGCGAATATCCTCACCTCTGACCTTATGATGGAGGGAAGGTCACTAATGAAGCAGCTGAAGATGGTTGGGGAACTCCTGCAGAGATGTCCTAGAGCTGAGATGACTGACCTCTAACAACCACAACCATCTTCTTATGCACTAGATATGATTCCAACCATTGGGGAGTTGCCCCCACAAATACCCATTGATTCCAGTTTTGCTAGGACCCCTTGAAGCCACACTCAATCAAATACAGCCTTGATGTTAAGGGCTGTAACTCTCACCTCACTCTGGAATTCAGCTCTTTTGTCCATGTTTGAACCAAGTCTGAAATGAGGTCAGGACCTGAGTGGCCCTCATGGAACACAGACTTGGTGTCATATTTTTGATCACAATTGGTTTTATAAAATCATCAGTCCTGAAATTCAGTCATACTTGTCAGCAGAGATGTACCAGATATAACAACGGTATCCAATTGTTTGAAATAATATCTCCATTCTACAATAGCTAAGCAAAGCCACACCTAAAGAGAATGGACATTGACTCATTAATCATGCATGAGAATAGTTGAGGAGTTGTTGGTGCAAAATGAAGCAGATGCTAGAAACCTGAAATAACAAATAGAAAATACCGAAAATATTCAGCAAGTCCAGCAGCATCTGTGAAAAGAAAGTCATGAATTAGTGATGAGAATTTACTATTGTCTCAGGAGATGGGCTGGGAGACAATGTGGGTCATAAAGTGGAGATGAAAATGTTGGGTGGAGATGGACTCCTTTGCCTTTCAGACTCACCAGTTAAATTAAGAGCAGGAAGATGGAGGGCGATCATCTCACCAGGAGACCAAAGTGCCCCTTAAGTAGCTACTTAAGGACTTGATCTTACCATTGGTGTTGTTCCACCAGTGGCGGGTGAGAACAATGCTATGTGGATGAGCTATGTGAATCATGGCAGGTATGCCTATGGCCTGTTGTGGGTGTCATTCATTCTTGGCCATTCTGAGCCTAACGAAGGATCCAACCAGAAATAACAGACAAATCCTTAGGAATCCACACCTCTGCTGTTGACACCAAACCTCCTCCATTCCCCTTTGCTGACTGGATCGGCTGACTGGCTGAAGATAAAGAATGGGGATAAAGGGGTGTTTTTTCAGGATAGCAGCTAATGACTAATGGGAGTCCATGGAGGTCAGTGTTGGGACCACAACGATTCATGCTAAACGTTAACGATCTGGACAAAGGAACTGAGGGCAATGTTGCCACTTTTCCAGATGGCACAAAGATAGCTCGAGGGACAGGTAGTGGTGAGGAAATGGGGAGGCTGCAGAAGGACTTGGATAGACTAGGACAGTGGGTAAAGAAGTGACAGATAGAATACAATGTGGGAAAATGTGAGGTTATCAACTTTGGTGGGAAGAATAGAGGCATAGAATATTTATTTAAATGGGGAAAGACTTCAGAAATCTAAGGTGCAAAGGCATTTGGGAGTCCTTTTCTCTTAAGGTTCAGTTAGCAGTTAGGAAGGCAAATGCAATGTTAGCATTAATTTCAACAGGGTAGAACACAGAAGAAGGAATGTACTGCTAAGGCTACATAAAGCTGTGGTCAGCTCCGAAGGAAGGACTTGCAGGCTTTGGCGGAGTTCCATAGGGGATTTACAAGAATGATCCCAAGGTTTAATGGCTTGTCATGTAAGGAGCGGTTGAGGACTCTGATCTACACTCGATGAGGTTTAGAAACTTCTCATTGAAACTTACGGAATACTGAGAGTCCTTGATAGATTGGACATGGAGAAGATGTTTCCATAGGAGGAGAGAATAGGGCCCAAGGGAACAGCCTCAGAGGGAAAAGACTACCCTTTAGAACTAAGATGATGAGGAATTTCTTTAGCCAGAGGATGGTGAATCTGTGGAACCCATTGCTGTGAAAGCCAGCTTATTGAATGTACTTAAGACAGAGATATATAGGTTCTTGATTAGTTAGGAAATCTAAGGTTATTGGGACAATGGGTTTAAGAAACATGTTAGCTATGATCGAATGGCAAAGCAGACTTGATGGGTGGAGTTACCTAATTCTGCTCCTATCATTTATGGTTTTATGAACAATGTTAGCAGATTATACCAACTTTGGGATTGGCAACCATTCTTATCCTCTTCCTGGCTAGGGAAGATACTTGGTTGTTAAAATTTTCAATGTGCTTGACCTTTGCTTCAGATCATTGAAACCTCATTAATGGAAGCTCCTATTTCCTAGTCATGTCCACTTTTTGCATTGTGCTATCCACTCAGTGCATCAAATCTGATCAACAACACTTGTAACTTCCTCACGCATTTAGCCACACTTGTGTTTTAAACATCCTTTCACAAAGAGACAAGTTTGCACAGATTCAGCTAGTCTGAAGCGACCAGTCCAGACTTTGCATAACCTCATGGCATCATTCTGTTGGATTTACTATTCTGATAGCACGAATGGCTGACAGCTTCAATACATTCCAATTTAGAGCTATTCACACTTTACTTATTACAATTTCTGTTTATCTCATCGCTGTTCTCATCATTCACTGGATACCTATCTATTCTATTTTGCTGCAAAATAGAAATAATGTAATAATTATTTAACACTTCTGTGTATTCCGATTATTACTTGGGATATTATCAATGGAGTCAAGATGGAAGAAATCAGCTCAGTGCATCAGGAGCAGGCTGAAATATTAGAGCTATCAGGACAGTCCTGAATTGAATCATGGGAAGGAGCTGGAAGGGGGTGAATTGGGATTGGGGGTTATGAAGTTGGAGGTGTGGAGCGAAAATCTCCTGAGATCAGTAACAATATTAGCAATATTGGGAATATTAGCTTGATTTTCAGTGATTGGACCACAGTCCGAGGGGAGGCCAGAGGAAGAGCCAGACAGTCAATATTGGACCTCCGTTAGGTTGACAAACTAACAACAACTCCACTCTTGTCAGCAGATTTGATAACAAAGTTAGTTTGACTATTAGAGAATAGAGTGCTACAATTTCAGAGGGAGATAGGTTAAAATGAGAGGGGGCGCAGGGAAATTGAGATGGCAAATGCCACAGTAGTGGTTTTCACTAAAGAAGGAAAGAGACTAGAAGAAAGGTTTAGCTGGAGGGAGAATTTTGAAAAGGGGTGATATGATTGACTAGGTGGGTGGGGGAAGCCCCTTATTAAATAAGTGGGCATGGTGGCTAAGGATGTGGAAAATATTTCAGCATCATGTCAAGCTCAAAATTCATTGATATTAACGAAGGTGAGGTTTATCATTCAGGATCAGTGAGGGGAAGGTCCAAGTCTATAATGAACATATGTCAAGGGTTAGATTGGAAAAAGAAATAGAGTCACAGGAAAGTGAAAGGGAAGAAGTACAATACAGAAAATAAATTCACTAATCAAAATAGGAATCTGCTACGCATAGAATTATGTTGTGAATATATTGGAAAGGGACATAGAAAGACGGTTTCTCATGAATGAATGGGCAGCTCTCTTCACACAATTTAGAAGAACATTAACCAGGCATGGTTAGAATGTGCTGACACAACTGTACCACATCAGGAGGTAATAATTAAATATATAGAAACATACAGACATTTGAGCTCCCTGAGGATTTCAAATTTAGTCTTGCTCTAATTAGTGCAAATAGTTAAAGATGAAATGCTTTTAATGTCCTGGGGCGAGTTCTAGGTTTGTAATGTATATTATTATAGTTGGCGCTTAAAGATCATTCACACTGCATTTAATTTTGTTTTTAATATCTCATTGACATGATTTAATAATAAGTATTAACCAGATGTTTCAAGAATGTTAACTGGTTCTCAAACATGTATTAGAGGGAAAAAATGTTTGGCAATACTCAATGAGATCTCCTCCTAAGGACAATAGAGATATATGATTTTATTTGACACAAACCTAACATCTAACCAGAATGAATTTATATTTGTAACATACTTTTTCATCATTGCCAATGCATTTAAATGCACTCAAGATCAGCAATTGTTTGCATTTATTAAACACTGTTTGGGAAAATACTTCAGGCTGCTTTACAGGAATGTTGTCAAACAAAATTCGATACTGAAGCAAATATAGAAAGATTTTATGATCACCTAACATTTCAAGTGTTTTAAAGCCAATTCAGTAAACTTAAAGTGTAGTAATTGTTGCAATATAGAAGAAATTAAAGTCAATTTGCACGCAGGAAATTCCCATAACAGCAATGTAATAATGATAAGATGATTTATTTTTAGTGATGGTGATTGAGGGACATATATATGCTAGGGCACTAGAGATCACTCCTGGCGCTTCTTCCTCTTAAAATCATGCACCTTAGTACTTAACATTTTAACTTTGGGAAAAAGACTCTAACTATCCACCATTTTCATGATTTTCATACCTTTATATATTTCTACCAGGATATTCCTCAGCCTCTGATGCTCTAGCGAAATCAATCCAAGTTTGGGAAACCTCTTCTTATGGCTAATATACTCCAATCAAGCCAAATTCCTGATAAACCTGTTGTTTACCCTCTCCAAAGCCTCCACATCCTTTCAGTAGTCTGGTAGCAAGAACTGCACAAAATAAACTAAATGTGGCCTAACTAAAGTTTAATACAGCTGCAACATGACTTGCCAACTTTTATATTCAATGCCCTGACCAATGAAGGCAAGCATGCCATATGCATCTTTCCCATCTTATTCGCTTATTTTACCACTTTCAGGGAACTATGATCACTCTCTATGTCATTGTACGTATGGTGCTGTATATATACACTGTGTACTTTCCTTTGGCATTGACCTTCCAAAATGCATAACCTCACACTTGTCTGGGTTAACCTCCATCTGCCATTTCATCACCCAATTTTCCAACCAATCTGTATCCTGCTGTATCTTTTCATAATCTTCTTCACTATCCACAATGCCTCCAATTTTCATTGTTACAAACTTACTAAAACAGGCCACTTACATTTAGATATTGCAAACAACAGAGGTCCCAACACTGATCCTTCCTGTCAGAAAAAACACCTCTCCACAACTACCTTCTGTCATCTATGGCCAAGCCAATTTTGACCACTTTAGCAACTTATTGTGGATCCCATCTGACTTAATCTTCTGGATGAGCCTATCAGCAAGGACCTTCTTAAATGCTCTAGTAAAGTCCATGTAGACAACTTTCGCAGCCCTATCCTCATCAATCATCTTCATCACTTCCTCAACAAAGATTGCAATCAAATTTGTGAGGCAACACCTTCTCCACACAAAGCTGTGCTGACTATCCCAAATAAGTCCACTCTTTTCCAAATGTGAGTAGATTTTGTATCTGAATCTTTTCCAATAATTTCCTACCACTGATGTAAGGCTCACCTGCCTGTAATTTCCTGGATTGTCCCTGTTGCCCTTCTTAATCAAAGGAATCTCCAGTTGTCTGGGACCTTGTCTGTAGTTAAAGAGGATACAAAGATCTTTGTCAAGGCCTCAGCCATCTCCTGCCTTGCCTTCCTCAGTATCTTGGGTAAGTCCCATCGGGCCCTGATTTGATTTAATTTGATTTTTTGTAGTCATATATCTAAATACAGTAAAAAGCTTTGTTTTGCAAGCAGTACTGGCAGATCATAGCAAACAAGGACGTAGAAATCAAAGCGTGCTTAGACAGAGTGAGGCATACAGGTTACACTGTGTAGGAGGTGCACAAAGCAAGATCAACACTAACAAGATCAGCATTATTTGAAGTTAGAGAGTTTATTCATCAGTCTAATAAGGGCAGGGAAGAAGCTGTTCTTGAATCAGTTGGTGAATGTGTTTAAGCTTCTGTATCTTCTGCCTGATGGAAGAGGTTGTAGGAGAGTATTACTGAAGTGGGAGGGGTCTTTGATGAAGTTGGCAACCTTTCCACGGCAACTGGAAGTATAAATTGAGTGCATGAATGGGATCTTCCATAGTTTCTCATGGTCCTGGGTAGAGCAGTTGCCATACCAGGCCATTATGCACTCGGACAGTGTGCTTTCTAGGTGCATCTGTAAAAGTTAGTGAGGGTCCTTACGGACATGCTAAATTTCCTAAGCCGCCTGAAGAAGAAGATGTGCAGTTGTATCTTCTTGACCATGGCATCTATGTGGGAAGTCCAGGACAGGTTGTCAGTTATCATCACTCCTGGGAATTTGACACTCTCAATCCTCTCAACCTCCGCTCCACTGATGTAGATAGGAGCGTACCCACCTCCTTTTTTCTTGAAGTCAACGATTAGTTCTTTTGTTTTGCCGACATTGAGAGAGAGGCTGTTATCAGTGCACTATGGCACCAAGTAATCTATCTCCTTCCTGTATCCTAATTCATCATTGTTTGATATCTGTCCTACCACAGTGGTGTCATCAGCGAACTTGTAGATGGCATTCATTTCGAATTTGGCTACACAGCCATGGGCGTACAGAGAGTACTGTAGGGGACTGAGAACACATCCTTGGGGGACTCCAATGTTGAGGATTATTATGCAGTTGTCTATCTTCACTGTTTGCGGTCTGTGGATCAGAAAGCTGAGGATCCAATTGCAGAGGGCGGAGGTGACACCAAGGTCTTGGAGTTTTGAGACTAATCTGGAGGGGATACTTGAAGATGAAGCTGTGGTTGATGAGTAAGAGTCTGACATAGGTGTCCTTGTTGTCCAGATGTCCCAGGAATGAGTGTAGGGCTTCTGCTATGGACCTGTTTGCCAGTAGGCAAATCGTAGGGGATCAAGGAAGACTGCGAGGCTCAAGTTGATGTGGGTCATGACGAGCCTCTTGATGCACTTCATGATTCTGGAGGTCAGAGCCACTGGGCGATAGTCACTAAGGCATGTTGCATTTTTTTCTTTGATAACGGATGATGGTCATCTTCTTGAAGCAGGTAGGGACTTCAGCTTGTGGGAGGGAGAGGTTGAACATGTTGGTGAATACTTCCGCCAGCTGGTCTGCACAGGATCTAAGTGCAAAACCAGGGTTCTAAGTCTGGGCCCATTGCTTTCCTTGGGTAGACTCCCATGATCTGATATCTGCAGCACTGACGGAGGGAACAGGCGCATCTGGAGCTGTCGGGGCAGTTGACACAGTACTGCTGGTGTTCTGCTTGAGCTGAGCATAGAAAGCATCGAGCGCATCAGGGAGGGCTGTGTTTTTGGAGAAAACCCTGGTGACTGATCTAAATGTTTTTCAAGATACCTGACAGTTTCTCAGTCTTGATATCAACATTCCCTAGAATATTAACATATCCCTCCCTAATCTTATTATCATCGATGTCCTTCTCCTTGATGAATGATGCAAAGTACTCATTAAAGAACTCACCCATTTCTTCTGGCTCCACACACATATTCACTCCTTTGTCCTTGAGTGGACATACCCTACTATACTTATAGTATTGCTCCTATTATACATATGAAATGATTTGGAATTTTCCTTAATCCTATTTGCCAAGAACATTTCATGGTCCCTTGTTTAAATTCTATTCTGCCTCCTTTATATTTCTCAAGCGTTTTGACTGATTATAGTTTCCTAAACCTTACATATGCTTCCTTTTCCTTTTTGACTAAACTTTCAATATCTCTTGTCATCCAGGGTTCCCAAATTTTACCATGCTTATCTTTTATCTTCACAGGACATACTGGTCCTGAACTCTGATAAGCTGGTCTTGAAAAGATTCTCACTTGTCAAGTGTGGATTAACCCTGAAACAACCACTCCAGTTTAATTTCTTAGGTTTTTGCCTAATGCTGTTGTATTAGCCTTCCTCCAATTTAACACTTTAACTTGGAGTGCCAGTCTTATCCTTATCCATGACTATTTTAAAACTTACAGAATTATAGTCACTATTCCCAAAATGCTCCCCCATTGAAATTTCGATCATCTGGTCAGGTTCATTCGCCAACCCCAGGTCCAGTACGGCCAATTCTCTCATTGGACATTCTACATATTGTTTCAAAAAACCCTCCTTGATGCAGCTAACAAATTCTGCCCCATGTAAGCCCCGGGAACTAAGGGAAGTTATAATTACCCGCTACAACAATTCTGTTATTTTTACATATTTTCATCGTCTGCCAACACATTCTGTTCTTCTATCTCCCGTTGGCTGTTTGGAGGCCTGTAGTGTATAATCTCATCATAATGATTGTACCTGCCATAAAGCTGGGTTGTACTGACCTCACTGGCTGAGCCCCCCAGGGTGGCCGAGGTGCAGTTGTGACATTCTCCTTAATCAGTAATGCAAGTCCTCCACCCATTTATATCCCTTTCTATCATGCCTGAAGCAATTAAACCCTGGAATATTGCACTGCCAGTCTTGCCCTTCTCTCAGCCAAGCTTCTGTAATGGCTACAATGGCAGTAAATTGCCAATCCAGGCTCTAAGCTCATCTGACTTACCTGTTTTACATTTTATATTAAAATAAATCATGTCAGACTGCCAGTCCTGCCGTGTTCATTAATCATGCCCTACCTGTTCTTCCCTTTAGATTTGCTTGATCAAACTCTGTGTTCTCCTCAATCACTTCACTATAAAACCTCTTGTAGAAGGAACAGCATGACCTTGGGAGTTGTGTAGTTCCAAGGGTGTTTCAATTGCTTTTGAAACAATGTCTGAATCAGTAATCTGTAGTCTGCTCTTAAAATGTAGCACTGGATGTCTGACATCACTAAAGTTTTGTGCAAAGTATAATGGTATGAATAATATCTTTATAGTTATCTTTAATGTAACCCTGAAGGAATAATTTACAACATATACCTTACAGATGTTTATCCAGTGCACTGAAATGTTAATAGATTTGGGAAAATAGTTGTATAAAGTAATGGTTCTGAAAGAGTTAATGTTGAAGTTGAATTAGCTCCACCCAATGGTGATGATGACATCCAGGCTTTAGGTGGAGACAGGGAGCTTTACACTTTGTAAGGAGCACATGTTTTCAGTACAGCTCCCACAAGTCCTTTGTAACTATGTCTGACTAGCAATGTAAACTATCCTTTTTTGCTTTCGTGCAATAAATAACAATAAACCACCTTGTTACTGAGACAAGTCCCTCTTGGACCATAAGATATAGGAGTAGAATTAGGCCATGCAGCCCATTAAGTCTGCTCCATGTTTTGCTCATGACTGATATGTTTCTCAACCCCGTTCTCCTGCTTTCTCCCAGTAACCTTTGATTACCTTACTATTTAAAAACCTATTCAGTTCTGTCTTAAATACGCTCAATGACTTGGCCTCCATGACCTTCTGTGGCAATGAGTTCCACAGGTTAACTACACTCTGGTGAAAGGATGTTCTGCTTATTTCAAGAAGGATGCTCCCTTCAATATGAGGGGCTGCCTCTTCAGACTCACCATGGATCTACCCTACTGCATTGATAATGAAGCAGGCCCTCCATACATCATAAACAAAGGAAGGTTTGTTGTCATGGATTACCTCAATCAACCTTCACTCTATGCCACATAACATCAGAGGGGTTAGCTACAACAAGGTTCCAGCAGTGGCAATCAGGACAATACAACAGCAGTGACCTTCGCACACATTGGAGACAAACTGAAATATTGCAAATTGGGCGTCTTGCATTTTTTAAACAATGAACAGCACCAAGCAGCCACTCAGCTTGACTGACCCATGCTAATGCTTATGCTGCACATGAGTATCCTGCCCCTTCTCTTCCTCTCTCATGATTATCTTGTTTTGCCTTCAATGTATCTATGCTTCATTATTTCATTACTCCTTGTGGTAGCAAGATCCAAATTCTAATCAATACTTTTCTATTATTTTTGTTCTTAATTGTGGTTTGAAGTTAATGCTGTCCTTAAAACCTATTATTTTTTGCTTCTCATATTTTATGGATCTATTGCATCACTTGCCTGCTTTTGTACTTGATGCTAATTTGGTCAAATGATTCATGTCACTCAGCATTGACTGCAGCCTACAAATTTCCCTTCATGACACTGACATCAGGAAGGGTTTGACACCAGAGCTTGAAATGGTCACATGAAATATCACAGAAGCCCATATAGTAATCTTCGCATTTTATTTGGCCCCTGTGGATGTCTGGAGCTGCTTCTGAGAAATAGATTCTTGATTACTAAAGTCTGCCAGACAATTTTTCTGGCAATCTTTCTGATCATAGAGAACCCTCATGGTTTCAAAACCAGAATTATAGCAAGAGACTGCTGAAACCTCAAGGCATTTTTGCATCATTGGAATGGAAATTGCAGTTTCAGCCTGCCGACGTAATTCCTGCTCTTGATTAGGTAGTTCTGATGTTCAACTGAAATTTGGCCAGGGGCCTCATTTAAATTGAACTCGAAAGCTGCAGACATGTGCTGGGCATTCTATTCCTTTAAAGATAAACGTTGATGCTTTGTTTCTGTTTTAAAAAAAGATTTGTTAACTGTGATGTGAAGGAGCCAATATTGGACTAGTGTGGACAAAGTTAAAAATCACACAACACCGGGTTATAGTCCAACAGGTTTATTTAGAAGTACTAGCTTTCAGAGTGTTGCTCCTCAATCAGATAGCTAGTGGAGCAGGACCATAAGACACAGAACTTATAGCAAAAGATTATAGTATCATGTAACTGAAATGATATATTAAACAATATACCAATATATCATTTCAGTTGCATGACAGTGTAATCTTTTGCTATAAATTCTATGTCTTATGGTCCTGCTCTACAGTTACCTGATGAAGAAACAGCGATCCAAAAGCTAGTGCTTCCAAATAAACCTCTTGGACTGTAACCCGGTGTTGTGTGATTTTTAACTTTGTCCACCCTAGTCCAACATAGCTTGATTTCTCAATAATCCCTCTACATTAGAACTCACTCTGACCTAGCTACCTTAGGCTCAATGTGAACTTGCACACTGAACTCTATTTGACCCATTTTTGCTTGCTCAGTTAATCTATCCATGCCCTTTTGAAGTTCACTGCTGCCATCTAAACCATTTACTCTACCATCTACCTTGATGCCACCAGCAAAAATAGACCTTAGGCTGAATCTTATGTAAAGTCGGCCAAGTTTCATGAGGGAGTTTTCTCCCTGCATGTTTTCTTTCAGTATTTTTCCAAACACACCTCATTACATGTGCACCACATCCCAATGGTGTCCTGCTCATTATAGTGTTCCACTCATCACAGATGGAAGTAGTAGCACTATCATTAAAGCCCTGGTTAGACGCTCATTTACTTTGATATTTGTTAAAAACACTGTGCTGCCTGGTATCACATTGCTCATGTTTGTTCAGAACAGCACATGTATTGCCTTCGACAGTCTATGTTGAATACCTTTATGGTTGATATGGATGTACTTCAGCATCTCCTTTCTGATCTCCTTGGGATAGTGATTCTAGTTCTGTTGTACAAGATGTCATTTGGGCTAGCACTTCATCTCTGTAATGCCCAAAGCTGTTGGAGAGTAACTGTCGAGTCCTTGATACTTTCAGGCCATCCTTTCATCACTACATCCAGCAGCACTAGGAAAATTGCATCTTGTTGGGCAGTTCACTTCATTTGAGCAAGATGTAATATCACTACTGGATTGATGACTTCTAGAGCACGTCAAGCTGTTGTTTCTTATAGAATCTGGAAGAATTCATACTCTCAACTTGCTTTTTGTTTCATCACCTTAGCAATGTCCATCTGTTTCCCTTGCTTAAATGCCACAGACAAAATTATATCTCTGCAAATGAAGTAACATTCTTTGCAGATTCTTTGCAGTAGAGAGAAGTGGATTCAGGAAGATGCCTTCAAGTTGGACTCCAATGTCACTTTGTTGTTCCCAAATAGTCATTGACTAAAATACTCACAAGTAAATGCAATAGCCATGCACTTTTCTTCAATCTCAGCACTGCATCATTCATTTTATGCAAGCACCCGGAATGCAAAAGTAATTGGTTTTTTGTTGCATAAGCGTTGCTCCAACCACTGCCTCACTGACATCAAACTGCAACATAAATTCATCATTGACATTGTCGTACCTCGGCATTGGTGTTATTGCCATGAGCTTGAATCTTGTCAAAGCTTTTTTGTGTTCTGTGTCCTTGCACAGATTACGAATACCTTAGTAAAGAGCTTGCATAGTGCTTCTGATGTGGGGGACAAATTAGGCAAGAACTTAGAAAGTAATTGCCTTTCTCAACGACAACTAGGGATGGACCATAAAAGTTGACCCAGCCAGTGACACCTACATCCCACAAATGAATACAACCATTTCACAAATCTAACAGATCATTGCACTGCTTCACATTTTTTGGTTGCTGCATCTCTGATGTAGTTCCCCCTTATTAGGATCTGAGCAAAGTCCGTTTGTTGTCAATCGTTGACCTAGGTTCTTGATTTCAGGCATCTTCAATTGTATTTTTTTCTCGTTCAGCTTCAGGGTCACCTGGTGTGCTCTCTCTAGCAGTCATGCTAGTTTCTGAACACGATCTGCAAAAGTTTCTTCAATATATGTCCACATCCATGGACCAGCAGAACATCCACAATAGCTCCACTCTGGGTAGATCACTGACTATCTCATACTGTCTGTGTTGATACATTATCAAAGAAATGGAAATACTATGTTTTTTTTCAAACATCTGTATCTCTTAATGAATGGCATCTAGAATGTAGTTAAAAAAACTTCTGCTTGCATCCAGATTCAAAAATCATCCTTTATATTCAGACAAGTGAAGATTGTTCTCTTGCAAGTACTGACAAAATATTAAATGGTTGGCAAGGGATAGTGAAATTCTTTCAAAGTTCAGTACATCTATCAAAGAACAAAGAACAAAGAACAGTAATGCTCCGGAACAGGTGTTCGACCCACCAAGCCTGTGCCAACACATTATGTTTTTTATATAAACTAAAATGCGTCTGCCTCCACGTGGACTGTATCCCTCTATTCCCCACCTGTTTTTATTCATTTGTGGGACGTGGATGTCGCTGACTGGCCAGCATTTATTGCTGTTCCTGGTTGCATTTGCAAAGGTGGTGGCAAGCTGCTTTATTGAACCATTGCATTCCATGTAGAGGGAATTTCAGGATTTTAACCCAGCAACAGTGAAAGAACAGCAATATATTTTCAGGATGGTGAGTGGCTTGCAAGGGAACTTGTAGGTTATGGTGTTCCCATGTATCTGCTGCCCTTGTCCTTCTAGATGGAAGTAGTGGTGGGTTTGAAAGAGACTGTCTGAGAACTTTTGGTGAATTTCTGCAGTGCATCTTCTAGATAGCACACCTTTCTGCTACTGAGCATTGATGGTGGAGGGAGTAGATATCTGTAGATGTGGTGCCAATCAAGCAGGCTGCTTTGTCCTAGATGGTGTCCAGCTTCATGAGTGTTTTAGAGCTTCACTCAACCAAGAAAGTGGGAAATATTCATTGCACTTTGGAAGATGGACAGCCTTTGGGAAATCAGGAGGTGAATTACTCCATGCAGTACTCAGAGCATCTGATCTGCTTTTGTAACCATTGCGTTTATGTGGCATGCCCAGTTGAATTTCTGGTCAATAGTAATGCCAAGGATATGATAGTGAGGGTTTCATTTATGTTGACTCAATTGAACATCAAGGGATAGTAGCTAGATTGTCTCTAATTGGAGATTGTCATTTCTTAGCACTTGGGTGGCATGAATGTTACATACCATTTGTCAGCCCAAGTCTGGATATTGCCCAGTTCTTGCTACAGTTGAACATGGACAGTACCTGAATGGTACTGACCATTGTGCAATCATCAGTGAACATCCCCATTTCTGACCTTATGATGGAGGGAAAGTCATGATGAAGCAGCTGAAGATGGTTACACACAGGACACTACCCTGAAGAAGTCCTGTAGAGATGTCCTGGAGCTGAGATGACTAACCTGCAACAGCCATGACCATCTTCCTGTCCGTCAGGTATGATTCTTAGCAGCTCAGAGTTTGACCCCTGATACCCATTGATTCCAATTTTGCTTTGGCTTCTTGATGCCACACCTCAGTTGAATGCGGCCTTGATGTCAAGGGCCATCACTCCCACCATGGCTCCTTTGTCCATGTTTGAACTAAGGCTGTAAGTTCAGGAGCTGAGTGCCCCTGGTAGAACCCAAATTGATGTCACTGAGCAGGTTATTGCTGAGTAGGTGCTGCTTGATAGCACTGATGATGACACCTTCCATCACTTTACTGATGATCAAGAGTAAACTGATGGGGCGGTAATTGGTTGGGTTAGATTTGTGTTGCCTTTTCTTGTGTACAGGACGTACCCGAGCAATTTTCCACATTGTCAGATAGATGACAGCATTGTAACTGTTCTGGAATAGCATGGGTAGGGGAGCAACAGATTCTGCAGCACAATTCTTCATCACTATTGCCGGAATGTTGTCACGTCCCATCTTTGCAGTATTCAGTGTCTCTAACCATTTCTTGAAACCACATGGAGTGAATTGAATTGGCTGAAGACTGACATCTGTGATGCTGGAGACCTCTGGGGGAGGCCAAGATGGATCATCCAGTGGGCACCTCAGGCTGAAGATTGCTGTAAATACTTCAGCCTTGTCTTTTGCACCGATGTGTTGAGCTCTTCCATCATTGAGGATGGGGATATTTGTGGACTCTCCTCCTCCACTGAGTCGTTTAATTGTGCAACATTATTCACTAGATGTGGCAGGACTGCAGAGCTTAGATATCATCTGTTGTTTGGAGGTTATCTATAGTCTGTCTATAACTTGCTGCTTAGCTGTCCAGTTTGGTAACTTCACGAGGTTAACTGTTCATTTTTGGGTATGCTTGGTGCTATTCCTGGCATGCTCTCTCCATTGAACCAGGGTTGATCCCCTGGCTTGATGGTAATGGCTGACTGAGGGATATGCTGTACCATGAGGTTACAGGTTGTGCTGGAGTACAATTTTGCTGCTGTTGATGGCCCACCGTGCCTTGTGGATGCCCAGTCGTGAGTTGCTAAATCTGTTCAAAATCTGTCCGATTTAGCACGATGATAGTCCCATACAACACAGGGCAGGTTATTTTCAATGCAAAGGCAGGACTTCTTCTCCACAAGGACTCATGGTGATCACTCTTACCGATACCATCATGGACAAATGTATCTGCAGCTAGCAGATTGGTAAGGATGAGGTCAAGTCTGTTTTTCCCTTTTGTTAGTTCCCTCACCACCCACTGCTTACCCTGTGTAGTAGTTATTTCCTTGAGGACCCGACCAGCTCGATCAGTGGTACTGCTGTCAAGCCACTCTTGATGGTGGACATTGAAATCCCCCATCTAGAATGCATTTGGACCCTTGCTACCCTCACTGCTTCCTCAAAGTGTTGTTAACATGGAGGAGTACTGATTTATCAGCCAAAGGAGAATGGTATGTTCTAATCAGTAGGAGGTTTCCTTGCCCATATTTAACCTGAAGCTATGAGACTCCACAGGGTCCAGAATTAATGTTGAGAACTCCCAGGCCAATTCCCTCCTGACTGTATACCGTTGTGCCATGCCACGTCCGCTGAGTTTATTTTGTTAGTGGGACAGGATATATCCAGGGATGGTAATAGTGTTTTATGGAACATTGTCTCACAGGTATTATTTTGTGAGTAGGACTATGTCAGGCTGCCGCTTGACCAGTCTGTGAGACAGCTCTCCCAATTGCGGCACTAACCCCCAGATGTTGGTAAGGAGGACTTTGCAGGATTGACAAGACTGCTTCTGTCATTGTCTTTTTCAGTCCCTAGATCTATTTAGTTTCATTTCTTTGATGAGTCTTTGCAGTGATGGAGGCCCATGTAAAAGTATCCCTGAAGGACATTAGTGAGCCAGATGTTTTTTTTTCTGACAATCACTATGGTTACGTGGTCATCAATAGATTTATCATTCTTGATATTCTTTATTGACTTCAAATTCCACCATCTGCCATGGTAGCATTTTAACTCGGATCTCATGAACATTGCTGAGTTCCTGGATTAGTAACCCAGCAATAAAACCACGAGGCTATTTCCTCCCTTACATTCACATACTCGTCTATGTGTCTCTTAAACATTACTATGTCTATACTTTTACCAGTTCCCCTTTATCCACAGCTTATGTTACCTCCTCAAAGAATCCCATTACATTGGCCAAATATAATTTCCATCTCTCACAATCATGCTGACTCTGTCTGATTACCTTGAACTAATTGAGTGTCCTCCTATAACTTCTTTAGTAATAGCTTCCACTATTTTCCCAAAGGCAGATGTTAAGCTAATTGACTTATGGTTTCCTGCTTTTTTTTCCACTTGTGACCAAAAGAATTACATCTGCTATCTGCCTTTTTAATGCGATCTTCTCTGAATTGATTGTGTTTTAGAATTGTAAAACAGATGCTTCAACTATCTCACTAGCCTGCACTTCTCTTGCAATTTTCCAGAGTTATTTGCTTCCTTCCATTTTCTGATTCTGGGATGTTACTTGTATTCTCTAGAGTGAAGACTGATGGGAAATATCTGCTCAATTCATCTGCCATCTCTTTAGTTTCTATGAATAATTTTCCAAACTTATTTTCTATGGGACCAATGCTCATTCTTGTTAAAACTTTCATTTTTAACATTTTTGAAACATTTTTAATATTTTAACTTTTACTATGTTTTTATATTTCTGCCCAACTTTTTCTCATACTCCAATCTTTCTCTTCTTATTAATATTTTTAATTGTTTATTGTTTTTTAAACATTTTTTGTCCAATCTTCTGTCCAATGTTATTTATCCTTGCACAATTATATGCTTTTACTTTCATTTTGACAATCTCTTTCTAATTAACAACATATGGTGGTTCCTAATCAGTGATAGCAGGGGTGCTGTTTTAGTTAATTCGGTAGCTATTTAAGAGTTTTGAGAGTCAAAGCAATTCCAATTCTGACTCATATTTCTATTCATTTCCAAGCAGTAGGAAGTAGAAAATGCACAGCTATTTTGACTCATCCAGTCATAGAGTTATAGAGATGTACAGCATGGAAACAGACCCTTCAGTCCAACCCTTCCATGCCGACCAGATATCCCAACTCAATCTAGTCCCACCTGCCAGCACCCGGCCCATATCCCTCCAAACCCTTCCTATTCATATACCCATCCAAATGCCTCTTAAATGTTGCAATAGTACTAACCTCCACCACTTCCTCTGGCAGCTCATTCCATACACGTACCACCCTCTGTGTGAAAAAGTCGTCCCTTAGGTTTTGTTTATATCTTTCCCTCTCACCCTACACCTATGGCCTCTAGTTCTGGATTCCCCAATCCCAGGGAAAAGACTTTGTCTATTTACCCTATTCATGCTCCTCTAATTTTGTAAACCTCTATAAGCTCATCCCTCAGCCTCCAACGCTCCTGCGAAAAACAGCCCTAGCCTGTTCAGCCTCTCCCTGTAGCTCAGATCCTCCAACCCTGGCAACATCCTTGTAAATCTTTTCTGAACCCTTTCAAGTTTCACAACATTTTTCTGATAGGAAGGAGACCAGAATTGCACGCAATATTCCAACAGTAGCCTAACCAATGCCCTGTACAGCCGCAACATGACCTCCCAACTCCTATACTCAATACTCTGACCAATAAACGAAAGCATACCAAACGCCTTCTTCACTATCCTACCTACCTGTGTCTCCACTTTCAAGGAGCTATGAACCTGCACTCCAAGGTCTTTTTGTTCAGCAACACTCCCTAGGACCCTACCATTTACTGTATAAGTCCTGCTACGATTTGCTTTCCCAAAATGTAATACTTCGCATTTATCTGACTTAAACTCCATCTGCCACTTCTCTGCCCATTGGCCCATCTGGTCAAGATCCTGTTGTAATCTGAAGTAACCCTCTTTGCTGTCTACTACACCTTCAATTTTGGTACTATCTGCAAATTTACTCACTGTAACTCTTATGCTCACATCCAAATCATTCATGAAAATGACAAAAAGTAGAGGACCCAGCACCGATCCTTGTGGTACTCCACTGGTCACAGGCCTCCAGTCTGAAAAACAACCCTCCACCACCACCCTCTGTCTTCTATCTTTGAGCCAGTTCTGTATCCAAATGGCCAGTTCTCCCTGTATTCTGTGAGATCATTTTGACAATCTCTTTCTAATTAACAACATATGGTGGTTCCTAATCAGTGATAGCAGGGGTGCTGTTTTAGTTAATTCGGTAGCTATTTAAGAGTTTTGAGAGTCAAAGCAATTCCAATTCTGACACATATTTCTATTCATTTCCAAGCAGTAGGAAGTAGAAAATGCACAGCTATTTTGACTCATCCAGTCATAGAGTTATAGAGATGTACAGCATGGAAACAGACCCTTCAGTCCAACCCTTCCATGCCGACCAGATATCCCAACTCAATCTAGTCCCACCTGCCAGCACCCGGCCCATATCCCTCCAAACCCTTCCTATTCATATACCCATCCAAATGCCTCTTAAATGTTGCAATAGTACCAGCCTCCACCACTTTCTCTGGCAGCTCATTCCATACATGTACCACCCTCTGTGTGAAAAAGTCATCCCTTAGGTTTTGTTTATATCTTTCCCCTCTCACCCTAAACCTATGGCCTCTAGTTCTGGACTCCCCAATCCCAGGGAAAAGACTTTGTCTATTTACCCTATTCATGCTCCTCTAATTTTGTAAACCTCTATAAGCTCATCCCTCAGCCTCCAACGCTCCTGCGAAAAACAGCCCTAGCCTGTTCAGCCTCTCCCTGTAGCTCAGATCCTCCAACCCTGGCAACATCCTTGTAAATCTTTTCTGAACCCTTTCAAGTTTCACAACATTTTTCTGATAGGAAGGAGACCAGAATTGCACGCAATATTCCAACAGTAGCCTAACCAATGCCCTGTACAGGCGCAACATGACCTCCCAACTCCTATATTCAATACTCTGACCAATAAACGAAAGCATACCAACTGCCTTCTTCACTATCCTACCTACCTGTGACTTCACTTTCAAGGAGCTATGAACCTGCACTCCAAGGTCTTTTTGTTCAGCAACACTCCCTAGGACCCTATCATTTACTGTATAAGTCCTGCTAAGATTTGCTTTCCCAAAATGTAATACCTCGCATTTATCTGACTTAAACTCCATCTGCCACTTCTCTGCCCATTGGCCCATTTGGTCAAGATCCTGTTGTAATCTGAGGTAACCCTCTTTGCTGTCTACTACACTTTCAATTTTGGTACTATCTGCAAATTTACTAACTGTACCTCTTATGCTCACATCCAAATCATTCATGAAAATGACAAAAAGTAGAGGACCCAGCACCGATCCTTGTAGCATTCCACTGGTCACAGGCCTCCAGTCTGAAAAACAACCCTCCACCACCACCCTCTGTCTTCTACCTTTAAGCCAGTTCTGTATCCAAATGGCCAGTTCTCCCTGTATTCTGTGAGATCTAACCTTGCTAATCAGTGTCTCATGGGGAACCTTGTCGAATGCCTTTCTGAAATCCATATAGATCATATCTACCACTCTGCCCTCATCAATCCTCTTTGTTACTTCCTCAAAAAACTCAATCAAGTTTGTGAGACATGATTTCCCACGCACAAAGCCATGTTGACAATCACTAATCAGTCTTTGTCTTTCCAAATACATGTACAACCTGTCCCTCAGGATTCCCTCCAACAACTTGCCCACCACCGACGTCAGGCTCACTGGTCTATAGTTCCCTGGCTTGTCCTTACCACCCTTCTTAAACAGTGGCACCACATTAGCCAATCTCCAGTCTTCGATGATACAAATATCTCAGCAGAAGGCCCAGCAATCACTTCTCTAGCTTCCCACAGAGTTCAGTCAAAGTTGTTGAGTAGTCAGCCCTCTTACAGCTCTGAAAATCCATATAATGTCAGCTGCACTATTCCTGACACTATATTTCAAGTAATATGTTTAATGGGTGCTACAAGCTGCTATATATACACATACAGCAGAGGCAGATGCCACATAATTATGACAAGCCATAATGTTATATACTGTCACATTTCTCCTATTATAGATAATGGTTTCTCCAGCACATGAACTGAGGGAGGCTTGGAAGACTTGTTAAGGAGAAATCAGATGACATTTGGGGTCAGAAGCTCAGCTCAGAGTCATAAATATTGCTTAGGAAACTACCACACAATTCAAACTTTGTAGTTTTATTTCTTTTATCAAATCTATTACTTTACATTTACTGGTGATGAAATTCATTTACTACACCTCTACACATTGACAAATCATGCTCAAATTACTTAGCACACAATGTATTATCCACACATAGACATATTCGGTTAAATAGGAGAAAGTGAGGACTGCAGATGCTGGAGAGTCAGAGTCGAAAAGTGTGGTGCTGGGAAAGTACAGCAGATCAGGCTGCATCTGAACTGTGGGAGAGTTGCCGTTTTGGGCATAAGCCCTTCATCAGGAATGTGGACTATATTGTATTTGAAGTCATTTATAAATAGCTGCAGCCCCGATGCTAGAATTCCACCAGTTTCCAGTTTGATCCTTTTCATGCACCATTCCAGCATAGTAAAACCTATTTTCTGACTGGCACATACATTATGGAGAGGTAAGATTATTGGATTCAGGAGCAGGAATAGATCCATTGGCCCTTTGAGCCTGCTCCATCATTCAGTCAGACTTTGGCTGATCTCTGATCTATGGTTTCAATTTAACCAGCCTGTCTACACAAGTCGAGAGTGTGGTGCTGGACAAGCACAGCCAGTCAGGCAGCATCCGAGCAGCAGGAGAATCAATGTTTCGAGCATGAAGAGCTTTTGCTTGAAACATCGATAATCCTGCTCCTCGGATGCCGCCTGACCTGCTATGCTTTTCCAGCAAAGTTGACAAGTTCACATTTTCCTGTATTACTTTCTCAGTGTGGAATTCTTGCAACTGAATTAACCTGTAGATAGTATTTTACAGACGCTTTATCTCATCTTGACAACTTACTTTCCTGTCCATCTTGGTATCATCGGCACTTTTAGTTACCATTCATTTGGTCCATTCACCCAAGTCATTGATACAGATTGTAAATGGATGAAATTCCTGAAATGGTTGCTTTGGCATTTGTTACAGCTTCCTAATCTGAAAAATTGATTGAATGATTTATTGACAAAAGGATTGATTTATTTCCACTCTCTGGTTCCTGTTCGCTTACCAATTGTTTATCAATGTTAACATGATACTTGTGTGTTCTTGTCTTGAAGCAAAGAACAAAAGTATTCAATTTGGGGAGAAGGCTGACCTTAATACAAGACAAGATCTGGTCAAAGTGAACTCCTAACCTTGATTCTATTGAAGTGAATATTGAAATTACATAACTAGAGTTAAAGGTAAAGTTAAGGATTATTGAGTTGTTTGTTCAAATGCCATTTATCCCAACGAAGTGAAAGGAAGTCAGAATGGTTTTATGATTAGATTAGATTACTTACAGTGTGGAAACAGGCCCTTCGGCCCAACAAGTCCACACCGACCCGCCGAAGCGCAACCCACCCATACCCCTACCTTTACCCCTTTAACCTATCACTACGGGCAATTTAGCATGGCCAATTCACCTGACCCGCACATCTTTGGACTGTGGGAGGAAACCGGAGCACCCGGAGGAAACCCACGCAGACACGGGGAGAATGTGCAAACTCCACACAGTCAGTCGCCTGAGTCGGGAATTGAACCCGGGTCTACAGGCGCTGTGAGGCAGCAGTGCTAACCACTGGGCCACCGTGCCGCCCAGTGGTTAGCACTGCTGCACAGTTAGCACAGTTTTATGGGAGCTATTGATTCATTTATAAACAGTTCTTGAAGAAAGAGACTATTTCAAAGGGACATGAGGGAAGGTCTCATGAGTCCAATATTTAAATGAACAAAAAAAAATCAAACCGCAAGAATAATAGAATATCAGTTTTATTTATTCATTCATGGAATGTGAGTATAATTGCCAATGTCAGCATTTATTACCCATCACTTAATTCCCTTAAGAAGGTGGTGGTAAGTTGCTTTCTAGACCTGCTACATCTGATGACAATACATCCATAATACTGTTAGGACTTCAGGTTTTTGAGGAGAAAGTGAGGTCTGCAGATGCTGGAGATCAGAGCTGAAAATGTGTTGCTGGAAAAGCGCAGCAGGTCAGGCAGCATCCAGGGAACAGGAGAATCGACGTTTTGGGCATAAGCCGAAGCCGATTCCAGAAGGTACAAACTGATGCTATTGTGTGCTTTTTGAGGGATTGTTAGGGAGGATGTGTGTACCTGTAATTGTTTAATAGGGCTTAATTAACAGAGTACATAATCTTCTTCACTTCCTTTTACTCTTTCTGACTTTTCCTACTTTCCACTTATTCTCTTTTTATTTTCTCCCCTACTTTGTTTTTCTGACTATTTATTCATCTTGGATACCTGTATTCCCCTTAATTCCTCCAGCCACACTTAACTGATGGGACAGATGACTCCATGTGAGAATATTCTTTCATTTGGCACTCTTAACCAAACAAAACCATTTTCAATAAAAATGGAAAGTGCTGGAAAAACTCAGCAGGTCTGTTAGCATCTGTGGAGAAAAGAATAGAGTTAAATGATTGAGCCCAATATGCTTCTTCAGAACTCCAAAAACGTTTGGAACAGAATGAGAGTCTTACTGGACTCAAAATGTAACTTGTGTTTTTCTCTCCACATGCTAGATCTGTTGAGTTTCTCTAGAAACTCTGGTTTTATTTCAAATTTCCAGCATTTTCAGTACTTTGTATTTATAAGAACACTCTACACATATGAGGAGGCTTTCAAGATATTCCTGTAGTCTCAGGTCCCAACCAATTTAAGTAGAGATTTTTACATCTACTTGATCAACCACATCTGGTTCAGGTGAGACTTGGATCCAAACTGGGCCATATGTTGGGACACTACCACTGCATCCCAGGTATCAAAGGAATAATGTTTTACTCACATTTTCCAACACCTTAGAGCTAACATGGTATTTGGTTTTTGTAATTTATGTACCTGCATGCTACCTTTTTTCTAAGAGCAAGGCAAATAGATGATGGAAATGAGGAATACAAACAGAAAAATGCTGGGAATACTCAGCAGACCCAGCAAAGGGAAACAAAGGTAAAAGTTTCAGGCAAAGACTTTTTCATGTTTTCATTTATGATTGTGTATTACTAATCTTTATGGCTCACCAAAGGAGGATGGTGTTGAACAGTGATTTTGTTTGTTTTGATGGACAAAAACAGAACTGGCAGAAGCTCAGCAGGTCTGGCAGCAGCTGTGGAGAGAAATCATAGTTAACATTGAGGAAGGGTCACTGGAGCAGGAATGTTGACTCTGATTCCTCTCCGCAGATGCTGCCAGACCTGCAGAGCTTTTCCAGCCGTTTCTGCTCTTATTGCCTCTGATTGATTGATCGATAGCAGCCGTAGTTCTTTGGGTTTTGGTTGGTGCAGCCAGAGTGCAGCTGAGGGACCTGAGCAAAGGGGGAGAGGCAGCCGCCCGGAGCCTTCAGCCCGCTACACCGGCCCGGCCCAGGACCAGGACCAGGACATGGTCACCCAGGTAACAGCGCGGGCGCGGGCGCGGGCACGGGCACGGGCACGGGCACGGGCACGGCCTCTCGCCACACGGGAGCACAGAGAGCAGCTGCGAGAACCGGACACCGACCCCCGGGGGCCTCAGGCCTTGGGGAGGGGGAGGCAGGAGTCCGTCTCCCTCTGGTCGGTAAAACCCGCAGCTGCGCGTTTCCGAGAAGGCGGCGGTTTCTGGGCCTCGGGGGGGAGGGGGATACTGCCAGTTGTCATGAAGAGATAGTTAGGTCTCAGATGTTGCGTTGTAATTCACCCGGAAGTGGGACACCTTTTGTTTTCTATTTTGTTAAAGTCTACAGTTACAACTTGTTCGGACTACATTACGATCGTTCAGTAATTTTTGTTCTCCCAGGCTGGGAAATCCCAACAGAGGGACTTCCAAAAAGTGTTCGATACAGTGTCACACGACGGATTTCTGAGGAAAGTATCGACTGAGGGGTAGGAATCGGAGAGCAATGGTTAATGAGTAATTTTTGAGGGAAGTTTCTAGTTTGCGGATTTGGGTGAATTGAGGACCGTGAGAACAGGATAATCTTTAGAGGGCCCTTGACAAAATTGGCTGGTTGAATAGAGTTGATGCCCGAAACGTCGATTCTCCTGCTCCTCGGATGCTGCCTGACCTGCTGTGCTTTTCCAGCACCACACTTTGACAGTTGTTAATACAATTATAAAAATACAGTATACACCACAGAAACAGACCCTTTTGGTTGAATTCATCCATGTAGACTAGAAATCCGAAATAAATCTAATCCCATTTGCCAGTAGTTGGCCCTATCCCTCTAAACCATTCCTGGTCATATGCCCATCCAGATGCCTTTTAAATGCTGTATAAAAACAGCCTCAACCATTTTCTGTGGCAGCTCATTCCATATACGCACTGCCCTCAGTGTGAAAAAGTTGTGCCTTAGGACCCTTTTAAATCTGTCTCCTCTCACCTTAAATTTATGCCCTCTAGTTCTGGACTCCCCCACCCTGGGGAGGAAAAGAAACCTTGTCTATTTACTGTATCCATGCCCCTTATAATTTTATAAATTTTTATAGGGTCACCCCTCAACCTTTGATGCTCCAGTGAAAATAGTCCCTCTCTATTCAGCCTCTCCTTATAACTCAAACCCTCCAACCCTGGCAACATCCTTGGAAATCGTTTTTAAACCCTTTCAAGTTTGACAACATCCTTCCAATAGCAGGGAAACCAGAATTGTACACAGTATTCCAATCGTGGTCGAACCAATGTCACAACATGTCTTCCCAACCCCCAAACTCAATGCCTGAACCAATAAAGGCAAGCATACCAAATGCCGCCTTTTCTATCCTATCTACCTATGACTCCACTTTCAAGAACTATGAACCTGGTCTCTTTGATCAGCAACTCTCCCCAGAACCTTGCCATTGAGTGTATAAGACCTGCCCTGATTTGCCTTTCCAAAATGCAGCACTCACATTTATCTAAATTAAACTCCGTTGTGATCCCATTGTACTCTGAGGTAACCTTCTTCGCTATCCACTACACTTTCAATTTTGGTGTCATCTCCAAGCTTACTAAGGATACCTCCTATGTTCATTTATATAAATGACGAAAAGCAGTGGACCCAGCACCAATCCTTGTGGTACACCACTGGTCACAGACCTCCAGTCTGAAACCAACCCTTCATCAGCACACTCTGTCTTCTACATTCTAGCCAGTTCTGTATCCAAATGGCTAGTTCTCCCTGTATTCCATGTGTTCTAACCTTGTTAGGCTGTCTACCATGAGGAATGTTGTTGAGTGCCTTACAGAAGACCATGTAGGTCATGTCCACATTCATCCCTCATCAATCCCCTTTGTTACTACTTCAAAAAGCTCAATCAAGTTCGTGAGGCACAGTTTCCTACATAAAGAGCTATGTTGACTATCCCAAACCAGTCCTTGCTTTCCAAATACATTTAAATCCTGTCACTCAGAGTTCCCTCCAACAACTTGCCTATCACTGATATCAGTTCACCAGTCTATAGTTCCATGGCTTTTCCTTACCATCTTTCTTAAACAGTGGCACCATGTTAGCCAACCTCCAGTCTTCCGGTACCTCATCTGTGGCTATCGATGATACAACTATCTCAGCAAGGGCTCCAGCAATCTCTTCCCTAGCACCCCCCAGAGTTTGAGGGAACACCTGATCATGTCCTGGGGATTTGTCCACTTTTATGCGTTTCAAGACATTCAACACTACCTTCTCTGTAAAATGGACATTTTTCAAGATGTCACTATTTATTTCCCTGCATTCTGTATCTTCCACGTCATTCGCCACAGAAAACACTGATGCAACCTACTTGTTTAGTATCTTCCCCATCTCCTGTGGCTTAATACATAGGCACCCTTGCCGATCTTTAAGGGGTCCCCTTCTAACCCTACTTACCCTTTTGTCCTTAAGGAGAATCCAAAGGGATTCTATGAATACAACTAATGCTATTTGCCAAAGCTGTCTCATGTCCCCTTTTTGCCCTCCTGATTTCCTATAAAGCATGCTGTTTCTAGACTTAATAAATAGAGGCATAGTTAGTCAGTAAAGGGTATTATTGATGGTCTTGAAAGTTTCCTCTAATTTGTTTCATTTAGTGATGACAAAGGTGTTATGAACGTAGCGGACCCAAAGTTTGGGTTGGATGGTTGGTAGAGCTGTTCAAGTCTCTGCATTTTGCTGCCTCTACTAAAAACCCTGATATTGGAGATCCGATGGATGTTCCGTTGGTTTGTCTGTAGGTTTTGTTGAACGTGAAGTGTGTGGTAAGGCATAGATCCACCAGCTTGACAATACTGGCATCACTAAATGAAATAAATGAGGGGAAACCTTCAAGACCATCAATAATATCCTTACTGGCATAACATTCACTAAAAAGGAGGAAAACAACAACAAAATGCCATTCTAGATGTCACAGCAGAGGGAACAGCCAGTGGGGAACTTCAAACCAGCATTTACTGGAAAACAACACATACGGACCAAATATTGAACTACAGAAGCAATCATCCCAACATCCACAAACGAAGCTCGTTAAAACATTATTTCAATGAGCCACCGCACACTGCAGCACAAATGAACTATGCAGAGCAGAGGAAAAATCACCCATACAGTGTATTCAAAAAGAATGTGTACCCAATGAACACAGTCCACCGATTTCTCAGAAAAAAACTCAAACAAGCAGACAAAACACATCCTGAAACCCTAGCCACTCTCCCCTACATTAAAGTCATCGTGGAAATGACTGCCAGACTTCTCAGACTCCTTGGCATTATGGTAGCCTACAAACCCACTAACACTAAAAAAGCAGCTCATGAACTTGAAAGACCCTATACAGACAACAAGCAAAACTAATGTCATTTACAAAATACCTTGCAAGAACTGTAACAAGCACTACATTGGACAAACAGGCAGAAAACTAGCCACCAGGATGAACACCAATTAGCCACAAAAAGACATGACCTACTCTCACTGGTATCGTTACATATGGATGAGGAAGGACACCACTTCGACAGGGACAACACATCCATCCTAGGACAAGCCAAACAGACACGCACGAGAATTCCTAAAAGCATAGCATTCCAACCGGAACTCTTATCAACAAACTCATTGACTTGAATCCCATTTACCACTCCGAGAAATATAACAGGAAATGACATCACCATAGTGAATGGCATCACCAACCCAAGGAAACCCAAACATATAAATAGAAAGCGGGCTACACCACCAGTGCTTCATCTGGAGGCTCACTGAAGATGTTACCTAGTATGGTGATGAAATGTCTGTAAACGAACCTTCCAGCTCAGCGAGCAAACCTATATTGTTCAACATAGTGTTCAACAGCAGGGATTTTACGATAAACATATAAAATATGAGTCAGACTGGAGGGCATAGTTTTGTGGTGAGAGGGGAAAGATTTAAACGGGATCTGAGGAGGTGGTACCTGCCAAAGGAGTTGGTGGTGGTAGGTATAATTGCAGCATTTAAAAGGCATCTGGATGGGTATGAGTAGGAAGGGCTTTGAGGGATACGGCCAAATGCTGGCAAATGGGTCTAGATCAGTTTATGATATCTAGTCAGCGCAGACAGGTTGGACTAAAAACTCTGTTTCCGTGCTGTATGACTATGACTGTTTAGCTGGTGTATTGTACGGTAAGGAGAAACTTTCTGTTTGTGAACAGATCAAGAACCAAAGGGTATATGGGGGATCCTCGATTATGTGAACCTGATGGGCGGGGCACTATTTCGTTCGGATAATCAATTATTCGGTTAATCGGTTAAATGCCTTTCCTCTGGAGCTTGGAGTTTTTAAAGTCTGCTCAGTGTTGAGACCCCGCCCCTACCTTTGTCTGACACTGCCCTGTCCCCAAACCCGTGCAACCCCGCCCCCACCCCATGCAATACCGCCCCCCCCCACCCCAACCCCATGCAACACTGCCCTCCACCCCCGCCCCCTCTCCGGGGCAGCTGAACTGGACACCAACCACAAGACTGCTTAAGTTGCCTTTGTGGGGTAAGTCTCCAAATAGCGTGCGCACGCACACACATGCAGCCACAGCCACACACACAACTTTTTGACAGGTTCCACCTTTGCCTATACAGTAGAGATTATCTGGGGAACGGGGAGGAGGGCTTTACGGTCATCTCTATGTAGAACTTCAGGGAAAGTGTGAGCAGAGAGGGGGAGGGCGGGAAGTCAGTCATTTGGAGACGGTGCCTGTTTAATCACCGTTGGAAACATGTCTTTGTACTGTTTCCATCGCGACCTCGAGATCTCCTTTGGATAATCTGATTTTCAGATAATTGATATTTGGATAATCTAGGTTCCTCTGTACTGTGGTTTTAGGAGTTTTGCAAAAGAAGCAAATGCGTGGTGAAGAAAACACTTTCTCTCACAGTAAGTAGTTACTGTATGCACAGCCTGGAATAATGGTGGAGGCAGGTTCAAATGAGGCATTGGAGAGGGCATTGGATAATTATATAAATGGAAGTGCGTGCAGGGTTAAGGTGCAGATCAAAATGGGTTGAATGACCTCTGTGTGCACCATAACAATGTGGGTTTTTTTTTTAATCTCTGGTTTAACTTGCTTCACTTGTGAACAAGTGTTAACAAATTGCATTTAACGCAGTAACAAAGATAGGGAGGTTATTTTAATTATTTAGGAACCACTTGAACTTTATTGTCGTGAGATCATCGCAATTGTTAGATGAAATTATTTCTTACTCCTTTACTTTTTTCATGTAACGCAAACTAATGTTTGGGTTATGAGCTGCTCATATCAGTCTTTCAAAATTTAATATTTAAGAACTGCTACAAAATAAACCTTTCAGATTGCCCAGTAGAAATCTCTTAATGTCATGGAAATGCCCACTTTTCCATTTGTTTTACCAAAGCTTGAACGCATTGCTGATTTCTGAGTGCACTTCTGCACATTTGATAACAAAGCATATGGAGAGCTTTCCTGGTTCAATAGAAAACCTACCGATATATAGCTTCAGTGTAATTTAGACTGTGGGATGTGTATCAATATAGCCACATGAATCAGGAGTAGCATTCAACCGCTTGAACCTGTTCTACCATTCACTAAGTTCATGGCTGACCTTATTCCCACCTACCCCTGATAGATTCTTGTTAAACACTGGGTTTAAAGGCTATCTATCCCTGCCTTAAAAATATTCAAGGACTCTGCTTCAACTATATTCTTGAATGAGAGTACCAAGGACTTATGATCTGCTCAGCAGAAAAAAAAAAGCCTAATCTCTCTCTTAAATGGGTGACTTCTGATTTGTCAGCAGTAATCCAGGTCTAGGATCCCCTATAGGATGAAACATCCTCTCTCCACATCCGCCTTCGTAAGACACCTCAGAATTTTATGTTGTAATCAAGTCATCTCTTGCTCTTCTAAATACCAGCTGGCACAAGTCTAGTGTGTCTAGTTTTTTTTCATAAATCACCTGGCTATTCCAGGTTATAGTCTAGTGAATCTTCTCTGAACAGCCTATTTGTGCTGTCAGTTCATTCAGATACTGATCCTCAAATTTATCTAATACACTCCCTTTGAAAATGCTAGTCTTGTCTGTTGGTTTACTCTTGGATATGTACTCTCTATCTCTTATCATAGTCTATTTGGCATTGTCCTGTATTAATACCTTTCTCTTTATCCTTGTCTCGATCTTTAGTTTGACTATAGATTTCCAAATTTGATCCCTTGCCTCCATTATTCAGTTTTAAAATCCTTTTTACTTCCGTATGTGGTTGGAAAGAATACTGGCCCGAGCAAGGTTCAGATAGAGACTTTGTCATTGATCCTGATCCCATTTTCCCCAGTGCTGGTGCCAGTGCTCCATGAACTGGAATGCCTTTCCACCACGACAGTCTTTGGTCCACACATGTATTTCTCTAATCTGATTGTCCCATATCATCAGTATATTTGTCATATTCTCTCCTCTTGAGTAGTGTCCTGTATCACCGTGCCATGGTCAGTAAATCGTTCCCCCCTGCAGCCCTCACTGTCATCCAGACAAAATTCGTAAACATTAATCCCAGGAGATTGAAAGAATTATAGATTGGCAGTATATTATGTAGGTATTCAATGGTGGAAGCCTCACTAAAATCTCCTGAACTGAAGGTTTGACAATATGAAGTATGGCTTGATGAGACCAGTTTATTTGGTAAATCTTGATTCTGATCTTCATAATTTTTTTCCTAGAAAATATGTGTTTCAGTGCTAGGTTATGAGCTAGTCACATTTTTCTCAAGATTTAATTTTTCTCTCTTTTGTATAGGTCTCTGTGCTGTATTTTGCCCGGAGTGCTGAATTGTCAGGGGTTCGTTCGGAGACGATTTCTGTACCACAGCAACTAACTTCATTGCAACTGTGGCAGGAAATTGTTAAGAGACATCCAAGGTACAGCTTATTAGAGAAATCCATTGTTGTTTCTTCTTAGCAATGTTGTTGATCTGATCTAGTGTTCTTTCCAGTGTGAAGTGCCTATGTGCTGCTTATGTGATGAAGATGGAGTAGCAATTAAGATTTATGTTTATTGTGTAGCGATGCCCTGCCAAATTCAACTAAAAATCTCAGTAGTTCTTGGATCTCTGATCTCCTTAAAACTATTTCATGAAGCTTACCAATCTCCTATTATCTCGTCCTTTGGCTTTATCTCAATTTTTAGGCTGGTCATGCTCCTGTGAACCACTTGGGGATGCTTTCCTGTGTCAAAGATACCATGTAATCAAGTTGTTGACCATGTACTGCAGGAACTTACTAACTGCAAGGAATTCATATGCTTCGGTGTTCAACATAGAGTCATAGAGATGTGCAGCATGGAGACAGACCCTTTGGTCCAACTTGTTCGTGCTGTACAGCCATCCCAATCTGATCGAGTCCCATTTGCCAGTTTTTAGCGCATATCCCTCTAAACCCTTCTTATTCTTATACCCATCCAGACGCATTTTGAATGTTGTAATTGTATCAGCGTCTACCACTATCTCATTCCATACATGCACCACCCTATGCATAAAAATGTTGCCCCTTGTGGGCCTGCTTAAATTTTTTCCCCTTTCTCCTTAAATGTAGGCTGTCTATTTTTGACTCCCCAACCCTGGAGAAAATACTTTGTCTAGTAATCCTATTCACACCACTCATGATTTTATAAACCTCTATAAGGCACCCTTCATCTTCCGACACTCCAGAGAAAATAGCACCAGTCTATTCAGCCGCTTCCTTTAGCTTAAACCCTCCAACCCTAGCAATCCTTGTAAATCTTTTCTGAACACTTTCAAGTTTCACAACATCCTTCCCATAGCAGGGAGAACAGAATTGATTGCAGTGTTCCAAATGTAGTCTAACGAATGTCCTGTACAGCTGCAACATGATTCCCCAACTCTTATACTCAATGTGGTGACCAATAAAGGCCTCCTTCACTAACTTGTCTACCTGCGATTTCACTTTGGAGAAACTATGAATCTGCATCCCACATTTCTTTGTTCAGCAACATTCCCCAGGGCCTAACCATTAAGTGTATAAGTCCTGCCTTGATTTGCCTTATCAAAGTGCAACACCTCACATTTATCTAAATTAAACTTGATTTGTTACTCCTTGGCTCCAGATCCCATTACACTCTGAGGTAACCTTTTTCGCTACCTGTTACACAACCAATTTTGGTGCGACCTGCAAACTTATTAACCACGCCTCCTATGTTCACATCCAAATCATTTATATAAATGACGAAAAGCAGTGGAGCCAGCACCGATTCTTGTGGCACTCTGCTAGTCACAGACCTCCAGCCCAAAAAGCAATCCTCCACCACCACCTTCTGTCTCCTACCTTCCAGCCAATTTTGGATCCAAAGGGCTAGCTTTTCCTGTCTTCCATGTGATATAACTTTGCTAACCAGTCTACCATGCAGAATCTTTTGGATGCCTTGCTAAAGTCCATATTTGACAACATCCACTCTGCTATAATCAGTCTTCTTTGTCACTTCTTCAAAGAACTCAATCAAGTTAATGAGACATGATTTCCCATGCACAAAGCCATCTTGACCATCCGTAATCAATCCTTGCCTTTCCAAATACATGTAAATTTTGTCCCTCAGATTCCCTTCCAACAACTTGCCCATACAATGCCAGAGAGTATTGATTACAGGAGATGGGAAGTCATGTTGCGGCTGTACAGGACATTGGTTAGGCCACTGTTGGAATATTGTGTGCAATTCTGGTCTCCTTCCTATCGGAAAGATATTGTGAAACTTGAAAGGGTTCAGAAAAGATTTACAAAGATGTTGCCAGGGTTGGAGGATTTGAGCTATAGGGAGAGGTTGAATGGGCGAGGCTGTTTTCCCTGGAGCGTCGGAGGTTGAGGGGTGACCTTATAGAGGTTTATAAAATCATGAGGGGCATGGATAGGATAAATAGACAAAGTCTTTTCCCTGGGGTTGGGGAGTCCTGAGCTAGAGGGCATGGGTTTAGGCTGAGAGGGGAAAGATATAAAAGAGATGTAAGGGGCAACTTTTTCCATGCAGAGGGTAGTACGTGTATGGAATGAGCTGCCAGAGGAAGTGGTGGAGACTAGTACAATTTCATCATTTAAGAGGCATCTGGATGGGTATATGAATAGGAAAGGTTTGGAGGGATATGGGCCAGGTGCTGGCAGGTGGGACTAGATTGAGTTGGGATATCTGGTCAGCATGGACGTGTTGGACTGAATGGTCTGTTTCCGTGCTGTACATCTCTCTGTCTCTATGACTCACAGATCTGTAGCTACCTGGCTTTTTCTTACCATCTTTATTAAATAATGGCACCACATTAGCCAAACTCCAATCTTCTGGCAACTCACCCGTGGCTATCAGTGCTACAAACATCTCAGGAAGGTGTTTGTTTGTGATATGAAAAGCTTTTAATATTTAGCAATTTGTTCTATAGTATAAGCTGATGGCGACACTTTACCTATACTTCTAAATTTTATTTTTAGTATCATTGATTACTCTCATTGTTGAATTCTTGTTGAATTCCTGTTGCTGGTCACCCTGCAGTTACATCTCCATAATCCCAATTACATCATACCCCTTTAAATCATTTAGCAGATCTGGTGCATGCACTTTATTGTGAATGCTCTACACATTAAGTTGCATGGTGTTAAGGCTTGTCATTTTGACACTCTTCATCCTTTTCGTTTTGTTTTACATCATGCCTCTGTTTGACCTTTGTCCCTGAATTGCCTATCATTAGTATTTCCCATTCTGTCTTTTCTTTTTGCCCTTTCTACCCTCTGTTCTGTCTCCCTGTATAGGTTTTCATTCTCCTCCATTTTAATTTAAACTCTCCCCAACACCACTAGCAAATACTCCCCTAGGACATCAGTTCCGATCCTGTCCTGTGCAATCTGGCCAGTTTATAGTTGTCCCACCTTTTCCAACTGGTCATTATGTCTCAGCAGTCTGAAACCTTCCCCATCACACCATCTTTTCAGCCATCTGTCCATCTGATATATCATGCTACTTCTACTCTGATTAGCACATGGCCCTGGTAGTGATTCTGAGATCACTACCTTTTGCAGTCCTACGTTTTAACTTTCTTCCTAATTCCCTTCAAAAAAAAAAGAGAAATGGGGAGAGGTTGCAGAAATATGGGGTGCAGAGGAACTGGGTGTCCTGTGCACAAATAGCTAAAAGCTATTCAAATATTATTATTTATCATGAGGGGAATTGAATGCAAAGCTAGAGAGATTATTCTTCAATGATATAGTGCACTGGTGAGATGGTATTTGGAGTACTGTGCAAGGTATTGGTCACTTTATTTAAGGAAGGATATAAATGAATTGGCTGTAGTTCAGATACCATTTTACTGTGACTAATACTTGTAATGGCCAGGTCGTCCTATGACGAAATGTTGGACAGACTAGGTCGGTATCACTTGGAATTCATAAGAGTAAGGGGCGATTAGACTGAAACATATGAGAGATTGTAGATGGGAGAATCAAAATTGGGGGTCACTGTTTAAAAACTAGGTATTTCCCATTTGACACTTTTATTTTCTTTTCTAGACTCATAACTGCCTGACAGAACTCTTCCTGAAAAGGTAGTGGAAGTAGGGTCTTGAATATTTTTAAGGCAAAGATGAATAGATTCTTGTTAAGCAACGGTCAAAGGTTATCAAAGATAAGCAGGAATATAAATTGAAGGTTGCAATTAGATCAATCATAATGTTGAATGAGGGGCTGATAGTCTATTCCCAAGTTGTATATTCATATGTTCTATTGTAAAAGCATTGTAGGTGGGGTGGGGGAGGGAAAGAGAGTACCTAGTAGGATGTACCTATACCAGATGGACTGCAGTGGTTCAAGCAAGTGGATCGCTGTCGTCTTTTCCAAGAGCAAGTAGAGATGGGCAACAAATGTTTTCATAGTTAGCAATGCTTGCATCCTGTTAGAAGATATAAAGAAACATTGTCCCCACCTAATCAAAGAACCAGGTTCCATAAATAGCAAAGGGAGAAGATATTGTTGATGGAGCCTTCACTGAGTAGAGAAATATAATTGGTTGGATTGGATTTGTACTGCCTTTGGTGGGCAGGAGATACTTGTGACCGTAGGACAGAGAGACTTGCCTTTACTCTGTCTTCCCACAGGACATGGAGAGAAAATCTGAGGGAAATTCAGCACAGCTCAGTTTTATATTATTCTGTCATCCAGTTTTGCATAAAATTTGAAGCTGCTTGGTTGCAGATAGGCCATATTTAGCTGACGATGGCGTGATACAGATAGATATAGGAATAGGGAAAAACAGAAACATGAGTTGAGTACAAAAGGTGGTGCATGTGCACTATTGAAGCTTTTCGGAACTAATGTTGAGATGAAGGCTGCGGTGTCGTAAACTGTGATATGTGTAACAGATGCACAGAATAGTTTAGCAAACCCTGTTCACTTTGGAGAAGCATCCGTAGGAGAACATAATTACCATTTGATGGATCGCTATAAACCGTGTTACTTTTCTAATTCATATAATTGTTGAAAATTCACCATCATGTTATTTTGCCAATAAATAAATAATTGAAATAAACGTAGTATGGCTCCATTATGTCAGGTTTGGAAGAATATTAGAGACCTTTTTTAAAATGTTGAGATATTGCTTGGTTTTTCTTCTTAGTTAACATATTCTTTTTCACAGAATGCTGTCAGTTGGGAAGTCAAATTTTGTTCTTTGCAACGGACTTCTTTACAGAAGTTGTTAATGCTGCAAAGTTCAGAATGTTCTATACATATTACCCACGTAGCTTACCCATTGTCACTCCAGTCGATGAAGTAGCTTGATTACATAAAACATTTCATTTAACTACCTTGGAGAAAGTGAGGACTGCAGATGCTGGAGATCAGAGCTTAAAAATGTGTTGCTGGAAAAGTGCAGCAGGTCAGGCAGTATCAAAGGAACAGGAGAATCGACATTTAGGGCAGAAGCCTGAAGAAGGGCTTATGCCCGAAACGTCGATTCTCCTGTTCCTTTGATGCTGCCTGACCTGCTGCGCTTTTCCAACAATACATTTTTAAGCATTTAACTATCTTGTCAAGAATTGGCTAACTGCCGAAGTGAAGCAGACAGGCTGTAGTGACTCTAAACTGTTTTAGTTGCAGGCCTGGAACCATATTTGGAGGGCATTATTGACCATTAATAGGCAGAGGAAGGGAAAATCCTATTAAACGCAGTGAAACATTTAGTGCTAAATGCTAAATATTATTGATATTTGGTATGTTTTTTTTCTTTTCTTACCGAATCCACAGGCTTGGTACCATAAGGGATCACATCATTCTTGCTGTTCGTCAGGAATACATCATCTTGGGAGATCAGCTTTTGTTCCTCCAGCCAGGCGACGAGATCGCAGTCATCCCCCCGATTAGTGGGGGCTAGCTCCTGGCATACATATGCAGGTATTTCTAATTTCTCCTCAAAAATGACTTCAGGTGCAGGAGGCCGCACATTAAAATTCCTGATGGAGTCTTTAATTTTAGCGAGGTCCATTGATTCCGTTGTTAGGTGCCTTTTGAATTTTCCCTTTCGTCTGTTCCCATTTGGCCTTGTATCTTTATTATATGGAGCCATGCTGCTTTTATGCAGTTTCACTGTAATAATATAAATACATTTTCATATTAATCAATTTTTTTTTAAAAGATACTGAATGCTAACAACTACAATAGGAGTTGGTCATTGGGAGAAGGGAATGGGCCTGATGGATGTCAATTCCGACATATGGAATGTATTGCATGGCTTGTCAGAATTAGTGCCAAGATGGATGCAGACTGAAGGCGTATCTGCAGCATTTCAATAATGCTGAATAAATTTACAAATTTAAGGTTATCACTGGCTAGGTGTGCTTCTTCAGTCATTGCTTTAATACTCTCATCTAGAGATCACTGCCTGTTATCACTGAACCACCATTATCTTTTCCAAAAGTAATTTCAATCTTAGAGCACTGATGATCAAATCTTGACCTTATTTATACTTAGTTTACTGATGTGGCATCCTCGAAATAGACTCCTCAATTTCTTCTGTGAAAGAAATGAAAATGGGATCCGGACTTGTAGTCCAGCAAGTAGGCTAGCTGTTTGTCAGGATGTCCAAATGTGAAGAAGGTAGCACTGACAGGGAATACTTGCGGACACAGAGATGGGTTCAAGTGCGTATACTTCAACGCAAGGAGTATCAGAAATAAGGTCGGTGAACTTAAGGCGTGGATAGGTACCTGGGACTACGATGTTGTGGCCATCACGGAAACGTGGATAGAAGAGGGACAGGAATGGTTGTTGGAGGTTTCTGGTTACAGATGTTTCGGTAAGATTAGGGAGGGTGGTAAAAAAGGAGGGGGGTGGCGTTGCTAATTAGAAATGGTATAACAGCTGCAGAAAGGCAGTTCGAGGGGGATCTGCCTTTAGAGGTAGTATGGGCTGAAGTCAGAAATAGGAAAGGTGCAGTCACCTTGTTGGGTGTTTACTATAGGCCCCCCAATAGCAGCAGAGATGTGGAGATGGGAAACAGATTTTGGAAAGGTGCAGAAGCCACAGGGTAGTAGTCATGGGCGATTTCAACTTCCCAAATATTGATTGGAAGCTCTTTAGATCAAGTAGATTGGATGGGGCGGTGTTTGTGCAGTGTGTCCAGGAAGCTTTTCTAACACAGTATGTAGATTGTCCGACCAGAGGGGAGGCCATATTGGATTTGGTACTCGGTAATGAACCGGGACAAGTGATGGCTTGTTAGTGGGTGAATATTTTGGTGATGGTGACCACAATTCTGTGACTTTCACCTTGGTTATGGAGAGAGATAGGTGCGTGCAACAGGGTAGGTTTCACAATTGGGGGAAGGGTAATTACGATGCTGTAAGACAGGATCTGAGGAGCATAAGTTGGGAGCATAGGCTGTCGGGGAAGGATTTCGTGGAAATGTGGAACTTTTTCAAGGAACAGCTACGACGTGTCCTTGATATGTATGTACCGGTCAGGCAGGAAAGAAATGGTCGTGTGAGGGAACCTTGGTTGACGAGGGAGGTTGAATGTCTTGTAAAGAGGAAGAAGGAGGCTTACATAAGGTTGAGGAAACAGGATTCAGACAGAGCAGTGGAGGGATACAGGATAGCCAGAAGGGACCTGAAGAAAGGGATTAGGAGAGCCAAGAGAGGGCATGAAAAATTTCTGGCGGATAGGATCAAGGATAACCCAAAGGCATTTTATGCGTATGTGAGAAACATGAGAATGACGAGAACGAGGGTAGGTCCAATCCAGGGCAGTAGTGGGAGACTGTGTATTGAGTCGGAAGAGATAGGAGAGGTCTTGAATGAGTACTTTTCTTCAGTATTTACGAATGAGAGGAACCGTATTGTTGAAGAGGAGAGTGTGAAATGGACTGGTAAGCTAGAGGAGATACTTGTTAGGAAGGAAGATGTGTTGGACATTTTGAAAAACTTGAGGATAGACAAGTCCCCCGGGCCTGATGGGATATATCCTAGGATTATGTGGGAAGCAAGAGAGGAAATTGCAGTACCGTTGGCAATGATCTTTTCATCTTCACTGTCAATGGGGGTGGTACCAGGGGACTGGAGAGTGGTGAATGTTGTGCCCCTGTTCAAAAAAGGGAATAGGGATAACCCCGGGAATTACAGGCCAGTTAGTCTTACTTCGGTGGTAGGTAAAGTAATGGAAAGGGTACTGAGGGATAGGATTTATGAGTATCTGGAAAGGCACTGCTTGATTAGGGACAGCCAGCACGGATTTGTGAAGGGTAGGTCTTGCCTTACAAGTCTGATTGAATTCTTTGAGGAGGTGACCAAGCATGTGGATGAGGGTAGAGCAGTGGATGTAGTATACATGGATTTTAGTAAGGCATTTGATAAGGTTCCCCATGGTAGGCTTATGCGGAAAGTCAGGAGACATGGGATAGAGGGAAATTTGGCCAATTGGATAGAAAACTGGCTAACCGGTCGAAGTCAGAGAGTGGTGGTAGATGGTAAATATTCAGCCTGGAGCCCAGTTACAAGTGGAGTTCCGCAGGGATCAGTTCTGGGTCCTCTGCTGTTCGTAATTTTTATTAATGACTTGGATGAGGGAGTCGAAGGGTGGGTCAGTAAATTTGCAGATGATACGAAGATTGGTGGAGTTGTGGATAGTGAGGAGGGCTCTTGTCGGCTGCAAAGGGACTTGGATATGATGCAGAGCTGGGCTGAGGAGTGGCAGATGGAGTTCAACCCTGCCAAGTGTGAGGTTGTCCATTTTGGAAAGACAAATAAGAATGCGGAATGCAGGGTTAACGGTAGGGTTCTTAGTGAGGTGGAGGAACAGAGGGATCTTGGGGTCTATGTTCATAGGTCTTTGAAAGTTGCCACTCAGGTGGATAGAGCTTGTAAGAAGGCCTATGGTGTATTAGCGTTCATTAGCAAAGGGATTGAATTCAAGAGTCGTGAAGTGATGTTGCAACTGTACAGGACTTTGGTTAGGCCACATTAGGAGTACTGTGTGCAGTTCTGGTCGCCTCACTTTAGGAAAGATGTGGAAGCTTTGGAGAGGGTGCAGAGAAGATTTACCAGGATGTTGCCTGGAATGGAGAATAGGTCGTACGAGGATAGGTTGAGAGTGCTAGGCCTTTTCTCGTTGGAACGGCGAAGGATGAGGGGTGACTTGATAGAGGTTTATAAGATGATCAGAGGAATAGATAGAGTAGACAGTCAGAAACTTTTTCCCCGGGTACAACAGAGTGTTACAAGGGGACATAAATTTAAGGTGAAGGGTGGAAGGTATAGGGGAGATGTCAGGGGTTGGTTCGTTACCCAGAGAGTGGTGGGGGCATGGAATGCGCTGCCTGTGGGAGTGGTGGAGTCAGAATCTTTGGTGATCTTTTAGCGGCAATTGGATAGGTACATGGATGGGTGCTTAAGCTAGGACAAATGTTCAGCACAACATCGTGGGCCGAAGGGCCTGTTCTGTGCTGTATTGTTCTATGTTCTATGTTCTACAGTATTACCTCCGTGTATCTTAAATAGTTGACTGCAATATTTCCTTTGAATTATGATCTTTCATTATTTTAACAGCATTTCATTCATGTTATAAACTTTAAACAGCTACCATGGATTCCATTTAAAAAGTAGAAAGAATAATGAATTTGGATTAATAAATGGCAGCATCCTATGTGCCGTTGTTATTTCTGAGACAGTCTCAACCCTGATCCATTAAACCTTGAGTGTTAATATGAGACATGTGAGCAAATATTGAAACTTGTAACTATTTTGACAATATTTAATTCTTTGTTTATGTGGATAGGTTTAGAATTTAAACTGATATCTGTTGAAGTCTTCTAAATGCTTTTAAAACCCTCATCCTCCACTGACTCCATATTACTTTTTTTGTTTCCAATAATGATCTTCATAGGAAATTTTGAGAAAATGATTAGGCCAACATATCCAGTGAGTATAATTTTGAATAAAAGTCTCCTGTACAAAGTATTATTGCACAGTAAATTTTGCCAAAAATTAATGGGAAAGAAGCAAAGCATTATCAAAATAGTTTTTTCTTGTGAGCAATAGTAGAAGAGATTGCCTACATGATATTCAGTAGCAACATGTATATTGCCATTTTAATAGTGTATATTCTCCAGTTCACTGAGAAATGTAAAGGCATGTCTGCTGAAAGTTGTATGATGATGAAGCAGAGCATACCTGCAACGTATGTTTGGAACTAGCCAAAAACATAGCAACGATAGTAATAGTAAATATTTACCGATTTTAACCTTGCACATTGAAAAGTTTTCTGCTTTAACTCAAGCATTTAGGTACCATTGTTGCTTAGTGAGCTTGTATGATTTTACTTTAAAGATAGTTTTAAATAGGTGTAGGGTGCCTGGTTCCTGTAGCATATTTTACATCTTCCATCACTATTATTACAAACATCCTCTTTTCTACAGCTGTTATTTTCTCCCTCAATCTTCCTTTCAGTAAACAATTCTGCTTTGAAGGATCTTGTATCAAGTTTCAAATACAATTTGAAAGGAACGCGAAAGTTGTACAACAGAACATTTTCTTATGTTTTAACCCAGTGTTCGTATTAAAAATCTTAAAATTACAGATGTTGTGTTAGTTTACAGAATAAAGGTCTCTTGATATTTTGGGAATAAAGGAGCAGACATCTCACTTTCCAAGACTGCATGATAGTTCTATTTAATATTCATGCATTCTTATCATTCCATTAAGTTATAAATAATATTAAATTTATCAAAATTACTTTTACATTTTATATGTAAGATAGTACCGGATCCAGCAGCAAAGGCATTTGAACCATTAATTTTGATCTTATTTAAGTCTTGGAGTTTTCTAGTCTATACAGGATTACGTTCAAGTCATTAATGTTATTGTCACTTCTAAGTAAATGTAGCAGTTTCCCCTCGAAAGAGAATTCAGAGATGATGATGAAGCAACTTTTGTTTCATTGCACTCAGAATTTTCTCATTATGCAATTAGCAAAATCCTGATGATATGATTATTTGATTCAATTTATTATTGTCACATTGTCAGATGAAACAGTGAAAATATTGTTTTGTGTGCTAGCCAGACAAATTATACCCAACGTAAGTACATCAGGAGAATTGAACTGAGTGCATAATATAGTGTTACGGCTACAGAGTTGCAGATCAAAGTGAAATCAGATAATCAATATTCAACTTTCATCATTTGACTTCAATACCAGGGACTTGGATAAACTAAAACCTTCTTTCTTTTGACCTAATATTGTTTCTGTGTGACAAACCCAGGTAACCCTGGCTGAAACAATTGGCTGAATCAAAACTACCATTTTAATCAAGAGGCACTGAAACTCTCTCTTTGCCCCTCCTTTGTTAATGTATTTTTTTCAAGTTGCTGTTACCTTCTCATCAGGACCTGGAGCTGAAAAGAATGTTGATTCTTCCAATGCTTTCTTCATGGGCCCACCATTTGGATCCTCTGTTAATTGTGAGCTCATCCAACCTATTGCTGTATCTATCCTTACTCTTACCAAGTCGCATTCACACATCTCGCCTATTCTCACGAACATGTCTTGGATCCCAGTCTGCAGCAACTCCATTGGAATTTTCTGAAATGATCCTCATGGGCCTTTGCCCCATACCTATCTCCGTAACTTCCTCAGTCCAACAGCCTACAAGATCTTTGCTACTCCAAATATGGCACCTTACATGTCCCTAACTATCATTACTCCACCATTGCTAGCTATGCCTTTAGCTACCTAGATTCCAGATGCTCCGTTTTTGAAAACGATGTAGAATATAATTTGCATTGGAAAGTATTTTCCATTATATTTAATACGTTTATTTACTTGTCAGGAGAGAAGAAGCGAAACAATGCACATTAAATATTTAAAGTGTTGAAGTAAACCAAAAAAGGGAATCTTTGGATTATTTTGATGTGCTAATGGACCCTGATACGGAAGACTCTTAAAGGATAACAATTGATCTGTAGAGACCACTCAGTCAGTCCTGTCACCAGCAAACGAACTTCGAACTTGTTTTCTTTTTCCAGTTACCATGAGTGATTTGGAAGATAAACCAAAGGATTTGATAAAAGTGACATATGAGAAACTTTCCACAGATGAAGTTGCAGAGACAGTCAAATCTCCATCTTGTGGGGCAGTATCTTTGTTTATTGGTAAGTTGTTAAATTGTCCAGCTGGAATTCAAGCACAGTAAAATCAATTACTCACTTCTTTTCCTAGTTATAGATTTTTACTGAATGGAACTGATGAACTCAAGACTCAAGTTTTAAGTATTTTAGTTGATAATGTGTGTGTCTTGTGATTATAATACTGGGTGAATAACCCAAAAGTGAGTTAAAATCCCATAATGCTGAGTTGCTAAATAGTGGAATGGAAAAGTAATCCTGAAAGCTTCTATGTTGTTGTAAAGTCAGAAAAATAACTAGATGGCTTGCTAGGATATTAAGAGTCACAAGCAAATAAGTTGTAAATAGTCACGCCAAAACTGATAACTAACTCAGCGTCAAAAGTATCTGATTGCAGTCTGTAGTCTCCTGGTCAGATATATCCCATATTCCTTTGATCACATCAAAAGAAAGGATCAACCTTATTTAATATATTCATAGAATGACACAGTACTTCAGGAGATCATTTGGCCAATTGTACCTCTGTCAGCAGCTTGAAAGAAAGATTCACTGTGTTCCGTTTGCTTTATCCTCCCCATAACCCTGCATTTTCCGATACACATTTTCCACATTCAAGTTGTTATGATCACGATGGGAAGAATGCATTATCTTTCCCTAGCCCCACAACATCATTGGCCTCAACATAAATTTAGTTATTTGATATGGTTTTTAATGTGGTTAATTGTATGTTTTTCGTATTAGCTGTAAGATTAAGATTCATCAATCAGATTCCAAATATCTGCCTGTGGTACCAATTTGTCCTGTAAAATGGACTTTATGTAGCCCTTGCTTAGTTCACTGTAAAGGAAAAATTCTTGGAACTTTTTTCTGGAACTGTTGTGTCTCCTTGATATCATTTGGCCTTTCTGTGACTACTGGAAATGGTACAATATTTACTTCTTGCAAATCATTCCTTGGAGTAAGCCAACTTTGTTTACAGGTGAACTACAGACAACTCCTATATGTACTGTTCCAGATGTTAGTTCACACTTGACGTGCTTGATACAAAGGGATGGCCATATACACCCAGCTAATATCATTCATTAAAAGGTAAAGGCTGTATACAGTCTTCAGGTGAAATGGTTCTCTAGGAAGATTTTAAAAGTTCATTCTGCCCATCCGCAAGAACTCAGAACCAGGAGATTGCAACTGTAAGACACACAGCTGAGAGAGATGACAATTAACAGATGGTCAACAAATCTAATCTCTTTTTCCATCATTCCCACAAACCCGAGAAGGACACAAGATGGGTGTGACTCTTGCCATTTGTAAGGCAGTCTGCTAGAAAAGACTTGCCTTTTCTCAGCAAAAGTTTGGGTGATTCCTGTATCCCTTAGTGTGGGCAGTATGAGAAATAACAAGTTACTTTATCTTTTAACAAGAATTCCCCTGAAACACTGTGATATCTGGTCTCCCTTGCCTGCACACTCAGCATTGTTTGTACTTGGCCTCACAGCTGCTGTTAGAGCTACAGTTTGATCTTTCGTATTTTGTTGTGGCTCCTTTCTTTGAATCACCCTGATTTATCCCAATAATAATGACAAATGACCTCCAGCAATCTATACAAAGGTAACATTTGGGACTTCAAATATCACTTCCACCATCTGTACACTTTTTTCTAAATGGAGCAGCAGACCTGGAGCTGACATTCCCAGCTGTCCCTTCCCTACCCATCTTGTGTCCTTTTTGAGTTTGTGGGAGTGATGGAAAAAGAGATTGAATTTGTTGACCATCTGTTAATTGTCATCTCTCTCAGCTGCCTGTCTTATAGTTGCAATCTTCTGGTTCTGAGTTCTTGCAGATGGGCAGAGTGAACTTATAAATTCTTCCAAGAGAAACATTTCCCCTGAGGATTACATACAGTCTTTACCTTTTAATGCCTGCATCAAACAGTCAAAATTATTTTCCTTTATGCTTTAAAATGGTTGATGGATTTGTCCTAAATTTCTATCTCTAAAGCTAAGAGACCAGTTCATACCACAAATAGTTTCTTTGGGCACTGTCCAGTTGTCTTTTGACCACTTCATCTGGTTGGCTCTCTTTTCAAAATAAATAAAAAAATGCTTCTATGTTCCTTTCATCAAATATTGGAAAGGCATACACAAGCTTAATTTGTTCCCCCAATTGGTCTTGGATTGACCGAGGGCATTTGTCATCAGTATGTTCTCAAGAATCAGATCCTTTTTTTTGGTGTTGCAACCCCCCAAGTCAGTATTCCCTCTATTATTTCTTTGCTTGTCTTTCTCTTTTCCTTTCCTAAAGGTAAAATGCTTTTTCCTTTTCCTTTTTTATCTCTTTGAATTTTTTTTTAAACTTCTTTGAAGTTAATTGTCTTTCTTGTTTAAGCTTCAGCATTTCACTTTTTTTATTCACTATGCTTCTTCTGCAACAAAATTCTTGTTAATTCAATTGAATCATCAACTGAATTATCTCATTTCTCTTTCAGTTTCAAATGCTGCACTATTTTCACTATTATATCTGCTATGTCAGTTCCTGCTTTTAATTCCAACTTTAATTTTCAGCCATTGCTAATATCCTGGTTTTGGTTTTGCAATCCACTCAGTATTAAAACTTCCAACTCCAGAAGTGTTTTAACAATTGTCAAAGCCATTTTGCTTTAATAATTCAAGAGAAACCTGTTACATTTACTTACCTAGTTGCAATTAAGCAACTTTCAAATAAATGTGGTCCTCATTAGAAATCATGCTAGAGGCTTCAGTTTTGTTATGACTGAGATGGGAAGAGTGCAGTGTTGTTCTCTAATCTCGCTAATCCACAGATCACAATATCTATTTAATATTTTGCCCAGTACTTGGTATGATCAATGGTATGCTTTTTTTTCTAAATTAGACTTAGAATAAAAAATTGATCAACCAAACTTCTTCAATATACATAGGTTTGGTTTCAAAAATCAAAGATTTTTTCATGAAAGTGTAAACTGTTTAATATAGTTTGAGGTATGAAAATAAAATTTTTACACTTCCAAATAATCCCAAACATGTGAACAAACAAACACGTTGTGTGAATCTATGTAAAAGGAAAAAACATGGATTTATTGGCAGAGATTTAAAAAAAACTTTGCCAATATCTCTGAATTCTTGAAGGCAAAAAGGATAAGATTTGATATGCTCAACTGACTGACAACCTGACATTCTGGTGCTAGAAGAGTGATGTCACTGAATGTATGCATTTGTCTTTGTGGACTTCTGTAGATCTTGTTGGAAATAGCAACAAATTCTTTCGGCTGCTTCTCATGTGAAAGCAGCTGGACTGGGATTTCAGATATCATAATGGACCCATGACAAGGGTCCTTTATCAGTAATAGGACTGAGCTGGAAACTTTTCACAAGATGTGTGTCCAAAAAGAAATGTCTTGATTTCACAAAATTTACCATGTTGTTTCATTCACCTCTTTGAAAGAAAACAATCCAGGTATCTACAATCTTCAAGTCCATGAAAATGTTTAAATATGAAGCTTTCATAACTCAAATGTTTATTCAGTCAGAGTCAGTTCGCTCAGTTGGCTGGATGTCCAGTTTGCGATGCAGAGTGATGCCAATTGCATGGGTTTAATTCCTGCAACAACTGAGGTTACAATGACAGATTCTCCTTCTCAATCTCTTCTCCTGCCTGACGCATTGTGACCCTCCAATCAAACCACCACCAGTTGTCTCTGTCCGCTAGGAGAACAGCCCTATGGTCTGTTAAGACTATGGCAACCTTATTTATTTTCCAATTGTCTTAAGTGCTTAAATCCCTCTTGGCTCCTCACTTCCCTCTCTGTTTGTAAGTTCTTCAGCTCTACAACCCCATGGAACCTCTGCATTTGTCAAATTTTGGCTCTTGCACATTCAAACTTTTATGCTCCATCATGGACCACTGTGGTTTCAGTCTTCTTTGTGCTAAACTCCGGAATTTCCTCCCTTTAAACTCACTACCTTTATATGTTTCTGATATTTCAAGCGACTGGGCATTTGATTATCTGGCTCTCAGCTACCTTCTCCCAGCCCCACCCCTCCACCCATTTATCTCTGCACCCCCAAGGCACCCAGTCTCATTCCTGATGATGGGCTCCGGCCCGAAATGTCGATTTTCCTGCTCCTGACCTGTTGTACTTTTTCAGCAACTCACTCTCAACTCTGATCTCCGCATCTGCAGATCTCACTGTCTCCATCTGACCTAATAGTTCACTATATATGATTCAGTGTTAGACTTTGACAAATTTTGACCATACCTTTCAGTCTGTTTTTACAACATTAAAGTATGCATTTAAGTACCTGTTTTGTTCCATGCTGAATAAAAGAAATCTGGTGAGAGATAAAGCAATTCTACAACCAATACATTAGGCTAATGTTTTCTAACACTACCATATTCAGGCAAGAATTGTGATGTAAAGCCACTCAAACCACAAAGAAAATTACAGCACAGGAAAGGGCCCCTTGGCCCTCCATTCCTGTAGCAATGCAAATCCTGTATCTAAACCTGTCACCTTTTTTCAAAGGGTCTGTATCCCCTTGCTCCCTTCCCATTCATGTATCTGTTCAGATATATTTTAAATGAGGCTATTGTGCCCTCCTGTATTACCTCCGCTGGCAGCACATTCCAGGCACCCACCACGCTGTGCCTAAAGAGCTCTCCACATGTACCTCCCCTAAACGTTTCCCCTCTCACTTTGAACTTGTTACCCCTAGTAATTGAGATACCCACTCTGGGAACGAGCTTCTTGCTATATCCGCCCTGTCGATACCTCTCATGATTTTGGAAACCACAATCAGGTCACCCCTCAACCTCCGTTTTTCTAGTCAAAATCCCAATTATTCTCTCTTTAGCGCCCTCTATACCAGGTAACATCTTAGTGAACCTTCTCTGCACCCTCTCCAAAGCGTCCATACCTTTTTGGTAATGTGGTGACCAGAACTGTACACAGTACTTCAAATGTGGCCAAACCAAAGTCTTATCCAACTGTAACATGACCTGCCAACTCTTGTACTCAATGCCCTGTCCAATGAAGGAAAGCATGCCGTATGCAGCCTTGACCACTCTATTGACTTGCGTTGCCACCTACAGGGAACAATGGACCTGAATACTCCAATCTCTCTGTACATCAATTTTCCCCAGAACTTTCCCATTTACTGTGTAGTTCGCTCTTGAATTGGATCTTCCAAAGTGCATTACCTTGCCTTTGCCCGAATTAAACTCCATCTGCCATTTCTTTGCCCAACTCTCCAATCTATCTATATTCTGCTGTACTCTCTGACAGTCCCCTTCATTTTCTGCTACTCCACCAATCTTAGTGTCATCTGCAAATTTGCTAATCAGATTACCTATACCTTTTTCCAGATCATTTATGTATATCACAAACAACAGTGGTGCCAGCATTGATCCCTGTGCAACACCACTGGTTACAGGTCTCCATTTTGAGAAACTCCCTTCCACGACCACAGTCTGTCTCCTGTTACCCAGCCAATTCTGTATCCATCTAGCTAGTACACTCTGGACTCCGTGTGACTTCACTTTCTCCATAGCCTACCATGGGGAATCTTATCAAATGCCTTACTGAAGCCCATGTACATGACATGTACAGCCCTTCCCTCATCAATCAACTTTGTCACTTCCTCAAAGAATTCTATTAAGTTGGCAAGGCATGACCTTCCCTGCACAAAACCATGTTGTCTATCTCTGATAATCCATTTTCTTCCAAGTGGGAATACATCCTATCCCTCAGTATCTTCTCCATCAGCTTCCCTAACACAGATGTCAGACTCACCCATTCGTAATTACCTGCTTAAACTATCCTCCTCAAACAAGGGGACAGCATTAGCAATTCTCCAGAACTCTGTGACCTCACTTGTGTTCCAGGATGCTGCAAAGATATCTGATAAGGCCCCAGCTATTTTCTCTCTCGCTTCCCTCAGTAACCTGGGGTAGATCCCATCCGGACCTGGGGACTTGTCTACCTTAATGCCTTCTAAAATACCCAACGCTTCCTCCCTCCTTATGCCGACTTGACCTAGAGTAATCAAACATCTATCCTAACTTCAACATCCATCATGTCCCTCTCCTCAGTGAATATCAATGCAAAGTACTCATTAAGAATCTCACCCATTTTCTCTGACTCCATGCATAACTTCTCTCCTTTGTCCTTGAATGGGCCAACCGTTTCTCTAGTTACTCTCTTGCTCCATATACAGAGGAATCTCGATTATCCGAATATTGGATTATTTGGCAAGATTGCAAGGTCCCGATGCTTAGCTAAGCAATGTTATCCGGCATTCGATTATCCGGAATTTGATTAACTCAACAAGATATTTCCCGCCAGTGTCATTTGGATAACTGAGGTTCCTATGTATGTGAATAAAAGGCTTTGGGATTTTCCTTAATCCTGTTTGCTCAAGACTTTCAGCCCTCTAAATTCCCTATTTGAGATAGTCTTCCAAAGCTTCGTCTGTCTTCAGTCGCCTAGACCTTATGTATGCTTCCTTTTTCCTCTTAGCTAGTCACTCGATTTCACCTGTCATCCATGGTTCCCTAATTTGCCATTTCTATCCCTCATTTTCACAGGAATATATCTCTCCTGTACTCTAATCAATCTCCATTTAAAAGCCTTCCACTTATCAAATGTGGATTTTCCTTCAAACAGCTGCTCCCAATTTACATTCCCCAGCTCCTGCCGAATATTGGTATAGTTTTGGCCTCCTCCAGTTTAGCATTCTTCCTTTAGGACCACTTCTGTTTTGTCCATGAGTATTCAAAAATTTACAGAATTGTAATCCCTATTCCCAAAGTAATCCCGTACTGAAACTTCAACCACCTGGCCAGGCTCATTCCCAAACACCATGTCAGGTATGGCCCCTTCCTGAGTTGGACTATTTACATACTGATCTAGAAAACCCGCCTGGATGCTCCTCACTGCTCGAGTCCTCCATAGTGCCCTCTAGCACAACTGTGGTATCCTCTTTGACCAGTAATGCAACTGCTCCATCCCTTTTACCTATCTATCCCACCTGAAGCATCTATACCCTGTGATATTTAGTTGCCAATCATGCCCTTCCCTCAACCAAGTCCCAGTAATAGCAATAACGTCATACCCCAGGTACTAATCCAAGCTTTAAGTTCATCTGCCTTACTTACTACACTTATTGCATTAAAACAAATGCACCTCAGACCACCAATGCCTTTGCTTTCATCATCTGCTCCCTGCCTACTGTTCCCCTTCGTCACGCTGACTTCATTATCTAGTCCTTTACAGGCTTTAGTTACTACCTCCTTCCTGTCCACCAACCTCTTCATTTGGTTCTCATCCCTCTGCCACATTAGTTTAAACCCTCTACAACATCGTTAGCAAAAGCACCTCCAAGGACATTGGGTTCCAGTCTGACCCAGGTGTAAACTGTCCAGTTTGTAATAGTTCCAACTCCCCAGAACCAGTCCCAATGTCCCAAATTTGTGAACCATTCTTCCTGCACTGTCTCTCAAGCCACACATTCATCCTGCCTATTCTTTAATTTCTAATCTGACTAGCACGTGGCACTTGTAGCGATCCTGAGATTACTACCTCTGAGGTTCTACTTTTTAACTTGGCTCCTAATTCCTAAATTCTGCTTGTAAGACCTCATCCTGTTTTTTAACCAATATCATTGGTGCCTATGTGCACCACGACAACTGCCTGTTCACCCTCCCTCTTCAGAATGTTCTGCAGCTAGGCTGAGACACCCCTGACCTGTGCATCTGGGAGGCCACATACCATTCGGGAGTCTGGTTTTTGACCACAGAACCGTCTATCTACTCCCATAACAATTGAATCTCCTATGACTGTAGCCCTTCTGCTGTTTTTCCCACCCTTCTGTAGAGCAGAGCCAGCCACGGTGCCATGAACATGGCTACTGCTGCCTTCCCCTACTGCTTCCTTCTACTCCAACAGTATCAAAAACAGTATACTGGTTTTGGAGGGTGATGACCGCAGGGGACACCTGCACTGCCTCCCCGCTCTTTCTCTGCCTTTTGGACTCCCATTCCCTTTCTCCCTCAGCAGTCCTAATCTACGGTGTGACCAATTTGCTAAATGTGCTATCCCCAAGACCCCCTTAGCATCGCATATGTTCCAAAGTGAGTCCATCTGCAGCTCCATTGCCATCATGCAATCTAATGAGAGCTGCAGCTGGGCACACTTCTTGCATGTGAAGGAGTCAGGGACATCCCTGAGCTTCCACATTGATCAAGAGTTACTGCTAACTCAACTAACTGCAGAAAGCAGCTTCATGAACATTCCTATTTTAGCCATCATGTAGGTCAGCATATGTTTACAAGAGACCAGGCTGAAACATTAGTAAGTGTCTTAAATGTTGAGTTGATAATAATCTCCACAATTTCCTTCAGAAGTCCCCATTATAGATCCCAGCATACAAAGAAAATTTATAGCCCAGGAACAGGCCCTTCGGCTCTCCAAGCCTGTGCCCATCCAAATCCACAGTCTAAACATATCGCCCAATTCCTAAAGATCTGTATCTCTCTGCTCCCCACCTACTCATGGATCTGTCCAGATGCATCTTAAATGAAGCTACCATGCCTGCCTCTGCTACCTCTGCTAGCAACTCGTTCCAAGCACCTACCACCCTTTGTGTAAAGTATTTTCCACATGTATCCCCCTTAAACTTTTCACCTCTCACTTTGAATGCGTAACCTCTCGTTATTGAATCCCTCACCCTGGGAAAAAGCTTATCTCTATCCACCCTGTCTATACCCTTCATGATTTTGTAAACCGCAATCAGGTCCCACTTCAATCTCCTTTTTTCTAGTGAAAATAATTCTAACCTACTCAACCTCTCTTCATAGCTAGCATCTTCCATAGCAGGCAACATTCTTGTAAACCTTCTCTGCACCCTCTCCAAAGCGTCCACATCCTTTTGGTAATGTGGCGATCAGAACTGTACACGGTATTCTAAATGCAGCCGAACCAATGTCTTGTACAATCTTAACATTACCTTCCAGCTCTTATACTCAGTACCCTATCCAATGAAGTCAAGCATACCATATGCTTTCTTGACCACTCTATCCACTTCTGCAGCCCCCTTCAGGGTACAATGGACTGAACTCCCAGATCTCTCTGCTCATTAACTTTTCCCTAGGCTCTTCTGTTTACAGTATAGTTCGCTTTAGAGCTAGACCTTCCAAAATGCATCACATCACATTTGCCTGGGTTGAACTCCATCTGATACTTCTCCCCCCAACTCTCCAGTCTATCTATGTCCTCCTGTATTCTTTGACAGTCCCCTATGCTTTCTGCTACTCCACCAATCTTTGTATCATCTGCAAACTTACTGATCAGACCAACAATGCCCACTTCCAGATCATTTTTTTTGTCACCTTTCTTCATTTCGAGAAGCTCCCTTCAACTACTGCTCTCTGTCTCCTGTTGCTCAACCAGTTCTTTATCCACCTAGCTAGAACACTCTGCACACCATGTGGCTTCATTTTCTCTATTAGTTTACAATGGGGAACCTTATCAAATGCCTTACTAAAGTACGTGTATATGACATCTACAAACTTTCCTTCATCTATCGGCTTGGTCACTTCCTCAAAGAACTCTATTAGGTTGGTAAGGCACGATCTCCCCGGCACAAAACCATGTTTCCTATCACTGATAGACCCGTTCTGTTCCAAATATAAGTAGATTTTATCTCAGTACCTTCTCCAGCAACTTTCCTGCCACTGACGTCAGGTCCAGTGGTCTGTAGTTACCTGGAATATCTCTACTACCCTTTTTGTACAGGGGACAACATTAGCAACCTTCCAGTCCTCCGGCACCTCACCTGTGTTTAAGGATGCTACAAAGATATCAGGACCCGAGCTATTTCCCCTCTCGTGTACCTCAGCAACCTGGGATAGATCCCATCTGGTTCTGTGGATTTGTCAACCGTAATATCCTTTAGGCTACCCAACGCATCTTCCCTCCTTATATCAATGTGATCCAGAGTAAACCAGCTTCTATCTCTAATCTCAACATTCATCATGTCCCTCCTCTCCATGAACACTGATGAAAGTAATCATTGAGAATCTCACCCATTTTCTCAGGTTCGACACAACCTTCCTTCCTTATCCTTTAATAGACCAACCCTTTCTCTTGTTACCCTCTTGCTTCTTGTATATGAATAAAAGGTCTTGGGATTATCCTTAATTCTGCTAACTAAAGTTATTTCATGACCCCTTTTAGCTTGCTTGATTCCTTGTTTAACATTGGTCCCACTCTCCTCATATTCCTCCAAGACCCATTCTGTTCTTCGCTGCCTGGGCCATATGAACGCTTCCCTTTTCCTCTTGGCTAGTTGAATGATTTCTCCTACCATCCATGCTTCACCAATCTTGCCTTTCCTATCTCTTGTTTTCAAAGGGACATGCCTATCCTACACTATCTTCAACCTCTCTTTGAAAGCCTCCCACATATCAAATGTGGACTTCCCTCCAATAGCTGCTCCCAGTCCACATTTCTCTCAGTACCTTCTCCAGCAACTTTCCCACCATTGACATCAGGCCCACTGGTCTGTAGTTACCTGGAATATCCCTACTACCCTTTTTGTACAGGGGCCAACATTAGCAACCTTCCAGTCCTCCGGCACCTCACTTGTGTTTAACGTTGCTACAAAGATATCAGGGCCCTAGCTATTTCCCCCCCCCCACCCCACCCCTCGCGTCCCTCAGCAATCTGGGATAGATCTCATCTGGTTCTGGGGATTTTAGCATAATTGGCCTTGGCCCAGTTTAGTACTCTTCCCTTAGGACCACTCTCATCTTTGTCTGAGAGTAATCTAAGACTTACAGAATTGTGGTCACTATTCCCAAAGAAATCCTCCACTGCAACTTATACCACCTGGCCTGGCTCATTCCCCAACACCAGGTCCAGTACGACCCCTTCCCTCGTTGGACTATTGACATACTGCTCTAGAAAACTTTCCTGGATGGTCCTTACAAATTCTGCGCTATCCAGACCTCTGACACAAAGTGTATCCCAGTCAATATTGGGAAAATGACAATCTCCCATCACCACCACCCTGTTGCCTCTACATCTTTCCATAATCTGTTTACCTATTTGGTGTTTTACCTCACGCTTGCTGTTGGGAGGCCTGTAACACAGCCCTAACAGTGTAACTGCACCCTTCTTATTTCTCAGCTGTGAGATAATGTGTCATTGCTCAAGCCCTCCATAATGTCCTCCTTTAGCACTGCAATGATATCATCCCTGACCAGCAATGTAACCCCCCCCCCCCACCCCTATTACTTCCCTTCCTCCCCTGTCTGAAGCATCTATATCCTGGAACATTTAGTTGCCAAAGATGCTCTTCCTTCAGCCAAGTCTCTGTGATTGCAATAACGTCATACAGGCACCAATCCAAACCCTAAGTTCATCTGCCTTACCCACTAATACTCCTTGCATTAAAGTATATGCACTTCAGGCCGCCAGTTCTTTTGTGTTCATCTACTCTCTGCCTACTCCTCCCCTTGGTAATGCTAACTTCATGATTCTTACAGGCTCTAGTTTCCCCCTCACTGTCTAGTAGTCTTCTCTTCTGGTTCCCAGTCCCCTGCCACATTAGTTTAAAACCTCCCCAACAGCATTAGCAAAAAATTCCCCTAATGACATTAGTTCCAGTCTGGTTCAGGTGTAGACTGTCCAATTTGTAATAGCCCCATTTTCCCCAGACCGGTCCCAATGTCCCACAAACCAGAACCCCTGTCTCCTACACCATCCCTCAAGCCACGTGTTCATCCTGCCTATTCTTTCATTTCTACCCTGGCTAGCACGTGGCACTGGTAGCAATCCTGAGATCACTATCTTTGAGGTCCTCCTCTTAACATGGCTCCTAACTTCCTAAATTCTGCTTGTAAGACCTCATCCCATTTTTTTTACCAATACAACTGGCTGTCACCCTTTCCTTTCAGAATGCTCTGCAGCCAATCGGTGACATCCCTGACCCGACAGACAAATAGATACAGACAAATTGATCCACTCCAAATAATATTAAGTAACTGCAGAGTGTGTGCTGTGCATGATCACAATCAACATCGGCAGCACGGTGGCTCAGTGCTTCCCACTGCTGCCTCACAGCGCCAGAGACCTGGGTTCGATTCCGGTCTCGGGTGACTGTCTATGTGGAGTTTGCACATTCTCCCTGTGTCTGCATTGGTTCCCTTTGGGTGCTCCGGTTTTCTTCCACAATCCAAAGATGTGCAGGTTAGGTGAATTGGCCATGCTAAATTGCACATCGTGCTCAGGGATGTGTAGGTTAAGTGCATTAGTCAGGGGTAAATGTATAGTAATATGGTAGGGGAAGGGGTCTGAATGGGTTACTTTTCAGACGGTCAATGTGGACTTGTAGGGCTGAAGGGCCAGTTTCCACGCTTTAGGGATTCTATGATTGTAATATTTTTGGATGTTGTGTTGAAGCCATAAAAAAAAGGAAGATAACCTAATCTTATTGGCCTGATCTAGAAAGTAATAACTATGTTAACATCTACATTATCAGTAATTTGTTTGAGAATGCACCAGATTGCACAGCTATTCAGAAGCTTATTTTTGTCCAAAAGCTCAGAATTGTATACGTAGCAATAAAAAAGGCCATGAATTAATTGTAGAAACAGTTCCAATAATTGGAATAACCGGTATAATTAATGCTTTCTAAACAACAGTTTTCTACTTGTACACTTTTGCATTTGCTTAATATTGTTGCTTCTGTGAATTGCTTTTATTTGAAAATAAATCCAGACAGTAATTAGAATTAACAAGATATCGTGGATATTAGGTTTTTGCATTCTTTGGTTCTTTTTCACTTAGAATGCTTTTGCTTTAAAGCCTGCTCTTGTAGGTCTGACATGTTAGCCGTACTTTCCAGTTATAGAAATGTTGCCCAGCATGCTGAGTGTTTCCAGCATTTTCCATTTTTTTTAGCAATTGGCAATCATCCTGTTGTTTGATCTCCTCTCCCTTCCGCTTGTTGATATTATGGGAAAGACTAGACCAAAGGGGCACAATTTAAAAAAATAATGAGTTCTGAAGAAGAGCCATTCTGGACAGAAAACTTTGGCTCTGTTTCTCTCTCCACAGATGCTGCCAGGCCTGTTGGGTTTCTCCAGTGATTTTGTTTAAAAATATAGATTCTCCTATATAAGGTGGAGCTGAGTACCATTTTTCTGAGTTGCAAGTCTGAAATTCCTCATCTAAAAAGCAGTGGAGGCAGAAACTGTGATACATCTTTAAGGCTGAGTTAGATTCTGAGTGACGGGAGTTGAAGGATATTGTGGGTCGGCAGGAAAGTGAACTTGAGGCCTTAATCAGATCCGCCATAACTTGTTAAATAAATAGTAGCCTGTGGTCCAGATTATGAATCATTTTTGAAATCAGAGATGTAATCACAAAGTCTTGCCATGGACATCTTAGCGAATTCCAGCAGTTCTTCGTGTAGATGGTGCATTCAGCTACTGACCTGGTAGTGAACAGAGTAATTGATTGCTTAAGGTGGAGGACTGCTATGTCTTGCATTGTGTTGAGTTCCTTGACTGCGCTTAGGTAAGTAAATGGATGCCTCGTAGATTGTGGACAGGTTTGGAGAGTCAAGAGGTGAGTCACTTACGATACAAAACAATATCTGCACTTGTAATAACAGTATTTATATTAGCTGGTCCTGATCGGTTTCTGATTAAAGGTGCGATTCACATTCATAGAGATCTATAGCACTGAAAAAGGCCCTTTAGCCCATCACGTCTACACTGGTCAAAACAACTACCTAATCCCATTTGGTTTTAGCATTTGGTTCGTAGCCTTGAAAGCCTCAGTGATATAATGCCGTTGAATGCCAAACTGACGCATTTCTGTAATTGGAGATGGCCATTGTTTGGCACTTGTGTGGAAAAAATATTAACTGCTACTAATCAGCCAAAACTTGAATGTTATCAAGGTAGTGCTGGATGTGTGTATGATTGTTCTGAAAAGTGGCAAGTGGAATTGAATACATTTGTTCTTCAAATATCACCACATCCTAGATGAGAGATGGTCATTGAAGGTGAAAATAGTTAGGCCCATGACACTACCTTAAGAAGTTTCCGGGCTGAGAGGATTTTTCTCACATCATTACCATTGTCCTTTGTACCAGGATTTTTCACAATTTGTTCACAGGATGTGGGCATTACTGGCTAGGCCAGCATTTATTGCCCATCTCTTGAGAAGTTCTTGGGAGTTAGATGATTGATCTCAAACAACTACAGCATCTTCCTTTGTGCTTAGTATGACTCCAACCAGTCGAGAATTTTGCTCTAGTTATCATTGACTCCAATTTTACTTGGACTTGTCACACCTGGCCACATGCTACTTTGATCTCATGTCTGTATTTCAGACCATTTTTCTAAGTTTGAACCAGAGCTTCAACATTTTTACTTTTCACTGAATGCACTGAATAAGTGTTTGGCCTAGTAGCAATGAAGGAACAGCTATATATTTTCAATCTCTATGACTCTATAAGTCAGTTGGATATGTGATTTGAGGGGGAATTTGACTGTCGTGATTGTCCCCATGCATCTGTCCTTCTCAGTGGTGGATGCTGTGGATTTGGAAAGTGCTGGAGAGGCTTGGCAAGTTGCTGTAGTGCGTTTTGTAGGTGGTGCACATTACCAATGTGCCCATCTTGTGGGCAGTGTATGTCGAAGATGGTAGATGGAGTGCCACTCAAATGGGGTTGTTTGTCATGTCATGGATAATGTCAAGATTCTTCAGTGTTGTTGGAAGTAAACTCACTTAGTCAAGTAGAGAATATTTCATCACATTAGTGACTAATACCTTTTAGACGTGGACAACCTTAGGAGTCAGTTGAGTTCTGCGCTGCAGAATTCCTGACCTTTGTAGCCACAGTATTTTATATGGCTTATCCATCAGTTTCTGGTGATTGATAACTATAAGACCATTAGACATAGGAACACAAATTAGGACATTCAACCCAGCGAGTCTGCACTGCCTTTCAGTTGTGGCTGATAAGTTTCTCAACCCCATTTTCCATCTTTCTCCCTGTAACCCTTAGTCCCCTTGACAATCAAGAACCTATCTGTCTCAGTCTTAAATATACTCAATGACCTGGCCTCCACAGTCCTCTATGGCAATGAATTCCACAGATCCACCACTGGCTGAAGAACACATCCAAGTTGATGTTATCTGGGTATTCCATGATGGCAATACCATTGAATGTCAAAAGCAGATTCTCTCTTTTTGAGAGGCTTGTTACCTGACACTTTGTGGCATGAATGCTATCTCATACTACTTTCACCCTGGCCTATATGATGTCCGGGTCTTGCTCCCTGTGAGCAATGGCTGACATCCTATGAACACATTCTCCTTCAGTATGTGAGGAGGCATAGGTGGTGCTGAATATTGTGCTGACATTGGTAAACATTTTCCACATTTGACTGTACAATGGAGGGAATGTCCTTTGAAGTAACTGAAGGTGGACCTTGGAAACTACCCTGAGGAGATCCAGCAGTAATGTCCTGATACTGAGATGATTGACCTCTAACAGTCACATTCTTTCTGCTTTGTGTTAGATATGATTCATACTAGTGGAGAGTTTGCGCTGATTCCTAATGATTCCGATTTTGCCAGAGCACCTTGACGCTACATTTGGTCAAATGTAGCCTTGATGTCAACTGCAGTCGTTTTCATCTCTTGTCTGGTGTTTAGCTGTTCCTTTCTTGATGGGGCCAAAGATGTAATGAAATCAGATGATTATTGATCCTGGTCTAAAATGTATGAACATGGTCTAGAATCAAGTGATGATTATTGCAGGACCCAAAAGAACTGAAACTGAAGATAGGTTATTGGTTAAAATTTCAACTTGATGCTTTTCATCATTTTACTGATGGTCAGGAGTACATTGATGCTATGGCAATCGGCTGCATTGGATTTGTCCCATTTCTTGCAGGTAATTGTGAGCAACTTTCCAAATTCTTGCCCAAGTGGCAGTGTTGTTGTAGTTAGTGCTATGGCTAGTTCTGGAGAATAGGCCTTCAGTGCTGTAACTGGTATGCTGTTGAACCCCATAGTCCTTAAATCAATCAATGCACTTGAATGTTTCTCTATCACATGGGGTAAAAGGAATTGGATAATCCTGACTTCTGTGCTGATGGGAACCCCAGAAGGTTACCAAGAACAGTTATTTGCTTGATAGTTCAGAAAGAAGATTACGACAAGTGTTTCAGTGTCTTTATTTGGAGCAGGAATAGAATATTCAGTTCTTTGACTCCACTCCACCATTCATTGATTATTTACCTCACACTGTTTTACTGCAGTGTCTTTTCCCCCTTGTTGTTTTTACTATGTTGAAGTCTATTGACCCTATTTAAACATATTCAAAGACTGAGTCCCCACAGCCCTCTAAGGAATAAAATCTCAATGATTCACCAGCCTGTATCTGAAGAAATTCCTCATGATCTCAGTTCTGAATAGTATATCTCTCACTTTGAGACCGTGTCCTCTAATTCTAGTACCCCAGCCAGGGGAACCACCCTTTTGCTTCCATCCTGTCAAGTTTTGTACACTTAATGAGGCCATCTACAATTGCATTAAGTCATACTCCTACATTCAATTCCTCTTGTTGTATAGGACAACACATCATTTAGCTGTGTCTGCATGTTAAGTGACTCATGAACAATGAAACCCAAGTCATTCTAAAGTTCCACACTTCCCCTCAGTACAAAGATGTACACCTTTTTTGTTTTCCTGAAAGTAGATTATTACTCATTTGTGTTCTACCTGTCAATTTTTTGACACCTCACTTAGCCTTTCCAAATCCCCTTCAAGTATCTTTATATGATCCTCACATCTCTCACTTCCACTTAGTTTTGTGTCATCTGCAAGCTTGGAAAATTTTAATTCCTACATGCAAAACATTGATGTAGATTGTGAATAGCCCAAATATCAATCCTTAAGATAGCCCACTAGTTCATTGGATTACAAAATGTGTTTGATTAAGATTGAAAATCTGTCAACAAGGAAATTAAGTGCTTTTGGGCTGAAGCAGAGAAGTTGAGTTGAAAATTATCTGATTAGCCATGATCTTATTGAATGGTGGGGCATTGACTGGCCTACTCCTGCTCTTATTGTCTGGCAGCCTTATATGTGAACTATGTATTCCTACTGTTTTCTATTCATTACTCAATTCTTAACCCTGTCAGTTTATTCCTCTTAATCTAATGTGCTCTAATTTTGTTTGCTAATGTCTCGTGTGGGACTCATCAAAGCTTTTTTGAAAATGTAAATATAGATGTTCTACAGGTTCTCCCTTATCTAGTCTGCTAATTACCTGTTCAAAAAATTACACGTGTTTCTTGTTCATAAATCCATGTTGACCCTGCTCAATCACACCACCATTTTTCAAGTGACATATTATTAAATTCTATTTTATAGATTCTAGCATTTTCCTTGCAACTCATATTTAGCTAATAGGGTCTGCAGTTCATTATTCTCTCTCTCACTATCCCTTTCTTAAATTGTGTGGTAAAATTTGAAGAGGAGAAAGTGAGGTCTGCAGATGCTGGAGATCAAAGTTGAAACTTTATTGCTGGAACAGCACAGCAGGTCAGGCAGCATCCAGGGAACAGGAGATTCGACGTTTCGGGCACAGGCCCAGGGCCTGTGCCCGAAACGTCGAATCTCCTGTTCCCTGGATGCTGCCTGACCTGCTGTGCTGTTCCAGCAATAAAGTTTCAACACTGGTAAAATTTGAAACCCTTCAATTTGCATGACTGTTCCAGGGTGTCTCAGAAGTTTGTAAGATGATTACCAATGGACCTACTATTCAGCAGCTACTTCTTTTACCACTCTTGTGGTAAATAATTAGATTCAGATTTTTACTTACTTTTAAGTCTTACCAATTTTTTAAATTTAATATTAACATTTGTTTAGTTGTATAGAAGCTGAGTTTGGCAGAAACGAAACACATTTTCTCAGAGCTTACTGTGTTTCACTCATCAGGACAATTTACAAGATTGCATAAAAATGCACTGCACCCTATTATTTCATAGATACATTGTGCCTGTACCAGCTCAATAAAATACGTGAGAGCCATTCCCTGACTTATTTCTTGGGATAGTGCCCTGACCAATCAGAGTCAACCTGCCAGGATTAAAATTTAAACAAAGCCTGACAGTTAACTGTCAGTCATCACTAATTGGTGAATAGGCTATGGCAACAACTTTAACAACCAGATAAAACTTATCAACCAATAAATACGCTCATCCCACACAGTTGATTTTGCTCTTAATTTGGTACATTTGTAAAAGCTAATCATCTAATGAGGGGACAGATGTTGGAATGTATGCTTTTTTGGAATAGAATGTTCAGGAATGAACTAGGAAATGAACTATTCAAGATCTAGGATTCTGCAATGGAAAAGCACTAACTAATGATCTAATTCTGAAGGAGCCTTTGGAAAGAGACGAGAGGCAATTTGATCAGGATGAATTCGGAAACTACATTAAATGACATGCCAGATAGGTAATGGTTTGCATGAGAAGAATTAATATATAGTTTACAACAATTCTTCCCTTTAATGTTCTGTGCAAATGAGGAAGTTCAAGATATTGATATTAATTATTCCTGAAACTGATTGGCATGGATAGGATAAATAGACAAAGTCTTTTCCCTCTGGTAGGGGAGTCTAGAACTAGAGGGCATAGGTTTAAGTTGAGAGTGGAAAGATATAAAAAAGACCTAAGGGGCAACTTTTTCACACAGAGAGTCGTGTGTATATGGAATGAGCTGCCAGGGGAAGTGGTGGAGGCTGGTACCATTACAACATTTAAGAGGCATCTGGATGAGTATATGAATAGGAAGGGTTTAGAGGAATATGGGCCAAGTGTTGCCAAATGAGACTAGATTAGGTTAGGATATCTGGTCGGCATAGACGAATTGGACTGAAGGGTCTGTTTCCGTGCTTTACATCTTTATGACTCTATGATTGGGGTTACCCTGTTTAGATGTAAATTGAAATCTCTCATAATTACTGAATTTCCCCCTAATTTCCTGATTCATATGCAACCACAACTCTCACCCCAGAGTTTTCTGACACTTGCTGTTTCTTAGTTCCATCCAAACTGACTCTGTCATGAGCTTCGGAACTAAGATCATTTCTCACTGTGGTACTAATGTCCTCTTTAATGAACAGACCCACTGCATTTTTCCAACTTCCTGTCTGTCCTAAATGTCACAGTCTTGGTTTCCTTAGCCACATCTCTATAATGGTTGTCAGTTGTCAAGTGACACATATAAACTTGTTTTTGAGCTGGAAATTCATGTTTTATTGACAAAGTTGTGGGCATTTCAGTACAGAGTCCTTCATTTAGTGTTGTTTTACACTTTTTGTAAATTCTTGGTTCTATCTGCTGGCACAACCATAACTTGGCAATCACTGTGTCTTCCTGCCCTATCGTCTGTTGTGCTTTTCCAGAAGTTTCTATTTTTGTCTCTGATTTATAACATCCATAGTTCTTTCAGTATTTTTTGATGTTTCATTAACATTCTTGATCTGTTGTTTTATTTCCTTCTAATTTATTTCACTCTTTGTGATTCCTTCCCTCTCATCCAGTTTAGTTTAAAACTCTCTCTACTCCCCTAGTCACGCTTCTTGCAAGAGCAACAGCTCCAAACCAAGATCAGGTGAAACCCTACCCAGCAGTATACCCCAGTACTGATGCCAGCGCTCTGTGAACTGGAATCCATTCCTACTGCATCGTTTACCTTTTAGATCTGACTTTCCCTATTCCAATTTGCATGAGAGCCAGGTAACAAACCAGAGATTATCACTTTTGAGAATTTACTTTTAAATTTATTGCATAGGCCGTTATACTGCTTGTGTAGAATCTCTGTACTGGTCACCTTTGTAGTGTTAGTTTTAAAATGGACTATGACAACTGGATCCTTCCTCTACCACTGCATGATTCTCTCGAGCTTGAACAGATACCCTGAACACTAGCATAGGCAGATAACACAGCTGCCTGGATTCTTATTGATGGCTGTAGAGAACAGTGTCAGACCCCCTTAACATACTGACACTTATTGCTACATTTCTTTTAACTGCCCTACATTCTTATTTTCTGGTGTCCTAGTCAGTCTGTTGATTCACACAATAGCCCTAACTCGTGAATTGCTTAGTTGCAATGATCGAGGCTCCTTCATTCTCATTCAGAGCCCCTTATATTTGTGACTTGTGATAGGTAGACAATATGTTGAAGGTGTTAGCTTCCAGGTGTTAGCTCCAGGGGGCTAACACCTTCCACATATTGTCTAGCTATCACCATTGTTAACAGCTAACCCAATAATGCAACTTTTTTAAAAAAGGTTTTGTGATTTGCACGTGAAAGAAGTGAAACTATTGTATTCTAACAGATGAAAGGCTTAACAGACAATCAATTTTTCAATGTATAATTTCAGTTACATCACACTGCAAATTTTTGCTATAAATTCTGTGTTACGATCGAGCCCTCCTCTTCACCTGATGAAGGAGCGTCGCTCCGAAAACTAGTGTGCTTCCAATTAAACCTGTTGGACTATAACCTGGTGTTGTGTGATTTTTAACTTTGCTTTAACCAGGCTTGCTTCCTTGGCTTGATAGTAATGGGACTGTGTGGGATGGGCAGTGAAGTTACAGATTGTGATGCAATACATCTCTTCTCTGCTAAAGCTCTTTGGTGCTTTGAGTTCTTGATCTGTTCTGAAATTAATAAATTTAACACAGTTGTAGTGACTGGAGAATGTCTTGTGTGAGGATGGGAAATTATCACCACAGGGAATGCATTGTTCACTTTTATTAATGTAATCATGGACAGATTTATTTGTGAAAAGAAATTAGGTGAGGATGGTATCATGTATGCTTTTATCCTCTCTTGTTTTCACTGCCTACTGTGGGCCCTTCCAGGCTCGACTTTTAAGGATGAAACAGTGAGTTAGACTGCAATCAACTTAAATAACTAGAACACATAAAACTAGGTCACTTTGTTATTTGTCTCAAACTTGGTGAATCCTATTAAATATAAATGAAGCTGGAAAAGCTTGCTGTAGAAATTGTCATCAAGATTTTTTTTTGTTGGGCTGGCTGTCATTCTAGATTGTTGATATAATTACCCTATCGTACATTTGAAGAGTTGGAATAACCAGTCTTCCTGAGAGACACTCTGACTGACAGCTGGCTTTGTGCACTTATTAGGTTTGTGAGCATTCTTCTGTGAGAAAATGAAAGTAACTTTTAAATCATGAACAGCAGTTAGGCAAAACCATTATTGTGAATTTTCAGGTGTCTGTGATATTTGTGACTTTAAAACAGTTGGGATGAATATATAAAATTTAGAACTTTTCTGTATTCATTTTTAATCAGTATGGAGTTTCTATAATAGAAATTTATTGTCTCTTGTATATTTACATGAAAAATGTGAAAATTCTATAATGAAATAGAAAATAAAAAGAATTACTACTTAGTAGGTGCGAAGTTTCTTTTGGTTTACAGTCTGAGTTGACCCAGATCGATAGTATAATTTTCAGAGTATAGTATGCTGGTAAGGAAGTAAGCTACCAACAGTGATTACAGTACTGATTGAAACCTTGTCTTTTAAACCTTACTATTTAATCACAGTTGTAAACAATTGGTTTTGGAATAATTGGCTCTCTTTTCAGAAAGTGTTAATGCAGTGCCCATTAATAATTTACATATTTCCATTGAATGCTTTCACAGATCATGTTACTGCTCTAAAATTTCATTCACATTTAGGACTGGGTTTGAATTATTCACAAGGTGACATGTGTAGTTAACTTTCGTCTGTGACACCAGGATACTAGCAGCATTTTCAACTATCAAACTGAGCCTTTAAGTCACAATTTTTTCCAGTTTTGGCACAATGAAGAATTCATGTGGTAATTTTAAATAAAGATCTATATATGATATGAGTTGTAGGATATTCCCAATTATCACAGTGGTATACTTTAAAAGTAGGGCGTTCTCGATGACATGTGATACATACTTTAAGAGAATGACCTCATCTTCTCTTCCTGTCATGTGATGCTGCCCTTAAAGAATTTATCAGATGGAAGCTTGAAGGGCCAAATTTGGCATCCATACCTTTGTAATATGATTCATTGCTATGTCATTTAAGTGACAACAAAAAAAACTGAGGCAAGTAGGCAAGTTAGAATTGATTAAAAATAAAACAGCTTTTTAAAAAGCTATTATTCATTCATGGAATGTAGGCATCACTGGCGAGACAAGCATTTATAGCACATCCCTAATAGTCCTTGAGAAGGTGGTGGCGAACCATAGCCTTGTTGCAGGTTGCCCTTGGAGATGTAGATATGTCCATAGTGCTGGTAGGAAGGGAGTTCTATGACTTTGACTATATGACAGTGAAGGAACAGTGATACATCCGAGTCAGGATGGTGTATGGCTTGGAAAGGAACTTGCAGTTGATGGTGTTCCTACTTAACTGCGAACCCTGTCTGACTAGGTGGAAGAGGTTAAGCATTTAAGAAGCCTTAGTGTCTTGTTGAAGTGCATCTTGTAGATGGTACGCACTGCCATTGTGTGTTGGTTGTGAAGAGAATGAAGCTGATGATGTCGTCCAACTTAAACAGGCTGCTTTGACCTGGATGGTGCCCAGTATCTTGAGTTTTGTTGGAGCTGCACCCAATAAGGCAAGTGGGGAGTATTGCATCACACTCCTCACTTGAGCCTTGTGAAAGGTGGATGTGGAAACCACTGTGTTACTTGCCTACATTATCTCACTTGTTTGAGATGGTCATTGCATGGTACTTGTCTGATATGAATGTAAAGTGCTACTTATCATCCCAAACTTCAAGTTTCTCTCCGTCCTGATGTATAGTGGCATAGGCTTCTTTAGTATCTTAGGAGTCATGAATAGTGTGTAATAATCAGTGAATAGCCCCACTTTTTCACACATTATGATCTCAGCCTTGAATATACTTGACAACATACAGACAAAGTTACCTGCTTGATTGGCGCTGCATTCACACTTAACCTTCACTCCTTTCACCATGAATGCTCAGGAGCAGTTGTGTACACCAACTACAAATTGCACTGCAGAAATTCATCAAGGCTTCTTTGACAGTATTCTCCTGACCCACAGACACTACTGTCTAGAGGGAGAAGGGTAGCAGATGGTGGAAATGTCACCACCTATAAATTCCCCACCAAGCTTCACCATCCTGACTTCGAAATATATTACCATTCCTTCTGTGTCACTGAATAAAAATTCCTCCCGAATGGCAGTGTGCAGCTACACAAAATGGATTGCAGCATAGAGTCATAGAAATGTACACCACAGAAACAGACCCTTCGGTTCAACTCGTCCATGCCGACCAGATATCCCAACCCAATCTAGTCCCACCTGCCAGCACTTGGACAATATTCCTATACACATCCAGATGCCTTTTAACTGTTGCAATTGTACCAGCCTCCTCCACTTCCTCTGGCAGCTCATTCCATACATGTACTACCCTCTGCGTGGAAAACGTTGCCCCCTTGGTCTCTTTTATATCTTTCCCCTCTCATCCTAAAATTATGCCCTCTAGTTCTGGACTCCCCCACCCCAGGGAAAAAACTTTGTCTATTTACCCTAACCATTCCCCTCATAATTTTATAAACCTCTATAAGGTCACCACTCAGCATCAGAAGTTCCAGGGAAAACATCCCTAGCCTATTCAACCTCTCCCTTTAGCTCAAATCCTCCAACCCTGGCAACATCCTTGTAAATCTTTTCTGAACTCTTTCAAGTCTCACAACATTCATAACACAGATAACTGTGATTCTGAACACTGGAAAGACTAAGTTTGTACTTTGTTACTAACAGAACAAACTCTAACTTTGAGAATGAAAAATGTCACTGCTGTTATCTTCGTTAAAGTGCTGTTTATGAACACGGCAGATTGCAATAATTACATGAACAAAAAAAACAAACACTTTAATTGAGAAACACATCTCCCCATGATTACAAAACCTCATTTCCTTTACTCAAAATAACAAGTACACCTACTCAAAAGAAGGTAATAATTTCACCAGAACTTGAAATTGAATACATTCTTTCGAGTAAGTTCTGGTCATAATGTCTTTTTAATATTATCAAGAAAGTGTGTTTGTTGCAGTCTAGTTTCAATGCAAGTACTAGATTATGCATATATATAAAATGTGATGGAAATAAAGATGATAATAATTACGCTGTAGACATTAAGTGTAGTAGAAGATGTTCAGCAGTTAGACTGTCTCCCAGTAACTCATATCAGGAATCTAATCAGCTCTGCCCTGACTGTTGACAAATCAGACATAATGTTTGTGATAGAATCTTTGCTTTCTTATTTCAAGAATACATCTCACCACTAACTTGTCAAACGCAACTAGGGATGGCCAGTAAGTGATGGCACAGCTAGCTGTGTCCACATCCCCTGAATGAACTTTTTAAAAAAAAAGTTATTGATAAAGTGACAGCAGATGATCAGGCCTAGAACACTGAGCTGAAGAATTTCTGCTGCGAAGTCCTGGGACTGAGATGATTGGTTTCCAATAACTATAACTACAACAATAAACATTGTAAACTGTCTTACAATGCTTCTCAGAATGGTATCAAATAACATTTGACACCAAGTTACTTGAGATATTAGAACAAGTAAACAAAGCTTGCTCAAAGAGGTAGGCTTCTTGGAGTGTCTGGAGAAGAAGATTAGAGAGGGACAGACAGTTGGGTAGAAGACTTCAAGTCTAGATAGTTGGAGGCATAGCCTGATGATTAACTGAAATTTATAGGATCTATGCTGAAAGGATCACTGGTTCTGATGAATTTATAAAATAAATTTATTTATTTAAATCTTTAATTTGATTAAGCTTTGCAACCTAGTCCAAAGGTGCTGCTGTCTCTTGTTAATGATGAACATTTCACATTAAATGAGTATAGATTGTTTGTTAAGTACACCCCTTTAACAACTTAGACTCTTGTATTACTTGAGAACAAAATAAAATTAATAGCTGGCATACACTCTGGATAAAGCAGCATCCTTGCAGAAACAGATATTAAGCTTTCAAGTCCTTTAATGACTGGAAGACATTACAAAGCAATAACATTTAAGGTTCAACAGAACAAGAGGGAAGTGGGAAACAGACATAGGAAAAGAAATGGAATGAGTGTGAAGTACACTACAGCATGTGATTCACCTTCCCATCTACAAAAAACAAATCAGTGTAATGAAATGTCCATCATTGTGAAGAGCAACACTAAATAACTATTAACCCTTGTCCTATCTCCTACCTAAAAATCAATAATTAGCATATTTAACAAGTTTGTCTCCAATTTTGTGTGCTAGCATGGAGGATAAATACAAATGTACACAAGTTGAGCTGTCTTTTTCTCTATTGTAACTTTTATATGTTTGAGTTGCTTGCCTACTGACCTCACAATCCTTCACAAACGCAATCAGTACTTTGTTGCAATAATTACTGTTTACCTGTACAACTGCAACAACATTGGATTAAACTTAACACCATTCAGACAGAGAGGTTGAGTTGATGTTAAAATCCGCTCTATCCACTAACTCACTTATCCATCATCATTACTGACATATCATTGCTTTGATGGTATGTACTACCTATCAGATGCACTGCAGTAACATACTTCATACCTACATTGCTTCTTGGCAATACTTCCAAATCTGAGACTTTTTCCTGGGGTAGAAATGGCTATCACGAGGGGACATAATTTTAAGGAGATTGAAGAAAAGTTTAGGGCAGATGTCAGAAGTAGGTTCTTTACACAATTGGCACAACATCAAGGGCCGAAGGACTTGTACTGTACTGTGCTGTACTGTTCTATGTTCTATGAGACCTCCACTGCCTAGAATAGAAAAGAGTAATGCTTGTGTAGGAACACCACTTCCAATTTCTCTACGGTCCTCACTTGACAATGTAGTTCCTTCCTTCATTATCATGAAGTCAGTATTTTGGAACTACATGTTTAAGAGTGTTTGGGAGCCTCGGACAACTCAGGAGAACTGATAAGTAGTAAGACTACTAAGGTAGAGTGCAGGAAGGTTCAGCCTACATCAGCAATTTAATGGGATTAGATGCAATGATTATAGAGTTCAGAGCAGAAAAAAATGCAATGATATTGATTACCCATTTTGAAATGAAGAAAGTAAAGCCTAATCCACTAACAACATTGGATGAGAGTAGTTTTGAGGTGGTGGTGAAGTGGCCCTGAGATTATCAATATAGCATGGAAACCTGTGCAATGAGTAATGTTATTGAATAGCAATATGTAAATAAGAATGGAAGATAACAATGGATGGAATCAAGGACACTCCATATAAGAAATAGGCAAGGCAGTCTCTCGGATTCACAAAGCAAACATAGCAACTGCATTGAATGTTGTGACAAAGTCAGTGTGTGATAGTGTGACATGAATTCATTCATAAAGAATGCCATTAATAACTTGATCCTGGAGATCTTGATGAAATTGGTCATATAGAAATTAGAATGAAGTTTTGAACAGAAAAGGCCACAAAAACAGCAAGGTTCTCGTGAAGGAAAGTAATTTAGCAATTGGATGATAGTTTGAAAGGATAAGTGGGTTATGAGTGAACCTTTTGCTGAATGAACTGATGGTACTTCAGCAGTTTGGAACATGCCTGAGCCAAATGTGTTGCTTGAATGTATTGTGTCAGGGGAGTAGATGTGGCGATCTGACTCATGAAGGAAACTAAATTAATAGGATGGTGATTAGCTAAATGGCTGAACTTGATAACTGCAAAACTAAACAATCATGGTCCAATTTGATATAGTCCCCTAAAATAATTCTTTTCTGCCTTATTTAGTATTCCTCAACCTCTCAATCATCTCTAACACTCATTCACCTTGTTTTCAAAAGTTAAAGTGCCCCAAACTAATTCAGTGTAATTGATTTACATTACTAGATGTGCAGTTATACAATAAGGGGTAGGCCATTTAGAACAGAGTTGAGGAGAGTGGTGGATATATGGAATGCTGTGCCCAGAAGGCAGTGAACGCCAAGTCTCTGTATACTTTCAAGAAAGAGATGTATAGAGCTCTTAAAGATAGTGGATTCAAGGGTTATGGGGATAAGGCAGTAACAGGATACTGATTGTGGATGATCAGCCATGATCATAATGAATGGTGGTGCTGGCTCGAAGGGTCGAATGGCCTACTCCTGCACCTATTGTCTATTGTCTATCTTTCACCTATTTATTTGGAATTTTAGTTTGCCGTAAATAGAGTCATAGAGCTGTACAGCATGGAAACAGACCTTCGGTCCAAATCATTCAAGCTGACCAGATATCCTAAATTAATCTAGTCCCATTTGCTACCATTTAACCCATATTCCTCTAAACCCATTCTATTCATATGCCCATCTAAATGTGTTTTAATTGTAGCAGCCTCCACCACTTTCTCTGGCAGCTCATTCCAGACACGTACCACCTTCTGCATGAAGAAGTTGCCCCTTATGTCATTTTTAAGTCTTTATCCTCTCACCTTAAATTTATGCTGTCTAGTTTTGTACTCCCCTACTCCCCTATTTTTGCCGCTCATAATTTTCAAAACCTTGATAAGGTCACCCCTCAGTCTGCAATGCTCCAGAGACAATAGCTCTAGCCTATTCAGTCTATCTCTATAGCTTAAAAATTCCAACCCTGGCAACATCTGTGTAAATCTTTTCTGAACCTTTTTCAAGTATGAAAACATGCTTCCTATAGCAGGGAGACTAGAATTGCACAGTCTTCAAAAAGTGGCCTCACCAACGTCCTCTGCAGCCACAACATGACCTGTCAACTCCTGTATTCAGTGTACTGACCAATAAAGGCTATGTACCAAACGCCACCTTCACTATCTTGTCTACCTGGGACTCCAAGGAACTTTCAAGAAGCTATGAACCTGCACTCCACGGTCTGTTTGTTCAGCAACACTCCCCGCCAACACTTTCCATTAAGTGAATAAGTCCTAGTTCACCTTTCCAAAATGCAGCACCTCATAACTATCAGCCCATTAACCTTCGCTGTCCTCTACACCTTTAATTTTGGTGTTATCTGCAAACATCCAAGTCATTTATATAAATGACAAAGCCAGTGGACCTAGCGCCAATCCTTGTGGCGTACCACTGGTCACAGGCCTCCATTCTGAAAAGCAACCCTCCCCATCACCTATCTTCGACCTTCGATAGGTTGTGTATCCGAATGGCTGGGTCTCATTGTATTCCATGTGATATAACCTTGCTAACCAGTCTACCACGAGGAACCTTGTTGAGCAGCTTACTAAAGTCCCTATAAATCATGTCCACTACTCAGCCCTCATCAATCTACTTTGTTACTTCTTCAAAAAATTCAATCACGTTTGTGAGACACGATTTTCCACATGCAAAGCCATGCTGACTATCCCTAATCAGTCCTTGCTTTTCCAAATACTCAGAAATCCTGAGCCTCAGGATCTTCTCCACCAATTTGTCCATCATTGATGTCCGACTCACTGGTCTGTAGTTTCCGGGCTTAATCTTATGACATTTCTTAAATAGTGGCAACCACGTTAGCCAACCTCCAGACATCTGGAACCTCACCTGTTGCTATCGGTGATCCGAATATCTCAGCAATACTTCCCTAGCTTCCCACAGAGTTTTAGGGTACACCTGATTAGATCTTGGGATTTATCCAACTTTGTGCATTTTAAATGTCCAGCACCACCATCTCTGTAACATAAACGTTTTTTTTAAGATGTCACTATTTATTTCCCCAAGTGCTCTATCTTTCCAAGGTAAAAACTGATGCAAAATACTCATTTAGTATCTCTCCTTCTCCAGCGGTTCTACACATGCATGATTTTTCTGATCTTTAAGGTGCCCGGTTCTCTCCATAGCTACTATTTTGTCCCTAATGTATTTGTAAAATACTTTTGGATTCTCCATAGCCCTATTTGCCAAATCTCCTGTCATCTTTTTGCCCTCCTGATTTCCTTTGTAAGTATGCTCCTATTGCCTTGATATTCTTCTGGGGATTCATTCAATCCCTGCTGTCTATACCTGACATATACTTTACTTCTTATTCTCGACCAAACCCTCAGTTTCTCAAGTTTTCCAGCATTCCTTGCACCTACCAACCTTACCCTTCACCCTAACAGGAACAAATGTCTCTGGACTCTCTAACTCATTTTTGAAGGCTTCCCATTTTCCAGTTGTCCCTTTACCTGTGAACATCCACTTCCAATCAACTTTTGAAAGTTTTTGCTTAATCCTGTCAAAATTGGCCTTCCTCCAATTTAGAAGTATAACTTTTAGATCTGGTCTATCCTTCTCCATCACTGTTTTAAAATCAATAGAATTATGGTCACTGGCCTGAAAGTGCTCTCCTGTTGACACGTCAGTGACTCGCCCTGCCTTATTTCCCAATTTTGCCCATAGTTTTGCAGATAGTTTTACACGTTCTATAGTTGGTACATCCACATATTATATCAAAAAGTTTTCTTGTACACTTAACAACTTCCTCTCCATACAAGCCCTTAACACTATGGCAGTCCCAATCTACATTTAGAAACATAAAATCCCAGACTATGACAATGCTATTATTCTTCCAGCTTATCTCCTTATGTATTTGCTCCTTAATTTCCTGCTGACTATTGGAGGGTTTGCAGTGCAGTTCTAGTAAGGTGATCATCTGGACTTTTATTTCTCAGTTCCACTCAAATAACTTCCCTGGACACATTCCTGGGAGTATCCTCCCTAAGTATAGCCGTAATGTTATCACTAATCAAAAATGCCTCTCCCTGTCCTCTCTTTCCCCCCTTTCTATCCTTCCTATAGCATCTATACCCTGGAAAGTTAAGCTCCCAGTCCTGCCCATCCTTGACCCATGTCTCTGTAATCACTATGGTATCTCTGTCCCATGCTATCATCCCCCGCGTGTAAATATCAGTTCCTTGGTTAATATGTAAGACATGACACACACCCATCTCCGTTTCCCCACTTTAGTATCAGGTATTAATTTTACAGAACTTCACACTGACCAGCCCAAAACTGATTACTGGAGTGTTCATTCAGTAGATCTGTCTCAGCTTACATTATTAGTCCCTGCTGCTTCTGTTTTTACCATGGAAATCCTTATTCCCTTCCAAAGTTTACCAAGGATTGCCTCACTATAATATCATATTGCTTTTGAGTAGGACTTTGTCAAATACTTTCTACATCATTGAATATTAGTATGACTGTCACTTCGTCTGAATTTATTTTTGTTATCAACATGGGTGTCATCTGGCTTAGTGCATCTGAGATTGTAGCTTTAAGTCTCAATTCACACATACAAGGACATAATCAAGGCTGATATTTAAATGCAATGCTCAGGAAGTGCTGCAGTGTTGGAGATGTTTTCTTTTGGTTGAGGCATTAAAGCGAGGCCCTATCTGTCCTTTCCAGTGGATGGAAAATCTCCCACTTTCCTGCTTGAAACATTGGAGAGGTCTTCTTCACATCCTATCCAATATTTATTCTTCAAGCATTATCAAGAAAAAGTAGATGATATAGCCATTGTCCCAATTTCTTTTTTGGAATCTTGTGCGAAATGATGGCTGCCTCATATAGCTCTTTGGAATGTCCTGAAGTTATGAACAGCATCTCTAAATACAAATTACCTTTTAAATTAGTTTTGTAGCTTGAATTTGTCTGTGATTTTCATGCAAGTGATGACGATGTTGCAGAACTTAGTAAAAAGGAGAGCATGATATGAACGTTTCCTTCCTGAAAATTTCAAGGAAGTATTGGTAGTCTATTTTACTTCATCCTGGATTTGCTTCTGTAACTGCTTAAAGCAAATTAGCTTAATTCTGCTGGAAAATTTAACATGTCTGAATCTTGTCAAATTGGAAATAAATGGTTCTACGCTGTATGTTTAAATACCTTTTAACTGAGGCCAATGCTGCACTAGCTTTGCAGTTTTGGTGGTAGTGTGGGAGCAACTGTGAGGAAATTTCTGTCAATAACACCATAATGAATAATATTTATGTTAACATGGTAGCTAGCACAGTTGGAATATAAACTAAAAACTGGTGACCTCCAAGGGTGTGCTTGGCCACTCTAATGCATGTGGCAGTTGAACTAATTATGCATGTGAGCAATGAGAAGTAGAGAAGGAATAGAAGAATATGCAATTGCTGGAAATATACTTGACTCGAGCAACATTTGTACACGTTTTTATGATTTCTGGATGTCCCAACTTTGCAACCAAAGATGTATTTTTATAATGTAGTCATTATTGTAGTGTAATGAAATTGAAAATCCCATATTTTAATGCAACAGTGGCTATATACCTGGTTTTATTTTTAATGTTGATTTAAGGAAAGATGTTGGCCTAGAGATAAGCCTTAGGTTTTTGGAAAATTGGGATTTGATTAGGAGTAGGCAGCATGGCTTTGTGAGTGGGAGATTATGCCTCACAAATTTGTTAGTTTCTTAGATAAAATGACCAGGAAGGTTAATGAGGGCAGGGGGTTAGCTGTAGTTTATAGGATTTCATTAAGGGCTTTGATAAGGTTCCACATGGTAGGCTGCTTTGGGAGGTTAGGTTGCATGGAATCCAGGGCGAGCTGGCAAATTGGATACAAAATTGGCATGATGGTAGGAAGCAGAGGGTATTAGTGGAAGGATGCTTGTTGGACTGGAGGCCTGTGACTGGTGGAGTACCTCAGGGGTCGATGTTCGACATGGACTAGTTTGGACCAAAGAGCCTGTCTCTGTGCTGTAGGACTCTGAGTCTAAGATTAACTCCTATCCACCTGAAAGGACAGACAGGTCTTTGGTATAATTTCCTATCTGTATGCAATTGTCTCCTGACATAGTACTCCTTCAGTATTGTACAAAAGTTTCAGCCTTGATTGTGTGCTCAAATCTTTTGATGAAAGGCTTGTTGTTGAGTTAACATTGACACCCGATAGCAATGGGTTAATAATATCAGCGAAATAGTGTTTTTTAGGAATTCAATGCAAATGTGAGAGACCAGTGAACTGAAAATAGAAAACAATAATTGTGAAACTTGAAAAATTATGCAACTTACTCAGTGTTAGCTGGATAGCTAAACTGGAGAGCAAGATAATTGGATTTGAGAACAAAACAGCTGCCAGTAAGCCAACATGTGAAAGAAAAACATATCAGTTGGATGGATTATGTGCGCTGGATGCATATTCCAGAAAATCCAGCTAAACATTAAAATCAGAACCTGATAGAGGTGGTGTTGACAGATCAACAAAAGTTTGGCAAAACATTAGAGAAGACAATCTCATAGGAACTGACATTGCTTGATTACTTGGAAAGAGGCATGAAACTATCCAAAGTCATTCTGTGTGCATGATGAACAGCAGGATTGGTACACATGGTCCTCTTTCTTGACACTTGATTTGATGCCTGTGGATCAGAGAGCAGGCTTAAGTCGAGTTCTCTTTTGTTTTACAATAACTTGTGTATGGCAAGCTTCCATACTTATCTGGACATATCTACCTTTTTTATTTCACTTGCCCCTTTCCCTGCTGCTGAGAGATGCTGCAGCTTTGTTTCAGCATTATGCTTCTCAGTACAGCTCAGTTGAACAAAATCACTCCTGGCTTGAATGTATTTCTTTTTGTACTCTTACTGTTACTGGACTAAACTATGTGACCATCCTTAACTTTCCTTTCAGAACGAATCAGTCGGGCCCACAAGCGTAAGATTGATGCAGGGGTGCGTAGCTTCCATTTAAAAAAAAACATATGTTTTGTATTTTCTCATAATATTCTGAAATGGCTTCCCTGTGCCTGGAATGGAAAATAATAATAATTTGGTGCCATCTGAGCTCTTGCCTCTAACATGCTTTACTCTTCCATAGTTTTTGAAGTATTTCTATAATGTCATTGCCCATCCAATGGGTGAAGTTACTGATATTGTTTTGTATTTACACTTTTTGGAGACTGGCAGCTCACTTAATGATGGAAAGCATCTAGATCACATTAATGCTTAAGCATAAGACTTGATCGTGGGTTCTTGAGGTGTGGTGGTAATGCTCATCGCTCTGACTTGGGAGGCCTGGTTCTAGACTCGCCTGTTCCAGAGGAGTGTAATAACCTCTCTGAACCAGTTCAACCAATTGATTACAAAAATGTATAGGTCTTAATCCTTGCTCCAGCTGATGTAGATTCTACATCACCTTTTTCAAAATAAATGGCATTTTGGTGATTATTCACCAAACTATGCCAAAGCCTACCTTGAGATAAAGAAGGAGAATTATGTTTTATAGGAAGTAACCATATGATATTCATTGTCGTAAATGCAGCTTCTTAGAATTCAGCTTAAATGTAGCATAAATTTTGATTTTAAACCCTTGGATGTTTGGACAGGAATTAGTTTGGTTTAACAGGACAAACGCTTTGTGAGTTTGAGTCTAATTCTAAAACTTAAAAACTAACAAAGCTTCTGTTTTAATGCAGCACTAAGGTGATGCCATATGACCAGAACATTGAATATTGAACTGAGCTGCATCAACCTATTCAGGTGGATGTAAATATTCCATATTTGAAGATTTCCTAGTCAATAGTCTTTCCTGAACCAGAGCTATCAAAAGTAAATTAACTGGTCATTGGTGATTTGATGTTTGTGTACCCAAATTGTGTGCAAATTGGTTTCAAGTATATCCACATTGACTCACTCCATATTTAACTTGTTTTAGTGAAGTGTTTGGGATGTGCCAGAACACGCAAAAACAGTTTTTTATATACACATTCATGTAAGCTCATAAGCTACTGTGATCACAGATTTTCAGACACCATAAAACTGGAAATATGCAGATTAATACAGTTTTTTTTAAAAAAAGCAGCTTACTTTGGCAACAGAAGAGTTATCGAAGAACACAAAGTAGTATTGTTTTGCAAACGGGCTTTGTGGAATGGATGTGTTCAACATTAATCTTTAGTTGGTTTATTGACTTTTTAAAGCATGTTTTGGTTTTTATAAATGAAAACATAAAGTGACTGAGATTTACATGTTTTTAGTGTGAAAACATTCTGCATTCCCTGCTCATCACTTTTACCATTAATCGCCATGTCACATCCTACACACAACTGTAGTTTAGATAAAAAAATGTCTTGAGCTTAACATACCAATTGATTGAAGTATAGACCATCCAAGATCCCATTGAAGAGCAACCTCTTAAAAAGTTCCATTTTCATTGGTTACGTCATTGAACTTATTTTTCAAGATCAGATGGGCTGGCAATTTTACTTCTGACCCAGTTGAATATATAGCTGTAAAAGAACCCATAACAAACCCTTAAATTATGTGTAGATTCACATCAAATTATGAAAGCTACTCATATCATTCATTCTGGCTGGCACGTTGTCTGATATTCTCAGTTTCTCTTTGTTTTAAAATTGATTTCCACACTGAACTTTATCCTAAGTTCCTTTGCCTTGAGTATTCCCTTTTTCTTCAACCTTTGCATAATAATATAGGTGAAGGATATGTATTCTCAAAAGTTATATCTACCAATCAATGAAGAAGGAATTTAACTTTGCAAGATGCATCTGAAATAATCAGATGTGGTACAATATAAGCATTAATTGGACTCAAATAAAAATGAACTTTCACCGATCTTCAAGTCAATGACAACATCTGTATTTGTTCCTCATCTGTAATATTCTTGTATGTATAAAATAATCACAGGCAAATGTTGTCCAAAATGGCCATTTTCCACATGGAACAATGGAAATCCTAAAATAAGAACAAACTTGTATTTATATTGCATTTTGCCATGACATCAAAGAACTCTCAAAGCACTTTGTAGAAAGTGAAGACTACAGATGCTGGAGAGTCAGAGTCGAAAAGCATGGTGCTGGTAAAAGCATAGCAGGTCAGGCAGCATCCAAGAAGCAGGAGAGTCAATGTTTCTGGCATTAGCCCTTCATTAGGAATGTGGAGGGGGAAGGGAGCTGAGAGATAAATAGCAGAGTGGGGGTGGGACTGGGGCTGGGGAAAAGGTAGGTGTTATCTCTCAGCAGCCTTCCCCCCCCTCCACATTCCTGATGGAGGGCTATTGCCCGAAGTGTTGTCTCTCCTCCTCAGATGCTGCCTGATCTGCTGTGTTTTTCCAGCGTCACACTATTTGACTCAAAGCACTTTGTAGCCAATTTCCTAACCTTGAACTATAGTTACTAATGTAACGTAGTAATAAATTTATACATACTAAGCTACACAACAAAAAATGATGTGGGATGGTGAGAAGAAGGTAGGGAAGGAGAATGCATTTGTGAGGAATTTGATCATGCTTCTGTCCTTTCACTCTATGACCCATGTTTAAGCCCAACCCTGGCTTATTTGGGAGATATTGACCTTTCCCTCCGATGGCTTGAGGAATACTGATGGTGCAATACTTGGAAGCCTTAAATCCAGTCTCATTGGACTTGAGGCCAGTCAGTCTAACAAATGAAACTTCAGTCTGCAACTACAATCTGATACGTCATGTGAGTTGCTACTATGCAAAATGGAAAGGTCACAGTAGATCATTATCTTGATTTAAGAAAAGCTGGATGAAGTTTAGCTGTTTACTTTGTACATCCAATCTTTGCCAGACTGAAGCGAGTAAACATTCCATTCCCTCAACCCTGATTGTTCGTTTAAGCTGAAAATGACCGAGAAACATTAGAAATTTTCTTTGGGAAATTTCTCTTCAACAAAAAGTTAGGAAGACACCTATAACCTTCAGAAGTTTTGTTTCTTAATGTAGATGGAAAGGTACAAGGAAGATTTTTTGAGGAGCTTTTGATCACTCACAATCCACCAACCCCAAAACGAAACTTGACCTACTATGTCCTCTGCATTTTATAATTAAGTTTCTGGCTGCTTCCTCCCTCCTTTCATTGTCCAACAGCTGCTCAAAGTGGTTGGAGCCGTCACTGCTGGAAGTCACCGACATGTGGCTTGATAGGCCAGTGTGACTGTTGACTTCCAGTCAGCTTCCTTGCCAGTCTTGCTGCTCTTCCAATCATAGATTTTGTCTCTGGCAAAGCAGCAAAAACAGCAGCAAAGAAAAAAGCCTGTCATTGGAGCAGTTGGTGCAGTAACATAAGAAAGACTGTTTGCAATTGAAAGAGGAGCTTTTGATTTCCCCAAATTTGCTACTTCAATCAAATACACAATGGTAACTATTCTTGCAACATTTTGAATTTTCCATCCCATCTTTCATTTCTTTGGTGCAGTTTTGTGAGAGTTCAAGGGTGAACTCATCTGCCATTAATGTGTATTTTGAACCCTTGATAAGGGGATGGTGATACAGTGAGTGGAATCATTTAAGATCCTTTTTGGGTTGGTGGAATCACAGTGCTGTTAGGAAATAAGTTCTACATTATCTATCCAGTCATGGTGAATGAGGAACAATAACTTTTCAGGTTAAGACTGCACGTGACTTGATGGGAACTTGCAGGTGGTGGTATTCCCATGTGTCTGCTGCCCTTGTGCATTTATATAGTGGAGTTTGAGAGTTTGGAAGATGCCATTGAAGCTTGGCGAGTTGCTACAATGCATCTTGCGGATGAGGTACATTGCTTCCTCTATTCTCTTCCCATTATGTAAATACATTTTTTGTTGGAACCAGTGCAATGTATGGTATCTGGAGAATTCGCTTCAGTTCTTGATTATATTTCAGCCAAATATTTGTTATTAAAAATTTTGAAAGCTGGCAAATCCTATTTAGTTCACGTGGGGTGAAGTTAGTGCTCATGCAGGTCAGAGGGCCTAGGGTTCCTATGGAAAGAAAGACTGATGTTTTCTTAGATTGGATACAGATTATGGTTATGAATACCATTATGCTCGTTTGCTTTTGCATATTTAAATATAATTTTATGTTTATCTTCACTATTCTGTTAAATGTACCTCTGAGATGTATTTTGAAACTGAAAATGGCTAGTTTATTGAATTATCCTCTGATTCCTCATATAAGCTTTATTCCTTCGCAATTATCATTGGGTTTGGATGATTGCCAAATGGGAAGAGGTGGAAGAAATATACACAGTGTTTCAGGTGGTGAGTTGACTAATATTGCTGCAATCTTTCAACCTGTCTTGGCAAGTTTTGTCTTGCTGATGGAGTGAAAATTTTATCCCATAATTATCTGTCCCTCGTAATTTTGCTTTGAATATTTAGTATCAGATGCTGCACATTTTTTTTAAAAGGATATGTTTTTCACTGGTAAGGACAAGGCTTAGTGATTACAAGTAATAGGAACAGGAATAGCTGAAGTGGTCTATTGCGCCTGCTCCATTATCTAAAATTCTAATGGATGACCATTCCTGTCCGCTTCACTTTGATTTACTGAGAGACCAAAAAATACCTCTTAGGCCAGCCTTAAATGTATTTGACAATGAAGACTTCATAACTTCTGCGGAAGAGAATTCTGGAGATTCACACCCCTTAGAAAAAAATTATTTTTAATTCACTCCTAAATGATTGGCTTATTATCCTGAGACACTGTGTTTTAGATTTTTCTGGCCATATCAACTCCGTAAAGCCCCTTCAGAATCTTGTATGTTGCATTGAGATCATTTAACATTCTTCAAAACTTAAGAGTACATGGACTTAATTTGCACAGGCTATCATCATAGAGCAACTAATCTCCTCACTAAAAGGCTAAATCAGTGAACTTTCATTGTAACTACCTCTGATGCAAGTATATTTCTTCAAAGTGGAGACCGAGATTGATGAGATGTGGTCTCACCAAAACCATACATACATTTAATAAGACCTCTTTATTCTTGTACTTCATTTACTGCCTTGTACTCCCTTAGGACCAATCTAACTTAAAATTTGCTTGTTGGTCTTGAGCCCGCATGCAAGCTCTGTTGGTGTATCTTTGCGAGATCTTTCTGCTAATTCAGAGTTCACAATGTCCAAAATTTACTGAAATATGTGAAGTAACTGTCTTGTAATGAAAGTCCAATTTTACGTCTTAACCAAGAACTAGAGAAGTTAATTGCACTGATCCATGGAGTACCCCAACAACAACCTCAATTTAACATTATAAAACTTCCCAGGCACTAAACAGTAGTATAATAAACCAGAGTTTGTCCCTGAGCCACAAAGTGATATTGAAGCAGATGGCCAAACATTGTTTTTCATCTTTCTTTGTTTGTGGGGTGTGGCCATTACTGGCCACGGTTACATTTTATGCCCATTCCTTGAGGGTTTTTTGAGTTCCACTCATTCAAGCAAGTAGAGAATATTCCATCGCATTACTGACTTGAGCCTTGAAGATGATGGACAGGCTTTGGGAAGGCAGGAGTTGAATTACCTGATGCCATCATACTAGCTTCTGACACTATGTAGTACAATATTTATATGACTTGATGATTCTGTTTCGGGTCACTAGTAATCCCCAAGATGCTGATAGTGGAAGATTAAGCAAAAATAATGGCATAAAATGTCATGGGGCAATCACTGAATTTTCACTAGTTGAAGATGGCTTTGCCTGGCACTTTGTGTGAAGCAAACGTTACTTGGCACTTATCAGCCCAAGTCTGACTATTGTCTAAGTCCCACTGCATTGTATACAAATTACCATAGCATCTGAGGAGTTGCAAATGATGTTAAACATTGTCTGATCATCATTGAGCATGCCCACTCCTGACCTTATGATGGAAGGAAGCAGGTGAAGATATTAAGCCTAGAATTCTACCCCGAGGAACCAATACAGTAATGTACTTGGACTGAGATGATTGACCTCCTTTGTGCTAGATATGACTCCAACCTCTAGAGACTTTTCTATCTGATTCCTATTCTCTCTAGTTTAGCTGAGGCTCCCTGACGCCACTTTTGGCTAAATGTTGCCTTAACCCCTCACTTATCCTCTTGAATTCATTTCTTTTGGTCAAAGAGTTATATTTGAAGGGTGCCATAAAGGAGGAAAGAGAAGTGGAGAAGTTTGGGGAGGGAATTCCTAAGCTTAGAATCTAGGTTGCTAAGGCATGGTGAGCAGTGCAGGAGCCAGAATTAGGCAAGTGCGTATCAAAACCAAAACATTTCTGAAGTGTGAGCTAGTAAGATTAGTGAGACCAGGCATGGTAATAGAATGGTATTTGGAGGGACTTAAGACAATTTAAAGAGGGTTAAATGTGGAGGCTTCGCAGGTATACTTTGGAATATAGTAAAGTCTGGATGTTATAGATGAAGATTCAACCATGGTTGAGCGGAAGCAGGAGTAGTGTTCCAGAGGTGGAAATTGTCAGGCTGTGTTTGCACAGATGTGCAGTCGGAAGCTCAAAGACAGAGATGTTGTGAGTGATTTTGTTACGCTGGATAATTGTGAGGAAGAGGCATGGAATTGGTTAGCTGGGAAAGAAACTACGAAACCTGTGTTTGTAGTGGCTTCTAAAGATTATGGTGTCGGTCTTCCCAGTAGGTAAATGCAGGAAATTTTTGCTGATCCAGTTTTTGGCGAAATTGAGAAAGTTGATGTTGAGGCAGCAATTGACTGAGTGCAGCATCAAGTACTCAAGATCAATATCTGTGGGAAACGGGAAAAAAACCTCATCATTTGGAGTCATACCTAGTAGAAAGCAAGATTGTTCTTATTCTTGGAGGTTAATCATCTCAGACTTGGTATTACTGCAAGAATTCCTCAGGGCCACGTCCCAAGCCAAAGCATTTTCAACTATCTCTTTTAAAGACCTTGCTTCCATCAAAAAGTCAAAGAGGGGATGCTTGCTGATCATCAGCACTATTCATAACTTTGCAGATACTGTGGCAGTCTGTTTCCATATGCAGTAAAATCGGGGCACTATTCAAGCTTTTACTCATAAGTGGCTAGAAACATTTGTATCACACAAATGCCAGACAATAACCATCTTGAACAGTAGAGAATCTAATTATTTCCTCTTGATATTTAATGGCATTATCATTATCATTTCCCCATTAACAATAACATTGGTTTACCATTGATCCAAAACTGAACTAGACCAACCATACAAATAATTTGGCCCCAAGAGCAGTTCCGAGGCTAGCAATTCTGTGGGGCGAAACTCTGTTCCTGAGTCCACAGTGCCTGTTCACCATCTACAAGACACAAGTTAGGAGTATGATAGAAGATTTTCCATCTGCTTGGATTAATGTGGCTTAAACAATTCAAGAGGCTCAACAATATTAAAGACAAAGTAGTTTGCATGATCGCCACACATCCACCGTGTCAAAATCACTTAATCCACCACCGTTGTGCATTATACCAACTCACCAAGTTGTAACAACTGCAACACCACCTTTCAACTATGACCTTACACCCAGAATGAGAAGTCCATCAGACACATGAGAACACTGCCGCTTTCAAGATCCTTTCTAAGCCTCACATTATCCTGACTTACGAACTACATTGCTATTCCTTGATTGTCACATAGGTCAAATTCATTGTAAAGGGAATTCCAGGCAATTGTGCACGTAATCAGACCAAAAGGATTGCAGTGATTGAAGGAAACAGCTTACTCTCACCTTCTTGAGTAACAAGAGATGGGCAAAAATGCTGGCTTTGTCATGATGCATAAACCCTTAAACAAATGTATACATAGGCATATCAGTGTATATGGGGATACTGATGCTGCATTTTTAAAAATAATGTTGCTAGGGAATAATATGAAGTTGAGAAATAACAGTGGTTCAAAGAGAGATCTTTGCTGGATGCCAGGCATTAAAGTGCATGAGTGAGACTAACAATTAAGTACCTAAGACTGGAACCAGCTGGGAGAAGTGCTACTTAACTGAACATTGGTTGAATGACATAGGAGGACGATAATGTGGTCATCTATACCAAAGGCTGCAGGCAGGTTGAGAAATTTGCAGAGGGATAGTTTATCACAGTCAACTAGGATGTAATTTGTGACTTGTTAAGAATCTTGTTTGGTACTGTGATGGCAGGGAAGTTTGATTAGAAGGATCTAAACATGGAGTTTGGAAAAGATTGGTGAGGATTTGTGGGTGGAAAGTGCCTCATGAACATTGGCAAGGAAAGGGAGATTGGAATTGGGGTGGCAGCTGATGAAGGCATTACGGTTAAGGAACTTGAATAATGGGGTGGTAGTGGTTTTGAAAGGAAGAGGAACCAGCAGTCTAATGAGAGTGAACGATTAACAGTGTTGGTATTTGGATTGGAGGAGATGGGGCAAGAAATGAGGCATTAGAGAAAAGAAGCCAGAGATTGTCTCCATTCAGAAACCGAGCTCTTCCAATATTTCACTTGCCCATAGTAACCTCGAGCACCCACTTAGCCAGTTGCAAATCCCATATAATGGTTTTATCTTTGAAGTTTGGTGACCTTAGTTTTTGGAAGTCTATCCATCCGATGACATATGGATTTCTTCCATCGTTAAAGCCAACTCAGTCAATTCCATGTGACATTAAAAAGTATCCAAATGCACTGAATAAAACAAAGGCAATCTGTCCAGACACCATTCCTGATCTAATATATAAGGCTTTGCACTAGGTCTAGCTTCTTTCCCTGAGCTGAGCTGTTTCAGCATTGTAATGACTTCACTTGAGTTTCGTTTATTTTTGCAATGCGTGGTTAGAGCTGGGCGGTGGAGTATATTCAATTATGGTTTTCAGAAAGCAATGAATTCTGAAGGGGAAAAATACAGGGTAAGTGCCAGGGAGTGTGACAAGCTAAATTTCTAGTGCCAGGTGGCCACTTTCTGCATTATACCCATTTTGATTGTTTTGATTTCATCAGTTAGATCACTGGTATCCATGCAGCAATATGGGAAATTGCCCAGCTATGTTATACCGACAAACAACAATTAATCAAGTACCGCCAATTTCAGATGTACTTGGATGGAATGAGTTATCAAGTATGTCCACAAGTTGCATCTATTTACAAATAACCTGCCCTCAGATATTCAGTTTGCATTCTGCCAGAACCAGTTAGCTACCAACATCTTTGCAGATATGGGTGTAAGGGCTAAAGTGATGAGAGTTGTCCATCTATACCAACTATAGCTTCAAGAACAAAGCAGGGGTTGTATTATTCTGCAGTCATGGTTAAGAGATTAAGAACAAAAGGCCATATGTCCAAATCTTAAATTAGAACAGAGTGTAGGAGAGAACTAGTTGTAGAGATATGTCGGACACTGCACTGCCGCTCAATAAGATCATGATGGCTCTGTATCTCAACTGAGATCACCTGTTTTTACTTCGTATTACTTCATGCTCTTACCTAATGTCTGCTGAACTGTTTCAAAAAATTAACTTGATTTTCCTCCCATGTAATGTTTATGAAATTCTTCAAATGATTCGCCTCCCAACTCTAAAGTTTCTTCACATTCAGTTTAAGACTCAATATAGGGGTGTGATGCAATATTGACTATGAAGCTAGATTGGTGAAACTGCAAAAAACATTCCAGAAATTTTGTACAACCCAAGACTGAACAGTTGTCTTGACGAGAGTCCTGTCACGAGATTCAATAACTACCTCTTCTGTTAGTAACATATTTAAAATAACTGTACATGCTATCTACATGATGTTGTTCCTTCACTGTCACTGGGTCAATGTCTTGAAATTGCCTACCAAATATTATCATGAGAAACCAACCCCTTAAGAACTACATTGGTATCATTGCCTGGGAAATAAATGCAGCCCTCCCAGAGTTTACGTAACATATGGACAAATAAAAGCATTTGTCTGTAATTTCGTCACAATAATTTTAAGATTATGCAAGATCCACTCCTCCAAAATTCAAGTTAGTTACTTACTAGACTATTTTTATTCAAGTTTTGTTATTTATACCAGCAGCAACTTGTATTATGTTTATGCATTGTAGAAGATGCCTAATTTTTCATGAGATTATACTTTGTTCTGAATATTATGAAATTAACATCTTTGGTTTAGTATTCCACTATGAATTAATGACCACAGGATATTAAGATTTATGTATAGTCAATATAACAAAGGTGACACATACTTTAGTTGTAATTGAGTAAAAATCTATCTTGTCACATAAATAATAACATACATAAATTGCTTTCTTTAAAAATGCACAGTATGATTGTTCTTACCTTAATTATTTTGCAATGTGAAAGTAATGTCCAATGTCTGAATCTAGTGGTATTCATTTAAAATCTTGTCACTGGAACACATTACAGAATAGTTTGTTGTACTACATTGCAAGCAGTTACTGTTTATGAATATTTTATAATGAATATTGGATAACGTGCTTGCAAATAGATTGAGTTTCTTCCCGAGAACCAATTAAATGTCACAATGTTGATCAGTAGACACCCTTCTCTTCCTCTATTTGTCGCATTTGGACTTTTACAATGGTCTACGCAGAAAATGCAAATTAATAATCACAGTCAACAATTTATTTGAACACTTGAAAATTTTGCATGTCAAAGTAGTTTTACATTTATTTTATGAAGAGCCTTTAGTTTATTAAGAGATTAAACCTTGACCCAAATTTCTGAATAGAACTTTAAACTAACATTACTGGTAAAAAGGGTCTAATTAGAATTATTTTGGTATTGCTTTCTGTAGAATTTGTCCTGATGACAGTAAACAGTTACCCCATCAAACCTTGTTTAATATTAATGACCAGTGATCTCTATAACTGACTGGACATAATCTGTGCAATAAGATGTATTTAATTTAATCCCCATATTTATCAGCTCACTTCAATGATATGTAACATTATCTTTAAATGATTATTCTGCTTCAAATATTTTAATTCAGGGAAAATACAGATGTTTTTATAGTTGTTATCTAGCCAATGTTTAATAAAAACGGTTTTGATAGCATAATATTCATCTAAATAGAGGGGCTGGATGACCAGTGAAACTTCTAAAAGAAAGGTAAAATATTGCAGATGTTAGAAACCTGAAATAAAAACTGAAGATATTGGAAATACTCAACAGGTCAGGCAGTAGTTGTGCAGAGAGAAGCTGACATAATGTTTCAAATTGACTATTTAAGTAGTTCCAGTTTTGTTTTTTGTTTTGTTTTTATTTAAGTTAAATTTATTGTTTCCTTTATCTCTCATACCTAATTGAATCAGGTTATCTTAACATGCCCAACAAATAGTTGTCAAGCAAATTTAATTAATGCTATTTTTAATTTCACATTTGTATATGATGAGAAGACTTGTGATATTTTAGATGGATTTTTTTATATCACAGAATAAGGTAAAATATGATCACTTGTATTGAAATTGATTTTTAAGGATAAAATAAAAATTTAAGTTCGCATTAATGTGATTTTTAATATTATTAACTTAAATTAAGTTTTGATATTTAACTGCATGCATTAGATCATTATTAAAGCTATAGTGTATACCCTTTGTAATTGTTTAAAATTACAATATATACGTGTTGCAAATAGAATTGATAAGCATATCATTTTAATCTGGTGTGTGCAAGCAATTTACAATGCACTGCTCTGAAAGTCAGAATGAGTACCCCATTTTGAGTTGTATGGAATCAAGTTCGCTGGGAAGGTTGTATTCTGGTGTTACAAAATTATTCACATGTAGGAACTGCTGCCATAAGCATAGTTAATAAAGCAAGGCATTTGAGTATTATGTAAATGAAAGCAGCAATTTGCAATCTTATTCTGTAGGAAATGGGGAAAACTTTTAAACCATGTTGGTGACAAGAATTTTGAGTTGTGATTGTTTTTAAATATACACCATAGCATCAATAATAGATGCTGTGAATATACAATCAAGATAATTGTCTTCCATGCCTTTGGACATAGGGAATGAAGATGAAATACAGTTTTACATTCTAGAAGAGCATGGGAGAAGGTAGGCAAGGCAGAAATAGTGAGGAGCAAAGAAAAGTGATCTGTCAGAGAAAGATAGTTTGGACTTGAATGGTGAAGGGTATAAAGAAAAACAAAGGTCACTAATTAGAAGCTAAAGAAAAGCAAACAATTGCAATGTACTTCAATCAAAGGGAAAGGAGATGGCCATTTTAAAATATGTGGACACTGCTTAAGGAAATGAACCAATTTTAAACAAAAACTAAAAGAACTGCAGATGCTGGAAATTAGAAACGAAATCATGAAATTGCTGGAAAAGCTCAGTAAGTCTGGCAGCATATGTGGACAAAGAGCAGAGTTAGTGTTTTGGGAGCAATTTCTGTTTTTTGAACAACTTTTAAATGTCAGCTTGCATGCACTGGGAAGGTAAGTGAGACGTTAGTTTTGGATCCCTTAATCTAAGGAATGATATTCTGGGAATGGAGACAGTCCAGGCAAGGTTCACTAGGCTGATACCAGGCATGAAGGGACTGTCTTTCATAGTTTCAGAGTAATAAAAGCAGGAGTAGGCCATTTAACCTGTTGAGCCTGCTCTGCCATTCATTAAGATCATGGCTGATCTATCCATCATCTGAGCTCCTCCTACCTGCATTGTTCTCATAACCCTTAATTCCCCTACCATGCAAAAACCCATCCAGCTGTGTCTTGAATATATTTAATGAAGCTGACTGTACTGCTTCCTTGGGTAGAGATTTCATAGATTCACTACTCTCTGGGAAAAGCAGTTCCTCCTCATCTGTGTCCTAAATCTACTCCCCGTAATGTTGAGGCCATATCCCCGAGTCCTAGTCTCACCCATCAGTGGAAACTGCCTGCTTCTATCCTATCTATGACTTTCATAATTTTATATGTTTCTATAAGGTCCCTCTCATTCTTCTAAATCCTAGTGAGAACAGTCCCAAGGGGCTCAACCTCCTTATAGGGCAACACTGTCATCTCTGGAATCAACCTGGCGAACCTCCTCTGCACCGCTTCCAAAGCCAGTATATCCTTCATCAAGAAAGGAGACCAGAACTGCACACAATACTCCAGATGCGGCCTCACTAATATCTTTTATAATTGTAGCAGAACCTCCCTGTTCTTAAATTCAATCCCTCTAGCAATGAAAGCCAACATTCCCTTTGCCTTCGTGATTACCTGCAAATTAACTTTTAGTGATTTATGTACGAACACTCCTAAGACCCCCTGAACAACCGCATGCTGGAATCTTTCACCATTTAAATAATGCTCTAATCTACCATTTTTACTTCGAAAGTGGATAACCTCACATTTTCCAACGTTGTACTCCATCTCCCAGACCCTTGCCCACTCACTTAATCTATCTAAATCTCTGTGCAAACCCTTCACATCCTCTGCACAGTTTGTCTTCCCACTCAATTTAGTGTCATCAGCAAACTTGGACACGTTACATTTGGTCTGCTCCTCCAAATCATTATATAAATCATGAACAGTTGCGGGCTCAACACTGACTCCCTGTGGCACCTTTACGAGGAGAGGTTGAGTAGATGTGACGTGTATTCATTGGAATATAAAAGAATGAGAGGCAAACTTAGTGAAACGTACAAGATTCTTAGAGGACTTGCTCGGGTAGATGCGCAAAGGTTGTTTCCCCTTCTGAGAATGTCCAGGATCAGAGAACATAATCCCAGATTATGGGGTATTGCACATTTAAGGCTGCAAGGAGGAGGAATGTCTTCTGAGGCTTGTGAATTTGTGGAATTGTTAACTACAGACAGCTGTTGAGGCTGGGGAATTAAGTTCTTTCAAGGCTGAGAAAGACAGCTTTTTAATCGTTAAGGGAATCAAGAGTTAGAGGAAAAGGCAGGAAAGCGGAGTTGAAGATTATCCGATTAGCCATGATCTCATCGAGTGGCAGAGCAAACTTGATGGGCTGAATAGTTATGTTCTTGTGTCCTTTTGGTAGCACTTTAGTGTGAATAGGGTTGAGGAAACTACAGGTATAAATCATGCATGTAATTAACTTTGAACAACATGGTAATGAAACTGAAAGCTAGCATATAAAAAGAAAGTCCAAGGCTAGAACTTAGAGATTTGTTGAAGATCCTTGATGCTCCAAGTTGTTCACGAAGTGATTTCTATGCTCCTTTAACAGATCTTGCATACATTCCCCATTTTTGTAGGTACAACCAGGAACAACTTTGAAGGAAAGAAAGTTGTTCGACTTGAATATGAAGCTTATATTTCAATGGCTGAAGTTGAAATAAAGAAGATTTGCAGAGATATAAGGCATAAATGGCCAATGATTCAGCACATCAGTATCTACCATAGACTTGGGTAAGTTATTAATATTTGAATATTTTGTGTTCAGGATCTCATATGGTATTGAGAGGGGGAGGAAGCAACAATAAAAGGAAAAAACATCACTGGTTAGAACAAATTTTAACTTGTGTTTTCCTGTGCTATACTGTATAAAGTACATAATACAGATATAGGAAAAAATTAATTTGCTTTTGCAATTAGCAAATTGTTAATGCTATTAATGTCAAGGGATAATGATCAAACCCTATCTTGTTGGAAATCATTATTGTGTGGCACTTATGGCATGTGTATTACTTGACACACAGAACATAGAACATTACAATGCAGTACGCGCCCTTTGGCCCTCAATGTTGCGCCGCCCTGTGAAACCATTCTGAAGCCTATCTAACCTACACTATTCCATTCTTGTTCATATGCCTATTCAAAATCCATTTAAATGCCCATAAAGTTGACAAGTCTACAACTGTTGCAACACTTGTCAGTCTAAATTTGACTTGATGATGGAGGGATGGTCATTGATGAATCAAATGAAAATGGTTGGACCTAAGACAGCAGTACATTAGAAACTCTGATAAAGATGCCTGGAACTGAGATGATTGACTTCCAACAATTGTAACTTCCTATGTGCCAGGTATGACTGCATCCAGCAGAGATTTTCGCCTTGATTCCCATTGACTTCAATTTTGTTAGGGCTTCCTGATGTCACATTCACTCAAATACAGCCTTGATGCTAAAGGCACTGTTATCTCGAGGATTCTGCGTAATCCAAGATGGAGGATGGGAAACATTTCTGGCTGTAACAGCTGCTCCTTTTTTGAGGTATTTTAGGTGCTGGAAGTGATTTCCTCGAATTCCAGGAGCAGCAATTACTGGTTTATGTGCTGTTGCATTGTTTTGGAACTTTGGAGAAAAAAATGTCAAAACCGCAGCACTTTTAAAAGGGAGAAGAACAGACAAAGGAAGCACATGGTGAGGTCAATGCAAGAGAGAGAGAGAGAGAGAAAGAAACTGACAGAGCAGAGAACCTACACAGTTACTGCCTTTGCTGTTTGAATTCATGTATCACTGGACATCGGAGTGCGTCTGGGAAAATTAAAAAACAGTGAAATTCACAACTAATCTTGGAGGAGCCTGTTTGGGAGAGGGCTCAGCACAGAAACAGATAAGTGGCTGTTTTAAGCATGGCTTTAAAATAAGTCTGCAGTAGTGAGTAGAGTGGGTTCTTTATTGATTATATGTTTTATTGGGCTATGTCTCTTGATTAAACCTAAAATATAAGCCATAAGTATTAATTTAACCTGGAGCAGTGTTTTGTCAAGGAATAAGACAGTGCTATTTTCTGGGTCCCTAGATTGAAAGAAGCAAAAATGGCCCTTAGTAGAGTGATATGCTCTTCTTGTCGGATGTGGGAATTTAGGGAGAGTTTACGGGTTACTGAGGCTCGTATCTACAATAAATGCCATTGGTTGTGAATCCTATCATATCGAATGGATCGGTTGGAGAGGCAGTTAGAGGCACTGAGGAATTTACAAAAGCAAGGGGAGTGATGGATGGCAGTTACAGGAAGGGGGAAACATCTCAGATACAGTCACATAGATGGGTTAACTCCAGGAAAGGTAAGAGAGGTAGGCAGGTAATGCAAAGTCTTCTGTGGCTATCCCCATTTCAAACAAGCATACCGTTTTGGAAAATATAGGGGGTGATGGACTCTCAGGAGAATGTAGCACAAACAGCCAAGTTGCTGGTATTGAGACTGGCTCTAATGCAATGAGAGATACGTCTGGTTCCAAGCGATCGATAGTCTTAGGGGACTCTCTAGTCTGAGGTACAGACAGACGTGGCCAGCAGCGAAAATCAGAATAGTGTGTTACTTCTCTGGTGCCCAAATCAAGGATGTCTCAGAGAGGGTGCAGAATGTTCTCAAGGGGGAGAGGGTCCAGCAGGAGGCCATTGTACATATTGGAACAAACGACATAGGAAGGAAAAAGGTTGAGATTCTGAAGGGAGATTGCAGAGATTTAGGCAGGAATTTAAAAAGGATGTCCTTGAGAGTAGTAATATCTACATTACTCCCGATGCTACAAGCTAGTGAGGGCAGGAATAGGAGGATAGAGCAGATGAATGCATGGCTGAGGAGCTGGTGTATGAGAGAAGGATTCACATTTTTGGATCATTGAAATCTCTTTTGGGGTAGAAATAACCTGTACAAGAAGGACGGATTGCACCTAAATTAGGAAGGGGACTAATATACTGGCAGGGAAATTTACTAGAACTGCTCGGGAGAATTTAAACTAGTAAGGTGGGGGGGAGGAGCCCAAGGAGATAGTGAAAAAAGAGGTCAATCTGAGACTGGTATAGGTGAGAACAAAGACAATTCAAACAGTCAGGGCAGGCAGGGACAAGTTAGGACTGATAAATTAAACTGCATTTATTTCAATGCAAGGGGCCTAACAGGGAAGGCGGATGAACTCGGGGCATGGTTAGGAACATGGGACTGGGATATCATAGCAATTACAGAAACATGGCTCAGAGATGGACAGGACTGGCAGTTTAATGTTCCAGGATACAAGTGCTACAGGAAGGAGAGAAAGGGAGGCAAGAGTGCAGGGGGAAGTGGCGGTTTTGATAAGGGATAGCATTACAGCTGTGCTGAAGGAGGATATTCCTGAAAATACACCCTGGGAAGTTATTTGGGTGGAACTGAGAAATAAGAAAGGGATGAACACCTTATTGGGATTGTGTTATTAACCCCCTAATAGTCAGAGGGAAATTGAAAAACAAACTTGAGGAGATCTCAGTTACCTGTAAGATTAATAGGGTGGTTATGGTACAGGATTTTAACTTTCCAAGCATACACTGGCATTGCCATAGTTTAGATGGAAAGGAATTTTTGAAGTGTGTACAAGAAAATTTTCTGATTCAGCATGTGGATGTACCTATTAGAGAAGGTGCAAAACTTTACCTACTCTTAGGAAAGAAGTCAGGACAGGTGACTGAGGTGTCAGTGGGGGAGCACTTTGAGGCCAGCAACCATGATTCTATTAGTTTTAAAATAGTGATGGAAAAGGATAGACCAGATCTAAAAGTTGAAGTTCTAAATTGGAGAAAGGCCAATTTTGATGGTATTAAGCAAGAACTTTGAAAGGGACGGCTGGAAAATGGGAAACTTTCAGAAATGAGATAACGAGAGTCCAGAAAAAGTATATTCCTGTTAGGGTGAAAGGAAAGGCTGGTAGGTATAGGGAATGCTGGATGACGAAAGAAATTGAGGGTTTCGTTAAGAAAAAGAAGGAAGCATAGAGTCATAGAGATGTACAGCATGGAAACAAACCCTTTGGTCCAACCCGTTCATGCCGCCCAGATATCCCAATCCAATCAAGTCTCACCTGCCAGCACCAGGCCCATATCCCTCCAAACCCTTCCCATTCATATACCCATCCAAATGCCTTTTAAATGTTGCAATTGTACCAGCCTCCACCACTTCCTCTGGCAGCTCATTCCATACACGTACTACCCTCTGTGTGAAAAAGTTGCCCCTTAGGTCTCTTTTATATCTTTCACCTCTCACCGTAAGCATCTGCCCTCTAGTTCTGGACTCCCCAACCCCAGGGAAAAGACTTTGTCTATTTATTCTATCCGTGCTCCTCATGATTTTGTAAACCTGTATAAGGTCACCCCTCAACCTCCGACGCTCCAGGGAAAAACAGCCCCAGCCTGTTCAACCTCTCCCTAGAGCTCAAATCCTCCAACCCTGGCAACATCCTTGTAAATCTTTTCTGAACCCTTTCAAGTTTCACAACATCTTTCCGATAGGAAGGAGACCAGAATTGCACACAATATTCCAACAGTGGCTTAACCAATGTCCTGTACAGCCGCAACATGACCTCCCAACTCCTGTACTCCATATTCTGACCAATAAAAGAAAGCATACCAAACGCCGCCTTCACTATCCTATCTACCTGCGACTCCACTTTCAAGGAGCTATGAACCTGCACTCCAAGGTCTCTTTGTTCAGCAATACTCCCTCGGACCTTACCATTAAGTGTATAAGTCCTGCTAAGCTTTGCTTTCCCAAAATGCAGCACTTCGCATTTATCTGAATTAAACTCCATCTGCCACTTCTCAGCCCATTGGCCCATCTGGTCAAGATCCTGCTGTAATCTGAGGTAACCCTCTTTTCTGTCCAGTACACCTCCAATTTTGGTGTCATCTGCAAACTTACTTACTGTACCTCTTTTGCTCGCATCCAAATCATTTATATAAATGACAATAGAGGACCCAGCACTGATCCTTGAGGCACTCCACTGGTCACAGGCCTCCAGTCTGAAAAACAATCCTCCACCATCACCCTCTGTCTTCTACCTTTAAGCTAGTTCTGTATCCAAATGGCTAGCTCTCCCTGTATTCTGAGAGGTCTAATCTTGCTCACCAGTCTCCCATGGAAAACCTTGTCGAACGCCTTACTGAAGTCCATGTAGATCACATCTACCGCTCTGCCCTCATCAATCCTCTTTGTTACTTCAAAAAACTCAATCAAGTTTGTGAGACATGATTTCCCACGTACAAAGCCATGTTGACTATCCCTAATCAGTCCTTGCCTTTCCAAATACATGTACATCCTGTCCCTCCAGATTCCCTCCAACAACTTGCCCACCACTGACATCAGGCTCACTGGTCTATAGTGCCGTGGCTTGTCCTTACCACTGTACTCAAACAGTGGCACCACATTAGCTGACCTCCAGTCTTCCAACACCTCACCTGTGACTATCGATGATACAAATCTATCAGCAAGAGGCCCAGCGATCACTTCTCTAGCTTCCCACAGAGTTCTGGAGTACACCTGATCAGGTCCTGGGGATGTATCCACCTTTTATGCATTTCAAGACATCCAGCACTTCCTCCTCTGCAATATGGACATTTTGCAAGGTGTCAATATCTGTGATAGCTCCTTGAAAATGGAGTCGCAGGTAGATAGGATAGTGAAGAAGGCATTTGATAGGCTTTCCTTTATTGATCAGTGTACTGAGTACAGGAGCTGGGAGGTCATGTTGCGGCTGTACAGGACATTGGTTAGGCCACTGTTGGGATATTGCATGCAATTCTGGTCTCCTTCCTAACGGAAAGATGTTGTGAAACTTGAAAGGGTTCAGAAAAGACTTACAAGGATGTTGCCAGGGTTGGAGGATTTGAGCTATAGGGAGAGGTTGAATAGGCGAGGGCTGTTTATCCCTGGAGCATCGGAGGCTGAGGGGTGACCTTATAGAGGTTTACAAAATCACGAAGAGCATGGATAGAATAAGTAGACAAAGACTTTTCCCTGGAGTGGGGGAGTCCAGAACTAGAGGGTAGATGTTTACAGTGAGAGGTGAAAGATATAAAAGAGACCTAAGGGGCAACTTTTTCACACAGAGGGTGGTATGTGTATGGAATGAGCTACCAGAGGAAGTGGTGGAGGCTGGTGCAATTACAACATTTAAAAGGCATCTGGACGGGTAAATGAATAGGTAGGGATATGGGCCTGGTGCTGGCAGGTGAGACTAGATTGAGTTGGGTTATCTGGTCAGTGTGGAGGAGTTGGACCAACGGGTCTGTGTCTATGCTATACACCTCTATGACCTCATCTCTGCAATTCATCTCTTTTTCCATGTTTCAACCAAGACTGCAAGGAAGTCAAGATCTATATGGCCCTAATAGAACCCAAACTGAATGTGTGTGTGTGTGTGCAGGTTATTGCTAACCCAGTGCTGCTTGATAACACTGTTGATAACACCTTCCATCACTTTATTGGTGATTGGGAGTGGACTGATGGGATGATAATTGGTTGGGTTCGATTTATTCTGCTGTCTTTATACCTGGGCAATTTTCCACCTTGTTCAGTACACACCAGTTTTGCTATTGTACTAGAACTGTTTGGCTAGGGTAGCCGTATGTTCTTAAGTGTATTTCTTCAGATTTCTTCTTGGACTGCTGTCAAGGCCCATCGCCATTGCAACATCCAGTCCTTTCAGCTGTTTTTCAATATCACATAGTGTGAATTAATTTACTGCAGTCTGGGATCTGTGATGCTGGGATATCTGCAGAGAAGGCCAAGATGGATCATCTGCTCAGCTTTTCTACATGAAAATTGTTGCAAAATTTCAGTCTTCTCTTTTGTACTAATGTTTTGGGCTTCCCTGCTTTGAGGATGGGAATATTTATGGAGCCTCCTCTTGCAGTGAGTTTTTAATTATCCACCACAATTCAATACTGGATATATCAGAACTGCAGAGTTTGGGTTTGATCTGATGGTTGTAGAGCCACTTAGCTCGATGACTTGGTGCTTTTGCTGTTTGGCATGTGTTGTAGTTTCAAGTTGACACCTCATTTTTAGGTATGCCTGATGCTGCTCTTGTCATGACCTTCTGTCCTCTGCATTGAACCAGGATTGATCCTGGTTTGACAGTTGTCTTAGAATTGGGAATATGCCGGGCCACGAGGCTGCAGCTTGTGCAGGAGTACAATTCTGATGCTGTTGGTAACTTACAGCACCTGATGGATGAGAGTCTTGAGTTGCTAGATCTGTTTGAAGTCTATCCTGTTTAGCATGGTGACAGTATCAGACAGCATGATAGAGGGTATTCTCAATGTGAAGGCAGTACTTCGTTTCCATAAGTACTGTGTGGTGCTCACTCATACTGAGTCAATCAGGGGGAAGATGGGTGGGGTGGCGAGAGGTGGATACAGGTGGGAGGTAATTGTGATAGGCTGGTGGGCAGGGCAGAGCGGATATGTGGGAAGGAGGATGGACAGATCAAGAGGGTGGTGCCGAGTTGGACAGTTGGATCTGGGTTGAGGTGGGGGGGAGGGGAGATTTGGAAACTGGTGAAGTCAGTGTTTATGCCGTGTAGTTGTAGGGTCCTGAGGTGGAAGATGAGGCATTCTTCCTTCAGTTGGCGGGTGGCTTTGATTTGGCGGCGGATTTGCATGTCCTTGGGGGACTGAGGGGATGTTGAAGTGGTTGGTCACAGGATGATGGGATTGTTTGGTGCATGCAGACCAGAGATGTTCCCTGAACTGCTCCGTGAGTTGGTGTCCTGTCTCCCCAATGTAGAGGAGACCACATCGAGAGCAATAGATGGTGTAGATGAGGTGGGTGGATGTGCAGGAAAATCTCTGCTGGATTTGCAATGACCCTTTAGGGCTTTGAATGGAGGTAAGTGGGGGTGGGGGGGGTTGTAATGGGGCAGGTTTTACACCTTGGTTGGCGGAGGGGGAGGTGCCAGGTGGGTTGGTGGGGGGTGTGGACCTAACGAGGGAGGCGCGGAGAGAATGGTCTATGCGGAACACAGATGCGGGTGAGGAGGGAAATGTGTTTGGTGGAGGGGTCTGACTCTAGGTGGCAAAAATGGCAGAGGATAATGCGCTGTATTGGAGATTCTTGGGGTGGAGCATGAGGACTAAGGGGGTTCTGTCCTTGTTGTGGTTGGAGGAGTGGGGTTTGAGGGCAGATGTGTGGGAAGTGGAGGATATGCAATGGAGGGCATTGTCGATCATGTGAGAGGGGAAATTGCAGTCCTTGAAATAGGAGGGCAGAAGAGTCTGCGGTTGGCAGATTGGTGAGAATGAGGCCAAGTATATATTTTCCTCTTGGTTTCTTCACCACTTATGGCAGGTCTACTTGACCAGTATGTCCTTTAGGACTTGACCAGTTTGGTCAGTAGTGGTGCTGCTGAACCATTATTAATGATGGTGAAATCTCCTCAGTGTGCATTCTGTGCCCTTGCCACCCTCCTTTTATTCTTCCAATGATGTTCAACAGGGAGGATTACTGCTTTATCACCTGAGGAGGGGGTATGTGGTAATCAGCAGGATGTTTCCTTGCCTATGTATGACCTGATGCCAAGAGATTTGAAGCAATAATTGAGATTCCTGAGAGTAACTCCTGGCGTGTATCACTATGCCACCATATCTGATGGGCCTACCGTGCTGCTGGAATATACCAGAGATGCTGATGGGACTTTGTGAGTAAGATATGATTCTGAAAATATGACACTGTCAGCCTGTTGATCAACTAGTCTGGGAGAAAGCTTTTCCAATTTTGAATATCGAACCTTAGATTTTGGGAGGGAGAGCTTTGAAGGCTTGGCAGGGCTGAGTTTGCCATTGTTGTTTGAGGTATCTGGGTTGATGCCAGGTCGTCTGTCTTTTTTTTCCTTTTTTTGGAAACATTTTAGTGGTTTGATACAATTGAGTCGCTCGATTGACCATTTCAATGGGCAGTTATGAGTCAACCACATTGCTGTCAGACTGGAGTCACATTTAGGCCAGATTAGACCAGGTAACAATTTGCCTTCCCTTACGTACATTAGCAAACCAAATGTATTTTTGTCACAATCGACCATGGTTTTATGGTCATAACTTTTAATTCCAGATTTTAATCAATTCAAATTCCACCATTTGCAGTGATGGGATCTAAACTGGATTCCCAGAACAGTACCTTGGTCTGTGGATTACTGGCCCAGGAAACAATGCCAATGCCATCATCACCTATGTGTCAGATTGTTCTCTGCACCAACTATACCAGTCTTGTTTTGCCTTTCAATGACTTCAAGCATATCTTTGTAACATTCCCAACATTTTGAATCAGCCCATCAGGACACCTGTCACTGTCATCTTAAGAACGTAGGAATAGATGTAAGTCATTTAACCCCTCCATTTCCCATCGACACACTACGACGGTTTGCACGTGGCTCACTTTCTCTAATCAATACCTTTGTTTTGTGACTCATTGTTCTTTGTATCTTTCGCATTTGCCAATATCTGTGCTTGTTTTTATATTTTTGTATGCATTTTGTCTTGCTTGTTTAGTACTTTATGGCTGACTTTTTGTAAGTAGTTTAAGAAGTATAAGTAAGTTTGATGAAACTTTTTTATTTGAATTCCTTCCACTCGTCTGCCTTCATTTACATCATAATGCGGGCAGCATGGTGGCTCAGTGGCTAGCACTGCTGCCTCACAGCACCAGGGACCTGGATTCGATTCCAGCCTCGGGCATCTGTCTGTGTGGAGTTTGCACATTTTCCTTGTTTCTGTGTGTGATGCTGTTTGGAGGGTTGCTGAGGACTGGATGGGCTGATTGGCTGCTTCCACACTGCAAGGATTCTATGATAACAGACTTAGCTCATTTTTTGTGAGCAGCACGGTGGGCGGCACGGTGGCACAGTGGTTAGCACTGTTGCCTCACAGCGCCAGAGACACGGGTTCAATTCCCGCCTCAGGCGACTGACTGTGTGGAGTTTGCATATTCTCCCCGTGTCTGCGTGGGTTTCTTCCGGGTGCTCCGGTTTCCTCCCACAGTCCAAAAATGTGCAGGTTAGGTGAATTGGCCATGCTAAATTGCACGTAGTGTTAGGTACAGCGGTAAATGTAGGGGAATGGGTCTGGGTGGGTGCGCTTTGGCGGGTCGGTGTGGACTTGTTGGGCCGGAGGGCCTGTTTCCACACTGTAAGTAATCTAATCTAATCAGTCTTTGTCTCAATACATCAAAATCAATTTTACCTAGACTCTGAGAAGCTGATTCACATTTCTCCCTTTCAAACACTCTACAAACCTCAAACTATAATTGCTTTTAGATAAATATTCACATGCTGTTAGACATCTGCTTTCTGAATCATTACTAACTTTAATATTCAGAACAGCTCCCCTGTTGATTCAAGGCATTGGTATTGCAGAAAACACATGGATGCTCTCAAGGCAGTCACTCTGTTTCTGAAATATTCAAGTCTGCTTGTCTAATCTCTGCATTTATACAATTAACTGTTTCACAGTTCCGAACAAATGCCTCTTCACGATTCCAGTATAGTATTAAACCCTTTTCTGTTTTAAAAAAAATGACTCAAGATCTCCACTGCTTTCCTTTAATCATATCCTCTCACACTATTGAAGTGATTTCATATTTGATTAGTAAGTTGAGTCCTAACCCCCACCATTTTCCTTATCTTTCCTGTAGACTATATAACCCAGTATATTTGGTTCCTTGTCCAAGTCGTCATGTAGCTATGTCTCAACCATGGTTACTCTGAGTTGATTTATATTTACAATTAATTCAGTCTTTTTTCCAGAAAAACTTGTAGGGGTCATCTGTTTTGTTTTGGAGTTCATGTGTTTTGCATGCATGTTGCTTATTTTTCTCCTCTTGCTTAATTACAGTTTTAGCTTTCCATTTGTGTAAAAAGCAACTTGTTATTTTGTTTTCTCTACTTTCTTCCCATTCATTGCTTTTACATTATTACTACCTTTTTGCCTGACCCCTATCAGTGTTTAAAGTCTTTGTGAATACCTGATTTTTCCTTTTCACTCAAATCTTGGTTCCAACATGTGGAGCTTAATCTAACTGTGAGGTCCTATCTTATTCCAGTCTCGATGCCACTGTCCCTTGAAATAGAATTCCTTTTAGCCACATCACTCACTCAGTTACCTGTTTACCTTAGTAATCTGCTTATTCCTATGTCACTTTGCACATGGAACAGGTACTAATACAGAACTTGTACCTTTTGAGGTCTTGTTCTTCAATTTATCTAGAAGTTCTTGGTTTCTGCAATACCTCTCCCAGTGTTATTGATCTGAAAATCTTTCACAATGACTCCTTTCAGACAGCCTTTTAAGCTAGTTTAAGATATCCCTTGCTCTGTAACCAGGTAGGAAACTTAGCATTTGATCACTTTATTGTTCCTCATTACAAAGAATGCTATTTGTTCTTGTAACTATTGAAATTGTCTCAACACTTGCCCACCTCTCGCCCCTGCCCACACTCCGACTGGAGCTACAGGCTATCATCTTCAACTCTCTCTCAGTCACCTAACCCTGCCTTCCATGACCTTAGAATGGCCACCTTCATTTGATCAACTGTCAACTTACAACATTCGTCCGCCAACATTGAACTGCCTTCTAGCAGTTGATCTGACAACAATCATCCTCAACCCTCCCTTAACCGAACTTCCCTCTTGAGCTGCCTTTATTAAAGATTATTGTTCCCTCTATCCATACTGTTCTACTTGGAGCCACTACAACACAGCTGTCTTCCTTGGACAGCCATGCTCAACCTCCTCAGACTACCCTCCTTCCTACAAATGGCCATGTCCTAACCTCCCTGGACATTGTCTACCTGAGCTCGAGGCGATAGCTCAGCCTCCTCTTTGCTGATCCTGCAGGAAAAGCAGTGCCTACTCTCTCCAAATCCAACTGGAAGACAACCTTGCAACCTGCTCTTTTACTCTGTTGTGAATCTGAAGGCATATGTTTCTTGTTTGCTGCTGACTTAATCACAAACGCATAATTTAGTCTAGCAACCAATGATTCTTGAATATGTAGGACATACTAATAAATTAAAAATAAGTTCCTTTTGCTTGCAGTTGGGCAACTTGATTTGCCTTTAATCCCCAACAAGCTAACTCCAAAATTTCAGTTTTCACCTGCCCCATGCAGGAAGCTGTTGTTTCACCTTTTGCAGAATTAAATGACTTTGTCCCACCATTCTTCACTCCCAAGAACCTCAGATACCAGCCCTTCCAGCAGGTATGGTTTTGCTAGACTAATGTATGGAATTGATTGAGACAGTGAAAATGACAAGATGTTCTGGTTCTAAACAACACAACACTACACTGAAAAGTGAAGCATGATCAAAGAAATCGGTGTTTTCATGTGAAGATTACACCAGTGACTTGTTAACTGGTGTGTTTTTGAATATCTATTTTTGGGTTTAAATTTGTCTTTGTTAATCAAAATATTTTTCATTTAGATTGTTTCTGATTCCATTTTTAACTTTGCAATTCTGCAGAGTAGTTGATATAACTGAAGCAAGTGTGATCATCGCCATCTCATCTCCACACCGAAGTGAGTCTCTTGAAGCAGTGAAATATTGCATTGCAACTTTGAAAGCAACAGTACCAATATGGAAGAAGGTATGTACTTTGACATCTGTGGATGAGACTTTGCCTGTGGCAGTGGTGCAATGTTGACTTCAGCAAATTGGCTAACCCTTGATACAGCACACTGAAAGATGCATTTCACTCACCTGATACTACTTCAGAAGAATATTTTCCAAATTCTCTTTTTATTTAACCTCTTATCAAGATTTGATTGTCCAAACAACAGAAACAAGGACGGCTTGATCCAGTGCACAGTTGTTTCTCAAATTTTAATCACCAACTGACTTGAAGGTTGGGATTGGGCTGGGATGTGAAGATGTAGATAAAACACTACAAAACATCATTAAAAATTGAGGATTCTACTCCAGTAACACTTTGTAATCTTTTCCTTTAGATGACATCCAATTATTTATTATTTTCACCCTCTGCATGAAAGCTCTTCCTCCATTTTCCTAAAGTAAATTTCCATCTCCTTTCATTGAACAGCAAATTTCTTAGTTTGCTACTCATGTCAGTCCTCTCAACTATGTAGTTACTTCCCAGAGATGTGCAAGTCTAAACAGATTTGTACTTCTGCAAATCAAATCTGGCCAAATTTTAAATCAAAACTGCTTTGCCTCTGATTCCAGTGCATCCTCTCTGTGGTTCACTTTTCTAATGCATTTCTTGTTACATTACATAATCTTGAGCTTCATCTCACTGTAACTGTTGTGCCTAGAGTTTCTGGGAGTGGCCCAGATGGCTGGGAGCTTCTTGTCAACGAGAGGCTGCTGGCTTTGTGTTGGCTCTGCAATTTTCCAAGACCATCCAGCTGAGTCTGTGTATATTAAAAAATTTATATTTAAAATCTTTCCATGTTATGAATTTTACAATCTGTTGAAACCTGCTGAGTAAATGCCTTATTAATGTAACTTAATTTCTTTCTCTTTACACCTCTGGCTATTTCCTGGCATTCGTGAAGTCATCAGCGTGTAATTACTGGAATGGTGCAATTGTGCAGCAGTCAGGAGGGAGAGCTCCACCATCCATTGCTATTTTATATCCGTCACTGCTCCTCTGGCCTGTATTACCGCGCTTAACAAATTAGACTGAATGGCATGATGTGCTTTAAGGTATATGAGGTTACTAGCTTCTGCCTTTACATCTTCAGAAAGATAGCTGATAAAGTGAGACCAGTCTGTGAGGTGGAGTCTATCTATGATACTAACATTTCTTTATTCAGTGATAGCAGTGGTATCAGTGAGAATGTGAATCAACAGAATGGAGAAACAACACTCTCATACTCATGCATGGTTTTAATTCCTTCATCACAGAAACACAATAATAAAACAACCATTTAGAAATGCATATGTTAAGCATGGGATAATTTGAATTTTAAAAAAAGTTATATTTACTTACAATTTTAGGAGATTTATGACACAGAAGAATATACATGGAAGGAAAATAGAGAATGTCTGTGGGCACAAAATGGACAGAAATAATTAGTTCCTGAAGGAAGACACATCACAGGATCTAATGCTGAAACTTTGAGTCAAAGTTAAGTGATTAATGAATTAATTGAAATTGATGATTTGCCTTTGCACTATAGTTGTATGTACAAACATGACATATGACAAGCATACTCTACATAATGCTATACTTTTATATTAAAAAATGTATGATCTTTCCATGTTATGAATTTTACAATCTGTTGAAACCTGCTGAGTAAATGCCTTATTAATGTAACTTAATTTCTTTCTGCTCAAGCACATTTTTAAACAAACATATGCAATAATGTTGGTCAAAATTAAATTCTGAAGATAATCATGATCAAATCAAAGGAATCTTTTCTATTAATTTTAACATGCAAAAGCTGTTGTTTGCTCACTCAGTTTGTAAATCTATTTTGTTCTAAAAATAAATTAAAAGTATAATACTTTTTTCCTCCATTAAAAATTACAGAAAAATTGTTTAAAAATGGAATTTACCCAGCATGAAAACTATTTGTCAGATGTTTTTAGCATATGATTGATTTGCAGTGCTCTGCATCACAGAGTAATGAAAATTAAATTTTAATGTAATGACCGCAACTTATGTATGAAAAATAAATTTTTGCCAGATTGAACATTTATGATGTAATTATGAATTATTCTGTGATTTACAACATGTGCAACTGGAGTTTTCATAGCGATATTGGATTTTAACTGGTTTGCTTTTTTTTGTATGGCAGCAATTTGACAAGTACATTGAGAGCTAAAATATTAGATGTGGGAAGGAAAATTGTTCTAAAGTTGAATTCAGAATCATTGAAACAAATTTTATGATTTCTATATTTAAACAAAAAAAAATCAGGCCACTTGTTGGATGTCTTTTTGATAAGAACACTCTAGACTTGGTAGAATTCCAGTGCATCTTCATTGGGGCTGGTTTGCTGCAATAAAGGCATTTACATGTCAGTGGGCCCCTACTTCTTGTTGAATATGTCATTGCTGTGGGGAGAGAATATGAATATTGTTGTAAGGGCGAATTTCAGCACAGACTTACCTAATTGGTAGAACAGCCCCAAATGGCCTCAAAATGGCAAGAGCCTCACAGAAATTAACCAGACTCACCTACAGCCATTTGGCCACAAATTCAGTTATTTTCAATGATCTTTCATAACTGTTTTGAACTAGAAGGAATTAAACACAGTTCACTGTAAATGTGAAACATCTCCTTCCCAATATTTAGACTCTATTGCAGAATAGGTGAATTGTGACCCCTAGTGGTTGTATTGATCATATGCAGTTCCCAAGCGCTCAACTGTGTTACCAAGCTAGGAGAAAGTGAGGACTGCTGATGCATGAGATCAGAGGCGAGATTGTCATGCTGGAAAAGCACAGCTGTTCAGGTATGTTTTAAAAAATTCTCAAGGTCAGGTTCGTAGGAGAGTAGTCTGACACAGAACAAACGACCAAGAGGCGAGTCTGCTAGAATATGGGCATTTTATTCCCCGCAGCGTCGCCAGAACGGGTCTGGCTTATACTCACTCTACATGTTACCAAAACTGGGAGCCGTCAGTTCTCGTAGAGCGGTTGCCAACAACCCACGCTCGGCGGTTAAACGTAACCCCGGAGCAGACTCACCGAACTGGAGACTTTTTCAGCTGATATACTCTTTTCCAGATATAAACATTCATGTGAACAGCAGAGCAAGGCTAAAAAACACATTCCATTCTGGTTACATACAGATAAGAAGATTCACACGGGACTAAGCAACACCTCCATTCCGGTTAGATTCACACATGTATTGGGACATAATTTTTAACCGTTTCACCACATTCCACTGCTTGGAATTTTACACCACATTCCACTGCTTGGCCCAATACATGTGTTACATTATGATTCACACATGTATTGGGACATAATTTTACACCACAAGGTACCATCCCAGAAGAAGGAGAATCAACATTTCGTGCAAAAGCCCTTCATCAGGAATGAGCCTTGTGGGGCGGGAGGCTGAGAGATAAATGGGAGGGAGGTGGGGCTGGGAGGAAGGTAGCTGGGAATGCAATAGGTAGGTGAAGGTGGGGGAGAAAGTGATAGGTCAGAGAGGAGGGTGAGCGGTTAGATGGGAAAGATGGACAGGTCAAGAGGGTGGTGCCAAGTTTGGAGGCTTGGGACTGGATAAGATGGTGGGAAGAGGAAATGAGGAAACTGGAGAAATCCACATTGATACGTGTGGTTGCAGGGTCCCAAGTTGGAAGATGAGATGTTCTTCCTCCAGGTGGTTAACGTTTGGTGATGGAGGAGCCCCAGGACCGGCATGTCCTTGTTGGAGTGGGCGGGGGAGTTGAAGTGTTCAGCCACGGGGCAGTGGGGTTGGTGGGTGCGGGTGTCCCAGAGATGTTCTCTGAGATGATCTGCAAGAAAGGCGTCCTGTCTTCTCGATATGGAGGAGACCATCTCGGGTGCAACGGATACAATAGATGACCTTTGTAAAGGTACAGGTAAATGTGAAAGGATCCTTTGGGGTCTTGGATGGAGGTGAGGGGGTAAGGTGTGGTTGTAGGTTTTGCACTTACTGCGGTGGCAGGGGAAGGTGCTGGGAGTGGGGTGAGGGCTAGTGAGGGGGTGTGGATCTGACAAGGGAGTCACAGAAGGAATGGTCTCTCTGGAACGCTGATAGGGGTGAGGAGGGAAATATATCCCTAGTGGTGGGGTTTGTTTGTAGCAATCGACATTTCTGGCAAAAGCCCTTCATCAGGAATGAGGCTTGTGGGCTAGGGATGCTGAGAGATAAATGGGAGGACGGTGTGGCTGGGGGGGGGAAGGTATCTGGGAATACAATAGGTAATCTCAGCTGCATTCTCAGCTATCTTCACCCCATCAGCCACATCCTCCTCCCATTTATCTCTCAGCATCCCCAGCCCACAAGCTTCATTCCTGATGAAGGGCTTTTGCCTGAAACATTGATTCTCCTGCTCCTTGGATGCTGCCTGACCTGCTGTGCTTCTCCAGCACTACGCTCTCGACTGTGTTACCAAGATGTTTGGAGCAAATATTTACCTATTCTGGGTAAGTCATATAGTCATACAGCATGGAAACAGACCCTTCGGTCCAACCAGTCCATGCCTAGTTAAATCCCATGTTTCTGGCCCAAGTCTCCACCCTGAGCTCAGGAAGGATCTCAGGTAGTAGGTAATTAGCCTATCAGAAATTTCTGCTAATGAAGAAGTGTCATAATTGGTTTGAGATGTGACTCTATTTCTATCTCGACAGATGTTGCCAGACCTGCTACATTTCTCCATTATTTTGCGTTCTTTTAGAATTTTAAGCTTCCCAGGCAATTGCTAACAGAGGATTAATAATTTTCAAACATTTAGAACCATAGAAAAGCTGGAGACGCCACAAAGAAAGGCCGTTTGGTCCATTGTCTGTGTGTCAGCTGAATAAATTAGCCACCCATTCTTAACCCATTTATCAGCAGGTGGTCTGTAACTTTGCAGGTTACAGTCTTTCAAATTCAGATGCAGGTTACTTTTAAAGGGGTTGAGGGTTTACATCTTAACCAGCAAACTAGCCAGACACCCACCACCTTCAATGAAAAAACTTTTTCGTCCTGTCCCCTCTAATCCTTTACCACTCACTTTAAATCTGTGACCCCTAGTAATTGACCTCTGTACTGGGGAAAGGGATCTTGCCTGTTCACTCTATCCAAGCCTCTTACTATTTTGCACACCACAATTAAGTGACCACCACCCACCACCATCTCCTCTGTTCTGAGGAAAACACCTTAACCTATCCAATCTTTCTTGTTGCTGCAATTTTCAAACCCTGGTAACTTTATAGAGTCAGAGTCCTACAGCATGGAGACAACCTCTTTTGTCCAAACTGGTCCATGACGACCAAAATGTCCAACCATCCTAACCCCATTTCTCTGCACTTGGCCCATATCCTGCTAAACCTTTCCTATCCAAGTATTTGTCCAAATGCCTTTTTAAATGTTGTTAATGTATCCATCTCAACCACTTCTGCTGGCAGCTCATTCCATATGCGTACCACACTGTGTAAAAGGTTCCCTTGTATTCTTTCCCCTCTAACCTTGTACTGATGCCCTCTAGTCCTCAATTCCCCAACCCTGGGAAAAAGATTCAGTGCATTGATCCTATCCATGCCTGTATACACCTCGATAATATTTCCTCTCAATCTCCTAAGCTTTAAAGAAATAAGTCCTAGCTTGTCAAACCTCTTCTTTTAACTCAGATCATTGACTCTTTGCAGTTTAATGATATCCTTCCTATAGTAAGGTGACCAAAACTGAACAGGATACTCTAAGTGCGGCCTCACCAACGTCCTGTATACCTGCAACATAACTTCCCAAGTTCTGTGCTCAGTGCCCTGACTGATGAAGGCCAGTGTGCCAAAAGCCTTTTTCACTGTCCTGTCTACCTGTGACTCCACTTTCAGAGAACTATGAACCTGAACTCCTAGGTCCCTCTGTTCTACTACACTCCTTAAGGCCCTACCATTCACCATGATACCCCTACCTTGATTTGACTTTCCAAAATGCAAGATCTCACTTACCAATATTAAACCCCATTTGCCATGTCTCGGCCCACTTCTCCAGCTGATCAAGGTCCTGCTGCAATTTCTGATAACCTTCCTCACTGTCCACAATACCACCTATTTTAGTGTCATGAGCAAACTTACTAATATACCTCATACATTCTCATCCGAGTCATTAATATAGATAACACGCAGTAATGGGCCCAGTATCGACCCCTGAGGCACCCCACTATTCATAGGCCTCCAGTCTGACAAGGATCCTTCCACTATTATTTTCTGCTTCCTACCAGCGAGCTAATTGTGTATCCAATTTGCCAGCTCCCCCTGGATTCCATGCGATCTAACCTTACAGAGCAGCCTACCATGTGGAACCTTACCAAAGGCCTTACTGAAATCCATATTGACTATGTCTACCACCCTGCCCTTGTCAATCTTCCTGGTCACTTCATCAAACAACTGCACAAATTTGTGAGGCATGATCTCCCATGCACAAAGCCATGCTGACTACTCCTAATCAAACCCTGTCTTTCCAAATGCATATATATTTTATCTCTCAGAACCTTCTCAAGTAACTTACCTAGCACAGAGGTTAGGCTTACTGGTTAATAGTTCCCAGGTTTTTCTTTGTAGTCCCTTTTGAATAAGGGCACAATATTCACTACCCTCGAGTCTTCCAGGCTCTTACCTGTGGCTAACGATGATCCAAATATATCAGTCACAATTTCTTCTCTAGCCTCTAGCAGTGTTCTTGGATATATCTGGTCAGGACCAGGAGATTTGTCCATCTTCATGCACTCTAATACATCCAACACCTCTACTATAATATGGACCATCTTCAAGATATCACCACTAACTTCCCAAGTCTTCATATCTTTCTCCACGTTAAACACAGAGGTGAAATATTCATTAAGAACCTCGCCCATACATGTCTACTTTAGTCCTTGAGGGGTCTATTCTCTCTCTCTCTCTAGTTATTCATTTTCATTTAATATACTGAAAGTACCTCTGGGTTCACCCTAATCTTCGTAGCCACGGCTATCTCATGCCCCCATTTCGCCCTCCTGATTTCCTTCTTCAATAAACTCTTGTATTCCCTGTATACCAACAAGGATTCCCTTGATCCCAGCTGCCTGTACCTCAGCCATAGCTCCTCCTTTATTCTCGTCAAAACCTCAATATCTCATGTCATCAGGTGTTCCCTATTCCTGTCAACTTTGACCTTCATTCTCACAGGAACATATAGACCTTGAACTCTAGCTATCTCACTTTAAAGGCTTCCCACTTGACTGTTCAATGCTCCCAACTGTAACATGCTGCCTGCCTTCCCTCCTGCGTAAAAAAAACAAAGTAAGAGATTGCAGGTTGCCAAGTAAGCACAAAGTGATTATTTGCTAAGAAATGAAGCTAGGAGCCAAAAGATGCATTCAGTTTCAATGAATATGATGTGTATATGTCCCTGTGCACAAAGTAATCTTACAGAGGCATGCAAGTTCTATTTTTCCTGAGCTCCATAGTGAGCTCTTAAACAACTGAAAAGGGTCTGAATTGTACAGTGAGCACAGATGGTTGATGTGGTCAGGCAGATAATTTACTCATGCCGACATGCATGGACCAAGGGTGAAGAAGACTGATGACAGTGGGGCCGATCAGTTGACCAACGGCAGTCACCAGTTCCACGTTCTGGTTTACAAGTTGGAAATGTACATTGCTGAGTTGCTCAGGAAAGGAGAGAATTGGAGGTGACATGGAAATAAGGCAAGTTCAGCTAATAGCATGAAAATAAGGTAGTTGCATGTGATAGTAAGATTCTGAAGTCACTCCTGAAATGCTTAAGGGGGAAAGTTGTGAAAATTTTTCTCCATGTTAAGATTCTCATTTTTCCATTCTCGCCATACTCTGAACTTTCTCAGCCCTGGCCATGCCAATCCAGGGAGGGAAAGTTCTGCCCTGGGATGTTTTGCAGAGATATTGACTTATTTCCACAAGACTGCTTGTTATTGGGTAGGCTTAAATAAATGTTGGTTTGAATATGTTTGGGTAATACCTTAATTTTCTCTCCAAATCTTTGCTCAGAGCTGAGTCTTCCTTTTTAAATTTATCCTCGTTTATTTTTTTGTCATCACATTTGAATTTGATTTGAGATGTTTTTCCTTAGATGTGGAGTTCAGAATTGCATGCCATCCAGAGATGGTCTCACCAAAGCCTTATGAGCAATTGCAGCTTATTCTCCTATTCCAATCGCCTTGTAATCGAAGCCAATGTTGTTAATTGTTTGCTGTTTTTGCACACTTTTAACATTCTTTGTACAGCCAACTCTCTCTAAATCTTAACGTTTAGAGATATCAGGGCTTTTAAAAAAATTTTTTTTAAAATTCTTACTGTCAAAATAAATGAACTTGCTCTGCAGCATCTGAAATCTTGGAGTTCATTTCTCTCTCTCCCTCTTTGTTTATTCATACCCTGAACAGAACTGGAGAAGGGTAATGGATGTGTAAAACCCCTGTGGAATCAACACCCAAGAAAATTAAGTTCACAATACTGTTCTACAATGATAATAGCATTCCGAGTAAAAGTCAACACATAGGTGCAGTATTGCTTTTTTTATTAAAGTCTGGTAGTCACATGAGCTACAGCAACTTATATAAAAAGGAGTTAATGCATAATGGGAAAATCATTTAGATTTTCATTTCACGATGAAAACCACAAATGTAAAGTTGAGGCAAAAATAACCCAATAAATATTAATTGAAAACTTAATATAAGAAAACTCAAATAATTCTATATGTATAAAAACGTACCAGTGCAAATAGCAAAGTCCCCACCAGTGCACCATAGCTGACTTTTATGTAAGGATTCAAACTACCAGAGTGATCAGTATACTTGATTTTCAGCAGGTTTTTTTTGGCAGTTTTTACACTGTTCAAAAGCAATAAAAAATACAATCTCATATTGGAGGCAGAAATGTTAATCCACATGAAACATAAATTGCTAATCACATTATTTAAAACAGTACCAGACTTGAGAAGTCTTTTCTCTTGTCAAAGAAATTTCTTATGATTCCTACCTAATCCCAAAGATAAATTGTACAAAAACAATCCTTAACAAATATTGTGCAAAAGAAATTAGGAAAGTTTTATTTACATAATTAGTACCATTGAACACAACCCCTCCATGACAGTAGCTTTTATAAATTAAGTCCATCACACAGTGGGTTTTTATTATTGCTGTTAGGAACCCATTTTGAGCTTAGAGTATGTCATAAATTTCAGATGAATTCCTGCTCTGATCAAATTTGAAATATCAAAACATATGATACAGTGCAGAGAAACAGGTGTAAAATGTAAAGTTTAATAGTATGTCACTGCAGTCTGACAACATTATATGCTTTGAATTGCAATGCAAGTTTAAATCTAGAATTAACTTTCCATATTTGTGATTTGGTATCATATTGTGCGTAATTATTGGGCCCATGTTATGGTACTGTTTTTGATCAGATCCAATATTTATACTTGGTCATTGTACATGTGAAGACAATGGGGATAACTTCTAATGTGCTGTTGGCAGGAATCCTGGGCCACCACTTTAGAAACTTGGACAGGTGTTGCATGCATGTATCATATATCTGAGATTCACTCTCAATGTGCAATCTTTTTGCAGTGCAGAGATTTGTACTCAGTATCTCAGTGATAATCAGTAAAGTACCACACAGCACAGTTACCCTTTATTTGTTGCTGCTGATCCTAGTTAGAAATTAAAATATCTTGAGGTGTAAATGTTATTATTTTTCTCTTTTACAGTATGAGCATTGTATAACAAAATTCAGTGACTGTCGATTATTCACCATGGTATCACCCACTTAAAACATTAAGCATATTTTGTAAAACTGGAACAGTGACGTTATATTTTAAAATCTGAAAGATTAATGGTGAAATTCCCAGGAAAATTGTCCATTTTCCTTCATAATTGACAACGCACAAATTAACTTGCCATCTTAGAAATGCCACATTTTAAAGCCATGTACCTCCATGGTTTGTTTAGTGTGTCAATTACAAAGAAAAACAAGTGCATTTTCTTTTCCTTTCAAAGTAGAAATTTCACTCCCATAAAATGTAAACAACGAATGCATGGAACATGAATATTTATCTAATATTGTCAAACTCTTTTGATCGTGAGTTGATATTTCATATAATTTTGTGAGCAGATACTTTAGCTGTTCACTGCAAAAAATAGTGCTAAACAGAACAAGTAAAAATTCACAGTGGATTCAAATATCATTCATTATTCTTCTTCAGCATCTTGGTCACCATTGTTTTCATTGTCCTCTTCATCCTTTTGCAATTTGGTGTATTTTCTTTTAAAGAATCCAAGCTGTTTTTTAGAGGAAAAGGAAAGGTCACTCACATTGATCAAATTAAAAATCACATTTCCTCAAGAAATCCGCCAATGGGATCCACTCAACTATGAACTGCTATTTAGGATGTAATTCCCTTTATGGGTGATATTGTAGGTGATCCTAACTTACATTACAGTACAGATATACATAGTTTTTCTTTATTTTCTCTATTTTCTTGTACCGAAGATTTATACTTGGATACAAGTCATTCAGCTATAATGTGTGTTTTATTAACGTGAATTCGCTGTAACGCGATTGACAAAATGGGGATGCTGTTTCTACAGCGCAAACTTTTAAAGCATGTGTTGGCTGGAACATGATTATATTGCCAACACTTTAAGCGTGATTTTTCTATAACAAGAACACAACCATCACGTTACAGGAGAACAGGTTGTACTTTGTACCTCAGATGGTGTTGGCGACATTGTACACTTTTTACTGTACTCCTGTTCTTTTGTAACTTGAGTACACGTGACACTAAACCTAATTCCACTTCTAATACTGGGATAAATCTGCTTCAAGAAAAGGAAGAAAGAAGCTCCATCTTCCTAAATGTGTATGGAGATTTGCCACACGAATGAGAAAAATGTTTGTTTTTAGAGAGCTACCACAAACATTATGTGCCAAATGACCACCTTCTGAACTGTTAACATTTTGTAATATTTTAAAAGTTATGTTTATGCATGGACTGTGGTTGTCACTGACTGGCACAACACTTATTTACCATCCTGTAGTTGCTCTGAAGGCAGTGGTGAGCTGCCTTCTTGGATTGAAATGTAGGTACAACCAGTGCTGTGAAGAAGGGTGCATCAGGATTTTGATCCAATGACAGGGAAGAACTTTTTATTCATTCATGGGATATGAGCATCGCTGGCTGGCCAGCATTTATTAACCTTCCATAGTTGCCCTTGAGAAGGTGGAGGTGAGCTGTCTTCTTGAAGCATTGAGAACCATATAGATTGATCCATCGGGCCAAAAGGAGGGAATGGCAGTATATTTCTAAGTCAGGATGGTGTGTCTTTTGGATGAGAACTTGTTGATAGGGCTGGTCTTCCAATGCATATGCTGTTCTTGTCTTTATAGCTGGTAGAAGTCACAAGTTTAGAAGGTACTGTTGGAGAGTTGTTGCAGTACATCTTAAACACAATGCTGCCACATTGCTTCTGAGGCAAGAAGAGTGAATGTTGAAGATGGTGGATGAAGTGCCAGTCAAGCAGGCTGCTGTGTTAATGGTGTCAAGTTTCTGGAGTAATAGCTGCATCACACCTTCTCTCAAACCCCACCCACACTTCCTCATCCCACTCTTCTGTCCAGGTAAGTGTAGAGTGTTCCATAATGCTCCTGCCTCGTATCCTGTAGATAGTGGACAGGCTTTGGGGGTACAAGAGGGGAATCTCTCACTGCACAGTTACAAGCTTCTGACCTGTTTTTATAGCTACAGAATTTTATAATGGACCAGTTTTGTTTCTGCTCAGTTGTAACCTCCAGGATCAGGTGGAGCATTCAACAAGGGTAATGTCATGTGGTATTGGCTATTCCCTCTTCTTGGAGAATGTCATTACCTGGGCTTGGGTGGCGTTAATGTTACTTGCCACTTGTTAGTCCAAGCCTGGCTGCTATCCAAGTCTTGTGCTATATGGAAATTGACTGCTTCAATATGTGAAGTATCATGGTGCTGGTGCTGGAATGGTGCTGAAAAGTGTAAATATGAGCTAATATCCCCTTGTCTGACCATATAATGGAGGGACAGTCGCTGGTGAAGCAGCTAAAGATGTTGGGTCTAGGACACTACCCTGAGAACTCCTGTAAGGATGTGCTGGGGCCAAGATGACTGATCTCCAACAACCATAGCCATTTTTGATGGATATGCCTCCAACCAGAAGTAAGTTTTCCCTGATTTCCATTGACTCTAGTTTTGCTAGGGATCTTTGAAGCCACAGTCAGTTAAATGCTACTTTGATGTCGAGGGCTGTCACTCTCCCCTCATCTCTGGAACTCACTTAGTTTTCCATATTTGTGTCAAACTTGTAGTGAGGTCAGGAGCTGAGTGGCCCTGGTGGAACTCAAACCCAGTGTCAGTGAGCAGTTTATTCCTAAGCACAGATAGCACTGTTGATGAATGATCCTTTTCTGATGCTCCAGAGTAGACTAATGGGGACTGAGTAAACTGATTTATCCTGCTCTTTGTAAATATGGCATACCGGTGCAATGTTTCACCTTATCAGGATGATGCCAATGTAGTGGATGCACTAGAACTGCTTGGTAGTGTGTGATTAGTTCAGGAGTACTTGTCTTCCGTAATATTTACAGAATGCTGTCAGGGCCCATACCTTTTGCAGAATCCAGTGCCTTCAGCCATTTGTTGGTAGCACGTGAAGTAAATAGGATTCTTTAAAGAGGGGGTATCTGTGATGCTGAAGTCTTCTGGAAGAGGTCAAGGTGGATCATCCACTCAACTCACTGGCTGGTGGTAGTTGAAATCTTTAACCTTGATGTTTGTACTAATGTGGTGGGCTCCTCCATTATTGAGGATGGGGATATTTGTGCACACTCCTCCTTCGATAAGTTGTTTAATTGTCCACTATCTTTCACAGCTGGATGTGGTGGGACTGCAGAGCTCATATCTGATCTATTGGTTGTGAGATGGCTTAGACCTGTCTGTTGCATGCTGATTCCGTTGTTTGACATACACGTAGTCATACAGTGTAGTTGTTAACGCCTCATTTTTAGATATGTCTGGAACGGTTCCTGGCATGCTAGCTTGATGGTAATAGTAGAGAGGGGGATATGAGAATGCAAATTGTGTTTCTGCTGATGACCCAAAGAGCTTTGGGGATGCCCAGGTTTGAATTACACGATCTACTCCAAATCTGTCCCATTTAGTATGGTGGTAGTGGCACACAAAATGATGGAGGGTATCCTCAATGTGAAGATGAGACATTTTCTCCATAAAGACTGTGTGGTGGATATTCCTATCTTTGTTGACAGTTGCATCTCACCAGGTGGAGTGGTGTGGACTAGGTCTAGTAGATACTTTCCTCATGTTGAATCCCTCACCTCTCGCCAGAGACTTAGTCTCGCAGCTATGTCCTTTAGGATTCAGCTGGTTCAGTCAGTAGTTCTGCTGCCAAGCCAATCTTGTTGATGGAAATTGAAGTCCCATACATACATTCTGTACCCTTGCCACCCTCAGTACTTCCTTCAAGTGCTGTTCAACATGGAGGAGTACTGATTCATTAACTGAGGGTGAATCTAAGTGGCAACTGAGGATGTTTTCTTGCCCATGACCTTTCATAGGGTCCAGAATAAAGATTAAAGATTACCAGGGCCAGCCTTTCCACATTGCATACTTTTAGTGAGTTTATCCATTGTTGGTGGAAGAGGACATGTGCAGAGATGGTTACGGTGGTGTGTGGGATGTTCTCTGTAAAGTATGATTCTGTGAGCATGACTCTGAGAATTGCATAGCTACAGGAATTATAGTACCTTTTATGATGAACCAAAAATAACTATCTGAAGTTATTTGAATTATGTGAAGGTTAGAAAACTTAAAAAATATTTACTTTCCACAAGACAGCAATCAATGCCAGAAGTACAAGTAGTCCTCCTATCACACTCCCCACAATCACTCCGATGGGAACTTCTTTCTTCATTGGTTTTGATATTTCAACTGGCATCTAAAAGTCAAATTAAAAAAAAAGTTATGCATAAATTCTGTTCAAAAGTTTGACAAACTTATGAACATGGATTAAAAAAAAAGAAGTATAAATTGATCAGTCTCCTTTGGAGTGGATCGGTTTGGTGCTAATTGTGTGAGGTTTGATCCCTGTTCTAGTTGGACCTGCCTCCTAGGCCCACTTGAATGCAACCAAAGCTTAAGACCATCCCTAGGTGATCCTAAAACCCTGAACTACCCTAACATAGTTAAACTCCATTCTTCCCATTTAGTACTTCTACAGTTCTTTGTGTAAAGGCAGATGCTACCCTTGGAACTATAATATCCCATTATAGTTCCAAGGGTGGATATTATAGTTCCAAGGGTAGCATCTGCCTTTACACAAAGAACTGTAGAAGTACTAAATGGGAAGAATGGAGTTTAACTATGTTAGGGTAGTTCAGGGTTTTAGGATCACCTAGGGATGGTCTTAAGCTTTGGTTGCATTCAAGTGTAAACCTGAGCTGAACTGGAGTTAGATGCACACAGTTTGCCAGTGGGTTTGTTGGTGAATCATTTGGTCTAGAACTGTTATAAAGAGAGGACTCCTATTTGCTCGAACTGTGAATAGGAAGTCTGAGATTTGGAAGAGTAATGGACGTCTGTAAGGTGCAGCTGCAGGTAGATTTTTTTTTGTGCTTTAAGTTGAGATAGCCAAAAGGGATGGCATGGAAAAGGATTAGGAATCCCTGGTGGACACAGGACAGGAATTATTTACAACTTTGAGAAATCTGTACAAACATCTGTTACTTTGTGATTGTTTCTCTGACTTGCACTCATGTCTCTCTCTGTCTTTTACTTTGTTTCTTGAGCTGTCTCTCAGGTCTCAGTAGTCAAGGTGCTTATATATTCTCACAACAAAGGTTTGAATGTTTTGGAGGTATTCTATCCTGCGATTCTGTGTACTTTCAAATTTCAGCTTTTTAAAATAATAAAACTAAAATCAGGATGAGGAAATCCTGTCTTTGTGTTTCTCTCACAGCCTATCTAATTGATGTTAATAATTTGAATGCTCACATTTTCTATCTGTCAACAAATCACATGATAATTAGTGCTTGTTTTCAAAATTCAATGAATTAATTTTTTTTAAAGAGCTCAAATTACAATGCAAGAAGAAGTGGAAATTACCAAGTTGCTTACCTACTGCGACATGCACTCAGTGCCACTGGAGACCTTCTTATACCTGCAGATTGGGGTCTTAATGTCATTGATACTCTATTGCAATGTAAATTCAGGCCTGAGCAGGTTTAGCGCAGTAACTCCCCTGCCAGCCTCCACCTGCTGTCATCAAGATATATACCACTTTTTTCTACGTGTCGTCAGTTCTGAAGGGTCACTGGACTTGGAATGTTCAGTTTTCCCGTTACAGACACTGCCAGACCTGTTGAGTTTTTCTGTTTTTGTTTTAGATCTCCATCATCTGCAGTTGTTTATTTTATTATTATTTATTATTCAAGCCCTCACTGGCGGAGCGTGGCATTCCCACAGACACTTGGCCCAAGACTGTCCAAAGTGGAGGAGGAGCATCCTGGAAGACATCGAGCACCTCTAGTTTTGCCGCCATGAAAAATGGAAACCAGGTGAAAGCACCTAAAGGAGCGTGCTGCTACACCAACGACCCACCCACCCCTTCCCGTGACCACCATAACAGAGCCCGTGGTAGTCAGTCTGTAGAGCCACCTATCGATTCACCCTGAGAGTGGAACAGAGTCGTCCTCATCTGTGAAGGATTGCCTTTTTAACCATGGTTTTAACAAAATAAAAGAATGCCATAAAAGGATATGGGAAGCTGATAAAAATACATTGAACGATTTTTATAAATTGCTAAGCAATGACTCAAACAAAAACATGCACAAACAAAGTCAAATTCATTGCTGACACAGTTGGAACTATGACAACTTGTAGCTATGGCAGCAAATATTCTTAATTATAATTAATATGGGAAAGGCAAACTTAGATTAAATTGGTGTAGCCAACATTTACTTTCTGCCTAGAGGAAGGTATCTCCTTCCAAACTCTACATGTCAAACATAAAACTGTTACGGAGGAGGTAAGGACCATTCTGAGCAAATGAAGGCAGAGCTTTAGAAAAATATCTGTTGCATTATTGCATCCAAATAACTCCTTGTTTGCATCTTTGTTAATACAAACATTTATCTTTCTCATATAATTATACATTTACTTTTCTTTTGGTTATACATTCCAAAAATGCTACTTTTGGAATATTTTGTGCAACTCTGATCTCCTCCCTATAGGAAGGATGTTGTGAAACTTGAAAGGGTTCGGAAAAGATTTACAAGGATGTTGCCATAATTGGCGGATTTGAGCTACAGGGAGAGACTGAATAGGCTGGGGCTGTTTTCCTTGCATTGTCAAAGGCTGAGGAGTAACCTTATAGAGGTTTATAAAATCATGAGGGTCATAGATTGGATGAATAGACAAAGTCTGGGGGAGTCCAGAACTAGAGGGCATAGGTTTGGGGTAAGAGGGGAAAGATTTAAAAACGACCTAAGGGGGATAACTTTTTCACGCAGAGGGTGGTGCGTGTATGGAATGAGCTGCCAGAGGAAGTTGTGGAAGCTGGTACAATTACAACATTTAAAAGGCATCTGGAGCGTATATGAATGGGAAGGGTTTGGAGGGATAGCGGCCAAATGCTGGCAAATGGGCCTAGATGAGGTTAGGATATCTGATCGGCATGGACAAGTTAGACCAAAGCATCTGTTTCTGTGCTGTACCTCTCTATGACTCTATTCTTGGCATACTGCATTTAGTCAGCACAGGGTTCGTGGGCTGAAGTGTCTGTTTCTGCACTGTACTGTTCTGAGATAAAACATCCTGGGCTTACCTTTGCACCATTTAACATTGCATACATTATTATGATTCGGCACTTAATGAACTTACTTTCTTTGTATAGAAAGAAGGAAGATTTACACCCTTTAAACTTGGAACAATTTTATTGTTTATCTCTGTATTCTCTTCTGTTAAAATGGTCAGATACATACAAAAGCCCCCAGCCTGGCACTCTACTTCTGAAAATAACCCTTCTTTGGAACAATAATTATTCATCAGATTATTATTTAATCCTGTGCTGTTTTTAATTTAATTATATGGCTTTTGGAATTCTGCCAAAAGCTTCCAGGTAGTTTAATTTTGTATGTTGGTTTACTTCTCTTTTTCAGCTCACACTATACACTAGTACAAAGGAAAACAGAAAAGTCCCTGTCAGTTTCCAGCCTCTCCATCCGCAAGTCCTTGGTTGTGTTTCAACATGGCAACACACAGGAGAGTCCCGAGTGGCTCTAGGCGAACGTTTCAGAGGACTCATTGCTTTGTGGGTACCTCTAAGAGATTTGAAGACTAAGGGAGTAAACACGAACCAAAATGCCTGGAGTTGAACCAAAAGTAAACAATAGCCAAAAAGGGCTGAAAGATTTGAGGTAGACATCACTGTGATGGAATCTGTCTTCAAACCCAGTTATCTGCTCTCATTAATTTTAAGGACAATTTGTGTAAAAAGATTAGCCATTCAAAGTCAAGTCCCACAGATTGCTAGGTGCTATCGTCTGGTTATAATTTTGCAGGAATATTCAGATGACATTTGACACTGAGAATGCTATAGGGGAATGAATGGAGTTAAAAAGACATCAGGTTGGTCTAGGACACTATCCTAGCAAACTCCTGAAGTCAAATCCTGGGACTGAGATGATTGACCTCCAACGCACGCAACCTTCTTCTTTTGGGCTAAAAGTGACTCCAGCACTGGAAAGTTTTCCCCTAATTTCTAGTGACTCCAGTTTTGCTATGGCTCATTGATGTCATGCACAGTTAGAACATAGAATAGTACAGCACAGAACAGAACAGGCCCTTCAGTCCACGATGTTGTGCCGACCACTGATCCTCATGTATGCACCCTCAAATATCTGTGACCATATGCATATCCAGCAGTCTCTTAAATGTCCCCAATGACCTTGCTACCACAACTGCTGCTGGCAACGCATTCCATGTTCTCACAACTCTCTGTGTAAAGAACCCGCCTCTGACATCCCCTCTATACTTTCCTCCAACCAGCTTAAAACAATGACCCCTTGTGTTAGCCATTTCTGCCCTGGGAAATAGTCTCTGGCTATCGACTCTATCTATGCCTCTCATTATCTTGTATACCTCAATTAGGTCCCCTCTCCTCTCCTTTTCTCCAATGAAAAAAGTCCGAGCTCAGTCAACCTCTCTTCATAAGATAAGCCCTCCAGTCCAGGCAGCATCCTGGTAAACCTCCTCTGAACCCTCTTCAAAGCATCCACATCTTTTCTATAATAGGGTGACCAGAACTGGACTCAGTATTCCAAGTGCGGTCTAACCAAAGTTTTATAGAGCTGAACAAGATCTCACGACTCTTAAACTCAATCCCCCAGTTAATGAAAGCCAAAACATCATATACTTCCTTAACAACCCTGTCCACTTGGGTGGCCATTTTAAGGGATCTATGTACCTGCACTCCAAGATCCTTCTGTTCCTCCACGCTGCCAAGAATCCTGTCTTTAATCCTGTACTCAGCTTTCAAGTTTGACCTTCCAAAATGCATCACCTCGCATTTATCCAGGTTGAACTCCATCTGCCACCTCTCAGCCCATCTTGCATCCTGTCAATGTCCCGCTGCAGCCTACAACAGCCCTCTATATTGTCAATGACACCTCCAGCCTTTGTGTTGTCTGCAAACTTGCTGACCCATCCTTTAATCCCCTCATCCAAGTCATTAATAAAAATTACAAACAGTAGAGGCCCAAGGACAGAGCCCTGTGGAACACCACTCACCACAGACTTCCAGCCAGAATATTTTCCTTCTACTGCCACTCGCTGTCTTCTGTTGGCCAGCCAATTCTGTATCTAGACAGCTAAGGTCCCCTGTATCCTATTCCTCCTGACCTTCTGAATGAGCCTACCATGGGGAACCTTATCAAATGCCTTGCTGAAGTCCATATACACCACATCCACAGCTTGACCCTCATCAACTTTTCTAGTCACATCCTCAAAGAACTCTAAGATTTGTGAGGCATGACCTGCCCCTCACAAAGCCGTGTTGACTGCATTTAATCAAGCCATGCTCTTCCAGATGGTCATAAATCCTATCCCTCAGAATCCTTTCTAACACCTTGCAGACGACAAACGTGAGACTTACTGGTCTGTAATTGCTGGGAATTTCCCTATTTCTTGAAGAGAGGAATTACATTTGTCTCTCTCCAGTCCTCAGGTACGACTCCAGTGGAGAGCGAGGATGCAAAGATCTTCGCAAGTGGCGAAGCAATTGCATTTCTTGTTTCCCAAAGCAGCTGAGGACAAGTCTGGTCCGGGCCTGGTGACTTGTCAATCTTAATGTTTGACAAAATTTTCAGCACATCAGCTTCCTCTATCTCTATCCATTCCAGCATGCACACCTGCTCTTCAAAGGTTTCATTCACTACAAAGTTCATTTCTTTCGTAAAGACAGAAGCAAACAACTCATTTAGGGCTTCCCCTACCTCCTCAGACTCCACACACAAATTCCCTATGCTATCCCTGATCGGCCCTACTCTTTCTTTGACCATTCTCTTATTCCTCACATAAGTGTAAAATGCCTTTGTTTTCTCCCTAATCCGTTCTGCCAAGCCTTTCTTGTGCCCCCTCCTGGCTCTTCTCAAACCATTTCTGAGCTCCTTCCTCGCCTGCCTATAATCCTTTAGAGCTGAGCTTGACCCTAGCTTCCTCCACCTTATGTAAGCTACCTTTTTCCTTTTGACGAGAAGCTCCACCGCTCTCATCATCCAAGGCTCCTTTATCTTTCCACTTCTTGCCTGTCTCAGAGGGACATATTTATTCATCACTTGCAACAACTGTTCCTTAAACAGTCTCCACATGTCTATAGTGCCTTTACCATGGAACAATTGCTCCCAATCCATGCTTCCTAACTCATGTCTAATCGCATCATAGTTTCCTCTTCCCCAATTAAATATCCTCCCATTTTGCCTAATCCTCTCCTTCTCCATAGCTATGTAGAATGTGAGGCAGTTGTGGTCACTATCACCAAAATGCTCTCCCACCATAAGATCTGATACCTGCCTCGGCTCGTTTCCGAGCACCAAGTCTAGAATGGCCTCTCCCCTCGTCGGCCTGTCAACGTAGAGTTCGGAAACCCTCCTGAACACATCTTACAAAAACAGCTCCATTCAAATCTTCTGCTCGAAGGAGGTTCCAAACAATATTGGGAAAGTTAAAGTCACCCATTACAACAATCCTACTCCGTCCACACTTTTCCAAAATCTGCTGACCTATGCTTTCTTCCATCTCCCTGCTGCTATTGGGGGGCCTGTAGTAAACCCCTAACGAGGTGACTGCTCCCTTGCTGTTCCTTATTTCCACCCATACTGACTCGGTAGGCAGATCTTCCTCGACAATGGAAGCTTCTGTAGCTGTGATACCCTCTCTGATTAGTAGTGCTACACCCCCTCCTCTTTTTCCCCCCTCCCCATTCTTTTTAAATGCTCTAAACCCTGGAACATCTAGCAAGCATTCCTGCCCCTGAGAAACCTATGTCTCTGTTATGGCCACAACATCATAGCACCAGTTACTGATCCATGCTCTAAGTTCATCAATTTTATTCTTGATACTCCTTGCGTTAAAGCAAACACACTTTAACTGATCCCTTGGTTCCTTCCCAGGAAAATCCTTCCCACTAGCTGGTCTACCTCTTGCTGTTGCCTCATCTGCATTAACTCTCACCTCCAGTATACAGCTCAGGTTCCCACCCCTCTGCCATACTAGTTTAAACCCTCTCGAACTACTCGAGCAAACCTTCCACCCAGGACATTGGTCCCCTTCCAGTTCAGGTGCAACCCGTCCTCTTGTACAGGTCCCACCTTCCCCAGAAGGCATCCCAATTATCTACATATCTGAAACCCTCCCTCCTACACCAGCTGCACAGCCATGTGTTAAGCTGCGCCCACTCCCTGTTCCTCGCCTTGCTATCTCATGGCACCGGTAGTAAACTAGAGAACACTACTCTGTTCGTCCTGCTTTGCAGCTTCCATCCTAACTCCCTGAAATCACTTTTTATATCCTCAATCCTTTTCCTGGCTATATCATTAGTGCCAATATGTAACACGATTTCTGGCTGTTCGCCCTCCCCTTTTAGAACCTTATACACCTGATCAGGGGTGTCCCGGACCCTGGCACCAGGGAGGCAACATACCTTCCGGGAATCCCGATCCTGACCACAAAATCTCCTGTCAATTTCTCTGTCGATTCCCCTATCGTGTCCCCTACCACGAGTACTTTTCTATTCTGCCCCCTTTCCTTCTTGATGAGTGTCAGGCTCAGTGCCAGAGAACTGACTGCTATGGCTTTCCTCTGGTATGTCATCCCCCCAGCAGTATCCAAAACGGTATACTTATTGCTGAGGGGAATGTCCACAGGGGATCTCTGCACTATCTGTCTGTCCCCTTTCCTCCCCCTAACTGAAACCCATCTATCCTTGTCCTGAGCCTTAGGAGTGACCAACTGTCAGCTAATTCCATCTTCCTGCACATGGTCCATATTTCTTTATTCTCTGCCTGCTTATGTGTCTGTCTAAATGCCTCTGAAACATGGCTACTGTATCTGCTTTTACCACCTCTTATGACAGTGCATTCCAGGCATCTACCACCCTCTGTGTAAACAAAAATGTTCCTCATATATTTCCTTTAAACTTTCCTCCTTTCATCTTAAACTTGTATCCCCTAGTTTTTGATATTTCTACCCTGAAGAGACTCCGACTATCCATATTTCTGATAATTTTATGTACTTCCATGAGGTCATCCCTCAGCCTCTGATGCTCTAGTGAAAGCAATCCAAAATTTGTCCAACATCTCATTACAGCTAATACATTCCCATCCAGGCAACATCCCAGTAAACCTCTTCTGCACCCTTTCCAAAGCGTTCACATCCTTACTATAGTGTGGCAACCGGAACTGCGCACAGGATTCCAAATGTGGCCGAACCAAAGACTTAGACAGATTCGACATTGAGTCATAGTCATAGAGATGAAGAGCATGGAAACAGACCTTTGAGTCCAACCCGTCCATGCCGACCAGATATCCCAACCCAAACTAGTCCCACCTGCCAGCACCCGGCCCATATCCCTCCAAACCCTTCCTATTCATATACCCATCCAAATGCCTCTTAAATGTTGCAATTGTACCAGCCTCCACCACTTCCTCTGGCAGCTCATTCCATACATGTACCATCCTCTGTGTGAAAAAGTTGCCCCATCGGTCTCTTTTACTATCTTATCCACTTGTGTTGCCACTTTGAGGGAGCTATAGAGTTGGATTACAAGATCCCTCTGTATATCAATGCTCCTAAAGCTCCAGCCATTTTCTGTATACTTTCCTCTTGCATTTGACCTCCCAAACGCTTCACTTCATACATATTTGGATTAAACTCCATTTGCCATTTCACCAATTTTCTGGCTGTTGTATATCCTTTGATATCCTTCCTCACTATTTGCAATTCCATCGATTTTCGTGATATTTGCAAACTTACTAATCAGATGACTGACATTTTCATCCAAATCATTCATATGTTACAAACAACAGAGGTCCCAGCAATGATCCAAGTGGAACACTGCTGGTCACAGACTTGCATTCTGAAAAACACTTCTCCACAATTACTCTGTCTTCTACAGCCAAGACAATTTTATATCCGACTTACCAAGTCACCTAGATTTCATCTTCTGGACCAGCCTACCATGGGAGACCTTTGCAAATGCTTGAGTAAAGTCCACAACATCCACTGCCCCACCCTCATTAATCATCCTCATCACTTGCTCAAATAAACTCAATCAAATTTGTAAAACGAGACTTCACACAACGCTGACTATCTCTAGTAAGATCTCTATCTCAAATGTGAGTAGATCCTGTCCCTAAGAATCTTCTCCAAAACTTCCCTACCATTGGTTTAAGGCTCACTCACCCTTAATTTCCTGAATTATCCCTGTTGCCCATCTTGAACAAAGGAACAACATTGGCTGTTCTCCAGTCTTCTGGGACCTAGCCTGTGGCTACAGAGGATACAAAGTTCTCTGTCAACAATTCAAGAATCTCCTCCCTTGCCTCTATCTGTATTCTCAGATAGATCCCATCATACCCTAGAGTCCAGAAGATCAAATCGCATGAAATCTAGGTGACTTGGTAAGTCGGATATAAAATTGTCTTGGCTGTAGAAGACAGAGTAACATTAAGAAAGTCTACCTTAATGTTTTTTAAGGCACCCAACACGAACTCCTCCTTAATACCAACATGCTCCAGACTCTCAAAAAAATCCCTCTCCAGACTTAGCATAATCCATGCCATTCTTGATGCAAAATACTCTTTAAATTTTTAACTAAACTTGCAACATGTCATCATCCAAGATTCCTGAAACTTGTCATCCTCATCTTTGTCCTCATGGGAACATTCTGGCACTGAATTCTGATCAACAGCCTTTTAAAAGACTCCCACATGTAAAATGTGAATTTACCTTCAATAAATGCCCATAATTCAATTTTTCCACTTCCTGTCTTATACAGTTGTAATGAGTTTTCCCCAAATTTAGCAATTTCACCCAAGGACCAATCTTATCCGGTTCCATAAATATCTTAAAAACGTATGAAAATATAATGACTGTTCCCAATATGCTCCCTCACTGAAACTTCGATAACCTGGCCAGGCTCATTCCCCAGTGTCAGGTCTAGTGTGGCCTCTTTCCTAGTTGCGCTGTCTCATTGGGGCAGCACAATGGCTCTGTCTGGGGCAGCATGGTGGCTCAGTGGTTAGCAGTGCTGCCCCATAGCACCAAGGACCCAGGTTTGATTCCATTCCTCGGATGACTGTTTGGAGTTTGCACATTCTCCCTGTGACTACATGGGTTTCTGCCAGGTGTTCAGTTTCCTCATACAGTTCAAGGATGCGCATATTAGGAGAATTGGCCATGCTAAATTGTCCTTATTGTCAAGGGATGTGCAGGCTGGGTGGGGTTGCTATGGGAAATGGAGTATTAGAGGGATAGGATAAGGGTCTGGGTCTGGGTGAGATCCTGTTCAGAGGTGTGGACTCAATGTCTCATTCTGCACTGTAGGGATTCTATCTACCTATTGTTTCAAGAATTCCTTCTGGTCGTACCTAACAAATTCTGCGTCTGGCACTAACGAAGCCCCAGTCAATACTGGGGAAATTAAAAATCACCCGCTATAATACCCCTGTTGTTTTTACACCTTTCCAGGATCTGCTGACATATCTGTTAATCTTATGTTGGCTATTGGGAAGTTGATAATATAACCTCATCATTGTGATTTCACCCTTCTTACCCATTCGACCTTGCTGAATGAGAGCTCCACCATGTCCTCTCTTAGTGCAGCTCTGACATTGTCCTTAATCAGTAACACAACTCCCCTACCTCTTTTACATCCATCTCTATCATGTCTGGAAAGTTTAGCAGCCAGTCCTACCCTAATGGAGTCATAGACCTAGAGTCCTAGAGACAAGCCCATGCCGACCAAAATGGCCATCCACACTAACACCATTTCCCTGCACTTGGCCCATATCCTTCTAATCCTTTCCTATCCGTATATTTGTCCAAATGCCTCTTAAATGTTGTTCATATAACTGCCTCTGTGTAAAAGCATTGCCCAACAGGTTCCCTTTTATTCTTTCTCCACTTACCTTAAACCAATGCCCTCTAGTTTTCAATTCCCCAGCCCTGTGAAAAAGATTGAGTGCATTCACTCTATCCATGCCTCTTATGATCTTATACAATTCTATAAGACCCTCCCTCAATCACCTACGCTCTGAAGAAAAACGTCCTGGCATTCAACCTCTCCCGAGAACTCTGACTGTTGAGTCCTGGCAACATCCTTGTAATTTTTTTCTGCATTCTTTCCAGTTTAATAATACCCTTCCTATAGTAAGGTGACCAAAACTGAACACAATACTCCAAGTGCAGCCTCACCAAAGTCCTGTACAACTGCAACATAACTTCCCAACATCTATACTCAGTGCTCTGATTGATGAAGGCCAGTGTGCCAAAAGCCTTCTTCACTGCCCTGTCTACCTGTGACTCCATTTTCAGAAAACTATGCACCTGAACTCCCAGATCCCCCTGTTCCAGAAACTTCTTAAGGTCGTACCAGTCCATCTTCCGCAGCTACACCTGCACCACACCCTGCTACATCGATGACTGTATCGGCGGTACCTCATGCTACTACAAGGAGGTTGAACAGTTCATCAACTTCTCAAACACCTTTCACCCCAACTTCAAATTCACCAGGACCATCTCGGACACTTCCCTTCCCTTCCTGGACGTCTTCCACCTCTGGTGACTGACTAACCATGAACATCAATACTAACCCACCAACTCCCACAGCTACTTGGACTACACCTCCTGCCACCCTGCCTCCTGTAAAAACACCAAGTTCTATTCCCACTTCCTCCTCCTCCGCCGCATCTGCTCCGAGGATGACGAATTCTACCATAGAAAATCCCAGAAGGCCTCCTTCGAAGACCGTAATTTCCACTCCTACGTGGTCAACAATGCCCTCCAGAGCATCTCCTCCCTTTCCTGCACCACTGCTCTGGAACCCCCCTCCTCCCAATGCAACAAGGACAGAACTCCCCGGTCCTCACCTTCCACCTCACCAACTCCTGGATATGTCACATCATTTTCTGCCACTGACAAACAGAGTCCACCACTAGGGATATATTTCTCCGCAGGAAGTGCAAAGCCTGCACCCACACGTCCCCCCTCATCTCCAAAGGCGCCAAAGGATCCTTCCACATCCGACAGAACCTTACCTGTACTTCCACAAATGTCATCTACAGTATCCTGCACCTGACGTGGTCTCCTCTACATCGGGGAGACAGGATGACAACTTGCAGATCGTTTCAGAGAATATCTCTGGGCCCCCCATACCAACCAACCCCACCACCCCATGGCTGAATGCTTCAACTCCCCCTCCCACCCCATCAAGGACATGCAAGTCCTGGGCCTCCTCCATTGCCAAACCCAAACCACCTGATGCCTGGAGGAAAAATGCCTTATCTTCCGCCTTGGGACCCTGCAGTCACATGGGATCAATGTGGATTTCACCAGTTTCCTCATTTCCCCTCCCCTCACTTATCCCAGTCCCAAGCCCCAACTCGGCATTACCCTCTTGACCTGTCCATCGTCTTTCCCATCCATCTGCTTCACCCTCCTCTCCGGCCTATCACTTTCTCCCCCACCTTCATCCACCTATCCCACTCCCAGCTACCTTGCCTCCAGCCCCACCTGCCTCCCATTTATCTCTCAGTGCCCCCAGCCAACAAGCTTCACTTCTGATGAAGGACTTATGCCTAAAACGTCTATTCTCCTGCTCCTCAGATGCTGCCTGTCCTGCTGTGTTTTTCCAGCATGATACTCTCAACTCTGATCTCCAGCACCTGCAGTCCTCACTTTCTCCACTATGAAACTCCTAGTAATAGTCATAGAGATGTACAGCATGGAAACAGACTGTTCAGTCAACTTGTCCATGCCAACCAGATATTCTAACCTAATCTAGTCCCATCTGCCAGCACCTGGCCCATATCCCTCCAAATCCTTCCTAATCATATACCCATCCAGATGCCTTTTAAATGTTGCAACTGTACCAGCCTCCACTACTTCCTCTGGCAGCTTATTCCATACACTTACCACCCTCTGTGTGAAAAATTTTCCCTTAGGTCCTTTTTATATCTTTCCCCTCTCACTCTAAACCTATGCCCTCTAGTTCTGGACTTCCCCATCCCAGGGAAAAGACTTTGTCTAGTTATCCTATCCAGGCCCCTCATGATTTTATAAACCTCTATGAGGTCACCCCTCAGCCTCCGACACTCCAGGGAAAACAGCCCTAGCCTATTCAACCTCTCCCTAAAGCTGAAATCCTCCAACCTTGGCAACATCCTTGTCAATCTTTTCTGAACCCTTTCAAGGTTCACAAAATCCTTCCAATAGGAAGGAGACCAGAATTGCATGCAATATTTCAAAAGTGGCCTCACCAAAGTCCTGTACAGCCGCAACATGACCTCCCAACTCCTATAATCAGTGCTCCAACCTATTAAGGAAAGCATACCAAACGTCGCCTTCACTATCCAATCTACCTGTGACTCCATTTTCAAGGAACTATGAACCTGCACTCCCTCAGATCTTACCATTAAGTGTATAAGTCCTGCTAAGATTTGCTTTCCCAAAATGCAGCATCTAGCATTTATCTGAATTAAACTCCATAGTGGACCTAGTACAGATTCTTTTGGCACTCCACTGGTCACAAGCCTCCAGTCTGAAAAACAACTCTCCACCATCACCCTCTGTCTTCTACCTTCGAGCCAGTTCTGTATCCAATGCCTAGTTCTCCCTGTATTCATGCGATCTAACCTTGCCAACCACTCTCCCATGGGGAACCTTGTTGAACGCCTTACTGAAGTCCATAGAGACCATATCCACAGCTCTGCCCTCATCAATCCTCTTTGTTACTTTCTCAAAAGTCAAGTTGTGAGACATGATTTCCTACGTACAAAGCCATATTGACTATCCCTAATCAGCCCCTCAGGATTACCTCCAACAACTTGTCCACCATCGACATCAGGCTCATCGATCTGTAGTTCCTTGGCTTGTTCTTACCACCTTTCTTAAATAATGGTACCAAGTTAACCAACTGCCAGTCTTCTGGCATCTCACCTGTAACTATCAATGGTACAAATATCTCAGTAAGAGGCCTAGCAATCACTTCCCTAGCTTCCCACAGAGTTCTAGGGTACATCTGATCAGATCCTGGGGATTTATCCACTTTTATGCATTTCAAGACATCCAGCACTTCCTCCTCTGTAATATGGATATTTTTCAAAATGTCACCATCTATCTCTCCATATTCTATATCTTCCATGTCCTTCTCCACAGTAAACACAGATGCAAAATACTCCACACACAGGCCAACTTGCTGATCTTTGTGGTGCCCTATTTCTCTCCCTAGTTACCCTTTTGTCCTTAATGTATTTCTAAAATCCCTTTGGAATCTCCTTAACCCTATTTACCAAAGCTATCTCATGTCCCCTTTTTGCCCTCTGGATTTCCCTGTTAAGATTTCTCCTACTGCCTTTATACTCTCAGGATTCACTTGATCTCTCATATCTATATCTGACAAATGCTTCCTTCTTTTTCTTAGCCATACCCTCAATTTCTCTAATCATCCAGCATTTCCTACACCTACCAGCCTTTCCTTTCACTATAACAGGAATATACTGTCTCTGGACTCTCGTTCTCTCATTTCTGAAGGTTTCCCATTTTCCAGCTGACCCTTTACTTGCGAACATCTGCCCCCAATCAGCTTTTGAAAGTTCTTGCCTAACCCCATCAAAATTTTGATCTGACTTTCCAAAATGCAACACCTCACACATCTGTATTAAACTCCATTTATCATTTCTTGGCCCACATCCCCAGCTGATCAAGGTCCTGCTGCAAATTCTGACAACCTTCCTCACTGTCCATGAAATCTCCTATTTTAGTGTCATCTGCAAGCTTACTAATAGCACCTTGTACATCCTCATCCAAATCATGATATAGATAACAAACAGCAATGGGCCCAGCACTGGCCCTGAGGCACACCATTAGTCGCAGGCCTCCAGTCCAATAAACATCCTTCCACTATAACCTTCTGCTCCTACCATTAAGCCAATTGTGTGTCCAATTTGCCAGCTCCCCGTGGATTCCATGCCATCTAACTTTCCAGAGCAGCCTACCATTTGGAACTTTATCAAAGGCTTTACTGAAATCCATATTGACCAAGTCTACTGCCCTGCCCTCATCAATGTTCCTGCTGACTTCATCAAACAACTCTAATAAATTTATGAGGAATGATCTCCGACGCACAAAGCCATGCTGACTAATCAAACCCTGTCTTTCCAAATGCATACATATCTTATCTCAGAATCCTTTCAAGTGACTTACCCACCTCAAATGTTAAGCTTACTGGTCTGTAGTTCCCAGGTTTTTCTTTGCAGCACTTCTTGAATAAGGACACATTTGCTACCCTTCAGTTTTCCGGGAACGATGATTGCAGGGCCCACACAATTTCTTTTCTAGCCTCTTTCAGGGATCTTGGATATACAGTCAGGACCAGGAGATTTATCCACCATATATATTCTAATACGTCCGACACCTCCTCTACTGTGATAGGACTGTCCCCAGCATATCACCACTAACTTCTCCAAGTTCCAAAGTCTTCATGTCTTTCTCCACAGTAAACACAAAGAAGCTCGCTCATCTCCTGTAGTTCCACATCTACATATCCACTTTGGTCCTATTCTCTCTCTAGTTATTCCTTTTCCTTTAATACACTTGGGGAATCTCCTTGGATTCACCCTAATTTTCATAGCCAAAGCTATCTCATGCCCTATTTTTGCGCTCCCGATTTCCTTCTTCACTAAACTCCTGTGTCCCTTATATATCTCCAGAGGTTCCTTTGATCCAGCTGCCTTTACCTGACCCATGCCTTCTTTTTTCTGGTCAAAACCTCAATATCTTTTGTCATCCAGTGTTCCCAATTCCTGCCAACGTTGCCCTTCACCCTCACAGGAAGGTACAGATCTTGAACTCTAGCTATCACACATTTAAAGGCCCCCCACTTGCCGGAGGTCCCTTTGCCTGCAAACAAACTACTCCAAAGAGCTCCTGCAAGCTCCTGTCTAATTCCATCAAAACTCTGTCGGTCAAGATTCTATAACGGCTACCACATAGTCGTCCCATGTACTAGTTCATGCTGAAAGCTCAAATGCCTTATCTGTTATACTCCTTGCATTAAAATAAATACACTTCAGACTGCAAGACCTATCATGCTCACTAACCTGGCCTGCCTGTACTTCCTACTAGACTTACTTGATTTATCCCCTCTCTTCTCTTGAAACACTCTACATACTGAATTATTGCTTTGGTTCCCACCTCCCTACCACTCATTTAAGGTCCCTCCAGTGGTATTAGCAAACCTCCCTGCAGGGATGTTGGTGCCCCTCCAGGTTAGGTACAACCCGTCATTCTTGTGCAGGTTCCTGTTTCCTTGGAAAAGATCCCAATGATCCAGATATCTGAAGCCCCCACCTACACCAGCTCTTTAGCCATGGAATCAACTGTATTATCTTCCTATATCTGGCCTCACTAAGACATGGGACAGGGAATAATCGTGAGGTTACCACCCTACAGGTCCTGCTTTTCAACTTTCTACCCTACTTCCTTAAATTCCCTTTGCAGGATCTCTCTTCCTGCATCTGTCATTAGTCCTTCCATTTTGTTTTTACTCATTCCCACACTCTGGTCCTGTTAGGACATGGGTCAGCACAGTAAACCCATGAATAATATTTTTCACTCTATGTAAATACCGACCCAGCCAGTGATGTCCACATCTCCTGAATGAATATTACAAACAAATGTACACTCTTATTGATATTCCTCATGCCAAGTACACAACCAACTGCCAAATCACAGTCACCCCATTTGAGACAAACACAGTTTCATACCTTGTATTCTAGCACTGAAATTACTGGACACACGCCAGTCTCACCAGGTCATCTTGTTACCTTTTGGTCTAACTTGTAATACAGTTTACTATTTCAATGCTGTACTTTGGAATGCAGTGACACCTTATATTGCAATGCTACATTTTCCTCAGAGTCAGGGATCCATATCACACCTCTGAACAGTGCATATCCAAGGGCTTGTGTCTGTTCTCTCAGTGCACATTCACTCCGCACCCACTTAGATATCTCTGCCTTGCCTTGGCTTTTTGTATATTGCTGCATCATTCAGTACTGGCAGGCTCATTGTACTTCTGCCTTGCATTGTCTCCTGGCGCTGACACAAAATCAGCTGTGACAATTTCAAGGGAGCATTGCTACACAACACTATGCTATGTCAATATTACACTTTCAATATGTGCCAGTGGCTTATGTGGCCAAAGCACTGAATATGCTTCAACCAAATGATTATGTCTCAAAGTCTTAGGAGAGTGATCCCCAATCAAGAGGAATGGTCACAAAAAATGAATGGCTGGAGACACTCAGCAGGTCCAGTAGCATCTATGGAGAGAAAAACGGTTAAAGTTTCAAATCCCTTCATTAGAACTGAAAGCAGTTGGGAAAAGGTGGCATTTATGCTGATGATGAGGGGTGCGAGGAGCGAATAGAATATGTGGAACTGGTGCTGACAGAGAGGAAAGAAGAGACAAATAATGGGAATACTGATGATAAGACAATGGGAATACTGATGCTGAGTAGGGTGCTAACGAGAAGTGTGAATGGTTGAAAATAGTTTGGCTGTGCTGAGAGCAACACAAACTAAACACAACCTGGGGTGGGTGGGGTGGGTAATGGACAGGGAGAATGGTGTTCGTGCTCTGAAATTGTTAAACTGAATGCTGCAAGGTCTGTAAGGTACTTTGGCAGATAACGAGATGTTGCTCCTCTAGTCGAACTGTTGCCAGTCAGGGGACATGGTGAGTCTTGCAGGTCCAGTGCAACCAGACTGGGAACTAGTGGTAAGTCAACTGGGGAGCTGCACAGTGATCAGTCAGACAACTGGTCATTTCGCAGTCCAGGCTGTCTTTCCAAGTTGATGAGATGAGCCATGAGCAATCCTGAACATTGATAAGATGTTATGCTATGTTGGGGGTTAGGGTAAGGTAGCATTCTTTTAGAGTTCAATCATGAAATGGTCCGAGAGATGTGTCACTTGATTCTTGCAGCTGCAATTATAATGACAGTCAATCAGATGATGAAAAGTGGAAATATATTTATAAATGTGAGCTTCAGTTTTTAATTGTGTGACCTGAATCCCTATGTACCCTCAGAAGTGTTTTTGTTTATCATGTACCTCCCACTCAGTGTACTGTGAAGGGCTGTTTGTAATTAACCTGGCGCATATCTGGGCTTTAAATATGGTGCTTGTGGCAGAAATCCTGGTAGCAGAGTGTGGTGTCATTGAGTGTGGCACCTACATAATGAGGTAAACAGTATAAAATTGCTTGAAATAACTTGGTAGAACTCATGGAGAGAAACCTCGTATAAAAACCCCTGAAAGTTATACTTGTACTGTGCCGAGTTTGGTAAAATTATCGTGTGTTAAAATAATAATATTTTCATGTCATTTCAAGGTGTTTATGTTTAAATTGTCCAAGTTTATCTTCTGCTTTCATTATTAGATTAGATTAGATTCCCTACAGTGTGGAAACAGGCCCTTCAGCCCAACCAGTCCATACCGACCCTCCGAAGAGTAACCCACCCAGACCCATTTCCCACTGACTAATGCACCTAACACTATGGGCAATTTATCATGGCCAATTCACCTGACCTGCACATCTTTGGACCGTGGGAAGAAACTGGAAAAAACCCACGCAGACACGGGGAGAATGTGCAAATTACACACAGACAGTCAGTCACCCAAAGCTGGAACTGAGCCTGGGATCCTGGTGCTGTGAGGCGACAGTACTAACCACTGAGCCACCCATTCTCTTAACTATGTTCCATTTCATTGTATCTCACATTTCAACTATTTAGTAGTTCTGAAGTCACTTACTGTCACGTTATTAGCATTGATGATGAACAATGGATTCCTTGTTTCAATCTTTGCTGATGGAGTTAGCGTTATTCTTTGAAAGTCAGCCTAAAACAGAGTAAAATTAAGTAGAAGTATTAAAATTTCACTAGTTTCAAGTGACTTAAATATGTGAAGTGTTCATAAAAGATGATAAAAATGTAACCTATCAATTATTTAACAATGCTAAAGAATTAACATCTTTAGTGGCATCCTTAAACCAAACTATCACTGAGGGACAACAGCCAAAAATGGTCGGTTGAAACAAACCAGCTCCTGGTTATTTTAATCACAGAGAGCAGAGGATAAAAAATACTGTCGTAAGAATTATCTATTTCCATTCCTTGCTTTGATTCAAGCGTCAGCTCATGGGGATTTCTGGTTTTCACCAATATTGATGTTTTTAAACAGGCTAAAGAACCAATCAACCTGAATAATTCTCACAGACAGCAAGTTTACAACTATTGTCCACATTTAATAATTCCATGGAGAGCAAAATGATAGATTGGAATGTGCATATAGAAGTAAAATATAATAAATTAACTTCAGCCTTTTTAAAAAAAAAATTGAATTATTTTATGATAATGGAAATAAATATAAAGCAGATTTTCCAGGGCTAGAGATCAGTCAGCATTATGAAGTAGTACATCATTAAAATCCAGTTATTTTGCATGTCTCCCTCAGTCTTGCTCAGACAACAAAGAATGTATCTGAACAACACCCTGGTAATCAATAGCAATTTGCTGCTGAATATTTACTCAGCTGGGGCAATACTTCTGTTCTTGGTTTCATTGCCTTCAATTGGAAGGACAGAAATTAGGCAATGCTGAATTTTAGCAAAAGATGATGATGGGGAAGTTAGAAAACACACAGTACAATAAATTTTACAAATTTTACAAAATGAAATATAAAATTTAGTTGTATGTACCATAATTGCTCTCTGTTTTGAATCCAAACCAATTGTGCGAAAATAAACCAACATATGTCACAGAATTTGGTACAACTTCTTAAAGTCTTCAGTCACAATTGCCAATAAGATTAACTACAAATGCTGTCAGATATTAAAATTAGAATTTTTGGAAAAATTCATAAATAGCCATTTTCAGGATTTTTTACTCGAGTAGCATTGTAATGAAAAAGCTGATGACATTGTGGTATTGTCACTCTGCCAATAATCTAGAGACCAAGGAAATACTGTGGATGCCAGGGTTCAATTCCCACCACAGCAGATGGTGAAATTCAAATCCAATAAAATCTGAAATTAAAAGTCCAATAATGATTATGAGACCATTGATGCTTCTCATTAAAAATACATCTGATTTACTAATATCCTTGAGGGAAGGAAAGCTGCTGTCCTTATCTCTTCTCTTCTGGGCTAAGTGTGGCTCGAAACGATGGATCAAAGTGGTTGAACTCAGGAATGGCCTAGCAAGCCATTTACAGAGGTACCTCGATTATCCGAATACCAATTATCCGAAAATCGGATTATTAGATTAGATTAGATTAGATTAGATTAGATTACTTACAGTGTGGAAACAGGCCCTTCGGCCCAACAAGTCCACACCGACCCGCCGAAGTGCAACCCACCCATACCCCTACATTTACCCCTTTAACCTAACACTACGGGCAATTTAGCATGGCCAATTCACCTGACCTGCACATCTTTGGACTGTGGGAGGAAACCGGAGCACCCGGAGGAAACCCACGCAGACACGGGGAGAATGTGCAAACTCCACACAGTCAGTCGCCTGAGGCGGGAATTGAACCCGGGTCTCTGGCGCTGCGAGGCAGCAGTGCTAACCACTGTGCCACCGTGCCACCCGTGTGCCACCGTGCCGCCCGTAAAGGAGATCTTGAGGTCCCGATGGAAACATTACATTAAAGACGCGTTTCTAACAGTGATTCATGTCTTTTGTTTACGTGATTAAACAGGCACCATATCCAAATGACTGACTGCCTGCCCTCCCTCTCTCCCCACTCTTGCCCAGGAGGTCTACACAGGGCTGTACCCTAAACCCCCCCCTTCCCCAGATAATCTCTCCAACATTGTCCTGTACAGGGCAAAGGTGGAATCTGGGCTGAAAATGTGTTGCTGGAAAAGCGCAGCAGGTCAGGCAGCATCCAAGGAGCAGGAGAATCGACGTTTCGAGCATGAGCCCTTCTTGATTCCTGAAGAAGGGCTCATGCCCAAAACGTCAATTCGCCTGCTCCTTGAATGCTGCCTGACCTGCTGCGCTTTTCCAGCAACACTATTTCAGCTCTGATCTCCAGCATCTGCAGTCCTCACTTTCTCATAAAAGGTGGAATCTGACAAAAAGTTGCGGTAAAAAGTTGTGTGTGTGGTTGTGTGAGTGTGTGCATGTGTGTGTGTGTGTGTGTGTGTACGTGTGTGTGTGCGCGCTGTTTGGAGACTTACCCCACAAAGGCAACTACAGCAATCTTGTTGTTGGTGTCCAGTTCAGCTGCCCTGGAGAGGGGCGGTGTTGGATGGAATTTGGGGTGGGGGAGTTGTTGGGGGTGGGGAGGAGGTGTTGCACGGGGTGGGGCGCGGTGTTGAAGGTGAGGGGAGGTGTTGCACGGGGTAGGGGGCGGTGTTGCACGGGGTCGGGGCGGGGGGGCGGTGTTGGACAGGGTTGGGTTGCGGTAGGCAGTGTTTGGGGTGGGGCCTCGTGCGTGGTGTGCTGCTGCAGTCTCCTGAACGGGGAGCAGACTTTGAAAACCGAATAATCGATTATCTGAACGAAATAGTGCCCGCCCATCACGTTCAGATAATCGAGGTTCTCCTGTAGTTGTGTCAAACAGCTAAAACGTGTCAAACAAGAAAGAAACTGAACAGTCAATCTGACATCGATGGAGGTATTGGAAATAACAAAGGCAATCTAAGTCTTGCTGGTCCACCAAAGATCACCTGATTAACTGTAGTGCTCGGCTTAAAAAATATCTCCAAACCAGTTTATTAAGGATTAATTGGACACAATAATGAGAAATTAAAGAAAGTGGAAAATTATATGGAAAGCAGACCCAGTGCAAAAACAGTCTGTTTTGGCTGGAAAGTAACTGGGAAACAGATTATTGTGCAGTTAATACAGACACCTGGAGTTATTTTTTTTCACAATGGAATGTTTGGAAAATTACTGGAAGTACTAAGAAAGGGTGGTGCAGCACTTAACATGAGATTCTGATAGCATTAGTATCAGGGAATTTGCCCCACTTGTTGGACTTTCACCATTGAAGCAGGTTTGTGAGAGCAATGGCATGGAATCTGAGAAGGAGCCCCAAGTGCCACAGTTACCAATCCCCAATGAGTCTGCAGGCAGTGAGACTCATTAGTTTGCATATGTACAAAGTAGTTTAAGCTAATAGATTTGCTCATTCGTTTGGATATATGTTAAGATTAAGCTAATAAATTTGCTATGTATTGAAGCACATGTGTCTTGTATTCTTTTCAAGCAGACTTTAAAAAACCTGTGTGGTACTTTCAGCCTAACAATACACTGACAACTAGTATCAAATTTGTGAGAACTGTTTCATAGACTAGTCAAGCAACAGATTGACGTAGTCATAATCATAGCTGAAAATGTGTTGCTGGAAAAGCGCAGCAGGTCAGGCAGCATCCAAGGAGCAGGAGAATCTCTCCTGCTCCTTGGATGCTGCCTGACCTGCTGCGCTTTTCCAGCAACACATTTTCAGCTCTGATCTCCAGCATCTGCAGTCCTCACTTTCTCCTAGTAGTCATAATCATAGCACTGCACATTACAGACAATGTCCCAGAAAACATCATAACTACACTTAGGATTGATCAACAAATGCTGGTCCAGCTGCTGATTTCTACATTCAACAAATAAAAAAAATGTTTTTCAAGAGAAGGAGAAAGTGCACCTTTAAAAACATGGATGCAAAGTCATCATTATAAATAATTTTATGATGAGTACTTACGTTTATAAATGTCTTCAGCCAAATCCTCATAGCAATTTTGATTGTGTATTGGTTGTTCATTTTGAGATTGTTCATAATGCATAAAAATTTCTCACAATTGACATTTTCACAATTCTTCAGAAGCAAAGAAAATTGTTAAAGTAAACATAGCAGAGATTTTTAACTATGTGAATACAATTTCAGAAAACATCCAGGCTTTCAAGTAATAAGCAAACTTTTCTAGATTGGGTTTGTTTCTAGTAGGTCAGAAAATAGTGAGGATCACTCCTTTGTTTGAAAAGGGAGGGAAACAGAAAGCAGGGAACTAAAGGCCAGTTAGCTCAACGTCTGCCAAAGGGAAGACTACTGTTAAATGTATTATTGCAGAGCCATTAGAGAAGTTCAATGTGATCAAGCAAATTCAACATGGTTTTGTGAAAAGGAAATTATGATTAACCAATATATTTGAAATCTTTGAAGAAGTAGCCTGCATTGTAGATGAAGGAGAACTAAATTATATATTACACTTAGATTCCCAGAAGGTATTTGATAAGACATCAGACGCAATGTTACAGTGGAAAATGAAAACTCAGGCTGTAGAGGGTAAAATATTGCACAGATAGAAGATTGGCTGGCTAACAGGAAGCAGAGTAGATATAAAGTATAATCATGAATTTGGACTTTCAGTTATTTTAACAGTTAAATGGTAGATTTTCTCTGTAATTTAAAGAATACAAAAATACTCTTTAGTCAGTGTTGCTCTTAATTCATTTTATGGTCAAAGTCTTACAATTTTAAGTTTTAACATGTGAATATTTATTTCACTAGTAGTTCAGAAATCTTTCTAAAGTTATTGGTAGCACATGGCGATTATAACAAAGGTACCCTTCAGGATGTTGATGGCAGAAGATTCAATTATGGTAGTGCTGTTGAATGACTAGGGGAGATGATTAAATTCTCTCTTTTCGGTGTTAGGCATTATCTGATGTCTGGCATTGCTTTGTACAGTTTGAATATTACTATAATTGTTGGTGTCTTAGTTGTCCTATAAAGTCTCTGAAAGTTTCTAAAAATATAATAGGTGTCAACTGGGTGTGGCTGTGTGCTATCTTTATTGTTCGTCATTTGGGCTCTGCTCTGTCGAGGCATTTCTTTAACTCCACATCCTTACATCACACCACATACGAGAGATTTGAACCTTTGCACTCTGTTAAAAGGTATGACTAGACTAGATGGGATTGAGGTTCATAAGGAAGTGGTGTTAGAAAATCTGGAAAGTGTGAAAATAGGTAAGGACCCTGAATTGGATGGGATTTATCCTAGGAATCTCTGGGAAGCCAGGGAGGAGATTGATTTTATGTCGTCATTGTCTCCAGGAATAATGCTAGAAGACTGGAGGATAGCAAATGTTATCCCCTTGTTCAAGAAAGTGAGCAGCTACAATTCTGGTAATTATAGATGGTTACTTCGGTTGTGGGTAAAGTGTTGGAAAAGGTTATAAGAGATAGGATTTATAATCATCTAGAAAGGATTGATTAGGGATAGTCAGCACGTTTTTGTGAAGGGTAGATAGTGCTTCACAAACCTTATTGAGTTCTTAGAGAAGGTGACCAAACAGGTGGATGAAGGTAAAGCCGTTGATGTGGTGTATATGGATTTCAGTAAGGTGTTTGATAAGGTTCCCCATGGTAGGCTACTGCACAAAATATGGAGGCATAGAATTGAGGGTGATTTAGCGGTTTAGATCAGAAACTGGCTTGCTGAAAGAAGACAGAGGGTCATGGTTGATGGGAAATGTTCATCCTGGAGTTCAGTTACTAGTAGTGTACCACAAGGATCTGTTTTGGGTCCACTGCTGTTTATCATTTTTATAAATGACCTGGATGGAATATTAAATTTGCGGACGACACTAAGGTCGTAGATAGTGCCGAAGGCTGTTGTAGGCTACAGAGGGACATAGATAAGCTGCAGAACTGGGCTGAGAGGAGGCAAATTGAGTTTAATGCAGAAAAGTGTGAGGTGATTCACTTTGGAACGACTAACAGGAATGCAGATTACTGGGTGAATGGTAAGATTCTTGGTAGTGTAGATGAGCAGAGAGATCTTGGTGTCCATGTACATGGATTGTTCAGAGTTGCCAACCAGGTTGACAGGGCTGTTAAGAAGGCATACTGTTTATTAGCTTTTATTAGTAGATGGGCTGAGTTTTGGAATCATGAGGTCATGCTGTAGCTGGACAAAGTTCAGGTGCGCCCACACTTGGATTATTGCATGCAGTTCTGGTCACTGCATTATTGGAAGGCAGTGGAAGCTTTGGAAAGGATCGAAGGAGATTTACTAGGATGTTGCCTGGTATGGAGGGAAAATCTTATGAGGAAAGGTTGAGCAACTTGAGGCTGCTTTTGTTAGAGAGAAGAAGGTTGAGACGTGATTTAATTGAGACATATAAAATAATTAGAGGGTTAGATTGGGTGGATGGTGAGAGCCTTTTTCCTAGGATGGTGATGGCTAGCATGAAGGTACATAGCTTTAAATTGAGGGGTGTTAGATATAGGACAGATGTCAGAGGTAGTTTCTTTACTCAGAGAGTGGTAGGGGGCATGGAATGCACTGCCTGTAACAGTTGTAGACTCGCCAACTTTACGGACATTTAAATTGGCCTATGGACGAGAATGTAATAGTGTAGGTTAGATGGGCTTCAGATTGGTTTCACAGGGCGGTGCAACATTGAGGGCTGGAGGGCCCGTACTGAGCTGTAATGTTCTATGTGTGATAAGTAAAACACTAATCTGTCAGGTGAATTTTGTGGTTCAAAAGGTATTAGTTGACTTATTTTCCATGTACAGGTACATGTAAAATTAGGTGTTTTAGGGCTGAGATACAGGAGTGTCTAGTTGCCCTCACATGAAAGGTCAGTTTGCAGGTACAAAGAATTAGGAAAGCTAGTCAAACATTATAATTTATTACAAAGGGGAATTGAATACAAAAGTAGGAAGCTTTAACTTCAGCTTTGTAGGGCACTGGTGAGTCTGTGACTAGAAAACTATACAGGTATACAGTATTTGTCCCATTATTTAAAAGGGATATAAATATGTTGGAAGCAGTTCAGATAAGGTTTCCCAGTTTAATAATCTGGATTAGACAGGATATTCTGTGAAGAAAGGATGGACAAGTTAGGCTTGTAATTTCTGGAGTTCAGATGATTAAGCAATGACGACTGAATTACTTAAAATCTTGAAGACAGGATCGATATTGAAAGGATGTTTCCTCTTTTGAGAGGATCTAGAATTAGGGGTCCCTGTTTAAAAGTCAAGGATTTTACATTTAAGATAGAGATTAGGTGAATTTATTCTCTCGGAAGGCAATGAGAATTTGGAACTCTGTCCCTGAAAAGAGACTGAAAGAAGAGTCCTTGAATATTTCTAAGGCAGAATGGCACGGATTCTTGTTAAGCAAGGCATGGAAAAGTTATTAAAGATGGACGGGAATGTGGACATAAGGTTACAATCTGATCAGCCATAATCTTAATGAATGGTGAAGAGAGCTCAAGGGCTGAAAGGTCTAATTAATATGTTTGGAACAATGGGATCCTTTTATGTGGTAGGATGACATATAATCCACATCTATGGCCCTTGCCACTTGTCAGCTCAAATCCTAATGTGATCAAGAACTTTCTGCACTTGGACATGGACTCCTTTGGTATCTAAGGAGTCACAAGTAATAGCTGAAAATGTGTTGCTGGAAAAGCGCAGCAGGTCAGGCAGCATCCAAGGAACAGGAGAATCGACGTTTCGGGCATAAGCCCTTCTTCAGGAATGAGGAAAGTGTGTCCAGCAGGCTAAGATAAAAGGTAGGGAGGAGGGACTTGGGGGAGGGGCGTTGGAAATGCGATAGGTGGAAGGAGTCAAGGTGAGGGTGAAAGGCCAGAGTGGGGTGGGGGCGGAAAGGTCAGGAAGAAGATTGCAGGTTAGGAAGGCGGTGCTGAGTTCGAGGGATTTGACTGAGACAAGGTGGGGGGAGGGGAAATGAGGAAACTGGAGAAATCTGAGTTCATCCCTTGTGGTTGGAGGGTTCCTAGGAGGAAGATGAGGCGCTCTTCCTCCAACTGTCGTATTGCTATGTGACTGTTCCAGTCACAAGTAATAGTAAAGACTGTGATACTGTGAACTTTGACCAGCAGTTAGTTATCTTGCTGGCGTCTGCATCTGCCACAACAAACTTACCTCATACTAATCCTCCATTCCTCATTTGTTTGATCCAACACAGCTCATTAACATTTAATGGCTTGGAGACCATATATCAATTACTGGAGTCTTGCAACACTGATTCTGATGCCAGAATCCCATATCAAGTTGTGATGCATATAACACTGCTCTATAACAAGCACTTGACTGGAACTAGCACTGGTACTTTTGAGGAGAGATACTAATGAGGAAACTTATGTGATCCAGCTGTTGTGAGTAGTTTAGAATTAGGCTTAGAGAACAGTTCTACAGATAATTGTTTCCCCTAACATTAGCACACTTTTCAACCATTTGACTGAGTTCTTCCACATTACTGATTAATCACCAAGATACCCATAACTTGAGAAGAGATCTGCTAGGTTGGCTTTGGGACACATGATTGCCAGAAATTAGATCCCAGATGGTAGAAGTGAAAAACAGATTAAGAATATTTACAAAAATTACTAAACGTGAATAAAATGATAAGCTCCAAGTTAATGTTAGGTCCAAAAGGACATTCCTGATGAAGAGCTTATTCCTGAAATGTTGGCTGTCCTGCTGTTCAGATGTTGCCTGACCTGCTGTGCTTTTCCAGTGCCACTGTTTTCGACTCTGACCCTCCAGCATCTGCAGTCCTCACTTTCTCATTATAGCATATTGCCTTACCAAATTGTTGAAACTGCTGAAGCTCTCCTTCTTAAAAGTTGTGGAATGATAATTGGCGATGTCCAGAGTATCAAGTTTTGCATCACAAATGATATTGTTGCTCTGCAATCATTTTGGAAAAACAGGTCATTATAACGAATGATCAACTGAAAATCACAAATAACCGAACTGCTAATGAATGTCAAATGCAAAAGGCAGGCTGCTGAATAAGTAGCAGTGATGAATTATGACTGATGCTTGTAGCTTAGGAGTGAGTTTTCTTTGCTGCTAGAGCACTGGTAATAGCTCCAACTTTGTTACAATGCCCCCCCCAATCAGCCAATGACTGTTGAACTTTCCAAATGGGGTAATCTTATGAAATCCTATTTCAGCTTTGAGCAGTGCCTGCCAGCAATACAGATCCTTATCCAGAACTTGCTCAATTAATAAGGAGTGAACGCCCTTCCAACATTCCTTATGAATAACCTGAATATCTACATCAGAGAAATTGCCCTTGATCTGCTCATTAATATAGGTGTCCACCACAGGCACTAGTATGAGCTTAGAAGTACATGTGTTGAATAACATAAAAAGTGAAATGCATTGACAGGCAGAAATTACACTCATAAGAAGAACCAACAAATTTGTTTATATACATCATTTTTTCCTGAAGCTTACACTATTACATGTATTAGCAATATAAAAACAGGTAATAGATGCCAAATTGACAGAAGATGAAAATCAAATATCTGCTCATGTTTTACTCGATAGAGCTTAGTTTTTGTTTTAAACTGAATGTTGATGTAAGATCTAGCATCAGGCAGATGGCGGGGGTTTTGACTTCAAATGATAGTGGAAAGCAACTGATTTCCATTTCCATTGAAATCAAAATCAATATCAGTCATCTAATATCATATCCTGCAGTCAAAATTATCCTTAATATATTTTATCCTGGCACAAGAAATTCCATTCACTGAGGAGGATGTTAATTAGATTTTCATAAATCTTGAGGTTCTTTGCTCTTCATACAAAAGTTGCAATTGTCATATATCCCACTTCAGTGCTGCTGCAATCCTGCTAGACATGAACTACTAAAAATTATAAACACATACGTGGTTTAAATCAGTAAGGTATAAAAGTCGATTGTTCTTTTTTGTAGATACTGGTATTTCAACCATGACATAGGCAGTCTGTATGGGGAAGTGTCCAGTATTGACCTTTAAAAAATAATGAAAATTAGTTAGTTGTAGCATTGTGATATTCATTTCCTGATAAACAAATTTTATAATGAGCTTTCAAAATCATTTTGGTAGCAAAGGCTTTCATATGAAATTCATTTCTTGCAAACACTGACATCATGTTGAACAATTTCATGAAGTTTATTGTCCTTTAGGAAAGGAGTGGAGCATATTGAACAGAAAATACCAATCAATGTACATCCAAATGCAACGCATACTTACTGTGAGTGTAATAACATTTTCTGGACTAATTTGATCTAATGGAGGTCTTGTTTTGTTAACTGATGTTTTAGAAGCTATTTCATAGAAATTTTTGTTATTAATTCTGGAACATAAAAAATAAAGTATCAATGCTGTGGCTTAGAATTGGAAAATAGAATTACAAATACCAGTAGCCCTCACCAATTTAATCCATTTATATTTTATTATTTAACAAAACATTAATTAGAGAATTAATAAGATGGCAATAAGCTATATGATGATCACAGCATGGCAGGCAGGTACAGAATGTGCAAATTTAAGGGTTCACCAACAGGAAGGGGCACTGCTTAAGGAAATAGTAAAAGGACAGAAGTTAGGGTTCTGTAAATGAATGCACATAGCATTCATAACAAAATACATTAATTGACCACAAAAATAGACACTAATATGTATAGTTTGATACTCAATGCAGTGATGTGGTTGCAAGGGGTGACAAGGGAATGAATCTGAATATTGAAGGATACAAGATATTTTGGAATTATAGGAAAGCGTGAACAGGCGAAGGTGCAGCTTTGTTGATAAAAGATTAAATTAGGACAACACGGAGAGAAGGCCTGTAAGCTCACCTATACAAGAAAAAATGATTGGAATTTGAGTGAAAGGTATGACACTAACAATCGATGATTTAAATTTACATATAGCTTGGATGAATTAGATTGGCAAATAGAGTCTTGATAATGGTTGATGGATTGCTTTCAGGACAGCTTCTTAGAGTAGCATTTTCTAGAGGCAACGAGGGAGAACTTTATACTATTTCTGATAACGTTCAATGAGAAACAATTAATTAATGGCCTCATGTGAAGGTACTCTAGACAGCATTGTTCATAACATTGAAAACCACATTTCTTTTGAGGGAGAGAAGATTTAGACCTAAATCTAGTGTGTTAAACTTAATTAAAGGTCATTATATGAGAATGAATACAGAGCTGGTTGAAGTGAGCTGAGAAATTTGGTTACAAGATAGGAGCAAATTACTGCAGGTGCTGGAATACAACAAATGCTGGAGATCACAGTAGGTCAGGCAGCATCCATGGAGAGAGAGGTAGCTAACATTTCGAGTTGAGAAGACTCTTCCTTAGAGCTGATGTGAAGTTACAACATAGGTTGGTGGATATGCAGTGGCAGACATTTAAAAAGATATTTCAGAATACTCGCATGTGGGAAAGCTCTCTGCTGGTTGGAATCTAACCTAGCACAAAGGAAGATGGTTCTGATTGTTTAAGACAATAATCCCTGTCCAAATTCTCTTCAGGATTTTCTCAAGGTAATCTCCTAAACATTACATCTTTAGATACTTCATGAATAATTTCCCCCCAAAATAAGGTAAAAAATGTGGTTGTTTGCTAACGGTTGCACAATACTTAGCACATTCATAATTGCTCAGATACTGGAACAGTCTGTGTCTACATGCAGCAAGACCTGAACAACATTCAGGGTGGGACTCTAAAAAGACATGTGATATTCATGTCACACAAGTAACAGGCAATAACTACTTCTAGTAAGAGCTAATCTAATCATTACCTCTTGACAGTCAGTGGCATTACCATCACTGAATCCTTCACTATCAACATCCTGGGGATAACCATTGACTTGAAACTGAATTGGGCCAGCAATATAAATACTCTGACTGTTAGAGCAGGTCAAAGATGAGGAATTCTGTGGTTAGTAACTCACTTCCAGTCCTGTCTCCCTGTCCACTATCTATAAAGTATAATTCAGGAGTGTTGGTACACTATCAAAACTTGAAACATTTGACACCATCCAGGACAAAGCAGCCTACATGATTAGCACACAATCTACCATCTTCAGCATTCACTTCCTTCACCACTGACACACAGCGGCAGTAGTGTGTACTATGTACAAGTCATACTGCAGTGACTCACCAAGGCTCCTTTGCTAGTATCTTCCACTCCTCTGACCAATGCAGGTAGAAAAGCTGCAATCCCATGGAAATAACATCACTTACAAGTACCCCTCCAAGCCATACATCATTCTGACCTGGAACTATATCACCATTCTGTTGACGCTGCCACTAATGTCACTAGGTCAAAATCCTGGAACTAATTTTCCAAGAGTATGAAGGGTATTTCTACATCTCAAGAATTGCAGCTCACAACCACCTTTCTCAGGGCAGTTAGGAATGAGCAATAAATGCTGGTCTGGCTAGTGGTGCCCATATCCCATGGGCGAATAAAAAGGATACATTCAAATGAGAAAAAAAAACTCCAAGGGTAGGATGCACCATTCGTGGCTAACTGAAGTTAAAGACAGTATTTAGTTGGAGGAAAACAACGTAATCTGCAAAGATGTGTGATAACTCAAAAGATTGGGGAGAATGCACAAAGAATGACTTAAATATTAATGAGAAAGGAGAAATTAGAATATGAGAGAAAGTGAGCAATTAACATTATACCAGGCAAAGGTTCTATATATATTTAATAGGAAGAGAGCAAGTAAACTTAGCATTGGTCCATTACAAAGTGAATTTGAGGAATTAATCATTGTAGAGGACGCAAACAACGTTACAGAAATAATAGTGAACCAGGAAGTGAAAGGCAGAGAGGACCCAGATGAGGTCCCAGAGGACCCATTCAGTTTTCAAAAAATGGGCAGAGACTGATACCAGGAAACTGCAGGTGACTTAGTGTAACATCTATCAAAGGAAAATGCTGGAATATTTTCCTAAACAGGATATAATGGGGCACTTAGAGATCTTAATGCAATCAGGCAGGGTCAGTGCGTCTGTGTGAAAGAGAAATCATATTTGACTGGTTGGAGTTTTTTGAGAACGTAAAAGTTAATATTGATAAAGGTAATGCCATATCCAAGATTGCTGTGCAAAGTGAGAGCTCATGGTATAGGGCTTCACATAATAACATGCTTTGTTAGCTAAGAGGAAAGTGAGTGGGCAGAAATAAGTCATTTTCAGGTTGGCAAGATGTGACGAGTGGATTGTCAGAGGGATCGGTGCTAGAATCTCATCTATTTCATTTATATCAATGACTTGGATGAGGCAACGGAATGCATGACTAAAATTTGCTGATGACGCAAAGGTTAGTTGGAAAGTAAACTGTGAAGAGGACAAAAAGAGTTGGTAAAGGAATATCAATAGTAAATAGGCAAACATTTGGCAGATGAAGTATAATGAGGAAAGAATGAACTTATCCACTTATTGGATCAAAATGCAGCATACTATTAAAAAAGAGATAGATTTTAGATTCCTCTGTTGTGGAGAGAGATCTGAGTGTCTCAGTATGTGAACCAGGAAGTGAATATGCAGTACAGCAAGTGATTTGAAAGGCAAATGTTACTATTTATTGCAAGAGGAATAAACGTTAAATTAGGGATGTCTGGTTGCAATTATATAGAGCTTTGATGAGGCCATGTCTGAAGTCATTTGTATAGTCTTGGATGTAAGTGTGTTTAAGAAAAGATTCACTTGACTGATACCTAGGATGAGGGAGATTATATTCTGAGGGAAGTTTCAATAGGCTCGGCCTGTATCTATCAGAATATAAAAAAATGAGAGGCAATCTTAAAACCCATAAGGACCTGACAGGACAGCTGCCAGAAGGATGCTCCTCCTTGTGGGAAAGACTAGAACTAGTAAACACCATTTAAAAATAAGAGTCTTCCATTTAAAATGAAGCTAAGGAGAATTGTTTTCTCTCTCAGATGCTCTTGGGCTTTTGTAATTCACTTCTGACGAAAAGGATAGTTTTAAGTCAGAGGTAGATAGATTCTCGACTAACAAAGGAATCAAAGGTCACAAGATATAGACGGGGATGTGGAGTTGAGGCCAGAATCAATTCAACCATAATCTTAGTGAATGGTGGAGGAGGCTTACTTCTGTTCCTAATTTGTATATTTGTATGTAACATATTTGGCATCCAATCCTGTATATGTTTCCTTTTTAACTATATATCTAAGATATTTAAATGGAATGGTGTTATATCTGGTACCTTCCAGGAAGTACAGAAAGATTATAGAACAGTTACAACACATGAGGTAATGTGGATTTTGCCTCCAAAGGGTGTTTTACCTGATGAGGCAACAGTAGTTATCTCCCTTGACATAAGAAACTAAATGTGGATATTGTGGTATTGAAGAATCCAACAGATATTTATGACAACTAAGTGTATACAAACATGATGTTTACAGGCACATCAATGTCTGGCTAATATTAATTAAGAAATGTTAAAAAAAACAGTATGTTTATAGTAGCATGTCATGCTTCAAGTGATCCCTGACAAGATGATATAGGAGCTTTTAATATAGTGATAGTATCATAAGCATGTCTCCTAAATGTGTGGATATACCCTATGTTTAATAATGAACTACTGGCATATTGACTGTGAGGTATTGAACAACATAAGGAGGTAATTTCATTTCTGTTTGGATCCCTTGTGATTTTGAAAACTATTATTGAATCTTCTCTTAATCTTCCTTTGCCTGAGTACAACTCAGCTTCTCCAATGTATCCACAAAGCTGAAGTTCCCTCATCCATGGATCTATTCCTCTGTATTTTGGCAACTTTGCTAATGAGGTTATGGCACACCGCCATCCTGCCAAAGTAAGTCCAGTCCAACCTCTGGGCCCAAAAGATTATACCTATTATTCCAGATGAGTCTGAAGCAGTGAGTTATAAAGGTTGACATAACTTGTTGCTTTTCCATTCTTTGCCTCTATTTATTAAGCCTGACCTGCTGTGTAGCTTTTCACTCACTTTCTCAATGTACCTGCCACCTTCCAAAATTTGGATAAAACTACTCCAGGTCTACTGTAGTCCTGTGATTTGAACTTATGATGCTTTGGTTGAGTAACAAGATTCATTGATATAAGGATTGTTTAGTGGGCGGCATGGTGGTACAGTGGTTAGCACTGCTGCCTCACAGCGCCAGAGACCCGGGTTCAATTCCCGCCTCAGGCGACTGACTGTGTGGAGTTTGCATGTTCTCCCCGTGCCTGTGTGGGTTTCCTCCAGGTGCTCTGGTTTCCTCCCACAGTCCAAAGATGTGCAGGTCAGGTGAATTGGCCATGCTAAATTGCCTGTATTGTTAGGTAAGGGGTAATGTAGGGGTATGGGTGGGTTGCGCTTCGGCGGGGCGGTGTGGACTTGTTGGGCCGAAGGGCCTGTTTCCATACTGTATGTAATCTAATCTAATCTAAAACCAGAAGGTTATATTTCAGTACTCATAGACAAGTGGATTGAGGTCAAGTTAGAAGTTAAAATTTCATCTCAAACTCAACCGCAAGCTAGCTCTAATTTGTTGAATTAATGCTTTAATGAAGTGTGAAGCTCAGAAGTCACCTGTTTCACATGCTTTACAATTAGTTGTTGGATTTCCCAAGGATACATGGCTGCTGATGAGAGGGGAGGACAGTTTGTGAAGGTTCAAGCAACCTTTTTCCATTGAAGTACACCCCATATTTTGATCACCCCTTCATTTCCCCGATTTCTTATCGTGATCCCCCTGAACTACTTACTGGGGCGAGGCATTGGTAACAATCACACTCCATTTACCTCCATTTGGTTCCAGTGACAGGGACTGGCTGCAGACGTAACACTGGCCACCTGTGGTGCTGCTGGGAATGGACACTGCCAGACATTTGTTTGGCCGGCAGCAATGGAGGAATTGTTTCCTCCTCAAGTGGGGTTGGGAATGGCTGGGCCAGTGATGTGCTAATGGATGCTAGACTGCTACAGGATAATGGCAAAATGACGAATAGCACACACTTAATTGACGTAAAGTCCAACCCCTGGTCACTAACCCACTTGCCAAAGTGAAATATGTTTTTTCTTTTCTCATTGTTTCAAATAACTTTCTATTCTTTGTTCCAAAGGAAAGCAGTCCTCAGCTTCCTAACTTCTCATCATAGGTGAGGTCCTATATCCTTCATAACCCCTCTATACCCATTACACAGTCTTTACATCTTTCCATAATGTCAGTGCTTAGAATTGTCCATGACACTCATGAAATCTAACCAGTAATTTATGATGTTTTAACATCAAAGTCCCTGTAAAATGCTGTTGTACTTGCCCAAATATTTTAGTGCATAGCCTCTTTAAATTGGTTGTGCTGATATGCACAGGCATTGTTTATCAAAGTAAACTGTCTGTGTTGCACCATTCCGTGTCACTTCACACTGATGCAGTTTAGCAGAAAGATTGCTGGCATCATAGCTTTGCTTGTTTTTTATTCTCCAATTTATATTTCAAGCAATCCAGATGCTTTTCAAACAGGCTTATCATCTAAAAATCATAGAATTATACAGAAGAGGTCCCTCTGCAGTCTTTAAGAGTTTGTGTGTATGTGTATGAGAACAAAGCCTTCCAACTCTTCTACATTTCTCAAAAAGTGTGTCATTTGTTGGATATATATTGATTTTCTATATTAGTTCTCCAAACTGCAACTTTATCTCATATGGAGTTCCATGTTCCAAGTGTCTAACTTTCTCACCATCCAGTCTGTCACCCTGAATTGTATAATTACTCTTACCACAATGGATGTACATTATCAGCTCTAAACAATTCTCAATCATGTATACAAAGAGATAATATGAAGAACACAAAACTGACTCTTGGGTCAACTACTTCCCTGTGAGAAAAATATCAATCACTACTATCCTTCGTTTTCTGTCATTGAGAAAAGTCCATGCCTACACTTTCTACTTATTTCCACATGCTTCCATCTTCTGAACTAATCTCCTTTTTTCAATTTCTTTGGGAAGTTCGCAATTACAATATTTACTATACTATCTTAAACATTTTTCTCTGGTCATTGTCGAAGAATGAATTAAATTAATTAGATGCTGTTTGTGTAGAGGTTAGATCATAACAGTTAACCCTAAGCAAATTTAGACAAACAACCATGGAGTACATTTCTCCACAACTGAGGTTCAGGATTTGTGGTCTTGAGGTTTTGAAGAAGGGTCACCGGATCTGAAATATTAACTCTGCTTTCTGTCCACAGATGCTGCTAGACCTGTTGAGTTTCTCTAGCAATTTTTTTAGTTCCTGATTTCCAGTATCTGCATTTTTCTGTTTTTTTTTAAATTCACAGTTCGTGGGATATACTCAAAACGGTGGATTTGTGATTTCCTATGTATTGCTGGAGAAAATATCGACTCATCTCAGGCAGGATGTCAAACAGTCTGATTGCACTGGGTCTATGGAAGATTTGAAAGACTTGGTGCTGGATGTAGCAGCGTAAATAAAGAAATTCCCAAAGTCTGCAGATAATGCTGCCAAGGACAACATGTGCTGTATGGCTCTGTGTAGATTAAGAACAGGACATGAAGAAGGATAGATAGTTAGAGTCTATGGAAATGGTACTTTGGAGCTGAGAAGACAAGCTGTTGGTACAAATGTTCAGATAGAAAAGAGTGGAACCAGATAATGACAGTTTTATTAACTGGACAGTACACTAGAGGCATTTAAAGAGGATAGTTTAGTGGTCAATATTTTGCAGTTCGACCCTTAGACAATGTCACTTGGTTAGAACTATTTTAGTGGTATGATAGGGAGAGAGACAGCAGTGCAGAGATTTAAACAGAAAAGATGGGTAGACATTTAGAAGAGAGGATACATTCAAGGATATTGGAGAGAAACAGGAGATTGGGGGCAGGATTGTAGTTTACGAGGACGGTGAAGTTAACATTGAAAAATAAATTTGATCTAATCTCAGCCATTCCTTATTTTAATGACATCAGGTCACTAAATGGTTACTCAAATAATAAACTTCAAGATAATACTTTACAATAAACATTTCTTTCATGCTTTACATACCCCAAGAAGACAATTTCACTATCATACTGCACAGTAAAGATAACATTTGCCTCGTTGTCAAATTCAGTTTCTGGGTTTTCATTGCTTCCACTGTAAAGTGAAACACATGTTACTTCTGTGTAGAAATTGAAAAACATTTAAAAAATTGTTTGAATTATGAGAATCAGTATCCACCTTTTAGCATGGAATTTCACAAATGTATCCTTCTGTGGCTTGTTGACATTAAAATCAAAGTAGATGTCAAAAGAGATCTATTAACAAGCAAAAAGAAAAATGGAATTTAGTATATTTAACTTTTAGTTTTGCTCTAACTTTACAGCATTTAGTCACAGGGTAAGACTTTCCTAAATAAATATTTCTTGAAGAATAACTGTAAGGGAACACAAGGAATTAGTCTAAATTAAGGCTTCAGAGAAAATCATGTGCACCCATGCTGAATTGTAAATTACGTTCTTCATTGAAAATATTTTAAATCACAGCCCTGCACACTGTTTAGCCAAGGCTGCTTAGTGATTGGCTAATCATGTTTTCTAATCTTGCTGTTCATTCTGATACTGTCACTGCTATTGCTGCTATTCAATTATTTCAAATTCAAATCCTTTTCCTGGAGCTGTACAGCACAATATTGTTATTTTGAGATATCTTTCTGAGCAATATTAATTTTAATTGTCTTCTAAGGTACTCACTTGTAGCCAGACTCAATTGGATTATGAGGATTTATGAAGTGTGTACAGTCAGCATTATAGCAGTGAAGTCAGATCTCCCGGGAGCCACCCATAAGACTATAAGACATTGGCGCAGACCTTGTCATTCAGCCCATCAAGTCTGCTCCGCCAATCAATGAGATCATGGCTGATCTGATAATCCTCAATTCCACTGTCCTGCCTTTTCCAATAACTCTCGATTCCTTTACTGATTAAAAATCTTCTTTGTCTTGAATATACTCAATGACTCAGCCTCTACAATAGAAAATTCCACAGATTCACTACCTTCTGAGAGAAGAAGTGCCTCCTCATCTTTCTCTTAAACTCGTGTATCCTTTTTCTAAGACTGTGCCCTGTAGTGCTAGACTGTTCCACAAGGGGAAGCCTCCTCATGTATCCTATCAAGCCTGACAGAATCTTCTATTCTCCTAAACTGCAATGATTACAGGCCTAACCTACTCGACCTCTCCTCAGAAGAAATTTGCACCATATATCGGATCAACCTCATAAACTCTCTCTGGACTGCCTCTTTTCTTATGTAAGGGGACCAAAACAGTCCATAGTTCCCAAGCTGCAGTCTGACTAGTGCCTTGTACAGTTTTAGCAATATCTAGCAATATCTATGTTTAAACTCCATTTGCTTTGAAATAAAGGTCAACATCCATTTGCCTTCCCTATTAACTTCCGAATGTGGAACTTTCATAGTTCTGAGGGTCATCTGATGATAACTTCATCATTTACGTTGCTTAATTTCTCACTTCTTTCAGCTTCTGTGCTGACCTTTTGTCTTTGGTACACTCAAAGAGCTAAGAAAGGAATTCCAGCATAGCTTCCCCCCTGTATGTAGTCTTTTGGTAGACGTAATCATTTTCCCTCTGTTACATGTAAATATCATAATTTCTATTGCAATCATGTATTATTGATGAATTCTTTTTAAGATTTAAAATTATTTTTAAGCAAGTTTAAAAGCGATCACCTTATCTCCCCCTTTTAAAAATGGGTTCCCAATGTCACAGGATACTGAGGTTGAGTTTACTTCACTACAGTCAGTGTTCAGTGCCTGTTAAAATGAAAAGGTAAACATACACCAGTCAGTTTAAATATACACACCCTTCTTACTCTAATGACTATGCAATAGGATTGTCTACTTGTATTGATAATGTGTTGACCTATTTCGGTAGAATCATTGTGTGGGAAATAATTATGGGAGACAGTATTAAATAATTTTATTAAACTGGAATATGTTGGCCCTACACTAATTGAGGTTCTTGGAAATGAAATGTATTCTCTCTGAGCAGATTACAAGCTTGTCAAGAAGCTAGATCTTAAAACCATGAAGCATGCTTGGAAGCACAATTTCGGATGTGCAATGGTTATTCATAATGCTCAAATATGCAGATATGGCGTGAAATGTTAGCTGGCCATGACAGGACAAGCCACAGGAAACATCTGGTGCACGTGTTGCTGATGAAGGGTTTAGGGAGGTTGGTGCTACAGTAGCAATAAGGACAAAGAATGGCACTGGGGGTGGGGGGCACAGGGTGTGATGGGAAGGTCTGCAATGGGAGTGGGAACATGAGATAATGGAAGTGGGGGAGGTGCAGGCAGGGGAGGGGAGGCCTGCATCAGGTGTGGAAGCAGAGAGGGGCCTGACCACCACCAGGAAGGGGAGGGGTTGGGATGGGAGGTTAGGCCTTCAATGGGAGCAGGGGAGAGACCTGCACTGGGAATCAAATGCCTTTTTTACTTGGGAGTGACAACAAGGTTGGTGGAAGATCAGAAGGGTGTGGGGACACTGGAAGAGAGAGGGAGGTTGTGAGGAGGGAGAAGGACTGAGATGTTATAAAGAATAGAGATTAAAAAAAGCTCTTTATTTTGCCCTACTGGCTACTGCAGCACCATCTTCAGACAGGCAGCTATTTCCTAGCCACTTGAGAATGACCTGAGTTTTGTTTCTGCTCTTTGTGATACCTATATGTGCTGTTTATTCAGTAACATTGCCTTCAGGGTGATGGCATGAAAGGTGACTCATTGTTCATAATGACACAATGGAATCATGTGGGAACCACTGTTTCCTATGATGATAAAAAGGTTTGGGGGTCCACTGTGGGAAGTACCAAAAAATCTGGCCCGTTTGGTGGATGAACACTCCACTTCAGTTTGAAGCTCAATCTAAGAATGAATGTGTGGGGCATGGGAAAGGTCAGTCTTCTGTTGGAACTGGTCATTTTCTAGCAATTATAACATGAAAGTGATCTTTGGAAATAGTGTCTACATCTCTGCCCAACTTCCCCACCCACCATCCAACCCCCCCTCCCCCAATTTTCCCCTCCACCTCCCCCTCCCCAACCATCCTCCTCAGAGGTTTTTTTAATACTGAAGTGGAAAGTACATAAATCTATATGTTTTTGACTTTAGTCAGGACAATCTTATCCTGTAAAGTATCGTGCAATTTAAATGGTCTACTCACTGATGCAAAAAAGATGTTATCAGAAAAATGAACTATCACTTTAGCATTAAATGCGTTTTCCTTCTTGTTCTCTGTCTCTACGTTAATTGTCATCTGTTGTTTCTTGCTGCTAACAATGTAGTTACTGTTGATAGAAAAAATAAAATTAATGTAAGATAAACATTAGATGATATTCAGTGCAAAGTTATAAATTGTAGTCAAGTAAAGGCATTAAGAAGAATTACTATTATTGAAAAACTTGCAGTGGATAACATTTTCATGGTTACCTGACATCTCAAAGCACTTAGAGCTAAAAAAATACTTTTGAAGTACAGAAGCTGTTTTGAAGGAAGGAAACGGAGTGATTTGTACAAAGCAAACTCACAATCAGCAATGCAACAATGACCAGATCATCTGTTCAGTGATGCTAATTGAGGGAATAAAAATTGACCATGACTTCAGGGATAACTCCTCCCTCTTCTTCAAAATAGTTCCATAGAATCTCTTAGATTCATCAGAGTAAATAGATCTTGGCCTAAGTTGAACATATCAGCTGAAAGGCAACATTTGCAACCATGTAGCATTTCTACTGCAGCGTCATGCTTCATTTTTGTGTCTAAACCCTTAACCAAGAATGTTGTGACTCAAGTGTTAGTGCTGCGAATTGAGTAATGACTGACAAGTTACTTACTGTTCACTGAATATATTTTCCTTGTATCTCAGTGCGGTACAACAAACCTTCTTAGAGATCAAGACAATGATACATTTAAAGAAAATACATACACATTATATTGAAGATATTTGCCATATTAATCTTGAATATTCAATTGAAAAGGATTCTGAGAAAGAAGAACTATCCATGGCTAACAGAGGAAATAAAGCATTGATTTACATTAAAAAAAGTTGTACAATGATGCGAATATTTATGGTGGTTTAGAAGGTTAGAAGCTAGCAAATAAATATGAATGAATAAATTAATAAATGATTGTCACATAGCTTTTCACTATAAAATACTTAATTTGTTGCCATAATCTGGCACCATTTTGATAGTTTAAGAATATGAGAGAACAATGGGACATCTCCTCGGCATTGGCGTATGGACCCCTTCCTGATGAAAGATAGTAAATTTGTAAAGTACTTCTCTCAAGAATTTAAAACTTTTTTAGAAATTAATTTAGGTACAGCTAGCAATCCATCAATGATGTGGGAGACCATCAAAGCTTACACGCGAGGTTTGATCATCTCATACTCAGCGACCCAGAAAAAATTAAAGGGAGAACAACAGCGTCTGCTCGAACCTCGCTTAAAAGCAGCTGAAACAGCATATGCTGATAGACCTATTATCAAATTGCAAAGGATTACGGCCCTTAGGACAGCTCTAAACACCACGCTTACCCAAATGGTTAAGAGGGAAATATTATTTGCAAAACAAAGGTTATATGAATTTGGCGACAAACCGGGTAGATACTTAGCATTTCTTGCAAAGGAAAAAAAGGCCCCTCAGACTATCACGTCTATCAAGGACAGTACGGGTATTTTGACTCACGATCATAAAAGGATTAACGCAATCTTTAGAAAATTTTATTCTGATTTATATAAATCGCAGAATTATGAAGACAGGACTAGGAGGATGCAATCATTTTTTAAAAATTTGACTTTTCCGGACCTAACTCCGGAACAGGTATCGGTCTTAAATGCTCCCCTAACAGTCCAAGAAATACTTGACGCAATCAGGCAACTTCAGAGCGGTAAAGCACCTGGCCCAGATGGTTTTCAAGCTGAATTCTATAAAGAATTTACAAGAATATTGGCTGGTCCACTTATGGACATGTATAACTACGCATACAGTCAGGGCTGTCTCCCGCCTTTGTTGAAAGAGGCAAATATCTCTCTTATCCTTAAAAAAGGAAAGGATCCAGAAGACTGTGCGTCATACAGACCAATATCCTTGCTAAATGTAGATTTTAAAATCCTTTCTAAAACGTTAGCATTGAGACTAGAAAGGGTATTGCCACATATCATAAAGGAGGATCAGACGGGGTTTATTAAGGGCCGTAGATCATCCAATAATATTAGAAGGGTTTTGAATATGATTCAAGCCTGTCATCAGGGAAAGATACCAGGAGTAGTAGTCTCATTAGACACGGAAAAGGCATTCGATAGGGATGAATGGTCACATTTGTTTTACACATTGGAAAGGTTTGGTGTTGGAAAGGTGTTTACCAAATGGGTCTCAACATTGTATAGTGATCCCAAAGCAGTTGTGGTTACCAATGGATTAGGCTTGGATAGCTTCAGTGTGGAAAGGGTCTGCCGTCAGGGATGTCCTCTCTCGCCATTCTTATTTACACTAATAATTGAACCACTAGCAGAAGCTATACAGGCTGATCCTAATATAACGGCCCCGAGGATTGGTACAGGTAAACATAAAATTACCCTTTATGCAGATGATGTTCTTCTATTCCTCAGTAATCCTCTGATGTCCGTACCTTGCTTAATCCAAGTTATTAATACATTTAGCGCATTCTCAGGCTATAAAATTAATTTCTCAAAATCGGAGGCTATGTCAATGGGTGGTCTTGCTATGATACCCCACTTAGTGGACGGATCCCACTTTCCCTTTCGGTGGTCCCTGGAGGGTTTCTTATATTTAGGCATTTTTATTACCCCATTTATACAAGGCTAACTTTGTGCATTTACTGGAAAGGATAAGGCAGGACCTCCAGCGATGGGGAAACCTTCCAATTTCCTGGCTGGGTAGAATAGCACTAATTAAAATGAATGTCCTGCCCCGTCTCCTATACCCTATGAGAATGCTTCCGGTGATGCTGCCAAGGCTGGCACTACGTAAATTATATGGCTGTTGGGTTCCTTTATCTGGAATCATAGATGGCCCCTCATTAAGCTGAAGAAGCTACAGCTTTCACAGGCAAGGGGAGGATTGGACTTCCCAGATTTTAGGAAATATCAGTTAAGTTCCCTATTAAGTTACATAGCTGATTGGGTCTTGTCTGACCCGCAATCAATCTGGCTGGACATCGAGGCTTCTCAAGTAAAATGCCCACTTATTAATCTTTTATTTTCAGACAAGAGGAAAATCATTACGGATCACTGTAAAAACCCGATAATACTAAACACAATTAAAGCTTGGAATATAATGCGGCAAAATGAGGGCAACTCACATAAAGCATCCCCCTATGCTCCGATAGTGGGAGCATGGGGATTTCAACCAGGGGTTACAGATGCCACTTTTAAACTCTGGAGATCCAGGGGTATCTCATGTTTAGGGGACCTATTTAAAGAAGGGGTCCTGATGTCTTTTGAACAGCTGCGTCAGAAATTCGGATTACCTAATGGAGACCTCTTTTGATACTTCCAAATTCGAGATTACATACAGAAGACGACTACGTTATTAGATAATCTTTATAAATCAGATAGAGAATATAGAGTGCTATGACCAATGGGGGTATCTTCCGTCATTTATCATTTACTACATGATGAAGTATCGGGAGATATGGACAATCTGCTTAAAACATGGGATCAGGATTTGGGACTAGAAATCCCTATAGAAATGTGGAATGACATTTGGGAAAATGCCAGAAGAATCACCATCTGCAACAGAACTCAGGCTATCCAGCTGAAGATACTTCATAGGGCCCATATAGCACCAGATCGATTGGCAAAATTTAAGGCAGGAGCATCTCAATGTGTCCCAAATGTAAAATAGAGGTGGGCACTCTTGTACATTGCCTATGAACCTGTCATAAGATCCGTAGATACTGGACTAAAGTAGCAAGTACCCTGACAGAAATTTTAGGAACGGAAATTAAAGTGGACCCTGTATCTCTCCTTTTGGGCTTTTCGAACTTACCCTCCCTGGATATGGACAGGGAAGAGATTATTTTCTATTCTCTCTTTCTGTGCAAGGAAAAATATTTTGGTAAACTGGGTGGCTGAGGGCCCCCCTGGACTTTCAAATCGGCACAGATTAATTATGGAATGTATTCCCCTTGACTTCCTTACAAATATGGTGCACCGAAAGACTGAATTATTTCATAAAATATGGCAGCCCTTCTTGAATGATATAAATACAGATATTTCGGCTATCCTAACAAGGGATTTTATTTAATTGAGATTGCGAACCTGGCTGGTCCGGGGCCCCTTGGGAGAGGAATCCCGCACGAATACGGGTTTTGTTATATTTGATGTTAACACATTCCGAGCATGTATCTCACTATCCAATTTCTGTGTTATCCGTTGTTTTTTTTTTCTTTCTCTTATTTGAATAATGTAAGAAACTTAATTATACACTCTGGTTAGTTGTAGGTTAGATTAGTAGTTAGTTGAGTTTTTTTTCTCTGTATTTTTCTTTTGTTAAATTTTGGTTATTATTTATTTAAGATTTAATTGTATATCAATGTTTATACTTGAGAGTTTTTTTTATTTTTGTAAACTTGTAAAAATGTTAAATTTCTAATAAAAATATTTATAAAAATAGAATATGAGAAAATGAAAAGATTTATTTTAAAAAGAAGTCCATGAACTTATGATTTCTGAGCTGGCTCAGAACCACCACCATCTCACCAGACCCAACTAACATTGAAGTCGCCAATCGTCAGGCGCCATCTTTTGGTGCTGAGCCAATTCACATTCACCATTAACCAAAATAGTAGATAAAGAAAGAAGAATGAGAGAAAATTAAAAAAAAGAAAACTAAACATGGATAGTAAATGCTTTTACAAGAGTAATAAAAGGAAAAGAGTTATTAAAGTGATGATTCCTAATAAGTTGAGACTGGGGAATTAACAATAAATAGCAGAGACACTTAACAAGTATTTTGTGTAGAAACCACAAAAGGAATAGTAGAAAATCAGATAATCTGGATCTAAACTCTTCAGTCCTGCCACATCCACTCATGACTAGTGTATACCATCCACAAGATGCACTGCAAAAATTCATCAGGCTCCTTCGGCAGTACCTTCCAAACCCATGACCAATACCAACTAGAATGATAAAGGGCAGCAGAGACATGCAGCACCACTAACTGCAATTTCCCCTCCAGGCCACTCACCATCCTGACATAGACATATATAACCATTCCTGCAGTGTCGCTGGGTCAAAATCTTAGAACACTTTTCCTCAAAGCATTTTGGACCTACATACACCAAATGGACTCCAATGGTTCAAGAAGGAAGCTCACTGCCACCTTGGCAAGGGTTACTGGTGAGGAACAATAAATCCCAGCTAAGTGAGTGATGCCCACATCACAATTAAAAGAAAAGAATTGTTGTCAGGGCCCATTGACAGTAAGCTGTTTAATTGACCTCCACCAGTCACTTCCTTCTTGAACTGTTGAAGCGCATTTGATGTAAATTGACGACCCAAAAAGCTTTGAGGGAAAGTGTTCCAGGATTCTGTTTCAGTGACACTGAAGGAATGGTGATGTATTTCCATGTCAGGTTGGTGAGTCGCCTGGAGGGGAACTTGCAGATGGTGGTGTTTCATGTCAACAGACCCTGACAACATTCCGATAATAGTACTGAAGACCTGGGCTTCAGAACCTGCGAATCCCCTAGCCAAGCTGTTCTAGTACAGTTACAATACAAGCATCTACTCGACAATGTGGGAAACTGCCCAGGTATGTCATGTACATAGAAAGCAGGACAAATCCAGCACAGCCAATTACCGTACTATCAGTCTACTCTCAATCATCAGTAAAGTAATGGAAGGTGTCATCAAAAGTGCTATCAAGCACCACCTGCTCAGCAATAACCTGCTCAGTGACACCCAGTTTGGGTTCCGCTGTGGCCACTCAGCTAAAAACCTCATTACAGCCTTGGTTCAAACATGGACAAAAGAACTGAATTCCAGAGAGTGAAGTTAGAATGACACCAAGGCTGCATTCAACCAAGTGTGGCATCAAGGAGTTCTAGCAAAACTGGAATCAATGGGTATCAGGAGGCAAACTCTCCACTGGTTACAGCTATACCTGACACATAGGAAAATGTTCATGCTTGTTGGTTGTCAATCACCTCAGTTCCACGACATCACTGCAGGAGTTCCTCAGGGTTGTGTCCTAGGTCCAGCCATCTTCAGCTGCTTCATCAATTACCTTCCCTCCATCATTAGGTCAGAAGTGGGATGTTTGTGCAATGATGATTGCATAGTTGTTCAGCACAATTCACAACTCCTCAGATACTGAAACAGTCCATGTCCAAATGCATCAAAATCTGGACAATATTCAGGCTGGGGTTGATAAGTGGCCAAGTAACATCTGTGCCACATAAATGCCAGGCTATGACCATCATCAAAAAGAGACAATCTAACCGAAATCCCTTGATATTCAAACTTGTTAACATCACTGAATCCCCCACTATCAATATCCTGGGGATTCTCATTGATCAGAAACTCAACTGGACTCATCAGATAAACACAATGGCTACAAGACCAGGTCAGAAGCTAGGAATACTGCGGTAAGTAACTCACTTTCTGACACCACAAATTGTATCTGTCATCTATAAGGCACAAGTCACAGTGTGATGGAATACTCTCCACTTGCCCGAATGAGTGCAGCTCCAATAACACTCAACATGTTTGACATGATCCAGAACAAAGCAGCCTGCTTGATTGGCATCACATCCACAAGCATCCACTCCCTCCACCACCAATGCTTACAAGCAGCAGTGTGTAATACCTCCAAGATGCACTGCAGAAATTCAAAGATTCAGACAGCTCCTTCTAAACCGACAACCACTTTCATCTAGAAGGAAAAGGCCAGCAGATATATGGGAACATCATCATCTTCACGTTCCCCTCCAAGCACCCAACATCCTGATTTAGAAATATATTGCCATTCCTTCACTGTTGCCGGGTCAAATTTCTGAAATTCCCTTCCTAAGGGCATTGTGGATCAACATACAGCAGGCGGACTGCAGCAGTTCAAGAAGGCAGCTCACCACCCCCGTCTCAAGGGCAGTTTGGGACAGCCAATAAATGCTGATCAGCCAGCGATGTTCACATCTCACAAATAAAAGGGAAAAAAAACATGCCTGGATGTGGCAGAACTGCAGATCTTTGATTTGATCCATTGAAAATTAATGCTGTTCGGCATACAAATAGTCCCATTTCACCAAGTTGATGCCTCTTTATTTTATGTATGCTATGTATAACTCCTAATATGTCCTCCTACACCCTTCATTGAATCAAGGCTAATCCCTTGGCTTGATTGTAATGGTCATTTAGGAAAAATACTGGGTCATGAGCTTACAGATTGAATACAATTTTCTTGATAGTCCACAGTGCCTCATGGATGTTTTGAGTTTTGAGTTGTTAGATCTGTTCAAAGTTAATCCCACTCAACACTATGGTAACTCCACACAACATGATGGAACAAAGCTAATGTTTCAAATCATCAGAACTGAAATGAAGTGTGGAGGGGACAGTTTTTCAGCAATAGTGGGGTGAAGAGGGGTTTGGAGTGCTGGGGGAGAAAGGAAATTGATAGTTCAGATTAAGTGATTGGAATGTGGGAATGGCAGAACAATGGCGTGTATAACTGTTCATGTACTTTACGACCTTCTGGGCTTAATATTGAGTTCAACACATTCAAATTGTGAACTCATTCCTTTCCTTGCTTTTAGCTTTGTCCTCTCTCCCCTTCCCCCACCCCAGTGGGACTATCTGTTCTTTCCAATCCGGCAGTTAGACACACCATTGTTCTGCCACATGTCAATCACTTAGTTTGAGTTATCAACACCCTTTCTCCCCCAGCACTTCCCTTCCCCAAACTATTACAAAATGCTGCCCCGTTCACACTTCACTTCACCTTGGATGAGGAGTTTTCTAGACTCAAAACATTGGCTTGTTTTCTCTCCATGTTTGCTGCCTGACCTGCTGTGATTCTCAGCACTTTTTGCTTTCACAACATGATGGAAGGAATTTTCAACATGTAAATGGGACTTTGTCACCATTAGGACAGTGCATCTGTGACAAGTAAATTGGTGAGGATGAGGTTAAGTAGGTTTTTACCCTCTTGTTGATTCCCTCACCTGCTGCCGCAGATTTAATTCAGGATTTGGCTAGCTCAATCAGTCATGATGCTTCTAAGCCACTTTTGATGATGGACATTGAAATCCTCCACCCACAGTAAATTCTGTGCCCTTGCCAATCTCAGTGTTTCTTCCAACTGGTGTTCAAAATTAAGGAGGACTGATTCATTATCCAGGAATGAGCAACTGGGCTATGGTACCGGCTAATCAGAAACATGTTTGTTTGCCTCAATGCCAATGAGTCTTCGTGGGGTCTGGAGCCAATGTTGAGTTCTTCCAAAGCAACTGTCTCCTGTGTGTCGACATACCAAGGGGTGGCGACGTTACCTTCTGGAGCATTAAGGTAAGGAATGATATTGTGAATAAAGTATGGTTCTGTGAACATGACTAGGTAAAGCTGATGGTTTACTTATCTCCGGCATTTCTTCGGGATATCTGGTCGGCATGGACGGGTTGGACTGAAGGGTCTGTTTCAATGCTGTACATCTCTATGACTCTCTGACTCCATGGCATTGCTCTGCCATATTTGACATAAACCCTCAGATGTTCATAAGTAGAACTTGGCACATTATTGACATTTTCTATCATTGGTCAATGTTGAGTGTCCATCTAGTTTCATATTCCTTTTCTTAGGTTTTGTAGCAGTTAGTTGTAGGCCAGACCTACTAAGCTCCAGATTTATTAATTGAATTCAAGTCTCACCATCTGACCCAGAAGTCCCAAGTGCATGAGCCTCGAAGTCTGGATTACTAGTCCTGTGATATTACCACAATGCTATTGCTTCCCCTACATGACCTCTTCTCTTCTGAGCATTTCTTTGCTTCGAAGAGGCTAAAAGCAGTAATACATTATAGAAACAGAACATTCGTCACTAGTTGGTGAGTGCCCAGAAAAAAGCGATTGAATATTTAATCAGGTCAAACCAAAGTTGATTAGCTCCCATTAATAAAAGTCACTATATTTATAAGAATATCAGATTAGGGTTCAATCATGGGAATTATTTGGTGCTATTTCAGATAATATTTCAGTGCACATTATTGTGTGCCAATCAGACCTGTGTTTATACATCCTGAATTAGCCAAGAAATTTTCTGAACTTTGGGAGTGGGGGCCATGCAATATCCAAATGCAGATTCAAATTTTCACAGGCTCAGTGTCTTTCAGGTACATGCACCTAATTAAACTCCCTGATATATTTGGAATGCACAGTATTTAAGAAGTTAAGAGCAAAACAGAAACCTCAACACTATGAATAGAAAAGAATGTGTTGACTCTCCCAATCAAAACTAAGATATTTATTCTTCAGTAAATGCCCCATTAAATGAAGCATGCAAGTTGGTCTAACTAATCAAGTACAGATAATTGTTCCTACCTGTTATTTGGAATATTTGAGTGAACCTTAATAGCGAGATCTGTTATGCATTCTTCATCATCACCACAGTCTTTGGAAAATGGAATCTGCACAAGTAGTTTTAATGGAAAATTGAATTGCATGCATAAATAATTCAACATTGAATAAAATCTAAGATTTCCCCATGGACTTACAAAAAACTCCTTGGACCTTGTTGTGTAGGCATCAACGCTAGGACCAACTTCAGTATTTTTGGGAGCAAAGTCTAAACGTAGACTAAGTGGGTTCACAACATCAATTTTTTCCTAGTTGGGAAAAAATTAGAACACAAGTTAACTAAAATACATCTGGCAATGTATGGAACATACACTGCAATTGCACAAATGTAATATGTCTGAGCTAAAATTAATTGTAATTGCTCACAAAAATGTTTTGCTATAAAGTTGTTTTGTAATACTGCTCCAATTTATTTAACCCTCATATAGGCAAACAAACAGGTTCTTGTGGTGCAATGGTAGTGTCGATAAAGAATGGTGCTGGAAAAGCACAGCAGGTCAGGCAGCATCCGAGGAACAAGAATGTCTACGTTTCTTCAGGACACTGCAGTGGTAGTGTTCTTACCCCTGAGCCAGGAGGCCCAGATTTCAGATCCATGTGTTTCAGAAGTTTGTCACAATATTCCTGAATAAGTTGACTAGAAAATATGTGTAAGCAATTGACCAGCCATGATAGGTGGTCCTCAAATTACGAACATCAAACTTATGAATAATATCCCATATTAATATTAATTTATTTTGAAGATCCTACATGCAAATATTTGCTTATACTTATAAATAGCTACTTTATTGTGTACTGCTTTGTGTTCTGACTAGCATGCAAACTGACTTACTAAGATATTCAAGAACCCAGAAAATGAAGAGACTGACATATTCTCCAAATTTTGACAGATAATTGAGCATCATACTTACATTGACATAAAAGTTAAATATGTTGCATTTTTCCAGTTTATCAACTGAAATGTCATTTTGTATTTCCCGCATATGATTTGTTTGAAACAATGCTCGTGAAGTAGCATGAGATGACTTGAGACTCATATCAAACGTTGCATTGTACCTAATATCTGTAGAGTTGGAAAAGAAATATTTTTAAAAAGGCATTTCTCTGCAGACTAACCATGATAAATTAATGTTACTGTTGTTTCAAACAGATAACAGTACAGCACAGCACAGGAACAGCCCTTTCACCCCACCATTTCTGTGCCAACCATGCCAGCCATTCATTTGTTATATATTTTTTTGAAAACATTTTTACTCTTTTACAAAAAGAAATTTAAAAAATGCAAAGGTACAGAAAAACAGAAATAATACAACTTTATTATATTACAATAACATTAACAATAAACTACCTACACTCTACAGGATACAATAGTCTCATAATTACTTAATTCAAGTTAAATTAAAATGAAATGAAACTAAATTACAAATAAATTAAATTAAATTACATTATTCCACTTGCTGCACTTCCACTGAAGCTCTCGTCCATGGCAGCAACAGTTATTATACCCACATTTACTAGGCCTCCTCCCCCTGGGGTCCTTGGACCTTTATATACAGCCCTCACGTCTATATAAAGGCCCTAATGAGTACCACCAATGGATTCATGTCTATATAATTTAGAAAGGGCCACCACATCTTATAAAATTGCTCTGTTCTATGATGCATCACATTTGGAAGATAGTCTTGGGGGGACGAACTCCAGCACGAGTCTGCGTCACCCTGCAAGACCTGGGGGTTTTTCTGATATCCAGTTCATTCGAATGTTCTTCCTTGCATAATGTGTAAGGATGTTAAATAACCTCTTCCCGTGTTCACCCAGAGAGGGCAGATTCAGTAATCCCAAAAGCCGGGATATCAGATCTGCCTTAACTTCAATTCCCAGGATTTTCTCAGCTCATTCACTATGGCATCCAATATCCACAAGTCTTGTAGCAGGACCAAAACAATGTGTAAGGGTGCCTGATTTTATATTTGGGACATCCTGGAGAAAATCCTTTCTTAAACTTTGCTAACCTCTCTGGTGCCATATGGGTCCTATGAAGGATCTTGAATTGTATAGCTTGTGCTTTATTGCATATTGAAATTTTCTTCATCTTCTCATGCTGGCCATTCTAAACTAATCTCATCTATGTGCACATGGTCTGTAACCCTCTATTCCCTACCTGTTCATGTGTCTGTCTAAATGCCTCTTATCATCCCCTGTCAGAACATTCCAACCAACTACAGCTCTCTGTGTAAAAAAAAACTAGCCTTGCACATACTCTTTAAACTTTCTCCCTCTCACCTTAAATTTCTGCTCTCTAGTATCCAGATATCTGAAGCCCTTCCTACTGCATTAGCTCTTTAGCCGCCAATTCAACAGCGTTGTTGATATCCCTTTTGTTCTTCCTTCCAACAAATATTTCCTGCTTTTAAAATTTAACTTCTTCCAATTTGGACAAGGTCATTGGTGGAATCTTCCCAGCGACTGACTGATAAAGGGCATAAGCAAGAAAGATGGGAAAATAGAGTGATATCGACAGGAAGGAGATCTTGGTGTCAAGGGAATAAAGTTCCTCGCCAGTGAATGGTGAGATGCTTATTTGTAACTATTGCATGGATTAGCAAGTTATTATTAGTTAATCTTGCCTTATTTAAATGTAGTTTCCAATTCTCCCACCATTAGATGGCGACAATTGCTGACTTGAAAGTCAGAGCAGTAACTTGACTACTTAGTGTTCTGCATGCTCCTCTGGATCCTCATCTTGGACAACAGTCTCCAACATCCAAGGCCACTCTCCATGGACAGACATACACCACCTTCTACTGTCTGCGGCATCAGATACATACCAGATTTACCATACCATCCTGGCACATTTCCAATCTGCTTACAATACATTTCTGCCCTTCAATACTATTCGCTGAATTGTACCTATCATTGGAATACTGTGTGCAGGCACAAGCACCAAACCTTTGGATTGGACTAGGATGTAACTCAAAGCTTGCTTTCTCTCTTAGTGGTCACTTTCTTCGTACCTACTTGGTATTTGCAATATATCTTCCTTGACTTGCTTCATTGTCCTTTGTCTATCACCCTCACCTTGACCTCTTTCCACCTATCACATTTCCAACTCCCCTCCTCCAAGTCCCTCCTCCCTACCTTTTATCTTCTCCTGCTGAACACTCTCTGCTCATTCCTGAAGAAGGGCCTGTGCCCGAAACGTCGAATCTCCTGTTCCCTGGATGCTGCCTGACCTGCTGTGCTGTTCCAGCAATAAAGTTTCATCATTGTCCTTTGTCCCTCAGTCAGAGCTTACAGGCTCCCAGTACTTCTGTCATGACTTGCTTTGTAACAGACACAAAGCCAGTCATCATGGTGGTCAGCAGTGATCAGTTCAAGGTGGTACATGCTTCTGGATGGTACCATTCTATGTCAATCTCACACCTCAACCATTTGCTGGCAGTGTACACCGCAAATACACTCCATATGCATGAACTAAATGGTCACGTCTAAAAGTCTAAGGGGAGTAGTCTTTGGTCAAGTCAGAAGATCCCAGCACAGTAAGTCAGGGGTAACCTCCAGTATCAGTCCAGAGGCTTGGACACAGTCAGCCCAGAGTGTCCAATACAACCAATCTGTGAAGACAACCAAAAATATAAAGAGGGTGAACATAATCTTTGAAGGTAAACTTGCAAATAGTATCAGATGGACAGCAAGAGCTTCTTTAAATATATAAGAAAGAATTGAGAAGCCAAAGTGAACATAGGCCTTGTAGGGAATGAGGCTGGGGAAATAATAGTGGGGCAACAGGAAACGGCAGGGGAGTTGAATAAGTATTTTGCATTAGTCTTCACAGTAGAAAATATGATTCACATTCCAAAATTACAAAATAATAATGGAGGAGAGGAAATAAATACAATATCAATCACTAAAATGAAAGTACTAGGGAAACATATAGGGCTAAAGATCATTATGGAAATATGTTGCTGGAGAAGCGCAGCAGGTCAGGCAGCATCTAGGGAACAGGAGAATCGACGTTTCGGGCATTAGCCCTTCTTCAGGAATGAGGAAAGTGTGTCCAGCAGGCTAAGATAAAAGGTAGGGAGGAGGGACTTGGAGGAGGGGCGTCGGAAATGTGATAGGTGGAAAAAGGTCAAGGTGAGGGTGATAGGACAGATTGGGGTGGGGGCGGAGAGGTCGGGAAGAAGATTGCAGGTTAGGGAGGCGGTGCTGAATTTGATGGATTTGACTGAGACAGGCTGGGGGGAGGGGAAATGAGGAAACTGGTGAAATCCGAGTTCATCCCTTGTGGTTGGAGGGTTCCTAGCCGGAAGATGAGGCGTTCTTCCTCCAAGCGTCGTTTCGCTGTGGTCTGACGATGGAGGAGTCCAAAGACCTGCATATCCTTGGTGGAGTGGGAGGGGGAATTGAAATGTTGAGCTACAGGGTGGTTGGGTTGGTTGGTCCGGGTGTCCCAGAGGTGTTCTCTGAAACGCTCCGCAAGTAGGCGGCCTGTCTCCCCAATATAGAGGAGGCCACATCGGGTACAGAGGATGCAATAGATGATATGTGTGGAGGTACAGGTGAATCTGTGGCGGATATGGAAGTTTCCTTTGGGGCCTTGGAGGGAGGTGAGAGGGGAGGTGTGGGCGCAAGTCTTGCACCTCCTGCGGTTGCAGGGGAAGGTGCCGGGAGTGGAGGTTGGGTTGGTGGGGGGTGTGGATCTGACGAGGGAGTCACGGAGGGAGTGGTCTTTACGGAATGCTGATAGGGGAGGGGAGGGAAATATATCCTTGGTGTGGGGTCCGTTTGGAGGTGGCGGAAATGACGGCGGATGATGCGCTGTACATGGAGGTTAGTGGGGTGGTAGGTGAGGACCAGTGGGGTTCTGTCCTGGTGGCGGTTGGAGGGGCGGGGTTCAAGGGCGGAGGATCGGGAAGTGGAAGAGATGCGGTGGAAGGCATCGTCGATCACGTCGGGGGGGAAATTGCGGTCCTTGAAGAAGGAGGCCATCTGGGATGTGCGTTTTTGGAACTGGTCCTCCTGGGAGCAGATGCGGCGGAGTCGAAGGAATTGGGAGAATGGGATGGCGTTTTTGCAGGGGGCCGGATGGGAGGAGGTGTAGTCCAGGTAGCTGTGGGAGTTGGTCGGTTTGTAGTAGATGTCCGTGTTGATTCGGTCACCTGAGATGGAAATAGAAAGGTCGAGGAAGGGGAGGGAGGAATCTGAGACTGTCCAGGTGAATTTGAGGTCGGGGTGGAAGGTGTTGGTGAAGTGGATGAACTGTTCCACCTCCTCGTGGGAGCACGAGGCGGCGCCGATACAGTCATCGATGTAGCGGAGGAAAAGGTGGGGGGTGGGGCCAGTGTAGTTGCGGAAGATGGATTGTTCCTCCTCCCTATCTTTTATCTTAGCCTGCTGGAACCAAGTCCCTCCTCCCTATCTATCATCCGCCGTCATTTCCGCCACCTCCAAACGGACCCCACCACCAAGGATATATTTCCCTCCCCTCTCCTATCAGCATTCCGTAAAGACCACTCCCTCCGTGACTCCCTCGTCAGATCCACACCCCCCACCAACCCAACCTCCACTCCCGGCACCTTCCCCTGCAACCGCAGGAGGTGCAAGACTTGCGCCCACACCTCCCCTCTCACCTCCCTCCAAGGCCCCAAAGGAAACTTCCATATCCGCCACAGATTCACCTGTACCTCCACACATCTCATCTATTGCATCCTCTGTACCCGATGTGGCCTCCTCTATATTGGGGAGACAGGCCGCCTACTTGCGGAGCGTTTCAGAGAACACCTCTGGGACACCCGGACCAACCAACCCAACCACCCTGTAGCTCAACATTTCAATTCCCCCTCCCACTCCACCAAGGATATGCAGGTCTTTGGACTCCTCCATCGTCAGACCACAGCGAAACGACGCTTGGAGGAAGAACGCCTCATCTTCCGGCTAGGAACCCTCCAACCACAAGGGATGAACTCGGATTTCACCAGTTTCCTCATTTCCCCTCCCCCCAGCCTGTCTCAGTCAAATCCATCAAATTCAGCACTGCCTCCCTAACCTGCAATCTTCTTCCCGACCTCTCCGCCCCCACCCCAATCTGTCCTATCACCCTCACCTTGACCTTTTTCCACCTATCACATTTCCGACGCCCCTCCTCCAAGTCCCTCCTCCCTATCTTTTATCTTAGCCTGCTGGACAAACTTTCCTCATTCCTGAAGAAGGGCTAATGCCCGAAACGTCGATTCTCCTGTTCCCTAGATGCTGCCTGACCTGCTGCGCTTCTCCAGCAACACATTTCCATCTCTGATCTCCAGCATCTGCAGACCTCATTTTCTCTTTAAAGATCATTATGCCCCATCCCAGGCAATTCAATAAAACTTCTACAGTGATAGTGAAGGTATTGGTACTAATCATTCAAGAATCTTCAGATTCTGGAAAAGTCCCAGAAGACTGGATAAATGCCAATATAACACCTTTATTGAAAAAAGGGGAGGTGATAAAAAAATAGGTAATTATGTCTCAGTTAGCTTAACCTCTGTTAATGGTAAAATGGTATAGATTGTAATAGAAGATGCAATCGCACAGCATTTAGAAATATATAATATGATCAAGCAGAGTCAGCGTGGCTCCATGAGGGGAAAATCATGCCTGACAAATTTCTTTTTAGATTACTTACAGTGTGGAAACAGGCCCTTCGGCTCAACAAGTCCACACCGACCCTCCGAAGAGCAACCCACCCAGATCCATTCCCCTATATTTACCCCTTCACCTAACACTGTGGGCAATTTAGCATGACCAATTCACCTAACTTGCGCATCTTTGGACTGTGGGAGGAAACCGGAGCACCCGGAGGAAACCCACGCAGACACAGGGAGAATGTGCAAACTCCATACAGACAGTTGCCTGAGGCAGGAATTGAACCTGGGTCTCTGGCGCTGTGAGGCAGCAGTGCTAACCACTGTGCCACTGTGCCGCCCCATAACTTATAATTCTTATGATTCTTTCAGAAAGTAAAAGGCAGGGTGGATAAAGGGGAAACAGGGGTGAAATATATTTGGATTTTCAGAAGGCAATAGATGAGGTATCACATATTAGGCCACTTAATCAGATAAGAGCCAAAGGTGTTGGCGGTAGTATATTAGCATGGATATAGGATTGACTAACTAAATAATTAAGTGCAAGAAGTTGGGAAAAAAAAGGGGTATTTTTAAGATGGCAACCTGTACCTGTTGGAGTTGCTTACAATATATATGAATAACTTGCATGAGGAAAACGAATGCACGATAACCAAGTTTGCAGATTATATAAAATTAGGTCAGAAGTGTAGCAGCCTGCGACTGCTCAAGTGAAATAAAAATCATTTGGAGGGGAAGCAGAAATACAGGCACAAGTGAGGACTGCAGATACTGGAAATCAGAGTCTAGATTAGAGTGGTGCTGGAAAAGTACAACAGGTCAGGCAGCATCTGAAGAGCAGGAAAATCAATGTTTCGGGCAAAAGCCCTTCATCAGGAATGAAGCAGGAAAAAACGTCAATTTTCCTGCTCCTTGGATGCTGCCTGACCTGCTGTGCTTTTCCAGCACCACTCTAATCTGGACTCTGATTTCCAGTATTTGCAGAGAGAGAGAGTCAACTTGTGAAGTGAGGAACAGACTGAACAACTTGTCAGACCAGGCGAAAGTGAAGGTGAGGACTGCAGGTGCTGGAGATCAGAGTCAAGAGTGTGGTGTTGGAAAAAAGCAGCAGGTCAGGCAGCATCTGAGGAGCAGGAGAATAGAGTTTCAGGCAAAAACCCTTCAAAAACTTGTCAGACCAGCAAAGTAATGAGTATCTGGGAAGTAATTCAAGTTTCTAAAGAATCGGATAGTTAGGATTAGAATTTTTAAAAGTGTAAAGTTTAACTCTTAACCTTTGATTTCTTTAAATAAAGTTGTGACTTGGTTCATTTACTGCAGACTCCTGCTACGTATTCCTTTTCTACATGCCAAGGTGCCTGGGTAAATTAATATTGTGTACACTGATTGAGGAGTCTGCAGGGTCTTAGAGGCACCCTATTCCAGGCACTAGAAGGCAAGTGGTGAGAATGACCTATGAGTAGAAATATGTAAGAATGGGCAGTAACTTGGCAGATGGACTATCATGTGGGAAAATGGGACATTATACATTTTGGCAGGAAGAATGGAGTTGCTGAGTATTATTTAAACGGCGACAAACTGTGAAAGCTACAGCATCGAGGGATTTGGGAGTCCTTGCCCATGAATCTCACAAAGCTAGAATTCAAGTTCAGTGGCTAATGGGGAAGGCAAATGGAATGTTGGCCTTTATTTCAAAAGGAATGGAGTATGCAAGTAGGGAGGTTTTGTTAAGACTGTATAAGGCACTAGTCAGACCACACTTGGAATGGTATGAACAGTTTTAAGCCTCTTATTTAAGGAAAGATATATTAGCATTGGAAGGAGTCCATAGAAGATTCACTTGGCTGATCCTTGGTAAGAGGAGAGGTTGAGTAAGTTGGACCTGTACTCATTGGTATATAGAAGAATGGGCGATGACCTTACTCAAATATACAAAATGTGGAGGTGTTGGACTGGTGTGAACAAAGTTAAAAATTACACAACACCACCAGGTTATAGTCCAACAGGCTTATTTGGAAGTACAAGCTTTCGGAGCGCTGCTCCTTCATCATGTAGCTAGTGGAACAGGGTCATAGGACACAGAATTTATAGTAAAAGATCAAAGTATCATACAATTGACACAATGTATTGAATATGTTAATACGTCATGTCAGTTGTATGACACTTTGGTCTTTTACTATGAGCTCTGTGCCCTATGATCCTGCCTCACTAGCTACATGATGAAGGGACAGCGCTCCGAAAGCTTGTACTTCCAAATAAACCTGTTGGACTATAACTCAGTCTTGTCAGATTAGATGCTGAAAGGTTGTTTCCTCTTATAGGTTTGTCTCGCCCCAGAGGACTTAATTTCAGAGTAAGGAATCACCCAATTATTTCTTCTTTCAGAGACCAGTGAATTTGTAGAATTCTTTATCACAGAGTTGTATGGGCTATTTTGTTAAATAAAGTTAATGCTGAGATCGATTTTTTAATCGGTAAAGGAACCAAGGCTTATGGGGAAAAGGCAGGAAAATGAAGTTGAAGGCTTCCAGGTCATTAAATGTTATCATTAAATGGCATAGTAGACTTAATGGGCTCAGTGGCCCGCCTCTGCTCCCATATCTTCTGTCTTTGGAATCATTTTTAATTATGAATCCCAAATAGGGTGAGTGTGCAGAACCTACGATAGGACTGTATGACATATGAGCTATTTGAGCATCCAAATGAAATTTTGGTTTGGAGGTCTGTGTGGTGGCTCCCAAAAGAACAACCATTTAACCAACATCCAAATTGGTTATGAATTCTTGCTAAACTAGAAATTATAAATATGCAATAATAAAATCAAATCAATAGATAAAATAAACTCTGAAAATCCAATAGGAAATGTCCCACGCTTCCGTCCTATCTCAGATAGTTAATAAGTAGAAACCCATGAAGAATCATGGGAAAGTAAGTTGAGGTTATGGTGTGACACTGCCATGACTCAAATAGAACTTTAGGACCATGCTAATTTTGCTGTTAGTGTAAATATGGTTATATAAAATAAAATAACTGATATTGCTATAGTATATGACAGTTTATCTAATAAAAGTCGAACATCATTTAACGATTCTTACTGATTGATGATACTGAGTTTTCTGGTTTGATCGTTGCTTGGAAACATATTTTGACTTTGCCACAAATTAGCTGGTTTCCATTGATCTGACAAGTTTTGTTTAAAATTGACAATTTGGTTGGCTCAAACACCACTGTAAACCTTACAGTTGCAATGCTTCGTGACCTGTAAAAGTAGTAAAAACTCTGTTATACATTGTGGTTATCAATACTTAAATGGCAAAGCAGTATCAATTAAATTACAAAATGCAGACTGGGTGACCATCTGTGTTGGGTCTGCAAAAACGACCCTGAGTTTGCAGTTGCCTGCACACCATTGTGTTCCCACACCAACATTTCTGACACAGGCCTGGTGCAATATGTTCCAGTGAGCCTTCCTGCAAGCTCAAAGAACAGTATCTCATTTTCTGCGTGGAAACCTCTGGGACCTCATATCGACTTCTTTTCTTCATTCATTTATGGAATGAGGACATCACTGATTAAGCATTTAGTACCCATCGTCAATTACTCAAAGGACTGTGAGGAGTCAACCACATTACTGTGGGCTTGGAGTCACATGTAGGCCAGACCAGGTAAAGCTGCAGTTACTCTTAAAGAAATTAGTGAACCAGACAAGCTTTTCCTGACAACTGGTTTCATGATCATCATTAGACTTTTAACTTTAGATTTTAAAAAATTGAATTCAAAATCCATTATCTGCCATGGCAGCATTCAAACCCAGGTCTCTAGAATAACAGTCCAGTGATAATACCACTAACGTTAATAAGTTCAATACCTTTAGAGTTTGATTTCATCCTTCCATGTATTGACCCACCTCACACTCAGTCCGGTGATGACACGGGTTGTTTTTATCATAGTCACCCATTCTCACATACTCCCAGACCCATTATCACATAGTATAAGTTACATTCAGTACAGCTGACCCATTATCTCCTACTCTTAGTTCTTATTACTTATTCAGTTCTTTTTTTATCTGTCCTGGCCTGCTGTCGATAATCTCCTTGTTTACCTATCTCTTTTCATGTCTCTCTCTGCTCTATCACAACCTCTCCGTTTACCTCTACTCTTTCCACCCAAGCCCCGAGACTGAAATCCCACTTTTTTTCCCAGCTGCTGATAGTTCTGATGAAGAGACACTGAACTTGGAGTTAACTCATCTTTCGTTTTACAGATACTCGTTCAGATCTTCAGCACCTGCAGTTCTTTGTTTTGCTATATCGATTAACTCAGAGCACGTACAATTGCCCAATCTGGATAGTCTCTCCATTGACCTTCATAACTGTTTTTCTTGCAAGCTGAATTTATATCAAAACATTAAATCAAACATCTAAGATAATCGCAAACAGCAATAACAGTTTATGATGGCAAAACAATAATGTGATTTTGTCCCTTAACTCTGCACAAATTTATTTTCAGGTTATGGACAGCATTGATTAAGGCAGAGTTCATGTTCATTCTTAATTATTCCACATTCCCCGTGAAAAGTTAAAGTCCTTGTAATACTGTCATGCCTGCATGGTACTATGTGAGAAATTTCAGGATGTCAACTCATCAACAGTGAAGGAATTACTCCTCACCTCCATGGCATAGAAGTATCTGACATGATAAGAACCTATAGATAATGGTTTCCCATGACTTTGTCCCTCATGTATATCTCCAGTTATTTCAGTTATCTTAAGTCAGTTGAGACAGTGCATCCAGTAAATCTAATTTTGCCTTCACAAGGATTGTATGATGATTGCTTCCACCAATCCTATTGCAGATAGGTATACACAGGACAGTTTGGTTGGTGAGAAGGAAGTATGTAACTTCCTTGCTTTGGTTCTTCTGCTATTTTCTGTCTGTTTGTTCTAGTAGATACATCCTTCAGGACATGGCCAGCTTAGTTGGTGTACTACTGAGGTATCTTTGGTGACTGATATTTATGTCTACTGACTAAACTATATTATGTACCACACCCGTGCATGCCTTACATCTTCAAGTGATGTTTAACAGCGAGATTTTGTGATCTTAGGCCATTCGGCCCATCAAATCTGCTCTGCCACTCAATCATGGCTGATAAATTTCTCAACCACATTCTCCCAGTTTCTCCCCTTGATTCCTTTGACAATCAAGAACCTATCTATCTCAGTCTTAAATACACAAAATGACCTGGCTCCCACAGCCTTCTGTGGCAATTAATTCCATAAATTTACCACTCTCCAGCTGAAGAAGTTTTGCCTTATCTCCTTTCTAAAAGGTCTTCCCTTTACTCTACGACTGTGCCCTTAGGTCCTTGTATCTCTTAACAATGGAAACATCTTCCCAACATCCACTCTGTCCAGGCCATTCAGTACTCTGTAAGTTTCAATTAAACTCCCCCCTCATCCTTCTAACCTCCATCGACTATAAACCCAGAGTCCTCAAATGTTCCTCATATGTTAAGCTTTTCATTCCTGGGACCATCCTCATGGACCTCCTCTGAACATTCTCCAGAGCAGTACATCGTGCTCAGTGGTTAGTACTGCTCCCTCACAGCACCAGGGACCTAGGTTCGAGTCCAGCCACGGGCGACAGTATGTGTGGAGTTTGCACGTTCTCCCTGTGTCTGCGTGGGTTTCCTCCGGGTGCTCCGGTTTCCTTACACAGTCCAAGGATGTGCAGGTCAGGTGAATTGGCCGTGCTAAATTGCCCATAGTGTTAGGTGCATTAGTCAGAGGGAAATGGGTCTGGGTGGGTTACTCTTCGGAGGGTCGGTGTGGACTTGTTGGGCCAAAGGGCCTGTTTCCACACTGTAGGGAATCTAATCTAATCTAATCCTTTCTGAGATATGGGGTCCAAAACTGCACACAATACTCCAAATGTGGTCTGACCAGAGCGTTATAGAGCCTCGGAAGTAGAAACCATTGTGTGCCTACATATGTCGGATTAATGTTGCAACTGTGCCAGACACACTTGGGATGTTTATGAATCAGTCTGGAATGTCGAAACACATGATACTTTAAATGGCAGGTTGTGGTAAACTGATCCATGTGAGTAATTTTGCAGCTTGGAACTGCATCAAAACCAGAGGTCTGGGAGGTTTGGCTGGTGTTGTGATGTTCATTAGGGTGTAGTATTGTAGCCAGTCATCAAGTTCCTTAGACCTTAGGCAATTTGACTCTGCAGGGTTGAGCGGTCTGAAATTTCCTTGCAAGGTCACAGACATGAACCAGTGCCCAGTAGTTTACAAGCCCCTCCCAGGGGGATTATCAGTGGAGGGAGAGTGATACAGTAAAACTGCTGGGTGCCTTATCAGGTCAGTTCTCTGAGGAGATTGGCCACTGCGATATTTTATCAGCTGCAAATACACATGGAGCAAAATTACCTGCTCCAAGGAAGTAACAACTGGTTAATACAGAGGTTCAATTGGTGACACTACAGGGTTATGATGTTTTACTGGCTACTGATGTTTGGGATAGGAGGCTGCTAACTAATTGTAGGTAGTTTCTTGATGTCAGCTTTTACAGCTGGAGTCTCAGTGTCCCAATAAGGAGGTCTGCAATCTGGAGGGAGTGCCCCCCAGCTTCAACAAACTTCGTGAAGGAGTTTCCCCTGGTTTTTATTTATTTTTAAAACTATATGTCATAACAGTGAACACCTGTCATGGGGGCGCTGCTCAGGGTTCAGAGCTGTTGTTCCTCTGATTGAATCAAAAACATCAGGAGTCTTCCTTGCATCTAATACTAGACAATAGTTAGCTTGGACAGTTGGTTTGTGATGCAGAGTGACACCAGCAGTGTATGTTCAATTGCTGCCCTAACTGAGATTCACATGAATGACTCTCCCTTTCAACTTCTTGCCTAAGGCATGGTTACCCTCAGGTTAAGCCACCACCTCTGTAATAGAAAGCAGCCCTAAGGTGTGGTAAGACTATGGTAACTTTACCTTTTACTGGATACAGGAAGCTAGTACCCCAGTTTGGAGACTGCCAGACGTGGAATTATGGGGGCAATCCAGCTAATGAACCTACATATCCCTAGGATACTATGGGTGATTTTTAGCATGGCCAATCCACCTAACCTGCAGAGGTGTGTATTGTGGGAAGAAACCTGAGCACTTGGTGGAAACCCACACAAACACAGGGAGAATGTGTACTCTCCACATCGTCACCCAAGGCTGGGGTGGAACCTGAAAGAGTTAATTGATATCATGAGATAAGCTCCACCCCACAGGATGAAAAGGACTGTTCCTGGGAAGGTTAAGCAGTCCTTCAGTGCCAGGTCTGTATGAAAATGTTTCAGAAACAGTGATGTAACCTTACTGTTAGGTAGAAGCTGAAATCTTACCAAGGACTCCAATGTATCTCAGATATAATGCACTGTTAAGCAACATGTAATTCTGTTCATTAAAACTGAGCCTATTCTCTGCTGAAGATGGAATGTGGACCTCCTTTCCCACGTGGTATCAGCAAATTAGGCTAATACCAATAAAAAGGATTGTTGGTTGTAAGTCTACTTAAAGCAGCCCAAATGGTTCAGGTGAACATGACCAAGACATATGATGCCTGAACATCAATCCCAGGGGATCTCCACTATAAACCTTCTTCTCGTTCAAAATAGAACTACTGTTCACCACCACAGTCAGTTTCTTATCACTCACCAAATCTTCTTTCCAAATTGTTACTGTCCATTTTGTTCCAAGGTCTCTCATACATATATTAAACATTGAATTCATTGGAACATTTCATGAGAAAATGCACTGAAAAGTCTATGCACTCTCTATCTATGGCAAAATTCATTGTAAAAGTGTCAATATTTGCTCCTATAAATGGTATTGTGGTATTTCTGATGTGATTTTGCAGCTTTAAGAATTTTCAACAATGTGTTGAAACTCAGTCAATAATAAGTAAATAGTTCTCAAGTCATTTGGACATAGGGTTATGATATAAAATGGGAGATATTGATTCAACCTTCCATTATACACTAACTTCAATATAAAAAGTATTGAGGGAGAATATAATGGCATCAAGATAATACTACTCAAAGTCATAATGACCCCGGCCTGTTTAAATAGAACATAGAACATAGAAAAGTACAGCACAGAACAGGCACTTTGGCGCACGATGTTGTGCCGAGGTTTAATCCTAATGTAAAATATAATAACTTAACCTATGCACCCCTCAATTCACTGCTATCCATGTGTATGTCCAGCAGTCACTTAAATGTCCCCAATGACTGTGGTTCCACCACCTCAGCTGGCAACGCATTCCATGCATTCGCAACTCTCTCCGTAAAGAACCTACCTCTGAAGTCTCCTTTATAACTTCCTCCTAATATCTTCAAACTATGAGTCCTCATACCAGTCAATCCTGCCCTTGCTATTGATTCTATCTATTCCACTCATTATTTTGTGCACCTTAATCAGATCTCCTCTTTTCCTCCTTCTCTCCAGAGAGAACAGTCCAAGCTTATTCAACCTTTCTTCATAAGGCAAGCCCTCCAGTCCAGGCAGCATCCTGGTAAACCTTCTTTGCACCCTCTCCAAAGCCTCTGTATCTTTCCTATAGTAGGGCAACCAGAACTGGACACAATATTCCAAATGTGGTCTTACCAAGGACTTGTAGAGCTGCAGCAAAACCTTGCAGCTCTTAAACCTGATCCCCCTGTTAATGAAAGCCAAAACACCAAATGCTTTCTTAACAACCCTATCCACTTGGTGGCAACTTTGAGGGATCTATGTACTTGCACACCCAGATCCCTCTGTTCCTCAGAATCCTATCTTTAATCCTATATTCAGCATTCAAGTTCGACCTTCCAAAATGCATCACTTCGCATTTACCCAGGCTGAACTCCATCTGCCATTTCTCAGCCCAGCTCTGCATCCTGTACATGTCACGCTGCGGCCTGCAGTGACCCTCAATTCTATCGACGACATCTCCAACCTTTGTGTCATCTGCAAATTTACTAACCCACCCCTCAAACTCCTCATCCAAGTCATTTATAAAAACTACAAAGAGCAGAGGCCCAAGAACAGAGCTCTGCGGGACCCCACTCAACACTGACCTCCAGGCAGAATACTTTCCATCTACAACCACTCTCTGCCTTCTGGCAGCCAGCCAATTCTGACTCCAGATAGCCAAATCTCCCTGTATCCCATACTTCCTGATTTTATGAATGGGCCTACCATGGGGAATCTTATCAAATGCCTTGCTGAAGTCCATATACACCACACCAACTGGGTGACCTTCATCGACCTGTCTCGTCACCTCCTTAAAGAACTCAATAAGATTTGTAAGGTATGACCTGCCCCTCACAAAGCCATGCTGACTGCCTTTAATCACACTATGCTTGGCCAAATAGTCATCAATCCTATCCCTCAGAATTCTTTCCAAAACTTTGCTGACCACAGACGTAAGACTGACTGGTTTGTAATTGCCAGGGATTTCCCTATTACCCTTCTTGAAAAGAGGAACAACATTTGCCTCCTTCCAATCCTCCAGTACAATTCATGTGCAGGGTGAGGAGGTAAATATCCTCGCCAGCGGCTTCACAACCTCCTTTCTTGCTTCTCGGAGCAGCCTAGGATAAACCTAGTCTGGCCCTGGGTACTTATAAATTTTAATGTTTTCCAAAATGTCTAGTACTTCAACATCATCAATCTTGATCTGGTCAAGACTGTATCCCAGCTCCTCTAAGTTTTCATTTACAACAAGTTCCCTTTCCTTGATGAAAACCAAAGCAAAAAACCCATTTAGGGCTTTCCCTCTCTGTTCAGAGTCCATGCACAGGTTCCCTCCGCTATCCCTGATTGGCCCTACCTTCTCCCTGATCATTCTCTTATTCCTCTCATATGAGTAAAATGCCTTTGGGTTCTCCCTAATCCTTTCTGCCAAGCCGTTTTCATGCCCCCTCCTGGCTCACCTCAGTCCATTTCTGAATTGGTGTTCATGTATCCTGGTGGCTAGTTTTCTGCCTGTTTTTTCCAATGGGGTGTTTGTTTCAGTCCTTGCACGGTATTCTGTAAATGACTACATTGGACAAACAGGCAGAAACTAGCCACCAGGATACATGAACACCAACTAGCCACAAAAAGACATGACCCGCTCTCACTAGTATCCTCACATATGGATGAGGAAGGACACCACCTCGACTGGGATAACACATCCATCTTAGGACAAGCCAAACAAAGACACGCACGAGAATTCCTAGAAGCATGGCATTCCAACCGGAACTCTATCAACAAACACATTGAGTTAGACCCCATCTATCACCCCCTGAGAAAAGGAACAGGAAGTGACTTCACCACAAGAAATGACATCACCAACCCAAAGAAACCCAAACATATAAATAGAAAGCAGGAATTTTCAGCATTGCTATGCATGAGGTGCACTGAAGATGTTACCTAGTAAGGTAACAAAAGGTCTGGAAATGTACCTTGCAGCTCAGCGAGCAAATCTATATCCAAAACCTCAACCTGAGCTACAAATCTTCTCAAAACTTGATCAGACATCATATTCTATGGCCCTAATTACTCCTAGAAAATGCCATGGCACTTCTTCAAATAACATTTCAGAAATTGAAAAGAGTCATCAAGTCACCTACCAGAGTTGCACAACATTTCCAATGGATCCAATTGACAAGTCTGTGATGGTATCACCATTCAAATCCTTCTGCCCATCAATGGATAATCCAAAATATTGCAATTGATGGCTGATCTTTGAGGCTTGTATTCTCTAGAAACCAGATCAAAATACGTTTAGAATGTTTATTTGAAGATAGAATAGTATGATAGAAATAAAGGGTGCAATTTTATAGAATCATGGATAGTTTAGAGCATAGAAAAAGGTCACTTGGCCCATCATATATGTATCCTGTGAAAAATGAACCACCTAGTCAAATCCCACTTTCACTCATTTGCCCAGTAGTCCTGCAGCTTACATCACTTGAAGTCCCTATCCAGAAAGCTTTTAAATTAGTTATGTATTTCTATCTTTATTATCCTTCCTGCCGTGAGTTCCAGACCCCTACTTACCATGCCCCTCCACCTTCCCCCAACTCTTGGATGAAAAAGGTTGTCTTTATCTCCCCTCTTACTTTTCTACCAAAAACTTTAAATCAATCGCCCCCAGTCCCTGATGTTTCTGATGAAGCAATTAAGCCCTCTCATTCACTCTATCCAAGAACCTCACAATCTTGTATATGTCGATCAAATCTCCCCTGAGACACCTCTGTTCCAAAGTGTATGATTCCAATCAATCTAATCTTTCCTCATTGTTGCAATTTTTTGCAGACCTGGCAACGTCCTCATAGAACTTCTCTGTGCCTTCTCTGGTACACTTATGTTCTTTCTGTAATGAGATGACCAACTGCACATAGCACTGAAGTTGTGTGCTAACTAATGATTTATACAGATTCAGTGTAGCCTCCATGCTCTTATTTTCTGTATCTTGGTTAATAAAGGCAAGGATTCCTTGTGCCTTCTTTTCTAACTTACTGACCTATCCTACCTTCAGGGAAATGTGGACATTCGCTCCAAGGTCCCTTAATTTCTTTGCCCCTTGTCACATTCTAACATTAACAGTATATTATTTTTCATTGTTTTACTTCCCCACATTTACCACTTTGCACATTTCTAGATGAATTCCATTTAACAATCTTCAGCAAACTTGAATTCCATTGATAATTTCCTGTTGTCTACAGCTGTCCTCACGATCAAACACATGGCCAGTTTTGATGGCATCTACAAGCTGATCGATTTGATCCATGTACTGTGCCAGACTAAAGTATAGCAGAGTATGCCTTCCTCAGATGTTTAGAGACTTTTCTCATCCCTAACTGTAAACACATACTTGCACAATTTGAGAGACAAAAAAACATGAAATTTAACCAGATATTTCATAACACAGATGAATATTTCAAAATAGAATAACCTTTGATGTAAGAGAACAGATGATTACATAGAGTCTTTCATGACATCAGAATCTCCCAAAACAATTTATGGCAAATCATCATTGTTGAATTGTAGTCATGGTTGCAATGTAAGAGTCACGGCAGCCAATTTGTGTACAACTAAATCCCAAAAGCAGCAATATGATTATGCCAATTAACCTGTTTTTGAGTTTGTTGCAAGGTCAATTATTGTCCAGAACACCATTCCTTCAAAATAGTGTCATGAGAGGGGAGGCACAGGCCTTGCTTTAACATCTCAGACAAAATGAATTGGCATTACTAACACAGCAGCAGGACTGAAGGAGTGCCTCATGACAAAAATTCTGTGCTCACATTCCTGGAACTTAACATAGAATCCAAAATGTTGCACACAGAGGTGAGAATACTACAAACTAAATCTGGATTATCAACAGGATAAAAGACTCCTCTTACCTTATCCCTGTCAGCAAAGAGTGATAATCTATTCAACATCCAATAAGTCACTAAGATCCCTTAAGGAACACAGCCAAACTTCTTGAAAAATTAACAGTAAGACAAAAGCTCCTCACTTGTAAATTGGAGGTGTACCATAGTGGGTAAAGGAATAGGCAGCTGTGTCTAATAATAAAAGCATTAACTGAATCCATGTGATTAAAATTGACAGGACGGATAGTGTTTGATGCAGTTTGACCTCATGACCTGCCCATCTAATTGTGTCCTTACCGAAATAGGCAAATGGGCTGAGGAGTGGTAGATGGAGTTTAATTTAGATAAATGTAAGATGCTGTATTTTGGATTGGAAATGTTGAACATGACTTATACAGTTAATGGTAAGGTTCTGGGGAATGTTGCTGAACAAAGAGACGTTGGAGTGCAGGTTCATAACTCCTTTAAAGTGAAATCGCAGGTAGACAGGATGGTGAAGGCAACATTTGGTATTCTTGTCTTTATTGATCAGTGCATTGAATACAGGAGTTGGCGGCTGTATTGCCGCTGTATAGGACATTGGCTAGACCACTTTTGGAATAATGTGTGCAATTCTCCCTACTATAGGAAGGATGATATGAAACTTGAAACATTTTAAAAACAATTTACAAGGCTGGTGCCAGGGTTGGAGGGTTTGAGCTATAGGGAGAGGCTGAATAGGCTGGGGCTATTTTCTCTGGAGCATCAGAGGCTAAGGGGTGATCTTATGGAGGTTTATAAAAAAACATGAGGGGCATGGGTAGGATAAATAGACAAGGTCTTTTTCCCTAGGGTAGGGGAGTCCAGAACTAGAGGACATAGGTTTAGGGTGAGAGGGGAAAGATTTAAAAGGGTCCTAAGGTGCAGCTTTTTCAGGCAGTGGGTGGCATGGAATGAGCTGCCAGAAGAAGTGATGGAGGCTGGAATGATTACAACATTTAAGAAGCATCTGGATGGGTATATGAATAGGGAGGTTTTAGAGAGATATAAGCCAAATGCTGGCAAATGGGTCTATATTTATTTAGGATATCTGTTCAGCATGGACAAGTTGGACAGCATGTTTCCATGCTGTTCATCTCTATGACTCTAAATGTTGCAAAGTGCAGGTCATGCAGTGCACCTGCAACTTTCAATCCCTCCAGCTTCTGCAGCATTGGCCTCTGAATGTTATAGCGTGAAATGTTTCTGCCAATATCTCAGTTTAAATCAGAATTATCAGGAAGCTCTTACTTGTGTATGTTTTGACAGGATCGATGTTTGGTCTCCGTTAAAAATGTATACGACTCCATGTTGTTCATCTTCTACAGGGGCTCCAACTGCAACGTCATTGTAGCCATCCAGATTGATGTCAGCAACAGCAGCTATAGCAGCTCCAAATCGAGAGTTCTTACCATCAACTGGCCCTTCTAAGATGCCTCGCTTTTCCAGGCTACCTTGCTGCATGACACAATTACCTGTATTGTGTTAGACTGCATTGGTGTTGATTCATTGCACAAATAAATGATACATGGTTCATAGATAATACTATTTTTTAATATTAGTGCAGCATATTTACCATTTCATTGCTTCAGATAAAAAAACCTTCCTGGATTACTGATTTCATTACATTATAAATGTCGTATTATTCAGTTTAATATTGCAGTTTGAATCAATGCCATCCATTCTACTAATGTGCTCCAGGCTCTATATTATGAGCCAACTAACTAATCTTTGGTAAGGATACTTCCACTCAGTGTGATTAAATAACATATGTTTTGACTTGTATTGTACAAGGTATAAAGATGTGAAAACGCTCATACTAAGGAATGCCTTAAAAATCACCAAGTATGATAATGTCACAGGGACTTGTGGTCAATAGCAGCTTAGGATCTCAAAGGAGAACATTCTAACATACAGCTCCTCCACACAGTCTTTGTAACAATGTCTATCAGAGCAATGCAACCTGTAACTAGTTGCCAGCATGCAATAAATTACGTCTTGTTCAATACAATAGCCTATTCTAGTTAGAGCTATAAGTATTTTTGCTATCCCACATTAGACCAAGTGGGCCCTGTGGATCTTTACAAACTTACCACATTGTGAGCTGCAAGCTAAGTTTATCTTTACAGACTTATAAACTTCCTGTTCCTTTATCGAATAATGTTTTGCTGCTGTGTTACAACTTGATGTCCTTTAGGCTTGCAAGGCTAAATAAAATGCTTGTGTAAATGTTTAGGAAATATTTATAGTCTAAGTTATTCCAACAGGATTTATTTTTTATTCAATACAAGTCAACTGAATGATTTTTATTGGCACAAAGTGTGTTTCTGCGAAGCAGCTTTTGGTCAAGTAATTGCAATTAGATTCTACAGAAAGCTGTTTTTACCTGATTGACAGAAAATACATACACTCTTCCTTCTTCATTTTTGTGTTGACCCATAAACATAGGTGACCCAACCAATAGTACGTCCGTAAACAAATCTCTATTAACATCGATAGAGCACAATACGCTTCCAAAATAGGACCCAAGCTAAAAAGGAAAGCAGATAATCAGTCAATTTAAATGACGAAACAGATAGGCATAATTTAAATGGATATGTTTGCTTGCACATCACTATTAGAATTACATTGATGTCCAGTGGCAAGCACTTCCTTTATTCATACTAATATACTATAATTAAAGAACAGCGTTGTCTACTCCAACGATAGCAATGCACGTCTCCATGGCTAGAAAAAGTGCTATACAAAGACATTTCTCCCCCTAAATGATATACTTTACTTACTAGATCTCTGTTATGCACTTGCTCTATTTCCTTTTGTCCCCATTGATACCGAATTTCAAACAAATACATTAATTTATAAAGTAGATAAAATGGGGTGGACTGGTTGGTAAGACTAGTGTGTTACAATGGTGAAACAAAAGTTGGAATGATGTCAAATAAAGATGTCCTATGTCCTAGCATTGACTGATTAGTCAAATGCCCCTTTGGTTTTTGTAATAGACGGAGTGTAGAAAGTACCCAACCAGCCATGTGTACAAAGCCCAATACAAAAAGCAACCTATTAGGTGGGATTCATGATTGACTAGCACTTGTTGGACAACCATGACTGTGTTACTTACCGTACAAGTGACCAATTTAAGATAATCAGTCAAGCTCATTATATGCCACATTCATAATTGCTAGATGTGACATACATTCAGATGACAGGACCAATTCTCAGCGAATGAAAGGAATATTTACAAGCCTTGACCCTTATTTAAATTACACAGAAGATTGGTAAGCATAGGTATCTTCTTAGCTTTCTCCATGGCAATACCTTGGTGAATCTTGGTGACTTGCCAATCAAACACCACCATTTTCATTTATTAAGTTGTTTGAATTTTGATATTCCTCTCTTCGGCCTGGTGAATGCAAAATATAAAGCTTCGGCAACACATCTCTTTTTAGCAATTTTATTCTGTTACCACAGATTCTCCTCTGCTTTTCACCAGCTGTAGCACTGATGGGAAAGGAGCAAAGACCCAAGGTCAGGTCTCTTCATTCGTTATTGCTGCCTGATGCTTCCTGAGGCATTTGCGGACTACTAAGCCTGCCTTGTAATAGGAGCAGGCCAAAAAAATGCAATATTAGGATGGGAGAGGTAGCACTTCCCACCTACACTGTAATGCAAAATGGTAGATTGGGGGTGGAGTAGGACAAAGTGAAATGCCCTGTCTTCAGTATTGGAGGCCCTACATTGCAGTATTAGATCAAAGCAGAGAAAGGTTTCTTTTGACTTATTTTCTACTGAAACTGTTGTTCAGGCACTCAAATTAATTAAGCAGCCATAAACAGTAGAGTCCACTGTTATTTGTTACTTATGTAAATGCTTTGGATGAGAATTTCGAAGGCATGGTTAGTAAGTTGCAAATGAGACTAAAATTGGTAGTATTGGGGACAGTGAAGAAGGTGATTTGAGATTACAAAGAAATCTTGATCAATTGGGCCAGTGGGCCAAGTAGCAGCAGATGCAGTTTATTTTAAATACATGTGAGCTGTTGTATTTTGGTAAGATGAACAAGGACAGGGCTTCATCCCCACCCCTATTCACCCATTGTACTCTTTGCTACCTTCCCCCACCCTCCTCTCTGACCTATCACCTCCATCCCCACCCCTATTCACCTATTGTACTCTATGCTACTTTCTTCACACCCCCACACCCCTCTCATTTATCTCTCCACTCTGCAGGCACCCTGCCTCTATTCCTGATGAAGGGCTTTTGCCCGAAATGTTTATTTTCCTGCTCCTCGGAAACTGTCTGACCCGCTGTGCTTTTCCAGCACCACTCTAATCTAGACTCCGGTTTCCAGCATCTGCAATCCTTGTTTTTGCCTTACAAAATTAATGGTGGGGCCCTGGTGAGTATTGTTGAATAGAGAGACTTTGGGGCTCAGGCATACAGTTCTTTGCAAATTGTGTCACAGGTAGTCAGAGTGGTGAATAAGGCATTGAGCATGCTTGTCTTCATTGCTCAGACCATTGAGTATAGGTGTTAAGAATTATGTTGTGGTTGTACACGATGTTGGTGAGGCCTCTTTTGGAGTACTATGTAGAGTTCTGGTCAGCCCTCCTATAGGATGGATGTTATTAAATTGGAGAGGGTTCAGAAAATATTATATGGATGTTACTGAGACTGGAGGGTATAAATTATAAGGAGAGACTGGATAGGCTGTGTCTTTTTTCACTGGAGTTGGAATATAAATCTCCAATTTAATAATATCCTTCTGATAGCAGGGCTGACGAGAACTGTACATAGTACTCCAGAAGAGGCCTCACCAACATCGTGTACAGCCACAACATAATTCTCAGCACTTACACTCAATGGTCTGAGCAATGAAGACAAGCATGCTCAATGCCTTATTCACCATCCTGACCACCTGTAGGAGGTTGGGCGGTGACCTTATAGAGTTTTATAAAACGATGAGGGCATAGGTAATGTGAATAGCAAAGATATTTTCTCTGAGGTAGGGGGATTCAAAATAGAAGATACAATTTTAAGGTGAGAGGAGAAAGATCTAAAAAGAACCTGAGGGGCAATGTTTTCACAGACAGGGTGGTTTGTATGTGGAATGAACTGCCAGAGGAAGTGGCTATTGCAGACGCAGTTACAACATTTAAAAGACATTTGGACAGGTACATAAATAGGCAAGGTTTAGAGCTAAATGGGCCAAATGCAGGCAAATGGGACTAGTTTAGTTTGTGAAACTCGGTTGGCATACACACAAGGGTCGGTTTCTGTGCTGTATGACTCTATTACTCTATAAACTGGTATTCCAATCTTCCCTTTACTCCTGTCAACAGAAATGTCCATAATTGCCCGAAGGGCACTTTGAAGGGATGGTGGCAAAAAATAAGTTGTTATTTAATTTTGCCTCCCCCGAGCTCTACTTTCGTATCAAACAGAAAATGATACAAACATAGAACATAAGACAGCATCTGATTTTTTTCTTGATTTTTTTTAAGCACACTGCCCAGTCAAAAAGAAATATCATCTGCCTGGACTGTCATGTGCCTGAAAAATGGAAATAGATGCATTCTGTCAAATAGACATGTACAGATAACATCCTTCCCTGTTGTTCTGCAGTAATGGGAGGGACTCTATGTCAAGGACAAGTTCTTTTTTTACTTATAGATGGCACTTCAATGAATGAGCTAAAATTGTGGTTAGCAAGTAGTTTGCTGTTCGAAAATTATTATGGTGTCAAAGATTGCAGGCTGAATCAAATCAATGCTTCCCTCGATAAATCATAAAATGCAAGGCTTGGCTTTCTGATGAATTAGAGTCAAAAAGTGTGGTGCTGGAGAAATGCAGCAGGTCAGGCAGCATCCAAGGAACAAGAGAGTCGACATTGCGGGCATAAGCACTTTTTGACTTTGATCTCCAGAATCTGCACTCCTCACTTTCTCCTTTCTGATGAATTAACTTAGTTTCTCTTCCTTAAAAAAATGCAGTTGTTTTGTGCCCTCATTTCCCTTATCCTCAAAAACAGAAGGCTATGCAATTATACAAAGGCCAATCAAAATAGTAAAGAAAATAAAAGGTTAGCACTGTACATGCCTGTTCTCCTTTTGCGGTCTGCTTAATTGTCACTTCATCATTTGATCCTACTGTGTATACAAGTACTTGTCCTGTATGTTGGAAACGTGGTGCTCCAGCAACATAGAGCACAGAGTATTTTGTAATCAAGGATGTCACTGAGTAACCTGGAAAGAAAAATACATATATCAGACCAAATATGACTGCAAAAGTTATAGCTGGTTGCTAAAGTATAAATAATAAACCAAATATATAAAATATATATGATATAAATATGCTTTAAATTCTTAAATTGTATTTTAAATGCCTAATTTAAAAGTATGTATTTAATAGATGAGAGTATCAGAATATTTTTGGCTTATTAGGCTTGCTCCCTTTGCCTCTGAGCCTTGGTGCTCGTTAGCGTGAGTGTATCTGAAGCCTGTTTAATCTGCTCTCATCAAAATCCACTGATAATTGTGTATCAGTTTTGTCAGGGCCTTGCACATGGAAGAGGACATTGATTTACAGTCGATACAGCCTAGCTAACAGTCACATTAAAGCATATTTTGTCCAAATAAAAACCTTTAAGAAGAGAAGAACACTGGGCTTCTGTCATAGCGTCATAGAGTCATAGAAATGTACAACATGGAAACAGATGTTTTGGTCCAGCTTGTCCATGCTGACCAGACATTCTAAATTAATCTATTCCCATTTGCTAGCATTTGGCCCATATTCCTCTAAACCCTTCCTATTCATACACCCATGCAAATGTCTTTTAAATGGTGTAATTATAGCAACTATATCACCCTCTGTGTGAAAAAGTTGCCCCTTAGGTCTTTCCCCGCTCACTGCAAACATATGCCCTCTAGTTCTGGACTCACCCTAGGGAAAGGACCTTGTCTATTTACCCTATCATTGCCCCTCCTGATTATATAAACCTCTGCAAGGTTGCTCCTCAGCCTCCGACACTCCATATGAAAACAGCCCTAGCCTCTTCAGCCTCTCCCTATAGCCCAAACCCTCCAATCCCGGCAACATCCTTGCAAATCTTTTCTGAACCCTTTCAGGTTTCACAGCATCCTTGCTATAGCAGGGAGACCAGAATTGCAAAGAGTATTCCAAAAGTAGCTAACCAATGTCCTAGAAAGCCCCAACATGACCTCCCAATTTCAATACTCAATGCACTGTCCAATAAAGACTACCATACTAAATGCCTTCTTTACTATCCTGTCTACCCCCGTGACTCTACTTTCAAGGAACTACGAACCTGCACTGGGGAGTCTCTTTGTTCAGCGATACTCCCCAGGACCTTACCATTAAGTCATAGTCATAGAGATGTATAGCAGGGAAACAGACCCTCAGTCCAGCTCGTCCATGCCGACCAGATATCCTAACCTAATCTAGTCCCATTTGCTAGCACTTGGCCCATATCCCTCTAAACCCTTCCTATTCATATACCCATCCAGATGCCTTTTAAATGTTGCAATTGTACCAGCCTTCATCACTTCCTCTGGCAGTTCATCCCATACATGCACCACACTCTGTGCGAAAAAGTTGCCCCTTAGGTCCCTTTTATATCTTACCCCTCTCACCTTAAACCTATGCCCTCCAGTTCTGGACTCCCCCACCCCAATGACTTTGTCTATTTATTCTATCCATGATAAGTCTTGCCCTGGTTTGCCTTACCAAAATGCAGGACATCACATTTATTTGAACTGAATGTGGTCTCTGTAGGAAAAAGGGCACTTCTCCTCTAAGGCCTTTACTTTCTGCTATTTGTGGTTCATGTATGTTTACAGCAATAAATTAATGCCTCCTCTGAGTGTTTTCTGGAAATCCAACAAAAGAAATATCCTCTATTGAGCTGGGGTCAGGTGATTGAGTGGTGAAATGGGTGGGGGAGGGGCAGGGTGGTTGTCTCCTGTCTTTCTCGTTACTCTGACAATACAACGACTCCGGCACCTACTTTTGAAGTAACCCTAGAAATCTGTGGGTGAGATAAAGGCTGGAATAATGGCTATCTGCCCCTTGGTGGGACCTCTACAACCAGGATAGTCTTCACCTGAACCAGAGGGGTACCAAAACCCTGGGTGGGAAATTTGCTAATGCCCTGCAGGGGTGGGGGGGGGGAGGGAAGGGTTTAAATTAATGCTGCAGTGGGGTGGGAACCTGAATTGTAGTTCCAGTGTACCGGGGGTTGAAGGTAGTGAGGTCAGGGATAGGTTTACAAGGTCACGAGAGGGCACTGGCAATCAGGTGTTGGTTTGAAGTGTGTCTACTTCAATGCCAGGAGCATCCGGAATAAGGTGGGTGAACTTGCAGCATGGGTTGGTACCTTGGATTTCGATGTTGTGGCCATTTCAGAGACATGGGTAGAGGAGAGACAGGAACGGTTGTTGCAGGTTCCAGGATTTAGACGTTTCATTAAGAACAGAGAAGATGGTAAAAGGTAGGGGCATTGTTAATCAAGGGTAGTATTACAGCAGCCGAGATGACATTTGAGGATTCATCCACTGAATTAGTTTGGGCTGAGGTTAGAAACATGAAAGGAGAGGTCACCCTGTTAGGGGTTTTCTATCGGCCTCCAAATGTTTCCAGGAATGTAGAGGAAAGAATAGCAAAGATGATTTTCAATAGGAGCTAAAGTGACAGGGTAGTTGCTATTAAATTAGATTCCCTACAGTGTGGAAACAGGCCCTTTGGCCCAACAAGTCCACATGGATCCTCTGAAGAGTAACCCCACAGACCCATTCTCCTACCCTATAGTTACCCCTGACTAATGCACCTAACAGTACAGGCAATTTAGCATGGCTAATTCACCTAACTGCACAACTTTGGACTGTGGGAGGAAACCAGAGCACCTGGAGGAAATCCACGCAGACACGGGGAGAACGTGCAAACTCCACACAGACAGTTGCCTGAGGCTGGAATTGAACCAGGGTCCCTAGTGCTGAGAGGCAGCAGTGCTAACCACTGAGCCACCATGCCGCCGTTATGAGGTCTTTATCTTACCCAACATTGACTACCCAAGTTAGAAAGATCAGTTTTTGTTCAATTTGTGCAGGAGGGTTTTCTGACACAGTATGTAGACAGGCCAATAAGAGGCCGTGCCATATTGGATTTAATACTGGGGAATGAACCTGGCCATGTGTTAAATTTGGAGGTAGGTGAGCACTTTGACGATAGTGACCACAATTCAGTTATGTTTACAATAGCAATGGGCAGGGATAGGTATATACTGCAGGGAAAGAGTGATAACTGGGGGCAAGGCAATTACGATGTAATTAGGCAAGATTTAGGATGCATAGGATGGGGAAGGCAACTGCAGGGGATGGGCACACTTGAAATGTGGAGCTTATTCAAGGAACAGCTATTGCAGGTCCTTGATAAGTATATACCTATCAGGCAGGGAGGTAGTTGTCAAGTGAGGGAGCCAGGATTTACTAAAGAAGTTGAAGCTCTTGTCAAGAGGAAGAAGGAGGCTTATGTGAGGATGAGGCATGAAGGCTCAGTTAGGGGGCTTGAGAGTTATAAGTTAGTCAGAAAAGATCGAAAGAGAGGGCTAAGAAGAGTGAGGAGGGGACATGAGAAGTTGTTGGTGGATAGGATCAAGGAAAACCCTAAGGCCTTCTGTATGTATATTAAGTTTAAAAGAATGACAAGAGTAAGATTAGGGCCAATCGGAGATAGTAATTTAAAGTTGGTGTGCAATCTGTGGATATAGGGGAAGCGTTTAATGAATACTTTTCATCAGTATTCACATTGGAAAAGGGAAGTGTTAGTGAGAAAATGGAGGAACAGGCTGTTATATTAGATGGGATTGTGGTTGACAACGAGGAGGTGCTAGCAATTTTGGAAGATCTAAAAATAGATAAGACCCCTGGGCTGGATGGGATTTATCCTCGGATTCTCTGGGAAGCCAGGAAGGTGATTGCCAGGGCTTCGGTCTTTACATCATCATTGCCGACAGGAGTAGTGGCAGAAGACTGGAGGATCGCAAATGTTGTTCCCTTGTTTAAGAAGGGGAGTCGGGACAGCTCTGGTAATTATAGGCCAGTGAGCCTTACTTTGGTTGTGGGTAAGGTGTTGGAAAAGGTTATAAGAGATAGGGTTTATAATCATCTGGAAAGGAATAATTTGATTAGAGATAGTCAACACGTGAAGGGTAGGTCGTGCCTAACTAACCTTATTGAGTTCTTTGGAAAAGGTGACAAAACAGGTGGATGAAGGTAAAGCGGTTGATGTGGTGTACATGGACTTCAGTAAGGCATTTGATAAGGTTCCACATGGTAGGGTATTGCACAAAATACGGAGCTTCGGGATTGAAAGTGATTTAGTGGTTTGGATCAGAAATTGGCTAGCTGAAAGAAGACAGAGGGCAATGGTTGATGGGAAATGTTCATCCTGGAGCTCATTTACCAGTGGTGTGCCGCAAGGATCTGTTTTGGGGCCAATGCTGTTTGTCATTTTTATAAATGATCAGGACATGGGCGTAGAAGGATGGGTTAGTAAATTTGCAAATGACTCTAAGGTAGGCAGAGTTGTGGATAGTGCCGAAGGATATTGTGGGTTACAGGGAGACATAGATAAGATGCAGAGCTGGGCTGAGATTGGCAAATGGAGTTTAATGCGGAAAAGTGTGAGGTAGTTCACTTCAGAATAAATAACAGGAATGCAGAATACTGGGCTAATGGTAAAATTCTTGGCAGTGTAGATGAAAAAAGAGATCTTGGTGTCCTGGTGCATAAATCCCTGGAAGTTGCCACCCAGGTTGATGTTAAGAGGGCTTATGGGTATTGGCGTTTATTGGTCAGGAAATTAAGTTTTGGAGCCATGAGGTCATGCTTCAGCTGTTCAAGATACTGGTAAGGCCGCACTGGAAGTATTGCATTCAGTTCTGGTCACTGCATTACAGGAAGGATGTGGAAGCTTTGGAAAGAGTTCAGAGGAGATTTACTAGGATGTTGCCTGGAATGGAGGGAAGGTCTTATGAGGGAACTGAGGCTGTTTTCATTGGAGAGAAGAAGATTGAGAGGTAACTTAATCGAGACATATAAGATAATCAGACGGTTAGATAGGGTGGACAGTGAGAGCCTTTTTCCTCAGATAGTGAAGGCTAACACAAGGGGACATAGCTTTAAATTTAGAGGTGATAGATTTAGGACAGATATCAGGGGTATTTTCTTTACTCAGACAGTAGTAGGGGCGTGGAATGGCCTGCCTGCAACAGTAGTAGACTCGCTGATGTTAAGGCCATTTAATTGGGCATTGGACATACATATGAATAATAATGGAACGATGTAGGTTAGATGGGCATCAGATTATTTTCACAGGTCAGTGCAACAATGAGGCCCGAAGGGCCTGTACTGCGCTGTAACATTTTATGTTCGATGAACAAACCATTCCTCAGATAATATGGAGGAACAATTGCCTCATTTCTGAAGAAGAAGTTAGGATTCAAGTAATGACTGAATTGAATAAATTATGGATCAGAGTAATTCCAGATCAAACCAGTGACAGGTTTTGGGAAAGAAGTTTGGGAATTATGTTTTCCTTCCTTTTTTTTAATTCTGGGAAATATCAAGATTGAGCTTAACAAAGAAACATGAAAGTAGGAATTTTGTGTCACTGAATCCGCAAGTGTACACTTGCAGCCCACCTTGATATTTAATTTCATCTTATTTATAAATGTCAGTGCTACTAGGGCTGCCTTGACTTGATGGCAACTTTTCTCAACATCTATAATGCTATAAAATTTGCACATGCCTCCTTGTTTACCCTAAATTTGAATCAGTCAGTCAGAATGAACACAGACCTTTGATGTTAAAGTGAGTGGGATAAAATTAAAGCTTACCTAAGTATGAACTGTCATTTCTATCTTGCAGAATATCTTGAAAAACTTTCTTTTCAAATATAGTAATTTTGTCAGATGATTTATGGACTGTTGTGCCTGCCCAGTCATAAGCTCCTACAGCTCCCAACATCAGCACATCCTGAAAAAAATAGATGCTTGTTTTGACTAAAGTGCAACATTAAGAAATTACTCATTGCTCTGGACACTTAATGGTATGGAGCTATCCTTATATGTCAAATACCATTTGACTTCCGTAAATACTCAAATTCCTGGCCGGATAACGAAGGTCCGGAATCTGTGATCCACTCTTCCAGGAGTCTGTGTATTGCAAAGAATGCACTCAGTTTTTCTGTCGTTGTCCCTGTGTTTGACAAATGTACTCTATGCACATCCAGCACCCCCACTTTGAGTGACTAACAACACTGAGCCCATGAAAGGACCTGCACAGTCAACGTGTGAGTCCAGGGTTACCTGGCCATTCACACAAATGGTGGGGGGGGAGCTGCTGGTGGTAATTTCTGTCCTTGTTAGCACTCTGGGCACTGCCTCGCCAATGTGGCTATCTGCATCCAATCCTGGCCACTAAATGAAATTTTTCACCAACATCCTCATTTTGGAGACTCTTGGATGACCCTGGTGGAGTTCAGCCAGTATTTGGTGGTGACCTTTGCTCAGGACAATCACCCTTGCTCCCCATAATACTATGCCGTCCCCTCCTGTGATCTGGTCTCTCCAGATTGAAAAAGGTTTTAATTCTGGTTGTGACGTCCCTTTGGTTTCCCCCATCACCACCAGCTGTTTCAGTTTTGGCAGGACCAGATCTTTCTGTGTCCAAAGTCTGATATTATCAGCTGTGATTGGAGAAGTGTGTCTAGAAAATATGTAACTATTACAGACTCTTCCAGTGGCAGTACCACTGCTGGTGTACCTACCAGCTGAAGGTGGCTGAATGGATCTGCATTTGCTACTTGGCCTCCCAGACAGTGTTCCAACGTGTAATTATTTGCACTTAATATTAGAGCCCACCGTTGAATTTGGCCTGAAGCTATGGACAGCACTGCCTTGTCCTCTTTAAGTAGGCCTAGCAGGGGTTTGTTATCTGTTATTCTTATACATTTATGACCTGTAATGGTACTGGTGGAACTTCCTGACTCCAAATATGACCACCAAACCTTCCTTCTCTATCTACCATACTGCATTGGCCAAAATCCGGGTTGCATATGCATATCATTCCTTTCCATTGGGCCACCTATGAGCTAACACCAGCCCGATGCAGGGAGGCATTTCATATCAGTACCAGATCTTGCTTGGGATTATACTGTGCCAACATCTTAGAGAATGAGAGCTGTTTCTTCACTTTCCTGAAAGCTATGGCTTGGCTCTGTGACCATTTCCGAGGCTGACCCTTTTTTAAGGGTTGATACAAAGGTGCTAGGATGGAGTCCAGGTTACGTATGAACTTTCTGAAATAATTTACCAGCTCAGGGAAAGACCCTCAGCTCTGGTACAAATGTGGAGCTGGGGCATCTTTGATCGCCCTCATTTTATTTTCCAATGGGTGTAACCCTATCTGGTCAACTCTGCAGTCAAAATAGGTCACTTGGGGTGCCTGGAACACACATTTTTCCCTACTGAGGCATTTGCCCACCTGGGAGAAACATCTAACAACTTTGTCCAGGTTCTCTAGGTGCTCCTTATTGGTCTTCCCTCTTATTGGCACATCAAAATAAATGGTGATTTGGAGTAGACCTTGTAAAATGTTCTCCATCATCTGCTGAAATATTGCACAGGCTGATGATACCCCAAATGTCAGACACGTATAATATGGGCATTCATTGTAGCATACTTCTGTGAATCCTCAAGTAATTGCAACTGCAAGTATACATGGCTCATGAAGGACAGCTTCATGAAGGACAGATCCCCTGCCAGCTTTGCAAATAAATCCATTATCCAAGGGGTTGGGCATTTATCTGGCTGCAAAAAAGCAGTTTACCATTTTGTTAAAATCCCCACAAAGGCGAACCGACCCCTGGACTTCACAATGAATATGACCGGTGTTGCCCATTCCACAAACTGGACTGGTCTGATGATTCCTTCGCTTCCCCGCCTTCTGATTTCTGCCCCTACTTTTGCCCAGGAGGCAAATGGCATTGAGCAGGCCTTATAGAATCATGGAATTGCTTCCTGGTCAACGTACAAGCTGGCCTTGGCCCCTTTGATAGTTCCTCAACCTTCCTGAAAGACTTCTGGGTTTAATTAGGGCTTCACTCAGGCACCATTTTCTAATCGAAAAATATTGAGTCAATCTAGGTTAATCCTTTTCAACCACTCAAGATTGATGTGGCTTGATGTTGAGGCCTCACAGGCGAGTGTCCTCTCATCAACTTACTGTTTATGGACAAAGTATGACCTGTGGCTGAGCACTGTGAGAGCCCAATTATCTTAAATACGGTGAAAGTATGGAGGAAAATGCGGCAGGGTGAGGTCAATTTGCTTAAGACTTTGCTGTTAACCCCATTAGTGGGAGTGCCAGGATTTAGACCGGGGTCAATTGACTCCAGCTTTCGAGCATGGGAGGGTAAAGGAATCTCCTGTTTGGGAGACATATTTGAGGGAGAGGTCTTGATGTCTTTCAACCAATGAAGTCAGAAATATCGGATTCCTAATAGGGATATTTTACGATACTTCCAAGTTAGGGATTATATAGAGATAAAGACCATGCTCTTGGCTCAGCCGTACAAGTTGGATATAGAGAGAAGAGTGCTCTGATGTGGGAGCGCTCTCTCGGTTAGTACCATATACCATCTGCAGAGGGGGAGTGCTTTGGAGATATGGAGAGACTCCATAGGATCTGGAATCAGGGATTGGGGATGAAATCTCATCGGAAACATGGGAGGACATGTAAGGGAATGTAAAGAAAATTTCAATATGTAATAAAGCACAAGCGATGCAATTGAAGATCCTTCACAGGGCCTATATGGCACCAGAGAGGTTAGCAAAGTCTAAGAAAGGATCTTCTCTGAAATGTCCCAAATATATAATCAGCATAGGCACCCTCACACATTGCTTTTGATCCTGCTACAAGATTCGTGGATACTGGGGTGCCATAGTAAGTGAGCTGGAGAAGATCCCGGGAATTGAAGATAAGGTGGATCTGTTATCCTTTCTTTTAGGATTAATGAATTTGCCCTTTCTGGGTAAGCACGGGATGAGGTTATTTAACATTCTTACACATTATATGAGGAATAACATTTTAATGAACTGCTTATCAGAAAAACCTCCAGGTTTTGAGGGGTGGCACAGACTGGTGCTGGAACACGTTCCCCAAGATTATGTGACGAGTGGTGCACCATGGAAAGGGCAATTTTATAAGACATGGCGGCCATTTTTAAGTTACATAGACAGGGGCCTATTGGCAGGACTGATTAGGGCCTTTGAATAGCCGTGAGGACTGTAATATGATGGTCTGGGGACCCCGGGGGGAGGAGGCCTAGTAAAAGTGGGTATAATAACTGTGGACAGGAGCTTCAGTGGAGGTGCGGCAAGTGGAGTAAAGTAGTGTAATGTTATGTAATTTACTTTTATTGGATTGTAATTTAATTTAATACTATTTCATTTAATTTGAGTTTATTTTAACTTGGGTTAAGTTAAATAAATATGAGATGTTTGTATCCCTAAGAGTAGTAGGTGGTTTATTGTTCACATTACTGTAATATAATAATGTGGTATTATTTCTACTTTTCTGTATTTTTGTACTTTTATAACTTTTTGGTTTGTTTTGTAAAAGAGTAAAATGTTTTCAATAAACATATATATAAATATATAAACTTTCTCAACCAATTCTGTCCCATTAAGCTTGAGCCCGAGCCTTTTACTGCAATTAGTGATAACTTAACCAGCCACTTCTCGTAAGAGACTGGAACCGAACTTGTACCTTTAATCCATAAAAATTCCCCGGTATAGGTTCTCAGTCTTGCTGATGTCTTGTGCAAACTTAAGGCTTGGAGTCCAGAGTGAATTTTGTGAAAGATTGGTTCTGCGATTACTGAAACGGCCGTGTCGGCTTCAATCACCATTAGAACTGGGTGACTGTTTAACCATACGTTTATTTTGATTGGTTCTGATTTGGATGTTGCTAAGCAATTTAACTGTTCCAAACCAGATGTAGGATGTGCACTTTCTTATGTACTAGCCCAAGGCTTCTCCTACTCAGTTTAGGTCCAATGGGACTGTTTTCCTGTTTTGAGCTCACATATCAGCAGCAACTACAATGGCTTTGTGGCTCAGATTCTGAAGAAAATTTTAACCATTTGGCCAAGTCTTGGTTTTGTTTTGGGGTTTAGCAGTGGGCTGACCTACAGTCCCTCTGTTCAAGATATGCCCTGAGTGAGGCTGTGCAATTGCTTCCACTCAAGTGGTGTTTCCCAAACTCAGTCGGACAGGTGAGTGTGTCCACATCCATTGGAATATACTGCAACTCATATGCTCTACTTGCCACAGTTTCCAATGGTAAAGTCGGTTGTAGTGCCTGCATGAAATCCAGTTGGGCTTCAGCAAGTAGGTGAATGTGAGGAATACAGATGCTGGAGATCAGAGCCAAAACAAATGGCGCAGGAAAAGTACAGCCGGTCAGGCAGCATCCAAGGAACAGGAGAGTCGACGTTTCGGGCAAAAGACTTTCATTAGGAATTTGGTGGGGCGGAGGGGTGGGGCGGTACAATGGGGCTGACAGCCAAATAGGATGAGGGTGGGCCATGGTTGTATCATTAACTCCACATACCAAAGTCTCTCAGCATCTCATTAAGGGTTAAATCAAAGTCACACGTTTCTGCCAGTCCTAATCTTGTCAAAAATCCTGATATGACTTCCTGTTTCTTGAATTGCTGAGTAAAACCAATAACATTTCAGAATTAGATGAAATTGGAGTCGTAATATTCTTTAACTAGATCCATCAACTCTGGAAAGGTTTTAGTATCTGGTACCTCAGGGAAACTTAGGCTCCTAATAACTGATAAGGCTGCAGGTCAACAAGTTGTTACGAGAATTACTCATTGCTTTTCATCTGCCCCAATGTCATTTGCCTGGAAAAAAATTATTTCCACACACTGGTCCACACATTTTCGGCAGCAGAATCAAATAAGTCAAGCTTTCCAAACAATGTCATGATGCTAGCAATGCTTACTCCAACTTAAAGGTGACTGTTGCGAATGTGTTTTTTCAGGTCATGCTTTACTTTTATCACCACTGGAATAACTCCACAGAGGCCAGTATCACCCTTCATTTACATGTAGGAAGTCCTTGACATTGATCCAGTTCCATCAGAGTCAGCTTTCAGAATGAATAGAGCCTACAACATGCTTGTTTATATCTGTCAGCCAGAGTTCTCTGATTGGACCAGATTAACAGCCCCAATAAGGGAACTCATATTCTCTGAGGTAAATTCCCTGGCTGAATTTATTTCAGTCACTACGTATGCTGTTGAAGCTTTTAGTCTTGCATTCATCAGAATAGAATCAGAAGAACAACAAATTATATTGCTTGAGAAGAGGGTGCAGATGGTCAGCAAGTGGACTCCATTAGCCTTCCTAATAGCTTGCTGTACCTGCATGTTAGCGTTCAGTGACTCATTGACAAGGGCACCCTTTGGACATCTGCATTTTCAAACTCTCACAATTTCAGAAGTACACCTGATTGGAAGTGGCATTGTCATGAAGTATCCAGCAGGGAACAGTTAACTGCCAAGCTTTTGCTTAAATTCATACCTGGCAAGATAACTCAGATTGGGAGAGACATTAACACGGGAAGTACATCGGGGTCTCTGGAAAAAAAAGCTAGCAATACCTTGACTAAAGTTGACCTCTCTGGACTGGTAAGGCCTGTCCCAATCAGAGTCTACTTGCCAACCAATAAATTTCATCTTCTCATGCATTGTTCCCTTTAAAATTTGATCATTTTGTGATTTCAGTCTTCATGCGTATAATACATGCATCTATTTTCAGCAAAACGTCCTCAATTAGTTGTTGACCTTGATAATAGAGACTGAAAAATCACCCCAAAACCATGAATACCTGGCTGGGTACAAAGTGTGCACTGAATCCAACTTGTGCCATTTCCAGTAGGAAGTTATCTTCATTTTTATTGCTTGTCCCTAGAAGAATGAGATCATGAAAATATACAATTACACAACCATAAGTTGCCTTATCCTTACCCTACATTCTGTTATTTTCATACTTTTGAGTAATTTTGATCAATCAGCTTGATTTCCTGGCTCTTGAAATAATATTGGCACCACAATATAGTCTTGGATCATTTACTCAATATGTCTGGATGAAGATTATACAAGTTAATCATAGAATCCCTACAGTGTGGAAGGAGGCTATTGGACCCATCAAGTCCACACCAGCCTCCAGAGAGCATCCCATCCAGACTTAGCCCCTACCACATCCCATCTTTTACCAAGGTAAATCTAAACATCCAGGGCACTATGGGGTAATGTAGTATTGTTAATTCACCTAACCTGTACATCTTTGGACTGTGAGAGGAAACTGGCACAGACAGTCACCTGAGGCTGGGGTTGAACCTGGGTCCCTGGTGCCATGAGGAAGCAGTGCTAATCGCTGAGCCACCATGCCAACCTAAATGCTCCAGCTCCACCTTTTGCACTGATGTGCTGAGCACCCCCATCTTTGAGTATGTTGAGACTTCATCTTGTATTAGTTGTTTAATTATTCTCCACATTTATGACTGAATGGGCTGTAGATCCATGACTATTGCATAGTGTTTCTATTGTTTGGCATTCTGTTGTTAGTCCTGAACTGTAACTTCACCAAGTTGATACCTCACTTCTATGAATGCCTGATAAAGCTCTTAGTATTCTCTCCTGCACTGTTCATTAAATGATGGCTTGGTGTTAATGGTAAACTGACAGTTGTGCTGAGATGTGAGGTTACAGCTTATGGTTAAGTACAATTCTGTTGATGACCCATGAGGCTCATGTCGCTCCAAACTAAAAGCTATGACTTGTTCGGTCAGAAGCAGTGGTACTGAACCACTCTTGGTGATTGAAGTCCCCCCCAACTGTTGTACATTCTGTGCCCTTGACACCCTTAATGCTTTCTCCAGGTGGTATTTATCATGGAGAAAATCTGGTTCATGAGCTGAGGAGGGGTGGGGGGTGGGGGGAGTAGATGGTAATAATCAGCGAACGGTTTCTTTGCTCATGTTTCACCAATACTATGAGAATTTAGGGGGTCTGGAGTCAATGTTGAGACCTCCCAGTAAACCCTTACTAATTGCATATCACTGTGCCACTACCTGTTGTGAGTCTGCCTTGCTATTGGGACAGGTCTGGGATCTAGTCATACTCATGGAACCATATTTTACAGCCAATCTCAAACTGTTGCTTGATAAATAAGTCTTCCATAGGAACATAGAAATAAGAGTAGGCCATTCAGTCTGTCAAATCTGCTGCAGTAATAATACCATTATGACTGGTTCCACTCCCACTATTCCCATAACCCTTTATGTCATTGATAGTCAAAAAATTATCCACCATCACTTTAGGAATGCTCAAAAGCTGAGCCTCCACCACCTCCCTGGAGGAGAGGGTTCCAAAGATTCACCACCCTCTGACTCCTCATCTCAATTTTAAAAATTGCGATGCCAGTTCTAGACTCCCCAACCATATAATCATAGAATCATAGAATCCCTACAGTGTGGAAGCAGGCCATTTGGTTCATCAGGCCCTCACCAAACCTCTAAAGAGCATCCCACTGACCCCACCTCTACCCTATCCCTGTAACCCTGCATTTCCCATGCCTAATCCACTCAGCCTGGGCACTATGGGCAATTCAGCATGGCCAATCCACCTAATGTGCACGTCTTTGGACCAAGATGCAGTTACCCTGTCCGGTCCTTTAAAAATTCTGTAAGTTTCAATGAGATCAGCTCTTGTTCTTTGAAACTCTAGAGAATGTGAAGCAGTTATAGAGTCATAGAAACAGAGTCATAGGGCCTTACAGTCTGGAAACAGACTTTAATCCTATTTGCCTGCATTTGGCCCATTGGTCCATATCCCTTGAAACCTTTCCTATTCATGTACTTATTCAGATGTCTTTTAAATTTCGTAACTGTACCTGCATCTGCCACTTCCTCTGGCAGTTCATTCTACTTTGAGTAAGAAAATTGCCCCTCACATCCTTTATAAAACTTCCTCCTGTCACCTTAAAATATGCCGCCTATTTTAGCTCCCCACTCTAGGGATAAGAACCTTGATATTCATCTCATCTAAACCCGGCATGATTTTATAAACCTCTATAGCGTCACCCCTCAACTTCCTATGCTCCTGTGAAAGAAGTCCCAGTCTATCCAGCCTGCTTTTATAACTCAAATCATCCATTCCTGGCAACATCACTATTCTGAGCCCTGTCCAATTTAACAATATGCTTCTTCTAGCAGGTTGATCAGAACTGCACTCAGTACTCCAAAAGTGGCCTCACCAATGTCCTGTAAAACTGCAACATGATATCCCAATCAGTATGACCAATCAATCTGACTGGACAGCTCTATGAACCTGAAAACAAGTCTGGTGCGCCTTCATTGCACTCTGTCTCTGGCAAACCAAGCTCTGATTTGAAACCAATATCGCTACTCCTGTACTCAAATCCTCCCACAATAAAGGTCAGTTTTCCATTAGCCTTCCTAAAGGGCTGCACGGTGGCTCAGTAGTTGGCACTGCTGCCTCACAGCACCAAGGACCTGGGTTCAATTCCCGCCCCGGGCAGTTGTCTGTGTGGAGTTTGCACATTCTCCCCGTGTCTACGTGGGTTTCCTCTGGGTGCTCCGGTTTCCTCCCACAGTCCAACAGATGTGCAGGTTAGGTGAATTGGTCATGCTAAATTGCCCCTAGTGTAGGGGAATGGGTCTGGGTGGGTTGCTCTTCTGAGGGTCGGTGTGGACTTGTTAGGCCGAAGGGCCTGTTTCCACACTGTAGGTAATCTAGTCTAAAAGTATACTGCAACTCCAGTGATCAATTAACAAGGTGACCAAAGTCCCTCTGCACATCTACACTTTCCAACCCCACATCATTTAAAAGATATTTGGATAGATATATGAATAGGAAAGATTTAGAGGCATATGAGCCAAACACAGGCAAAGGGGATTAGTTTAGTTTGGGAAACCTGGTCGGTGTGGACAAGTTGGACTAAAGGTTCTATTTCCGTGTTGTTTGACTCTACGACTCTATATATACGCTGCACCAACTTCTTCTGACCAAAGTGGATAATGTCACAGTTTTTTACATTATATTCCATCTGCCATGTCCTGGAACATGCATGAAGGCAGTCCAAATCTTCCTGAAAACATCTTCTACACAGTATGTGCTAGTATCATCTCCACATTTGGAAATATGATATTTTGCTTTCATGCCTGAATCATTGATATGTATTGTGAAAAACGTCTCTTGCTTCTTTCCTAAATAGTGGAGTGACATTTTCAAGTTTTCAATCTGCAGGACTCATTCCAGAGTGTGTGGAATTTTGGAAGATGATTATTAATGCATTGATTATTTCTCACCAGCTGTTTTAACACTCTGGGATATAGACCATCAATTTACAGCCCTATAAATTTCTCAAGTATAATCTCTTACTAATACTAATTCCTATTAATTCCTCCTTTTTCCTAGTCACGTGGATTCCCTAATTCTAGAAGATTTCGTGTATCTCCTTCAACTTTGGCACAAACCCCAAGTAACCAAATAATCTTACAATCTCTTCTATTCTAATGACAATAGCCCCAACTTTGCAAGTTTTTTTTCTAATTCCTGACAGCGGTAGTGAGGAAGTGTCATATGAAAACTATATGTTGAGTACTGACTATTTTGTCAAAATTCTTTCTATGGTTCAAAACTGCACACAGCATCATTGTAGCAGTCCTTCAAATGAGTTAACAGTTTGAAAATTAAGACCAATAGAGCAACATAAAAATAAAACAGAATACTTTGAAGAAAACAGAAATAAAGATTTACCTTCAATACCAATGATACGTTCTTTGAGAGTACTAGCTATTTCTATTAAAGCAGCTTCCGAGGATACATTAAAAAAATGCTTCTCTTTTGGATCACTTGCAATGGACTTGATTTCCTTGATTAAGTTTTCTGGGTTTATTTGTTCTCTGTTGTAATATCCAAGAACCTATAGAAGTTATAAAAATGGTTAATTCCATTACTTGAAAGTGAAATAAACAATTTTATTAACTGCTCCAATTTCAGATAGGTTTTGAAGTCAGGAACTAATTGGTCCTGGCAGAACACAAACTAAGCATGGCAAGTATGTCTGAGCAATTTGTTCCATTTGTTAGCACTGACAATGACTCGTTCCATCAATAAATGAAAACAATTACGGTCGGCATGAACTGGTTGGACTGAAAGGTCTGTTTCTGTGCTATGTGACTCTATAACATATAGCAGAAACAAAAACAGAAATTGCTGGAGAAACTGGCAGTATCTGTGAAGAGATTTCTGTTTTTGTTTCGCTCTCTGAAATCAATTTAGACCGAAAATAGACTAAGAGTATGGGTAATTGGCCAGGTCGAAATTGTCCTACCTTTTGTGAACAGGACAATTTTCCACATTGCTGGATAGATCTCAGTGTTGTAGCTATACTGCAACAATTTGGATAGGGACAGGGCAAATCTACATCAAGGCTATGTTGACAAAGTCTCCCTTAACTTGCAGGATGGTGTCTTTCTTTTTAAGGATGACAATGCCATCCATTAACACTGGAAGAAACATTTCCAACAACACTGTAAACATGGCAGCTGATTTCCCCAGTGTCTCTGGCTGAATGCATAGGTGAACCATCAACAGTGGAAGAGCAGCAAAAAGCAATCAAATAAGTGAAAAAACAAATAGCTTGCAGCCTGATGGTCTTCCAGTTGACAATGGAGGAGTGAATCTCACATCAAGACTCTTGCACTGACCTTACAGATTTAGGAGGAAAAGGAATTTTCTCTTGCTTTAAAGATTATAACAATGAGGCTATCTTCAACAAGTGAGCTCAATGAAGCTATGAAAGCTATTGAGGAATTTCTCTCTGGTCTAAAGCAGAGAAAATCCTGATATGAAATGTTCTGAATTGCTTACATCTATGTGAGATTTTGCACAAGTTTGTGAGCACAGAATCAGTACACTTGCATACATCCAATGCAAGTGGACAGGCTTGGATGGAGCAACTTGAAGAATAAGAACTGGATCCACCATCTTTTGGAGGGAGTTTGAAGCAGCCACAGAGTATTCCTATGCCCAACCCATTCCAGGCCCTGCTGCATTATGCCATCCAGCTACCCTGCAGAGTCTGATATAAACTCCATAGCCCCTCTGTCCTCTGTCCACAGCCTCTTACACCCCCACGTCAATTTGTACCGTTGACCTGGCCCCATCACAGTTAACACCTGCGCTGACCTAAGCCTCCAGGTGCATCATTATTGCCCTTTATATCTCCTATATCAACTTTTTTGATTTTATTTTCAAGTAGTTAAAAGACAGAAATTGAATTGAATTGAAAGTTTCACATCTCTTTTTGATTATTTACTTGACTACTCCCTTTGACAACACCAGTGAACTTGAGTTTCAAAGTAATTATACACTTCTTACACGCATTCATGAACTCTTTCACAATCCCATAAGGCAGCTTACCGCTTATAAAATATAAGCAACCCCTTCCAAAAAGTACATGACCTCTCACATTGGCATTCCTGGAACATTTCCAAAGGGTACCTTATCTCCTCAAATCTCCTTTTGCAGCTTCAAATCTCTTCCAGCAGATCTAAAGTGTACAATGTATGTTTTTGACATCCCAGAAGTGAAAGTAGGTTCTGACTGAAGGGAGTTGTACATTAACAGGTACAGCTGCCTTTGTGAACTACAGTGGGGTTTTCAAATTAGAACTATTGATCTGCTGCAAAAAGTACTGGGGGCAGCATTCAGGGTGGGTTTTCCAGATCTTTGCCGTTTGTGCTACTTTTGAAAAATGGAGAACCTCTCCATCTTGAGAAAGTTCAAGCCTTTCTGATATGAGGAAATCCTCCCAGAGACAGTGTGGCTTCAAAACTTTCCGATACATTTCCAACATGGATTTAGCTGTGAACAAAGGTTTAGAAAATGCCAGGGAAAAACAGCAGAAACTCTTCAGCACACCTCTCGATCTGGCCAATACATGATGCACAGTATATTACAATGTTTGTTGATTGTGATCCAAAGATTTGAATGTTCAAGAAATTTCATTTCTGGAACTGTTTCAGACTGATAAAGCTGTGACTGTCTGACATGGCGATCTGAAAGGGACATCTTCAGAAATCTAGAGTGGTATCAAGGAAGGTAGTTGGATAGCCCCATATATTTTCAAATCTCCTGACATTAGATATTTGCCTCATCAAAAATCAAATACCTTCTGATGTCAGTATTAAATATCACCTATTTAAAAAACACTCTTTAACCTCATCCCAAAACTAAGCTAACTACCATAAACATACAAGGCCTATAATTTGCAGATGACTGCAGTGATATTGCCAATTTGCACCAGATTTGCAAATCACTCTTCATCTTTCATTTCTGCAAACTAAAAGCTCGGTTATCCTTTAATATTGCTGAAGCTAAACTCACATCAATCCATTAAAATAAAACAAACAAAGGAAGTGTTGGAGCTGATGAAGGGTCACTGGATTTGATATGCTAAATCAGTTTTTTTTTCCACAGATGCTGCCAGACCTGCTGAGTTTCTCCAGCAACATCTGTTTCTTGTTTCATATTTCTGGCATCTGCGGTCCTTTGTTATATCATATCAATCCAGATTTAGCCAGATGTTGAAGGAATATGTTGAGTACTTCCCACACTTAGACAGCCATCTCTCAAAAGGCCATTAATGAAAGGGAGATCCAAAATTGGATCCATTTCCTACTTCTGCCATCTGAAAATGATATCAGCGTGTGTTTGACAACAACACCCTCCACAAACTAACAAAAGTTTGGAACTACAAAACAGCTGTCATCACCTTAGTGCTATACTGCAGTGAGAAATGGATTGTGTATTGGCAGCACATGAGGGCACTAGTAGTATCTCCAGGTGAAATGGGAACATCATTGAGCAAGCCCTGTTGTTCTTCTTGAAAGAAGCTTCACAAGCATTCACGTAAAATTCCTTCAAAAAATACCACGATTGAATGGATAGTCTATCCTGTAGGCTGAAGAATGTCTCCCCGGTCAGGTCTTAGAGTCATAGTCATAGAATCCTACAGTACGGAGACAGGCTCTTTGGCCGAAACCGGTCCATGCTGACTAAAATGTCCATCAACACTAACCCCATTTCCCCGCACTTGGCCCATATGCTTATAATCCTTTCCTATCCATGTGTTTGTCCAAATGTCTTTTAAATGTTGTTAATGTATCTGCATCAACCGATTCCGCTGGCAGCACATTCCATAGGCATACCACTGTCTGTGCAAAAAGGTTGCCGCTCAGGTTCCCTTCTATTTTTTCCCCTCTCACCTTAAACTGATGTCCTCTAGTCCTTGATTACCCAACCATGGGATCAAGGCTGCATTCACCCTATCCATGCCTCTCATGATCTTATACACATCTTTAAGATCCCCCCTCAGCCTCCATGCTCGAAAGAAAAAAATCATAGTTTGTCCAATCTCTCTCCATAACTCAGACCATTAACAAAATCCTTATAAATTTCTTTTGTACTCTTTCCAGTTTAATGACATCCTTCCTATAGCAAGGTGCCCAAAACTAAACACAATAAGTGCGGATCCACCAAAGTCCTCTACAACTGCAACATAACTTCCCAACTTCTATACACAACGCCCTGACTGAAGATGAGTGTGCCAAAGCCTTCTTCACTGCCCTGTCTACCTATGACTTCACTTTCTGAGAACCGTGCACCTGAACCCCAAGGCCCCTCTGTTCCATTACACTCCTTAATTCCCTACCATTCACCATAAAACTCCTACTTTGATCTGATTTTCCAAAATGCAAAACCTCACACTTACCTATATTAAACTCCATTTGCTATTTCTTGGCCCACCTCCCCAGCTGATCAAGGTCCTGCTGCAATTTCTGATAAGTTTTGATACTGTCTATGATACTGCTTATTATCTTAGTGTCATCTGCAAACATACTAATCATGCCTTGTACATTCTCATCCAAATCATTGAGATAGATTACAAATAGCAAAGGGCCCTGCACTGACTCTTATTAATCAACTCTCACTTGGCCAACATTTCAGCAAGGACAAGAAACAGCTTACTACTAATATTTCAAAATGGTGACAACTTGTCGATCAAACTGCATTGTGTCTCAAGTCTAAATACTTTAATGATGAGGCAGAATGCTAGCAGAGAAGGAAAGAGAAGGATGCAATTCTGCACTTTATATCCCGCTATGTTGTAACATCCTGTCACATGTGCCCAAAGATCTTTGTTGAGAGTCAGTCTATTCAGTCACATGAAGACTCAGAGTAGAAATCAATGATGCTAAGTAGAATTGATACTCAAATTGAGGGACAACCAGTGATAACAATGCAACAAAAATTGTATATTCTGTAAATTGTCCTGTCAATGCAAGTATTTTACTGACGTGTCAGCATCCGAAACAGTGACCGTCAGCATCAAACATTGACTACAGCATCTATATTAATGAATATTAATGAACAAACACCAATTATTTTAACTTGGGTGTTAACTACTGAGTTGGTTGGTTGTTCCTCTTCAAACCAATATATGTTTACTAGGTAAAAACAATGACTGCAGATGCTGGAAACCAGATTCTGGATTAGTGGTGCTGGAAGAGCACAGCAGTTCAAGCAGCATCCAAGGAGCAGTAAAATCGACGTTTTGGGCAAAAGCCCTTCATCAGGAACAAAGGCAGAGAGCCTGAAGCGTGGAGAGATAAGCTAGAGGAGGGTGGGGATGGGGAGAAAGTAGCATAGAGTACAATAGCTGAGTGGGGGAGTGGATGGGGTGATAGGTCGGGGGCAGGGGGAGGGTGGAGTGGATAGGTGGAAAAGAAGATAGGCAGGTAGGACAAGTCCGGACAAGTCATGGGGACAGTGCTGAGTTGGAAGTTTGGAACTAGGGTGAGGTGGGGGAAGGGGAAATGAGGAAACTGTTGAAGTCCACATTGATGCCCTGGGGTTGAAATGTTCCAAGGCGGAAGATGAGGCGTTCTTCCTCCAGGCGTCTGGTGGTGAGGGAGCGGCGGTGAAGGAGGCCCAGGACCTCCATGTCCTCGGCAGAGTGGGAGGGGGAGTTGAAATGTTGGGCCACAGGGTGGTGTGGTTGATTGGTGCGGGTGTCTCGGAGATGTTCCCTAAAGCGCTCTGCTAGGAGGCGTCCAGTCTCCCCAATGTAGAGGAGACCGCATTGGGAACAACGGATACAATAAATGATATTAGTGGATGTGCAGGTAAAACTTTGATGGATGTGGAAGGCTCCTTTAGGGCCCTGGATGGAGGTGAGGGAGGAGGTGTGGGCGCAGGTTCCTGCGGTGGTAGGGGAAGGTGCCTGGATGGGAGGGTGGGTTGTAGAGGGGCGTGGACCTGACCAGGTAGTCACGGAGGGAACAGTCTTTGCGGAAGGTGGAAAGGAGTGGGGAGGGAAATATATCCCTGGTGATGGGGTCTTTTTGGAGGTGGCGGAAATGTTGACGGATGATTTGGTTTATGCGAAGGTTGGTAGGGTGGAAGGTGAGCACATAGAACAGTCGATCTTCCGTAATTACACCGGCACCACTCCCCACCTCTTCCGCCGCTATATTGATGACTGCATTGGCGCCACCACGTGCTCCCGCGAGGAGGTTGAGCAATTCATCAACTTCACCAACACATTCCACCCTGACCTTAAATTTACCTGGACCATCTCTGACACCTCCCTCCCCTTCCTGGACCTCTCCATCTCCATCAGTGACGACTGACTTGACACTGACATTTTTTACAAACCCACCGACTCCCACAGCTACCTGGATTACACCTCTTCCCACCCTACCTCTTGCAAAAATGCCATCCTGTATTCCAAATTCCTCTGCCTCTGCGTATCTGCTCCCAGGAGGACCAGTTCCACCACAGAACACACCAGATGGCCTCCTTCTTTAGAGACCGCAATTTCCCTTCCCACGTGGTTAAAGATGCCCTCCAACGCATCTCGTCTACATCCCGCACCTCTGCCGTCAGACCCCACCCCTCCAACCATAACAAGGACAGAACGCCCCTGGTGCTCACCTTCCACCCTACCAACTTTCACATAAACCAAATCATTCACCGACATTTCCACCACCTCCAAAAAGATCCCACCACCAGGGATATATTTCCCTCCCCACCCCTTTCCGCCTTCCGCAAAGACCGTTCCCTCCGTGACTACCTGGTCAGGTCCACGCCCCATCCTCCCATCCTGGCACCTTCCCTTGCCACCGTAGGAACTGCAAAACCTGCGCCCACACCTCCTCCCTCACCTCCATCCAAGACCCTAAAGGAGCCTTCCACATCCATCAAAGTTTTACCTGCACATCCACTAATATCATTTATTGTATCCGTTGCTCCCAATGCGGTCTCCTCTACATTGGGGAGACTGGACGCCTCCTAGCAGAGCGCTTTAGGGAACATCTCCGGGACACCCACACCAATCAACCACACCGCCCTGTGGCCCAACATTTCAACTCCCCCTCCCACTCTGCCGAGGACATGGAGGTCCTGGGCCTCCTTCACCGCCGCTCCCTCACCACCAGACGCCTGGAGGAAGAACGCCTCATCTTCCGCCTTGGAACATTTCAACCCCAGGGCATCAATGTGGACTTCAACAGTTTCCTCATTTCCCCTTCCCCCACCTCACCCTAGTTCCAAACTTCCAGCTCAGCACCATCCCCATGACTTGTCCGGACTTGTCCTACCTGCCTATCTTCTTTTCCACCTATCCACTCCACCCTCCCCCTGCCCCCGACCTATCACCCTAACCACTCCCCCACTCAGCTATTGTACTCTATGCTACTTTCTCCCCATCCCCACCCTCCTCTAGCTTATCTCTCCACGCTTCAGGCTCACTGCCTATCTTCTTTTCCACCTATCCACTCCACTCTCCCCCTGCCCCCGACCTACCATCCCAACCACTCCCCCACTCACCTATTGTACTCTATGCTACTTTCTCCCCATCCCCACCCTCCTCTAGCTTATCTCTCCACGCTTCAGGCTCACTGCCTTTATTCCTGATGAAGGGCTTTTGCCCGAAACGTCGATTTTACTGCTCCTCGGATGCTGCCTGAACTGCTGTGCTCTTCCAGCACCACTAATCACAATATATGTTTCCGTTTGCTCTAGTTTTGTGACACAAATTCTACTTACCTGAAGCAATTTGAGAATAAAACCCATTGTACTGGACTTCATGAAATAATCAAATGTAAAATTAAAGTTGGCCATTTCATTCAATGAATATTAATGTTGGCATGATAACACTCTGCAATTTTAACAACATTTGCATCAATTTAGTAGAAAAGAGTGTGAAAAACAAAGAAAAATAAGAGTGGTGACAGAGGACTGTCACTTCTCTATGTTGAATATTGATCTGCTGATATATCCATCACTGACTCCACAGCTAATGATTTTCTTTGACTGTCCCAATAAATTGAAATTCCTGAGCATGTAATTATAAAGCTCCTACTGCGCTATGCACAAATTTGCAAAATATTTCATACTTGTTAAATAATGAGTGTCTACTTTGATGACATTTAAAAATGTACTTACAGCAATCCCAAATCGAACAATGCGTTCTTTCTCACATTCAAGAATTGCTTCTGGCAACTTGGCCCTGTCGTGAGATTCACCATCAGTTACAACAACCATTACCTTTGTCGCTTTTGGTCTTCCACCATTTTGAGGTGAGAATGCATTTTCCCTGAAATGTGACAAATTGGTTTAACACATTTCAAAGAACAGAACTAATCCACTTCTTAGTTATATACTGCCAAAGTTAATTACCCCAATTTATTCTATAAGTTAACATCACTACAAACTACATATTTCAATCAACATGCAGTTGAGCATTATCTGAGTTAATTTGTCAGGAAATATAACACTAAACATGAATTATATGAAGTACAAGACCTAGTATAGGCTGTACGCATTTACCTGGGGCCAATAATACTGATTTTCAAATCTATGATTAAAAGTTAGTTCAATAGTTAGTTCAGTAGACCTGTAAAGGTCTACAGCCTAGCATGATTCATAGTTGCTTTGTCATTGTTTATTTAAATTATCCATATTTCCATGTTATATGATGTTTCCCAAAAGTTAAGTGCTGTCATTGAGGACCACATTTTGTTGCTTCATTACTTGTCTACTCATATAAACAATTCAAGTCTCTGTCACACTCTATAATACTTCAGATAATATCTTTCATAAATAGTCAATTGATGCTAACTAAACAATATTTGAACATACATACAAAAAGGGAGACTAACTCATTTGTGTTCTGCCATTTTTTTTCTGATATTGAGGTAGCCTAGAATGGATTTTGACAAATCTATCAGAAGAGACAGAAATTACAATAATTGCTCTCTATTTAAAACACTTCCTCAAAGCAAAGGTCTGTATAATGACCTTAACAAGACATTAAACTGCTTAATATTACAGCAGTAAACTACTTGAGAGAATTTCCATTGGAGATCAGTTAGAATTCTAGATCCACAATCATCATCATCTGGAAGGAGAAAGGCAGTGGATGCATGATAGCTCTACCAACAGCAGCAGAAGCTTCCCCTCCAAGTCACACTGCAACCTGACTTGAAAATATACCATGTTTCCTTCACTGTCGTTGAGTCAAAATCCTGGAACTATCTTCCTAACTGATTGTGGGTGGAGCCCTATGAATTGCAGTAGTTCAGGAATGCTATTTATTACCACCTTTTCCAGGGTAGACCTTAGGACTTGAGAGTGGGAGCTTGGATCTTGAAAAAGAGCCAGCGATGGAAATAATTAGCCCCCACCAATCCTTATCCCTCACTTCCAAGTGGGATGACCTGTCTGGGGGAAGTGAGTATGAATTGGTTACTGAAGAGCATCAGCTGGGCAAGTGTTTGAGAATTGGATAGGCCTTGCTCAATCCTTTTCAATTGCAGTTTGGTGGTTGGCAGCAGGAGGGTGACAGTAAGGCTACATGGAGAATTATATAGGACTCCATTCACAAACCCACTGGTGGAGGCCTACAAGATAGAACATCATCTTAGAAAAACTAGCCATAGGTAAACTGCATCGTTTAGAGTCATAAAGTAATTTGCATCACAGGAGACCAGACCATCCATGGTAGCCCATTATGAAGAAATCCTGTCAATCCCAGTAGCATGCTTGATTCCCAAACCCATGCATACCCTGCTTGATTCCCAAACCCATGCACCACTTACCTGGGAAGGAGTTCCAGCTCATTACCATTTGCTGCAGCACTTAAACTTCCTGCTGCATATCTTGCCCAATAGGGGAGGTGATGGCCTAACGTTACTATCGTTGCTCTGTTAATCCAGAGACCCAGGTAAAGTTTGGGAACCTGGGTTCATTTCATGCCATGGCAGATGGTGGAATTTGAATCCTATAAAGCTCAAGATTAAGACTCCAATAATGACTATGAATCCATTGTCAATTGTTAGAAAAATTGACATGGGTCGCTAATGTCCTTTAGGGAAAGATTTTGCCATCTTTACCTCGTCCGGTCTACTTGTGACTCCAGACCTACAGCAATGTGGTTGACTCAAAACTGCCCTCTGGGATGGGCAATAAATGCTGGCCTATGTAGTGGTTCCCTCATCCCATGAATGAACAAAACATAACACTGAGAGCCTTGGCCACTGCTAGCCTGTGGGCCTTGGTGAGCCTAAGTTGGCTTTCCTGCACTCCAGAGCTCATTGACTCAGTCCAGTCTGTGCCTTACTTTATCTCTGCAGTGATCACCCATCCTAGTGACTCTGCTAGGACTGAAGAACTAACAATCTGACCAGCAGCTTTTGAAGGGGATTGGGACAACTCATTAGAAACCTCAACTGCAGACAATCAGCCATTTCTTCGAAGTCAATTGAAGTTCTCAGCTGAGCGGGTCTGCCACTGATCTTCTGAATTACTTTGACAATATCTTTCCCTCAAATCAGAAATAGTTGATGGGCCTGGCTTTGAGGCACAGTTTACCTTGCGAAGTTGATTCCTTGAGCTGTGTTTGTTTCTCTTCCTTGCTTTTGTTTGATGTTTTCAGCAAACTGTTCAGCTTCAGCCGTTGTTTTGAAAGCGTTCAGCTTGAATTCAAATCTCGCATCTTCACCATATTGTACAATAGATACCTATATGGAACGATCAGTTTAATTACCTTTCATGGACAAAATGACAGGAGGACATTTTTTGACTCAATGCAAGTAAAAATGCGAAGCAGGCCTGGCAGGTCTATGGTGAGAGAAGCAGAGTTCATATTCCAGTTTGATCATGTTTGATCAGATCTGGAAAAAGTTGGAGACCAGTCTTTCAAAGAGAAATGGGAGCAAAGTACGAAAGGGAAGATTCTGGGATCAGTTATTAGGCAGGGTAAAGTACTAAAAGGAATGAAGGTGGTTGAATTGAAGCTGTCTTTTCATTTCTCCTCTTATATTGGAACTATATTGTGCTAGATACAGGACTGATTGGCAACTGGGTTTCATTTAAAACCTCATCTATTTTGTCCAGTGTGAAGTAAAGCTCCTTGCCATGCACAAAAGCCTGAAGTGCTATTTCACATAAGAGTTGGTCTCATTTCAGCCTTCCTTAATTCTTTAGTTACTTAAAGGTATGCAGATGTAATTACTTCCAAATCATCGTACACTGTTCTTAGTTTATGACAGATACTGACATGCACAATGTACATAATAGAAACTATAATCCATATCCTTAGTAATGCCATATTTTAGAAAGCCAGATATATACCAAAACTGAAAAAATGAAGTTACCTGTGTTTTTTTAGGGCCAATATCTAAACTTCCTGTTAATTTTTTCAGGAAATCTTGGACTGGTCCCCAAGGCCAGATACTGTTGGATCCATCCAGTACTATCACAAGATCCATGTAGGACCCACAACCTATAAATAGAATAAATGCAATGTTAATTGCACCATGGACTTATACATAATGACCTGAGATTAAGCCATGCCTGTTGACTTTAATTCAGGCAGCACGGGAAATTAAATTGCAGCGTTGAAATAGGAAATTTACAAATGGATATGGATAAGTTAGTGTAAATGGGTCAAAATTTGGCAGATGAAGTTTAATGTGGATCAGTATGAGTTTATCCATTATGGTTGGAAGAATAAATAAGACAACAAATTATCGAAATGGAGAGAAACTTCAAAATGTTTCAGTGCAGAGGAATATGGTTGTCCTCCTGCATAAGTTGCAGAAAGATGGAATGCAGGATAGCAAGTAATAAGGAGAGCAAATGGAGTTTTTGCATTTATTGCTAAAGGAATAAAAGGAGGAAAGCATTGTTGTACACGTGCAAGGCAGTAGTGTGACCAGATCTGGAGTACTACACACAGTGTTAGTCTCCACACTACAGGAAAGATGTAATTGTATTGCAGGTAGTTCAGAGAAAGTTCACAAGATTAATTCTAGACATGGCAGGCTTGTCTTATGAGGAAAAATTGAGCAATTTAGGCCTATACTTGCAAGAGTTTAGTAGAATGAGAAGAGATATAATTGAGGTATAAAAGATATGGAAGGGAATTGACAAAATAGATGTAGAGTGCATGTTTCCCTTTGTGGGGCAATCTAGAATGAGTGGTCATAGTTTTAAGAAAAGGGGTGGCAAATTTAAAACAGAGATGAGGAAGAATGACTGCTCTCAAAGGGTTGTGAATCTGTATAGTTGACTATCGCAGAGAGTGGTGGATACTGGGACACTAAATACATTTAGGAAGGAAATAAACAGATTTTTAATTAATAATTGCTTAAAGGGTTATGGAGAATGGACAGGAAAGTGGAATTGAGGCTAAGCTGTGATTAGCCAAGATTATATCAAATGACAAAGCATGTTCAAGGGACTGAATTACCTACTCCTGTTCTTAGTTTTTACATTTTTATGCCAACTTCATGCAGTCAACTCAATTTAATGATTTCATAATCCAGTTGTGCTAACCAAGCAATTGATTGGCTGGAGATATAAGTATGAGTTCAAAGATGCCAATGATTAATATCATTCTAAGCAAGGCTGCACAGCTTAAAGGGAAGATGTGTTATGGTTGGGCCACAGTCTGTTCAAGAAGTGTATCCAACCTAGGAAACAATGAATAATGACAAATTACAGTACACTCCAAGGCTTTTGGACAATGCAGTGAAGGTCTTGGTGGGAAGGAAGTAGAAAGAATAGTGATGTCTTGGAACTAAAAGGGATCAGGAGGCTTTCATGACCCTTGCTTGTATGGAAATTGAAATAGGTAGCCATGGAGATCAATGCCAAGTATCAAGCCTTAAGCACCTGCATGTAGTGCCTCAAGTACTCCAATTATTTCTCTAGATTGGCAAAGATTAATGTCCATACCTTCAAATGCAATATTTTCACAACTGCACTCCTGGTTCCAGAAATTGTGCAATTCACTGAACATCCATCCTTTACCTACTCACAATCTCTAACCATCAGGATTTGTACCTGACATGCAGTTGCCCAACAAAAACCTTACACAGTTGGTATTTCAGCAAATCTCAATACATACATTTCACAGCTTGAACCAATGCCAAATACTCATTCAGAAGAGCTATATTAATCTATCAGATTGAACCACACTCATTAACACACTTCCTTTTCTCTCTTGCATGATAACTTTGGTTCACAATTGGATGCAGCAGGCCAACCCACAAGGAGCTAGTGTTTAAACTCTCAAAACGAGACTGTGCTTACCATTATTGAGATGCCCGTTGTGGGTGACATAGCCAGAAGCAGGGCTGAAACCAGGAAGGAGAATGGTGTTTTCATCACAAATTCTATTCACATTCTACTTTCTTCCTAATCCAGAGCTTCTTTGGTTTACAAGCTGAAGCAGGACACAAAACGTAACTCTTCCTGCACCAACACTATACCTTTCTGCCTTTCTCTTTTCAGATACACAAGAACAACAAACTATCCATACAGCAATAGAACAACAAGGATACAGCAGTGATGAATATCCTCATCTTCAGCTTATATTCAACCATTCAGATACTGACACTGTTTACAATCTAAAGAATATCATAAAGTTGGAATGAATGTATGTGAGCTTTTTTGGGTGAAGTTACAAAGGACATAAATAAGGCTATGCTATTGATGTGATATACATGGACCTCCAAAAGGATCTGATAAAGTACTGCACAACAGATCTGTCAGCAAAAATTATAAACGGGATGGGAATAAGATGAATAAAAAAATTAGCTGATGGTCAGGAAAGACAGTGGTGGTTCATGGTTTTAAAACAAAAACAGAAAGAGCAGGAGAAACTCAACAGATTTGGTCGCATTTGCAAAAGGTTTGGTAGCATTTATAAGAGGAGACAAGTTAACAACTCAAGTCCAATGACAATGTGTGGTGGCCAGGAGAAATTATGTTAGTAAATTTCTTCAGGATCAGTGGGTGGATGCATGCTTTAGATCTTGTTCATAGAGTCGTAGAGTCATAGAGCTGAATAGCATGGAAACACCCTTCGGTCTAACTCGTCCATGCCAACCAGATATCCTCAATTAAAATAGTTCCATTGCCAGCATTTGGCCCATATCCCTCTAAACCCTTCCTGTTCACGTACCCATCCAGATGCCTTTTAAATGTTGTAATTGTACAAACCTCTATCAACCTCTATCACTTCCTCTGGCAACTCATTCCATACACGCACCAAGACCTTAGTTATTCCTCATATCCATGCCCTCATGATTTTATAAGGTCACCCCTCAGTCTCCGATGCTCTAGGAAAAATAGCCCCAGCCTGTTCAGCCTCTCCCTATAACTCAAACCCTCCAACCCTGACAACATCCTTGTAAGTCTTTTCTGAACCTTTTGAAGTTTCATAATATCCTTCCCATAGCCAGGACATCAGATTGAATGCAGCATTCTAAAACTAGCTTAACCAATGTCCTGTACAGCCTCAACATGACTTCCCAACTCCTATACTCAATGTTGACCTAAACATTGGCAGGAGAAAGTGAGGACTGTGGATGTGGAGATCAGAGTTGAGAGTGTGGTGCTTGTCAAAAAGCTAATCCCTTTTTTCTAAAAGCTGTTCCTTGGCTCAAGGTCCTTGATCTTTTTCAGAGAGTAATAAACTGAGCTGGACTCCGATCAGTCTGGTTTGGCATAGAGTTGAAAAGGATTTTGAGAGGCTTTTTGTTTATATGTAAACAGATGAGACTTCAGGTCAAAGTGGTCATGTTTTAGAAGTGACCTGTATAAAGAGAGGGGAGTGGTCAGCTCTTTAGCTGAGCTGAGCTGTTTTTCAGTTGAGTCCTGAACTGGGAAGTTCAGACAGGGAGCTGTGTGAAAACTCTCTCTCTCTTTTTTGCCCTTCAACTTCAACCTATAAGTATGTCTTCCATTTGTACTGGGTTTTAAAGAGAGTTTGTTTATTGGGACTGTTATGTGTATTTGTGTGGCTAAGGAGAATTGAAGATAATGAGCTGAGCTTGTAATATGCCTCATTTACACTTGCATTACGTTAAAAATAACAGACATTCATATGAAATGACCCCTTTACTGCAAACATTAAGAGTATGTTCTCTGCATGTCTCATCCATGTTTTAATAAAGGGTATCTGAACCTGATACAATAACATTGCTTTGTCCCCTCAGATTCTGCCAGATCTGCTGAGTTTCTCCAGCAATTTTTGTTTATGTCCTCAACTTGCACCTTGGTGAGCATATTGATTTCTCCATGGCTACACTTTGTCAATAATAGTTGACTTGTCATAGGAATATTAGAATTAGGAGTAGGAGCAGGCAATTCAGCCCTTCAAGCCTGCTCCACCATTTAACATGATCAAAGCTGATCTTATCCTGGTCTCAACTCCACTTTCCTACTGCTCCTCAAAGACCTTTTAGAGACAAAAAAAACTGCAGATGCTGGAATCCAAGATAGTAATGCAGGAGGCTGGAAGATTTTAGCAAGCCAGGCAGCGTAAGGAGGTGGAGAAGTCAATGTTTCGGGCATAACTCTTCTTCAGATCTGCGTTACACCCAAAATGCCGTCTTCTTCACCTCCTGATGCTATCTGGCGTCTTGTGTTCCTCCAGCCTCCTGCTGGTCTACCCCATAGCCCTTTGTTACACTGTTCATCAGACACATATCTGTTTCTTTCTTGAATCTGTTGATTGATTCAGCCTTCACTGCACTCTGGGGCAGTGAGTTTCACAGATTCACAACCCTCTGAGAGAAGCAGTTTCTCCTTATCTCAGTATTGAACCTACCTTCTCTCACTCTGTATCTATGACCTCATATTCAAGACTTCCACACAGAAGGAAACATCTGTTCACCATCCACCTTATCAATCCACTTTAGCATTTTATATACCTCAGTCAGATCCTCCCCATTCCCCTGAACTCCAGCCAGTATAAGACCAAGACCAAGCTATTCAAATGCTCCTCATCTGACAGCACTTTCTTCCTGGAATCAATCTGGTGAGCCTTCTCTGAATTGGCTCCAGTACCACCACATGCTTCCTCAAGTAAGGAGATCAAAACAATAATCCAGATGTAATCTCACCATGCCTTATGTAATTTTAACAACATTTCTTTATGAATTAATTGTCAATAAATTAGCACTCTGTTCTTCTGTAGTACTAGTTGATGAGATTATTTGAAATTTGGCATCTTTCCCCATGGTGTACAACTTATACCTCACATTGCATTATGGTTATTGAAAACACCACATTAGGATCTTATAGTGATTTTAACCACTTAGTGGACTGAAATCAGCTATGGTAATGCAAATCTAAGGGGATATGTGCTTACGCACTCTGGGAACTCATTGTGTCAAATTGTTTATTAGAGGTACTCAACCATGGAATATGCTCAGGTAGACAAGATAGTGAAGAAGACATTTGATATGCTCACCTTTATTGGTCAGTCTGTGGAGTATAGGAGTTGGGATGTCATGCTATGACTGGATAGAACATGGGAGAGGTCACTTTTGGAATATTGTATTCAATCCTGGTCTCCCTGCTATAAGAAGGATGTTGTGAAACTTGAAACGGTTCAGAAAAGATTTACATCGATGTTTCCAGGGTTGGAGGTCTGAGCTATAAGGAGACACTGAATAGGCTGGGGCTATTTTGCCTGGAGTGTCGGAGGCTGAGGGGTGACTTATAGAGGTTTATAAAATCATGAGGGGCGTGAATAGGTAAATAGACAAGGTCTTTGCCCTAAGGTTGAGGGAACATAGAAGGCATAGGTTTAAGGTGAGAAAGGAAAGATTTAAAAGGGATCTCAGGGGAAGTTTTTCACACAGAGGATGGTGCATGCATGGAATGAGCTGCTAGAGGAAGTGATGGAAGTGGTACAATTCCAATATTTTAAAGGCATCTGGATGGTATATGATTGCCAATGGTTTGGAAGGATATGAGCCAAATGCTGGCAAATGGGACTTGATTAATTTAGGATATCTGGTCTGCATGGATGAGTTGCACCGAAGGATCTGTTGCCTTGCTGTACAACTCTATGACTCTATGACTCTAAGTAAGAGTTGAAAAGTTCTGTGATAATAATGATATTATTTATAGAATGTTTGACATTTTGTAACACTCAACATCTGAAGTTGAAGCTTACGTTGAACAGCTGGTGAAAAGGCTTTTGATATTTTGAAGTTTGAATTTATATCTGCACACAACCCTCTTGGATAATTCATGGTGCCACACTTCTGTGCCCATAACGGAGCGCAAGTCTGAAAGAAAGAAAAAAGAAATTAATTCTGTTGATAAAAATACTGCAATCTTGACCTAGCCAGGGGTAGGCAACACCTGGTACCTCTCAATTTTCATGGAGGTGGACCGACTGCTCAAGACACATTGCAGTGGTTTGAATCTGCTTTTATTCCTCTGTCTGAAGGGCTGTTGGGGATGGATAGAAGTGCCATGCATTGGTACAGAGAATGTGAGGGATTATTAAGAATGCCTGGGTGCAATGGTTGGCATAGACCTGGGAGCTCATGGTGTGTCAAGTGTTTTTATTTATTTCACATGTGGGACATAGCCATCGCTGGCTGGTCAGCATTTACTGCTCAAATCTAGTTACCCTTGAAAAGGTATTGGTGAGCTGTCTTCTTGAACTGGTTGACAGCTGTAGGTTGACACACAATGCCCTTTGGGAGGAAATTCCAGGGTTTAGACCCAGCAACAGTGAAGGAACAGGATGGTGATTGTAGCCCTTGTCCTTGCAGGTATAGTGGTTCATGAGTTTGGAAGGTGCTGTCTAATAATCTTTGACAAATTTCAACAGCAGCTTCTACTGAGCATTGATGGTGGAGGTAACAAGCAAGTTAGATATAGAGTCATAGAGATGTACGGCACAGAAACTGACCCTTCGGTTCAACTCATCCATGCCTACCACATATCCTCAATTAATCCAGTCCCATTTGCCAGCACTTGGCCCATATCCCTCTATACTCTTCCCATTCATGTACCCATCTAAATGCCTTTTAACAGTAGTAATTATAACAGCCTCCACTACTTCCTCTAGCAGCTCATTCCTTACTCGCACCACCTCTGTTGAAAAAGTTGTCCTTAGGTCCCTTTTAACTCTTTCGCCTCTCATCTTAAACCTATGCCCTCTAGTTCTGGACTCCCCCACCCCAGGGAAAAGACCTTGTCTATTTATCCTATCCGTGCCCCTCATAATTTTATAAACCTCTATAGGGTCACCCCTCAGCCTCCGGTACTCCAGGGATAACAGGCCCAGCCTGTTCAGCCTCTCCCTATAGCTGAAACCCTCCAACCCTGGCAACACACTTGTCAGTCTTTTCTGAACTTTTCCAAGTTTCACAACATCCTTCTGTTAGTAGGGAGCCCAGAATTGCACACTTTATTCCAAAACTGGCCTAACCAATGTCCTGTACAGCTGCAACATGACCTCCCAACTGGATTTCCAGAAGGCCTTTGACAAGGAGACTGTGAAGTATGATAAGAGCCGTTCATGTTCGGGGCAATGCACAGCCACAGATTTAGGATTGGCTAACTTCAGAAGGTAGAGAGTAGGGATAAAAGAGACTTTTTTAATATGACCATCGGTGACCAGTACAGACTTCAGAAGGAGTTGAACATGCAAGGTGAGTAGCAAAGAAGTGGCAGATTGGAATACAAAGCAGTAAAGTGTGGGATTATACATTTTTGTGGGAAGAATGGAAGCATGGAATATTTCTAAAAAAGGCTATCTCAAGTGCAAAGGGACTTGGGAGTCTCAGATTAAGATTCTGTTCAGATTAACATGCAGGCAGTTATAAAGGCACGTATGATGTGAAGGGAGGAGTGCATTTGGGTCTGGCAGTAGATGGGGGTGTTGCATTGGTTCTGGCAGCTGCGGGGTCAGGTCCGACAAGGTTGTTGGGGTCCCATCTTGAGGGATTATTGGTGCCAAATCATGTGGTGGAAGTGTAAGGGATTTGTGGGAGTTGTAGTTGGGGGTGATCCAGGTAAATATGGGGTCAGTTGAATAGTTGCTTAGGCATAAGTCTTTCATAGCTTACTTTCTCCTGACTAAATATTCGCTTATTAGAGTCCTCTGAAGTCTCCAATTGAAATGGGAGATTTTCAGGGAGTTAGAGGTGTAGAAATCCAATGTCAAATTCCTTCATAGTGTAGTGTGCTATGATAGGGATTCTGCAGTGTCCCCACACTTACCTCTCATCTACTTAGGGATAACGACAGGCTGTCAGAAAATTTGGACCACTATTTAGTAATTCAATATTTGTATAAATTTACAACAAAAGTAGCTGAACTGAAGCAGATCTATTTACTATGTTTCTCACCTGGTTCTAAAAAGTGATCTTGACAACAGCACTTAACACTATTCACGAGTACTCACAATCTGAGTGAATTGTGCAAAGTTTAAAGTTAAGTATGTTATTAGTATCACATCACAGTATTACTTTTTGCAAAATATCCAGTTTCAAAATTTGCAGTTACCAAAAATCCACCAGTTTTGTCATTTCTGATCAGTGTGGAACCAGCATTCATGTCCTGTTTGTCTTCGGTCACATTTGGAATAGTCATTATATCTGAAACATCAAGCAAAAGATCTAATAAAATATTATATTTTAGCATTCGTCCAATACAAGTAGCATTGCATTCACCAATACTGGAGGGACAGTTCATTTTGAGAGCCAAGAGAAATGAAATCTATTCAATCAATTAAATGGTGTTTGATATCAGAAAGTGCCCAGTGTAACAAACTAAATAACTTCACCAAATATATATTTAACAATTAAACTTTATTGTGCAGTTTTTTTTTAAGCATACCCTAAGGATCAAACTTTCATCTGAGTATGGAGATGTGTTCAGTGTAAAAATGGCCTGGGGGAATTCAATTGCATTCCTGACCCCATGTGATATTTCTCTGGACTTTCTAAGGCTTGAAAATGCCTAATATGCAAAATGTACCTCCATGCCCAGAAAGGAGGAGAAAACTCAGATTTCCTCCTGCACACTATTTTTATCTGGTGATCTGAGGTTTTGAAGGCACCTTTCCAGCAGCAGTCTGGATGGGAGTCCATAGGAGCTGGAAGTTCAATCTCACGAAGAGGGGAATTGGAGATGATACTTCACTGGCGGCAAAATATAGGCCTGTATGAAACATCATGCTGAATAGCAGCCTTGAATTTGTCTCCAGCTCCAATGATTGGGCAGCTGATCTGCAATCATGAAACAGCCATGTTTATATGAAAATCAAACAGTTTTCGTGGTTATATTGTCTGGAACTAGCCCGAAATTGTTTAGATTTCCAGAATTCAATTTCATAACTTGTTCTGATGACTTTGAGCTTATAACCTTTGGGTTGCTAGTTCAGTGCCATGAACAAATAGGTTACCACAAATATGGGGTAAAATGAGGGATGCTTGTTCTTTGGAGGGACAGAAGAGGTTTGTGAAAATAGAAAAAATAAAATAATTGCTGTGAGTATGAAGCATGAATCAATCTAATACAAAGTTGAAAAAAATTCAGTCAGTATATGTGGCTTGTGGTATAATTCAGTTCATCAAGAAAGACAAGAGGTAGTGTTCATCTTGACAGGTTTTCAGATAACTCTTGATAAATTCTAGAATCTGAGTGTTTCACACATCAGTACAGATAGCAGCAGCAGAGTGAACAAATTTAACATGATCTGGGAATTTAAAATACACAATGCCAGGAGCCATGTATATAACTATAGAAAGGCAAAATGATATCGGAACAACAAAAGCAAATAGGATGGAAATCACCTGAAACACTGCAAATGGTATAATATTGAGTATGCAGAGTAAAAGCATTCCAAAAATAACAAGATCAGGTTCCAACATTGTGTGACTCAAAACAGAACACTGTTCAGATCAGACATGATGCCAACTGGAAAAGCAACCTGTAAATATTTAACATGGTAAAATGTGGGAGGTGTTTACTATGGCAAATACCAGAAAATGCATGGTAGTTGATGAGTACAAACAGAAATCGGGAAAGCAATAACAAATGAATCAATGAATTCAATCAAATGATAAAATTGTCACATATGGGGATCATTCTGACTTTGTGTGATCATGTTAATTGGGTGAAATTAATTCAGCAACTCTCAGTGCACATTTCTCCCAATACAATATCAAGGAAGAGGTATCATCAATGGCTGAATTGATATGACTGCTTTTATTGTCAGACTAAGTCAATATTATCTCCATGAAGCTGAAAATGTGTTGCTGGAAAAGTGCAGCAGGTCAGGCAGCATCTAGGGAACAGGAGAATCAACGTTTCGGGTATAAGCCCTTCTTCAGGAAGGGCCCATATTTGTGGTAACCTATTTGTTCATGGCACTGAACTAGCAACCCAAAGGTTATAAGCTCAAAGTCATCAGAACAAGTTATGAAATTGAATTCTGGAAATCTAAGCAATTTCGTTTCCTGAAGAAGGGCTTATGCCCGAAACGTCGATTCTCCTGTTCCCTGGATGCTGCCTGACCTGCTGCGCTTTTCCAGCAACACATTTTCAGCTCTGATCTCCAGCATCTGCAGACCTCACTTTCTCCTCATTATTTCCATGAAATCAAACCATAAAGGCTGTAACTGTGAGAACTGAGGAAACATTCTCAAATACTGTCTGTTCCTCAAGCCCCCAGGAGAAGAGCAAGAAATTTATGTGCCATAGAGATATACTTTGTTGTTTCTAGATACTTGGTATCATTTAGATAGAGGAGGTGAGCAGTCTAACATTTACCCGAAACCACAGTTTAACTGCAAGATTAACTGAGAGGTTGGGGAAATGTGAAGCAACAATGATAAAGCTTTTTTGTTTGACAAGTTGTGGGGCCTCCTCATTAGCTTGGGCAAGTCGTAGAGTACTTCCATGAGACAGATGCAAAATAAAAAGAACTTTCAGCCCTGTCAGAATCCAACAAGTGGCCTCCACATTAAAAGAAAAGCAATACTGGAAATCTGAAACAAAGACAGAGAACACTGGAGAAACTCAGCAGATTAGATTAGATCCCCTACAGTACGGAAACAGGCCCTTTGGCCCAACAAGTCCATACCGACCCTCTGAAGAGCAACCCACCCAGACCCACTCCCCCGGACGAATGCACCTTTCACTATGGACAATTTAGCATGATCAATTCACCTAACCTGCACATCTTTGGAAACCCATTCAGACACGCAGAGAATGTGCAAACTCCACACAGACAGTCGCCTAAGGTGCTGTGAAGCAGCAGTGCTAACCACTCTGGCAGCAGAGAAAAAGAGTAATGCTTGGGGTCTAATATGACTGTCCTTCAGAAGGGATAATCAGAACTCTATTTCTCTCTCTACAGATGCTGCTTGACCTGCTGTGTTTCTCTAGCATTTTCTGTTTTTATTTCAGATTTCATTTTCCTGTTTAAAGGTCATAAGTAATTGAAAGAGTTTCAGAGGATGTATGTTTGTGTATAGTTGAAAATATTATGGGACATAATTCTATACAGTATTGGGTGATATTGAGGAAAAAGATTGAAACAGAAAAAGACAGTAGACAATTTTCAAACCAACTCTGCTCTGATGCAGAATGAAAATCAGCTAGGTGTATGCCTACCTACAGCTGTTAGATATGTCACCAATGGATATGACATTTTTCACGTTTATTGTGGCATCATACTTACTTCCCAAGTTGAGTTTTTCGCAAGTTGCACTGTTGCTATTGATAGGACATTTGTATACATCTCCTATGCGATTGTCAGGAGAACCACTCCATGGTGACCCGACCAGCAACCTGTAAATGGGGAACATGTTTGTGAGAATAAATCAAAGATGTCAGGTGATTCAGAAAATAGTGACACAATATTGCTTCACATTCATCTGACTCATCAACAGAAGAATTTAGCATATGTACCCTGTCATGCCTGAATCATTAACTCATGTTGACAAAGAAATCTGCTGTACCGACAGCTCTCTATAGATTGAATCTCACCTCCTGTGGAAATAGTTACCTGTTGGGGAAAAAAATGGGACGTACTGTCACTGATCCATGAGGTAACCCTGCCTGAAAGTGTTTCCCAATACTGCCAATGAATTAGACTTCTTCAGATTCCCCATCTCATTAAGTGAGTGGTTCCTGGGGCCACAGGCCCAACAGAGCCATTAGCTAAATCAACACAGATGATGGCCAAAGCTGAGAGATTTATAAAGGGCAGAATCATGTGGTTTCCAAGAAATGCTTTGCAAAAAAGATCGCAATAAGTCTTTTCATTCATTTTTTAAAAAAAGTCCAGTAAATTCATAATCCTGCATACTTAAGTTCACAAATATAATGAAATGTGAAGCCATTATAATACATCATCGTTGACATAGCTTCTAATATATATATCAAGTCATAGAGATGTACAGCATGGAAACAGACCCTTCCGTCCAACTCATCCATGCTGACCAGATATCCTAACCTAATCTAGTTCCACTTGCCAGCACCCGGCCCATATCCCTCCAAACTCTTCCTATTCACATACCCATCCAAATGTCTTTTAAATCCAAAGATGTGCAGATCAGATGAATTGGCCATGCTATGACTCTAAATTGCCCATAGTGTTAGGTGCATTAGTCAGAGGGAAATGGGTCTGGGTGGGTTACTCTTTGGAGAGTCGGTGTGGATTGGGTTGGGCTGAAGGGCCTGTTTCCACACTGTAGGGAATCTAATCAAATGTTGCAATTGTACCAGCCTCCACCACTTCCTCTGGCTGCTCATTCCATACACACACCACCCTCTGAATTAAAAAGTTTGTCATTAGGTCCCTTTTATATCTTTCCCCTCTCACCCTAAACCTATGCCCTCGAGTTCTGGACTCCCCCACCACAGGGAAAAGACTTTGTCTATTTATCCTATCCATGCTCCTCATGATTTTATAATCTCTATAAGTTCACCCTTCAGCCTCCGACTCTCCAGGGAAAAACAGCCCCAGCCTATTCAACCTCTTCCTATAGCTCAAATCCTCCAACCCTGTCAACATCCTTGTAAATCTTTTCTGAACCTTTTCAAGTTTCACAACACCCTTCCAATAGGAAGGAGACCAGAATTGCACGCAATATTCCAACAGTGGCCGAACCAATGTCCTGTACAGCTGCAGCATGACCTCCCAACTCCTATACTCAATACTCTGACCAATAAAGGAAAGCATACCAAAAGCCTTCTTCACTATCCTATCTACCAGTAACTCTAATTTCAAGGAGCTAAGAACCTGCACTCTGAGGTCTCTTTGTTCAGCAACACTCCCTAGGACCTTACCATTAAGTGTATAAGACATGCAAAGATTTGCTTTCCCAAAATGCAGAATCTCACATTTATCTAAATTAAACTCCATTTGCCACTCCTCAGCCCATTGACCCATCTGATCAAGATCCTGTTGTACTCTGTGTTAAATGTCTTCGCTGTTCACTACACCTCCAATTTTGGTGTCATCTGCAAACTTACTAACTATACCTCCTATGTTCCCATCCAAATCATTTATATAAATGACGAAAAGTAGATGACCCAGCACTGATCCTTGTGGCACTCCACTGGTCACAGGCCTGCAATCTGAAAAGCAACCCTCCACCACCACCCTCTGTCTTCTACCGTCAATCCAGTTCTGTGTCTATATATGTTCAAAAGTTAACCCTTTACAGTGTCAACTCAGGGATACATCATGAGCATTTCTGATTTCCCTCTTGTTTCTGTCTCCAACACCACCTCTGCAGGTGTCATCAGGTTCCACACTGGTATTGCAGCCAAGTCCGGACGCTTCATTCACAATTCAAGTATAATGTTTAACACAGATATTAAAATATTTAAAATAACTTTTCTAATTGCCATGGAGATACTGCCATGTAACATCTTCACAGACACAAATGCATACACTAATACACACCTACACAAATCAATAGAAAAATATAAGTGATAAATACACACAAATGCACATTGGCACTCACAGTCACACACAAATGTGTGTACACACATGCATACTCACAAGCACATGCAAAATCACACACATTCTAACTTAATTCCTGGAGAATAACGAAGAGCAGGAACCTGGAAAAGTTTCTCCAACATGTACCAGGAACATCAAAGCTAGTTAAGTTTCTACTAACACTTTAATTATACCATACTGTTCAGCAGAGACTCAAGATTAAACACACTTCCTCTGACATGTGTGACTCTGAAATCCCTAGTTTCTGGCTGAACATATGACAGAGCCACAATAACTTTTAGAATCAGTGCATTGAGCCACTAAAAGGTAGCAACTTTGAAAATGTCAATGATAGAAGTTTGTAGTGATAAAATTCTTTTAGGAATGTGTGGATTATAATCTAGAGTTCATTTTTTTGCCATCTTTAAATGGTGATCACTTAGGCAAAAATAATGTGAACAAGAAAGTAGTAAAAGCCTTCATAATTGAATTTCCCCAATCAGACTTTCTGCCCTTGAAAGCTGATAACAATGTTAAAAGTTGAAAATTTAAAAAAATATAAATATTAGTTTCTTTCGCGGTTAGGAAAAATTATGACATTTCTTTAATGGCATTTTTTATTCCTATCAGTATTGTGTTATCTCAGCAGCATTGAGAGAAAGCCAGAACCAACTTCAAACTGTTCCCTCTTCACATTACCTCAGGGCATGGAATATTTCATCAATCATTGAATTTAGAATTTCTGTGAGTTCCAATGGTCTGCCTGAGACATTGACTCTACGGCTTCTCAAACCTTGCTTGTTCTGATGATGATGAGGTGAAGATGTCATATTAGGGTGAAACTTGCTACTGGAATTTTAACCCTTTGCCCATCTGCTCTCATTGGATTTGGTGTCTAAAATTGGACCTTATCAATTACCTCTTTTCAGTGGATTCGGAGTTTCAAGAAAAAAATGAATAGTGAATTACTAATCTTCAGAAGAATGAGTCTTTTTGACAGAAGAGAATAAGAAAAATAACTTATCTTTATTTAGTGACTTCATGAACAATTCCATGGAGTTTTTGCAGATTTTTTTTAAGATTGCTGCACAAATTAATGCTTGAACTTTTGCTGTCAATTATTTATCTAGTTTCATGCTGAAGCACTGTAATAAGCAAAAGGAAAGCAAATATGGAGTGCACGTCATGAGGTGATAGACTGGAAAACCTGCTGAAGGGATTTATCCCAATAGGAATCTTCTATTTAACAGAAGTGGTTTGGCTGCTTTATCGGATGCAAGAAGGAAAATTGCAATAAATAGTTAATGGGCTTTATCACTGAACAAAAACAGATTGACAACTTCTAATAAATTGTCAGGAAACTATCATCAATTCATTTGACATTATTTTGCTGTAGCTCGGTTTGGCTTATTGAACAGGATACGGTGATTTTGTTTCCTGTATTACGTAAGGAATATCATTATGTTTGAGGAGGAAGTTTGCAGACGTGCTTTCGGTTTAAAGTCCTTAATTCCATACAACTCCTACAAACATTATTGAAGTGGGGGCTTTGCATGATCTTGTACCAGAGAGCTGCAGTGTAGACATCCTGCTCTGTAGATTCCCCTAATGTTTTTGCTTCACCTTCTACCTTGGCAGTTGATCCATTGCCTTTAAAGAACAGTTGAGCTCCATTGTTTCTTATGGAGATACTCCTAACAGGGCTGGGGTTGTGGGAGCAGAGTTCAGCCATTCTCAGGAAGCTGTCAGTTTGCATGGAGCAGCTGTTTAATAAAAGCATTACTGTTTAGAGTCAGCAGTTTGCTACATAAGGTCTCCCCCAATCTAAGTAACAGCCTTTTTGACTGAAATCCCTTCACTCTTAAAATGATTTCCTTGAAGAAATTTTAATAGGTTAGAACATTTCTCTCCACTGCATAATTCTTATCTTCCCTTCAACTGAATCTAGTCACAGAAAATGGATCATTTATCTTCTAAATTTTGGCAGATAATTTATTTAGTTATAAGCATGAAATTATCACAAATAATACTATTTTAATAGTCTAACACTTGTGATTCCAACAACACACAAAAATAAATTGCTAATCGTATAACAGTGGTAACTGTGTGCTTATGATTAGAACATTGAATTTCCTCTGTTTGAATCCACAGATACATGTAACTAGGCAGCAAATCAATGTGAAAACATGCTACACATGTATAATCTACACACCCTTGAACTAATATGACTATCATCTGTTCGTTCTGCCTGTTCCTATAAACTGACTGTTCCTATGTTACAGAGCCTTATTTAAAATAATGACCATATTTTCAGGAGAAACAGGAAACAAGCCAATTTTCTAGTATTTAAATTAAACTTTTACGTGCTTACTGTATATCTTCACTAGACCATCCTGTTTCTTTTAATGCATTTTATGAGATAAAAATTTCAAAAGGCTGAGCCATTTAACAAAAAATCATAGCCCTGCTATTTCCATACCTCCCGAATGAAGATTATTTATTTCAAGTCCTCTAACTGATGGAATTTGAACCCATGACCAGTGCCTCAACTAGAATTGAATGTCCATTTGGCTGACAGCCTTCTATTGTACTTCAAAAATTGAAAAGCAGACTTGATTATGGATTGCTGGGATCATGGATCATATGTGTTTCGATCTGCACAAATGATAGTTGAATGTATTGAAACTTCAACGTTTGTACATAAAGATGTAAAATATACAGCTTAAATTTGGCAATTTCCTTGGGTGCTGATTATTTAAGTAATTTTTTTTAATGTCCTGGCCATTTATAATTCCGATGTGTTATAATGTTGGAAGAATGGGAGATGGGCACACTTTTGAACCTAACTTGTAGAAGCAATTGAGTATTTGAGTTTAAAAATTACAAACATGATAAGTGTTTCAACATTTGATGGGCTGAGGTAAGGCAGAGGTATAGAGATGATTGTAAGAACCAGGGGTCCCCATGATCAATAATAAATTATAGGTGAGGAATTTGTACCAATTTGTTTAATACATAGGATCATTTTCAGATGTATCTGTGCTAACTAGTTAAATCAACTACTGAAGTGTGTTCATTGCTCATTAATCTGAATCTGTTAATCATGCCAATGCCAGAATATGGATTTACATATGATAACATTGGAAAATACAGAATGTTATTTATTCATTCATGGGATTTGGGTATTGCTAGCTGGGGCAGCATTTATTACTTATCCCTAAATGCCATAAAATGCTCCTTCCTTGAATCACAGCAGCCTATTTTGTACAGGAATGCTTACACATTTTGCGAGGGAGGAAGTTCCAGGATTTTGGTTAGTAATACCGAAGGAATGTCAACACAATTCCAAATCAGGATGGTGAATGACTTCACAATATCATACATTTATAGAATGATACAATACAGAAGAGGACCTTCAGTCCATCGAGTATCTATCATCAAAAATACACTATAGCTATTCTCGCTTCACTTTCCCGCTCTCGGCTTGGAGAAGAACTTACAGGTTTTCACATGTATCTGCTGGCCTTATGGTAGTGGTCATGGTTTTGGAAGATGTTGCCTAAGGAGCCTTGGTGAATTTCTTCAGTGCAACATGTATGTGACACACACTGCTGCTCCTGAGTGTTGGTGACGGTAGAGGGAGTGAGTGTTTGTGATGTATTACCAAGCAAGCTTTGAATTGGATGGCAACAAGCTTGCTGAGGTTTGTTGGAACTGCATTCATCAAGACAAGTGAGGAGTATTCCTTTACACTCCTGATGAGCAGCACTTCTGTAATAGTTGTTACACATCCTTTAAGTTGGATCCATTCCTGTTTTGATTGTTGTTTTTGATTTTTGGTTTTGTCTCTTTCCTGAGTCTACTGGTATTAATTGAACGGGATTCCTGGTCAGTGGAATGCTTTGCATATCCAAATAACTGCACATGTGCATTTACATGATGATGTGGAGTTAGGTCTGGAATTCATTGGGATATTAAGGTTCTAACTGAGGAATTTAAATCCTGTCCCATGATGTGGTCACAATATTCTCAAATTATTGCATTTGTAGTCATTACTGACTGAATAGTGACCTATTTGTAGAAGGGCATATCGATGAACAACAGTCAACATGCTTTTTAGTCTTAGTTATCAAATGTTGATGTGATTCCTAGCTTTGTGTACTGGATGATGCCACTGGAATCCTTTGCTTGGAAAATGGCAGATATAGAAAGAAAGACATGTGTTTGTATAGCACCTTTTGACTTCAGCAATGCCCAAAACACTTTGCAAACAATTAAGCATTTTTGACAGGTTTTCATTTTCATAATGTATTCTGGATTAGTGGTGCTGGAAAAGCACAGCAGTTCAGGCAGGATCCGAGGAGCAGTAAACTCGATGTTTCGGGTAAAAGCCCTTCATCAGGAATACAGGCAGAGTGCCTGAAGGTTGGAGAGATAAATGAGAGGAGGGTGGGGGAAGGGGCTGGGGGGGGGAGCGGAGGTGGAGAAAGTATTTATCTCTCCAACCTTCAGGCACTCTGCCTGTATTTCTGATGAAGGGCTTTTGCCCAATATGTCGATTTTACTGCTCCTTGGATGCTGCCTGAACTGCTGTGCTTTTCCAGCACCACTAATCCAGAATCTAGTTTCCAGCATCTGCAGTCATTGTTTTTACCCATTTTCATAATGCAGAAAATGCAACAGCCAATTTGCACATAGAAAAATCCCAAAAACAGTAATGAAATAAATCTTCCAGATATTTATTATTTAAGGGATAAATTTTGGACAGGAGGTGCAATTAAGTGTTACAAATTGTAAATTAATACATGACTAGATGGGTGGCATGGTGGCTCAGTGGTGAAGACTGCTGCCTCACAGCGCCAGGTCAGAAGTCACATGGCACCAGGTTATAGTCCAACGGATTTATTTGAAATCACAAGCTTTCAGAGCACTGTTCCTTCACCAGATGAAGGAGCAGCTCTCTAAAAGTTTGTGTTTTGAAATAAACCTGTTGGACTAGAACCTGGTGTTGTGACTTCTGACTTTATCCACCCCAATCTGCACCAGCATCTTGACATCATTACAGGACCAGAGACCGGGGTTTGATTCCACCCTTGATTGACTGTCTTTATGGAGTTTACACATTCTCTCTATTTTTTCATGGGTTTTCTTCGAGTGCTCCAGTTTCTTCACACAGTCTGAAGATGTGCAGGTTAGGTGGATGCTAAATTGTTCATAGTGTCCAGGGATGTGCGGGTTAGGTGGGCCAGCCATAATAAATGCAGAATTATGGGGACACAGTCAGGGGTTAAGTCTGCATGGGATGCTTTTTGAAGAGTTGATGCTGACTCATTGGACCAAACTGTCTCTTTTCGCACTGTAGTGATTCTAGGATTCTAGATGTACAAACACAGTCAAAAATCACATTAAAATTTGGTTAAGGAGAAGAGGAATCAGCTTTTCTAAAAGGACGCATTTGTGCAATGTAAAAACTGAATGAACTGCATGTTGCCCATTGTGTGCATCGTGGACATTTCCTGGTAAGATATGGGAAATGTCGTGGAATTCAAATGTTCTCAATAGTACTACAAAATCAATGGCCTAATCAACAGTACTTTGGGTGGACTACTATGAAGAAAGTCAATATACAAATGTCTCGGTGAGAAAAGAGCAGAAAACAAACTGGAAGTATAACAATCAGACTGTTAAATCTGCCAAAGTGCATTGCTACTGTTCCCAGAAAGCAGAATAGGCACTGTGCCAACCAGACCAGAACATACAAAAACAGAACTGGAAAGTACAGCCCCTCCTGACACAGCTGGACGATTCAAAATTAAACAATACTAAATCTCAAACAAAAACTGGAATAGAAGCCTCCTCTGACTAAACCCACGAAAGAGGAAATTTGTCAAGGATGGAAAAACCATCAAGTGCAAAAACTAACCCCCAAATGCTGAGAAGATCAGGTTTGAATCTTCGGATCCCATAACCACCTGCTTTGCAGCAGCATCAAGCAGACTACGCAAAATCACTCATTCCAAAAATAGGGCAATACATTCTGAGAAAGGGAAGCTGTGAGGGTATGAGTGGGTGGAAATGTGAAATACTAGGGGGCATAGGTTTAAGATGAGAGAGGGATATTTTAAAGGAGATGTGCGGGGCAAGTTTTTTTACACAGAGGATAGGAGGTGCCTGGAATGCACTGCCAGGGAAGTGGTAGAGGCAGATACAATAGCAAAGTTTAAGAGGCATTTAGACAGACACATACACAAGCAGAGAACAGAGGGAGATGGACCATGTGTAGGCAGATAGGATTATCTCAGAATAGCATCATGATTGGCACAGACATGTTGGGTTTAAGGGCCTGTTCCTATGCTGTAGTGTTCTATATTGTATGAGTTGGAGATGCCGGTGTTGGACTGGGGTGGACATAGTTAAAAATCACACAACACCAGGTTGTAGTCCAAAAGATTTATTTGGAAGTACTAGCTTTTGGAGCACTGCCTTTTCATCAGGTGGTTGTGGAACATGACCATGTGACACAGAATTTATAGCAAAAGGGTTATAGTGTCATGGAGTTGTAGAGATATGTTAAACAACTTTAGTTAAAAATCACACAACACCAGGTTATAGTTCTTAAACAAATTTAGATTAAGCCTTTCATCTTTTAGAAAGAGATATGGTGGTTTAGGTTCTTTAATATGTAAATCCCAGAATTACATTCTCAAGTTGGCATCAGCTTATCTAATAATAGGTGTCAGCTCAGCTCAGAAAATACATTAAACGTGTGAAGGTAAAGTCTAAACCAATGTTGAGTCAATTCTACTTCTAAAGTGGGGCTTACAGAATCTTACGTGGATTTATGCAGTTTTTGAGCAAAATAAAATGTAATTCTGCAAATATAAATTGACCCCATTAACTTATAAGTGTGCACGTGCAGGAGAGACAAAGTGGATGTGCGTATGGGTGTGAGTGCATGTGGAAGAGTATGTGTATGTAAGCTTGGTCGTGTGTGTGTGTGTGTGTGTGTGTGTGTGTGTGTGTGTGTGTGTGTGTGTGTGTGTGTGTGTGTGTGTGTGTGTGTGTGTGTGTGTGTGTGTGTGTGTGTGTGTGTGTGTGTGTGTGTGTGTGTGTGTGTGTGTGTGTGTGTGTGTGTGTGTGTATTGTTAAAAGAGGCAGCGCCTCGAAAGCTAGTACTTCCAAATAAACCTCTTGACTATAACCTGGTGTTGTGTGATTTTTAACTACGTTCCATGAGAGGAAGGTTGGCAAGAGTGGATTGGGAAAATACACAATAAGATATAACAGTAGACAGGCAATGACTTGTACTTAAAGGATTTCCTGAAGAAGGGCTAATGCCCGAAACGTCGATTCTCCTGTTCCCTAGATGCTGCCTGACCTGCTGCGCTTTTCCAGCAACACATTTCCACCTCTGATCTCCAGCATCTGCAGACCTCACTTTCTCCTTAAAGGATTACCACAAGGTCTACAACAAATATGCTTTCCTTTGAGGCACAAATACCCCAAAGGAAAGCTGAATCAACCATAGCTAATAAAAGATTAGATCAAAGGAAGACGCTTATAAGAATGCCAAAGTTGCTGGTGGCACCTAAGAATTGGCAACAAACTGATGCACAGCAAAGGAGGACAAATACCCTGATAGGAAAAGGGTGAAGAAAAGAAAATTAAAGCAAGCTTTCAATAAACACAGAGACAGTCTGTAAAACCTTCTAACAATTCTTGAAGATTTAAAGGTTGGCATGGATTACTTTGAACTAATTACAGATGAGGATTTATATTGGAGGGTAAGAAGGTGGCAGATAAATAATAAACATACTGTGTCCTGTTGCACAGAAGATATAGAAAATTCCCAGAAATATTAGGTGTCCAATATATGTAACTGAAGAGCTAAAGGAAAATAGAAAACAGTAGTATTTGGAAAATTAGCAGGATTGAGGGTTAATGATTCTCCTAGACAAGATGGGCTTCATCCATAGTATTGAAGGAAGTAACATATGGATAGGGAAGCTACCAAACAGGAGCGAGCAAAAAAGCATAAACAGCAAGTGATAGACCGAGCTAAGTGATCGCACAACCAATGGATCAGATCTGAGCTCCCAGTCATGAATGGTTGTGGACAATTAAGGAACTCACTGAAGAGGAGGCTCAATAAATATTTGATGGTGGAGCTCAGCACATCAGTGCAAACAATAAGGCTGAAGAATGAAGAACGATCTCAGTCAGAAGTGCTGAATGAATGCTTCAACTCAGTCTCTTCCAGTGGTCCCCAACATCACAATCTTAAGCAAGTTCGATTCACTTCCTGTGATATCAAGATATTGTTGGAATCATTGGATAATGCAAAAACTATGGGTCCTGACAACTTTTCTGAGATAGCGCTGAAGACCTGTGCTCCAAAATTTGTCACTCTCCTAGCCAAGCGCTTTCATACAGTTACAACAGTGGCATTTACCTGACTATGTGGAAAATTGTCCAGGTATGTCCTGTACACAAAAAGCAAGTTAAATCCAACCCAGGCAACTAACACCCCATCAGTCTACTCTTGATCATCATTAAAGTGATGAAAGGTGTCACCAACAGTGCTGTCAAGCAGCACCTGCTCGGCAATAACCTGCTCAGTAACGCCCAGCTTGGTTATTGCCAGAGCTCCTGACTACATTACCAAATTGGTTCAAACATGAACAAACGAGCTAAATTTCAGAGGTAAGGTGCGAGTGACATCCCTTGACGTCAAGGCCACATTTGACTGAGTGTGGCATCAAGGAGCCTAGGAAGATGGTTGTGGTTGTGGTTGTGGTTGTGGTCATCTCAGCTCCAAGACATCTCTGCAGGAGTTCCCCAGGGTACTGTCCTAGGCCCAAACATTTTCAGTTACTTCATCAATGACCTTCCCTTCATCATAAGGTCAGAAATGGAGATGTTTACAATGACTGCATAATGTCAAGCATCATTTGTGACTCCTCAGATACTGAAGCAGTCAATGTTCAAATGCAACAAGACCTGGACAATAACTAAGCCTGAGCTGTCAAGTGGCAAGTAACATTTGTGTAACACAACTGCAGACAATGACCATCTTCAAAGTGAGACAGCCTCCCCTTGAAATATAATGAGGTTACCATCATTAAAACCCCCTCTATCAAAATCTGAGCTTTCCATTAACCAAGCATTCCACTGTACTCACAGCATAAGTACTGTAGCTGCAGGAGCAGGTAAGAGGCTAGGTATACTCTGATGAGTAACTCAGCTCCTGACTCCCCACCAGCTTCTAGTCACAAGTCAGGAGTATTATAGAATACTCCCCACTTGCCTGGATGTGTGCAGCTCCAACAACACTGAGGAATCTTGATACCATCGAGACTGTTTGATTGCAATCACATCCACAAACATCCACTCACTCCAACATAAACACTCAGTAACTGCAGTGTGTTCTGTGTACAAGATGCACTGCTGCCAATGATCATCAGGCAGCACCTTCCAAACCTTCTAGAGAATTATAGAAAATACAAATAATTCAAACACACTCTTCATGACAGATTTAACCAATCATTCACTTGTGAGCATATAACAGCTCTTCTCCAAGATGTCTCATCTTTGGGTTAGATCTAGAACTTCAGGAGACCATTTATTTGGGTTCGACATGTTCTGAAGATTTTGTTCAAGTCAATGATAGGATAGCTGAGCATCATACCAGGCTTAACTATCCTTTTGAGGTGTTGTACAGACACTGTAGACTAGGTGGGTGGATGTGTAGGAATATTTCTACCGGATGTGAAAAGATTGGCAGAGATTTGCCTGCACATCCACCTATGTTACCAACTGTGTCCATTGCTTTCGGTGTGTTCTCCTCTACATCGGGAAGACAGACCGTCAACTTGTGAAGTGTTTCAGAGAACATCTCAGGGACACATGCACTAAACAACCCCAGCACTGCTGACCACTTCAACTCCCCCTCCCACTCCTCCAAGGACATGTACCTCCTGGGCCTCCTCCATCGCCAAATCCTAGCCACCCAAAGACTAGAGGAAGAATGCCTCATTTTCCCCCTTGGGACCTTCCAACCACAAGGCATCAAAATCGTTTCCAAATTTTCCCTTCCCTCATCTCATCTCGGCTCCAATCCTCCAACTAGGCACCGCCCTCCTGAACTGTCTTACCTGTCCATCTTCCTTCCGACCTATCTGCTCCACTTTCCCCACTGACCTATCACAACCAACTCCCACCTGCACCCACGTTTCATCTTCCCAGCTACCTGCCCCCCCCAGCCCTACCCTCACCCTTCTATTTATCTCTTAGCCCCCTTCCACACCGCCCCTCAAACATTCCTGATGAATGGCTTATGCCCGAAATATCGACTCTCCTGCTCTCAGATGCTAACTGACCTGCTGTGTCTTTCCAGTGCCACACTCTTCGACTAAGGAAAGCATTGTAATGCTGGAGAAAGAGGACCGCACAAAGGGTTCAGAAATAAAGTCAAGCTGGCTAGAACTAAGAAACAAGAAATGTACAATTGCACTGTTTTGTTGTAAGACTGCAGCTAATGCTGTAAGTGTTCTGTTCCTGAAGACATAAATTACATCGGGCTCCAACAGAGCCAATCTATCTCTTCACCCAGCTCTTGTTGAAAGATAAGTCTTTAACACCTCAGAAGCTCCCATATAACCTACCGAAAGTGCCAGCACAAATGACAGACTAAATAACTTTCCTGAACATTTGATGGATGTTATTCTAATCCTCACTATTTGCCCTAACTCATAAATAATGAAGAAAGTGCCATCACTAATATTGACTTGAATAGTTTAACTCCTGTGGTTCAGTTGGACATATTAATGATGTAATTGCCAGTAAATTTTTGATGGGACGGAGATATATATAGATGGGAGATCACACTGTCACACTAGGCCCCACAGTTGCTGGGGTGCCTATCAGTGGCAGTTAGCAGCGGCAGTGCAACATCCCAGTTTAGGAAATGTTTTGGATCCCTGCTGTGCCCCTTTGGGGAAGGACGGGATTTTGTAAGAACGTGTGTGGATGCCACGAGTGGCAGGCTGAAATGTGGGCAAGAGGATAAGAAGCTTGAGAGAGCAGTCAAAAGCCTACATCAGCAAATGGGGAACCAATACCAGTTTTGGGAGATGATTATGTTGTGATAATGTAATTTGACTATTATCCATAGGACCAACTAATTCTCTTGGTCTGTGGTTTCAAATCCCACCAAGGGAACTGGTAGAATTTAAATTCAATTAGTAAATCTGGAATGTCAAAGTTAGTCTCATTTTTAACAACAGAAAATTGTGCAAACTCCCATCTGGTTCACTAATATCCTTTTCAAAAAGGGAATCTTTCATCATTATCTCTTTGCCTTACATATAACCCCCAGATCCATAACCATGTAGCTATCTCTTAACTGCTTTCTGAAATGGCTTAGCAAATCACTCAGTTCAAGGACAATTGAAGATTGGCCAGAAATGGTCAGCAATGTCTACATCCCATGCAAGAATAAATTAAGAAAAGGAGAACCACTGCGTGTGTGCAGCTATTAAAGACTAAGAAGGACAGTCTAGATAGCACATAATCCCCTGAGTTTAAGCAGATCTGAGATGCTTAGGATAACAGTTGTGGCTTTGGAAATCAATTTGCTGTTCATATCTAAGTGGAAATAGCAACAGGAACACCATGAATGTACTTGCTCTCAACACTGCTTTTTGCTGTGCTTCATGGGTAGATTTAAACTGAAAACCCATTTTGTAAATAGTGGGGATGGAGAATAGAAAAGGTTCAGAGGTTCAGAATACCAGACCTTCTGCTGAGAGCAAGAAATATTGCTTCTCATAATTTAGCAAAAAAGTTTGTTAACACTGCTGATTCGAAAGAAGAGTTTGAACTCTTGTTGGGTTTGTTTTTGATTTGGGATGTCAATCAATAATCATCCACAGGAAGGATTCTTGTTCCTTTAGGATTTTCCTTCATGTATGTGCTTATCTATTTAATCCCAATCAAACATAGTGAGACTAAGCTGGCACCTTCATGGATTCAATGAGCTTTGTAGTGCATTGTAATTTTTTGACTAAGATTGATGATCAATTAATTTCATTCTAGACAAAAAATAAGTGTATCCGTAGTCTAGTGATGGGGTCTCACCTACTCAAGCTGAAAACAGGCCCAGTTTCTAAAAGTAAACACTTAGAAGTTGATACCCATGGCCTGTGATTCACTGTGATTCAGTCTGTGAAGAGATAGCAGTGCATAGTACGAAGTCGGGGGAGTGGGCTGAAGACACATATGAAACAGCTCATTGTTAATGTTACTCATTTCCTTCCTCCACCTCCACAATACAGTTAATAAATGCTGCAACTATTTCCAGGATCTGAGCTCCGTAAGAAACTGTCTTTGGCATAGAGGCATGTAGAAGGTCACACAGCATTGATGTTTACTCTGATAAATAAAAAAGTGGCAGTATGGGCAAAACAATGTGATATTTGTGTAGGTAAGTGATTTTGAAATTTAAGCAATACTATGTCTTTTATGAAGTTATCGACAAAATATCAATACAATAAAATGGAATTCTTACTTCAAGGAGTAACAGTTGCTTCGATCATTCATGCAAAGCTCCTACAAAGCCGATTATAATAGACGGACATTGTCTAGATGAAAAAGAGAGCACTGCAAATGCTGAAGATCAGAGTTGAAAGGTATGGCGCTGGAAAAGCACAGCAGGTCAGGCAACATCCGAGGAGCAGAAAAATCAATGTTTTGGGCATAAGCCCTTCATCAGGAATTTCTGATAAAGGGCTTATGCCTGAAACATCGCCTCTCCTGCTCCTCGGATGCTGCCTTACCTGCTGGTCTTTTCCAGCGTCACATTTTTGGACACAGTCTAGATGGCTATCTCTTCTCATTCCAATTGAATGCTTTGATTGAACCTGCCTCCAATATATTCCCAGGTAATTCATTCACCACTTCATTGTGTGAGAACTTTATTTTCCCATTAGTATCAAAGATATAAGGACAAATATGGAAAAAAAACCTATTCTAATGACATACACAGTGGATGATCGTTGCTAGATGTCCCTAATAAAAAAAAAATCAATGTTTCAAATCAGCATTGTTAAAACATGATTGATAAACTACATGGTGGACATGAGACACAAATTGCCTTGCCAAGGGACAAATGCAAGGGGTTGTGTGCTATCTAGACTGCCCTCCTTGATCATTAGTAGATGGAAACATGCTTTGATTCACCTTTTGTTGATTTACTCTTTCTGTTTACCAAATTTCACAAATCACCTGAAAAAAAACATCCTGAAATGGACGTGGGATGTGAACACAGAATGGAACACTAAACTGAAGCCAGTTGGCCTGATTCACAGCACTATGATTGACATTTATGTCCAGAAAGCTAAGAGTCAAAAAGTGTGGTCTGGAAAAGCACAGCTGATCAGGCAGCATCCGAGGAGCAGGAGAGTTGGTGATTCAAGCATAGGCTCTTCATCAGAATATTGGGGGGAGGGGGGTTGCCAAGGAGCCTGAGAGATAAATGGGAAGGTGGGGTGGGGCTGGGGGGGGGAGGTGAAGGTAGCTGGGAATGCAATTGGTAGATGAAAGTTGGGAGTGATGGTGATAGATCAGTGGGGAGGGTGCAGCAGATAGGTGGGAAGGAAGATGGACAGGTAGGACAGTTCAAGAGGGTGGTGCCGAGTGGGAAGGTTGGATCTGGGATAAAGGTGGCGGGAGGGGAGATCAGGAAATTGGTGAAATTGACATTGATTCTGTGTGGTTGGGAGGGTCCCAAGGCAGAAGATGAGGTGTTCTTCCTCCAGGTGTTGGGTGGCTAGAATTTGGTGATGGATGAGGCCCAGGACCTGCATGTCCTTGGCAGAGTGGGAGGGGGAGTTGAAGTGATCGGCCATGGGGTGGTGAGATTGATTGTTGCATGTGTTCCAGAGATGTTCTTTGAAACGTTCCACAAGTTGGCATCCTGTCTCCTTCACCTATCCCTCCCATACACACACACACACACACACCAGAATTGCGTGCAATATTTCAAAAGTGGCCAAACCAATGTCCTATATGACTGCAACATGACCTCTTAACTCCGATACTCAATGCTCCGACTAATAAAGACAAGCATACAAAATGCCGTCTTCACTATCCAATCTACTCCACTTTCAAGAAACTATGAACCTGCACTCCAAGGTCTCGTTGTTCAGCAACACTCCCTAGGACCTTAAGTGTATAAGTCCTGCCCTGATTTGCCTTTCCAAAATATAGCACCTCATATTTATCTAAACTAACCTCCATCTGCACATCCTCAGTTCATTGACCCATCTGATCAAGATCCTGTTGTATCCTGAGATAATCTTCTTCGCTGTTCATTACATCTCCAGTTTTGGTGTCATCTGCAAAATTACTAACTATACCTTCCATGTTCGCATCCTAATAATTTATATAAATGACAAAAAGCAGTGGACCTGGCAACAATCCTTGTGGCGCACATTGGTCACAGGACTCCGGTCTGAAAAACAAACCTCCATTACCACCGTCTGTCCTCTCCCTTTGAGGTAAGATGGGTGGTTCTTTGATACTTCTGTGTATCTGCAAGCTATTAGCCCAAGCCTGAATATTGACCAGTTCTTCCTGCATTCGGACACAGACCCTGACAGTAGCTGTTGAATTATGAATGGTGCTGAACATTGTGCAAACGCTAGTGAGCATCCCCACTTCTGACCTTATGATAGAGGGAAGATCAATGATGAAACAGCTGAAGGTGGTTTTGGTACCGAGACTAACTTCCAACAATCAAAATCATTTTCCTTAAGGCCAAGTTTTTTTTTTCAATAATCTTTATTCTTTCTTGGAACGTGAGCAGATTTGTTGTCCATCCATAATTGGTTTGATTAAAGCACTGGACCACTTCACAGGGCAGTTAAAGTCAACTGCATTGCTCTGGATCTGGAGTCACATGTCAGCCAGACTCAGTAAGAATGGTAGATTTCCCTCCCTTAAGAACATTAATGAAGAGAAAGGGTTTTTACTGAAATTGACGATATTTCAGTGTCACCTTTGCTGCAACTAGCTTGCAATTCCAGTCTTTTAAAATTATATTTAGATTACACCTGCTTTCATGCTGTGACTCCAGACAGTGGACAATTGTCCCTGATTAGAATTTACTTCAGTTTTACACAAGCTCCTCGATAACCATATTTGATTAAATGCTACTTTGATATCATGGATAGTCACTTCACCTCCCCTCTTAAGTTCATTCTCTGTTTGCACAAAAGCTGTAATGAAGGCAGGAGCTCAGTGGCCCTGACAGAATCTAAACTCAACATCAGTGGTCATATTATTGATGATTAAGCAAGCCTGCCCTTCTTCCATTAAAAATGTGTATGCAAAAATATACCAATATTTCTCAAATTAAGTGGTGCTTCTTAGATCATAAGAACACAAAATGTAGGAGTACAATTCGGCCATTTGGCCCATTGAGAATGTTCTATCATTTCATCACGGCTGATGTAGTTTTCAACACCATTCTCCTGCCTTCTCCCCTTACCAATCAAAAACCTATCTATCTGAATCTTAAGTACACTCAATAACTTAGCCTCTACAGCCTTCTGTGACAATGAGTTCCACAGATTAACCATCTGAAGAAAGTCCTCCTCTTCTCAGTTTTAAAGGATCGCACTTTCATGCTGAGGCTATGCCCTCAGGTCCTAGTCGTTCTCACTATCTTCTCCACATCCAGTCTATCTAGGCATCTCAGCATTCTGTAAGTTTCAATGAAATCACCCCCTCACCATTGTAAAGTTCATCGAGTACAGACCCAACTGTGCTTTATAGAAATAAACAGAAAAACATCAATGTATTTAATCTCAGGCACTGAGTAAGTGACTGCTTTATTCAACATTGAATGTCTGAAGCAACAAGTCGTAGATATAAAAGACAGCAGTATTTTGAAATAATTTCCCTCTTTAGTTTTTTTGGAATCTGGAGGTAAAGAGTCTAAAAAGAACTAAATAGTTTCCTTTGAGAGTGATAAACTAGAAAACAGCAATCGGACTGAGCTAAGTCTAATCTACATGTACTGAAGTCACAGGACTATACTCTCGGGACAGAGGCTTGATCAATAGGACATACACTTTGGGAATTGTGGACTCAACATACCCCCCTCAACTTTCTGGACATGATTCAATCAAAAGTGCTGTGAATCAGGCCAACTGACCTCATAGTTCCCATCCCAGCTCCATTTCAGGGTTTGTTTCAAGTGATTTGTGAATTTTTTAAAAAAAACATTTGTATGATATTGGCAAACTTTTAGCAGCAAACATTTGCAGCATCACATATGCCTGCTGAACTCTGTATTGATTTAAACCTACATCATTTGTGGAATCAACAATTGCAGGAAGTACAACACAACTTTCTAAAAATGGCAGTGACCGAATTAGCAATGTTGAAATCGAAGGCTGACAGGAGTAGTTGGGAATGTGGAATTCCAAGCACAAACAGTTCAGCCACAACCTCAGTGAAAAGCAAACAATGCTCAAGGGTTGACTGGCCTAATTCTGGACTGAATTTACATGTCCATATGCAAATTCAGGTCAGTTTATTTGCAAGAGGAATGAAAAGCAGCAAAGGAATTTTAGTTTACCAGCAAACAAATTCTTGTACATTGAAATATAAAATAAGCAATGTTAGAAGCCTTTTTGTCTTCTTGGGTTTTCTCCCTGAAGGAGAGTCCAATCCACACTGCAATGACCTTCAGGATGATGAGGCAAGGGTCTGAGCCATCCCATCCAGCACAGCAATCAAATGATAGCTCTCATCTGATTCATTCATCCAACACAGCCAAATGTACTGAGGTTCTACCTGTCCCCGGTGTTGCGAAGGATGGGCCTGGCCTCGCTGCCGCGGAACGCTCCAAGTAGTTGGACCATCCCATATCACCTGTCCTTCGTGGAGAAGTTTATGAAGAAAAACATCTTTGAGCACAAATCCATCAGGAAGTGGTCAGCACGTAGTGTGCTTGAGACACTTTGGGAAAAGGAGAGGGCGGATCCTGTTGAGCGCTTCCCTGGGCAGACTATCAAAGTCATTTGGCAGAATGCCTCACTGCCAGAACTTTCCAACAAGCACCAAGACATGACTTCATGATTTGGCTGGTGGTGAGAAGGGCTCTGCCTGTGAGATCCTTTATGCACACCCGGACTCTCTGCCGCACCGCACACTGCCCTCGAAGCGGCTGCGGGGGGGACGAGACTGTCACACACCTCCTTCTGGAATGTGCCTATGCAGAAGAAGTCTGGAGAGGAATGCAGTGGTGTTTGTCGAGGCTCGTCCTGAGAAGCTCCGTGACGTGAGACTCCGTGCTCTACGGTCTGTTCCCCGGGATGCACATCGAGACGAACACCAACTGTGCCTGGAGGATCATCAACTCGGTGAAAGACGTTCTTTGGACAGTCCGAAACCTGTTGATCTTCCAGCTGAAGGAGTTGACCCCAACTGAGTGTTGCAGACTGGCACATTCCAAGGTCTAGGAATACGTGTTGAGGGATGTGCTGAAGCTTGGGGCAACTGCCACCAAGGTGTGGTGGGGAAAGACCACTGTGTAACATTTGCCTGCCTAAGAAGAACAGGGGGTCTACCCAGTCATTTGGGCTCCGCTGACGCCTCAGCAGAAGAGCTGGATAGTAAATGTACAGACTTGTATAGAGGAAAAATAAATTTCGATGTCTGTATGTAAAGCAATGTAATGTGTGCACAAGAATGGCATGACCAATTGTAAAGAGATCCAAATAATTTTATGAATAAAGTATATTTTTGAAATAAAAAACAACACAGCCAAATGACCCTTCAACTAATCTGCGCTTCTCTGGCAATTTGCATGTTTATGCGCATGTTGAAGCGAGTACCTCCTGTAGGGGAATCATGGGAGCTTAGCTACATAGTCACTCCTTGGTTTTATTCATGCTGATCAGTGTGATCAGTGTGTTGACATACTGCTTTCCAGACTCAGAGGCTGCAGCTGTGCATGCACCTCAGAGGTCTGCACACCATAAAATAAATAATTGAGACCAAATACTGCCAGCCCGTAAGAAAATGGAACAGTAGCAGGCCATTCAGCCCCCTTGAGTCTGCTCGCCATTAGTAAGATCATGGCTGATCCGACATTTCTCACGTCCACTTCCCTGCCCTTTCCCTGTAACCCTTGATTCCCCTGCTAATCAAGAATCTCTTGATGTCAGTCTTATAGTTTTATGGTAAATACTGCATTGATATCAAGCACAATCATTCTCCCCTCACCTCTTCAGTTCAGCTCTTTTGTCCATGGTTGGATCAAGGCTGTAATGAGGTCAGTTGCTGAGTAGCCCTGGTGGAATCCAAACTCAGCATCAGTGAGCAGGTTATTATTGACTAAATATTATTTGATAGTGCTGGTGACAACACTTGCCATCACTTTGGTGTGTTTTTCCAGTACCACACTTTTCAACGATGATCAAGAGTAATCTAATAGGGCAGTATCTCGGTGGGTTGTATTTTTCCTGTTTTTTCTCTGTGGATAGGATGCAGCTGGGATATTCTCCATATGGTAGGTGTCCATGCTGTAACCATATTGAAACAGTTTGGCTAGGATTGCCATTACAGGTGTGTAGCTAGTTTTAGTGTACAAGTCTTCAATAGTATTGCCAGAATATTGTCAGCAGTATCCAATGCCTTCAGCCATTTCTTGATATCATGTGGAGAGGATGGAATTGGTTGAAGATTGACATTTATGATGCTGGGGACTGGCTGATGTGGATCAAGCACCTCAGTACCTCAGCTGGAAGATGCTTGCAGATCCTTGCACGTGGCACTAATGTGCATGAATAGCCCCCTCATTGAGGATGGGTATTTTGATGGAACATCCTGTTACCGTTGCTGCTTAATCATCCACCATCATTCAGGATTGCAGAGCTTAGATCTGATCCAATAGTTGTGGGATTTCTTAGCTATGTCAATTGCATGCACCTTCTACTTTCTAACATGCAAGTTGCCCTGTGTTGTAGTTTCATCCTGTTGACATGGTATGGCTGGAGCTTGTTTCAGGCATACCCTCCTGCATTCTTTATAGAACTGGGTAGATCCCTCTACTTGCTGGCATAGTGGGGAATAGCCTGGGTCATGAGGTTACAGATTGTAATGTTGTTGCTGATGACCCATAGTGCCTTATTATTGCTCAATTTTAAGTTGCTAGACCTATTTTGAGTGCGTCCCATTTATCAAAATGGAACATGATGGAGATTATGGTCAGTGTGAAATTAATGCCTTCATCTCCACAATGACTGTGCAATGTTCACTCATACCAATGTATCACGGACAGATGCATCTGTAAGAGGTAGAATAGTAAATTATTCTGCCTTGTTGTTTCCCTCAGTCTGGCTGATATGTCCTTCAGGTCTTTGCACTCAGTCAGTAGTGGAGCTACTTATTGGTCATGGACACTGATGTACCCACCCAGAGTACATTCCATGCCCTTGCCAACCTCAGTGCTTCCTCCAAGTGATGTACAATATAAAGAAGCACTGACTCATCAACTGTGGTGGGCAGGGGAGACGTCAGGAGCTTGTAGTGGTAGATTGTAATAAGTGGGATGTTTTGTTGCTCATGTTTGATCTGATGCCATGAGAACACTCCCTCCCTCCTATATCATTAAATCTGATGGACCCATCCTACCAGTGGGAAAGGATATGACATGGATGGTGTTGCAGGACTTTGGGCCATTGCCAGTAAGATATGATTCAGTGAATATAACTGCATCAGGCTGTTGCATGGCTAGTCTGTGAGATAGCTCTCCCAATTTTAGTACAAGCCTGCAGGTGTCAGCAAGGAGCACTTTGCAGGCTGGCAAAGGCATGGTGTGCATTTGGCATTGCCAACACTCACACCAATGCAGGGGAATCCTCTGTTAATTCTTGTTCAAATTTGATGCAAATGAGTGGCTTTCTGATCCATTTCAGAGGGCTATTAGAAGTCAACCCCATGGCAATTGGTAAGGAGTTAGATGAAGATGAGATTGGGTGAGGATGGTAATTTTCCTTTTCTGAAGGATATTACTGATATTACAGCAGGACGTACATTTCAATGTTAATTTCAACAGGAGTATCAATAAGTTGCCACCATCTTTTCTGTCCTGTATGGGGTGAAAGGAGGGGTGCCCACCCATGGGATCTGCCAACTAAATTAAAGAGTTGGCAGCACAGGAGCCCCACTAGGAATGGTGCTCACTGCTGAAACATGCAGCAAACCTGAAACCTACACAAGACTGATGGAAAAATGTTTAAAAACTTTAAAATGTACTGATGGAGGAGAGACCCCTCTGCAGCAACTGCAAGGGTCACAGGGACTACCTGCCTTGTTTGGGCCCTCTGAATGAAAACAATACTTTCTCCTCACAAAGGTGTTACTGGTATTCAACTGACATCCTACCTGTGTAGCAAGGGGATAATCTGCTCTTGAAAAAAATGTCAATAAAATGACTATCAATAGACCATTGCAATATTTATATTTGCTTCCCTCCACCTTGTCGTGCAGGTACTTTTACAGGGCAGCACGGTGGCTCAGTGGTTAGCACTGCTACCTCACAGTGCCAGGGACCCGGGTTCGATTCCAGCCTCAGGCGACTGTCTGTGTGGAGTTTGCATGTTCTCCTCGTGTCTGTGTGGGTTTCCTCCCACAATCCAAAGATGTGCAGGTTAGGTGAATTGGCCATGCTAAATTGCCTGTAGTGTTCAATGATGTGTAGGTGAGGTACATTAATCAGGGGTAAATATTGGGTAGGGGAATGGTGTCTGGTTGGGTCATTCTTCGGAGGGTTGGTGTGAACTTGTTGAGTCAAAGGGCTTGTTTCCACACTATAGGGATTCTATGAAAGTCAGTTCCACAATGGCTCGAAGCAAATTATCATATTGGGAAGCCAATTACAACTGGCTCCCCATAATTCCGCCAGTCTCCCAATATGATCCGACTTTCCAGGAGCAGTCACATTCTGCTCTGTAACTCTGGAGCATTTGTATGGGCCACATTTGAGTAACATTAGCACAAATCTACCAACTCTCTGCACTTAGATGTCAGTCCATTCTCTTACAGTCACCAACATTCCCACATGCAGAAAACAACTGTGTCTCATTGGCAGCAGAGACATACTCTGCTAAGCGCGAGTAGGAATCTGCCACCTGAACTACATACACAGAATTCTAGGAAAATAAGTAACATTAATCCTTGCATTCTGTGATAGTTTGGTGAGGCAAGGTTAAAAAAAAAGTATTAGCAGGCATTTAAGTGTCTGAATCAATCAAGGGAGTACATGCCTGGACCATACAACCTTGCCATATTTAAAACTGACAGCTATGTAATTACATCCTCACTTGCAGTAACAATTTTTTTTCACTAACAGTAATCAGATCATTATGGTTTTCTGTTCAGGGGCTTAATGATGTTTTGCCTTATAACACACTAATTCATCCATGTCAACCTTCCACTTCATGGAAACTTTACTGGTTACTTGGCTGGTCATTTTGTTTGACTGTTTGGCAATAAGAATATGGAATAGGAAGTAATCTTGGGTATCTGCAGGTTTTTGAGTTGAGGGAGTTGCTGGATGTGGAGGTGGTTTAGTTGGAACGACTGCCTCGGGGCTCTGGCATTTCAGCTATTTTAAAGACAGAATAAAACAAGACACATCACTCCAGCCCTCACACCCTTCTCCTCCTCAAACACCACACCCACCCCACACCCCATACATACAAGCTCATGATTTGTTAGCAAACTCCTAACTACTCACCCCTCAATGCTGATCTATGCTACGTCAAGTCCTATAACATACCTTTATAGCATCAATGCAAACCTATTCCCTTTTACCCACCCCCATGTTCCTCATAACCTCCATTCCAATTAAACTCCTGCACTCACACTATCACCACAAATCCTCCATGTCAAGCACTATCATCTTTGACGTGTATCCATTCTGAATGGCCCCTCATAAACACCATGCAAAGCTCTGCCCTGTACCCTTTTCCCACTTACCAGGTTTGTTCTGAATACTTTGGGTTTCATACCACTGAATGACAAAATCCACCTTGACTGGAATCAGTTAAATGGTCAGCTGTCCCCATGAAACATGTGTAAATCCCAATGTACCACCGTTCCTGCCACCATGAAAATGGGAAGTGCCATGGGCTGAGGTGAGAATTGTAATTTCTGGGCTCAACAGCTATTTTTGCCACGAGAGAGAGCTTCTCGATTGTGGTAAAAATCAAGGCCACAATATAAAATAATGCGTGCATCCTGAAGGGGGTGCAGGAACAGAGGAACCTAGGCATTTCATGTGTATATGGGACAAGTAGTGAGATCAGTTAGTAAAGCTTACAGCATTCTAACTTTTACAAAGGGCCATAGTCTATAACAACATGAAGGTTAAACCCTCCCTATATAAAATGCTGGTTTAACTTCACCTGGAGTATTGCATCTAGTTTTGAGCACCACAGTTTTGGGAGAATGTGAGCACATTAGAAGGTGTGTGGGAAACATTCATGTGAAAGGTTTTAGGGATAAGGGACTTCAGCTGTGTTGAAACTGGGCCGTTCTCCTTTGAAATCCCAACTACTTACTACGAGAATGCAATCACAAAGTAGCTTTACTATACAAGCCTATGCTCTAACTTTCAGAATTAATATGAAATAATATGAGTTAACAGGAAAACTTTGATTGGACAGCCCACAGGATGTGGAGGTGCTGATGGCCTAGTGGTCTTATTGCTGGACTGTTAATCCAAATAACATCCTGGGGATCTAGGTTCAAATCCTGCAATGGCTGGTGGTGGAATTTGGATTCAATAAAATATATCTGGATTGAAGAATGTAATGATGACCATGAATCAAATGTCAGGAAAAAGCATCTAATTAACTAATGTCCTTCAGGGAAGGAAGATGCCATCCTTATCTGACCTGGCCTACATGTGATTCTGGACCCACAGCAATGTGGTTAACTCTTAACTGCCATCTGGGCAATAAATGCTGCCCTGTCAGTGATGTCCTCATCCCATGAATAAAGAGAAAAACAGAGTACGTGCAACCCATTAAAATATTCTTGGCCTTCTTTTCTAGCTGATCTGACTTACTTCTTTGACTACATTCCACTCTTTTGGCTTGGTTATTCTCTAGCCTCTAACAGATACACCGTGCCTGTTTCTCCACCATACTACTGTTCACCTCTGAGCTATTCAATTACTTCTCCCAAGATCTCATCCCACTGGGTTTCTCAAAGTGTGCATTCAGGATTCTAATCATTGTACGATTCTAGCTCTCTGGCTGCTCTGTGCAGTCATGGTCAGTCTACTCATGGTCAGTCCTTCCACCCAGCTGAATGGAGCCAGAAAACAGCAGCATTTTAATATGAAATAACCCTGTTAGACTCTGGCATACTGACAGATCTGTCACTGGTATTCACTGAATTTTGAATTAGTCTCTTACTTAAAAAGCCCTGCAGTAAGAACTATCCTTGCTCCTGGGTGGGATTAAATATAAACAGCAATGAAATAGCCTGTGTCCTGAATGCTACAATATACATAGATTGCAGACTTACATGGCAGAAATGGTTACAAATGGATTTTATTATGCCCTCTATAAACAATTATTTAAATTACAGGCAGGATTTCCTCAGGGCCCAACTTTGAAGCTTTGAAGTAGAAAGAATCCCGTAGTAAGTAGTATTCTCGTAGTAAGTAGTCTGCAATGAATCTCTCAGTCCTAATCAGTGGTTGTTTGACAGGTTTGAGAGTCACAAGATGATCCATAGCTGTGTTCAATCTTTCTATCTTGGGAAATTACATCAGAAGAACTACAATCAGTTCTTTGGAAGAGTAGTAATATCTGGAGTACTCCCGGTGCTACAAGCTAGTGAGGGCAGGAAAAGGATGAATGCATGGCTGAGGAGCTGGAGTATGGGAGAAGGATTCACATTTTTGGATCATTGGAATCTCTTTTGGGGTAGAAGTGACCTGTACAAGAAGGACGGATTGCATCTAAATTGGAAGGGGACTAATATACTGGCAGGGAAATTTGCTAGGGCTGCTCGGCAGGATTTAAACTAGTAAGGTGGGGAGGGGGGATGGGGTTGGGACCCAGGGAAATAGTGAGGAAAGAGATCAATCTAAGACTGGTACAGTTGAGAACAGAAGTGAGTCAAACAGTCAGGGCAGGCAGGAACAAGGTAGGACTAATAAATTAAAATGCACTTATTTCAATGCAAGGGGCCTAACAGAGAGGAGGGGCGGGGGCGGAAGTGGAGGGGCGGGGGGTGGGGGGGGTTGTATTTTTGATAAGGGATAGCATTATAGCTGTGCTGAGGGAGGATATTCCCGGAAATATATCCAGGGAAGTTATTTAGGTGGAACTGAAATAAGAAAGGGATGATCTCCTTATTGGGATTGTATTATAGACCCCTAATAGTCAGAGGGAAATTGAGAAACAAACTTGTAAGGAGATCTCAGCTATCTGTAAGAAAAAATAGGGTGGTTATGGTAGGGAATTTTAACTTTCCAAACATAAACTGGACTGCCATAGCGTTAAGAGTTTAGATGGAGAGGAATTTGTTAAGTGTGTACATGACAATTTTCTGATTCAGTATGTGAATGTACCTATCGGAAAGATATTGTGAAACCTGAAAGGGTTCAGAAAGGTTTTACAAAGATGTTGCCAGGGTTGGAGGATTTGAGCTATAGGGAGAGGCTGAACAGGCTGGGGCTGTTTTCCCTGGAGCGTCGGAGGCTGAGGGGTGATCTTAAAGAGGTTTACAAAATTATGAGGGGCATGGATAGGGTAAATTGGCAAAGTCTTTTCCCTGGGGTCGGGGAGTCCAGAACTAGAGGGCATAGGTTTGGGGTGAGAGGGGAAAGATATAAAAGAGACCTAAGGGGCAACGTTTTCACGCAGAGGGTGGTACGTGTATGAAATGAGCTGCCAGAGGAAGGCTGGTACAATTGCGACATTTAAGAGGCATTTGGATGGGTATATGAATAGGAAGGGTTTGGAGGGATATGGGCCGGGTGCTGACAGGTGGGACTAGATTGGGTTGGGATATCTGGTCAGCAGGATGGGTTGGACCGAAAGATCTGTTTCCATGCTGTACATCTCTATGACTCTATGACCCTATGACACTTCTTTAATATTGCAGTACCATATTGTTACAGAAGCAAAATAACTTAAAGCCCTCGAACTGAAAGTTGAACTATCCGATTAATATAATTGAAAACCATCAGTGTGGAAAAGCTATATTTCTTGTCATAGCTGTCGAGTTAGTATGGATCAATGTAATGTCGCAAGACTGAACTGGTCCCAAGCATGTTTCTCTTGGCTGATGCTGAATCCACAATTTTGGATTAAGGTTTTGTTAAGTTTAACTTTGAACAGTGTTGTTTTGATGAGATCAAACAATTCCTTCCTCTGGATCAATGGCAAGGAGAGGATGAGAATACCACTGTAATTTTGGAGGTCCTATTAATTAAAAGATCTGTTTCTCAAACTACAGTATACAGAACTACTAGTATATATGAGGAAAGTGATCAAAGAGTATTATAAATTCTGACATGAAAGTAACAGTTCAGACTGCTTTCTCAGTGCAGTAGCATGGATCTTCAGCTGCTCAATGAATTGCTCACAGCTTTGTTTAATGAATGGCAACAGGAAACAAGCCTTCAAATGTCATAATCAACCAATGCACTAACAGCTCCTTTAATGATACATATATTAAGTGGAGTTAACAATGAAGATAAGGTCAGCCAAGACATCTGATGTTTCTCTGGACCTTTTATAACATTAGATGATGAAGTTGCCCACATGAAAAATGTCACCAAAAAATGACATGAAAAATCTGACATTAAAAAATTCACATAGTCCTTCACTGAACATATTTTCAGGCAATTACAATTTTGTTAGTTCTGATTTATATTTTATTCCTATTTGGAAGACTTATTCAGCAGACAGTGGAAATCTGATGAGCTAGCTTTCAGATCTGATGAGACCCCTTACTCAAAGGCGTGGAATCATTGGCCTGAATCTTACCTTTCTTTAGCTGTGTGATTTGCATCAGGTTTTTTGGAACGGTTTTCCTGCAAGGTGTTATGAGATTTCTTGCCTTATCTTAACAAACAGGCCTCAGAAATGATTATTCTGCCCTATGGCATACCTTATATCCAATTTTAGCCTGTTTTACCATGGGACATTCCAAGAGAAAATCAAATCCTCAAATTTGTAACATCCCTGTTGCCCACAACAGCCTTATAACACTGGTGTAAGCATTGACAGTCTGAAGCTGCTGTACATAGTTTCTGAAGTCTGACCCAGATATGGCAGACAAGAGAAATTTGCCATCCTGGTTTGTGATGGGGGCCTGGAGGTCCCACTGGACAAGGTGGTACAAATGGAGGATGTCCTTTTTCCCCAGGACCAGCAGAGAAGGCCACAACGCTAGACCATGTCAGCCTGATCCAAGGTTGTCACCTAGGTTGGTGCTATTTCAGCTGACTGGAGGAAGACCCAGCTGTGTAGGAAGAAGATCAATGGCCTTGTGGACGTAGGTTTGCTTGCTGAACTGGGAGGTTCATTTCCAGGCGTTTCATCTCCCTACTAGGTAACATCTTCAGTGGAACTCAGGCGAAGCAGTGTACATGATTCCTGATTTCTATTTATACGTTTGGCTTTTTTTGGGATGGTGATGTTATCCCCTGAGAAAAAGGACAGGAAATGCCATCACCACAGGAAATGAAATCACCACAGGAAATGACATCACCAACCCAAAAAACCCAAACATATAAATAGAAAGCAGGAATCATATACACAGCTTCATCTGAGGCCCACTGAAGATGTTATCTAGTAGCGTGATGAAACATCTCCAACTCAACGAGCAAATCTACATCCAGAACCTCAACCTGAGCTACAAATCTTCTCAAAACTCGCTATCAATGCCCTTCTCCACCCTGACAAAATAAGTGCCACCATCTTCACGCAAGACACCTCACACTCACTTTACATCTGCTCCTACACCCACCTCTCACTAAGTGATAGAATCAGGATAACATTGATTGAAAGAATTGCCATAGATGCATGATAGATCATTAATGAGATGAGTTTGGGATGATAACACAAGACACCTCAGTAGGCCTTATGGGCCTTACATGAAATTTGATAAAAATGACACTTGCCAAAATATGAAAAGATTAACCCCTAATTTTACTTGAGTTCTGTGAGTAACACTAGTTGTCTGTAAATGCATTTACATGTATTTAAATAAAGTATTAGAAGTCCCTTGAGGTGAATAATCCAGTACTTTAGGAAAATAGAGAAAAGAACAGGCTATTTCCTAGCATCAAGATCTCATCACACAGCGAGATGGGAGGAACTTCTTTTAAGAAGACAGAACCATCCAGAAAGTCAGTGAATGGATTGGTGAATTTTGGAGACAATCATAAAATCCTTAGAGTGTGAAAGTAGGCCATTTGGCCCATCGAGTCAATACTGACCTTCCAAAAGTATCCCATCCAGATCCACGAAACCTACCCTTTCATTCTGCATTTATTACAGCCAACCCATCTAGTCTGCACATCCCTTAACACTATGGGCAACTTAGTTTGCCAATCCACCTAACCTAAACATCTTTGGACTATGGGAAGAAACCAAAGCATGTGGAGAAAACCCACCCAGACACAGGGAGATTGTTCAAACTCCACACAGACAGTTGCATGAGGGAGGAATTAAACCCAGGTCGCTGGCGCTGTGAGGCAGCAGTGTAACCATTGAGCCACCATGCCACCTAAGCTAATCACTCAGCAGAAAATACCTATAGTATCAGTGGTGTAACTATTAAATCAATATAACTGTCTCCAAAACAGTCAAGACAATAGAAAACAAATGCTGAGTGGCTTCATAATTCAAGATAGGAAAAGAGAGACTTTGAACAGTTCCATGGATGAAAAGCATTGGCGGCTCTGGTGGCGGATAGAAAACGCAGAGGGAGCAGAAGAAAGTTATTAGGAGAGCAAAGATGGGGCATGAAAGAAGCCAGGCAGGTAAAATTCGAAGATATTCTATCAGTATACTAATGAGAGATGATAACAAGGGAAAGAATAGGATCAATTAGGCACAAAGGGAATAATCCATATTGGAGCCGACGGATATTGATAGGGTGTTAAATGAATACCTTCCTTCAGTCTTCACTCAGCAGCTGAATGTAGGTGCGGAGCATCTCAAGCAGACGGACATAGGGAGTGAGGAGGTATTGGAGGTTTTGGCGGGCTTAAAATGGATAAATTTCCAGGTGAGGATGAGTTGGAATCCAGGCTGCAGTGGGAGACAAGGGAGAAAAATACTATGATCCAAATTTCCTCTTTGGCTGTAGGGGAGTTACCAGAACACTGGAGGACAGCTAATGTGGTTCAACTTTTCCAGAAAGGTGATAGGGATAAGCAAGGGAATTACAGATCAGCAAGTCTCACATCAGTGCTACGGAAACTATTGGAGAAAATTCTGAAAGAGAGAATTAATTTCCATTTGGAGAGGCCAGATTTGACCAGGCTATTCAACACGGCTTTATCAGAGGAGTTCATGCCTAACAAATTTGATCGAACTTTTCAAGGACATGATCAGCTATATAATTGAAGGTAGTACAGTTGATGTGATTTATATGGATTTCAGAAAGGCTTTTGACAAGTTTCAATATATGAGACTGATAAAGAAGGTAAAAGCACATGGGATACAGGGTAACTTGGCAAGATGTGTCCAAAGTTGCTTAATGGCAAGAGACAGAGGATGATTTGTGTGACCTGAGGTGGGTGTCCAGTGGGTCAGTATGGGTTCCTTATTTTTTGTGATAAATATATAAATGATGCCAATGAGAATGCTGGGTTGTGAGAAGAAAGTTTGCAGATGACACAAAGATTGGCCATAAAGGAGGAACATCATAGGTTATAAAAAGATGTAGATGGGTTGTTCACATGGACAGATAAAAGGCAGATGAAATTTAATCCTGACAAATGTGAGGCGAGGCATTTTGAAAGAGCTCACAAAGTAAGGGAGTACTCACTGAATGACAGGACACGAAGAAGCTCAAAGCAACAGAGGGATCTTGGCGTGCTTGTCCAGAGATCCCTGAAAACAGCAGGACAGATTAGCAGGGTAGTTAATAAGGTGTTGGGGACACTTAACTTTACCAGTCATAGCATAGATTATAGAGTAGGGTGGTCATTTTGGAGCTGTACAGAATTTTGATTAGGCCACAGCTAGAGTCTTGTGTGCTGTTTTATTCCTCTGAATGGATTCTAATAGTTTCACCATCATTGAGGTCAGACTTTGTAAGAGATAAGCTTTAGAAATAGAAGACATTAACATCTCAGAGAGGATGACATCCTAGAACACTGAAAGCATGAAATTAAGAACTACATGTTAAGGAGTAAGTTGTGTTAGCAGTATGTTTAAGAGTCTCAGGAAGAGACAGTAACCAAAGATTATAACATTGAGTGAATGCAGACATTTGCCAAAAAGAAACAAAGTGCATTTATGCCAACTGAATGAGAAACCTTAAAGTGAAAACAGGGAGACCCTTTCCTGAGGGTTGAGTCTATGTAAGGTTGTTGTTGAGAATAAAAGGATTGAATCTCTATTTCTGATATTAATAAATAATTGTTTCAAGTATTTATTAAATCATGTACAATATTTCATGATTATTTTCCTTTCGTGCATAATAAGCTTTGATATTCTTTTGTTAAAAGTACACTTGCAGCTTGTTATGAGTATATTTGGTGACTGACCACCAAGATAAACAAATTGCAGAAAAATTACTTATGGAAATTAAGATTCACTTTGGAATCTGGATTGTCCAGTATTACCATTAGCTGTGAACGTAACAATAGAATTAACATGTAATAGGCAATGGAACATTGTTGTTAAGATAATGGAGAAAATCTGCATATTGAATACTTGAAAATTCTTCAATATTGCAGATGTGAAAAATCACAATGACTATGGGCTAGAGCCTTTATCAATGAATTTGGGGATGCCATAAGCATTAGATGTCCCCACAGGTACTTGAATCAAGATTTGAATTCAATGAACAAGAGAACTCAGTTGTATTGTTTTAGAACTGCAGTGAATGCTCCTTGGTTTTACCACTGATGAATGATTATTCTGCAAAACAGTGATACCCAGATCTGTCACTTCCTATTTGCAGATTGTTATACTGGTATCTCTAGTTTCTAATATAGCTGACAAATATCAGTAACAAAGAAGAGAATTTGAGTGACTGGTGAATTCAGATTGTTTAAACCTCAAGTCACGAACTCGACATTATCTCATCCAGCTTCAGGTTTAACTTGAACAATTTTGAAGCTGAATTGGAAATCTCCATAATCAATACAGAGGAACCTCAATTATCCAAAGGAGATGAATGGGCAGTATTTCATTTGGTTAATCGAATTCCAAATACTTGAATGCTGTAACATAGTTTAGTTGAGCATCGGGACTTTGCAATCATGCCAAATAATCCGATATTCGGATAATCGAATGCCAGATAATCGAGGTTCATCTATATATGGGAAGATGCAGTTATCTCAGGGTTACTGGCTTTTATAACCAGCTCACAGGTTTTCTCAGTTTTCTATGAGTTTCCAAGTCCAACCAGGCAAGAACACAGCAAGATTTGCTTCATTTGTGAAAATGACGGGTTGGGAAGACCTCAAACAATAAAACCAAAGAGCTGGAACTAACCTGTGCTGAGAAATTGGTTTTGATAGACCCTCCTTTGAGAGCTTGCTTAGCCAAATTTTTGAAATTCAGGTCCCCCGTCTTAAACTATTGTCAGCCTTCACCACCACATGGGATTAGACTCTGCATTTCTAAACTTAGATCATTTGTAAAGAACAAGAGGAGCAGAAGCAATAACACCAGCAGCATTAAGATCAAAACCAAACACCAGCACCATTATGATTAAGCCCATTAACACCAGCAGTAGCAGTCATCCCTCATCCATACACCATTCCATAAGAACATGAAGGGAGATATGGAGATTCAGCAGGAAGCAAATAAAGATTCTAAGCCAAGGTCTGCAGGCAGAGAAATCAGCTCTCTTGGATCATCTGAGCAGCCATACCCCAAAAGATGCAGATTTTCATGGTAGGACACTGCCAACGTCTGCAGTCTTCTGACCCAAGTGAGCACACATTGCCAGTGATTGTCAAGGTAATGTTCACTAGAGGCCTGAAATATTTAATCCACTGAACAACTTATCCAAATTTTAATTTCTCAGATCCCACAGCTAGGCCTATAGGAAAGAGCAATAGACTAGTAGGGTGGGTGGGGCACCATCTAAGTCTTCTTTCCACTTCTGTAGTTTCTGAAACCTTAGAATCTAAGGTTTGCTCACTGGGGAGAAACATCATTTTCAGATGTTTTGTCACCATACTAGGTAACGTCTTCATTTCAAGATGAAGCCGGAAGCTCACTGAAGTAGTATGGTGACAAAACATCTGAAAATGAACCTTCCAGCTCAGTGAGCAAACCTACATCCAGAACCTCAAGCTGAGCTCCAAATCTTCTCAAAATCCCTGAGATTCTAAGCCTGACACAACAATAACTGAATTCCCAATTTTCTCTGGTCTCCCTCCTATCTCGGAGTGTATTCAGTTGAGATTCTGCTGCATGTTTTCTTGTGCAGTTATCAGGTTATCCTATGTTTTTACTGAGGATCATATTTTTGCTGATTCAGAAATGCCCTATGAACCATTCAAAATAGTGAGTGGAACCAGGAACAGAAGCCTAGCCCACATTCCTGACAGATTCAAGTTTTGCTGGTGGGAGAAAGTGGATACTGCAAGATGGAAACCCCAATTCAACAGGTCCATTTGAGCTTAGTGGTGCATTCAAATGTCTCTACTGGCTGTTTGCAGAGTCTTAACCTATAGTGTGGGAATCACAAATTGATGAAGTAAACTTGAACTCTCCAGAACTGATAAGGTCTGTTTAAGTGCCATGACCAGAAAAAAAACAGAGAAATTAAAATCATGGAAAAGTATCACTTCTGATTTTTATTTCTGTTACATATCAACAAGTGAGTTTCTTTAGAATGATAAAATGTGTTGATATACATTTAAGAAGTCATCCATTCTTCTGCCCTATTAACAGTGCCCAAATTTAACATTGTAGAGGTGGTAAATCATTTTCCAAAGACAGTGTTCTGAAAATACATGCTAGAATACATTTTACTTTACCATTGCCCATCAGAGTTGGAGTACTGTTGAATGGAGGTGCCAAACTGAACATCTGAAGGGCCTGACAACTTTCTGGCATCCAACACATCAACATTAAAGGCCTTGGATGGCTGAAGAAGAAGGCTACCTAAATAAAGCACAAAACATAACATCACAATTAGATAAAGAAGAAAATAAATATTTCAGAAGAATTGCTACAATATCAAATATTCTACATTTCTCAAGCCTATTTGAATATTGATACTCGAGCCATTTTATAGATTTTTATTTTATCTTTAAGCATTTTTGCTTTAGAAATGTGAGGGCTGATCAATAATTTCAGAGCTGGAGATCTCTTCTTGCATCAGATATGTCTTTGCTTTGGCAATACAGTGTTTTTACTCTTGCTCAGTCAGCTGATGGAAATGCGGACCAGCTCTCTTATCCAGATATCCAGAGGCCCCACCATTTTTGAAGGCCCCAGTTCGTTCCCATGCCTATGGAGAGCTGGTTGCCCTAATGCGTGCCACATTGCAGCTCACTTCCTGCTGTGTATTGGGTTGATCTGGTAGGCATGATGGTGCATCCATCCATCAGTAGGAAGAGTTGTGTTTGTGGAAGACGTGGGGCCCAGGAAACAGTGACCCGTATCAGAGAATCACCAAGTTGTTAAGGTACAGAAGGAAGCCATTCAGTCCATCGCATCTGCAATGACTCTCTGAGCATTTTGACTTTGTGTCACTCTCCAGCCTTTTCCCCATAACCCTGTACATTGTTTTAGGTTTATTTTTACAATTTCCACTGGGTCATCTGTTTAAAAACAGTCCAAAATCTATGCAGGGAAATGATTCATTTCAAAGAATTCTGATAAGCAAATGAATGTGAGAGAAAATGAATCATTTTACACTACACCTCAATATCTCGATTTTTGCATCAATTCATGAAGCTTCCATTGAAATCGTCTACTAATTATCAACATTATACACAGTATGCACAGACAAGAGACTGTGATGTACTTGCATTTACAATACATGTAGCTCTGAATGGGCTTAAATTTAGGGCAAAAAGTTTAGATAATAGGTATTTAAGGTGAATTTCTAAAATGATTTTTTTTTCTTATTTCTCCTCTTTGCAAGCTACATTTTATGTTCTGGATCTCTAAATGCATTTCTCTGGCATCAAAATGATCAAAAATTTAAATGTTTCAAGCATTGCACTTTCAGAAATGCAACTGCTAATGCACATGAAGGAATATAAACTCAGTTCTGAGCATCTTGATGTCTGGATCATTTACACAGTTGTTACATGTCTATTTTAACATTCTGAATAATGCTTATGAGATTTCCAAGAAATGCTGTAGTTAACTGCTAGTCATGATATCTGAGGAAACACTATCCAGTATGCTATGACAGTAGAACCTCTTCTATGTCACTTCACAAGAACTTATATCAGAATCAGCTGTGTATTCGAAAGTAATCATTTGCTGCACCCTTCAATCTGTAATGGAGACATTTTCATTGTTTACGTGCTCAGCTGCTCCCGCCTGCTTTGTCATTCAAGTATTAACTCCGAACAGTACAGATGAGTAGGATGAATTTGAATGTATGTAGGTTATATAACTAAATGTTACAATAACCAACTATAAGCATCCTTCATTCCCAAGCATCCAGGAAACTAAATCCAGAAGAGGTCAAACCATTTTCCCTAATAATCAAAAATATTCTGGAATTCCATGAATAAATGTTAAATTTAGAGCAAAGAAACCAATCTCATCAATAGGCCTTTATATACTCCTCCCACCTACTCCATGAGTATCTCCCACCTACTCCTTTTATTCCATTCTCCATTATATACTCACCTCACTTTCCCTTAAATGCATCTATGTAATAAACCACTACGACTCCATGCCAATCTGAACAATGTGTTAGTAAAGTATAATTTAAACATTTTTTTTAAAATAAAGAATCAATAGAACAATAAACAATTGCCAGATCTGGTGTCAGCCATAATTCATCTTATTGAAGTATGCAGGCAATTTGTCTAAATGCCTGGTCCCTTTAAAAAGGATTGCATGGCAACTTAATGATGTGAACAGTCTGCTCATGAACATTTGGTAGCTGTAAGGATTCACAGTACTGAGGAAACATTGGTTTGATTGCAAGTAAATGTGTGAAGTAATTCATCCTGGCTTTGCATTAAACAATTATGAACTATCTTAGTTAAAGATAATTATAATTTTAAGTGTAATTGTCAAAAGAAGCAGAAGTGATATGGGGAATTAAAGCAGAATGATCAAGAATCCCTACAGTATGGAAACAGGCCTTTCAGCCCAACAAGTCCACACTGACTCTCCAAAGAGTAATCCACCCAGACCCATACTCCTACCCTATTACTCTACATTTACCCCTGACTAATGCAACTAATCTACACATCCCTGAACACTATGGCAGTTTAGTATGGCCAATTCACCTAACCTGCATGTCTTTGGATTAGAGGAAACCAAAGCACCCGGAGGAAACCCACACAGATACAGGGAGAATGTGCGAACACTACACAGACAGTAATCGAATCTGGGTCCCTGGTGCTTTAAGGCAGCACTGCTAATCACTGAGCCACCGTGCTGCCCTGAATTGCAGTGGGTCTGGAGTCAATCATAGGTCAGACCAGGTTAGAATGCTAAAAAATGCAAAGAACTCCAGATTCTGGAAATCTGAAACATAAACAGAAATTCTTGGACATAGGTTTGCTCGCTGAGCTGAAAGGTTCATTTCCAGACGTTTCATTACCTTACTAGGAAACATCTCCAGGAGACTTTATGCAAAGCAATGCTGAAACTTCCTGCTTTCTATTGATATTTTTGGGTTTCTTTGGGTTTGTGATGTTATTTCCTGTGGTGAAGTCACTTCCTGTTTCTTTTCTCAGGGGGTGATAGATGGGGTCTAACTCAATGTGTTTGTTGATAGAGTTCTGGTTGGAATGCCATGCTTCTAGGAATTCTCGTGCATGTCTTTGTTTGACTTGTCCTAGGATGGATGTGTTGTCCCAGTCGAAGTGGTGTCCTTCCTCATCCGTATGTGAGGATACTAGTGAGAGAAGGTCATATCTTTTTGTGGCTAGTTGACGTTCATGTATCACCAATCTCTATCAAAAAACATATCGAGTTAGACCCCATCTACCACCTCCTGAGAAAAGGAACAGGAAGTGACTTCACCACAGGAGCTAACATCACCAACCCAAAGAAACCCAAACATATAAATAGAAAGCAGGAAATTTCAGCATTGCTTTGCATAAAGTCCACTGAAGCCAGGTGTGGGGTGGTGTTGACTCGACACTGAGAAAGACCCGGTGGGTGGGCGGGGCATGATATAGTAAGGGGCCAGTGAGGGAGAAACACCAGCTTTCTGCTCACCTGAATCCCAAGCAGGGTGATCTTCCTGACCTTCTCTCTCCAGTCTAAAAATTGAGGCTGGGTTGGCTGTTGCCCTTATGTGTTAGCCATTGCTGTATCATTATTGCTGTATGGATGGCATGGTGGCTCAGTGGTTAGGGCTGCTGCCTCACAGCACCAGGGACCCAGGTTCAATTCCAGCCTCGGGTGACTGTCTGTGTGGAGTTTGCACATTCTCCTTGTGTCTGCTGGGTTTTCTCCCACAATCCAAAGATGCGCAGGGGAGTGAATTGGCCATGCTAAATTTCCCACAGTGTTCAAGGATGTGTACGTTAGGTGCATTAGTCAGGGGTAGGGGAATAGGTTTGGGTGGGATACTCTGTGGAGGGTTGGCGTATACTTGTTGGGCCAAAGGGCCTGTTTCCACACTATAGAGATTCTATGATTGAGTGTACTAGCAGAACCTAATGGGCTTTAAGCTACAGATTGTGGAAGAAAACAAAGACGGAGGGCAATAAGCAGATCTGATGTTTGGTTGGATAGCTCAGATGGTTAAAGTGTACTGCTAATAATGCCCACGATTGTGGGTTCAATCCCCACACTAACCAAGTGCAGTGCTGAGGTTGGCAAGTGTGTGATGTTTGCAGTGCTGTGTTAGGGTTGGTCGTTGCTTTTGTAGGCTCATTTGTTAGATCTACTGCCTCACAGCAGCAGAGATCTGTGTTCAATTCCAGCCTTGGGCGTTGGTGTGTGGGAGGAAACCAGAGCAAATATGCACACACTGACAGAATGTGCAAAGATGGGTGAGTCAGGCAGATTAGCAAAGGTAAATTCAGGATTATGGGTATAGGATTGGGAGCCAAGTCTCAGTGGGATACTTGGAGGGTCGGAGCAGACTATGGACCAAATCGCCTCTTTCCACACTGTAGGAATTCTGCAATCTGTCACTGGGTGGCAGGGTGGCTCAGTGGCTAGCACTGCAGCCTCACAGCACCAGGGTCCCAGGCTCGATTCCAGCCTTGGGTGATTGTCTGTGTCAAGTTTGCACATTCTCCCCGTGTCTGCGTAGGTTTCCTCCGGGTGCTCTGGTTTCCTCCCACAGTCCAAAGATGTGCAGGTCAGGTGAATTGGCCATGCTAAATTGCCCAATGTGTTAGGTGCATTAGTCAGAGGGAAATGGGTCTGGGTGGGTTACTCTTTGGAGGGTCGGTGTGGACTGGTTGGGCTGAAGGGCCTGTTTCCACACTGTAGGGAATCTAAGCTAATCAATCTTTATCACTGACTACCATGTTATATGAGGCTGTCTGTGCCATTGCTTACTAATCTCCTACCCTCATATTTTATGGTAATGATACTATTGTCCCCGATTACTCTGGTCTTGTAGAGGAAAACCTCTTGCTAGTTAATGAAAGGAGGTCCGTGTCTTAAATATGTTGTGACTTATTATATTTTAGCAACTAAGTACAGGGGACCATGATTTGCAAATGTCTGATTTATGGATGCTCATATTATGAATGCAATCCCATATAGGGATGTAATTTTAAATATATAACATACAAACCATCTCTGTACTTATGAACAGCTATTTATACAGTCTTTCATTGTGTTCTGACTTGCCTACAAATCAATTTGTGAACAGAATCAATAATGGAACCTTATTCCCAACTCTGGGACTATCTGTACCAGTTTCACTGATGTGAAAGATATTGTGACTGAGACTATGGGGAAGACCTGGACAGTAGATCTTATCCTTTCAAGATCTTAAACTGTTTTATAACCAGGCCTATAAAACATCAACATAGTGGGTGTTTCTTAAGGGACTTGTCAGCATTTCAGACCCTCCTTCCCTCCTATTACAACCACTTGAGAGGGTCAGTTATGACAACGGCAGCTGGGTGGACTCAGTTCTCACCTGACTACTCCCTTCCTAATCTTAACAACAGGTGGGGGCAGGCAGGGAGTGGCAGAAAGGCAAATATGATAATTTTACAAGGCCTCTTAACTGAAAAGCTGTCAGTGAGAGCCTGGTCAACCCTGCCTGAGAATAACTTCCAGAAGAGAATTAGATAATGTTTGAAGTTAAAAATTGAACAACACCAGGTTATAGGCCAACAGGTTTATTTGAAAAAAAAGGTAGCTAGTGGGGCAGAATCATAGTCACAGAATTTATCATAAAGGATCAAAATGTCATCCAACTGATGCAATGTGTTGAACAAACCTAGATTGTTGTTAAGTCTTTAATCACTTAGAATGAGGATGTAGGTTTCAATTGATTAATTTTTAAATCCTAGAACTTCTTTCAAGTCACATTCCTGAGACATTTTAAGATTTTATCAGTTTAAAGAAAAGGTGACATCTCAGCTCGACAATGCATTAAGGTTAGAGTCTGTCTGTATTCCAACCTTGAGTCAGACCGGTTCTATTTCTAAAGTAGGAATTATAAAATGTCACAAAAACTGACTGCCTACAGATTGTGTGCTTTTTGAACAAAATAAACTGTATCTCCAAATACAAATCTGCAATGCAAATTCACTCCATAGGCTTTTGAGTGTGTAAGGGGGAGAGAGAGAGAGAGATTGAGAGGGAGAGAGAGAGAGAGGGAGTCTGTGTGTGTATGTATGTGCATTGAAGGAGAACTAATTACATGGAGAAAGCAGGATAATGGATCCAGTTGGGCTATTGTGCCAACAAACAGACACAAGAATGCTAGATTAAGATATCTCTTTCTATCCCCTTTAATTCCATGATTCTGTTAGTTGGTCTAGATTAATATTAATATTAATATTAATAGTATGAGCAGAGATTCGTAAAGTTTTTCAATGCAAAGACAGAATTGTGAAATTGAGGAATGTATTATGATTGAGTAATAGTAAAGGAATGGCCCTGCAGTACATTAACAAAGATGGAGTGAGGTTTAAGGAGGTGGATAGCATATTAATCTACCAAACTGCTTTGTTCCAGATAAGGTCTGAATTATGGGGTATGCAAGACTTCAAACTAAAAGAGCTGGAAATCGCACTGTTTTAAACTGATAAACATTTATTAGCTTTTTCTCATTCTTTCAAATGATGTTATCATTACTGACTAGACTATCCCTAATAGTCAGTAATTAAGAGTAAACCACATTGTGGGTCTGGAGTCACATATAGGCCAGACCAGGTAAGAATGGCAGATTACCTTCCCTAAAGGACATCACTGAACCACATGAGCCTTTACAACATATGTTAGTGGTTACATAGATATCATTTTCCACAGAATTTTTGTTGACTTCAAATTTCACCATCAAGAGGGGATTTGAGCTTATATCTCATGTTCTAGATGAACAGCCTAGTGACATTGCCACTATCTCGCTGCCTCACCATCACAAATACAAAATCAATTGTTACAGAACTCCTGTTCTCAGATTCCAGCTACACATGAGCTGATGTAAACTGATGTCACTTGGTGAAGAATATTCAGTCTCAGACTTCCTCTTATAGAAATGCCATACGTATAGGAATTCTGAAGGCGTTTCAGGCCCTCTGGAAGATATTAATGCAATTAGACATCAGTGGGAGGTGGTTAGTTTATTTTTCATAATAAAAGGCCATCACCTTATAACATTGTGCCTCGAATGGTACCTTACCACTGGAGATTGACACAATGCAGACATTGGAAAACTGTTCAGTTCTGATCTTAAGATTAAGGAGAGGTCATTGTTAGCACAACTTAAGATGGTTGGGCCTAAGACACAATCCTGAGAAACACTGCAGCAATTAGCCTGAATTTTAGCAAAAATAGAGAGCCTCTCTATTTGTTACAAAAATGTTTCTGGATGCTTGAATCATCAAATTCCATCTCCAAGCACCTCCCCCCCCTACCATTTTCACAAAGTGGGAAATAGTGAGGTTCCAATTCGCACAGTTCACACACATAGCTACACAAGTTAAAAAGAAACAGCCTCAGGCTCATCCAGTTTTCACTAGTTGCATGTCTACAGCACTTTTGATCCAGTAAGAGAATGTCAATAGTGGCTGGAGTCTGTTGGAAGAGCTATGGTATCCTTTCCTTTCTGCAAAGTTAGATGCCGTCTACAATAAGTGGGCTCCAGTTTGGATGGTTAAAGGTAAACATCAACATTTGTCCAAAATGTTTAAACTGATTGAAAATATCAAAAGGAACTGTCAAGCTGTCGAGCCACTTGATTCTGTTCTCCACTAAATATGTGAAAAAATACTGTAGGGTTGTTAAAAGATAAATGTTTGCTGTTTCCCTACTTTATTGATATAAATCTGGAGATTTGGATGAGTGCTGTACGATTGATTTTACAACCTTTGATTATCATAGTTTGATGCCTCGAATTACACAGTTTGATTGATATATCCCAAATGGTTTAAACACTACAGTGGGGTTATAGATTCTAGTGTTTGCTTTGTAAGAGATTAAATTCAGATAAATCGTGTGAATGTTTTTCAACGAGTTTTTTTATTTGAAATAGTGAATTTATCAATAGACACTCAGCCTGTGTCCTGAGATCTACGCGTGATGAATATTGGGTGAGAATAGTAGATATAAGAGCAAAGAGTGGTAGCTAAGGGGCATGCATTGATAAGCTGTCATATGGGCTATAAAGGACCATGGGGATTGGTGGAAGCATCTCCTACTGTGAATCCCATATGTTCTTAGAAATTCATGCCAATGTGTCAGCAACAACCACAGCCATTTTTCATTGAGACTGGTATGACCTCAACCAAAGTGTTTTCAGTTTTACTCGGAACAGTTTGTGGCACATCTGGATAAATATTGCCTTGATATCACTGGCTTGCTGAGTCCTTCTCATGAAAACCTGGTAGTGCTACTGACATCTTCTACACTCTTCATTAAATCACACTGTACCCAAGGAAAAATTCAATATTATATCTTCTCTTGCACTACACTGTTTCCTGAAACCGTATAGGTGAAAGTGAGGACTGCAGCTGTTGGAGATCAGAGTCAAGATTAGAGTGATGCTGGAAAAACACAGCAGGTCAGCCAGTATCGGATGCTGCCTGACCTGCTGTGCTTTTCCAGCACCTCTGAAACCATTAACTCTATTAACGTCATTCTTTGATTTTAGTCCAACTGCTTTAATTTTCAGAGTATTCTCAGAGCTGTTCTGTTAAAAATTTACGACAAAAGGTACCAATAGACCTGGCTATCTATTATTCAGAGAATGCACTTTTGAAAAACAGTCACATTAGACTGGAAACATTAACTGTCTCTCTCTCTCTCTCTCTTTCTCTCTCTCCACCCTCCCACAGATGCCTCCAAACCCAGTCAGTGACCTTCACCACGTAGTTTGTTTATTGTCTTAAAATCAGAGTCAAACAGCAAGATACAGACTCTTCTCCAACCAGTCAATGCTGACCACAGTCCCAAACTGGATTACTAAACTAGATCAGGTCCCAGAGATTTATCCACCTTTATAGCTTCTAAGACCTCCATCGTGCCCTCTTCCATAACGTAAACTGTTTTCAAAACATCAATATTTATTTTCCTGTGTTCTCTATCTTCCATTTGTTTTGCCACAGTAAAATTTGATGCAAAATATTAATTGAATATCTCTCCCATCTCCTGAGGTTCAACTCAAAGACCTTGGATCTTTAAGACGCCCTACTCTCTCTCTCTTCTTGTTCTCCTTAATCTTATTTGTCAAGTCTACCTCATATCCCCTCTTTGCCTTTCTGATTTATCTCTTAAGAATGCCCTACATTTCTTATACTGATCAAGAGATTCATTTGAACCCAGTTGTCTGGATCTAATATATGATTCTTTTTTATTCTTGACTAGAATCTCAATATATAACCCTACTGCGAATCCTCTCACAAGGATGCCTGCCTTGAAGAAGTTTTCCTCCTCTCTCTACAAGAATCTCAGGGAGTCCCTCTCCCACTGCAACTCCTAGGTCATTTCCTCTGCCCTGAAGCTCTTCAACCATGTCCTGGAACAAACTCAACCCCAGGGCATCAATGTGGACTTCAACAGTTTCCTCATTTCCCCTTCCCCCACCTCACCCTAGTTCCAAACTTCCAGCTCAGCACTATCCCCATGACTTGTCCTACTTGCCTATCTTCTTTTCCACCTATCCACTCCACCTCCTCCCTGACCTATCACCTTCATCCCCTCCCCCACTCACCTATTGTACTCCATGCTACTTTCTCCCCACCCCCACCCTCTTCTAGCTTATCTCTCCACACTTCAGGCTCTCTGCCTTTATTCCTGATGAAGGGCTTTTGCCCGAAATGTCGATTTTGCTGCTCCTCGGATGCTGCCTGAACAACTGTGCTCTTCCAGCACCACTAATCCAAAAATATAGAATCTCAATATCTTTATTCGTCCATTGATCCCTAACACTACTAACCTTACCTTTTACTCCAACAGGAACAAAATGGCTCTGAATTCTCGTTATCACACTTTTAAAAGCCTCCGACTTGTCAGACATCCTTTTACTTATGAACAGTCTACTCGAATCAAATTTTGAAAGTTCTTGACGCATAACGTTAACATTTACCTTACTCCAATTAAAAATTTTAACTTTTATGGAAGGCATATCTTTTTCCATGAACATTTTAAAACTAATAGAATTATGATCGCTAGACCCAAAGTGTTCCCCTACTATCACCTCAGTTACTTGCTTTGCCTTATTACCCAAGAGAAGGTCACATTTTGCTCCTTCTCTGGTAGTAACATATACATATAGATACATAAAACCTTCTTGAACACATTTAACAAATTCTTCACCATCCAAGCCTTTAACACAATGGGGGTCCCAGTCAATGTTTGGAAAATTAAAATCCTCTATTGTCACAACCTTATTATTCTTACATATATTTGCGATCTCTCTATATGTTTGTTCCTCAATTTCCCTCTGACTATTGGGGGACCTATAACACAAATCCATCAAAGTGATCATTCCTTTTTTATTTCTAATTTCAACCTATATACATTCACTCGATAATTTCTCAGAAATATCTTCTGTAGATAGAGCAGTAATGTTTTTCTTAATCAACAACCCACTCCCCCTCTTCCCTTGCTTTCCTTTCTATCCTTCCTATAACATCTGAGACCTGGAACATTGAGCTGCCAGTCCTGTCCATCCCTCAGCCAATTTTCAGTAAGAGTTTTGACTCCCTAATCACATGTTCTCAATCATGCCTTGCTTCATCAGCCTTACCTGTAAGACATCTTGCATTGAAATAAATGCAGTTTAATACTTCAGTCACTTTGTTATTGTCTTGCTCTTATCTGTATTTTTAATTAGCTTACTCTATAAACCGTGATTGATTATTTCAATTATGTGTTCATAGATCATGTGAGTCAATTCTGCTGATTTTCATTTATTTCTTTGTCTCATAATGCAGCCGCCTTTTCCTCTCTCTTTCTCTTATTGACCCCAATAGAATGTTACCTCCAATCCAGAAGCATATACTTGAAGAGCAACATTTTGTTAAAAGATCTTATGTAATGCAGCTATGAGACCCGCCTTTAATATTAACTTCAATAATGAGTATGATCACACATCCAATATGATTGTTTAATCCACACCTAGTGACAATACTGATATCTGTAATTTCTAATTTGTGACGAGTCTACCATCTACCAGCTTTTTCTCTGTGCTAACATTTTGTTCAAAACATCACAATCTCAAGAAACCCACAAAAGTTGCATATTTTTGTAGATTCCCCAGTTTTAGCATGAACCAAGAAACATTGTGATTGTTTTATTCTCCTGATTGAACTCAACAGTTCCACAATTGCAAATGGCTTCAGTCGTTCTTTGATGACTTGGGATTATTTCCTGTTACATTCTAATTTTTGATCAACAGGAGCAATTAGAAACTTAATCAATATATTTATTGCAGACCCACAGAAGATAAGCAAAACTGTTCTCTTTTTGGCTACTATTGTAGATTAGTTTGTATCAAGCAAATTTTAAATTTTACTACATAAGCATTCCAGCTCGATTGAGTAGATTTCAATTTTCCAAGCCCAACAGACATGACACAAACTACTTCAGATAATAAGGAATAAATATATTTGATATTTAATCTTTTTAATAATGTATTGCTTGCTATCTTCTTTTTCATAGTTGGGCGTGAATGAATATTCAAGTTGGTTTGGAAATACACAATTGCATTTAATTCCTGAATCTCCAAAAGATTCCATTGAAGATAAACAAAGCAATATAAGAGATCACCTTGGCACAAAATTACTACAATATGTGTAATCCCAAGAAGGAAGTCATACAGTCAGTTCTGCTATAAGGTATGCTTCTTCAATGTGAATCGGCTTTAACGCAATTCAAGAATTTAGACCGTTATTTGTGGAATATGAACTTTCCTTATTTGCATTGACTATAATGTGATTCCGGCCTCATTACTTTAAATGAGGTGGATATATTACATGATTTTCTCATAATGCGAGATTGCAGAAGAACGGAAACATTGCATTATATCAGAACTGTCTGTATTCAATTATTAATAGGGATGTTATACAGACGTAGCCATAGGCTGAATTTTCCTCTTGTTCTGGGAAAATCCAACCCTATGCATTTTTACAACTTGCAAAATGGATATCCAATCAGAAGAGATTTTTGGTTTTTCAGACAGATGACGGGTTTGCATTGCATTTTAAGATCTGTAATTGGTGTGGGAGTGGAAGCAAGCCAATTACAATGCCAGCTTCAGTTCCCCAACATCATTTAAAGGGCTCTCAAACATCATGCCTCACATCCCACCCATACCCCATGCTATCTCACATTTCCCATGCCACCTTTACCTTCCCATATTTTTCTATGAACCCATGGATCTACAATAGCCACTTATCCTGAATGTAATATGCATAGTTCTGAGTACCCATGCAATGGAAATTGAAAGTATTTTAACATAATTAGGGAAGCATCAGACAACCTAAGGTTGATGGAAACCTTGGACTCAAATTCATTATTATTCATATTGTTATGAAGTTGAAGGCTACTGTACCTTTAAGAGACAGTGAATATTGTTCTGCTCTGAGACCTTACAAGAGCAGTCTCAGAGTGTACTGGAAAATTTAAAATATGTAACATTTGGCTGTGAAATAGATACCGGAGTTGGTTGCTGTTTTGACAACAATACAAATTTAACCAATCTGTTTAAATTATGCTTCAGGACAGTAAAACCCAATCGAGTTTGAATTTATTGTTTTGCCAACATCAAACCAATGAGACAATCCGATATTGGGGATATAAAAAAAGGCAGGCACTTTGAAAATAAGACAGCAGCTGAGATCAAGACAGAGACCCAAGGCATTGAAATACTCTCTATCAAAGTTACTTTTCCATATGAAACATCTTCAGAGTAAAAAGGAAGAAGATGACCCAGGGAGATCTTCAGCCAGAAGAAGACAGACACCGAAGACAACAGCCCCTGTATGGTTTTGAAATTAAATTGGTGTAATTTTATTATGTGTTTTATTGGAACAGTATATTGTTACAGAGTTGGAGGCAGGTAATAAGCAGTTAAGAGAAAGGGGGACTTAGAATTGTGAATAGTTGTTGTTTAATGTTCACTTTCAGAGTTAAAGGATAAATTGATATTATTTTCTTTAAATAGTGGAATTTGGGAGTTCTCTGTCACTCATATTTTAACAGATTATGAGGTGAGATGAACTTTTCTGGGTGTTTTATTTAATTAACAGAGGTGTTCACCACTATGTCATAACAATATAGCATTACAACATCCAAAAGGGAAGAGAAGTTCCAATCCTTTAACCGACTATTAGATTTGTGAACAAATATGAAACCACACCAAAGAGTTATTCTATTCATAAAAACTGGTCCAGTTTTCAATAGTTCTTCAGAATATTTTAAAACTCAGCCAACTATTCATAACCAAACAGCTTTCATAACAAAGCTGCCAGTTCTACTACAGAACTAACATCTACTTCATTTCAAAACAGGAAGTATCAATGGAGGAGAACCTGGTACATTCAGCTGATATCAGGTATGGAGAGATTGCCTTAGGAGGAGAGATTGAGAAGATTGGGCCTGTGCTGTTGGAAATGTTATAATTGGTCCCTACCTCCAAATCATTTATATAAATTGTGAATTGCACTCAGCATTGAATCTTATGGTACCACTTTTCCATCATGAGAATGACTAATGTCTGTTTTCTCTCTATCAACCCATTCTTAATTCATACTCTTACATTCCCCCAATTCCTTCTGCTTTAACTTTATTTACTAACCTCCTGTATGGGTCTTTATGAAGAGTCTTCTGAAAATCTAAATAGAGAACAATCTCGATTATCCGAACGAGATGGGTGGGGTGTATTTTGTTTGGATAACTGATTGTTCGAATAACTGATTGTGCTGCAAAGGTAGAAATAGAGGACAGAGAAAGGTTGAGAAGAGGTCCACCCTACACACAGATCAGGATAATTAATGTCAGAAAACAAAACAAAAAGCAGGCACCAGGCAGAATTCACGCACAAGGCCTCCTTAAATCTTGCGAGGATCAAAAGTTGATCAGAGAATATTGCACAACCACACTGTGCAACCAGTGTGATGACACTGACGGCCAGCTTCCTGCCATCAGGCAGTTGGAGGGCTCACGGACGGAGTGCGAAAGGGAGAGTGCGTGCGTAAGCGGGCGGCAGCGGCAGCAACTGTTACCCACCAACATCTGCTCACAACAGCAACGGAGGTGATTATTATTAGTATTATTATATATCTGTCACTGCTCTTATTGGCTGCTTCATTCCACTCCATGAAAACTGTCGATAGCTTTGATAGTGGGGACTCTCTTTGATGTAATGTTTTTACGGGACTTTGAGATCTTGCTCAGATAATCCGAAATTTGGATAAATTGATGTTCAGATAACTGAGGTTATTTTGTACATCACATCCACAGGTATTCGTTTGTCCACAGCACAAGTTGAATCCACAAAAAAATTACCATATTTATAATATGTGATTTCACCTTCATAAAACCATGTTATAGAATCATAGATTCATAGAGTCCTACAGCATGGAGACAGGCCCTTTGGCCCAAACTGGTCCATGCCAACCAAAGTGTTGGCAGTTCATTCCATATGTGTACCACCCTCTGTGTAAAAAAGTTGACCCTCAGGTCCCCTTTTAGTCTTTCCCCTCTAACCTTAAACTGATGCTCTCTAGTCCTCGAATCCCCACCCCTGGGAAAAAGACTGAGTGCATTCACCCTAGCATGCCTCTTTTGATCTTGTACACTTCTATAAGATTCCCCCACCCCCACACCTCAGTCTCCTATGTTCTAACGAAAAACATCCTAGCTTGTCCAATGTTTCCCTCTTGCTCAGACAGTTGAGTCCTGGCAACATCCTTGTAAATTTCTTCTACACTCTTTCCATTTTAATAGCATCCTTCTTATTACAAGGTGATCAAAACTGAACACAATATTCCAAGTGTGCTCTCATTAACGTCCTGTACAACTGCAATGTAACTTCCCAAATTCTATACTCAATGCCCAGACTGATGAAGGCCAGTGTGACAAAAACTTCTTCACTGCCCTGTCTACCTGTGATGACACTTTCAGAGAACCATGCATCTGAACTCCAAGGTTCCTCTGTTACACTACATTCCTTAAGGTCCTAACATTCACCATGAAACTCCAACCTTGATTTGACTTTCCAAAATGGAAAGACCTCACACTTGTCTATATTAAGCTCCATTTACCATTTCTCGGCCCACTTCCCCCATTGATCAAAATCAGAGAGTCATAGAGATGTACAGCATGGAACCAGACCCTTTGGTCCAACTTGTCCATGCTGACCAGATATCCTAACCTAACCTAGTCCCATTTGCCAGCACTTGGCCCATCTCTCTCTAAACCCTTCCTATTCATATACCCATCCAGATGCCTTTTCAGTGTTGCAATTGTACCAGCCTCCACCACCTCCTCTGGCAGTTCATTGTCCTGCTGCAATTTCTGATAACCTTCCTCCCTATCCACGCAATCTCCTATTTTGTTGTGGTTCTGTTCGCCAAGCTGGGAATTTGTGTTGCAGACGTTTCGTCCCGTCTAGGTGACATCCTCAGTGCTTGGGAGTCTCCTGTGAAGCGCTTCTGTGACGTTTCCTCCGGCATTTATAGTGCAACACAAATTCCCAGCTCGGAGAACAGAACCACAAAAACGAGCACCCGAGCTACAAATCTTCTCACAAACTTTGATCTCCTATTTTAGTGTCATCTGCAAACTTAGTAATCTTGCCTTGTATGTTCTCATCCAAATCATCAATAATGATGACGTCTCAATTTTGTCAATTATTTTCAATGTGTTCAGTCCTCAAATCTTTTATGATATTTTCTTATCTCATCAGTCTAACAAGTTTGTAGTTCTCTATTCTCTCTATATCTGCCTTCTTCAATAGTAGGGTTAAATTTGCTACTTTCCCATCAGCAGAAACCTGCCCCGAGTCTAAAGAATTATGAAAAATTAGCATAAATACATCTATTGCTGCTTCATTTAACAATTCTGGTATGAAGCTCATTTAGCTCAGAAGCTTTATGAACCTTCAATCCTGTTAATTCTTTCAGCTAATTTTTAACCGACTCAATACAAATATAGATTTCTCTGGCTCTTCAATTACACAAACCAAGTAGTCACCTCGTATTTCTGGGAGATTTTCTGTATCTTTTTCCATGCAGTTAGTAGCAAAATAACTGTTTAGTTTTCCACCATGTCTGTGTTCTTCACTATAAATTCTCCTTTCCTTCCTTGTAATGCATCTACATTTTTCTACACTGATCTTTTTCCTTTCATATATCAACACAGGTTTTTATAGTCTGCATTTATGTTCCATTTATTTGTATTCTTTTTGATCTAAAGCAATCTTCAAATATTTTTGCTGAACATAGTGATTCACCTTTCCTTCTGGGTGTTCATGCCTTAGAAAGATGTATACCTGTCATAGACATTGTAGTATTTCGTTACCTATTCTGAATTGCTTCTCCACCACCAAATCATTTTTTGAATAATTTCTAGCCAACCTGGTCCTTAAAACTCTAGTGTCCTTTGGTCAGATTAACAGGATATTGACGATATCCGCATTCAGTTGAAATGATGAGCGAATGGCCAGGACCCTTTTCATGATAGGGTCACCTTGGAACTGTAGGAATTACAATTGGTGAACATAAACCTTCACTGGACAGCAGTAGAGAATCCATTGCCAGATTTCTCTGCTACCATGTTGAGGAAAGTGAGTTTATTTGATTGCTCTGTTTCAATCGTGAATTTGAAAGTATTTAAATTGTGTAAAATGATTGAAGATGTAAGTTTATTTTTAACTGAGTAGTGGAAATGATAAAGAATAAGATGAATGGCAGGAAAAATTTAGCCACTGTAGAGGGCAATTAAAAAAGCTTTGTAATTAGTTTTCTCTTAATTTTTCTTTTTTGTTACCAACTCAATCATGGCATGTAGCAACTCACCATTGTGTTGACCAATGCAGAATGCTAGGCAATCACAATTTATAGACTGTTTTGTCTAACCACAGTAATAGTGTGTGGGAGATTTTAAAAACTTATTTGCATGAGAATGTGCTGAGTGTTTTTGCTAAACTAAGGTTGTTAATAATTTCACTGAACGAGCAACAAGTTACAACTGGATTGTCTTAACTGAGGTATTTTGTGAATTCTGTTTCTGCACATTCCAGAGAAATGTATCATTAATCTGACACAGGAATACATTATTTTACCTCTACTCTCCCTGCCCCCAGGGCTTCAATATCTCACTTGTGGCTCAGTGAGTAGAATTAGCTGCAGTATTCAAGCTGCAGTCTGGACAGAGCACTCTACAGTTTGATTGTGATTTCCCTTGATTGTTGATTTTTTTTTAATATCCGACTTGTTCTATCTTTTGTATATATGGGTCTCTCAATCAACATTATTTGGGTCTCTGGATTAACAGTCCAGCGATAATACCACTAGGCTGTCATCTCCCTGTTGTATTATGCTGTATTCTTGCTGTGATATGTTTATACAGCATGTCTTAGGACCATAAAACCATAAGACATAGGAACAGAAATTAGGCCATTCAGCCCATCGAATCTGCTCTGCCATGCAATCATGGCCAATCTCCCCCTGTCTCCACGTAACTGTTGATCACCTTAATACTCAAGAACCTATCTAACTCAGCCTGAAATATCCTCAATAACCTGGCCTCCACTGCCTTCTGTGACAATGACTTCCATGGATTCACCACTCGCTGACTGAAGACGTTTCTCCTTATCTCTGTTCTGAAAGGTCTTCCCTTTCGTCTAAAGCAGTGCCTTCAGGTCCTCATCTCTCTTACCAATGGATCTTCCCAACATCTACTCTTTCCAGGCTATTCAGTATTTTGTATGTTTCAATTAGATCCTGTCCTCACCCTTCTAAACTCCATTGAGTCCTCAAATGTTCCTCATATGTTAAGATTTTCATTCCCGGGACCATTTTTGTGAACCTCCTCTGAACATGCTCCAGGGCCAGTACATCCTTCCTGAGATACGGGGCCCAAAATTGCACACAATATTCCAAATGTAGTTTGACCAGAGTGTCTCCAAAGTACATCCCTGCTTTCATATTCAAGTTGTCTCAAAATAAATGGGCGGCACGGTGGCACAATGGTTAGCACTGCTGCCTCACAGCGCCAGAGACTCGGGTTCAATTCCCGCCTCAGGCATTGAGGAGGCGTGGAAGCTGCAGAAGGATGTGGGCAGGTTAGGAGAGTGGGCAAAGAAGTGGCGGATGGAGTACAATGTGAGAAAGTGTGAGGTCATGCACTTTGGTAGGAAGAATAGAGGCATGGACTGTGTGGGTTTTGCACATTCTACCTGTGTCTGCGTGGGTTTTCGCCGGGTGCTCCGGTTTCCTCCCACAGTCCAAAAATGTGCAGGTTAGGTGAATTGGCCATGCTAAATTGCCCATAGTGTTAGGTGAAGGAGTAAATGTATGGGTCGGTGGCGGGTCAGTGTGGACTTGTTGGGCTGAAGGGCCTGTTTCCACACTGTCAGTAATCTAAAAAAAAACATTACTTGGGTCTCAGGATTAACAGTCCAGTGATAATATCACTAGGCTGTTATCTCCTCATCGTATTATGCTGTATTTTTGCTGAAGTATGTTTCTACGACCATAAGACCATAAGACATAGGAGCGATACATTTGCCTTCCTAACTATTGACTCAACCTGCAAGTTTATCTTGAGAGAACTAGAACTCCCAAGTCTCTTTGTAGTTCAGACTTCTGCCTTTTTCCCCATTAGAAAATAGTCCATGCCTCTATTCTTCCTACCAAAGTGCATGACCTCACACTTTCTCATATTGTACTCCATCCGCCACTTCTTTGCCCACTCTCCTAACCTGCCCACAGGTTAGGAGCTTCCACGCCTCCTCAATGCTACCTGTCCCTCTACCTACCTTTGCTTCATCCTCAAACCTAGCCAGAATACTCTCAGTTCCTTGATCTAGATTGTTAATGAATAAAGTGAAAAGATTGGTTCCAACACTGAGCCTTACCACTTGTCACTGGCTGCCATCCTGAGAAGGACCCTTTTATCCCCACTCTGTGCTCTCTGCCAGACAACTAGGCTTTTTATCCATGCTAGCACCTTGCCTCGCCTTTATCTTACTCAGTAGTCTCCTGTTCGGCACCTTGTCAAAGGCCTTCTTGAAGTCCATTGACTCTCTTTGGTCTAACTTGCTAGTTATTTCCTCAAAGAATTCTAGCAGATTTGTTAGGTGTGACCTCCCTTGATGAAACTGTACTGACTTTGCCCTATTTTACTATACACTTCCAAGTATTCAGAAATCTCATCCTTCACAATAGATTCCAGGATCTTACCCATGACCGAGGTTCAACTAATTGGTCTGCAATTTTCCATCTTTTGCCTTACTCCTTTTTTAAACACGAGTGTCATGTTAGCAAGCTTCCAGTCCTATAGGACCCTTCTGATTCTAGCAATTCCTGAAAGATCACCACCAACACCTCTATTGTCTCTTCAGCTATCTCCCTTAGAACTTTGGTCCATTTGGTCCAGGTGACGTATCCACCTTCAGGCCATCTTCTCCTTGGTGATGGCCACCATACTCAGTTCTGCCCCTTCACTCTGTTGAATTTTTAGGATATAACACGTGATCCACCATAAAGACTGACATGAAGTAATGGTTCAGTTCTTCAGCCATTTCCTTGTTCCCCACACTATCTCTCCAGCATCATTTTCCAGTGGCCCAACTTCCATGTTGCCTCTCATTTGTCCTTTATATGTCTATAATTGTTTTTCTTGCAATCCATTACTAACTTGATTTTCCCAGTCCACCTGCATATTGAACTCCTCTGTGATCACTGTAATTTTGGCTTTCCTACACATCTTTTCTCTGTCCTGGTGTATCTTGTGCCCCAGCTCCTGACTACTGTTTGGAGGCCTATACATAACTTACAATCTTCCTTTATATTACTGGCTAGCTTACCTCCATATTTAATCTTCTCCCTCCTTTTTATTTTGTTGCTCTCTGTTGGTCTTTGTAAGCTTCCCAATTCTCTGGTTTCCCACTGCTCTTCACCATATTATATGTTTTCTCTTTTGCTTTTATTCTATCCCTGACTTCCCTCGTTAGCCATGGTTGCCTCATCCTCCATGTACTGTGCTTCTTTTTCCTCGGGATAAATCTCTGCTGTGTCTCCTGAATTACTCCCAGAAGCTCCAGCCATTGCTGTTCCATTGTCTTTCCTGCTATATTCCTCTTCCAGTCAATTCTCCCAGCTCCTCCTTCATGCCTCTGTAGTTGCCTTTATTCAGCTGTAATACCGTTACCTCTGATTCTCTCTTCTCCTTCTCAAATTGCAGAGTAAATTCAATCATATTATGATCACCGCCTCCTAAGGGTTCCTTCACCTTCAGCTCCCTTATCAAGTCTGCCTCACTGCACAACACTAAATCCAGTATGGCCTGTTCCCTCGTTGGCTCAACCACAAGCTGTTCTAAAAAGCCATCTGGTAGATTTTCCACAATTTTTTATCTTGCAATCCTCTACTAACTTGATCTTCCCAGTCCACCTGCATATTGAACTCCTCCATGATCACTGTAACTTTGGCTTTCTGACATATCTTTTCTATCTCCTGGTGTATCTTGCGCCCCAGCTCCTGACTACTGTTTGGAGGCCTGTACAATAGTCCAACTATGATATTTTTTACCTTTGTGGTTCCTCAATTCCACCCGCACAGATTCTACACCATCTGACCTTACTTTGTGTCTTACTATTGATTTAATATCATTTCTTACTAATAAGGCAACCCCACCCCCTCTGCCAACCTGCTTGTCTTTTTGATAGGATGTACATCCCTAAATATTTACTTCCCTCTGTGCTTCTTCTCTGGGATGTGATAGCCAAGTAAAATACAGCCATACAGTGTGGTTATCAATCCTGTAAACAGACATAAGCATGTGCATTGCTTGCCATATGTGTCATTCAATGCAGGAAGCTTTTAATTATTATCTTTATCTTACAGAACCACTTTCACTAGAGGGCATGAGCATAAGGTTCTAACTCTTTTTACTTGAGTGCTATATGGCACCAACAGAAAAATAAATTGTTTGCTCAAGAAAATAAAACTAAGGCTGATTTCTACTATCAATTGTATTTCACAAAGCCATTTCAAAAGCAAGTATTTGCTTATCTTGATTTCTTGGAACCCTCTGTAGGTTCCAGAAGATAAGTACCAGCACAAACAACCATGCATGTCTGATGTTGTGAAATCATGTTAATGACTGCTTTTTCTCAAGATGCAATGTTTCTCTGATAGCTGGGAAGGTGAGCATGAGTTGAGAACACATGTTGTAGAAAATCTTGGACACTGCTAATTCATCTAATGCCGAGGAAAACAAACACAGCCTTGGTGCACCCAACCCTGAGTGCAGTAACAGGGTTTAATTGCAATTGGTGCTGCTTTGTCAAGAAAGATATATCTTGAGGTGACAGATTGAGGCAAAGTTCTGTCTAAGTTCCATGATAGCATTGTGGTCAAAGTTGCACAGCACTGCGAAGAATCTAGAACACAAAAATAAGCCACTCAACACAACTGCTCTCCAACTGGCATTTGTGCTTCAAGCATTTTGGGGCATGAAAGTAACATGGTCCTGATACAATTGCAGCTTGACTGGCAGAATCCTTCCTTCCTTTGGTGGTAGTGCACATAATCTGTCCTGACATTACATAAAATAACATACATATACAGCACAGAAACTGACTACTGAACCTCACTGACCTTTAATGGTGGTTGTACTTCACATTTAATAATGCTGCAGTAAAGGATGAAAAACGATAAAATTGCTTCAACAAAGTTGCACATTTCGGCTGCCACACTGAACACTAATGGAGACATAGGATTTGAATTAATTTGCTTCTTAGCACATTTGAACATTGTGAAATAGAAATATACAAGGTGAACAGCATGCTGGAATCCACTTCCACTCAGAAAATAGCAAACAAGCTGAAACTTTAAATTTGTAATTTTATTATTTTCTACTTTGCTACTGTACTTCCAGCACTGAATATTGCATTGTTGGATTTTTGATCTTTGAGACAGTCAAGGCTTATTGACGGATGAGGTGGAAAGTGAAGTTAAGGCCACCATCACATTGGTCATGATAATATGGAATAGGAGAGCAGGAAAATAGACAACTCCTGCTCGTACTTCGCATGACATTGTGGCATCTAAGAGTAAAATAAATGACCCAGGACACCAGCTTTAAAGTCAGTAGTTGTTAAATGTCAATGTTTATATGGTGTCACAGGAGAAGCTGGTCAATACTATTCCTTAACATCTCCAACACCAGTAATGTATCATGTTCATTTTAATGTCACCAAATCTGATCATAGTGACAGCAGTATAAGATCAGTGAGACCAAAGACCCAGGAAAGAGCTAACCCTTGTGTATGTTCCCTTCCCTCTTAGAATGGTGTAATCTTTATGCCGAGTACGATTGTGTAGTTTGAGCTGTTCATGCAGCATCTTCAGTTCTGGAGGAAAGCTGTCTCATTTTTACCATTTCAGTTGTATATTGTAGGAACAACAAATAAAAGCTACTCTATTCTACTCTGCTCTTTAGAAAACCAACAGAAATTTACAGCTTAGAAGGAGATCTATTTACTAGAGTAATGCCAAATTAATTCTCTTCCCCCGCACTCTTTCCAAGCCTGCATCTTCTCCATCTTTGGATGTTTATTCAGCTTTCTAAATTCTTGTCTTTCTCAGAACCCTATGGTCACAGAATCCCTACTGTGCAGAAAGGGGCCATTCAAGTCTACACCAACCTCTCTGAAGAGCTTTCCATCCGGACTCAGCCTTACACTATCCCTATAACCTCACATTTACTGTTGTTAATCCACCTAATCTACAAATCAGTAGATATTACATGCAATTTAGTATGGCCAGTGCACCTAACTTGTACATTTTTTGGAGGGAGGAAATCAGAGCAGAAACCCACACAGACACAGAGACAGCCTGCAAACTCTACAGTCACCCAGGGCTGGAATTGGATCCGGGGCCCTGGTGCTGTGAGGAAGCAGTGTTAACCACTGAGACACCATGCCACACATTTGCTAAATCATCTTTACACTTTCACAAGTCTCAATGTGAAGAAATTTGCCCAATCTTTTTTTTCCTCACGTTCTCTTCGAGATTAAATTTTCTCACCATTTCTGATGTGTTAGTGGTGCTGGAATGGCATGGATGTTCTTTCATTTGGCAATTGGATAGTCATGTCTGCATTTCCAGGGAATAACCCAAAATTACAAATACTTCTTTTTGGGTTTAATGTCACTCCTTGCTGTACGCTGGACACAGATAGCACTGGAATGTTCATAACTCACTTCAAATGCAATAGTAATTGACAGATAACAAACAACAGAGAAGTCTTGCACTAAAATAGCTGATTGCCACATTTTGCACCTTTGTTCATGCAAATGCAAATTCATAGCCATACGTTTTTCACCAGATCAGCAGTGAATGTAATGCTTACTTAAACAATGCCAAAACAATGAAAATCATATCAAGAAATTCTGGGCCATACTGATTATTTAAATTGGCTTTGTTGACTTCCAAACCAGATGAAATAGTCCTTCCCTATTAATTCTATTAAAATCATAGTACTAAATCCTTGATAGTATTACATTTAAGCCTCTTCTCCAATATAATTGTTCTGAACTTCTTAGTCTCTTTTCACAGCTGTAGCTTTGCATGCCTGCCTTTGGCATGGTAAATCTATCTTTTTTAATTAAGCAAAGGAAGCTGAGGAGGTATTTGATATGTTCGAGGAGGCATTTGCTATGTTCAAGATTATGACCAGGTTTGGATAAGGTATACAATTAAAAACTTTCTCTATTAAGTGGTAGCATAAGTACTAGAGATACTGAACTAAGGTTTTGAGCAAGAGATATATTGTAAATATGAAGAATGTTTTATATGCTGTAAGTGTTAATGACCTGGAACCCATTACTCCTGAGTATGGAAGATGCAGGAAGGGTCATCGAGTCATAGAATCATAGGCATGTACAGCAAAAAAACACACTTCGGTCCAACTCACCCATGTTGACCAGACAGTCGAAACTAATCTAGTCCCACTGCCAACACCCATCTCAGATCCCTCCAAATCATTCCTATCCGTATACCCATCCAGATGCCTTTTAAATGTTGCAATTGTACCATCCTCCACCACTTCCTCTGGCAGCTCATTCTATACGTGCACCACCCTCTGAGTGAAAAACTTGCCTCTTAAGTTGCTTTTATAACTTTCCCCTTCCACCTTAAACTTATGCCCTCTAGTTCTGGACTCCCCCAGCCCAGGGAAAAGACTTAGCCTATTTATCCTACCCATGTCCTTCATGATTTTATAAACCTCTATAAAGTCACCCTTCAGCCTCCAATGCTCCAGGGAAAACAGCCCCAGCCTATTCAGCCTCTCCCTATAGTTCAAATCCTCCAACCCTGGCAACAACCTTGTAAATCTTTTTTGAATCCTTTCAAGTTTCTCAACATCCTTCCGATAGGAAGGAGACCAGAATTACATGCAATATTCCAAAAGTGGCCTAGCCGACACCCTGTATAGCCGTAACATGACCTCCCAATTCCTGTACTCAGTACTCTGACCAATAAAGGAAAGCATACCAAACATGTTCTTCACTATCCTATCTACCCGTGACTCCACTTTCAAGGAGCTATGAACCTGCACTCCAAGGTGTCTTTGTACAGCAAGACTCCCTAGGATCATACCATTTAGTGTGCAAGTCCTGCTAAGGTTTGCTTTCCCAAAATGCAATGCTTCACATTTATCTAAACACCATCTGCCGCTCTTCAGCCCATTGGCCCGCCCATCTGATCAAGATCCCATTGTAATCTGAGGTAACCTTCTTCACTCCAATTTCCATGTCATCTGCAAATTTACTAACTCTTCCTTCTATGTTCACATTCAAATCATTTATATCAATGACAAAAAGTAGTGGACCCCGCAGTGATCCTTGTGGCACACCATTGATTTCAAAAGGAAATTGGAGGTGCAATTGAAGGAAATTAACTTGCAAAGCTCCTGGAGTCAAGTGGGAGAGTGAGACTGAATGAATTGCTTCATCGAATGCTGGCTCAAATGGTCTCATTCTGTGTTGCAAATTATGAAATTAAATTTTCCAACCTTTACTTGTCTAGTGAATACTTGAAAGAATTAGAGAAAATGCAAGACTAACATAGGCAAAGTCTAAAGTTTTAAAAAATCTCTTGTATCTAGTTATTTTATTAAGTTTGTTTTTGAATGTGGGGTGAACATATAGTTAAGTGCAACAAAATGGCTGGCAGTCATTCTTCACTAATAATTAATCTAACATAACACAGTCACTTGTTCGTATTAGAAAAATTATCAGGAGAATAATGAAGATGAAGCTAGAATTAATTCAATAAAGTTAAAGTTATCATTGTCTTACCTGACCATGGAGTTGCTGTCTTGTTAGACAGAAGTGTTTGGTGGTGGTTTAACCAGAGGGCCACCATATCTCAGGTGAGGGCACAGATTGAGAAGGAGATTCATGGCAACCTCAGAGAGAGCAGGAATTGAACCCACACTGTTAGCGTTACCCAATCTTGTCAAACAGCCATCCAGCCAACACAGCTCAGTGACACAATATCTCAAAGCAGAAACAAAAGAATTTGCTCCTGTTTTCATTTCTGATCAATAGATTGCTATAAACATGTTCTAAATTTCCATGAGATTTTTTCACGAATTAAGATATATATCCAACAAGTATTACATATCCTCAGCATATTTTGGCATGTTTTACAACCAATGTATTACATTTGTGTGGAAGTTTGTAACTGTATTCAGCAGCTAGTTTTTATGGCAAAACTATATAAGTAATGGCAAGTTCATTTATTTTTGAAGCTGATCTTGGAGGAATATCTGATGTCCAGGACATTTGGCAACTCCTCTAAACAAGTTGCATTGTTGGATCTTACGTGCACTTGTGATGCCAAGGCACACAAAGTAATGGGCCAAGAAATGGAAATGGGATTATAATAGTTAAATGCTTGTTTTAGACTGGCACAGACTCAATGGGCTAAATGTTCTTTTTATAGACCTCAGTGATTCTATGACTCTAACTAGAAAACAAGATCTTAGTTGACTGAAATATCAACCTATACCATGTCAATCGAGTTCTAATGTTGTGATTTATATGAATCCATGAATTTCAGCTTGAATTGGTCACTTTTTTACATTTTAGCATTTTATCACTTGCTCAATTAAAACTTCTTTGCATGACAAATAATTTACTTATAACCCAGACATATTGATATAAGAACAACATTTCAGAAAAATGTATATCAAATAACAATCTATTAGACAGGTTTTAAAACCTAGAAAGTCACAAAGTAAAAACAAAATCAGGAAGTGCTTATTACTTAAATCTATAGGAATAAACAATTTTAAAAAAAAATTACAACAAATTCAGCCATAATTATAGTATTTAACATTCCTGATTGTCTTCAATTCAATTAGGGATTTTTTTTTTCAGTTCAATTTGACTTTTGAAACTTTGGAATCATTTCCTGCTGAAGTGTTACTTTCTTTGCATGTGTTTCAACAATATCAGCAGTTCACGCCTCTTACACATACACATGCTGCAGTGTAACTACAGGCAACGCGCTACTTGGTATTCAGGTCGTGTTTGCCTTGCAAGCCGCACATGGTAACCATGGAAATTATATTCCAGTAGTTACTAGTGAGACTGACAAAGACAAACCTTAATTGAAACAGTTGAAGTTCCAACATACAATTCTGATGGTCAATGCTCTCTGCTAATCATTAACAATGGGTGTGGGATAAACATCTATAGACAAAATTGAAAGAAATAGCTTGCTATAACAGCCAGTTTTCTCAATTATAACTATCACAGATAACAAACAGCAGCTACTAATTATCAGTTTTATCAATTAAAACTGTAATAAATGACACCTATTAACTAATAATAATCAACTTTGTCAGTCAAGGCCCCTTCCTGTATTTACCATAGAAGTGAAATATTGCACATGCTAGAAATTCGAAACCAAAAGAAAAGTTAAAATGCTGGAAAAATGCAACAAGTCATGAAGCATCAGAGATGACAGGCTGAAAGGTCACAGATCTAAAACATAAGCTTATACGGCCAGCTTGTAAAGCATTCTCGGATGGAGGGGATGACAGAGAATTTTATGGGACCGCAGCAATGTTTAGGCAGACTGGGTAAAGGTGGCTGGGACTCCCTGCATATTAATAAACTAATTGGACTTTATGACAATCCAGCAGTTTGCATAGTCATTTATCTGGGCTTACTGCACACTACAGGGCGGCAGTGCCACCAACTGACACTGCTGTATGGCAATCTTCCATATCAATGATATCTAATTCCTACCTCTGCCCCAACAAACACCCACTCCTCCCACTTTGAATTCAGTATAATATCTTGCCATGGTGGGATTTATTCATCTAACATTTTCACTATTAGGTTGTTATAGCCATACATGTAACAGGCATGCATACAACTCTGCATGCTTGGATTTAATGCAGGTCTGCAAAGCATTGAAGCATTGCCAGCTCATTTTACTAAGAAGGTACTTGTTTCACAGAATGGTTCCATGTATTCCCTTGCTTTATTAATATTTACCATAACTTACTTCACTTTTGTACTCTATGTCTCTGTTTACAGAGCCCAGACCTTTGTATGCTTTGTTGACCAATTTTTCTATTAATCTCTCAACTAATGCCTTGAAAGTAGGAAAATCTGTCATTGTACGTGGTCTGGTCTACATGCAACTCCACATCCACAACAATGTGCTTGACTTCTAATTGCCCTCTGAAATGGCCTAGCAAGCCACTCAGTTGTATTGAAACTACTATGGATAAAAGAATTGTGAGTACATCTACACCTCATGGAATTCAGTGGTTCAAGAAGACAGTATACTATCACTTTCCTAAGGGCAAGTATGGATGGGTAATAAATAGTGGTCATATCAATAATGTTCACATCCTAAGAACAATTTAAAACAAAAGCTCTTTAATCAGTACAGCCACCACTCCTCCTTTCCTATATTTCCTCAACATATTGTATTTAGAAATAATAAGGACTTACTTGTAGAGTCATAAAGGTTTAAAGCACAGAAAAATGCCCTTTGACCCATTGAGACTGTGCTGGTCAAAAACAGCCACCTTACAATTCTAATCCCATTTTCCAGCACTTCACTTATAGCCTTGTATGTCTTGGCATTACACATCCTGTAATAAAGTCAAGATTATTGTCAAAATATCATATGAGCCCATGTCTTTCTGCACCTGGGACTCACCAACATTACTTGTGAGTTCTCTGTGCTCACACATACAGGCCCTGTAAAACTACTTTAGATCTTAGTTGAGAGTGTAGTGCTGGAAAAGCACAGCAGGTCAGGCAGCAGCTGAGGAGCAGGAGAATCGACGTTTTGGGCATAAGCTCTTCTACTTTAGATCTTACTATATTTCCTTTTATTTTGCCTACCTAATATTCTGCTGTTATTACTTTAGAGCCATCTGTGTCTTTCAGTCATTTATGCACACTGTCCTTCATTCATAATGTTACATTTTGATTGCCATCCTTCACCACGTTGATTCTAACTGTTTCCTTAATAAGAAAATAACTTATCATCGCTGGCACATGATAAAACAAGATGGAGGTTAAATATGTCTCATAAATGTAAATAATTATACTTAGGCTTAAAATAATAAAGCATAAACTGTATGACTTATGGTGGATAGAGCTCTAAACTAATTAGTAAGGGTGAGGATTTAATTAAGGGAAGTTTAAGATTCCAAAAAAGGAGAGCCAGGGTGCAAGGCAGAGAAGAGGCAAGCAATAGCCAAATTTAACAGAAAGGGGCTTACAATAAAAGTGGAAGAGTACAGCAGAAATTAGAATCAAAATAACTAATAATGGGACAGTGTCAAAGCTTGAGGCTGTTTATCTGAATGCATGCAGAATTTGTAACAAGATGGATACTTTAATGGCACAAACAGAACAAATGAGATTGGCTTGATACTTATAATAGATTCATGGTTGCAAGGTTACCAGGACTGGGAACTCGATATTCAAGGGTTTTTGATGTTTCAGAAGAATAAGCATAGAAAGGAAAAGGAGGTGGTTAACTTTGTTAATGAACAAAGATTTCAGTGTGATGGTAATTAGTGATACAAGTGCCATAGATTGTGGAATATTTTTGGGTGGAAATAAGGAATAACAGGAGAAAGAAGTCACGAGTGGGAATTGTCCACAGGTCCCTGCTTCACTGAAGGCCAAAATATAAATCACAAAATAGTGGAGGTGTGAACTATCAAGTCACTGAGTTATCAAGGATGATTTTAATCTGCATATTGACTGGACATGTCAGATAAGCAATGGAAACATAGAAAACAAATTTGTGGAGTGCATCAGAATTTGTTTCACAGACTACCCAGGAATATCTTCGATCTATCCACACAAAATGATTCCACAATCTATTGCACCTATATCACTAATTACCATCACGCTGAAACCTTTGTATATTAACAAAGCTAACCATCTCCTTTTCCTGCCTATGCCTATTCTTCTGAAACATCAAATACCCTTGAATATTGAGTTCCCAGTCCTGGTAACCTTACAACCATGTGTCTATTATAGCTATCACGTCAAACTCATTTGTTCTGTTTGTGCCATCAACATGTAATGACATAATTTATAGGGCATCTCATAGACAAGGATCCTGTGCTTGAGGTGGAGCAACTCAATCCCCAAACCACAGTCCTCGACTTAAATAATGACAATTACAGAGGTACGAAGAAAGAATTGTCTAAAGCAGGCTGGGAAAATAGACTAAGGATATAATCAAAAGATGAATAGTGACAGGCATTTAAATAGATATTTCATACTAAAAGTGTTCTGGCAAAAAGAAGATCTCAATGAGAAAGATGAGCCATTCATAGTAAACAAAGGCAATCAAGGAGAGTATCCAATCAAAATCCACAACATTAAAAGTGATGAAAGCTAGTGGCAGGCCAAAGTTTTTTTTAGGAACCAATAGTAAATGACTAGAACAATATAAAAAGGGAGAAAATGGGCTATGAAACTAAAATGGCAAGAAACATAAAAGCAAACTGCAGGAGCTTCTGTGTGTATATAAAAAGAGAGAAGCTATATGAAGTGTGGGACACTTGGAGGACAGAGAATCAATAATGGGAACAGGAAAATGACAGGCAATTTAACATAATATTGTGCATCAGTCTTCATGGTATAGACATCCAAAATATAACAAAGAAGCAAGGTGCTAATGGGAGGAAAGGCCCTAAGTTCGAGTGGAGTGCCACAACGATCAGTCCGAGCCTCAATCATTTATTATTTTCACGAGTGATTAGGAGAAGGGGTTGGAGTGTAATGTATCCAAATTTACTGATGATTGAAAAATAGAGAGGTCATTTTCTGATGAATACATTAAAATCTGCAAGGGGATCTGAACAGATTGACTGAATGAGCAAAATGCCTGGCAGATGAGTTTTATATAAGAAAATGTGAGGTCTTGCAATTTGATAGGAAGAATCAAAAGGCAGACGATTGCTTCAATAGTGAGAGACTACAAAAAGGTGCAGAACAGTTTGATCTGGTATTCTAATACATGAAACATCAAAATATAACTTGCAGTTTCTGCAATCAATTAAGAGAATAATATAATTTTGGCCTTTCTTATTTGGAAGTGTGAGTGAAAAACAGGGAAATCTTGCACAACTGTACAGGATGTTGGGCTGGGCATAACTGAAATACTGTGTACAGTTTTGGTCCCAGTGTCCATGAAAGACCATACTAACACTGAAGGCAGTTCAAACGAAATTCCTAGGTGAAAGGGTTGACTTGTCAAGGAGGGATAAACAGGTTAGGTCTTTATTCATTTGAAGAATGATTTGTAATCTTATTGAAATATTCAGGATTATGAGATGTCCTGATAGGGTAGTTGTTGAAAAGAAATTGCTACAGGGGAAATCTCATAGCTACAGCATAAGACAATATTCATTTAAAATGGAGATGTGAAAGAATATCTTCTCAGATGGTACTGAATACCTGGAATTCTCTATCCCTGAAAGTTAGGTGGGTTGATCATTGAACATTTTTAAGAAGGTATTAACAAATATTTTTGAAATATCGAGGACTTGCAAGGTATGAGGATCTGGCATAGAAGAGGGGTTGAGGGCTGGGGCAGATCAGCCATGATCTTATTGACAAGTAGGGAAGGCTTGAGGGGCCAAATGGCCTAATCCTGTTTCTATTTGTCTTTGTGTTACATTCAACAGCTTCTTTAATTGAACTGTGAAACTATTAGGTATCATCTGTCTGCTGTGGGTCAGTTATTCTCACCCTTGCCTCCGATCCAAATCCCATTCCAGATACTTAAACACATGGGGCCAGATCTTCCAGTCCACAGCAATAATGATGCCATGTCATTCCCCTTGGCAGATAGTTCCATGGCAGATGTGTAGTGGAGAGGCAAAGGGAGTAGTCAGGTAATTGGTGGGTTGTTGGGTGTTCAGGGGGTAGTTGGATGGTTGGAGAGTTTTGGGAAGTCATCAGGTGGTCAGAGGGAATGGTGTTGAATAGTGGTTTGGATATTGGATGGGGTATGCCAGGACTAGTTGGGTCATGTTTGGTATCAGTGGTGAGGTTTTGTTGTGGTCTCAGTTAAATTAATCTCTGACCAGCATAACATTTCCAGGATAAAAATGGAGGTAAGTCTCATGTATTTGGCCCATCTCAGAGTCAAAGGCACTTTTGTAGTGTCCCAGTCACTTGTATCAGCCATTGTAAGTGTAAACTTGTTGGGCAGTTTCAGTACATGCATGTATCAGGCCTAACATCCTGACATGCAACTTCCACTTACATTCTTCTCCAAAGTTTAAGATGCTGGAAGATTTGGATCATTAGGCTGACAGTTAAGTAGAATACTAGGTGTATTTTGCTGTTGGATGAGATGTCAGATTGAATCTGTCTCTTCCGTCTCAAGTGGATGTAAAAAATCCTTGGCACTATTTTGAAAGAGAGCAGAAAATTCTCAATCCCATTCTGTGGAAGGGTCACTGGACCTGAAACATTAATTTTGATTCACTCCACGGATACTACTTAATTTGCAGAGATTTTCCAGCAATTTCTGTTTTTGTTTGAGGTAATTCTCACTCGGGTTCTGGCCATTATTTATCATGAGATATCACTGAACAACAGATAATCTGATCATCACTACATTCCTTTATTTCATAGATAAATGTGTAGAAATTGGCCACATCATTCCAACATTAAAATAATATGGATAGTACAGTGCAATTAGCATAATAATATGGGTAGCACAGTGGCTCAGTGGTTAGAACTGCTGCGCCAGAGACCCAGGTTCGACTCTCACCTTGGGCAATTATCTGTTTGGCGTTTGCACTTTCGCCCTGTGTCTGGGTTTCCTCCCACAATCCAAAGGTGTGCACGTCAGGTGAATTGGTCATGCTAAATTGCCCATGGTGTTAGATGCATTAGTCAGGGGTAAATATAGGGTAGGGGAATGGGTCTGGGTGGATTACTCTTCAGAGGGTCGGTATGGACTTGTTGGGCTGAAGGGCCTGTTTCCATACTGTAAGGAATCTAATCTAATGCAATGCATTATATCAGCACATCATTACTAAAGTGGGTTTGACATCAAGCTCCTGATGGAGATATCAGATCAGCAAGAATTTGAGGAGTATTTTGAAGATAGAAGAAAAAGAAAGCATGGTGGAGTGGTTTATGGAGGGTAGTTCACAGCTTAAAGCCCAGGCAGCTGGACACATTGTCTTACAATATTTCTTAAAATGTGAATCTTTCTACAAATTATTTGGTGGGTTTCTTCCTTGTGCTTTGACAGATGAGAAATTGTGGGTTTTACAGTGGAACCAGGTCACTGCTCTGCGTGTTTCATTAGTGAAGATGGTATGACAAAATAGTATGATGAAAGAACTTGACTTTTTCCTTGATTTGAGACATTGTGCCTCCAGCAGACATTCCATCGAACAATCAGCGAACAATTAGCTGGAATCCTCCTACACAACTGCTGTATTTCATTGATAGTTAACAATGGGTGGGATGAGGTAATTGAATATTACCTTGCAAGGACAATTACTAAATACTAATGATTAGTCCACAAGAAGAAACAAAAATCCACATTCCAGCACCAAATGACTTGGATTGTGGCAATGCATTAAGTGCAAAGAAAGCAATACCAGAATTTGTTTTGTGACACCACTGTACTACACTCTGTTCTTGATCAATCATTAGTGACTGCAGAAAAGAAAGCCTTCTTTTGCTGTAGAACAGCAAACAATAAAGGTCCTTTGTTTGATTCCCTTTTCGAATGTCACTTTCTTGGGACTATTTCTGTAATACAGTGAGTCTGTAATCATCCATGTTCAAAATGGTAACCTAAGGGTGACAAAGGAAACTTTATCCTGACAGATGGGCACAGGATGAAGCATTCATAAATGATTATTGTGCATTTGCAGAAGTTTAGATGCTGGGCAGCATGAATGGAAAGGCTCAGAAAAGGCAGCACAAAACAATCGTTGTTTCTTTGAAAAGTGGAAAAACATTATGAACTCTCACAACAATCCATACCACTGCTGCTTATCTTTTTGAAGCATACACTTGTAAAGTTCCGGCAACAACTCCCTTCTGCAGATTAGTGTACTATCATTGGGGTTTTCATTAGGAAGTTTAAACAGGCATTTTATGCAGAAGAGGCACACACTGCAGGAATGTACAAATCCGAACTTGCTGCCAGTTTGCATTGTACAGGACATGTAGAAGGTCTCAGTGAGTGACGACATGAGTGGGAGAGAAGTGAGATAAAGACACACCTGAGGAAAAATGAGGGAGAAGTTTTAATTATTTTGTCTGGTTTTCAAGTCTGAAATGATTGGCTGTAAATATCATGTGTCAGTCTCCTGTCTCTGAGCCGCTCCGCAACAGAGCTGGGTCCCGAGGGATCAGGTTCCTTTTAGGCATCTCGGGTATCTCATTTGCATGAACAAATCAATGTCTTAAAATTAGTTTCAGGACTTCAGTTTCGATATGTGTACAGGTGAGTGGAGTTTGTGATCTGCAAGCACTGCCCAGTACAAGGTGTTGAGTGATCTCACCAGCATTCCATGGAGAGTTGTCTGGAGATCAATGGAGAAACAGCAGAAACCTTTTAAAAGTTACAGCCAACAAAACCAAGAGTACTATTCCTAGCTCAATGAAGTTGCTCAAATTTGCTTTTGCCCCAGGCTTGCTGCACTCTATCAGATTCCCACTCCTAGAATCCAACTGAGATCTAGGTCAGCATCAGAGCTTGCCAGACTTTTCCAAATGCCAATGGTGAACCCCAACTAGTGCCAGCCTCACCCTGCCACCTTACTAGATGACAGTTCTGAGGCTGTCGAGAGAACAAGAGGTTGCCCATGAGGCATCCTTAAAGATGAGAAAGAACAGTTTTGAATGTGTTAAGACTGGTCAGGCAGGGCAGAGCAATCAGGAAGGGGAGCTCTCCAACTGTGTTGGAGTTGCAGAGTGGCCAGAGTGAGGAGGAACCCTAAACGTGACATGGAACCCCTGGAAAGGAAGACTTCCCCCACACACCACCAACCAAAGCTGCAAAGCCACTGCAAAGTCAGCTTGATGCCCCCCCACACTGATAGTCCCAGACAGTAGATGGCTGCTTTATTAACACTGATAAAATACCAATGGGCTTCAAAAAAAACTATGAACAGGTCAGCTAAGTGGATTTCTTTGCCACGCGCTTCTAGTTGGCAGGTGGCCGAGCAGTTGCAGTTCCCACTTTTGGGAAAATGTCATGGAGGCGGAAAGATACTGGGCATCCCTCCCAATAAATGTAGGTGCCATTTTACTATTCTCCCACCTCCCAGTCAGTTTCAGGGGGCTCATAAAATCCTGACTAGATTCTCTGAATGAATAGTTCATCCTTACAGATTGATTCCTATATCACATAACTATTCCACAACTGTATAGTTTCAAACTCAAAGTACAATGACACAGCCCCTTTATTGCAAAAAAACGTTGCCTGAAGGCAAACAAACCATTAAAACATCTAGTAACACACCTATTTGAAACATGAACAAACATGACATTGAGCTATAAGCGAGTGCCTTTGTCATACCCTGTGCGCCTCCTGTTAATTCAGGTTCACTTAACAAACGCAAAAGGACTGTTCATTGGTAAATTTTCAGGATTAGGTTGCAGTACATGACTGTACAATGGTGCACATGCAGTTGGGAGTATTTTAAAAAAGGTAGCTTGTTTTCTATGTTTAAAGTACGCAGAAAATTTCACACTGAGGTACAAAAAGTAGTAGGAAAGTTGTCTTTTAGCTTTACTGGTCTTTCTTCATTTCCATGTGCTATATGCTTATCATTTGTGAACTTTGAGAGAAATCAGTAAAGGAGTCAAAATAAAACACATCTCTCTCTTAAAGCTCTGAACAATCAATTCATTCTGGTGGAATTTAGAAGACAATTTAAATGTTACCAAAACAGTTGAAGATATCAGCTTTTCAGAACGCTTCATTCTTTTAGTTTGCTCCTTTATTTTAGGAATATTTACCAACAGATTATCAGTCTGGAGGAGACAAACTTAAATGTTCACATGAATAAATATGCATTTAAAAACTTGAATTGTAGTCACTTTTTAACGATTTTAGTCACTTTTACCAATATAAACGGGAGTTATAAACAGACACTGAAGTTGACTCATACAATAGCATTACGCACAGACACTTCTCCCAACATGCAAAAATGAGGACAGCTTTCTACAAACAAAGCAAACCAAAATCTATGGTTAATAAAGGTACAAACTAAGGTTATGCTAACACATTAAAAACTGTAAGTTTTCATAACTTTAATTATCATATTTAATGCAGAATATGCCCAAATACTGTAGGTAAAACATTGAAGTAACTCCAAAAATATCTTTCTCAGATATTTCCATAACCCAAACTTTTCAGAAAAATGAAATACAATATAGACTGACACTGATAACATTCCTACCTTGAACAAGAAGTAAGAAAGAAATAATTCCTTGTCTGTTGGAATCCATAACTGGTGAGTTCACTCAAATGCAAACTGTCCCTCTGCCTCTGACACAAAGAGTCTGAATGATCACTTGTTGCTGATTACTGTTCAGCTACTTTTACACTGTGTTTATCTACGTTAAACAGCTTCTATCTTGATTAAGTCAGTGTTTATTGTCTGGCTATGACGCTATTTCCTGACTCAGAGGCACACCTTTCAAAACTAAAGTTTGAGAAGCTTTTAATCATTTCTGTACACACAGGAAATGTTTCAATCCATTCAGCCTGTTAGTATCATGACTCCGCCCACTGGAAGTTAGTGGCTTCACTGACTGGTCATAAAACCCCTCCTTCGATGGGAAATATACCTTTGCAGTGCAGTTACTGGTATTCCTTCCTCTTGGCTAAGGAACTACAGTTCTCTTATTTGACACAGACTAGATGAGAAATTTTGTGATTCCTTTGTTTGAACTACCTCTCTTCCATCTTTATCTAACAACTTCTCAACTTTTCTTTAGCATCATGTTTTACTTGTGTTATTTTTCTCTATTTCAGGGCAGAATCTTTTTTTTTGGTTGTGTCCAAGTTACATCAGGATTTTTGAAAGTTTTTTCGACGCGAGGGGCCTAGTGAGATTTCTCATCTCAGATGAGATCTGTCCAAACTGGCCATCATGAACTACTTACACTCCCCTATGGCATTTTTGAAGCCCAATTTTGCCCAATTTTACAATGTGCCATTCCTAGAAATTCTGCCATCCCTTGCATTTGTGCCATCTTTGAAGGGTAGCTGCATACCCAACGAAACATTAGCAATCCAGCATTCCCCTCACTGGCGAGAGAATGGCATGCCAGCCATGAAGGCATGTTGTCATGGCTGATACTCCCTCGTATATACAATCCCAGTCTTTCACCTTAGTTGCTGTTTAACCACCAGGCTACATGTTTGTCTGTCTGTGGCTATGACCTGTCTGAATAACCTCTCTAAGTCAGCACTCCCACCCCCACCACTGTAAAATCAAATCTTGTCATTGTCCAGTAATGGAACACCACACACAGGCAGACAATTGGATAAAACAAACACAGACATGAGCTTCTATTTACAGAATGCAAAAGGGAACAGAAACTAAAATAAAATTTTAAAAATGGCCAACGCTGGAAATATGAAACATAAAACAGAAAGTGCTGGAGAAACTCAGCAGGTCTGGCAGCAACTGTAGAGAGAAACAGATTTAATGCTTTGAGTCCAGTGACCCTTCCTCTGAACTTTGCCCCTAAAATGTCAACCAGTTTTCACCATCATGATGAAAATAGTTTGTAGTTGTCTGCAGCACCCTTTTTTTTTTATTGGTAGTGACTGTCAATGAGGCTCTGCCTGATTTAGAGCAACCAGTTCAGCTGAGTTCCATCATGGACAAGGTCAGCTTCCTGCTCCCAGTGTCCTTGTGCTCTTCCTCAGAAGGCTGACCCTGCTCCCCTAGTTTATATGCATCCCGGACATCGTATTGTTGCCTGCTCTGTTTGTGCTGGGCATGAAGGTGTGGCAAACCCTGTCTTGACTATACTGGTGGGCAGGAAGTGGTAATAGTGATCCCAGACCATCTGAATATTGATTAATTCTGTGGTGTTGTGCTCGCATCCTCTCAGTGCCACATGTGTACAGTCAATGGCATCCTGCAGTTGGGGTATGCCAGCTCTTACTCTACATCCTACTGCCCAGAATACAGCACTGACATCATCATCAGGAAGCAAAATGAACCAGTGCACAGATGGCCGCGGTTACTCTCCTGATATGTTTCTGGTTGCACGACTGAGAGATTCCACACAGATCAGGTACTGATTCCTGGCAGAAGCCACTTGTGCAGAAGATCAACACAGCTCTTCACACTGGGAGAGGATGCAGCTTTCAGGTCCCACTGCAGCATCTAGAACAATTCCATCAGGGTGCCCTGGAGCATATGGAGCCTGCACCTTTCTCATCTCCTGGAAATGAAGTTGGAGTTGAGAAACTTCTGGACCTCCTGTGGACTCCACATATCTTGAGGGGCCCTGCAGCAGTGCCCTCTCTCTGAGTTGGGTACTTCTTATCCTCCATGCAATCCTGCTGCTGCTCCTGGTCTGAGTGCCACATGTGAATGAAAAGGGAATGTCCACAGTGCAACTGCACCTTTCGATTGCTCCACCCTCATCAAACGCTGAACTTACCATTGCATCCCACACAGATTATTGTTACACTTGCATGATAGATGAGGACTTGGACTGTTTGTTCACACCCGACCTTTGGAAGTTGCCATTTTCCTGTTCTATCCCATACCTGTTGATCCCATTAGCGTCGAGAAATCTAAAAATTTTTGTTTTGAACACAATTTTTTACCTTCCATAGCCCTCTGGGGTAGAGAAATCTAAACATTCAAAACTTACTGACTGAAGACATTTCTCCTCATCTCAGTTTTAAATGGTCTCCTCTTATTCTGAGACCATGTCCTATGGTTCTGGTAAGATCCACCAGCCAGGTAAAAATCCATCCCGTTATATCCTGTAAGGTCTTGGTTTGTATTAATTAGGTGACGTCTTATTTTTTGAAACTAGACAATAAAGCCTCAAATTCCTTTCATAAGACAATCCCTCCATCCCAGGGATTAGTCTGGTAAACACCCTTTGCCCTCCATTTATGGAAAATATGTTTTTCCTCAGATAAGGAGACCAAAAATGTACACTATATGCCAGATAAGGTCTCATCAAAGCTCTATCCAAATGCAGGAGAAAGTGAGGACTGCAGATGCTGGAGATCAGAGTCAAGAGGGTGGTGCTGGAAAAACACAGCAGGTCAGGCAGCATTCAAGGAACAGGAGAATCGACATTTCGGACATAAACCCTTCATCAGGAATGACCTGTGCTTTTTCAGCACCACACTCTCGACTCTGCACCAATGCAGCAAAATATCTTTACTTGAGTACAAATCACCTTGCACTGAAGGCCTACATACTATAATTGTTTTCTGCTGCTGTAGGCTTAGTTTTAGTAGATAATGAACAAACATACCAGGACCCTCTCTACACTCACACTTCCCAACCTCTCAATGTTTAAAAAAAACTCTATCCTTTCTACCAAAGTGACTGTCTTAACATTTATTCCATTATATTTCATCTGCTGTGTTCTTGTCTATTCACTTGGCCTATCCAAGTCCCCTTGGGGCTCCCTGCATCTTTGTCAAGGCTTACATATTCATTGAATTTTATATGATCAGCAAATTTGAAAATATAACATTTGGTCCACACACCATGATTATTTGTAAAGACTGTGAACAGTTGCTACTTCAGGAATGGTATCCCATTAGTAACAGCTTGCTATCCTGTGAGCAATGCACTTCTGTCCTGTTTTCTGAGTTTCATTAACCAATTCTCAATCCATTTCAGCACAGTACTTCAATTTTATTTACTTATATCCAATGCGAGCCCTTACCCTTATCAACCCTGAGGGAAAAACCCTACTTAAATTCACATCTCTGGACATTATGGGGCAATTTTTTTTATCATGACCAATCTACCTAACCTGGACATCTTTGGACAGAGGGAGGAAACTGGAGCACCTGGAGGAAACCCACGCACACACGGGGAGAATGTGCAAACTCCACACAGTCACCTAAGGCTGAAATCGAACCTGGATCCCTGGTGCTGTGAAACAGCTGCAATAACAGCTGTGCTACTATGCTGCCCGATATGCAATGACAAATCATCATAGTAGGCTAAAATTCTGGTTTAATGATTCCAGATCAGCAAACTTGTCCACGCCTGTCAATAGGAAGGGAAAAGGATGAGATTCTGAAGGGAGAATATAGAAAGTTAAGCAGGAATTTAAGAAGGAGGTCCTCGAGGGTAGTAATATCTGGATTACTCCCGGTCCTATGAGCTAATGAGGGTAGGAATAGGAGAATAAGCAGATTAATGTATGGCTGAGGAGCTGGTGTATGGGAGAAGGATTCACATTTTTGGATTATTAGAATATCTTCTGGAGTAGAAGTGACTTGAATTGGAAAGTGACCAATATGCTGGCAGGGAGATTTGCTAGAGCTGCTTGGGAGAATTTAAACTAGTAAGAGTGGGGGGGGTGGGGATGGGGGGGTGGGTGGCGTGTGGGCAGTGGGACCCAGGGAAAAGAGATCAATCTGAGATTGGTACAGTTGGGAAAGAAGTGAGTCAAACAGTCAGGGCAGGCAGGAACAAAGAAGAATACAAGGTAGGACTGATAAATTAAACTGCATTTATTTCAATGCAAGAGGCCGAACAGGGAAGGCAGATGAACTGAGGGTATGGTTAGGAACATGGGACTGGGTTACCATTGCAATTATGGACATGTGGCTCAGGGATGGACCGGACTGGCAGCTTAATGTTCCAGGATACAAATGCTATAGGAAGGACAGAAAAGGGGACAAGAGAGGAGAGGGGAGTGATATTTTTGATAAGGGATAGCATTACAGCTGTACTGAGGGAGAATATTCCTGAGAATACATTCAGGGACATTTTTTGGGTTCAACTGAGAAATAAGAAAAGGATGATCACCTTATTGGGATTGTATTATAAACCACCTAATAGCGGGAAGCTGAGAAACAAATTTGTAAGGAGATTTCAGTTAACTATAAGAAAAATAGGATGGTTATGGTAAAAGATTTTAACTTTCCAAATGTGGACAAGGACTTGGAGGTGTAGTGGACAGCGAAGAAGGTTACCTCAGATTACAATGAGATCTTGATCAGATGGGCCAATGAGCTGAGAAGTGGCAGGTTGGAGTTTAATTCAGATAAATGTGATGTACTACATTTTGGGAAAGCAAATCTTAGCAGGACTTAATCACTTAATGGTAAGGTCCTAGGGAGTGTTGCTGAATAAAGAGACCTTGGAGTGCAGTTCATAGCTCCTTGAAAGTAGAGTTGCAGGTAGATACGATAGTGAAGAAGGTGTTTCGTATGTTTTCCTTTTTTGGTCAGCGTATTGAGTACAGGAGTTGGGATGTTACGTTGTGGCTGTACAGGACATTGGTTAAGCCTCTATTGGAATATTACAAGCAATTCTAGTCTCCTTCCTATCGGAAAGATGTTGTGAAGATTGAAAGGGTTCAGAAAAGATTTACAAGGATGTATTATAGATCACCTAATAGCGGGAGAAAGTGAGGACTGCAGATGCTGGAGATCAGAGCTGAAAATGTGTTGCTGGAAAAGCGCAGCTGGTCAGGCAGCATCCAAGGAGCAGGAAAATCGACGTTTCGGGCATGAGTCCTCCTTCAGGAATCAGTTGCTTTTCCAGCAACACATTTTCAGCATCTAATAGTGGGAAGCTGAAAAACAAATTTGTAAGGAGATTTCAGTTAACTATAAGAAAAATAGGATGGTTATGGTAGAAGATTTTAACTTTCCAAATGTGGACTGGGACTGCCATTAGTGTTAAGGGTTTAGATAAGAGGAAATTTTCTGATTGGGGATAGTCAACATGGTTTTATGTGTGGGAAATCTTGATTGAGTTTTTTTGAAGATGTAACAAAGGGGATTGATGAGGGCAGAGCAGAAGACATGAACTATATGGACTCCAGTAAGGTTCTCCATGGGAGACTGATTAGCAAGGTTAGATCTCATGGAATACAGGGAGAACTAGCCATTTGGATACAGAACTGGCTTGAAGGTAGAAGACAGAGGGTGGTGGTGCAGGGTTGTTTTTCAGACTGGAGGCTGATGACCAGTTGTGTATCACAAGGATTGGTGCTGGGTCCACTGCTTTTCGTCATTTATGTAAATGATTTGAATGTAAACATAGGAGGTAATATTAGTAAGTTTGCAGATGACACCAAAACTGGAGGTGCAGTGGACAACGAAGAAGGTTATCTCAAATTACAACAGGATCTTGATTAGATGGGACATTGGATCGAGGAGTGGAAGATAGTTTAGATAAATGCGAGATGCTCCGTTTTGGAAAAGCAACTCAGAGCAGGACTTATGCACTTATTAGAGTCATAGAGATGTACAGCATGGAAACAGACCCTTTAGTCCAACCCGTCCATGCCGATCAAATATCTCAACCCAATCTAGTCCCACCTGCCAGCACTCGGCCCATATCCCTCCAAACCCTTCCTATTCATATACCCATCCAGATGCCTGTTAAATGTTGCGATTGTACCAGCCTCCACCACTTCCTCTGGCAGCTCATTCCATACACGTACCACCCTCTGAGTGAAAAGGTTGCCCCTTATGTCTATTTTATATCTTTCCCCTCTCACCCTAAACCTATGTCCTCTAGTTCTAGACTCCCCCACCCCAGGGAAAAGACTTTGCCTATTTACCCTATCTATGCCCCTCATGCTTTTATAAACTTCGATAAGGTCACCCCTCAGTCTCCGACGCTCCAGGGAAAACAGCCCGAGACTATTCAACCTCTCCCTATAGCTCAAACCCTCCAACCCTGGCAACATCCTTGTAAATCTTTTCTGAACCCTTTCAAACTTCACAACATATTTCTGATAGGAAGGAGACCAGAATTGCTTGTAATATTCCAACAGTGGCTTAACCAATATCCTATACAGCCACAACACAACATCCCAACTCCTGTACTCAATACGCTGACCAAAAAAGGAAAGCATACCAAACACCTTCTTCACTATCCTATCTACCTGCAACTCTACTTTCAAGGAGCTATGAACTGCACTCCAAGGTCTCTTTATTCAGCAACACTCCCTAGGACCTTACCATTAAGTGATTAAGTCCTGCTAAGATTTGCTTTCCCAAAATGTAGTACATCACATTTATCTGAATTAAACTCCACCTGCCACTTCTCAGCCCATTGGCCCATCTGATCAAGATCTCATTGTAATCTGAGGTAACCTTCTTCGCTGTCCACTACACCTCCAATTTTGGTGTCATCTGCAGACTTACTTAACTATACTTCTTATGCTCGCATCCAAATCATTTATATAAATGATGAAACGTAGTGGACCCAGCACCGATCCTTGTGGCACTCCAGTGGTCACAGGCCTCCAGTCTGAAAAGCAACCTTCCACCACCACCCTCTGTCTTCTACCTTTGAGCCAGTTCTGTACCCACAAGGCGAGTTCTCCCTGTATTCCATGAGATCTAATCTTGCTCACCAGTCTTCCATGGGGAACCTTGTCGAATGCTTTACTGAAGTCCATATAGATCACATCTACCGCTCTGCCCTCATCGGTCCTCTTTGTTACTTCTTCAAAAAACTCAATCAAGTTTGTGAGACATGATTTCCCACGCATAATGCAATGTTGACTGTCCCTAATCATTCCTTGCCTTTGCAAATAGATGTACATCCTATCCTTTAGGATTCCTTCCAACAACTTGCCCACCACTGACGTCAGGCTCACTGGTCTATAGTTCCCTGGCTTGTCCTTAGCACCTTTCGTAAGCAGTGGCACCATGTTAGCCAACTTCCAGTCTTCTGGCACCTCACCTATGACTGTTGATGGTAAGGTTCTGAGGAGTATTGCTGAACAAAGAAACCTTGGAGTGCAGGTTCATAGTTCCTTGAAAGGAGGGTCACAGGTAGATAGGATAGTGAAGAAGGTGTTTGGTACGCTTTCGTTTGTTGGTGAGAGCATTGAGTATAGGAGTTGGGAGGTTGTGTTACAGCTGTACAGGACATCGGTTAAGCCACTTTTGGAATATTGCATGCAACTTTGGTCTCCTTCCTATCAGGAGGATGTTGTGAAGCCTGGAAGGGTTCAGAAAAGATTTACAAGGATGTGGCCAGAGTTGGAGGATTTGAGTTGTAGGGAGAGGCTGAATAGGCTAGGGCTGTTTCCGGGAGTGTCAGAGGCTGAGGGGTGACCTTATAGAAGTTTATAAAAGCATGAAGGGCATAGATAGGATAATTAGACAAAGTCTTTTCCCTGGGATGGGGGAGTCCATAACTAGAGGGCATAGGTTTATGGTGAGAGGTGAAAGATATAAAAGAGACCTAAGGCGCAACGTTTTCACATAGAAGATGGTGCATGCATGGAATGAGCTGCCAGAGAAGTGGTGGAGGCTGGTACAATTGCAACATTTAAAAGACATCTGGATGGGTATATGGATAAGAAGGGTTGAGAGGGATATGTAGCAAATGCTAAGTTCGGATGTCTGGTTGGCATGGACGAGTTGGACCGAAGGGACTGTTTCCGTGCTGTACATCTATACAACTCTTCTCTCTGACTTCCGTGATTGAATAATATAGTTAATGCCTTAATACAGTCCCTTGGCATCAAACAAAAATTGACATTCAGCAAACATTTTCCAATCAGTGCTTTCAGTAGCACTAGCACAATATTTGACAATGAAAATTATTGAAGTGAACATAACAGAAACATCTCATTGCGTCATTTATCTTTACTTTGTACAAAACTAACGGAAATGTCAGTCAAATGCTGTTCAGTCAATGATAACCCCAAACCATTCTTTCTTTTGAAGATTCAGCCAGATTCTCAGCTTTATGAAAGAAAGTGGCTGACAGACCTTTTTTGGAGAATTTGGCTGCAACGAGGCTGATTCCAGTGTAGCAATCTGCATACAGTCAAAATAAAGTGTCTTTCAATAGGTGTTCAATGACTAATTCGAGGGAAACTTTTCAAAATGCTTCTCGGGAAATTAGATCATTTACATCAAGTCTATGGTAGGGTAGATAGTTGATGGAATGTCATAGGAATGGATTTGGGTTGAGGAAGAAATATGTTGGCAGATTATGGAAAGATGCAATAAAAACAGAGTTAAAAATCACACAACACCAAGTTATCGTCCAATAGGCTTAATTGGAAGCACTAGCTTTTGGAGCCCTGTTCCTTCCTTGGGTGATGAAGGAGCAGCACTCCAAAAGCTAGTGCTTCCAACTAAACCTGTTGGACTATAATCTGGTGTTGTGTGATTTTTAACTTTGTACACCCCAGTCCAACACCGGCATCTCCAAATCAATAAAAACAGAGTTGACATAGTGGGTGACTTTAACTTCCCCAGTATTGACTGGGACTCCCTTCGATTACAATGCTGAGAAGGGGCAGCATTTGTTAAGTGTGTCCAAAGCGTTTCTTGAAATAGTATGTGTGTCGTCCAACTATGAATTCTTGTATCTGAGTGCAATCCTAATTAGCCTGTGCCAATTTCAGGTTACATTTCAGGTGCCTGTTACTAATGCTAGGTGTGTCTCTAGCTGATCATTATCAGTGAGCAGCATACTTACACTGAATGACTATCACATTAGTCTCCCTTCTGCCGTGTACATTTACATCAAAACATCATAAATTATTTGCTTTTAAAGATAATCATAGAAAGAGACATGATGGGACTGAGGTTTCTCCTACATTAGCTTGTTACATCAGGCATCAGGTGTAGAAAGGATCTGTATTCGCTACTTCACAGTTTGAACGAAACTCAAAATTATATCTCACTTTCAGCTGGAAGTCTCAGGTTGGATGAGTAATGAGCATGAGCTGAGGATGATGTCCTTCCATTGAGGAAATTTAATGTCATTGCTTTCAATACATTTGCTCAGTGTTAACAAGAAATGCATTAATCTGTTTCTATGAAAATTTCGGTTAAGAGGGAGCAGATTTAAAAACAGAGATGAGAAGAAATTCTCTCAAAGAGTCATGAATCTGTGGAATTCACTCATATAGAATATGGTGAATGCTGGGACATTGAGTAATTTAAAGGAGGATATAGGCAACTTGTTTAATTAATAAAAGGTTGAAGGGTTATGGACAACGAGCAGTAGAGTTAAAGCTGAGATGATGTCATTCATAATTATATCAAATGGGTGGGTTACTCTTCGCAGGGTCGATGTGGACTTGTTGGGCCAAAGGGCCAGTTCCCACACTGTAGGGATTCTATGATACAACAACATTAGTCGGCATCAATGACTGAAAAGCGCAATGATCTTTAAAGGTAATGAGAAAAAAATCAATAAAATAACCTGCGTGACTTTTTCTGTGGGCCCATCGTTCTTTTTTTCTTCACCATCTCCTTCCCAACTCAATCATGGCTTTAGTCTCATCAGTTGATACTTGTTTTGAGTGATTGCTTTGTAAAGCATCTCTATTCAATCTGACAACTCACTTGACAGTTATTTCCTCACCCCATTCTCACTGAAAAACTTAAAGTAATCAGGCAAAGTTTCATGGTTTTGAGAAAGGGAAATCATGCTAAACTAACTTATCTTATTTATTTATGTAAATGTCTTGTATGAATGAACCAAAGCTATGGTTAATAAATTTGCTGATGATATAATGATAGTAAGTCATGAAGAGGATGTAAGAAGGCTACATAAGGATGGAGAAGATTAAATGAGTGGACAAAAGATTGAGAAGTGCAGTATAATGTGGGAAAATCTGAAATTAGACATTTTGTCAGGAAGAATAGAAAGAAAGTAAAAATTACCGAAATGGTGAAAGATTGTAGAGCTCTGAGATACAGAGAGATGAGGACATCCTAATTCATGAATCACAAAAGCTTTACATTCAAGTGAAACAAATAATTAGGAAAGCTAATAGCATTTTATCACATATTGAGAGGGAAATAGAATACAGAAGGGGGTGATTTAGTTACAGGGGCACCACATGCTCTGAGATAATATCCCGAGTCTTGTGTACACTCTAAGCCTCCTTATTTGAAGAATAATGTAAATGTTTTGGAAGCAGTTAAAAGGAGATTTGTGAAACTAATATCTGGAATGAACTGGTTGTTTTATGAGGAAAGGTTGAAACATCTATGTCTGTAGATGCTGGAATTTAGAAATGTGAGAGAGATCCTGACTAAAATACGTATGTTCCTGACAGGTTTTGACAAGGTGAATGTGGAAAGGACATTTCTTCTTGTGAGAGAATCTGATTCTCAGAGCCACTATTTAGAAATAAGGGGTCATCTATTTAAGACAGAAATACAGCATTTTTTTTCTCTCTCAATGAGTTTGTAGGAACCCCTTTCTGAAAAAGTCATGGAATCAAAGTCTTTGAATATTTTTAAGGCAGTGATGGTGAAATAACCACAGTGAGGTTAAGATCCTGTCACCAAGTCACCCTTTGCTTACATGTGCACAGTACATGAACTCTGACCAGCCAGCTCCGAACCAGTCCCTAGAGTGAGAGATTCTCTGAATCTCATGTTTACATCTCTCAACGAGGGCTTCCTGATCAGCCCAGAATAACATCTCCAATGAAAGATCTTATAATCAATAAGACCCATCTTGCCCTTGTTCCAATTCCTAAAGGTGGATTAATTCTTGATATACAAAGGAGTGAAAGGATATTGGCATAGCCATAAGTGTGTAGTTGGGGTTAGAATTAACTCAGCCATGTTCTTACTAAATGGCAGGCAGGCCTGAGGGGCCAAATGACTTACTTCTACTCTTAACTCCAGTGTTTATGTAACCTGTCTGTGCTTGGTGAACACCTCATCTTTCAATTAGGCACTTTCCAAGTCAAAACATATATTCACATTTTTTCAGACATCAGGTCTTGATGATTGCTTTGATTTTGCCATTTCAAGCTCCTTTAGAACCAGCTTTCGTTTTTCTCGACTTTATATTACCACAATTGCTTTGCTGCATCAACCTTTTAGCCCATGAAACATTCTTGTATTCCACTCAAGCACAGAAATCCACTTTAGTTATTTCCTCCCTCCTCCCATTTTTCTGACTCTGTGATTAATTGCTTAAAGCATTTTTTTTGGTCTGCTTCCAAATTATTGCTTAGCTCTGATTTGAATTTCCCATTTACAATTAAAGTGACGAGCAAATATCGTAACACATGGCTCAGGGCGAGTTTTCTTATGCAATCTTTTGCCTTTCATTTTATTAATTGGGCAAGTTGATCTGTTGAATGAATTTTTTGGTGAATCTCATTGTAAGTGAGACAGAAGTGCTCACCACTGCTGGGGATTTCTGACTTCCAAGCCTCTGGAACTATATTTAAAACCCTGTTTGCTCTACTGTGACATCTAGGAATGGCAGTTTGATATTGTTTTCCACCTCTTTGGCTTGTCTGTTGTAGGTATATGGCTTGGTGGGAGTGGCCACGGTTGCGGTCGGGGGAATGAGGTAAACAGCTAGGGTGTTACCACCCTGTGCGTACAGATATGGGATGTGTGGAAGAGGAGATCACGTGGAGACTGTTTCGCGGGCAGAAGGAGGTCACATGGGGTCAGACATCTGGGAACGCGAGAAGGTGGAGAATGGAGTCAGAACAACAGCCAATCAGAAGACAATCCCACCTCAGTGATTGCATGATGTTCTGTACTGTATAAAAGACTGGGTCAGGGACAGGAATAGGTTGGACTTCGTGAACTGACACACTTTGCTGTTTGTCAGGGATGGGAAGACCTAGACCCAGAGCTCTGTATACTTTATCCACTTACTACTAAAATAAACTAAGAGTTTGAGACCGAATATCTTCTCCTATTGCTTCATTGAAAGAACACGCATGACTCGGCTCACACATAGAGGAAAGTAAGCTGGTAGATTGAGCCAAAGTGCAACACTGTAGATTTTGTTGTTGAAGGTGAAGTGTGTGGTATGGCATAGGTCCAGTAGCTTGCCGATGCTGTCCTTGCTGCACCTGCTTACAGATTTGCCAAGGAGGTACACCAAAGACTAAAATACTTAGTAGAAGATTCACGCGACTCCATCCACTCCACCCAAGAATTCCTGAAGACCAAAGACATTAAGATAGAAGAGGATGAAATAATGGTCTCCTTTGATGTAACAGCCCTGTTTATGTCAATCAACATTAACCTGGCCAAGGACTACACTATTAGAAGACCCAAAGACACATACTCCAAACACCACTAACTTCATCAGCAAGGACAGTACCATACTGGAGCTATGCCTTACTGCACGCTTCACCTTCAACAACAAAACCTACAGACAAACCAACAGAACACCGATGGGATCTCCGATATCAGGGTTCTTAGCAGAGGCAGTCATGCAGAGACTCGAACAAACAGCTCTGCCAACCATACAACCCAAGCTTTGGGTCCGCTACGTGGATGACATCTTTGTCATCACTGAACCAAACAAATTAGAGGAAACCTTCAAGACCATCAATAATACCCTTATTGGCATAACATTCACTAAAGAGAAGGAAAACAACAACAAACCTAATTGCTGTGTTCTGCACAATTGGAGCAGGCAACTAGGCAACGTGATAGATGTTGAGCAGCCAAGGAACAGGAGAAATCATCCAAAGTGAAGGGTGAGGATATTGAACAGGAGAAGGTTCTCCTTGTGGATGACAGAGCTCAGCTACGTCAACCGCTACAAGACAGACAGGACTTGATTGATACCCAGTTCCCAACAATGCTAGGTGGGTGCAAAAAACCATCGTGAACTGTTAAAGTTGTTACTCCAGCAGCTGGTTTGCATTGTGGGATGGACCTTTTAACTGGATTTGTTTCCTTTGTGTTCACATTTCTGTCTGGAGACTTCCCTCACTTCTCAGCTGCCACTCCACAGAGGTGAGACGGGGCTAATATTAAAATCTGTTACTTTGCCAGAGGTAGCAGCACCCATGTGTCCTCATCAGCAAGTGACCCAACCATATTAAAGTTGCAAATGATGATGTCCCTATTGCTAATTGTGGGATTAGGATCAGATCTGACTAGTGACACCGCACCACTCTGCACAGAGTGTGAGGGAGGGGACCAAGGCTGGAGGCAATATCCTGTTGTGAGCACTTCTAGACACAGAAGACCTGATAGGTGACCTGGTGCTCCAAGATGAGGTTTGTCTCATCTTCATGGTGAAGCTCCAGGAATTCTTGCAGCAGACTCTCCTTGAACACACATCATAAAACAGCACACCATAGGACCAGGCCCACCAGCCCACTATGTCTATGCCAACCGCAATGCCATTCTAAATTAATCCCATCTGCCTGCACATGGTCCATATCTTTATATCCCTTGCCTCTCCGTGTGTCTGTCTAAATACTTCTTCAACTTTTCTATCTGCTTCTACCATCTCCCTGGCTGCCTGGCGTGCTGTGTTCTTCCAGCCTCCTGCTTTTCTCCTCTGCATTGAAAGAGCTTGATTTGGGAAGCAGCAAATTCTGGAGCATGAGCATTCATTGCTTCTGGAATGTTGTCAGGCTCCACAACCTTTGCAGTCAGTGCCTTCCACCATTTCTTCATATCACAGGGAGTGAATTGAATTACTTGTAGATTGTCATCTGTGATGCAGGGCACTCTCTGCTCATTCCTGAAGAAGGGCCTGTGCCCGAAACGTCGAATCTCCTGTTCCCTGGATGCTGCCTGACCTGCTGTGCTGTTCCAGCAATAAAGTTTCAACTTTGATCTCCAGCATCTGCAGACCTCACTTTCTCCTCTGTGATGCAGGGCACCACAGGAAGAGGCTGATTTGGGCTAGACACAGGACACTTCTGGCTGAAAGTGAATGCAAGTAATTCAGCCGTATCTTTTGCATGGATGTGCTGAACTCTCCCATCACTTAGGATGGGGATATTTGTTGATCCTACATTATTAGCTGCATAATTGTCCATCAGGATTCACAACTGGATATGGTATGACTTCAGAGCTTTGACATGTTGATTTTATGCTGTTTCCACAGTTTGGCATGCAAATAGTATTGTACCTTCACCAGGTTCATATTTTTAGGTATGTCTGGTGTTTCTTCTGCTAATCTCCCCTACATTCTTCATTGAACCAGAGTTAGACGCTTGGTTTGATTGTATGATAGAGTCAGTGAACATGCCAGACTGTGAGGTTACTGACAATGGTTGAATGCAATTCTGATGCTGATGATAGCCCACATCATATGTGACAGGTGAAGATGGGCTCATGTAAAATTTTCCCTCATGTCTGTTCCATAATCACTTGCTGCAGACCCAATATAGCAGCTCTGTCCTTTCAGACTCAAGCAGCATGGTCAGTAGTGGTGCTGCTGAACCATTCTTGGTGCTTCTCATTGAAGGCCTTACCCAGAGTACCATATTCTCTGCCCTTGCCACTCTCAGTGCTCCCTCCAAATGGTGTTCATAATAGAAGATGTCTTCTTCATCAGTCTCTGGGCAGAGGATTGGAAGTAATCAATAGACCTGAGATTATGTGGGGTCCAGGGTAAGTGTTAAGGATTACCCACAGCATTTCCTTCCTGACTATTTACCACTGTACCATCTGATGTCCCTGTCCTGCCACTGGGACAGAACATATTCAGGATGGTGATTGTGTTCTCTCAGGTATTTCTGTGAGATATGATTCCTTGATCATGTCAATGTCAGGCTATTACTTGACTAGTCTGTGAGGCAGCTTTTCCAATTTTTTTTAGATTACTTACAGTGTGGAAACAGGCCCTTCGGCCCAACAAATCCACATCGACTCCCCAAAGCGCAACCCACCCAGACTCATTTCCCTACATTTACCCCTTCACCTAACACTACGGGCAATTTAGCATGGCCAATTCACCTAACCTGCACATTTTTGGACAGTGGGAGGAAACCGGAGCACCCGGAGGAAACCCACGCAGATACGGGGAGAATGTGCAAACTCCACACAAAGAGTCACCTGAGGCGGGAATTGAACCAGATCTCTGATGCTGTGAGGCAGCAGTGCTAACCACTGTGCCACCGTGCCGCCCATAAGCCCCAAGATATTAGTAAGAAGGACTTTGCAGAGTTGACAGGATTGTATTTGCTGTTGTCATTTCCAGTTTCTAGATTAATGCTGAGTTGTCTGGTTAGGATTCCCTTTTGGTTAGGATTTTAGGGATTTGATTCACTGAATGATTCACGAGATTATTTCAGAGAGTTGTTAAGAGTCAAGTATATTGATGTGGGTCAGGAATCATATCTAGACAGACGAGTTAAGAGACATTACTGAGCCAGATGTGTGTTTCTGACAATTAACAATGGTTTCACAGTTACAATTTGGTGAGTTTTATTGTTCAAGATTTTTTTGTAGTAAATTAAACTTTTAAAGCTTGCCTTAGTGGAATATAACTCTTTTCCTAGAACATTAGCCTGTGGTGAGATTCATGATCTAGTGACATTAACACTGTGCCACCACCTCCAGATCTGGCAAACCATTATTTCAAAATTAATATGGCTTTAGAAGAATTTTGTATTCCCTTTCATATTAGCTGCTAGTCTTTTAATTCTTCTTTGTTCTCTTATTTGATTTTCCATTTCCCCTGTCAACCATTATCTTCATCTCTTTCGTCATCCAAACAACTCTGGATTAACTTGTCCTGTGTGTTCCCTTTATGGGAATATCCTTTGACTGTGAGCAAACTATATTTTCTGTAAATGTAGGCCATTATTCAGTTATCATTTTACCTGACAATATTGGACTCCAAATAGTCCATTTCCATAGAACTTGGCTTTTCCTTAATGAAATATTTTTACTCTAGATTATGTCTTCATCTTTTCCATAGGCATCATAAACCAATGATTTCTGTCTGTCACCTAAATGGTCTCCCATTCATATTTGATCCACTTGGCACACCTCAATTCCAAAACCCAAGTCCAATATTGGACTGAAAATATTTGCTGGGGAAAATTTTCCTGAACACCCTACACGTAGAAACTCTTGTTCCTCTCCGTCCTTTGCATTATCACTATATGTCTGTGCTTTATTATTCTTGCACTATTTACCAGTTTCTTTGAAAAGTTGTCCCTGTACATCTTCCCCATGTGTCGATGGGCTATAGACTGCAATGCAACTGCTATATTTTATCTCTTACACTGACCAAATGGATTCTGTCCTTGACACATGTCAACAATTTGTTCACAATTTGCTTTTATGCTTCTGCCTGGCATTTTTCAGATAAGAAGTGGTTAGTTTTTCACGTTTGACTGATAACAAAACTATGCTATCACTGTGTTTAGGAGTCATGAGTCACTTAATTTGCCGTGTTTAATACTGTTTTGTCTGTTTCAACCACTTGAAAATACAGCAGATCATTGTAATAATTGAAAGGTACTATTTCCTAAAGCATTTTCTGCACATTTTTTTGACATACAGATTCTTGTTTTGCGTCTGTGTAGAAAGGACTGTTGGAATTTATCCAACGCTGAGGAACATTGCATTGATAGACATACGATGGGCTCAAATCTTTTGCCTTTAGGTTAGATATTCAGGAATAACATCTACAAGACTGGAGGCCCAGGGTGTGGGTGGGGGCTTGTTATTGTAAGTTTGAAAATGGTAATGGTGGCTGGCAGCTTATATTAAATCTTCCAAATTATTTTGCATTTAGTCAATAAAAATAAAAGTTGGGAAACCCATAACTTTTCATGTCTGCATTTGATGCCAAGGTATATGTCTAACTCAAGGGGTGGCATGGTGGCTCAGTAGTTAGCACTGCTGCCTCACGGCATCAGGGACCCAGGTTCGATTCCAGCCTTGGGCAACTGTCTGTGTGGAGTTTGTACGTTCTGCCTGTGTCCGTGTGGGTATCCTCCGGGTGCTCCGGTTTCCTCCCACAGTCCAAATTGTCCATTCTAAATTGCCCATAGTGTTAGGTGCATTAATCAGAGGGCAATGGGTCTGGGTGGGTTACTCTTCGAAGGATCGGTGTGGACTTGTTGGGCCGAAGGGCCTGTTTCCACACTGCAGGGAATCTAATGGAAATTACAACGTAATTCTTAAAAGGTAAAGACAACTCCAGGATTCTTGCTATCTTGAACTAGGATTTTTGAGAAAATATAAGCCACACAGATATATGCAAAGTATCACTGATCCTGATGGCAGGTGGAAACTGTTGTACTTTGTGTTGTCTCATTAGTAGCTGAGTGTAACTTGAAAGTTCTGAGCAGTTTTGAGCAGCTCTGATCTGTCAGGAGATCAAAGGATTCATTGAATTATATGTGTAACAGATGCAAGGAATTGTGAGGGCATGTCTAGAAGTGTAACATACTCCATGAAGTTCAGTTTGTATGTCTTGTGACAGTATGATGAACCTTTGCTAGCTCAGTAGGTATAACTTCCATGCTGATCTGAACCTTAACAGACCAGACTGTTTAATTAGTTGTTCATAATCAGGGAGACAACAACAAAAACAACAAATACATTTATATAGTGCCTTCAAAGCAGAAGTCATCCTAACACATTTTATTGGAGCTTATCAAACAAACTTTAACACCAACTTACTTCAGAACTTAATAGAGCAGATGATCAAAACCAGTTCTGAGGAAGGGTCACTGGACTCGTTAACTCTGATTTTTCTCCACAAATGCTGCCAGACCTGGTGAACTTTTATGGCAATTTCTGTTTTTGTTTCTGATTTCTAACATCCATAGTTCTTTCAGTTTTTATTGACCAAAACCTTGGATAGTGTTAATTTCTAAGAAATGCCTTATAAGAAGCATTCTTATAAGGAGAAGTGCATGACTCAGATATTGGCTAATGGGGAAACAACCTGCGTCAGCGAACTCAGAGGTGATTGAAAAACTGAACTTGGTATGTGTTAGGATACAGGCACCAAAGTTTTGTAGGAGGAGTTTATGGAGGATGGAAGATGGGAGAACAATCAGGAGTGCATTGGAATAGTCAAGTCCAGAAAGCAGTGGCATGAATGAGTGTTTCAGGAACAGATGAACAATGGAAGGAATGGAATCGAGAGATGTTGTCAGGGGACTACAGTGGCTGTAATAACCTTTCGACAAGGAGAGGAAACTCAGCCAGACTCATGCTGCGTTTGAAAATTGTTCAGTAATTCTTGCTAGGTATTATTTATTTAAAAATATTCAGTGAAGAAAGGTTAAGTTTCTATTGTCACTCATTGGATGCCACTTTCCCTTTTGGTTTCTAATGGGCAAGCATATTCCATGGTGACTAACATACTGCCCCCCAGCGGCAAGATAGGTCACTGGATCACTCACCAATCAACTCATTAAAAGTTAACAATAAAGTGAGGGCAGATATCTCACTCTATCACAGACTTTGACATTGATGACCTGGGTCATCATAAGCTGCCAGATAATCAAATGTTGGCAGCTTCTGCATCCTAAAGACATCAGTCAAAGCCAACTCCTGGAGGGACTAATTGTGAGATTGCAAGTCTGTTTTAATTCTGCTCACTGAGTGGAGGTCATGTGGAGAGTAGTGTGGTGTTTCAGATGCAAGGGCAAGATGATCGCTTTCAGGTATCACCATCTTGCCCCCACATTCTCGCTTCCAATTGCTCCCAGATTGCTGTGTGAATTATGATGTTGTGACAGTAACAGGAACCTGACTCAAGGGAGAGCAAACCTGACTGCTAAACATTCCAGGCTGCATCATGTACACAAAAGACAGGAAAGGAAAGCAAAAGGGACAGGATGGCACAAAGAGAAAATTGCCAAGAGAAAGGACCTTTCTGGTAATTCAAGGACAGAATTGGCTAGAGCTAAGGAACGAGAAGGGTGTAATTCCGTTGCCTGAGCAATATGTGATTACCAGCTGAAATAACTCCAAAGGGGTCAGTATCCCGTCATCAGATCACTCTTCATATACACATGAAGTACTCTTACTTCTAGTACTGTCTTATTTGGAGTCAGCCCTTAGTGACAGAAGCTCTGACATTCCTTTTTTTACCTGTCAGCCAGGGGTCCCTGATTGGACCAGATTAACAGCCTCAGTCAGAATCTCATCTTCTATGAAGTCCAACCGTCTGATCTCATTACCATCACAGAATCCCTGCCCATCTGAGTCAAGGACATAGTTGGCTCTTTTTCTTGGAGAGCCTTATGAAGCGTTTTAGCACCGGGGAAGGTTCCTCTGACTCAGCATCCAATGCGGGTGGTGTGTAACACACAGTAGCTCGCCTTTTGTGCCAGGAATGTATCGGTAGAATTTCACTTCCTTCTTTTGGTGGCAAAAGCACCGAGGCGGCTCCATTCACCATGCCCATCTCTGATTCAGACATGCCAATGCTTGATGGAGAAAGTGAGCCCATGGGTTCTGGCGCCTTTCTGACTGTTCTGAGGGGCAGGGCACATTTTGCTCCTGCACGGTTTGCAAGATGGAAGCATTCATAGGGTCCAGGTGCTCGTTCAGGATTGTTGCACCAACCTGAACATTATACGACACTGAACCTAATCTCATATTGACCATGCTTCTTACCTATGCAGGGCCATTACCTTGATTCTTGCATCAAACCTCATCACCTGTACTAACCTGTGTTTGGGACCATGTTCAAAAAATTTAAAACCATAACAGAGTCTTCTACTGGGGGTACCACAGGTGGTGTATCTGCTAACGAGAGATGGATCAAAGCATCCACATTCACCACTCAGCCTCCTGGATGGTGTTCTAACTTGTAATAATAAGCATTTAATATTATACTCCACTGCTGAATGGGCAGCACAGACTTCTACTCATTGAGCAGACAAAGTAGGATTTTGTGGTCTGTGACTGTCATGAATTTTTGTCCATTAGGGTATTGGGTGAACTTCCTGACTCCAAATATGGTCATAAAGCCTTCCTTTCTCAATCTGGGAATCCTCATCCAACTGCAATTGCAAGAATGCATGGTTGATGTCCAGCTTTGTGAAGGGCAACCCTCTCACCAGCTTGGTGTATAAATCCTCTATCCAAGGGATTGGGTAGTTATCCAGCTGTGAAAAGCAGTTTGACATTTGTTTAAAATCCTCATAAATGCGTACTGACTGTCAGGCTGCACATTCTGCAAATTGACTTTCCAATCATAAAGCCAATTGTAGTGCCTGCTTGAAGTCCAGTTGGGCTTCAGCTAGTAGGAATTTTTGCATGGTTACATCATTAATCCTACATGCCAACCAGTTTGTCACAATCTCATTAAGGGTTATCTTAACCCAGACGAAAGTTCCAACACGATTCCCCTGGTTCTCAAATTGCCAAGTAAAAATGACAGCGACTCAAAATTATAGGAAGCTTGGAATAGTAATATTCCTTAACTATGTCCATCAATTCTTGAAAGGTTTAGTATCTGCCATCTAAGTTCCTAATAACTGAAAGAGCTGTGGGTCCACAAGCTGCCAGGAGAATTACTTGTTGCTTTTCATCTGCACAATGTTTTTGCCTGGAAAAAAAACACATTCTTTTCACATTCTAGGCCCAGTCTTCAACAGCAGGATCGAACGAGAACAGCTTCCTAAACGAAACCATGATGTAAGAAATGCTTACTGCAACTCAAAGATGACTGTTGTGAGTGGATTTCTTCTGGAACGTGCTCTATTCCCATTGCCCCCAGAGAGGGTAGAATCCCTTCACCAATCACCCTTTATTTACACATGAAGAACCCTCGCCTTCAGTACTGCCTCATTCAGAATTAGCCCTCAAAGTAACAGAATTTCTGAAACTCAAAAGACCATAAGATATAGGAGCAGAAATTAGGCCATTCAGCCCATTGAACTTGCTCCACCATTCATTCACAGCTGATAAGTTTCTGAACCTCATTTTACTGCTTTCTCCCCATAACCCTTGATCCCCTTGATACTCAAGAACCTTTCAGTCTTAGTCTTAAATATACTCAATGACTTGACTTCCAAAGCACTCTGTGACAACAAATTCCATAGATTCGCCACTCTTTGGCTGAAGAAGTTTAGATTAGATTAGTGTGGAACCAACAAGTCCACACTGACACGCCGAAGCGCAACCCACCCAGACCCATTCCCCTACATTTACCCCTTCACCTAACACTACAGGCAATTCACCTAACCTGCACATCTTTGGACTGTGGGAGGAAACCGGAGCACCTGGACGAAACCCACACAGACACGGGGAGAACATGCAAACTCCACACAGAGAGTCGCCTGAAGCGGGAATTGAACCCGGGTCTGTGGCGCTGTAAGGCAGCAGTGCTAACCATGGTTTCTGCCCATGGTTTCTGCTTACCTCCATTCTAAAAGGTCTTCCCTATACTCTAAGGCTGTGCCCTCGAGTCCTAGTCTCTCCTACCAATGGAAACATCTTCCCAACATCTAGTCTGTGCAGGTTATTCAGCATTTTGCATGTTTCAATTAGGTCTCCTCTCATCCTTCTAAACTCCATCGGCAGAAACCCAAAGTCCTCAAACTTTCCACATATATCAGGCTTTTCATTCCTGGGACCATTCTCATGAACACTCCAGATCCAATACATTCTTCCTGAAATGTTGGGACCAAAACTGCACACAATACTCCATCATTACATTTGCCTTTCTAACTATTGACTCAACCTGCTAGTTTACCTTGAGAGAATCCAGCACTAGACCTCCCGAGTCTCTTTGCTCTTCAGACTTATGAATATTCCCCAGACTTAGAAAATCCAATGTCTGTATTCTACTGATTAAATTGCATGACCTCACACTTTCCCACATTGTACTCGATCTGCCACTTCCTTGCCCACTCTCTGAACCTGTCCAAATCTTTCTGCAGCCTCCCCACCTCCTCAATGCTACATGTCCCTCTACTTGTTCTTGTATCATCTGCAAACTTAGCCAGAATGCCCTCAGTTCCTTCATCTAGATCATTAATGTATAAAGAAAAAAGTTGTGGTCCCAACAATGAGCTTTGCGGAACACCACTTGTCACTGGCTGCTATCCCCACTCTCTGCTTTCTGTCAGATAGCCAAGTTTCTATCAATGCTAGCACCTTGCGTCTGACACCATTAATCCAGTTTCCTAGTCAGTAGCCCCCTGTGCGGCACCTTGTCAAAGGCCCTCTTGAAGTCCAGATAGATAACATCCATTGGCTCTCATTGTTCCAACCTGCTCATTAATTCCACAAAGAATCTAGCAGATTTGTCAGGCATGACCTGTCTTTGATGAAATCATGCCGACTTTGCCCTATTTTCGCGTACACTTCCAAGTATTCCGAAATCTCATACTTCACAATGGATTCCAGGATCTTATGCACAACCGAGGTTAGGCTAATCAGTCTGCAATTTTCCTTCTTTTGCCTTACTCATCTTTTTATCTGTCAGCCAAGGCTCCCTGATTGGACTATATTAACAGTCCAAACAGGGAACTGGTATTCTATGAGGTCCAACAGGCTGATCTCATTACAATCACTATACCAGTCAATGGGAAAGATGTGGAAGAAATTGCAGCGAGGCGAAACCTCATAGATTAGTTATCATGGGGACTTTATTCAGCCATCTACACACTGGGAGAGTGTAAAGTGTAGTGAGGGACAAGTATTCTTCCATTGTGTTCAGGAAAGATTCCTACAGGAGTATGTGATGAGTCCAACAATAATAGAGGCTCTGCAGGATCTGATTCTTGAGAATGAGGAGGGCCAAGTAGATCAATTACCACTGGGGGATCACTTGGGAGATAGTTCAATGTAGTGTTTAAAAGCAAAAAGCATGAATCAGCTATGAGAGTTTTAAATTCAGATGAGGCCAACTTTCACGAGCTGAGACAGACTCTATCCACAGTAAACTGGGAAATTCTGCTAATGGGTGAAGCAGCTGAAGAAAGTGGAGGATATTTGAAAAAATGTTTAACACAAAACCTGCTGAGAAGGAAAAGCTTCACTGTACAGAGAAACAAAAACAGTCATGGATAACTAAAGAGATAAGGGATAGCATAAAACTTAAAGAAAGGGCTTATAAAAATGTAACAAGCAGCATCCATCTGCTGAATGGGAAGGATACAAAGATCAACAAAGGACCACAAAGCAACTTATAAGAGCTTATAAAAAAGGATTATGAATGAAAATTCGTGAGATAAATCAAAATTGGTAAGAATAAATTTTATACTCACATAAAGGGAAAGCAGGTGGTCAGGAACAATACAGACCCACTAAAGGCTATAAGTGGAGATACTGGCAATGACTCTGGGGAAATGGCAGACATATTGAATAATTATTTTGCTTCAGTATTTACAGCAGAAAACGTGGAAGCCCTGAGGAAATTAATAGTGGACGGGGAACAGGGATTGAATTAAATTGATGTAAGTAGAACATTGGTGATGAGGAAATTAATGAAATTAGAGTGAAAAATGCCAGGGACCTGACAATTTCCTTCTGAATATGTAATGGAAGTAGGGGTGCACGTGGTAGATGCTGTAACTATAATTGTACAAAGTTCCCTAGAGACCTGAGTCTTCCCTCAGATTAAAAAAGTGCATATGACACTTCACTTCTTAAGAGGGGCGAAAGAGGAGAACCATGAAATTACTGGCTGTATTCAAAGATGGGGTAACTGAACAACTTAAACAATTCAGTTAATCAGACAGAGCGAGCATGGATTCATAACAGGAAAGTCATGGCTGACAAACCTGATTGAAGTTTTTGAAGAGATTCCTAAGGCAGGAGACAGAAGAATGTCTATGGATATTGTTATATGGAATTCCAGAAGACATTTTCTAAAAGTCCCACATAAAAGACTGTTAATGAAGGTAGAACCCCATGGAAGTGAGGGCAAATTACTGACATGGCGGGGAAATTGGGAAGTGGCAGGTGACAGAAAGTAGGGATAACCCATTATCAGATTGACAGGATGTGACTAGTGATGTCCAGCATGGACCTCAATTATTCATATTAGTTATTAATTCATTATTCATTATTATTTATTACTAGATAACAACATGAAAACTGATATATCTAAATTTGCTGATGATACAAAGTTAGGTTGTATTATAGACAGTGCAGAATAAAATTACAAAGGAATATTGATAGACTAAGTGATTGGGCAAATTTGTGGCAGATGGAGTTCATTATAAGAAAGTGTGAGGTTATCCATTGTGGATGAAAAAAGGATAAATCAAGATACTTTCTAGATGGTATGAAGTTAAATATATTGGATGTCCTAATTCAGGTGTATAGATCTTTAAAATGTCATGAACAGATGCAGAAAATAATCAACAAATCTAATGGAATTCTGGCCTTTATATCTAAAGTTCAAGGATGCAGAACTTATGCTTCAGTTATGCAAAACCATGGTTACATTTCACTTGGAGTACTGTGAGCAGATCTGGGCACTAGATCTTAGAAAAGGCATATTGGCTTTAGAGAAAGTACAATGCAGGCTTACAAGAATTAGACCTGGGCTTCGAGAGTTAAAGTTAGGAAGAGAGATTATACAAATTAGGTCTGTGTACTCCAGAATTCAGAAGATTAAAGTCTTCAAGGTATTAACATGAAAAGACAGGTAAATAAATAAAAACTATTTCCACTGTTTTGGGATTCAAGAACAAGGGGCATAGCGTGAGAATTAGGGCCAGAAAGTTCAGGAGAGATGCTAGGAAGCACTTCTAAGGGTGATAGATGTTTGGAATCTCTTCCACAAACAGCAGTGGATGCAGAATCAGTCATTACTTTTAAATCTGAGCTAGATAAATGTTTGTAAAATAAAAGGAATAAGAGCCAATGGCAGGTACGTGGAGTTAGACCACAGGACAACCATAATTCCATTGAATGATGGACCAGGCTTGTGAGGTTGAATGGCCGACTACATTTTCTATGTGATCATTGTATACCATGGTTTTGAATGATTGTGTCAATTCAGAGTAAGAATAATCAACTGATGGAGAGTCAACTGTAAAGGGGCAAGAACAGGTGTGAAGCTTTGTTGTGGAAAAATACATTAGCTGAACAATGGGCTATTTTCAAAGAGGAGATGAATCCGCCACAGTCAAAGTATATTCCCACAAAGAGGAAAGATAGAGTAAAACTCTTGAGCTCCCAGGATCTCAAAGAGAACAGAAATTATATTAAAGAAACAATGTGCTTATAACATGTGTCTGGTTGTAAGTACAATAGTGAACAAAGCTGCGTATAGAAGATTCATAAGGGAAGTGATAAAGTAAATAAGAGAACAAAGAGGGACCATGTAAATGGGTTGACAGCGAATATAAAGGGAAATACTTCTATCTTTAAGAAGCACATCAATCGTAAAAGAATGATGAAAGCAGATGAGGCTTGGCTGAGTTTTCTAATGAATACTTTGCATCTGTCTAAACTCATGAGGAAGATACTGTCTGGACCTTGGTGACAGGAAAGGAAACTCTAGCAGAATCGAAAATTGCTAAAGGCGAGATATTGGATAAACTGTTACTGACTGAAGTTGATAAAATAGTGGTGCTGGATGAGATACATCTAAGGATATTGAAAGAGGTGAGTGGATATTGAAGAGGCACTGGCAATTAGCTTCAATTTTCCCTGGATTTGGTGAGGATGAATGAGGACATGAGAATTGCGAACAATTTGCACTTTCAAAAAAATTGTTAAGTCAGGCACAGTGCAATCAGTTTAACTTCAATGGTGGGGAAACTTCTGGAGACAGTTATTTAGGACAGGATTAATAGTCACCTGGGAAAATGTGGGTTAATTCTGAAATATTAGCAGGGATTTGTGAAGTAAAAATTGTAGTCTAATAAATTTTCTGGAGCTTTCTGAAGAGGTAGCAGGGAGGGTTGATAAGGGGAAATCTGTTATTATGGTGTATATGAACTTCAAAAGGTATTTGATATGTTACCACACAACAAATTTGTCAAGATAGTGGTCGGCCATGAAAAAGGTCAGCAGCAACATGGATACAAAGATAATTAGGGGATAGGAAGCAGAGAATAATGGTTAATAAGAAGATTTGTAGCTCAGGTTGGTGATAAGTACATAAATTAGCTCACTGACCTTAAAAGTTTGTTTTCAGAGGTTTCGTCACCATGGTAGCCCACAAACCTGCCAACACACTTAAACAGTGACTAACGAACCTAAAGGATTCAATAGATACCACCAGCAAAACTAACATAATTTACAAGATACCATGCAAGAACTGTAAAAAAACCCACATCGGACAAATTAGCAGGAAAATTGCCACCAGGATACATGAACACCAACTGGGCACCAAAAGATATGACCCACTATCACTAGTTCCTATACATACAGACAAAGAAGGACACCACTTTGACTGGGACTACACATATATCCCAGGACAGGCGAAACAAAGACAAGCACGGGAATTCTTAGAGGCATGGCATTCTAACCAGAACTCCATCAATAAACCCTATCTACCATCCCTTGAAAAAAAGAACTGGACATGACATCACCCACTTTAAGAAACAAGACCTATAAATAGAGAGGTGGGACATACCACCAGCACTTCACCAGAGACTCTCACTGATGATGTTACCTAGTATGGTGACAATACATCTGAAAACAAACCTTCAATCTCAGTGAGCTAACCTACATACTTATCAGCAACCTGAGCTAAAAATCTTCTCAAACATCGTTATGGGTATACATATCCATCCATGACTTGCAGAAGTTCAAGAATGCAGCTCGCTATCCCCTTCTTAAGGACAATTATAGATGGGTAATAAATGTTGGCTTGGACATCAACATGTACATTCCATGAAAGAATATAAAGTAAAGAAGTTTGCTTCTTCTGCTATTGTGTTATGATTGAGGCCAATAATTTCAGTGAAATGTACCAATAAAGACAAGGATGCATTTTGGCCTCGCAACCAAGATCTAAGCCCAGCTAATAGCCTGAATCCTCACAAGGTTTTTGAGTTTCCTAAGTTTTTCTAAGAAAAAAACATTTCAAAGTTAAATAATTACCTACTTAATTAATTAAGACTTGTTATTCAAGAGTCAGTGGATTGGAAGATTCCTGGGTTAGACTTTCTCCTAACCTTAACACCCAGATAAAGGAACACAATAAATTCTGCAGCTGTTATGCCAATGGATTGAATGGATTCATCTGAAATGGTACTTATGCTCACTTGTCTTGTGCCATAGAGTCATACAGCATGGCATCAGACCCTTTGGTCCACTTGTCCATGCCGACCAAGTTACCCATACTACTCTAGTCCCACTTGCCTGTGTTTAGCTCATATCCCTCCAAACCTTTCCTATTAATGTACCTGTCAAATGTCTTTTAAATGTTGTAACTGTACCTGCATCTACCTCTTCCTCCAGAAGTTCATTCCGCATACGAACCACACTCTGTGTGAAAACATGCCCCTTGGTCCCTTTTAAATCTTTCTTCTCTCACCTTAAAAATATGCCCTCTAGTTTTTAACTCCCCTGAGGGAAAAGATCTTTGCTAATCACCTTATCTATGCCTGTCATAATTTTAAATATCTCTATAAACTCAACCCCGAATCTCCTATGTTTCAGCCTATCCTTATAACTGAAATCTTCCAGTTGTGGTAACATCTTTGTAAATCTTTTTTGCACTTTCTCCAAATCAATAATGTGCTTCCTATAGCAGGGCAACAAGCTGTACACAGTACTCCAAACGTGGCCTCACCAGTATCCCATACAAAAGTTTCATATGAACATAAGAAATAGGAGCAGGAATAGGTCATTTGGCCTGATAAGTCTGCTCCGCCATTCAATAATATCATGGCTGATCTTTTCATGGACTCAGGCCCACTTACGCGCCCACTCACCATAGCCCTAGAATCCTTTACTGTTCAAAAATCTATCTATCTTTGCCTTAAAAACATTCAACAAGGTAGCCTCAACTGCTTCACTGGACATGGAATGTCACAGATTCTCAAATCTTTGGGTGAAGAGGTTCCTTCTCAACACTTCCCCTTATTTTGAGGCTCTGCCCCCTAATTCTAGTTTCACCTGCTAGTGGAAACAACCTTCATGCTTCTATCTTATCTTATCTATTCCCTTCATAATTTTACCTTATTCTATAAGATTCCCCCCCCCACCTCATTCTTCTAAACTCATAAACCAAATGTTTCAACTCCAGAATTAACCTACTGAACCTGCTCTCTACCCCTTCCAATGCTTGTACATCTTTTCTCAAGTAACGAGAATCAAACTGTACATAGTAGCCCAGGTGTGGCCTCCCCAGCACCCCATACACCCTATAACTTACCTATTTTTAAAATCCATCCCTCTTGCAATGAAGGACAATATTCCATTTGCCTTCTTAAAAGTCTGCTGCACTTGCAAACCAACTTTTTGTGATTCATGCACAAGGACATCCAGGTCCCTCTGCACAGCAGCATGCTGCAAATTTTCACCATTTAAATAATAATCAATTTTGCTGTTATTCCTACCAAACTGGATGACCTCACATTTACTAACATTGTACTCCATCTGCCAGACACTTGCCCACTCACTTAACCTATCTATATCCCCCTGCAGACTTTCAGTTTCCTTTGCACACTTTGCTCTTTCACTCATTTTAGTGTCAGACATACTACACTTTGTCCCCAACTCTAAATCTAAATTTCTCCTACCTCATTCCAGAAACATAGAACATAGAACAATACAGCGCAGAACGGGCCCTTCGGCCCTCGGTGTTCCGCCGACCTGTGAACTATTCTCAGCTCGTCCCCCTACACTATCCCAAAATAATCCATGTGCTTATCCAAGGATTGTTTAAATCTCCCTAATGTGGCTGAATTAACTACACTGGCAGGTAGGGCATTCCACGCCCTTATCACTCTCTGCATAAAGAACCTGCCTCTGACATCTGTCTTAAATCTATCACCCCTCAATTTGTAGTTATGCCCTCTTGTACAAGCTGACATCATCATCCTAGGAAAAAGTCTTTCACTCTCTATCCTATCTAATCCTCTAATCACCTTGTATGTCTCTATCAAATCCCTCCTTAGCCTTCTTCTTTCCAATGAGAACAGACCCAAGTCTCTCAGCCTTTCCTCATAAGACCTTCCCTCCAGACCAGGCAACATCCTGGTAAATCTCCTCTGCACTTTTTCCAATGCTTCCACATCCTTCCTGTAATGAGGCGACCAGAACTGTACACAATATTCCAAGTGTGGCCGCACCAACGTTATGTAAAGTTGCAGCATGATATTGCGGCTCCAGAACTCAAATTCTCTACCAATGAAACCTAACACACCGTATGCCTTCTTAATAGCATTATCCACCTGGGTGGCAACTTTCAGGGATTTATGCACATGGACTCCAAGATCCCTCTGCACATCCACACTACCAAGAATCTTTTCATTGAGCCAATACACTGCCTTCCTGTTATTCTTCCCAAAGTGCATCACCTCACATTTAGCTGCATTGGACTCCATTTGCCACACCTCAGCCTAATTCTGCAGTTTATCCAAGTCCCCCTGCAACCTGTAACATTCTTCCAAACTGTTCACTACTCCACTGACTTTAGTGTCATCTGCAAATTTATTAATCCATTCATCTCTGCCTGCGTCTAAAAATGACAAACAGCAGTGGTCCCAAAACAGATCCTTGTGGCAACCACTAGTAACTGGACACCAGACTGAATATTTTTCATCAATTACCACTCGCTGCCTTCTTTCAGAAAGCCAGTTTCTAATCCAAACTGCTAAATTATCCTCAATTCCATGCCTCTGCATTTTCTCCAACAGCCTACCATGTGGAACCTTATCAAAGGCTTTACTGAAGTCCATGTCAATTACCCTACTCTCATCTACATGCTTCGTCACCTTCTCAAAAAACTCAATGAAGTTTGTGAGACATGCCATGCCTTTGACGAAACCATGTTGACTATCTGAAATCAAATTGTTGCTTGCTAGATGATTCTAAATCTTATCTCTTATAATCCTTTCCAAAACCTTTCCTACAACAGAAGTAAGGCTCACTGGTCTATAATTACCTGTCACCTCTGCTGCCCTTCTTGAACAAGGGCACAACATTTTCAATCCTCCAGTTCTCAGGTACTAAACCTGTAGACAATGATGACTCAAATATCAAAGCCAAAGGCTCTGCTATCTCCTCCCTAGCTTCCCAGAGAATACTCGGATAAATCCCATCCGGCCCAAGGGACTTGTCTACTTTCACTCCTTCTAGAATTGATAACATTTGTTTGTAACTAATCACGACCCTTCCTAGTCTAATATCTTGTACCTCATTCTTCTCCTCTACAATATTCTCCTTTTCCTGAGTGAACACCGATGGGAAATGTTCATTTAGCACCTCTCCGATCTCTACAGGGTCCACACTCAACTTTCCTATTTTCAACTATAGCAACATTACGGCTGAAGAGCGACCAGAGTGGACTGCCAAATCGTAACTCAAAGCAACTTAATCATTTTAGCACCAGTTTTACTTGTAAACATTATAAATAGAACATATTAAAACACTGGACAAATGCACTATCTTACGATTTTTATTAAAAAAAACACATCAGCGCAAATAAAAAGATTTTTCCATTCTATTTTCATGCAAACATCCTTAAGTCAATTTATTGATAGGAAACATTTCACTCTTGGAAATTAAACAATGGATGCAGCTTGGCAATATTCTCAGTGTTATTTCCTGCTCCTTTGCATACAAGTATAAAGTCTGTTTATACAAAAATAGCCAAAGTCATGGCAGCTCTAAGGAAATTCCCTGCCTTCCTTTTTGAATTAAACAGTGCTGTTGGTCCTTGAAGTTAAACATTTCTTAAATTTAACTAACATTTATATACATTTGGAATAAAGTGATAACAAACTGTCTAATGTGTATGACAAGGCCAAGTCATTACACTAGAGAAGTGATTCAGTTGAAGATCACATTTAAAATTATTTGATCCAGGAGTTGAGGCCTTGTGCAAAAGAAAATTATTTTACTTGCTGAACCTTCATCCTCGATAGATATCAATGTTTACAACTAGAAATGAAAATGGAAGTGCACAGGGTCCATTTATTCACCTTCCTTTGGTATACTGCATTCTGGTATGCCCATCTTCAGACAATATATACACCCTCGGGGCAGAGGTGAAAGATTTCTTTTTGCACCGTGTGCAACATAATCTTAAACCTGAATGTAAACACCATGTCAATAACTTTGATACATTTCGCATAGGATGCCATGTTTTGCATCTCGTATTTAAAACTTCAGAGTCTACCATGAAGTTACAGTGTATACATGATAATAAAAGTAATAATATACATCAGTCTGCATTGTGGGATTACATCATTTTATAAAATTTGACTGAGATCTGTAGGCAGAACTAATCTTTAAAGACTAAACAATATCTGCTTCAAAATATTCACAATTTGATTGAAATAGAGATTATTATTTTCATTTCACTAACAATTTGAAAACAACCAATGTAAATAAAAAAGGGGTTAATTTTGACTTTGAATGATAGCGTGTGACATGTGATATTGATTTGATCATGCATCAAACATTAACTTCAAAGAAATGGCAATAAGAGGTGTTTAAAGAATGGTTGCACCAAAACTGGAAAAGTAACAAAGGATCGAAGGTATGTTCTTTTAAAACATGTGGTCTGACTTCTTGTATTGGCTACAAAGTGGATGGTTATGGGACTGCTGTCTTTTGCCTCAAATGCAGATCTTCAGCCTGCTGATAAAAATCTCCTGCATCTACTGGGGTTGAGGTGAAAACTGGCTCTGCTTTGCACATCTCTTTGTGGTTATATCTTTTCCTTTGTCTTCATTTTAAATTTAGATCTGAATAAATCTTTGGCTTGCCCCCAGGGAAAGCTCGTTGACTAAGCAATTCAAATCTACTGCTCTACCCCGACATTTTTATCCAGGAAAGTGAACATTTCCTCATCAGCAACAGATCAGAAAGCTGATTTTATAATATTTTGTTTGTAAGAGAAATACAATTGAAAGGTGAGCAATTTGTGGAGTAGTACATTAAAAACCATAAAATAGGGTAGAAATAATGGTAATAGATATATGCGCTGTTAGATATAAAGCTGTAATGGGAGTTGGAAATGTGTTGCTGGAAAAGCGCAGCAGGTCAGGCAGCATCTAGGGAACAGGAGAATCGACGTGTCGGGCATTAGCCCTTCTTCAGGAAGGGCTAATGCCCGAAACGTCGATTCTCCTGTTCCCTAGATGCTGCCTGACCTGCTGCGCTTTTCCAGCAACACATTTCCATCTCTGATCTCCAGCATCTGCAGACCTCACTTTCTCCTGTAATGGGAGTTGCCCTGTTCCTCCACAGACTGTGCTGTACTTGTGTCTCACTGAGAACCCAGTATTCATATTTATGAATTAAACATTCCAATTCATGCTTCCTGGTTTACGGCAGGTTATGGCCCCTCTAATTATCTTCTTCTACTATCGATTTTACCTTTTTAACATATGGATTACAATGAAATTATATTGGCGCTTTAATAAGAGGTAAGATGTTCAGTGAAGAATATGGGTTGCTGTGTTGCCCCTAAAAATATTAACTACATTTTTGTCAAATAACTGTTCTTTATCTCAGTTCAGATGCCAAGAGGAAGTCTACATTTTTTAGCTGGTGGATGCTGGCATATTGGTAATATCACCTTATTACTAATCCAAATGCCCAGGCTGCTGTTAGAGAGACATGGCTTCGAATCCCAGCTATTATTGGTGGCAAAAATAGAAATTGCTGGAAAAGCTCAGCAAGTTGGGCAGTGTCTGTGGAGTTAATGTTTCAGGTTGACTGACTCTTCCTCAGAACTCTGAGGAAGGGTCACTCAACCTAAAACGTTAACTGATTTCTTTCCACAGATGCTACCAGATCTGCTGAGCTTTTCCAGCAGTTTCTATTTTTGTTTCTAATTTACAGCATCCACAGTTCTTTCAGCTTTTATTAATGGTGGCTATTGGTGGAATTTGAATTTACTTAAATTCCGGATTTGAAAGCTAGTCTAATGCTGACTGTGTAGCCATTGTCAATTGTTATAAAAAAAATCTGGTTCACTAATGCCCACTAGGGAAGGAAATCTACCCCTTCCTGATCTGGTCTATGTGTTACTCCAGGTATACAGCACAGTGATTCACTCTTAACTTTGCCCTGGAATGGTTTAGCAAGCCACTCAGTTCGAGGATAATTAAGGGTGGGAAACAAATGGCATACTTGCCTCTGACACCTAGATTCCATACAGAAATACAGAAGCACACAGTAAAGTATAAATGAATAATCTAGGCTTACTCTGTGTCTCTCTCTAAATCCCCTATGATAGTAGATTAGGGGCAGTAGAAACTTTGCACAGGACCAGAATTCTGGAATTTTTGACACAAGGCTGTGATGATACGGCCTGCTAGATTTCTGAATGATAAAGTTCCCTCTGCCAGTCCTTCAGTTTTGCTCTTTATTGCCTTCTATCATTCCGTGCTTCCAAATTTGTCTTCTTATTTTATCAAAATATATACCTCACCATTTCTGTCTTCTTTGTTTTCTGAGCCCCAGTACGAATGCCAATTTTCTTATTATATACAATTGTTCATTAAATCACAGGTCTGATGATCTAAATATTCTAGAAATAAACTGGTTGGAAAATTTGGAGTATGTACACCTGCTACCATTTATAAGATCACATTCAGCTGCCATTTAAAAAAAATGTCTCTATTTAAGTATTATGCTTACGTTTGCGTCTAAATGCGGAAAATGTTATGACAACCATTTTAAATCTACAAAATGAAAAAGCATCTGTCAAAGTACATAATCACTATAAAAACTGAGCAGGATCTTTATAATTGACATTACTAAGAAGACTCTACAATCACCAGGAAAGGTATTTTTTTGAAGTCCAGCAAAAAGGGGCGTGATCATTATTTGTTATAATTAAAGTAACTATCCAAAGGAGGACAGGTGTAACTTTGCGATACTTAAAGTAATCAGCTTGAATGATGCATAGAATATAAAGTATTTCAAATAGTTTAAAATATACAAATACATTTTTGGTAGTTTGAAAAACTGTTAAATATTTACAAAATATTAACAAATGCAGAGATTGGATAATATTTTTCTCATGCAAGACACTGTTAATGACTTTCATCATGAACACAATTTTACAACTTTTCTTATGTCTGCCATCATATTGTTGGATTGTTGTAATATAGAAGATTTTGTTTTCTGTTGTGTTTCTAGGGTTGGTTTGTGAACTTCTCACATCTTTTCTTTTAAAGGTCTTTTGAAAAATCCAGCCTGGAAAGAAATCAAAGTCTGTAGTTATTATGACAACAAATCATTACTTTAGAGCAATTAAGATTTAAGAGTAGGCATTTATAGACTTAGTAAATGCTAGATTAGGCTTGCATGGTTTCCTCCTTCTACTGAAGAAGCCTGGGGCTTTTGGTGGACCTTTAAAAGTAAAATAAATGAATGTCGACATATTCAAATTAATCCAACCTCTGCCCTTTCCGTAATGACACAAGTTATGAGATTCCATGACAATGCCAGTAAAGCCATCGTGGCAGCAAGGGTTTAAACTGACCAGAAAAACCCTGCAAGGAAACAATTGTAATTCATTTCAGATCATAGTTGAAGCATAACAAGGTCAGTGATGCAGCTGTTCGAGAGATAGAACTGCCACTGCAAGGCCCCTCCTGTCTTACAATACTTTACGTTCTTATTACCACTGTCTCAAAGAGTATTACCATATCTCCCTTACTGATTCCTGGGCGGAATGAGAACAGCAATGCTAAGCAGGAAATGGGCCAGCTTTGCTGGACTGCGCCATCTACCAACATATCAATATGGCAGGTTGGGAATTTGAGAGCCACAGCAATGGAGGATGGAATTTGATGGTTTGAAATGTGCCAGTGTTTTATCCATTCTTATACTAACATAAATTAACTGCAATTCATTTTGTAATGTCAAATTTTAATTGCTAAGTGACATATATTTATGAATGTCACAGAAAAAGTATATATTTTGGGCAATAGGACTGTATTTATCAGTCTGGCATTTTCCTAGATCCGGGACTTTGTTGAGAGGGATGTACTTGGGCAGAGACTGCAAGTATGCAATGAGGGAAGGCCACAATCTAACACACTTCTCGCAAAATACAGGAATGGGCTGAACCAGAATATAAAATGGTGTATGATATTGTTGTGTGTCACTACCAAGAAGGCTTGGATTCAAGTCCCAACTGCTCTAGAGTTGTGTCATAACACGTCTGAACAGATCTGAAAAATATGCATTCAAACTCCCAAACATTGTGAGTTCTTATTACTTGGTAGCAGTGTCCCTACCTCTGAACCAGGAGACCCAGGTTCAAGTCCCATCTCCTCTAGAGGCGTGTAATAATGTCTACGAACAGGTTGATACAGGAAATACAGAAACCTTTGGATTGTCGTGAGCAGAAAATGCTTAACATGACATGTATTTCCAAAATAGTATTAGAAGGCATGACCACTACACAATCTTTATGGATAGAAAATCTCACACTGGTAATAACTTACATCATGTTGAGTGGTCACTGTGCTAAAAGAGACAGGTTTTGAAAGGCAACCCGAGACTGAGAATCCTTGAGATTGTAGGTCATCAACAGCTGTAGAATTTTACTCCAACACAATGTGCAACCTTATAGCACTCTATCATTACCATCAACCCAGAGGATCAACCCTAGTTTAATGAAGAGTGCTAGATGGTATATCAGGAGCAGTATCAGGCATTCCTAAAAAATGAGGTGTCAACCGGGTGAAGTGACACAGCAGGATTACTTGCATAAGCAGCAAGTGAGAGACAGAGTTGAGCAATGTACACCATCTACAAAATGTACTTCAGAAATACGCCAAGACTCCTAAACTAACACAACACCTTCCAAAAAGGAACATGGCTGCCCTAGGACAAGCTCTCAAGACACTTAGCCTGGTCCGGTTATGACATGGGCTGCTTTCAGCAGAGCTCACCCACTCTCTCCTCCTCTCAGCTCTCATCATAGTGAATTCTAATCATTGTGAAAGCAGGCCATTCAGCCCATCAGGTCCACACTGACCCTCTGAATAGCATCCCACCCAGACTCACCCCACTACCCTGTAACCCTGCATTCATGGCTAATCCCACTTAGCCTACATATCCTGGGATGCTATGGGCAATTTAGCAAGGCCAATCCACTAGCCTGCACATCTTTGGACTGAAGGAGGAAATCAGAGCACCCAGAGGACCCCAAGCAGACATGGGGAGAATGTGCAAACTTCACACAGACAGTTGGCCGAGCGTGGAATCAACCCAGGTCCCTGACACTGTGAGACAGCATTGCTAACAACTGAACCACCATGCCGCCCACTTATTGTCACTTATTCAGCTTTTCCTCTGTCCCAGTTTGCTATCCACTACCCCCCACGGTTTACCATACTTTTCATATCTCTCCCTCTCTGGACTCCATCTCCACCTATTTGTCACCTTTCTCCTTGCCCCCAACTTTATTTTCATAGCTGCTAACAATTCTGATGAAGGGTTGCTGGTCCAAAAATGTCAACTGTGCTTTCTCTCCACATATGCTCCTAACTGTTGGGTTTCTCCACCGATTTCTGATTTTATGGTAGGCCTCAGAGCCTGCAGGTCTGGGTTCGGGTCCTACCCAACCTGGAGGGAAGTGTATTCGAGGAGAAAATGAGGTCTGCAGATGCTGGAGATCAGAGATGGAAATGTGTTGCTGGAAAAGCGCAGCAGGTCAGGCAGCATCTAGGGAACAGGAGAATCGACGTTTCGGGCATTAGCCCTTCTTCAGGAATGAGGAAAGTTGGTCCAGCAGGCTAAGATAAAAGATAGGGAGGAGGGACTTGGGGGAGGGGCGTCGGAAATGTGATAGGTGGAAAGAGGTCAAGGTGAGGGTGATAGGTCAGACTGGGGTGGGGGCGGAGAGGTCGGGAAGAAGATTGCAGGTTAGGAAGGCGGTGCTGAATTTGATGGATTTGACTGAGACAGGCTGGGGGGAGGGGAAATGAGGAAACTGGTGAAATCCGAGTTCATCCCTTGTGGTTGGAGGGTTCCTAGCCGGAAGATGAGGCGTTCTTCCTCCAACCGTCGTTTCGCTGTGGTCTGACGATGGAGGAGTCCAAAGACCTGCATATCCTTGGTGGAGTGGGAGGGGGAATTGAAATGTTGAGCTACAGGGTGGTTGGGTTGGTTGGTCCGGGTGTCCCAGAGGTGTTCCCTGAAACGCTCCGCAAGTAGGGAAGTGTATTCGAACAGGCTGATTGAAATAGTTACAATACAAGTTGAGTATAATACCAGATTCACTTACCTTCCACAGTGCAAATATTACAAGTGCTAGAAGCAGCAGGCCAGCAAGAACACTGAGTATAATCACCCAAATTGGGACACCTCCATGGGATTCTTTCGATACAGTTAAAGTCACCTGCAAGTTGAAAAATTTCTATCAGCGTTTCAGAAAAATTAAGCTAAGGTTAAACATTCTGATAATGTCATTATTCTTCAAGTTTATCTTTACACATGTCATTATCATTTGAATTAAAGTGAGATTGAAGGGAGCCATGCTTTTAAAACTGAATGCGAGTTATATGGCTAGTTTAAAAATAACTACATTGTATTCAATTTTTTAAGCCCCTTAATCATTTCTTTAACAACAATATAATTCAGTTGTTTCCTGAACTTGCTTCCACAGTCTCTGTCCACTCTTCACATTCCACGTGGTGAATTTTAAAGCTCTCGTCAACTTTCCCTTTCTTGGTTTTGAGATTGTGCTCCTGACCGCACATTTTTGCTCTTTGTGACATGGATGGACTTTTTTGTCCATGGGTTTCTTCTGTGTTTGACTGGCTAAAACTCACAACTCTAAACATACTGAGATCTTGCATTTAATAAAAATCAAATTGGTTGCTTGGAACTGAAGGTCTAGATCTCCCACAAGATCACAGTTTTGTTAGGGAATGGGTCTGGTTGGAGTTCAGCTAACGTGAAGGATGAGAGTTTGATTTCAGACAGTTTTTTTGCAGCTTGATGCTTTGCATAATTTCAGCATACAAAATCATATGAGACATGGAAGTCAACCAATGTTTACATTTGGTTACGTAGCTGCCACCTTCCTCAATTTGTGACTGGATCTAAAGGGCTACTTTGCTAGAGGAAAGCCACAGGGTAAAAATGAGGTGTTGTCATAAACATAATGTAGTTTATTGCATGATATCAATCAGACATAAGTTACATTAGTCAAATAGACATTGGCTGAGAATTTCCCACTCACTTTTCTAATTGTGAGTGCGAGTGCGTTAGATGGTGACTAATATCCCATTACCACCAGCGCGATAATGTGCCAAATTTCCTACTGCTCAGGAAATATAAGTATTTTTCCCTATCAGGCATCTCAGCACCAACATGCCAGGTCTTCAAAAACTGTCGGCCTCTGGTCCTGAGGAAAAGTTGACCAAGTCCAAGGTTGAAGGGGATCTAGAGGCGAAAAGATACATTGTATCTTTCTTTTCCTCACAGATGGGTATCCCAAGAGATGAAATTTGGGGAAAGGAGGTGGGGGGAATTTGAGGCAAGGGCATGGGTTGGTTGTCCATCATCTATGCCTCCACCTGGCCACCAGTTCTAATCATTGGTCGAGGCCTCCTTGCTCAGTGACGAGCAAGGCATGAATGTCTCTCCAGTGCAAACACATCTAAATACTTTCCCTTCCTGTCACCTCTCCTATACCAGCTCCAGGAATAGCAAAAATCCACCCATTGTTATTAAATTTATTAGGAGACCTGCTACAACAGGTGAGACCCTTCCAGACTCTGCCTTTCTCTGTCTAAGCTCTTATAGCATCATTAGATTAGGTGGAGCTTAATATGGTCTTCAACATTAACCCTTTCAGAGTTATTGCCTAACACAACACTCTCCAGATTTGCAGTGAAATTACACCTGGTAGAGTAGGCCTGGGGTAGGAAATGCCTGGAACAGTAGTCAGAGGAGATGAGTAATGGGAGCAAAATCAGAAAAATACATGATGATCATATAATGATGTTAGAATCACATGATTGTAGGAGGGAGGTGAAAGTGAGTTGAATTTTAACCTAGTGCTGAGAGACTGAGTGTATAGATTAAATTATAAATACAGGGTCCTTGTAGAATGTCCTACAAAATCTAACAGCATTACTTTAGGAGATTAGTGAGTTAGAAACAAAATGCAGAAGAAAATTAGAGACAACTTTGACGGACAATCGGGAGTGAAGGGCTCACCAGCAATGGTGAAGTTGAACATGGACATAGTTAGGAGACTTTGTGTGGAGAATTGTTAGGTTAGAAACATGAGTGTTTGCTCGGAGCGTAAGAAAATAATAGTAAGAGCAAGAAACTTGAAAGGGTTCAGAAAAGATTTACAAGGATGTTGCCAGGGTTGGAGGATCTGAGCTACAGGGAGAAGCTGAACAGGCTGGGGTTGTTTTCCCTGGAGCATCAGAGGCTGAGGGGTAACCTTATAGAGGTTTATAAAATTATGAGGGGCATGGATAGGATAAATAGACAGTCTTTTCCCTGGGATCGGGGAGTCCAGAACTAGAGGGCATAGGTTTAGGGTGAGAGGGGAAAGATATAAAAGAGACTTAAGTGGCAACAGTTTCATGCAGAGGGTGATACGTGTATGGAATGAGCTGCCAGAGGACGTGGTGGAGGCTGGTACAATTGCAACATTTAAGAGGCATTTGGATGGGTATATGAATAGGAAGGGTTTGGAGGGATATGGGCCGGGTGCTGACAGGTGGGACTAGATTAGGTTGGGATATCTGGTCAGCAGGGACGGGTTGGACCAAAGGGTCTGTTTCCATGCTGTATATCTCTATGACTCTATGATAGTGTGGGAGTGACATGGGCCTGGATATGCGATACTAATACTTCCCAGCAATAATCATGGCAGTGCTCACTATCGATGTTCATGGGAGTTCCAAAGACTTAACACTTTATCCCTGCTTTCCGGTCAGTTGCCACTTCCTGTCAGCATTGGGCCAGAGTTCATATAATAAGACAAAGAACTGTGGATGCTGGAGATCTGAAGCAAAAACAGAAGTTGCTGTAGAAACTCAGCAGGTCTGGCAGTGTCTGTGAGAATAAAGCAAAGTTAACATTTGAGTCCGGTGTTGGTCTTCATCAAAACAGGACCAGAGCTTGATGAAGCCAAAAACTCCCGCACACTCCTCCAAAACAGTTTGCTATGACTTGCTCCTGCTCCGGTGCCTCCTACCTCAACTTCAATAAAATCATTAAGTGACTGATGTCTCCTTGCTATCTTTAAGAGTAATGAATTATTCTAATGGGGAACTGTAGCATTATATTATGTTGTGGAATGAGTGGCGAATTTTCCTCATGATACATTAGCATGCTCTATCTACAATATTGATATTCCCCACAAAGAATATCCTTCCGCAGTGTTGAGAAACTCAATTTTCCTATTCTGTAGAATACCAAGAATAAGTCTATTTTCCTTTCATTTTAGCTTGTGAAAACCACCAGCTCCATATGCAACAGAAACAGCTTGAATTCCTTTGCTCTTATTCTTTTTATTTTGGATTCCCACCCCAACCTCACTTTATTACATTGTTTCTATTTCTATTGTGTGGCACTGCTCAATCACGTCTGTGTTCTCCACTCTCTCAGATTTTTGCATTTTTTTTGTTTCTTTATTCTCAGGTATTTATTTCTTGTCAATTTAGAGATAGCGAAGACTGCAGGTGCTGGAAAGACAGAGTCGATAAAGTATGGAGCTGGAAAAAGCACAGCAGGTCAAGCAGCATCAGGGGAGCAGAAGAGTCGACGTTTCAGATTGGGACCCTTCATCAGGATCTCTCTTGTCATCCAGCCCATCACTGCTCTTCATCGTGGACATTCTAATGCCACAGTCTAGGTTGGAATTTCCTCTGAACAAGCCCTTGACTATAATTGTGGTTCTATCTGCAATCTACAAAGTTGCCATTGTGAAACACATCACTGTCTAGCTATATTAATCTCAACTGCCCAATACTCTTGACTGTTAATCTTCCCACCCACTGTGCTTACAGGCTATTAGCCTTGGCATCCTCCTTCTGATTCTACTCATGCCACCTTTACTGTTCCCTCCAGAACATGCATTCTGTCATGTACAAGATTCAAATCTTCCAGGGCCTTCTTCTGGGTGGATTTATTGATGTGTTTACTTTGAATTAGTAGGCAGAATGAAGATCACATGGAAAAAAGTTGCAAGCAAGTGTTGGCCAGTAGCTTTTCAGTGGAAAACACTGAGATTGGAACAGATCAAGGACGTCTCCCTTCACTTCCAGCCCAGCACCCAGTTAACTCTGTTGTACCAGTCAAGAAGGCTGACACTGTTGTCACCTAGCAGGAACAATGTTCATTATGGTGGTGTTGTGAGAAGACCCCTAAATATTTGAATTGAAGAAGAGTCAGATTGGACTTGAAATGTTAACTCTGTTCCTCTCTCCAGAGATGCTGCCAGACCTGCTGAGTTTCTCCTGCATTTTCTCTGTGTGTTTTAGATTTCTACCACTTGTAACATTGTGCTTCTATACTTTCCGTTCTATCCATATGGTTTTTAATCAGTAAATTACTGTGAATTACACTTTGACTTTTCTCAACTCTTATTTTGAGCTCTAAACTGTGTTCTATCACTTTTAGCCTTTCTTTAACTCTAATTGTCTACTGTTCACTGCAGTCCCACACTGAGATTCTCTCCTTTCCTTCTTCCCTCAGGTATCATACTGAATTAGTCCTTAAACTTAGTGATTAGTTCTCCATCTCAGCTTACTGTATCAACAGGTAAAAACAATGACTGCAAATGCTGGAAACCAGAGTCTAGATTAGAGTGGTGCTGGAAAAGCACAGCAGGTCAGGCAGCATCCAAGGAGCAGGAAAATGGATGTTTCGGGCAAAAGCCCTTCATCAGGAATACAGGGGAATATCCAATGCTATTTGCTCAATTGTCTGCTATAAATTAGTGGAAGAGCTGCAAAAGCCTAGGGAAAATGATGTGATTTCATTTCTAAGGAACATTATGGCTCACTTTCTGAGGTTACACTTATAAAGTGAACCTTTAGTGAGAGTCAGCTAATGTCAAATCCTAAATCATGAGAGGCAGCAATTATATCAAAGTAAAAAGGTATTTACTCACCATTGTTCTTTCTGTTGTTTTGTTTAGTACCACCAGTGATGATTCTTCAATTGTGAGTGTAGCAGTAATATTTAGGCCTATTGAATTAAATTTTGCCTGCAATGACAAAAGCAAATTAAGCCTTCAGACTCACAAAAACAAGTCCATTTACAGTTTGACTATATTCTGCTATAGTGGTGTTGCTGAGGCTTACAGAATGGCCAGCCCTCTGACTTGGCCACCAATATAGAGAGCCTGCTTACTATCATTATCAGACCAATGCTCATGTTGTCAACTTTTTGGCTTAAAAAAAACTAAAGAAACTCTGACTATCTATTTTTATGTAAGCTATGTTCTGAATTCTTGGTAAGAAAAAGCAGCTGCAGAGCCAACAAAGATGAAAGTAATAGAGCAAAAAAGGCAAAATACTGACAAAAGTAACATTGCAAGAAGATCCAAAATTTCAAGTGAGAGACCAAACTTTTTAAGGAAGCTTTCACGCATGATTTTCATAAATATAACTCAGTACTAGGGTATGATATGTTATAGAGGTATTTGAATGTTATAATGCAAAAGGCATCTTCAATGTGTTGTGCAAGTGTTAATGAACAATTGCCATGCTTAGTTAATCCACTGCTTGTTGCCCTAATGGAAAAAAACAAACACAAATATTCTTGGTGAACATCAGAAAATAGAACAGCTGAGTAGCAATGCCAAAAATTCTCTTTATTTACAGATGCTGCTTTTGACAATGACAAAACAGTCACAATGTTCACAAATATTTAGGAAATAAATGTAGATGTTGATCTTGTTCCTATGTTTTGTGAGTAACACTGATGATGCAGAAAATGATTAGTAGAAATCACACAGTAAAAATGGCAAATCTAATTAAACTGTAGTCATGCCAAGTAAAGAACATGAAAAGTAATTGCGTCACAATTATACAAAATAGAGACAATTTATCCGTAAATTCTATTGAATCACAGAATTGTTATGGTGCAGGAGTAGACCATTTGGCCCATTGTGTCTATCCCATTTCTATGACCTCGTGCCAATTGCCTGTCTTTTTTCCCATTTCCCTGAACACCATTTCTATCCAGAATATAAAATTTTTGGATGCTTTTGGTTGTGATTGGGATGTAAGGTTTCAACTTGAGACCACAACTAATATTTTGATATTTTGGACCATCAGAATTACAAATATTGCAGTTATCTAATTATTGGTCAATTTAATATCTGAGACATTTGCAGACTGAAATTATTTTTAAAAAGGACCAAAAGTACTGTCTTAAAATGGCTACAGGCCTTATCTGACTGCATAGGTGTGCTAATTTTCATGAAATCAATATGGATTAAACAAGGACACTATGAGTTTAAATGAACACTTTACCCTTTACCTAGCAATGAAACCAATCAGGACCCCATCTCAGACATGAAAAACTTCCTTATCTATTACACAATTATGAGAATCTTCCAAGGTTGGGGATGAAACATCACCTATAATTAACAAGCCTGAACACAATTAAGTTCACAATTGGAAAAAACAACCAGCCTGCAGTGAGGAACATAGAAACATTCGTAAGCTATCCTTGGTTGAAACTTTATTGCTGGAACAGCACAGCAGGTCAGGCAGCATCCAGGGAACAGGAGATTCGACGTTTCGGGCACAGGCCCTTCTTCAGGAATGATTGCTGAAGAAGGGCCTGTGCCCGAAACGTCGAATCTCCTGTTCCCTGGATGCTGCCTGACCTGCTGTGCTGTTCCAGCAATAAAGTTTCAACTTTGATCTCCAGCATCTGCAGACCTCACTTTCTCCTCTAAGCTATCCTTGGGCCTACTCTGCCATTCAATAAAATCTTGGCTGATCTGTGCCTAACTCCATATAGGTAAAAACGAGGACTGCAGATGCTGGAAACCCGAGTCTGGATTAAAGTGGTGCTGGAAAAGCACAGCAGGTCAGGCAGCATCCAAGGAGCAGGAAAATTGACATTTCGGGTAAAAGCCAACTCCATATGCCTGCCTTGGGCCCATTTCCCTTGAGACTCTTGCTTAATAAAAAAAAGTCCATCTCAGATTTAAATTTAACAACTCAATTAATGTTGATCGCCATTTGAGGAAGAGAGTTCCAAATCTCCACTACTCTCTGTATGTAGAAAGTTAAAAATCACACAACACCAGGTTATAGTCCAACAGGTTTAATTGGAAGCACACTAGCTTTCGGAGCGACGCTCCTTCATCAGGTGATTCTGTATGTAGGAGTGCTTTCTAACATCTCTTCTGAACATCTTTGCCCTAACTCTTCGACTATGCCCCTGGTTCTAGAATCTTCAAACAGTGAAAATAATTTGACTTTATATACCCTGTCTTTCCCTGTCAATATCCTGAAGACTTGGTTAGACTATGCCTTAACCTACTAAATTATAGAGAATAAAGGTCCAATGTGCCTAATCTCTTCTCATAACTTAAGCCATAAAGTTCAAGTATCATCCTTGTAAACCTGTATTGAATTCCCTCCAGGGCCAAAACATCCAGTACTCCAAGTGGGGTCTAACTAGAGTTTTGTATAAATGTAGCATAATGTCTACATCCCTATATTCTTTAGATATAGAGACCAGCATTCCATTAGCCTTTTTGTCTATTTTCTGCACCTTTTTGTGGAATTTCAAAGAGTGATGTACCTGAACCCTGAAATTCCATTGGAAATAGACAGTATTTAATTTTGAGCCTTCTGAAAAATACCCTGATCGATCCTTTATCGGTCTGAAATGGATAACCTCACATTCGCTTGTATTAAAATCCATCTGCCACAGCTTTGTCCATTCACTTAATCTGTCAATATCCTGTTGTAATTTTATGCTGTGGTCAACGCTATCTACAAGGCTGTCCAATTTTGTCATCAGCAAATTTGGATATTTGGTTTTTTTGTGCCATTATCTGAGTTGCTCATGAATATTCTAAATAATTGAGGCTCTAACACCAATCCCTGTTGGACACTAGTCGCGTCTTGCCAGTTTGAGTACTTACCCATTATTCCAACTGCCTGTTTCTTGCCACATAATTTCTTCTCCATGCCAATAAGTTTCCCCCTCAATTTCATGGGCTTCCTCCTTACATAACAATCTCATGTGTTAGACTTGGTCAAAAGCCTTCTGGAAGTCCCTATAAACAATATCTATTAATTTACCTCTATCCACCACCCTTGTCAACTCTTCAGGTTTGTCAGGCATGACATACCTTTCATGAATCCATGCTGACTCTGCCCGATTAACTGAAAGATTTTGAGGTGATCAGTTATCATATTCTTGATTATAGACTCCAACAATTTCCCCATCACGGATATCAGGCTAACTGGCATGTACTTTCCTGGTTTCTTTCTGTCACTGTTCTTAAAGAGCTATGTGACGTGAGCAAATTTCTAATTCAGAGGTACAACTCTTGAATCAAGGGAATTCTGAAAGATTATGGTTAGGTCACCTGCATCGTGTCCTCCTGCCTCCTTTAATATCCACGGATGGAAACCACCAATTCCTGGGGATTTGTCACTCTTCAATTTCATTAATTTCCCCATTATAGATGATTTACTCAAGCTAATTTCATTTTGACTCTCTCTCTGATCCTCAGTTAATTTCTTTTAGCAAGATTTCTAGCAAGCTATCTTCCTTTCCTGCTGTCATTACTGAAGCAAAATAATTGTTCAGCATGTCTGCCATTTTCCAACGATCATTGACAATATATCCATTCTCAGCCTTCAGTTGGCCAGAAGTACTCTTAACCAGCCACCTTCCCTTTATATAACTATAAAATCTCCTCTGTTTGTTTTTATGTCCTTTGCAAGTTTCCTTTCATAATCCTTTTTAGCTGCTGTTATAAACTGCTTTGTGGGTCTTTGTATTTGTCCCACTCTGTGAGATCTGTACTGTTCTTTGCATTTTTGTAAGCCTTTTATTTTAATTTTATGCTGTTCCGTACCTCCTTAGATGCCCATAGCTGTTTGTTTTTGGAGAGTACTTGCTTCTTTTTAGCATTAAACGTTTCTTTGAACATCCTGCACTGTTCCTCATTGTTTTACCTATTCACTATTTCCCAGGGTACTGTGGACAGTCTCTGCCTCATCCTATTAAAAGTTTGCGTTATTTAAATAAAAATTTCTAATCTCTGATCTTTGCTTATCTCTTACAAATGCTACATGAAACTCAAAAAATGTTATGATCACTATTTGACTTCACTTTGTTTATATTTATCTTAGAAGGTTGAATAGCAGGAACCCAGTTTATCTCATCTTACCAGATAGTAGCAATAAAAAAAAATTGTGAAATAATGTTATTTGAAAATGGTAGCATTGCGTGAATATATGTATTGGTGCTTTATATTTGTGGAATTAAAACTGTTAATTAAAATAATTGCATGAAAGAAACAAATTATTGAACTTCTTAAGGAAATTTGTTGGATTACAAAATGCTTTGAATAAATAACCTCATCCAAATATTTTCAAGATCTGATTTTCCACTTTAATACTTATGTCTTTTAGTCTTTATGACCAAGCGTAAACATCTCAGATTGTGACTCCATTGAAGTATTTTCTTCATCTCATTATTTTGAAAAAAATGTATTTCCATCCCTTTTTTTCCCAGATACAGAATGGGTTGCCCAGACTGCAGAAAGACCACAATGACAATTTTGGCAGAAATATGAATTGTACTTTTGTTCATGCAAGCTTTGTAATCAGTGAATCACTTTACTTACTTTAACAAAAGAAGGTTTCCATATTCTCAATGACATTTTAAAATCAATCAGACTTGATGGATATATAGTACAGGAGAAGTCAGCACATCCTTCATTATTTTCACATATCTGTTAGGCAATGTAGAAAAGGCAGTTGTCAATGAAATCAATGTTTGTCAGAGAATACCACTTTTCAGTAATAGTTACCTTTAGGAAATAGAAGCATATAAAAATGGGATTTTCTGTTGTAAACCATAATGTCAGTGCTCCATCTTGTTTTTTTTTAATGATGAGCATCATTGCCACATCAGATCTAGAGTTCTCCTGCCCAAGCTGTGATAACTGCTTTTACAATTAAATTACTTATTAGGTTATCACAATGGTCATGAAGTGGTGGTTTTCATGCCTCTGTCCATGTTGAAATTCTCAGTATGTGTAATTGATATGGCCCTGGGCTGAGAGTGTGGGCAGTGAACCCACATCTAGCATTCCTACCTTGCTTATACCTTTGAACTCTTGCTAATTCTACATAGTCAGGGCTTTGATATTAGGAGACATGATTTATAGCATCCCATTGCAGTTGAGTTCCAATGGGTTGCCCAGTTTGGAGTTGGGAATATTTGATGGATAAGTTCAATTTGTGATGATACCTTCGCAATTCATAATGTAATGTGTATGAGAAGTTACATATGTATTCAATATACTGATTAATAACAAGCCTTCATCTTTTAAAACACAAGTAACCATTATGAAAGTGCTCAGATGCATTGCAGCACTTTGTCCAGTATTGAATTAACATTTAAATGTGCCATCAGGATCATACATCTTTATTTTTGCATTTATTTAAAGTCCATATATAAGTCGAGGCTTTGAAACAGTTGAAGGGATATCTAATGATTGAAAATACATCTGCTAAGTCTTCATAAAAATGGAAGATGCTTATCTATTTATACACCTGTAAAATTTCCATTGCTTTGAGTCAGGCAGGGTTTGTGCAATGGGATATCATTCTGAATGCTTGGCTGAGCTCTCCAAGATTTGTAAATAGATTTTGGTCAGTAGGAGTTGCTAACAGCTGTGAGGTAGATGGCGAGATTGTATGATTGATAATTCTATGGATGGTTAACATAATCAAAGCGCTTTAAATAAGGTTTTGAATAGTCATTTGTTTATTTTGAAGCAAAAACAGAAATTCTTGGAGAAACTAAGCAGGTCTGGCAGCATCTATGGAGAGAAACACTCAGTGACTCTTCAGGAGAGATAGAATGCCCATGGAAATGCCTCACTGAAGGCAGGCAGGCCTCCAAAGCTGCCAACTTTGTTTCAGTTTTGGCCTGTTTCCAGACTTGGGGACTCCAATACCTGCCCACCTTCTCTTCACCATTCTGCCAGTCTAGATACTACTGGGAAGGTGAGTTTGCAACATTGGATTATGGCTCAATACGTGATACTGTTTCCAGGATAAAACCCTGGGCTGAAGTGCCAATCCTGGTATCTCTGTACCTATTGGCATTGTCTGATCACTATGTGCACTGCAGCAGTTCAGGCAGAAGGTTTGCCATCACCACCTTAGGGGGAGCTATGGATAGATTAAACAAAAAAAAGTCTCATTCTGGCTTCACCAACAATGCACATGAAAATAGTATCAGACAGATTATAATCAGGTCCTTATTCCAAAATATATTTGTCAACCTATTTCTTAAAATTTAGGTCACATGATCATTTATACCTAGCTAACAGTTCACAAATTACATTTATTGGTTAAGTTTTAGCTTGCAGAATTGCACAATACATTTTAACTCTCAACTCTTAAATTGTTAATCCAGTACTATATGCACTCCTGTACCCTGTTCTATTTTCTTGAATCACACAAAATCTGACAAGACTGTAATTACCCCAACTGAGTTGATGAAGTACTCTTCCACTGGAGATGGTTTGTGAGGGTTTTTAGCTTGTATCTTCAGGGGATCCACAAATTGAGAGTCAAGGCAACTGACTGTATTATTCTGCCAGGTGGAAAGGAAATAAATTGAAACATGTTTTGAAAAAAGCAAAGGTCACAGACATCTATGAGCACAACTTAGTGGAGATACTATTGGAAATGACAAAGAAAAATATCCATGGGAGGTGATAGTAAAGCAACCTTAATGAAGCCACATTAAACTATAATTACGTGGCTAAAATTAAAATTGTGAGATGTTGTGAAACCTCTCTTATTGCATTAAGGTATTGAGTCAATGGGTAGTTTCTGCTGTATCAGCCTGTAATTTTACTCTCCATTAAGATAAATACTTAAATTTAACTCAGCTAGCTACTTAAATACCGCGGCTTCAAGAATAGCAGGGGATTTTAAATTTCCAATCATATACTGGGATTGCCATAGTGTTAACAAATTCCTCTCCATCTAATCCTTTAAGTGTGTGCAAGTACCTGCTTGAGAAGGAGCAAAACTTGACTTTCGTTTAGGAAACCAGGCAGGGCAAGTGACTGAGGTGTCAGTGGGGGAGACCTTTGGAGCCAGTAACTATAATTCTATTTGTTTTAAAACAGTGATGAAAAAGGATAGACCTGACCTAAAAGTTAAATTCTAATTTGTAGAAGGCCAATTTTGACAGTATTAGGCAAAAACTTTCAAGAGCTGATTGAGGGCAGATATTTGCAGGAAAAGGACAACTGGAAAATGGGAAGTCTTCAAAAATGAGATAATGAGAATCCAGAGACAGTATCTTCACGTTAATGTGAAAGATGAGTTGAGTAGGTGTAGGGAATGCTGGATGGCTAGGGAAATTGAGGATTTGGTCAAGAAAAAGGTAACATATGTCATGTATAGACAGCAGGGATTGAGTGAATTCCTAAGAGAGTATAAGGGCAGTAGGAATATACTTAAGAGGGAAATCAGGTGGACAAAAAGGGGACATGTGGTAGCTTTGCCAAACTGGGTTAAGGAGAATTCAAGGGAATACTGCAAATACATTAAAGACAAAAGAGTAACGAGGGAGATATTAGGACTCCTTAAAAATCAGCAGGGCCGCTTATGTGTTGAACCATACGAGATAGATGAGATACTAAACGAATATTTTGCATCAGTGTTTACTGTGGAGTGGGATGTGGAAGCTAGATAATGTGGGGAAATAAGTAGTGATATCTTAAAAAATATCCATATTACAGAGGAGATGGTATTGGATGTCTTAAAGTGCAGAAAAGTGGATAAATCCCCGAGACCTGATCAGGTGTCCCCTAGAACTCTGTGGGAAGCTAGGGAAGTGATTGTTGGGCCCCTTGCTGAGATATTTGTATCATTAATAGCCATGAGTTAGGTGCCAGAAGACTGTAAGTTGGCTAATATGGTCCCACAATTTAAGAAAGGTGGTAAGGAAAAAGCAGGGAACTACAGACTAGTGAGATTGACTTCGATGGTGGGCAATTTGCTGAGGGGATTCTGAGGGACAAGATTTACATGTTTTTGGAAAGGCAAGGCCTGTTTAGGGATAGTCAACATGGCTTTGTGCATGGGTAATCATATCTCAGTAACTTGATTGAGTTTTTTGATGTAGCAAAGAAGATTGATGAGGGCAGAGCGATGAATGTGTTCTGTATGGACTTCAGTAAGACCAGGTCAGACCACTTAAAACATTCTTGACCAGGCAACCCAGACCATAACTTTGCAATTTGTTTCAGTAACTGTACAGTTCAAAGTTTGTGAGAAGATTTGTAGCTCGGGTGCTCGTTGTTGTGGTTCTGTTCGCCGAGCTGGGAATTTGTGTTGCAGACATTTTGTCCCCTGTCTCGGTGACATCCTCAGTGCTTGGGAGCCTCCTGTGAAGCGCTTCTGTGTTGTTCCCTCCGGCAGCTATAGTGGTTTGCCTCTGCCGCTTCCGGTTGTCAGTTCCAGCTGTCCACTGCAGTGGCCAGTATATTGGGTCCAGGTCGATGTGTTTGTTGATAGAATCTGTGGATGAGTGCCATGCCTCTAGGAATTCCCTGGCTGTTCTCTGTTTGGCTTGTCCTTTAATAGCTGAAAATGTGTTGCTGGAAAAGCGCAGCAGGTCAGGCAGCATCCAAGGAGCAGGAGAATTGACATTTCGGACATGGGCCCTTCTTCAGGAATGAGGAAAGTGTGCCAAGCAGGCTAAGATAAAAGGTAGGGCGGAGGGACTTGGGGGAGGGACGTTGGAAATGCGATAGGTGGAAGGAGGTTAAGGTGAGGGTGATAAGGTGAGGGTTTTTGTCCGATAATAGTAGTGTTGTCTCATGTTGCTTGTCATCTGCGTGTGTGGCTACTAAGGATAGCTGGTCGTGTCGTTTCATGGCTAGTTGGTGTTCATGGATGCGGATCGTTAGCTGTCTTCCTGTTTGTCCTATGTAGTGTTTTGTGCAGTCCTTGCATGGGATTTTGTACACTACGTTGGTTTTGCTCATGCTGGGTATCGGGTCCTTTGTCCTGGTGAGTTGTTGTCTGAGAGTGGCTGTTGGTTTGTGTGCTGTTATGAGTCCTAGTGGTCACAGTAGTCTGACTGTCAGTTCAGAAATGTTCTTGATGTATGGTAACGTGGCTAGTCTTTTGGGTTGTGGCATGTCCTCATTCCGTTGTCTTTCCCTTAGGCATCTGTTGATGAAATTATGGGGGTATCCTCTTTTGGCGAATACATTGTAGAGGTGTTCTTCAGGGCAGAAGTGGCTAACACAAGGGGTCATAGATTTAAGCTGGTTGGAGGAAAGTATAGAGGGGATGTCAGATTGGGGACATTTAAGAGACATGCATATGGTCACAGAAATTTGAGGGTGCATACATGAGGATCAATGGTCGGCACAACATTGTGGGCTGAAGGGCCTGTTTTGTGCTATACTGTTCTATGTTCTATGTAGACTTAATTATGCTGTTCTGAATATACACAACAGTCCCAATAAGCAAACCCCTTTAAAAACCAATATGAATGGAATCCATGCTTAAAGGTTAAAGTTAGAAGGGCAGAAGAAAAGAGAGAGAGAGTTTCCACACAGCTCGCTGTTGAACTCCCAACTCGTTCTTGACTGAACTGGTCAGCCAGAGAGCTGACCACTCCCCTTTCATTATACAGGTCACTTATAAAACATGACCACTTTGGCCTGAAGTCTCATCTGTTTACAAATAAATAAAAAAAAGCCTCTCAATTCCCTTTAATCTCTGTACCAAACCAGTCTAATCGGCACCAGGAGCAGTTTATTACCCCTCCAAAAAAAAAACAAGGACACAGTCTCCTTGAGAAAAGGAACAGCTTTTAGAAAAAAGGAACCAGCTTTGTGACACCTCCCACCTTAAAAAAAACTCAACCATCAATACCAAAAGATGGCTTCATTTTTAAAACCCTTCAAAGTCCCGGTTAGTAGTCTAAACACACATATACCCTATTGAAACTTTAAATGTGCAAACATGCACAAACCACATGCAAATTCAGGCCATCGCACACCTGCCACTGAACGCCTCCATATCTCATTCGAGTCTCAATGACGCATCGGCAATCACGTTTTCTCGACCTGTCACATGCACAATTGTCAAAGTGAATGGCTGCAACAATAAGCTCCATCTAACACTCTGGCATTTTTGACCTTAAATTTTTCCACAAATGTCAATGAGTTATGATCAGTGTATACGATTGTCTCAGGAGCATTGCTGGTAATGTAAGCACTGAAATGTTGTAATGCCAACACCAAGCTTAAAGTCTCTTTCTGAACCATTAAATATTTCTGTTGATGAACGTTCAACTTCCTGGAAAAATGCCTGATGAGTCTTTCTATTCCTGCGTGATCCTCCTGCGGAGCAAAATACCGACATCCACATCACTGGCATCAATAGCCACCTTGAAAGGCTTTGTCTAATCAGGTCTGGTCAATACTGGGACAGTGGTTAACACAGTTTTTAGGCTGTCAAATGCCTTTTGATAGTCCGCTGTCCACTGAAGCTTCTTGCCTTTTTTTAACAATTTAGTGAGTGGAGCAGCCACACTGCTAAAGTTCGGCACAAACCTTTGGTAAAATCCACTCAATCCCAGGAACTGTAGCACTGCTTTTTTTGTCGATAGTGTGGGAAATTCCGCAATTACTTTTATTTTTGTATCCCGTGGGGCCATTTGTCCATGTCCTATAACATGGCCCAGGAAGATGACTTGGGCTTTGTCAAATTCACCAAGCCTTCCTTCTGAAGTTGATCGAACAAGTCCGATAAACGCTGTAAATGTTCCTTCCACGAGTGTCTAAAAATCACCAGGTCATCAATGTAAACAACATAGTTGGGTAATCCGGCAATGACTTTATTAGTCAGTCTCTGAAATGTGGCTGGAGCATTTTTCATACCAAATGGCATGACTTTGAACTGATATAGTCCATTTAGCATTACGAAAGCTGGAACTGCTTTTGTTCTCTCTGACAGAGGTACTTGCCAGTAGCCTCTGAGCAAGTCCAACTTAGAAATGTAAGTTGCTTGTCCCACTTTTACAACATAGTCCTCCACCATGGAACTGGATGCGCACCAGTGTTTGTAACAGCGTTGACTTTGCTATAGTCCACACATAACCGTTAGGTGCCATCTGGCTTTGACACCATGACTATGGGTGAGCTCCAGTCACTGTAACTCACTTCAATCATGTCATTTTGGAGCATGCAGTCTATGTCCTTCTGGACCTTTGCCAACTTTAGAGGGTTACGCCTATAAGGAGTTGCTTAATCGGAACAGCATTTCCTATCTCTACATCATGCACAATTAGGTTAGCACTTCCCAGCTTATTTCCGTATGTTTCCCCATGTGATAGTAATAACTCTTTCAAGTCATTTTGATCTTCTTGTGAAGGTAACTCAATAATTTATTCCAATTTTTGACAACTTCCTCATTGTCCAACTTGATTTGAGGAATGTCCAATTCAGAATCCTCTGAACCTGGTTCTTCCTTCTGTGCTGTAATCATTAACACCTCCTCTTGCTTTCCTTCCTTATTAAAATATTTTTTGAGCATATTCACATGACACATTCTGAGATTTCTTCCTGTCTGGAGTCCTTATCAAGTAATTCACTTCACTCAATTTCGTTTAGATTTGATAAGGTCCACTAAACCTTGTTTTTAAAGTTCACCTGTTCCTGGAAGTAACACCAATACCTTATCCCTAATTGCAAAATTGCAAATTTGTGGTTTGTTACCCACTTCCTGTTTTATTGTATGCTGTGATACTTTTAAATGCTGTGTACTCAACTCTTCAGCTCTATTTAATCATTCTCTAAAATTTGACACATAGTCTAAATGAGTGGTCTCTGAATTCTGATTTATTAATTTATCCTTAATCAATTTTAACGGTCCTCTTATGCCTCTATAATCTTGTGACCACACAATCAGCGAAAATTCCTGAATAAAGGTGCTGCATTTCTTCAGTTGCTTATGTCTCCATGTGTCTTTCAACTAGAGTAGGCAGCACACCTACCAGTGAATCAGCTACATCATTTGCAAGGACAAATTGTATTCCTGGAGCTGAGAGTTTGTCCAGTACTCCTACCACAAATTCTCCACTCTTCTCTGGACTCTCTAACCTCACGTTACATAACTGAGCACTTTTTGTCTCACCATGAATTCCTGTTACCAGCACCCTTTTTGGCAATAATCCCTCAGGAGTGTGTATCTCCTCATCCTTCAGCATTACAAACTGAGAGGATCCTGTGACCCTTAATATTGTAACCTCCTTACCTATTACTCCTGGCCTATGTGAATAAATTTTACCCTTGCATATATATATTTTTAAGCATATCTAGTACTTCCTCCTTATTCAACCTCTGATTTTCTTGTATATTCTGAAGCAGTTGCCTAACATCCCTTGTGCTTTTTGTTACTAGTCCAGCAAAACTCTAGGCTTGTCTGGATTTCCGACATCTGGCTTTCTCCTAGTCCACCAATAGTGATTTCGTGTGGCCCAATTTATTACAATGAAAACACTGGAGCCTTTTAACTTCTTTGTACCTCTCAAGGGGTTCTTTTTTACCCTGTGGTAAGTTATCCTTATGATCTTCACTGAGATCTACCTTTCCCTTTCCATGTGAGGATTTCTCTTTGCCCCAGTTTCTATCCCTCATGGACTGAAACTGATTCTGGAAGCCAAACTGTATTTTATGGACCAGTTCATAATCATCAGCCACTTCAGCTGCTAACCTTGCTGCTTTAACTCTCTACTTTTCCATATGAGTTTGCATTACTTCCTCACTGAGCCTACCCTCAGCTTTTATCTCCAGCCTTTTAAGCTGACTTTCCTTTTTAAGTGTCAGTTTTTACAGTTCAAACACTCTCTTTTTCTTTCTCTGCTCTCTCTTTTTGCCCTCTCCTGCTGCTCTTTTCCCCTCTCTTTGCTATTAATTGTAACACAAATTGAGTCATTTCTGCTGCCCTTTCCTTACCTCTCGCCTCTAACTCAAGTTGCTTCATTTGCAAATTAATTCTTGCCATCTCTATAGGTTCTGATGGTTTCTCCAGCAAGTTTGGACACTGAGCTACTGCTGTAATTATCTTCCCATTCCTAACAGAAGCAGGCAGTTCCAATTCCAGCCTCTCTGTTAATTCCTGAAGCTTGGTCTTATTCACCTTTTGCAAAACTTTGAAAGTCACTGCATTCACATCCAGAAAACCTTTGGCGACTGAAAGAGCCATTACTATCCCAAGCTTTGTCTAACCAACCGAACCAGCACCTGAAATAAAGACACTAGAACCTACCACTCGCTGTTTAAAATCCCACAAAGAGCCCCCAATCAGTTACGGACTAGGCCAGACCACTCAAAACATTCTTGCACAGGCAACGCAAACTATAACCTTTGTAAGTTACTTCGGTAAGTGCACAGTGAAAGTTACCCACAGTAAGTTAGCTAGGTTGACTACTAGGTTTTAAAACAGATAGAAATTTATTCACAAAATTACACAATGAAACACAAAGCACAGAATAAAGAACCCGACAGAGCTCAGTCTATCCAAACAGTCCTAATAAGCAAACCCCCTTAAAAACTAGTATAAATGGAACAGACGCTTACAAGTTGAAGTTAGAAGGACAGAAGGAGAGAGAGAGAGAGAGGTTCCACATAGCTCACTTTTGAACCCCTAACTAGTTCTGGACTGATCTGCTCAGCTAGAGAGCTAACCACTCCCCTTTCATTATACAGGTCACTTCTAAAACCTGACCACTTTGGCCTGAAGCCTCATCTGTTTACACATAAACAAAACGGTTTCTCAATACCCTTTAAACTCCATACCCAACCAGCCTAATCGGCACTGCGAGCGGTTTATTACCTCTCAGAAAAAAAATCAATTGACAGTCTCCTTGAGAAAAGAAACAGCTTTTAGAAAAAAGGAACCAGTTTTGTGACAGGCATTTGACAAGATTCCTTATGGTAGACTAAGGAGAGGGAGTACTTGGATACAGGGAGACCTGGCTCTTTGAATACAGAACTCGCTCGAAGGTAGGAGACAGAGGGTGGTGGAGGAGGATTGCTTTTTTGACTGTAGGCCTGTGACCAGCGGTGTGCCACAAGGATTGGTGCTGGATCCACTGCTTTTTGTCAGTTATATCAGTGATCTAGATGTGAAAAAGAAGGCATATTTAGTAGTTTGCAGATGATACCAAAATTGGTGATGTAGAGGACTGCAAAGAAGGTTACCTTAGAGTACAATGGGACCTTGATCAGATAGGCCAGGGAGTGACAGATGGAGTTTAATTTGGATAAATGTGAGGTTCTGCATTTTGCAAAGGCATATCAGGGTAGGAGTTATATACTTATATTAAAGTCCTGGGAAGTGTTGCTGAACAAAGAGACCTTGAGGTGCAGACTCATACTTTCTTGAAAGTAGAATCAAAGGTAAATGGGATAGTGAAGAAGATGCTTGGTAAGCTTGCCTTTATTGATCAGTGCATTGAGTATAAGAGTTGGGAGGTCATGTTGTGGCTGTACAGGACTTTTGGAATACTGCGTGCAGGTGTGGTCTCCCTGAGATAGGAAGGGTGTTGTGAAACTTGAAAGGGTTCAGAAAAGATTCATAAGAATGTTGCCAGGGTTAGAGCTACAGTGAGGGGCTGAAAAGGCTGGGACTATTTTCTTTGGAGCTGTGGAGGATAAAGTGTGACTTTATAGCAGTTTATAAAATCATGAGTGGTACGGATAGGGTGAATAGCCAAGGTATTTTCCCCAGGGTAGGGGGAATCCAAAACTATAGGTTATAGGTTTAAGTCGAGAGGGGAAATACTTAAAAGCACATAAAGGGTAACTTTTTCATGCAGAGGGTGGTGCGTGTATGGAATGAGCTGCCTGAGGAAGTGGTGGAGGCTAGTACAATGGCAACATTTAAAAGGCATCTAGATGGGCAAATGAATAGCAAGGGTTTAGAGGGATATGGGCCAAATGTTGGAAAATGGGACTAGATTAATTTGGCTATCTAGTTGGCATTGATGAGTTGGACTGACGGGTCTGTTGCCATACTGTACACCTCAATGACTCTGGGAGGTTGGAGGCTGGGGATTCTGTGATGAGTTACTCACTTCCTGCCTTCCCAAAGCCTGTTCACCATCTACAAGGCAGAAATCAGGAGTATGACGAAATACTCCCCACTTGCCTGGATGGGTTCAGCTCCAACTATCCTCAGCAAGCTCAACATCATTCAGGACAAAGCAACCTATTTGATTGGTAACTCAAAGGCATGGAAATAGATTGAAGTCACCCATATAAAAACAAAATATAGCAGATATTGAAAATGAGAAATAAAAATAGAAAACTTTTGAAATACCCAGCAAAACTCTTTGCAATTCCCAAATATTTATGGGGCATTGTGTTGATTTGCTGAGGCATTAGAATTTAAGCTCCAGTTTTTTTAGGTGACCTTTTTGAGATTAATTTATCTGCTTTATCATATCATTATTGGAATGATTTGTTTACAATGACTTTCATAGACCGATTCCAGATGGGTTTTTCCAATGATTGGCAATGGTTTAATGGTCATCATTAAACTTCTATTTCCAGATTATTATTGAATTCAAACTCTAGTATCTGTCATGATGTGATTCAAACCCAGGTCCACAGAACATTGCCTGTGTCTCAGGATTAATAGTCTACTGATAATAGCATTAGGCCATTGCCTATCTGTGTATTAATACTTATGGCAGCTTTTGAATGATCACATAGGAAAGTCAGAAAATAGAATCCAAAATGAAGAATCTGCATAGATACACCATAAGACCGTAATACAGATCAGAGATAAGCTACAGGATTTCAGTGCATATCTCTGATCTATCCTTCTACTAATTGATACTCCGTGCTAGGAAAACAGATACCTGAAAAAAAAAACGATGATAACTGGCCAATTAAATAAATTTTCATATTCTAGAGTGAAAATGAGACATTCAGGCCTTGTTCACCATATTAATTTCACTGACTGAAAAACAAAATCAACCATCAAAGTATAAAAGGTAACTTACAGAAGAAAACGTAATTCCTGTCAAATATAGAAGAGTATTGTTCGCAGGAGAGGTGTATGGGAATGTTATAGTCATTCTAAGGTATGGAATTGGAAAAACCCCATCATTGTGGATCTGTGAGCAAAACAAAAAGATTTCATTTTAGGAGCATTTAATCTTTCAGAATTGTTTTAATTAGTGGTAGTGACATGTCACATTGCTTTCAGGCAGAAATGATTGGTGCTTCAGGATCAGTTACTCAAACATTGTACAACATAGTTGTAGAGGTGAAATTCATTCTGTTGCTAGTTTTAGTGAAAAGCAAGCATTGGTGCAAAAATATCTCAGTTATGTACACATTCAGTACTCACCAATATTTTTATCTAGGCATGGAAAACTCTATTTGAGTTACCACTTTCTATTTCTAAATTTCAGTTTAGTGCTGTAGTCACGTCAAAATTCTGTACACAGTTTCCCTCAGTGATGAAGACTTAGGGAGAAGTGGCAGGTATGTGACTTTGGCCAGTAGGTAATACAATTCTAGCCTCATTGATTTTGCTAGGGCTCACAACAAACTTAGCACTTTCCACTGAGAGTCTGCAATCTGTTGTGCTTTATTGGGAAAAAAGATTAAAAAGTTGCAAAATTTGATAGCCTTTAAATGTGCGCTGGGATCATGATATGCTACTCATTGCTTTTGCTTGCTTCCACACAAATTCCATATTGCACGATAATGTAAATGATTGTGGCAAGTACTTCTATCTGACTTCACCTGACAAAGGAGCAGTGATCCAGAAGCGTGTGATTGCAAATAAACATGTTGGAGTATAACATGTTGTCATGGGACTTCTGATTTTGTCCACCCCAGACCAACACTGGCCCATCCGCATTGTGGTGAGTAGTCCTTGCTAAGTGCATCAGTTAAATCCAGTCTGCATCTCTTAAAGGGGAGATGCATTCTGGCTGGGTCAGCAGGTGGAAGTCATTCAATTAGCAATCTCAATATAGAAGTATTTTGAGGAGTTGAATTTTGCCCACAAAGGTTGGAGTTAGGAGTAGGACCAAGTTCCAAATCTAGCTCTGATGCAAATATTATTAAAACTCGGATTTTTATCTGGCTAAGCCCTTGGAAATGTGGCTTGGTGGTGAATTTAATCCAAATGAGAGTTGGCTGGAAAACCAGCTATGAGTCCTTTGGGGAATGCCCAGTGGAGTTAAATACCAACTGACAGCAGCTGTCAGCAGCTCTCCATTGCAATTGTGTCACTGAGGGAGCAGTGGTAACTGCTGACAATGTACCCACCAGGAGCCCAGGATCAGTGAGGGAACCAGACTGCTGGTGAACAAAGATAATGGGTGTGGGGAAGGATCAGACAAAAGGATTCAGGGTGGCTGCAAGCAGCATCTCCCCACTTCCTGATGCCAGACTATTCCTCAATTAGGCACCACAAGCCTTTTAGTGAGGGGCTGTCTTCTCATCTCTATCCCAGAGTCAACAGGCAAACCTTTTGGGGTCCCCTGTGAGGACTGCCCTGCCAACTGCTGATTGAATACCTGTAACAGTGGGATTAGTGTCCACCCTGTCGGCAAGAAAGACCTATTGGCCTGCCAGAAACACTGATACCCCAGGCTACCAGTAGGTGGTCTCCTCCAGTAAGCTGATCTGCACCCTACCCCCGTCACAGTGAAGCCTGGAGGCTACCTGAATATCCCAATTATTACCAACTTTTATAAGACTCTTAATTAATCTCATTACCTGACTGCTATTGTTTAATGCATTTGCTTTGAAAGAGTGAATGTAAATCCGATGGTGTCACATGCATTATATAAGGCAATCAGAGAACTTTCAACGAAGTTCCAATGGCAACAGCCATTAGCGTTCATTAGCAGAGGGATTGAATTCAAGAGTCGTGAAGTGATGTTGCAACTGTACAGGACTTTGGTTAGGCCACAGTTGGAGTACTGTGTGCAGTTCTGGTCGCCTCACTTTAGGAAAGATGTGGAAGCTTTGGAGAGGGTGCAGAGAAGATTTACCAGGATGTTGCCTGGAATGGAGAATAGGTCATACGAGGATAGGTTGAGAGTGCTAGGCCTTTTCTCATTGGAACGGCGAAGGATGAGGGGTGACTTGATAGAGGTTTATAAGATGATCAGAGGAATAGATAGAGTAGACAGTCAGAAACTTTTTCCCCGGGTGCAACAGAGTGTTACAAGGGGACATAAATTTAAGGTGAAGGGTGGAAGGTATAGGGGAGATGTCAGGGGTAGGTTCTTTACCCAGAGAGTGGTGGGGGCATGGAATGCGCTGCCTGTGGGAGTAGTAGAGTCAGAATCTTTGGTGACCTTTAAGCGGCAATTGGATAGGTACATGGATGGGTGCTTAAGCTAGGACAAATGTTCAGCACAACATCGTGGGCCGAAGGGCCTGTTCTGTGCTGTATTGTTCTATGTTCTAGATGTGTCATAACTAGTTTTAGGTAGTTTTAACTAATAATATCTATCCAGCCAACGGAACGTACACTGATTGGTGTCATGACAATAAGCTGCCTTGCTTTGTAAGACAAGTGCTTGTTGTTAAAAGTCAATGGTCTGTTCTCTATCACTAGCCCCCACTGGACAGGCCTTAGACTGCTCACGGAAAGGAGGATTGGTGGGATTACTATTGCAACCGCTCAGAACCCTGTAAAAATATGGTGAGCTGTCATGGGTTTCGTTGCTGAAATATCTCAAAATAACAAGAGCTGAGAGAATTAATTTTATCCTGGAGGGGAAAAAAAATCTGAAGACACGTGAGTTTACCACTTTGAGAACATAGACCATTTGACAGTAGCTGAAACATATAAACTGATAAGCAGTTAGCAGCATTCATGGATGCAGTAAGACAAAGGTAGCAATCCAGCAGAAAACCTTTACCTCCAAGTGGATAAGAGGAGCAGCCACATGAGAATAAAGCTAGCTACACCGAACAGAAAACATTCTTAGAGACAATGTTCTTAATTCTGTTTCAACCATTGTAAAAAATTATTTGAAGTTGGTGAAGTTCCAAACAAGTCTAATTATATACAAAACAACATAAGTACCAAGTGATAGATATAGCTAAGTGATTCCATAACCAAGGGCAGCTCTAAGCTCTGCAGTCATGCCAGTTATGACTGATCATGAACGAATAAAAAAAAAACTCACTAGATGAGGACACTCCACAAACAACCCCTTTCTCAATACTGAGGGAGCCAAGTACATTAGTGCAAAAGAATAGCCTGAAATATTTACAACAGCCTTCAGCCAGAAATGCTGTGTCGATGATTTATCTCAGCTTAATCCAAAGTACTTAACAAGACCCATTGTGGCCAGCTGGTCCAGAAGAATTAGTCATAACTAGTGAGTTAGCAAGTTGGATGCAAAATTGGCTTGGTCATAGAAGACAGAAGGTAATTGTACAGGAGTATTTTTTTGCCTGGAGATCTTGTATTCTGCAAGGATCAGTGCTGGGACCTCTCTTGTTTGCAATATATAATATATAAATTATTTGGATGAAAATGCAGGTGGTTGATTACTAAGTTTGCAGACAACATGAAATTTGCTGGAGTTGTGGATACTGAAGAAGATTGTTAAAGGATGCAGTTGGAAATAGATCACTTGAAAAGTTGGTGGTGAAATGGCAGATGGAATTTAATTCAGCCAAGTGTGAGTTGGTGCATTTTGGGAGGTCAAATGCAAGAGGGTAGTATACAGTAAATAGCAGGACCCTTAGGAGCATTGATAAACAGAGAGATCTTGTGGTCCAAGTCCATAGCTCCCCAAAACTGGCAACACAAATGAATAAGGTGGTAAAAATGGCATACAATATGTGTGCCCTCATTAATCAGGTCACTGAACATCAAAGTGGCGAAATCATGTTGCAACTGTATAAAGCTTTAGTCAGGTGCAGAATTCTGGTTTCTGCACCAAAAAAAGGATGTGGAGGCTTTGGAGAGGATGCAAAGAGGTTTAGCAGGATATTGCCTGGATTGGAGAGCATTAGCTATAAGGAGAGGTTGGACAAACTTGGACTGTTATCACTAAAGCGTTGGAGGCTGAAGGGCAACTTATTAAGTGTATAAAATTGCTTGTGGAAGGTGGTGGTGAATTGCCTTCTTGAACCGATGCAGTCCATGTGATGTAGTTAGACCCATAGTGTTGTTAGGTAGGGAATTCCAGGATTTTGATCCAGCGACATTGAAGGATAAGTGATATATTTCAAGTCAGGATGGTGTGTAGTTCAGAGGGGAATTTGCAGGTGATGTTCCCACGTATCTGCTGTTCTTTGAGATGAAAGTGATTGTGGGTTCAAATGGTCCTGAGTAAGGGCCCTTGGACAATCTCTGAGGTGCATTTTGTACATGCTACACACTGCTGCTGCTAAGTCTTGATGGTGGAGGGAGCAGATGCAGTGCCAATGTAGCAGGCTGCTTTATCCAGGTTGGCATCAAGCTGCTTGAAAGTTGTTGCAGCTGCATTCACTGAGGAAAGTGGGAAGTATTCCATTCAACTCTTGATGGGTTATTTAAATGGTGGAGAGGCTGTGTTTCCTTGATTGCTAGCTTCTGACCTGCTCTTGGAACCTCAGTTCTTATGTAGCTAGTCCAGTTCAGCTTCTAGTAAATGTAATTCCCCAGGCTATTGTGGGTGATGCATTCAGTGGTCTCAGTGAGTCTCTCTCTCAATGCAATCCCCAGGTCATCTCCTCTGCCCTGACTCTTTGCTACCTTCCCCCACCCTCCTCTCTGACCTATCACCTCCATCCCCACCCCCTTCCCCTATTGTACTCTTTGCTACCTTCTCCCCAGCAACACCCCACCCCCACCTCCTACTTATCTCTCCACCCTGGAGGCTCCCTGAGTCCATTCCTGATGAAGGGCTTTGGTCCGAAACATAGATTTTCCTGCTTCTCGGATGCTGCCTGACCTGCTGTGCTTTTCCAGCGCCACTCTAATCGAAACTCTGGTTTCCAGCATCTGCAGTCCTCACTTCTGCCTGATACCATCAATTGACAAGAGGCTATTGTTAGATTCTCTCTTTCTGCAGACAGTCATTGTCAGTTATTTGTATTGTGTGAATAAGCTCAAACCTGCATATTGTCCAGGTCTTATTGCATTTGGTGATGAACAGCTAAAGTATCTGAGGAGTTGTGAATGGTGCTGAACATTGTACAGATCTTGCATGGGTTCTGCTCCACTTTGATGGGGTATCCTGTAGATGAAGGCTGATGAGTACACATTGAAATTGGATTGGTGAGCCTGCCACAAAGTCCTGATTTAATATGCAAGAGGAGGGCTTGTGATATGGTGGTCAATATTCCTACATCTATGTTGGAAACTTTGGGTCCAAGTCCCACTCCAAGGCTTGACAGCCAATGAAAGTGTTTTGATAATGCAGTTTCCGGTTCCATACAAACGTCTGAATCATTCTGACATGCACCAGTAGTACACAGTAAGAGCAGGAGAGATTCTTGGTCAATCATATAATGGAATTGGAGCCTCTATTTTCTCTGTCCAAGGGTCTTGGCTACATCTTACATGTATAAATGTCAATTATAGAGTCATAGAGATGTACAGCATGGAAACAGACCCTTCGGTCCAACCTGTCCATGCCAACCAGATATCCCAACCCAATCTAGTCCTACCTGCCAGCACCCGGCCCATATCCCTCCAAACACTTCCTATTCATATACCCATCCAAATGCCTCTTAAATGTTGCAGTTGTACCAGCCTCCACCACTTCCTCTGGCAGCTCATTCCATACATGTATCACCCTCTGCATGAAAAAAATTGCCCCTTAGGTCTCTTTTATATCTTTCCCCTTTCACCCTAAACCTATGCCCTCTAATTCTGGACTCCCCCACCCCAGGGAAAAGACTTTGTCTATTTATCCTATCCATGCCCCTCATAATTTTGTAAACCTCTATAAGGTCACCCCTCAGCCTCTGACGCTCCAGGGAAAACAGCTCCAGCCTGTTCAGCCTCTCCCTATAGCTCAAATCCTCCAACCCTGGCAACATCCTTGTAAATCTTTTCTGAACCCTTTCAAGTTTCACAACATCTTTCCGATAGGAAAGAGACCAGAATTGCACGCAATATACCAACGGTGACCGAACCAATGTCCTGTACAGCCACAACATGACCTCCCAACTCCTGTACTCAATACTCTGACCAATAAAGGAAAGCATACCAAACACCTTCTGCACTATCCTATCTACCTGTGACTCCACTTTCAAGGAGCTATGAACCTGCACTCCAAGGTCTCTTTGTTCAGCAACACTCCCTCGGACCTTACCATTTAGTGTATAAGTCCTGCTAAGATTTGCTTTCGCAAAATGCAGTACCTCACATTTATCTGAATTAAACTCCATTTGCCACTTCTCAGCCTATTGGCTCATCTGGTCCAGATCCTGTTGTAATCTGAGGTCACCCTCTTCGCTGTCCACTACACCTCCAATTTTGGTGTCATCTGCAAACTTATTAACTATACCTCTTATGACCCAGTACCGATCCTTGTGGCACTCCACTGGTCACAGGCCTCCAGTCTGAAAAACAACTCACCAGCACCACTCTCTGTCTTCTACCTTTGAGCCAGTTGGGTATCCAAATGGCCAGTTCTCCCCGTATTCCATGAGATCTAACCTTGCTAATCAGTCTCCCATGGGGAACCTTGTCGAACGCCTTACTGAAGTCCATATAGATCACATCTACTGCTCTGCTCTCATCAATCCTCTTTATTACTTCTTCAAAAAACTCAATCAAGTTTGTGAGACATGATTTCCCACGCACAAAGCCATGTTGACTATCCCTAATCAGTCCTTGCCTTTCCAAATACATGTACATCCTGTCCCTCAGGATTCCCTCCAACAACTTGCCCACTACCGAAGTCAGGCTCACTGGTCTATAGTTCCCTGGCTTGTCCTTACCGCCCTTCTTAAACAGTGGCATCATGTTTGCCAACCTCCAGTCTTCCGGCACCTCACCTGTGACTATTGATGATACAAATATCTCAGCAAGAGGCCCAGCAATCACTTCTCTGCCTTCCTACAGAGCTCTCAGGTACACCTGATCAGGCCCTGTGATTTATCCACTTTTACCAGTTTCAAGACATCCAGCACTTCCTCCTGTGTAATCTGGACATTTTGCAAGATGTCACCATCTATTTCCCTACAGTCTATATCTCCCATATCCTTTTCCACAGTAAATACTGATGCAAAATATTCATTTAGTATCTCCCCCATTTTCTGTGGCTCCACACAAAGGCCACCTTGCTGATCCTTGAAGGGCCCTATTCTCTCCCTAGTTACCCTTTTGTCCTTAATATATTTGTAAAAACCCTTTGGATTCTCCTTAATTCTATCTGCCAAAGCTATCTCATGTCCCCGTTTTGCCTTCCTGATTTCCCTCTTAAGTATACTCCTACTTCCTTTATACTCTTCTAAGGATTCACTCGATCTATCCTGTCTATTGCTGACATATGTTTCCTTCTTTTTCTTAACCAAACCCTCAATTTCTTTAGTCATCCAGCATTCCCTATACCTACCAGCCTTTCCTTTCACCCTGACAGGAATATACTTTCTCTGGATTCTTGTTATCTCATTTAGAGTCATAGAGTCAGAGACATGTACAGCATGGAAACAGACCTGTCCATGCCGACCAGTATCCCAACCCAATCTAGTCCCACCTGCCAGCACCCGGCCCATATCCCTCCAAACCCTTCCTATTCATATACCCATCCAGATGCCTTTTAAATGTTGCAATTATACCAGCCTCCACCATTCCTCTGGCAGCGCTGTAGGCTTCCCATTTTCCAGTCTTTACCTGCGAACATCTGGCTCCAATCAGCTTTCTAAAGTTCTTGCCTAACACTGTCAAAATTGGCCTTTCTCCAATTTAGAACTTTAACTTTTAGATCTGGTCTATCCTTTTCCATCACGATTTTCAAATGATTAGAATTATGGTCGCTGGCCCCAAAATGCTCCCCCACTGACACCTCAGTCACCTGCCCTGACTAATTTCCCAAGAGTAGGTCAGGTTTTGCACCTTCTCTCGTAGGTACATCCACATACTGAATCAGAAAATTGTCTTGTACGCTCATAACAAATTCCTCTCCATCCGAACCTTTAACACTATGGCAGTCCCATTCGATGTTTGGAAAGTTAAAATCCCCTACCATAACTACCCTATTATTCTTACAGATAGTTGAGATCTCCTTACAAGTTTGTTTCTCAATTTCCCTCTGACTATTAGGGGGTCTATAATACAATCCCAATAAGGTTATCATCCCTTTCTTATTTCTCAGTTCCACCCAAATAACTTCCCTGAATGTATTTCCGGAAATATCCTCCCTCAGCACAGCTGTAATGCAATACCTTATCAAAAATGCCACTCCCCCTCCTCTCTTGCCTCCCTTTCTATCCTTCCTATAGCATCTGTATCCCGGAACATTAAGCTGCCAGTCCTGCCCATCCATGAGCCATGTTTCTGTAATTGCTATGATATCCCAGTCCCATGTTCCTAACCATGCCCTGAGTTAATCTGCCTTCCCCGTTAGGCCCCTTGCATTGAAATAAATGCAGTTTAATTTATTAGTCCTACCTTGTCCCTGCCTGACCTGATTGTTTGACTCACTTTGGTTCTCAACTGTACCAGGCTCATATTGATCTCTTTCCTCACTATCTCCCTGGGTCGAACCCCCCCACCTTACTAGTTTAAATCCTCCCGAGCAGTTCAAGCAAATTTCCCTGCCAGTATATTAGTCCCCTTCCAATTTAAGTGCAATCCGTCTTTCTTGTACAGATCACTTCTATCCCAAAAGAGATTCCAATGATCCAAAAATGTGAATCCTTCTCCATACACCAGCTCCTCAGCCATGCATTCATCTGCACTATTCTCCTATTCCTGCCCTCACTAGCTCATAGCACTGGGAGTAATCCAGATGTTACTACCCTTGAGGACCTCCTTTTTAAATTTCTACCTAACTCTCTGTAATCTCCCTTCAGAATCTCAACCTTTTACCTTCCTACATCATTGGTTCCAATGTGGACAATGACCTCTTGCTTGCCCCTTTCCCCTGTGAGAACATTCTGCAACCTCTCTGAGACATCCTTGATCCTGGCACCAGGAAAACAACATTCCATTCTACTTTTTCTCTGCTGGCCACAGAAACGTCTGTCTGTACCTCGGACTACAGAATCCCCTAACACAATTGATCTCTTGGAAGCCGACATACCCTTCGTTGCATTAGAGCCAGTCTCAATACCAGAAACTTGACTGTTCGTGCTACGTTCCCCTGAGAATCCATCACCCTCTAGATTTTCCAAAACAGCATACCTGTTTGAAATGGGTATATCCACATAAGACTCCTGCCCTACGTGCCTACCTCTCTTACCCTTCCTGGAGTTAACCCAGCTATGTGACTGTATCTGAGACATGCCCTCCCACTTCCTATCACTGTCATCCAACACATACTGTTGCTGTTGCAAATTCCTAATCGCTTCTAACTGTCTCTCCAACCGATCCATTCAACTCAGATTCCTCGCATCTCCTTGGTTAGGCCAGTTGATTAAATGGCCAATGGGACTAGGTTGGTGGTAACAACACTGGGTCAATGCCTGCTGTGGCGGGACGGATTCAGGATGTGCCTCCTTGCCCTATCCATTGTGGAGGTCATCGGATTGGATTTGTCATCAGACAGACAGCTCAAGAAGGAAAAGAAAAATGTCAAGGCTCATGGAGTATCACCGTACCAACTTGGCACAAGGCAGAGAGAAAGTACCCATCCTTTCCAGTATGGATGTGGTGGCCCAAGTGTGATGCAGTATTTGACAGCCAAGACTTTAACTTCCAATGCAATGCAAGAAACCACTGAAAAGTTCAATTGCTCTCCACAAGTGAATAGAATCATAGAATCTTCCAGCATGGACACAAGCCCTTTGGCCCAAACAGGTCCATGCCGACCAAAATGTCCATCCACGCTAACTCCAACAGCTTGCACTTAGAACATAGAACATAGAACATAGAACAGTACAGCACAGAACAGGCCCTTCAGCCCACAATGTTGTGCCGACCACTGATCCTCATGTATGCACCCTCAAATTTCTGTGACCATATGCATGTCCAGCAGTCTCTTAAATGTCCCCAATGACCTTGCTTCCACAACTGCTACTGGAAATACATTCCATGCTCTCACAACTCTCTGTGTAAAGAACCTGCCTCTGACATCCCCTCTATACTTTCCTCTAACCAGCTTAAATCTATGACCCCTCGTGTTAGCCATTTCTGCCCTGGGAAATAGTCTCTGGCTATCAACTCTATCTATGCCTCTCATTATCTTGTATACGTCCATTAGGTCCCCACTCCTCCTCCTTTTCTCCAATGAAAAAAGTCCGAGCTCAGTCAACCTCTCTTCATAAGATAAGCCCTCCAGTCCAGGCAGCATCCTGGTAAACTTCCTCTGAACCCTCTCCAAAACATCCACATCTTTCCTATAATAGGGCAACCAGAACTGGACGCAGTATTCCAAGTGTGGTCTAACCAAAGTTTTATAGAGCTACAATAAGATCTCATGAATCTTAAACTCAATCCCCCTGTTAATGAAAGCCAAAACACCATATGCTTTCTTAACAACCCTGTCCACTTGGGTGACCATTTTAAGGGATCTATGTACCTGCACACCAAGATCCCTCTGTTCCTCCACACTGCCAAGAATCCTATCCTTAATCCTGTACTCAGCTTTCAAATTCGACCTTCCAAAATGCATCACCTCGTATTTATCCAGGTTGAACTCCATCTGCCACCTCTCAGCCCATCTCTGCATCCTGTCAATGTCCCGCTGCAGCCTACAATAGCCCTCTATACTGTCAATGACACCTCCAGCCTTTGTGTTGTCTGCAAACTTGCTGACCCATCCTTCAATCCCCTCATCCAAGTCATTAATAAAAATTACAAACAGTAGAGGCCCAAGGACAGAGCCCTGTGGAACACCACTCACCACAGACTTCCAGCCAGAATATTTTCCTTCTACTACCACTCGCTGTCTTCTGTTGGCCAGCCAATTCTGTATCCAGACAGCTAAGTTCCCCTGTATCCCATTCCTCCTGACCTTCTGAATGAGCCTAACATGGGGAACCTTATCAAATGCCTTGCTGAAGTCCATATACACCACATCCGCAGCTCGATGACCCTCATCAACTTTTCTAGTCACATCCTCAAAGAACTCGATAAGATTTGTGAGGCATGACCTGCCCCTCACAAAGCCGTGTTGACTGTATTTAATCAAGCCATGCTCTTCCAGATGGTCATAAATGCTATCCCTCAGAATCCTTTCTAACACCTTGCAGACGACAGACATGAGACTTACTGGTCTGTAATTGCCTGGGATTTCCCTATTTCCTTTCTTGAAGAGAGGAATTATATTTGCCTCTCTCCACTCCTCAGGAACGACTCCAGTGGAGAGCAAGGATGCAAAGATCTTCGCAAGTGGCGAAGCAATTGCATTTCTTGTTTCCCAAAGCAGCCGAGGACAAATCTGGTCCGGGCCTGGTGACTTGTCAATCTTAATGTTCGACAAAATTTTCAGCACATCTATCAAGCACATCTCTATCCATTCCAGCATGCACACCTGCTCTTCAAAGGTTTCATTCACTACAAAGTTCATTTATTTCGTAAAGACAGAAGTAAAAAACTCATTTAGGGCTTCCCCTACCTCCTCAGACTCCACACACAAATTCCCTATGCTATCCCTGATCGGCCCTACTCTTTCTTTGACCATTCTCTTATTCCTCATATAAGTGTAAAATGCCTTTGTGTTCTCCCTAATCCATTCTGCCAAGCCTTTCTCGTGCCACCTCCTGGCTCTCCTCAGACCATTTTTGAGCTCCTTCCTCGCCTGCCTGTAATCCTTTAGAGCTAAGCTTGACCCTAGCTTCCTCCACCTTATGTAAGCTACTTTCTTCCTTTTGATGAGAAGCTCCACCGCTCTCGTAATCCAAGGTTCCTTTATCTTACCACTTCTTGCCTGTCTCAGAGGGACATATTTATTCATCACTCACAACAACTGTTCCTTAAACAGTCTCCACATGTCTATAGTGCCTTTACCATGGAACAATTGCTCCCAGTCCATGCTTCCTAACTCATGTCTAATCGCATCATAGTTTCCTCTTCCCCAATTAAATATCCTCTCCTTCTCCATAGCTATGTAGAATGTGAGGCAGTTGTGGTCACTATCACCAAAATGCTCTCCCAGCACAAGATCTGATACCTACCCTGAATCATTTCCGAGCACCAAGTATAGAATGGCCTCTCCCCTCGTCGGCCTGTCAATATACTGAGTTAGGAAACCCTCCTGAACACACCTTACAAAAACAGCTCCATTCAAATCTTCTGCTCGAAGGAGGTTCCAAACAATATTGGGAAAGTTAAAGTCACTTGTCCCATATCCTTCTTAACCTTTGCTATCCTTGTATTTGTCCAATTGCTTTTTAAATGCCTCGACTATTTCCTCACAGATGGTGCATCACCATCTATGTAAAAATGTTGCCCCTCAGGCTCCCTTTTATTCTTTCTTCTTTGACCTTAAACTGATGTCCATAACTTCCCTGGGAAAAAGACTGAGTGCAGTCACCCTGTCCATGCCTCTCATGCTCCTTTACACTTCTATTAGATTCGCCCTCAGTCTCCCATGCTCCAAAGAAAAAGTCCTAGCTTGTCCAACCTCTGCATATAACTCAGATCATTGAGTCCTGGCAACATCCTTGTAAATTTCTTCTGTACTCTTTCTAGCTTAATAACATCCTTCCTATAACAAGATGATCAAAACTGAACATAACACTCCAAGTGCGGTCTCACCAATGTCCTGTATAACCGCAACATAACTTCCCGACTTCTATACTCAATGCCCTGACTGATGAAGGCCAGTGTGTCAAAAGCCTCCTTCATTGCCCTGTCCACCTGTGACTCCACTTTCAGAGAACCGTGAACCTGAACTCCAAGATCCCTCTGTTTCACTACACCTCTTAAGGTCCTACCATTCACCATGAAACTCCTACCTTGATTTGACTTTCCAAAATGTAACACCTCACAATCTATATTAAACCCCATTTGCCATTCCTTGGCCCACTTCCCGAACTGATCAAGGTCCTGCTGCAATTTCTGATAACCTTTCTCTCTGTTCACAATATTTTAGTGTCATCAACAAACTCACAAATCATGCCTTATACATTCTCATCCAAATTGGACTTTTTTCTTTACAGCATGGGAGACTGAGGGCGAATATAATAGAAATGTATAGGATCATGAGACGCATGGATAGGGTGAATGTACTCCGTCTTCTTCCCAGGGTTGAGGAATCAAGGACATCAGTTTAAGGTCAAAGAGGAAAGAATAAAAGGGAACTTGAGGGTCAACTTTTTTACATATATGGTGATACACCATCTTGATAACAAACAGTAGTGGACTCAGTAGTGACCCCTGAGGCACTCCACCAGTCACCGACCTCCAGGCCAACAAGCATCCTTTCACTATTACCCTCTACTTCCTGCCATCAAGCCAATTTTGTATCCAATTTGCCAGCTCCCCTTGGATTCAATATAGACTGCATCTACCACCCTGCCCTCGTCAATCTTCCTGTTCACTTCATCAAAGAACTCTAACAAATTTGTGAGGCATGATCTCCCACTCGCAAAGCCATGCTTACTACTCCTAATCAAACACTGTCTTTCCAACTGCATGAACATATAAAATAAATTGCATGAAATATTGCCTACATATCTTCTAGCAGGTAAACTATAGATACCTCATCAGCTTCTCTTTCTGGAGAAGGGGGGCGCATAAATAGTCAATCCTTATGGGGGTTACAGGAAATTGAGCAAAATAATGTAAATCATTTAAAAATTTAGTGGTCATAACTGAAAGCTTTTAGCATCAGTTACCTCCTCTATCCTTGCATGTTTCCTGAATTTGACAGTTAATTCTTTGTAGTTTTCACAGACAAAAATATGTGACAAAAAAAATCCTTGTCATTTCCACAACTTTCTGCCAAATATTTGCCACAACATAATGATGTGCTCTTTCTATATTCAAAGTTCACGGTGTTATTTGACATATAGCTGAGGTGATGGAGGGACAAACATGGAATTATGAACTTTCTGTGATTCTATAATAAACAAACGATAGTAAAATGCTCACAAATGGCTGCTCAATTTCATATCAGGTTAGTGCTTTACCTGCTACTTAATGAAAATATTGCTCTTGCTTACCATATAAGTGATGTCTGCTGCATCACCAATCTCCTCTGTCGTTTTAATAACATCAGGAATTGTCTCATTGGCTGCTATTTTAAAATGGTCGTTCTTTATAGTCCTGAGATAAGAAAAAAACTTTTGAACACAAAACAGAAGTTTGTTGGTTTCGTGTTTGTTTTTCAGTCAATGGCATGTTTACTATGTTGTCTTGGTAAGATGTAACAATTTCAGTAACAATGTGGCCAGTTTTGTCACTGAAACAGCCAATATTGTGCTTTAAAGATAAACTCTCCAAACACAAGTCTGTAATAAGTTAAAAATCACACAACACCAGGTTATAGTCCAACAGGTTTAATTGGAAGCACACTAGCTTTCGGAGCAACACTCCTTCATCAGGTGATAGTGGAGACTACAATAACTTTGTACACCCCAGTCCAACACCGGCATCTCCAAATCATGACTACTATAACTTTGTACACCCCAGTCCAACACCGGCATCTCCAAATCAAGTCTGTAATGGCATTGTAGGTATAATTGATACTCTATCAATTCAACATACCAGCTAATATATGCTTTTTAATGCCTTCTATGCAAATATATTTTACTAGCTAAATATAATAAATTTTAGAACGATTAACAAAAATAAGTTTTAAGTTCTTACAAACATACAGTGCAATTATTAAACATTGATAGTGCCTCCTAGTTGATATGTTAGCGTGTAGGTCACTCCAAAATTGCTAACATTTATATGGAATAGTATTCACACAGCAGGCAGTCAACATAATCATATGACAAATTTTGAGCTTGTTGTTTCTAATACAAATTTTAGTTCTGCCTTAATTCGCATCTTAAACTGATACAGTTTCAACAGACAGAGAGTTGTTACTGTTTTATCTTGTGCTTTAAGCCAACACTGATCCTTGTACATTGGGATACCCAGTCTGGAGTTTCTCTGGGCTGTAGGATTGTGCACATAAACTGTCCTTGAGGCTGTTTCTTCCTTATCTCTAAGAAAGTCTCCTCCTGATATATTGTAAAACTCCTTTTTATTTACAGGAACAAATTACTGCAGATGTTGGAATCTGTACTGAAAACATAAAAACGCTGGAGATCACAGCAGGTCAGGCAGCATCCATGGAGAGAGAGCAAGCTAATGTTTTGACTTTGATGAAGAGTCATCTAGACTCGAAACGTTAGCTTGCTCTCTCTCCATGGGTGCTGCCCGACCCGTTGTGATCTCCAGCGTTTGTTGTTTTCAGTTCTTTGTTTACATTTGTATATTGCAGCTTGCTAGTGTATTGTGTAAGATCTCTTCTTTTACAATGCTCATTCTAGACTGGTATCTTCTCTTGTATCTAGTTGTTGCCAGACTTCATTTTATCAGTTACATTATCAACATTTACATGAATCTCAGTATCCTACAGCAAGTGCAGCATAGTTCTCTCAAACTGTAAGGACATGTTACCTTGAAAAGAGCAGTCCAGCTTCATACAATACTGGAACTGAGATGGTGACTTCATTGTCACTTAATGTTTCATTTTGTTCATTGCTGTCACTGAAATGTTAGAAATAGAATTTACACTTCACAAAATCTTTTCTTTTGTAGTTACAACTTAAAACAAACTTTAAAAAATTTAAACTGGTATGTTTTACCTTAACAAAACACACATAATTACAGCTCCAAACTATTTCTACTAGAATGCTACATGTTAATTTGTTGCAACAAAATATGATTTCATTCATATTTTAGAACCTTTGGAAACTGTATTCCAATGTGGTTAGTTTTCTAAATCAGCATTATTTATTCAACTAATTTTAATATGGAACTTTTATCTGCATTTAAGCATGACACCATTTGTAACAATGCAACGTTAAATGAAATGCATTTTCTTGTGCGTTTTTCTGTACCTTGTTGCATCCAGGTGTAAGTGAACATCACTGAGGAGATGAGAGGTATTGAACTCAAATTTCATTTTAAAAGAAACCTAAAAAATGACAGAAGAGTAAAGAAATAAACCAGAACAGCAGTGTCAGAAAAAAAGGGACAGACAATTGCCATTAATTCCAATCAGCCTGTGCATTCTTATTTGATCGAAATTTCTAATCTCTTCTCTTCAAAAACATTAAAGTTATTGAACTGGTTTATGATCACTTTTCTTGGTCTTCCCTATTATGGCTGGACTTTAACTTACCTGACCCATCATGAACAGGGAATTTTGGTAAGGAAATTGTGAACCTAGGAATCAACTTTGGAGGAAGAAGGGAAAGTTGGTCAGGGCTAGGTTGTGTTTTGATTTAGGAGGACAATGTCAGGAATGGGAATGTCAATGCTAGGGTCCTTATGTGGGGGAAAATGGAAATTGGAGATCTGACCAAGAGTAAGAGATGGGGTTCAGTGGGAATGGTGGGGATTTGGAGATCTGTGGGAAGAGACTTAGTGTTTTTGGAGGGATCAGAGGAGATACTGAGTGAAAGGAGATCCCAACCATAGGAGGTTGTTCAGAGACCTAGAAAGCTTGAGGTTTGGAGGTGTGGGGCTGGAGGTTAAACCCTCAAGGAAGCTGGCTTTGTCAAAGAGGGTTATTGGTATCTGGGAAAGACATTAGAGGTCTGAGATGCAGAGGTAAGTTGGGAAGGTTCATAGACCTGGATGGAGATCTTGTAGGGAGATTTGATGAGAGGCTTCTTGATAAAGTAATTTGCCCAGGCAGAGAGGCTAGATTAAGAAGGTGGCGAAAAGACATGAATGTGTTAAAGTAGCTCTTGCCAGAGCTTGCAGCCCCATTATAATATCTAAAGCGTCATCCCAGCTCCTTGAAGTAGACTTTTTTACTTTCTCACATTCCATAAGATTAGGAGCAGAATACATCATTCAGCCCACTGAGCCTTTGAGAATAGGAGTTGGGATGTCATGTTGAGGTTGTAAAGGACATCGGTGAGGCCTCTTCTGGAGTACTTTGTGCAGTTCTGGTCACCCTGTTATAGGAAGGAGATTATTAAATTGGGGAGGGTTCAGAAAGATTTACTAGGATGTTGCCAGGACTGGAAGGTTTGAGACATAAAAGTAGGCTGAATAGGCTGAGACGTGTTTGACTGGAGCATAGGAGGTCAAGGGGTGATTTTATAGAGGTCTATGAAATCATGACAGGCATAGATAAGGTGAACGGCAAGGGTCTTTTCCTTAGAATGGGTGTGTTCAAAACTAGTGGGTGTACCTTTTAAGGTGAGATGAGAAAAGGACATGAGGGGCAACTTTTTTTACACAGTGGTTTGTGTGTGGAATCAACTGCCAGAGGAAGTAGTGACTGAGGGTACAGTTATTACATTTAAAAGAAATTTAGATAAGTACATGAATAGAAAGGGTTTGGAGGAATGTGGGCCAAATACAGGCAAGTGGGAACAGTTTAGTTTGGGAATATGGTCGACATGGACTATTTGGACTGAAGGGTTTGCTTCCATACTATATGATTCTATACCTCAATGTGCCTACTCCACCCCTGTTCGGTCATGGCTGAGATATTTCTCAACCCTATTCTCCTGTCTTCTCTTCATAACCCTTGATCCCCTTATTAATCAAGAACCTATTGATCTGTTTTAAATACACTCAGTGACCTGGCCTCCACAGCCTTCTGCAGCAATGAGTTCCACAGTGTTACCACCCTCTAGCTGAAGAAATTCCTCCTCATCTCAGTTCTAAAGAATCATTCCTTCATCTTGAGACTGTACCTCTGGGTCCTGGTCACTCTTACTAGTGGAAACATCTTCTCCATGTCTGCTCCAACCAGGCTTCTCCATGTCCTTTAAGTTTCAATCATATCCTTCCTCATCCTTCTAAACTCCATAGAGTACAGACCAAGAGCCCTCAACTGCCCCTCATATGACAAGCCTTTCCTTTCTGGGATCATTCTAGTAAACTCCTGCAATGATGTCCTTTGGCTGAGATGATTGACTATCACAAACTACAAGCATCTTCCTTTGTGGTTTGTATGACTCTTGACAGAGCAGAGTCCCCTCCCCCGATTCCGATTGACTGCAGTATTCTCGGGCTCCTTGTTGCCAGTTAAATGCTGCTTGGTGTCCAGGACAGTCACCCTTACTTCTTCTTTTGATCTCAGCTCTTTTATCTAAGTTTGAATGAAGGCTGTAATGAGATTAGAAGCTTAGATGGCCTGGCAGAACACAACTGTGCATCAAAGAGTAGGTTAGTGTTGAATTAGTGCCACTTGATAGCTCTGTCAAGACTGGTTTACCACTTTCCTGATATTTGAGAAGTGACTGATAAAGCAGTAATCTGAATTGGATTTGTCCAGGGTACTGTGGACAGGACATAACCGGGCAATTACCCACTTATTCGGGTAAATGCCATTGTAACTGTACTGAAATAGTTTAGTTAGGGACTTGACAAGTTCTGAAGGACAAGTCTTCAGTACTATTCCTGGAATATTATCGGGGCCACAGCCTTTTGAGTATCCAATGTCTGTCTTCATCCATTTCATGATATCACGAGGTGTAAATCAATTTAAATATTTACTGAATGACAGGAGATCCTCAGGTGCTTTGATAGGGTGAATGTAAAATGCTTGATTTCTCTTCTGAGAGAGTAGAGAACAAGGGGTCACAATTTAATAATTAGAGAGGCAGAGACAAGGAGTTTATTTATTGTACAGTGGCTCATGAGTCTTTGGAACTTTCTTCCACAAAAAATAGTGGATGTAGAGTTTTTGAATATTTAGTAAGTCAGCGGTAGATAGATTCTTGGTAATCAAAGATATGAATGATTATCACATGTAGGCAGGATCGAACAGTAAGCAGATCAGAACGGTGTGGAGTATCACAGGATCATAGAATCCCTACAGTGTGGAAGCAGGCAATTCAGCTCATCAAATGCACACTGACCCCATGAAGAGCAGCCCACCCAGACCCTACCCCTGTGGCCTTCCCTGATCTGCTCCTGTTTCAAATCTTTGTCGGAAGGTTGGCATCTCTGAGGTTGCAAATTTTAATTGCAACCCGGAGGTCCTCTCTCCCTGTGGCCACTGATAGGTCTACCCACATTACTTTCTTGTAAGGCCTGGACCCTCCACAATTGTTATGGTCAGTATGGTGGTGGTGGTTTGGAAGTGGGAGGGGGGAGGGGGTTCCTTCTGGCAGACCTTTAGTGGCCCTGCTAAGCATGAGAGATTTTGTCTTCTGATTGACTGGTGACTCCAGATAAGTGGGCCTTCTACCCATGGGTTCTTAATTCCAGGAGAAAACCCAACCATGGCCTCCTTGTGTGACTGGCGTGTTGATCAGATAACCTTCCAACAAAGATGCAACGTGGGACTCTCACTGGCTCTCCAGCCACAGCAAGGTTACCTCAGATTACAACGCGATCTTGACCAGATGAGCCAATGGAGATGAGAAGTGGCAGTTGGAGTTTAATTCAGATAAATGCGAGCTGCTACATTTTGGGAAAGCAAATCTTAGCAGGACTTATTGCTGAACAAAGAGACCTCAGAGTGCAGGTTCATAGCTCCTTAAAAGTGGAGTTGCAGGTAGATAGGATAGTGAAGAACACGTTGGGTATGCTTTCCTTTATTGGTCAGAGTATTGAATACAGTAGTTGGGAGGTCAGGTTGCGGCTGTACAGGACGTTGGTTAGGCCAGTTTTAGAATATTGCGTGCAATTCTGGTCTCTTTCCTCTCGGAAAGACATTGTGAAACTTGAAAGGGTTCAGAAAAGATTTACAAGGATGTTGCCAGGGTTGGAGGATTTGAGCTATAGGGAGAGGCTGAACAGACTGGGGCTGTTTTCCCTGGAGCGTCGGAGGCTGAGGGGTGACCTTAAAAGAGGTTTACAAAATCATGAGGGACATGGATAGGATAAAAAGACAAAGTCTTTTCCCTGGTGTGGGGGAGTCCAGAACTAGAGGGCATAGGTTTAGGGTGAGAGGGGAAAAGATATAAAAGAGACCTAAGGGGCAACCTTTTCATGCAGAGGGTGAACATGTATGGAATGAGCTGCCAGAGGAAGTGGTGGAAGCTGGTACAATTGCAACATTTTAAAGGCATCTGGATGGGTATATGAATAGGAAGGGTTTGGAGGGATATGGGCCGGGTGCTGGCAGGTGGGACTAGATTGGGTTGGGATATCTGGTCGGCATGGACGGGTTGATCCAAAGGGTCTGTTTCTATGCTGTACATCTCTATGACTCTAAGATTCAAGAAGCACTGAAATTGTATATATGGCAACTACGTCCTTTTGATTCATTCACTAAAACACCGTCCAACTTCCTGTATTTTCTTAAACCCAAACAATTATGTAAATTTCAATCTACAATTTGTGGTAATGTGTAAAATTTATAAAGCTCGTGGAATACATGCAAGCTATTGAACCATCAATAAACCAGCTATTTGTTAAAAAAGGGAAATATTTAAAAAGTGCAAGTGATATATTAAATTTTGAAGAAATTTAACTGAAGTGATTTCTTGCTTTTGAAAGCAATGCACTGCCTTCTGGATAGCAAAACTGAACAGTTCCTACCTCTGCTCCAGGCATGAGAAAGGGATATCCCACTTTACATGTCACATTGTTGGATTCTGATGGCATGCAATCATCATTTTGCTTTAAGGAAACCAAAAGACATGTAAATTCATTGTTTTCATCGAATAATTATATCAGTTAAATGCATTGATTATCGACTTTTTGCTGTAAAGTTGTCACTGTTCTGTTACTGTTTTATTTTTGTCCCTCACTTGAAGGATTCTTTGCATTACAAACTGTTGCTGTCAGCAAGGTTACCTGGCAACCTACTTCAAAGCTTCTGTCGACATTTCTCTGTAGATGAACTGGAATATATATGGGAATGGAAACAGCAGTTTCAAAGCTCTGCAAGGTACTGCAGAGTCATGCAGAAGCACCTGCAACTATCTTGTCTCTGGTTCGCAATATCTCTCATTTAAAACAAGTTTAATCCAAGTTAGTCTGATTTATGAGAAATAAATAGAAATCATTGTTGGAAAAAAGTTGATAATTTCAGTGTACATATTCAGTAACAACTTCAAATGAATTAAAAATTCATCATCCAGTGATATCAGAATAAACACTACAAATTATTCATCACCATTCCATTTATGATCACCTATGTGTAACTGAAAGCTAATCTTCCATTTAGTTTTTTCACAAATGTAGTACAAAATCAAGTCCAACTTAGTTAACTGTCAATATGGATCCAAAAATCAGGATATTATAAGTTTAGTGCTTTATACTTAAGACATGTTTGAAATTCAGATTTTCTACTGTTGCCATCATTGTAAGCCCTGCAAAATGCGATGACTGAATTGAAAGTGATGGACTGCTAGAGTATACCTCTGTAACAGCATACCTAAAGCTGTTTGAGACACATTAGAGCATGAAACAAAGACTCTCTAGAGTAATCTATCCTTTTAGCTTTCTTGAGAGTTGATGTTATTATTTACTTGAGTAGTTGTTTGATAGAGCCTTATGGCCTCCAGGATTTGCACTCATTCAAAGCCATTTTCTGCTGTCTAATCCACTAGTCAAAGTAAGCTCTCAGACTTGAAGAAGGATTCCCAGCATGAAACTAACTATTTCACGAAATAATCTAATTTCAGCAGGCAAACAAATTTAGACCATTTTTGCACATAGCTATAATCAAGCAGTGCTATGGAGGAACACTTAGATTTACAATTACAGGAGCTAAGGCACTATTATGTGAAGTGGAGGAAAAGAGACATGCCCTATTTATCACTCAGAAGGAAGTCTTCAACATTACCTGCTCAATAGGTCATAGTGCATTATTATTAATGACACTGCCAAATTATGAAACACTACATTGACCTCAGTAAACCAGAACTAATGAAGTCATATTTGACTCAAAACTTAACTCTGTTCCTCCCTTCTTGCTGCTGACAGACCTGTTGAGAATTTTGAGGATGTTGTGTTTTTATTTGATACATTTCACAAACTCTTTAATTCTCCTAATGAAAAGCGAACCTTATAGTTCTTCTAATGCGTGCCTTGCTTATTTATGCTGCAGTGTTTCACCAGTTCAGATTGAAACTAATCATTGAAAATATGTTGGTGGAGTTACATATTAAAAGGTCCCCAATTAAAAGTGCCTTCACTCTAAAGCCAACTACATCAGACGTGATCTCATATCTGTGAACATGGGATTGCTGCAGGATGGTCAGTTGATTAGATTAGATTCCCTACAGTATGGAAACAGGCCCTTTGGGTCCACACAGACCCTCCAAAAAGCAACCCACCCAAACCCATTTGCCCACCTAATAACAACTCCTGACTAATACACCTAACACTATGGGGAGTTTAGCACGACCAATTCACCTGATCTGCACATCAATGGATCATGAGAGGAAACCCCACGCAGACACTGGGAGAATGTGCAAACTCGACACAGACAGTCACCTGGGGCAGGAATCGGACCTAGGTCCCTGACGCTGTGAGGCAGCAGTGCTAACCACTAGGCCACCATGCCACCCCAGGATTTGAGTGACATTCTACTTGCTCCTGCTTTGCCTCTTGCTTGCAGGATAAGGTATCCAAAAAATAATAAATCTGACACTGACATAGATCCCTGCATCTGTAAACCTTTGAGTTGTTAAGGGTGCCTAAAAACTGACATTTTAATAGTTTATTGTACTTCAGAATCTACTTAATTACCTGTAAAAGAGCTTTGGGAAATCTATCAATCATGAAAGGCACTTTATGAATGCAATCTTTCTTTCCATTATCTTTGTATTGAAAGCAGAGATGAATTGATGCCCTCACAGGGTTGGAGATCAATAACACTGCAACCTTATTCTTTTTCCACCTCCCGATTCATTTTCACTCAGGTACACAGAAGACTGCCATAAAGTGTAAATAATATTCGAAGAGGAGTTACAGAACCAACATTCTCACGACGTTTATTTCTGGCAGTGGTCAGGGAATTTAACATTAGCAAAATAAAACTAGTAGATGATGCTTTCTTTATTGCAGATTATCAATCTCATTGTTCCCTGTGAAACATGGATCAATAGGAAAGCTGATCAGGGCAAAGGATCCATTCAATTGGCATTGCATTCAATGTGTTTAACATTCACTCTCTCCACCACTGACACACAAGTGTACCATCAACAAGATGCACTTCAGAAACTTACCAATTTTCCTCCAACAGCACCTTACAAACCTGGAAGATTTACTATCTAGAAGGACAGAAGCTGCATTCACATGGGATTGACACTGACTGCAAGTTCCATTCCAAGGCAGGCACCATCCTGACTGGGAAATATATCACTTTTCCTTCAGTTTCGTTAGGTCAAAATCATGGAACTCCTTCCCAACATCATTGTGTGTGTACCTTTACTCGAAAGACTGCAGTGATTCCAGAAGGCAGTCTACCACCAACTTCTCCAGGGCAATTAGTGATGGACAATAAATGGCAGCATCGATGCCCATATTCAATAAACAAATCAAAAAAAAGACCTCTGTACCATTGCATACAGACACTAAGTTTATCAATAACACTATAGTTTCCTTACCTCAACTCCAATGAAATATATATTTTTAGAAAAGGTCACAGTTATTCTTGAGTTGTAGGCATTTTCCTTTTGGTTTATTAATTTAATCGCCAGACTGAACTTCTTCTGATTGGATTGAACGATGTGGGGTTTCATTCTGCAATTTAAGATCAGTATTTGTCATTTTAAGATAACATAGAAATACTATTTTTAATTGAGAAATTGAAGCAGTGGGGTAGAACGCAGGATAGCATTGACCTTTGAAGAAACCATGGATTTATTAACTTCAGCTCAGTTATGCAAGAAAAACATGTCATTGTAACCATAATGTGAGAAAATCTGTTTTCATTTGTGAATAGAGTTCATACAGCCAGGAGAGAATTCCTAGGTCTACAAATCCAACATTTAAAAACATCTGGCTAGATAGTAGACTTTTGTTCGAGGACAGAAGTTGGCTGAGGCTGAAAGTAATGAAAAAAGTGTTGTATGAGGAGAGAGGCTGGGCAGGATCTGGGCACTTTGTCCTAAATTTTAAAAACAGATTATATGTGAAACATTCCTTCAGCCACACACACTCAACATCCGTGGGCAGCACGGTGGCACAGTGGTTAGCACTGCTGCCTCACAGCGCCTGAGACCCGGGTTCAATTCCCGCCTCAGGCGACTGACTGTGTGGAGTTTGAACATTCTCCCCGTGTCTGCGTGGGTTTCCTCCGGGTGCTCCGGTTTCCTCCCACAGTCCAAAGATGTGCAGGTCAGGTGAATTGGCCATGCTAAATTGCCCGTAGTGTAAGGTAAGGGGTAAATGTAGGGGTATGGGTGGGTTGCGCTTTGGCGGGTCGGTGTGGACATGTTGGGCCGAAGGGCCTGTTTCCACACTGTAATGTAATGTAATCTAATCTAATTCATGTGCTGTACTCACTTTTTATTACCGCTCATACCCTCCCTGTTACTGCATGCCTTACATATAAGGAACGTTTGAGGACTCTGGGTCCATACACCATGGAGTTTAGAAGAATGAATGGGGAATCTAATTGAAACTTTTAAAATACTGAATGGCCTGGACAGAGTTGATATTGGAAAGATGCCTCCATTGGTAGGAGAGACTAGGACCCGAGGGCACAGCCTTTGACTAAAGGGAAGACCTTTCAGAACAAAGATAAGAACAAACTTCTTCAGCCAGAGAGTGGTAAATTTATGGAATTCACTGCCACAGAGGCAGTGGAGGCCAAGTATTTAAGACTGAGATAAACAGACAGGTTCTTGATTGGCAGGGGGATTAAGGATTACAGGGGGGAAAGTGGGAGAATGGGTTGAGGAACTTACCAGCCATGATTAAATGGTGGAGCTGACTTGGTGGGCTGAATGGCCTAATTACTGCACTGTCTTATGGTCTTACAATATCTATCGCTGTGATCCCTCATTCTCCATGCCATCTTATCCCCAAATATCTACCCCTCCCATGGTGCCTCACACCCTTTAGGCCAACCTATGCTAGTTAATTACCCACCCCCTTGACTCTTTGTTGTCCATATAATAACTTAGTGCCATTTCACACTCTGTAACTACCACCTTTTGTCCTTATGTTTATTATGCTAATTTACCTTGAATCCATCATTGGAAGATCATAAAGTCCATGCAGAGTTGAGATTTAATAAAAATCCACTAAAGGATGTTATGTGTATATTGCATACTTGACTATATTGAAAAAAAGGGTCATTCATAAAAATCCATTTACTATATTTACATCATTTGAACTACATAATGTCTTATAACAACAACATTTCATTTAAGTGACCAATCTCTTGTAACAATAAGCATTTGAATTTAGAGTCAAGAGTGGTGTGGTAGAAAAGCAAAGCAGGTCAGGCAGCATCCGAGGAGCAGGAGAATCAACGTTTTGGGCATAAGCCCTTCATCAGGAAAGTGTTGATTTTGAATTTGAATTTGAATTTGAATCTAGAGTCCTCTTTTAAGATATAAAGAACTATTTGGATTTGTCACTTGAGCAATGAAATAAAAGGAACCGAGCTGCAATAATTGATGTAAAATAAGTTGTGCAACAGTAATTCAGTAAATGAGATATTCAGGCCACATTAAAAAAAACAGTAAAATAGCCTTTTTTATGTTTAACACTCCAGACTTTTTTTTTGAAATATGTAAGATGCAGGAGTATACAAAATCCTTGGCATTTCCCTTTGAACAGTACTCCTTGGCACTTTTCACAGATCACCTTGATAGACGCCCATCTCATTTTTGCAGGTCCTCCTCTTGATAGTGGCTTTTCACAGTTTTGAGAGTTGATTTTGTCAGGCTTGTTGACAGCTCCAATGAACTTGACAGCTAATGAGTTAAAATGCTTTCTTTGCACATTCGTTCCTACTTTTAACAATTCCAAAGGTCAACTGAAGAAGGTATCCCAGAATCAGACCAAATGGATACCTTATTTCTCTGAAAGGGGATTCTCATTATCCAAAGAAATGCACAAAGGTCAGGCCAGCTCTTGCCAGGGCTTCTATGTACACTATAATCGTTGTAAGAAATAACAAAAATGTTATGTTCCCTATGCATAAAAAGGCAAGAGGAAATCAAGAGTAATACGATGAAACCTGAAATGATAATAGACATTTGTTTAACTAATTTATTTTGTAATCTTCCTTACCTATTACCCTTCAAGTCTGCTTGTGCTGTAAGTGTCAGATCATTGATGCATTCTTCATCTTCTCCACAATCCTTTGTGAAAGATACCTGATGAAGTACATTTTTAACAGTAGAATTAGAGAATACATAAACAAACTAAGCTGCAGTGATTAGAAATGAGAAATAACCTGGTTATGGAATGTGAGGAGCTACTTGGACCTGTTTGAGCTGAACAATAACTGCAGCTTTTTCAGCCCCTCTGGAGACACGTGTCACAATAGCAAAACTGTATGCTAAATATAAATGTGAACAAACTGCATGTAGAACAGTTTATCCTGCAGTACAACATGTAATTATTCTTTAAAGACGTGAACTCCATCTAAAACCAAAAATACTGATTCTGCAGCAAAATAAAACAGTGCCAACCAGCTCCATACATATCATTGCCACTCAGCCTAATTTAGCAGTCCTAATCTTTTCCCTGAAAGAGCAGTCACGATATGGAAACATGGCAAATAAAAAGTCCTTTTCCTTAAGGAAATATGGAATAGATATGGATTATATTACTGTAATTTTAACATTAAAACCGTATTAAAGATAGCCACTTAATATTACCTAAGTAAGTGATGCCTACATTCCATGAATAAATAAAAAGATCTATTGGATGCCCTAAAATTAACTGGCTCAAAAATTACAACCTTTTTGTAAGGTTGTGGGGTTGGATTAATGAGTAGCATGTCTGTTACATTTTAATTCAAAAAATGTTGAGATTTTTTTAAAAATCCATTTTTAAAATATACTGACCATTGTTGATCGCTTTTATCTCTTGACTGAGTGTTTCTGAGTTGATATAAAGTCTGTATTATTAATTTGCTATGATGCCAGCTGATGGTAATACTGGACAAATCTGATTCCAGAGTGAGGAATCAAATGCATTAAAGGTGTGAGGTTAGAGTCTGTCTGTATCCCAATCTTGAGTCAGACTGGTTCAATTTCCAAAGTAGAATTTATAAAATATTACATGGATTGACTGCCTGCAGATCGTACAGGTGACCCCATTTTAAGAAAATGATTTATTTCTATTGAACAAAAGACTGACAAAAAAGACAATTGGGAAAGATCTTATTATAAGTAGCAAATGTATTTAACACTTTGTTCCAGCATATCTTTTACAGACACTCAACCCCAGTGAAGTATCACTCCTATCGTTACATAAAAATAATCAAACAACTGATGAGGTTATAAACATTTCCTTACAGCAACTTTTTGCTGATTTACCACATGATTCTTTCCTCAAGATTCAAAGACAACCTAACTCAATCACTTTTTCACTGAACTCTAAGGAAATATGTTTTGCCACTAAGTCTGACTGCTTTTAAGGTGCTTATCAGCGTATCTACCGGCATGGATCTTCTCTTCTGAATGGATACTGCTTTTGGCTACCTCTGGCCTTTTTTTTTCTTCTGAATCATTAAAGAGACGAGAAATGGTTTTGAATTACAGGACTACGACATGGTCTTTTTCAATCTTATACCAAATTTTCTGCCAACTTGGTTAAGGTCTAATTTCTGCCCTGTTTAGAGACCAATGGGAAATTATAGGATGAAATTTTCCGTGGTGAGAATTATATACATACATATGAAATAGGAATAGAAGTAGGCCACTCAGCCCTCAAGCCTGGTCCACTAAGAAGGAAGATCATGGCTATTCTGTTTGCGTTTCAAATTTCATGTTCCCATCTAGCCTTGATAACCTTCGACTCTCTTGTCTAGCAAGAATCTATGATATGTAGGAGCCATGCTGCATCTATGATATGCTGGGGTGTACAAAGCTAAAAATGACACAACGCCAAGTTAGAGTGCAACAGGTTTATTTGGAAACATTAGCTTTTGGAGTGTTGTTCCTTCATCAGGTATCTATGGAGCAGGACCATAGACACAGAATTTATAGCAGAAGATTACAGTGTCATGCAACTCAAATGATATATTGAGCAAACCTAGATTGCTGTTAGGTTTTTCATCTTTTAGAATGGGTTTGCTGGTTTTGGTTCATTTCTATGTAAATCCTAGAACTTCTTTTAAGTCACTTTCTCACGATAACTTAAGGTTTTATAAAAAAAAGTGACATCTCAGCTCAGACAATGCATTAAAGGTGTGAGGTGAGAGTCTGTCTGTATCCCAGTCTTGAGTCAGATTGGTTCTATTTTCAAAGTGGAATTTATAAAATATTACATGGATTGACTACCTGCAGATCGTACAGGTCACCCCACTACACTATTTTCTCTCTCTCATTTTCTCTCTCTTTTTCTCTCTCTCTCTTGCACACACGCACACACCCTCTCACAGGCTTATACTCCACCACATTCACACGCACACTTTAGCAAGAATGCACACATGTTAACACACACACTTACATGTTTGGAGATGCCAGTGTTGGACTGGGGTGTACAAAGTTAAAATTCATACAACACCAAGTTTAATTGGAAGCACTAGCTGATGAAGGAGCAGTACTACGAGAGGTAGTGCTTCCAATTAAACCTGTTGGACTGTAACTTGGTGTTGTGATTTTTAACTTTGTTCTCTCTCTCTCTCTCTCTCTCTCATGTGTATATACACACACACACAATTAAGTGTATGGGGAGAAATTATATTTGCAGATACATTCTATTTTGCTCAAAAAGTACACAATCTACAGGCAGTCAATCCATGTAATATTTCATAAATTCTATTTTGGAAATATAACCAATCTGACTCAAGATTGGAATACAGACAGACTCTAACCTCACACCTTTAATGCATTGTCTGAGTTGACATGTTACCTTTTTTATAAAACCCTAAGTCACAGTCTCAAGATAACTTAAAAGAAGTTCTGGGATTTACATATTAATGAACCAAAATCTGCAACCCATTCTAAAAGATGAAAGACTTAACAGCAACCTAGGTTTGCTCAATAAATCATTTCAGTTGCATGACACTAATCTTTTGCTAGAAAGTCTGTGTCTTGTGGTCCTGCTGCACAGCTACCTGGAGAAGGAGCAGTGCTCCAAAAGCTAATACTTCCAAATAAACCTGTTGGATTATAATCTGGTGTTGTGATTTTTAACTTGAGCAAGAATCTAGTGCATGATGGCTCAGTGGTTAGCACTACTGCCTCACAGCGCCAGGGACCTGGGTTTGATTACCACCTGGGTGACTGTCTGTCTGTGAGGAGTTTGCATAGTCTCCCTGTCTCTGCGTGGGCTTCCTCCCACAATCCAAAGATCAACAGGTTAGGTGAATTGGCCATGCTAAATTGCCCATAGTGTTAGGTGCATTAGACAGGAGTATGTATAGGTTAGGGGTATGGGTGGGTTACACTTCAGAGGGTTGGTGTGGACTTGTTGGGCCGAAGAGCTTGTTTTCACACTGTAGGGAATTTAACTTAATCTATTCACCTCTGTGTTAAAATATTCAACAAACTCACATCAGCCACCTTCTAAAACAAAGGATTCTAATGTCATACAATCTTCTGAGTCAGAAAGAAAAGCTCTTCATTTCTGCCCAGAATGGGGGTTTCCTAATTCTTAAACTGTGTCCACTAGTTCTGGACTCAGGGACAAGAGAGAACCTCCTTTTCACCTCCACCTTGTCAAGACCATTCAAATTTTATACACTTCAACCAATCCACCATCAATCTTCTAAACGCAAGTGGGAACAAGCCCAATCTATCCAATCTCTCTCTTATAAACTAACCCTTAAATATGGCACAGTATTGGAGATGTGGTCACACTAATGCCCTGTATAACTGAAGCATGTCATCCTTAAGTCTATGTACATTTCTGCTTCCAATTAAGGATAGCATCCCATTAGCCTTCTTGATTAAGTGTTGTAGCTACACACTAGTATTTTGTGAAAATCTAGATCTCCCTACACTTTGGAATTCCTCAGTCATTCTCCATTTACTTAATACTTTGCTTTATTATTCTTCTTACTAGAGTGAACAGCACATTGTCCCACAATGTACTTCATCTCAATGTACACTCAGCCTATTAATAGTTGTCTGCAAAATCCTTATGTTTTCTTCACAATGTACTTTCCTTCTCATATGAGTGTCACCTAAAAATTTAGCTACAATGTCTTTACTCTCCTCATCTATGTCAACGACGTACACTGCGAAGAGTTGAAGCACCAAAACCTGTGTGAATCCACTCATCTGAATGATGAACCTGTGGAATTCTTTACCACAGTGGGCTATTGAGGCTGGATTGTGAAGTATACTTAAGGCTAAGATCAGATTATTTTAAATCATTAAGTGAGTCGAGCGTTATGGGCCTAAGACAGGAAAGTGGAGTTTCAGATTATCAGATCAGCCATGGCTTTGTTGAATGATAGGATGAACATAATGAGTCAAATGAACAACCTCTACCCTTATGGTCTTTCCTAGTTGGACTCAGCCTTCTGCAGCTCCTGTAGTCATTTCTGCTCTGAGTCTGTAAATGGTGGGCCTGCCTAGGTACTCAGGGAATTTCTCCTAGTTATAATAAAAATAAAATAAAAACAACTTCCATCACTTACTCCCAAAACCACCATACTATCCATGGACTATCCAAGTCAACTCTTGCCAATCTCTGCCTCTCTACCCAACTTCGTGGCCTCTCAAAAAATCATGCCAATCTATAATCTTTTACCCACACCATGACCACTTCAACTCCCTACATCAAATTAGTGTTGTCTCATGTCTACCCACAATACACTATTAATCCCATTGCTCCTCATAAGACCTAACCCAATTTAAGTCAAACCATTCCCCTACTCACCACATTTTTCCCTTATACAAACAATGCCAACTCACCCAGTATCTACCATGGGCAGATTTAAGAGCTCTGCTGAGATGAATTGGACTTCTAAGTTTATATTACAGACTTCACTATATTTAATGATATATCAGGGTTTACAATTTGTTTCATCAAATACGTTTCGAATAAGAAATGTTTGACTCGCTTCAAAAACCCAAAGGATTATAGAAATAACAGAACATTAAATTACCAAAGCTTTCCTTTCATTTGGTAAGCTGGCATCTAGAACTGGTCCTTCCTCTGGATTTGATAATGCAAACTCCACCAGAATCTCCACGGGGTTTAGAAAATCTGGAGCATCCTGAAAAATAGCCAAAGGCAAAGAAATCACATTTGAGGATGGGCAGTCACACACAAACAGTAGTGACACACCAGGAGACACAGAGCAGTGGGACACAGAGCAGTGGGACACAGAGCAGTGGGACACAAACAACAGCCATATACATTGATGTATCAAATGCAAGTATTCTTTAAAAGTAGTCGCATGATGAACATTAAACTAATGTCTGCTTAAAATAACACCACACAGGTCGGTATCCCATCACCAAATCACCCTTGTGAGTTCTTGACATTGATCCAGCTTCCTCAGATCCAGCTCTGAGTGAGCAGGATGTCTGACAGGCTTATATCTGTCAGTCAGGACTCCCTGATTGGGACTGTTAACCTGGTCCAATTAGGGAATTCATATTCCATGAGGTCCACATGGCTGATCTTTGTTACAATCGCTACAGTGCTAAAGTCACTTTTGTTGAAAAGTCAGTGCACTGAAACCTTGGAGATAATTTGTATCACCAATGAAAGAGGGTTGGGTCAAATGAGATGCAAACTTTTAGAAATCTTAAAGCTGACACCAGCCTGGATCAAATCCTTCCACTTCCCAGTATAATGGAGAGTGGGGCTGGGTGACACATAGACATAGAACATAGAACGTTACAGCACAGTACAGGCCCTTTGGCTCTCAATGTTACGCCGACCTGTGAAAATAATCTGATGCCCAACTAACCTATACCATTCCATTATTATCTATATGTATGTCCAATGCCCATTTAAATGCGGCGAGTCTACTACTGTTGAAGGCAGGCCGTACCTTGCCCCTACTACTCTCAGACTGAAGAAACTACCCCTGATATCTGTCCTAAATTTATAACCCCTCAATTTAAAGCTATGTCCCCTCATGTTAGTCTTCACCACCTGAGGAAAAAGGCTCTCACTGACAACCTTATCTAATCCTCTGATTATTTTCTACGTCTCGATTAAGTTACCTCTCAACCTTCTTCTCTCCAATGAAAACAGCCTCAGTTCCCTCAGCCTTTCCTCATAAGACCTTTCTTCCATACCAGTCAACATCCTAGTAAATCTCCTCTGAACCCTTTCCAAAGCTTCCACATTCTTCCTGTAATGCGGTGATCAGAACTGCACGAAATACTCCAGGTGCGGACTTACCAGTGTCTTGTATAGCTGAAGCATGATCTCATGGCTCTGGAACTCAATCCTCCTACCAATAAATGCCAACACACCATATGCCGCCTTAACAACCCTATCAACCTGGGTGGCAACTTTCAGGGATTTATGCACCTGGACACCAAGATTTCTCTGTTTATCTACACTGCCAATAATTTTAACATTAGCCCAATATTCTGCATTCCTGTTATTTCTTCTGAAGTGAACTACCTCTCAACTTTTCCACATTAAATTCCATTTGCCACTTCTCAGCCCAGCTTTGTATCTTATCTATGACCCTCTGTAACCCACACCATCCTTTGGCACTATCCACAACCCTGCCTACCTTAGTGTCATCCGCACATTTACTAACCGATCCTTCTTACACCCACCTCCAAATCATTTATAAAAATGACAAACAGCAGTGCCCCTAAAACAGATCCATGTGGCACACCACTGGTAACTGAGCTTCAGGATGAACATTTCCCATCGACCACTGCCCTCTGTCTTCTTTCAGCTAGCCAACTTCTGATCCAAACCGCTAAATCACCTTCGATCCTGAAATCCGTATTTTGAGCAATAGCCTATCATGTGGAACCTTATCAAATGCCTTACTGAAGTGCATATACACCACATCAACCGCTTTACCTTCATCACCTTCTCAAAGAACTCAATAAGGTTAGAGGGGCATGACCTACCCTTCACAAAACCGTGTTGACTATCCCTAATCAAATTATTCCTTTCCAGATGATTATAAATCCTATTTCTTATAACCTTTTCCAACACCTTACCCACAACCAAAGTAAGGCTTACTGGCCTATAATTACCAGCGCTGTCCCGACTCCTCTTCTTAAACAGGGAACAACATTTGCTATCGTCTAGTCTTCTGGCACTACTCCTGTCGACAATGATGACATAAAGATCAAAGCCAAAGGCTCTGCAATCTCCTCCCTGGCTTCCCAGAGAATCTGAGGATATATCCCGTTGAGCCTCAGGGTCTTCTCTATTTTCAGATCTTCCAAAATTGTTAGAACCTCCTCTTTGTCAACCTCAATCCCACATAATCTTGTAACCTGTATCTCTGTATTCTCATTAACATTGCCCTTTTCCAATGTGAATACTGACGAAAAGTGTTCATTAAGCACTTCCCTTACGTCCTCAGATTCCACACACGACTTTCCACTACTTTTTTTGATTGGCCCTAATCTTACTCTAGTTATTCTTTTATTCCTGATCTACCTATAGTTGGCCTTAGGGTTTTCCTTGATCCTATCCTCCAACAACTTCTCATGTCCCCTCCTGGCTCTTCTTAGCCCTCGCTTTAGATCTTTTCTGGCTAACTTATAACTCTCCAGCCCCCTATCTGAGCCTTCATGCCTCATCCTCACATAAACTTCCTTCTTCCTCTTGACAAAAGCTTCAACTTCTTTAGTAAACTATGGCTCCCTCTCTTGACAACTACCTCCCTGTCTGTTAGGTATATATTATCAAGGATCTGCAGGAGCTGTTCCTGAAATGAGCTCCACATTTCAAATGTGTCCATCCCCTGCCGTTTCCTTCCCCATCCTATGCATCCTAAATCTTGCCTAATTGCATCATAATTGTCTTTCCCCAGTTATACCTCTCTTCCCAGTGGTAGATACCTATCCCTGCCCATCGCTATAATAAACATAACCTAATTGTGGTCACTATCGTGTGGTTACTATCGCCAAAGTGCTCACCTGCCTCCAAATCTAACACCTGGCTGGGTTAATTTCCCATTACCAAATCCAATATAGCATCGCCTCTTGTTGGCCTGTTTACATACTCTGTCAGAAAACACTCCTGCACACATTCAACAAAAACTGACCCATCTAAACTACTTGAACTATAGTATTCCCAGTCAATATCGGGGAAATTAAAGTCCCCCATAACAGCTACCCTGTTACTCTCGCTCCTATTGAGAATCATCTTTGCTATCTTTATATCTCCACCAAAGAGGAGGGTTATCTAATTAAATGTCAAGATGAAGTCCAAGCTCTTTTATGCAGAGAGAATTGGCTTTCTGCCTCCAAGGAATGGACAGCTCACTTGATTCACAATTCGCCCCCAGAAAATGAAACATGGAGGTGGGAATGAGTCAAAAATCTATCTTCAGTGCAGTTCCACCACAATTTTCCTGAATCCCAAATCCAACCCTGTAACTATAGATCCAGGCATTTGAATCACAAAAAGAGTCATACAGAATGAAAGCTGACCCTCTAGTTTCCCAAACTGAACTTGTCCCATTTGCCTGTGCCTGGCCATAAACCTTTTCTATTCATGTACCTGTCAAAGTGTCTTTTAAATGTTGTAATTGTACCCACCTCTACCATTTCCTCTGGCAGTTCATTTCATATAGAAATCACCTTCTGTGTGAAAAGGTTGCCCTCAGGTCCCTCTTAAATCTTTCTCCTTTCATGGAAAAAAATGCCCTCTGGTTTTGAACTCCCCTACCCTATGGAAATGATCTTCGTTATTCACCTTATCTATGACCCTCATGAGTTTACAAACCTCTGTATGATAACCTATCAACCTCCTATACTCCAGTGAAAAAGGTTCCAGCCTATCCAGCCTTTCTTCATAACTCAAATTTTCCTATCTAGATAACATCTTGTAAATCTTTTCTTAACATTTACCAATTTACTAATATCCTTCTTAAAGCAGGGCAACCAGGACTGTACACAGTAATCTAAAAGTGGTCTAACCAAAGTCCTGTACAACCAAAAGATGACGTTTGAACTCCTATACTGAGCGTGTAAGGCATTATGCCAAATGTCGTCTTTAATATCCTGTCTATCTCTGATGCAACCTTCTAGGAACAATGCACCAGAGGTCTCTCTAATCAACAACACCTCCCAGGGCCCGAAGTTCAATTATTCAATTTATGTTCTTGTTTGTTTTACCAAAATGCAAAACCTTGCATTTATCTAAATCAAACTTCATTTGTCACTCCTTGGCCCATTGGCCCAATTGACCAAGATCCCTTTGTACTCTTAGATAACCTCCTTCACTGTCTACTGTACCACCAACTTGGTGTCATTTGCAACTTATCAACCATGCTTCTTATATTCTTATCAAAATCCTTTATATAAATGACAAACAGCAGCAGATCCAGCACTGACACTGTGGACCACTACTCATCACAAACCTCCAATTCGAAAAACATCCCTCTACCACCACCCTCTGTCCTTTACCATCAAGCCAATTTTGCAACCATTGGCAAAATCTCCATGAATCTGAGGTGATCTAACTTTACTAATGAGTCTACCATGCAGAACCTTGTTAAAGGCATAGCTAAAGTCCATATGGACAATGTCCTGCTCTGCCCTCTGTTTCTCTTTCCACAGACGCTGTCACATCTTTTGAGCATTTTCATCAGTTTTCATTGACAAGGAACAAAGCGCTTGAGTTTCTTGAACAGCATGAACCGAACCTACAAGGGAGCGTGCAATCTTAGATCTGGTCCTGCGTAATGAGACAGGTAAAATTAATGATCTCTTAGTTAAGGATTCTCTTGGAAAGATTGATCACAGTATGATTGAATTTCGGACACAAATGGCGAGTGAAATTGTATCGTCTAAAACCAGGGTGTTATGCTTAAACAAGGGAGACTATAATGGGGTGGGGAAGGAGTTGGCTAAATTAGACTGGGAACACAAGTTATATGGTGCTAGTTGAGGAACAGTGGAGGATTTTCAAAAGAGATTTTTCACAGTGCTCAAGGAAAGTATATTCCAGTCAAAAACAAGGATGGCAAGGGTACGAAGTGCCAGCCTTGCATAACCAAGGAAATAAAGGAAAACATCCAATTAAAAGCTCAGGCTTACAAAGTAGCCAATATTAGTGGGAAAACTTTTAAAAAACCAAAGAACCACGAAGGAAGCAATAAAGAAAGATAGATTATGAATGCAAACTAGCAGAGAATATAAAAACAGGTAGGAAGTATTTTTATAAACATATAAAATGGAAAAGGGTGGCTAAAGTGGACATAGATCCCTTGTGGTTTGAGAAATGGGAATTAATACTGGGTAATGCTGAAATGGCTGAGGCCTTGAATAAATATTTTATGTCCATCATCATAGTGGAAGATTTGTCTAACATGTCAAAGAACGATGTTAAGGATATGATGGGAGGTGAGGACTTCAATTCAATTGTTATCGTTAAAGGGGTAAAGCTAAGCAAACTTGAGGGTCTAAAAATAAATAAGTCATCTGTCCTGATGGAGTGCATCCCAGGGTGCTGAAAAAAATGGCGGAAGTTATAGTAGATGCGCTAGCGGTAATTTACCAAAATTCACTGGACTCTGGGCAGGTTCCGGAGGACTGGAAGACAGTGAATGTCACGTCATTGTTTAAAAAAGGGGGTAGACAAAAGATGTAAACCATAGGCCAGTTAGCTTAACATCTGTAGTCTGGAAAGTGAGCGAGGCTATCATTAAAGAAGTAATAGTGAGACATCTGGATGGAAAGGATTCCATCAGGCAGACACAGCATAGATTCAGGAAGGGAAGGTCGTGTTTGACAAACCTACTGGAGTTGTTTGAGGATGTAACAAATGCAATGGATGGAGGGGAATAGGTGAATGTTGTATACTTGAACTTCCAGAAGGCGTTCAATAAGGTGCCACATAAAAGACTCATCCATTAGATAAGAGTGCATGGAGTTGTGGGGAATGTACTAGCATGGATAGAGGACTGGTTAACCAATAGAAAGCTGAGAGTTAAGAAAATGGGTGTTTCTTTGGTGGAGATCAGTGATGAGCAGGGCGCTGCAGGACTCAGTGTTGGGCCTGCAACTGTTCATGATATGTATAAATGATAGGGAAGAGGAGACCGAGTATAACACATCCAAGTTTGCTGATGACACAAAATTGAGTGGAAAGGCAAACTGTGCAGAGAATGTGGATGGTCTGCAGAGAGGTTTAGATAAGTTTAGTGAGTGGGCAAGGGTCTGGCAGATGGAGTACAATATTGGTAAATGTGAGGTTATCCACTTTGGAAATAAAAATAGTAACTCAGAATATTATTTAAATAGTGAAAGATTGCAGCATGCTGTCGTGCAGAGGGACTGAGGAGTGCTCTTTCATGAATCGCCTAAAAGTTGATTGCAGGTGCAACAGGTAATCTGGAAGGCAAATGGAATATTGGTTTTCACTGTTAGAGGGATTGACTTTAAGAGCAGGAAGGTTCTGGAAGGCAATTGTACAAGGTGTTGGTGAGGCTGCACCTGGAGTATTGTGTGCAGTTCTAGTCTCCTTACTTGAGGAAGGATATACTGGCTTTGGAGAAGGCAATGCAGAGGAGGTTCACCAGGTTGATTCTGGAGATAAGAGGGTTACCCTATGAAAAAGGCTGCGCCCCTTGGAACTGTATTCACTAGAATTTAGAAAATGAGAGGAGATCTCATAGAACCATATAAAATTATGAAAGTGAAAGATAAGTTAGAGGCAGGCAAGTTGTTTCCACTGGTGGATGAGACTAGGACTAGGGGACATGGCATCATGATTAGGGGGAGTAGATTTAGGACAGAGATGAGGAGGAACTGCATTTATAGAGATTGGTGAATCTCTGCCCAAGGAAGCAGTGAAGGCAACTTCATTAAATATATTCACGACACAGTTGGATGGCGTTTGCATGGTAGGGGAATTAAGGGTTATGGGGATAATGCAGGGTTATGGGGAGAAGCTGAGACGATGGATAGATCAGCCATGATCTTATGAATGGCAGAGCAGGCTCAACAGGGCAAATGGCCTACTCCTGTTTCTCCTACTATGAAACTATGAAACCTTGCTAGCATGGAAACACTAAGGTCAGTAATAATAAGCAAAATTTTACCTGTTTGAAATTAATTAGCTCATTGAAGCAAGGGGTATTGAACATGAACCTGAGACCTTGAAGGAGTTTCTGGATCAGTATTGTACCCAAGGAGTTGCAATCATTTGAGTCATTGGGAAAAAAGTTTGCCAGTTCTATAAAAGAGAAGTATGATTTACTTGCCAACATGTAGAAGATGTGTTCAGCACAGCTATATAAGGGTAAAGTGATATTTCCTCGGATATTTCTTTCATGTATTTTCCTAAACAGCCCTCTGGAGGTACGGCGTGCAGAGTCTAATGTGATGTTGTATTCAAGAACTGTAATGGAAAATAAAATGAAACATATTTACAGCTAAATCCTGAACTAGATGCATAGTTGATGCAAAGCCTCTGTTGACTGTTTATTTTCTATTATATTGCACTTATCATTCAACAACAAAATGGAAAAATTGCTAGATTACAGATGATTGGGTGATAGGTTGAACACAAATTGTATTTTTAAAGTCACTAATTAGTTCAGACATCGCACTTGCACTAACACAGTAAAAGCAATCCTAATCATAATGAGAAAGTTAATATTTTACAAAATCTATGAATGAAGAGAGTTTGAATCATTCCTGGTTTAGACACCAGTTGATGTTAATTTTACTCTGTCTAATCCTGCAGCCCATTAGCACTAAATAGGCTAGTTCAACAGTGCTGCCAACAGAGTGATATCAGAAGAGATTATTAACATGAGTGGATAAAAGCTCTTCCTCTGTGTGATCAGTACATGTGAACAAACTCCTGACTAATTTACTGACAGCTGATAACTTACCTGTCCAGGATATTTATGCTATATCATCTATAGGCATGTCAGCATTTGGTAAGAGATCACAGACGATGAACTAACATCCCAGAATTTCTCAATATTTATACACACCAATTTCACACATGAAACTCAGCAATTAGATGAGAAGTAATTTTGATGATTCACAAGATTTTAATCATGACTAGATTTTTCAATGGAAAAATTTCTCACAAACTAATTTATTGATTAATTATTAATTAACTAGATTCCATACATTATTTACACACATCAAATAGCTAATCTATAGATTAAACTATTTATGTGATATTGTCTTGATTGACCAAGAGCTATTTGTGAGAACAGTAGAATTTGTTAACAGGCTCATTTACATTAGCTTTATTGCTAAATGAATTGATGTGAATAATGCAATTGCCAAAGACTTATTAGTCATAGTTCCTTCATAAAACTATATTTTGCTCTGGCCAAGAATATTCTATTGTACAGCTACATAAACTGTTCTTATGTACGCTATGATTGCCTTAGTTTACACACAATATAAGCCTTAGTTTACACACAATATCCAATTTAAGGTTTAAAACAGATTGAGGTTTATTGTCAGGTCAGAAAATGCATACTGTAATAAAAGGCAGACAAAACATAGAACATAGAACAGTACAGCACAGAACAAGCCCTTCAGCCCACGATGTTGTGCCGACCACTGATCCTCATGTATGCACCCTCAAATTTCTGTGACCATATGCATGTCCAGGAATCTCTTAAATGTCCCCAATGACCCTGCCTCCACAACTGCTGCTGGCAACACTTTCCATGCTCTCACAACTCTCTCTGTAAAGAACCCGTCTCTGACATCCCCTCTATACTTTCCTCCAACCAGCTTAAAACTATGACCCCTCGTGTTAGTCATTTCTCCCCTGGGAAATAGTCTCTGGCTATCGACTCTATCTATGCCTTTCATTATCTTGTATACCTCAATTAGGTCCCCTCTTCTCTTCCTTTTCTCCAATGAAAAAAGTCCGAGCTCAGTCAACCTCTCCTCATAAGATAAGCCCTCCAGTCCAGGCAGCATCCTGGTAAACCTCCTCTGAACCCGCTCCAAAGCATCCACATCTTTCTTATAATAGGGCGACCAGAACTGGACGCAATATTCCAAGTGCGGTCTAACCAAAGTTTTATAGAGCTGCATCAAGATCTCATGACTCTTAAACTCAATCCCCCTGTTAATGAAAGCCAAAACAAAAACAATCTTGAGCCAATGATGCTAATTTAAGAGTAGGCACAATATCGCATTTGGTCTAAAGTCACCCTGAGGGCCTGGACTTTTATATTCAATCTTTTCCAAAACCATATGTTTATTTTATAAGAAAGTATCCAGCATGAATAAATTACATTACACCTCTTGACTCTACCTAACAATTGCACAAAAGTGCGTTTAATAGTCAATCGTAACTTTTGTTCTTTTCAGAAAATAAAAATTTGAGGCAACAATGCAGGAAAGCCTGCACAATGTTTGAAGTTTCCAGTTTGGCTGAATTAATCAGGATTGGCAGTTTCAGCTAATTCTATGGTTTTATGAGCTTTTGAGGAGGCTGAGTAAGACAACTGTGCCCTTGGGTAAATGGGCAGAAATAAGAATATTTAAAATGTTTGAATACCCCTTCAAATTACTAAGGAATTAATAACCATAATTAATATAATAAGCCAGACATAATTTACAAAGAAATATAACTTTTTCTGTGACAAACCAATTTTCAGCTGCATTAATCAACCAGCCCACTCTTAAATGATGCAAATGCTCTAAAACATTGTCCCATTTTGTTTGCACATAACAAATCTTTTATCTGACAATATACATGTGAGTTTCAGTGAAAATGTGAGAAAAATATATTTCTAAAGTTCACATTTTGCTGCAATTTTCATCAATTTCATGATTTTTGTCTAAAGTAGCTACTTCACCTCAAATTATTTAGCTTGCCAATGTAAACATTACCTACACAGAGGTGTATCACTCAGCTCAGATGGCTGGACAGCTAGTTTGTGATGCAGGGTGATATCAAGAACATGGGTTCATTTCCTGCAGCAGCTGAGATCACCATTACTCCTTCTTAACCTCTTCCCTTTGCCTGAGTCATTATGACTCACAGGTTAAGCCACCAGTTAGTTTTCTCTCACTCTCTCTCTGTCTGTCTAACAGGAGAGTAGCCCTATGGTGTGATAAGACCATGAGATTTTATTCCTTGTCACCTAAAAGCAAGTGTTGGGCTTAATCTTTTGCCTTCATCTGTGGTGGGTTTGGTGGCATTTAATTTGGCAGGAAGTGGAGGATGACAATTGGGAACCCTGCCTCCATTCCAATTCAATTTGTGGTAAATGAGCCACACATGATTTTTCTGCCCTGCCACAAGCGGAGATTTTTCAAATGGGGAAATTATTGGCAATTGAGTGTTTATTTGTGGACTTCTGGAGTAGGGACCCAGCATCTGGCAGTGTCAGGGTGGCAGAGGGAAATGGAAGCTGCCCTCCTACTCTTGGGTCCGACCATTTATCCCCCACTTGCATCTCCCTTTCCATCATAATTTCACTGTTTGGCTCTGTCCTTATCAAGACCCCAGGTGGGTGTGGTTCGAGAAGCAGCCTCTGCCTTCCCAGTGGTGCTGCTGAGTAAAAAGGCCTCAAATTGGCCAAGAACAAAGAACAAAGAAAGCTTACAGCCCAGGAACAGGCCCTTCGGCCCTCCAAGCCTGAGCTGATCCAAATCCACTGTCTAAACCTATCTCCCAATTCCTAAGCATCTGTATCCCTCTGCTTCCCACCTACTCTTGCATCTGTCCAGATGCCTCTATCACCTCTGCTGGTAACGCGTTCCAGGCACCTACCAACCTCTGTATAAAGTACTTTCCGCGTGCATCCAACCTTAAACTTTTCACTCCTCACCTTCAATGCGTGACCTCTCGTTATTTAATCCCTCACCCTGGGAAAAGTTTATCTCTATCAACCCTGTCTATATCCTTCATGATTTTGTAGATTTCAATCAGGTCCCCCCTTTAATCTCCATTTTTATATTGAAAACAATCCTAACCTACTCAACCTTTCTTTAAAGCTAGCACCTTCCATACCAGGCAACATCCTCGTAAACCTCCCCTGCACCCTCTCTAAAGTGTCCACATATTTTTGGTAATGTGGCGACCAGAACTGTACACAGTGTTCTAAATGCGGCTGAACCAAAGTCTTGTACAGTTTTAATATGACCTGTCTCTTATACTGAATACCCATCCAATGAAGGCAAGCATACCATATGCCGCCTTGACCACTATCCACCTGTGCAGTCATCCTCAGGGGACAATGGACCTGATCTCCAAGATCTCTCTGCTCATCAACTTTTCCCAAGACTCTTCTGTTTACAGGATAGTTTGCTCGAGAATTAAACTTCCCAAAATGCATCAACTCACATTTGCCTGAATTGAACTCTATCTGTCACTTCTCCACCCAACTCTCCAGTCTATCTATATTTTCCTGTATTCTTTGACAGTCCCCTATGCTTTCTCCTACTCCACCAATCTTTGTGTCATCTGCAAACATAATGATCAGACCAACAATGCCCTCTTCCAGATCATTTATGTATACTACAAACAACAGTGGCCCCAGCACTGACTCCTGTGGAACACTACTTGTCACCTTTCTCCATTTTGAGAAACTCCCTTCAACTACTACTCTGTCTCCTGTTGCTTAACTAGTTCTTTATCCATCTAGCTAGAACACACCCTGCACACCATTTGACTTCACTTTCTCCATTAGTTTACCATGGGGAACCTTATCAAATGCCTTACTTAATTCCACATATATAACATCTACAACCCTTCCTCCATCTATCAACTTGGTCACTTCCTCAAAGAACTGTATTAAATTGGTAAGGCACGATCTCCCCTGCACAAATCCATGTTGCCTATCACTGATAAGCCCATTCTTTTCCAAATATAAATAGATTTTATCCCTCAGTACCTTCTGCAGCAACTTTCCCACCACTGATGTCAGGTTCACTGGTCTGTAGTTACCTGGAATATCCATACCACCCTTCTTGTACAGGGGGACAACATGAGCAACGCTCCAGTCCTCCGGCACTTCACCTATATTTAAGGATGCTATAAAGATATCGGTTAGGGCCTCAGCTACTTCCTCTCTTGCCTCCCTCAGCAACCTGGGATTAATCCCATCCGGTCCTGGGGATTTGTCCACCTTAATACCCGTTAGCCTACCCAACACATCTTCCCTCCTTATGTCAATGTGATCCAGAGTAAACAAACTTCTATGTCTAATCTCAACATTCATTATGTCTCTCTCCTCAGTGAACACTGATGCAAAGTAATCATTGAGAATCTTACCTATTTTCTCAGGTTCGACTCACAACCTTCCTTCCTTATCCTTTTGTGGACCAACCCTTTCTCTAGTTACCCTCTTCGTTCTTATATATGCATAAAAGGCCTTGGATTCTCCTTAATTCTGCTCACTAAAGTTATTTCATGACCCCTTTTAGCCCACTTGATTCCTCGTTTAAGATTGGTTCTACTCTCCCGATATTCCTCCAAGGCCCGTTCTGTTCTTAGCTGCCTGGACCTTATGTACGCTTCCCTTTTCCTCTTAGCTAGTTGCACGATTTCTCCTGTCACCCACGGTTCACAAATCTTGCCTTTCCTATCCCTTGTTTTCAAAGGGGCATGCCTATCCTGCACTATCTTCAACCCATCTTTGAAAGCCTCCCACCTATCAAATGTGGATTACCCTTCAAATAGCTGCTCCCAACCTACATTTCCCAGCTCTTGCCAAATTTTGATATAATTGGCCTTGACCCAGTTTAGTACTCTTCTCTTAGGACCACTCTCATCTTTGTCTATGAGTAATCTAAAACTTACAGAATTGTGGTTACTATTCCCAGAGAAATCCCCCACTGAAACTTCTACCACCTGGCCTGGCTCATTCCCCAACACCAGGTCCAATATAGCCTCTTCCCTTGTCTAACTATTGACAAGCTTTCCTGGACACTTCTTACAATTCTGCTCCATTCAACCACTGACACTAAGTGTATCCCAGACAATGTTGGGAAAATTAAAATCTCCCATCACCAGTACCCTGTTGCCTCTACATCTTTCCATAATCTCTTTACCTATTTGTTCTTCTACCTCACGCTCACTGTTGGGAGGCCTGTAGTACAGCCCCAACAATGTAACTACTCCCTTCTTATTTCTCAGCTCTAACCATAATGCCTCACTGCTTAAGCCCTCCATAGTGTCTTCCTTTAGCAGAATCGTGGTATCATCCCTGACCAGCAATGCAACTCCTTCCCACTCTTTTATTACCCATCCCCCCACCCTGTTCTGTCTGAAGCATCTATATCCTGGAACATTTAGTTGCCAATGATGCCCTTCCTTCAACCAAGTCTCTGTGATCACAATAACGTCATACTCCCAGGCACCAATCCAAGCGCTAAGTTCACTTGCCTTACCCCACTATGCTCCTTGCATTAAAATATATGCACTTCATGCCGCCAGTTCTTTTGAATTCATCTGCTCTCTGCCTGCTCTTCCACTTGGTAATGCTAACTTCATGATCCTTCCAGTCTCTAGTTTCCACCTCACTGTCTACTAGCCTTCTCTTTTGGTTCCCAGCCCCCTACCACATTAGTTTAAAACCTTCACAACAGCAGTAGCAAAAACTCCCCCAATGAAATTAGTTCCAGTCTGGTTCTGGTGTAGACCAACCAATTTGTAATAGTCCCACCTTCCCCAGAACCGGTCCCAATGTCCCACAAATCTGAAACCCTGCCTCCTAACCATCCCTCAAGTCATGTGTTCATCCTGCCTATTCTTTCATTTCTATCCTGGCTAGCACGTGGCACTGGTAGCAATTCTGCGATCACTACCTTTGAGGTCCTCCTCTTTAACTTCTCTCCTAGCTCTCCGAATTCTGTTTTCAGGACCTCATCTCGTTTTTTACTTATATCATTGGTGTCTATATGCATTAAGACAACTGGCTGTTCACCTTCCCTTTTCAGAATGCTCTGCAGCCAATCGGTTACATCCTTGACCTGAGCACCTGGGAGGACACATACCATCCGAGATGGATAGTATGTTTCGGCCACAGAACCGCTTATCTACTCCCATTACAGTAGAATCCCCTATGACTATGGCCCTACTAGTCTTTTTCCATGGTGCCATGATCCTGGAAACTGCTGTTGGTGGGTAGTCTCCTGTGAATGCCCGCTGTTGCCCCGATTGGTGGATGGTGTAATGTTTGGAGTCTATAAATAGAGTTGTAGAGTCATAGAGATGTATAGCATGGAAACCGACCTTTTGGCCTAATTTGTTCATGCCGACCAGATATCCTAAATTAATCTAGTCCCATTTGCCAGCATTTGGCCCATAAGCTATCTAAACTCTTCCTAGTCATATACCCATCCAGATGTTTTTTAAATGTTGTAATTGTACCAGCCTCCACCACTTCATCTGTCAGCTCATTCCATACACGCACCACCCTCTGTGTGAAAAAGTTGCCCCGTAGGTCTCTTTTATATCTTTCCCTTCTCACCCTAAACCTATGCCATCTAGTTTTGGACTCCTGCTCCCTAGGGAAAAACCCTTGTCTATTTATCCTATCTATCCATCCCCCTCACGATTTTATAAACCTCTACAAGGTCATCCCTCAGCCTCCGACGCTCCAAGGAAAAGAACCCCAGTCTATTCAGCCTCTCCCTATACCTCAAACCTTCTAACCCTGGCAACATCCTTAGAAATCTTTTCTGAACCCATTCCAGTTTCACAACTTCCTCCCAAAATGGGGAGGCCAGAATTGCATGCAATGTTCCAGAAGTGGCCTAACCAATGTCCTGTACAGCTGAAACATGACCTCCCAACTCCTATACTCAATGCCCTGACCAATAAAGGCAAGCACACCAAGTGACTTCTTGACTATTCTATCTAACTGTGACTCTACTTTCAAGGAACTATGAACCAGAACATGAAGGTCTCTTTGTTCAGCAACACTCCCTAGGACCTTACTATTAAGTGTATAAGTCCTGCCCTGCTTTGCCTTTCCAAAATGCAGCAACTCACATTTATCTAAATTAAACTCCATCTGCCACTTCTCAGCCCATCTGATCAAGATCCTATTGTAATCTGAGGTAATCTTCTTCGCTGTCCACTTTGGTGTCATCTGCAAACCTACTACCCACGCCTCCTATGTTCACATCCAAATCATTATAAATGACAAAAAGCAGTGGACCCAGCACCATTCCTTGTGGCACACCACTGGTCATAGGCCTCCAGTCTGATAAACACCACCCTCTGTCTTCTATCATTGAGCCAGTTCTGTATCCAAATGGTTAGTTGTCCCAGTATTGCATGTGATCTAATCTTGCTAACCAGTCTTCCATGGGGAATCTTGTAAAATGCCTTACTGAAGTCCAAATAGATCATGTCCACTACCTTGCCCTCATCAATCATTTTTGTTGCTTCATCAAAAAACTCAATCAAGTTCGTGAGACATGGTTTCTCATGCACAAAGCCATGCTGACTATCCCTAATGTCCCTCAGGATTCCCTCCAACAACCTGCCCACCACCAATGTCAGGTCTATAGTTCCCTGATTTTCCCTCACCACCTTTCTTAAATAGTGGTACCACATTAACCAGGACTTCTGCCACCTCACCTGTAACTACTGATGCTACAAGTATCTCACCAAGCGGTTCAGCAATCACTTCCCTCACTTCCCAAAGAGTTCTAGGGATGATCTGATTAGGCCTTGGGGATTTATGCACCTTTGTGCATTTTAAGCCATCCAGCACCTTCTCCTCTGCTATATGGACATTTTCTAAGATCTTGCTATTTATTTCCCCATGTTCTTTATTGACATATCCCTCTCCAAAGTAAACACTGATGCAAAATACTTACTTAGTATCTCCCCATCTCCTGCATTCCACACATAGACAGCCTTACTAAATTTAAGGGGCCCTATTCTCTCCTAGTTAGCCTTTTGTCCTTAATGTATTTGTAGAATCCCTTTAGATTCTCCTTAACCCTATTTGCCCTCCTGATTTCCCACTTAAGTATACTCCTACCACCTTTATGCTCTTCCGGAGATTCACTTGATCTCTACTGTCTATACCTGACATATGCTTCCTTCTTTTTCTTGATGAAAACCTCAGTTTCTCTAGTCATCCAGCATTCCCTACACCTACCAGCCTTGCCCTCCACCCTAACAGGAATATACTGTCTCTGGACTCTTGTTATCTCACTTTTAAAGGCTTCTCATTTTCCAGCCGACTCTTTACATGTGAACATCTGCTCCCATTCAAGGTTTGAAAATTATAGAATCATAGAACCAAACAGCATGAAAACAAACTCTTTGGTCTGAACCAGTCCATGCTGAATATAAACCTAAACTAAACTAGTCCTATCTACCTGTTCCTGGCCCATATCTCTTCAAACCTTTCCTATTTGTGTATCCATCCAAATGTCTTTTAAACATTGTCATTGTACCCGCATTCACCACTTCCTCAGAAAGTTCATTCCACACACGGATCACCCTTTGTGTAAAACAATCACCTCTTTTACTTTTATACATCTCTCTCCTCTCATCTTAAAAATATGCCCCCCTTGTCTGGAAATTCCCCATCTTAGAGAAAAGACAACTACCATCAACTCTATCTATACCTCTTATTAACTTCCATCAGGACACCTCTTCTTGCCTAATACCATCAAAATTGTCCTTCCTGCAATTTAGAAGTTTAACTTTTAGATCCAGCCTATCCTTTTCCATCACTATTTTAAAACTAACAGAATTATTCTCATTGGCTGCCCACTGGCACATCAGTCACCTGCTCTGCCTTATTTCCCAAGAGTAGGTCAAATTTTGCACATTCTCTAATAGGCACATTCACATACTGAATCAGAAAGTTTTCTTGTACACACTTAACAAATTCCTCCCTATCCAAGCCCTTAACACTATGAGAGTCCCAATCTATGTTTGGAAAGTTAAGTCCCCTACCATAGCCACCCTATTATTCTTACAGATAATTGAGATCTCCTTATAAATTTGTTTCTCAATTTCCCGCCTACTATTGAGGGGTTCCACAGTACAATCCGAATAAGGTGATCATCCCTTTCTTATTTCTTGGTTCTACCCAAATAACTTCCCTGTACGTATTCCCAGGTATATTTTCCTTAAATTATGCCACAATGTTGTTCCCTAATCAAAAATGCCACTCCACCTCCTCTCTTGCCCCCCTCCCCGCTTTCCATCTTTCCTATAGCATCTATATCCTGGAAGATTAAGCTGCCAGTCCTGTCCATCCCTGTGTCACATCCCTGTAATTGCTATGATATCCCAATTCCTTATTCCCAGTCATGCCCAGAGTTCATCTGACTTACCTGTTAGGCCTCTTGCATTGAGTTTCATTTATCAGTCCTCGCTCATTCTCTGCTTTGTTTCTGCCTTCTCTGCTGTTTGACTTGCTGCTTTTCCCAACTTTACCAGTCTCTGACTGATCTCTTTCTTCACTATCTCCCTGGATCTCATTTCCCACTCCCGTACCAGTTTAAATCCTCCCAAGCAGCTCTACCAAATCTCACCACCCAGCAAATTAGCCCGCTTCCAATTCAGGTCCTTCTCATATGGGTCACATCTACCCTAGGAGAGATTCCAATGATCCAAAAATGTGAATCCGTCTCCCCTGCACCAGCTCCTCATCCACACATTTATTTGCTCTATCCTACTATTCCTACCCTCTCTACCTCATGGCACTGAAAGTAATCCAGATATTACTACCCTCGAGGACCTACGTTTTAAATTCCTGCCTATGTTCCTAAATTCTCTCCTCAGATCTCATCTTTTTCTCTTCCCATATCATTAGTTTCAATGTGTAGAATGACCTCCTGCTGGTCCCTTTCCCCTTTGATAATGTTCTGCACACTCTCTGATACATCCTTGATCCTGGCTGCTCGATTAAAAGTGAAAGTCCAGCATCTTCAGTAATTCTACCCACCACTACCAAGTGTAATATTAAGTTCCATGCAGCTTGTAATCAGTTAGAAATGTTTAAATTGTCACAAATTGTCTGTTTTACATTATTGGCCCTACTTTACAGACCCTTGAAAATAGTTATATTTTGCAAAGTCAGAACTGGGTTTTAGCAGCAATCTAAGATCTCAATTATTGCTGAAAATCCTTTCTCGTCCGGGAAACCTCATTTTATATTTGTGCGAATGTCAAATTTCTCCACTTAAAAAAATATTGTTAAGCTTTGTTCATGGTCCTTCAGCTTCTTCAGTAGTCCCAAGTGTAAGTCTGAAAATATATTTCGTTCTCTGTAAAATGTAACCAGAAATTATGGATAATGGGCTTAAAAAATCCAGCCCATGGGAGTGAATTATGATTCAGGAGGTCTTAGAATCAGGAACCATAATGTGGAGGAGCCGGTGTTGGACTGGGATGGACAAAGTTAAAAATCACACAACACTGCTGCTCCAAAAGCTAGTGCTTCCAAATAAACCTGTTGGACTATAACCTGGCGTTGTGTGACTTTTAACAGGAATCAGGAGGAAAGGCGGCCAGCAGTAAGGAGTTAGTGGTCACAATGTGGCCTCCTTCTGCCACAGCTATGATTCCATAGCGAGTAGGGGGGCTATCTACTGCTTGAAGAGAGATTCTAGGAAACTCTAACAACTTCCATGCAGATCCAGTATCCTCTGGCCCAGGAATGGCCTCCCTATCAGCAACCAGTAAGCCCAACCCAACACACCTTGCTGCAGTAACCATCTTTACCAGGACAGAGCTGATTCTGTGATTACTTGGAGATGGAATCTCCAACTTTAAAGGGGCGAGAGCCCTAGTGTCAGATGTTATTTGCTGGATGGACACAGAATCGGATCAGCTTTCCTGGAAACAGCTGAATAGAGGTTGTCCCTGGCTTTTCAGTGGATCGCCATTGTAATTAAATGCAGCCCAATCAATGCATTTTCATCCCTGATTTGCTGTCTATGACATTGCTTCAGTGTGATTTACTGCTTTATCTGTCAGATAGCATCATTGTTGCTATCACTTTTACTTCACACTGATGTCAGGGATAGGGACTTTGATGCCATAGAGACTGTTAGATCTCACCAAATTACTTTTGGTAATTTGTTCTCTGAGAGAACAAGTTCTCTCAGATCAATGCTGCCTGTGAAATATGATGTGCATTACACTCTCTTTTTGCATAAGTAGATGTTCTGAGGAACTATATTTGATAAAGTGAAATACTTAAATCTCCTTGGCTTCATATAAAACAATGTTACAAGTCACATTAACATACCAATTGGTTGTGATGGCTGTTTACCAGACTTCAGGTTAACATTGAAACAAAGCTCTGCTGTAATACACACTGTTGGCTTCTCATCAATCACACAACTCTTGTTCTGGATATTGATCTTGTTGGGTTGAAACTTCAGTTTGCTAATCCTGATTTGAGCTATATCACGGGACCTAGTGAAAGATTTTGAAAACAGTCATGAAACTCATGCAGTATTTTCAATATCAGCAACTACACACTTAATTAGAACTCATTCTGTGATTACTAATCAATCTCAGCATTTCAGAATCACAGCCGATGAAACAAACTACCGTAAAGGTTTTGCAATCCAGCACTTAAAGCAATGATTTCCTGGATAACAGAAATGTAACCTACAATTTATGGATCACTTTACTGCCAAGTAACCTCAGGAAATCATTTTGTAATGATGACTGACAGGTGCTATTCAAACAATAGCGTTTGTATTACAGGGGAAAGTGATGGTGGAAGATTCCATCGCAAAAATATATTTCATTGACTTTGTACTTTTGGGACTCCCGTGAATTTACAAGTCATACAGAAGAAAGGCTCTGAGAATAGAGTCAATCGCAATAAAAGGGAATAATTATAATGCAAAACTGATACAAACCAGAAGAGGGCAGCACCACCTAGTGCTCCAACTGTAATATCGATTAGACCATCATCATTTAAATCCATTTGCCCATCGATTGATTGGCCAAAGTAATTGAAGTCAACAGCTGGTGCAGATGCAGAGATGCGCTATTAAGAAAATCATTTGATTAGCTTAGTTTAAACCCATAATTTCCGATTTTGTTTTTAACTGCAGTTATAAATTTTAGTTCATAATGATCTGAACCTTCTGGGAACAGCATTCACTGTTGCATTGCTATATTCCCAATACCTTTCTTTTAAAAAAAGGTCCTGCATCTGCGCTTTGCAAATGTCCAAGTTCCAATGCAGGAGCCTTCAGTAATGTGCAGGGCAGCTTTAATCCAACTAAACCTTCACTGTGTAGGGGAGGCTAAGCCATGTCACTTTTCATTGACAGCTACAGGCAGTATTAATGTCCCAAAAGCCTTATTGAAAGGCTAGGGAGAGAAGGTGTGTGTGTGAAGTGACTGGGTTAATGTGACAGGTAGGTGAGGGGTCAGGTGGCATGTGAGGGTGAATTGGAGGGCTGGATGGCAGATGTTGAGGCTGGTTGGGGTCAGGGTTTGGGGCACCAGTTCAGGTGGGTATGGGGTTGATCAAGGGGGATGTTGCTGGGTGGTGAGGGAAGTTTGGGATATTTGGGGTTGGGGGCTTTTAACGATGAGTTGTGTGAGCTCAGTGTTGTTAGCTACAAGTTGGACCAGGGTTTAAACCCTATGACGTTTCCTGGCTACCTATATAAGTGATTGAGTTGCAACAGTCGGAAGTTTTTGAGTCAGACACAGAATTGAAAACTTTCCAGGGGGTCTCCAGCCATATTGTTTTAACCAATCCAGAAAATTCCAGGGTGGTTTGTGTATTGGGAATGTTGAAGGGCCCCATACTGCAGGGGATGCTGACATCGTCAAATCACATGTCTCTTAGCTATTATGTAAATTTCTGGTTTAGCTGTTACACTTAAAGAAGTGCATGATTGAGTGCTTTTGCTAAAAGCTTCCAATGGTAGCTACTAGTTCCCGATTCGCATAAACACCCTTTAACTGTAATTCAAACGACTGAAAATAACAATGCCCTGATCGAGTAACATTGACTTCAATATTGTATATGAAGCAAATAGATTAACACTTCTACCTTGGAAGTGAAGTAAAAACTAACATTGAACTGAATTTCTTTTAGTGTTGTACAATCTTCATCTTTAAAACACAATGAATAAACTTATTGGTATGAATTTCTTTCTTGTCCAGATTGAGGATGTATAGCACCGATTTCATTTTGGTTCAGACACAATTTGCGGGAAAGGATTGGGCAGACCTCGACTTTGTTAAATAATGTAAACCAGATGATTGTACATTGACAGAACATGAAGAACATGACATTTCAGAAGGACAGGAAGCAAGGAATGGGTGATGGGGACCATATGATCCACATTTAATGTGGGAGTACAGATGGTAGATGCATTGGTTATAATATTTCAGAATTCCATAGATTTCAGAAGGATTCTAGCAGATTGAAAGCTAGCAAAAGTAACATGTTTATTCAAGAGAAAAGTGTAGCAGGAAGTAGGAAATTATAAGGTTTTTAGCCTCACATTAGTCCGAGGAAAGGCGCTGGAATCTATTATTAAAGAAATTAAAACAGAGTACTTAGAAAGTCATGATGTGATCAACAGGTCTTTGTGAAAGGGAAGTTGTGTATAAAACATATCCTTTAGAACTTTCGGATGAAGTAACATTCACAGTGGATAGAGAGGAACTGATAGATATGGTGTACTTGGATTTCTTAAAAGTGTTTAATAAAGTTCCAGAACAAAGTTCTGCACAATGTGTTGGCACTAACATATTAGTGTGGATAAAGGATTGGTTAGCTACCAGGAAACCAGGTAGGAATAAGTGGGTCATTTTCAGGTTGGGAAGCTGGAACAACTGCAGAGCTAGAAGGATCAGTGCCAGGTCCTCAACTATTTATAATTCGCAATGATTTCAATCAGGTGACTAAATTTATGTTAATTAAATTTGCTTATGTCAGCAAGGTAAGTAGGAAAGTAAGTTGTTAGGAGGAGCTAGAGAATCTGCAAAGGGATATAGATGGGTTAAGTGATTTGGGCAAAAAAAAATGGCAGATAGAGTGTAACATGGATAAATGTGAACTTGTCTATTTTTGCAGGGAGAATGAAGAACAGAATTGAAAAGTGCGACGCTGGAAAAGCACAGCAGGTCAAGAAGCATCTGAGGAGCAGGAGAATTGATGTTTCAGGCATAAGCTCTTCATCAGGAATGCAGTATGCTTTTTGAATAAAGAGAGATTGTAGGACTCAGTATTCCAGAGGGATTAAAAGGTTCTGACACATGAACCCCATTAAGTTAGTGTGCAAGTGCAGCAAGTGGATAGGAAGAGACAGAATGTTGCAGTTTATTGCAAGGTGAATGGAATATAGAAGTACAGTAGTTTTACTGGAACTACATAAGGCCTTGGTGAAACCACACCTGATGTACAGTACACAGCTTTTATCTATTTATTTGTATAAATATGTAATGCTTTTGAAGCAATTTATAGAAGGTTCACTCTAATCATTTCCTGGAATAAGGAGCTTATCTTATGAAGGAAGATCATACAGGTTAAGCTATATCAATTGGAGTTCAGGACAATGAGAGATAATCTAACTGAAAGACATGGTGAGTGGACTTGGCAGGGTGGATACTGGGAGAATGTTTCCTTATGTAAGTAAAACTAAAATGAGCCAATATAGTTTAAGATTAGGAACATTCCCTCCGTAGGACAGAGATGAGGAGTTTCTTTTCTCTCAATAAGTCATTTGAGTGTACAATTTTCTTTCCCAGAAGAAAGCAGAAACTGGGTCATTAAATTTATTCCAGACTGAATTTGATTGGTTTTTCATTGACAAGGGAATCAAAGGTGATGGACAGTAGTCAGCAAAGTGAGACCAGAGTAGCCATGATGTTTTAGATTAGTGGCATAGGTTTGAAGGGTCAAATGGTTTATTCCTGCTCTTATATCCCTATGGTAGACAAGCAGGAGGCTGGAAGAGCACAGCAAGCCAGGCAGCATCAGGAGGTGGAGAAGTCAATGTTTCGGGTTTTAACCCTTCTTCAGGACTGGGGGTGGGTGTAAGGCGAGCTGCAGATAAAGGCGGTAGGGGGGGGGGGAACAGGGTGGTGAAGTGGGGATAGGTGGAGACAAATAGAGAGTATGACCTGATTGGTCGATGGGAGGGATGAATCTGGTGGGTGGCTGGGGAGGAATGGAAGGGAGAGGGGGGAAGGGCTGGGAAGGAAGTCGGGGGATGGGAATAGAGGATATTAGAAATTGGAGAACACAATGTTGAGTTCTCCAGACTGTAGGCTACCTAGGCAGAAGATGAGGTGTTGTTCCTCCAATTTGTGATTTGCTTCATTGTGGTAATGGAAGAGGCCAAGGACGGCCATGTCGGAAGGAGAATGGGAAGGGGAATTGAAATGGGTGGTGACTGGGATGTGAGGTCAGCCCCAGCGGGTCCGGCTGCGATGCTCGGCGAACTGTTCCCTAAATTTACATTTGGTCTCCCCGATGTAGAGAAGACTACATTGGGAGCACCAAATACAGTAAACTAGGTTGGAGGAGCGGCAGGTGAACCTCTGTCTCACCTGGAAGGACTGTTTGGGGCCCGGGATAGAGGTGAGGAGGATGGTGGGCCAGCAGGTTTTGCGTCTCTTCCAGTTGCAGGGGAAGGTACCTGGGGGCTCAGAGGAGTTGATGGGGAGAGTGACAGGAACAAAGAATTGGTAAAAGGAACGTCCCTGCAGAAGGCGGAGTGGGGTGGGGGGGGGAAGATGTCCTTGCCGGTGGGGTCTAGTTGGAGTTGGCATAAGTGTTTAAGGATGATGCGTTGCATGCAGAGATTGGTGGAGTGGTAGTTGAGGACAAGGGGGACTCTGTCTTTATTGCGTTTTGGGGGGGGAATATAGGTGGTGCGGTGGAAGGCTGTCTGGATGACAGAGAGAGTAAAAGTGCTCGAAATAGGTGGGCATCTGGGATGCTTGCAAGTGGAATGTCTCCTCATCCGAACAGATGTGGCGGAGGTGGCTGAATTGGGAGAACAGGATGGAGTTGTTGCAGGATACTAGGTGGGAGGAGGTGTAGTCCAGGTAATTGTAAGAGTCTGTGGGTTTATAGTAAACATCCATCTGGAGATTGTTGCCAGAGATGGAAATGGAGAGGTCAAGAAAAGAGAGGGAGGTGTCTGAGATGGGTGAAATGAATTTGAAGGTGGGGTGGAAGTTGTGGGCAAAGCTGATGAACTGCTCCAGTTCAGCCTGGGTGCTGGATGCTGCACTGTTGAATCATTCATATGATATTGACAGTCGAGATCAGAAGGGCTTTTGCCCAAAATGTCGATTTTCCTGCTCCTCGGATGCTGCCTGACCTGCTGCGGTTTTCCAGCACCAGTCTAATCTTGACTCTAATCTCCAGCATCTGCAGTCCTCACTTTTGCCATATAACACTGAGAGATAATCTTGGTTCAAAAGATCAAAATGTAGTTGAATTGAGTAGAGATAAGTAATTGCAATGATGAGGTGTCAATTTTGGGAGTAGATGCCCCTAAATTAAATTAATATGCTCTAGAGCAGGAAAAAGTAATGGAGACTTTTGAGAAGGGTGTAGCAATAATGGTGTGTGATTTTAACCTAGGTTAGACTAGATGGAGCAGATTAGTAAAGATAGACCAGAAAAATTATTCATAGAGTGCTTTCTGGTCACTTTCTTAGAACAATACATTCTAAAGCCAAGCAGCAAACAGGCTATTCTGAATGCAATGAGACAGGATTAATTAACAACCTCATTGTAAAAGAGCCACTGGTTAGCAGTGATTGCTGAAACATGATTGAATTTCACGTTTTGTTTGAGGAAGAGTGGGTCTAAGATCAGTCTGGTAAACATAAATAAAAGTAATTATAAGATTATGAAGACTGAGCTGATGAGAGTGACAGATTTAGGGTAAGGGGTAGGTCTATTGAGAAGCAGTAGAAGGCATATAAGGAAGTTTTTCAGAACACTCTGCAAAGATAATTCCCAATGAGAGAAAAGAACTGGAGGTGAGGGATGCAACATCTGAAGATGGACGAGGGAGATCCAGTAGATGCAGTGCACCTGGACTTTCAGAAAGCTTTTGATAAAGTCCCACATAGGAGGTTAGTGAGCAAAATTAGGGCGCATGGTATTGGGGGCAAAGTACTAACTTGGATTGAAAGTTGGTTGGCTGATAGGAAACAAAGAGTAGTGATAAACGGCTCCATTTCGGAATGGCAGGCAGTGACCAGTGGGGTATCGCAGGGATCAGTGCTGGGACCACAGCTTGTTACAATATATATTAATGATATGGAAGATGGTATTAGTAATAACATTAGCAAATTTGCTCATTATACTAAGCTGCGTGGCAAGGTGAAAAGTGATGAGGATGTTGGGAGATTACAGGGTGACCTGGACAGGTTAGGTGAGTGGTCAGATGCATGGAAGATGCAGTTTAATGTGGATAAATGTATGGTTATCCACTTTGGTGGCAAGAACAGGAAGGCAGATTACTACCTAAATGGAATCAATTTAGGTAAAGGGGCAGTACAAAGAGATCTGGGTGTTATTGTACACCAGTCAATGAAGGTAAGCATGCAGGTACAGCAGGTAGTGAAGAAGGCTAATAGCATGCTGGCCTTCATAACAAGAGGGAATGAGTATAGAAGCAAAGAGGTTCTTCTGCAGTTGTACAGGGCCCTGGTGAGACCACACCTGGAGTATTGTATGCAGTTCTGGTCTCCAAATTTGAGGAAAGACATTCTGGCTATTGAGGAGTGCAGCGTAGGTTCACGAGGTCAATTCCTGGAAAGGCGGGATTACCTTACACTGAAAGACTGGAGCATACCCTTGTATACCCTTGAGTTTAGAAGACTGAGAGGGGATCTGATTGAGACATGTAAGATTATGAAAGGATTGGACACTCTGGAGGCAGGAAACATGTTTCCACTGATGGGTGAGTGCTGAACCAGAGGACACAGCTTAAAAATATGGGATAGACCATAGAGATGAGGAGAAACTTCTTCACCCAGAGAGTGGTGGCTGTGTGGAATGCTCTGCCCCAGAGGGCAGTGGAGGCCCAGTCTCTGGATTCATTTAAGAAAGAGTTGGATAGAGCTCTCAAGGATAGTGGAATCAAGGGTTATGGAGATAAGGCAGGAACAGGATACTGATTAAGGATGATCAGCCATTATCATATTGAATGGTGGTGCAGGCTCGAAGGGCAGAATGGCCTACTCCTGCACCTATTGTCTATTGTTTATCTGTGGCTAATTGTGAAAGTTAAATATAACATGCAATTGAAAGAAAAAGAAGCATTCTACAAGGATTAATGACAGGTCAGAAGACTGGACAAAATATTAAAACCAGCAAAGGATTACTAAAAATGGAGGGCAAAAAAATGGTGAAAGCTACATAGAAATCCAAAAAAAAGTAAGAGATTTTGTATGCATTCAAAAAGGGGAAAATGTAGGCAAAGTTAGCAGAAATCTCTAAAGACAGTTGCTGGGGAATTAAATAAGGAAATGATGGATGCATTGAAAAGATGTGTCTGTCTTCATTGTAAATGAATAATATTCCAGAAATAATTACTAATTAAGAGGTGAAAGGTGGGGGAGGAAGTTAAAACAATTATAATCACTCGGGAAAGGTATTGAGAATATTAAAAGAGTTGAAGTCTGACAAGTTCCCCAGTCCCACTGGAAGTGACAGAGCAATTAAACAGCCATTTTTATTCTGTCTCCTCAGAAGAAACGAAACAAAACTCCCGAGATATGCGAGAGAAGCAAAAGTCTTTTGGGAAGGAGGAATTGAAGGAAATTAATATTAGCAGAAAAATAGTGCTGGAAATATTAATGACACTGAAAGTTGATAAATCCCCAGGACATGATAATCTACATCACCAGACCCGAATAAATTTGAGTTCTGAACACAAATATTCACCTCCAATAATCTGATGTTACGTTCAAAACTAATAACAACTTGTATTGGTGTGGCATATTTAATTTGAAGTACATACCAAAGTCAATCCGAGGGGCATTGTATGATAAAATTTGACATCTAGCATCAGTATTAAGGCCGATAAGCAAAAGCTGAGCAAAGTTAGATTTTCAGGAACACAAAATTGGGAAGTGGAGAGCTTTCAGGGGGGAGGTTCAGCACCACATTCAGAGAATAATAAGGTATTTTCAAGTTCTAGCAGCATCAGACCTGTGAATATTTTTTGTTGATGGTTGTGCCAGATCCATGGAAGATGTAGACTGCACCCTTGTGGCTGTCTTCCAAAGGTGCCCCAATGACAACATCATTGTAGTTATCCAGGTTAAGATCTGAAACTGCAGTTATGGCTGTTCCAAAACGAGAACCACATGGTTGCTTCAAGAGATGGGGGCATTTCCGATCATCAGTTGTAACCTATTAAAAGGACCATTCAAAGTATTGCAAATGTTGGTTGGTCTAATATGCAGAACAAATATTAAATCATTTTTATGAGAGATGTTTCTGGCATTTTCACTTTTAAACAACAATCCAAAAAGCCAATTAATATCATTGAATGTTTATTGGCAAATACCTAAAAAGTCAATCACCATTCACATCCCTACAGATAGATTAACTATATCTTTAGATGCATACTGGCTAAGGGTCAAGTATTGAAGTGCATGCTCACTCACGCACATACTTTGTTTGCAATATCCACATTTTTGCCTGTCAATTTCAAACACATAAAAGAGAGACGAGGTCAAATATTAGGTTGGGATGTGCTTATATGTACAGACCCCACAAAAGTGTCAATCGATCTACAACTTGAGGAAATTAGGTATGGCCAGTTTGCAGTAGACACTATTATAATGTCCAGATTTGTTTTGCTGTGTAATCTTCTCAGGTCCATTGTTTGGAAACATCAATTTTTTTCAGCAGATCCAAGCAACTCACAGCACCATTTTAATATATTATTTTGGAAGCAGAAGCATAGAAAATACAGGATTTGGAGAAGTAAAATGTTTTTATTACTGCTTCATAAAATTTTAGCACTATTTAGATATTTATTCACATTTAGTGTTTTCTGGTTAGGCAATATAACAGACCCAACCCCTCCAACCGCAACAAGGACAGAACGCCCCTGGTGCTCACCTTCCACCCTACCAACCTTCGCATAAACCAAATCATCTGCCGACATTTCCGCCACCTCCAAACAGACCCCACCACCAGGGATATATTTCCCTCCCCACCCCTATCCGCCTTCCACAAAGACCGTTCCCTCCGTGACTACCTGGTCAGGTCCATGCCCCCCTACGATTCACCCTCCCATCCTGGCACTTACCCCTGCCACCGCAGGAACTATAAAACCTGTGCCCACACCTCCTCCCTCACCTCCATCCAAGGCCCTAAAGGAGCCTTCCACATCCATCAAAGTTTTACTGCACATCCACTAATATCATTTATTGTATCCGTTGCTCCCGATGCGGTCTCCTCTACGTCGGGGAGACTGGGCGTCTCCTAGCAGAGCGCTTTAGGGAACATCTCTGAGACACCCGCACCAATCAACCAAACCGCCCCGTGGCCCAACATTTCAACTCCCCCTCCCACTCTGCCGAGGATATGGAGGTGCTGGGCCTCCTCCATCGCCGCTCCCTCACCACCAGACGCATGGAAGAAGAACGCCTCATCTTCTGCCTCGGAACACTTCAACCCCAGGGCATCAATGTGGACTTCAACAGCTTCTTCATTTCCCCTTCCCCCACTTCATCCTAGTTTCTAACCTCCAGGTCAACACTGTCCCCATGTCTTGACCGGACTTGTTCGACCTGCCCAGCTCCTTTTCCACCTATCCACTCCACCCTCTTCTCCCTGACCTATCACCTTCATCTCCTCCCCCACTGACCTATTGTACTTTATGCTACTCTCTCCCCATCCCCACCCTCCACTAGCTTATCTCTCCACGCTTCAGGCTCTCTGCCTTTATTCCTGATGAAGGGCTTTTGCCCGAAACGTCGATTTTGCCTGTCCTCGGATTTTGCCTGTCCTCGAATGCTGCCTGAATTGCTGTGCTCTTCCAGCACCACTAATCCAGAATCTAGTTTCCAGCATCTGCAGTCATTGTTTTTACCTCCAATATAACATGACACTATAGTCCAGAAAATCATAGCGATGACTTGATCCCAAACTGGAGATATTACAGTAAATTGCCATTTTTTAAAAATTCACTCACAGGATGAGGATATTGCTGACTAGGCAGCATTTATTGCCCATCTGCAATTGCCCAGAGGGTACTTAAGATTCAACCACATTGCTGTGGTCTGGAGTCACATGTAGGCCAGACTAGCTAAGGATGGCAGTTTCCTTCCCTAAAGTATATTCATGAACCAGATGGTTTTTTCAACAACAGATTCATGGTCATCATTAGACTTTAACTGCAGAATTTTTTTTGTTTTATTATTGAATTCAAATTCCACCATCTGCCATGGCAGGATTCAAACCCTGTGGACTGTTTGATGTGAGAGAAGGAATGAGATGACTTTACAGTGGCAAGTTGAAACAACTTTGCATTTGAGGCTGTTGTAGAGATCACAGGGAAGCAAAAGCAAGGTGTGGGAGGGGGTGGTGTCTGCTCATATTGCAGCTTTGCCATTGAATGAGGAAATCATAGAGACAGATATCTACAATGTCCAAATTATACACATACTAATGCCTTGCATATACGTCTCCCAACAGTTCAGCCCGTAGCAGCACCCCCCTCTTCTCAGAGTGATGAAGGACTTTTGCCCGAAATATCAATTTTCATGCTCCTCGGATGCTGCCTGACCTGCTGTGCTTTTCCAGCATCACTCTAATCTTGACTCACAGTGTGTGTTGTAGACCTCTATTGGAGCACCCAGTTTCTTGCCCTGCCATCTCATGAGTCTCTTTCTGCTGCCCTTATTGAATGGTAAAGGCAATAAAAGGCAGCCTTTTTATTCTCCATCTCCAGGAAGATTCCTGGTGGTGCTGCACCTTTGACCCAACTGGAGTTGGGACCTGGAAATATTGCCAATGTGTGAATATTTCCAAAGAGGTGAACAGAATAAAAAGTAGCCAAAATGACAAAAAATAGTCATTTATTGTCACTTGAATTTTTCATTAAAAAAATACAGTGAAATGTATTTAAGTCATCACACCAAGGTGGCAATATTAATAGCAGAAGGTATAGATAAGCAAAATTTACAAAAAATTAAGACAAAATCCATCTTAATTCATTTCATGGCTCCTCGGTTCAGGAAAAGACAACATTGCTGCAAGACGGCTACGCTGACTCTTAGCTTTTTAAACTTTCTAATTATGCTTCATTTTAACTATGGACTCCTGCAGACTTTATTCCTAACGTTCTGAATGCTGAGCTTCTTCTGGCTTCAGTAAGATAAAAACATTAAAACCAATTACAGAGGAACCTTGATTATCTGAAGGATACGGGCGGGGAGTATTTTGTTCGGTTAATCGAATTCCAGATAATCGAAAGCGGGATAACATGTTTAGCTGAGCATCGCTGCTAGATAATCCGATATTTGGATAATCGAATGCCAGATAATTGAATGCCGGATAATCAAAGTTCCTCTGGACAAATTTCGGTCAGACAAGATTATAAAAGGGAGAAAAGGAAAGAATAATTAGTACCATATCGCCATGGCTGTGGGTCCACAGAACTAGTGAGGTCCATTGCTTTTAAATAGAGTTACTTTCGGGGCAAACTAGCTCCTGAATTATATAATGTGCAATCTAAAGCTCTCAGCCAAGATTTGCTCGATGTTGTCCATTCTGTCTATTTAACTTTAGCTATCTTGGGAAGGAGGCCCAATCTTGGGTAGGGGAGGAGGGGTTTGGGATTGCCTGAAGTAAAATAGTTGTTTATCCAGAGGGGATTTCCAAAGGAAGTATTCTAGACAGATATTTACATCCCAGCAGTGACATTTACAACAATCAGCTCTGTCTCAACATGAATACTTATCTTGAAAATATAATTGTTTTACAAACAAATTTAATCCATTTCCATTTGGTTTATCGGTTTCTCTCATGAGTAAATCAGATCGGTCAAGACTGGTAGGTCCAATTATATGAAATTTTAAGTCGGCAAGTTGAATTTCTGAAAATGAAATTGACAATTTGCTTGCTTCAAATTGTCTTGCTCAACATCATGGAGAGTGAAGTAGGCTTGCATTATTTATGTGGTATCCTATGATTCATTAAAGAATTAATAGTTTGTTTCTTTCTGCACTACACTAGTTTTATTTCCTGCAATTGCATTTAACAATAAATTTGAATTTGCTAATTAAAAAGCATTGTGCATATTCTCAATCTGTGAATGGTGTGCATTTACATCACAAGGATACTTGGATGGCACAAATAAAAGAAGCAATTCTGGATTACGTTACTGGGATCTTTTTGAAGCTGTGCCACTGCTATTGTCTGCGCTATTAAGAATTATAAAGTAATTAGCATAGTCCTGCCTCATTACAGATGCCAGGGACAATTATATTCAGATTCATCGGTACAGGACATTGGTTAGGCCACTTTTGGAATATTGCGTGCAATTCTGGTCTCCTTCCTATCGGAAGGATGTCGTGAAACTTGAAAGGGTTCAGAAAAGATTTACAAGGATGTTGCCAGGTTTGGAGGATTTGAGCTATAGGGTGAGGCTGAATAAGCTGGGGCTGTTTTCCCTGGAGCATCGGAGGCTGAGGGATGACCTTATAGAGGTTTATAAAATCACGAGGGGGATGAATAGGGTGAATAGACAAGGTCTTTTCCCTGGGGTGGGGGAGTCCAGAACTAAACGGCATTGGTTGAGAATGAGAGGAGAAAAATTTGAGAGGGACCTCAGGGGCAACTTTTTCACACAGAGGGTGGTGCATGTACGGAATGAGCTGCCAGAGGAAGTGGTGGAGGCTGGTACAATTACAATTTAAAAGGCATCTGGCTGGCTACATGAATAGTAAGGTTTTAGAGGGATATGGTAAAAACCAGGACTGCAGAAATTGGAAACCAGATTCTAGATTAGAGTGGTGCTGGAAAAGCACAGCAGCTCAGGCAACACCCGAGGAGCAGGAAAATCGACGTTTTGGGCAAAAGCCCTTCATCAGGAATAAAGGCAGAGAGCCTGCAGAGTGGAGAGGTAAATGAGAGGAGGGTGGGGGTGGGGAGAAAGTAGCGTAGTGTACAATAGGTGAATGGGGGTGGGGATGGAGGTGATAGGACAGAGAGGATGGTGGGGAAGGTAGCAAAGAGTACAATGGGTGAATGGGGATGGGGATGAAGGTGGTAGGTCGGGGGGGGGTGGAGGGTGGAGTGGATAGGTGGAAAGGAAGATAACCAGGTAGGACAGGTCATGGGGACAGTGCTGAGCTGGAAGTGTGGAGCTGGGGTGGGGTGGGGGAAGGGGAAATGAGGAAACTGGTGAAGTCCAAATTGATGCCCTGGGGTTGAAGTGTTCCGAGGCAGAAGATGAGGCTTTCTTCCTCCAGGCATCGGGTGGTGAGGGAGTGGCGGTGAAGGAGGCCCAGGACCTCCATGCCCTCAGCAGAGTGGGAGGGGAGTTGAAATGTTGGGCCACAGGGCGGTGTGGTTGATTGGTGCGGGTGTCCCAGAGATGTTCCCTAAAGCGCTCTGCTAGGAGGCGTCCAGTCTCCCCAATGTAGAGGAAACCGCATCGGGAGCAACGGATACAATAAATGATATTAGTGGATGTGCAGGTAAAACTTTGATGGATGTGGAAGGCTCCTTGGGGGCCTTGGCTGGAGGTGACAGAGGAGGAGTGGGCGCAGGTTTTGCAGTTCCTGCGGTGGCAGAGGAAGGTGCCAGGAGGGGAGGGTGGGTTGTAGGGGGGCGTGGACCTGACCAGGTAGTCACGGAGGGAACGGTCTTTGCGGAAGGCGGATAGGGGTGGGGAGGGAAATATATCCCTGGTGGTGGGGTCTGTTTGGAGGTGGCGGAAATGTCGGCGGATGATGTGGTTTATGCGAAGGTTGGTAGGGTGGAAGGTGAGCACCAGGGGCGTTCTGTCCTTGTTATGGTTGGAGGGGTGGGGTGTGAGGGTGGAGGTGTGGGATGTGGACAAGATGCGTTGGAGGGCATCTTTAACCACGTGGGAAGGGAAATTGTGGTCTCTAACGAAGGAGGCCACCTGGTGTGTTCTATGGTGGAACTGGTCCTCCTGGGAGCAGATACGGCAGAGGGGGAGGAATTGGGAATACGGGATGGCATTTTTGCAGGAGGTAGAGTGGGAAGAGGTGTAATCCAGGTAGCTGTCGGAGTCGGTGGGTTTGTAAAAAATGTCAGTGTCAAGTCGGTCGTCATTAATGGAGATGGAGAGGTCCAGGAAGGGGAGGGAGGTGTCAGAGATGGTCCAGGTAAATTTAAGGTCGGGGTGGAATGTGTTGGTGAAGTTGATGAATTGCTCAACCTCCTCGTGGGAGCATGAGGTGACGCCAATGCAGTCAGCGATGTAGCGGAGGAAGAGGTGGGGAGTGGTGCCAGTGTAACTGCAGAAGATAGGCAGTAGTTCCGTAGTTACACCGGCATTCCTCATGTTCATGTCCTTGGCCTAACCATCATCCCTGCTTCATAATGTCAGAGGTGTGCATCATCACTGATGACTGTACAATGCACAATACCAATTGCCAGTCCTCAGATACCGGAGCAGTCAGTGTTGGATGCAGCAAGATTGGACAGTATTAATTAAGAAGTGGAAAATAACATTTATGACTCTAAACAGCTAAGAAATGACTATCTCCAGCAAGAGATGAATTAAACCATCTTCCCGATATTCTGTTGTAAAACAATTCCTGAAAGCCCCATTATCAACATCCTTAAAATGCATTGACTGGAACTGTAACAGAACCAGTCATATAAATATTTAATTTATAGTAAAAATAATGATATAATCTTTAATTATTGTTATATAAGTACAAGTTGAGAAAAAGTCCTGCAAATAGTTTTAGATCTGATGCCTGAAATTATCACTTTTTTAAAATCAAAGAATGAAGTGTTTAGTAAGCTGTCAGATAATGTGCGATTGTTCAACATTAAGCTCTTTACAGACATAATATCACAACTGAATGAGTAGAACTTTGAACTGCAGAGAAAGGACAGAGTCATAGAGTCATATAGCAGGAAACAGACCCATTGGTCCAATTTGTCCATCCCCACCAGATATCCTAAATTAGTCCAATCCCATTGGTCAGCATTTGTCCCATATCCGTCTAAACCCTTCCTATTCATGAACCCATCCAGACGCCTTTTAAATTTTGTAATTGTACAAGTCTCTTTGATGGAGACTTAGCACACATGATCAGTGCTCTGAGTGGTTTTAAATTGAAACTGGGTCTATAGTCTTCTCAATTAAAAACAAAACTCTGCAACATTTCCTGAGTTTGGAGAGCATGCTAGAAAAAAAATACAAAGACAAGAAAAAATGTATCTACCCAGAAAACCTCCGTGCTTCCCAGACAAAGTTGGCAGAGGAATTCAACAATGATACTGAGCAAAAAAGTCAGATCAAGGATCAATGATTTCCAGCGATCTGTAAACAGAGAAACATGCCCATTCTAATCATCCTGTGCTTTTCAAGTAAAGGCTTACTTTGGCTCCTCATACCTCTGTGAGATACTATGCTCATAAATGAAGGTTATCAAGTCCAAATATTATACTTACCTCACAGTTGAAGACAAAATTAATAATTAGACATAACAGAGAAACAGAAATTGCTGGAGAAATGCTTCATGTCTGGCAGCATCTGTAGAGAGAAACTAGAAATAACGTTTTGATTCCTGTGACCCTTCTTCAGAACTGGGCACTGGACTTGACACATTAACTCTGCTTTCTCTCCTTAAATGCTCCCAGGCCTGCTGAATTTCCCCAGCAATTTCTGCTTTTGTTTCAGATTTCCAACATTCACAGTTATTTGCTTTATTTAATATTTACATATACTTGATTTTAGATTTATTTGGAATTAAAACTAAACTGTTTATATTTGTTCAGGGTTCATTGTGGGTGGCATTTAATTTTTTCAAAAAAAGTGTTCTTAAGCTTATAAAGATGGGGCACTGCCATAGCAGAGAATTGTTTTCACAGGCTGAGATTGGAAAATCGGTGCTACAATGTTGCAAACAACTCAGCATAACTTCCCATTCGGGAGCTTAGGATCACAGAATTAATATTTAAACTTTATTGTGTAGTTCTGTTTATCCATTTTGAGCAACGTATGCTTAAGACTTTCACAAAGGTTTAACAAAAAAAAAGTGGAAGAAACTTTAGTCTCATTTACAAGCCTGAAACAGATGCAATGTATTGATCAATGCTTTCCAAATTTAAAAAAAATATTTCATCATGGGATGTGGACAGCACTGGCCAGACCAGCATTTATTGCTCATCCCTAAAATCCCGAAATGAGTTAAGAGTCATCCACATCATTGTGCGTATGGACTCACTAAATCACACAACTGTTACAGCACAGAAGGAGACCATTTGGTCTATCCTGCCTGCCTTGGTGCTATTACCTCGTGCCAACCTCTTGCCTCTTTCACATATCCGTGCACACCATTTCAATCCAACTGATTACCTAATGTCCTTTTGAATGTAGGACTTATACACTTAATAGTAAGGTCCAAGGGAGTGTTGCTGAACAAAGAGACCTTGGAGTGCAGGTTCATAGCTCCTTGAAAGTAGAGTCGCAGGTAGATAGGATAGTGAAGAAGGAGTTTGGTATGATTTCCTTTATTGGTCAGAGTATTGAGTACAGGAGTTGGGAGGTCATGTTGTGGCTGTCCAGAATATTGGTTAGGCCACTTTTGGAATATTGCATGCAATTCTGGTCTCCTTCCTATCGGAAAGACATTGTGAAACTTGTTCAGAAAACATTGACAAGGACGTTGCCAGGGTTGGAGGATTTGTGCTATTGGGAGAGGCTGAACATATTGGGGCTGTTTTTGCTTGAGTGTCGGAGGCTGAGGGGTGACCCTATAGAGGTTTACAAAATTATGAGGGGCATGGATAGGATAAATAGGCAAAGTCTTTTCCCTGTGGTGGGAGAGTTCAGAACTAGAGAGCACAGGTTTAGAGTGAGAGGGGAAGTTATAAAAGAGACCTAAGAGGCAACGTTTTCACACAGAGGATGATATGTGAATGGAATGAGCTGCCAGAGGAAGTGGTGGAGTCTAGTACAATTGCAACATTTAAAAGGCATCTGGATGGGTATATGAATAGGAGGAATTTGGAGGGATATGGGTCGGGTGCTGGCAGGTGGGACTAAATATCTGGTCGGCATGGACGAAGGGTCTGTTTCCGTGCTGTACATTTCTCTGACTCTATGACTCTAATTGAACCTATGTCCACCGCACTTCCAGGTGTGCATTCTGTACCCTAGTTGTGTGAAAAAGCTTTTTCTCATATTACCCTTGCTTCGTTACACATCACTTTAAATCTACATCCTCTTGGTCTTTATTCTTTTGCGAGCGGAAACAATCTCTCCCTATCTACTCTATACAACTCGCACACGATTTTGAAAAACTCTATCAAATCTCTTTTCAGTGTTCTTCTCTCCAAGGAAAAGAATCTCAAATTCTTCAGTCTCTTTTTATAACTAACGTTCCTCATTTTTGGAATCATTCTCGTAAAATGTGGAATTTACCACACAGATTGCAGACTTCCTTCCCTGAAGGTCAATAATGAACCAGATGTGTTTTCAAGACAATTGACAGTTTACTAGCTTTATTAAGTTAGCTTTTTAATTCCAGATTTTTAATTGAATCTGCATTTCACCATCTTCCACAATGGGATTTAAGCCCACATCCCCATTGTCCTGGGGTTCAGGATGACTAGCCATTCCCACAAAAGCACTATCTGAACTTTCCCACTGTGATTCCATTTATGGTTTGAAAATTAACACGGTCCGTTGGTGAGAACTGGCAGAGTGAAGGGGGTGGAGGTAAGGCCTAGGAGGACATGGGATGGGAAGAAAACAACTATAAGCACGAGGGAGAGGATGAAGCTCCTGTGGCAGCCATTGCTGATTTGCAGCTATAATATTTAAGTTTGTGACCCCAATTGGGGTCCTCAAACCCCCCCACTTTGGGAGACCCTGGTAAAGAGGCAAACCCCGAAGTAGGAAAATCTAAAACTGGGTCTCAGCATTTAGAATCATGACTTGGCCCAGCAGTCATCATCTGTCAAGTCTTTATTTTAAAAATGGTGAATGTTGCATTACTTGGCTGAAGTTCTTGGCTCTGTTCATTACTCGCTGTTTATGCTGCAATCCTGTGTTGTAGCTTCACCAAGTTAACTTAATGCTGCTCCTGGCAGGCCCTCCTGCACTGTCCATTGAACCAGGGTTGATGGTAATGGTTGATTACCATTAATGCTGGCCACTACAGAGACACCCACATCCTCTGAAAAACTATTTTAAAAAGAGTTGTGGAAATTTTCAAAAATAGTTCCTGTGAAGGCAGGAGGAATGTTGTGTGGATTTCCGAGCAGTTATGAATGAAACCTTCCCTTCCTTTTTGCTGCTCCATCCCACCTCCCACAAGGGAAATTCCACAGCTAATGGAACAGATACGAGCTACGCAGTCCTGCCGCATCTATTTGTTAATGGTGGTGGATAATTGAAACTTAAACAACCACAGATCTCCCCGTCCTCAATGATAAGGGATGCCTGTACATGAGTGCAAAAGATAAGGCTGAAGCATTTCCAGCAAGCTTCAGCCAGAGTTGCCAAGTGGATGATCCATCTCAGCCTCCTCCAGTGGTCCCCAGTCACAAAAGCCAGTCATCAGCCAATTCGATTCGCACCACATGATGTCAAAGAAGGATTGGAGTGAGTGGATACTATGAAGACTATGGGACCTGACAACATTCCAGCAATTGTACTGCAGACTTTTAGTCCAGAACTTGTTGCTGTCACAGCCTAGCTCTTCTAGTACAGTTATAATACTGGCATCTACCCAACAATGTGCAAAATTGCCCTGGGTTTTCCTGCGCACAAAGAGCGGGGTAAATCCAACCTGGTCATTTGCCGCCCCATTCGTCTACTTTTCTTCATCAATAAACTGATGAAACTTGTCATCAACAGTGCTATCAGCAGCATTTGTACAGCAATAACCTGCTTACTAATGCTCAGCATAGGTTCCATCAGGGCCACTCAGCTCCTGACCTCATTCCAGCTGGTTTGGTTCAAACATGGACAAAAGAGCTGAATTCCAGAAGTGAAATGCGAGTGACTGCCTTTGACATGCAGGCAGTATTTGGAAGAGCTTGTCATCAAGGATCCCTACCAAACCTAAAATCAACAGGAATTAGGAGGAAATTTCTCCACTGTTTTGTGTTATACTTATGACAAAAGGAGAAGGTTTAAATTGTTAGAAATCAGTCATCTTAGTTTCAGGACATCACTGGAGGATATCCTCACGAATGACATTGTGGTTGGACCTGCACCAAATGGATTGCAACAATTCAAGAATAAAGTCGACCACCATCTTCTTAAGGGCAACAAATAGTGGTCCAAACAGTAATGGAAAGGTCCTGGGGAGTGTTGGTGAACAGAGAGGCTGAGGGGTTCAGGCACATAGTTCCATGAATGAACAATAAAAATAATTGTTCTTCATACAAGGTGTTGGCAAAATACAGATATACCCATGGCATCAATGTGGACGGAATTTGAGAACTTTAAACCAGCCACAATGAAGGAATTGTAATATAGTTACATCTGAGAATGTTGTGTGCCTTAAAGGAACTTGCAGATGCTGTTGTTCTGATGTATCTGCTGGCCGAGTCCTTCTGGATGGTAGTTGTTGTGGTTTTAGAAGGTACAGTCTAAGGAGTCTTGATGAGTTGCAGTATCTTGTAGGTGGCACACACTGCTGGTTCTGTGCCTTGGAGCATGTTTACACTCAATTTCAGGGGGTGTCAAGTGGGCTGAATTACCCTGGAGAATGTTGCACTTCTTGAGTGTTGTTGGCACTGCAGTTATAGTCATAAAGATGTACAGTCATACAGCATGGAAACAGACTCTTTGGTCCTACTTATCCATGACGACCAGGTTTCCCATTTGTCTGTGTTTGGCCTACATCCCTTTAAACCTTTCCTATTCATGTACCTGTCCAAATGTCTTTTAAATATGGCAACTGTACCCGCTTAGGAACTTATGAACTTCTACTGGCAGTTCATTCCAAAAATCATCCTCTGTGAAAAAGTTGCCCCTCATGTTGTTTCTAAATCTTTCTCTAATCACCTTAAAATTACACTCTCTAGTTTTGAACTCTTCTACCTTAGTGAAAATACATTTGCTATTCACCTTATTTATGTCCCTCATTGTTTTATAGACTTCTATTAGGTCACACCTCAACCTCCTGTGGTCTACTGAAAGAAGTCCCTATCTAGCCTTTCCTCATAACTCAAATGCTGCAGCCCTGGCAACATCCTTGTTGATCTTTTCTGTGCCCTTGCCAACTTAATATTCTTCCTATAGCAGGGTGACCAGAACTGTACACAATATTCCAAAAGTGGCCTCACCTACATCCTGTACAACCACAACATGATGTCCCAACCCCTATACTCAGTGGTTTGAGAAATTAAGGCAAGCATGCCTACTGCCATTTTGTACCCATGACACAACTTTCATGGAACTATGTGCCTGAACCCCTCAGCCTCTCTGTTCACCAACACTCCCCAGGACCTTTCCATTAACTGTATAACTCCTGTCCTTGTTTGTCTTACCAAAATGCAACATTTGTATTTATCTAAATTAAAATCCATCTGCCACTCCATGGCCCATTGGGATTACGTTATACTCTTGGATAATTTTCTTCACTGTCCACCATGCTACCAATTATGGTGTCATCTGCACTAAACATGCTTCCTATATTCACATCCAAATCGTTTGTATAAATGACGAACAACAGTGGATCCAGCACAGATCCCTGCAAAACATGATTGGTCACAGGTCTCCAATTTGAAGACAGCACCCCACCACCACCTGTTTCCTACTGTCAAGCCAATTTCATATCGAATTGGCCAGGTCTCCCTGAATCCTACATGATCTAATCAGTCTACCATGTGGAACCTTGTCAAAGACCTTGCTAAGATCCATGTAGACTCTTCCCTCATCTATCTTCTAGCAGAGAGTATTCCATCACACTCCTGTCCTGTTTCATGTAGATGGTAGCTAGATTTTGAGGAGTCAGCAGGTGGGTTTCACTCCTCAGAATTTTCAAACTTCTGACCTGCTATTTTTTGTTAATTCACAGGCTGAGAGCATTGCCCATTAGGTTAAGAGTCAACTACATTGCTGTGGGTCTGGAGACACATGTAGGCCAGAACAGATAAGGATAGCGGTTTCCTTCCTTAAAGGACATTAGTGAACCAGATGAGTTTTTTCAACAATCAATTTATGGTCATCATCAGACTCTTAATTCAAACCCTGGTCCCCAGAACACTATATGGGTCTCCGGATTAACAATCCAGTGATAATATCACTAGGCTCTTGTTGCCACAGCATTTATGTAGCTGGCCCAGTTCAGTTTCTTATCAAAAGCAACCGCCCAGAATTGTAATAGTAGGGGATTCAGAGATAGTAAGATTTTAAGTTTCAAGAATGGATGGTTAGATTCTTGGTGGAGTGGATCATTGCCTTGTATTTGTGTGACATGAATGTTACTTGCCAATTATCAACCCGAATTGTCATTGCCGATTTGATCACAGTGACTACTGAATAATCCTGTGTAACCCTGTGCTGCTCATTTCATGTCAGTCTTGGCAAAGGTTTCCAAAGAAAATATTAGACAAAAAAGATGAAAGAACTGCGGATACTGTAAATCAGAAACAAAAAGAGAAATTGCTGGAAAAGCTCAGGAGATCTAGCAGCATCTTCGGAGAAAAATCCACTCTTACCTCCTATTTACATTTGTAAGAGGCCTAACACCTATTCTAAGGCAGTCACCAGGAACAGCAGAAAAATAGCTAGACCCAGTGTGTGGTCTGATATTTAACAAGTGTCCTTCAGATGCAGGAAATTTTCAAAAGAACGTATTTTATTTTTAACCTACCTCATTGAATTTCTCTGCACGGAGACCTGAGACAGAGTGACAACCACACTGCTGTTTTAATGGCTCAAGGATCATTTGATATTGAAACTCATTCTGAAATAAAGAAAGAAATGAAGATTCAGATGCATGCTTCAATGCTACTTGAATTTGTATAAATGCATCCGAGCAAATGACAAGTTTTTGCAGTTTACCAAGGGCAAAGCCTGATGTGGAGAAGCTAAGAGTCAGGTGAGTGGGACCATACTTTAAGATGTTATGATGCCTGTTCTGCTATTAAAAAATAGTTTGTAAGGTTATCGCCTCATATCTCTATACCACAAGGGAAAGAAGTGAGTAATTACTTCTGTTTTAAAAGTCATACCTTATGCAGTGGAGTGGGAGGGTTGGCGCTAGGCCAGAGGTGGGGAACCTTTTCATGTTGGAAGGCCGCATTATGTTAGTTGTAATCCAATAAGGCCGCATCCAAGAAACTTCAATTATATATTCTTCAAAATTCACATTATTTTGTACAAATCTAACTACTATGTACTAACTCAAAAAAAAAGAAAAAAAAAGTTAGTTCTAAAGTTAACTAACCTTTTAATGACTTTGTTGTGACTGATTTTTATAGGAAAGCATTTGAATATTTGGTTGCAGCATGGAGGCCTGCAGTTTTAGCCCTTATGACTTACCAATTATTTTAATTGTGGTGGTCAGCCTATGAGGATTATTTTGTTGAATTTTCTTTTACTCTCTGGTATTTTAAATACATTCATTTTAAGATTAAAATAAAAATAATAAAGGATGTAAAAAACATATTAATAAAAATTAAAAGATTTGTTCTGCAAAATTTGGATTCATTCAAAAAGCCACACACAATGGCCTAGACAGCCGCATGTGGCTTTAAGGCCGCAGGTTCCCCACCCCTGTACTAGGCTATCCCAACTCCTGCAACCCTCATTGTTTGCATTGGCACATTACAATGACAGTAACCTCAGTGATGAAGACATTTAAAAACCAACTAATTAAGCCAGTGCCGAACGGAAAGGACCACAATTGATATAATTTATTATCAAACCAAATCAATCAATGGTCACCACTGATGATAGCCTACAGCTCATTAACTAAACTCTTCACCTTACAAGACCCTACTTTTTAAAATATTTATTCATGGGATGTTGGTGTCGCTGGCTCCAGCAATTGTTGCCCATCCCTGATTGCATAGAAAGCAGTTGAGAGTCAACCATATTGCTGTGGGTCTGCAGTCACATGTAAGCCAGACCAGGTAAGGATTTCCTTTCCTAAAGGATGTTAGTGAACCAGATGGGTCCACACAAAGATTTCATGGTCATCACTAGACTCTTCATTGAATTCAAAGTCCACTATCTGCCATGGCAGAATTTGAACCTGGGTCCCCAGACTATTAGTTGAGCTTCTGTATTAACAGCCTGGTGATTATACCACTAGACCATTGCCTCTTCTGCCTGACCCTGTCTTCCTCAGAAACATTTGTGTGTCTTTGAGGGCACTCATCATTGAGGCACGCACACATCCTGGTGCAGTAGTCTCAGCTTACTGCTAGCACTGGTGCTGCTGAGGCTGTTGAACTGTCTAATTGAGCCAGCAACTCTTACAGGTAGGTCGCTATCCTCAGTTGGAAGCCTGGTCCGGTGACGGTTTAGAAACTGCTCACAGACAGTGACATGCTCCCACCCCAGAAGTGGGGTCAGCTCCCACTTTTGTTCCTGGCAGTAGGATTTCACCATTCATGGAGAAAGCAAGATTCAGCTCCTTGCTCCAGGATTGCATTTTGTTTTTATAAATCCTAGATATAAATCAAGTCTTGTGCTCAAAATCTGTTCAATGCTAACTCTGTTTCAACAGGGTATTACTGTTTCACAGTATGTAAATATTAAGAAGATAGAAGATATAAGGAACATTATTCTTAGTTCCCTTGGGAAGAATGTGTGCTTATGCCTCAGGACTTTCTCTCAATATTTGCTACACAGCGAGTCTTTTATATGGATTATATAAATCCTGCATTTCTTTTAGCATGAAAAAGATTACATGAGCTAGCACTCCTCAAAGCAAGACATTACTTGTATTTTGCTACATTTGTGATTTTGTCCAAAAAAGATTTTTTTTAAAGTTGCATGTGATGGGATGAATTGAGAAATTTTATTTCTTTCATGAATATTGCCAAAAATAACTTATATTTATATACCACCTTACATGCAATGAAAACTTCCATGACATTTCACATACTGAGTGGGGAGATAACAGATCAGATGTTCAAATTCTTGATTTTTCAAGAGTTTCTTGAAGGAGGAAAGTGAGATTGCAAGACTGAGGATTGTGGGGAGGGCATTCCAGAAGGGAAGCGAAGGCCACTGATGGTTGGCAAACTTTAAATCATCGATAATCAAGGGTCCAGAATTCAATGAGCTTGCTGTCTTTGAAGAATTGTGGGGCTGAAGGAAATTTCAGGGATGGGGAGGGTGAGGCCTTGGAGGGATGTGAAAACAATGAGGAGAAATTTAAAATCAAGATGTTGCTTAACCAGGAACCAATGTAAGTTAATACACACAGGGTTGATAGGAAAATGTTACAGATAGATATTTTGACAGTGTTAGACTTGCAGCTTTGTCTTTATAATTCCCAATGAAATTATTTTGAGTTACAATATGATCCTTGGCCACCACTCAGAATAATATGGTTAAATGAATCATAGGGCAGGAATATTATTGAATGATTTTGCAATTTTAACGTGGAATGACTGCTTATTTAGCATTGGGTGTGATTTTATGACAAGTGTAATTCTGTGTTTACTTTATAACTGAGATGTGTATTATTTCAATTTATCACCTCTCTCAGATTGTAGACATAAACTCTCCCTTGCTCTTCTTTCTCAGTTCCCATAAACATAGGAGCTCCAACAAGAAGAATATCAGTTAACGAATCTTTATCAACGTCAATCGCACACACAGTGCTGCCAAAGTATGAACCAATCTGAAAAAGAGGAATAGCATTCATGTCACACAAACAGAACATGTTGTTGCTTCTGTCTCTTTGACTTCAGACTTCTGAATTTTCTCCCCATTTAGAAAATAGTCCATGCCTCTATTCCTCCTTCCAAAGTGCATGACCTCACACTTTCCCACATTGTACTCGATCTGCCACTTCTGGGGTGGCACGGTGGCACAGTGGTTAGCACTAATGCCTCACAGCACCAGGGACCTGGGTTCAATTCACACCTCGGGCAACTGTCTGTGTGGAGTTTGCACATTCTCCCCGTGTCTGCGTGGGCTTCCTCTGGGTGCTCCAGTTTCCTCCCACAGTTGAAAGATGTGCAGGTTAGGTGAATTGGCCATGCTAAATTGCCCATAGTGTTAGGTACATTAGTCAGGGGTAAATGTAGGGGAATGGGTCTGGGTGGGTTGCTCTTCAGAGGGTTGATGTGGACTTGTTGGGCTGAAGGGCCTGTTTCCACACTGTAGGGAATCTAATCTAATCATTCCAGAAATACAGCTGACATTTCATTTATTCTTTTGCTATACTGCACTGGCTTTGTGGCTTTCAGGTTGCATGTACCATGTATTGAAACCAGAGGTGGAAACCAGACAGCTGCAATAATATCTTATAATCATCTGTCACCTTGCAAGTAGATAAAGAAAATGTCAAAATATTTTGTAAAGGTGTCAGAAAAAAGGATCCTAATTAAAGCATACAAAAAATGACCAACAAATTGTTCAAAGACATTTGTTTTAATGTTTTAAAGTGTTTGCCCTTACAGAAGCAGAGGGAGATGGGAAGGCAGAGGGTTTTAGGAAAAAGATTTCAGAGTGTGGAGTCTAAACAGTTAAACAATCCCAATGACAGGGTTAAAGAGAAGGAAGATTGCAGAAAAGGAGTAGGCCCATGTATGGCTAGAGGAGCTTACAGAGATAAATGAGATGGTGGTGTGCAAAAATTTAAATACAGGAATGACAATAATAAGTTTGAGGTGCAGACGTTTGAGATTCAATATCAAATTAGATCAGGAGGTTATGGGTTTTGGAATTTTATGATTGAAAATAATTACTTAGAGATGAGCTTGCGTTCACATGGGTGGTGAATGGAAGGTTGGCCTGGGGGGAAAGTAATTGTTTAAGTCTGGAGGCAATAAAGACATATTTGAAGGCACCATTAGCAGATCAACTGAGATAGACATGATGCTGGACCGGTGTTGGACTGGGGTGGACAAAGTCATAAGTCACATGACACCAGGTTACAGTCCAACGGGTTTATTTGAATTCACAAGATTTCGGCAGGTAAAGGGGCAGCGCTTTCAAATAAACCTGTTGGACTATAACCTGCTATCATGCGACTTCTGACTGAGGTAGAAGAGGTGATGGTATGGAGGCAGAGGTGGATGGCCTTGTGGCTGAGAGAGTATGGGGTTGGAAACTCAGTGCAGGTATAAATATGATGTCAACCTGTCAAACTTTCACCCTCAGCCTGGGACTACAATGGGTCACATAGCTCCTGACCATAACTTATTGTTAATATTTCAGGTCAAGACCGCTCATCAGAATGGAAGACAGACACAAATGTCAGAATTTTTAAGCCAGCTGATGGAGGGAGGTGACAGGCGAACAAGATGAAAGGTTTGTGAGAGGGGGGAGACCAGGGAAAATCAAAACAAGAAGTTCATGATGTAACAGTTAAAGAGAGCAAGAAAGGAACAATGACTGAGTCAAGATAAGGCATGGATTGAAACATAAAAACCATCTGAATGCCACATGAACAGACAAAGAAAGAAAGAAGATGAGGATCAACCCTGCTAAATAAAATAAAATTGAGGCAGATATTATGATGTAAAGTTGTTGCACTGAATATTGAATCCAGAAGGTGATAGAGTGCCAAGATGACAGAAGAACTGTTGCTTTGTTGGATCACAGTAGCATGCCAAGAGCATTAAATTCAACATGGAAGAGAGATAGACAATTAAATGATAAGCAACTGGAAGCTGGGGTCATATTTGCTGATTCTCCAGTTTTGATCAAAGGTCATTGACCTGAAACATTAGTTTCTCTCCAAAGATGTTGTCTGACCTGCTGAGCTTTTTCCCCAAAGTATTTTGTTTGTGTTTCAGATTTCCAGTATTCATAGCATTTTGCTTTTGTAGAAAGAGCTGCACATGTTTAACAAGTTATGCAGCTTGTACCAACTCTATAATACAGATGACGCTCTCAGTGAGTTGATAATATGATTAACCTAGCTATAGTCAACAGGCCTATCCTATCTTCCCTTTAAGATAACATGAGTTTAGAGAACATAATAACTGATAATGTCATGATTTATTGATACTGTATAAGTAAGCTACAGGTTCCATGACAGAAAACACCAAAATATAGCAGTAGGTGTTTTGTTTTTGTGATATATGCATAACACTCTAGTATTAACTGAAGCCTGTGTGAGAATATCATCTGATACAGATTTTCCTTCAATCCACACACAATGCTGATAAGCACATAACTCACTGGTCCTTTATATCCTGCAACTCCCAAAGTAATAGCAATTTGGCAGCATTATGAGCACAAAGATCACTGTGGTTAAACAAGGAGGTCATTACAAAATTCTCAAAATAACTAGGAATATGGAATGAACATGCATGTTTGTCTGAATTTCAACATTTTTAATAAGTTAAGTGAAAAATCTTAGCGATTTGAAGAAGGCAATTTAATAAATCTGAAATTCAGCTCCAAAATCTACTTAATGTGTTCAGACCACAGAACCAATGCTGTAATCCATTTTTAATCAGAAACATCTGTATATGTTTCTAACTGCTCCACTTCCTGTACCTCAAAGTGATATTCAGCTTTTGTACATGTCAATAATGTACAAAAGGCTTTGAATTCCTATGTGATCTCTCTGCACAAAGCAATGTAACATTTTACTTTTAGGTCATTAATGACATTAGATTGTTACATGACAGTCTCCTGTTCTGAACTAGGATTTGGAAAAGACATATTAAATCTAGATAATTAACAGAAACCATGGAACCCCATACATTCCTTTTTATGTTACATTATAATATCTGATTGAAGTATAATCAGGAAACAACTCAAGTCATATGTTTAACATGATGTAGAAATTCTATCACAACTTTCAAAGGCATAATGCTGAGCACAATGGCGACACAATTGTTTAGTGAAATACCTGTTCTCCTTTCAGAGTCTGTACAATGCTTATTTTCTTTCCCTTTGAAGTATAAATAATAACTTGTCCGGTATGATTATATCGAGGTTGCCCAGCAACATACCACACATCCCCAGGAACTGAGACAGAGCTCAGAGAGTAACCTAAGTATTGGAAATCAACAGACTCATGAAATTTCAAGCAGAGATTGAGTATTTTGTAGAGATTATAAGAAGTGCATCTGCATGGTGTGCAAACCATACCTGGCTTAATTGATTAATAGCATTATCCTAAGTAACTATTACTTGTTTCATAAGATGATAAAAACAGAAGGTAAAAATAAACTGAAACATCTTTTCTTATCAAATTTTGGAGAGACAGTGGCACAGTGGTATTCTTGCTGAACTAGGACCCGTGGACACAGCCTTAGAATTAGAGGGGGTCATTTCAGAACAGAAATGCGGAGGCATTTCTTCAGCCAGAGAGTGGTGGGCCTGTGGAATTCATTGCCACGGAGTGCAGTGGAAGCCGGGACGCTAAATGTCTTCAAGGCCGAGATTGATAGATTCTTGTTGTCCCGAGGAATTAAGGGCTACGGGGAGAACGCTGGTAAGTGGAGCTGAAATGCGCATCAGCCATGATTGAATGGCGGAGTGGACTTGATGGGCCGAATGGCCTTACTTCCACTCCTATGTCTTATGGTCTTATGAACTAATAATTCAGAGACCCCAGTAACATTTTAGGACGCAGGGTGTGAATCCCACCACAGCAGATTGTAGAATTCAAATTCACAATCAGAAATCTGGGAATTGAAAGTCTAATAATAACCATAAATCCATGGTCAACTGTCATAAAACGTCCATCTGGTTCACTAATGTCTTTAGAGAAGGAAACTGCCATCTTTACCTGGTCTGGCCTACATATGACTTCGGTCACACAGCAATGTGTTTGACTATCAACTGCCCTCTGAAATGGCCCAGCATGCCACTCAATTGAATCAAACCACTAAAAAAGCCTCAAAGAAGGAATAAAGTTGGATGGACCACCTGGCATCGACCTTGGCACTGGAAATGACAGCAGCAAACTCAGCTCCACTGACCCTGCTAAAGTCCTCTTTACCTACGCTTGAGATTAGAATGTTAGATGTTAGAATTAGGAAAGGTGTCTCACAGACAACTTAAGGAACATCCTGACATAGAAACATAGAAAACAAGAGCAGGAATAGACCGTTCTGTATGATCATGACTGAACATCCAATACAGTACTCTGTTCCCGGTTTCTCCCGATAACCTTTGATAGGTTTAGTGCTAAGATCTATTTCTAACTCCATCATGAAAATGTAGTCATATTCACAGAACCACACCTGACATGCAATGTCTCAGGTTACAACATCACCATCCTTGGGTATGTCCTATCTCATCAGCAAGACAGAGATAATATAGTGGTATACAGACATGCTCAAGCCTTGGCAAGGTTAAGATATTATTATGTGCTGCAGGTTTTGTCAGGTGCAGTCAGAAAAGGTTTAAATTTCAGTACTGCCTGTTTATGACAAATTGATGAGGACAAATACAATAAATCCTTTAATTTGGGCTTGTCTTACTGAGATAAAACAAAGCTTTAGAAATCTGAAGCACAGAGGAATGTGGGAGTCCTAGTTCAAGTTTCTCTTAAGGTTAATATGCAGGTTAAATTGACAGTTAAGAAAGCAAATGCAATGTTAGCATTCATTTCAAGAGAACTAGAATACAATAGCAGAGATGTACTGCTGAGGCTTTGTGTGACTCTGATCAGGCTGCATTTGGAATATTGTGAGCAGTTTGGATGGGAAAGCTCCTTCCACCTGTCCATCAGTTAACAGAAGAGTTTATATTTCAAAAAACCCAAGTTTTTTGTGGAATTCAATGCTGTTGTTGAAGGGGGTCTTGCCCAGCACCATCAGGAGAACTGGTGGGATCCTGCTTTACTCCCATGGGGTAGGCTTACCAGAACTAAGTAGGCAAAAGTGGGTAATGCAGATGCTGGAGATAAGAGTCAAGATTAGAGTGGTGCTGGAAAAGCACAGCAGATCAGGCAGCTTCTGAGGAGCAGGAAAATCCCTGTTTCAGGCAATAGCCCTTCATCAGGAGGCCCTCATATCTTACCAGAACTAAGTGCCTTTCAAAGCTGTCAGCCAAACACTTTTGCGCTTACGGCAATACACCAACATTAGGCTGAGGAATTTGCCAAGGAACCTAACTCACAGATTAGTGAGGGCAAAATATAGCTAGTAATATGATTAGTAATGTGAGAGGGATTGGCTGAGGGGATGGAACTCATTGGGCCTCAGTTCTCAAGGCCAGGTTCTTCCATCAGACACTGGGTAGCTTGGAATAAGACACTCCACCTATTTCTTCCCCTGAAATCCAGAATCCTGCAACCTTCCCATATGGTCAACAGAGCTTCCCACATGGCCACACCCTACCCTCAGAGTGAACACAATGGTGGCAGAATGAGGTCCTTAAATGGGTATCAAATACCCACTCAAGCACCTCAACTGTTATCCAGTCAGTAGGCTGTTCTAATAGAGATTTAATTGGGCAGTAGCGGGAAGTGGCAGTGTTCCAATTGCACACCCTTCTGGCTAATTGTGCATTTTCCTTACCATCTGAATTGTGGCTGGGGGAAGAGATATTTATATCCACTCAGGAATGAGATAAGTGGGTAGGGGTTATCACATCCACATCTATCTTATCGATACTAAGCACAAATTCATCCTCCAGGATTGTCTGGAGATGAATTTAAACCCTGTACCTTTTTGACTCAGGAAGTGGGAATACCACCAATAAACTGAAACTTCACATGAAACCAACCATTGTTTTTAAATGATGATAAACTGCAATTTAAAAAAATCTACTTCAGAATTTCACATTTTCACTAACCAATAAATGTGTTTGAAAACATTTAAAGTCTGTATTTGAGGCTACATTACCATCACTATACATAGCTCCAGACTATATAAAAATTATAAAAGTGCATTCTGCCACAGAATCCCACCTGGGGCTATGCCTCAATGGTTTTCTTACCTAAATATCCAGCAAGAGGTTCATTAACTTCTTTTGATTTGTTCAAAAATGATTCATTGTCTGGGATAATGGCGTCATTGTTTTTTAGTAAAAGCACTGTTCCATTCCAATCGTAAGCTCCAACCGCTCCTAACATGATGCCTTCCTATGTTTAGAAAGAGGAAAACACACATAAACACTGTGATATAATTTAACGTTGGAAAATGTTATTGAATAATCAAAGCTTGAGTTGTTATGATAGCTACGTTAACAACTAGAAAGATGAAACAGTAAATAATATCAAAGAGGGAGTTTCCAATTGCATGCTTTTGCACTGTCACACCTTTTGTTCTTCTTAGATAGCTTCTTGCGATTGAGGATGATTTACTATGACTTCATTTCAATGAGTTCTGAGGTGGCTGATACATCCAATGCATTCTCTCTGATGCTGCAGCTTTGCTTCTATCTGTTTTGATGAAGTTCCTCAATGTGCTTCATACCTTCCTGAATGACCTTGATCCATTTTGATCAGTTACAAACCAGGGAAACTCATGGGTTAGATGTTTAATCTCTTCAGGAATCCTGTGAGAACATCCCTCAATTGTTTCTGCTGTTATCCTAGTGGTTTCCTATTAGGACTGAGTTTCAAATAAAGCAATTGCTTCAAGAGTCTGTTGCCAGGCACATAGAAATGCTGCTTTTAAGTGATTAGCACCTCAAAGCTAGGCAGGCTGACTGGGGAGAGGTTGCTGTGATTGGGCCCCTATAGCTGCTACCAAATTTGGAAGACCTTCTGAAGATACTAATGCTGGTGATGCTTCTCCAGTGCTTTGAAGAATCCATTGTAGGAGCATGGGGATTATTAGTCTCAGGCCTGAGATCCTGGTCCTCAAAACTATTTCCTTTAGTTGAGGCTAACTGGTACGTGGAAATTGATTATGAATTTCAATGTCAATGTCTGCCTTTATCTCGAGGAATCTCACAAGACATGGAATGTAGTGCTTGTTTTCAAGATCTCGCCTTCTATCTTAATGAACTGGGGTGGCCAGGTGTTGCTTTGAGGGAGCTCACTGGAAGATGACCTTCATTTTACAAGTGTTTAGTAAAAGGCCCATTTTCTTAGAAGGAGTCAACAAAGACCGGGAATTTAATTTCTGATGAATTTCTGTAAACTGGAGCTTGATGACTAAGGTTTGAAATGAGTAGTTTGCTGGAACTGAGATACAATACTGATGCAAATGCACCTTATATTTAATCTTATTTTGCTTTTGCAGACTAATTTCTACTGATTTTTGTTTAAATACAGTTAGCCACTGACACTACAATCAAACTAACAGGTTTGGAAAGGCGAGCTGCTTTTAAGCTGCTGTTATATTTCTGTATGAGTGTTACTTACATAGATGCACAAGCCTCACCATGACAACACCAAAGTTAGATTTGCTGACACTAGCACGAAGGTGACAGCATTTTGCAATTAGATCTACTTAACCATTGTATTTATTAATGTGGAAGTTTACTTCAATGTTAACATAGTTTCCACATTAGGAATTGATTGCACTAACATGACAATTAACATGCAAGAGATGGTTTTCTAAATTCCTAGTCTTAGTGAGGAGTTTTGCTCATTTGCAGTACATATGAATAATTCAGTATGTGTTCCATACAATTTACACTGGATGTAATGTCACGGATGAGTTCACTCCTGAAATCCTGGTGGGAGACTTTCCAGTCCAAGAGTCAGTGGAGGACAATAAGTTGAGCAATACTGTGGTTAAATATGGTATGCACTTGTCTTTTACTGATGAATTAATTCATGACAATCACATCCAACAGCTCAACATTAACCCTCACAGCAATAGCATGAAATGTTCCTAACAGTGGAACTCTGGTAACATTCACTTTTCCTCAACATCTTCCTTTCTTTCTTTCTTCTTTCCTTTTTTTATTTTTTTCACCCATTCATTCTTTCTTTTGTTCATTCTTTCATTTTCTCTTTAATTCTTTCTTTCTTTCCTCTTTTTTCCCTTCCTTCTTTCTTATCTATATCTTTGCTGAACATACTCAGTGATTTGCCTCTGCAGCCTTCTGTGGTACAGAAATCCACAAATTCACCACCCTGTGAGTGAAGATATTTCTCCTCACTTCAGTCTGAAATGGTCTACTGCATATCCTGTGATGGTGACCTATTATTTTGGATCTCTTGGCTGGGGTGAACATGATCCCTGCACCTAGCCCTGTCACAATTTTATATGTTTTGATGAGATCCATTCTCACTTTTCTAAACTCAGCTAAATACAAGCCCAGTTCACCCAACGTCTCCTCAATGCTAGAAAAACACACTGGCGAACTTGCCATTTACATATACTAAAGTATGTATATTTTTTTCTTAGGTGAGGATATCAAAACCGTACATAGCATTCCAGGTGTGGTCTCACTTAAGCTCTCTACAGTTGCAGTAAGACTGCCTTGTTCCTGTCCTGAAACCCCATTGCAACAAAGGCTGACATAAGTTCATAAGTTATAGAGTCATAGAGATGTACAGCATGGAAACAGACCCTTCGGTCCAACCCAACCAGATAGCCCAACCCAATCTAGTCACACCTGCCAGCACCCGGCCCATATCCCTCCAAACCCTTCCTATTCATATACTCATCCAAATGCCTCTCAAATGTTGCAATTGTACCAGCATACACCACATCCTCTGGCAGCTTATTCCATACACACACCACCCTCTGCGTGAAAAAGTTGCTCCTTAGGTCTCTTTTATATCTTTCCCCTCTCACCCTAAACGTATGCCCTCTAGTTCTGGACTACTCGACCCCAGGGAAAAGACTTTGCCTATTTATCCTACCCATGCCCCTCATAATTTTGTAAACCTCATCCTCCGATGCTCCAGGGACAACAGCCCCAGCCTGTTCAGCTTCTCCCTACAGCTCAAATCATTCAACCCTGGCAATATCCTTGTAAATCTTTTCTGAACCATTTCAAGTTTCACAACATCTTTCCGATAGGAAGGAGACCAGAATTGCATGCAATATTCCAACAGTGGCCTAACCAATGTCCTGTACAGCCGCAACATGACCTCCCAACTCCTGTACTCAATACTCTGACCAATAAAGGAAAGTATACCAAACGCCTTCTTCACTATCCTATCTATCTGCGACTCCACTTTCAAGGAGCTATGAACCTGCACTCTGAGGTCTCTTTGTTCAACAACACTCCCTAGGACCTTACCATTAAGTGTATAAGTCCTGCTAAGATTTCCTTTCCCAAAATGCAGCACCTCGCATTTATCTGAATTAAACTCCATCTGCCACTTTTCAGCCCATTGGCCCATCTTGTCCAGATTCTGTTGTAATCTGAGGTAACCCTCTTCGCTGTCAACTACACCTCCAATTTTGGTGTCATCTGCAAACTTACTAACTGTACCTCTTATGCTCACATCCAATCATTTATGTAAATGACAAAACGTAGCGGACCCAGCATTGATCCTTGTGGCACTCCACTGGTCACAGGCCTCCAGTCTGAAAAACAACCCTCCACCACCACCCTCTGTCTTCTACCTTTGAGCCAGTTCTGTATCCAAATGGCTAGTTCTCCCTGTATTCCGTGAGATCTAATCTCGCTAATCAGTCTCCCATGGGGAACCTTGTTGAACGCCTTACTGAAGTCCATATAGATCATATCTACCGCTCTGCCCTCATCAATCTTCTTTGTTACTTCTTCAAAAACTCAATCAATTTTGTGAGACATGATTTCCCACACACAAAGCCATGTTGACTATCTTTAATCGGTCCTTGCCTTTCCAAATACATGTACATCCTGTCCCTCAAGATTCCCTCCAACAACTTGCCCACCACCGAGGTCAGGTTCCACTGGTCTATAGTTCCCTGGCTTGCCTTTACCACCCTTTTTAAACAGTGGCACCATGTTAGCCAACCTCCAGTCTTGCGGCACCTCACCTGTGACTATTGATGATACAAATATCTCAGCAAGGGGTCCAGCAATCACTTCTCTGCCTTCCTACAGAGCTCTCGGGTACACCTGATCAGGTCCTGTGATTTATCCACTTTTACCAGTTTCAAGACATCCAGTACTTCCTCCTCTGTAACCTGGAGATGTCACCATCTATTTCCCTACAGTCTATATCTCCCATATCCTTTTCCACAGTAAATACTGATGCAAATATTCATTTAGTATCTCCCCCATTTTCTGTGGCTCCACACAAAGGCCGCCTTGCTGATCTTTGAGGGGCCCTATTCTCTCCCGAGTTATCCTTTGGTCCTTAATATATTTGTAAAAACCCCTTGGATTCTCCTTAATTCTATTTGCCAAAGCTATCTCATGTCCCCGTTTTGCCTTCCTGATTTCCCTCTTAAGTATACTCCTACTTTCTTTATACTCTTCTAAGGATTCACTCGATCTATCCTGTCTATACCTGACATATGCTTCCTTCTTTTTCTTAACCAAGCCCTCAATTTCTTTCGTCATCCAGCATTCCCTATACCTGCCAGCCTTTCCTTTCAGAGATGGAAATGTGTAGCTGGAGAAGCGCAGCAGGTCAGGCAGCATCTAGGGAACAGGAGAATCGATGTTTCGGGCATTAGCCCCTGACAGGAATATACTTTCTCTGGATTCTTGTTATCTCATTTCTGAAGGCTTCCCATTTTTCAGCCGTCACTTTACCTGCAAACATCTGCCTCCAATCAGGTTGCGAAAGTTCTTGCCTAATACCGTCAAAATTGGCCTTTCTCCAATTTAGAACTTCAACTTTTAGATCTGGTCTATCCTTTTCCATCACTATTTTAAAACAAATAGAATTATGGTCGCTGGCCCCAAAGTGCTTCCCCACTGACACCTCAGTCACCTGCCCTGCCTTATTTCCCAAGAGTAGGTCAAGTTTTGCACCTTCTCTAGTATGTACATCCACATACTGAATCAGAAAATTGTCTTGCATGCACTTAACAAATTCCTCTCCATCTAAACCTTTAACACTATGGCAGTCCCATTCGATGTTTGGAAAGTTAAAATCCCCTAACATAAACTACCCTATTATTCTTACAGATACCTGAGATCTCCTTACAAGTTTGTTTCTCAATTTCCCTCTGACTATTAGGGGGTCTATAATACAATCCCAATAAGGTGATTATCCCTTTCTTATTTCTCAGTTCCACCCAAATAACTTCCCTGGATGTACTTCCCGGAATACCCTCCCTCAGCACAGCTGTAATGCTATCCCTTATCAAAAATGCCACTCCCCCTCCTCTCTTGCCTCCCTTTCTATCCTTCCTGCAGCATTTGTATCCTGGAATATTAAGCTGCCAGTCCTGCCCATCCCTGAGCCATGTTTCTGTAATTGCTATGGTATCCAATCCCATGTTCCTAACCATGTCCTGAGTTCATCTGCCTTCTCTGTTAGGCCCCTTGCATTGAAATAAATGCAGTTTAATTTATTAGTCCTACCATGTCCCTGCCTACCCTGACTGTTTAACTCTCTTCTGTTCTCAACTATACCCGTCTCAGATCGATCTCTTTCCTCACTATCTCCCTGGGTCCCACCCCCGACCTTACTAGTTTAAATCCTCCCAAGCAGTTCTAGCAAATCTCCCTGCCAGTATATTAGTCCCCTTCCAATTTAGGTACAATCCGTCCTTCTTGTACAGGTCACTTCTACCCCAAAAGAGATTCCAATGATCCAAAAATGTGAATCCTTCTCCCATATACCAGCTCCTCAGTCATGCATTCATCTGCTCTTTCCCCCTATTCCTGCCCTCAATAGCTCATAGCACTGGGAGTAATCCAAATATTACTACCCTTGAGGACCTCCTTTTTAAATTTCTGCCTAACTCTCTGTAATCTCCCTTCAGACATCCTTGATCCTGGCACCAGGGAAACAACATACTATTCTACTTTTTCTCTTCTGGCCACAGAAACGTCTGTCTGTACCTCTGACTACAGAATCCCCTAACACAATTGATCTCTTGGAAGCTGAAGTACCCCTTGTTGCATTAGAGCCAGTCTCAATACCAGCAACTTGACTGTTCGTGCTACGTTCCCCTGAGAATCCATCACCTCCTACATTTTCCAAAACAGCATACCTGTTTGAAATGTGTATATCCACAAAAGACTCCTGCCCTAGGTGCCTACCTCTCTTACCCTTGCTGGAGTTAACCCATCTATGTGACTGTATCTGAACTTTCCCCCTTTCCTATAACTGCCATCCATCACATAGTGTTGCTGTTGCAAATTCCTCATCGCTTCTTACTGTCTCTCCAACCGATCCATTCGATCTGATAAGATTCGCATCCAACAGCATTTATGGCAGATATAATCCGCAGTAACCCTTAAACTCTCTTTAAGCTCCCACATCTGACAAGAAGTACATATCACTACAAAGGCCATTTTTGCTCCTTCACGATCTACAGACCCAGAAAATAACACCGTCTTATTCCTCTACAAACACTGCCCCAGGTTAAATTAATAGTTATGGCTTATATTTTAAGTTTAGAGACTTATCTCCAAAAACATATAATCAAGAAAGAACCTACTGTACTCACCACTGAAGCCTTTCTCTTGGACAGACTTAAAACAATGATTAACTTATCTGATTCTGTTGTGAACTTCGCCCAACAGTTCCTCCAAGATTAATTGTGAAATTCACTGTTTGTTAATTTTCCCAGATGCACTCCGATGTCCAGTGATATTTGAATTCAAAAACAGCAAAGGCAGTAACTGTGCAGGTTCTCTCTCTCTCTCTCTCCTGCACTGTCCTCACCATGTGCTTCCTTTGTCTGTTCTTCTCCCTTTTAAAACTGCTGTTGTTTTGACTTTTTTTTCCCAAAGTTCCAAAACAATGCAACAGCATATAATACAGTAATTGCTGCTCCTGGAATTCGAGGAAATCACCTCAAGTACCTAAAGTACCTCAAAAAAAGAGCAGCTTTTACAGCCAGAAATTCATAAGATATAGGAGAAATTAGGCCATTTGGCCCATCAAATCTACACTACCATTCGCTGATATGCTCCTCACCCCCATTTTCCTCCCTTCTCCCCATAACCTTTCATACTCAGTGATTTGCCATTTGCCATATACCATTTTCCTTTCTACGTGCTCTGCTCCATGCTTGCTTCCATTGTGTAATGGAAAGAGATCTCTTTGAATTTCAACATTTCCAAATAACACAGAGACATTTGCTTTTTCTTACCGAACAGGATAACTTCACATTTATCCATTTTATGCTACACTTACCATGCTTTATCCACTCAGTCAACTTGTCTGAATTATTATGAAGCCTCTTGATGTCTTCCTTATCAATCACACTCCCACCTCATGTTTTGAAATCAGCAAACTTGCACTTGATTCTCTCAACTGAATCATTGACATGTACTGTGAATACTGGGAGCTGAAGCACTGATCCTTACAGTACCCTATCTGGTTTGCTTTTCACTCTGAAAACTACCACTTATTCCTATTCTCTGTTTTCTATCAGCTAACCAATTCAGAGTCCATGCTATTATATTTCTAATAGCCCATCCACTCAACATAATAACTTACCATGTGGAACTCTTATCAAAAGCTTTCTTATACGGCACTCACTGGTTCTGTTTCATATATTTGATTAGCTATATCCTCAAAAAACTTCTGTAGATTTGTCAGACATGGTTTCCTTTCATAAATCCACAATGAATTTGTGTAGTCCTAATAGTATTTTCCAAGTGTCCTACTATCAAATCCTTTTCAATGGGCTCCACTACAACTGCTAGGCTAACTGGTGTGTAAATCCCAGTTTTCACCCAGCTTCATTTTAAACAATAGTTTTACATTTATCACCCTCCAATTTGCTGGGACTGTTTCAGGATCTGCTGAGTATTGGATAATGACACATCCATTATTTCCATGATCATCACCTTTAGTATGCTGGGATTTAGATTACCAGGTCAGAATCATCGAGTCACAGAGATTTCCGCATGAAAACAGATCCTTCAGTCCAACTTGCCCACGCTGACCAGATATCTTAAATTAATCTAGACCCATTTGCCAGCACTTGACCCATATCCCTCTAATCCTTCCTATTCATATACCCATCCCAACAATGTTGTAAATATACCAGCCTGCACCACTTCCTCTGGCAGCTCATTCCATACACACACTACCTCTGCATGAAAATGTTGCCCCTTAGGACTCTTTTAAATCTTTCCCTTCCCACCTAAACCTATGTCCTCTAGTGCTATAACACCCCAACCTGGAGGAAACAAACCTTGTCTATTTACCCTCTCCATGCCCCTCACAACATTATAAACTTCTAAGGTCACCCCCAGCCTCAGATGCTCCAGGGAAAACAGCCCCAGCCTATTCGGCCTCTCTTTATAGCTTAAACCTTCCAATGCTGGCAACCTCCTTGTAAATCTTTTCTGAACCCTTTCAAGTTTCACAACATCCTTCCTATAGGAGGGAGACCAGAATAGCACACAATATTCCAAAAGTGGCCTAACCAGTAATCTTTACAGCTGGATATTTACCAACTTGAATTTTTCCAGCACAATATCTTACACATAATTTCCTTCTTTCCAAAAGACCCTTGCTTCCCTCACATTTCTGGGAATACCTTTGTGTCTTCTTCAGCGATGGCAAACCAAAAGTAGTTAATTATTCTGCAATTAGTTGCTTACTTTTCTTGTTCTTCATTATCAACTCATTTCAACCAGTAAGGAGTCTACATTTGTATTCAATCATATTTTTACATACATGCAAAAGCATATGACAGACAACAAACATTCCCAATTTTTACATGTCTGAAAAACCTCAGCAACATAGTAAAGGTTAGTCCTGTTCTTATTGCTCAGTTCAGTAATAGATCTGTTGGAAAAACGAACAGGAATCCTGATTGTAGCAGTGTGCTAATTCAAAATATAGATTGACATATGAGCTTAAGTCAAGGAAGACACTCTTACCTCTGTATGGTGTGAACTGAACCCAGCTTGTGACATTTCCATCTCAAAAGAGGCAGCTTGCTGGTCACTAGTTGCTAATAAATTAAGAGTGATCATTAGTAAAATCATTTATTTCACAGAAGCCTAAGCATAAGTGTATACGAAAGGAATGGCATGTTGTAATTCTACAACTTATTAAAACAAGTTATCTTTCTGACTTTATTTTACTAGTCGATCCCATGAAGTTGCTTATAGAACATTTGGCCAATTGGCCTCAAAAGTGAAGTTGAGTTTAACTCAGCCTGTAACTCCAACATCATTGCAGACACTCCCTGTATGAAGTTAAAAATCACACAACACCAGGTTATAGTCCAACAGGTTTAATTGGAAGCACTAGCTTTCAGAGCACTGCTGCTTCATCAGATGGTTGTCATCAGGTCATCATAACCATCTGTGAAGGAGCAGTGCTCTGAAAGCTAGTGCTTCCAATTAAACCTGTTGGATTATAACCTGGTGTTGTGTGATCTTTAAACTTTGTACACCCCAGTCCAACACCAGCATCTCCAAATCATGACTCCCTGTACGAAAGTGGTGTAAATAGGTATAGATTGAAGTCACTTCCATGGTCGAGTCAGGTTGCTATAGATGGTTCTTTGTTTGTCAGTTGTATTGTTCCAACCCTTAAAGAGAAACCATTACTGGGATGTAATAAATAAAGGTAATAAATAATTGATTAAACAAACCCAAAAAACCGAGGATGATGGAAATCAGAAACAAAACAAAAAACATAAGTTGCTGGAAAAACCCAGTAGGTTTGGCAGCATCTGTAGAGAGAAAGCAGAGTTAATATTTCAGTTTCAGTGACCCTTTTTCAGATTTCTTTCCATAGATGCTGCCATATCTGCTGAGTTTATCCAGCCACTTCTGTTTAAGAAATAATTGAGAAGTTGTGACCAAGTGGTATTGTCACTGTAATCCACAGACACAGGCTGATACTTTGGGAACATGGGATCACGTCCCATCACAGCACATGGTGAAATGTGAATATATTTTAAAAATATGGAATTAAAAAGCTAGTCTAAACCATTGTCAATTGTGGTTAAAGTCATCTTTTAAACATCTGGGTCTTATGCAACAGCCTGGCATCATCATACTCATGGAACCAGACCTTGCAGTTAATGATCTAGCCACCACTGTTGTGATCTAATCACCAGGAGTCCTGGGGAATTGATTAACTCTATAAAGTTTATTTATTTAAATCAGTAAAACAGATTACATATTATGAAATAGCTATTACAGCAACCAACTCATCTCTGTGAGTGCAGTTTACAAACCCAAAGCAGACTAATCACAAGACAGAGTTGTAACATAACACACATGCTGCACATGGGGTTATTAAAGATTAGCCTCCTTCAAAGCAAGGCACACATACAGCCTTCACTACCTTTCCAAAAGAAAGTTTAACTATTTACAAAAGCAAGTGAGCTAATGAATCTTTACACTGCATAGATAATTTACTGAAAATCCTAGATCATATGAGGCGCTGTTAATTTTTAAATTATACATGCTATATTTTTGAGCCGGATTTCAAAATAGAAGCAGAGGGATATGGATGAATTCCATGATGGTTTTGTTTTAAAAGGTCAGAAAGTCAATTTTGAACAGTGACCTGAATCCATCAGTTTCACGAAAACACGTAGTTGCATTTTCAGTGCCTTGGAGAACCACTGTATTGTTAATAGATTAAATATTTTTACTATTGTGTTTATAGCAGGAAAAGTAAACACCTAGATTCAGGTTTTTACTTGAGAAAAACTCAAGTGTTCAGTTCAGAAGGCACCAAAGAGATCTATCAGTTCAGGGAACCAGTCACCTTGGCTGATGTGTTTTGATTGAAGCTTTCATGCCATGAGAGTTCAGATAAAAATCTTCAAATTGTTAGAACTAAGAAACTGAGGCCATCATAAATGTGAGAGTTTCATGTTGGCAAAGTCAGAAAGGAATCATAAAATTGTCTCCACAGTTCAAGGAAACAAAATGGAGAAGGTCAGTTGAGGTTTAGAACATTGAGATAGGAGTGATATTCCTTTGGGACTGAATGTCTATAGTGGATAGTAGGAAACAGATTGAAACTTTGCTTTGATATTTGTGCTAAGATCTATCTAACTGTCATAAAACTCTCCCTTTTTTTCATTCTTTTGTGTCATAAGCCCCTTGTATGAATCTGTTTCAATGATTAAACATCATATTACCCAACTGTAAAAATTAAACATATGATCTTGCAAACCAGGTTTAATTCTGGTGTGTGACCTCTCTAATAACATCAACAGCTGGGTTCAGAACAATTTCCAATCGAGAGATACTTCTGCCATTTCTATTTGCATTGTTTTATTTTCTCTCATGGACTGTAGTTGCAGTTCCAGAATTTGCTTATCCTGACAGAACACTGCCAACTTTTGCACTAGATTAGCTTTTGACTAATCTCAATTCTCAAGCTGTTTGAGTCATTCGACTTTTCTTAGCTACTACTATTTTGTTTCTTCAAAGCTTCAAGTTCATTTTGTAACTTCTGGTTTGTATCCTGAAATTTTCAAAACTTCAAACATTTCGCCTTCATTATCTGTGGTAATGGCTGTCTGGCCTTTCCAAATGTGGTTTTCTTTTTGCCTTCATTGCAGCCTGGACCTCTTCAACTTCCTGCTTTAGTGTTGTTGGTTTACTCTGCGTCCTGCCTGAGCTCTTTCACTGCAGCATCATTGCTAATGTGCATTTCTGAGAGGACTGTCTCATGAGTGACTGCAGGTTCTTATTTAATGTGCTGTGCATCACCACTTGTTTTTCAATATTTTATTTTCTCCACAATTGCTGTGAGCACAAATCAATCTTTCCACAGCTATTCAGGATAAGCATGAATCCATGTAAGATTCTGTAAATCCCTTTTTTAGATTAGAATCAGTCTGACCATTGTGGCACAGAGAGTCTCACACAGGGTAGCTCACGCCTTCAGTGCATTATCTGGGCTGACATGACACCAATTGTTAAAGTTCACTTGAGAATGTAACTTTAAAAAAGTTCTGCGACTTACATATGAAAGAACTGAAACCAACATGTTTTCTTCTAAAAGATGAGAGACTTAACAAACAATCCAAGTCTTTTTCAATATATAATTTCAGTTTCATCATACTGTAAACTTTTGCTATAAATTCTGTGTTTTACAATCTGACACTCCACAACCACCTAATGAAGGAGCAGTGCTCCGAAAGCTAGTACTTCCAAATAAACCTGTTGGACTATAACCTGGTGTTGTGTGATCTTTAACTTTGTACATCCCAGTTCAACACCGGCTCCTCCACATCAGGATGAGCTTGATTTGGAAAAGCTGTGAGTTTCTCTAGATCTTCTGTGAATCAGCAATCTATTCATCGGATTGATGACACAGAGCTTGTAGTTCATCCTGTTTCCTTTGTTTCTCATTTAGCTCTTCATTCAACTTTGTCAGTTGCTGAGATAGTGTTTTCAAAGTTAGATTTATCTTGAACTTCCATTTTTCTCTTCCTAGACTTTCATTAGTCATTAGTTGTCTGACGACAAATAATTTGAATTTTTACAAATGTGATGATATCGATGTTTCTATGATGCTAACAGTGTGAAACATGTGATCACTCTTTGTCTAGTTGCCTACATTGTAATGTTCTGGTTTATTGATCACTTCATGTTTGTGCCTCTGACAGCATACTGATGATCTCTTTGTAACTCTGAAAATACTTCTTGTGCCCGGTCTGTTTAGGTCAGTACACAATTCTTTTCAGCTGCATCACTGTTGCTCTGATGCACTGACTTGATCAAAAGCCTTTTCTGCTATTTGCCTTGCCAAATTGATTAAAAGCCAGGCACTTCCTCCATGCCTGGAGAAGATAACACCTTCCATATGTCTTGTTATGTTTGAGTGTTTTAGAGATTGTGTCAACTGTCAAGTTTGTACTCAAGACCTTTAAGTTTCATCAACCCACGAGGATTGCTTTGCAATGTATGTGATCCTTCAGCAATGCTGTGATGGTATAAGTCTGCTGTTTGTCGAACAGATAATTCAGATTTTCCATGGGCTGAAATTGACCGTTAACTCGATAATTCTGTTTGTTGACTACCCATCTGAAAATCCCATAATAAGCTCTTTACTCTGCGTCTGCTCACAAAATAGTCTGTGGATTCTGCAGCACAAACAGAAATAGCTGGAGAAACTCAGCAGGTGGGGCAGCATCTGTGAAGAGAAAGCAGGATTAACATTTTGGGTCCAGTGATCCTTCTGCAGACATTCTGGGGGGATTTCTGTTTCAGATTTCCAGCATCCATAGTTCTTTGTTTTTATAGCTACTGATTGTTGAGGCTCTGTCATAGTGAGACATGAATTCAGTTAATAAGTATATCTGACTCTCAATTGGTCTTTTTATGGTGATCCATTGTTTTTATGGTTTATTTTAGCTCTTTTGCTGTTAAATAAGTGTAAACCTTAGCTCAGCAAAATAAACAAACCTGTTCAGGTTACTTACAAGTTCCCATGAGGCTGAGGGATAATCCCTCATGCAAAGGCATTCTCACACACAGTTCTTCTGCTTTTGACTCTTTTTGACAATCCTGAAGTGACTCCATGATGTGATTTTCCTTCCCACCATCACTTACATCTGGCACAAAACTAAAAATTGCGCAAAACCCTGCTGTTGCTCCCAGGCTTGCTATCTGTGAGAACTCCTCAATATGATTGACTGCTTAGCCTGCTCCATGGTATCCATATTGTTGGATCCTGAAAATCCACTGTAGGCAGTGCCAGAAATAAATCTAAATCAGGAAATGTGGCTCCATGCCACAGAACTCACTTGATCTTGTGGCACCTTTCCGCAGATCAGTGGATTTTGCCACTTTATTACTCACTGCAAAATCCAGATCAATGAGTGACAATAGAATCATAGAATCCCTGTTGTGTGAAAGCAAGCCTTCAGCCAAAAGTCCACACTGACCCTCCGAAGAGCATCCCATCAAGACCCATCTCCCTACCCTATCCCTGTAACCCTGCTCTGAACAGCTGTAGCTCTTTTTTTACAAATGTATGTCCTTTATATACTGATAAATATATTATATTAATTTAGCATTTATTTATTTTCCTCTTGCATTGCTTTCAGAGTGTTTTGAAGGTTAACCATAAGTTCCCAGAAACTATAAGCCAATCCTGAGGGCTTGACAACCATATGTTGAGTTCCTTTGTATTTCTAACAGCAATCTGAATAATCAGAAAATGTGATTTGATTGAGGGCTGATGTAGGATTGTTCTTTGAGTTAAATCATTGTTGCTCCCATACAATTTGAAGACTATATTAACCTTTGCTTTGTTCAACAACACCTGAAGTTGTTGATTTATCTTACAAAACATGATTTAAAACTGGAATGATAAATAGGGAAAAAATAGCATGGCCTACCTTCCAAAGCAAAGATTTGTTCTCCAAGGGCTTCTGCTATTGTCACCAGTGCTTTTTCATCTGATACATTGAAAAAATGTTTATCTTTAGGTGAACTTGCGATAAACTCTATTTCTTTTAGAAATCTGTCAGCACTTTGATTTCCTCTGTTGTAGCTGCCAAGCACCTAAAGTAGAATGTAGAAATTGGTTAAAATTTACAGAATGCAAGGTAGTTACTGAAATGACAGCCCAACATTTGTATGGTGTAATTAGATAATTATCAGAATTTCAGATTTACATATGCATTTTTGAAGAGTACAGAGTTAAATTTAATACGTAGTCTTTCAATCTCACTGATAAGTCTGTTGGCCTGGTTATTATGGAATTCTAAGATAAGCCCAAGAAATATTTATTGAATATCTTTACTTTTCATTAGACACTGGGTAAGGGAGATGAGACAGAAATTGAAATGCATGACAAGCAATGTTGTCATTCAATAGAAAGGAGATGAAGTCTAAAAAAGGATTTTAGCAATTTTCCAAACTGAATATTGTCAAACATTCAATGTCCAACACCAAACTGGGACTTCTTCCTCACATTTCTTCATGCACTTGCAGGACAAGGACACCGTTGGCTGGCCAGCATTTATTGCCTGCTCCGAGCTGCTGTTGAACTGATTAGCTTGCTCAGCCATTTCAAAGAGCAGTTAAGAGTCAACCACATTGCTATGAGCCTGGAGTCACATGTAGGCTAGACCAGGTGGGGATGGTTTTCCCTTCTGTGAAAGACATTAGTGAATCAGACGGGTATTTCCTGACAATAACAATGGTTTCATGGTCATTAGTAGATTCTTAATTCCAAATTTCGTTTTTGAATTGAAATTCTGCCATCTGCCATGGCTGGATTTGAATATGGGTCAAATTAGCTGAGTTTCTTGGATTAATAGTCCAGGAATAATATGCCTTTGCTGCTTTATCACTTAAAACATTGTCCATCTCTGCACCAAACATCTCTTGGAGTTCATCATTTTCCATCAGCGTGTTGAAGTGTACATTTTTAATTTGTTTGGGCTGTGGGCTGCTTAAACTAACCCACAAAAATAACAAATGTTTCCTGTAACATGATGAAGTGTATGGCAATCTGACCTCTCCAGGATTTGGTTTCTACTGATGGAAACTATCAACAATTAAAAATGCTACCATGTGGTGATTTCCATGAATTAGAACAAAGTATAAAGAAAATTACAGCACAGGAACAAGCCCTTCAGTCCTCCAAGCCTGCACCGATCCAGATCCTCTATCTAAACCTGTTGCTTATTTTCCAAGGGTCTGTATCCCTCTGCTCCCTGCCCATTCATGTATCTGTCTAGATATATCTTAAATGATGCTATCATGCCTGCCTCTACTACCTCCACTGGCCACACGTTTCAGGCACCCACCACCCTCTATGTAAAGAACTTTCACGTATATTTCCCTTAAACCTTTTCCTTCTCACCTTGAACTCGTGACCCCCCAGTAATTGAGACCCCCCCACTCTGGAAAAAAAGCTTCTTGCTATCCACCCTGTCTATACCTCGCATGATTTTGTAGACCTCAGTCAGATCCCCCATCAATCTCTATCTTTCTAATGAAAATAATCTTAATCTACTCAATCGCTCTTCATAGCTAGTGCCCTCTATACCAGGCAACATCCTGGTGAACCTCCTTTACACCCTCTCCAAAGCATCGGCATCCTTTTGGTAAAGTGGTGACCAGAACGGTATGCAGTATTCCAAATGTGGCTGAACAGTAACATCATCTGCCAACTCTTGTACTCAATACCCCGTCTGTTGAAGGAAAGCATGTCCAGGGTACAATGGACCTGAACACCCAGATCTCTCTGTACATCAATTTTCCCCAGGGCTTTTCCATTTACCATATAGCTCACTAATTAATTGGATCTCCCAAAATGCATCACCTCGCATTTGTCCGGATTGAACTCCATCTTGCCCAGATTTCACTGCGCAACTCTCCAACCTATCAATATTCTGCTGCAGTCTCTGACTGTCCCCTTCACTATCTGCTACTCCACCAATGCGATTTCACTTTCTCCATCAGCCTACCATGGGGAACCTTATCAAACACCTTAATGAAGTTCATGTATATAACACCTGCAGCCCTTCCCTCACCAAGCAACTTTGTCACTTCCTCAAAGAATTGTATTAAGTTGGTAAGACATGGCCTTCCCTGCACAAAACCATAGTGACTGCCACTGATAGGCCCATTTTGTTCCAAATGGGAATAGATCCTATCCCACAATATCTTCTCCAGCAGCTTCTCTAACACTGACATCAGGCTCACTGGTCTATAATTACCTGGATTATCCCTGCTACCCTTCTTAAACAAGGGGATGACATTAACAATTCTCCAGTCCTCCGGGACCTCACCTGTGTTCAAGGATGCTGCAAAGGTATCTGTTAAGGCTGAAAATGTGTTGCTGGAAAAGCGCAGCAGGTCAGGCAGCATCCCGGGAACAGGAGAATCAATGTTTCGGGCATAAGCCCTTCTTCAGGAATGGCTATCTGTTAAGGCCCCAACTATTTTCTCTCTCACTTCTCTCAGTGGGGACTTGTCCACTTTAATACCTTTTAAAATACTCAACACTTGCTCCCTCCTTATGCCGACTTGACCTAGAGTAATCAAACATCTATCCCTAACTTCAACATCCACCATGTCTCTCTCCTCAGTGAATACTAATGCAACATACGCATTAAGAATCTCACCCATTTTCTCTGACTCCACGCATAACTTCTCTCCTTTGTCCTTGAGTGGGCCAACCCTTTCTCTAGTTACCCTCTTGTTCCTTATATGCGAATAAAAGGCTTTGGGATTTTCCTTAACCCTGTTTGTTAAAGACATTTCATGACCCCTTTTAGCCCTCCTAATCCCTCATTTCAGATTGGTCCTACATTCCCGATAGTCGTCCACAGCTTTGTCTGTTTTCAGTTGCCTAGACCTTATGTGTGCTCGCTTTTTCCTCTTAGCTAGTCTCACAATTTCACCTGTCATCCACGGTTCCCTAACCTTGCCATTTCTATCCCTCATTTTCACAGGGACAACAGTCTCTCCTGCGTTCTAATTAACCTCCCTTTAAAAACCTCCCACATATCAAACGTGGATTTACTCTCAAACAGCTACTCCCAATTTACATTCCCCTGCCAAATTTTGGTATAGTTGTCTGAACCAATTTAGCACTCTTCCTTTAGGATCACTCTCGTCTTTGTCCATGAGTATTCTAAAGCTTACGGAATTGTGATCACAGGTCCAGTATGGTCCCTTCCCGACTTGGACCATTTACATATTGCTCTAGAAAACCCTTCTGGATGCACCTTGCAAATCCTGTTCCATCTAGACCTATAACACTAAGTGAATTCCAGTCAATGTTGGGAAAATTAAAATCTCCTATCACCACTACCCTGTTGCTCCTACATCTTTCCATAATCTGTTTACTCATTTGCACCTCTAACTCACACTCACTGTTGGGAGGCCTGTAGTACAGCCCCAACATTGTTACTGCAACCTTCCTATTTCTGAGCTCTGCCCATATTGCCTCACTGCTCAAGTCTTTCATAGTGCCCTCCTTCAGCACAACTGTGATATCCTCTCTGACCAGTATTGCAACTCCTCCATCCCTTTTACCTCCTTTTCTATCCTGCCTGAAGCATCTATATCCTGGGATATTTAGTTGCCAATCTTGCCCTTCCCTCAACCAAGTCTCAGTAATAGCAATAACATTATACTCCCAGGTACTAATCCAAGCCCTTAGTTCATCTGCCTTACCTACTACACTTTTCACATTAAAACAAATGCACCACAAACCACCTGTCCCTTTGCATTCATCATCTGATCTCTGCCTACTCTTCCCCTTACGCTGACTTCATTATCTAGTTTCTTATTGGCTTTAGTTACTACCTCCTTACAGTCCACTAACCTCCTCACTAGGTTCCCAGCCCCTGCCACATTAGTTGAAACCCTCCCCAACAGCATTAGCAAAAGCACCCCCAAGGACATTGGTTCTTTGCCAGTCCAGGTGTAGACCATCTGATTTGCAACAGTCCCCACCTCCCCCAGAACCGGTCCCAATGTCCCAAAAATCTGAACCCCTCCTCCTGCACTGTCTCTAAAGCCACTCATTCATCCTGCCTACTCTTTCATTTTTAGTCTGAGCACGTGGCACTGGTACCAATCCTGAGATTAGAGTGGTGCTGGAAAAGCACGGCAGGTCAGGCAGCATCCAAGGAGCAGGAAAATTGACGTTTTGGGCAAAAGCCCTTCATCAGGAATGCCCAAAATGTCAATTTTCCTGCTCCTCCGATGCTGCCTGACCTGCTGTGCTTTTCCAGCACTACTCTAATCTTGACTCTAATCTCCAGCATCTGCAGTACCCACTTCCACCTAATCCTGAGATTACTACCTCTGAGGTCCTACTTTTTAACTTAGATCCTAACTCCCTAAATTCTGCCTGTAGGACCGCATCCCATTTATTACCTATATCATTGGTGCCTATCTGCACCATGACAGCTGGCTGTTCACCCCTCCCCTTCAGAATTGTAGTAGGTTTTTAACGAGAGAAAGGTCCATTTGCAAAGTCATCTGCCATTCAATTTTAACTGGATGGGGATGTTCAATGTTCTTTAGCAAACCACATGTGAAAAAGCTTCTCATCTCAGGGTAATGAACAATCTACAGTAATTGTTATTTTGAGAATAGAATTAATTGACTTTATACCTCCTTAAACAAACCATACTGCCAGTGGACGTAATGGGATGTGAGTTGACCTCTGCCCTCAAAAGGAGGAAATCCGATTGGCCAACAGGTCTAACAGCCCCAGGACTGAGCAGTTTGTGCTGCTGGAATTGCACAAAATTGCCGAAAAAAAGACATGATGACCAGACTCAGGCAAGTCCAAGGTTTTGGACAAGAAAGTATTAGGAATCTAGGGAGGGATACAGGGGGGTAGGTTTTTGAAACCCAGACTAATAGATACATACTGGGTATCAAGATCATTTCCTCAAATGTGGACAGTATGTTCTGAAAATGGGTAAACCTCTCCTGCCCACCATTAAATGAAAGGCCAGTAAAATAAAACAACCTGCCCACTCTTGTCCATCTGCTACCAACAAGAGAATTATAATCACCAAAGTGTACTAAGGGCCTTAAATGAGCAATAATCAGCCATTTATGAGTTACAATATGCCTTGGGTTGGGCAGCATCATGAGCACCTGAACAGTCACCTGCCCCTCCCCCTCCTTACATATTGAGGCTAGTTTGGGTATGGCTGGGAATATGGCCTCAGAAGAATGTTGTACTTTCCCTGAATAACATCACGGAAAACACATCTCATTGGGGGGGGGGGTAATATCCAACTCAGAGAATGTGGTCCTTGCAATAGATCAAACAGTATTAGAGAATAAACGTGACATAAAAAAATTTAAGGAAGGCATATTTTTTTCATTGACAACAATAGTGAGCCACAGTGTTTAACTTCTAAATGGATCAATTTTGCAAAATTTTGATTTCTTTATCCTTGTACAGCATGTGGCCACCATTTGCAAGCCTGATGTTTGTTGCCCATTCATAATTGCCCTTGAACAGATTGGTCATTTCGGAAGAAACTGCTCTGGGTTTAGAGTCACATGTAAGCCAGACCAGGTAAGGATAGCTAAATCCCTTCTCTAAAATACATAAGAAAACCAAACTGGATTTTACCATAAGGATCACCACTACACAATTATCGTTACACCAACATTAAATTCCAGATTCAGTTGAGTTTAAATTTCACCACCCTTCATTTGAATCCATGTCTCTAGAACATTAAAATATAATACTGTGGATGCTAGACATCTGAAATCACCACAGTAAATATTGGAGAAACTCAGCAGGTCAGGCAACATCTGTGGATAAAGAAACAGAGCTAACATGTTGAGTTTGATATGACTGTTTTTCAGAACCGAAAGAGTTTGAAAAATAGTGTTTGTTTTGCTCTTGAGAAAGACGGAGTAGGACTGAGTGGAACTAATGGTGAAGGCATCGAGGGTCAATGACTTAGGGAATGTGAATACTGGTAAAGGAGAGATAGAAATGTAACCATGTAATTGATAGGTGTGCAAATTGGAAATTGGGTCTGCTGTATTGACAGCAAAGTCAAGAAGACACAATTAAGATACAGCCAGAAGAGGACAGTTATAACTAAAATGGAGAACAGATGACATCCTCTGAGGTTGTGGAGCTCAGTATTGAGTAACAGAGGCTAGGGCCAATGCAATAAGTGTTGTTCCTCCAACTTGTGCTAAGCTTCACTGGAACACTGTGGCAGATGAAGAACAGAAGCATTATCATGGAAGCAAGATGGTTTACTGAAGAGGAAAGCACTTATAGAGGAGAGGTGCTCCACAAAATCCTCATCCAGATTGCATTTGCCTCACCATTGTGCACTATGGAGTGCTTTGTGAGCAGCAAATATGGTAAACAAGTTTGAAAGAAATATAAGTAGAATATTGCTCCACCTGGAAAACATTTTAGGGCCTTGAACAGTGAGGAGGAAGTATGTGAATGGGGAGGTGTTACATCTTCTGCAATTGCATGGGAAGGTTCATGGGGCAATGAAGAAGCCTCAGAACTGATGAGGGTGTCACAGAAGGACCAGACCTCGCGGAAAACTGACAGTGGGGGGAGGGAAAGATGTCTCAGGTGTCACATATTGTGGATGGGTGGTAGAAATGGGGAATGGTGATTCTTTGAATGGTGGAATCGAAAATGAGGATAAGGAAACCTGACAGTTGTTCTGGGAGAGACCAAGGTGAGAAAGCAGAAGTTTGGGAAATGGACTAAACATGACTGAGGTGATTGATCAGTTGAGGATAAAGGAGGACATGTTGGAGGCAGCCTGATCGAAGGTGGCATCATCAGAAAAGGGGTAACCGAGATGGAGAAACTGGGAGAACAGCTCGCAGTCCTCATAGGAAGCAGAGTGTGAGAAAGTGTAGACCAGGTAGCAGTTGGAGTTGGTGAGTTTGTAGTGGATATTGGTGGCCAGCCTATCCATAGAAATGGAAACAGTGAAGCAAAGGAAAGGAAGGGAAGAGTCAGAGATGGACCAGGTGAAGGTGAGAGCAGGGTGGAAAATGGAAAAAAACTGAGCGCAGGAACCAATTGCAAAGCCATCAAAGGTGAATTGGAGGAAGAGTTATGGATGGGGGACCAGGTAGGACTGGAACAAGGGTTACTTCACACACTCTACACAGAGACAGGCATAGCTGGCACCCAGCTTCTTTCGGATCAGAAGGAAATGTCTGAGAGATGGCGCTCAGCCTCTGCAAGATGGAGGTGAGCATACCTGCCGTCAATGGCACCATCCTTATTGGCAGGTTCAACAATGAAATTTGGGAGTGCAGCAAGTTCAGAGGAAGACAGGTTAGGTGAATGAGGTGAGCAGACAAATTCAGATAGGAGATGTAAAGTTGGCTGTTTTCAAGGATGAGGTCAAGTGCAGGTAAAAGACCAGAGGGAGCAGTCAAGGTAAAGGGGCATACTGAAAATGACTGAAAGGGTCTGTGTGATGGGGAGAGGACTCCTCTCCAAAGAAGAGGTCACAAAAGCGAAGATGATGGATGAAAACTTCAATGCCGTGTCATGCCCGAAATTCATTGAGATCAGGATGCAAAGGGATAAAACTAAGTCCTTTGCAGAGCACAGATCATTTGCATCAGAGAGGGGAAGGGCAGAGGGTATAATAAATACACAGCAAGGGGTGGGGTTGGAAGAAGAAATGAGTCAGAGGAAAGGGGATGGGAGGAAGAATCCAGAGGGATGTCAGAGGGATGTTTTAGGAATGACAGAGCCAGTGAGTTCTTGTGGCTGTGTTCCCTCACATCTGAAAGGAAGAGAAAGTTTGAGGCATTGAGTGAGATATAGAATGAACTGGACTGGGGTGTAGGGCAGTTTTGAAATAGTGTGAAGTGATTCTGATGAACAGCATAGTCGAGAATGTATGTGTGGCAGCACATGGCATTGAGAGTGGACCTCAGGCTGTGGCCAAAACAGTTGTCCAAGGAGTATTATATGCCTCAGTAATAGCTGTCATTCTCGAAACATGAGGGATGAATATATCAGTTGGAATCCGTGTGGGTTCAGGCAAAGATAGTTACTGAGGAAGGAAACTAGCTGGGAAAGTGACTTTTAGTGAGTTTTGAGAAGATTTGTAGCTCAGGTTGAGGTCCATGTTGAGGAAAGTGAGTTTTTGGAAACCGTGTACTGGAGATAGTGAGAACTGCAGATGCTGGAGAGTCAGAGTGGATAGAGAGTTGAGCTTAAAAAAGGACAGCAGCTTAAGCAGCAACAGAGGAGGGAATCAACATTTCAGGTTGAAACCTTTCATCCCGTCCTCCTCTGATGCTGCTTGACATGCTGTGATTTCCCCAGGTCAACTGTCTATCCATGTTGGCAAACACTGTTATCAAACATCAGAAGCAAAATAGAAAGCAATGAAGGTGAACGATCCAAAATATTAAAATGGAAATCCAGTTGGAGAGAAGAGCAGTATTTCTTCAATGAGGGCATACCTGAAAAAGAAGTGGCAGTGAATTAAACCACTCAAATAAAAGGGGAAGAAGAATGATTGGAACAGTTGTTGAAGATGCCAAAAGCAATAGAAACACTGAACTGTTAACTCAAATAAAAATAAACCTAATGCTTTATCCAGACATATTGCTCACAGAGAGCATCACTGATGGATGGAAAATCAAGCAACAGTGGATTCTGATTTTCTAAACCATGTTCACTGTGAGTGTTGCTTCTCATAGGAGCCAATCGGGGAATTGGCCTGCAAATGCGGTATGAGTATATCAGGTACCTACCGCAATCGCAAACCTCCGAATTTTATCCTTTTCACAGTTTTCAATCACGTTTTCTAGATTGTAGCTGTCATGTGATTCACCATCAGTTACCACCACCATCACCTTCGAAACTCCTTTTCGCATTCCTCGTGCTTCTGTGAATTCTTTTGTCCTGCGGTGAACACAATTGATTGTTATTATTCAGGTTTACAATGTTACAGTCAAAGTAATTTGACTTAATTTGACCACTTAGATATTTTTGAAACCCCATTTGACATTTGCTAGACCATCTTGATTATAAGCTTCCCTTTCCATCATTTTAACAGTGAAGACTGATGCAGGGATAGGAGGATGAAGTAGACACCTTTCATTTTGATAAATATAGGACACTCCTCCTCCAACAGTATCTCTCGTGTTATTTCTAAGAAATGATATGTGTGCTCCCTCAACCGCTGAACTATTGTATGCTAACATTTACACATTCTCTACAAGAAGCTGTGATCCTATGTTCTCATAGCTCTCTTTGCAAGAAATTGTTATTACTTCAAATGGCTTGATTTCTATCTCTGGCATGTGGAGCTTTTATTTAGAACTTGCCAGCAACAGAGATCATCACATTTTTCCTCAGTACCACATCACACAGTAACTAAGGGAAATGATTCTTCCCTCATGGTCAGATTATTTACTCTGAGCTGTATCCAATTAGAACCCAACAGGAAACTCTAACCACTTCAGTCATTTCCTTAGAAATCTCACCACTGATAACTTGTAACGATCATGTCAGAGCTAAGGGGAAATAAAGAACCATTTATGTGTCTTAATCTGCCTTTTGGAATGATACATTTTTAGTCTTTTGGAAGGATTGAATTTGTGCGTTGCTGAGAAAAATGCACATTTTGTCAAAGCTTTTCTTCTTCCACTCTTCAGGAGAATTTGCAAGAAATACCAAAACAAAGATAAAACAGCATTTAAATAGGACAGGAGAGTGCTGATTAGGTGGCAAAAAGACTAAAAATAATTGCCTAATGCTCATTCCTGAGTTTATATGACATACAGCAAGAAATGGTCTGATCAGGGCTGATATTATCCCATAGGCTGGCATTGTTGTGCCCTATTTCACCATCAGACTTGCATAGTGAACAAATAAATCAGGCCCTATTTGTTGAAGATAAGATCAGTCTTACAGCACATCGAATGGTGGGTCGCTCAACATGTATTTTGACCAGTGAAGGGAGGTTTGTGATCGACCAGAGTAGGGGACGCCTTGACCAATTTCTCAACTATGACTATAAGGCAAGGAAGCTCATTTGTTTCGGTATAGAACTTTGAAGACTTGCAGTATTTCAATAAACCAACTCACCACCACCTTCTCAAGGGCGGCTAGGTACAGGTAATAAATGCTGGGCCAGTATGCGATGCCCGTGTCCTATGGGTGACCAAACAAAATGTAAATGTCTTTATCTTCTATTTCTTCAGGTGGATTATGTTTACCTCCCTGACAAAGCATGTTTTCAAAAAGGAACATATAGTCTACGAGCTTTCGTAAACATCTATCAAAAGAAGGTAATGAGTTCATAAAGCAACTTAGTATGGTCAAGAAACTGTACTCAACAAGTATGTTAATTTGACAGCAGGTAAAGCTCCATTAAAACTAAAGGATTGTTGTTAAAATGTTGCTAATACTCTTCAGGAAATGGCATCAACTGCTCCAAACTGATCGTATCAATGTGAAATCAGTCCCATATTATGCAGTTGACTCTGACTGTCCCTTGATGATGGCCAGCAGACACTGTGCAGGTTATTTCAGTGCAACACTTAGCACATAATCTCAATTTTTATTTCCTTGGGGAATATGGCCCTACTGGCAAGCCAGCATTTTTATCCATTGCAGATTCCACTCAAGTAACTGATGGTGAGTTATCTTCATGATGTTGTAGTTCCATGCTGTGTAAACCCACTCACAAGGCTGTTAGGGAAGGATTTGGTAGACTTCTGATGCAGCAACATTGAAGGAGCAGTGGTAATTCCAAGTTAGTATAATGTGAGGCTTTGAGAAGGAACGAACTGTAACTGACAATTTCCCACACATCCACTGTTCTTGTTCTTCTGGGTGTCAGAGGTCATGAAGGACCACTGAATAATGTCACTATCTGCCATGGTAGGATTTGAAATCAGGTCCCCAGACTATTACCTAGGTCTCTGGATTAATAGTCCAGCAATAATAGCACTATGCCATCACCTCCCCAAGGTTACCATAATGCAACACAGAGATAAGACCATAAGACATAGGAATGGACGTAAGGCCATTCAGCTCATCGAGTCCAATCTGCCATTTAATCATGGCTGATGGACATTTCAACTCCACTTATACAAACTCTCTCCGTAACCCTTAATTCCTTGCAAGATCAAGAATTTATCAATCTCTACCTTGAAGACATTTAACGTCCCGGCCTCCACTGTGTTCTGTGGCAGAGAATTCCACAGGCCCAACACTCTCTGGCTGAAGAAATGTCTCCTCATTTCTGTTGTAAACTAACTCCCTCTGATTCAAAAGTTGTGCCCACAGGTCCTAGTCTCCCCGCCTAATGGAAACAACTTCCCAGCGTCCACCCTTTCTAAGCCATGCATTATCTTGTAAGTTTCTATTAGATCTCTCCTCAATCCTCTAAACTCTAATGAATCCAATCCCAGGATCCTTAGCCATTCATTGTAAGTTAGGCCTACTATTAATGGGCGGCACGGTGGCACAGTGGTTAGCACTGCTGCCTCACAGCGCCTGAGACCCGGGTTCAATTCCCGCCTCAGGCGACTGACTGTGTGGAGTTTGCACGTTCTCCCCGTGTCTGCGTGGGTTTCCTCCGGGTGCTCCGGTTTCCTCCTACAGTCCAAAAAGATGTGCAGGGTCAGGTGAATTGGCCATGCTAAATTGCCCGTAGTGTTAGGTAAGGGGTAAATGTAGGGGTATGGGTGGGTTTCACTTCGGCGGGTCGGTGTGGACTTGTTGGGCCGAAGGGCCTGTTTCCACACTGTAATGTAATCTAATCTATTCCCGGGATCATCCGTGTGAATTTCTGCTGGACACGCTCCAGTGCCAGTTTGTCCTTCCTGAGGTATGGGGCTCAAAATTGGACACAGTATTCTAAATGGGGCCTAACTAGAGCTTTATAAAGTCTCAGAAGCACATCGCTGCTTTTGTATTCCAACACTCTCTAGATAAATGACAACATTACATTTGCTTTCTTAATCACGGACTCAACCTGCAAGTTAACCTTTAGAGAATCCTGGTCTAGCACTCCCAGATCTCTTTATACTTTGGCTTCATGAATTTTCTCACTGTTTAGAAAATAGTCCATGCCTGTATTCTTTTTACCAAAATGCAAAACCTCGCATTTGCTCACATTGAATTTCATCAACCACTCTCCTAAACTGTTCTAAATCTTTCTGCAGCCTCCCCACCTCTTCAGTACTACTTGCCTATCCACCTAACTTTGTACCATAGGCGAACTTCACCAGATGCGGCCAGTCCCTTCATCCAGAATATTAATATATAAAGTGAACAGCTGCAGCCTCAACACTGAATCCTGCAGGAAACCACTTGTCACCCACTGCCATTCTGAAAAAGAACCTTTTATCCCAAATCTGCCTTTTGTCAGACAGCCAATCCCCAATCCATGCCAGTAGCTCATCTCAAACATCATGTGCCCTCACCTTACTCAGCAGCCTCCCATGAAGTACCTTATCAAAGGCCTGTCGGAAGTCTAGATAGATAAAATCCACTGGGCTTCCCTGGTCTACCTACTTGTTATCACTTCAAAGAATTCTAACACGTTTGTCAGGCACAACCTCCCCTTACTAAATCTATGCTGACTTGTTCTAATCTGACCCAGCACTTTCAAGAATTTAGAAATTTCATCCTTAATGATGGATTCTGGAATTTTACCAAAACCGAGATTAGACTGATCAGCCTATAATTTTCCATCTTTTGTCTTGATCCCTTCTTGAACAAGGGAGTTACAACAGTGGTTTTCCAATCATCTGGGACTTTCCCTGACTCCAGTAACTTTTGAAAGATCACAACCACACCTCCATTATTTCCTCAGCCACCTCCCTCAGAGCTCTAGGATGTAGCCCATCGGGGCCAGGTGATTTATCAATGTTTCAACCTTTTAGCTTTTCTGGCACTTCCTCTTTTGTAATGGTCACCATACTCAAGTCTGTCTCCGACTCTCCTTAATTGTTGGGATATTACTCATGTCTTCCATTGTGAAGACTCATGCAAAGTACTTATTACGTTCTTCAGTTATTTCCTCGTCTCCCAGCACTAGCCTTCAGCATCAATTTGGAGTGGAGGAATGTCTACTTTTGCCTCTCATTTGTTTCTTATGTATTGAAAGAAACTTTTACTATCATTTCTAATATTACTGGCTAGCCTACCTTTATACTTGATCCTCTCCTTCCTTATTTCTCTCTTTGTTATCTTCTGTTTGTTTTTGTAGCCTTCCCAATCTTCTGATTTCCCAGTGCTCTTGGCCATTTTATAGGCTCTCTCTTTTTCTTTGATACATTTCCTGACTTCCTTTGTCAGCCAATGCTGTCTAACCCCTCCCCAGATAATCTTTCTTTTCTTTGGGATGGACCTCTGTACTATGTCCTCAATTACACCCAAAAACTCCTACCATTATTGCTCTACTGTCTTCCCCACTAGGCTCTGCTTCCAGTCAATTTTTGTGAGTTCCTCTCTCATGCACCTGTAATTACCTTTATTTAACTGTAACACCATTACATCCGATTTTGCCTTCTCTCTTTCATATTGTAGACTGAACTGTACCATATTATGATCGTTGCCTCCTAAGTGTTCCCTTGCTTTAAGATCTTTTGTAATGTCTGGCTCATTATATAGCATTAAGTCCAGAATAGCCTGTTCCGTTGTGAGCTCCATCACAAGCTGTTCCAAAAAGCTACTCTGTAAGCATTCCATGAATTCCCTTTCTTTGGATCCACCGGCAACATTATTCACCCAGTCCACCTGTATACTGAAGTCCGTCATGGTCACCGTGACCTTGCCTTTCTGACATGCCCTATCTATTTCCCAGTACATCTTGTGCCCCTGGTCCTGACCACTAATGGGAGGTATGTACATAACTTCCATTATGTTTTTTTTGCCTTTGTGGTTCCTCAACTCCACTCACACAGACTAATCATCACCTGACCCTATGTCATTCAGTGCCACAAATTTAATTTCACTCTTAACTAACAAGGCAACCCGCCCACTCTGCCCACCTCCCTGTCTTTTTGATAAGTTGTAAATCCTTGGACATTTAACTGTCAGTCCTGAACCCCGTGCAACTATGTCTCAGTGATGCCTACCACATCATAATCATTCACGATGATTTGTGCATTAATTTGTCTATTTTGTTACGAATACTACAAGTCTTCTGGTAAAGTGCCTTAATGCTAATTTTCTTATCCTCATGATTTCCAACATCTCTAGTAATATGTCCTAAGTTAACCTTCCTTTTTGCTTATTTCCTAGTCTGCCTTGAACTTAAACCCTGCACACGTGCTAACCTGCTGCTTATCTTTCTACTTGACCCCATACTCCCTTTTGCTTTCCCTTTCCCTTCCCACCGACTCACAAGTTTAAAGTCCTAGTATCCTTTTCGCTGGAACACTGATTCCAGATCAGTTCAGATGGAGCCCGTCCCATTGGTACAGATCCCCCAAGTTCCAAAACTGATGCCAAAGTCCCATGAAATGGAATCCCTCTTTTCCACACCAATCTCTTAGCCACGTGTTTATTTTCCTAATTTTCTTATCCCTATGCCAATTTGCACGTGGGTCAGACAGTGATCCAGAGATTACGACCCTTGAGGACCTGTTCTTCAATTTCCTTCCTAGTGCTTGATAATCCCCAAACAGGTCCTCCTTCCTAGCCTTGCCTATGTTGTTAGTGTCAATGTGGACCACAACAATTCGATCTTCTCTGTCCTGCTCCAATATCCTTTCAAGCCAGTCGGAGGTGTCTTGCACCCTGGTACCGGGCAGGCAACACACCATTCGGGACTCCTGATCTGACTTGCAAAGGATACTATCTGTCCCCCAATTATAGAATCCCCTCTAACAACTTCTCTTCTTTTTGATCCCCCCTCTTGAATAGCCTTCTGCACCATGGTGCCGTGGTCAGCTGGCTTATCCTGTCCACAGCCCTTTTTCTCACCCACACAGGGAGCAAGAATCTCATGCCTGTTGGACCAGTTGAAGGTTCAATCTGCTGCTTCTGTGTGTTAGTGGTGGGGTGAGTGAACGTTGAAGATATAATATTTTCCTCAGTAATCATTCCTGTCATACTGTAGTATTTACCACTTCTACTTAGTCCTTGCTAAGGGTTATTTGCGGTCACTCACAGCCACCAACCTCCTTTGCCTTAGCTTTGTTTTGGGGCTAATTGGTGACTTGTGGGAGAGGAGACACCGCAGTAGAATATCATCAGAAAGCTCTTATATCTGCTCCTAGACAACAAGAAGGTTTACTGCATTTTGGAAATTAGTACAGCAACATCAAAGCTGTTTTATGCTAAGGGAGGTCACCCTTACTTTTCCATGTCTTTGAAAACAGCATTAGAACGCTGAATTTGACTTGGGTATGGTTTGTTAAATCAGGTGAACATTATTTAAGAAGGCAAATTGTAACTGGGACTTAATTTTTTTGCAGAGTAGTTATCAAGCTTAATCAACTTTTCAAGTAATGGAAAATATAAAATAGCTTGAAACTACGGGACTAAAATGTGTGAGTAGTATTCTTCTAAGAAACAGCTTCCTTTATCAAACCACTTACACAGGTTATCTGCCCTGGCCATCTGGATTTGATGGCTTCAGAAGGAATCTCTCATTTGAAGAAGATAAGTTAAAAAGTGACCAGAATCAAACACAATGGATAAAAGTTTGAATAAACAACAGAATAACATCCTCCCTATAGTAGGTTGACCAGAATTGTACGCAGTCTACCAGAAATGGCCTTACCAATGTCTTACACAGCCATAACATGACTTCCCAACTCCTGTACTCAATGCTCTAACCAATGAAGGCAAGCCTGCCAAACACCTTTTTCATCAGCTTATCTATGATGCTACTTTCAAGGATTTACGTACCTGCACTCCTATCCCTCTCTATTCAATAACACTCTCCAGGGCCATACCATTAACTGTGTAAGTTCTGCCCTAGTTTATTTTACAAAAATGCAATATTTCACATTTATCTAAATTGAACCCCATCTGCCACTCTTTTGGCTCACTGGTCCAGTTGCTCAAGATCCCATTGTACTCTGAGACATCCTTCGCTGTCTACCGCACCACCGATTTTGGTGTCATCTGCAAACTTACTAACCCTATATTCTCATCCAAACCATTTATATAAATGATGCAAAACAGTAGACCAGCACTGATCCTTATGGAACACTGCTCGTCACAGGCCTCCAGTCTGAAATGGACTGCTTCATTATCTGAGCAGTCATGAATAGTACTGAAAATTGCGCAATCATCACTGAAAATCCATGGAATATGGATGAGTAATCTACTAAATACACGTAAATCAGAATTGATGTCGCGAGTGTGGTGCTGGAAAAGCACAGCCGGTCAGGCAGAATCCAAGGAGCAGGAGAATTGACCTTTCGGTCTAGCCCTTCATCGATTCATTCCTGATGAAGGGCTTTTGCCCGAAACGTCAACTCTCCTGCTCCTCAGATGCGGCCTGATCAGCTGTGCTTTTCCAGCACCACACTCACGACTTTGATCTCCAGTATGTGCAGTCCTCATTTTCTCCCTTTAATCAGAATTAATGGTTGATGTGTTCTATAAGGTGTTGCAACGTAGTTTATCTGTTACTTATACTCGCTTCATATTATGTTTGGAATGTTAGAACACCTGGTCTAGCCTACATGTCACTCAAACCCACAGCAATATGATTGACCATTCACTATCCTCTGAGAAATTTGGGATGGGCAATGCATGCTGCCCAAGCCAGTGACAGCCACATCCCATGAATGAAGAGAGCATATGTGTAATAGCATCTTGCCAATTGCCCACATATGTGGACTGTCATCTTAGACCTGTAGCTTTAGGAGCCTGGCTGTCTTAATTAGACATTAAAAAATGGCCACTCCAGGAAGGTAATGCCAGGGTCTGTTCTGAAACCTGGAAATTATCCAAAAGCATGAAAATAATTCATCAAGAAGATTCCACCTGTTAATTCTTTACAATGCACCAGGCGAATTTTGTTGCATTAATACAATAACAAAACATATGTGACTTAAAGAATGGCAGATAGTCTTTTGTGCATTTTAATCTGCTCATTACTGGGCAAGTCATATGAACAGAGTTGCTGATTACTCGGCTAATGAAAGTCAGATACCAGGAGTACCAGACTGCACTCCTTCAACTTGTAAGTTCCCATGCATGTACACATACAAAATTAGCTACAGGTTTAAGACCTACTGACATAATTAAGTGAAAAGAACATGGAGCATTACCGTTGCATTAATCACTTTATTAAGTTAATAGTTGTTACCAATGCTGTACTAATAACCAATAGATACAGTACAATAACTAACACCAATCACAAAAAAATTAAAACCAAGGTACCCACCATGGAAATGATCAGTGACTACACTTTTGTCCATTCCTGTTGCATTCAGAAGTTTCTACTCTCCAAGAACTTGGAACTTTGCATCCTCTTGAAAAATTGATGCAGATCTGTATAGTCTGTGCTGACAGTGTATACTCTGTTCACTTCCAAACTGGTTGTCTTATTTTTTGAAGGAGTCAACATAATGGCAAAAAGCTCATTCTGAATGAGCATTGTCGCCTAATGTAAAGGAGATAAAGTGCTGATATTCTTCCTGATCGTGAATGGCTTCCCTGCACTTTGCAGAGTTTAATCACTGATCTCCTTATTAGTCTAGCAATACTTTATCTCATGGAAGTAATGCTTTTGACAATGCTGTGTTCTTCAGACAGGCCATCCACGTCAGATCATACTTTCAAACATCATGGCAAGATTCTTCAAAGAACACAGCACTTGCAAAGAACTAATTTGGCCATTCTTTTGTAAAAGTTGTTTCCAGACAAGTCATACTCATTACTCAAGTGACACGTTTTCACAAGAAAGACTTGAAAAATTTCATGTTTCCTGTCACATGTGGTGCTAATTGCTTCTGTCTGCCTTTCACTGTGAACTGACAAAACTTCTCTTTTTACTCCAGGTTCCTGTCAATGTTGCTCTCAGCTCACAACTGTGGTGCCACTGAAGGATTTGTCCTCTAAAGCTTCAATAGTGAACAGTTTCAGAGCCTTGTTGAGTTAGAGAAAGCTAAGCGTAGCCACTTCATTTGAAATCTCATCTTCCCCAAAGAGTATGAAGAGTATTTTGAAGCAGACTTCCTTACCTACACTTTGAAGTATTTTGCCACAAGTTTCCTATATTTCAGCAGGATAAAAACCAAGTTGACAAATAGCTACTTTGTCACAATATGAATCAGTGGAGTGCACTCCTCCAAAGAACAAAGGACACTCCAGCACAGGAACAATAGTTGCTAACAGAAGACGCTAACTGCTAACACAACAGTGCCAACACAAGATGCCTTTCTAAAGTAAAAATCTTTTGCCCCCTAAATATTCCATATCCGTCTATTCCCTATCTATTCATATCTCTGTTAAGATGCCTCTTGAATGTTGCTATTGTATCAGCCTCCAACACCTCCCCTGGCAGCACATTTCAGGCACTTACCACTCTCTGTGGAAAAAAAAACCCTGCCTCTCACATCTCCTTTAAACCTAATCCTTTTTACCATGAACCCATAGCCCTAGAAATTGTCATTTCTACCCTGGGAAAAAGACTCTGAAGGTCCATTCTATCCATGCCTCTTATAGTTTTATAACAGGTCGCCCCTCACCCTTGAATTTTCAAGTGAAAACAAAGCAAGTTTGTCCAATCTCTCATCACAGCCAATAACCTCCGAACCAGGCAACATGCTGGTAAACCATTTCTGTCCCCTCGCCAAAGCCTGCACTCCCTTCTGGTAGTGTGGCGACCAAAACTGTCTGCCATATTCCAAATGTAATCTAACTAAAGTTCTATACAACTAGAGCATAACTGGCCATTTTTTCTACTCTATGCCACAACTGATGAAGGCAAGCATGCCATGTGCCTTCTTGACCACCTTATGTTGCCACTTTCAGGGAACTGTGGACCTGTATACCAAGATACTTCTGTATGTTATTGCAACGAGGGGTTCTGCCATTTAGTCTATACTTTCCTCCTGTATTCGATCTTCCAAAACACATCACCTTACATTTGTTTGCATTAAACTCTATCTGCCATTTCTCTGCCCAAGTCTCTAGCTAGGAGAAAGTGAGGACTGCAGATGCTGGAGATCAGAGCTGAAAATGTGTTGCTGGAAAAGCGCAGCAGGTCAGGCAGCATCCAAGGAGCAGGAGAATCGACGTTTCGGGCATAAGCCCTTCTTCAGGATTCCTGTAGAAGGGCTTATACCCGAAACGTCGATTCTCCTGTTCCTTGGATGCTGCCTGACCTGCTGCGCTTTACCAGCAACACATTTTCAGCTCAAGTCTCTAGCTAATCTATATCCTGTTGTATCCTTTGGCAATCGTCCTCACTATCCACAGTTTCTGCAATCTTTGCGTCATTCGCAAACTTACTAATCAGGCCAGCTATATTCTCCTCCAAATCATTTATATTTATTACAAGCTACAAAGGTTCGAGGCACTGATCCCTGCGGAACACCACTGACCACAGATCTCCAGTCAGAAAAACACCCTTCTCGTGTAGATCTCTGTCCTCTTTGAGTAAGCCAATTCTGTTTCTATCTTACTACAGAGTCATAAAATCATACAGTGTGGAAACAAATCCTTCAGTCCAACTTATCCATGCCAACCAGACAATCTGATCTAGTCCCATTTGTTAGCATTTGGCCCATATCCCTCTCAGACTCTCCTATTCATATACCTATCCAGATGCTTTTTAAATGTTGCAATTGTACCAGCCTCCACCACTTTCTGTGGCAGTTCAATCTATCCATGCACCACCATCTGCATGAAAATGCTGCCCCCCATGATTCCCTTTTACTTCTTTCTCCTCTCACCTTAAACTAATGCCCTCTAGTTTTGGACTCCCCGACCTTTGGAAAAAGACCTTGTCTATTTACCCTATTCATGCTGCTTATGAATTTATAAACCCCTATAAGGTCACTTCTCAGCTTCTGATGCTCCAGGAACAAAATCGCAGCCCATTCAGTCTCTCCAATTTGACTTCACCTTTTGCATCAGCTTGCCATGAAGGACTGCCTCAAAGGCCTTGCTAAAGATCATATTGACAACATCTACATCCTGCTCTCATCAGTCTTCTTTGTCACTTCCACAAAAAACTCAACCAAGGTTGTGAGACACGACCTTCTCCACACACAGCCATACTGCCTATTGCTAATAAGTCCATAATTTTCCAAATGTGTGGAAATCCTATGCCTAAGTATCTTATCCAATAATTTCCCTACCATTGATGTAAAGCTCATCGGCCTGTAATTTCCTGGATAATCTTTGTTGTTCTTCTTAAATAAAGGAACAACGTCAGCTATTTTCTGTAACCTGGAACGTCTCCTGTGACTGAAGAGGATAGAAAGATTTCTAACAAGGCTTCGGCAATTTCCTCACCTTTCTCCTTTCGCATTCTGGGATAGACCTCATGATGTCCTGGACATGGGCCTGCCTGTCTTTTTCATATCGTCATGCCCTGGAACATCAATGCACTGCTCCAGAGATTCACCATCCATCAGGTCCTTCGCATTTGTGAATACAGATGTAAAGTTTTCATTAAGGATCTTACCCACATCCTCCAGATTCATGTATACCTTCCCTCCTACCCTTTCACCAGCTAGCCCCTTGCTCCATATATAGATATAAAATGCCTTAGGATTTTCCTTATTCCTGTTGGCCAAAAGTATGTCATGGCCCCTGTAAGCCCTCCTAACTCCTTGCTTCAGTTCTTTCCTGCTATCCTTGCAGTTGGGCCAGAACACAGTCTGAGTCCCGGAGCAGGGAGCAGGGTGAGTGCAGGCCAAGTCCCAGACTGGGGAGCAGAGCGAGTGTGGGCTGAATCCCGGAGCGGGGAGCAGAGGGAGTGTGGGCCGCGTCCCAGAGAGGGGAGCAGAGCGAGTGTGGACCGAGTCTCAGAGTGGGGAGCAGAGTGAGTGTGGGCTGAGTCTCAGAGCGGGTGAGCAGAGCGAGTGTGGGCCGAGTCCCGGAATGGGGAGCAGAGTGAGTGTGGGCCGAGTCACAGAGCGGGGAGCAGAATGAGTGTGGTTCGAGTCTCGGAGCGGGGAGCAGAGCGAGTGTGGGCTGAGTCTCAGAGTGGGGAGCAGAGCAAATGTGGGCTGAGTCCCGGAACGGGAAGCAGAGCGAGTGTGGGCCGAGTCTCAGAGCGGGGAGCAGAGCAAGTGTGGGCCGAGTCTCAGGGAGGGGAGCAGAGCAAGTGTGGGCCGAGTCTCAGGGAGGGGAGCAGAGCGAGTGTGGGCCGAGTCCGGAGCGGGGAGCAGAGCGAGTGTGGGCCGAGTCTCAGAGCGGGGAGCAGAGCAAATGTGGGCCGAGTCTCAGGGAGGGGAGCAGAGCAAGTGTGGGCCGAGTCTCAGGGAGGGGAGCAGAGCAAGTGTGGGCAGAGTCTCAGGGAGGGGAGCAGAGCGAGTGTGGGCCGAGTCTCAGGGAGGGGAGCAGAGCAAGTGTGGGCCGAGTCCGGAGCGGGAAGCAGAGCGAGTGTGGGCCGAGTCTCAGAGCGGGGAGCAGAGCAAGTGTGGGCCGAGTCTCAGAGCGGGGAGCAGAGCAAGTGTGGGCCGAGTCTCAGAGCGGGGAGCAGAGCAAGTGTGGGCCAAGTCTCAGGGAGGGGAGCAGAGCGAGTGTGGGCCGAGTCTCAGGGAGGGGAGCAGAGCGAGTGTGGGCCAAGACTCCGAGCGGGGAACAGAGCGAGTGTGGGCCGAGTCACAGAGCGGGGAGCATAGTGAGTGTGGGCTGAATCCCAGAGTGGGGAGCAGAGCGAGTGTAGCCCGAGGCTCAGTGTGGGGAGCAGAGTGAGTGTGGGCCGAGTCTCAGAGCGGGGAGCAGAGCGAGTGTGGGCCGAGTCTCAGAGCGGGTGAGCAGAGTGAGTGTGGGCCGAGTCTCAGAGCGGGTGAGCAGAGCGAGTGTGGAACGCGTCCCGGAGGGGGGAGCAGAGCGAGTGTGGGACGAATCCCAGAGAGGAGAGCAGAGCGAGTGTGGGCCGAGTCCCAGAGCGGGGAGCGGAGCAGGTGTGGGCCGAGTCCCAGAGCGGGGAGCAGAGCGAGTGTGGGCCGAGGCTCAGAGTGGGGAGCAGAGCGTCTGGGCCGAGTCCGGAGCGGGAAACAGAGCGAGTGTGGGCCGAGTCACAGAACGGGGAGCATAGTGAGTGTGGGCTGAATCCCAGAGTGGGGAGCAGAGTGAATGTAGCCCGAGGCTCAGTGTGGGGAGCAGAGCGAGTGTGGGCCAGGTCCCAGAGTGGGGAGCAGAGCGAATGTGGGCCGAGTCTCAGAGTGGGGAGCAGAGTGAGTGTGGGCCGAGTCTCAGAGTGGGGAGCAGAACGAGTGTGGTTCGAGGCTCGGAGCGGGGAGCAGAACGAGTGTGGTTCAAGTCTCGGAGGGGGGAGCAGAGCGAGTGAGGGCCGAATCCCAGAGCGGGGAGCAGAGTATGTTTAGGCCGAGTCCCAGAGTGGGGAGTAGAGTGAGTATAGGCCGAGTCCCAGAGTGGGAAGCAGAGCGAGTGTGGGCCGAGTTCTGGAACGTGGTGCAGTCTCAGAGCAGGAATCAGAGCGAGTGTGAGCCGGATCTCGGAGTGGGGAGCAGAGCGAGTATGGGCCGATTCACAGATCGGGGAGAAGAGCGAGTGTGGGCCGAGTCCCAGAATATGGAGCAGAGCGAGTGTGGGCCGAGTCCCAGAGCGGGGAGCAGAGCGAGTGTGGGCCGAGTCCCAGAGCGGGGAGCAGAGCGAGTGTGGGCCGAGTCCCAGAGCGGGGAGCAGAGCGAGTGTGGGCCGGGTCCCAGACTGGAGAGCAGAGCGAGTGTGGGACGAGTCCTGGAGCGGGGAGCAGAGGGACTGTGGGCCGAATCCAACAGCAGAGAGCAGAGCGATGTGCGCCGAAACCCGGAGCGGGGAGCAGAGCGAGTGTGGCTGAGTCTCGGAGCGGGGAGCAGAGCGAGTCTGGGCCGAGTCTCAGAGCGGGGAGCAGAGCGAGTGTGGGCCGAGTCCCGGAGGGGGGAACAGAGCGAGTGTGGGCCGAGTCCTGGAGCGGGGAGCAGAGCGAGTGTGGGCTGAGTCTCAGAGAGAGCAGCAGAGTGAGTGTGGGCCAAGTCTCAGAGAGGGGTGCAGAGCGAGTGTGGGCCGAGTCCTGGAGCGGGGAGCTGAGCGAGTGTGGGCCGAGTCTCAGAGAGAGCAGCAGAGTGAGTGTGGGCCGAGTCTCAGAGAGGGGTGCAGAGCGAGTGTGGGCAGAGTCCCGGACCGGGGAGCAGAGCGAGTGTTGGCCAAGCACCAGAATGAGGAGCAGAGCGAGTGTGGGCCGAGTCCTGGAGCGGGGAGCTGAGCGAGTGTGGGCCGAGTCCCAGCGCGGGCAGCAGAGCGAGTGTGGGCCGAGTCCCTGAGTGGGAAGCAGAGCAAGTGTGGGCCGAGTCCCGGAGCGGGGAGCAGAGCGAGTGTGGGATGAGTTTCAGAGTGGGGAGCAGAGCGAGTGTGGGCCGAATCTCAGAGCAGGGAACAGAGCAAGTATGGGCCGAGTCCCGGAGCGGGGAGTAGAGTGAGTGTAGGCCGAGTCCCAGAGAGGGGAGCAGAGCGAGTGTGGGCCGAGTTCTGGAACGTGGTGCAGAACGAATGTGTGCTGAGTCTCAGAGCGGGGAGCAGGGCGAGTGTGGGCCGTGTCCTGGAGCGGGAAGCAGAGCGATTGTGGGCCGAATCCCAGAGCAGGGAGCTGAGCGAGTGTGGGCCAAGTCTCAGAGCGGAGAGCAGGGTGAGTGCGGACCGAGTCCCGGAATGAGGAGCAGAGCGAGTGTGGGCTGAGTCCCAGAATATGGAGCAGAGCGAGTGTGGGCCGAGTCACGGAGCGGGGAGAAGAGCGAGTGTGAGCCGAGTCCCAGAGAGGGAAGCAGAGCGATTGTGGGCCGAATCCCAGAGCAGTGAGCTGAGCGAGTGTGATCCGAGTCTCAGAGCGAGTGTGGGGTGAATCCCGGAGCGGAGAGCAGAGCGAGTGTGGGCCGAGTCTCAGAGCGGGGAGCAAACCGAGTGTGGGCCGAGTCCCGGAGCGGGGAGCAGAGCGAGTGTGGGCCGAATCCCAGAGCAGTGAGCTGAGCGAGTGTGAGCCGAGTCTCAGAGCGAGTGTGGGATGAATCCCGGAGCGGAGAGCAGAGCGAGTGTGGGCCGAGTCTCAGAGCGGGTGAGCAGAGCGAGTGTGGGCCGAGTCCCGGAGCGGGGAGCAGAGCGATTGTGGGCCAAGCACCGGAGCGAGGAACAGAGCGAGTATAGGCCAAGACCCAGAGTGGAGAGCAGAGCGAGTGTGGGCCAAGTCTTAGAGCGGGAAGCAGAGCGAGTGTGGGCCGAGTCCCAGAGAGGGGTGCAGAGCGAATGTGGGCCGGGTCTCAGAGCGGGGAGCAGAGCAAGTGTGGGCCGAGTCTCAGGGAGGGGAGCAGAGCAAGTGTGGGCCGAGTCTCAGGGAGGGGAGCAGAGCGAGTGTGGGCCGAGTCCGGAGCGGGGAGCAGAGCGAGTGTGGGCCGAGTCTCAGAGCGGGGAGCAGAGCAAATGTGGGCCGAGTCTCAGGGAGGGGAGCAGAGCAAGTGTGGGCCGAGTCTCAGGGAGGGGAGCAGAGCAAGTGTGGGCAGAGTCTCAGGGAGGGGAGCAGAGCGAGTGTGGGCCGAGTCTCAGGGAGGGGAGCAGAGCAAGTGTGGGCCGAGTCCGGAGCGGGAAGCAGAGCGAGTGTGGGCCGAGTCTCAGAGCGGGGAGCAGAGCAAGTGTGGGCCGAGTCTCAGAGCGGGGAGCAGAGCAAGTGTGGGCCGAGTCTCAGAGCGGGGAGCAGAGCAAGTGTGGGCCAAGTCTCAGGGAGGGGAGCAGAGCGAGTGTGGGCCGAGTCTCAGGGAGGGGAGCAGAGCGAGTGTGGGCCAAGACTCCGAGCGGGGAACAGAGCGAGTGTGGGCCGAGTCACAGAGCGGGGAGCATAGTGAGTGTGGGCTGAATCCCAGAGTGGGGAGCAGAGCGAGTGTAGCCCGAGGCTCAGTGTGGGGAGCAGAGTGAGTGTGGGCCGAGTCTCAGAGCGGGGAGCAGAGCGAGTGTGGGCCGAGTCTCAGAGCGGGTGAGCAGAGTGAGTGTGGGCCGAGTCTCAGAGCGGGTGAGCAGAGCGAGTGTGGAACGCGTCCCGGAGGGGGGAGCAGAGCGAGTGTGGGACGAATCCCAGAGAGGAGAGCAGAGCGAGTGTGGGCCGAGTCCCAGAGCGGGGAGCGGAGCAGGTGTGGGCCGAGTCCCAGAGCGGGGAGCAGAGCGAGTGTGGGCCGAGGCTCAGAGTGGGGAGCAGAGCGTCTGGGCCGAGTCCGGAGCGGGAAACAGAGCGAGTGTGGGCCGAGTCACAGAACGGGGAGCATAGTGAGTGTGGGCTGAATCCCAGAGTGGGGAGCAGAGTGAATGTAGCCCGAGGCTCAGTGTGGGGAGCAGAGCGAGTGTGGGCCAGGTCCCAGAGTGGGGAGCAGAGCGAATGTGGGCCGAGTCTCAGAGTGGGGAGCAGAGTGAGTGTGGGCCGAGTCTCAGAGTGGGGAGCAGAACGAGTGTGGTTCGAGGCTCGGAGCGGGGAGCAGAACGAGTGTGGTTCAAGTCTCGGAGGGGGGAGCAGAGCGAGTGAGGGCCGAATCCCAGAGCGGGGAGCAGAGTATGTTTAGGCCGAGTCCCAGAGTGGGGAGTAGAGTGAGTATAGGCCGAGTCCCAGAGTGGGAAGCAGAGCGAGTGTGGGCCGAGTTCTGGAACGTGGTGCAGTCTCAGAGCAGGAATCAGAGCGAGTGTGAGCCGGATCTCGGAGTGGGGAGCAGAGCGAGTATGGGCCGATTCACAGATCGGGGAGAAGAGCGAGTGTGGGCCGAGTCCCAGAATATGGAGCAGAGCGAGTGTGGGCCGAGTCCCAGAGCGGGGAGCAGAGCGAGTGTGGGCCGAGTCCCAGAGCGGGGAGCAGAGCGAGTGTGGGCCGAGTCCCAGAGCGGGGAGCAGAGCGAGTGTGGGCCGGGTCCCAGACTGGAGAGCAGAGCGAGTGTGGGACGAGTCCTGGAGCGGGGAGCAGAGGGACTGTGGGCCGAATCCAACAGCAGAGAGCAGAGCGATGTGCGCCGAAACCCGGAGCGGGGAGCAGAGCGAGTGTGGCTGAGTCTCGGAGCGGGGAGCAGAGCGAGTCTGGGCCGAGTCTCAGAGCGGGGAGCAGAGCGAGTGTGGGCCGAGTCCCGGAGGGGGGAACAGAGCGAGTGTGGGCCGAGTCCTGGAGCGGGGAGCAGAGCGAGTGTGGGCTGAGTCTCAGAGAGAGCAGCAGAGTGAGTGTGGGCCAAGTCTCAGAGAGGGGTGCAGAGCGAGTGTGGGCCGAGTCCTGGAGCGGGGAGCTGAGCGAGTGTGGGCCGAGTCTCAGAGAGAGCAGCAGAGTGAGTGTGGGCCGAGTCTCAGAGAGGGGTGCAGAGCGAGTGTGGGCAGAGTCCCGGACCGGGGAGCAGAGCGAGTGTTGGCCAAGCACCAGAATGAGGAGCAGAGCGAGTGTGGGCCGAGTCCTGGAGCGGGGAGCTGAGCGAGTGTGGGCCGAGTCCCAGCGCGGGCAGCAGAGCGAGTGTGGGCCGAGTCCCTGAGTGGGAAGCAGAGCAAGTGTGGGCCGAGTCCCGGAGCGGGGAGCAGAGCGAGTGTGGGATGAGTTTCAGAGTGGGGAGCAGAGCGAGTGTGGGCCGAATCTCAGAGCAGGGAACAGAGCAAGTATGGGCCGAGTCCCGGAGCGGGGAGTAGAGTGAGTGTAGGCCGAGTCCCAGAGAGGGGAGCAGAGCGAGTGTGGGCCGAGTTCTGGAACGTGGTGCAGAACGAATGTGTGCTGAGTCTCAGAGCGGGGAGCAGGGCGAGTGTGGGCCGTGTCCTGGAGCGGGAAGCAGAGCGATTGTGGGCCGAATCCCAGAGCAGGGAGCTGAGCGAGTGTGGGCCAAGTCTCAGAGCGGAGAGCAGGGTGAGTGCGGACCGAGTCCCGGAATGAGGAGCAGAGCGAGTGTGGGCTGAGTCCCAGAATATGGAGCAGAGCGAGTGTGGGCCGAGTCACGGAGCGGGGAGAAGAGCGAGTGTGAGCCGAGTCCCAGAGAGGGAAGCAGAGCGATTGTGGGCCGAATCCCAGAGCAGTGAGCTGAGCGAGTGTGATCCGAGTCTCAGAGCGAGTGTGGGGTGAATCCCGGAGCGGAGAGCAGAGCGAGTGTGGGCCGAGTCTCAGAGCGGGGAGCAAACCGAGTGTGGGCCGAGTCCCGGAGCGGGGAGCAGAGCGAGTGTGGGCCGAATCCCAGAGCAGTGAGCTGAGCGAGTGTGAGCCGAGTCTCAGAGCGAGTGTGGGATGAATCCCGGAGCGGAGAGCAGAGCGAGTGTGGGCCGAGTCTCAGAGCGGGTGAGCAGAGCGAGTGTGGGCCGAGTCCCGGAGCGGGGAGCAGAGCGATTGTGGGCCAAGCACCGGAGCGAGGAACAGAGCGAGTATAGGCCAAGACCCAGAGTGGAGAGCAGAGCGAGTGTGGGCCAAGTCTTAGAGCGGGAAGCAGAGCGAGTGTGGGCCGAGTCCCAGAGAGGGGTGCAGAGCGAATGTGGGCCGGGTCTCAGAGCGGGGAGCAGAGCGAGTGTGGGCCGAGTCCCGGAGCGGGGAGCAGAGCGAGTGTGGGCCAAGTCCCGGAGCGGGGAGCAGAGGGAGTGTGGGCCGTAACCTGGAGCGGGGAGCAGAGCGAGTGTGGCCGAGTCCCGGAGCGGGGAGCAGAACGAGTGTGGGCCGAATCCCGGAGCGGGGAGCAGAGCGAGTGTGCGCCGAAACCCGGAGCGGGGAGCAGAGCGAGTGTGGGCCGAGTCCCGGAGCGGGGAGCAGAGCGAGTCTGGGCCGAGTCTCAGAGCGGGGAGCAGAGCGAGTGTGGGCCGAGTCCCGGAGCGGGGAGCAGAGCGAGTGTGGGCCGAGTCCCGGAGCGGGGAGCAGAGCGAGTCTGGGCCGAGTCTCAGAGCAGGGAGCAGAGCGAGTGTGGGCCGAGTCCCAGAGAGGGGTGCAGAGCGAGTGTGGGCCGGGTCTCAGAGCGGGGAGCAGAGCGAGTGTGGGCCGAGACTCAAAGTGGGGAGCAGAGCAAGTGTGGGCCAGAACCCAGACTGGAGAGCAGAGCGAGTGTGGGACGAGTCCCAGAGCGGGGAGCAGAGCGAGTATGGGCCGAGTCCCGGAGCGGGGAGCAGAGCGAGTGTGGCCGAGTCCCGGAGCGGGGAGCAGAGCGAGTGTGGCCGAGTCCCGGAGCGGGGAGCAGAGCGAGTCTGGGCCGAGTCTCAGAACGGGTGATCAGAGCGAGTGTGGGCCGCTTCCCAGAGCGGGGAGCACAACGAGTGTCGGCCGAGCCTTGGAGCGGAAAGCAGAGCTGGTGTGGGCCGAGTCCCGGAGCGGGGAGCAGAGCGAGTGTTGGCCAAGCACCGGAGTGAGGAGCAGAGCGAGTATAGGCTGAGTCCCAGAGCGGGGAGCAGAGCGAGTATGGGCCGAGTCATGGAGGAGGGAGCAGAGCGAGTGTGGGCCGAGTCCCGGAGCGGGGAGCAGAGCGAGTGTGGGCCGAGTACCGGAGCGGGGAGCAGAGCGAGTGTGAGCCGAGTCCCAGAATATGGAGCAGAGCGAGTGTGGGCCGAGTCCCAGAGCGGGGAGCAGAGCGGGTGTGGGCCGAGTCCCAGAGAGGGAAGCAGAGCTAATGTGGGCTGAATCCCAGAGCAGTGAGCTGAGCGAGTGTGAGCCGAGTCTCAGAGCGAGTGTGGGATGAATCGCGGAGTGGAGAGCAGAGCGGGTGAGGGCCGAGTCCCAGAGCGGGAAGCAGAGAGAGTGTGGGCCGAGTCCCGGAGCGGGGAGCAGAGCGAGTATGGGCCGAGTCCCAGAGCGGGGAGCAGAGAGAGTGTGGGCCGAGTCCCGGAGCAGGGAGCAGAGAGAGTGTGGGCCGAGTCCCGGAGCGGGGAGCAGAGCGAGTATGGGCCGAGTCCCAGAGCGGGGAGCAGAGAGAGTGTGGGCCGAGTCCCGGAGCAGGGAGCAGAGCGAGTATGGGCCGAGTCCCAGAGCGGGAAGCAGAGCGAGTGTGGGCCGAGTCCCGGAGCGGGGAGCAGAGCGAGTATGGGCCGAGTCCCGGAGCGGGGAGCAGAGCGAGTGTGGGCCGAGTCTCAGAGCGGGGAGCAGAGCGAGTGTGGGCCGAGTCCCGGAGCGGGGAGCAGAGCGGGTCTGGGCCGAGTCTCAGAGCGGGGAGCAGAGCGAGTCTGGGCCGAGTCTCAGAGGGGGCAGCAGAGCGAGTGTAGGCTGAGTCCCGGAGTGGAGAGCAGAGCGAGTGTGGGCCGAGTCTCAGAGAGAGAGGAGAAGAGTGAGTGTGGGCCGAGTGTCATAACGGGTGAGCAGAGCGAGTGTGGGCTGCTTCCCGGAGCGGGGAGCACAACGAGTGTAGGCCGAGCCTTGGAGCGGGAAGCAGAGCAGGTGTGGGCCGAGTCCCGGAGCGGGGAGCAGAGCGAGTTTTGGCCAAGCACCAGAATGAGGAGCAGAGCGAGTGTGGGCCGAGTCCTGGAGCAGGGACCAGAGCGAGTGTGGGCTGAGTCCCAGCGCGGGCAGCAGAGTGACTGAGGGCCGAGTCCCTGAGTGGGAAGCAGAGCGAGTGTGGGCCGAGTCCCGGAGCGGTGAGCAGAGCGAGTGTGGGATGAGTTTCAGAGTGGGGAGCAAAGCGAGTGTGGGCCGAGTCTCAGAGCGGGGAGCAGAGCAAGTATGGGCCGAGTCCCGGAGCGGGGAGCAGAGCGAGTGTGGGCCGAGTCCCAGAGCGGGGAGCAGAGCGAGTGTGGGCCGAGTCCCAGAGAGGGAAGCAGAGCGAATGTGGGCTGAATCCCAGAGCAGTGAGCTGAGCGAGTGTGAGCCGAGTCTCAGAGCGAGTGTGGGATGAATCGCGGAGCGGAGAGCAGAGCGAGTGTGGGCCGAGTCCCAGAGCGGGTGAGCAAAGAGAGTGTGGGCCGCGTCACAGAGCGCGGAACAGAGCGAGAGTGGGCCGAATCCCAGAGCAGTGAGCTGAGCGAGTGTGAGCCGAATCTCAGAGCGAGTGTGGGATGAATCCCGGAGCGGAGAGCAGAGCGGGTGTGGGCCGAATCTCAGAGCGAGTGTGGGCCGAGTCCCAGAGCGGGAAGCAGAGCGAGTGTGGGCCGAGTCTCAGAATATGGAGCAGAGCGAGTGTGGGCCGAGTCCTAGAGCGGAGAGCAGAGCGGGTGAGGGCCGAGTCCCAGAGCGGGGAGCAGAGCGAGTGTGGGCCGAGTCCCAGAGCAGTGAGCTGAGCGAGTGTGAGCCGAATCTCAGAGCGAGTGTGGGATGAATCCCGGAGCGGAGAGCAGAGCGGGTGTGGGCCGAGTCTCAGAGCGGGAAGCAGAGCGAGTGTGGGCCGAGTCTCAGAGCGAGTGTGGGATGAATCGCGGAGCGGAGAGCAGAGCGAGTGTGGTCCGAGTCGCAGAGCGGGTGAGCAAAGCGAGTGTGGGCCGCGTCACGGAGCGGGGAGCAGAGCGAGTGTGGGCCTAATCCCAGAGCAGTGAGCTGAGCGAGTGTGAGCCGAATCTCAGAGCGAGTGTGGGATGAATCCCGGAGCGGAGAGCAGAGCGGGTGTGGGCCGAGTCCCAGAGCGGGAAGCAGAGCGAGTGTGGGCCGAGTCCCGGAGCGGGGAGCAGAGCGAGTGTGGCCGCGTTCCGGAGCGAGGAGCAGAGCGAGTGTGGGCCTAATCCCAGAGCAGTGAGCTGAGCGAGTGTGAGCCGAATCTCAGAGCGAGTGTGGGATGAATCCCAGAGCGGAGAGCAGGGCGGGTGTGGGCCGAGTCCCAGAGCGGGAAGCAGAGCGAGTGTGGGCCGAGTGTCAGAGCAGGGAGCAGAGCGAGTGTGGGCCGAGTCCCGGAGCGGGAAGCAGAGCGAGTGTGGGCTGAGTCTCAGAGCGGGGAGCAGAGCGCGTGTGGGCCGAGTCCCGGAGTGGGGAGCAGAGTGAATGTGGGACGAATCCCGGAGCGGAGAGCAGAGCAAGTGTGGGCCGAGTGTCAGAGCGGGGAGCAGAGCGAGTGTGGGATGAGTTTCAGAGTGGGGAGCAGAGCGAGTGTGGGCCACGTCTCAGACCGGGGAGCAGGGTAAGTGCTGGCCGAGTCCCGGAATGAGGAGCAGAGCGAGTGTGAGCCGAGTCCCAGAATATGGAGCAGAGCGAGTGTGGGCCGAGTCCCAGAGAGGGAAGAAGAGCGAATGTGGGCTGAATCCCAGAGCAGTGAGCTGAGCGACTGTGAGCCGAGTCTCAGAGCGAGTGTGGGATGAATCGCGGAGCGGAGAGCAGAGCGAGTGTGGTCCGAGTCGCAGAGCGGGTGAGCAAAGCGAGTGTGGGCCGCGTCATGGAGCGGGGAGCAGAGCGAGTGTGGGCCGAATCCCAGAGCAGTGAGCTGAGCGAGTGTGAGCCGAATCTCAGAGCGAGTGTGGGATGAATCCCAGAGTGGAGAGCAGAGCGGGTGTGGGCCGAGTCCCAGAGCGGGAAGCAGAGCGAGTGTGGGCCGAGTGTCAGAGCGGGAAGCAGAGCGAGTGTGGGCCGAGTCCCGGAGCGGGGTGCATAGCGAGTGTGGGCCGAATCCCAGAGCAGTGAGCTGAGCGAGTGTGAGCCGAATCTCAGAGCGAGTGTGGGATGAATCCCAGAGCGGAGAGCAGAGCGGGTGTGGGCCGAGTCCCAGAGCGGGAAGCAGAGCGAGTGTGGGCCGAGTCCCGGAGCGGGAAGCAGAGCGAGTGTGGGCCGAGTGTCAGAGCGGGAAGCAGAGCGAGTGTGGGCCGAGTCCCGGAGCGGGGAGCAGAGCGCGTGTGGGCCGAGTCCCGGAGTGGGGAGCAGAGTGAATGTGGGACGAATCCCGGAGCGGAGAGCAGAGCGAGTGTGGGCCGAGTCTCAGAGAGAGGAGCAGAGCGAGTGTGGGCCGAGTCCCGGAGTGGGGAGCAGAGCGAGTGTGGGCCGAGTCCCGGAGGGGGGAGCAGAGTGAATGTGGGACAAATCCCGGAGCGGAGAGCAGAGCGATTGTGGGCCGAGTCCCAGAGAGGGGTGCAGAGTGTGTGTGGGCCGAGTCCCGTAGCAGGGACCAGAGCGAATGTGCGCCGAGTCTCAGTGCGGGAAGCAGAGCGAGTGTGGGCCGAGTCCCAGAGCGGGAAGCAGGGCGAGTGTGGGCCGGGTCCCGGAGCGAGGAGCAGAGCGAATGTGGGCCGAGTCCCAGAGCGGGAAGCAGAGCGAGTGTGTGCCGAGTCACGGAGCAGGGAGCAGAGCGAGTGTGGGCCGAGTCTCGGAGCAGGGAGCAGAGCGAGTGTGGGCCGAGTCTCGGAGCAGGGAGCAGAGCGAGTGTGGGCCGAGTCTCAGAGCGGGGAACAGAGCGAGTGTGGGCCGAGTCCCAGAGCGGGGAGCAGAGCGAGTGTGGGCCGAGTCCCAGAGCGGGGAGCAGAGCGAGTGTGGGCCGAGTCCCAGAGCGGGAAGCAGAGCGAGTGTGGGCCGAGTCTCAGAGCGAGGAGCAGAGAGAGTGTGTGCCGAGTCCCGGAGTGGGGAGCAGAGCGAGCGTGGGCCGAGTCCCGGAGCATAGAGCAGACCAAATGTGGGCCGAGTCCCGGAGTGGGGAGCAGAGCGAATGTGGGCTGAGTCCCGGACCGGGGAGCTGAGCGAGCGTGGGCCGAGTCCCGGAGCATAGAGCAGACCAAATGTGGGCCGAGTCCCGGAGTGGGGAGCAGAGCGAATGTGGGCTGAGTCCCAGAGCGGGGAGCAGAGCGAGTGTGGGCCGAGCCTCGGAGCGGGAAGCAGAGCGAGTGTGGGCCGAGTCTCAGAGCGGAGAGCAGAGCGAGTGTGGGCCGAGTCCCAGAGCGGGAAGCAGAGCGAGTGTGGGCCGAGTCCCAGAGCGGGAAGCAGAGCGAGTATGGGCCGAGTCCCAGAGCGGGGAGCAGAGCGAGTGTGGGCCGAGTCCTGGAGCGGGGAGCAGAGCGAGTGTGGGCCGAGTCCCAGAGCGGGAAGCAGAGCGAGTGTGGGCTGAGTCTCAGAGCGGGGAGCAGACCGAGTCTGGGCCGAGTCCCGGAGTGGGGAGCAGAGCGAGTGTGGGCCGAGTCTTGGAGCAGGGAGCAGAGCGAGTGTGGGCCGAGTCCCGGACAGGGGAGCAGAGTGAGTGTGGGCCGTGTCCCGGAGCGGAGAGCAGACCGAATATGGGCCGAGTCCCGGAGTGGGGAGCAGAGCGAGTGTGGGCTGAGACCCGGAGCGGGGAGCAGAGCGAGTGTGGGCCGAGCCTCGGAGCGGGAAGCAGAGCGAGTGTGGGCTGAGTTACAGAGCGGGGAGCAGAGCGAGTGTGGGCCGGGTCCCGGTGCGGGGAGCAGAGCGAGTGTGGGCCGAGCCCTGGAGCAGGGAGCAGAGTGAGTGTGGGCTGAGTTACAGAGCGGGGAGCAGAGCGAGTGTGGGCCGGGTCCCGGTGCGGGGAGCAGAGCGAGTGTGGGCTGAGTTACAGAGTGGGGAGCAGAGCGAGTGTGGGCCGAGTCCTGGACGGGGAGCAGAGCGAGTGTGGGCCGAGCCCTGGAGCAGGGAGCAGAGCGAGTGTGGTCCGAGCCCTGGAGCAGGGAGCAGAGCGAGTGTGGGCTGAGTTACAGAGCGGGGAGCAGAGCGAGTGTGGGCCAAGCCCTGGAGCAGGGAGCAGAGCGAGTGTGGGCTGAGTTACAGAGCGGGGAGCAGAGCGAGTGTGGGCCGAGTCCTGGACGGTGAGTTGAGCGAGTGTGGGCCGAGTCCCGGAGCGGGGAGCAGAGCGAGTGTGGGCCGAGCCCCGGAGCAGGGAGCAGAGCGAGTGTGGGCTGAGTTACAGAGCGGGGAGCAGAGTGAGTGTGGGCTGAGACCCGGAGCGGGGAGCAGAGCGAGTGTGGGCCGAGCCTCGGAGCGGGAAGCAGAGCGAGTGTGGGCTGAGTTACAGAGCGGGGAGCAGAGCGAGTGTGGGCCGAGTCCCGGAGCGGGGAGCAGAGCGAGTGTGGGCCGAGCCCCGGAGCAGGGAGCAGAGCGAGTGTGGGCTGAGTTACAGAGCGGGGAGCAGAGTGAGTGTGGGCTGAGACCCGGAGCGGGGAGCAGAGCGAGTGTGGGCCGAGCCTCGGAGCGGGGAGCAGAGCGAGTGTGGGCCGAGTCCCGGAGGGGGGAGCAGAGTGAATGTGGGACAAATCCCGGAGCGGAGAGCAGAGCGATTGTGGGCCGAGTCCCAGAGAGGGAAGCAGAGCGAATGTGGGCTGAATCCCAGAGCAGTGAGCTGAGCGAGTGTGAGCCGAGTCTCAGAGCGAGTGTGGGATGAATCGCGGAGCGGAGAGCAGAGCGAGTGTGGGCCGAGTCCCAGAGCGGGTGAGCAAAGAGAGTGTGGGCCGCGTCACAGAGCGCGGAACAGAGCGAGAGTGGGCCGAATCCCAGAGCAGTGAGCTGAGCGAGTGTGAGCCGAATCTCAGAGCGAGTGTGGGATGAATCCCGGAGCGGAGAGCAGAGCGGGTGTGGGCCGAATCTCAGAGCGAGTGTGGGCCGAGTCCCAGAGCGGGAAGCAGAGCGAGTGTGGGCCGAGTCTCAGAATATGGAGCAGAGCGAGTGTGGGCCGAGTCCTAGAGCGGAGAGCAGAGCGGGTGAGGGCCGAGTCCCAGAGCGGGGAGCAGAGCGAGTGTGGGCCGAGTCCCAGAGCAGTGAGCTGAGCGAGTGTGAGCCGAATCTCAGAGCGAGTGTGGGATGAATCCCGGAGCGGAGAGCAGAGCGGGTGTGGGCCGAGTCTCAGAGCGGGAAGCAGAGCGAGTGTGGGCCGAGTCTCAGAGCGAGTGTGGGATGAATCGCGGAGCGGAGAGCAGAGCGAGTGTGGTCCGAGTCGCAGAGCGGGTGAGCAAAGCGAGTGTGGGCCGCGTCACGGAGCGGGGAGCAGAGCGAGTGTGGGCCTAATCCCAGAGCAGTGAGCTGAGCGAGTGTGAGCCGAATCTCAGAGCGAGTGTGGGATGAATCCCGGAGCGGAGAGCAGAGCGGGTGTGGGCCGAGTCCCAGAGCGGGAAGCAGAGCGAGTGTGGGCCGAGTCCCGGAGCGGGGAGCAGAGCGAGTGTGGCCGCGTTCCGGAGCGAGGAGCAGAGCGAGTGTGGGCCTAATCCCAGAGCAGTGAGCTGAGCGAGTGTGAGCCGAATCTCAGAGCGAGTGTGGGATGAATCCCAGAGCGGAGAGCAGGGCGGGTGTGGGCCGAGTCCCAGAGCGGGAAGCAGAGCGAGTGTGGGCCGAGTGTCAGAGCAGGGAGCAGAGCGAGTGTGGGCCGAGTCCCGGAGCGGGAAGCAGAGCGAGTGTGGGCTGAGTCTCAGAGCGGGGAGCAGAGCGCGTGTGGGCCGAGTCCCGGAGTGGGGAGCAGAGTGAATGTGGGACGAATCCCGGAGCGGAGAGCAGAGCAAGTGTGGGCCGAGTGTCAGAGCGGGGAGCAGAGCGAGTGTGGGATGAGTTTCAGAGTGGGGAGCAGAGCGAGTGTGGGCCACGTCTCAGACCGGGGAGCAGGGTAAGTGCTGGCCGAGTCCCGGAATGAGGAGCAGAGCGAGTGTGAGCCGAGTCCCAGAATATGGAGCAGAGCGAGTGTGGGCCGAGTCCCAGAGAGGGAAGAAGAGCGAATGTGGGCTGAATCCCAGAGCAGTGAGCTGAGCGACTGTGAGCCGAGTCTCAGAGCGAGTGTGGGATGAATCGCGGAGCGGAGAGCAGAGCGAGTGTGGTCCGAGTCGCAGAGCGGGTGAGCAAAGCGAGTGTGGGCCGCGTCATGGAGCGGGGAGCAGAGCGAGTGTGGGCCGAATCCCAGAGCAGTGAGCTGAGCGAGTGTGAGCCGAATCTCAGAGCGAGTGTGGGATGAATCCCAGAGCGGAGAGCAGAGCGGGTGTGGGCCGAGTCCCAGAGCGGGAAGCAGAGCGAGTGTGGGCCGAGTGTCAGAGCGGGAAGCAGAGCGAGTGTGGGCCGAGTCCCGGAGCGGGGTGCATAGCGAGTGTGGGCCGAATCCCAGAGCAGTGAGCTGAGCGAGTGTGAGCCGAATCTCAGAGCGAGTGTGGGATGAATCCCAGAGCAGAGAGCAGAGCGGGTGTGGGCCGAGTCCCAGAGCGGGAAGCAGAGCGAGTGTGGGCCGAGTCCCGGAGCGGGAAGCAGAGCGAGTGTGGGCCGAGTGTCAGAGCGGGAAGCAGAGCGAGTGTGGGCCGAGTCCCGGAGCGGGGAGCAGAGCGCGTGTGGGCCGAGTCCCGGAGTGGGGAGCAGAGTGAATGTGGGACGAATCCCGGAGCGGAGAGCAGAGCGAGTGTGGGCCGAGTCTCAGAGAGAGGAGCAGAGCGAGTGTGGGCCGAGTCCCGGAGTGGGGAGCAGAGCGAGTGTGGGCCGAGTCCCGGAGGGGGGAGCAGAGTGAATGTGGGACAAATCCCGGAGCGGAGAGCAGAGCGATTGTGGGCCGAGTCCCAGAGAGGGGTGCAGAGTGTGTGTGGGCCGAGTCCCGTAGCAGGGACCAGAGCGAATGTGCGCCGAGTCTCAGTGCGGGAAGCAGAGCGAGTGTGGGCCGAGTCCCAGAGCGGGAAGCAGGGCGAGTGTGGGCCGGGTCCCGGAGCGAGGAGCAGAGCGAATGTGGGCCGAGTCCCAGAGCGGGAAGCAGAGCGAGTGTGTGCCGAGTCACGGAGCAGGGAGCAGAGCGAGTGTGGGCCGAGTCTCGGAGCAGGGAGCAGAGCGAGTGTGGGCCGAGTCTCGGAGCAGGGAGCAGAGCGAGTGTGGGCCGAGTCTCAGAGCGGGGAACAGAGCGAGTGTGGGCCGAGTCCCAGAGCGGGGAGCAGAGCGAGTGTGGGCCGAGTCCCAGAGCGGGGAGCAGAGCGAGTGTGGGCCGAGTCCCAGAGCGGGAAGCAGAGCGAGTGTGGGCCGAGTCTCAGAGCGAGGAGCAGAGAGAGTGTGTGCCGAGTCCCGGAGTGGGGAGCAGAGCGAGCGTGGGCCGAGTCCCGGAGCATAGAGCAGACCAAATGTGGGCCGAGTCCCGGAGTGGGGAGCAGAGCGAATGTGGGCTGAGTCCCGGACCGGGGAGCTGAGCGAGCGTGGGCCGAGTCCCGGAGCATAGAGCAGACCAAATGTGGGCCGAGTCCCGGAGTGGGGAGCAGAGCGAATGTGGGCTGAGTCCCAGAGCGGGGAGCAGAGCGAGTGTGGGCCGAGCCTCGGAGCGGGAAGCAGAGCGAGTGTGGGCCGAGTCTCAGAGCGGAGAGCAGAGCGAGTGTGGGCCGAGTCCCAGAGCGGGAAGCAGAGCGAGTGTGGGCCGAGTCCCAGAGCGGGAAGCAGAGCGAGTATGGGCCGAGTCCCAGAGCGGGGAGCAGAGCGAGTGTGGGCCGAGTCCTGGAGCGGGGAGCAGAGCGAGTGTGGGCCGAGTCCCAGAGCGGGAAGCAGAGCGAGTGTGGGCTGAGTCTCAGAGCGGGGAGCAGACCGAGTCTGGGCCGAGTCCCGGAGTGGGGAGCAGAGCGAGTGTGGGCCGAGTCTTGGAGCAGGGAGCAGAGCGAGTGTGGGCCGAGTCCCGGACAGGGGAGCAGAGTGAGTGTGGGCCGTGTCCCGGAGCGGAGAGCAGACCGAATATGGGCCGAGTCCCGGAGTGGGGAGCAGAGCGAGTGTGGGCTGAGACCCGGAGCGGGGAGCAGAGCGAGTGTGGGCCGAGCCTCGGAGCGGGAAGCAGAGCGAGTGTGGGCTGAGTTACAGAGCGGGGAGCAGAGCGAGTGTGGGCCGGGTCCCGGTGCGGGGAGCAGAGCGAGTGTGGGCCGAGCCCTGGAGCAGGGAGCAGAGTGAGTGTGGGCTGAGTTACAGAGCGGGGAGCAGAGCGAGTGTGGGCCGGGTCCCGGTGCGGGGAGCAGAGCGAGTGTGGGCTGAGTTACAGAGTGGGGAGCAGAGCGAGTGTGGGCCGAGTCCTGGACGGGGAGCAGAGCGAGTGTGGGCCGAGCCCTGGAGCAGGGAGCAGAGCGAGTGTGGTCCGAGCCCTGGAGCAGGGAGCAGAGCGAGTGTGGGCTGAGTTACAGAGCGGGGAGCAGAGCGAGTGTGGGCCAAGCCCTGGAGCAGGGAGCAGAGCGAGTGTGGGCTGAGTTACAGAGCGGGGAGCAGAGCGAGTGTGGGCCGAGTCCTGGACGGTGAGTTGAGCGAGTGTGGGCCGAGTCCCGGAGCGGGGAGCAGAGCGAGTGTGGGCCGAGCCCCGGAGCAGGGAGCAGAGCGAGTGTGGGCTGAGTTACAGAGCGGGGAGCAGAGTGAGTGTGGGCTGAGACCCGGAGCGGGGAGCAGAGCGAGTGTGGGCCGAGCCTCGGAGCGGGAAGCAGAGCGAGTGTGGGCTGAGTTACAGAGCGGGGAGCAGAGCGAGTGTGGGCCGAGTCCCGGAGCGGGGAGCAGAGCGAGTGTGGGCCGAGCCCCGGAGCAGGGAGCAGAGCGAGTGTGGGCTGAGTTACAGAGCGGGGAGCAGAGTGAGTGTGGGCTGAGACCCGGAGCGGGGAGCAGAGCGAGTGTGGGCCGAGCCTCGGAGCGGGAAGCAGAGCGAGTGTGGGCTGAGTTACAGAGCGGGGAGCAGAGCGAGTGTGGGCCGAGTCCCGGAGCGGGGAGCAGAGCGAGTCCTGGACATAGGCCAGTGTGTGAAGGCAGTTTGACCTCATGTTCTGAAGATTGGTGGGCACGGAATTGGAAAAGGTCTATAACTTGAGCACTTTATAATCACTTTTTATTTTCATTCTGGATTTTTAATCTCTTTATTCCCATGCTAATCTTTTCTTACCTATTTCAATTCTGTGACAATACTTCAAGTTTCTCTACCTAGGTACCCTGTACCTAAGATGGTGCCAAAGAGGTGACATTACAAACATTTCACTGCACTCATTCAACAATAAAGGCTGTTTTAATCTTAGTCATTCTGGGTTTCTCCTGTATTTGGTTTCGTTAACCTTACGTGTGGCTCCTTTTTCTTTTTAACGAAGCTAACAATTTCTCCTGTCATCCAAGGTTCCTGAATCTTGGTACCTTATCCTTCATTTTCACAGGAACATGCTGGTCCTGAACTCGAATCAGCTGGTCTTTTAAAAGCTTCCCACATGCCAGATGTAGATTTACCATCAAATTGCCACCCTCAATCTCAGTTTCTAATATTGTGGTCATTAGCTTTCTCCCAGTTTAGTACTTTCGCATGAGACCTACTCTTATCCTTATCCATAACTGACTTAAAACTTACAGAATTACTGTTACTGTTCCTGAAATGCCCCCCCACTAAAACTTCGATCACCTGGTCAGGTTCATTCCTTAACATCAGATTGAGTTTGGCTCCTTCCCTCATTGGGTTATTGTTTCAAAATAACCGTCCTGAACACACCTAACAAATTGCCCGTATCCAAGCCCCTACCACTAGGCAAGTCCCGGTTAATGTAAGGGAAGTTAAAATCAACCACCATTGTTGTTTTCCCATTTTTCCATAATCTGTCCACTTATCAGTTCCTCTATTACCTGCCAGCTGTTGGGAGGCCTGTAGTACAATCCTATCAAAATGATTGCAGTCTTCCTGTTGCTGAGCCCTACCATATGGCCTTGCTGGATGATCCCTCCAAGGTGTCCTCCCTCAGTACCACTCTGATATTCTCTACAATCAGTAACACACCTCCCCTATTTGTTTTATGTCCCTCGCTATCTCACCTGAAACATCTAAATCCTGGAATGCTAAGCTGCTAATTTTATTTCTCTCTCAACCAAGTCTCTGTGATAGCTACAACATTATAGTTATATGCACTAATCCAAGCTCTATGTTTATCTGCCTTGTCTATCGTATTCTTCACATCTATTCCCGCCGTATTCATTAACCTCTCCTTGTTTGTTCTTCCTCTTAGCTTTACTGGTCTTCGCCTCCTCAGTCATGTTACTCATTGATGTACCACTCCAGTTCCCAGCCCGCCTGCCACACTAGTTTAAATCTTCCTAACTGGCACTAGCAAACCTCCCTGCCAGGATATTGGTGCTCCTCCAGTTCAGATGTTCTTGTACAGGTCCCACCTGCCTGAAAGATCCCAATGACTCACATATCTGAAGCTCTCTCTCCTACAATAGTTCTTTAGCCACTTATCTGATTATACTATCTTCCTATTCCTAGCCTCACTGGCACATGGCACAGGAGGTAATCCCTAGAGGTCCTGATTTCAACTTCCCACTGAACTCCCTTTGCAGAATCTCATCTCTCTTTCTGCCTATGTCATGAGTACCAATAAAAACCACAACCTCTGGCTTCTCACCCTCCCCTTCAGAATGTCCAGTGCCCAGTAAGAGATGGGTATCAGTGAGGTAACATCCCATCCTAGAGTCTTGCTTACGACCAGAGAAACACCTATCTGTGCCTCTTGATATAGAATCCCCCTATCACTACTGCTTACTTGCACTTTGACCCTTCCTGCTTTACAACAGAGCCAGTCGTGGTGCCACTGATTTTGTTGCCCCGTTTTTCCCCTAAGAGATCATTCCCCCACCATAGCTGCAACAATATGGTATACCTGTTAGAGAGGGAAATGGCCGCAGGGCATTCCTGCATTGCTTATCTTCCTGTTGGTCACCCAGCTTTTCTCTGTGTAGCCCTTACTGGTGGTGTGACCAGCTTGCTCAATGAGCCATCCACGACATTCTCAGCTTCATGGCCGTTCTATAACATGTCCGCCTACAGCTCCAGGTGCTCCATTCAACAAATCAAGAGCTGCAGCTGAACATAGCCAAGCATATGTGGTTACCATAGAGACTGGAAGTACCCCTAATTTCCCACATACTACAGGAGGAGCATTCCATGGGCCTAGTTCTCCTGCCATTGTGAACCTTATCGACCAAATCAACCTTATCAATTTCAGAAAAAATCCAGGAACTGATTATAGTGCCGTACCCACTTGTCACCAAAGCCAGGTCTCTCTATTCCTTGCAGACTGAAACTGCAAAATATAAGAACTTCATCTCTCTCCAGATATGACAAACTCAGTCTGCAAACCTGCCTCCTGAGCAGCCAAGCCGCAATCACTTTTTGAGTCATAATGTCACCTCCAGAGCTCTGTCCCTAGATTCAATTCTACCTTTGCTCTGACTGACCCCACTCCTCAGCTATGCTTCTGCTATCGCTGTTCACCCCCATAGTCTCTCTGACTAATCCCACTCCTTAGGTATGTATCCCGCTGTCGCTGTTCATCCCCTGGTTCAATCTATTACTGCTGCTGTCACTGCTCAGACTGACCTACGTCAACAAAGTCACTGAATTTTCTTATTTGCTGGGTTCTGCTCACGGATATGCTTAAGTAAGCACAAAGCTTGAAGATGGTGTTTTTGCATCTACATGATGGCTTTTAAGAGCATACCATGTTGTATTGTGCAGTCTAAGAGCCAAATGGGTGATGCAGTGGCTCAGTGGTTCGCACTGTTGCCTCACAGCGTCAGGGACCCAGCTTCAATTCCTGACTTGGGTGACTATCTGTGTGGAGTTTGCACATCCTCCCTGTGTCTGTGTAGGTTTCCTCCAGCTGCTCCGGTTTCCTCCCACAATCCAAAGATGTGCAGGTTATGTGAATTGATAATGCTAAATTATTCATTGTGTTCAGGGATGTGTAGGTTAGATGCATTAGTCTGGGGCAAATGTAGAGCATAGGGGAATGGGTCTGGATGGGTTACTCTTCAGAGGTTCAGTGTGGATTTGTTGAACTGAAGGGCCTGTCCCCACACTGTAGGGATTCTATATAAAACAGCTGGCTGCAACAATATCCTTTAGAGCAACATCCAATTTTTGATGGACATAATTTTCCATAACTAACATTTGAATATGCAGAAAATCTCCCTAGGCTGAGATAGAAGGCATTGACTTTGCATATTACATTCAGTTTTGATTGGTCCTGATGTTTTCTGGCTGTCATGATAGAAATAAGAATGTAAGAAACACAAGTCATTAAAGCAGGTGGAGGCCATTCAGCCGATTGGCCTTGCTCTGTCATTAAATCTGATCCGATAATAAATGCTGGATCCATTTCTCTAATTTGAAATATGTCAGAATTAAGAGGTAACACTTGGTTGTACCCCTGTTTGAGGCTTCAGTTGTCAACAAGAGAAAGATAATTTAATGTAATCCAAATGCTTCTGCACAAAATATTGTGCTACAACGTTCCAAGTGTTTTGCCTTTTTTTATCCACATATGAAGTCTCTCACCACAGAGGAGTCACCTATGTTTCTTTCTCAATTTTTACACTGCAGTAGTTGATACTACTATAAGATTGGTAGTGCCTCATAACATGGTACAATATATAGTTCAGGACAATCTGCTTTATTGTTTTGAGGTTATGTAGCTGATTTTTAAAAAAATGATCAATGATTACATACCTGTAGTTTGAATGTTAGATTTAACTCTTTGTGATAAAATATGCTGATTCACATCTCCCCTTTCTAGGGACTGCCTGCACCTTCACATCAGCACAAAGCGATGAGAAAGAATGGTGCTCTCCCTTCTTGCTACAATTTTACATTTTTTAAACAGTTAAGATTGAACAATGTAATCTCTTCGTCATTATGAATTGGTGAATAGCAGCTAATGTCATGGTGTGGGTGTGGTATTGGCAGCTAGGTGCTTTTACTGCGGGCACTCACTGACCTACATATAATTTTGAGTGACTGACATTGATATTAACCACAAGAAAACAAATAACTGCATCTGCTGAAAACCTGAAACAAAAACAGAAAGTGCTGGAGAAACTCAGCAGGTCTGGCAGCATCTGGGGAGAGAAAGCAGAGTTAACTAGTGACCAGTTCTGAAGAAGGGGCCCTGGACTCAAAATGTTAACTCTGCTTCCTCGCTACAGATGCTGCCAGAACTGTTGATATTAGCCACTATGGCTGATAGGACAATATCAGGTCAAGGATGGTGTCAAAACGTCACAGCTATGACATCTTTTATAAAGCCAACTGCTGTCCTGGAAATGATTTCATGGCAAACATTTAAGTAAAGAGGCTGATAGAGTAATGCACAGAACTACCCAGTCTCTAATGGTTGATTTTGATTTCCTGTGTTTTATATCTCCACGTTGGTCAATATGTATCAACAAATAAACAGACAGTTCCCTCAGGCTAGGTTGCAGTGCTGCCAACATTACAAACTTCAAAGTATCGAATCAAAGGCCATCCAGCAGCAGAACAGAGTCGGATGTGCTGAAAGCTGAACTGCCCAATACAAAACCAGATAATTAGCCACCCTTCCAATGACAAAAACATATTGCTCCCTGGAGACAAAGACAACTATTATTTTCATTTGTCTTGAAGGACAACACTGAAATAACTAAACACGATAAATTCCAGTCCTATGTGAGGTAATTATTTGAACAGCAGTACTAATACTAACTTACTATTGTAAGCTGAATTTAAAGGCTCAGAGTCAAAAAGTATGGTGCTGGACAAGCACAGCCGGTCAGGCAGCATCCAAGGAGAGTCGAGGTTTCAAGCATAAGCTTGATAAGTCAACTCTCTTGCTTTTTGGATGCTGCCTGACCTCCTGTGCTTGTCCAGCACCATACTTTTTGACTCTGATCTTCAGCATCTGCAGTCCTCACTTTCTCTTCCCTGAATCTAAAGGCTGCTTCTCATTCCTTACCAACAAATCTATTATTATTCTCAAACTCTTTCATTGGTAAGAATGTGTCACTTTACAAGACTAGAATACTTCAATATTTTTCATTTAAAAAGCAATTTCTATAATAGCAAAGCAAATTTGCACTCCAAGGCTCCAATGCAGTGTTCTGTTTAAATACTGTTAATAAAAATATTCACCCGTATGCTTTTTGCAGAGGTGCTGAAGTTGACAGTTCTCGGTCAATGCATCAACATGAGCAATCACACTACAATGTTTGCAAGATTTGAAGTGTCTATAAAATGAATTATTGCCCCGGTGCTGATTTGTAAATGGCTTTTAACTACTTTTTCCCAAATGTGGTAGTTCTGTTCTTATGCAATCCCGTGTTATAAGAGCATCGCGTAATAGCAGCACCATTTAAACTAATGGGACCAGAATCGTATAATAACCATGATATGCTTTAGAAGTTCACAATTTAGAAACAGTGTCCCCAAATCGTCAATTGCGTTGCAGCGAAAAGCACGATAGAGCAAAATGGCCTCTGGTTGTACAGACTCTCTCGAATAAATTTGGTAATTCTAGCATTTAACGCTGAGAACATGAAATGTTTTGTACAATCATGGAGTCTGGAGATCAGGACTGAAAACCATCAGGAAAAACAATATATTTGCTGAAGCAATAGCTAGCGTATAAAAATAGCATCTTTGAATCTTTACACTTGAGACTACAGAGTGGCTACATTCCGCAACATAGGAAATTAGGTTACAAGATGCATCTGGAAGCAATGCTACATATATCCCTATGGTCAAAGGGCATCCATTCCCTCCTATGGCAGCATTTATTGGATTTCTTATTGTTTCATTTTCAATAAATTAAAGCGATAAGATAGGAATCCTTTATTCAAATGCCTTAAGTAATTCTTTTCTAATATTTTGAAAATAGAACAGGCCAACAATGCTGAATGTATGGTTTCATTCTTGTGCCCCTCGCATTTACTGAACTTTCTCAATGCTGATATATGGAGTGCATGTCAGAAATTAAACAGGTCGCAAAGTATTAATGAGATAATGGACAAGAATTATTCTGATTGTTATGTATCACATCCTTTGAGTGTATGCAACTAAGCACTTCTCCCATTTGAGTGAAAAGATAAGAAAACTAACAAATAATATGATGGGGAAATGGAATGTCTTAATTCTAACTCAGTACTGTTCTCATTGACAACTTACAATTGTTCAATTCAGGCCTACTACTTGACATTTCCAAATTCCAGTATCAGGAGGATTTCATCCCTATCCAAAAATAGACTGGATATATTCTAGCCTTTGACAAACTGCCAATTTATTCAGAAAAAGAGTACAACAAAAGGTTGTCCTTCTTGTGAACTTAATTGTCTCAACTGTAACTTTACCCTCTTAAAAAATACCACTAGCTCTTTCTCAGGCCTGTTCTTCGCAAGGTAGAAGACAAATTGATACATCACCAGCATTTTTTTTCATGTTTAATAAGGCATTATAGACTGGCACAAAACCAGAATACTTCAATTTTTTTTAAATTTAAAAAGCAATTTCTATCACATAAGAGTAAATTTTGCATTCCCAATATTGATTTGTGTTCAAATGTCATTGGTGAAAAATAATCAAATTTTAAAACTATCTCATAAGCTGGAAGACAACTCGGTATAACACCAGCTTTTGTTTTCCTTTTTAATAAGCCATTAGAGATGGCAACAATAACCTATATCTGCCTGGAATGCTCATGTTTTGGTGCACTTTACAGCAGGAGGAAATGCACCCTGAGCATGTGGATAGAATAACAAAGTGGAACGTTTTGAGTGGGCAACTGCAAAAGTATGGTTGAAAATGGGCGCAAGGGGGAATGTCGTCAGTGAGAAAAATTGACCGTGGCAACAAAATCACAGAATCCAACAATGGTATGTACGGACTGTTGTATGACATTTAAGACTGAAGAGAGTTAGTCATTTATTGGCCACCTTTTTGAAAACCACTGCAGTCCATCTAATTGAGATGCACATAGAGTGCTGTTAAGGAGGGGTTTCATGATTTTGAATGAGTGAAAACGAAAGAACAGTGATATATTTCCAAGTCAGAATGCTATTTAACTTGGAGGGGAACTTGCAAGTGGTGGTATTCCCATGTCCTTGCCCTTGTAGGTGTTCTGTGTGAAAAAATATCATTGGATTCATGTCAGCAAGTTGAGGGATCAGCAGGAGTGAGAACAGCCAACATGCCAGTATTTTGTGCGTCATATACAGATGCCAGAGTTACCTCAAGTATGCACCTTAATGTATTTTCTCAGATTCAGCAGATCAGCCACTCCTTTTAGTGGGTTTGAGGTTTATAATTTGAATTGTAGCTTGACTTGGCCCAATATCTAAGGGGATGATTCAGATCGCCAGGAATCGTAAATGAAAGTCCTCACACTCTTCTGAAATGTATGATGAGCAATCACATGATTACATCTCTTAAAAACAACTTGAAAATGCACTCTTTAATTGACAAATTCAGCACTGTATCTTTTCTATCAAAAATTGTTTATTTTTTAACCATCCTTAAAACATAAAATAACAGACACTAACACTTTCTTTCAAATATAACCTTTAAAATATCAATTAATTTCTTAATTTAGAATGTGCATGTAAAAACTGGCTCTACTTTTCTACAAATTGGTCCAAAATGTGAAGTACGTGGAGCTCACTGACACACTCACTGGAGGAGGAGGCTCCATAAATATCCCCATCCTCTTTGATGGAAGAGCCCAGCACATGAGTGCAAAAGTAATATTGAAGCATTCCCAATAATTTCAGCCAAAAGTGCCAAGTGGATGATCCATCTCGGCCTCCTCCTATGGTCCCCAGCATCACAGATACTAATCGTCAGCCAATTCGACTCACTCCACGTAATGTCAAGAAACAGGTGGAAGCACTGGATACTGCCAAGGTTATGGGCCCTGACAACATTCTGGAAGTAGTACTGAAGACTTGTGCTTCAGAACTTGCAGCTCACCTTGGCAAGCTCTTCCAGTACAGTTACAACACCGACAGTATGGAAAATTGCCCAAGTATGTCCTGTATACAAAAAAACGTGACAAATCCGACCTGGCCAATGACTGCTCTATCAGTCTACTCTCGATCACCAGTAAAGTGATGGAAGGTGTCATCACTGTGCTATCCAGCAGCACTGGCTCAATAATGACCTGCTCAGTGACACCCAGTGTGGGCTCCTCCAGGGCCACTCAGCTCGTGATCTCATTGCAGCCTTCATTCAAACATGGACAAAAGAGCTGAATTCCAGAGATGAGGTGCGATAACAGCCTTTGACATCAAGCCTGCATTTGAATGAGTGTGGTATCAAGGACCATAACAAAACTGGAAACAATAGGAATCAGGAGGCAAACTCTTTGCTGGATGGAGTCATATCTGACACATAGGAAGATGGTTGCAGATATTGGACATCAGTCGTCTCAGTTCCAGGGCTTCTCTGCTGGAGTTCCTCAGGGTAGTGTCCTACGTCCAATCATCTTCAGCTGCTTCATCAATGACTTTCCCTCCATCATAAAGTCAGAAGTGGGAATGTTCACCAATGATTTCACAATGTTCAGTACCAGTCATGGTTCCTCAGATACTAAAGCAGTCCATGTTCAAATGCAATAGAATTGGGACAATATCCAGGCTTGGGCTGACAAATGGTCAGTAACATGTGCACCACACAAATGCCACGTAACGACCATCTCCATTAAGAGGTAATAGAACTGCCACCCTTCCCCACTCCCTACCCCCACTGGTGACATTCAATGGTGTCACCATCACTGAATCTCCTGCTATCAACATCCTGGGGGCTTACTATGGAGCAGACACTCAACTGGATAGAATATATAAGTACAGGGGTTCAAGAACAGGTCAGAAGCTAGGAATACTGTGGCGAGTAACTCACCACCTGACTCCCAAAGCCTGTCCACAATCTACAAGAGACAAGTCAGGAGTGTGATGGAATACTCCCCACTTTCCTGCCTTCTTAAGAAGTTTGACATTATCCAGGCCAAAGCAGCCCATTTCATTGGCACCAAATCCAAAAGCATCCACTCCCTCCATCACACTCAGCAGCAGCAGTATAAACGCTACAAGATGCGACAAGGTACAAAATTCACCAAAGATCCTTAGACAGCACTTTCTAAATGCTTGATCACTTCCATCTAGAAGGACAAAGGCAGCAGTTACATGGGAACATCACCACCTCCAACTTCATCTCCAAGCCATGCACCATCCTGCCTTGGAAACATATCACCATTCCTTCCTTCCCTAAGGGCATTGTGAATCTACCCACATGGACTACAGCAGTTCAAGAAGTGAGTTCACCACCATCTTCTCAAGGGCAACTAGGGACAGGCAATAAATAATTTAAAAAATGAAAGAATTGAGGAGATTAGAAATCAGGGACATAAACAAAATTGCTAGAAAAACTCAGCAGGTCTGGCAGCATCTTCAGAGAGAAGCACGGTGGCACAGTGGTTAGCACTGCTGCCTCACAACGCCAGAGACCCGGGTTCATTTCCTGCCTCAGGAGACTGACTGTGTGGAGTTTGCACGCTCTCCCCGTGTCTGCGTGGGTTTCCTTCAGGTGCTCCGGTTTCCTCCCACAGTCCAAAAATGTGCAGGTTAGGTGAATTGGCCATGCTAAAATTGCCCATAGTGTTATGTGAAGGGGTAAATGTAGGGTAATGGGTCTGGGTGGGTTGCTTTTTGGCGGGTCGGTGTGGACTTGTTGGGCTGAAGGGCCTGTTTCTGCACTGTAAGTAATCAAATCTAATCTAATCTAAAAAAATTCTAAAAATCAGAGTTAACACTTCATTTCCAGTTACCCTTCTTCAGAACTATGGTAGGTAGTAAAAGGTTAGTATTTATGCAAAAGATGGGGCGGGGAGGAGGGAAAGAGTCAATGATAGAGGGAGATAGAGCTCAAAGAGACAGACAAAGGTGTGAGTAAACTTGAGTCTGGGAGAATGGATAGCTGCTTTAGGAGACAGGTGATAAATGCTGGCCAGCTAGAAATGTCCATACCCCATGAGTAACCAGTTTCTTCTCTCCTCTTTTAGCCTCGTTGTGCAGTTGGCTGATCCACTTCAGTTTCTGATCAATGGTATCTTTTAGGATGTAAATTGTTGGGGGTTTGATGATGATAATGCCACAGGAGGAATGGTTATGCTCTTGTTTGCTAGAAATGGAAACGTTCCGAGCATTTATGTAGTCTGAAGGTTTCTTGCCACTGACAAGTTTGGATATTTTCCAGAACTGCATGCAGTTACAGACTGCCTCATTATCTAAGTTGATACATCTGTAAGCTCTGACGACTGCTGAGTTGGAAATCTATATTTCATTCTGTAATGCTGTAATCTGGTTATGTTAAAGGGTGGCTTGCATATGATCAATATTTTTAATTGTAGATTTTGTAAACTTGAGACAAGACCACTATATTTGATTTCTATGTTCTGTGTGCCCAAGTCAACAAGTTGAAAAGAGGATATCCTGTAATTTAGACTACCTAAATGCTGGAAAACTTGGAAACAGATTTCTTACAAATTGACTCAGATTTAGCATTCAAAAGTCTTGCACAGCAGTGAGAATTCCTCAAATGAAAGATTCGCAGGATCTTAAAAAAAAATTAATCTTCCTTTGTTAAAATACCTATTTCCTAGTACACAATTAAATGGTACATTTTTGGCAACACTGAAATTGGCATCATTCAACTATTCTGTACTTTGAAGTTAAAATCAAAGGATGCAAACCACAGACAAGAAAGGTGTGGAAGTAGCAGTATATCAAAACAGAGACCAAAAACAAAATTGATGCAACCCTGGATAATAGCACAGATAAGATAAATTGCTTGTCTTGAGACCTCTTGTTCATTGAAAGCAGTAGCACAGCAGGCCCGTGGGGATCAGTCCATAAAAGGTCTGTTTGTTCTATTACTTCAGTAGCTGTATATCCTTGTTTGGAAGAGTGGAGGATCTGTTTCTAGTTGTTAACTCTCTCCAGAATTAGCATTCAACTCTAAAAGGCCTTAACTGTAATCTTACTAAACATTTCACAGCTTTCACAGACTCCAACAGTGCCTAATAACATGGGTGGAAGAGAACTGTTAAATTGGTCAGGAGCCCTCACTGTAGTAATATATGTTGGCTGCCCCGTGTTAGTCCTGTTGTTGATTGGCAGCTCGTCTTACTGAGGCCTTCAATTTCCAGAGTTCCTGATGCTATTTAAAGACAGGCTGTGCCACTAAATGGGAAGGTGCACTTTGGCTGCATGTAACCTGAAAGCAGCCAAAGACACCGATTGTTCAAATTAAACAGCTCAACGCTTGGCTTCTGTATCTGAAGGGGATTATATCACAGACTCTGGAATACACTCACAGAGAGAAAGGTCTTTGATTTTAGTTTAGTGGAGCTCCTCATTCCTGTTTGGTCTGATATATTTAAGCAATGGCTTGATTGAGAATTCATGAGATTTTAGTTTACAAACTGACACACAAAACTGTTACAGACTACAGGGGAACCTAGAACTCGGGAACCAATTTAAAAATAGTGGTCTCCCATTTAAGATGGAAATTAGGAGGAATTTCTTCTTGCAGTAGGCTGTTCGTTTTTGGAATTCTCTTCCCCAGAGAGTCGTGGAGACAGGGTGATTGATTATATTCAAGGCTGAGTTTGACAGATTTTTAACTGAAAAGGACATCAAGGGCTATTAGAGGAAAGGAAGAAATAGAGCTAAGGCCATAAAAACTGCAATGATCTTATTGAATGGCCCATTAGTTTCAATGGGTCAACTGTGTCACAGATCATTGAAGGTAGCAGGGCAGGCTATGAGGCCATTAAAAAAGCATACAGAATACTTGTCTTCCTTAGACAAGGCATACATTACAAAAGCAACAAGAATGTGCTGGGATTGTACAAAACACTGGTAAGGACAAAACTAGAGTTATGGCCATCACATTATAGAAAGGACGTCACTGCACAACAGAGGGGATTCACCAGCGGCTGTCTGGGATGGCCGGTCTGAGCTGTGATAAATGATAGGGTATGCCCGAATTCAGTTCCTTGGAGTAGTGAAAATTGAGATGAGACCTGGCAGAGGTATATAAGATTATAAAAGGCAGAGATAGGATAGGGTGGATAGGAAGGTACTTTTTCTGTTAGTAGAGAGGTCAATAACCAAGCACATAGATTTAAGGTAAGAGGTAGAATGCTAAGACAAGAGTTTAGGAGAGATTCCTTTGACTCAGATGGTGATGGGAGTCTGGAACTCACTGCCTGGAAGGTTTCTCGTAACATTTAAGTAACACTGAGATATCCACTTGCGTTGCCATAGCTTCTACGGGCCTACAGATGGAAAATGGGATTATTCTAGGTGACTGGCTCTGGCATAGTGGGCTAAATGGCTGCTTTCTATGCTGTAAATACCTATCAGTAGGAGTCTCTATGACCTCCTGCTTCTATTTCTTATGGTCTTATGTTTGCCAACATCACAGTGTTCTCTAATACTTGGAAATAGATTTTCCGCCAAATCCCCTAGTTTCTGCACTGAAACATGGATACTTGCACTTTGTAAACTTACGACGCTTCTATTTTTCAAAAGTAAATGTTGAATACAATGTCGATATTTGCAAGCCAATGTAATAGCCACACTTTCTAAGATGAATTCACAGAATAATATTAAACCATGCTGGGGATATTTGGAAGGAGAACAATCACAATACATTGATACAATTGTGTCATTTCATTGTTTTGGACAAAGTGCTTTTAAAGCATTTCCATGACATGTATCAAATCTTAATACTGACAGAATCATTGTAATATTCTAATTCACTCCTTACCAGTTTAATAGAAGATGCAAAAAGTGGACAGACTTATTAAGGATAACAATATGTTAATGTTCACAGAAGACAATATCTAGGCAGCTCTCATTTAAGTTACTCTATTTATCATACAGATCTTTTGACTACAGGTGGTGAACCAAACTGAACCACAACAAAAACCTCATATTAAAAATATATTCTTATAGAGCTTTGCCTGAAAAACTTTAGCCATGCTTAAATATCACCATCAGTTCTCTTCATGTAAACTCATATACATTAGAGAGTAACTATAAGCTAGTGATTAGGATACAAAGCACTAACCTGGCATACTCAATTCCAAGGGCTGTTTTTGTCTCATTTCCACCCCACTGCTTTATCTCTTTAGCAGCTTCCACAAGATCCTCTGTTGTGCTGTACTGATTGAGACTGACTTCATGTGTGACTTGATGGCCATATTGCATAATTCCAACCTAAATTATTTGTGCAAGAAATAACATTACTGCAATAAAACCATAAGCATCCTTCAATTCTTATAAATTCAGGGAAAGCACAACAAAACAGTGGACCAGTTTCTTACATCAGCAAAATAATTGTAAGGCATTTTGCTGTCCTAGTGGTATTTTGCAGTATTGAACATAGTAACCAATATATTGAGTTACAGAACAACCCTGGTTAATCCGAATGATCAATTATTCGAATTTCGGATTATCCGAACAAGATCTCAAGGCCCCAGTATGGCTTTCTTTGTTTACGATCAGATCAGTTATTCAAACAATCAGTTTTCTGAACAAAATATTCCCTGCCAGTCTCATTTGGATAATCGAAGTTGTTCTGTATACTGTTTTGAGACCATACTCCTCAAAGATCTGTCAGTTACACCACCTCCATTGTTACATAAGACAATTGGAGTTCATCTTGGCCTAGAGCCCAGGGTCGGTATTATTGTAACCATTCACTAGCTTGGTGGACTTGGTTGCAGCTACTGGCCTTGGATCTTGTTCCTTTCATTTGAGAGGCTGAAAGTGGGGAAGTAACACTACTCAGGGTGTTTTCTCCAGTTCCACCCCACTGCCACCACGGCCCTTGTAGAAGGCATTTGTTATAGTACCACATATGAGTCATTTCATGGAATGTTTCTTGTATTGGAGGAAGTTCCACCTCAGAGAGCTGTCAGCCGATCAAATTACAAAATAGGTCCTCAGTCACGGCTGGGACTACAGATAATCCCCTGATTATAAGTGTGAGGATCTCAGGATCAGATAAGGGCTCAAGCCTTATGCCAGGAGCTGTAATCAAGATCCCATGGACAACACAGTGTGCATGAAGTGGCCGGAGACAAACTTGGAAAAGTCAATGGGGATAGGATTAGCTGGGAGGGTGCAAACATTTTGGAAATGCTTTTAAATTGGGACAAGTGGGCCCCTAGATGAGATGCCCCCACGTTTCCCACCCAGAACTCAAGGACAATGACTTGTTGAGCTTGCCCCATCTTAAGCTCTTGCCCCTTGTCTCAGAGTTGCCACCATGCATGAGTAGCCCCTAGGCAACCATTCTGTAGCCACTTAAAGGCTTCAGTTCAGGCAAGGCCAAGTGACCTAAGTCTCACCTGCACAGCACCCCACCTATAAATTTCTGACAGGTTGTGGATGAATGGGTAAGTGGCATGAATAATGTACTTCCAACCCACAAACCCATTGACTGAGAACCATAAAATATTGGTCCCAGATTTTATTGCAAGAGAAAAGATGAAATGTTACAGATGAGTTCCCAAGTTACAGTTTTACATTCAGAAAACATAGGATCAATTATTTTTCAAATTAAAGTGACATATTCTTAATGAAGGGATAAGACTGCTTTAAGAGCTCAGTGTGACTCCTCAACTTAAATACGCACACAAATCCTGATGTGTGGTATTTGGTCTTTGGCTTTGGAGTATGTATGCTTGAATATCTTTAACAATATTATATTCCAGTCATGTGTTTGCATTGCTGAAACATACAGAAAGTGACTGGATTTCATGAGGATGCAGAGATAAATAAAACAAAATCAGCAGAAGGTGATGGAAAGCTGCCATACTACTGTCAGCAAAAGATAATCCAGAAGGTTGCTGTAGGAGTTTCCTCCTGGAACAAGCTGTCTTGTCGAGCTTCCTGTATAAGGAGCAGAAGCTGATCAAGACCAGATGTTCAAAAGCTGCATTTATAGCATGCAGAGAGACAGTAACTTGCAAGTCACAGCTGCAATACTCTTGTTTCTGCTCTTACAGAGCATGTAGTGTTTATGCTAAAGGTAGCACCATGGTACAAGAGACAGGGCTTTCGGAAAAAAAATTATCGAACAAACATTGGGGATAATATTTACAGTAACAAACACAACAAAACCCATGTTTCTTAATTGCATAATGGTATGGGATCAGAATACATTTCCTGTATAGTTATGTTGATTTATTAATCTATTTATGCAGGAAAAGAATTATTTTGGGCAACGAAATGAGTGCTGGGTTGACACCACCTAATATCATTTTCACAATTTCTTTGCATGCACAATTTTCATCTCAAGTACGCAAGAGATTAAGCACAATTCAATTCAAATGAACTGGAACAAATCCTACAATGCCCTTTGTATGGTTCGAAGCTTTCCTAACCATGGGCACTAAGATCAGCAGGCAGGACAACTGGTGACATTAATTGATCCAAGAGATTGAGAGAAGAAAATTTTCATAGATTCCCTACAGAGTGGAAACAGGCCATTTGGCCCATCAAGTCCACATGAACCCTCCGAAGATCATCCCACCCAGACCCAGCCTCCTACCCCTGCAACCCCATATTTCCTATGGCTAACCTCCCTAGCGTGCACATCCCTGGACACTATGGGCAGTTTAGCATAAGCAATCCATCTAACCTGACTGTGGGTGAAAATCAGAGCACCTGGAGCAAACCCACGCAGACGCAGGGCAAATGTACAAACTCTGCACAGACAACTGCCCAAGAGTGGAACTGAACCCGGGTCTGTGGCACTGTGAGGCAGCAATGCAAACCTCTGAGCCACCGTACCATCACTTTGTTTCAAAAACGTTGTCTGCATTGCTGTAGTAACAGATAATTCCCTCCAACAACAAACGGGGTTATGTGCTGGCAGCAAAATCATTGCTACAACTCACTGAAATCACACTGATTGAAGGAAATAAAGCAGGGACAGCATTGAGGCCACTGGATACCTATCCCATCCCCACAATCAGCTTCATTACAAGATGACCTGTCCCTGTGAGATCAAGAGCTGCCATTGGTGCCACAAAAGAGTTGGCCTGCCATCTAATCTCCTACCTTTGGTCTGCAGTGATACAAAACTAACTCTTGATGGAAACATGCCCATACAATAGGAAATGGTGATCAGTAAGCTTTGCTTTAATCATTCTTTACCTCACTTTCTCCTGATGATACTGCTTGGCTGATGTTTTGCTGACATGTGGTGGTCATGGCCACTGACACCTCTTTGAAATGGTCATCTTTCATATTGGAACTGAGGGAGTGAATATTCACAGCATATTCACAGTGAAAGGATATAACAGAAATGTGCTGTCCTGCGCTAACCTCTTGAAAAATAGTGTATGACTATTCACTCCTCAGTGAAAGATATCTGCTATCCTTTTCTGGTCTACATGTGACTCCAAACCAGAACCCCACTCAGTTACAGCTTGATCTACCCAGCCTATGGGGATGGTCAATAAGTATCAGCAGCATCCACATCCCAAGAACGGCTTTTCAATAAGAAGGAACTCATTCTTTTCTCCAAGTGAATATTTCTTCCATTGGTCACCAGTCTCAGTTATGGCACCACGGCAAAATACTGAGACAAACATTTATCTCATAAAGTGGGAAGAAAGGTCAGGGATGCTTTTGTGAAGTAAAACTAGCAGAAATGGAAAAATAGAAAATATCATGAATAGAAAGGCCAATGCTCAAACAATACAAAAACAAATAACTTGAAGGAAAACATTCAGCCATTGGCACTGAGAAAAACACTTATAGGCTACAATATAATGTATGGGGAACACACATAACTGACATTGGCTGCGCATGGAAATTCAGAATTGCCTCATCCCTTGCTATATTTCTCTTATAGCAAGAGTGAAGGGAATAGAAGCAAACACAGGAGTTTAAAAGCAGGCTACTTCTGACACTCAAAGAGCACTTGTGCAATCAAATCAATTCCAGTTACTTATGGCAATTGCATATTTGGCACTCTTTAGATCAGCAAACTGCTGTTAGAAAAAGTTCATTTTTCCTGGGTTCCAAGCTCATATTCAAATAGTGAAGTTTTAGACAAGACAGCAGTTACTGACTGTGCTAAATTAACATATTAACTACAGAAAAACACACAGTCTTGGAGGAGTGCAGCAGGCTTATTTCTCCAGCAGAAAGCTATGTGCAGACTGAGTTGGACAGGAGGAATGCGGTTTTGTCTGTCTGAGGAGGACCGTTACAAATGCCTTGTATGGTATCAGTGTCTGTAATGTTGCTTTATGCTGTAAAATTGCTCAATGAATTATCTGTCAGCCAAGAACTTCAGTTGAAAAGACGGAAGTGAATGTTCACTGATGTTAGGCTACATTGGGCAAATAAATTAAATAAAATTAAAACAACTGAAGCAGTGATGTGAATATAGCCTTGATGTCATTTCCAGAAGTTGATATTTTCTTTCAAAAAGGTATTATTCCATTATCTTATGGCACATACTAATTTTCCATATTAATTTTGAACATAAATCACTTGGGTTCTGCAGTTTGGACTATTTCGTTGTTTTGTGCATCAATCAGTTGAAGTGGCTTTATCAAAGACTTTTCCTCATTTCTCAAATAACAGGGAATTGAGAGAAAGTGGCCCATCATTACTGCAAAAAACACAGCATGCCCAGCACAGAACTAAATATAAGACATTACTCCAACAAGTGATTCAGACATGCTGAAGAAAATGAATGCTTTCTGTTTTAATGAGCCATACATACTGTTTAACTGATGCATGCATGCAGCATGTTCATCACAGACTTCAAAAGCTTGGCTCTGTTACGGCATAAACAATACTGCACTTCTGCAAATTTCAAGCCAGATGGTAAACAAGTAGCCCATGGCACCTTGTTATTTGGCAATTTTCTCTTCATTCATGTTCTGTTCGTGCTGCTATGTGGCTGAGTGTAAACATACATTTGTACTTGTAGGGATAGTAAGGGCCATAGAAAGAGAAAGAATAAACCTCCAATTAGGCTCAGTTGGTTAGATTTTCTGCTGGCAGTGAGCAGCTCTGCTTTGTAGTATGTATTATGGTGGATGGGTGATAATATTTGAATTTGTATCCAGTGGCATTCGGAATGTCAACCGTGGCTTTATGTTATAGCCATAATCTCTGCATTATCTGACCCAAATGCAATTGGCATTGGACAAATCTGATTAGAGAGATGAATATGTGACTCAAAAGCTGCGTTGGGAGGAGTGAGTCCAATTTGTGGGACACTGGCATCAATACTGAGGAAAGTGGAACCTGTTCCATTGGGATGGCCCCTATCTGACCTGTGCTAGAGCGGTGTTCTTGCTAATTACATAACTAGAGAAGTAGAGGGGTCAGAGATTGGTCAGTCATGTCTCGGGGCTGCTCACTGAAGTCGGTCAGTGGTCTGGGGCAAATACAGTACTGATTATTCGTACGTCAATCATTGAGGAGGGTTCAAGGGGGAGAGTTACAGGACTACTACCAAAAGGATGGGATTAAGGCTGAAGATGACTCACCAATACGTCACATTCACTCTGTATCCACCTTCCGAAAAGGGTCATGCACTACCACCCTCACTACTGCCTACATAGACCCTCATTTGCTATTATCCACCCCAATACCTGACATCACGAGCATTGTGTGCCTTCTGTGCTGCCTCCCCATCTGCACCGAGTGTACATTCAGAGTCTGTCCCAGTGCCTTCAAAACTAGCTTTCCTGCTTCAGTGAATAAATCCTTTTTGGGATTACTTGCAGCAGAGACTGTTATGATTCTTGTACAAATTATCTTTCAGACCAGTTGAATAAGTAGTTAAACCAACACAAATATTTAAATAAAACAAGTATTTGGCTGACCTGGGTTTGCTGAGGACCAATTTCAATTTTTTCCAGCAGTTTTATAAGGAAGTTGTTAACGCTAGTCCAAGGATATATGCTGTTCGAACCATCAAGTACAATCACAATATCAAGCCGTGACTTGCAAGCTGCAATTACAAGTTGTTGCACTTTTAAATTAGAAACTAACATTCAACAATATTTTTAAAGAGCAGTACAATAACAAATGCAGGCAACTTTGAAATTCAAGCACAACTTGGGTATGCAAAAGGGAGATTAACCAAATGTGATGCCAGTGGGCTATCTCACCAACCAACGACAGAAATTAGAGTTATTATTTTTGGGTGGTCGCAATGACACTTATGGCTTAACAAGCTATTTGACTATTCTGTACAATTATTTTGCTTTTGGTAGTATGTGGGATGTAATGGTCACTCCTTACTCTATCTAAATGCATTATGGTTTGTACAGCAACTACACTGCCTAGGACCGTAAGAAACTATAGAGCATTGTGAACAAAGCCCAGTCCATCAACCTTCCATCTGTTGACTCCATCTACACTTTTCATTGTTTTAGGAAAGCAGCCAATATCATCAAAGACCCCTCCCACCCCAGTCATAATCTCTTCCAATCTCTTCCATCAGGCATAAGATACAAAAGCTTAAACACATGTACCAACAGATACAAGAACAGCTTCTTCTCTGCTGTTATTAGACTTCAGAATGGACCTCTAAAATTTCGCATCTAATGTTGATCTTGCTTTTTGTGGACCTCCTTTACAACCGTAGCTTTGTATTCCTTGTCCTGTAGAATCACCCTATGATCTTCATATGTTATGATCTCCAAGTAGTGCACGCAAAACAAGATTTTTCACTGTACTTAGGTACATGTTGCAATAATAAATCAAATCAAATCAAATCAATATACTCAAGAGTAACTTTTGCCTGACCCTGGTGATTTTCTAAAACCTCTTTCATTCACACTATTGTATATAACACTGTTCCCCAAATGTACATCTCCCACATGTATTGATTATTCCACTCAAACTGACTTGCTTGCGCATGATTGCTGATGTTATTGTTACATCATGAAGTACATCACCAACGTATTACCATGTCCATTCCCAATATACTACAGGTAACACAGGCCTGAGGTTTGAATTTCTGTTGTCGACAGGGAGACATTCCAGTGGAAGCATGGACTTACCAAATTGCCTTAACACTAGTTTGTTCAAACAAAATTGTTTAAGATAATTTATCACATAAAGAAAAACACAGTAATCAGAATTGTTCAGAAAAACAAACCTGTTTTATTCCGTCATTCCATGTAATAAGAGACACCAGGACATAAGACTCCTACCAGGAACTTTTGTGGAAAAGTTGAACTGTGCTACAATCAGATCCACAGCTCATCCTGCAGACCATTAGAGTCCTCATGCAGCAATCCTGCTGTACGGACAGTTCTGCTGGATTCCTGCAATGCAATAGTGGTTTGCCAAATGCTGATGCTTTTGGTCTGCCACAGTGACATCACATGGAGTCTCCATGAGATGAATATCTTCCATGTGGTGAAGGGAATGTTCCTGATGAAGAAGAATGATGATGAAGAAGGAAAGAGTATTAATCAGAGTCTCAGCCCGATCTTTTCAACTCTAGCTCACTCAAGAGCATTTCAGCCGAACATTCCCCAATCCTTGTTCCCATGGCTAACATATGTCCCTGTCCTTCAGCACACTCCCACTTCCACCAGTTAAACATGCCCAGTGAGGGAGCAGCCTTGCAATGCAGCTTGGTCCAGTTTATGTGCTAGAGCTCCAAGGTGCACCATTTAAATAAGTGCTTGCTGTAAGATGCTCAGATACATGCCATGATGATGTGAAGGAGGTTACACATGTCAGATGCCAATTGACTGTGGATGTGGAGTTCATGTAGTTGCTGTTCATACAGCGTGGCCTGAGCCTTAGGTGCCAGTTGTCCAAGATGGAGTTTCAGAGGAGCCAGCAGTAAGCAGGAGTTGCCAGGTACCTGCTCTGATTGGTTGGAAAATGTAATTTTTCGATCTCAAGAATGGTCTCACGCAACATCTTGCTGGATTTTCTCACACCTCTTGCTATAGCCCATGTAGTTCAGGGCCTGGGAAGATGTCGCACAATATGCAAATTGTAAAATAGACATTAAGATTGAACATATTGTGTTATCTTGAAATTTAAAGCAATTAAAATCAATGGGAAATGAATTGGCCAAGTGCAGAAGTGTTTGTAAAATGCATAAATATGGTATTACTTAGGAAAAAGCATTTAAAGACCAATATGAGTCAGTGCTGATAAATGTTTATGTTCATGCTCATACATCTAAATTTAAATCTTAGAAAAACATTGAAAATCCAAGGGTATGTATGCCTCCATTCATGTTGTTGCAGCAGTATTATAAACATGTTAGTAAAGATCTTTTTCAGATAAAACCAAAAATACAAATATTGTAGGAGGTCTTCTGTGATATCAAAGGTTTGCGAAGGCACCAGTTTAGCAGTGTTGACAAAGCTGACAGAAATCAGTGCTGTGGCCTGTCAAATTCAGGTTCACCTTAAGTTCATGAACTGGATTGAATGGAGAAATGCGTAACATGTTCTCCCAATGGAGAAGAAATATTATGTAATCTCAGCAAAACTGCAAAGAATGTCCATCTCCTGCTCCTTGACTCAGTATAATTCAAAATCATCCAAATTTTCTCTCTCGAAATCAAAAAAGAGATATGGTATGACACTGAGTCATCTGACAGATTGTACCACTGAGCACAGTAGCACCAAACTGGCTTCTGTTAAAGTCAGACCAGCCTATTTGATTTATCCTGAATATACATTTACACATTCATTTTCAAATTAGAAGGAAATGTATGGAAAGCAAACTTTTAAGTACTGGCAGGAAGAACAGAGTTTAGGAGTTGGATATATCAGCAATTTTATGCAGAGTCAAGCTGTGCCAACTCCCTGAAGTGTTGTCATTTTTCACAAGGTATATTTTTCAGGAGTGAAGGTTACTTGCTAGGAAATGGTCTGATAGCAACTTGTCTCATTATTTATCCACCTTAGTGATCCCTTTTTCTTAAATTTGCAGTTTTTCCAACAGCCACGGACCCCTCTGACAGCACAGGGGGTCTACCTAAAGCAGATTAGCTGCCCAGTTCAAGGAGGCAGCTCACCCACCACCTTCTCAACAGCAGTTAGGTATGGGCAATAAATATAGGACTGTCCTGCAACCTAAATCCCATGAGTGACTAAAGAAAAACTGGAAAATATTTGACTTTGTTGGGTAGATAATATGCTGTTGCAGCATTGGAACAGATAATTGAAGAAGCACAAGTCTTCAGTTGCCAACTGAAATGTTCAGGTTGCAAGTTTGCTCGCTGAGCTGGTAGATTTGATCTCAGACGTTTTGTCACCATGCTAGAAATCACAGTGCAGTGCAGTGGCCTGTCCTTGCAGGGTATTTTGTATATGATGTTTATTCTGCTGGCGTTGTTGGTACGTGGTCCTTTAAATTCATCAGGAGCTATTTCAGTGCGGTGGTAGGTTTGTGGGTTACCATGATGTCTAGGGGCCAGAGTAGTCTGGTCATCATCTCCGAGATGTCTTTAATGTATGGCAGGGTGGCAAAAGTCTCTGGCTGTGTTGTGTTGTCTTGTTTAGGCCTGTTCTGTAGGAATTGGTAGACTGTGCTTATCGGGTACCCATTGTTCCTGAATACATCATATAGGTGTTTTTCCTTGGTTTCTTGTAGTTCCAAGGTAATGCAGTGTGTTGTGGCTCATTTGAATAATATCCTGATGTCCTCAGAACACCTCTGAAGAAGGGTCATCAGACCTGAAACACTAACTCTGATTTCTCTTCACAAATGTTGCCAGACCTGCTGAGCTTTTCCAACAACTTCTGTTTCTGAATCTGGAACATGGCTGCTGTGTATGATTTTGCGAATAAAACCTTCTTCAAACAATTGCTTGTCTAATTTGTGAAGCATGTACATTTTCAGGAATTTTATATTAAGAAATGCATCATAAATATTCATAGTTCTTGAATATTTTGTAGGTTCGCCTGATCAGTTTCTGGATCCCCTGAGGTGTTCTCAGCCTACCAATGAGCAAATCCATCATGCAAACATTAAACTGAATTCAATTATCGCTACCTGGGTGATAGCGGTGAGACCAGAACTGATCTCAGTTCTTTTGGGTAGGAGAGCAAGAGAAGCATTCAGCATAGATTCCCACTTCTAATTGTTGCTGACAATGTATGCACATGCATTCTGCATGTCAATAGACTTGACTACAATCCTCCCATTATGGGAGGACACCATGACAAAACTCACTTTTATTTCTAACCCATAGCTAATTGTCTTTTTGGATGAAGCAGAGGAGAATAACAACAACCTCACAACCATAACCAATTTAGCCTAAGTCAGCATAATCAGCAGGGGCAGGGAAAAGTGTGGGATAAAGCTGTTGAAAGTAATGTTCTATGTAAAATTCTCAGCAAGACCTGTTTTCATCTTTGGTATTGCTACTGTACCCATCCACCAACTATAATTAGCTCATATGGAAGTTGTAAGCATATAAGAGACAAGGACACTGGAGGGATATTTTCCTCACAGTCATTCAATGAGACATTGTGAGGTGGAATTTAATGGCTCCTTCCTCCTTTGAGTCTTAGAATGGCTGGCTAATCTAGGTGTACATCATCCTCTGCTTGAGTCCCCTCATTTAAGTTGGGGACAGGGAAGCCAGAGATTGGCTTTGCTGCCATGAATACAAACAAGGATCATGTAAGGGCATCATCCAGGTAAAAACAATGACTGCAGATGCTGGAAACCAGATTCTGGATTAGTGGTGCTGGAAGAGCACAGCAGTTCAGGCAGCATCCAAGGAGCTTCGAAATCGACGTTTCGGGCAAAAGCCCTTCATCAGGGATAAAGGCAGTGAGCCTGATGGGTGGAGAGATAAGCTAGAGGAGGGTGGGGGTGGGGAGAAAGTAGCATAGAGTACAATGGGTGAGTGGGGGAGGGGATGAAGGTGATAGGTCAGGGAGGAGAGGGTGGAGTGGATAGGTGGAAAAGGAGATAGGCAGGTAAGACAAGTCCGGACAAGTCATGGGGACAGTGCTGAGCTGGAAGTTTGGAACTAGGGTGAGGTGGGGGAAGGGGAAATGAGGAAACTGTTGAAGTCCACATTGATGCCCTGGGGTTGAAGTGTTCCGAGGCGGAAGATGAGGCGTTCTTCCTCCAGGCGTCTGGTGGTGAGGGAACGGTGGTGAAGGAGGCCCAGGACCTCCATATCCTCGGCAGAGTGGGAGGGGAGTTGAAATGTTGGGCCACGGGGCGGTGTGGTTGATTGGTGCGGGTGTCCCGGAGATGTTCCCTCAAGCGGTCTGCTAGGAGGCGCCCAGTCTCTCCAATGTAGAGGAGACCGCATCGGGAGCAATGGATACAATAATGATATTAGTGGATGTGCAAGTAAAACTTTGATGGATGTGGAAGGCTCCTTTAGGGCCTTGAATAGAGGTGAGGGAGGAAGTGTGGGTGCAGGTTTTACAGTTCCTGCGGTGGCAGGGGAAAGTGCCAGGATGGGAGGGTGGGTTGTAGGGGAGCGTGGACCTGACCAGGTAGTCACGGAGGGAATGGTCTTTGCGGAAGGCGGAAAGGGGTGGGGAGGGAAATATATTCCTGGTGGTGGGGTCTGTTTGGAGGTGGCGGAAATGTTGGCGGATGATTTGGTTTATGCGAAGGTTGGTAGGGTGGAAGGTGAGCACCAGGGGCGTTCTGTCCTTGTTACGGTTGGAGGGGTGGGGTCTGAGAGCGGAGGTGCGGGATGTGGACGAGATGCGGAGGGCATCTTTAACCACGTGGGAAGGGAAATTGCGGTCTCTAAAGAAGGAGGCCATCTGGTGCGTTCTGTGGTAGAACTGGTTCTCCTGGGAGCAGATACGGTGGAGGCAGAGGAATTGGGAATACGGGATGGCATTTTTGCAAGAGATAGGGTGGGAAGAGGTGTAATCCAGGTAGCTGTGGGAGTCGGTGGGTTTGTAAAAAAATGTCAGTGTCAAGTCGGTCGTCATTAATGGAGATGGAGAGGTCCAGGAAGGGGAGGGAGGTGTCAGAGATGGTCCAGGTAAATTTAAGGTCAGAGTGGAATGTGTTGGTGAAGTTGATGAATTGCTCAATGTCCTCGCGGAAGCACGAGGTGGCCCCAATGCAGTCATCAATGTAGCGGAGGAAGAGGTGGGGAGTGATGCCAGTGTAATTACGGAAGTTCAACTGCTCTACGTAGCCAACAAAGAGACAGGCATAGCTGGGGCCCATACGTGTGCCCATGGCTACCCCTTTGGTCTGGAGGAAGTGGGAGGATTCAAAGGAGAAATTGTTAAGGGTGAGGACCAGTTCGGCCAAACGAATGAGAGTGTCGGTGGAAGGGTACTGTTGGGGACGTCTGGAAGGGACAAAACGGAGGGCTTGGAGGCCCTGTTCATGGCGGATGGAGGTGTAGAGGGATTGGATATCCATGGTGAAGATGAGGCGTTGGGGGCCAGGGAAACAGAAGTCTTGGAGGAGGTGGAGGGCGTGGGTGGTGTCTCGAACGTATGTGGGGAGCTCCTGGACTAGGGGGCAATAGGACAGTGTTGAGGTAGGTAGAGATGAGCTCAGTGGGGCAGGAGCATGCTGAGACAATGGGTCGGCCAGGGTGGTCAGGCTTGTGGATCTTGGGAAGGAGGTAGAACCGGGCAGTGCGGGGTTCCCGGACTATGAGGTTGGAAGCTGTGGGTGGGAGATCTCCTGAGGTGATGAGGTTCTGCATTGTCTGGGAGATGATGGTTTGGTGATGGGGAGTGGGGTCATGGTCGAAGGGGCAGTAGGAAGAGGTGTCCTCGAGTTGGCGTTTGGCTTCAGCGGTGTAAAGGTCACTAGGAACCAAGGTTTGGGATCAGGCCATCAGGAGGTCTGTCTCTGGGCTCAGATGAGGTGTTTAGATTAGATTAGATTAGATTACAGTGTGGAAACAGGCCCTTCGGCCCAACAAGTCCACAACGACCCGCCAAAGTGTAACCCACCCAGACCCATTCCCCTACATTTACGTCTTCACCTAACACAATGGGCAATTTAGCATGGCCTATTCACCTAATCTGCACATTTTTTGGATGGTGGGAGGAAACCGGAGCACCCGGAGGAAACCCACGCAGACACGGGGAGAATGTGCAAACTCCACACAGGGCCCTTTTGCCTGGGCACCCAATAGTGCATGATGGGTTGCACTGCTGATAGAGACTGACCTCACTATAAGAGTCATCCTGCCTCCCCACTGTCTTCCCTACCCATGATGAGATATACATAACTTGTCCCTGAAGCACCACCCTCCCCCATTCATCTTCTTCTTTGGCCTCCATCCTTTGCTGTTGCTCGAGCTCGCCTGCTGTCTCAAAACCATGGCCTCTGCACTCAATGGCTATGCTGGAGTTGTAGAGCTGGTGGTCCACTAATTGGGCAGCAACTCGAAAGGCAAGGTCTTAGCCTTCAGAGGAACAAAAACGCCCAAGATAAGATAGTGACCAAGCAGGAGATATTTAACTTCATTGGGGCTTCTGGATCTAGATGCGGGGATGCTATCATTCGCTTTCTGGCCTGTGCTTGACATTACTATAAATCTACTCCCCTGTGCTGTTCTCATAGAAAACAAACATCTGGGAAAGGTGGAACTTGTTTTGTCATTAATGTTGATGTAGAACAAATGGATTAGCTCTCTAAAGGCCATGTCATTAAAATGAAAGGCTGGGGATGAATTCAACTTTAGCCCTATCCAAACATTTTATAAACATGCAGGTAGAGTTTTGCCTCATTGAAGTCACAGCAAAATCCATGCATTAAACATGATTTCAACAAATATTAACTGTGGTATTACTAAAGTTGATAAATTGGCATATGGCAGAAGCTATATTAGACTCTTTTGTTTTTGCTTAGTATTCCATTACTGTCAGAATGAATTTCACTGGGTAAGAATTTATTAAAAGCATTTGAAGGGAAATCTACTTGAAAAAAAGAGATTGAAAAAAAAAATCTGTTAAAATCAATTCCAAACATTGTTGAGGAAAAGTTTCTTTGTGCTGTAGTTTGTTATAAAAATTAAAGATTCAAAACGCCAAAAATACACTTATAATTTGCTATGACTTGTACAAAAACCTGATGCAATAAATGAGCCAGAGCAATACCAAAACAAAATACATGCATGCTGGAAATCTGAAATAAAAATAGAAAATGCTGCAATACTCAGCCACTCTGGCAGTATCTTTGGAGAGACAGAAACAGACTTTCATGAATGTCTGAATGCAGCTTTTGTCTCTTTACTTCTCCTAACACCACTCCCTTTGGCTACCAATCTACTCCCTATCACAGAGCTTTCATTCTTTTGTCTCCCTCCTGCTTTCCATTTGTAGAAATCCAATGACAGTTTTAACCTTTCTGAGTCCTGATGATTGCAGTGATTGAAAACTTTAACTCTGAAACTGAATCTGAAATATTAACTCTCTTTCCCTGTCCACAGATAGTGCCAGACCTACTTAATGTTTCCAATATTTTCTGTTTTCTTTTGCATTTGAGTGTTAGTTTACTTCTGGGTCACTGAGCAAGTCTCTATCAGATTACTTAATGAAGATAATTTTCTTGAGAGAAAGAATATTCCCTAATCTTGTGTTAATTCATCAATTCAAAGACATTGGATTGATGCTATTTGCCTTTCTTCAAATTTTACTGGCTTGAACATCATTTCTCAATGTAAGAGCCAAAAAAAGGCCAAGTAAACAGATCAACATTTTTGTTAAAGTGCACATACATACAGATACATCTAAAAGCTGCTACTACAAACATGGCAATGACATATGCAAGTATCTTCTGAGTAAGCGTTTTTTAACATCATTGTTTGTTTTTTCAGCAAGTCCCTTTATGGGAAATGTTTAATGAAAAATAATCAAACAATCTGTGGGTTGCTTTTATTCCTGAATATGGAGACTATTTCTCCCTAAATTGGAAATTGTGCTGAACACAGATGCCATATATGTTCACTTTATTGAAATCTGTTAAGTTATACAGAATCAAGCTCTTTGGCTTACATACCTTTCACTGTAGGCGCTACTGTGTTTACAGCTTGGAAAGTGGAGCTTACATTCAAACAGGCACCAGCTGCATAATATAGACCTCCACACTTGTAAGAATAAAGTGGTCCACATGTCTGAAATTTTTTTAAAAAGAGCAACAAACATCGTTTAGAATATCAGTAAAACAGTATATAATCTTTTCCTTCTCCATCCCCGAATTTCTTTTCACTCCCAGTGATTGAAACTTGGAAAAGTTTGTTGGAGCTTAATATCCCCTTGTAATTTACGAATTGCTACCATTCTAAATGTGTGTACCTAGACAGTGAAGTTAGACTATTTAACCATGGAGCCAAAATCCATTTTATCTGACATTAATACGGGACACTAAAGCACTTGCACATAGGAAATCTCAGAGGTAGGTGGAAGGGTACAGTTTGCTTGTGTTAGTTACACAATGCCATGGGGTGTGGGCAGAGTGGCATAACTTAGAGTGAAAAGCATGAGGAGCCATGAGAGGTGAGTAGGGGGTTGGCAAAGGGGCATTGGTATAACCTTTTTGGATTTACCATTCAAAAGGTTCCCTCATCCAGCCTGCAATTCATGATATCTCAGAGGGACCATAAATTATGATTTCTTGAAAAGTTGGCTGAACTTCACAAAACTGAAGAGGGTGAGCAGGTACCTATTCCTGCAATCCTCAGATGCAGCTGGAAAGATTGGTGTTTCATGGTACAGGCCCAGACCTGCATCAGATCACACCCTTATCCTGCCTTGACAAAACACAGACTGGGAATCTTACAATTGGCTTCTACAGCTCACACCTTTAAAGATCGATAGAGTCTCTCCAACACTGTAAGAATCCAGCCTGCTGTGTTTTTGGGGGTTGTCAATGAGGAGGAGATGATAAACAGGTGGTGGCCAAGAATACAGGGCAACCTTGATTACCCAAATGACACGGGCAGGGAGTATTTTGTTCGGATAATCGAATGTTCAGATAACACAGTTTGCCCAAACATTGGGACCTTGAGATTTTGTTCGGATAATCCGAAATTTGGATAATCGATATTTGGATAATCAAGGTTGTACTGTAAATGCTTTTGATAATAGAAAGGGAAATAACTGCCTGGTTCTCTAGCTGTCATCTAATTTGTTAAGAGTGGAATCAGACGGTCCACCCCACTCACTGGATATTGAAAGAGAGGCAGTGGAGGAGGAAGGTGGGATGAATTGTGGAGGGAGGTCAAGAAGGGTGGAGAGGAATGGTTTACACTTAACACAACCACACTGCGTGTTATTTCTGATTTTGCTATGGGCTATTTTGATACTTACCAGAGCAAGCTCCTGATATAGGTATATATGGTTTCCAAAAATTTGAAAATGGATTTGAAGGACCATATCCATACTGAAGGACCTTGGGCAGAAAGACAGATTGAAGATGGGGAGGTAGTTTGCAATGATACCTTAGTCCAAATATGGGCAAGAGAACTGAACTTCAGAGGTGAGAGGAAAGCAATTGTCCTTGACTGAGTGTGGCATCAAGGGGCCCTAGGAAAACTAAGAGTAGGGGGAAAGTTCTCTACTAGTTGAAGTTATATCTACTGAAAAGGAAGGTGGTTTTTGGAGGTCAGTCAAATCAACTCCAGGATATTCTGCAGGAGTTCCTCAGGGTAGTGTTGTCAGCCCAACCATCTTGAGCTGTTCCGTTAATGACCTTCCCTTCATCATAAGATGCTGGATTCATTTTTGAGCAGCACATTGGCTGCAGAGGTTCAGGAGACAGCTCACCACCACTTCCTTCAGAGCAATTAGGAATGGATAATAAATGCTGGCCTAGCCAGCAACGCCCATATTCTAAAATCAAAATAAACAAAGAATAATTTGGAGAAATTTGCCAGGACATGCAATTCTGATCTCCTTCCTATCAGAAAGATGTTGTGATACTTGAAAGGGTTCAGAAAAGATTTACAAGGATGTTGCCAGGGTTGGAGGATCTGAGCTACAGGGAGAGGCTGAATATGCTGGGGCTGTTTTCCCCAGAGCGTCGGAGGCTGAGGGGTGACCTTATAGAGGTTTACAAAATTATGAGGGGCATGGATTGGATAAATAGACAAAGTCTTTTCCCTGGGGTCGGGGAGTCCAGAACTAGAGAGCATAGGTTTAAGGTGAGAGGGGAAAGATACAAAAGAGACCTAAGGGGCAACTTTTTCACGCAGAGGGTGGTACATGCATGGAATGAGTTGCCAGAGGAAGTGGTGGAGGTTAATACAATTGCAACATTTAAGAGGAATTTGGATGGGTATATGAATAGGAAGGGCTTCAAGGGATATGGGCTAGGTGCTGGCAGGTGGGACTAGATTGGGTTGGGATATCTGGTCGGCATGAACAGGTTGGACCGAAGGGTCTGTTTCCATGCTGTACATCTCTATGACTCTATGACTCTATGAGTCAAGTCTGGAAAACAAGTTCCTATGAATTGCCCCAAAATGCAGAAGAAACTTTATTGCTTGTTTCATAAGTCGAATGCATATCAGCTCAAATTGCACCATTTTGTTCATGTTATAGGTTTTTATATTAAACATCAATGGGAGTAAGCAATGACTGATATCTTTCACTATTATCCTGCCAATTCATTGAACACTTTCTCTATAGCTATATAGCTTGTCGTTGCAAAACTCTTGTTACAATTTTTCATTTTGTATTCAAAACCTGTCATTGTGATGGGTGCAGAGTTCACATCTTGTACTTGACAGAAAAAAAATGAACTTTCATGTATTTTTGTTTCTTTATGCATTCAGTGGAATTAAAGCAACTCTTATTTGGTAGTACTGTAAATACATTGAAAATGGAACTTAAGTTTCTCACCAGAAAGCCTGCTTTAGGATTTAATGCCAATGACATTCCCAAAGTCATATTGTCTTTAACCTCAGTGATGTTAGGAACAGTTAAAAACTCTGTAAAAAACAACAATGGAAATAGTGTGACTATGAGTTTTCTGCATAAATGTACCATTTACAATATTGTTGAGAACTATCAGATGTTTTGCAGTCTGGTTATGTTCTATCATCTATAGACTTACTTAGGACATTTTTGCTCTCAGTTATACAAGGAATGTAAGAAAGGAAGGAAGTCACCTAGTACCATTACCTCTCATTTTATCTCATGATCTCCTATATGGAATTAATGTGTATTATGTTGGAGTACAATTCCATAGTTTTCATTATGTCCAGTACCTGCTCCAAGTGACCACCTTTTTTGTCTGAGATTGCATTTTAAACTTTGACCGGAGGATAACATCATGAACTCTTTCATCCTCTCCATACATGTGCAAACATGTATAGTTCTGGTACAGAACAGATTTTGAGGAATAAATCATACAAACAGACAGTTTATTCAAGCTAACATGCATGTTAAATACTTGGACAAAGGCACTGAGGGACTCTGCTGTAAGCTCTTCCATCTGCCTCAGATCCTCCAAGATGGTTCTCAGTACTTGCATATGCATGTAAAGATCAAAAACATCAAACTTATTTTTATAAATGCATTCAAAGATCCAAGTCCACAGGATCCAGGGGTCAGCTTTTGTGAAGTCCTCACAGAATCACAGTCCTCACACTGTCAAACACCCATTGATCATTACCAAGAGACTGATACAGAGACATTGTGAATATGTAACTTGACTCATAGTCCAGATCCTAAATTAATGATCCAAAGACAAAAAAATCAAATCCCACCATGGTGACTGAGGAATTTAAATTCAGCTAATAAATAAATCTCAGAACCAAAGTGACTATACAGATAGTTCTTCTATTATGCAGCAGTTGTGTTCTTGTGCAACTCGCACTATAGAAAAATTGTGCTTTAGGGACAGTGCTTGAAGTGTTGGCAATGTAATCATGTTACAGTCAAGTTCAGACTTGAAAACAGTGTCCGCAACTCATCAATCATGTTACAGCAAATTCATGTTAATGAAACTCGTGTTCTAGCAGAATGACCTGTAGTAATGGTATACATGAAAGTATTGGATTGCTGTAAGGCCCATCTGGTTCACTAATGTCCTTTAGGATGGGCATATAAACTATTTCATGCCCAGACTGGGCCTATATGCATGTTAGATTCTTGGAAATGGGACAATCTCTTAATCGCCCTCTGAAACAGCCTGACAGATAGTCTAATTGTATCAAACTGTGTTGAGAATAAGAATGAAGCCAGTGGGCCACACGACATTGACCAAGATACCGAGAACAAACGCATGTCCAGACCAGTTAAACCTGCACCCCTCCTCACTTATATCTAAGCACCTGTGCCAAATTTGGGAAAATAATTTTACAGATTGGTCAACCAACAGTCTAGCATAGACATATATAACAGAATTATACCAATGTTCCAGACTAACATCACCAGCCTGCAATATGTCCAGCTGGACCAAGCCACCAGAAATTGTCGCACAGTGGCACATAATTGGGAGTGGTTTTGGTTGTCCTCAATGTACCTCTAATTTGTTACAGTAAATTTCTTTACGCATTTAGGTAAAAACGGGGTAAAAACAAGGACTGCAGATGCTGGAAACCAGAGTCTAGATTAGAGTGGTGCTGGAAAAGCACAGCAGGTCAGGCAGCATCTGAGGAGCAGGAAAGTCGATGTTTCGGGCAAAAGCCCTTCATCAGAAATAGAGCACATTCCTGATTCCTTTATTCCTGATGAAGGGCTTTTGCTCGAAATGTCGATTTTCCTGCTCCTCGGATGCTGTCTGACCTGCTCCTTTACACGTTTGGCCACTTATGGTTTTTTACTTGCGCAGCCATGCATATACAATGATTTAAAGGCTGCTTATCTGTAGCCTAGGCAGTAAACTTCAGATTGCGTGCAGCTACATGACTGAGGGGGAGCACTTGTCTGAATCTGAGAGCATCAAGTCAAACATAGCCAAGAAAATCTGATAATCAATCCTCCCTACACCTTCTGCTTGCTGTGCATATTAGTTATTGCATTGCATGGTCCTAATAAAATTGTTGCAACTGGTATCTAGAACCACAGATTTGTTATGGTGCAGAAAGAAGTCATGCAGCCCCCCATGACTACACCGACTCTCTGAGCATTTTAATTTACTGCCACTTTCCTGTACTTTCCCCATTGCCTTTCACATTGTTACTATTTAAATAATCATCCAATCCCCTCTTGAGGATTTCAATAGAACTTGCAAAACACTTCAAAAATGTGCCTCTGGTTCTTCATCCATTTATGGCTGTGAACAATTTATCTCTACCACGCTGTTCAGACTCCAAAATAATGTTGAAAACTTCTATGAATCTTAGCCTTTTCCTCTCCAAGGAAAACAGGCCCAATGTTTCTGATCTTAACTTGTAACTGAAATATCTCATCCCTGGAATCATTACTGTAAATCTCTTCAATGTGTACTTCAATTATTCACTTCCTTCCTACAGTATAATATCATTAGATTTGGCTCCATACAGATCCAATCAAGAGAAACATGTGAAAATATGAAATAGAAGTGCAAGTATACCATTCAGATCAATGTGTTAAATATGTAGGGTCTGCCTTTATGATGCTAGCCTCTCTCTAGCTGACAGCTCATTCCAACCACTTCAGATTTGTGATTATGTTTGTATTAACACTCTTTCAATATTGAGGCAGAGAGGCTATAAAGTACCAAAGTGAAAAATGAGGCGTTATTCCTTCACCTTGTATTGAGCTTTATTGGAACACGATTGCATGGCAGCAAGACGGTTTATTGAAATGGCAAGCAATTGAAAGGTCAGTGCCATTCCTATGGACAGAGTGAGGTGTTCCAAAAAAATAGTCACCCAGTTTGTGTTTGGTTTAACTATTGTAAGGGAGATTGCATTTTGAGCAGTAAATAGTCTAGATTGCAAAAAAGTATAAATAAAATGCTGCGACACCTGAAAGGTGTACTTGGGCTTCGGATTGTGAGGAGGTCAGAGTTACATGATGTTATACTTTCTTCAATTGCATGGGAAGATTTCATAGGGGAGTGAGGACATTTTAAGAATGATGGAGGAGTAGACCAGGTGTCACAAAGGGAATGGTCCCTGCAGAATGCAGACAGTGGAAAGGAGGGGAAGACAAACTTACAAGATTCTGAGAGGACTTGACAGGGTAGTTGTTGAGAAAATGTTTCAACTCATGAGGAGATCTGAAACTAGGAGACATTGTTACAGAACAAAGGGACACTCATTTAAAACTGAAATGTAAAGGAATTGCTTTTACCAGAGGGTATGAATGTCTGGAATTTTCATCCTCAGAGAGTTGTGGAGGCTAGATCACTTAAAAAGGAGGTAGATAGTGGTTTGAAATTTTTGTGAGTTGACAGCTTTGCTTGACTTGAGGCTTGGAGCAGACCAGCCATGTTCTTATTGAATAGTTGTTAAGGGTTGAGGGGCTGAATGGCCTGCTCCTATTCCAATTTCTATTTTCTTATGTTTCATCCTCTTGCCAAAGGTGCAACCTCATCTATGCTGTATGCCATCTTAAAAATTCACTGCACCAATTTCCCAAGGCTTCTCAGTCAGCATTTTCTAAATCTGCAAATTCTTTCCTGGGAAACAAAGAATAACTGTGCATACGAGCACCATCATTTGTAATTTCCCTCCAAATTACACACTATCCCTACTTGGAACTATGTTACCATTCCTTTACTGTCACTGAATCAAAACCCTGGAACTCTGTGCAAAAGTGCAGCAGGTCAGACAGCATCCGAGGAGCAGGAGAATCGATATTTCAGGCATAAGCCTTTCCTGACGAAGGGCTTATGCCCAACACGTCAGTTCTCCTGCTCCTCTGATGCTGCCTGACCTGCTGTGCTTTTCCAGCACCACACTCTTGACTTTGATCTCTAGCATCTGCAGTCCTCACTTTCTCCCTGAAACTCTCTCCCTAACAGCCCTATGGGCCTACCTACATAACACTGACTCGAGTGATTCAAGAAGCCGGTTAACACGACCAATTAGGGATGTTCAAAAATGCCAGCCATCCCAGCAGCGCTCACATCCCATGAATGAATAAATACAAATAATTAATTTATCTGAGATTAATGAATGATTAAGTGGCATATAGAGAGTATAAAAACAATGGACAGCTAACTACTTTGGCAGTTTTTTGGTGAGATTGTAGAGCTTCCTTCTGAATTGCGAGAAATATCCTGTGGTTCAAAGAGGTGGTATTCAAGGTCACAGCCAGCTTTCTCTGTACAGCCCCTCCTCTTCATTGTGATGGTCCCATGATGGGGGACTGATTTGTATGCCAACCCATGATCATTATAAAACTGGTTCATTTCACTCACTTATATATAATTTCCCAGATAGGACAAACTTTCGTGGGATTTTTGCCACCAAGAAGGTAAATGCTATGGGATGGAGATATATACTTGCAGCAACAGAGAGTCAGCTAGGGGTATAAAGGTCACTGCACTTGGGTTATTGAATGAACCTTGGCACCTTGGCACTGCTACTTTTGTTTGCGTTGTCATATTTATCAAGGCACCAGGGGAGTAGCAGCAAACAGGCAGACAAAACAAAACTGGTGGGGAAATAAAGCTCTACTGGCATTTACTGAATGTAACAATTAGCCTAGGAAATGGAGCTGGAAATGGTAATGCAGCAGTTAACAGCCTTACTGCCTGGTAATTTTGCTGTTTTACCAAAGTGGAAAAACACTAGCCTAATCTGTGTGTTATCCTCTTGCTGTTCCAATCTTTTTTTCTGAAGGTTGGATATCTTATTCATTTTTGTGGTTAAGAATCTCCTTATTTCCTGCTGAATATAGAAGAATCTCTGATTCCAATATCTCCTGCTTTGGAACTCAGAATTTTTCCAAGATCTCAGTACTTCAGTACAGAAGCAAATAGTTTGAACCAAAGTCTCAGTGAGTATGAAAACCAAGGAGTGGATTAATTATTTCCAGGAATAATATTGTAGCAAGAAGTTGACTTGAAACTGGAGCTATAGAAACATATTTTATTCCTTTCCATGTGCATTGAATGACTAGCCTGCAGAGACTGAGTGTAGGCAACCTATTATTATGGGGTTTGTTAATTATCATTGGTTCTACCTTGTGCAATTCAATTATTGCTTAAGGAGCTTCAAAACTATTCAGATTCAGTGATGGGATGGGGACTTTTGAATCCTCACCACCTGTAGAAACCTTGTGGATGAGCCATTAAAACGCCCCAGGTTGCTCACTAAAAAATCACCATTTCTGTTTTTAATAGAAGCTTTTTAACAGACATCTAAACCATCTGTCTAAAGCCAGCCATGTCTGACTGCACGTAAGCTAATAGGCGACCTCATAACATCATCAGTCCCTGACAGCTATTTATTCAGCTCTTAATACCCTTCAATTCTCGATTTTGTCACACAAGTGAACTAAGCAGTTTAACTTGCCTGCTTTTGATTTGCTTGGTCAAATATACCACTTTCAGTCACATTTAGGGCCAAATGCTTTGTGAACATGAATACTGTCTCAATGATTTTATTGAGAGAAAATATATTTTCATTTACCAGCTAAGTTTAGCTTCACACATTCTGGATTGCTGGTTTTGAATGCTGGACATTTGTAGACATCACCAGTTCTGTTTATGGGTTGTCCTTCCCAGGGAGAGCCAATAAGAAGCCTGAATACAAAACAAAATAACAGGCATGATAAGTTCACATAATACAGATGTACACGGTAGTGCAGTCAGAAATTCTGACCATTAAAATACATATTGGACTGACAAGATAACACATTTTCTGTTCCAAACACCAAATAATTCACGGGAGAAAGCAACTGTTGACTTCTATTTGGCCATTACCAATTCATTAAGTCCCATACCAATATTAAATTTGGTGCTGGTTAGTTACCAAATGAGCACTTGAGCCTGAATCTTACATTATTTTGGCTGAGTCAGAGGTGGTTTTGTGTGTTTTGGAAGGATTTTTGCCATGAGGCGTAGCAAAATGTCTCTAGGTGAAGGATGCATGCACCTGGTACCTGTGGATCATGTCATGGGATGGTGGTCCCCGGTGTTCAACATGGAAGTCATTCAGAGCAACTGAAACTGTGTTCTTGTTTAATTGTCAAGTTTTCCTGATGTCATACTTATAGAGTCATAGAGATGTACAGCATGGAAACAGACCCTTCGGTCCAACCCGTCCATGCCGACCAGATATCCCAACCCAATCTAGTCCCACCTGCCAGCACCCGGCCCATATCCCTCCAAACCCTTCCTATTCATATACCCATCCAAATGCCTCTTAAATGTTGCAATTGTACCAGCCTCCAATTTGGCAAAATGTGAATCTGAATATGAATGAGGCAAATTGAGCTCTTAACCATGTGCTTGACAATCAATAATGCCCACCAACTAGCACCTCATCATTGCTTTATGAAAACCTCACCACATTGCTTGTGAAAAGTATAAAAATGAAGCTAAGTTTGTCCAGATGTTGAAATGGGCCTTGAGATGCTTCTCAGTCAATTCTTTCACGCATTTCACCATATCCATATCGCTCAGACTCCTGTAATATTCTACCATTACAATTAAGTGGCCACAGATAAATGCATTGCAGCCTTGATAAAGCAGCACTTGCTTTATTTAAGAGTACTAAACACAGCCTGGGCAACAGTTTGGAAGAGTTAAAATAACTGCCGCTTGAATAAGTAGAGGTGAGAATCTGTCAGTGAGCAACAAGGTTCACAGGTGCATAACACCTCAGCTTGGTGAGGACATCACACAGTAGTTGGATACCCAAGCTAATAATATGAGGACAAAAACAGAAATTCTGGAGAAATTCAGTAGGTCTGGCAGCATCAGTTGGAAGAAAGCAGAGTTAACGTTTCAAGTCTGGTGACTATTCACCAGGACTTGGGTTCAAAATGCATGGCAGCCGGTAAAAGTTGAATTTAATGAAAATCTGGAATTAAAGAGCTTGTGATCTTGTAACCATTACTGATTGTTCTAAAAATCCATTTGGCTCACTAATGTCCTTTAGAGAAAGCAATCTGCCATTCTTAACTAGCCTGGCCTACATTTGACTCCAGACATACAGCAATATGGTTGACTCTTAACTATTCTCTGAAACGAAGTAGGAGAAAGTGAGTCCTGCAGATGCTGGAGATCAGAGTCGAGAGTGTGGTGCTAGAAAAGCACAGCAGGTCAGGCAGCATTCGAGGAGCAGGAGGATCGACGTTTCAGGCATAAATCTTCATCAGAAATTAGGCTCGTGGGTCAGGCTGTGAGATAAGTGGAAGGGGGGTGGGGTTGGGGGAGGCAGCTGAGAAAGGTGGTTGAAGGTGAGAGAGAAGGTGATAGGTCAGAGACAGGCGTGTGGACAGCTCCGAATGGCGGAGCCGAGTTGGAAGCTTGGTCCTGGCATAATGTCTGGGAGGGGAAATGAGGGAACTGTTAAAATCCACATTTATCTCGTGTGGTTGCAGGGTTCCAAGGTAGAATATGAGGCGTTCCTCCTCCAGGCGTGGGGTGGTAAACGGTTTGGGGGGTGGAGGAGGCCCAGGACCTGCATGTCCTTGATGGAGTGGGAGGGGGAGTTGAAGTGTTCAGCCATGGGGCGGTGGGTTTGGTGACTGCGGAAATGATCTACAAGAAGGCATCCTGTCTCCCCGATGTAGAGGAAAACACACCGGGTGCAACGGATGCAGTAGATGATATTGATAGAGGTACAAGTAAATTTCTGATGGATGTGGAAGGATCCCTTGGGGCCTTGGACGGAGGTGAGGGGAGTGGTGTGGGTGCGGTGGCAGGGAAAGGTGCCAGGAGTGGGGTGTGGGCTTGTGGGGGGGGGGTGTGGACCTGACAAGGGAGTCACTGAGGGAATGGTCTTTTCGAAATGCTGATGTGGTGGGGTTGGGGAATGTATCTCTGGTGGTGGGGTCCGTTTGGAGATGGTGGAAGTGGTGGAGGATGATGTGTTGCATATGGAGGTTGGTGGGGTGGAAGGTGAGGACGAGGGGGGATTCTGTCTTTGTTGTGTTGGGAGGGGTGGTGTTCAAGGGTGGTGGTGCATGAAGTGTTGAACATCAATTAGAAGAAGCCTTGAGAGTGGCAAGGGCACAGAATGTATTCTGACTTAAATGTCCATGAACAAGAGTGATTTGGTTGCATCACTGCTGATTGATCTGGTCGAAGCCTAAAGGACATAGCTGCAGACTTGACCTGTGGAAGGTGGTGAGGAAACCAGCTAGAGGGAAAAACCTACTTGACATTATCCTCACCAATTTACCTTTCACAGTATTGGTAAACTGCTGTAAACTCATTATCTAGAATAAAATCCCATCTTCACATTAAGGACAAACTCCTCTGTTGTGCGGCACTATCACCGTGTTGAACAGAACAGACTTCCAACGGATCCAGCAACTTAAAGGCACAAGTCTATGGAACATCAGCAGCAGAAGAACTGTATTCAGCCAGAATATGTCATCTCATAGCCTGGCATATTCTCCACTCTACCATTACCATCAAACCGGGAGATCATCCCTGGGTCAACAAAGAGTGCAGGAGAGCACACCAAGTGCAGCACCAGGCATGTCTTAAATGAGGTGTGAACCTGCCAAAGCTATAACACAGGACCATTTGCACAGGGAAGTAAAATGTAATAGACAGAGCCATGTGATGCCATTACAGATGGATTCCTGCCATTTCCATAGTGAATGGTGGTGAACAGTTAAACAACTTCAAGAAGAGAAGGGTTCACAAATATCCCCATCCTTAATGATAGGACAGACCAGTGAATCAGTGAAAAAAGTTCAAGCTAAAATAAACACAAAGAACTGGGATGCTGGAAATCTGAAACAAAAACAGTGCTGGAAAAGCACAATAGTCTGGCAGCATCTGTACAGAGATAATAAAGTTAATATTTTGAGTCCAGTTCTGATGAAAGGTCACTAGACTTGAACATCAACTCAGCTTTCACTGTGCAGATACTGTCAGACCCACAGTGTTTCTCCAGAATGATCTGTTTTTTTGAAAAGGCACAGCTGATGATTTACATCCTTGTTCAGCCCGAAGTGCAGAGTCGATTATCCATCTCAGCCTCCTCCAGAGGTTCCCAGCATCAAAGGTGCTAGTCTTCAAGCAATTCAATTCACCCTAAGTGATACCAACATATGGCTGAGTATAGAAAAGTTAAGTGCACTCTATGGATGCCACCTAAACTCTGGAAATTAATCAGTTATAGTGGTCGAGTCATTGAACCATGCAGCATGGAAACAAACTCTTCGGTCCAACCAGTCCATGCCGACCATGTTCCCAAACTAGTCCAACTTGCCTGCACTTGGCCCATAGCCCTCCAGACCTTTTCTATTCATGAACTTATCAAAATGTCCTTTAAATGCTGTAACTGTAGCTGCATCCACCACTTTCTCTTGTAGTTCACCTTCTATGCCCCTCATGTCCTTTATAAATCCTTCTCCTCTCACTTTAAAAATATGCCCGTAGTTTTGTACTCCCACATCCGAGAGAAAAGACTCTTATCATGTCCTTCATGATTTTATAAACCTCAATAAGGTCAACCCTCAACTTCCCATGCTCCAGTGAAAAAGTCCCAGCCTTTCCAGTCTACTTTTATATCTCAAACCCTCCATTCCCAGCAACAGCTTGGTAAATCTTTTCTGAACCCTCTCCAGCTTAATAATATCCAGAACTACATACTAATCCAGAAGAGGCCTCATTAACGTACTGTTCAACCTCAACATGATGTCCCAATTCCTATACTCAAAGGTCTGAGCAATGAAGGCAAGCATGCTAAATGCACTTTTAACCACTCTGTCTACCTGTGATGCAAATTTCAAAGAATTATGTACCTGAACCCCCGAAGTCTCTCTGTTCTACAACAGTACCATTAATTATTTAAGTCCTGTCTTTGTTTGTTTTACCAAAATGCAATATCTCACTTTTATCCAAATTAAACATTTCCATGCTGTAGACCCCTATAACTCTATAAACTCAGTCTGCCACTCCTCAGCCCATTGACCCAATTGATCAAGATCCTTTTGTAATCTTAAATAACCCTCTTCACTGTCCACTATACATCCAATTTTGTTGTCATCTGCAAACTTTCACTGTCTAATAATTTGTCCCAGATCCATGATGTAACAGAAGAATTTGAATATTGTGTATGAGGGTGAAAACAAAGCTCTTGGACAATCAAACACAGGAACCTGAATGCAGCTCTAAACATTGTGGAAGCAATTTGCTGTTTCCATGGGATAGTTATTGACTTTCAGATGAAAGTAGTCGCCGTTCTGATCTGAGTGCCCCTGGTTGCAGGCTTCTCACAAATGTTCGAATCATAATGGATTTGAACTCTGTTGGCATTTGAGAACAGAGGAGTACTTATTTCCAAGGAGAGAGTTTGGTCTCATAAATGGCATGTTTCCCAACTACGTACTGATTCCTATCTCTATAGAGTTTTCAAAAGGCAGTTAGAATTAACCCACCATATTTTAGAATGTGGGAGCTAGTTTCCACCCCAAGCTTATTGATGTAGATGATGATTAGGAAACAGTAATATGCAGGATTTTTAAAATATGTGCTGGGATTGAAGAACAGATATGATTTTTTTGAATGGAGATGTCTTAACGAAGTCCCCACTGAGGAAAGGTTTCAGCATACAATCTCAGCTAATAGTAAAGAAATATAAACAAATTCACTGAGGATTGGGATTGTACTGGGCGCAGATGCTTTGTTATCTATTACTCTTTTGCTATAAAATGTGACAATGGATGAAGTAACCAGAGGATGGTTCAGGTATTTTTATAAACCTGTATAAGGTCACCCCTCAGATTGCGCTAATGCAGGGAAAATAGCCCCAGCCTATTCAACCTACAGGTCAAACCCTCCAACGTCCTTGTAAATCTTTGCTGAACCCTTTCAAGTTTCAAGAGACCAGAACTGCGTGCAATATTCCAAAAGCGGCCCCCAGACCCTGATGCGACATCACCCACTTCCTCACCCCTGCTCAGCAAAGACATTCCCCATCCTCTTGGAACCTACGCCCCTCCTCACTGCCAGAATGGTACTGCCAGAATGGCAGCTAACTACTGTGAAAAATGGTGGCACAGTTTGCCTATCCTGACTGTTCTACACTAAAATGGTCCTACCCGAGTGGCAGGACAGTTCTGTATCTCTGGAGAAGCACTGATCAGAATCTCCTGCCAGAAGTACTGCATTCTTTCATTTCATTAAAAAAAAAGGTGCCCAGTGGCATTAGCTTTTCGCTCCCTGGAAAATCCAGCACAAAGAGCTACAATGAACAAATATATGACATTTGACACATTACAGGCACAATGCTTTTTGTTTGCATGGCAACGTATTAACAATATCCCCAATGAAGAAACATTAAAGAGTGCAATCTTAGCTAATAGCAAACAACTTCACTGAGGATCAGGGGACTGTATTGGGCCACCAGATACCTTGAGCTTCCAAAATTAATGTGTTACTCTCATGCTACAAAATGTGGCAATGGATGAAGTCATCAGAAAATGGAACAGATATGTTTGAAAGTTGTTTAGATCCAAAAAGACCACTGTCAGAATGAAGGCCACTTGAATCTCATTTGAGGACACTATTTTGCTCAATAAGTAAATACAATGGTGATTTTGACTTGTAGTTTACCTAATTAAAACAATTAAGCAATTTTACATTTCAGGACTATTTCATAAGTCCTGTGCATCTTGAAGTATAGTACAAGAAGTGATATGGGTAATATGGATTACATGGTGGACATCAGCTTTATGAGCTGCAGTGTTGTCCAATACCTGGTTTGCAACTTTTTTGTGCAGAAGCTTTTATTAATCCATTAATGGAACGTGGGAATCACTGGCTGGGCCAGCATTTGTTGCTCATACCACATTCTCCTTGAGAAGGTAGTGGTGAGCTGCCTTCTTAAACTGCAGCAAGTCCATGTTTTGTAGGTAGATCCACAATGCCATTAGGGAGGGAATTCAAGGCTTTTGACACAGCAACACTGAAGGAACAGCAACATAATTCAAAGTCTGGATGGTGCATGGCCTGGATGGTGCATGGTGCATGTTTCCACGTATTTGTTAGCTGTGCCCTTCTAGATGGTAGTCATTGTAGGTTTGGGAGGTGCAGTCTGAGGAGTCTTGATGACTTTCTGCAGTGTATCTTGCAGATAGTAGACATTGCTGCAACTGAGTATCAATAATGTAGGAAGTGGATGTGGTTCAAATTAAGCAGGTTGGTTTGTTGTGGATGGTGTCAAGCTTCTTGAGTGTTGTTGGAGTTGCACCCATCCAGGCAAGTGGGGAGTACTCAATTGCACTCCTGACTTGTGCCTTGTAGATGATGGACAGGTTTTGGGGAGTCGGGAGATGAGTTACTCACTGCAGTATTCCTAGCCTCTGACCTGCTCTTGTAGCCATTGTGTTTATATGCCAAGTCTAGTTGAGTTTTTGATCAATTGTGACCCACAGGATATTGACAGTAGGGCATTCAGTGATAGTAACACCATTGAATGTCAAGGGATGATGAGTAGGTTCTCCCTCATTGGAGATGGTCATTGTCTGGCATTCGTGTGACATGAATGCCATATGTCACTTGTCAGCCCAAGCCTGTATATTGCCCAGGTTTGCAACATTTGAACATGGACTACTTCAGTATCTGAGGAGTCGTGAATGATGCTAAACATTGTGCAATCATCAGCGAATATCCTCACTTCTGACCTAATGATGGAGGGAGGGTCATTGATGAAGCAGCTGAAGGGGATTGGCCCTAAGACACTGCCCCAAGGAACTCCTACAAGACATGTAATGGAGCTGAGATGATTGACCTCCAACAACCACAAGCAGCTTCCCATGTGCCAAGTATGATTCCACCCAGTGTAGAATTTTCCCCCTGATACCCACTGACTCCAGTTTTTCTGGGGGGCCTCAATACCACACAGAAATATGAAGTCTTCACCACTTTTTTTTTTCCATTTTTCATCCTTCAACAGCTGTATTCTTGTCCCCCAAACTTTCACACAAAATATCCCTACTTTACTGACTCCTTCCATGCTTTCAAAATCTCCACAGGACCGGTTTTCAATCAGCAATGAAGAACCTGCATACATTATTCACCTCAATGACAGCTGTCCATGGTATTTTGCTGTTTTTGGAGTATAGGCTTATTTTAATCCAGTGTCTAATCCACAATGGCATCTTTTGGAATTGTCATTATTGATAATACAACAAATAAGGCTCTTCAATGATACACACAGGGTAATTCATTGCCCTCTACTGGCATGTTTGGTGACAAGGGCATTTAGTCAGATGGAATGTGAACATGGACAGTTTTACATAACAACCAATAGCCACTACTCCCTTGGCATTTGCAATACTAAGGTATGATGCTCCATAGGAACCCTGCTATCTGGATGCATCATGCACTAGTATGGGAAACTGCTCTGCCCAGGACCATAAGAAGCGACAGAGAGTTGTAAGCACAGCTCAGTCCATCATGCAAGCCAACCTTCCATCCATTGACACCATCTACACTTCTCATTGCCTCAGGAAGGCAGTCAACATACTCAAAGACCCCTCCCATTCCGGTTATAATCTCTTCCAACTTCTTCCATAAGGCAGAAGATACAAAAGCTTAAACACACGTACCAAAAGATTCAAGAACAGCTTCTTTCCCGTCGTTATTAGACTTCTGAATGAACCTCTCAGATTTCAGACTTCATATTGATCTTGCTCTTTGTGCACGTTCTTTGCTGTCTTAGTATTGTATTCCTCGCTCTGTTCGATTACCCTAACGTACTTTGTATGCTATGATCTGCCTGTACTGTATGTAAAACAAACTTTTCACTGTACCTAGGTACATTTGACAATAATAAATCAAATCAAACTTTCCTTGGTTGCACATTCCGGGTACCTACCACCCACTGTGTAATAAAAATTGTCTCGCACATCATCTTTAAACTTTCCCACTCTCACCTTAAACCTATGCCCATGATATTTGACATTTCTACCTTGGGAAAAAGACACCAACTATCCCCACCCAACCAGATCTCCCATAACTTTACATATTTCTATCAGGTCACCCCTCAGCCTCCTTTGCTCTAGTGCAAACAATCCAAGTTTGTCCAACCTCTCCTTCTGCTAATACTCTCCAATCCAGGTGACAATCTAGTGAACCTTGTTTGCACCCGGTCCAAAGCCACCATGACCTTCCCTGTGCCTCCATTTCTTGACTTTAAATAACCACCAAACCTTAGACAGACCAGTGTTCGCAGCAAACTGCGCAGCCTTCAGGACAACATTGACCACAACACTATACAACCCTGTCATGGCAAGCTCTGCAAGACATGTCAGAGTGTTGACATGGATACAATCATTACCTGTGGGAACACCACCTGTGTATGCAACAGGTATTTATATGACTCGGCCAGCGTTGTTTATCTCATACATTACAGGCAAGGATTCTCCGAAGCATGGCACATTGGTGAGACGAGGCAGACGTTATGAATACGGATGAATGGACACATCAAACAATCGCCAGACAAGAGTGTTCCCTCCCAGTCAGAGAACATTCAACAGTCAGGGACATTCGGCTTCAGATCTTCGGGTGACCATCCTCTAAGGCAGACTTTGGGATATGCAACAACACAGAGTGCCTGGGCAGAGGCTAATAGCCAAGTTTGGTACCCATGGGGATGGCCTCAACTGGCACCTTGGGTTCATGCCACACTACAATAGACACACATACTCATGCAGGCCCTCTCTCATACACATACTCTCTATCTCATATACACACACACACATACACCACCCACACTCACAACCACGTATACACCTTCTCACAGGCTTATATTCCATCACACTCAAACACACACTTTACTAAGCATGCACACACGCGAACACACACTCTCTCACGCGCACTCACACTCCCATGCACACACTCACATTCTCTCTCTCATGCATATACACACACATGTAGGTCTGTGAGGTGAATTTGCATTTGCAGAAGCATTCCATTTTTCTTAAAAAATGCATAATCTGCAGGCAGGCAATACATGTAATATTTTGTAAATTATACTTTGGGAATAGAACCAGCCTGACTCAAGACTGGGATACAGACAGACTCTAACCTCACACCTTTAATGCATTGTCTGAGCTGAGATGTCACTTTATTTTATGAAACCTAAAGTTATCTTGTGAATGTGTCTTAAAATAAGTTCTGGGATATACAATAGACAATAGGTGCAGGAGTAGGCCATTCTGCCCTTCGAGCCTGCACCACCAGTCAATATGATCATGGCTGATCATCCTTAATCAGTATCCTGTTCCTGCCTTATCTCCATAACCCTTGATTCCACTATCCTTGAGAGCTCTATCCAACTCTTTCTTAAGTGACTCCAGATACTGGACCTCCACTGCCCTCTGGGGCAGAGCATTCCACACAGCCACCACTCTCTGGGTGAAGAAGTTTCTCCTCATCTCTGTCCTAAATGGTCTACCCGGTATTTTTAAGCTGTGACCTCTGGTTCGGTACTCACCCATCAGCGGAAACATGTTTCCTGCCTCCAGAGTGTCCAATCCTTTAATAATCTTATATGTCTCAATCAGATCCCCTCTCAGACTTCTAAACTCAAGGGTATACAAGCCCAGTCGCTCCAGTCTTTCAGCATAAGGTAGTCCCGCCATTCCAGGAATTGACCTCGTGAACTTACGCTGCACTCCCTGAATAGCCAGAATATCCTTCCTCAAATTTGGAGACCAGAACTGTACACATATTCATTAATACATATTAATACATATTAATGCAACTTGCAACCCATTCTAAAAGATGTAAGACTTAACAGCAAACTAGGTTTGTTCAATATATCATTTCAGTTGCATGACACTGTAATCTTTTACTATAAATTCTGTTTCTTATGGTCCTGTTCCACAGCTGATGAAGGAGCAGTGCTCCGAAAGCTAGTATTTCCAAATAAACCTGTTGGATTATAACCTGGTGTTGTGTGGTTTTTAACAAAGCCTCCATCTCCTTCCTATAGTGTGCAACCAGAACAGCACCAGACCTTCTGCATGGCGGCAGCTAAAGCCCTGTTGCTGGCTGTTTAAGAGCCTGAGTGACATTTCATATGGCAAGCCTTCCATAAGGAGGTGATGTTGGCCTTTCACTGACTGTCCTGTCAACAGACAAAAGACCCTGTTGCTTCCATTAACTCCCTCTGCACCTTCTCTACAGCTGTAACACTATATTCTGCACTCTGTTCTGCTACCCTGATGCACTTTATATGGTACAATCTGCCTGCATAGCACACAAAACAACATTTATCACTGTATCTCTGTGTCTGAAATCAAATCAAATCAAACCAGGAAGGATAAAGTAGAATGCATAAATCAGCTAAAATAAATTAAGGTTGTGAAATAAAGATTGGGAAAGTCAGGTGGGATTAAGGAAAGAAGAGATGTACAGAAAAATAGGAATATTTTAAATTTTCAACACCCACATTCTTCTGAGGAAATGGTGCATCATATTTGTCAAGTTAAATTTCCAGAATAGAGAAGTTGCTCAGCAGTTGTCATCTTTTAACACACCATTAAATACACATTTTGTTCTGAATGGACCATCTTTAACTTTACCAGGCATTTTTAACTCAATACAAATAAGCAATTGTCACAGAGTTGTGCTGTTTGATTCATTTCAGTATCAGGACTATTGGTGAGGACTGCAATACTGTCTTCTATGGCACCCTACACATTTCTCTCCCACATTTAATTGCACATGTGTAGATGTTTGATTATACAGTTCAATTTAAGTAGCAATAATGGTGAGCAGCGATTGCCTTATCAATAGCTTTATTTTAAAACCTGACTCCGATTTTGTTTCCTCCTTTGTATCTTCACTCCTTAGCAACCCCCACACCCTGTCCCTTCTCTCAAATTTGTAGTCTACTTTTTTATAAAGTGCTTCTTTTGTGGGGAGTATCTTACAGACATAGAATGTTGCACAACAGGCCTTTAGCTTTAATGAAAGATTGAAAAATCAAATAAAAATGCAGACAGCTCATTGGGTTGTGTAATAATTACAGCATAGGATAGGGGTGGTAAGTAATTATTTATTCCACGTGTTTTCTTCTTAACATGCCAAGTTTGCTATGTATTTTAAAGCGGTATTAATTAAAATTTAAGTCTTGTTTGATTATCTGTGGATCAGAGACAAAACAACAGGACGTATTAATTCTGCATCAACAGTGTCTGACAGATGTTTTCTTTCATATAGGCAGGAATAAAACAAAATTACTGACACCGCAGAGGGGAAGAAAGGGCTTGCAGTTATCAAGTGTGCAATGTTTTGGTACAGTACTACAATATTTCAAACCATTAGTTGTATGAGACAACATGAAAAATATGCATTGCAAATAATTCAGTCCATGCAGTAAAAAGACAAGGGCCGCAAATGTATGAGAGCTTCAAGTTTCTCTCCAAAGTGCACACTCCCGTAACTTGGAATTTTATTGTTGTTCTTGTGACTGGATCAATATTGCAGTAGTCCCTTTCTGACAGCATTGGTTTGACCTCGCACCCAATAGACAGCAGCAGTTCAGAGGGTCTCTCAATGCCAACTTCTCAAAGGTAATTAGTGATGGGCAACAAATTATCATCCAAACAGTGACTTCTATGTTATGTGAAAGAATAATTTTTGAAAGATGCAACACATTGCCATTTTAATATACCTTGGACTAGTAATCCAATGATGGGTGTCTGATGCACTGAAATGACTCATGAATGAATTCCTTATATCATGCATATGGCTACTGGTATCTTGCTCAGTGACTCCTGGAGTGTTATGAAGTACTTAAAGCACCAGAACGTTATGTGAAAGAGATGATCACGTTATCCAGGCAGGTCAGTATACCTATACAATGCCACTGCAGGTGGGTGCTGTTGGTTAAGCGCATGTTATTGTGCCTATCTCCCCATTACTTCAAACAGTGCCAATATTTGGAACCTCTATTTTTTCAAAAGTAGAATAGATTCTAAAATTGTTAAAAAGCAAGCACTGCTTACCATTTCCCTTCATCATTTTCAAACTGCTTAACAGTATATCCAAACATATCTTCTTGGGAACCAGTAAATACCAAAGGATTTTTCACATCAACATTAAATGATCTGGCCAGTTGCAATATACCTGTAGGGAAAGAAAACAATAAAATAAATCCACGTAGAAGAGAAAACATTGCAAATTATTTTTACTTTAGTTAAATGTACAGAAACATGGCAAAATTAAATGCAGCGTAGTGGAAGCCAAATCAATGGGCCTGGATGACTGGTCTAAATGGAAGAATGAAAGACCTTTCCCCAAATCCTTAGGATTGAAGCATCTGTTATGGGTGAGCCAGGCTGTATGACTGGTTAGTGTACATCGGTGATAACTATCCTACTATTCCATTGGAAAGCAGACCACTCCAGAGTCAAACCACTCCAGGCACCAGAGTCCATTCAGAAAGCTAGAAGCTGTCTGTTTTTCAGTCTTCATCTGCTAAAACACAGAGGTGCTACAATATATCATAACTAATCCTTTCTAGCATCAAATATCTTGATTAGAACATTCCCAAAGAGCACTCAGAACCTGACTTGAGGTCTTGCCAGCTGAAAACAGACAGTTCTCAAATAATTAGCCTTCTCATTTCTGGAGTTATAAAATAAGGAAATTGTGCTTGAAGCAGTTGGAGGTCAAGTATATGGAGATGCTTTGCATTTGAATAAAAGATGTAAAAATTATTATTCCCCGAATGGTATCCTTGGATAGACTGTTTTAGAAGGAGAGGTTAAATACGTTAGGCCTGTTTGGTCCTCATTGAGGTTCAGGTAAATTAGAAGTGACCTTATTGAAACATATACATTTCTCAGGGAACTTGACAGGGAAGATGTGGAGAGGTTGTTTTCCCCATCTGAGAGTCTAGGACCAGAGGACCTGCTCAATTGAAGGGACTTCCCATTTAAGACAAAGCTGAGGAGGAATTTCTTCTCTCAGATGGTTGTGAATCTGTAGCACTCTACTGCAGAAGGCTGTCAAGGCTGGATTACTGGATGTTCAATGCTGAAAGAGACAGATTTTAATCAGTAAAGGTATCAAGGCTTATGGGGAAAGGGCAGCAAAGTTGAATTAAGGATAATCAGATCAGCCATGATTTGATTGAATGGCAGAGCAAACTCATTGGACTGAATGGCCTGCTTCTGATTCTATGTCATGTGATGTTAATCTTTTATGCTAAATCAACGGGTAGAATTTAATGACTGTGTCCACAGTCCTGGGGGCCAGAATGGAGTGGAGACTAGAGGGAGGGAGCAGGAAGCATAGAGAGCTCTCTGCCTTCCCAATTTGCACTACATCAGGAGTAGAGAAGGTTAAGACTGGCTGCCTGCTTACGAGGCTTAGAAGTCACCAATTAAGGCCTCTTTCTGATGCTGATAGCAGAGGTGGAAAGAGGGGAACCACGGAATTCTGCACTCAGAGCTGGGTCAGGCTTGGGCTTGGGGGTGGGCTGATCCTTCCAGATTGACAAACTCTGCCCAACAGAAGGCCCCAACATTAACAAGTGCCAGTCCTATTGAAAGGCTCCCCATTGTTCTCCACATCAAATTACTCCCTTTATCACTCACAGCATAAGAAGTTTTGCTACACAGTACCATTGCTTTATTTTACAACTACCTTATATATCCGTCCTCAGATATATGATACTTCCACAAATTGGAACCATTACGGTGAGAGGGGAAAGATGTAAAAGAGACCTATGTGGCAACTTTTCACACAGAGGGTGGTACGTGTATGGAATGAACTGCCAGAGGAAGTGCTGGAGGCTGGTACAATTGTCACATTTAAAAGGCATTTGGATGGGTATATGAATAGGAAGGGTTTGGAGGGATATGGGCCGGGTGGGTTGGGATATCTGGTCGGCATGGACGGGTTGGAACAAATGGTCTGTTTCCATGCTGTACATCTCTATGATTCTATGACTCTACTTCACCTCTTCTACTCTGTTCAGACCCTCATAGTTTTTAATGCCTACACCAAATCGCCTCTTAATGTCTCTTCTCCAAGGAAAACAGTCTCAATTTCTTTAATCCGTCCACATGAATGAGGGTTCTGTTCCCTGGAATCACTCTTGCAAATCTTTTCAGAATTTTTCCTCGCTGAAGTGTACCCAGAATGCAGTTAAGGCCAATCCTGTGATTTATGTATGTTTAATATAACTTCCATCCTTTTGTATTTAATACCTTAATTTATAACAATCACAATCCCATTTGCATCTCTCTACCATTGTACCTCACTTAGAGCTCTATCCTTTACTTTATATTGGCTGTCCATAATCTTCCTAATAATTCATCTCACACTTCTCTACATTGAATATCATCTGCAACTTACACCAATTTGTCGATGCAGTTTTGAAGTTCTACATCACCCTTCTTATAGTGCACAGTATTTCAAAATTTTATGTTGTCATTAAGTTTTGAAATTGTATCCTAAACAAAGATCTAAGTCATTAATTCAAATTACAAAGAGCAGGGTTCATAATACTTCTACAAACTTTATTCCAGTGTAAAGCTACCACTGGCCATTAATTTCTGTTTCTTACCAGTCAACCAATTTCATCATAATGTTGCTCTTATTCTTCTCATTCAATCAGCTCTAACTTTGCTCACAAATGTTATGTGGTATTTTACCAATTGTGTTTTGGAGGTGCATGTGCACAATTTCAATAGCATTACTCTCATTTACTGGCTATGTTCCCACATTAAAGTTAGTTCTGCACAATTTGTCATTAATAAATCCATGCTGGCTTTCTTTAATCACCAAAATCTTCTCAAAAGAAAAACAAAGAAATGTGGATGCTGGAAAATAGAAACAAAATCAGGAATTCTGGAAAAATTCATCAGCTCAGGCAGCATCTGCGCAGAGAAAGCAGAATTAACATTTCAGTCCCAGTGACTGTTCTCCAGAGCTGACCCTTTTCCCTGATGCACTTTTCCCAAGTGTCCTGAGTCATGACCAAAATGTCATTTACAGTGAGTTTCATGGAGGATTTCTCTCTGTGACCCTGAACGGGTTTTCTCATGCTACCTTCCCAAACTCGCCGTATTAGTTATGTACTATGTTCCTACGGTACACTACCTGTTATATTTTCCCGTTCACCATTGGCGGAAGTATTGGCCGCAGCCAGGAACTGCCAGTATTCTGAGTTGTGGCACCATCTTTAAAGCCACCGTCATATGATGGGTGTCCACAGCTGCCCTGCACAGTTTGTTTCCCTTCTCCTGGACATGTTGGACAGTGAGTAATTGACACCCTCATATGCTGACAAGAACCTAGAGGTTCTGCTGTATGGAATAGAGTGTGATGTAAGATGCTGATGAATGCTTGAGATCCAGAGGGGCAGATAAACCGGAATCACAGGTTACTGCTCTGACTTTCCACGTCAAGAATTGTCGTCCATCTGGTTTCTATCCGATGAGTAGGAGAATGGGAAACTGCATACCAATTAGGTAACAAGATATAATAATGAGGATGTTTTGCATGAAAATTGGCATTTTGATGCTCACTAGTGAGAATTTCATTTTGCCATTCAATACTTGGTTGAACAATATTTTGCTCTTGAAGTCAAGGAACTCCTCACTTCTGATCTCATGATTTTGCCAACTTTCCAACTTTGTTCAATGTTTGGGGAAAATTCCACTTAAGATTTCTGAAAGCTTTTCTAACATCAAAGTGAAACAGGATCATTTCAAATGTAGAATGACAGTTTTTCTTCCCTGAAGGTCATTAGTGAAATGGATATGTGTTACAACAATTGATAATGACTTAACGATCACCATTAAGAGACAGAAGATTTTATCGAATTCAAATTCCACCATCTGCTAGAGTGGGATTTGAATTTGGATCCACAGTACATTCCCTGGATCTCTGGATTATTAGCTGAGTGACAATGCCTCAATGCTGTCACATTATCTGAACCATTTTTAGAATAGTACCCTTTATTTTATACAGTCTCTCTACGTTCTTTGCACTGAACTGTATCACCTCTCGCTTCAATGCACTGAACTTCACCTGCACCAATCTGCCCATTCCACCATTCCATCAATGCCCTTTGAAGTTCGAAAATGTCCTCGGCACTTTACAACCCTCCAAGGTTTGGTGTCATTGCAAACATTGAAATCGTCCCATGAACACCAAGATATATATAAAAGCAAAGATCCTCAAACCAATCGCTGGAGAACTCCACTCCACTCTGAAAAGTGCCAATTAACCATTCCTCTTTGTTTCCTATAACTTAGCCAATTTATATCCATGTTGGAACTGTCCTTTTTATTCCATGACATATAATTTTCCTCACAAGTCTGCTGTATGGCACTGCATTGAGCACCTTTGGAAGACTGTGTACATGACATCAATCATCTTTCCTCCATCAATCTACTCTGTGACCTCTTCAAAAACACCCCTGCAAATTGGATAGGCATGATCTTCCCTGAACAAATGTATGCTGACTCTTCCAAATCAACCCACATATTTCCAGGTGACGCTTACTTCCAGCCCAAACAATTGACAACAAATGTTTCCCCCAAACTGAAATTAAACTGCCTGGTTTGTAATTGCTGGGTTAATCTTTACAACCACTTTTGAACAAGGGTTAAATGCTCGCAATTCTCCAATCATCCAACGGCACCTATGAATCCAGGGAAAAATAAAATAGAGTCATAACAGTCATAGAGATGTATAGCACGGAAACAGACCATTCAATCCAACTTGTCTATGCTGATGAGATATCCTGACCTAATCTAGTCCCATTTGCCAGCAGTTGGCCCATAGCCCTCCAAACCCTTCCTAGTCATGTACCCATCCAGATGCCTTTTAAATGTTGTAATTGTACCAGCCTCCACCACTTCCTCTGGCAGCTCATTCAATATATGTACCACCCTCTGCGTGAAAAAGTTGCCCTTAGGTCTCTTTTATATCTTTCCCCTCTCACCCTAAATCTATGCCCTCTAGTTCTGGACTCCCCCAATCCAGGAAAGAGACTTTGTCTATTTATCCTATTCATGCCCCTCAGTATTTGTAAACCTCTATAAGGTTACCCCTCAGCTTCCGACTCCCCAGGGAAAACAGTCTCAGCCTATTCAACTTCTCCCTATAGCTCAAATTCTCCAACCCTGGCAACATCCTTGTAAATCTTTTCTGAAACCTTTCAGGTTTCACAACATCCTTCTAATAGGAAGGAGACCAGAAATGCACACAATATTCCAAAAGTGGCCTAATCAATGTCCTGTACAGCCACAACATGACCTCCCAACTCCTATACTCAACGCACTGACCAATAAAGGAAAGCATACAAACGCCTTCTTCACTATCCTATCTACCTGCAACTCTATTTTCAAGGAGCTATGAACCTGCACTCCAAGATCTCTTTTTTCAGCAAAGTCCCTAGGACCTTACCATTAACTGTATGAGTCCTGCTATCGTTTGCTTTTCCAAAATGCAGCACCTCCCATTTATTTAACTTAAACTCCATCTTCCACTCCTCAGCCCATTGGCCTATCTGATCAAGATCTAGTTGTAATCTGAGGTATCCACTATCCACTACATCTCTAATTTTTATGTCGCCTGCAAATGTACTAGCTAAAACTCTTACGCTCACATCCAAATCATTTATATAAATGACAAAAGGTTGTGGACCCAGCACCGATCCTTGTGGTCACAGGCCTCCAGTCTGAAAAGCAACCCTCCACCACCACCTCTGTTTTCTACCTTTGAGCCAGTTTTGTATCCAACTGGCTAGTTCTCCCTGTATTCCATAAGATCTCAATGACTGTTATGAATCTATTTTATCTTTTTTTGGATCCATAGGTGCTATTGGTTGATTGGAGAATTGCAAGCATTTAACCTTTGTTCAAAAAATGTTTGTAAAGATCAACCCAGCAATTACGAACCAGGCAGTTTAATTTCAATTTGGGGGAAACTTTTGTTGGCAATTGTTTGGGCTGGAATTAATCATCACCTGGAAATATCTGAGTTAATTTGGAAGAGTCAGCATGCTTTTGTTAAGATCCCCAGTCTCCCCTGGGGATCATTGTTGAACGCCTTGTTGAAGTTCATATAGATCATGTCCACCGCTCTGCCCTTATCAATCCTCTTTGTTACTTCTTCAGAAAACTCAATCAAGTTTGTGAGACATGATTTTCCACACCCAAAGCCATGCTAACTATCCATAATCAGTCCTTGCCTTTCCAAATACATATAAATCCTGTCCCTCATGATTCACTCCAACAACTTGCCCGCCACCGATGTCAGGCTCACCAGTCTATAGATCCCTGGCTTTCGCTTACCACCTTTCCTAAATAGTGGTACCACGTTGGCCAACCTCCAGTAAAGACAAATGCAAAGTATTCATTTTACACCTCAACCATGCTTTTTGCTTGCATGTGTACATTCCCTCTTTGGTTCCTAATTAGCCTAACTTCTCCGGTTTTTATCTTTTAATAATGGTGTGCTTATAAAGGATTATCCTTTATGTTAGTTGCTAGTATTACATCACATTACGCTTCTGTTTCTGACATCCCCTCTGAACTTCATGCATTCTGCTTGGTTTTCAACTGTATTTACTGCCTGATATCTTAATTTAATTTATAATTCCTATGACTTCCAGGAAGCTCTGGATTTATGATACATTTCTCTTCTGAAGGAATGTACATTGAGTGTACCTAAAACATTGATTTGAAGGCACCCATTGTTCAGCGAGAGTTCATTCCACATTAACTTTTGTTACCAGTCCATCCAGCCCAGCTCTCTTCTTGGTCCATGGTAGTCCTCTGTTCTCCAGTTGAGTATTGTTGCTCAGGATTGACCTACCATCATTGTAACCCTTATGATACAACAATCACTGTCACATGTTTTACTTGATTCACCTCTTTCTCATAAACCAGGTTTGTTGGAACTTTGGAATCCCAGAGCTCAGATTTCTGCATCCGGTGATGCTTCCTAGACATGGGTACATCTGGCTGATGAGAGGTTTGCAAGACTCCCCAGGACAGGAATTCCAGATTATACAAACAATGCAATTGCACCTTTTTGTTTTTTAGCTATAGCCAATGAGATTCTGTTCTTGACCTCTCTGGGACATGTTCCCTCTCCAGAACTACAATACTCTCCTTAATCAATACCATCACCCCTCCTCCTTTTCTTCCTTTCCCATCTTTCCTGAACACCTTGCATCCAAAAAGATTTAATGTATAATCCTGCTCTTCTCTGAGTCAGGGCTCCATTAACACTACTTCATATTTCCATTTCGCCACTTGTGTCTGCATCTCAACAATCTTATTTACCATCTTCCACATATTCACATACATGCTCAGTAATCTGAATTGCAACTTTATACTCTCTTTTTTATTCTATCTAATATCCTACTATTTCTTATCCGAGTATTATTTGCTTTTCTATGTATGTATTGTACACATTTTGGCACTCCTCTCCAGTATTATCTCCTGGTTTCCACACCCTTGTCAAATTAGTTTAAATCCTTTCTAATTGCACTATCAAATCATCTTGTAAGGAAACTGCTCCCGGAACTGTTTAGTTGCAAGTGCTCTGACATGTACTTATTTCCGAGCACTGGTCCAATGTTAAAAAAAGCTAAATTAGATTAGATTAGATTAGATTAGATTACTTACAGTGTGGAAACAGGCCCTTCGGCCCAACAAGTCCACACCGACCCGCCGAAGCGCAACCCACCCATACCCCTACCTTTACCCCTTTAACCTATCACTACGGGCAATTTAGCATGGCCAATTCACCTGACCCGCACATCTTTGGACTGTGGGAGGAAACCGGAGCACCCGGAGGAAACCCACGCAGACACGGGGAGAATGTGCAAACTCCACACAGTCAGTCGCCTGAGTCGGGAATTGAACCCGGGTCTACAGGCGCTGTGAGGCAGCAGTGCTAACCACTGGGCCACCGTGCCGCCTAAATGATCTCAACAAGCCATGCATTCATGGCTTCCTAAATTCTACCCTTTTATTTCTATATTGACTTGTATGTAATACCAAGAGTATTTCAGAAATTAACAATTTTGAGGTTCTGTTTGCAAATTTCCTTTCTGGCTTCCTAAATTCTGAATACATAAGGGGACAGAGAAGGTAGATGCAGTTAGTGTGTTTCGATGGATGGGGGAATCTAGAACCATGGCAACAATTGAAAAATTCAGGTGTTACTACTTTGGAGCAAGAGGTGGAGAAAATATTTTACTCAGAAGATTGCAAATCTTTGGAATGCACTAGCTACCTCAGAGGATTTTAATATTTCAATCTTTTAGTACATTAACAAAGAAGTTCATAATTCTTTTATCAATGGTGTAAAGGGTTATGGGAATAGTGTGGATAAAAGGATGATCAAGCCAGGATCAAATTAAATGGTGAAGCCATTAAACGGTCAGTCAACTCAATGATCTGAAGAAGGGTCACTGGACTCAAAACTTAACCCTGCTTTCTCTACATAGATGTTGCCAGACTTGCTGAGTTTTTCCAGAAATATTTGTTTTTATTTCAGATCTAAAACATCTGCAGTTCTTTGTTTTACTACAGGTTGAATAGTCTACTTCTGTTCCTATATTACTATTTTTCTATTGTAGATATATGCAAAATTTTGACATGTACATGTATCAGAAACAGAGAACATTATCGATGCATGCTGTTAATACAATAAAAGAAAACTTAATGATTCAATTAGTGAGATGTTCATACAGTTATTTGGTATTCAGTAGCATTGCATTTGCTATTCAAAACTCTATTTTTCTACATTAGTACAATGCTTGAAACTGATTACACCTTGTGAATAAGCACACTCACAAGAGAACAAAGAAAGCTGCTGTAAATAAAATGTTCTCTCTGCAGATACGAGAACTGAAATCATCAATGGAACAGATAACAAAACATTTACTGCCCCATTGCTGTTGTCATTGTAGTGTTTTCCATGTTTTACTCAAACTTTTCTGTTTTATGTTGAGTTATTATCCTGTGTCTATTGTATTAATTCTCAGCATGAAAATGCTGGCAAACAAGAATAATTTGTCGAAGTAGACTCTCAGTATTCAGAAAACATACTTTCAAAGCATGAGTGATCTTCCATTAGAACAAAGGATGTTATATTTACATGTCCTCTAACTGTATCACCTTGCCAAAAAAAGTTCTTTATATATAAAATGTATTTATCTGTCTGTCATTAATGTCTAAAGAGTGCATGCAATAAATTACTTTGAAGTCCAGTCCTATAATGTACAACAACATGGAAGTGATTAGGATTGGTTCCTGGCAATTCTTTGTTTGGATTACTCATGCAGATCCATGCTCATGAGAACAAATCAAATGTGATTCTTATGAAAGCAATCTAATTTAATTTGATGACAGCACTTAACTGCACTGAAACTGTCTTGCAGATACATCCATCATACAGCAGACTCTAAGAAGCTAGTTCTGCCGCATGCAAAGAGATCGGAAGAAATCAATCACAATATCAAAGCAATAAAATTTGGCTCAGTTAGTAACACTTCTGGCTCTAAGATAGAAAGTGCAGGCAAAAATCCTATATCATGATTAAAAGACAAGGACATGCAAGTTTATTAACTGTATTCCATAACTGAAACTATGGCAGAGTGGGACTACTCCCATGTCCCCATCCCCCATTGAAATTCCTAAGACTCCAGGCATTTATCAGTGCTCTTTCCATATGTTAGAAAGATGAGTGGGAGAGGGTATAACAGACATCAGGAAGGGAATTCCAGGATGTTGACGCAGCAATAATGAAGGATCAGTAATATATTTTCAAGTCAGGATGGTGACTGCCTTGGTGGAGAACCTGCAGTTGGGGGTGTTACCATGTATTTGCTGCCCTTATCCTTTCAAATGTAGTGGCCATGGATTTTGAAGGTGCTGTCTTAGGATATTTGGTTAATTTCTGCAGTGCATCTTGTAGATAGTACACACTGCTGCGACTGAATGTTGATGGCGAAGGGAGTGGATGCTTATGGATTTGATGCCAATTAAGCAGGCTGCTTTATCCTGAATAGTATCAAGCTTCTTGAGTCTTGTTGGAGCTGCATTCATCCAGGCAAATGACTTGTGCCTTGCAGATTGTGAACAGGTTTGGGGAATCAAGAGGTGAGTTATTCACCACAGTATTCCTTGCTTCTTGACCTTCTCTTTTATTCACACTATCGAGATGGCTAGTCCAGTTCAATTTCTGATCAATGGCAACCCCCAGGATTTTGACAATGGGGGAATTTAGTGATAGCAATACTACTGAATGTCAAGGGACTATGCTTATATTGTCTCTGTTAGATGTGGTTTTTGCCTGGCATTTGCTACTTTTCGGGCCAAGGCTGGATATTGTCCAGACCTTGCTGCATGCTGTTTAACCCCTGTTGATGCAGTCAGAACTTCTCCGCCACAGGAAACAGAGTTTTGTATTGAAAATGATCTCTTGTTAATACAGGAAGGTTTTCCTGTTTCACATTTAAAGAATCCCATCAAGTTCACAGTGATCAATAAACTAATGCCTTTTTAAGCTATTACCAGTTTCTTTACCTGGGTATCCACTCAAAAGGAGTGAAAAAAGTGGCACATCCCCAACAAGGATCAGTTTTCCATTACCTACAATGGATTACCACCGATAGATTAGCCTTTGTTATTATGGTTAGTCTCATGAGATCCTAATGAGCATATTCGTTTATTTTCGCTTTGTTAGAAATACAAGTTCTTAGCTCTTGATCTGCTGATACTTCATCCCTAGCTGTTTTGTTTCACAGATTTTGTTGCCCTCTGGTGATCTGCCATTGTTGTCCACTCCAATGGGCAGGTGAATGGAGCAGTCCCCAAGTCTATCTTATCGAGGACAAAAATGAAACCTATATAATTGTTCTTATTCTGACCCACATATTAGCAACCTATACAGCTCAGTTACCTGCCCCCACCCCTCCATAAGCTTATATTCAGTGTAACATTCCCTACATAGTGAACAAAAGAGATTCATGGGCTGTTGGATGACTGAGGTCCTCGAATCCTTCCCCTTTCAGAAATATCACCTCTGAAGAAGGCAAATTCATTATACATCCACCTCAACGCCTCAGCAGATACACTAGGGTAGAATTCCAGCAGATTCTGGCGCCACCCGAAATCTGACCCTCCAACCTTGCTGAAAATATAGTTGTTTTCTGGTACTATAATCGAAACTGGCATTTTAGTGTGGATGGAGTGCTTAAAATCTATTGGTTGGAAATTAAAGATAGCATCTCTAAAAGATGGCATGAATGATACCAAGTAATACTGGATTCGGCATGTGGCCAATACTCATCTGAGCCTAAGAAAAAACATAAACTGGTCACTTATCTCATTTGGTCTCTGCAGGACAAGTGTGCACAAATTGGTTGCTGTATTTTTCTATTTGGATCGAGTGATTGCTCTTCGAGTGTAATTTATAGTCTCCGCAATGTATCTTAAGAGCATGTAAGGTATTATATGAATTGAAGTTCATTCTTTAGGTTTTACCTAAAACAAATGAAATGACTAAGTTATCTTCTCCAACAATTAAAATGTATCAACCTTGAGAACTGAGACTAGCACTGTCAGCTAAAGCATTTTTAAAGGCTTCTTTCCAACTGCAATTGCAAATTTCAATGCCTGATCAATAATCCATATTTTAGGAATCTCTATCCTCATTGAGAATATTAATGGGCTTTAAATACACAGACAGGATCACCATTACAATCAAATAAAAATAATCACTGCATCTGCACTGAAGAGTGCTACATACAGATTTATGGCCACACAGTTATGAATGAAAATTTCAAAGTGAAATGAAAATTAGCTGTCAATCCAAGCTGAGCTATTTTGCTTTGAAATTAAGGACTACTGATAAATGCTGACCACCCAGAGAGTTTTCAAAACAGAAATTACCAAAATATAACCAAACTATAAAATCCAATCCCTTTCAATATAACTAATTTCATTTTAGCAAGGGACAAACTTTAAGTCTTTCATTTTGCATAAAATGAAAGGCAAGTAATTGTAAGTTAACACTGAAACAGAGTTTGAACATAGGATAATTAGAACCCAATTTGGTGACTGCTAAAAGGCAGTTAGATTCCTCTGGTCCTCTGGTCAAATTACTTGAAAACATGCTTGAAAAACTCCAGCCAAACATCATCAGAAACTGTTCAAGGTTTTGTGCCCTCTATCCGTCTGTAAGTTCATGTCTTGGTTAGGCATTTTGAAGAATTTATCACCATCATGACTAAATTGCTGTCTTAATATTACAACTTGTTTTAAGTTGAAGAATTGCTTCAGATTTGACTTAATACCTTGTTTTGAATAAATCTTATACATTTTTGTGTTTTCACTGCAGATTTGCACCAGCTGGGAGCACACATCGGGAATTTTGATGTAAAATATAAAAAATTAAGTTTTTCTTTCTTCCTGGTGTTTTTTACTCCCTTTTACTTTGATGTAGCAACGATAAAATGCCATAATCCTACAAAGCACAGAGCCTCTCTCCCATTAGAGAGAGGTAATATACTCAGGGTGGTTTAGGCTGAAGATCACAACACCTCAGGTGAGGGAGACATTGAGAAGAAGAAGCAACTTTAATTATGATTTGGAGATGCTGGTGTTGGACTGGGGTGTATAAAGTTAAAAATCACACAACACCAGGTTATAGTCCAACAGGTTTAATTGAAAGCACTAGCTTTCGGACCATTGCTCCTTCCCAACCTCAGTTGGTCTGGGAACTGAACTCATGCTGGGGGCATTACTCTGAAGGGCTTATGCCCGAAACGTCGATTCTCCTGTTCCCTGGATGCTGCCTGACCTGCTGCGCTTTTCCAGCAACACATTTTCAGCAGTGTTACATAACCAACCAGCCAACTGAGTTAAACAACCCCTTTTCTCTGCTATAGACCTCTTTGACTCTATGACTAATTCAATGGTCCTCATAGGATTTCTGCTCCAGTAGGATTTGTAATAAAATCTGAGAGAATTGGAATTCCAATATGTTGTAGTTGTTCATGAATGTGATTTGTTATTTCTTCAGTTTTTATCTTAACGTTTTTTATTTGAAGGCAATGTCACTCAGTGTGTCACAGAATAGCATAGAAAAGAGAGACATGTACCAAAGCTCTTTGTCTTGCATTCATCAGGACCAACATGTGAAAGAATGCTATACATCAATCATCACAACAATTTATACTGCAGGAGATAAGTGGCATTGATTGGTTGGCAAGTTAACTCTGATTGGCTGAAGTTATGCCATGGGTAGAGCAGCCGGAAGGTATGGACAGTTAAGATCCATAAGTCTCTAATATTTCATGTTAGATGATCTCTATAATCAGAGTAATGTGACTTTACTTCTTGTTAGAACTCAATTCAAAACAAATTGCTTTTACTTCAATGGCTATTCTATTTAAACTTTTCATTTATTCATTAATAACTTTAGGATTCCCCTTTGGGCATTAGAAAGTATGTGAAGATAATGCGGTTTAACTTAGCTTGCATATTATCCCCATCCCATGCAGCACTTCAAATTCTATTTAGCACCAATCTTTAATAGTTCAGATAAAATTGCAAATTCAAATAATATTTTTCTATAAGACAATGCACCATTTTAACAAGGGTGTATCACTTTCCAATTATAACAGCGAATACATTTCAGATTTAATTGGTTGTAAGTGTTTTTGGATGTTTGGAGGCTGTGAAAGGCAACAAAAAATGTAAATCTTCCTTTCTTTGTACCTGTAACATATATTTTGGATCGATAAGCTGACCAATGTTTTCCTTATTAATGTTTGATTATAGAAATGGTTTTCAATTGTCATGTTAAGAATCTTAAAATGATAATCTCATAGGCTGCTCAAGTATAAGCAGAAAACCTCGAATAATCAGAATTTGTGTTGAGTGTATTACATTTGGGCCTAGTGCTCAGTCTGCCCAAACTCCGTTCACAGACAGAGGATCAAATACAAGAGAACGTTATGGATACACATTAATTGCCATTTTACTTATTTAGAATAGACAAGAAAGAACCAGGCTATTTACTGAACTAATTCACGCTGGTGCTTGTACTTTGCATTAAGTTCCTGCCATTCCACCTACCTAAATTCAATCATTGGCATAAATTTTTGTTTCTTTTCCTGTCTCACACTCATCTAGTCATCGTCTCAACGCATCTAAATTTGTTGCTCAACCACTTCCTGCGGTAGTGAATTTCACATTTCAGTTGCTTATTTTTCCAATGTATTTGTTCATAACTACCTTATGTTTGTGTCTCAGAGTTTTGGATTCCCTCACAATTGGAAATATTCTCTCCATCTTCTTATATCATGGAACTCAAAACTGTATAATCAAGATTCTATAAAATATATAGTACAACTTTACTTGTAATTTTATACTCCACCATACTACAGTCCACTCCTTCATCACTCCCAACACCTCCACTCCTCCCATGGAATCTGCCACGCAACCACAAATAATAAAACGTGTCCTTTTATCTCTCTCTTCACTGTCAAAGGTGAAGCAACAATTTACTTCAACTTTTTTCAATTTAGCATGCAGTATCGCTGCTCACTGTGCAGTATTTTCTCACCGGAAGACCAAATGCCAACTGAGTGATCACTTTGAAAAACACTTATGCTCAGTTTGTAAACAAAATCATCATTATCTGGTTATTTATCATTTCAATACACCAGCTTCTTCTAATGCTCATGTTTCTGTCCTAGGTCTGCTACAGTGTTCCAGTGAAGCCCAAAGTAAGCCAGAGGAACAGTGCCTCACTTTACAATTAGGCCTTCACATTTTTCTGGACTCCATATTGAGTTTAGATTAGATTAGATTCCCTACAGTGTGGAAACAGGCCCTTTGACCCAACAAGTCCAGACCAACCCTCTGAAGAGTAACCCACCCAGACCCATTTCCCTCTCACTAATGTACCTAACACTATAGGCAATTTAGCATGGCCAATTCACCTGACCTGCACATCTTTGGACGGTGGGAGGAAACTGGAGTACTCGGAGTAAACCCACGCAGACACAGGGAGAATGTGCAAACTCCACACAGACAGTCGCCCGAGGCCAGAATCAAACCTGAGATTCTGGTGCTGTGAGGCAGCAGTGCAAACCACTGAGCCACCGTGCAACAACTTCAGGTGTTGGATTTATCCTCATTTTGATACTTTTCAACTCCAAGTGCCTGAATCTTGTTTTCATTTATTTGCTTTCTATCACTGACCATCTTTACTCTGATATTAGCACTGACTCTGGACCAATACTTTTGTTTTTTTTCACTGAACCATTAACGTTGCCTTTTCTTCTCTGAAATCTTTGATCTTTAATCAGCTATGAGCTAACCAATAGGACAGGTGTAAACCAATGTGCCAAACACAGATGTAAAGGTTCACTCATGGAATGGAACATTGAAGGAGAAATAATAGAATAACTACAACATGGGTTTGAGAACAAGAAGGTGGCATGGCAAAACTGGTCAAGACACAAGTTTACTAAATAGTCTGCAAAGTGTGATTTTTAAATTGTTAGGGCTGTGCAAAAATCGTGGTCTGTGTTTGTGTGACAGTAAAAATACCTCCTTCACTTCAGCATTGGAGATTGGTAAAAATGTTGGAGATAAAAATCTCAGACAGCAGTCTGTGTTTATTCAAGCATAATGTTCAAACTGGGGTCCAGAGAGTATAGCTTTGAACAGGACAGTGATGTCCTAAAAAGCAATTAAATGAGCCTCAAACAGACTTTAATTGATATTGATGACACAGAGATAGCAAGGGATAGGTATAAAAAGAGACTTTAAAAACAACTTGCTGCTGCATTGGATAGAGCAGTTTGATCATTTACTCCTACGACATACCAGGAAAACTGTTGACTGATTCACCACTTGATCCAGATACCAACATGTGGGTTTATAAGAAATCAATATCTTTGTGAGTGTATACTGTTGTCTAGTAGTTTAACAAAGATATATCATATTTAGTGGCACGGTATCTACATTGTTTTGTGTTATTGATATCTGGACCAGAATATTAGGTTCTATAGGCAAAACACTTTTGGAACACTGCATGCAATTCTGTCTCATGGCTATTTGAAAGATGTTGTGAAACTTGAAAAGGTTCAGAAATGATTTACGAGGATGTTGTTGGGGTTGGAGGGTTTGAGCTATACGGAGAGGCTGAATAGACTGGTGCTATCTTCCCTGGAGCATCGGAGGATGAGGGCTGACCTTATAGAGGTTTTTAAAATCATGAGAGGCATGGATAGTGTGAAGGGTTAAGGTCTTCACCAGGGTAGGGGAGTCCAAAGTTGGAGGGTATTGGTTTAAGGTGAGAGGGGAAAGATTTAAAAGGGACCTAAGGGGCAATGTTTTCAAGCAGAAGGTAGTGCATGTATGGAATGAGCTGCCAGAGGAAGTGGTGGAGGCTGGTATAATTACAACATTTAAAAGGCATCTGGATGGGTATATGAATGGGAAGCGTTTAGAGGGACATGGACCAAATGCTAGCAATTGGGTCGAGATTTATTTAGAATATCTGGTTCACATGGATGAGTTAAACTGAAGGGTTTCCATGCTATACATCTGCATGACTCAATGACATTCAAAACATGCAATATGTATTACATAGAAGGTCAAGGGTGGCAAATATATGGGAACATCACAATCTAGAAGTTTCCCTCCAAGTCAACTTGGTACTATATCACCATTCCTTAACTGACACTGAATCAAAATCCTAGGACTCCCTTTCTACGTATGCTGTAGGTGTACCTATAACACAAGGCCTCCAACAACTGAAGAAGGTGGCTCAGCACGGAGGGCAGTTAGGGATGAGCAATAAATGATGTCTTGCAGAGGTTACCTACATTTCATGAATGAATAAAAATGCCTGTTTCAGAGATATCAAGAAAGTTTTTGTAGCTGTATCATTAACAAGTGTTAGAGCTAGAAACATTAAGGAGAAGGTGGATCAGCCAAATAGAATGCACGTTCATTAGTGCGAAGCAAACAGCTGAATTTATCAAAATAAACATATCCTTTGTTCCATTCACATTTTAATGAACAGTAATGAATTTCTGTGCATTACGCACATCCCAATTTTAAACTTTGCTGCACATTGGATGGAAGTGAAAAAAACTTATTGTTCAAAGTTTGTGAGAAGATTTGTAGCTCGGGTGCTCGTTGTTGTGGTTCCGTTCGCCGAGCTAGGAATTTGTATTGCAGACGTTTCGTCCCCTGTCTAGGTGACATCCTCAGTGCTTGGGAGCCTCCTGTGAAACATCACAGAAGTGCCTCACAGGAGGCTCCCAAGCACTGAGGATGTCACCTAGACAGGGGACGAAATGTCTGCAACACATATTCCCAGCTCAGCGAACAGAACCACAACAAAAACTTATTGTACCTATGCACTGAATGCAGTGAACATGTGGCCTAATGCTGTTACAGTACAATGCAATGGAAGTGGACCATGGAAGAAACATAGTAAAGAAAAATGCAGGATGTGGACTGATGCTATTTAGCCAATATTCCAATTTCATCGAGTTAGTAAATAGACAGCCTAGAGCAGTCAGAAAATCCCAGTTTGCTGATGTACAGAAAGGAGTCATGTGTCTGCAGCAAATGACTAATTCACTTGATTCCTGCCTTTCCATATAATTCTGCGCAATTTTCCTTTTCAGATAGCTGTCTAATTCCCTTTTAAATCTTTCAAGTGAACCTGTCTTCACCACAGTCTGAACTTGTGCATTCCAGACATCAGTCACTCTGCATGAAATAAATTTCTTCTCATGTCACTTTGACCAATTAATTGAAATCTCTGCCTTCTTATTGTTGGTTAAAAATCACACAGCACCAGTTATAGTCCAACAGGTTTAATTGGAAGCATACTAGCTTTCCTTCAGCAGGTGGTTGTCAAGGAGCGACGCTCCGAAAGCTAGTGCTTCCAATTAAACCTGTTGGACTATAACTGGTGCTGTGTGAGTTTTAACTTTGTACACCCCAGTCCAACACCAGCATCTCCAAATCATTCTTATTCTTGAACAGTTTCTCCCAACTCTGTTCAGACTCCTCATGATTTTGTAAAGCTCTGTTAAATCTCGCTCAGCCTTTTTTTCTCAAAGGAACACGGTCTTAACTTCTCCAATTTATCATCATCACTAAAGTTCTTCATCCCTGGAACCATTCTCATGAGTCTTTTCTGCACTCAAAACAAATGCTTTCACATCTTTCCAGAAGTGCTGTGGCTAGAATTGGAGACAATACTCTAGTTGAAGCTAAACCAGGGCTAAAATTAGGGAAGAAATTCAGTCTGTCTCTAACAAGTTACAGTTGTACATTAGTTTTACAAATATCTGAATTATGCACAAAAATTATGATAAAGGCAATGTTTGATTGAGATCACAAGCATTGTAATCAAGATTGGGAAAGTTCAGGTTTAAATGTATTAACTACAGAATCCATATGATGTAATATTGTGAGGGAGATGTCATTTGAGTACATTTCTGCAAATTACAGACTTCAGAGTTGCACTATGATGCTGCTTTAATTGACTGGAAATAAAGCTGCATTTTGTGTGATTACTGTTAAGAATGTCTGCAATGAAATGTTATTCAAAACATTGGCAAGACCTCTCCTGACCAAAAAAAAACACACTTTTTTCTATTGTAGTTAATTGCACAGCATTTATGAAAAGAGTAAAGGAGGGCATGATTCTATGTTTGCTGCTGAAAAGGTCTCGTAGAGATTGATAACATAAGAGAAAAAGATGTTACCTTGGGGACAGGATTCCCCTATATGGGGTCAATAGTAAAACACAACACTGGGATATAACTTAATTCTGCAAAGTGCTCACAGAAAATCGGCCCAAAAATAACAAAGCCTAAAAGTAGCAGGAAAGAGATAAGTAAAACCACAATGCCTGTTTGTTGTTATATAAATTGAATAAATATTAAATCTTGCCGTACTGAAATCAGTTCCTTGGTCAATTCCTAAATGCCAGACTACTGGCTGATGAAAAGATGTTTACAAAACAAACATATGTTGAAGGCAGATGTAATATGAAACTTGGGCAAAATTACCAAGAATAGGCATGTTAATCTAGCCAGTCTTGCACTCAGAGTTTGGAGACTACACTTTATCACAATAACAAAATGTGCTAGCAAACTGTGTGCACAGTGGGTGAATTTTTCTAGCTCCTGTTGTGCAAGATATCTGGCCCACTATAACCATATATCAAAATTCATGAACTGTGCCACCATTATTTTCCAATGCACACCAACAATTCATTGGGTAGTTGTGAGCTAGTTGTGTCTCAGAACATTTGCTCTTGGCTACTATGCATCCTTATTTGTATACTGGAGACTAATACCTAGAGTTCCTCCTTTCAGTTGTACAGTCTCTGTTCCTTGCCTTCAAACTAAAGTTTTGGTTTCAAGTTCTAATCCATGGAATTAAGCACAAAATCTAAGTTTGATGCCATTGCAACAAAAGGGAGTGTTGCTCTATGTGTAGTGCCATATTTCTGATAAGACATTGTAGATATGCCTAATCAAGTCTCACAGTTGATTGTAAGGGTAAATTCAATGGTGGATAGGCGCAAGGCATTAGAATTAGGCGAATGAGAATAGGACCATTTGGCAAGTTATATACATTACTGAGGAAGTTAGCAAAGATAACATGGAGAAAGATGATGAAGGAATTAAAGCTAAGGATGAGAATGTTAAAGAAAAGATGTTGGGGGAGTGATGTAGGTCAACTGAGTCAGAAACCAAAGGTTGGTAAGACAGGATAGAATATGATATTATATTTGGGATTCAGACTTTGAAAGCCTAACCATTCTTGTTGACATAACTGAATGGATCTGAAAATGTGTTGCTGGAAAAGCGCAGCAGGTCAGGCAGCATCCAAGGAACAGGAAAATCGACGTTTCGGGCATAAGCCCTTCTTCAGGCTTGCAGCCATAACTGAATGGATTGCAAGCTCACCTCTTATCATAGTTTAGAGTCATAAACACGAGTGATGTGTGGGTCCAGAGTTCACTAAAGCACAGGGAATTGAGAATTCAGCGGTTCACCTCAATCTACTAAGCTTTAACTATGCAGCATGCATGGCTGCCACTGCTTGACAGAATTGTTTTGCAGTCATCTGGGGAGTAGGTCGTGGTAGTGAAGCCAGTTCTGAGAGAGGAAGAGGGATGCCAATGGTGGGTGCGAAGAACTATCATGATGGAGGGGGTCAAGCTCAGGAGCAGGTAAAGAATTGAACAGTGGGGAGGGAGGCTAATTCTGTGGCCTGGGTTGTGGTGTTGCAGGTAGGGGTGGAGGTCAGGTGGTTAGTCTCATATATCTGTGTGGGGTAGTGGTAGTGGTTGCAGGGAGGTTTAAAGATGTGGGAGGGAGAGAGATTGGTTTAGAGACTTTTGAGGAAAGGATTGTAAACTTGAGTTGGGAGGTGAAAAATCAGAGGCTCAGGAAGACCAGGCATCTACAGGGAGATTCCGAAAGTTGGACAAGAACGAAGCACTTCAGCCTCATTGTCATAATTAAAGTGCCAACCTTGGTGGGATGTTTGGCCTCTGCTAACACTAGAAGTGAGCAGGGTGAAGTTGAGATTCTGATTTTTTTACAGTTTACCATAAGACCCTGTGGGAAAAAAAGATCTGCCACCCTCCTTACCCTCAGCATGGCCACATAAAGAACACAGAAGCTGGCCTGCAAAACACAGAGATCAAGCCTACCAACACATACAGAATCAGCCCAGAGTGCCCTAGTCTTGGCCAAACAGGCTAACATAGAAACCAGATATGGCCAAGTTACCCCCAGACCAGAGAATACACTTTCTATGACAGCTTTCACAATCAGTTCCCAGCCTAGATTAGCACTGCAGTCCCAGTACCGTAAAGGTAGGCTCATTTCCCATTGAAACTGATACCGCATAAACAAAGAAGCAGACTGAGAGATCCCGGAAGGCTTCGCTCGCAGGAGGAACACAATGGACACACCTGAATGCCAGGAGAAGTGACATTTACACATATTCGTGCAGATTGGAATACAATGAAGAATCCTCTGGAAGAACTCTCACCCACTTATGGAGATGGCTGGAAACTCCTGTGTCAATTAGAGTCATAGAGATATACAGCAGGGAAACAGACCCTTCAGTCCAACCCGTCCATGCTGACCAGATATCCCAACCCAATCTAGTCCCACCTGCCAGCACCTGGCCCATATCCCTCCAAACCCTTCCTATTCATATATCCATCCAAATGTCTCTTAAATGTTGCAATTGTACCAGCCTCCACCACTTCCTCTGGCAGCTCATTCCATACACGTACCACCCTCTGCGTGGAAAAGTTGCTCCGTAGGTCTCTTTTATATTTTTCCCCTCTCACCCTAAACCTACGCCCTCTAGTTCTGGACTCCCCCACCCCAGGGAAAAGACTTTGTCTATTTAGCCAATCCATGCCCCTCATAATTTTGTAAACCTCTATAATGTCACCCCTCAGCCTCCAACGCTCCAGGGAAAACAGCCCCAGCCTGTTCAGCCTCTCCCTATAGCTCAAATCCTCCAATCCTGGCAACATCCTTGTAAATCTTTTCTGAACCCTTTCAAGTTTCACAACATCTTTCTGATAGGAAGGAGACCAGAATTGCATGCAATATTCCAACAGTGTCCTAACCAATGTCCTGCACAGCCGCAACATGACCTCCCAACTCCTGTACTCAATACTCTGACCAATAACGGAAAGCATACCAAACGCCTTCTTCACTATCCTATCTACCTGCGACTCCACTTTCAAGAAGCTATGAACCTGCACGCCAAGGTCTCTTTGTTCAGCAACACTCCCTAGAGCCTTACCATTAAGTGTATAAGTCCTGCTAAGATTTGCTTTCCCAAAGTGCAGCACCTCTGAATTACAGATGAATTGCTGCTGCCGGACGCTTGAATAACTTCTATTCAGTTTACTCTTGTTTTAATCTCTTTACAATTTTCACCATTGTACTGTAACTGCTTTACAATTATCAGCTTTTTGTTGCACCCCTGTAAAGATTGCCTGCATTGTCCATTCGGAGAAGAGCATTCTGGCCATCTGTGCAGAGAAGTAGTTCTGTATCAGCCCGGTCAATTTCTCTTCTGTGATATCGCTTTGTTCAATAAGCTGCTTGTCAATTTCACCGCAGTCCTCGTTTGTGGTCTCTGACTCATTGGGCTCAATTTGTCCAACAGCTTCTAAGACATAGGAGCAGAAGTTGGCCATCTTGACTCTGATCTCCAGCATCTGCAGTCCTCACTTTTGCCTAGTTGATTTTAACCTTACTGCGAATCGTCTTGCAAGGATGCCTACCTTGAAGATGTTCTCCTCCTCTCTCTACAAAGATCTCAGTGAGTCTCTCTCTCACTGCAGCCCCCAGGTCATCTCCTCTGCCTGAAGCTGTTCAACCATGTCCTGAAACAGACTCACTACCAGAGCCACATCTGCTTCCTCAGTGCCTACTGCAAATCTTCCTTCCCAACTACAGCTCCACCATCCTCTCCAACCTATCACCTTCACCCCCATCTCCATCCACCTATTGCACTCTTATCGACCCTCTCCTCAGCCCCAACCCCCTCCCATTTATCTCTCCACCCTGGAGGCTCCCAGCCTCAATCCTGATGTCAACTTTCCTGCTCCTCGGATGCTGCCTGACCTGCTGGGCTTTTCCAGCACCACCCTAATCTTGACTCTCATCTCCAGCATCTGCAGTCCTCACTTTCGTCATTCAGCCCATCATGTCTGCTTTGCTGTTCCGTGACATCATGGCTGATCTGATCATCCTCAACCGCACTTCCCTGCCTTCTCCCTAAAGCCCTTGTTTCCCTTCCTGATTAAAAATCTGTCTATCTCAGTCTTGAATATACTTAATAACTCAATATGAACTGCTCTCTGTGGTAAAGATTTCTCTAGATACACACCCCCTCTCGTCCTAGACTCTCTACAAGGGGAAACAACTGATCCCAACCTACCCTAACAAGTCCCCTAGGAATCTTGTATGATCCAATAAAGTCATCTCTCATCCTTCTACATTCCAATAATACTGTCCCTCTGTGCCCAGTATTAATCTAGTGAACATTTTCTGGATTGCCTTTAATATTACTATATCTTTCCTCAGATAACAAGCCCAAAACTGTTCACAGTATTTAAGGTGTAGTATGACTAGTGCCTTGTATAGTTTTAGAAGAACCTCCCAACTTTTATACTCCATTCCCTTGTAAATTAAGATCTAGATTCCATTTACCTTCCCTATTATCAAGTGAACTTGGATGCTAGATTTTTGTGGTTCATGGATGAGGACTCCCAAATCTCTAGCTTTCTGCAGTCTTCACCATTTAAATAATGTCTAGCCCTTCCATTCTTCATGCTGAAGTGCATAACCGAACATTTCCCCATATCGTATTCTACCTGACAACTTTGTGCCCCCTCACATCTCCAACCCTACCAAAACCACACCTTTTCTGGAGTTACTAATACACTTTGGTTGTAGCTATGAATGAAGACCAAAAGATCCAAGGCTCAGCCTGTAATTGTTGCACATCCACATGACACACATTCAAATGGGATCACAATATGTTGAGAGGAAATAAGAATTTGAGTAGACTTTGCCTTTTCTCATCCAGTAGGACAGCAACCAACTGTCAAAACTCTTCAAGAGCCCTAACTGAAATCACCAAACCCGTCAGTACTGAGAATCTTCATAACTTTGTTCCATGTGAAATGTTTACTAACTCAGCTACTAAGCGGCTGGGTGCTAACAATGTTCAAAAAACAATAACAGACAGAATTGTTTACACCTTAGAGATGTACTATATGAGCTTATCGCACTGCAACCATTGTCAAAATGCAATTGAAATATTGACTAGACTTTTTTGCATGTACAGGAAAATGCCTTAGTTACGATGTGGCTGCATTACTTGATTCCACTCTCTTGATAAAGAACCCAGCTCACAATTGGGTTGTAGCCAGTGTAGGCAGTCTGCTTTCATCACAACTGAGAAGACAACACCCTGAGCACTGGAGCTGGTCCGGTGAAGGTTGTGTTTCTTGCACATGGGAACGATTAGAGAAATCTGCTTTCATCCACTTGTTATAATGAGCGGAAGGAATTGCAGAACAATTTTGAACTCTTGACAATGATAAGGAGCAAGGGAGATTTTAAATGAAATCCAAACGCGGAACTTTTGTTTATTTTAAAAAAAAAACTGTACGAACCTTCCAATTGATTTATCTGGCTTTTTACACGTCAATCCATTTGTCACTGTACTCTGAAGGGTTTATTCCCTTTCAAAATGTTCAAAATAATAAGCGGAAATCCATTAATAATGCTCCTTAAGTGGGAATTAGAGCAGTCATTCAAAATGCTATCAAGTGTAATGAGTTGGCAGGATGCTTCACTGAACAATAACGGTACTGCTCGGAACAGAGATACAAAACAAAAGCAGTATCTTGTTCGGACAACTAGAGACTATTAAATGTGATGCAGCATTCGCTCGGTTTGATCGCCTCATTGGATGTTCTATCTTTTTCCATCTTACATAGAAATAAGGCGATGAAAAAAGAAACATACTTGGAAAAAATATTTCTTATCCACCGAAAGGGAGAAAGCATTCAGTATAATCAACAGTGACCTTCACCACATTACAGATTGATAGATAAACTATAGTTGTCTACTGTGTACAGCAAAATTAAATCTTAACATCACCTCGACAAACTTCATAATCTCCTGTAACTCCGAAATTCAAAGATATATCTTCTTACCTACGACCAGAAATAGAGCAGTGGTGTGGAGCTTCGAGAACATGGTTGATTTCTTTTAACAGCTCAAAGAACAGGGAAACAGCGTTTTTGACCTGAGACCGGGAGAAGTGATCCGTCTGAATTCAACTTGTTCCAGTGACAAGTTCTTAAAGTTCAGTGGCAGTTAGCGCAAGAAATATGAGGAAATCTCCAGGCATTTCCTGTTTGGCTGAAATGACAGAGGATAAAACTTGACTCCACACTGCATTTGGAATGATGACCATGCAGGCTTTTGGATGGATTGGAAATTGCCCGCGGCTGCAGGGTAGAGGCGCATTAAATTTCACTCACATGTTTGCATCGAGCGCACGATTAAAATCAGTGCCCGGATCTCACATCTTACTGTAACTGGGGGTGGGTGAACTGATCCAACCAGTATCACAGGGCTCAAGGTGAAAGAGTTCCCCAGAGTGAATGAAAGGAGCAATTCAGAAAGTCTACAGAGATGTATGACCAACATATGAAAACACACACAGTCCCGGCTATTATAGCCTCGTTAAACTCTCCAGATTTATTTTAAATTCTCTATCCTTGACCGCAGACTCACTTACTACTAATGAACGTCACCAACATTATTAAAAGGGCGAGCGCGTTTTCCTTCAGTACTTTAAGAATCGAAATAAATTTTATTTGTGGCCAAGTGGCAAAGATTAACAAGAGAAAATAGGTTACCGGCGATTGGTAACCGCACGTTAAGCGAGTATGTTTTTCACTCAGAGATAGTGAGCACTGTCCCTGTGCGGCGCCAAGTTATTAGAGAAAATACGTTATTGGTGGGAATGCACTTTTTTTGTTAAAAAAAAAGCTTAATGTTTAGACATGCCTGAGAAATAACAGCATTTGCTGTTACTCCATGAAGCTGGTTCTGGAAAGGTAACGACCTCGGTCAAGAGGCTAGAAAAGGGGAGGATTGATTTCAAAACCAGTGCTGCACGGTGGTGCAGGGAGTTCTGAGAAAGATGAAACCGAATATCTGAGTTGATCTAATTTGCAGGAAATCCCGAATGGAGTCCAAACAAATGGACTCAGAAATATTTGCTGTTTAACATTTGCTGAGTGATCCATCAATGACGGGAGGTAGGAATTAGTTTGGGGTTCTGGCTAACTGGGGGTCGATATGAATACATTACTGTTTATGTTTCAGAGGAAGGAAGTTTCATTTTTCTACAGAGATGGGAAGACATTCTCTCTCTCAGAGAGTGTCTGTGGAATTTTCTTCCCCAGTAAACTGTGGGTCAATGAATTTGTTCAAGTCTGAGCAGGGTTTTGGATCAAGTCAAGGATTAAATGGAACATACAGGAAAGTGGAGCTAAAATCAGATCAAACATGAATTTGTTGACCATAAAACAGGCTTAATGGGCTGATTGGCCTGTTACTGCTGCTTTCACCTGCAGGAAGCAGTAGCTGAGAGGAGGTGCTGTATTTGTCCAAATTGTTTGGGCCTGAGGTCAACACTTTTCATGCTGAATGGTTAAGTTCTATCCTAGACTAGACGAAGGGTTCAATGATAGTCTCAGTCCACCAATCTTCTATTCAAATTTGTAAAGAATGGCTCATATGGGCCATGATTTTTACAATGGGGTCAATCGCCTACCCTCCTGTGACCATTGCCAATATGGGATAATTGAACCACTGCTGTTCAATTTCAATGCTGAGAGGCTGCAGGGTGACTTGGACATGCTGGCTGAGTATGCAAGTACTTGACAAATGCAATATCATGTGGCTTAATGTGAGATCATCCACTTTGGTGGCAAAACCAGAAATATAGATTATTATATAAATGGCAACAGTTTAGTAAAAGGCGAGGCGCAACAAGATCTGGGTGCCACGGTGAAACAGTTGTCCAAAGGTGACATTCATGTATGGTAGATGGTGAGGAAAGTTATGGCATGCTGGTCTTCATGGCAAGAAGATTTGAATATCAGAGTAAGGATATCTTGCTGCAGTTATACAAGGCCTTGGTGAGGCTACACCTTGAGTATTGTGTGCAGTTTTTGTTTCCTATTCCGAGAAAGGACATTCTTGCTACTGAGGGAGTCCAGTGAAGATCCACCAGACTGATTCTCAGGTTGGCAGGACTGATATATGAAGAAAGGCTGGATTGACTGGGCCTGTACTCGCTGGAATTTAGAACAGTGATGGGGGGAATCTCATTGAAATACATAAAATCCTGATTGGACTGGACAGGCTAGACGCAGAAGAATATTCCTGACTTTAGAGAACTCCACAGCTGGGGATCACAGTCTAAGAATAAGGGGTAAGCCATTCATGACTGAGATGAGGAAGAATTTCTTCACTCAAAGAATTGTGAACCGTGGGCCTCTCTACCACAGGATGCTTTTGGGGATGTTGTTAGATATATTCAAGAGGGAGCTAGGCATGGCGCTTATGGCTAAAGCGATCAAGGGCTATGGAGAGAAAGAGGGAGCAGGATTCTGAGATTGTATGATCAACCATGATCATATTGAATGGTGGTGCAGGCTCGAAGGGCCAAGTGACCTACTCCTGCCCCTACTGTCTATGCTTCTATGTTTCAATGGTGTTACCAACACTGAAACCCCACTATCAACATCCTGGGTGTTACTATTGACCACAACTCAACACAACCAATATTAACGTAGTGCCTCCAAGAGCAGGTCAGGAATACTGCCATGAGTAACTCACCTCCTGACTTCCCAAAACCTGTCCATCATGTATATAGCACAAGTTAGGAGTGTGATGGAATATTCCCCATTTGTCTGGATGAGTGCAGCTCCTACAACTCTCAAGAAGCTTGACACCATCCAGGACAAAGTAGCCTGCTGGATTGGCACTACATCCAGAAACATCTACTCCCTCCACAACCAATACTCAGTAGCATCAGTTTGTGTACTATCTACGAGAAGCACTGTATAAATTCACAAAAGATTGTTAGACAGCATCTTACAAACCTATAACCTCCTCCATGTAGAAGGACAAGGGCAGCAGATTCATATGAACACCACCACTGCAAGTTCCCCCCCAAGCTAGTCACCATCCTAACCTGGAAAAAATTGCTATTCTTTCACTATTGCTAGGTCAAAATCCTGGAATTCCTTCCCTTAGAATATTGTGGGTCGACATCATATGGACTGCAGCAGTTCAAGAAGGCACTTTCTCAAGGGCAACCACAGATGGGCATAATGTGGGGCCAGCCAGCAACACACATGTCCCAAGAGTAATTAAGATAACTGGGACTGCTGTATCACTGCCCTGGGCAAGAGGTAATAATTCTGTGGAGCATGAATCTTCTGTTACTTATAAGGTGATAGGATCTGCATCTCTCAGCACTGTCACTTAGCCAGTTCCCTTGTATTGCATTTCTGCCAGACTGTGAACCACAGCACTACACCCATGATAAAGTGGATGCTCAAGGTCAGCATCCATGGTCATCTGCAGTGTCCCCTAGTGTAAATTAACTACCTTATATTAGCCATGCTGTAGTCACTATGTAAGCACTGCTTAGAAGTACTAGGTCAAACAAAGACAATGTTTAGACAGGAAATAGGGGAGAATATCAAGGTGAATGGCTCAGATCTTTGTGCACTACATCCCCTATATCATGCTCCCTCTACATCACCTCTCTCACCTTTGCTGCCTATGCTTCATTTCCAAATTATGTTGCAGCCAGTAGGTACTCCCACTTTAGTCTCAATTATTGAAGCAGACTTTAATCTGACAGACTGCCTTACTCAGTTTTCTTCGTTGCTACATCTCAGCATCACTTCCTTAAAAATCCATAACCTTCAAAACACTTTAGGAACTAGCTACATGAGTAAGTCTATTGATTCTGCATCAGCAAAAGTAAGTCAAAAACACTTCACTTAGAAATTGTATGGAAACCCTTTAAGGAGTCCTAATCAGAGGTTACTCAGGCAATTGAATGCCCATTCTCCTGAGAGTGATCGATAGAAGATGTGGCTGGACTATTATCTGTTAAAAATAATGATTTTCCGTTTAAAGCCTATTTGACTACGAAGTGAGATTCTGACCTCATAGCATTTCCCTCAAACAATGCTTACATCTGTTTCAAAACATTGCCAACAAGTACCTCTAAACTATTCTCTGGCCTCCATAATTACTGTTTTTGCAGAGCTCTGTTACAGTCATAGAGTCCTGTAGCACAGAGACAGGCCCTTTTACCCAAAGTGGTCCATGCCAACCAAAATGTCCGTCCACACTAACCCCATTTCCCTGCACTTGGCCCATAGTCTTCTAATCCTTTCCTATCCATGTATTTGTCCAAATGTCTTTTAAATGTTTTTAATGTACCTGCCTCAAACTCTTTCTGCTGGCAGCTCATTCCATATGTGTACCACCCTCTGTTTAAAAAAGTTGCCCCTCAGATTCCCATTTATCCTTTCCCCTCTAAACTGATGCCCTCTCGTCCTCAATTCCTCCACCCTGGGAAAAAGACTGAATGCATTCACCCTATCCATGCCTCTCACAATCTTATACACCTCTATAAAGTCCACCCTCGGTCTCCTAAGCTCGAAAGAAAAAAGTCCTAGTTTGTCCAACCTCTCCATATTGAGTTCAGGCAACAAACTTGTAAATTTTTTCTGCACTCTTTCCAGTTTAATAACATCCTTCCTATAGCAAGGTGACCAAAACTGAACACAATACTCTCAAGTGCGGATTCACCAAAGTCCTGTACAACTGCAACGTAACTTCTCAACTTCTATACTCAATGCCCTGACTGATGAAGGCCATTGTTCCAAAAGCCGTTTTCACTGTCCTGTCTACCCTGACTCCACATTCAGAGAACTATGAACCTGAACTCCAAGGTCCCTCTGTTCCACTACACTCCTTAAGGCCCTACCATTCACCATGAAACTCCTACCTTGATTTGACTTTCCAAAATGCCAGCTCACACTTATTTATATTGAACTCTATTTGCCATTTCTCAACCCACTTCCTATAATGACCAAGCTCCTGCTGCAATTTCTGATAACCTTCCTCACTGTCCACCATACCACCTATTTTAGTGTCATCAGCAAACTTAGTAGTCATGCCTTGTACATTCTCATCAAATCATTGATGTAGATAACAAACAGTAATAGGCTCGACACCGACTCTTGAGGTATGTCACGGGTCACAGGCCTCCAGTCTGACAAGTATCCTTCCACGATTACTCTCTGCTTCCTACCATAATGCCAATTTTGTATCTAATTTGCCAGCTCACACTGGATTCCATGTGATCTAACCTTCAAGAACAGCTTACCATGTGGAACCTTATCAAAGGATGATAAAGTGAGCACTGCAGATGCTGGAGATCAGAGTCGAAGAGTGTGGTGCTGGAAAAGCACAGCCGGTCAGGCAGCATTCGAGGAGCAAGAAAATCGACGCTTCGGGCATAGCCCTTCATCAGGAATATTCAGATGCTGCCTGACCAGCTGCGCTTTTCCAGCACCACATTCTTCTGAACCTTATCAAAGCCCTTACTGAAATCCATATAAGCCTATGTCTACCACCCTGCCCTTGTCAACCTTCCTGAACACTATGTTGGACCAAGTCTGATTCACCAACAAGAAAGAAAACCTGCCATTACCCCTGAAAATTCAGTGCCATTATCATCACTAAATCCCTCATTATCAAAATCCTGGTAGATACCTTTGATCAAAAATTGAACTGGTCCAGTCACATAATGAATAAATGAATGATTCATTGTCAGGTATATCCAGGGAGATACAGTGAAGAGTGCTCTGTTGCCATAATCTGGTGTCATTTTGAGAATGAAAACAAAGCACTTAGGTCAAGTTCATCTTCATGCCAGGGTTTGAAATACAACTGCAGGACTTCTGCAAGGCCCATGCTTCAGGTGTACCACGGCCAGGAGACCCTGCCTCCCCATTGCTGCAGCCAACACTGTGCCGCCATTCCAGTAGCCCACACATTGGACTGATAAGCCAGGAGTCACCATTACAACATTCTGGCCAACTCGACTCCAGTGAAACATCCACCAAGAAAAACGCGGGACCAGAAGCTTTGAGTTCAGGTTTGGCAGCCGACACCAGGTGCTTATGTAACTTCCCAATCTGCATTGACTCATTTCAGTGGAGTATCTAAAAGCTTTGGCTACAAGGGCAGGTCAGAGGTGAGGAATTATGCAGTGTGTAACCCACCTATTACTCCCCAAAGCCTGTCTACCATTTACAAGGCACAAGTCATAAATGTGATGGAATACTCCTCACTTGCCTGGGTGAATGCAGCTGTAACAACACTCAAGAAGCTTGACACCATCCAGGACAAAGCAGCTTTCTGGATTTGCACTCCAACTGACATCGCTGGCATTTACGACCTCCACCATGGTGGCAGCAGTGTATACCATCTACAAGCTGCACTGCAGTGATCCACAAGAGCTCCTGCAGCCTCTACCATCAAAAAAGATAAGGGCAGCAGATACTTGGGAATACAATCTACAGATTCCTTTTCAAGCCACACACTATACTGACTTGGCACTAAATTACATTTCCTTCAGTATCACTGTGTCAAATCCTGGAACGCCATCCCTAGTAGCACTGAAGTTTGTGGGCGGCACGGTGGCACAGTGGTTAGTACTGCTGCCTCACAGTGCCAGAGACCCGAGTTCAATTCCCGCCTCAGGCGATTGACTGTGTGGAGTTTGCACATTCTCCCCGTGTCTGCGTGGGTTTCCTCCGGGTGCTCCGGTTTCCTCCCACAGTCCAAAAATGTGCAGGTCAGGTGAATTGGCCATGCTAAATTACCCGTAGTGTTAGGTGCAGGGGTAAATGCAGGGGAATGAGTCTGGGTGGGTTGTGCTTTGGCGGGTCGGTGTGGACTTGTTGGGCTGAAGGGCCTATTTCCACACTATAAGTAATCTAATCTAATCTTGTATTGGCGTCACATGGATTTCAGTGATTCAAGAAAGCAGCTCAACACCACCTTCTCAAATTAATTCAGGATGGAACGTGGAGCATCTGCAGGCCCATGGCTTAAGAAAGGACTGTAATATTTAACTTTTAACTTTATTTCTTTATTTTTCTATTTTATACTAAGAACTGTAGTGTTGAACTTTTTAACTTATTTCTTTACTTTTCCAGTTTGTACCTAAGATTTTGTACCTCATAAAGTCTTAGAGTTAAAAAGCGTGGAAACAGACTCTTCAGACAACTCATCCATGCTGACCAGGTATCCTAAATAAATCTAGCCCCATTTGCCAGCATTTGGCTCATAATCCCTCTAAACCCTTCCTATTCATACATCTATCAGATATCTTTTAAATGTTGTAATTGTACCAGCCTCCACCACTGTATCTCAGGAAGGATGTACTGGCCCTGGAGCATGTTCATAGGCCATTCACGAAAATGGTCCTAGGAATGAAAAGCTTAACATATGAGAAATGTTTGAGGACTCTGGGTCTGTACTCGATGGAGTTCAGAAGGATGGGGGAGGGGGGGTGGGGGAGGAATCCAAAAGATAGAATACTGAATGGCCTGGACAGAGTAGACATTGGGAAGATGTTTCCATTGGTAGGAGAGACTAGGACCCAAGGGCACAGCCTTAGAATAAAAGGGAAACACTTTAGAAAGGAGATAAGTAGAAACTTCTTCAGCCAGAGATTGGCGAATCTATGGAATGCAGCCAGGTGATTGAATATGTTTAAAACTGAGATAGATAGGTTCTTGAGGATCAAGTGGATCAAGGGTTATGGGGAGAATGGGAGAGAATGGGTTGAGAAATGTATCAGTCATGATTGAATGGTGGAGCAGACTCGATGGGCTAAATGACCTAATTTCTACTCATGTATCTTACAGTTTTATAGCAGGGAGACCAGAATTGCACACAGTATTCCAAAAATGGTCTAATCAATGTCCTGTACAGCCGCACCATGACCTCCCAACTCTTATACTCAGTGCAATGATAAAAAAATGCAAGCATACCAAACACCTTCTTCACTACCCTATCTGCCTGTGACTCCATTTTCAAGAAACTATGAACTGCACTTCAAGTTCTCTTTGTTAGGTATCTTTGTATTAGGATGGTGCTGGGAATGGCGACATTGTACACTTTTCACTATCCTCCTGTACCCTGTACTTGAGTACACATGACTATAAAATCTAAATCTAAATCTAAATAATAAATGTACATTCCTTGAAAGAATAAACAAAAACGTCTTTCATCTCTGTTCTCACTAACTGACATCCTCTATCTCCTCCAATTTTAAATTACTTAATGATCATGGCCTGCCCAGAATGTAAATTCCTGCACTCTACACCCACAACTCCCCCTCCTATTAACTTGCCATGCCTTTAACTTTGACTTTGGTGTTTTTGTCTATCCGCAAGTCTCCACTTTTCAGATCTTGCCCAAATTCTCGGTGTTGGATTATTCAATTTTTAAGCTAAATGTTGTTTTTGAAGAATTTCTTGATGGATGTCACATCACAGCTCTCAGTGACTTTTTCAAACTATCATTCGCTCATCACTTTATTCATTATGCAACAGGGCCCTTTGATGTACTACCTGAACCATCAATGTACAGGAGAAGTGAAGTTGCAATGTGCAGGAGAGGTCAATTCCTGCCACCGCCATGATTTTCCAACATATGAGCTGCTGGCACTATATATTTAACCTCGTTGTTCAACATTTCAGCCACAGTCAAGCAGAAATTACCTCCCACATTATTTCTTTCGGAAACAAAAATGTCTCAGAAAGGGTCACTAGCACACTGTTTTCCAGACAGGATCCTGGAGTTTCTGGTGGACAGGAAGCTCAGGAGAAAGTGCAATGATTTTTGCACTCCACAAGAGTAAGTGCCATCATCTCCTTTCTGTTGCCTCATACTCACTCTAACTCTGCCACTGCACATATTCCTTACCAATGCTCATAGGCTACCATCTCAATATTGCATTCAGGAGCTTCACGCAAAGGCTCCCAAACACCTCATCCTCTACAGCTACTAACCCATCCTAACCTCTGGCTAAAAAAAACTATGCAGCACACAGAGGCTGACAGAGCCCAAGTAATGGAAAGTGGGTGAACCCAAAGAAGTGAAACTAAGAACAATTTGGTGTTGATGGATGTGCTTACTGTGTGTTCCTGTATACAAAACGGCCTGGCAGGAGCAGATTAAAAGTGTTCCTGTGCTTCAAGATGAAGTCCTGAATAGTCAAACTGGATTCTGAGTTGGTCCCAGATTAGCCATAATAATCATGATTTATTGAGGCTCATGATTTATTGATGCTGACTTTGGTGGACAAAAGGTGCAAGACAACATTGCCCATGGAGTATCCAAGAACGTGTTGTTGAAGGGGTATTAAAATAGAAGCCTGGAGGAGCAAATGGCAACGAGATCCATCAGGTCTGACTTTCCATTTTGAAATTGTCACCATCTAGTTTCCCAAGAGAGGGAGGGAGAACTGAGAGTTGCATAGAAATGAGGCAACGGAATGGAAATAATATGGTTGTAACTTTTCATTGAGATTCTGATCCTGGCTGTTGAAACCTTAGAAGGAAAATCTGAAATTCTTTTCTTGCCATTGCGAATCAGGGTTCTTCAACCTTGCCATATTTTCACCCATTTTATACCATTGCCCCGATGCTGCAGACATGGGGAAATTCAGCCCTACTTTTGTCACCTCTCATAAGATTTTCCTTCCTACATGTGAGATGCTAAACAAAATAAAGTCAAAGCATTGAATCTTATGGGGTCTTGAACTTTATGGACCATGGTGAGAAATCTGGCAAGATCGCATGAAACGTTCAGCAAGGATTTTCTCAATATCGGTAACAACAAGTTGTATTTTCCAATAGAATTCTGGGCGTCGAGACAAGATTCTTGTTGGGATAAGCAAATTCTTATCATCGGGAATTAGATTAAATTAGATTAGATTCCCCACAGCGTTATTGCTCCTTATCACTGAATCTTGATTCATTAATGTGCAGGTTCCTATTCTGCCACACATCAGATAGAAACTAAATGCCAAGAATTCCTTCAGAGTGACTCCAGCTTAATTCTTGCACCCCAGGCCTCCATCTTGGACATCACGCACCAAATCTTAACGCATTCACCAAGGGCTTCAGCCACATGTGCTCTTGCTATTTGAGACATGTCAAACTCTCCACATTGTCATGGCACGCAGATAGATGCCATTCAGTTCATTGAGTCTGCACTGACCCAGACACGGCGAGAAAGTGTGAACTCCAAACAATCAACAAATGCTGAAATTGAACCCGGGTCTCCTGCGCTGTGAGGCGGGAGTGCTAACCTGCCGCCACATCTCTTAGAGTGCTTACAGTGGGGTTCTGCAACTTCATGCTGCCCTCCATCTCTCCAACAATGTTACTGTAGGGGTACTTTGTGTGCAAGGATGGGCCACCTTTAAAAGAAGGTTTAGGGGTGACTTGATAGAGGTGTACAAGATGATTAGGGGTTTAGATAGGGTTGACCGTGAGAACCTTTTTCCACGTATGGAGTCAGCTATTACGAGGGGGCATAGCTTTAAATTAAGGGGTGGTAGGTATAGGACAGATGTTAGGGGTAGATTCTTTACTCAGCGAGTCGTGAGTTCATGGAATGCCCTGCCAGTAGCAGTGGTGAACTCTCCCTCTTTATAGGCATTTAAGTGGGCATTGGATAGGCATATGGAGGATAGTGGGCTAGTGTAGGTTAGGTGGGCTTGGATCGGCGCAACATTGAGGGCCAAAGGGCCTGTACTGCGCTGTATTCTTCTATTCTATTCTATTCTATTCTATTCTATTCTATTCTATTCTATTCTATAGCTCACAGACTGGACCAGGCTGCATTTCAGGGCTGCACACTTGCTTTCCAGCATACAACCACATTGCACCATTGGATTCTCACAGGCTCTGTGCCTTGCCATGCATTGTCTTTTAGCACAAAGTCAAAGCCAGGCAGCTTGTCATGGCCGTCAGCAGCCATGAGTCAAGGGATGGACATGTTGCTGTATAACCATGTTACTTTAGTATTATACACTTGTACCATGTGCAGTGGATAATGCAGCACTGATACTGCATGTGTCTCAATCAAATGGCCAGTCAGAGGGAAGTAGAGTCACAGAGTCATAGAGATGTACAGCACAGAAACAGACCCTTTCGTCCAACTCGTCCATACTGACCAGATATCCTAACCCAATCTAGTCCCAGCTGCCAGCACCCAGCCCATATCCCTCTAAATTCTTCCTATTCATATACCCATCCAGATGCCTTTTAAATGTTGCAGTTGTACAGGCCTCCACCACTTCGTCTGGCAGCCCATCTCACACACACACACACCACCCTCTGTGTGAAAACGTTGCCCCTTAGGTCTCTTTTATATCTTTCCCCTCTCACCCTATACCTATGCCCTCTAGTTCTGGACTCCCCTACTCCAGGGACGAGACTTTATCTATTTATCCTATCCATGCCCCACATGATTTTATAAACCTCTATAAGGTCAGCCCTCAGCCTCTGACACTCCAGGGAAAACAGCCCGAGACTATTCTACCTTGCCCTATCGTTCAAATGTTCTAAACCTGAAAACATCCTTGTAAATCCTTTCTGAACCCTTTCGAGTTTCACAACATCCTTCCAATAGGAAGGAGACCAGAATTGCACACAACATTCCAAAAGTGGCCTAACCAATGTCCTGTACAGTCGCAACATGACCTCCCAATTCCTGTGCTCAATACTCTGACCAATAAAGGAAAGCATACCAAACGCCTTCTTCACTATCCTATCTACCTGTGATTCTACTTTCAAGGAGCTATGAACCTGCACTCCAAGGTCTCTTTATTCAGCAACACTCCCTAGGATCTTACCATTAAGTGTATAAGTTCTGCTAAGATTTGCTTTCCCAAAATGCAACACCTCACAGTTATCTAAACTAAACTCCATCTGCCACTTCTCAGCCCATTGGCTCATCTGATCAAGATCCTCTTGTAATCGAGGTAACCTTCTTTGCTGTCCACTACACCTCCAATTTTGTGTCATCTACAAACTTACTAACTATACCTCTTAAGCTCATATCAAAATCATTTATATAAATGACAAAAAGTAGTGGACCCATCACCGATCCTTGTGGCACTCCATTGGTCACAGGCCTCCAAATTGAAAAACAACCCTCCATCACCACCACCCTCTGTCTCCTACCTTTGAGTTAGTCCTGTATCCGAATGGCTAGCTCTCCCTGTATTGCATGAGATCTAAACTTGCTAACCAGTCTCCAATGAGGAACCTTATCCAACACCTTACTGAAGTCCATATAGATCACGTCGACTACTCTGCCCTCATCAATCCTCATTGTTACTTCAAAACTCAATCAAGTTTGTGAGATATGATTTCCCATGTACAAAGCCATGTTGGCTATCCCTACTCAACCCTCGCCTTTTCAAATACATGTACATCCTGTCCCTCAGGATTCCTTCGAACAACTTGCTCACCACCAACATCTGGCTCACTGGTCTATAGTTCCCTGGCTTGTCTTTACCAACCTTCTTAAATAGTGGTACCACGTTAGCCAACCTCCAATCTTCTGGCCTCACCTGTGACCATCGATGATACAAATATCTCAACAAGGGCCCAGCAATTACTTCACTAGCTGCCCACAGAGTTCTAGGGTACACCTGATCAGGTCCTAGGGATTTATCCACTTTTATGCATTTCAAGACATCCAGTACTTCCTCCTCTGTAATATGGGCATTTTTCCGGATGTCACCATCTATTTCCCTACATCCTATGTCTTCCAAGTCCTTTTCCACAGTAAACATTGATGCAAAAAACTCATTTAGTATCTCCCCATTCTCCTGCAGCTCTACACAAAGGCGGCCTTGCTGAACTTTGAGGGGCCCGATTCTCTCCCTAGTTACCCTTTTGTGATGTTCTTGTAAAAACCCTTTGGATTCTCCTTAACCCTATTTGCCAAAGCTACTTTTTGTCCTCTTTTTGCTCTTCTGATTTCCCTCTTAAGTATACTCCTACTGCCTTTATACTCTTCTAAGGATTCACTCCATCTATTCTGTCTATACCTGACATATGCTTCCAAGTAGTGTTAGATTATATGAAGGGTGACACCTATCAGTGATGGGTCCCAGGACACTAAGTCAAGGGCAGCCTTTGATATCAGTCCAAAAGGTAGTCACAGTCAGGCAGATGCCTAGTGGGCTGTCACAGTCAGAACTATCTCATTGTAGGCAGTGAGGAGCCAAATATCAGACACCCTATTACTATCTTTTCAAATTTGGTCATATCACAAATCATTTTAAAAAAAACCAAAAGAACTGCAGATGTTGTAATTCAGAAACAAAAACAGAAAGTGCTGTAAAAGCTCAACAGGTCTGGCAGGATCTGTGGAGAGAAATCAGAGTTGATGTTTTGGATTGAATGACACTTGCTCAGAACCCTGAGGTATACCTGGGTTGGAAGAAAGGGAGGGATAAAGTGAGTTGAAAATAGGTGGCACAGTAATTAGTCCCAACTGACTGAGTAGGAGGCACAGAGGCCATGTAAGACTGGCTCTGTGGGGAGGTTGCATTGTTAAGAGTGTGAGTGAAGATGTTGCATGCAATAGTAAGTATGGTTGGGCAAGAGCCTTGGTGGGAGATGTATGCAGTTGCAAAGATGGAATGAGTGTCATGTAACAGAACTGAAATAAGATCAGTGGGCGGCACGGTGGCACAGTGGTTAGCACTGCTGCCTCACAAGCGCCAGAGACCCGGGTTCAATTCCCACGTCAGGCGACTGACTGTGTGGAGTTTGCACGTTCTCCCCATGTCTGCGTGGGTTTCCTCCGGGTGCTCCGGTTTCCTCCCACAGTCCAAAAATGTGCGGGTCAGGTGAATTGGCCATGCTAAATTGCCCCTAGTGTTAGGTAAGGAGTAAATGTAGGGGTATGTGTGGGTTGCGCTTCGGTGGGTCGGTGTGGACTTGTTGGGCTGAAGGGCATGTTTCCACACTGTAAGTAATCTAATCTAATCATAGCATGTACCCTGGCAAAACGGAGAAGATCTTGACCTTTGTCCGACAAAGCTGGGTGATGAGAGCACACTGGCATGACTGGCAACCATGGAGAAGGCCTGCAGGAAATGCTGAAGTGGTCCATCAGGATCCCAAGGCCTTGTCCAGAAAAAAGGGTGCCAATTTCCTCTTCAGTGCCATGTCTGAGGCAAATGTCCTGAAGAGTACAGGGCAGCACCAAAACGCAAGTGGGTGTATGTAGGCCTTCTAAAGATGGCTTCTTGGTGAAGGGTGACAGTTTATTCTGGGATATCCTGGCAGTAGCAAGTTTTTCTGGCTATTGTTAGAATCGGGCTGATACCAGTTGAGAGGGGCATTGTATGGGCATGGTCGATAGGTAATGAGTCAAATTGAGGAATATGGCATGAAAAAACTTGCTTGGCCTTACAAAGTGAAACCATCTATGAAATTCAACAAAAATGACTTTTAGCCAAAAAATGGTAAGATTCAGGCCATAGCTGTTTATCTTGTTTTTATATTGCAAAAGTGCTGATTTCCCCTTCTGCTGGCAGGCCAAAACAGGGGAATAAATGATGACAGTTAGTTCAGTTCTTAAGATAGAATGTTTAAAACACTAAATGTTGGTCCTGTTTACTTAACAACCATTTCATAAAACCACTGTAAAGTGCATACAGGAAAACCTAACTTTAAGGCAGGACTTGTGGATTGGGAGTTACTTGAGGAGACAAAAGGAATAATTCTTCAAATTTTGTGGCCAAGCTAAATATATGCTGTGGTGTGGAGTATGCTGGTTTTAAAAATAATGTTTTACCAATACTGCAGTCATCTATTGCTCCATTGCTGAAGAGAGGCGAGCAAAAAATAACCGATATGTACAGCTGTTCAACTCTCTCTGATAATGTCCTTCTGTGTTCCCATTTTCTGGCTTTTCTGCAAATCATAATTTGCTATCCCAATATAGTGTTGCTTCTAATATATATGTGTGTCTGCTGTGCATAACTATAATCTGCCAATGTCAAGCAAGATAATATTCCATATGTAGTCAAATATTATTTTATAAACAGGTAGAAGCAGAAGAAAGACATTATCTTGTGCAGGTACATTAGAAGCTTACTAATCACCCAATCATCTAACTAAATAAAACAAACTACCACTTCTTCCATCTTGGTGAGGTTCATGAAAGAAAGACTTGCAGACCATCAACTTGCTCACATATTTCAAATTTCTTCATGAATAACAACATTCTTTCCATTTCAAAGAAATACCATGGGATTTTCTGCAGAATTATCCCTGTTGAATTGGAGAACACATTTTCTTTGGAACACATGGCCCAAGTGTCATATTTGGATTGCGGTCTTGGAGATCACACACAATTTCTACCAAAAAGTACCATGTTAAATGTGATATTACAGTGTTTTTTTCTCCACAGATGCTGCCAGATCAACTGAGTTTCTCCAGCAATTTCTGTTTTTGTTTCAAATTTTCAGTGTTCTTTGTTTTATTGTGAATAAAATATTAACCATCTTATTTACGCTTCCTGTCAACAACACCTTCCGGTCGCTCATCCTTGTCATACTTCTATGACAACTTTATGTCTATGATAAAGCCCAACATTCTCATTTTCATTGGAAGAAGCCAATGTAATTTATTCATATAATAAGTACACTCAGCCAAATGTTGTAGTTCCCCTGGATTTCACTGTCCAGTCCAATGAAACCCGTATGGCTCACAACTGGGTGTGCAGAGAGGAAAAGATATTTCCAAGTTGAGGCACCCTTGAAGGATGTGTAAGAATTTTTGTCTAGTGTGCAGGAGCCAGGTAGGTGAGATGCTGTAATTGTACAGAGTCACTTAGGTGGGCATTGCCAACATACTGCCTGTCCTTGAGCCTTGGTGCAGCCAAAATAAAAGCACAGCCTCACCAATTTGTCAGAAGACAATACGACAAGACCATAGACTGAGGAGCAGAAATAGGTCATTCAGCACTTCAAGTCTGCTTGATATTTACTGTCATCACAGTTAATCGGATTCTCCTCAAATATAGTTTCCTACTTTTTCCTCAGGTCTTCGGATTCCCTCACTGGTTTAAAATTTCTCTATGTCAGCCTTGAGTATTCTTAGCAGTCTCAGCTCAACAGCCCTCCACAGTGAAGAGTTCCACAAATTCACAAACCTCTAAAGGAAGAAATTCCTCCTCATCTCTGTTTCCAAAGGTTGACCAGTTATTATGATATAATGCCCCCTTGTTCCAGACTCTCCCACAAGGGGAAACAACCTTTGCACATCTAACCTATCAAGTCCGCTAAAGATGTTTCAACAATGTTGCTCTCGTTCTTCAGAACTCCAAATGAGTACAAGCCAATCGTACTCAGCCTCAACCAATAAGACAGCCCCACGTACTTGGTATTGGCCGAGAGAATCATCTCTTCCAGTAATGTCAATATATCTTTCCTGAGAAATAATCTAAAGATTTCTGGAAGATTAACACCAAAGCATCCACTATTTCTGTAGTAACTTCCTTTAACATCTTAGAATACATCTCATCAGGGCCACGGGACTTATTAGTCTTTAGACTCATAGGTTTCCCTATCATCTTTTCTGCAGTGATAGTTTTATATTTATTTTTGTTCCTCCTTTTGCCCTTCAATTATTTGGTAAATTTGGAGTGCTATTCGCTAATAGTTACGAATGCTAATAGTATAGTTGGCAAACTTCCCAGGTGTCTATTTTAACAGGGATGGGCACAAAGAAGTAGAGTGACCACTAGTTGGCCATGCTATTGAATTTATTGGTTGCCCGCATTCACTTGGTAATTGGCAGCATCACAGCCACTCCCTCTTCTAGGAATATCTTTTGGCTGTGAAGAATTGTTGGGTATCTGTCCCAATACCTTCTGCTCCCACTTCTGCTCCCACTTTAAGTACACGCCTCCCTTCCAACCCATCTTGAGAGGGCTAGTAAAATTTAGCCCAGGTTGTTTGAGAATCTGTAATTAAGGCTGTCTTTTTTTTTAAAAGAATGTGACTGATATTTTTTCTCAAAAACACATCTGGAAAAACAAAACATACCGTTCATGTCTCCATCAAATTACAGTTATTAAAAACGCTCAAAGAATTTCAGTTAAAAGATCAAAAGAACAACATTCTGCTTTTGCTGTGTCAGAGAGTCTGACAGCAATGTTGAAAAGACCTCTTCCTTCATCCATTGAATGAGGACTGACAATGGGGTTTACGCTCAATTTAAAAAGCAGAGAATTATTCAGGGAGATGTTTGATGTATGGATGTGAAAGATCGAGGAGACTTGGCCATATTGTGTTTTAGTTACCACATTAACTAACAAAGGCCAAAAATGATGCAAATTTTAAACCATGAGAAACTGCAAATCAAATTCCAGAACAATATTCACAGCTTGAAGAGATGATGGATCAATTTGAGGTCAGGTCACAGGTTGTATGGTTACACATCTGTGGAGACTGGACAAGAGCAAGTAAAACTAAACCATTTGGAGATGGAGAAAAACCCTCAAAAATCTAATATAAATAAATGATGTTCGCATCAAAGATTAAAACAAAAGTCCATTGGGAAAGAAAATCCACATGTTGGTGTGCAAATGAAGGTTTTGGAAGGATTAAATGCAGAGAAATATACCAAGAAATTTAGCAAAGAAAAATGTTTTAATCAGTATGAAATGCAGAAAGATGTGCACTTACATAGCACTTGTCACAACCAGTAGTTATCTCAAAACAGTTTATCGTCAATGAAATGTAGGAAGCATGGCAGCTAATATTGACCAGATAATATGTTGTTGATGTTGATTTGAAAGGTTATTGGCCAGGCTATCAGGAATAAATCTATTGCTTACTCTCCATAATAGTACCATGAGACTTTTTTTCTGTTGATTTGAGAGAGCAGATTCCCTGCAAAGTGCACTGCATTGTAAAGCTTGATTTTTGGTGAAGTCCTGAAGTGGGACTTAAATCCAGAATCTAGCGATTTTTCTTATTCTTTCATGGGATGCAAGCATTGCTTACAATGCCAGAATTTCTTACATCTGTGAGGCACAAGTCAGGAATGATAAGGGCGCTTAAGGTGAAGGAACCCTTAGGAGTCAGTGATCATAATATGATTGAATTTACTCTGCAATTTGAGAGGGAAAAGATAGGTCAGAGGTAATGGTATTACAGCTGAATAAAGGCAACTACAGAGGCATAAGGGAGGTGCTGGGTAGAGTTGACTGGGAGAGGAGACTAGTGGGAAAGACAATGGAACAGCAATGGCAGGAGTTTCTGGGAGTAAATTAGGAGACACAGCAGAGATTCATCCCGAGGTAAAAAATGTCAGGGAGGATGAGGCAACCATAGCTGAAAGGGAAGTCAGGGATAGCATAAAAGCAAAAGAGAAAGCATATAATTTGGCAAAGGACAGTGGGAAACCAGAGGATTTGGAAGCTTACAAAGACCAACAGAGGGCAACAAAAAAAATAAGGAGGCAGAAGATTAAATATGAAGGTAAGCTAGCTAATAATATAAAGTAAGGCTGTCAGAGTTTCTTTAGCTATCTAAAGGGTAAAAGAGATACAAAAGTGCATATTGGGCTGCTGAAAAATGACACTGGAGAGATAACGTTGGAGAATAAGGAAATGGCTGAGGAACTGAATAATTACTTTGCGTCAATCTTCATGGTAGAAGATACGAATAATATTCCAAAAATTCAAGAGAGTGATGAGGCAGAGCCTAGTACAGTGGCTGTCACCAAGGAAAAGGTGCTAGAAAAACTGAATGGCCTGAAGATGGATAAATCATCTGGACCAGATCGACCACATCTCAGAGTTCTAAGGCAGATAGCTGAAGAGATAGCGAAAGCATTACTGGTGATCTTTCAGGAATTGTTAGAATCAGGAAGGGTACCAGAAGACTGGAAAATCACTAACACACACCCCTGTTTAAAAAAGGAAAGAAAGTTATAGAATGATTAGCTTAACCTCGGCCATGGGTAAAATCCTGGAATCCATTGTGAAAGATGAGATTTCTGAACATTTGAAAGTGTATGGTAAAATAGGGCGAAGTCAGCATGGTTTCATCAAGGGTAGGTCATGCCTGACAAATCTTCTAGAATTCTTTGTTGAAGTAATGAGCAAGTTAGACCAAGGAGAGCCAATGGATGTTACCTACATGGACTTCAAGAAGTCCTTTGACAAGGTGCTGCACAGGACACTACTGAGTAAAATAAGGGCCGATGTGTTAGAGGCAAGGTGCTAGCATGGATAGAAGCTTGGCCATCTAGCAGAAAGCAGAGAGTGGGAATGAAAGGGTCCTTCTCAGAATGGCAGCCAGTGACAAAAAGTGTTCAGCAAAGCTCAGTGTTTGGACCACAACTTTTCACTTTATACATTAATGATCTTGGTGAAGGAACTGAAGGCATTCTGGCTACATTTGCAGACAATACAGAGATAGGTTGAGGGACTGGTAGCATTGAGGAGGTGGGGAACCTGCAGAAGGATTTGGACAGGTTAGGAGAGTGGGCAAAGAAGTGGCAAATGGAGTACAACTTGAGCAAGTGTGAGGTCATGCACTTTGCTAGGAAGAATAAAGGTATAGACTCTTTTCTACATGGGGAGAAAATTCAGAAGTCTGAAGTGCAAAAAGACTTGGGAGTTCTAGTCCAGGATTCTGTCAAGGTAAACTTGCAGGTTGAATCAGTAGTTAGGAAGGCAAATGCAATGATGGCATTTATTTTGAGAGGATTGAATATAAAAGCAGGGATGTACTTCTGAGGCTCTCTAAGGCCCTGGTTAGACCACATTTGGAGTATTGTGTGAAGTTTTTGGTCCCACGTCTCAGGAAGGATGTACTGGCCCTGGAGAATGTTCATAGGCGGTTCACAAAAATGGTCCCAGGAATGAAAAGCTTAATATATGCAAAATGTTTGAGGACTCGATATATCCTTGATAGATGAGGGGGGATCTAATTGAAACATACAGACGATTGAATGGTCTGGACAGAGCAAATGTTAGGAAGATGTTTCTATTGTTAGCAGAAACTAGGACCAGAGAGCACAGCATTAGGGTAAAGGGAAGACCTTTTAGAACAGTGATAGGGAGAAACTTCTTCAGCCAGAATGTGGTGAATCTATGGAATTTATTTCCACAGAAGGCTGTGGAGGCCAGGTCATTGAGTGTATTTAAATCTGAGGTAAGACAGGTTCTTGATATCAAGGGGTTGAAGGGTTACAGGGAGAAAGTGGGGGAAGGGGGTTGAGAAACCTATCAGCCATGATTAAATGGTGGAGCAGACTCGATGGGCTAATGGCCAAATTTCTACAACTATGTCTTATGGTCTTATGGTCTAAATGTGATGGTGTACCTCCACTTGTCTGGATGGTTGCAGCTCCAACAACACTCAAGGAGCTTGACACCATCCAGGAGAAATTAGCCTACTTGATTGGCATCACACCGACAAATATTCAGTCACTCCCTCACTGAAGATTAACTGTAGCAATGCATACTACCTACAAGATGCACTGCAGAAATTTGCCAAAGATCTTCAGACAACATTTTCCAAACAATTCTGCCTAGAAGGACAAGGGTACTCACCTCCGTCCAAGGCCCCAAAGGATCCTTCTACATCCAATGGAAATTTACTTGTCCCTCCACAAAGGTCAGCTACTGTATCCATTGCACCTGATGTGATCTCCTCGATGCCAACTTGCAGGTTGTTTCAGAGAACACCTCTGGGCGACCTGCACCAACCAACCCACTGCCTGTGGCTAAATGCTTTAACTCTCCATCTCACTCCACCAAGGCCATGCAGGTCCTGGGCCTCCTCCATCGCCAAACCCTAACTACCCGATGCCTGGAGGAAGAATGTCTCACATTCCACCTTGGGACCCTGCAGCCACATGGGATTAAAATGGATTTTATCAGTGTCCTAATTTCCTCTACCCCCACCTTATCCCAATCCCAAGCCTCCGATTTGGTACTGCCCTCCTGACCTGTCCATCGTCTTTCCCATCTATCCGCTCCACCCTCCTCTCTGACCTATCACCTTCTCCCCCACCTTCATCTACCTATTGCATTCCTAGCTACCTTCTCCCCACCCCCACCCCCCTCTCAGCACCCCCGGTCCACAAGCCTCATTCTTGATGAAGGGCTTATGCCCGAAACATTGATTCTCCTACTCCTTTGATGCTGCCTGACCTGCTGTCCTTTCTCAGCACCACACTCTTGACTCACTTTCTCCTACAAGCAAGTCATAATCCTGATTTGGAAATATATCACTGTTCGTTCACTGTCACTGGGTCAAGATCCTGGAATTCCCTCCCTAATAGCAGTTTGGATTGACCTACGGCAGATGGACTGGAGCGGTTCAGGAAGGCAGCTCACTACCAACTGAGTAGGAATAAACGCCAACCCAATCAAATATGGCCAAGCCCCACAAGCTATTTTTTTAAAAATTACACCCATAATGCTGTTGGGAAGCGAGTTGCAGGATTTGTATTCAACAACATAAGGAGAGAGCTTCAATAATGTACTTCACTGAAAGTGCTTAAAGGGAAGATGTACTTTGGTTACAGATAGAAAGGAAGGTGTCTGAAGAAGGAAGGGAACGTATAAGCCCAAACAATTTGGTGTGCACCTTACTCAACACAAGGGGTTCTTTAGTCCCCAGATTTACTATGTTATTTCACTTCATTTCTTTCTCCTCATATTTATAAACTTCTCAACTCTCATTGTTACAGTAATCTGTACTTCCCAACAATGCATATTTGTCATACTCCATAGTTACTCTTCTACTATAATAAGTACATTCTCTGTACTATCTCACAAGGACATCACAAATATACAAGATACAGGACAAAGTCATGCGCAATTTCTGATTTGAGGTCTCAAACAGAGGGTCTTGAATCCACCAATGTTTTCTTTTCCAAGTGGAAGAAAGCTTATAACATGAGTTTTCCATAGGGTAAGTGAGGAAGACACTGTACAAGATATCTAGGCAGCTTACACTTATTTGACCTTATCATTTTTGTCTCACCTATAAACACATGGTTTTCACCAGTCGCTCTCTCTTTCTTTTCATATACTGACAATGTGGACAACTCTCAACCAATTCAGCAAGAGGTAGATTCAATATTATTACGTCTGACACTAGCAGCATCAAATTATTGTATAAGGCTTGAAAAAGTTAACTCTGAAGCTGTTGTGTAGCTCTGTCATCGGATATAGTCTCTGGGATGAGTTTGTCAGTTCTCGCTGTCTATTGTATCTGGTCTAGTCTGTTGACATAGTTAACCTATCAAGTGTGGCATAGTTAACCTATCTTGGTCCGATGTAACTTTTTATCTTACTCATATTGTCACGAAGTTGGTGTGTAAAACTGGTAAAATTGTAAAATAAATTGAAAAGCAGTGCACGGTGCCTTTAAGTGCTTTGTCTGAGCTTGGAAGTTTGCAAGCATTGCACAGACAGCACCCGAATTGAAACATTTTGTATCAAATATTCAAGCAGCATTTTTATCCAGAAAACAGTTTAAATTCAGACTTGAAGAGTGTGGTGCTGGAAAAGCACAGCCAGTCAGGCAGCATCTGAGGAGAGGATGCTCCTGCTCCTCAATCTTGTCTGACCTGCTGTGCTTTTCCAGCACCACACTCTTCGAGTCTGATCTCCAGCATCTGCAGTCCTCACTTTCCAACAGTTGAAATTCAGCCAATTAATTTAAAAAAGACACTTGGAGACTAAGACCAATTGAATTTAAAATAGATTGTTTTGACATCTGGAAGTCAATCAAATTATAAGAATTTAATTTGTCATGGGGTTTATAAAACTGGGATTTTTGAAAATTGCAGAGAGCTACCTGCTATCTGAAGGGAAAGCCAAACTTAAACAGCAATGAAAGCAAGTCAGCTGTCTGAGAGACAAACCTGGCTTTCACACAAAATTATTAAGTTCTCTAATAAGACCCATCAAAGGTACCACAGTATTTCCAGCTCAAAATCCTCACAGGAGAATCATCAGAAGAAAGGCATTTGTGACATGAGATTAGCAGAAGGAAGATTGAGGATAAAATGAAGAAGACATAGACTGTGCAAATCTGGAGAGATTACGTTTTAATTTATTGTTCTTATTAATTGGATTCATATAAGTGGAACCTGTGTTATTGAAACAGCACACCTATTCGTTCATAAGGGAATAGGTAGTTGTTAGAAGAGATTTATTCTGTTTGTCAGTAATTCTGTTAATTTGTTCAAGGTTGGAGTTAGATAAATAATTTATTACTTGTTAATTTTACCATGAGTGAAAGGATTTCATTTCATTGAAACACTCCTTTATAACAGATTGAGGGTGAAAAGTACACTATATCCCTTGTCATCCCTTCTTTTTCAGATTACAAAGTGAGGTGATCCTCTCTGGGTGTTTAAATTTTAATTATCAGAGGGGTGATGACCTCCAGGAGGTCAGGGTCAAACTGAGTGCTGTCTAGTTGAATTGTTTCCTAAGACACCTAATATTCAGTGCGTTGGTGGTCAATGCCACTCTAGTCATAGTCCTCTCCAGTTTGCTCTTCACCTGCTGCATTTTTGGCTGTCCAATGGATGGGAAAAACTGGTCAATCATGGCAGTAAAGTTATGCAGCATATGGAATGCAACCATGTATTTGAATGCTATGTCAAAGCTGTGCTGTGTTACTCCTCTTGAGGGCTTCAGGAAACCAAAGCAATGTTTGATCAAACCAGCTGTCTGCTTAATGACGTTTCAGGTGGTAGCATGGATCTTGCTGTTGTCTGATCTGCAGCTGTGTCTGGGTTCCCAACATGAATCATGAGCTGTGCCTGAACGGATATCCTTTATCGCTCAGTTACTGGCTGCGATCAGACACTGCACAGTCAAATTTCTTGACTTAAAGATTTGACATTTTGATGAATGACAGATAACTTACCATGCTCTGTAGAAATGTTCAGTTTGCATGAAACTTTTAATCCTGTTTGCTGCTGCTTAAGTGAAATCACACACTGACCTGAGTGTGGAGCAACGTTTGAAATACTTGTGGACCTGCCACACAGCATAACACAATTGTTACTGTGTATTGTAGTTGGGTTTTGTCATTCTTTAAATATTACATCACAATGTGCAGTGGGATTATTTTTAAACATATTCATTTAAACTGTGCAAAATGCTTTATAATTCTTGGAAACTTGACACAATCATGACAATCAAGAATTTGTAATCACTGTTGAATTATACATGATATTGTAAGATAAGCATGTGATGGTGGTAGCATAAAGAAGTAACTGTTGGCGAAGATTCTGTGTGACATCGATGTTAGATCCTGCTAGTTGGATACAGCAGATATTGGAAATTGGGATAGGTCAGTGTACATTTCAAAAGCAATTTGCCTAATTTTCCTCATTTCATTTAAAAGTAAGGAAAATTGGATGAGTTCCATTGAAAACACACACTCTAATCTCTCCTGATTCTCTGCTGCTCATCATGCCCATGCAGTCTAGTAGAACTGGTCTCAAATGTAAGAATATCAGATTTTAAATGCCAAATTACATAGATGTTACAGAAATCTCAAATAATCAGAAATCATAGAATAGATGTGGTGTTCCATGTACACCATCCCAGTGATTTGTTTTTACAAATTCTGAAAGAAGGAAAGATTTATACCTGTCACAGAATCGTCACAGTGTAATAAGAGACCATTTGGCCCCTCTATAAAGCATTTCCTGTATCTTCAAAGATCTTGAAGCATTTTACAGCAAAATAATTATTTTTGAAGTGAAGTCACCATTAAAGTAGGAAACATGGCAGCCAATTTGCATGCTGAAAGGTCCCAAATATTAATGTGACAACAAGCAGATAATGGCTTGGACTTTCAATGGCCAGGCAGTCATCATTGCAGTGTGGATTGGAGTTTCACGTGGAGACCCTGCAGAATATACAATGTATCAGACTACAAAGGAATTGCCGAGGGAATGGAAGGTTCTGTTCAGCAATTCCTCTTTGCCTGGAGTTCTGCAAAAGTATCCATTTGAATCAGGATATTTGGAGAGTTTCGATGAAATTAATTAGTTACTGAGGAAATGCAAGACTATTAAACGCACAGTCTGAGTAAACTATTGATTAACCTCAAACTTGCATCAATACCTCCAACTACATCTCTAACAGAACACATACTCCCTCCAACTCTGACTTGAGATCCAACCCTGATTCACACCTGATCCAGGATGCTAGGACCCACCCAATGCCCGGAATCTGTGTGAGATTGCCATTCTTCGGAAAATTCAAAACGTTTTTGTGATGGTGATCATGGGATAAGCATTAGCCAAGATACTGGGTATCACTCAGCTACTTAGTTCTTCAAAATATTGGCAATATTAACATTTGGGTATTTAATTAGAACTTCTCAGGTAGCCATTTTCTAATCGCAAAATGTTGAACCAATCAAGTTGAATCTACATTCATCCTGTGTGGTTGGAGGGTTCCTAGGCGGAAGATGAGGCGTTCTTCCTCCAGGCGTCGTGTGGCCAGGGTCTGGCGATGGAGGAGGACAAGGACCTGCATGTCATTGGTGGAGTGGGAGGAGGAGTTAAAGTGTTCAGCCACGGGGCGGTTGGGTTGGTTGGTGCGGGTGGAGGACGCCTGGAGGAAGACCGCCTCATCTTCCACCTAGGAACCCTCCAACCACACGGGATGAATGTAGATTTCTCCAGCTTTCTCATTTCCCCTGCTCCCACCTTATCTCAGTCCCAACCCTCGGACTCAGCACCGCCCTCTTGACCTGCAATCTTCTTCCCGACCTCTCCGCCCCCACCCCCTCTCCGGCCTATCACCCTCACCCTCACCTCCTTCTACCTATTGTATTCCCAGCGCCCCTCCTCCAAATTCCCTCCACCCTACCTTTTATCTCAGCCCGCTTGGCACACCAGCCTCATTCCTGAAGAAGGACTTATGCCCGAAACGTCGATTCTCCTGCTCCTCGGATGCTGCCTGGCCTGCTGTGTTTTTCCAGCACCACATTTTGCAATTCTGGTACTCCAGCATCTGCAGTCCTCACTTTCTCCTAATAGACAGAAGGTATCAACAAACACTATTTTAAGAATGACTGACATACAATTCTACGTACAGAAAAATAATCATCCTACACTTATCTTCAGTTGACTCTGAGGTCACAATTATTGTATTACACATGCATAAATCTGGAAGATTTCAATAGTCTCCCAATGAAATAAGTCAGCTCCTGACTCCCCAAAGCCTATCATCTACATGACATATGATGAACTACTCCCTACTTGCCTGGATGAGTGCAGCTCCAACTTGTAAATTGATACCATGCAGGATAAAACAGCCAACTTGATTAGCATCACATTCACAAATATCCACACTCAGTAAACAGTGTGTGCTAACTACAATATGAGCTGCAAATATTCACCGAAGATCCTTAGACAGCACCTTCCAAAACCATGACCACTACCATCTAGAAGGACAAGAGCAACAGATATCATTTGCTTCAAATTTCTCATGAACTGATAGAATTCCAGAAGAAAATTTTATCCCAGGAACATACAGACAGGTAGAGATCATTCAACACCTCAAGGCTATTCTATCATTTTAATTATACCATGACTGATTGGAACCTGTTGCCTTTTCTTCATTTCCATTGATAACCATATCAAACACCAATTGTGGTCACACTCTTAATAATTTCAATTAACTTATCATCCATTATTTTTGGGTGAATAAATTGCTTCTTAATGTCATAACAATATGTCTGGCTCTCAATTTTAAATTATGCTTTATCACTGCATTACCATGCTAGAGGGAATAGATTCTTTGCATACACCCCATGAGTCCCTTTATCATTTCAAATATCTCAATTGGATCCCCATTCAACTTTTGAACTTGCTCTTGTAATTCTACACACAAGAGAAGTGATGACCTAATGGTAATATTTGTGGGCTGTTAACCTCGAGACCCAGGCGATGTCTGGGAACCTGGGATTGAATCTTGCCACAGCAGATGGTGGAATTTAAATTCAAGGGAAAAAAATCTGGAATTAAGTGTTTAATTATGACAGTGAATCCATTGTCGATTGTTGGAGGAAGCCATCTGGTTTCCGAATGTCATTTAGGGATGGAAACTGCCATCATTATCTGGTGTGGCCTACATGTGATTCCAGATCCACAGCAATGTAGTTGACACTTAACTGCCCTCTGTACAATTAGGATTGGACAGAAAATGTTGGCTTAGCCACTGATGCCCTATTCCCATTAACGAATGGGAAAAAAAACACAGCTGATGCCCAGTGAAAAGCAGTTAAGGACTTTTTTAGTTTATTACTACAAAATTACATTTCCTTCAGTTCAATATATTCACTGTCTGTTAAATAATGTCTAATTTATAAGGTGGTCAAGTCTGGAATTCACTCACTTGAAGGGGTGTGGGAGATGGTAACTTTCATCACACTAGAAAAATCACTTGACTATGCACATCAGGTGTCGTACACCACAGACCAAGGGCTGGATGGTATGATTAAACTGAATAGGTTTGTTTCTCAACTGGAAAAGACTCTGAATGGCCTTCTGTGCTGTACATCACTCAATGTTTTTCCCTTGGACTTTATTCATCGCAACTTAATCCTCCCTATTGTCAGCTTCTCTGCAGGATTGGAGCAATTTACACATCCCTACCTTGAAACAGAGGAACAACAGCAGCAGAGGCATCAGTTGCCTTCCAACCACATGCCACTCCATTGGACAGAGGAGATACACACAGAGTTCTTGTGTAAGAGAGGTAATACAGGCTGGGATCAGCTTCTTGGCATTGACAGAACAACAGTTCCTGAGTATCTAACCTTCACTGCAGATATTCATTTTAAATCTACAATCCCCTTGAGGAAGACCTCCTTCATAACAGACCAGGTGGGAACACATTGTTGGGGGCAACAAAGCAGATTTCACCAAGCAGATATCAAAGGGGAACCATCCAGTGGTGTACTGTGCTCTCTCTCTCCTCCTGGAAGCAGAGTTATGAGTGTGAGAAATAGATTGTGTAGAGAGGAGGGATTGACATTATTTAATGGAGGGTAACTGTCAGGCATGGGCATATGATGTCAAGATGAAGGTATGAGTGGGTGTCGGCATTTAAGTTAGGATTGTGATGATATTCCTCCACCTGATGATGGAAGAATAAATGAATCTGCAAGATGGCTTGTTCCAAGGAGAGCTATGCAAGGAAAATACCTTGCAAGGTAGAATGTGGAGCGTGGCATCTGAGACTGTGTTTTTCATTACTCTTTGCTTTCCTTCTTGAACCTCTTGGGCACAGTATCCAGACTGGAAGAATCATACCATTCTATTAACTTCTCTGGCCACTTCCAAGCATGCCTGCTTGGTTTGAAGAGCTAGCCTTTCTTCCTGTCCATGGGAAATGTCGCTTATGCTTTCACATCCTGCAGCTGGAAGGGAAGAGAAGAGTCAGGAACACGGGGGTTGCCATCCCACGTCTGCTTTCCATTCCTGTGGTTTATGAAGTTCCAAGAAGAAATGATTCCTGCTGGAGTCCTTTTAATAGAAATCTTTCAATTGTCAGTGGTGAATCATCATCATGTTAGCAGTTTGTGATTGGCTAGGAAACATGAATGTTAATGTTATAGCTAAGTTAAAGAACTATTGAAACATATATTTCCCTGACAAACAAGTTCCTGACCCAATGCCGTGAGAGGGGTAATTTCATATTACTCTCTTCACAAATAATTCCAACTGATATTCTCCCCTTCATAGCTGAGCTAGTTCCATAGACACCTATTTTTATTTGACACTTTGCCCATTAGTACAATATCCCATATTAAATCTCTAAGTGATTATCATCAGGCACTTCACTTACAGAGACACCACACTAAAACTCAATCTAGTCTTTATCACAGTGTTTTGGATTTGTTCTTATGATGTGGGTATTGCTGGTAAGATTACTATTTGTTGCCTATCTCTAAATGCTCTTGAGAACATGGGAGCGAGCTGTGTTTTTTGAACTGACGCTGTCCACATGGTGTAGATGCACTCACAGAATTGCCAAGCTGGAAATTCCAGGATTTTATCTCAGCGAGAGTGACGGAATGGCAATATATTTCCAAGTCAGGGTATTGAGATACTTCAAGGGAAAAATTTCAGGTGGTGGTATTCCCATGCATCTGTTTCGCTTGTCCTTCTAGTTGGTAGAAGTCACAAATTTTGAAAAAGGAATAAAATAGGCATGGTGAGTTGCTGCAGTAGGAGATTTTGTGTGACACTGTGGCCATGGTGCTTTGGTGGTGGCCAACGTGATGTTTAATGTAACATTGTGCTGTATTGGGTGAGATTTATATATGTATTAACATTATTTATTTTATAGGTTTTATTTGAACTAGTGGCATGTGGGTTTTGATCTCTGTGTATGAAGGAGTTTAACTTGTTAGTATTTCTGGAATTTTTATTTAGAGAGAGTGTTGCTGAAGTGATGATGGGAGTTTGTTTCATTGTAGGCGTTTTCTGATCATACAGAGTAAACAATGAAAATCATAATTTTTTTGACTTAGAAAATGCAGAATTTTGTTTTTTGCTTGGGGTAAAAAAAAACTTAGAGGTTGGAAAACATTTTTGGAGAGTTTGCAGCATCCTTGATTGAAGTTAGATGGAAGAAACAATTTTTTTTCCTGAAGAAAGGAATTACTGGCAATTCAAAACAGTTAGGAAATTGGTTCCTTTCTGAAACCTTTCTCCATTTAATTAATTTTCAGCTCCTCTCTTCTACCAGCCAATGTGCATAATATTACCTCTTCCTACACTCTGTACCATCTGCCAATGCATGATCAAGAAAATTGCCGATATCACAGAAATCAATAGGATGGCAAATAATGAGAAGCATACCCATAAACAACAAGAGGAAATTCACAGACTGGTTAGGTGGGCAAATCAGTGTCAAATAAAATTCAAAATGCACTTGGGGAGGACTAACAAGTCAAGGCACTACACTATGAATAATGGGACCATGGAACCTACTTAAAATCTGAGGGAACTTGGTACGCATATCCACAGATCCCTGAAGGTAGCAGGATGGATAAAATGGTTAAGAAGGCTTATTGGATACTTACCTTTATTAGCTGAAGCATAGAATGAAAGGGCAAGGAGGTTTTACTGGAAGTCCATAAAATGCTGATTAGGCTACAACTGCAGTTCTTTGTGCGTTCTAGTCACTGCGGTATAGGAAGGATGTGATTGCATTAGAGAGGGTGCAGAGAAGATTCACCAGGGTGATGTCTAGACTGGAGGGTTTGGCCTATAAGGAAAGTTTGGATAGGTTGTTGGTGTTTTAATAGAGCAGCAAAGGTTGAGAATAAACTTGATAGAGGTCTACAAAATTATGAAGGCATGGATAAGATATAGAATGGCCAATGCCAGGAGTCCTAGATTTACGTTAAGAGGTAGTAGGTTAAGATGGCAGTTGAAAAGAATATTTTTACTCTAGCAATCACTGGCTGATCAGGTGGTTGAGTCATAATCTCACAACATTTAAGCAGTAGGTAGATATTCACTGGCATAACCATAACCTGCAAGGATATAAACCAAAAGCTAGAAAATGGGATTAGATTTGTGTTGACAGGTGTAGACATGATGGGCCAAATGGCCTCCTTCTGTGTTGTAACCATAATGGCTGTCTGAGTCTATACTTTGCTGAGTGTCTGGCCTCACCATTGCCACCTGCTATTGGAAGTCCCACTCCATAATAATGATGGATGTAGTGGCTAATCAGATTCTGCATAGTCATCCAGGCAGGTGTGCAATTGTCAATGCCTTGGTAATGGCTGAGAATTCCAATCAGCTCTTTGTTAACTGTTGTAGCAGTTCGATACAATTGTGTGGCTTGCTAGGCCATTTGGAGAACAGTTAAAAAGTTAGCCAGATTTCCGAGTGCCTGGACTCACATGTAAGTCAGACTAGGTAAGGAATCAGATTTAAAAACTGAAAGAACTGTGGATGCTGTAATTTTTCAGAAACAAAAGCAGAAATTACTGGAAAAGCTCTGGCATCGTCAGTGAAGAGAAATCAGAGTTAATGTTTCGGGTCTGGTGACCCTTCCTCAGAGTTATACTCTGTATAACTCAACTTTCTGCATTTTATTTAATCAGCAAAAGAAACTGTATCTTGCTGTACAATATAAACACTTCCTGCAACTGGTAGATTAACTATTTATAAAGGGGGAGAATGTGAACAGGAAGACCCAGATGAGTTTCTAAATTGAGTACTTGTCCCATCAATGAAAATTAACCTCCACGACCTTTGACGATTTATGATTATTATTTTTATTTAAAATGTAAATAATGAGTTCCAGACTTAGGCTGAAATGGTAATGTAATGGTTAAACATAATTTTTAAAAATCCTCCTCACTATCTTTGTCAAAACATTCAACATATTTTGTTTCACTTATTGCAATTATGTCTGCTTATCTGTCAACATTTTGAGTGCAGTTTCCTGCTGAATGTTACTTTGAACTGAATTTGAAGAATCTTCAAATATGGTCTGGATGGGGTGGAGTGTTGAGCTCAGATTTCTTTCAGAAACGTCCAGTTTTATGATGCCAGATTAAGGCTTGAAAGTACTCTTATCAGTCTCTGCTCTGGAGCCATGACTTCATTAGAAGCTATGATTTGAATTACTGATGAGGGAGATAGGAATGGGAGGGTAGCAGTAGAAGGCAGGACGGTCCACTAGCTCATGGGCAATTTCTTAGTGGTTTCATAACTCAGCCACTACCTTTGCATTGTCTCTGTAGGTTCCTGAACATTTACCTCAAGCAGGCACGGTGACAGTACAAATGAGTTGATTGCAGTTGCGCCATCTAAAGAGACACTATAAAGATGACAGCAAAGTATATTTAAAGGAACTAACAAAGAAAGTGTCATGACAGAGTCTCAACGTGCCAGTTTGACACTTTACTTCACTGCTATTTTCTTGAAATTAAAGCTGTGATTTATATGGGCTCAGAGATATTGTTGGCCAGATGTGGGAGGAAGAGATTAGAAGTGCAAAAAGAAGAGATTAGAAGTGAGCGGCAGAACAGCAGTTTTGTGTTCTTGAATGCTGTCCTCATGTAAGGCCTACATGCTGAGTGAAGAGCAATAAGTTTTCTTAAATGTGACAAAGAGAAGTTGGTAGGAGCGAACCTCCTGTCTTAGACAGAGGTTCATGGTCCATGTGATCCAAAGTAATTATGACCTAGTTCCTTTTATGAATCCTATAGGTAGCTCTTCATAGGGCAAAGGTATGGGTTCCAGGTTAACAGGAGTGTTGATAAAGGCAATGCATTTGATGTGGTGTACAAGGTTTTTGATGAAGTGCCTCATAGCAGATGGGTCAAGAAAATAAGAGAGAAAGTGAGGGCTGCAGATGCTGGAGATCAGAGCTGAAAATGTGTTACTGGAAAAGCGCAGCAGGTCAGGCAGCATCCAAGGAACAGGAGAATCGACGTTTCGGGCATAAGCCCTTCTTCAGATTCCTGAAGAAGGGCTTATGCCCGAAACGTTGATTCTCCTGTTCCTTGGATGCTGCCTGACCTGCTGTGCTTTTCCAGCAACACATTTTCAGCTCAAGAAAATAAGAGCCTAAGCTCTTTCTCAGTACCTCTTTCTACCATGAACATTTAACAAATGAGTTTTGAGAAGATTTGTAGCTCAGGTTGAGGTTCTGAAATGGTAATGTCATTTTACCATTTACCACTCCCTGAGAAATCAACTAGCCACAAAACGACATGACCCTTTCTCACCAGTATTCTGACATACAGATAAGGAAGGACAGCACTTCGACTGGGGCAACACATCCATCCTAGGAGAAGCCAAACAGAGACTCACACAAGATTTCCTAGAAGCATGGCATTCCATCTGGAACTCTACCAACAAACACATTGACTTGCACCCTATTCACCACCCCCTGAGAGAAAAAAAACAGGAGATGACATCACTATAGGAAGTGACATCACCAACCCAAAGAAACCTAAACATATAAATAGAAGACAGGAAACATAAATAGAAAGCAGGAAACATCAGCAGTGCTTTGTCCGGAGGCTCACTGAAGATGTTACCTAGGATGGTTCTGAAAATGAACATTCCAGCTCAGCGAGCAAACCTACATCCATTTAATAAATGAATATTTATGTCTTTGCTTTCCTCCTCCCCTCAAGTCACCTCGGGCCAAAGTTTTAACCTTCAACTATTTTCTTGGTCCTTTTTTAAGGATAGATTGGATGAAAGTGCTGCCTCTTGCAAGGGAAGCACTTTGTCAGTTTGGAGTTTTAGCTTCTAATAATATTCTGAATGTAAAGGCAGTGCTAGTACTTTGCCAAGCTGTTCTGTAATGGATGACAACATCTCTGGGTCCACGGTAAGAATTACTCATTCCTCAAGTCATGGAAAGTCTACCACGTACAAATAGAGGTCAATCCTCAATGTAGATCAAGGTTCCTGGGATGTCCAGAAACAGTTGTGTCTAATCATAAACACAAGGTAATTTGAATAATCCAATCTCGGGTCACCCATCTGCTGTGTGGCAAAGACTTCCTGCTGCTTTAAGGACAATGCACGAGAGCCTTATTGAGGAGAAGATTCCACTTAAACTTTTACACAAGATATCCTCTGGGACATTTTTTCAGAAAAAGAATAAAAATAACAATTCTACTGGGATTGATGACATCTCTATATTTTCATTTTAGGGTTCTGTATTCAGTTGGCAGATGGTGTTTGATTTAAACTGCAAGAGGTACAATATCAAATCACTTCAGGAATCCAGGTGAGTCAGCAAAAAATGGAAAGGGCCCCATGGTTTAGAATTTTGACTTGAACTTAGAAATGGTAAAATCTAGATTTATTTAAAAATGCCACTTATGTCACAACTGTATTGTTCTCAACACAGCAGGAAGTTCCAGATGCACTTGAAGGCTGAAACCCAATAGACAAGCAGGAGGCTGGAAGAACACAGAAAGTCAGGCAGCATCAGGAGGTGGTGGAGACAACATTTTGGGTGAAATCCTTCTTCAGGATTGGGGGTGAGGGTAATGGGAGCTGCAGATAAAGGGGTGTAGATGGAGAATTGGGGGTGGTGGAGTGGTGAGGTAGGGATAGGTGAACATAGGTAGAGGGTATGACATGATTGGTTGATGGGAGGAATGGATCCGGTTGGTAGCTGGAAGGAGGGCTTATGCCTGAAACGTTGATTCTCCTGCTCCTTGGATGCTGCCTGACCTGCTGCGCTTTTCCAGCAACACATTTTCAGCTCTGATCTCCAGCATCTGCAGTCCTCACTTTCTCCAGCTGGAAGGAAGGGCCTATTAGAGGAATGGAAGGGAGGGGGAGGGTCTGGAAAGGGAGTCAGGGGAAGGGAAGGGCGGTTACTTGAAATTGGACAACTCAATGTTGAGTCCTCTGGCCTAGAGGCTGCCTAGGTGGAAAATGAGGTGTTATTCCTCTAACTTGTGGTTTGATTCACTGTGGCAATGGGGGAGTCCGGGATGGTCATGGGAATGGGAAGGGGAATTGAAATGGGCGGTGACTGGGAGTGCAGGTCGGTCCCTGAGGGGGCCTAAACTCTTTTAAAATGTTCCTGGATCTGCACCTTAGGTGCTGTAAATTATAGGGATATGGGATTAGAAGGGGCACCTGGGTGTCATTGGATTGGCATGGAGAAGATGGGCTGAATCGTTCTATGTGTTAATGATCATCTTTCAAAGTTCTGTTGACTCAGGAATGAGTCCTATGGATTGAAGAATACCTAATGTAATCCCATGATTTAGGAAGGGAGGTGGGGAGAAAACAGTAAATTATAGACCGGTTCGCTGGACAAAGGTGGTGGGAAAATGCTACAGTCCATTATATCAGATATAATAGCAGAGCATTTGTAAGATAATGACAAGATCAGACAGAGTCAGCATGGACCTACAGAGGGGAAGTCATGCTTGACAAATGTGCTGGAATTGTCGAAGGATGTAACTGATGGGTGGGATAAGGAAAAGCCAGTGGATGTGGATTACTTAGATTTTCACAAGACTTTCGAAATGGTCCCCCATAAGAGATTACCATGTCAAATTAAGGCATATCTAATTGGAGGTCATGTAATGAAATGGACTGAGAATTGGTTGGCAGACAAGGAAACAAGTTATAGGAATAAATGGGTCTTTCTCAGAGTGTCAGGCAGTGATAAGTGGGGTACTACAGGGATCAAATATTCACAATATATATTAATTATTTAGATGACTAAACTAAATGTAAAATCTCCAAGTCTGCAGATAACACAAAGCTGGATTGGAGGGTGAACTGTGAGGAGGATACTGAGAAGCTTCAGTGTGATTTGGGCAAGATTAGTAAGTGGGAAAATACATGGCAGATATAGTATGTGGACAAATGTGAAGTTATCCACCTTGGTAGCAAAAACTGGCAGGCAGGTTGTTATCTGAATGGCAGTAAATTGGGAAAGGAGGAGGTGCAATGAGACCTAGGTATCCTCGTGCTGTCTCTGAAAGGAAGCTTGTAGGTCAGCAAGCGGTGAAGAAGGCAAATGGCATGCTGGCCTTCATAGTGTGAGGATTCAAGTACAGGAGCAGAGATATCTTACTGAAAATGTACTGGAGATTGGTAATACCATGCTGAGAGTATTATGCAAAGTTTGGTCTCCTTATGTGAGGAAAGATGTTCTGCCTATTATGGGAATATAAAGAAAGTTTACCAGAGTGATTGCTGAGATGGTAGGGCTGTTGTACGGGGAGAGATTAGGACTATATTCAGTAAAGTTTAAATGAATGAGTGGGGCATCTCATTGAAACCTCCAGAATTCTAGCAGGTTCATATAGGGTAGATGCACAAAATAGGTTTTTGAATACTGGGGTGTCCAAATCCAGGGGTCACAGTTTAAGAATAGGGGACAGATGAGAAAGAATTTCTTAATCCTGAAAATAGTGAGCCTGTAGAATTCTCTGCCACTGGAAACTGTTGCGGACAAAACATTGAAGACTTTCAAGAAAGTCAATATAGTTCTCATGACTAAAGGGATCAAAGGATATCGGAAGACAGCCAGAACATGGTACTGAGCTGGATGATCGACCATGATTATATTGAATGGTGGACCAAGCTTGAAGGGTAAACTGGCCTAATATGGCCTGTATTCTATATTTCTATGTTTCTATGGCATTTAATCTCAAGATAAGGGCTAGGTCATTTAAGACTGAGATGAAGAGTGATATCTTCATCAGAGAGCATGGAATCAGTGAAATTCTCTCCCCAGTGGACTATGGAAACTTTATCATTGATCTTATCAAAAAGGAAATCAATATATTTCTGGAGATTACAGATATCGAGTAATACGGTATCAGTGCAAATAGGTGACAATGAGTTAAGTGATCAGCCATGATCTAATTGAATGTGAAAGCAGGCTTGCCAGGGTGACTGGCTTATTCCTGTTCAATGTCACATCCTGAGCATGAGTTAGCTATAACCCTAGTCAATTAGCCCTGATTAGTCTCTTCCAGGAAGCTCTCCGTCAACTGGCTTTTGGTTATTTTTGTACTGGTCTGTGGTAAATGTGGTTGATCTTCATCATCAAATTGCATTATGGCTTTGCCCACTGCTGCCTTGTGCAGTGTCCAAAAAGCTATAATGATTTCCCTGTTGTCAGGGCGTTCTCATCATTGCTTGAGGATTCCACAGTTTTATTCCATGCTACTATCCATATTTTAAATCAGCCTGTTCTGATGCGAAAAAGACACACCTCTGGAGAAGGTGGGACTTGAATCCAGACATTTTGCTTAGAGGTAGGGATTAGTGGTGCTGGAAGAGCACAGCAGTTCAGGCAGCATCCAACAGGTAGGGACACTAGCATTGCAATGCAGGAGGACTTACACGATTCTATATCCTGCTCATATTCTGCATCGATCTATTGCATAAGAGTTCAGTACCAGTGCCAGGAAACACAGTTGCAGTTGGAAACCCTAGTTTCCGAGGAGCCAACCTAATAATTCATTTCAAACAAGGAGTATAAATTGCTGTTAAAACAATCTGTGGACTTATTGAAAATGAAGCACTAATGTGTATCATTATAACCCTTGTTTTGGTCACTTACCATTTGAATATTAAACTCTTCATGACTGTTTCTTTTTGTGATGTATCATGTACCCCTATCACAACACGAATTGTGAAGTAACCGATCAAGTCGTTGCATGATGCCATGTTGCAAAGCAAAGGACTGAATCAAAAAGAATGAAAATGATGAACCTGTTAATTATGATTCCCATGGTCAAGTTGAATTATTGGGCATGTATAAAGGATCAGATGGCCTATTTGGGATGTTTTTGTGTGTCAATCACTTTAATTGGCCATGATCATGATGATATAATGGTCATGATACTAAACAAGTGCCTGGAAGTGGTGAATTCACATTCAGTACGAATGTGGTAAAATTTATCTTAGACCAGGAAATGATAATGTAAATTTTTGGGATGCCTTAAAAACCTAACTGACCTTGGGCAATGAGAAATGGACACTAAATATTGTCTTGTCAGTGTTAGTCACAACCTAAGACACATAAGTAAAATACTAACCATCAGTTAGGGGAAAACTCGTTGAATCCACAGTAAGAGATAAAATTAGCAAGCATTTAAAAATCTCACTAGTTAACAATTGAAAATCAGCAAACTGTTCCTGACAATTTGAGGATGCAGCAAAGTCCTGAGCTGTCATAGGATCCAAGGTAGAATGAAACAAAGAATGATGGATGCTGGATATCAGAAATATACAAAAAACAAACTGTTGGTGAAACTCAGCTGCTCAGCAGCATCTGTGGTGAGAAAACAGAAATAATATTTTGGGTCTAGTGACTCTTTTTCACAATTATATTGAAGATGTTCTGAAGGGTCACTGAACATTAATTCTGTTTTCTCTAAACAGATGCTACCAGCCTATTGAGTTTCTCCAGCAACTTCTGTTTTTGTGTGTTTCATAGACTGTAGGGTGTTTTGTCAGTTTCAAGAATTGGGAGTCCAATTGAATATATGACTTGGAGGTGCTGGTGTTGGACTGGGGTGGACTAATTAAAAATCTCACAACACCACGTTTTAGTCCAACAGGTTTATTTGGAAGCACTATCTTTTGGACCACCACTCCTTCATCAGGACAACCACCCGATGAAGGAGTGTCGCTCTGAAAGCTAGTGCTTCCAAATAAACCTGTTGGACTATAACCCGGTGTTGCGTGATTTTTAACTGAATATAATTATGTTCGCCACATTATAGGATGAATTGTGATCACACTAAGGAGGACACGGAAGATATTAACAAGGGTGTTACCAGGACTTCAAAACTTTGGTTGCAAGAGGCTGGAGTTGTTTCTTTAGAACTATGGAGACCAAGGAAGATTTAATTGAGGTTTAGAAAATCATGAGGGTTAGGAAGTACCTGTTATTCCTTAGCGAAAGGATCAAATACTAGGAAGCCTAGATTTAATCTAAAAGTATTAGAAGGATGTTAATTCAAAATTAATAAAGATGCCATATCTGCAGCTTGTTACAGAGGCAGAAACTCTTATCTGATTTACAAAAATACAATACATTTGAAATATCTCAACTTGCTCAGTTATTGACTTGGGGAGAATTGCCATTCGATGAGAACTAATTTCATTATGTTGTAAATATTCATTATTCGATAAATTCCTGAAATTTCATTTGGTTATAATGAACTCTTCCAATTCATTATCTCAACTTACCTACACTTGGGATTGATATTCTTGAACTATTGAAGATTGAGTCCTTGAAATCTTGATCTCTTTACTCTTCACTCTGGCTGAAAGAAATGATGGGCAGCATAATGGGTATTGCAATATTGTAAGAAACCAGTCAAAACTGAAGCTAGTGTGTAAAAATGACCTTGTCCAGCCAGACGTAAAAGGAAATAGATTAATCAAAAGTAAAGGCATTAAAGTTTATGTTGTTTACTGCCTCCTTTGCCCCTCTGCTGAATCAGAACAAGGGGAAACTGTCGATGGCTTCTCACTCAGGTTTTTGAATGAAAATGTAATCACAACTTGATGAGCATTTATTAAAACTCCTCCTGTAGTCTCAGCACATCATTGATCTAGGAATCATAGCAGGTCAGTTTCAGGAGGTACCAGGGTGAATAAATGATCTCAGCAAACTTAACCGACATTTATCGGATTGGATGGCTGGATTATGCATAATGGATTTTTAGCCACTCCTTATAAGTGGGTTAGGAGCTGGGAGTAGAATTGGAATCAGAATTAGCTTTTATTGTCACATGCACTCAAGTGCAAGGATACAGGAGTAAAATGAAAAGTCGCCATTCCCAGCTCCAAAGGTGTCTAGGTACAAAATCTTAAGTTCAAGTCAGAAAGATAAAGGAATAAGAAATGTTCAACATGGCAGTTCTTCTTTAGCCAAAGGCCTCCAGATGTTCCATGCTGGGTTCTTCCCACGAGGGCTCACATTCCTCCATGCAAGGGAAGTCAGGAATAGGACAGGATTGTCAATACGTTCCCACCTCCTCTCAGTTTTCCCAGAAGTGACTTCAGTGCTCAGACAAAATACCCACTTGGCAGTGGCTGATAGCCATTGAAGGACATCAATGAAACAATTAACACATATTTTCTAAAGGCTATGCAATTCTAATGGTGGTGTGTAGGAGTCTTGCAATTCAGACAAAGGTACAGCACAGAAGTGGAGTTAAATTAAAATAAAATATCTCAATATTGAAAGTGCAGATCAGCAAATTTGAGGGAAGTCAACCACAGGCAGTGGCTTCCAACTGCATGATTCTCACCAAGAAATTGGAGTCACAGATAATGTTGGTGGTGAAGACTGTTTCCCTCAGCCTACTTCAAGCCTCTGTTTCATCCAGCCTCCTGTTGTCCCATTCACCTTACCAGCATTTGTACAGCAGGCAGTGAAGGATGCTAGGCACCTTTCTAGTCAGATACACAGAATTGCTTTTCTGCTTCCTGAACCTGTTCACTTCACTTAATTGCATTGGAATCATGAAAGTACCTTTTCATTAGATATTTCCTGGAATGTTTCCTACTGCTGCGAAGATCATGTTTATGACTTGAAAGAGTTCCCAATTTCCAAAACTAATCAGCATTGGAAAATACAGCCCAATCCCAGTCTCCTCTTGTAACTAAAATCTCTTATCCTTGGTATTATTTCAGTGAGTCTAATTCCTGAAATGGACCTGGAGCACTGTGACTTCCCCTTTGTCATGATTCTGAATGCTATTTTGATTAGTTTTATACAGAAAGGTTTGAAGCGTAAGTTACCTTTAAGCATTGAGCCTTAAGGCAAACTAAATTAAATAGCTTTAAGAAGAAAGAACATTCACTACAGTCCCTTGGAGAATGTGTGTTGAAGCCCAACATTGGTATTGTTACTCAGGATAAACAGGAACAATTGGATAGTTTTATCTTATGCCAGAGGTTTTCCAGGAAATATCCACACCTTCAAGAGATGGAACATACTTTCCTGTGAGTTTTCAGGAAGGAGACCCACAAACAGATTTGATTCGCAACACTTTTGACTAAACTTCAGGTTGAGAAAAATAAAACCAAAGCCCATATTAGCATGGGGTCAATAAAAAGTTGCACAAAGACCTCAGGTGGGAATGTGGCAGGATGAAATAAGTCTTGACATTAACTCTGTTGAGATCCCAATATGAGACAGCAAATTGACAATGGTGAAAATTTCCAGGGTGGCCACATTGAATCATCCTCAAGGATAAGCTTATTTCTGTGCCTGGGCCAGTTAGGAAAGCTCAAGCTGTCAGAGGGATAACTGCTCCAATGGTATATTGGGCCTACAGGGCTAGCCATTGTTATTAGTGGCCCCTTCTTTGGGCCATGAAGCCACCAAAATCCAAGAAAACTGCAAGGAGGCTGTCTTCATGGTGACGATGATGGCGATGGGAGTGGGAAGGGGAATGCTGGCTGCATTGCAAAATAGTGATGATTATTCTTTTAATACAAATTGCCATTAATTGGCCCACTCTGCTCAGCAAGCAGCCAAACACTGGCTTTTTCATGACGGGACATACCTTCTCATGATTTAAACCCCCTCAGGCTTCCCTCTTGCTTTCTTCCTCCTCTATCTCTGTTTCTTTTACCTCCTCTCCTATCTGCAAACAGATCTGCATGTTAGTTGTCAGGTGAAGCCAGGAAGGTTTTTGTTGAGGCTATAACATGCTGGAGAAGAATTAGCAGTTTTCTTATTTGAGTCAAGAAATGTGGCCTTTTCGCTGCTCGACATATAGGCCAGAGCTTTCTTAGTGTAGGTGGGTTTTCAACAGGATGGCCCAACAGCATCTCTCCTTTCTCAGGAAGCTGAGGAAATTTGGCATGACGGCGATTACCCTTCCAACTTTTATAGGTGCACCATTGAGAGCATTCTGTCGGGATGTATCACTACCTGGTATGGCAACTGTACCATTCAAGATGAGAGGTGGTTACAGAGATTGATGAACTCGGCCTGGACAATCACAAAGGCCAACCTCCCATCTATAGAATCCATCTACCAGGCCGGCTGTCAAGAAAAGGCTGTCGGCATTCTCAAAGATCCATCCCACCCTGGCAACCCCACAACCTCTATCATCAGGGAGAAGGTACAGAAGCCTGAACACACACACCAGCCGGTTTCAAAACAGTTTCTACCCTACTGTTGTTAGAATACTGAATGGACTCATAAACTCTTAACATTTGCCTGTACCTGTGTTTTTATTTTTGCTGCTGATTACCTATTTACTTATCTGTGCTCCTTAACTCTGCGATCTGCCTGTATAGATCACAAGACGAAGCTTTTCACTGTGCTACGGTACACGTGACAATAAATTCATTCAATGTGAACGTATGAATCAGCAGCACAGGTAGGTCATTTGTCCCCTTAAATCTGCTCCACTATTCAATCAGATTATGATTGATCTGATTGTAACCTCAAATCTGATTTCCCATCTACCATTGTGCCACCTTACGTATTGAGAATCTATCTACTTCTGGTTTAAGCAAATTCAAGCAATCTGCTTGCATCATCTTTTCAGGAAGAGACTCTGCAAAGACTGGGCTGATTAGCCATGCAGGGCAGCACAGAGGCCGGCAAAGCTCTGATCATTAGCTTACAATTATTTAAGAATAGGCTATTGAGTCCCTCGAGTCAGTTCAAACACTCCATTAGATCATGACTGAACTCTACATGAACTTTATTTATTCATTTTGATTCTATTTAACTTAATACCCTTGCTAACAAAATCTGACAAACACAATTTTGGAATGTACTGTTGACCTCGATTCATTGAAGTGTAGGGGGTGGGGGATGGGCGAAGTTCACGATTTTGACTAACTATTTTGAAGGAAGAGGTCATTCCTGACATCACTCCACAATCCCTACCTATTTCTAAAATTCATGATCTGCACTCTCCCACATGAGGAAATAGTTGTGGTCTATCTGACCTTTTAGTTTTTAAAATTAATTTAACCTCCCCAATTATAGCCTTCTGTCTGGAAGGAAATACCTCAATTGAATGAGTTGGTGAAACTGAGAGTGAAATCCCTTCATTCATTCATTCATTCTTAACTTTTGTCCCACTTTGAAAGTATAATGGTCACCAACCTACAAGCATGTTCTATTCATTTGAATTGCTGTTCAAAGTAGACAAATAAATTATCAATCTCTTTGGGTGAAGTCTCAGTAATAATCTAATTTTACCTCCTGCCAATTATGGTAATAAGGATCTGAAATTCAATTTGCCATCCACTGTAAAGCTAAAGGTTCTGACAAGTTGCACTGATTTGAATGGACACACAAATTGGACATTTCCTACTTTGATGGCGACTCTGCAAAACCATTGGAATGACAGAGGAACCTGTTAGTTCTTTTGTATGTAACCATCATGACAGCTCTCAGGATGTCTGGTACCAGCCTTCAGAATTTGGTAGCAATGATCACATAGTATTAAAATATTGAAGGCCTTTTCGTTTGACAAATGCTTCAGTTTGGTCACAGGATGCTTTCAAAGCAATGTGGGTGCAACCTATTGTGCCTTGCACCTGGGAAAAGTCAGTGATGGTGGAGAATCCCACTGTCTGAGCTGCTTGACTGATGGCATCAGTAACATTTTTAAATCAGTTAATCTGGACTGATCACAGTCCAATTCCTCAAGAACATAGATACCCAGACTGTGATAGGGCTATGCACTTGACTGACTGTGACCAAATCTTTGGACTGGAATTGGACAAACTGCTTGACAGTCTATAGTGTTACACTGATTTGACTGTAAGAACCGTTCCATTCCTCTAAGGACTGTTCTCCTTTGATATGGTCACTTGATGGAGCAATGCAGTGTATTGTTGTGTGAGTTGCTGACACATGCTGCAGCTCTGATGTTGACACAGCACATTGTTGCACAATGACACAGCCGTCCTTCTACCTGTTCAATGTTTCAGGATGATAACCTGCCTAACTCTTCCCTGTATTAAAATCAATGCAAGCACAAGGGCTGGCTGCCTGTAACTGAGCACGGAAGACGCTGTGTGCTGAGAAGCAATATGTATCACAATGAAACTGGAAGTCCATACATCAACGCTGAAGCCTGTGAATGGGCACTAAGAAAGCAACATGAAGTATACAGAGACTGGTGATCTTCAACAAGTCCAAAGTGAATGAACCGTAAGAAAGCAAGATAAGAGTCATAAGATGTGTCCTTTGTATGTGTGTGTCCCTGTGTGCAAAGTGACATTGCATAAACATGCAAGTTGTAGATATCTCTGAGTTCCAAGTGTTGAAGGGCTGAGATGGTGTATTGGTTAATCCAAGAGCAAACATGGTCATCTAGTGAAGCAGGTAATTTGTCCACACTGACTTGTGTGGCGGAAGAGTCAAAGAGGATAGTATCAGCAAGTTGTGGTAAAGTAGAGCCAGATGAAGGCCAGGATAAGCAATCAGTAGCTGCAGTTGCCAGGTATCACTCTGCTTTACTTCGGGAATTTGTATTGTTTAGTTTCTCAGGGATGGAGAGGAAGATTGAAAATGGCATATGCAGGAGATAAGTTGGGATCATAATGAGATGCAAATGCTTGGAAATAAAGTTATTGTCACTCAATAGTGGGATTCTGAAGTCTCCATTTAAAGCTTTACAGGCAAATCATGAAACTTTCTCTTGACATTGAGATTTGGATTTTTCTGTTTCTCTCTGTAGTTTCTATTGCTCATGTTGCACGAGGGATTGGAGAATTTTCTCTTGCAGATATGAATTATTAAATAAAAATGCTTACAAATAAATTGGGTCAAGTAATCAATGACTAAGATTATTTAATTGGCATTTGTCAATCTTTTAACTTTATACTGTTATATTTTACTCAGAGTTATAGAGTCCCACATCATGGAAACAGATCCTTTGGTCCAACTAGACCTCACTGACCCAAATTAATCCCAAACTCAACTAGTTCCACTCGCCAGTATTTGGCTCATATCCTTCCAAACATTTCCGATCCAAGTACTTGTCCAAATGTCTTTGAAATGTTGTGACTATACATGCATCCATCATTTCCTTTGGCTGTTCATTCCACATACGAACCACTCTCTATGTAAGAATGTTGCCCATCATGTTCTTTTTAAAATTTTCCCCTCTCACGTTAAAATATGTCCCCTAGTTTTTGAACTCCCTCACCCTAAGGAAAAGACTTTTGCTGTTTAACTTATCCATGCCCCTTATGATTTTGTAAACCTCTATAATGTTACCCCTCAACTTCGTCCTCGCCAGTGAAAGAAGTCCCAGCCTATCCAGCTGATTTTTATAACTCAAATCCTCCAGCCCTGGCAACATCCTGGTAAATCTTCTCTGAACCCTCTCCAGTTTAATAATATCCTTCCAATAGCAAGGTGACCAGAACAGTACAAGTACTTCAGAAGAAGACTCAACAACATCCTGTACAACCTCAATATAACATCCCAACTCCAATAGTCAAAGGTCGGAGCAATGTAGGCAAGCATGCTAAACACCTTCTTAACCACTCTGTCTACCTGTGAGGCAAATTTCAAAGAATTATGTACCTGAGCCCCTAAATCTCTGTTCATCAACACTACCCAGGGTTCTACCATTAATTGTAAAGTCCTGTCCTTGTTCATTTTACCAAAATGTAATACCTCGCATTTGTGCAAATTAAACTCCATCTGCCACTCCTCAGCCCATTGGCCCAATGGATCACTTTGTAATCTTAGATAAGCTTCTTCACTGTCCACCAAACCACCAATTTGTGTGTCATCCACAAACTTACTAACCATGCTTCCTATATTCTCATCTATAATTGTTTATATATATGACAAACAAAAGTGGACCCAGTACCGATCCCTGTAGAACACTGTTGGTCACAGGCCACCAATCTGAAAAGCAACCCTCCACCTCCATCTTCTGTCTTCTACTGTCAAGCCAATTTTGAATCCAATTGGCAACCTCATCCTGAATCCCATGTGATCTAACTTTACTAATTAATCTACCATGCATTTGTGCAAATTAAACTCCATGGCTACTTAAGTCCATGTAGCCAATGCCTAGCACTCTGCTCCCATCAATCTTTTTTGTTACTTCCTCAAAAAACTCAATAATGTTTGTGAGACATGATTTCCCTCACATTTCTTTACAGCATAGATATTGACAGTTCCTCTGTTTGCATGTAAATAAGGTTGAATATAAAGAATGGTTTTGCAATGCTTTAAGTATACTTGTCTAAAGCATAATTGAAAACTTTGATCAAGAACATCAATATCCTGCATCTTTCTCTAATCTAGATCTAATATGAACTGGTGTTATAGTGGTTGTACTGACTTCTTTCCTTTTGAGTTGGAACTTAAGGTTTATCATGTGATCACTAGGTCTATGTGGTCATTTGTATTTAGATTCTCATCCATTTTACAAACGTAGATGCTTAAAACATGGAAAAATGCTTTCCATTGGCTGATGGCACGGGCGGCACGGTGGCACAGTGGTTAGCACTGCTGCCTCGCAGCGCCAGAGACCCAGGTTCAATTCCCGCCTCAGGCGACTGACTGTGTGGAGTTTGCACGTTCTCCCCGTGTCTGCGTGGGTTTCCTCCGGGTGCTCCGGTTTCCTCCCACAGTCCAAAGATGTGCAGGTCAGGTGAATTGGCCATGCTAAATTGCCCGTAGTGTTAGGTAAGGGGTAAATGTAGGGGTATGGGTGGGTTGCGCTTCGGCGGGTCGGTGTGGACTTGTTGGGCCGAAGGGCCTGTTTCCATACTGTAATCTAATCTAATCTAATGGCGAAATGACTCAGGGACCCAAATTTAAGATTTCAAGCAAGAGATGCAGAGGGGACTTTCTAATAAGCTAGAATTTGCAGCCTTTGAGGGTGATGGAAACAGGAATAATCAACGATTTCAAAGGAAACTGGATAGATACTTGATAGAATAAAGCTGCTAGATTACAGGAATTGAGTGGGGGAGTGGGAGTGACTGTATTTATGTGCAGGGAGCTGATATGGACATGATGGGCTGAATGGCTTCCTACTATGTCATAAATGACTCTACAATTCTAATATTGAATTCTAAACTTAAAGCATGTGCAAGCCAACTGCAAACCAATGCATTTTTCAGGCTGTTAGATGGAGACAATCAGAAAACTTCCAACAAGCTCTGATTCAACAGAAACAGGTAGAGACAATTAAAGTGTAATAGAAAATGGAGATACTGACCGATTACAATTCAATATTACAGGCAGCAAAGATACTGGTTCAAATCAATGGGGCCATTTTGATTTTATGCAGATAGAATTCCATTACATAGCTGATATTTTAACATTGGCATGAGGGAAAAGTGATTGTGGTTTCCCAGAAAGTTGAAACAGGTGAGAGGCTGATCTCCTGGAAAAAAAGTACATCTATACAAATGTCCAAACTGTTTTCACTTTGGCCAGACAATGTTTCTTGCACCCCAGAGACTCCTCCACCACTCAAACCATTTCCCTTGACCTCTCCAAATGCCTTCCTCCCTCCTCTCACTAACTTTGCATTGCCCATTCCTGTGCTACATTCAGCCTAGCTGGTAATCTCTGACTTGTCTGATTCATGATGGCCTGACCAATATGGTTAGGAAGTTGAATGGAGGTGTATTAACATCAGCTGTCTGCCAAGAAAAGGGTACATACAAAAGAGAAGTTGATCAAGTGTGGAGAGGGAGAGCGAGAGACAGAGAGAGAGAGAGAGAGAGAAAGATTACATTTTCCTCAATATATTTTTTAGACTCCAATGATTTTGAAAGGATTCTGAAAACAACATGCATTCAGCTCACCATATTCGACTTATTACTGTAGAAGTGTGCAAATCTATTCATCTCTAATTTCCAATATAAAAGTTTGTGGTGAATAATGTCATCCTTGAAAACTGATCTTTTCAGTTTTGTTACAGCAGCATGGTGGCTCAGTTATTAGCAGTGCTGCCTCACATTCCATTCCAACCTTGGGTGACTGTCTGTGTGGAGTTTGCACATTCTCCCTGTGTCTGCATGGGTTCGCTCCAGGTGCTCCGGTTTCCTCCCACTGTCCAAAGATGTGCAGGTTAAGTGAATTGGCCATACTAAATTGCCCATAGTGTTCAGAGACGTATAGGTTAGGTGCATTAGTCAGGGGTAAATGTAGGGAAATAGGTCTGGGTTGGTGACTCTTCGAAGAGCCTGTTTCCACACTGTGGGGATTCTATGATTCTACTGTTACATAGAAACCCATTTCTTGAAGTAAGGCATTATAGCCTTTTGATAATATTTTATTTTAACGAATCTAATTGTGTACCTTCTGGGAATCATGTTTAAGGAATATAAGAGTGACAAAGGACTCTTTGGTTCATGTGAACAACTCGTGATAGCTTCCAACAATGTTATGTTTCCATCTGATGAAAGCAAATGTGAATTCACTAAGGGCACTGGGAGTTTTCAGTTCAAAGTAACAGATCTGGAAAAATAATTACTTGGAATCATCACAGCATGTGTTGAGATACTGCAACGATCTTTGGAAAGAGCAGGGTACATACAAAATAGAAGTTCACCCAAGTGTGGAGCTAAACACTCACCAAAACTGTAAATGAGCAATTCATTGATAATATGCAGAAAGGGTTAGAAATCCAACTGACTTTTCACATTAGCTCATTTCAGAGAAACCAAAGCTTCTGCATTTCACCATCAAATGATGAACATTTTCCTGGATATAACCACCACAATCTTCACCAAGCTTTTCAGTCAGAACATTACACAATGGACAAGCTGCAATTGGAGGAGTGACTTACAGTATCTATTGATGCTTATCGCAGGGGATCTGTCAAAATGATACCTGTTATGCATGTGCAGTAATTTGCACCTATATAGCCAATGCTTGTTTGCAACACATAATCTGAGTAGTAATGCTGTCTGGAGCTTTGTTGCAAATGTCATCTGTCTGATGAGATGACAAATTGAGGTTCCACTGAACTTTTTGGGTGGATATAGAAGATCTTACAGCACTTTTTGAAGAAGAATTGGAAAGTTCTTTCTGCTGTCCCAAATTTTAAAAAAATCTTTAACCAATTTTAACAACAGATTATCTGCTCATTATTTCTTTCCTCTTTGTGGATCTTGCTGATTGGTGCAATTATCTGTTTCATTTTCCTACATATAAACAGTTACTACATTTCAAATGTACTTCATTGGCTTTAAAGGATATGCTGAACTCATGGAAATATGTGCAGGTTATTTCATTCAGATTTTGCAGGAATCATGTCACAGAATTATTGCCACTGATTCTTAACATTCACCACACAGACATGGAGGGATTTACAGACACACCCAGTCGTTGGTTTCCATTTCCTTTTTTCAAATTCTGTAAATTGTTATAATCCAATTAAGGACTATCTGGACTGTGCCAAATATGTGATTGTTGTGCCAAATATGTAAACATTTTAAGCTGTGGTACTTTATAAAGCCGCGAGGCAGGTTTTGTGACCTTTTTATATTCACAGAAGTGGAGCATTTTTTCAATTTTTGAAGAAGCATGTCTTCTTAGTTTCAAAAGTTAAATTAGCTTCTGACTTGGAGAGAGTTCTGTAAAGGAATTAGTTAATTCGAGATGTTAACTGTTTAAAGGCGAAAGGCAAAGTTTAGCCAGAGGAATCAGGAAAGTGTTTTTTGAGAAATAAAGAAGTCCTGTTTATATGATGTTGTTGAAATCAATGGGGCTGTTAATTATTTGAGAAGAGTTTTTGATGAATCTACTTTGCAATGTGAGTGTAAAAGGAAATCAGAAAACTACAAGTCATGGAGTCATAGAGTCCTACCGCACGGAGACAGGCCCTTTGGCCCAAACTGGTGACCAAAATTCCTTCATTCCTGATGAACGGCTTTTGCCTGAAATGTCGATTTTCCTGCTTCTCGGATGCTGCCTGACCTGCTGTGCCACTCCAGCACCGCTCTGATCTAAACTCTGGTTTTCAGCATCTGCAGTCCTCACTTTTGCCCTGGTGACCAAAATCTCCATCCACTCTAACCCCATTTCCCTGCACTTAGCCCATATCCTTCTAAACCTTTCCTATCCATGTATTTGTCCAATTTAAATGTTGTTAATGTCAGCCACTTCCACTGGCAGCTCATTCCGTATGCGTACCACCCTCTGTATGAAAAAGTTGTCCCTTCCTCCTCTTCCTGGACCTTTCCATCTCCATCTCCAATGACTGACTCAACACGGACATCTACTTCAAATCCACCGACTCCTGCAGCTTCCTGGACTACATCACTTCTCAACCCCACCCCTATAGAGATGTTATCCCTTACTCCTAATTCCTCTGCCTCCTCCAAATCTCCTCCCAGGAGGAGCAATTCCACTCCAGGACATCTCAGATGGCCTGCTATTTCAAGGACTGTAATTACCCCTCCCACATGATCAACAATGCCCTCCAGTGCAATTCCACCACTTCCCTCACCTCTGCCCTTGAACCCCACCCCTCCAGTCGCAACAAGGATAGAAACCCCCTGGTCCGCACCTGCCACTGCACTAATCTCTGGATACAGCACATTATCCTCTGCCATTTCTGCCACCTATAGTCAGACCCCACCGCCAGACATATATTTCCCGCCCCACCCCTATCTGCGTTTCGCAGAGACCATTCCCTCTGTGGCTCCCTCATTAAGTCCACGCCCCCTAACAAGCCACCCTCCACACATGGCACCTTCGCTTGCCACCACAAGTGGTGTCAAACCTGCACCCACACCTGCCCCCTCACCTCCATCCAAGGCCCCAAAGGAGCTTTTCACATCCAGCAGAGTTTCCTGAACATCCACCCACCTCATTGACTGTGTGTGTTGCTCTCGAGGTAGTCTACTCTACATCAGGGAGACAGGACGCCAACTCACGGAGCATTGCAGTGAACATCTCTGAGATACACGCACCTAACAATCCCACCCCACTGTGGCCGACCACTTAAAGTGCCCCTCCCACACCGCCAAGGATATTTAAATCCTGGCCTCCTCCACCGCTAAATCTAAGCCACCCGACTCCTGGAGAAAGAACGACTCATCTTCTGCCTTGGGACCTTTCAACCAACGGCATCAACATCAATTTCTCTAGATTCCAACTCTCCCCTCCCACTACCTCATTCCAGATCCAACCCTCCAACACGGCACCGCCCTCTTGATCGGTCCTACCTGTCCATCTTCCTTCTCACCTATCTGCTCCACCATTTGCTCTGACCTATCACCTCACCCCCCAACTACATCCATCTATCACCTTCCCAGCAACCTTCCCTCACCCTTCTATTTATCTCTCAGTCCCCTTCCCCACACACACACACACCTGATGAAGGGCTCATGCCCCCTGCTCCTCGGATGCTGCCTGACCCGCTGTACTTTTCCAATTCCAAACGTTTTGAATCTTAAACTGATGCCTTCTAGTTCTTGATTCCACAATCCTGGAAAAAAAGACTGAGTGCATTCACCCTATCATCACCTCTCATGATCTTATACACTTCTTACACACTACAAAATGCAAGAAAATGTAGAAATATTGACAATATGAACTAAAAATAAAAGTTTTCCGAGATAGACAGGAACTGACTCATAACATTAAAGGTGGTCATATAGATTAGCATCTTGTGTCAAAAGGTTTCTCTTGAAATGTTTTACTCTACATATTAACCTTTATTTATATCTTGGATGCTGTCTAATTTTGTGCAAAATGCATTGAATTGTATGGTTTTCTATATCACCCCTGTAAGAAGTTTTGCATAACTCAACACATTAAAGTCAACTAAACTAGCAACATAAAAATCACAAAGTTAATCACGTTGATAACAGCTCTAGTCAGATAAGATTAAACTAATGATTTGTGATCTTATCAGTGTTGAAGGTGTCATGCCAGACTCAACACATTAATTCTGTTTCTGTCTCCATGGCTGCTATCAGATCTGCTGAGGTTGAGTCCAGCATTCTTTATGTTTGTTTTAAACTTTTCAATTGTTTCTTCCCAATGAACTGAAGCACTCACATCTATTACATACATATTTACTGCAATGAAATGAACTGCCTGCAATCCAGTATCTGTTGAATTAAATGTAATTTAGTGGAAGAACATGATGCAGTAAAATTGAAATGATGCAGATCACTGAATCACCAAGTAAGGTTCAAAATATAATATTGTACATTTTTATTAATTGGGACAGAGTCTGAAAGAGCAAAGCGATGATATTGAATCAAACAGAAAGTATTGGATAAACTCAATAGGTCTGACAGCATCTGTGGAGAGAAATTTCTGTTTTTGTTTCTAATTTCCAGGATATGCAGTTCTTTATTTAACTTTAATTGAGGTGTTGGTGAATTTGAATAATTCAGTTGTAAAAGACACTTGTTAGATGTCAGTTGAGTACTGTTAATGTGGGTGTAATATTATAAGAATGACTGTTTTAGTTTTTTTTTTGGAAGTACTGCACTGGCTCTGTTAGTGATGGTCATCTTGTTATTTTATTTCATGTTTCTTAATCAGGAAAACTGAATCCAAAAGAATGCCTGTAGAAACATGTGATGTTAGATTCTCTACAGTGTGGAAACAGGCCCTTCAGCCCAACAAGTCCACACTGCCCTTCCAAAGAGTAACCCACCCAGACCCATTCCCTCTGAATGATGCACCTAACACTATGGGCAATTTAGCATGACCAATACACCTGACCTGCACATTTTTGGATTGTGGGAGGAAACCCACACAGACGCAGGGAGAATGTGCAAACTCCACACAGACAGGTGGGAATCGAACCGAGAACCCTGGTGCTGTGAGACAGCAGTACTAACCACTGAGCCACCGCGCTGTGTAATTTTGAATGGAAGTGAAAAAAATGAAGCTCAAGCTGTCTGTATCTTACATTTACAGATTTCATTTTCAGGAGCCATGATGCTTTCTTGAATTCATTCATGGGATGAGCATGGTGAAGAAAAGGTGAAGGGATAGCTCTCTTGTATCCTGGTGACGGGCCTGCAGAGCTTAAATCTGAGCCTTTAGCTATGCAAGCAATTTGTTCTATCTATGGCATACTGCATCCAGTGTTTAGCATGCATGCAGTCCTGTATTGTACCATCACCTACATGGTCACTCCTTTTTGGTAGCCGCTGTCCCGGAAATGACTGCACTGCCATTGACACAATGCTGATCTCCCAGCTTGGTGATAATGGCAAAATGAGTGGAATACGAGGTCATGAGGTTATAAATTGAGGCTGAAAACAGTTCTGCAACTGCTGATTGCCCACATGGCACTGACCAACCTAGTTGTACTGTCTGCCTGTCTTCACATATCCCCACTTCACCTTTCTGCACCTGCTGCCACCTCCTGTTATCTGCAGTTCCCCCTACACCCACCCCCAATCCTGACGAAAGGCTACACCTGAAACATTGACTTCTCCACGTCCTGACACGGCCTGGCTTGCTGCATTCTTCCAGCCTCCTGCCTGCCCACATGCCACAGTACCCTGGTTTGAGTTATTAGATTAGTTGTTAACTTCTTCATTCCATATGGAGGTCATGCCTACAATATAATGATGGCATCATAGTGTAAAGACAGGAATAACAACACAGGAACCATGAAGTGGTCACTCCTACCAATACTTCTGTGCTGTACCATTTTTATGGCTCTATGATTCTACTGTTCTATGTATCTCTTCAACTATAGACTGTTTCTTTTCCTTATTAGACATGCAACTTTCAAAGGCAAGTGATCACTTCTTTCTTCTGGCTGAACTGAAGACCCACTGTCTGTGATATTTACTGATTTGTAGGAAAGCAGATTACCTGATCTCAAAAATAGCTCCCAATCCCCTTTTGCTCTTGGCAAACAAATGCCAATTAATTATCTTTCATCCCAACTCCTTTTTTTCACTCAGAAGTAAGGAGATAGTTCATGGCATAACATTTTATAACTTGTCTGCAGTGAACTTTGAAAATTCCCAGGGCTATTCCCTCCAGATTGTATACTACTGAGCCTATAGAGGTTTGTCTGTGTGGTGGGTCAGAACATTCCCAGTGACAGACTTGGCTGTGATATGTGATTTGGTATATGTAATTTTGGCTTGACTAGTCGGATGGACAGGGTGAAGTTGTTCATTTTGGACAGGAAAACAAAAGAACAGAATGTTATTTAATTGGAAAGACACTGCAGAAAGCTGCAATAGAAAGGTGCCTGAAATGCAGAAAGCTAGCACACTGGTGCAGAATGTAATCAGGAATGCTAATGGAATGTTGACCCAATTTTCGAAGGGGTTGGAGTGTAAGAGTTGGGAAGCCTTACTGGAACTGTACAAAGTACTGGTGAAATTACATCTGGAACACTGCAAGCAGTTTTGGTCCCTTTATTTAAGGAAAGGCATCACTTCATTGGTCGCAGTTCAGAGAATGTTTGCTAGGATGATTCCTGGAATGAAGGTATTGTTGTATGAGCAAAGATTAAACATTTTGGGACTCTACTCGCTGAAGTTTAGGAGAATGAGAGGTGATCTCATTGAAATGTATAGCCTTCTTAACGGGCATGACAGGGTAAATGCTGAGGGGATGTTTCCCCTCATGGAGAATCCTCGGACCAGAGGGCATGGTCTCAGAATAAAGGCGTGTCAAGATAGAGATGAGGAGGAATTTCTTCTTTCAGAGGGTTGTTAGTCTTTGGAATTCCTTGCCATAGAGAGCTGTGGAAGCAGAGTCCCTGTATATATTTAAGATGTGGAGGTGCCGGTGTTGGACTGGGGAGGACAAAGTTAAAAATCACACAACACCAAGTTATAGTCCAACAAGTTTATTTGGAAGCACTAGCTTTCGGAGCGCTGCTCCTTCATCAGGTGGCTAATGGGGCAGGATCACAGGACTCAGACTTTATATTAAAAGGTCAAAGTATCATACAACTGATGCAATGTTTTGAACAAACCTAGACTGCTGTTAACTCTTTAATCATTTAGAATGGGGGGAATGTAGATTTAGATTCATTAATATGTAAATCCCACAACTTCTTTCAAATCACATTCTTGAGATAATTTAATGTTTTATAAGAAAAAGGTGACATCTCAGCTCAGACAGTGCATGAAAGGTGTGAGGTTCAAGTCTGTCTGTACCCCAGTCTTGAGTCAGACTGGTTCTATTTCCAAAGTAGGAATTTATAAAATGTCACAAAGATTGACTGCCTGCAGATTGTGTGCTTTTCAACAAAATAGAATGTATCTGCAAATACAAATCTGCAAATGCAAATTCACCCCATAGACGTATATGTTTGTGTGCGTGTGCGCACGTGAGAGAGAGAGAGCGAGAGTGTGTGTGGGGGTGAGAGAGGGAGAGAGTGTGTGTATGTGTGTGAGAGTGTGTGTGTGCTTGATAGTGTCTGTGCTTGTGTGTGACGGAGTATATGCCTGTGAGAGGGTGGGCGTGAGTGTGAATGTGTGTGTGTGTGAGAGAGATTGTGTGTATGAGAGAAGGTCTGTGTGGGTGTGATCATGTGTAAGAGTGTGTGAGTATGTGCGTGTATGTGAGCTTGTGTGTAGTGTGTGAGAGAGAGTGTACAGTGTAGTGGGGTCACTTGTAGTGTGAGATGAACCCAAGGTCCCAGTTGAGGCCATACTCATGGGTACTGAACTTGGCTATCAGCCTCTACTCGGCCATTCTGTGTTGTTGCTTATCCCAAAGTCTATCTTGGAAGATGGTCACCTGAGGATCCGCGGTCAAATGTCCTTGACCACTGAAGTGTTCTCCAACTGGGAGGGAAAATTCCCTCTGACGATTGTTGTGTGGCGTTCATTCATCCACTGTCATAGCGTCTACTTGGTCTCACCAATATATCACGCTTCATTGTGATATTTCATTAATTCCTCTTTTGGAAATAGAACCAGTCTGACTCAATGTTAGGATACAGACAAACTCTAACCTCACACCTTTTAATGCATTGTCTGAGCTCAGAAATGTGACTTGAAAGAAGTTCTTGGATTTACATATGTGTGAATCAATCAAAACCCACATTCCCATTCTCAGTGATTAAAGACTGAACAGCAATCTAGGTTTGTTCAATACATCGCATCAATTGTATGACACTTTGATCTTTTACGATAAATTCTGTGACCTATGATCCTGCCCGACTCACCACTTGACAAAGGGGCAGTGCTCCGAAAGCTTGTACGCCCAAATAAACCTTTTGGACTCTAACCTGGTATTGTGTGATTTGTTTTAACTGTGTATATTTAAGGCTGAGATAAATAGATTCTTGATTAGTAGGGGAACCAAAAGTTACAGAAAAAGGGCAGGAAAGTCGATATGAAGAATATTGGATCAGCTATGATCTTATGAATCGTGGAGCAGGTCTGAAGGGCCAAATGGCCTACTCATGCTCCTATGTCCTATGGTCTTCTCCAAATCTTGTCATAAGCCTCCGGGTATGAATAAAGGCTGGTTTGAGTAGGCAGGGTATGTCTTTGTTCTTTTGGTGCCAAGATTGATTCCTAGTCGTCTTTCCTGGTGGTTTTTCCAGAAAACATTTTTGAGAAGTTTTATTCAACTTTTCTGCAGTGGTTTGATGGACCTCCATTTTGGCATACCAGGCTATTTCTAAGGCCAAAAAGGTAAAAACAATGACTGCAGATGCTGGAAACCAGATACTGGATTAGTGGTGCTGGAAGAGCACAGCAATTCAGGCAGCATCCAAGGAGCTTCGAAATCGACGTTTCGGGCAAAAGCCCCCTTCCTGATGAAGGGCTTTTGCCTGAAACGTCGATTTCGAAGCTCCTTGGATGCTGCCTGAACTGCTGTGCTCTTTCAGCACCACTAATCCAGAATCATATTTCTAAGGCCAGTCAAGAGTCAATCGAATACCTTGATGTGGATCTGAAGTCACATATAGGCCAGACCAAAGGATGGTGGATTTTCTTCCACTGGCAAAAGAAATGGGTTTCTATGAAAATCTTAATTTTATACTAAGATGAGCATTTTATTACATTTATAGATTTATAACAAAGAATGTCAACAGGCTGCCATCTGCTGTAAATATCATGCAACTACAGATGGAAATACAAGCCCTTGTCAAGTTGTTCATTGATATCTCAATTACTGAATACATTTGAATCCAAATCAAACTGCACATGCCGTGGGGTGTAGAGTGTTTTATTTCCTCTTCTGATTCTATGTTGATTTAGTCTCTGCCCTCCCCTTCACCTTTTTGATCACTTAGCATTGCCCTTTGTTGAGAAGAGCGCTGCTTGTTACTGGCCCCTTGGGTGTTTCCTTTCTTCCTGGTGCTGGAATACAAATAAAGATTTCTGCACTCATTGTTCTTCACTGTGCATACCCACACACACACACAACATGGGTGCTGGAGAAAATAAACATTATTGCTGTTTGCTGGTAGTGTGGGGATATATTTTTTTAAAATATGTTCTATGTTTCAAAATATTCCAAACTTGCTTCCTGTCCTTGGATGAATTCCATGGGCTTTCCTTGCCAAATTTCTCCATAAACTGTCTCAAAGGAAGCTTATGGAGAGTCAACGGTTCCAATAGATCAGCCACATAAAATATATCTTTCGATTAATAACCACAAGCACTAAGAACAATTGTGACCAAATCGATGGACTATGCTATCTCGTTCATTGAAAAAAGAGGGGGAAACTGAACTCAAACAGGAAAGGTATCCATTTCAAACATATTTTTACAAATCAGTCTGACTTTCATATTCTATATTTAATATTAGTCTTGAATGAACAAACCTGGGTAATATTAATTACAGCAACAATTTCACCTTCATGTGATTTAAAATAACATGCCAAGTAAAAAAGCACTATTTAAACATTTTGGTGTGAAACTTATCAGAAAAGAGCTAAGTTTCTAAATGAGCTAATAGAGGATTTCTTCTGTGAGGCCTAGTGAGGTTCCTCACGTTATTGCCTCAAACTCACTTCATTATTAGGTACCGTGCTCCTGTGGTGCCCCTCTCATCTGAGAGCAGCGGGAGCTGGGCGGAAGTGAAGTCGGAGCGCAAAGCCAGTTGGGAAGGTAAGTGATTGTTATTTGAGTGGGTGTGTTCTAGACCCCATGTCCTACAAAGTAGGGCCTCCCTCCCACCCTCCACCTCTAACCTAAATTAAAAGTCCACAGACTTGCCCCAAAAAGAGGGTCCAAGGAAGTTCCTGTGGATTGAAGAGTGAGGCTTTAGCTCAGAAGTCTTTGACAAGGAGGTTGAGTGAAGTGATTACGCTACAGTTGAAGAGGTTGAAGACATGACTGCCAAGCTGGTTCAGTGTGCTATGTGCTTGATGTGGGAGGCCAACGATGCTGGTGTGTCTGGCTCGTATAAGTGTGGAAAGTGTGTGCACGTTCAGCTACTGACAGACCATATTGCAGCACTGATGAAAGAACTCGAGGGCCTTAGGCTCATCCGAGAGAACGAGATCTTTCTGGACAAGACCTTCAGCGAGGTTATTACACCAAAACCATACCAGAAGAGAGCAGAAGAGAGCAGACGATGAGGAAGGCAGAGAGGAGACAGGTGCAAGAGACGCCGGGGGAAGTACCTGTCAGTAACAAGTTGAATCTTTTGGAAACAGTAGAGACAGATGACGCTGCCAGTCCGCGAGGCGGCCAGGTCTGTCAATCAAAAGTTGACATGGAGGCAGAGCGGAAGAGTCGGACATCGCACAGAGCCGTGGTAATAGGGGACTCCATAGTGAGAGGAACTGACCGAGGTTTTTGTGGCGGCAGCAGATGGGACTTAATAATGGTGTGTTGCCTTCCTGGTGCCAGGGTTAAAGACATCACAGACAGAGTGCAGGAAATCCTCAAGGACGAGGGTGAAGAGCCAGAGGTGGTGGTACATGTTGGCCCAAATGATGTCGGGAAGAAGAGGAAGAACATACTACAGGGGGACTTCGGAGAACTAGGAAGAAGGCTGAAAAGCAGGACATCCAACGTGGTTATCTCCGGTTTGCTTCCAGTTCCTCGGGCTGGTGAGGCCAGAAACAGGGAGATAATGGACTTGAACGTGTGGCTGGGGAGCTGGTGCAGGAAGCAAGGATTTAAATTCTTGGATCACTGGGGTATGTTTTGTGGTAAGCATAAATTATATAACAGAGACGGTTTGCACCTTAATAGGTTAGGGACCAGCATTCTGGCAGCCAGGTTTGCTACTGCAACACAGCTATGTTTAAACTAAGTAGTGGGTGGGAGGGGACAAACTGGATGTTTAAGCAGGAAATTGGAGGGAAAGTTAGAACAAGGGAAGTCAAGAAAGACAACTGTATCAATCAGGCAGAAAACTCAGAAAGGGATCATGCTTTAAGGTTGAGTGAAATAGGAGTTGATGGGAAGGGTGAGGGCAGTAACAAATTAAAAATACTATACATGAATGCACGAAGCATTAGACATAAGATGGATGAGCTTGAGGCTCTTTTGGAAATTTGCAGATACAATATTGTGAGGATAACTGAGACGTGGCTTCAAGTGGACAGGGCCTGGGAAATGAATATTCAAGGCTACACGTGCTATCGTAAGGACAGACTAATGGGCAGAGGGGGTGGGGTGGCCATGTTGGTAAGGGATGATATTCAGTACCTGGCGTTGGGGGACCTAGAATCAGGAGATGTAGAGTCAGTGTGGATAGAGCTGAGAAATTCTAAGGGTAAAAAGACCTTATTGGGAGTTATCTACAGGCTCCCAAACAGTAATCTGGATGTCGGATGTAAGTTGAATCAGGAGCTGAAATTGGCCTGTTGCAAAGATGTTACTGCAGTTGTTATGGGGGATTTCAACATGCAGGTAGACTGGGAGAATCAGGATGGTATTGGACCTCAAGAAAGAGACTTTGTGGAGTGTCTCTGAGATGGATTCTTAGAACAGCTGGTGCTGGAGCCTACCAGGGAGAAGGCAATTCTGGATCTGGTATTGTGCAATGAACCAGAATTGATCAGGGACCTCAAAGTGAAGGAGCCATTGGGAAGTAGTGACCAAAATACAATAAGCTTCAATCTGCAATTTGAGAGGGAGAGGGTACAATCGGAAGTGACAATACTTCTGTTGAATAAAGGGAACTATGGAGCTATGAGGAAGGAACTGGCCAAAGTTCAATGGTGCAATACCTTAGCAGGGATTACACTGGAGGAACAATGGTGGATATTTCTGTGTATAATGCAGAAGATGCAGGATCAGTTCATTCCAAAAAGGAAGAAAGATCCTAGGAGGAGGCATGGGATGCTGTGGCTGACGAGGGAAGTTAAGAAAAATATAAGGTTAAAAGAGAAAAAGTATAACATAGCAAAGATAAGTGGGAAAACGGAAGACTGGAAGCTTTTAAAGAACAACAGAGGATTACTAAGAAGGAAATTCACGGAGAAAAAAATGAGGTACGAAGGTAAACTGGCCAAGAATATTAAGGAGGATAGTAAAAGCTTTTTTAGGTATGTGAAAGGCAAAAAAATGGTTAAGACTAAAATTGGGCTGTTGAAGACAGAAACAGGGGAATATAATATGGGGAACAAAGAAATGGCAGAAGAATTGAATTGTTACTTCAGATCTGTGTTCACTGGGGAAGACACAAGCAATCTCCCTGAAGTAACAGTGGGTGAAAGACCTGCACTTAAGGGAATTTATATTTGCTAGGAATTGGTGTTGGAGAGACTGCTCCATTTCGGAATGGCAGGCAGTGACCAGTGGGGTACTGCAGGGATCAATGCTGGGACCGCAGCTTTTTACAATATATGTTAATGATATAGAAGATGGTATTAGTAATAACATTAACAAATTTGCTGATGATACTAAGCTGGATGGCAGGGTGAAGTGTGAGGAGGATGTTAGGAAATTACAGGTTAGGTGAGTGGTCAGGTGACCTGGACAGGTTAGGTGAGTGGTCAGATGCATGGCAGATGCAGTTTAATATGGATAAATGTATGGTTATCCACTTTGGTGGCAAGAACAGGAAGGCAGATTACTACCTAAATGGAATCAATTTAGGTAAAGGGGCAGTACAAAGAGATCTGGGTGTTCTTGTACACCAGTCAATGAAGGTAAGCATGCAGGTACAGCAGGTAGTGAAGAAGGCTAATAGCATGCTGGCCTTCATAACAAGAGGGATTGAATATAGAAGCAAAGAGGTTTTTCTGCAGCTGTACAGGGCCCTGGTGAGACCACACCTGGAGTACTGTGTGCAGTTCTGGTCTCCAAATTTGAGGAAAGATATTCTGGCTATTGAGGGAGTGCAGCGTAGGTTCACGAGGTCAATTCCTGGAATGGCGGGACTACCTTACGCTGAAAGACTGGAGCGACTGGGCTTGTATACCGTTGAGTTTAGAAGATTGAGAGGGGATCTGATTGAGACATGTAAGATTATTAAAGGATTGGACACTCTGGAGGCAGGAAACATGTTTCCGCTGATGGGTGAGTGCTGAACCAGAGGACACAGCTTAAAAATACGGGATAGACCATTTAGGACAGAAATGAGGGAAACTTCTTCACCCAGAGAGTGGTGGCTGTGTGGAATGCTCTGCATTCATTTAAGAAAGAGTTGGATAGAGCTCTCAAGGATAGTGGAATCAAGGGTTATGGAGATAAGGCAGGAACAGGATACTGATTAAGGATGATCAGCCATGACCTTATTGAATGGTGGTGCAGGCTCAAAGGGCAGAATGGCCTACTCCTGCATCTATTGTCTATTGTCTATCTATTGAGTCTGATTCTCCTGCTGACTGTAAGTTGAAATATAATGTTGGGATATCCTGGGATCTCTGCTACTGACACTACCTTGAACACCTGCCATGCACCAGTCTGGAGCTGCCCTACACTGTGCAAATAATGACATAGCAGCCACAAATCAATGCCTCTAACAGCACATAGTGACATGGTTTTAATTTCATTGCACTTCCTGTCCCCGTCACTATTAATGCACTAGGTCGTACAATTCACATATTTCAATAAATGCAACACTAATCGTGATACAAATTCATAGTAGGAGATTGTAACCGGTGTGTGGTTACCCAACCCTTCCCATCCCAGCCCCACAACATCCACAAAGGCATCATTGCATTTAAGAACATGTTGCTTTGTGCTTACAGTTCAAGGTGAGAGGGTATTAATTCCATGCCAATGGGCACTCTTTGAGGTCTTCATGTGTTTTTGAACAGTAAAAAGACACTGACTCCATCTATTCCAAGAATAGTCCTAGCAATTTTCCATTTATAGGTCACATTTCGGAACTGAGATATCCTGGAAGGCAATATAGGTCACACTGGACACTGAGAGTCTCGGCTCAGTTAAGAACAATGAAAGTAAATGTGTTGGAGAAACTCAGCAGGTCTGGCAGCATCTGTTGGGGTAGAATCAGAATAAATGGTTTGTGTCCTGTATGACTCTTCTTCAGAACAGTTAAGAGTAGTTATACTCATCTTACCACTGGAATTCAGCTCTTTGTCCATGTTTTAACCAAGGCTGTAATGAAATCAGGAGCTGAATGGCCCTGGCGGAACTCAAACTGGGCGTCTCTGAGCAGGTTATTGCTGAGCAGGTGCTGCTAGATAGCCCTGTTGATGACATCTTCCATCACTTTACTGATAATCGAGAGTAGATGGGGTGGTAATTCAGCAGGTGGGATTTTACATGCTTTTTGTATACAAGGGAAACATGGCTATTTTTCTACATTGTTGTGTAGATGCCAGTGTTGTTGCTATACGAACAGCTTGGCTACGGACATTGAACGTTCTGAAGCATAAGTCCTCTGTTATTACTGAAAAACTGTCATGGCCAATATCCAATGCCTTTGGCCATTTCCTGATATCACATGAAATGAACTCACATCCCAGGTGATTCTGGGAACCAGCAGAGGAAGCTGGGATGGACCACCTACTTGGTACCTGCCTGATGGTTGTTGCAAATGCTCCAGCTTTCTCTTTTGCACTGATTTACTGGGCTCTCCCACCATTGAGGATGGAAGAAGATGTGGCATCTCCTCCTCTAGTGAATTATTTAATTGTCCACCCCAATTTATGTCTACAGAGTTTGGATTTGATCTGTGATTGTGGACTCATAAAATTCTGTCTTGCGTTTACTATTGATGCTGTTCGACATGCAAGTGCTTTATCATATTGACTCCTCATTGTTAGAAATGTCTGATACTACACCTGGTAAGTCCTCCTACACTTCTTATTGAACCAGAATTGATCTCCTGGCTTGACGGTAACATAAGAATGGAGGATATGCCGGGCCATGAGATTGCAGCTTATGTTTGAGCATAATTTTGCTGATGGACCGTAGTGCCTCATGCATGCCCAGACTTGATCTTTTAGATATGTTCAAATTTCTGTGCATTTAGCATGGTAAGAGCACCACACATCAATATGAAGGACTGTGAAATGGTCACCCTTATTGATACTGTCATGGTTGAAAAGTGTGGCGCTGGAAAAGCACAGGAGGTCAGGGCAGCAACCGAGGAGCAGGAGCGGTCATGATTCAGGATAAGCCCTTCATCAGGAATGTGGGTGGGGAAGGGGGCTGAGAGATAAATAGGAGGGTGGGTGAGGGGAAAGTAGCTGTGAAGGCAATAGGTAGATGCAGGTGGGGGGGGATTGTGATAGGTCAGTGGGGAGGCTGGAGCGAATAGGTGGGAAGGAAGGTGGCACTGGGCAAGAAGGTGGTGCTGAGTTAGAGGGTTGGATCTGGGATGGGGTAAGGGGAGAGATGAGAAAACTGGTGAAATGGATGTTGATGGCATGTGATTGCAGGGTCAGAAGGCGGAAGATGAGGTATTCTTTCTCCAGGCATTGGCTGGTTTGGATTTGGCAGTGGAGGAAGTCCAGGGCTTGCATGTCCTTGGGGGAGTGAGACGGGGAGTTGAAGTGGTCGCCGTGAGGGCGGTGGGGTTGTTGGGTGTGTTTGTCCCAGAGATGTTCCCTAAAACATTTCATGAGTTGGTGTCCTCACTCCCCATGTAGAGGAGACCACATCAAGAGTAACAGACACAGTAGATGAGATGGATGGATGTGCAGGAAATTCTCTGCCGGATGTGAAAGGATCCTTCAAATCCTCCCACTTTCTTCAGACCAAAAGGGTAACCATGGGCATCCACATGGGCCCCAGCTCGACCTGCCGCTTTGTTGGATAAGCAGAACAGCCCATCTTCCAAAGTTACACCAGCGCCATCCCTCACATTTTCCTCAGCTACATTGATGACTGAATTGATGCCACCTCAAGATCCCAGAAGGAGGTTGAATAGTTCATCAACTTCACGAACAACTTCCACCCTGACCTTAAGGAAGCCTGTACCATCTCGGACACCTCCCTCCCCTTCCTTGACCTCTCCGTCTCTATGTTGAGCAACTGACTCAACACAGACAGCTTCAAACCTACCCACAGTTACCTGGACTACACTTCCTCCCAAACCCCACATCCCCACCCCAGTAAAACCATGATCCCATACTCTGAATTCCTCCGCCTCTGCTGTATTTGCTCCCAGGAGGAGCAGATCCAATCCAGGACATCCCAGATGGCCTCCAATTTGAAGGACTGCAATTTCTTCTTGCATATGGTCAACAATGCCCTCCAGCGCATCTCCTCCACTTCCCCCACCTCCACCCTCAAACCCCATCCCTCCAACTGCAACAAGGATAGAACCCTCCGGTCCTGACCTTCCACCCCACTAATCTCCAGATACAACTCATTATCCTCTGTCATTTCTGCTCTTACAATCAGACCGCTCCACTAGAGATGGTGCAGAAGAGGAAGAGATATGGAATATGGACAGTTCCACACACCCAACGAAGAGGAAGGCATAGCTGGGGCCCATATGGGTGCCCATGGCTACTCCTTTGGTCTGAAGGAAGTGGGAGGATTTGAAGGAGACGTTGTTGAGGGTGAAGACCAGTTCCACCAATCGAACGAGTGTGTCAGTGAATGGGTCAATGGGAGATGAAGAAACAGAGGGTTTGGAGATCTTTGCCAAGGTGAATGGAGGTGTGTAGGGACTCGATGTCCATGGTGAAGATGAGGCGTTGGGGGCCGGGGAACCGAAAGTCATGGAGGAGATGGAGAGCATAGGTGGTATCCTGAATGTTTGTGGGGAGTTCCTGGACTAAGGGGGACAGGACGGCATAGAGATATGAGGATGTAAGTTTGTTGAGGCAGGAGCAGGCGGAAACGATAAGTCAGGTAGGAGAAAGTGAGGACTGCAGATGCTGGAGATCAGAGCTGAGAATGTGTTGCTGGAAAAGCGCAGCAGGTCAGGCAGCATCCAAGGAGCAGGAGAATCGATGTTTCGTGCATGAAGAAGGGCCCATGCCCGAAACGTCGATTCTCCTGCTCCTTGGATGCTGCCTGACCTGCTGCACCTTTCCAGCAGCACATTTTCAGAAACGATAGGTCAGTCAGGTTAGTGGATTTGGGGTAAGAGGTAGAACTGGGCAGTGTGGGGTTCCCAAATTATGAGGTTTGGGGCTGTGGATGGGAGATCCCCTGAGGTGATGAGGTTGTGGATGGTCTGGGAGATGATGGTTTGCTGATGGGAGGTGAGGCCATGGTCAAGGGGGCAGTAGGAGGAGGTATCCGTGAGTTGGTGCCCGGCTTCAGTGGTATAGAGGTCAGTGCGCCAAACTACCACAGTGCCTCACCCCCCTTGTCTGTTGTTTTGTTGGCGAGGTTGGGGTTGGAGTGGAGGCAGTGGAGAGCTGCAAGTTGCAAGGGTGAGGGGTTGGAGTGGGTAAGGTGGGGTGGCGCAGTGGGAGTGGGTGCACCAACCTCTACACTGCTGAAATCAGGCACTATCTAACCTCCTCCGACCATCCCCTTGATCATGACCTCACCTCCCATCACCAAACCATCATCTCCTAAACAATACACATCCTTATCATTTCAGGGGATCTCCCATCCATAGCCTCCAACCTGATAGTCCCTGACCCCACACCACCTGCTTCTATTTTTTATCCAAAACCCACAAACCTGACTGTCCTGGTTGACCTATTGACTCTACCTGCTCTTGCCCCAACAAACGTATCTCTTCATATCTCAACACTGACCTATCCCTATTGGTCCAGGAATTCCCCACATACATTCGGAACACCACCCATGCCTTCCACCTCCTCCATGATTTTTGTTTCCCCAGCCCACAATGCCTCATCTTCACATGGGCATCCAGTCCTTGTACAAGTCCATCCGTCATGGCCAAGGCCTCCAAGCCCTTCATTTATTCCTTACCTGGCGACCCAACCACTACCCCTCTACAGACACACTCATTCAATTGGCTGACCTGGTCCTCACCCTCAACAACTTCTCCTTTGAAACCTCCCACTTCCTTCAGACCAAAAGGGTAGCCATAAGCACCCGCATGGGCCCCAGCTATGCCTACCTCTTCATTGGGTGTGTGGAACAGCTCCCACGGGGAAGTTGAACTTCATGAGCTTGGTGAACACCTTCATCAACTTCATGAACACCTTCATCAACTTCATGAACACCTTCCACCCTGACCTCAAGTTCACCAGGGCCAAATCGGACACTTTCCTCCCCTTCCTTCCTGGACCTTTCCATCTCCATCTCTGGCAACCGACTCAACATAGACATCTACTTGAAACCCACTGACTCCCACAGCTACCTGGACTACGCCTCCTCCCTACATCCCTTCTGTAAAAATGTGATCACTTCCTCTCAATTCTTCCACCTCCGCCATATCTGCTCCCAATTGGAACAATTCCACTCCAGGACATCCCAGATGTCTCCTATTTCCCCTCCCATATGATTAACAATGCTCCTCCACTTCCCACACCTCTGCCCTCGAACTCTACCCCTCCAACCACAACAAGGAGAGAACCCCTCCCAGTCCTCACCTTCCACCCCACCAAACTCCGGACACATCGCATCATCCTCCGCCATTTCTACCACCTACAAACAGACCGCAGCACCAGGGATATATTTCCCTCCCCACCCCTATCTGCATTCTGCAAAGACCATACCCTCTGTGACTCCTTCGTTAGGTCCAGGCAACCCACCCTCCACTCTCGCTACATTCCCTTGCTGCCGCAAGAGATGTAAATCCTGCACCCACACCATCACCCTCACCTCCATCTAAAGCCCCAAAGGATCTTTCCACATTCAGCAGAGATTGTCCTGCGCTCCAAACACGCCATCTACTGTGTCCGTTGCTCTCGATGTGGTCTCCTCTACACTGGGGAGAGAGGACACCAACTCACGGAGCGTTTGCGGGAACATCTCTGAAACACGCAACAAACAACCCCACCACCTTGTGGCCAACCACTTCAACTCCCCAACCCACTCCCCCAACATGTCCTGGACCTCCTGCAGTGCCAAATCCAAGCCGCCTCTCAACTGGAGGAAGAATGCAACACCTTCTGCCATGGGACCCTCCAACCACACAGAATCAACATCGACTTCAACACTATTGTTATCTCCCCTCTGCCCACCTCATCCAAGCTCCAACCCTGCAACGTGGCACCACCCTCTTGACCTGCTCTACCTGCACATCTTCCTTACCACCTTTTCTTTCCACCCTCCCACCAGACTGTCTCAATGACCCCCCCACCTGAATTCACCTATTGCCATCCTACCTATCTTCCCCCCAGCACCACTCCCACCATCCTATTTATCTCTCAGCCCCCTTTCCCCCCTCCAATGTCCCTGACTAAGGGCTTATACCCGAAACATTGATTCTCCTGCTTCTCGGATGCTGCATGACCTGCTGTGCTTTTCCAGCGCTACACGTTTCGACTCTGACTCTCCAGCATCTGCAGTCCTCACTTTGTCCCAGCTCAGTCAGGAGTGCTGCTGCTAAGCTTCTAGGACTCTTATAATCTGACTTGGGGCAATTTATAATGATAAATAAGGAAATGCCTGAGCAATTAAACAACTCTTTTAGTCTGCCTTCACAGAAGAAGTCAAAAATACATTTCCAGAAAGTCAAGCAAAGTAAGAGTTAATTGGAAAGGAGGAACTGAAGGTGATTAATATTAGTTTAAAAAAAAACACTGGCAAAATTAATAAGGCTGAAATCTGATAAATCTCCCAGCCAAAAAATCTACATCTGAGGTAGCTTTGGAAATAATAGATGCACTTTATAGAATCCCTACAGTGTGAAAGCAGGTCATTCATCCATCAAGCCCACACCAACCCTCTGAAGACCATCCCATCCAATCCCATGACTAATCTATCATTATAGCCTACACATTATGGGGTATTTCCATGACCAATCCACCTAACCTTTGGACTGTGGGTGGGTGGAAACAGAGCACCAAAGGAAATCAACACAGATTCAGAGATTGTGCAAACTCCACACAGGCAGTCACCCGAGGCTGGAATTGAACCTGGCGCTGTGAGGCAGCAGTGCTGACCACTGAGCCACCATGATACCCATGTTTGCTGTCACCTTACAGACTGGAGAATGTCTAATGGAACCCCATTATTTAAAGAAGATGAGAAAATAAACAATCATAGATTTGTTTGTCTAATAGACAAAATTGGAGTCTATTATTAAAAAAACATAACTGACACTAAGAAGGTGCCAATATTAAGAGGAATGGAAGGGAGGGGGAGGGGCTGGGAAAGGAGTCGAGAGACGGGAAGAGAGGTTATTTGAAACTGGAGAACTCAATGTTGGGCCCTCCAGGCTGTAGGCTGCCCAGGCGGAAGATGAGGCATTGTTCCTCCAATTTGAGGTTGGATTCGTTGTGGCAATGGAGGAGTTTAAAGATGGTCATGTCAGATTAAAATAAACGGTACCTGGGATGTCCGTTGAGTTCTCTAATTTCAGATAACCTCCCTTCCTTTCCCGTGGCTCCCTTCCCAGCCCATCCCCCTCCCTTCCAATACTCTCAGCCACCAACCGAATTCATTCCATTGACCAACCAGGTAATACCCTCTGACTGTCTTCACCTATCCCCACCTCACCACCCTACACCCACCACCCCCTTTATCTGCAGCTCCCGCTATACCCATACCCAGTCTTGAAGAAGAATTACATCTGAAACCTTGACTTCTTCACCTCCTGATGCTATTTGGATTTGTAGGATGGCAGGCTTGTCAGAGGAGTAGGATTGAATTGACTGGGCCTGTTTCCACTGGAGTTCAAAGGATAGACAAATGTTCTCACTGATACACATAACATTCTGACAGGACTGGACAAAGAGGTAGTGATGATGCTTACCCAACTAGGGCATCCTGAACAAAGCATTACCATCTCAGATACAGTGTAGTCCAGCTGGGGCTGAGGTCAGGAGAAATTTCATCACTCAGAGGGTGGTGAACCTGTGAAACCTTCTCCCACAGAAAGCTGTGGAGGCCAAGTTATGAATACATTTTAGAAATGAATAAGCAAATTTTCTCGGGATCAAAGATTTCTCAGCCTATGAGAAGAGAGTAAGAGTATGTCATTGAGATAGATGATCAGCCATGATCCTTTTAAATGGTGGAGTACTCCTATTTTCTACATTTTCTATGCATCATGTTTCACAACATTCAGTGCACGAAGCCCATAAGGCACCAAACAGTGATCTTTAACAATCATTCTCATATAGGGAGGTGAAGCCCTGATGGTATTATCACTAAACTATTAATCCAGAGACCAAGGTAATGTCCTGGGGACCTGACTTTGAATACTGCCACAGCAAATGGTGGAATTTGAATTCAATAAAAAACCTGGAATTAAGAATCTAATGAGGACCATGAATCCATTGTTGATTGTTGGAAAAACTCATGGATCATCTGGCCTATGTGTAACTCCAGATCCACACAACACTCTTGAACTGCCATCTGGGCAATTAGGGATAGGCAATAAATGCTGGCCTAGCCAGCGATGCTTTTATCTGTGAAAGAATGGAAAAAACCCCACAACATTCAGGTGTTTCAGCTCTCCCTGATACTCTGAACAATGCTGGAAGCCTCCCATGGTATTCACATACTTCCAGTTATTTACAGACATGACGCACATCACCCCAGTATCTTGGAACACACTCACTGACAATCCACCTCTTAAGACAAGCTGTCACAGAACAGAAGGGAACAGCAGAGCAAAGACGAGGGCAGGCAGACCCAGAACTCCTGATCTCCCTGGAAGAAGTTGTTCTCCATACTATTTGATGGCTGTTGCAGCATAAATATGTATGTAAATTTTAAGAATGATGACACATGCCAACCTTATTCCCCTTCTCAATCCCATTCCATTTATGCTGCCATCTAGCAAATAATGCAAGCCATTGATGACGTAATCCTCTACCCCATCCCTTCAATCCTCACCCCAACCCTGCCCATCTGTATTTTTGTCTTCAGAACCATAGATCTAATGCCTGGCCAAGTAATGCAGGCTCACAGGAGACAAGAGTACATGTCTGATGAATAAGCAGCATCAGTCTGATACTCACAACTACCAGCTGGAATACTGGGAAAATGAATGTTCTTAAAATTGTAGAATAAATATGGAAACAACTCATGGTGAGCCCCTGGAAAATGGATGGAATGGGCTGTGCTGGGTGGCAATGCTAATCTGTATGATTGTCAGTTCTTATAGAATGCACCAAAACTATACAGATTTAGATTCACATACGACATTATCATCCTAGTGATCTGGGAACCATTGTTGGGCAATGCTGATAGTTGGTTTCATGATGTTCTTTGTCGCAACATATCTGTCAATTTATGTGCGCAGTTCACATGCACAGCCATGTTTGCCAACAATAGCCATATTGGTAACCAAGCCACCTGTGATTTATCCTAGTGGCTAAAATATGGAGCAGGAGATGTGGGATGGTGTGGAATGAAAGCAGCATTGTTACTAACAGGGTTGTGGACATTCAATGGTATGATGCACAGTAATTCATGCTAAGGAACACAGAACTTAGGAAAAGGACTAATCCCCTTAGGTCTGCTCTGTAATTTAATAACATTGTTGCTGATCTGATTACTCTACTGAACCGCATAATTGCTTATCAAGAACCTATCCACCACTGCTGCAAAAATATTGAACTATAGACTCTCAGTAATCAGAGAGAGATAGAAAGACAGACATGCACAAAAATTTCAGAGAAGTCTAAAAATAATACAATGATAACAGTTGGGGATTTCAACTTCCCCAAATCAATGAGGATAGACAAAGCATGAAAGGCTGTGATGGGTTCATGTCTTAAAATATATCCAGGAGAGCTTTTAAAGCCAACACATAGAAAGCCCTACATGAAAGAGGGTAGTGCTAGATGTGATTTTAGGGAGAAAAGTGGTAGAAGTGTCAGTGGAGGAGCATTTTTGTGACAATAGCTGACCATAGCTCAGAAAAATTTAAAGTAGTCATGAAAAAAGGACAAAGGTGGGCTGGAAATAAAGGTTCTGAATTGGGAGAGGGCTGCTTTTAATATAATTAGATAGGATCTGAGCAAAGTGGACTGGGAAAACCACTTGTAGGGAAATCTACATCAGAGAGCAGACGGAGTCTTTTGAGTACAGGGCCAACATTTTCTTATCAAGGTGAGGGATTGGATCAGAATTCTCGATGTCGAGAAATGTACAGAATTGGAAATGAATAAAAAGGCTCAAAGAGGGCCCAGAACACTGAAGCCATAGAGGAATATAGAAAGTACAATGGGTTAGTCAACACAAAATAAAACAAAGCAGAGTGAGGAAGTAGCATGATGAAACACTAATGGGTAAAATAAAGGAAAATCCAAAGGCATTTTATAAGTTTATTAGGGGCAAGAGGATAACCAGGTAAAACATGGGGCCCATTAGGGACTGAAATGACAAATTGTGGGAGGAGCTAGACTTATAGGTGAGATTGTAAATATGTAATTTGTACTGTATTCACGTTATAGAAGGACAATGTAAATAATAAAGAGATTGCAAAGAAGAGAATATTGCCTGGTTTGGAGTTACTTAGCTATGAAAAAAGACTATGTAGGTTGGGGTTAATTTCAGACAAGATTGATTGCAATCTACAAAATTATGAAGGGAATATATAGAGTACATAGACAGAAGTCTTTCTCTGTAGTAGAGGGATAATGAATCAGGGGATGTAGATTTAAGGTAAAGGACTAGGTTTAAAGAGCGTTGATGGAAGAAGACTTTTTCACCTAGAAGGTGATAGATATTTTGAAGTCACTACCTGAAAGGTTGGTAGAGCCAGGAACTATTGCCACATTGAAGAATTAGTTCGATGACCATTGAAGTAACATTGCATGTAAGGCTGTGGGCCAATTGTTGTAAAGTTGAACTCGAGCAGATAGATGCTTGATGATTAATGTGTAAAACTCAATTTTAAATATACTTTAATAAATAATATAATAAATTATATATGCATGTTAAAAGACTTTGTTTTCCTTGTCTTTTGATTTGATTTATTTCTGCCACATGTACCTAAGTACAGTGGATTTTTTTTGTTTTGTTAGCAGTACAGGCAGATCATAGCAAACCAGGACATATAGATCATAAGGTGCTTAAGCAGAATGAGGTATACAAGGTTATGACTGCACAGGAGGTGCACAAAGCAAGATCAGCAAGATCAACATTATTGAAGTTACAGAGATCCATTCATCAATCTAACAACAGCAGGGAAGAAACTGTTCCTGAACCTGTTGGTGCATGTGTTCAAACTTCTGTATCTTCTGCGTCAAGGACAGATTGTAGGAGAGCATTACTGGGCTGGGAGGGGTCTTTTGATGATTGTAGTAGCCTTTCCATGGAAAGTATAACAAGAAGTATAAAAGGTTGACTTCCATTATGGTCTGGCTGTGCACACAACCTTTTGTAGTTTCTTACAGTGCTGGGCAGATCAATTGCTGTACCAGGCCATTATGCACCTGGATAGAATGCTTTCTATCTAAGTTACTGATGGTCCTTATAGTCATGCTGAATTTCCAAAGCTGAATGAGGACAAAGAGGCATTACTGTGCCTTCTTAACCATCGCATCTATTTAGGTAGTCCAGGACAGACCAGTGGCTATTGTCACTCCTAGAAACTTGACAATCTCAATCCCCTCCACCTCAGCTCCATTGATGAAGATAGGGGCGTGTCCTCCTCCTTTCTTCCTGAAGTCAATGATCAGCTCTTTTGTTTTGCCGACATTGAGAGATAAATCTTTATCATTACACCACGACACCGAGCCCTTCATCTCTTTCCTATATTCTGACTCATTGTTGCTTGATATCTAGCCTACTGGAGTGGTGTCATCAGCAAACTTGTAGATGGTGTTTGTATGGAATTTGGCTACACGGCCAAATAGTAGGGGTCTGAGAACAGATCCCTGGGGGACTCCAGTGTTGAGAGTTCTCATGGAGGAGGTGCAGTTGTCTACCTTCACTGATTGCTGTTTGTGAGTCAGGAAGCTGAGGATCCAGTTGCAGAGGGCGGAGTGGAGATTGAGGTTTCGGATTTTTGAGATTAGTTTGGTAGGGATTATGGTGTCGAAGGTGGAGCTGTAGTTGATGAATAGGAGCTTGGCATTGGTGCCCTTGTTATCCAGGTGTTCCCCAGATGATCTGGAAATGGTGACCATTGTGGACCTATTACATTGGTAGGCAAATTGCAGGGGATTGAGGCAGGCTGGGAGAATGGAGTTGATGTGGGCCATGACCAGCCCCTCAAAGCACTTCAGGATTATGGAGATCAGAGCCATTGGACGGTAGTCAATGAGGCATGTTACATGTGTTTTCTTTGGTACTGGGATGACGATGGTCTACTTAGAGCTGGTGGGGACTTCAGGTTTTAGCAGGGAGAGGTTAAAGATGTCAACGGAAACCTCTGCCAGCTGGTCTGCACAGGATCGAAGTGCCCCACTAGGGACTTTCTATGGGCCTATTGCTTTCCTCTGGTTTACTCTCAGGAGAACTTGTCGGACATCTGCAGCAGTGACAGAGGGAACAGGTGTGCCTGGGGCTGGAGGGTCACATGACACTACGCCACTGGAATTCTGTTCGATTCAAGCATGAAAAACATCGAGCACATTGGGGGGGGGAGGGGGGAGATGTTTTTGTCCGCTATTTGGGGCGGCACGGTGGCACAGCGGTTAGCGCTGCTGCCTCACAGCGCCAGAGACCTGGGTTCAATTCCCGATTCAGGCCACTGACTGTGTGGAGTTTGCACATTTTCCTCGTGTCCGCGTGGGTTTCCTCCGGGTGCTCCGGTTTCCTCCCACAGTCCAAAGATGTGCAGGTCAGGTGAATTGGCCATGCTAAATTGCCCGTAGTGTTAGGTAAAAGGGGTAAATGTAGGGGAATGGGTGGGTTGCGCTTCCGCAGGTTGGTGTGGACTTGTTGGGCCGAAGGGCCTGTTTCCACACTGTAAGTAATCTAATCTATTTTGTTCTGCTTCATTTTGTATCCCAGTTTGTTGTGAAGGCCTTGCCACAGGCAGCAAGCTTTCATATGGTCAGTTTGGCCTCTAACTTGGTCCAGTACTGCATCTTGACATCTCTAATGGTTTTGTGGAGGTCATATCTAGATTTCTTGTATAGGTTTGGGTCAACCCACTTGAATGCCACATGCCTGGTCTTCAGTAGGCAGTGGATTTCCCGGTTTGTCCACAGATGTAAAAGAGAGTTTCCAAGTTTCATGACTCTCTGTAAGAGCCATGGATAGAATGCATGGTCTGAGCTTTTATCCCAGAGTAAAAATGTCAATTACTGGGAGACATAGTTTAAGGTAAAGGGCGAAAGTTTAAAGATGTTAGAGGCAAGTTTTTACACATAGGGTGGTAAGTGCCTGGAATGTGCTGAAGCAGATACAACAGCAATGTTTAAGAGGTATCTTGGCAGATACATTTATAGGCAGGGAATAGAGGGACACGGACTGCATCAAGACAAAAGGTTTAGAAAGGCATTGTGTGTTGACAGTCTTGGTGGACCGAAGGGCCTCTTCCTGTGCTGTGCTGTCTTTGTTTGTTCTTTGATTGTACTGTAGATGTGGTTTCACCAATACCCTTTTTAACTGAAAAACATAATCTCCCTAGTTCTTTATTCAATTCTTACAGACCTGTGAGTCTGACTTTGGTTGTGGATAAATTGTTGGAGCTGATTATAAAAGATAGGATTTCTGGACATTTACAGAGGCAAAAATTTATTAGTGATAGTCAGCGTGGTTTTATGCAAGGAAAATCATGTCTTACAAACTTGATTGAGTTTTTGAGAAAGTTACCAAAGTGATTGAAGAGTACAGAGCAGTAGACATTGCTTATTTGGATTTTAGTACAGCCTTTGACAAGGTTCCATATGGTAGAACAATCAGTAAAGTTAAGTCAAATGGGCTTCACAATGAGCTTGCCAATTTGATACAAAATTGACTTAATGGCAGTAGATAGTGAGTAATACTGGAGGGTTACTTTGCGGGCTGGAGGCCTGTGACTAGTGGTGTTCCACAAAGATTCATTCTGGGTCCTCTTTAGTTTGTCATTTATATAAATAATTTGGATGAGAATATAGAAGGCATGGTTATTAAGTTTGCACACAATACCTAAATTGGTGGCATTGTATACAGTGAAGAAGGTTTTCTAAGATTACACAGGGATCTTGATCAAATGGACCGATGGACCAAAAAATGGCAGATGGAGTTCAATCTGGATAAAATGAGGTATTGTATTTTAGTACAACAAACAGGGGCTGGTCTTATACAATTAGTAGTAGGGTCTTGGATAGTGTTGTAGAACAGAGGGACCTAGGAGTATAGGTACATAAATCTATAAAAGTTGTGTTACATATAGACAGGATGTTTAAAAAGGTGTTTGGCATATTTGCCTTTATTGCTCAATTCTTTTAGTATAGGAATTGGAACACTATGTTGAGGTTATGCAGGACATTGGTGAGGCCTCTTCTGGATTATTGTGTCCTGTCTGTTTGCCCAATTATGGGAAGGATTTTATCAAGCTGGAGATGGTTCTGAAAGGAATGTTGCAGGATGTTGCTCGGTATGGAAGGTTTGTGTTGGAACGAAAGGCTGGATAGACTGGAATTGTTTTCACTGGAGTGTAGAAGGTTGAAAGGTAACCTGATAGAAGTTTCTAACATAATGAGATGTATAGATAGCATTGATGGTAGTTGTTTTTTTTCTCCCTAAGATGGGGAGTGTCATGTCTAGGGGGCACATTTTTTAAGGTGAAAGGAGAGAGATTTAAAAAAAGACATAAAGCAAATGTTTTACACAGAGAGTGGTTTGCATGTGGAATGAATTTCCTGAGGAATTGGTGGATGTGAGTACAACTACAACGTTAAAAATCATTTGGATGGATACATGAAAAGGAAAGGTTTCGAGAGATATGGACCAGGAGGAGGCAGGTGTCAGTTTACATTGGCATTATGGACTGGTTGAACTGAAAGGTCTGTTTCCATGTGACACTATAAATGACAACATTTTATCAGCTTTCCTAATTACTTTCTTTACCTGCATACTAAATGCTTACAAGTGACACATTAGGATATCCAGATCCTTTGTATCTCAGAAATCTGCAATCCCTCGCCATTTAAATAGTATGCTTACTTTCTGAACAAGATCATGACTGGACTACTAAAATTGGAAGAGAATTAAATATTTGTAATAAATATTCAGGAACAATATCTTTTTAAAATCAATTTATTATTGAACTAATTCAAAACTCTACTAGCCATGTTGTTGAAATCAAAATGTTCTCCCATCTGCCCTGTGGTCACTGATCTTTGATTGAGTATTTAGCAAGTTTTCAGAAGAGTTGTAGCTCAGGTTGAGGTTCTGGATGTAGGTTTGCTCACTGAGATGGAAGGTTCGTTTTCAGACGTTTCAGCACCATACTAGGTAACATCTTCAGTGAGCTTCTAGATGAAGCGTTGGTGGCATGACACACTTTCTATTTATGTGTTTAGGTTTCCTTGGGTCAGTGATGTCATTTCCTGTGGTGATGTCATTTCCTGTGGTGATGTCATTTGCCTTTCTTCTTCTCAGGGGGTGGTAATTGGGATCCAAGTCAATGTGTTTGTTGATAGAGTTCCGGTTGGAATGCCATGCTTCTAGGAATTCCCGTGCGGGTCTCTATTTGGCTTGTCTTAGGATAGATGTGTTGTTCCAGTCAAAGTGGTGTCTTTCCTCATCTGTATGTAAGGATTCTAGTGAGACAGGGTCATGTCGTTTTGTGGCCAGTTGATGTTCATGTATCCTGGTGGCTAGTTTTCTGCCTATTTGTCCAATGTAGTGTTTGTTACAGTCCTTGCACGGTATTTTGTAAATGACATTAGTTTTGCTTGTTGTCTGTGTAGGGTCTTTCAAGTTCATTAGCTGCTGTTTTAGTGTGTTGGTGGGTTTGTGGGCTACCATGATGCCAAAGAGTCTGAGTAGTCTGGCAGTCATTTGTGAGATGTCTTTGATGTAGGGGAGAATGGCTAGGGTTTCTGGACATGTTTTGCCTGCCTATTGGGATTTATTGCTGCAACACCAGTAGACTGTGTTCATTGGGTACCCATTCTTTTTGAATACACAGTATAGGTGATTTTCCTCTGCTCTGTGTAGTTCCTCTTTGCTGTAGTGTATAGTGGCTCATTGAAATAATGTTCTCATGCAGCTTCATTTGTGGGCGTTGGGATGGTTGCTTCTGTAGTTCAGTGTTTGGATGATTGCTTCTGTAGTTCAGTGTTTGGCCAGTACATGTTGTAAACAAACCCCAACAAATGCCAATTTTCTATTTATTTACTATTTTCCTTTTAAATACATAGAGCAGCGGTACTATCTGTATAATATTTCTAGCTCTCTATCTCATGTTCTAATTTCTCCGTCATTAAACTTTTCATCATTCTTTGCTCTGCTTCATATTCTATCCACTGATCTTGTGGGATTATTTATTTTTTGTCATTCAGTTTAATACCATTTTTAACTTTCTTAGTTAGCTACAGGTGATACTTCCTTCTGTTAGAATCTTTCTTTCTCACTGGAAAATATATTTTCTGCGTAATCGGAAAATATCTCAGTTCACCACCACCTTCTCCAGGGCAATAAATGCTGGTCCAGTGATGCCCAGATCGTGTGAATGAATTAAAAAGATATCTGACATTATATCTCTGCTGATCTACCTCTTAACCTAATATCCCAGTGCACCTTATTCAACTATGTCTTCCCAGTTTTATCAAGTTTTGATCTTTCTACCATTTGGTGCCAAATTTTCAGCTCCCAAGGCTCTAGCCCTTGGATTTTTCTCTGTAAACCTCTCCATCTCTCTACCTATCTTTCTGTAATTAAGATGTCCCTTAAAGGTTTCCTCTTTCTAAAGTCCTATTACCTCCTCTTGTGATTCAGACTATAATAACATCAGACATAGGAGCAGAAACTAAGCCATTCAGCCCATTAGGTTTGTTCCACTACTCAATCATGGCTGATAAGCTTCTCGGCCCCAGTCTCCCGCATTCCCCACGTAACCCTTGATCCCCTTAACCACCAAGAATCTATCTATATCTGTCTGAAAATTACTCAATGATCTGGTCTTCGCACCCTTCAGTAGTAATGAATACCATAGATTCGCCATTCTCTGGCTGAAGAAGTTTCTCCTTATCTCCATTCTAAAAGGTCTTCCCTTTACTCCAAGGCTGAGCCCTTGGGCTCTAGTCTCTCCTACCAAGGGAAACATCTTGCCAACATCCACTCTGTCCAGGCCATTCAATATTCTGTAAGTTTTATTTAGATCCCCCTGCATCCTTCTAAATTCTGTTGAGTATTGTCATAGAGTCCTCAAATGTTCCTCATATGTTAAGCTTTACATTCCTGGGACCATTCTCATGAACCTCCTCTGAATATGCTCCAAGGCCAGTACAACCCTCCTGAGATATGGGAACCAAACCTGCACACAATACTCCAAATATGGTCTGACCAGAGCCTTATAGAGCCTCAGAAGTACATCCATACATTTATATTCAAGTCCTCTCAAAATAAAGCCAGCATCTGGTGTCAAGTTTTGTTTGATGATCCTGTGAAGCTCTTTGAGATGTTTTGTTCCTTTAACAGTACTATACTGCTGTTCTTTTGCTGAAGGGCAGGTTTTATGCACATCCAGATCGATCACAATCTTAGTCATTTGTATTGACATTTTCTTTGGTGGCAATGAGTGGAATGGTGAAAGTTTTAATAATGAACCATTTATTACTGACTTGCTTCTGGTTTCACATCTCTCTTCTGAATTGTGATGATGTGATGGTTACTTTAGGGAAATCTAGCTGTGAAAATAAGTTACACATCATTTGAACAGAAAAACAGATGTATCCATGCACAGAGTGTGATGAATGAACATTACTGTTACAAAATACAAATTCCTAACTAAAGGCTCCACTTTTGTGAAATTAGCATAGCACAACATGTTATAGCTTCTTTGCAAAGATAATTCCTTTCTGTCAAGTTGTTCTGTGTGTTGCTGATGGCAACAGATAGGTTTGTTTCTTTTGTACACCTTTCAACAGACCTTTTATCGAATGACAAATATTCTATTACAGGTACTCAAACATCTAGATCAAGTAATCTTTGTTATTTTTATATGATTAAGTAGCATTATATCTTTCTATCACCAGATGGCAGTGCCACACTGCACTCTTAGTTACATTCTGCAACTGAAGATCATCCAGTTACAAGAAATTCACAGCAGAATGATTTACAAGCTATTCAAGAATAAAGCACATTTTGTTAATCTATGCTTAGAATTCAAGACCTAATAATGTTTATCTGTCCACTAGGAATTATTTCCAAGGGTTGGACCACAGTCAGTCATTGGGTTGGTTCCCACTTATGGGTAACAGACCACAGTTGTTTGCATTGCCTTCTGCAGGATGGCTGACTAGGACATTCTCCCATTCTTACCCTTTACAATCAGGAATATTGGAAGGGTTTGCAGGTTGACAATCAAGCTATTTGACCATATTAAGAATGCATGTTGCATGGTCAACAAGTCTAGGCATGGGACCCAGAGCTTCTAGCTGAGAAATAAGGATGTTGCCACTGTATCATAAGACCTCCCTAACAATCTGCTATTTTTAATTAAGTGAGCACCCCAAAAATATTCCTTGCACTTATTCAAATGGTTTTGAAATATATGAATAATAAATATATTGGAGTAGTAAAGCACACCGGCAGTCTTGTGCTATGTTGCAAGCCACGAACAGCGTGAATTGCGTGCAGAATGTCAAACAGTGGATGTCTGTCAGGACCCAAGCTTACATAGGCTATCAGTGGCACACACAGAATAGGAGCATCTGTTGGTAGGGAGATGAGAAAAATCAGAGGTTAAATAAAGATATGTCCCAATGATTCACCTTAATCCATCAGTCAATAAGCTAAAAGCTCACTTCTCTGCTGCCCAGAAAATAATTGCTGATTAATTGATGCAATTAGTTCATACCCATTGTACAAAACAGGATAACAGTAGACAGCAGCTTGCTTTATTTCGAACTCCCAATTGCTTTACTAATTATTAATTTCACCCCCTTAGTGCATTTAGATAAACAGCTGAGTGTAGGTGTTAAAATATGAAGGCAAGAGATTTTCTCCAAACACATTTGCCAGCTGATAATTGACAGACCTCATTTCCAGTGAAATGCAAGGTGAGAAAATTTTTAAAAAGCGACATTGATAATTTTATATGGACATGTAGATTTTGGTGGCCATGTATTATTTACTTACTAGCTGAGGGCTTGCCAGTGCTGGGAATAGTCCACTTTTGGTGCCAACTTACTCATCAAAACTGTCACTCCCATGAACTGTCTGTGAAATAATAAAGATGACTCAACTCTGTTCCAGTAATGGGGCAATTTTCAGCTTCAGCAGTAAAGAAAAAAAAGGCTGTACCTCTAGCTATTCTTAAGGATGAGGGAGCCCAGAATATCAGGTCAAAAGTCAAAGCAGAAGTATTTGCAAGTATCCTCAACCAGAAGTGCAAGTTGGATGATTGATCTGGGCTTCCTCCTTTAGTCCCCAGCATCACAGATACTGGTTTCAGCCAATTCTATTCATTCCATGCGATATCAAGAAATGACTGAAGGCACTGGATACAGGTAGTTCTCCTATAATGTGCGTTTACTAAACACGATTTGTCTGTAATGTGATTTGTGAATTGACGGCCTTTTTTTAATAAAGCAAACTCCCGTTCCCTGTTATGCAATTCTCATTCTGAGGTGTCATGGTGTGTGGAGGATTGGACACCAAGTCAGCATTACATGATCTGTTGGCCCATGTATTTTCTCATGAAGTGATGTGTCCAAGGTATGATAAAATGTTTGTGCTAGTGGACTTGGAAAAGTATCATGAAAATGTCTCTACAGCCTGAAGACAAGACCCTGGGAGCAATCTGTTAATTTAAAAACTTAGAGAGTTGAGATAAGAGTGAAATTTCACTGGAATTGACTAACAGTAAAAGGACAGTGTTGAGGAGAGTTTGAATCTTTGCTTTGTTGTTTGTATTAAGTATTTTTTCTATCTTTTTGTTTAAAAATATGTTTAGATGTTAAACTTTATCTGCAGGCTCATGTGAATCTATTTCAATGACTAATAACTATGGTAACCAACTGCAAAAAAATACAGGACGGGGCTTAGACATGGTCAGTAAGGAAATTCTGCACATAGTGGGTGAGGGAGAGAAAGATGGATGGCACACACTTATTTTTTGGTGCATGTCCTGATGGGGTGAGTAGGCTGTGCAGAAGATATTCAGGGTTAGTCAGGTCAGATGTTAGCGAGGATGAGAATGAGTGGGGAAAATGTTGTAGGAAAAGGTGAGCACGGTAGCAGAGATAGAATGAATGTGAGGTATCAATGAAAGATGGTGACACTTTCACTGTTAGAGTGGAGGTCATTGATCTTCTTCTTACATTCTGTGCATTCATAGAACATAGAACATAGAACAGTACAGCACAGAACAGGCCCTTCAGCCCACGATGTTGTGCCGACCACTGATCCTCATGTATGCACCCTCAAATTTCTGTGACCATATGCATGTCCAGTAGTCTCTTAAATGTCCGCAATGACCTTGCTTCCATAACTGCTAGTAACGCATTCCATGCTCTCACAACTCTGTGTGTAAAGTACCCGCCTCTGACATCCCCTCTATACTTTCCTCCAACCAGCTTAAAACTATGACCCCTCGTGTTAGTCATTTCTGCCCTGGGAAATAGTCTCTGGCTATCGACTCTATCTATGCCTCTCATTATCTTGTATACCTCAATTAGGTCCCCTCTCCTCCTCCTTTTCTCCAATGAAAAAAGTCCGAGCTCAGTCAACCTCTCTTCATAAGATAAGCCCTCCAGTCCAGGCAGCATCCTGGTAAACCTCCTCTGAACCCTCTCCAAAGCATCCACATCCTTCCTATAATAGGGCGACCGGAACTGGACGCAGTAATCCAAGTGCGGTCTAACCAAAGTTTTATAGAGCTGCAACAAGATCTCACGACTCTTAAACTCAATCCCCCATTAATGAAAGCCGAAACACCATATGCTTTCTTAACAACCCTGTCCACTTGGCCATTTTAAGGGATCTATGTACCTGCACACCAAGATCCCTCTGTTCCTCCACACTGCCAAGAATCCTATCCTTAATCCTGTACTCAGTTTTCAAATCCGACCTTCCAAAATGCATCATCTCGCATTTATCAGGTTGAACTCCATCTGCCACCTCTCAGCCCACCCCTGCATCCTGTCAATGTCCCGCTGCAGCCTACAACAGTCCTCTATACTGTCAACGACACCTCCAACCTTTGTGTCGTCTGCAAACTTGCTGACCCATCCTTCAATCCCCTCATTAATAAAAGTCATTAATAAAAATTACAAACAGTAGAGGCCCAAGGACAGAGCCCTGTGGAACACCACTCACCACAGACTTCCAGGTAGAATATTTTCCTTCTACTACCACTCGCTGTCTTCTCTTGGCCAGCCAATTCTGTATCCAGTCAGCTAAGTTCCCCTGTATCCCATTCCTCCTGACCTTCTGAATGAGCCTACCATGGGGAACCTTATCAAATGCCTTCAGATCGTTGAGACTGCACTGTCCTGGATGGTAACTCTGGTCCAGGTTGCCGTGGTTCCAGTAGAATGGAGCCCTCTGTAGGCCTGGGAGTAAAGGACATCCTGCCTCTGCATCACCCCATCCCATCAGCAGTATCTCCATGTCCCTGCACAAAGAGAGGCACCAATTTTTCCATTGTCTGCCACATCCAGGGCTAACGTCAGGAACCATGCAGTGCGGCAGCGCAATGACAGCTCTTGTCTGGGTGCACAATATCTTTATAAAGATTGTGCTGTACCATGGATGTTGGTCAATTCTGGGATATCCAGGAAGTGGTGAGTTGATTTGGAAATGGCACATGGTATGATAGTGCAAGAATGTGTGAGGGGGCACCAAAGGGTGGGGTAGGTAATTATTCAGGCAGGTTTTGTAAAATAAGGTGATAGACATCCCCAGGCATCATGATATGAACCATCTGCAAAACTTAACAAAATTGACACTTAATGAAAGAAATTAAAATTCAGCCCTTGATCTAGTAAGGTCGGTTTCATTCTGGGATCTGCCTTGTGCAGTGTTACCATTGGATGGCATCAGAAGACTAGTTAGACTGTAGTGCAGCCAGCAGGTATAGATGCCAATTGAGAGTAATTGGTTTAAGTTTCTGATATGTTGCACTATATAGTACAATAAAACAGGTCAGTTACAACAGGTCAAAATTTACTTAGACTGGGCTATTGTTTGTGTGAGGCTAACTACTATTTTTGTTTCGATTTTTGAGTGTATTTTTGGTGTTTCGCCTGTAATCCTGTTATTTCTATTGCATAATTTTCTATGACACCGTGTCACACGGGAATGCAACAATGGCATTATAGAATAACCTGTATTGCAGTTGCACTGGTAACAATCCAGTATTGAAGTCCTGCACTGCAGAATTAGCTGCACTCTGAGCCAAACTGTTCCAGAACAGTTACACGACAACATGGATGGTAGGTCCTGTCTTCAAAATGTAGGTCAAATCCAAACCAGCCACTTACCCTCCTACATTTTGGAAAGGCAAATCTGAGCAGGACTTATACACTTACTGGTCAGGTCCTGGGGAGTGTTGCTGAACAAAGAGACCTTGGAGTGCAGGTTCATAGCTCCTTGAAAGTGGAGTCACAGATGGATAGTGAAGAAGGTGTTTGGTATGCTTTCCTTTATAAATCAGAGAATTGAGTATAAGAGTTGGGAGGTCATGTTGCGGTTGTACAGGACATTGGTTAGGCCACTTTTGAAATATTGTGTGCAATTCTTGTCTCTTTCCTATTGGAAAGATGTTGTAAAACTTGAAAGCGTTCAAAAACGATTTATAAAGATGTTGCCAGGGTTGGAGGATTTGAGCTACAGGGAGAGGCTGAATAGGCTGGAGCTGTTTTCCCTGGAGTGTCGGTGACCTTATAGCAGTTTATAAAATCATGATGGGCATAGGTTTATGGTGAGAGAGGAAAGATATAAAAGGGACCCAAGGGACAGAGGGTGGTGTGCGTGTGAAATTGGCTGCCAGAGAAAGTGGTGGAGTCTGGTACAATCACAACATTTAAAAGGCATCTGGATGGGTATATGAACAGGAAGGGTATTGAGGGATATGGGCCAAGTGCTGACAAATGGGACTAGATTAGGTTCGGATATCTGGTTGGCATGGATGGGTTGGACTGAGTTGGGTCTGTTTCTGTGCTGTACATCTCTATGACTCTTTGACTCTATCAGTCTAACCTCCATCATCAGTAAAGTGATGGAAGGTATTGCCTGTGTTGCTATCACGTGGCACTTGCTTCAAAATTTCTGTTTAAATTTGGATTCTGCCAAGGCCTCTCAGCTCCAGACTTCAGGTGGTAAAAACAATGACCTCAGATGCTGGAAACCAGATTCATCATGAAGGGCTTTTGCCCGAAACATCGATTTTACTGCTTCTCGGATGCTGTCTGAACTGCTGTGCTTTTCCAGCACCACTAATCCAGTTCCAGACTTCATTTCAGCCATGATCCAAGTATGGATAAGGGAGCTCAACTCAAGAGCAAAAGTGAGAATGACATTTAAGGCAGCATTTGACCAAGTGTCACATTACGAAGCCCTAGCAAAACTGAAGTCAATGGGAATCAGGGGAAACCTCTTCTCCATGCTTTGGACACTTCACCAGTTTATGTATTAAAAACTCTTTACTCAAGCACTCTTGTCAGTGAAGCTGTCAAAGGGACACAGAATTGAGTTTGCAGTTCAACTTGATTTTATTCATAAAATATTCCTCAATAAATCCACCAGGTAAGCTTTTCCCACATTCCCACAATATTTACTCTCCATCGAGTTCTATCCACCTGGGAAAGGATATTACCTGCAATTATCTATATGTTTGGGTTGGGCCATTGAAATCTCCTTTTTCTCTAATGTAAGGCTGGCTCTCATCCATGCAGATGGGTCTAGCAGGTCAAGGTGATCATCTCTGGGGTGTTCTTTGGTTGCTGCATGGTCTCCTGTCACGTTCACGTATGGGGTGTTTTCCAGGTGTGTGTGTGTGTGTGTGTTTTTATCCCCTTTTCCACGGACCTTCTTTAATACTCTTTGGCCTTTGGCCAATCGGGTCATGAATGGATTTCAAAACATCTAATGGGGTCGTGCCAATATCCTTCACAGTTGCCTTCTAGGGAAGGTGCAAAGATCTCAGGCACTGGCTGGAAGTCAAGGTGACAGAAAATCTGATCAATGTTACTCCAATACATAGTGGTAACTGGTTCCCCTTGAACCTTTAACCTCTTTGATCTTGGTTTCTACTGTCCTCTGTAGCTGATATCTGTTGGCTGCTGTTTAAGTTAGTTTGCCAGTTTTCTGTTCAGCCTGATTTCTCCGGTTGTGGGTCAATTTAGAATGTTCAATTTTGGGCACATGGTTCCTTGACCACAATCTCCACTAGTTGGAATCATGCCTGGTATGTAGAAAGGTGGCTGTGGCTGTTGGAGATCAATCATCTCAGCCTCAGGATGGTGTCATAGTGCCAACTATCTTCAGCTGCTTAATTAATGAGCGTTCACCCATCATTGATCATGGATGGTGATATTTTATGATGATTGCATAATGTTTGATACTGTTTATAACTTCTCAGGCTTTGAAGAAATTATGTCGACAATATTCAAGTTTTGGTTCATAGGTAGCAAGTATCATCTGCACCATAAATATGCCAGGTAATGACTATCTCCAAAATGAGAGAATCTAACCATCATCTGTTGATGTTCAATGGCATTATAATCACTAAATCCGCCAGTAAGAACATCCTGGGGGTTATCATTGATCAGAAACTAATTTAAACCAACTATATAAATGTTATAGCTAAAAGAGCAGGCCAGATGCGGGAAGCCCTGCAATGAGAATCCTCCAAACGTCTCTTCAAAACCTGTCCACCATCTACATGATATAAATCAGGAGAGTGACGGAATAACCCCATTTACCTCATTGGGTGCAGCTCCATTAAAAGCCAAACAGCTTGAAACCATCTCGGACAAAACAGTCTGTTTGATTGGCTATATGTCTAACACCTTCAACATTCTTTCCCTCTACCACTGAAACACAGGGGCAGCAATGTGTACCACATACAAAATACACAGCCACTCACCAAGTCTCCTTTGACAGCACCTTCTAAATCTGTGACCTCTACTATTCAAAGGACGGATGCAACATATATAGTGGAACACCACCAACTATCAACCCCATACCATCCACTACCAACCTGCCCCCATCCTCTCACACACCAATCCAAATTAGTAATATATCAGTGCACAATACTGTTGATAGGTCAAAGTCCCGGAACTTCTTCTCCATCAGCAAGAAGCAATTTACCATCACTTTGTCAACAGCAAATAGGGATGGGCAATAAATGCTGACCTCAGAGTGATTCCCACATCCCGTGAATTAATAAAGAAAAGTCGAATTGGCTGTCCATTGTGCACATTTTTTAAGAAAGTAGTGCATGTAACCAGAAACCAGGTATGCAGGTTATAACTGTGGAGCCTTGTTTGGGGTTGAGGTTTTGATAGCTTCCAATATCCTTGTTCCACAATGAGTGTGGTAAAGGCAGGAAACTTCTGGATTCATTCTTTCTCATCTCCTTTAGCTGCCTGGTTTCCTGAAGCTTTCGAAAACCAGCTAATCATGGTTAAAAATCAAGTCACTTCCCTCTAAGTCGCCTTAGAGGGAAAATACTTAAATGTACAACCTTCCTCTTGTGAGTATATTGCTCAGCTGCCCTCTCACTTCCTCTGCATTAGAATGAGAAGTGGGTAGGCTCAAGATGTGTTGGACTTGTATTTTGATTTTCTGGCAATGTAATCTCCCAATTAAATCAAACCCGCCTCTGACTGCAGATTAAAATTCCCCATTGATTGTGAGGTCAAAACTAATACATTACTCAGTTAACAGAAATATATAGAAATTTTCCAGCTCAGCCATCCAATGGTAATATATGTTTTATTTTTTATATATTGCAATCTATATTTTGAAAACAGATATTTGAGTTTTAAGGAATAAAGCAAAAAGTAGAGAAATGATCCAGCTAAAGAAATATCTTCAAATATTTTTAAAATATTGCGTTTTCATCATTTTTCTTAATTACTGAATTCAGATTTAACGCAAGCAAAAATATTTGGAAACTTCTTTTTGTGCGATGGTATTCATTTCATGTTGTGTTTCTGTTACTGGATTGGCTTTAACACGAAACTCATTAATTTTAGCATTTGAGCACCTTTTCCCTACCTCCCCCATTTCCAACACACTAGGCCTTGTCATTATACTGGCTGCTCCCACAAAATACCCACTGTCAGACACTAATTGTCCCCATTAGTAGCTATTCATTTCTTGATGAATGACTCCTGCCCGAAATGTCGATTTTCCTGCTCCTCGTATGCTGCCTGACCTGCTGTGCTTTTCCAACACCACTCTAATCTTGACTCTGATCTCCAGCATCTGCAGTCCTCACTTTCGCCGACTGACATTTAACCACTCCCTTGTCTGTCCAACTGCTTTTCTCTCTCTTTGAGTTCAATCTCATTTACTCTAACCCCCATCTCCCCCACCCCATCTTCTATTTAAAAACCATCCTTTTCCTAGCTACCATCAATTCTGAAAGAGGGTCACTGAACCTAAAACATTAACTCTGATTTCTCTCCACAGTTACTGCCAGACCTGCTGAGATTTTCCATCAATTTCTGTTTTTCTTTCAGATTTCCAACATCGACAGTTCTTTCAATTTTTTTTTGACTGGTCTAGATTGTTTGATTTTGATCACTGTTACAATGAAGCAGCTATGACGACTTTCATTCCTGGGGTAATTTTCCAATCAACAAGATTTCAACATTTTTATTTTTCAAAGAAAAACTATTTGCTGAGCTGAGATCTGGGAGTGTGATCTGTAAGCTCTCTAGCACATTCAGAGAAAAATAGAGAACATTGAACTGCAAAGAATTCGATACCTAGGTCTCTGCATAAGGATCAAATAGCAGAGCAAAGAGCTGTCTAAAATCAATTGTTTGCTACTGGGATGGGTCGATAAATGATGTACCACAGCATTTTCAACAACAACTTGTGATAAATTTGATCATCATCTGTGAAAATTCACAACCAAGTAGTCTATTCACTTAGATATCAGATCTTGTAAAGATGTATCTGATTTTGACATGAATTGATTGTATTTTGTGTGATTTAAAACAATTATAACTGCAAGAAAATAAATGCTAATTTCTGGTCTCAAGTCTGATGATGTAACTATTTTCAATGAAAGTAAACTGATGCATAGATAAATGTTTAGATATAGTAAAAATATATTGGAGTTGCAACTTGAAATGCATTGGTGAGTGTACTTTTCTTTTATTCTTTCAGGTAAAAATTTAAGAAAACCTGGGTTATTTTTCCAAAGCTGTATCATGCTGTCTTGATGCCTTGAATTGTTACATGTCTGACAATGATTTGGAGGTGCCAGTGTTGGACTAGGGAGGACAAAGTTAAAAATTACACAACACCAGGATATAGTTCAACAGGTGTATTTGGAAGCTTGTTGGACTATTACCTGGTGTTGTGGGATTTTTAGTTGCATCTGACAATAGAAGTTTTCACTGGTTTGGTGGATTAAAGGGCCTGCTCCTAATCAGGAGGCCCGCAGTTCAAATCTCAGTGTTGTCTTTTGTGACTCATTTGGTTTACAATGCACAGTGATGCCAATAATGTGGCTACATTTCTTGCACCGCTCGAGGTTACCATGAAAGCCGTGCTCTCTCAATCTTGCTCCTCACCTAAGGGGTGGTGACCTGCAGGTTAAGTACAACACCAGTTGTCTTGCTGCAATGAAACAACAACCTTTGAAACAGTAAGTACTCTCATTTCGGAGAAAGTGAGGACTGCAAATGCTGGCAATCAGAGTCGAAAAGTGTGGTGCTGGAAAAGCACAGCAGGTCAGGCAGCGTCTGAGGAGCAGGAGAATCGAAGTTTCGGGCAGAAGCTTTCATCAGGAATGTGGGGTTGGAAAGGGGCTGAGAAATACTCTCACTTATACAGGCTCAACAAAAACAAGTTCATTGATAAGTTTAATTTTTCAATTCTAGCACATGTTGACAATAAAAATATTCATTACTTTCAGCAAATATAAAGGACAACTTGTGCACATATAGAATTACTAAAATTGAAAACTTTTCAGAAGAAACTTCATGGAAGGATAATCAGACTTAAATGGGCCTTGATCTAAAGAAAGATATTATATTGGTTGCCCGAACCCTTGACTAAAATATTTTTTTGAACCCTAGCCAGTACCAGCCATGACCCTCTGAAGTGGAATAAAGCTAAGTTCAGAGAGGAATTCAAAGAGGTTATAATTGGAAGAATAGAAACTGCAGGACAGTGGCAATTTCTCCATGTGATGGATATGTGCCCTTGTAATTTTCCTACCTTCCAACCTGATCTACATAACGTCTTATACTCAGCACAATTATTTGTTTTTATTGAAAACAGAGTTACATTGTATGGTCATTATCCTCAGAATTCAAACTTATGAGAGCTAGACTTTCACAAATGAGATAGAAAGCTCCACAAATGAGTGGAAACTTTCTGCCCCAGAGGCAGTTCAGTGGTGGTCAAGTAAGTGGAAAAATTCTGAGGTTGAATAGTGGGTTGGTCTGCCTGAGGATTCAGCTTGGTTTTATAACAGGCTGTTAGGCAGACTAGCACTCATTCCCCATTTCCCACTTCCTTCTTTTGCCCTCTTCATGCCACTTCACATTGCCATGTCTTCTTGTGCAAGCTCATATCACATGCTACCTGAGACACTCAATGTCAATGGCATAATTACTGACTCGGTATTCATTATGTAGTGGTATGGTCATGGGTTTGGAAACTACTGTCCAATGAGCCTTGGTGAATTCGGCAGTACATCTTACAGAAATGACACACAGCTGCTACTGAAATTCAATGACTGAAGAGTTAATATTTGTGGATGCATTGCCAGACATGCAGGCTGCTTTGTCCTGGATAGTACTGAATTTATTAAGTGTTGTTTAAGCTGCACCCATCCAGGCAAGTGGGAGGTATTTCATCATGCTCCTGACTTGTGCCTTGTCGGTGGTGAACAGGCTTTGGGGAGTTAGAAGGTGAGTTAACTGCTGGAGTATTTTGGCCTCTGACTTAGTCTTGAAGCCACAGTGCTGACATGGCTAGTCCAGTTCAGTTTCTGTTCAATGGTAACCTCCAGGGTGTTGTTAGAATGGGATTCAGGGATAATAATGCCAATGGATATCACAAGGCAGTGTTAGATTATCTCTTTTTGGAGATAGTCATTGCCCAGCATTTGAGTAGTGCAAATTTTACTCATCACTTCTAAGCCCAAACCTGGGTATTGTCCCAATGAAAAATAAAGAACAAAGAACAATACAGCATAGGAACAGGCCCTGTGGCTCATCAAGCCTATGGCAGCACATTACACCTTTCTAAACTAAAATCCCTTTGCCTGGAGCCCTGCCTAATCATTTATCTGTCAAGATGCCTCTTAAATATTGCTATTGTATCTGCTTCTACCACCTCTTCTGGCAGTACATTCGAAGCATTTACCATCTTTTGTGTAAAGAACTTACCTCTCACATCTCCTTTAAATTCTTTCCCTTTTGCCTTAAAACAATGTTCACTATTAATTGAATTAATGCTGGATTTAGGCATACACTGCTTCAGTATCTGAGGAGTTATGAATGGTGCTGAGTATTGTGCAATCATCGGGTGAACATCCCCCTTCTGAACTTATGATGGAGTAAAGGTCATTGATGAAGTAACTGGCCTAGGACACGACCCTGAGGAACTCCTGCAGAGATGTCCTGGAACTGAGATGACGGACCTCCAACAACCACAACCAGTGGAGGGATTTTTCTCTCATTTTTGTTTATTTCAGTTTTGATAGGGCTCCTTGCTGCCACACTCAGTCAAATGCAGACTTAATGTCAAGGGCTGTCACTCCTACCTCATCTCTGTCATTAAGCCTTTTTGTCCACATTTGGAACCCAATCTGAAAAGGTAATGTTTGCTAATGCTGTTGATGAGGCTTTCTATCACTTTACTGATGATTGTGATAAGACTGATGGTGGAATAATTAACTAGGTTGGATTTGTCCTGATTTTTGTGTACAAAACATACATCGGCAATTTTCCTCATTGGATAGATGCCAGTGTTGTAGCTGTACTAAAAGACCTTGGTTAGGATTCAGTAAATCTGGAGCACAAGTCTTCAGGACCATTGCTGAAATCATGGAAGGCAAATGCAATGATGGCATTTATTTTGAGAGGACTTGAATATAAAAGCAGGGATGTATTTCTGAGCCATGATAAAGTTCTGATCGGACCACATTTGGAGCACTGTGCAGAGTTTTGGCCCCATCTCTCAGGAATGGTGTACTAGCCCTGGAGCATGTTCAGAAGAAGTTCACGAGAATGGTCCCGAGAATGAAAAGCTGAACATATGAGAAACATTTGCGGACTTTGGGTCTATACTCAATGGAGTTTAGAAAGGTGTGGGGGGGATCTAACTGAAACATACAGAATACTGAATAGCCTGGATATAGCAAATGTTGGGAAGATGTTTCCATTGGTCGGAGAGACTAGGACTCGAGGGCACAACCTTAGAGTATAGGGAAGGCCTTTTAGAATGGAGATAAGGAGAATCTTCCTCAGCCAGAGAATGGTGAATTTATGGAATTCATTGCCACAGAAGGTTGTGGAGGACAGGTCATTGAGCATATTTAAGACTGAGATAGGTAGGTTCTTGAGTTTCAAGGGGATCAAGGGTTATAGGGAGACAGCGGGAGAATGGGGTTGAGAAACTTATCAGCCATGATTGAATGGCAGAGCCGACTCGATGGGCTGAATGGCCTAATTTATCTTCCTGTGTCCTATGGTCTTATAGTTTTATGTTGTCAGAACCCATAACCTTTGCAGTATCCAGCGTCTTCAATTATTTGTTGATATCGTGTGAGTGAATCGAATTGTCTGAAGTCTGGCATCTCTAACACTGAAGACCTTTGGAGGAGGCTGAATTGGATCATCCACTTGGCACATCAGGCTGAAAATTGTTGCAGGTGCTTTAATCTTCCTTTCTTCACCGAGGTGCTGACTTCCCCCATTATTAAAGATGTGGAAGTTTATGAAGACTATCCTCCAGTGGTGTTCAATTGTTCACTACCATTCATGACAAGATGTGGCAGGACTGCAGAGCTTAGATCTGATCTGACTATCATTTGCTGCTTATCCTGTTTGGCCTGCAAGTAGTTCTGTTTTATAGCTGAATCAAGTTGACACTTCATTTTCACGTATACCGGGTGCTGCTACTGACATGCCCTCCTCTACCCTCCATTGTTCCAGATTAATCCCCTGGTTTGATGGAAACAACAGAGTCAGGGGTATGCTAGACCATGAGATTGAAGATTGAAGATCTGTTGAAGTCTATCCCAATCAGTATTGTGATAATGTCAGGCATCATATGGAGGGCATTCTCAATATGAAGATGGGACTTTGTCTTCACAGGACTGTGGGTGGTCATTCTTACTGACACTGAAATGGACAAACACATCTGCAGCAGGTGGATAAATAAAGATGAGGTCAAGTTTGTTTTTCTGTCTTTGGTTCCCTCATCACCTGCTGCAGGCACAGTCTAGCAGCAATGTCCTTTAGGATCTAACCAGCTCAATCAGTAATGCTGCTGCCACGCCACTCTTGGTGGTGGCCATTGAAACTCCCCACCCAGAGTGCATTCTGCATCCTTACTATACTCAGTGCTTCCTCCAAGTGCTGTTCAACAGTGGAGAAGCACTGATTCTTCAATTGAGGGAGGACAGTACAAGGCACTTGACAGGAGGTTTCCTTTCCCATGTTTGAGGTCTGGAGTTAGTCTGCTGAGGACTCTCAGGACAATTGCCTATCACCTCTGACTGTGGATCCACCTCTGCTGATGGCTGTATAGGACATACTCAAGAATGGTTATTGTCTTGACTGAGATGTCTGCACAGATATGATTCAATGAGTATGATTGTCAGAGTGCTGCTTAACTAGTCTGTGAGATAGCTCCCCCAACTTTGGCACCATATGTTGGTGAGGAGGACCTTCAGAGGAGATAGGACTACGTTTGTTGTTTTCATTCCTGGTGCAATATCCAATGCCATCCATCCAGTTCATTCTTTCTTTCTTTTCTAGTAGTTGATACAAGCGAATGGCTAGCTCGGACATTTCAGAAGGTAGTTAAGAATTAACCATATTGCTGTGGGCCTGGTGTCACACGTAGCCAACAGCTGCCTTCCTAAAAGATGTTAGTGAACCAGATAGGTTTTACTGATAGTCGACAGTTGTTTTATAGTCATTGCTAGACTTTTGATTCGAGATTTTTATTGAATTCAAATTTCCCTGTCTGCTGTACTGCTATTCATACCTCGTTTCCCCAGATCATTAATTCTGATTTCTCCTCATTGATGATGTCAGACATTCTGCACTTTTGCAGCAACTTCTGTTTTTGTTTCTTTTATCCATGTTTGGACCAAAGTTATAATGATGTTAGGAAATGTGTAGCCCTGACAGAAACCAAATTGATCACCAGTGAACAAATTATTCCATTCTAAGTGCATTGACAGCAATGCTGACAATCCCTTGCATCACTTTAGAGCTGGAATTGTCCTGATTTCTATGGCCGAGGCGATGTTCTACATTGGTTGAGTAGATATCAGTGTTGTAGCTGTACTGGAATGGGTGGCTAGGGATGCTGCTAGCTGTGGAACACTACTAGTCTTCAGTACTATTGCCTGAATTTGTCAGGGTCCACAGCCTTTTGAGTATTCAGTGACTTCAGAAATTTCTCGATACTGCATGGAGTGAATCATTTGGTTGAAAGCTGTCATCTGTGATGCTGGGAACCTCAGAAACAGGATGAAATGCGTCATCAACTTGATACTTCTCATTATAGATAAAAGCAAATTATTCAGACTTATCTTTTGCACTGATGTTCTGGGCTTTACATCATTACAAATGAGGATATTTGTGGTGCCTCCTCCTTCAGTGAGTTGTTTAGATGTCTACCAGAATTCATGACTGGCAGGATTGCCAAGCTTAGATCTGACCCAAGGGTTGTGGAGTCACATAGCCCTGTCTATAGCATCACTTTTAAAAAAATTATTCATGGGGTGTGGGTCTTGCTGTCTGGGCTAAGATTTATTGCCTTTTCCTAATTGCCCAGAGGGCAGTTAAGAGCCAACTTCAGTGCTATGGGTCTGGAATCATAACTAGACCAAACTAGGTAAGGATGACAGAATGCAGGGCATTAGTGAACTAGACGATATTTTTACAACTGAGCATTTACATGGTCTGAACTAATGACAATGGAAACATGGGGTATACACCAGGTCATGGGGTTATAGATGTTACAATTTGAATACAATTCTGATACACCAGATTGCCTATAACATACGGCAGATGCCCATTTTGAGCTGGTAACTCTGCTTGAAGTCTACTCTATTTTGCACAGTGTTAGTATCGAGCAACAGAATGGAGGACATTTTCAATGTGAAGAAAGTTCCATAAGAACTGTACCACGGACATACTTAATGATACAGTCAAAGATGGGCCCATCTATGATAGATAAATCGGAGAGGATGAGGTCAGGTTGGTTTTTCCATGTTAAACATGGAGGAATGTTGATTCATCTTCTGGGGAGGGAATGGGGAGGCGATAATCAACAGGAAGGTTTCTTATCCATACAAGACTTCAGCAGGAAGCCGAGATGGGCTATGTAATTTACACCTCTAGTTGAGGATTATCGGGCTAATGAAATCTGGGTGAACCCACTGCCTCCCCTGCAGAAAGACTAGTTGTAGCTGTAGCTTTTCTAGCCTTCAGCTATTGACTGCTTTGGTTTTTGCTGTTACAGAGGCCAGTCCTGGAGACTCTTAGCTCCACCTCCACCTCTGAAGAGGAAGCTACTGAATCCTCAGAGCATGCAAGGGCAAAGCTTTCACCTGCTCAGCGACTGTCACCTCGCTGGTTACGCTTTCTGGATTCGGCTTAAGAACACTATCCCAAACACAATCGAGAACACAATAAGAGAGTAGACAGCTGCTCAGCCACAGGCAGAAGACATTCTCAGCCATTACTGACCTTGTCAAAATGCATAGCCTGACACAGGGCTCTAAGAAATGCTTGGTAAACTGCATCGAAACCTGGAGGAGACAACACTATCAGTATTGTCATGATTCTGGCATGTGTGTGTCTGTTTTCTCTCCTTGATGACTGCAGTGGAGACCCAGGTCCAGCACACTGTGTCTGCTGATATGTGCATAGACCTGAACTCCATCAGTTTAGACATGAGAGCTCAACATCAATGACAACTTGCGAGGGTGGATGAGGGCCACATTTGACCACACTCCAGCTGGCCCTTCCTCTTAGGCAGACTGAGTGGTGCCAACAAGCACCTAAAAGGAGAAATAATGACACACCAACACCCCAGCAGCTTATTCCAAGGTCAGTTCAGAGGAGACTGGCAGCTCTAGCTCCCCCTGCCACTGATCTGAAAGCCTACAGCAGTTCAAGCTTACAAAAGAGGGTTGGCCTGGATATGGGCAGGACACTCTCAGCAGGCCTGGATGCAATACATCCAAAGGTACGAGGAACAAACCGTTCAAGTCTTCCAGGCCAAAAGGGCCATTACAGAGTAGACTGGGGAAGCTGGGACTGCACTTAAATGTAGTGGGAAGTGAGGAAGACAACTTACTGAGGCCACATAGGGAGCAAAAGTGAAACATCATTGTAAATAATTTGCCTTTGTTATATGTTCACTTGCATTATTAAAATGTCTGCTTCAGTATAATTTTCATTGTCAGACCTGGTTATATTACACCGATGTGAGAGTTGAGCTGACTCTTTCAGTGTCCCAATCATGAAGGAAATTGTAATCACTCATCCCTTACAATTAACTGACTCCTTGACTGCAGAAAGCCTCAGACGTCAAAGATCCTTGAATTACAATGTTGTTGACAGCAGCCAAAGCATTGCACTTTAATGTGGACAGCACTAAGGTAAAGCAATGTGGAGGGATTGTGCTAAGCATGTCTTGTACACATCTTCCACACTTACCAGTACTTTGTCAGTAGAAGTATGTGAACAGTGATGATTCTACACATCTCTGCAGAAAAAGGTTTATTCTGTATATCAGTTTTGCAAGAAAGCACACTGCCAATCAAAGTTGGGAGATATACAATGGGTAGCTCACCTGTCCACTCTCCCTCAGTGCAGTGGGCTGTGGACAGAAGCTGCAAAAACCTTGCCTCTTTCAGGTTCAACTGTGCCCTAGAGGCTGCTCAAACATTTCAGAACAACTTTGCAGTCTACAAGCATTCTGAAACATTGAAGGAATACTGAGGATGGATGGGTCCAAAATAGATTCCTCAGGGTTTCTATCAAGCTTCTGCTTCGCATGAAAGATTTCACTGCACAACACTTGAATATGATATCCTGATGGACACTTTAAGAGCTACCCAATCTTAGAACCGTATGATGTTAGTGTAGTCTCTCATTGCTGCTTTTATCTTGATGGTCAGAGGGACAGATACATTAAAGTAGAATCACTTAAAGGTATCAAGTGCACAATGACATGGATAATAAGATATTTATTCAGCAAAACAAATAGTAAAGACTGCAAAAATAACAAGGTCCACAAGTTGTTTGCATTAAGCAGGGCCTAGTTGTTATCTTGCTAATGGAAAGCTAAACAATTAAATGAAGTCCAGCTTCAAAACTTGTTTCATTTCAGTTAGCCCCGACGATGCATGGTTCTGACATGCTCCCCTGATCTCCTGGTGAATATTCTGATCTACAATGTTGTCTTGAACCTGCGAAGACTGTTAGTATTAAGACTGCACCAAGTGTCTTGTCTCTTGACTGACATGTTGTCTTCAGTTCCTTTTAGTGTACAGATACAGTTCTGAGTCTATAAGCAATTGCATGGTAGTACCAAACTTAAGCATTGGCAAAAGAAGACGAGATGTCAAAGCTTTTCATCTTTTTGATGGACTCATAAGAACTAGAACACAAGAAACAGATTTGAAGAAAATCTTCTTCTCATGTTATGTAGTGTCCCTTTTTAAAGTCTATTTCTTGCATCCTAATTCTGAAGAGTGCACCGCAAAAAGCTTTGACTTCTTGTCTCTTTTTAGTAATGTTTAGGTTCTGAGTCTATTAGCCCCAGCGGATTGCAATTATAGCTATTTCTTGAACCACAATCATGTTTTCATTTTTTTTGCAGATTTCAAAAAAGAAAGAGACTGCCTTGGAGTCAACCATTAGCAGACATCTTTCAAAGTCTAAGATGTTAAAGAGTCAGATTAGCTGACACCTGTCATCTGTTACCACATCTCACAAGGGCATTTTAATCAACCTGACTGTCTTAGTTCATGGATAAACACACACTATTCATTCAGTTAGCGTCAAATACAGGGAGCTATTAAATACTTCGTGAACATTCCGTCGTATTATAAAGATTAATGAAATCCCCAAAAGTTTTAAAACACATCCTGTCATAGTGATCATTTCAGACACATGGTATTCTTTGAATTCACACTGTTGCATTATTTTACCATATTTTTGTTATCAGTTTCCATGGATTATTGTTTTATATTTAATTCCACTAGTTGTATTCAGGTAATTTGTAAAATTTGCTCTGTGTTTTATTGATATAAATTCTATTTTATTCACAACTTTTATGCTAAAAACAATTTCCATTAAGCACATAAATGCTGAATTTTGGTATCTTAATAATTTGGATATTAACACAGAAAGCTTACTTAAATCCATAAGGTGAAAATTCACTGCATCAACAGTCTTGTTAGTGAAGAATTATTACAGATTTCCACTGTCATTAACTATTTTGAACCTTTAACCAAACTCATGTTTATAAAATAGATGTGCAATATTTTGTGTTTAATCTAAAATGTATTTTAAAAGAAATAATTTTAAGTCAAGAAACAATTTGAACTTTTAATTGTTACTATTTCTAATGGAAATATATATGTCTACATAAACAGACTGTACAGATAAAAACTATGTGAAAACTCTCAGTGCTTCCAAATTTGTGAAACCATTGTTTTAGTGTATTAAGGTGAAGGTATATGACTTTGATAGTTTTAAGATTGGACAATTGAAAGTTAACCAAAAGCATTCTGCAACCTTGAACAAACATTACAGTTACATTTTAACTTTGAGAGTGTGATGAGTGTTGACAGTATTGCTAAATTCTGAAGTCTAGTCAAGGAGCAAGAAAATGCTTGAACAGGGACCGTCACACGAGCTCAGCATGATGCCCAGTCGTCACCTCACATCGCACATTATTGAATGAATCTTCCTTGACTGTGAGCAATTTTTGCACTTTGCAATGTATTGATGCGTGCCATGGCCGTGTCATTGATTTGAACCTAATCCATGTGTCGCCCAGTTATTGTGTTGCCATGATTCATTTAAAAAGCAAACGTTTTTTATTACAGTTGGCTGGCTTTCACGATAGGGTGGGCAGACTATATGGCAGATATTTCCCCTGTGCAGTTTTACTCATTGCTAGAAGGAAAATGAGTGAAAACATTAGTCTTTGGTGCAAGTCTTAGTTTTGACAGTTTTAGCTAGGGGGTTTGGATTCTTGATCCATTTACTGCTTCCTGTCCAAGATCTAGTTGGTGCATTATTTTCCATGTCTCTTTCAATTTACAGAGATCTATATGATGTCCATTGAGAAAAACAGAATATATCAAGCCCTTTTAGCAAGAAGAAAATGAATCGAGGCTAGGATTCTCGCATTGTGCTCTGTTGGTTTTTCTCCTCATTATATTTGATGCCTGCAGCCTGGCTAAGTTAAAGAAAGTGCTTTAGAAAGCTCAGATGGATTTTGTTTTGTGCAGACAGGATGATTCTGGGCATCAAAGACAGCCCTTGTTGTTTGAGATGATGGAAGAATAAGCTTTGAATTACTGCAGGTCACAGCATTACGTTTTTTATAAAAGTGATTGAAATTCCCAGTCAAGCACTGAAATGCAACACAGTGAAAAATGAAATGGAAATGGATTTAAGCAATTTATTTTTGTCGCTGATTCGTACCTATAAATCAAGATATCAATTCCAACTAGGTTGTGCATTAGGATACCTTGGCTGTGATTTTTAAACTTCTTCAGTCTATTTGTAACTGTGCAAGATATTTCTTCTCACTGTATTAACGGGAGTCTGTGCCTGTTGCAGTGGAATATTCCAGTCGCATTTGCACTTCTCAGTCGTACATCATGCAGGAGTTGGACCAGATAAATTTAGGGCAGGTTCCCTCCGAATCAGGCTGTGATATTTTCCTATATATTTCCCCAAAAATGTAGATATTACAGAAAACATAGAAGGACACTTTCTACATTGTACAGGTAAGGTGAAGATATTTGCCTATGAATTTCTGATTTCAATAAGGAATCATCAAGAAAGGAATCAAAACAAAAAAATCAAAAACATAAATTTTGCCAAAGTTTTATATTATGAATATGAATCTCAGCAGTGTTATAGTGCAGAAGGAAGCCATTCAGCCCATTGGTCAGCTCCAGCTGATGAATATTTTAACTTAGGGCCACTTTCCTGCCCTTTTCCTGTAACCCTCCACATTGTTTCTACTTGACTAATCATTTGAATGCCCTTCTGAATGCTTCAAACGAACCTGCCTCCATCACACTCCCATGCAGTACATTGCAGACCCTAACCATTTGCTATATGGAGATGTTGCCTCTCATCACATATTTTTTCACTGGCCCCAAAATGTTAACTCTGATTTCTCTCCATAGATGCTGCCGGACCTGCTGAGTTTTTTCCACTAATTTCTGTTTTTGTTCCTGGTTCTCAGCATCTGCTGTCCTTTTAGTTTTCTATTTTCCCACATCCATTTTAAGATTAGTTTTCATTCCTTCTAAGAACGAAAACGTATTGTTTTTTGAAACAGTTCTCCTATAATGTGACGGTTGCGTTCTCGTGTAACCCCGCATTATAGAACAATCGTGCTTTAGAAACAGCACTTAACTTGTTGGCAATGTAATTGCATTATAGCTAACACACATTTTAAAGGTCTTGTGGTTTAGAAATAGTGTCCGCAATTTGTCAATTGCGTTGCAGTGAATTTGTGTTAATGAAATACGTGTTATAGTAGAATGACTTGTCATATTTTGAAGTGGATTTTTTTTAAAATAGAGTTTGACCTAAATGTTTTTAATGTATTTTGAACAAAAATTTCAACCCATAGATTGTTTCCAATGTATAGTGTAAATTTTATATCAGGAATTTATTGTTGAACTCAAAATTAGCATAACTTATTTGCTTTTATCACAGAACTAGTTACATTTTGGTTGCACTGTATGTGTGTTCTCAAAGGTTGTAAGTAAAATAACTCTACAGAGGCCACTATCCTGTCACCAAGTCACCCTTTATTCACACGTGGAGCGTGCTCGCCATTGATCCTGCTTCCTCAGAGCCAGCTCTCAGAGTGACCAGAACCTCTGTCAGCCAGGGCTCCTTGATTGAACCAGGTTAACAGCCCCAATCAGTGAGCTCATATTCTATGAGGTCCATTTGGCTAACCTTGTTACAATCATTGCATCCATCCCCGTCTGAGTTCAAAGACATACACCATTTCTTTTTTTTTGTAGCTGCTCCTGGGCGATTTTAGCACCAGGCCAGGTTCCTTCCACTCTGCCTTTGATAATCACAGGCATTCACCTCTTGCGGCTGGACTGACTAGAAGAAGATCATTCTGTCCTTCAGCTGGAAAAAGTGTCGAGGGAGCGATGCCTGTTGGCTCCATCTCAGATTCCAAGGTATCATTAATGCTCAATGGAGAGGGAGAACCCATGGGTTCTGGAATGATCAGAAAGGCTGTTGAGGATCAGGCACACTTTGCTTCCACATCGTTTTGGTTTGCAACTTTCATATAGTCCGCATGCTTGTTCAGGACTGTTGCACCTACCCAAACTTTATACATCATTGGATCAGATCATGTGTCAATCATGCCTCTTACCCAGACAAGGCGTTTCCCAAGTTCCCTACACCAAACCTCGACTCCTGAGGTAACTGTCCCTGTCACTTAGTGGAGCCTTGTATTTGGTGTTGGTGTTCTTGATGCTGTTTCACCTCTCCTTACTCCATCAGGTATGGGCAGATCAGATTTAACCGGGTGCAGAGTCTTCTCCTCATTCGCAATGTTACTGGAGCTATCCCTGCATTTGGCTGAGGGGTGGTTCATTAATCAAATAGGGCCTGGGACAATTCGGTATATAGTGAAGCTGTGGACTATAAGCTTTAAGCCTGACATCAAAGTTTGGAATGCTGTCTCTTGAGCTATCCTTATATGTCGATCCTAGGAAGTACTAAAATTCCCAGCTGGTAAATGATGGCCTGTTACCTGTGAACAATACTTCCAGGAGTCTGTGTATTATAAAAGCTAGGTGCAATTTTTCTCTTGTCATCCCCGTGTTTGATGAATGAACTCTGTGCACATCCAGGCATCTTTAGTGTGCATTCACAATGAATAAGAACATTGTGTCCATGAAAGGACCTGCATAGTCAACATGTAACCGAGTCCAGGGTTTACCTGCCCGTTCCCATGAATGTGGGGAGCTGCTAGTGACAATTTCAGCCCTTGCTGGCACTCTGGACAGTGCCCCACCAACACGGCTCTGTCTGCATTCAATCCTGGCCACCAAACATAACTTCTCACTAACATCTTCATTTTGGAAACTCCTGGATGACCCTGGTGGAGCTCAGCCAGTATCTGGTACTGATCCTTGCTCGGGACAATCGTTCTTGCTCCCCATAATAATATGTCGTCCTCTACTGTGAGCTCGTCTCTCTGGGTGCAAAAAGGTTTTAGGGTGGGTTGTAATGGTCCTTTGGTTGCCCCCATCACCACCAGCTGTTTCAGTTTTGCCAGGACCAGATCTTTTTGCGTCCAAAGTCTGACATTGCTGTGACTGGAAGTGTGTCAGAAAATTGAATATTATTATGGACTGTTCCAGTGGCGGTACCTTTCGCTATTCCTTTAGCCATGCACAACTTTTAGTATCTGAAAGGGACTATTCTGAAGGTAAAAATATTATCAAAATCATTGCATAACTCTCTATTGTTTCAGCCTGATCAAGCATGTGCTGCAATGGCTGGTTATAATCTGGTATTTCAACTAATTTATGTAAAAGAGTATCATATTTGGTCACTACATCAGTGTTCAAATCATGCCACTATTTTATGGGCATGTGTAATGGGAACAGGAGGAGGCCATTTAGCCCCTCAAACTGGCTGCATCATTCTATAAGATCATGGCTGATGTGATTGTAGTTGAGAGTGTGGTGCTGGAAAAGCACAGCTGTTCAGGCAGCATCCAAGGAACAAGAGAATCGATGTTTCGAACATAAGCCCTTCATCAGGAATAAGGCTTGTGGGCCGGGGGGGGGGGGGGGGGGGGTAGGGAGGGGGGCTGAGCAGTAAATGGGAGGGGGGTGGGGTTGGGGAGGAAATGTAGTTGAGAAAGTGATAGGTAGTGATAGGTAGATGAAGGTGAGGGAGAAAGTGTTAGGTCAGAGAGGAGGGTGGAGTGGATAGATGGGAAAAGTGATGGACAGGTCAGGAAGGCGGTGTTGAGTTGGTGGCTTGGGACTAGGATAATGTTGGGGGAGGGAAAATGAGGAAAATGTTGAAATGCACATCAATCCTGTGTGGTAGCAGGATCCCAAGGCTGAATATGAGGCGTTCTTCCTTCCGGCGTCAGGTGGTAAGGGTTTGGCAATGGAGAAGGCCCAGGACCTGCATGTCATTGGTGAGGGTGGGGGGGGGGGGGGAGCGGTGTTGAAGTGTTCAGCCATGGGGTGGTGGGAATAATTGGTGTGGATGCCCCAAAGATGTTCTCTGAAACGATCCGCAATTAGGTGTCCTGTCTCCCCAGTGTAGAGGAGAGCACATCAGGCGCAATGGATACAGTAAATGCCATTGATGTAGGTACAGGTAAATTTCTGTTGGATGTGGAAGGATCCTTTAGGGCCTTGGTTAGAGGTGAGGGGAATCTCCCTCCTGACATTCTCATTTGTACCTACACAAATCTTGAAATCTTGGTGACATCTTGAAAAATGTCCATAGTACAGAGGAGGAAGTGCTGGATATCATGAAACGCATAAAAGTAGATAAATCCCCAGGACCTCATCAGGCGTACCCTGGAACTCTGTAGGAAGCTAGGGAAGTGATTGCTGGGCCTCTTACTGAGATATTTATATCATCCATAGTTACAGGTGAGGTGCAGGAAGACTGGAGATTGGCTAGCATGGTGCCACTGTTTAAGAAGGGTGGTAAGGACAAGCCAGGAAGCTATAGACCAGTGAGCCTGACGTCGGTGGTGGGCAAGTTGTTGGAGGGAATCCTGAGTGATGGGATGTACATGTATTTGGAAAGGCAAGGACTGATTAGGGATAGTCAACATGGCTTTGTGCATGGGAAATCATGTCTCACAAACTTGATTGAGTTTTTTGAAGAAGTAACAAAGAGGATTGATGAGGGCAGAATGGTGGATGTGATCTATATGGACTTCAGTAAAGCATTCGACAAGGTTCCCCATGGAAGACCGGTTAGCAAGGTTAGATTTCATGGAATACAGGGAGAACTAGCCATTTGAAGACAGAACTGGCTCAAAGGTAGAAGACAGAGGGTGGTGGTGGAGGGTTGTTTTTCAGACTGGAGGCCTGTGACCACTGGAGTGCCACAAGGGTCGGTGCTGAGCCCTCTACTTTTTGTAATTTACATAAATGATTTGGATGCGAGCATAAGACGTAGAGTTAGTAAGTTTGCAGATGACACCAAAATTGGAGGTGTAGTGGACAGTGAAGAGGGTTACCTCAGATTACAACAGAATCTGGACCAGATGGGCCAATGGGCTGAGAAGTGGCAGATGGATTTTAATTTAAATAAATGCAAGGTGCTGCATTTTGGGAAAGCAAATCTTAGCAGGACTTACACACTTAATGGTAAGGTCCTAGGGAGTGTTGCTGAACAAAGAGATCTTGGCGTGCAGGTTCATAGCGCCTTGAAAGTGGAGTCGCAGGTAGATAGGATAGTGAAGAAGGTGTTTGGTATGCTTTCCTTTATTGGTCAGAGTATTGAGTACAGGAGTTGGGAGGTCATGTTGCAGCTGTACAGGACATTGGTTAGGCCACTGTTGGAATATTGCGTGCAATTCTGGTCTCCTTCCTATCGGAAAGATCTTGTTTAAACTTGAAAGGGTTCAGAAAAGATTTACAAGGATGTTGCCAGGGTTGGAGGATTTGTAGCTATAGGGAGAAACTGAACAGCCTGGGGCTGTTTTCCCTGGAGCGTCGGAGGCTGCGGGGTAATGTTATTGAGGTTTACAAAATCATGAGGGGCATGGATAGGATAAATAGACAAAGTCTTTTCCTTGGGTTGGGGGAGTCCAGAACTAGAGGGCATAGGTTTAGGGTGAGAGGGGTAAGAGATAAAAGACACCTAAGAGGCAACGTTTTCACGCAGACGGTGGTACGTGCATGGAATGAGCTACTTGAGGAAGTAGTGGAGGCTAGTACAGTTGCAACATTTAAAAGGCATTTGGATGGGTATATGAAAAGGAGGGGTTTAGAGGGACATGGGCAAGGTGCTGGCAGGTGGGAGTAGATTGGGTTCGGATACCCAGTCGGCATGGACAAGTTAGACCGAAGGGTCTGTTTCCGTGCTGTATATCTCTATTACTCTCTGACTCTAAATTTTTCCATGAAGCCCACATTACAATCAAATTTTGTGGCTTTCTGGAGATGAGTCATCCCCATCCTCCATTTTAGAATGCAAAGCCTTTTCCAAGGATGCAGACCTTGAAGAAGTTACCCTCCTCTCTCTACAAAGATTTTAGTGAGTCCCTCTCTCACTGCACCCCGCCAGGTCATCTCCTCTGCCCTGTAACCCTTACCACCTGACACCTAGCGGTAGACTCTGATCTCTAGCATCTGCAGTCCTCACTTTCTCCTAGTCGATTACTACCTCCCTTTATTTGTCAAGGCATTGAATTCAAGAGCAGGAAGGTTATGACAGAATGTATAACATATTATTCAGGCCACAGTGTAGTACTAGTTACCACTCTGCAGGACGTATGTGATTGCATTAGAGAGAATGCAGAAAAGATTCTCCAAATGTTGCCTCAGCTGGAGTAATTCAGCAATAAAGAGAGACTAGATAGGTTGTGGTCATTTTCCTTTAAGCAGACAAAGCTGAGGGCGGAGGAAGCAGGGATGTGATTGAGGCTTACAAAATTATAAGAGTTTTGAAAGCATGGTTAGCAAGAAAGTTTCCCACTTAGTTGAGGGATCAGGAATTTGTGTGCTTTATTTAAGGTAAAGGGCTGAAGGTTTAGCGGAATTTTAAGAAAGATATTTTTCTCCTAAAAGGCAGTGGTTGTCTTGTACTCGCTGACTGAAAAAGTGGTACGGGGAGGAACTGTCAGAACATTTAAGAAGTATTTACATGATCACCAACACACATATGACCATGTGCTGGAAAATGGGATGAGAGCAGTGCTTGATGACTAGCATGGAGTGAAGGCTAAAGGGCCTGTTTCTGTACTGTAAAACTCTATGACTCTATAACTCTAATTCAAAGAATCAGTTTGCACCTCTTTTAACTTATACATTATCTACGGTGTTCGCTTCTTAACGTAGATGATGATAGTAAGCAATATTAACTCCCCTTCAGATCAGTGACCAAATAATTTCTGTTTAATTCCTGTTTTCTTGTTGCACCAAGATGCTTTGAAAATCATGCAGACAGTACCTTTACTAAATTGCTCACATTGGCGCAGAAGCACACAAAAATGAGAATACTGTTAATTTAAAGAATGATTATACTGAAAAACATGTGAGATTGGAGAAGTAAACATTGCAATGCTGTAACTTCTGACCTCAGTTTTTTTTTGTGTATTGATTAATTAATCATTCTGCCAATGAACTAACAAATATTGACCTTACACAGTTGAACAGCATTTATCTAAAAGTCAGTAATCCACATTGATTGCTTAATGGAACATCAGACCATCACAAATCTGACAGATTTATGTCGCTCAGCAAAGTCGAAGTGGAATAGATATGCTGATCTCATTCACAGTATGCTGTGAACAAAATAGAGGCGAAACAATATGTTACGTATCAATGTCTTGTATTAATTATTCCCAGTATGGCACAATGCTGTTCTGTTAAATATCAGTTATTCCATATGGTTAACTTAGTTAAATACCTAGGAGTATAACTAAACGTTAACACGGTTTCATGAATATATCATTTGTATCTGAATCGGTGTTTGAACGGCCTGCAAGCTGTTGTTCGTTTGTATTTTCTTGTTTTAAGCGGAATGTGTCGATACTTTCAGAATCTATGTGCAGAGATGTTTTCAGTCCAACCAAAGTGATAACTCACCTTCCCCCTCCTCTCCAGGTACTTACATACACAAGTGGAGTTGAGACTACAGCCAGGTCAGGAGGGAGAAAGTGAGGACTGCAGATGCTGGAGATCAGATTCGAGAATGTGGTGCTGGAAAAGTACAGCAAGTCAGGCAGCATCTGAGGAAGTCTGTCCAAAGTGCATGGAGACTACATTCACTGCACTACCGTACTACTGTCATCTACAGGTCTATTCGCCTCCATAAGAAACTCAATCAAACTCAGCAGATCTCCTCTGACAAATCCTTGCCCTGCCAAGTTGAGATGACTTCAGTGCCCTATAACTGATGTTAGTTTCACTGGCCTAGCCAGTTCTCCGGTTTAGTCTTACCACTCTTCTTAAATAAGTGTACCACATTAGCCATTCTCCAGTCTTCTGTCACCTCTTCGGTGTCTAGAGAGGATTTCAAAGTTAACATCAGGACGTTTGCAATCTGCTTGCTTGCCTCTCATAGCAGCCTAGGGTACATCTCATCTCGGCTTGGGAACTTAGCTATTTCAAGCCCACGAAAACTGTTAGTACCTTCTCCCTGTTAATTGTAACTTTTTCAAGTATATGACAGTTCTCTTCCCTGATTGCAATACTTATCCTGTTCTTGTCAATCATGAAGATTGGTGTAAAGTATTCATTTAAAACCTTACCTCTGTCTTCCGGCACCACATAGTTTGCAGTTCGATCTCTAGATGCCACTCTTTCCTTGGTTATCCACTTGCTCCTGATCTACTCATTGAAGGCCTTTTGATTTACATAGAATCAGAGAGACTCTCCAGTGTAGATAGAGGCTATTTGGCCCATCAAGTTACACTGACCCTCTGAAGAGCATCCCATGTCTCCACCCTATTCCTGCCATTATGCAGTTACCGTTGCTAACCCACCCAGCCTGTCACTGCTTTGATGTGGATTTCCATTTACGAAGATGCTCCCAGCCTTTGGCCAGATCCTGTCTTATCATACTGAAATGAACCTTAACTGAATTCAAAACGTTTATTTCAAGTTCACCCCTGTCTTTTTTTTAATTACTATTTTAAATCTTCCTAAGTCATGGTCACTATCACAGAAATGCTTTCTCACTGACTTTTACCACTTTCCTGGCTTTGTTCCCTGAAATTAGTCCCAGCAACATCCTCTCTCTTGTTGAACTTTCTAAATTTTGGCATTAACAATTTCTCTTACATACTTTATAAAAATTCCACTCACCCCTTAGTCTTTCATACTTAGTCTTTCTAGTTAACATGACAGAAGTTGAAATCCCCTACTATTACGATGCTATCAGTTTTGATATTCTCCGTAAGTTGCCTACATTTCTCCCCTTCTAACTCTCCCAGACCTTGAAAGTCTACCATACACTCCCAACAATGTAATTGCTCCCTTTTTGTTTTTAAGTTAAAAGGCTTTTAAGACCTTTAAGAGCCTTGTAAGATATCATCCCTCCTTATTGTAGTAATTAACTCCTTGATTCATATTGCAATACTACCACTTCTTTTATACCCCTCCTGGGTCTCACCTAACAATTCTATGCACTGGAATATTGAGCTGCTAGTCCTGTTCCTTCATAAACCATATCTCCATGACAACAATGATATCATATCCCCATGTGTTAACCTACATCCTCGCCTCATCTGCCTTACTCACACGGCACCTTACATTAAAATAAATGTCATCTAAACATCCCGAGTTTCCTTGTTTCTTATTTTGACTATCTATAACCTGCCTACCAGACTAATTTGACTTATCTTCCATATTGTATGGGCTCCTAGTTATCCTATTTCTTTTCAATAAGACTAAAAGGACTGAGGTCAGGTAAATTTCGTCAATTTAAGACTGAGAGGTGCGATGAGAGTGCTACTTTTATAGAATCTTCCAAAGATAGATTTAAGACTATGAGAGTAGGAGGAGACCAGTCATTATTCAAAGCTGTTCTACAACTATTACGTCATGGCTGATCTGTATCTTTGTACCACCTACCACCTTCCTTCTATAATGGCCTTATCTGACAAAACATAAAAATCTCAGTTTTTACATTTTTTAAAACTTACACAGGCTCAAATATCTTTTAAAGGGGGAGAATTTGAGACTACCACTACTCTTTGCATGGAGAAATGCTTTCTGAGGCCATCCAGTCAGGGCTGGCTCTAATTTTAGGGTTATGTCCTGTTGTTCTGGGTCGTTCCTGAACAAGAAGTAATTAATATTGACACTACCAAATTCTTTAATGATCCTAAACACATCAATTAGATCACTCTTAATCTTTTGATCTCAAGGGAATGTATGTTTATCTCATGTGCAACATTATAACTTAAACTGTGAGCAAACAACTGGGCATAAGAAATTAAAAAGTAGTAAGTGTTGGACAATCTCTGGTAGCATCTGGAGAAAGAAAGTTAATATTTTCAGTCCAATGAGACTTGAAACATCACTTCTTTCTCTCTTCACAGATGCTGCTAGAACTGCTGAGTTTCTCTGGCACTTGCTGCAAAGTTCTGAGGTCACAAATAAAATAAATTTTTGGTCCTTGTCCAAGCATTTCCTGGTTGGGAATGTTAGAAGATTGCAGCAAACTTAAGAATATGACATGACAGGTGCCAACTTGGATAAAGCAAGCCTTTCCCTAGCTTAAGAAGTGAATTGATCTCCAATGAATTGTGAATATGCACCAGTGATCTCTGCTTCTTGGTTGGCTAGATTGGATTCCTGGTAGTAGTTTTCTCCCAATGTACAGACAGAGAGTAAGCAGAAGAGAGTAGGTTATCTAATTGATGGTGCAAGTATGAATCCAAATGAGTATACACCTTCGTTCAAAAAGAGTATAAGGTGCACTCTGCTTTGGTTTTCACCAAGGAAAGGAGACTTGTAAATGAAAGCTTAGAGGAGCTGGGATACAGTCTTGACCAGATCAAGATTAATGAAGTTGATGTGCTAGAAATTTTGGAAAATATTAAGATTGATAAGTCTCCAGAGCCAGACCAGATTTATCCTAGGCTGTTCCGGGAAGTGAGAAAGGAGGTTGCTAAGCCGCTGGCGAGGATATTTGCCTCCTCACTCTCCATGGGAGTTGTACCGGAGGAGTGGAAGGAGGTGAATGTTGTTCCCCTTTTCAAGAAGGGTAATAGGGAAATCCCTGGCAATTACAGACCATTCAGTCTTACATCTGTGGTCAGCAACGTTTTGGAAAGAATTCTGAGGGATAGGATTTATGACTATTTGGCAAAGCATAGTGTGATTAAAGGCAGTCAGCATGGCTTTGTGAGGGGCAGGTCATGCCTCACAAATCTTCCCACCCTACCTCTTGCAAAAATGCCATCCCATATTCCCAATTCCTCCACATCTGCCGGATCTGCTCCCAGGAGGACCAGTTCCACCACAGAACACACCAGATGGCCTCCTTCTTTAGAGACCGCAATTTTCCTTCCCACGTGGTTAAAGATGCCCTCCAATGCATCTCGTCTACATCCCGCACCTCCGCCCTCAGACCCCACCCCTCCAACCGTAACAAGGACAGAACACGCCTGGTGCTCACCTTCCACCCTACCAACCTTCGCATAAACCAAATCATCCGCTGACATTTCCGCCACCTCCAAACAGACCCCACCACCGGGGATATATTTCCCTCCCCGCCCCTTTCCATCTTCCGCAAAGACCGTTCCCTCCGTGACTACCTGGTCAGGTCCACGCCCCCCTACAACCCACCCTCCCATCCTGGCACTTTCCCCTGCCACCGCAGGAACTGTAAAACCTCCTCCCACACCTCTATCCAAGGCCCTAAAGGAGCCTTCCACATCCATCAATGTTTTACTTGCACATCTACTAATATCATTTATTGTATCCCTTGCTCCCGATGCGGTCTCCTCTACATCGGGGAGACTGGGCGCCTCCTAGCAGAGCGCTTTAGGGAACATCTCCAGGACACCCGCACCAATCAACCACACCGCCCCGTGGCCCAACATTTCAACTCCCCCTCCCACTCTGCCGAGGACATGGAGGTCCTGGGCCTCCTTCACCGTTGCTCCCTCACCACCAGACGCTTGGAGGAAGAACGCCTCATCTTCCGCCTCGGAACACTTCAACTCCAGGGCATCAATGTGGACTTCAACAGTTTCCTCATTTCCCCTTCCCCCACCTCCCCCTTGTTCCAAACTTCCAGCTCAGCACTGTCCCCATGACTTGTCCGGACCTGTCCTACCTGCCTATCTCCTTTTCCACCTATCCACTCCACCTTCTCCTCCCTGACCTATCACCTTCATCCCCTCCCCCACTCACCCATTGTACTCTATGCTACTTTCTCCCCACCCCCACCCTCCTGTAGCTTATCTCTCCACGCCTCAGGCTCACTGCCTTTATTCCTGATGAAGGGCTTTTGCCCGAAACGTCGATTTCGAAGCTCCTTGGATGCTGCCTGAACTGCTGTGCTCTTCCAGCACCACTGATCCAGAATCTGGTTTCCAGCATCTGCAGTCATTGTTTTTACCTCGTTGATTTTAACCCTACTGCGAATCCTCTTGCAAGGATGCCTGCCTTGAAGAAGTTTTCCTCCTCTCTCTACAAGAATCTCAGGGAGTCTCTCTCCCACTGCAACTCCCAGGTCATTTCCTCTGCCCTGAAGCTCTTCAACCATGTCGTGAAACAAACTCGCTACCACAGCCACATTTGCTTCCTCAGTGCCTGTCTCCGTAACCAACTCATCCCACACGAACTCCAGACCACCTTTAAACCAGCAGACTTCGGACCCGAACAGGACAAACAGTACAGACTACAGATTAAAAAACACCAGCAACGGTTCTCCTTCAAGATCCTCCGCTCCACGCTTGCAGCAATGCGCCGGCACCTAACCTCTCTATAGTCAGCCCTGCCTCAGCTGAGGGCCACACTCTCTCAGAATTGCAAAGGACCCACTCGGTACTACATCCTCAGGAGAATTCATACTCTCAACAAACAGTATTTCAATTCCATCTCAAATATCAAAAACTGTAAGTACAACAAACTTTTATCCACCCACCTCCATAACCAGCGGTCCTCAAACATTCCAGAAGATTCCCCTGGCCTCGGAATCTATTCCACCATTAGCCATGCGGCTGATGCAGCTGCCACCCCCACGCTGATTGATGCTGTCACTTCCACCCCCATCATGGCCACTCCCACAACCACTTCCACCCCTCACAATTCCTCATGCATCACATGTGACATCACTTCCGCCCTTCACATCATCGCTGATGCCACATGCTCAGTGACTTCCGCCACCCCTACTGCCGTGGTCACCACCACTTCCGCCCCCACCAGCGCCACTCACCTGCATTCTGCTGACATGCCCCCCACAGACCCCACTGTCACTATCCCCACCCGCCAGAACCCTGAGGGGAACACTACCCCTGCTCATGACTCTACCCCCATTCCCCCCATCATCACACCCACTCCAGTTACAGGTTCCGCCCCCACTCCCAGCTCTACACCCACACCAGATCCCAGCTCCCAGCCCTGCCGACTTTTCACCATCCCCCCAGACCTCCCCCTCACTGAGGACGAACGATCAGTCCTCAGCAAAGGACTCACCTTCATCTCCCTCCGTCCACGCATCAATGAATTTAATACATGCCGTGACGTCGAACAATTCTTCCATCGCCTCTGCCTCCGAGCTTACTTTCACAATCAGGACTCCCGCCCACCTTCTGAGGACCCCTTCGCCCACCTCCAACACACTGCATCCACCTGGACACCCTGCGCTGGCCTATTACCTGCCCTCAACCTCTCCATTTCCAACTGCCGCCGGGACATTAACCGCCTCAACCTGTCTACCTCCCTCCCCCACTCCAACCTCTCACCCTCACAACCCGCAGGCCTCCAATCCCAACCTCACCATCAAACCAGCGGATAAAGGGGGCGCAGTGATAGTCTGGCGCACTGACCTCTACGTCGCTGAAGCCAAACGTCAACTCGAGGACACCTCTTCTTACTGCCCCCTCGACCATGACCCCACCCCCCATCACCAAACCATCATCTCCCAGACCATACAGAACCTCATCACCTCAGGAGATCTCCCACCCACAGCTTCCAACCTCATAGTCCGGGAACCCCGCACTGTCCGGTTCTACCTCCTTCCCAAGATCCACAAGCCTGACCACCCTGGCCGACCCATTGTCTCAGCATGCTCCTGCCCCACTGAACTCATCTCTACCTACCTCGACACTGTCCTATCCCCCCTAGTCCAGGAACTCCCCACATACGTTCGAGACACCACCCACGCACTCCACCTCCTCCAAGACTTCTGTTTCCCCGGCCCCCAACGCCTCATCCTCACCGTGGATATCAAAACCCTCTACACCTCCATCCGCCATGACCAGGGCCTCCAAGCCCTCCGTTTTTTGCTCTCCAGACGTTCCCAACAGTACCCTTCCACCAACACTCTCATTCGTTTGGCCGGACTGGTCCTCACCCTTAACAATTTCTCCTTTGAATCCTCCCACTTCCTCCAGACCAAAGGAGTAGCCATGGACACACGTATGGGCCCCAGCTATGCCTGTCTCTTTGTTGGCTACGTAGAGCAGTTGATCTTCTGTAATTACACCGGCACCACTCCCCACCTCTTCCTCCGCTACATTGATGACTGCATTGGCGCCACCTCGTGCTCCCGCGAGGAGGTTGAGCAATTCATCAACTTCACCAATACATTCCACCCTGATCTTAAATTTACCTGGACCATCTCTGACACCTCCCTCCCCTTCCTGGACCTCTCCATCTCCATAAATGGCGACCGACTTGACACTGACATTTTTTACAAACCCACCGACTCCCACAACTACCTGGATTACACCTCTTCCCACCCTACCTCTTGCAAAAATGCCATCCCGTATTCCCAATTCCTCCGCCTCCGCCGTATCTGCTCCCAGGAGGACCAGCAAAATCGACGTTTCGGGCAAAAGCCCTTCATCAGGAATAAAGGCAGAGAGCATGAAGCGTGGAGAGATTAGAGTTTTTGATGTTTGACTGTTATCTCTCCACGCTTCAGGCTCTCTGCCCTTATTCCTGATGAAGGGCTTTTGCCCGAAACGTCGATTTTGCTGCACGTCGGATGCTGCCTGAATTGCTGTGCTCTTCCAGCAGCATTGATCCAGAATCTTGTTTCCAGCATCTGCAGTCATTGTTTTTACCTCCCAGGAGGACCAGTTCCACCTCAGAAAATACCAGATGACCTCCTTCTTTAGAGACCAAATTTCCCTTCCTACATGGTTAAATATGCCCTCCAACGCATCTCTTCTACACCCCGCACCTCCGCCCTCAGACCCCACCCCTCCAACCGTAACAAGGACAGAACGCCCCTGGTGCTCACCTTCCACCCTACCAACCTTTGCATAAACCAAATGATCCGCCGACATTTCCGCCACCTCCAAACAGATCCCACCACCAGGGATATATTTCCCTCCCCACACCTTTCCGTCTTCTGCAAAGACCATTCCCTCCGTGACTACCTGGTCAGGTCCACGCCCCCCTACAACCCACCCTCCCATCCTGGCACTTTCCCCTGCCACCACAGGAACTGTAAAACCTGCACCCACTCCTCCTCCCTCAGCTCCATCCAAGGCCCTAAAGGAGCCTTCCACATCCATCAAAGTTTTACTTGCACATCCACTAATATCATTTATTGTATCCCTTGCTCCCGATGCGGTCTCCTCTACATCGGGGAGACTGGGCGCCTCCTAGCAGAGCGCTTTAGGGAACATCTCCGGGACACCCGCACCAATCAACCACACCGCTCCGTGGCCCAACATCTCAACTCCCCCTCCCACTCTGCCGAGGACATGGAGGTCCTGGGCCTCCTTCACCGTTGGGGACAGTGCTGAGCTGGAAGTTTGGAACTAGGGTGAGGTGGGGGAAGGGGAAATGAGGAAACTGTTGAAGTCCACATTGATGCCCTGGGGTTGAAGTGTTCCGAGGCGGAAGATAAGGCGTTCTTCCTCCAAGCGTCTGGTGGTGAGGGAGCGGCGGTGAAGGAGGTGTACCGCAGCACTCTGTTCTTGGGCCTCTGCTCTTTGTAGTTTTTGTAAATGACTTGGATGAGTTGGTTGAGGGGTGGGTTAGTAAATTTGCAGATAACACAAAGGTTGGAGATGTCGTCAATAGTATAGAGAGCTACTGCAGGCTGCAGCACGACATAGACAGGATGCAGAGCTGGGCAGAGAAATGGCAGAAGGAGTTCTACCTGGATAAATGCGAAGTGATGCATTTTGGAAGGTTGAACTTGAATGTTGAATATAGGATTAAAGACAGGATTCTTGACAGTGTGAAGGAACAGAGGGATCTGGGTGTACAAGTTCATAGATCCCTCAAAGGTGCCACTCAAGTGGATAGGGTTGTTCAGAAAGCATGTGTTGCTTTGGCATTCATTAACAGGTGGATCGAGTTTAAGAGCCACAAGGTTTTGCTGCAGCTCTACAAGTCCCTGGTGTGACCACACTTGGAATATTGTGTCTGGTTCTGGTCCCCTTACTATCGGAAAGATACAGAGGCTTTGGAGAGGGTGCAAAGAAGGTTTACGAGGATGCTGCCTGGACTGGAGGGCTTGCCTTATGAAGAAAGGTTGAATGAGCTTGGACTTTTCTCTCTGGAGAGAAGGAGGAAGAGAGGAGACCTGATCGAGGTGTACAAAATAATGAGAGAAATAGATAGAGTCAATAGTCAGAGACTTTTCCCCAGGGCAGGATTGACTGGCACGAGGACTTATAGATTGAAGATATTAGGAGGAAGAAATAAAGGAGACGTCAGAGGAAGGTTCTTTATGCAGAGGGTTGTGAATGCATGGAATGCGTTTCCAACTGTGGTGGTGGAAACAGAGTCATTAAGGACATTTAAACGACTGCTAGACATCACATGGTTAGCAGTGAGTTAAGGGGTGTGTAGACTAAGTTACTATATTTTACATTAGGATTAAATCTCGGCACAACATCGTGGGCCAAAGGGCCTGTTCTGTGCTGTACCTTTCTATGTTCTATGTTCTAAATAACCTCAATATCATTCAGTTTAAACTCAATGTCAGGACCCAAGGGCACAGCTTCAGAGTGAGGGGGCAACACTTTAGAACAGAGATAAGGAGGAATTTCTTCATCCAGAGGGTGGTGAATCTGTAGCACTCATTGCAACAGTTGGCCATGAAGGTCAGGTTATTGAGTGTATTTAAGACAGAGATAGATAAGCTCTTGATTCATGAGGGAATCGAATATTACAGGGAGAAGGCAAGAGAATAGCCTTGAGAAAAGTACTGGCCATGATTGAATGGCGGGGTGGACTCGACCTAACTTTGTTTCTATATCTTATGGTCGAATATAAAAAAACTAACAGTCATTCGGAAAAGGCAGTTTAGATTTGTAAAAACAAAATGTTTAACTAATTTGATTGATAAGGGAAATGTGATTGATGTTGCATACAAGTCAATGAGCCTTGCAGAATCAGAACTGTTCTGGAAATCTTCCAAGCCAACTCCTGAGGCTGGAGATAAACACTCACCAGCACTGTTCCAGTGTTCAGCCAACACTGATAACAAAAAACAATCTGCTTAATAATAACACTAAAACAGAAATTGCAAGATCAGTCTGAGAAACAGATCCTAAAGAATAATCAACTTTCCAATGAAATGAAGTTTAGCAAGTTCACATTAAGTATGGGCTTGAGTCATTGCTTGCTTTGCTTAATCTATATTAATAATCTGGACTTGGATATTCAGGACATAATTTCAATATTTAGAAATGACACAAATCTTGGAGTGATTGTGAATCGTGTTAATGTGACAGACTTCAAGAGGACATGGAAAGGCTGGTGAAGGGGCAGCATATGGCAAATTGAATTTAATGCAGAGAAGAATGAAGTGATGTAATTTTAGAAAGAAGAACAAGGAAAAAAGTGTAACACAAAGAGAGTGAAGAAGTCAAAACCAAGGACATTATTGTGAAACTTTGTAAAACAAGTATTCATCTCCAAAGGAGAATTGAACCCAATTTTGGACACTGTAGTTTAGCAAGGATGTGATGGTTGGGATGCAGAAAAGGTTTGGAAGATTAGTTCCAAGAATGTGAGACTTTAGTAATATGGATGCATTGGTGAAGCTGGTGTTGTTCTTTATTAGGGAAGAGAAGGTTCAGAGAACATTTGAAAGAACCATTCATAAACATGAAGAATCTGGACAGAGAGGATAGGTAAAAACCATTAACATTGGTGGAAGGATGAGAAGAGTTGGACACAGATTTACAATGATTGACAAAGAAATAGAGTTGACAGTAAGGAAAGTTTTTTTAACCAATAATTGATTAGAATCAGGAATACAATGCCTGTGAGTGTTGCAGTGGAATATTCCATCATGGCTTCTAAAAGTAAATTGAATAATTAACTGAATTTAAAAAAAAATTGCAGGACCACGGGGTGATGGCTGCGGGAGGGATCAGTTGATTTGCTCTCACAAACAGCTGGCAAAAGACCTCCTTCTATTCTTTTTAATTCTATGATGTTTTGTACAAGCACTCCACATTTTTATACCCAGCCATCAGGACTACAAATACTCTGTGGCTACCGTCATATTATTGGTCACTCCAAGTAAACATGCATCAGGCAGAAATAGCTCTGATAACTGATGCCCCAACTGACAATGGAAAGTCATATCAAATTTGCATTTACAAAGTTCAAGTTTTGATTCTGGTCCATCAGGCCATACCACATTGAGCCCAATGGATCACCAGTGCAAGATTGATTTCATGCAATGTGCTATTAGAATTGAATAAAGCAATAACAAATCTGGTATAGAAACTACTACGCTACAAAGCAAAAAACAAACAATTTATTTCCTCCAGAATGCATCTTCCAGTGAACACCGCCAAGAAAAGCTCATGTTATAAATGAGAAACTAGATTAGCGAATCAGAGCAAATATTAACAAATCCAATTCATGATGGCCCTGATTTTGTAAGAATTAAAGTTCAATACTGCAATGATCAAAGATTAAGAGAAATACAAATCAGGCAGTCTGACCTCCATGCCTCATCTCCATTTCATGCTTAATACAAGCAGAACAGAACATTATGCTTATACAATTCACTCTTACTCGATTATGTTAAAAATGACACAACACCAGGTTATAATCCAGCAGGTTTATTTGGAAGAACTAGCTTTCGGATCACTGCTCCTTCATCAGGCAGTTGTGGAGGTTAAGAGCATGATCTTATTCTCCACAACCACCTGATAAAGGAGCAGCACTCCGAAAGCTAGTGCTTCCAGGTAAACCTATTGGACTATAAACTGGTGTTGTGTAACTTTGTACACTCCAGTCCAACACCAGCACCTCCAAACCATTACTTGATTATGAAATACTGTTCAATGTCTGCTCAGGTTTTTGTTTTTTTTCTGTAAGTTGCTAGATCTTTAACTGTTGTTTCTGATTAAAGTGCTTGCATTGCTAATCCGATGATGAATCATTCACAATGCTGACTAAGAATTGTGCTATAATGCAAGTGTTATCAGTGAGCCATGTGCCACTGTAAATCATTACAAGATTGAAAGATATCTCTTGAATAAATGTTCCCATTGCAGTCTTGTTGTCTAACTTAATCATATTCAGGATCTAATCAATCTTTCTGCTATGGTATTATCTATATTAGGAATGCGTGAAAAGCAGCCTTCAGTTCTGGCCATCTGATCATTAATGTTCAGGCAATTTCATTCTATTTACTGCTCTATTTCAAACTCCCAGTTTTGGTTTTATGGGTCTGGAGGTTCAGAAAAAAATTGTTTTAGCACATTGCCTCATCAATCAGTAATTGTTAATACCAGGATCTGAGGTTATGGCAATGAAACCAGTAATGAAGCTTTACATTTGCACACAATATTAATATAAGGATCCCAAAAAGCCAAAGAGCTATGATTCGAACTTGGAGTGAAATTCAGACCAATTTGAACAGGGCAGTGGGATCAGCATGAAGGCTATCCAATGCTACTGATCTGAGGTCTATATGAGTCTTATGGGAGGGAGCAGGACCTCTCAGGGTCTGAATCATGTCATGTGGGTTCTGAAGGAGCATTGCTTCGCCTCAAGGATTCAGAACAAAAATAAAAATATAACTTACATAAAACATGGACATAGGACAGTACAGCACAGTACAGTACAGCCCCTTTGGCCCTCAATGTTGTGCCGACCTTTTATCCTACTCTAAGATCCAACTAACCTATATGTCCTTCATTTTATTATCATTCATATGCCTAGCCAACAGTCACTTAAATGTCCCTAATGTCTCAGCTTCTACTACTATTGCCTGCAGTGCATTCCACACACCCACCACTCTCTGTGTAAAGAACCTACCTCTGACATCTCCCCTAAACCTTCCTCTAATCACCTTAAAATTATGCCCCCATGATAAACATTTCTGCTCTGGGAAAAAGTCTCTGACTATCCACACTGACTATGCCTCTCATCATCTTGTACACCTTTGTCAAGTCACCTCTCATCCTTCTTCACTCTAATGAGAAAAGCCATAGCTCCCTCAACCTTTCTTCATAAGACATGTTTCCAACTCAAGCAGCATCCTGGTAAATCTCCTCTGCATCCTCTCTAAAGCTTCCACCTCCTTCCTATAATGAGGTAACCAGAACTGAACACAATATTCCAAGTGTGGTCAAGCCAGGGCTCGATAGAGCTGCAGTTTAGCCTCATGGCCCTTAAAATCAAACCCTTTGCTAATGAAAGCCAAAACGCCATATGCCTTCTTAAAAGCCCTTTCAACTTGGGTGGCAACTTTGAGGGATCTATGGACGTGGACCTCAAGACCCTTCTGCTCCTCCACACTGCCAAAAATCCTGCCTTTAACCATGTAACCTGCATTCAAATTCGACCTTCTAAAATTAATCACTTCACACTTTTCCAGGTTGAATTCCATCTGCCACTTTCAGCTCAACTCTGCATCCTGTCAATCTCCTGTTGCAACTTACAACAGCCTTACACACTATCCACAACTCCAGCAACCATTGTGTCATCGGCTAACTTACAAACCCACTCTTCCATTTCCTCATCCAAGTCATTTATAAAAATCACAAAGAGCAGAGGTTCCATAACAGATCCCTGTGGAATACCACTGGTCACTGAGCTCTTGGCTGAATACTTTCCATCTACTACCACCCTCTGTCTTCTATGGGGCAGCCAATTCTGTATCCAGACAGCCAAATTTTCCTTTATCTCATGCTTCCTTACTTTCTGAGACTACCATGGGGAGCCTTATCAAATGCCTTGCTAAAATCCAGTTACCTTCAACGACCTTTTCTGATTCAGGATACTTTGCACTCTGGGTATTGCTTCACCTAGCTATAGAGATCCAACGAAACCCCTGCTCAAGAGTTAATACTATAATCAGGATCTGATAACGTCATTAGGTATGTTTGAAATTACCTTTTTAAAGACTAAAACTTTGCAATCTCAACAATGTTAGATTGCACATTTTAAATTCGCCACTGGTCCTTTCTTTGATTCATCTCTGCATGCTGCACTATGAGTGGCCCAAGTGACAGTCCCCAATTAATTACAACTCCATGCAGGATAATTCCCTTCCATAGGTGGTTATGCTCCTAGGTCATGCTCTCGTTCTTCATCCCCACTCATGATTTGTTGTAAAATGTTAATTTAAAAGGATTCCTTCTATTGTAGATGTCTTTTACTGATCCAAATGTATTATGTTTTAAAAGGTACCAAAATTAACGAGACTTTTTTGACTCAAAGTAAAACTGAATTTATCCACTATTAATCACAAGAAAAGATCATTGAGATGTAGACACACACACACTTGAACTGTGAGTTGAATAAAAAGATAATGGTTAAAACATTATATGAATTCAACTCTGTGTGAAAAATAGATAGTGAAACATTGTTGCCACTAAGTTGGATGATATTTTTTAAAAAACACTTGGATAAATACATGAATAAGAAAGGTTTGGAGGGATATGGGCCAGGAGCAGGTAGGTTGGACTGGTTTAATTTGGAATTATGCTCGGCATGGACTGTTTGGACCTGTTGTTGGACCTGTTTGTTTCTGTTTATATGACTCTATGGCTCTATGATAATAGTAATGTTGACATTAGTATGAAAAGAGTTGCTTTTGAGATTCTTGGCCTTTGTCCTGTTTTCTTTTTGATGGTGACTTCTCAGCTTCCCAGCACTCAACCTGAGATGGGTCTACCTTTACCTGGGTAGTAGTGTCTAAGAAATGCCCTTGAGCTGTGACCTTCACAACCCACTGATCTACAATGGAACACCAGCCACTCATATGCACTGACAGGGGATTGCATTTGACTTTTGACCTTTGTTTGTATTTTGCTGAGAATGAAGTCTATAGTTTTGGACATAAAACATAGGAGATAGCTTTTTTTCTGAAAGGGTTAGTCAGCCCCTGTTACTTCTGTTGTCCCAGGAATTCACAGGCCAGTTTGTTTTGAATTGCTTCTCTCTCTTTGACAGGTTGCTGTTTGAAGGTCCCTTGGCACTCTTTCTGGTGTGACGTTCCATGCTTACATGCAGGCTTTGGAAGACTGACGATAAATTTACATCCTCAATTATCTTTTAGCTACCTTACTGTCTTAAAAAATATAATTAAAATGTCTGTATGTCCATAAGTAATCCATAGTTGCGATTAGTTACCGTGACCATGGATAAAGTTGATAAAATTAATACCTGTTGTTCGTTGCTAGTTGCAATGAGCAGCAGGCTGCTATCATGTGGTGAAGTGATTCTTTGTAGAAGTTTGATACATTGCAATAACCTCAGAGAACAGTTTAGAAGTTAAGAGTCAACCAAGTTGAGAAGGGGTGAGAATCGTTTTTTGAGTAAGATCAGCAAACTGTTTCCCAAAATGATATTTATGAACTAATTGGGTTTTTATTATATTGTATTAGCTTCACAGTCAATTTTACTGATACTGAATTTTGTTTCTTTTTCTGATCAACCTGTTCAAAGATGTTGTTTCACATGCTCCAGACCTCCATTAGGTCACAATGTCAGGATCATAAGGTCTATTGGAAAATACAAAGCATTTATTCTGTTCTCAGGTCTTCCCAGATCAGCTGTATATTAATAGGATTTTCATTGTTTAATGCCAGATTTTCAGTACCTGCAGTGGTTTAGTCTAGTTTTGAGCTTTTATCCATGTTACCAAGTGAAATTAGTTGCTACTTGGCAATATTTCAACTTCTCTTCACAGAATGACCTTTCCTGATAATTGTTGTAAAAATCAAAAGGAAACTATGTAAAAAAAAATTGCAGTATATTCCTGATTTAATGGATTGTCTAAATGCCTGAAATCCTCTTATTAAGTAGTTGCTAATGTCCCAGAGAGCTAATCTCTCACTCGAGGGAGATAACTCGTGGTGGTTTAACCTGAGGCTTACCATGCCTCAGGTCAGGGGAGGGGTTGAGAAGGAGAGACTTCCATGGCTTTGTGGATTGGACCCACACTGTTAGCATCTCTTTGCATCACAAACTAATAGTCAACCAATTGAGCTAACCAATCTACTGAGTATGTCAGCATTAAACATTTATTTAGTAGAATTACAGTACACATTTCGAGTTGAAAATAATTTACATAATAGCATGAATGTTTGGAAAAGAAAGTTTCTTTGTGGCTTAATTGGTTTGTGAGAAATCAAAATTTTGTAGAACTAGTGAACATTTTGAAATATGAGGAGAATGATTGTGTGTATCAATACATCTACTGCTGAAAACAAATGTATTTCAACTGGAATGATATAATGTACTGCACTGTGCTTCATTTTTGATGAATATTCAGCTGTACTTCCACTTAAAGTGATTTTCCCTCTAATTTTGTTAACATGACAACCTTTAATCAGGATCCAGTGCCATCAGAAAATAAAAATGCAAATAATTAACATCTCCCCATTTTTCTGTCATATGTCTTTTGGACTTTTATGCGTTAAATATTCCAGAAGCTTTTATATATGATATGCACATATTTGTATATTAAACAAGACAAAATGTTTTTATTTTTATTAAAGTTTACTAAATAATATTTGTAAGTGCATCATTTAGGAACTGTGCTGACACAGTGTAACTTTATTCTTAGGCTTGTAATCCTTGTGGAAATCTACAACTGATCTTTTCAGGAAGGTTGTATTCATAGTCATGGGATCCACAGTTGGCCAACTGCTGACCTTGTAAGTGTTATCCAACTGAGGACTATGTGGATAAGAGACAAAATGATGGAAAAGATCATCAACTGTGCTACCAAGCAGCACTTGCAAGTAAATGACCTGCTTGTAGGTGCTCCCTTTATCAGTTTTCATGACGACTGCTCAGCTCCTGACCTCATTACAACTGTGGTCCCAACAAAGAGGAAAAGCTCCATAGGTGAGTGAGAGTGACTTTCCTGGATATCAAGGCAGCATACGGTATCAAGGAGTCAGAACATAACTCAGACCATAACCTCACAATGTATTTCAGTTGTGAAACTTATACCAACAAATATTTATTTATTTTCATTATCTCCTCAAATATTTAGCATAATGGATCTCAATACTCAAAAAATTCATCTGCTTCTGACAGAATATCACTGAGTTGAGACATTAACTCTGTGTGCAGAATCTGTGTCCTTGAGGTGGATTTGGAAAAAGAGGGGGCACTTGATCATGTGGGAGTGTGCAGCCTGTGGATCCCACTGACATTAATGAAATCTGACATGGGAAGGATCATGGACAGCCTTCCTATGAGATGTGTGTCACTCAGTCAGTGCTGATTGTGTCCTGGCTTGTACCTTCCAGGGTCAATAATTTTGTTGTGTAGGTGAACATTGCCTCAGCATCTGACAGGACTGAAGAAATATTTCTGTGATGCACTGGGTGCTGAACTTAATTAATTGGCCATTCTATAGTACTAAGATATAACTTTTCTAATAGCAAAAGCCATAAGAACATTAGTGCTCTGCCAGCAATATCTGAAGATGCCTCTGTCACATATTGAGCTTTATGAAGAAGATGGAGTCATGAGGTTATGCTAATAGAACATAGAACATAGAAGAATACAGCGCAGTACAGGCCCTTCGGCCCTCGATGTTGCGCCGATCAAAGCCCACCTAACCTACACTAGCCCACTATCCTCCATATGCCTATCCAATGCTCGCTTAAATGCCCATAATGAGGGAGAGTCCACCACTGCTACTGGCAGGGCATTCCACGAACTCACGACTCGCTGAGTAAAGAACCTACCCCTAACATCTGTCTTATACCTACCCCCCCTTAATTTAAAGCAATGCCCCCTTGTAATAGCTGACTCCATACGTGGAAAAAGATTCTCACTGTCGACCCTATCTAAACCCCTAATCATCTTGTACACCTCTATCAAGTCACCCCTAAACCTTCTTTTCTCCAATGAAAACAACCCCAAGTGCCTCAGCCTTTCCTCATACAATCTTTCTACCATACCAGGCAACATCCTGGTAAACCTCCTCTGCACCCGTTCCAGTGCCTCTACATCCTTCCTATAGTACGGCGACCAAAACTGCACACAATACTCCAGATGTGGCCGCACCAGAGTCTTATACAACTGCAACATGACCTCAGTACTCCGGAACTCAATTCCTCTACCAATAAAAGCCAGTACGCCATATGCCTTCTTCACCGCACTATTTACCTGGGTGGCAACTTTCAAAGATCTGTGTACATGGACACCAAGATCCCTCTGCTCATCCACACTACCAAGTATCCGACCATTAGCCCAGTACCCCATCTTTTTGTTACTCTTACCAAAGTGAATCACCTCACACTTAGCTACATTGAACTCCATTTGCCACCTTTCTGCTCAGTTCTGCAGCTTATCTATATCCCGCTGTAACCTGCCACGTCCTTCCTCACTGTCTACAACTCCTCCGACTTTCGTATCATCTGCAAACTTGCTCACCCAACCTTCTAACCCCTTCTCCAAGTCATTTATAAAAATGACAAACAGCAATGGTCCCAAAACAGATCCTTGTGGAACACCGCTAGTGACGGCACTCCAAGATAAACCTTTGCCATCAACTACTACCCTCTGTCTTCTTCCGGCCAGCCAACTCCTAATCCAAACCTCCAACTCACCCTCAATGCCATACCTCCGTATTTTTTGCAATAGTCCCTAGGATTGTAGGAATTAAATACATTCCAGGAATTATTGCTTTGTTGACCATTTAAAGGTCGATGCATATTTTGGGTTCGAAAAGTCTTTTGTATTATACAATAACCAGGTTTGTTTTTCACAATGATGAATCAATTTGCTCAGGAAGCAAATTTCTGTGCCTGTGACATTTCAGAATAGATTGCAATAGCAGCCATCCGTTTGAAGTTTGAATGTTTTCTGAAATTTGGTATTTTTGTATCTGCCTTGATGGGTGCAAGATGTTAAACTTTGACAGCTTGTCTCTTTTTCCAACAATGCGAAAGAATACATATTAAGAAACTTAGTGCAGAGAACTGTATGGTTTTGGAGAAGGAATAGTGAGATCGTGCATAATAAAATGGCAACAGTTCAAGTTGAGAAGAGAAACAAACAGATGGTAATATAAAAATAATTCTTAAAGTCTTAAAAAGTGGGAACCTAAGTTCACAAAACCATAAGAATTGAACTGAATGTTAATACTGGATACGAATGCAACTGTTAGTGGGAACTCCAGCAACAAAGGGGCGACAGTGAGAGAGGGCACTGGGCACGGCAGCTGTAATGGTTGAACAGACCTTCCCTTCAGAAAAAGGCATCCTTTGACCATCATGGGAAAAAGGATTCAGGCAGACAAAGGACTTCCTTACCCAGATGTAAACCATGGGCTTTATTCCATGTAAATGCTGTGTCTTCCACATTAGACATTAATTTTCCTTCATGCTTATAATGACCCGATGCCAGTGGAATAAAGAGTCCCTCTTTCATGATCTTTGAACTGTCCATATTTTCAAGTCCAAAATACTGTGCTACTGGAATTTTAAAAACAGCACAGAACTTGAAATGTTAACTCTATTTCTCGCTCCACAGATGCTACCAGAGCTGTCGATGTGCTTCACCATTTTCTGTTCTTGTTTCAATCTCAGGTTACCTTTCTTGCATTGTCAGCAGGATTCCACAACGGCATTGAACCTTGCTGGATGAGTTTGAAAAGCGCTTGGCTGACATGGAGCTGATGGCGGAGGAGTTGAAACTGGCAGTATTTCAAGAGGGAAGTCAAAACCACTCTGTTATCATTGGTAGGCTCAGGTATTGGCAGAGGAAATTTCATCTTTAAGCTAAAACAAAAAATGCTCCCCACATGCGTTCCCTTGATGCTACAGAGGAACCTCAATGATATTCTGGGCTGGATATTCTACTTGCTGTTGAGTAGGAAGTTGAACAGATTCTGGAGAAGCTCAGAAATACTCGTGATCCAGCTATTGAGGACTGGATTGAAGATGCACAGCTGGTTATCATGACCAGAGAGATCAATATGAATGAGCATGTGGGGTTTGTGATAGAACACTTCTGTAGGTAAATCTATTGGAAAATACTGGCAAGAGGCACAGATGTTCAAAGGAAGTCTTCAGAGGACCTTTGAGATACTGACAATGGCTTTGGGGGCAATAGTAGTCTGATACAACATTTATGAGAACAAATAAGTTGGAGGGGAGGTTCTAGTCTCCATATCCCTGGGAGCTGATGCTGATGTTGTTGGACCACATCATCCTCCTAGATCCCTCCTTCACTTTGATCAGGGACAAGATGCTGAAGGACTGCCTAGCAGAGAGGGTTGGGAACCTGTGAATAGAGGCTTCACAGTGACAAAGCTCAATTGTCTTTTTGTGATCTCAATGATCCATCATCTGGACCATAGGGATATATTGGACTCCTTACAGAAGGAAAGAGGTCAGTCTCAGGGAGATGGCTATCAGAGTGGATGGGGATTTGGACCTCAGGCTGGAAAGGCAGGGGAACTGTTTGATGCACAACAAATGTAATTCCGGTTATGGCATCCTATCTCCACGGTAAGCCTCACAGCTGATCCCACCCAGGGGAGGTTCCGAGAGATGTTGGAGTTGTGACAGGGCTGGGCACATCAAATGACACTGTCCTCAATAACACTGTGGCGTAAAGAGCCCTCAGTAGAACAATCTTCCCTTTTCACTTCCCATAACTATACAGGAGAAAGGAGAGCACAGGCAGGGAGAAAGGTGGTGAATTTCCTTCAAGAAAAAACTTGGTGTAATATAGTGTGATAAGTAATTGCCCTGCAGTGGGTGAAACATTTTGAATGGTAGAAGTGCTATGCTTGATTGACAGAGGAGTGGAGCTTTCAAACGTTAATCAGCGTTTTTTTCTGTGAGCATCTGTCCAAGGTGCGTGAGCTGTTTGATGTCTCTTCCCTCTTCCAAACCTTTGCTTTACAAGGGTCAAGTATCTCCTATCGTGACTACAGTGCGCTGTCCCTATATGACCTCAATAGCTTGTGGTTTCTATAGTTCATGACTCAATCAATACTCCAGTGGATGGGAGGAAATTGAGAATACCGATGGCGTTGGAGCTGAATGAGGTCAGAGATATGCAGGAGTCTTCAAAAAGCATATTTGGTGATTGCTATGAACAGCACATTACAAGGTTGGTGGATGGGGTACAGGAATCTTTGATTGTCTTCGATGATTGACCATCTATAGGCAGGATGTTGTTAAACTGAGTGAGGGCAAAAAAGATTTACAGGGATGTTGCCAGGACTAGACAGTTTGAGTTATAGGGAGAGGCTGAGTAGACTGGGACTGTTTTCCTTGGAGCATTGGAGACTGAGGGGCAACTTTATAGAGGTTTATAAAATCAGGAAGAGCATGGAGAGGGGGAATAGCTAAGATCCTTTTTGTAGAGTTTGGGAGTTCAAAACTGGAGGGCATTGTTTACATAGAACATAGAAAAATACAGCGCAGTACAGGCCCTTTGGCCCTCGATGTTGCGTCGATCCAAGCCCACCTAACCTACACTAGCCCACTATCCTCCATATGCCTATCCAATGCCCGTTTAAATGCCCATAAAGAGGGAGAGTCCACCACTGCTACTGGCAGGGCATACCATGAACTCACGACTCGCTGAGTAAAGAATCTACCCCTAACATCTGTCCTATACCTACCACCCCTTAATTTAAAGCTATGCCCCCTCATAATAGCTGACTCCATATGTGGAAAAAGGTTCTCATGGTCAACCCTATCTAAACCCCTAATCATCCTGTACACCTCTATCAACTCACCTCTAAACCTTCTTTTCTCCAATGAGAACAGCCCCAAGTGCCTCAGCCTTTCCTCATACGATCTTCCTACCATACCAGGCAACATCCTGGTAAACCTCCTCTGCACCCGTTCCAGTGCCTCCACATCCTTCCTATAGTACGGCGACCAAAACTGCACACAATACTCCAGATGCGGCCGCACCAGAGTCTTATACAACTGCAACATGACCTCAGGGCTCCGGAACTCAATTCCTCTACCAATAAATGCCAGTACGCCATATGCCTTCTTCACCGCATTATTTACCTGGGTGGATACTTTCAGAGATCTGTGTACATGGACACCAAGATCCCTCTGCTCATCCACACTACCAAGTATCCGACCATTAGCCCAGTACCCCGTCTTTTTGTTACTCTTACCAAAGTGAATCACCTCACACTTACCTACATTGAACTCCATTTGCCACCGTTCTGCCCAGCTCTTCTACTTATCTATATCCCGCTGTAACCTGACACATCCTTCCTCACTGTCAACAACTCCACCAACTTTCGTATCATCCGCAAACTTGCTCACCCAACCTTCTAGCCCCTCCTCCAGGTCATTTATAAAAATGACAAACAGCAATGGTCCCAAAACAGATCCTTGCGGAACACCGCTAGTAACTGCACTCCAAGATGAACCTTTACCATCAACTACTACTCTCTGTCTTCTTCCAGCCAGCCAATTCCTAATCCAAACCTCCAATTCACCCTCAATGCCATACCTCCGTATTTTTTGCAGTAGCCTACCATGGGGAACCTTATCAAACGCCTTACTAAAATCCATATACACCACATCTACCGCTTTACCCTCGTCTACCTCCTTAGTCACCTTCTCAAAGAATTCAATAAGGTTTGTGAGGCACGACCTGCCCTTCACAAAACCATGTTGACTATCCTTGATCACATTATTCCTATCCAGATGTTCATAAATCCTATCCCTTACAATTCTCTCTAAGATTTTGCCCACAACAGAAGTGAGATTCACCGGCCGATAGTTACTAGGGTTATCCCTCCTCCCCTTCTTGAACAAGGGAACCACATTTGCTATCCTCCAATCTACTGGCACTATTCCTGTAGACAACGAGGACATAAAAATCAAGGCCAATGGCTCTGCAATCTCTTCCCTTGCTTCCCAGAAAATCCTAGGATAAATGCCATCAGGCCCAGGGGACTTATCTATTTTCACCCTTTCCAGAATTTCCAACACCTCTTCCCTACATACCTCAAAGCCGTCCATTCTAATTAGTTGTGACTCAATATTCACATCGGCAACAATGTCCTGTTCCTGAGTGAATACTGACAAAAAATATTCATTCAGTGTCTCCCCAATCTCTCTTCAGTCTCCACACGCAACTTCCCACCACTATTCCTACCCTAGTCATTCTTTTATTCCTGACATAGCGATAGAAAGCCTTAGGGTTTTCCGTAATCCTACCAACTAAGGACTTTTCATGTCCCCTCCTTGCTGGTCTTAGCTCTCTCTTCAGATCCTTCCTGGCTACCTTATAACTCTCAATCGCCCCAATTGAACCTTCACGCCTCATCTTTACATAGGCTGCCCTCTTCCGTTTAACAAGGGATTCCAATTCTTTATTAAACCACGGCTCCTTCACACGACCCTTTCCACCCTGCCTGACAGGTACATACTTATCAAGGACACTCAATAGTTGCTCCTTGAACAAGCTCCACATATCAATTGTGCCCATGCCTTGAAGCCTACTTTTCCAAGCCACGCATCCTAGGTCGTGCCTCACTGCATCATAATTTCCCTGCCCCCAGTTATAACTCTTGCCTTGCAATGCACACTTATCCGTCTCCATCACTAGAGTAAAAGTCATCGAATTGTGGTCACTGTCCCCAAAGTGCTCACCTACCTCCAATTCTAACACCTGGCCTGGTTCGTTACCCAGAACCAAATCCAGTATGGCCTCACCTCTTGTTGGCCTATCTACATATTGTGTCAGGAAACCCTCCTGCACACATTGGACAAACACCGACCCATCTAACGAACTCGAGCTATAGCTTTCCCAGTCAATATCTGGAAAGTTAAAGTCCCCCATAACAACCACCCTATTACTTTCACTCTTCTCCTGAATCATCCTCGCAATCCTTTCTTCTACATCTCTAGGACTATTAGGAGGCCTGTAGAAAACTCCTAACAGGGTGACCTCACCTTTCCTATTCCTAACCTCAACCCAAACTACCTCAGATGGCGAGTCTTCATCCATCGTCCTTTCCACCGCTGTAATACTATCTTTGACAAGCAATGCCACACCTCCCCCTCTTTTACCCCCACCTCTGACCCTACTAAAACATTTAAACCCTGGAACCTGCAACAGCCAATCCTGTCCCTGTTCTACCCATGTCTCCGTAATACGATTCCTGAAGAAGGGCCTGTGCCCGAAACGTCGAATCTCCTGTTCCCTGGATGCTGCCTGACCTGCTGTGCTGTTCCAGCAATAAAGTTTCAACTTTGATCTCCAGCATCTGCAGACCTCACTTTCTCCTCCGTAATAGCCACAACATCGAAGTCCCAGGTACCAACCCACGCTGCAAGTTCACCTACCTTATTTCGTATACATCTTGCATTGAAGTATACACACTTCAAGCCACTTTCCTGTTTACAGGCACCCTCCTTTGAGATTGATGCCATGTTCCTAACCTCCCTACACTCCAGGTCCTGCACCCTAAAGCTACAGTCTAGGTTCCCATGCCCCTGCAGAGTTAGTTTAAACCCCCCCCCCAAGAGCACTAGCAAACCTCCCCCCAAGGATACTGGTGCCCCTCAGGTTCAGGTGTAGACCATCCTGTTTGTAGAGGTCCCACCTTCCCCAGAAAGAACCCCAGTTATCCAGATACCGGAATCCCTCCCTCCTGCACCATCCCTGTAGCCATGCATTTAACTGTTCTCTCTCCATATTCCTCGACTCTCTATCACGTGGCACCGGTAACAAACTAGAGACAACTCTGTTTGTTCTAACTCTGAGATTCCAACCTAGCTACCTGAAAGCCTGCCTAACATCCTCAGCCCTCGTCCTACCTATGTCGTTGGTGCCAATCTGGACCACGACTTTGTTTAAGGTGAGGAGGGCAAGATTTAAAAAGGATCGGAGGGGTAACGTTTTCACACTGTGTGTGTATGGAACAAGCTGGCAGAGGAAGTGGTGGAGGCCAGTAATAATAATAATAATAATAATAATAATAATAATAATTTATTGCTACATGTATTTTATAAAATTAAGTCATATGTAGATAAGTGCCATAAGCTGGTGCCATATTAATAACTTAAATTGTACAAATAAATAAATCATACAAAGTTAGGACAGATATCATTTTTTGTTCCATACATGGCTGCTTGATTTCCCAAGTGGCTATGGGATGCTGCTACATTCCGCAGCATATCCTGAGGCTGCACCACCACGGAGGAAACACATTAAACCATCCCCTACTGCCACTGACCAGACACAGAACATCACCTCTGCCCAAAGCCAACTCATTGCCGCCAAGATTCCAGCCATTGCCATCGCCAGGAGACTGACCCAGCTCTCGAGGACCGGGGCCCATCTCAACTTCCGAGAACTGACTGACCGTCCAAATTAACTCCAAACGTCTGCGAGATCATTCACTCCGCCATCATTGCAACACCGCCAAAAGGTCAGAGGAAAGGCAATTGAGACGAGATTAATTTAGGATATCTGGTCAGCATGGACGAATTGGACCAAGGAACTGTTTCTGTGCTGTACATCTTTATCATGCTATGAAGAGAACAGAGACCAATTCTTCAACAATTGTGATTGTCCTGGCCAGGAGAAATGGATTGGACCTGCTACCCATAGCTCCTTCCAATCTCATTCCACCACCACAGCCGCAGGAAAATGAAAAGATAAATTTGATCTAAAAGTTGAATGAAGAAAAACCAAATTAACAAAAATGAAGGATGTGGGAGTGGATGGTTTGGGAGCCTGAACACCTCCTACCCTGCTACCTCCGCCATCTTGAAAAACAATTACAATTACAACATTTTAAAAGCATCTGGATGGTACTTGATCAGGAAGGTTTTAGAGAGATTTGGCCCAAATTCTGGCAAATGGGTCTAGCTCAGATTGGGATGTCTGGTCGATACAGGTGAGTTTCTGTGCTGTATGACTTCATGACTCTATGATACTCAATGTATATTAGCCTGTACGGCACACTAAACTTGTACGAGTAGCAGGGAATCGCATTACAGAAATCAACATTACAGAAATATTTACACCTTTGAGCAGTTGTAATGCTTCCTCAATCCTCGACAGAAAATAATCATCCTGATGAAACTTTACTATCAGTGCCCAGTAATCTATTGACATAGACCCTCAGCTTTTCAAACGTTGTTCCTGATAGACTGTGGGGAATGAGTATGGATTTGACAACTTTCAGTTGATGCCTCAATCCAAAGACTTCTACAGGTCATTGCAGACTTCCTCCTTGTGATTTCTCTGCCCACACCATCACTGTTCTTAAAGGCTCAGGCTAACTGACTGGACAGCATCAGACATTGCTTGAACACAACATGTCACATGTAGCAGCACATTTTGGGAGGGACTTTTGGCACCATGGAAGGATTGGGTACATATGCTGATTGCTAATTTCAGGGACAGAGATATCTATCTTCAACCAAGAACACTCACAGGTGTCCTCAATCCTGCCACTGTCATGGAGACTGGACAGATTGGAGAAGACATCTCAAGCCTTATTTCAAAGATGGACATTGGTGAGTTGGAAGAAAGCCAGAGAGGACACTTGTTTCTATTTTTACCAAATACGGGACATCTTTCAGTAAAGATGATGAAAACATTAGGCATTGTAACAAGGACAGCCAGAGGATTATGATAAAAGATAAACGTCCAGCAAAGATTCCGAACTATGGGATCCCACCCAATCACAAGGAGGAAGTCTGCAATGACCTGTAGAAGTCTTTGGACTGAGGCATCAACTGAAAGTTGTCAAATCCATACTCATTCCCCACAGTCTATCAGGAACAACGTTTGAAAAGCTGAGGGTCTATGTCGATAGATTACAGGGCACTGATAGTAAAGTTTCATCAGGATGATTATTTTCTGTCGAGGATTGAGGAAGCATTACAACTGCTCAAAGGTGTAAATATTTCTGTAATGTTGATTTGATTCATGGTTATAACCAGTGATCTAACTTTGAACAAAATATTGAAAAGGAGGTATTCCGAACAGGGACTGGAGTCTTCACAAATACACAAGAATGCAGTCTGCACTCTATGATGCCCTTGTCATTTGCATATGAGTGATAGATAAAGCAATTGGCAACTTTAATTTCCTGTCTGTTTACATGGATCATGATGGTGTATTTATCTTCAGCTTGATATTAAGAAAAATCTTGCTAGAAATATCTAGAACATAGAACATGGAACATAGAACAATACAACGCAGAACAGGCCCTTCCACCCTCAATGTTGCGCCGGCCTGTGAACTATTCTCAGCTCGCTCCCCTACACTATCCCATCATCATCCATGTGCTTATCCAAGGATTGTTTTAATCTCCCTAATGTGGCTGAGTTAACTACATTGGCAGGTAGGGCATTCCACACCCTTACCACTCTCTGAGTAAAGAACCTACCTCTGACATCTGTCTTAAATCTATCGCCCCTCAATTTGTAGTTATGCCACCTCGTACAAGCTGACATCATCATCCTAGGAAAAAGACTTTCACTGTCTACCCTATCTAATCCACTGATCATCTTGTATGTCTCTATCAAATCCCCGCTTAGTCTTCTTCTTTCCAATGAGAACTGACCCAAGTCTCACAGCCTTTCCTCATAAGACCTTCCCTCCAGATCAGGCAACATCCTGGTAAATCTCCTCTGCACCTTTTCCAATGCTTCCACATCCTTCCCGAAATATGGTGACTAGAACTGCACACAATATTCCAAGTGTGGCTGCACTAGCATTTTGTATAGTTGCAGCCTGATATTGCAGCATCAGAACTCAATCCCTCTACCAATAAAACATAACACACCGTATGTCTTCTTAACAGCACTATCAACCTGGGTAGCAACTTTCAGGGATCTATGTACATGGACTCCAAGATCCCTCTGCACATCCACACTATCAAGAATCCTTCCATTGACCCAGTACTCTGCCTTCCTGTTATTCTTCCCAAAGTGCATCACCTCACATTTATTTGCATTGAACTCCATTTGCTACCTCTCAGCCCAATTCTGCAGTTTATCCAAGTCCCCTGCAACCTATAACATTCTCCCACACTATCCACTACACCACCGACTTTACTGTCAACTGCAAATTTACCAATCCATCCACCTATGCCTGCATCTAAGTCATTTATAAAAATGACAAACAGCAGTGGTCCCAAAACAGATCCTTGTGGCACACCATAGTAACTGGACTCCAGGCCAAAACATTTTCCATCAACCACTACTCATTGTCTTCTTTCAGAAAGCCAATTTCTAATCCAAACTGCTAAATCACCTTAAACAGCCTACCATGTGGAACCTTATCAAAGGCTTTACTGAAGTCCATGTATACCACGTCAACTGCTCTACCCTCATTACATGCTTGTTCACCTTCTCAAAAAACTCAATGAGGTTTGTGAGACATGACCTGACCTTGACAAAACCATGTTGACTATCTGAAATCGAATTGTTGCTTGCCAGATGATTATAAATCCTATCTCTTATAATCCTTTCCAAAACTTTTCCTACAACAGAAGTAAGGCTCATTGGTCTATAATTACCTGGGTCATCTCTACTGCCCTTCTTGAACAAGGGCACAACATTTACAATCCCCCAATCCTCTGGTACTAAACCTGTAGACAATGACGACTCAAAGATCAAAGCCAAAAGCTCTGCTATCTCCTCCCTAACATCCCAGAGAATCCTCGGATAAATCCCATCTGGCCCAGGGGACTTGTCTACTTTTACTCCTTCTAGGATTGATAACTCCTCTTTGTAACTAACCTCAATCCTTTCTAGTCTAACATTTTGTATCTCATTCTTCTCCTCTACAATATTCTCCTTTTCCTGAGTGAAAACAGATGAAAAATATTCGTTTAGCACCTCTCTGATCTCCACAGGGTCCACACACAACTTCCCACTTCTGTCTTTGACAGGCCTTATTCCTACATTAGCCATCCTTTTATTCCTCACTTGCCTATAGAAAGCTTTAGGGTTCTCCTTTATTCTATTAGCTAAAGACTGCTCGTGTCCTCTCTTTACTCTTCTTAACTGTCTCTTTAAATCCTTCCTAGCTGATCTGTAACTCTCCATCGCCTCATCTGAACCATCTTGTCTCATCAACACATAAGCCTCCTTCTTCCACTTAACAAGACATAAAATTTCTATTGTAAACCACGGTTCCATTACCTTATCACTTCCTCCCTGCCTAACAGGGACATACCTATCAAGGACACACAATATCTGTACCTTAAACCAGCTCCACATTTCAATTGAACCCATCCCCTGCATTTTGCTGCCCCATTCTATGCCTCCTAAGTCTTGCCTCATCACATTATAATTGCCCTTCCCCCCGCCGATCTATAACTCTTGCCCTTTCCATTGCTAAATTAAATGTAATCGTATTATGGTCACTTTCTTCAAAATGCTCACCTACAACTAAATCAAATACCTGGCCTGGTTCATTATCAAGCACCAGATCCAGTGTGACCCTCCCCTCTTGTCTGCCCTTCGACATACTGTGTCAGGAAACCTGCCTGTACACATTGGACAAAAACTGATCCATCCAACCAACTAGAGTTATAGCATTTCCAGTCAATGTTGGGGAAGTTAAAGACCCCCATAATGACCACTCTGTTCCTTTCACTCCTACCCAGAATCATTTTGCCGATCCTCTTCTCCTCATCCCGGGAACTCTGCAGAGACCTATCAAAAACCCACAGCAGTGTGACCTCTCCTCTCCTGTTTCTAACCTCAGCCCATCCCACCTCAGTAGACGAGTCCTCGTCAAAAGTTAGATTAGATGCCCTACAGTGTGGAAACAAGCCCTTTGGCCAAGTAAGTCCACACCAACCCTCCGAAGAGTAACCCGCCCAGACCCATTCCCCTACCCTATATTTACCCCTGACTAATGCACCTAACTACCAAGGGCAATTTAGTATGGCTAATTCACCTGGCCTGCACATGGTTGGATTGTGGGAGGAAACCCACACAGACATGGGGAGAATGTGCAAACGCCACACAGACGGTCGCCCGAGGTGGAAATCAAACCCGGGTCCCTGGCGCTAAATCAAACACCTGGCCTGGTTCATTACCAAGCACCAGATCCAGTGTAGCCTTCCCTCTTGTCAGCCCTTCGACATACTGTATCAGGAAACCCTCCTGTACACATGGGACAAAAACTGATCCATCAGACATACTAGAGTTATAGCATTTCCAGTCAATGTTGAGGAAGTTAAAATCCCCCATAATGACCACCCTGTTCCTTTCACTCCTACCCAGAATAATTTTGCCAATCCTCTCCTCCACCTCCCTGGAACACTGCGGAGGCCTATAAAAAACTCCAAGCAGTGCGACCTCTCCTCTCTTGTTTCTAACTTCAGCCCACACTACTTCAGTAGACAAGACCTTGTCAAAGGTTCTGTCAGCCACAGTTATACTATCCTTGACTAACAAGGCCACCTCTCCTCCTCTTTTACTGCCTTGCCTGTTCTTAATGAAAGATGTAAATCCTGGAACCTGCAACATCCATTCCTCACCCTGCTCTATCCATGTCTCCGAAATGGCCACAACATCGAAGGAGAAAGTGAGGACTGCAGATACTGGAGATCAGAGCTGAAAGATGTATTGCTGGAAAATCGCAGCAGTGGCAGCATCCAAGGAACAGGAGAATCGACGTTTCGGGCATAAGCCCTTCTTCAGGAATTCCTGAAGAAGGGCTTATCCCCGAAACGTTGATTCACCTGCTCCTTGGATGCTGCCTGACCTGCTGCGCTTTTCCAGCAACACATTTTTCAGCACAACATCGAAGTCCCAGGTACCTACCCATGCTGCAAGCTCACCTACCTTAGTCTGGATACTTCTGGCATTGAAGTAGACACACTTCAAACCAGCTTACTGTCTGCCAGCACATTCCTGTGACAGTGAAATCCTGTCCCTGTCCTCTCTACTGTCATGCTCCTTTGCACTGCAACTACACCTCCGGTTCCCATCCCCCTGCTGAGCTAGTTTAAACCTACCTGAATAGCACCAGCAAATTCCCCACCCAGGATATTCGTACCCCTCTGGTTCAAGTGAAGACCATTCTGCTTGTACAGGTCCTACCTTCCCCAGAATGAGCCCCAATTATCCAAGCACCTGAAACCCTCCCTCTTGCACCATCCCTGCAGCCACGTGTTCAGCTGATATTTCTCCCTATTCCTTGCCTCGCTATCACTTGGCACGAGTAACAAACCAGAGATAACAATTCTGTTTGTTCTAGCTCTCAGCTTCCACCCTAGCTCCCTGAAATCCTGCCTTACATCCCTATCCCTCTTTCTACCTATGTCGTTGGTACCGATGTGGACCACGACTTGGGACTTCAGGACTTCAGGACCCCAAAGATACGATCCAAGACATCATGGACCCTGGCTCGTGCCCGTTTGTCACATTTTAACTCATATCAGAGCAGTGCCAGCTTTACCAGACAAAATTATGGAACCTTGAGAATTTTATTTCCAAGGAAGATATTATTCTTGATGATGAGAAAATCAGAAATGGTAGTATTGGAATGGACTGGCCAACAGCAGAAAGTGAGGACTGCAAATGCTGGCAATCAGAGTTGAAAAGCGTGGTGCTAGAAAAAGTCAGGCAGCATCCAAGGAGAAGGAGAATCAACATTTCAGGCATAAGCTCTTCATCAGGAATGTTGGGGACGGAGGAATAAGGAGGCTGACAGCGGGGAGGGGTGGGGCTGGGGGGAGGTAGCTGGGAAGGTGAAAGGTAGATGCAAGTGGGTGGTGATGGTGATAAGTTGAAGGGGAGGGTTGAGCAGATAGGTTTGAAGGAAGATGTACAGGTAGGACAATCCAAGAGGGCAATGACGAGTTAGAGGGTTGGGTCTGGAATGCATTAGAGGGCATTGTTGGTTATTTGGGAAGGGAAATTGCGGTCCTTGAAATAGGAGGCCCTCCAGGATGTCCTGGAGTGGAATTGCTCCTCCTGGGAGCAGATATGGCTGTGGCGGAGGAATTGGGAGTAAAGGATCACATTTTTCCAGGAGGGGGTGTGGGAGGAGGTGTAGTCCAGGTAGCTGTGTGAGTTGGTTGGTTTGAAGTAGATGTCCATGTTGAGTTGGTCACCAGAAATGGAGATGGACAGGTCCAGGAAGGGGAGGGAGGTGTCCGAGATGGTCCAGGTGAACTTGAGGTCAGGGTGAAATGTGTTTGTGAAATTGATGAACTGTTCAACCTCCACGTGGGGGCATGAGGTGGCAATGATACACTCATCAATGTAGTAGAGAAAAGGTGGGTGGAATGGCGCTAGTGTAACTGCTGAGAATGGACTGTTCCATGTACCCAACGAAGAGTCAGGCAAAGCTGGGGCCCATGGCAGTGCCCATGGCTACCGTTTGGGAGAATTGAATGAATTGGGAGAATCACTGAGGTGATGAGTTTGTGGATGGTCTTGGAGATGATGGTTTGGTGGTAGGAGGTGAGGTTGTGGTCGAGGGAGCCGTAGGAGGCATCCGTGAGTTGGTACCTGTTTTCAGTGATGTAGAGTTTGGTGCACCAAACAAACATTGCCCCCCCCCACTTGTCTGCTGGTTTAATGGTGAGGTTGGGGTTGGAGCAGATGGAGTCGAAGGCTGCATGTTGTGAGTGTGAGAGCTTGGAGTGAGTGAGAGGTATGGACAGGTTGAGGTAATCAATGTCGCGGTGGCAGTTGGAGATAAAGATGTTAAGGTAGAGTAAGAGGCCAGCACGGGGTGTCAAAGAGGATAGAGTAGTTGGAGGCAGGAGCAGGGGTCCTCGGAGAGTGGGTGGAATTCACGATTGCAAAAGTAGGTACAGAGACACAGGTGGCAGAAGAAAAGTTCAATGTCACAATGCGTGTGGAATTCGTTGACCCGGGAGGGTAGCGGAATGAAGGTGAGACCTTTACTGAGGACTGATCATTCATCCTCAGTGAGGGGGAGATCTAGGGGGAGGGTCAAAACCTGGCAACGCTTGGGGGCTGGTGTGGGGCTGGAGTTGGGAGTGCTGCAGAGACTTTCTCTGGAGTGGGTGCGGTCATGATATCATTGGTGACATAACCAAAGAAAGTGATGTACTTCATGGTGGTCAGGGGCCGGAAGCGGTACATTCAGTGGCATCCTCGGTGCTGGAAGTAACGATATGTATGACGCTCTCAACCTCTTCATCTCCAACTGCAACTGTGATATTAGCATCTCAACCCACTCCAAACTCTCACCCTCACCAGGTGCAGCCCTCCACTCCCTCTCCTCCAACCCCAACTTCACCATCAAACCAGTGGATAAGGGGGGCGGGGCGTTGCAGTGGTAGTTTGGTGCACCAATCTCTACACCGCTGAAGGCGGGCACCTACTCATGGACACCTCCGCCTACTGCCATGACAACCACAACCTTACCACCCATCACCACACCATCATCTCCCAGATCATTCACAACTTCGTCACCTCAGGGGATATCCCATTCACAGATAAACCTCATAGTTCAGGAACCCCACACCGCCCACTTCTACTTCTTACCCAAACCCCACTAACCTGACTGCCCCAGTTGACCTATCATCTCCACCTGCTCCTGCCCCACCGAACTTATCTCCTCATATCTTGATACCATCCTGTCCCCCCTTTGTCCAGGAACTCCCCACATACATTCTGAACACCACCCATGACCTCCACCTCCTCCATGACCTTTGATTCCTTGGTCCCCAACATCTCATCTTCACCATGGACATCCAGTGTCTATACACGTCTATCCACCATGACGACAGCTTCCAAGCCCTCCATTTCTTCCTCTCCCACCAACACAACCAGTACTCTTCCACCGACACACTCATTTGACTAGCTGAACCTGGTCCTCACCTTCAACAGCTTCTCTTTTGAATTCTCCCACTTCCATCAGACCAAAGGGGTAGCCATGGCATGGGCCCCAGCTATACCTGCCTCTTCTTTGGATACATGGAACAGTCCATCTTCCGTAGTTACACTGGCACCATTCCCCACCTTTTCCTCTGCTACATTGATGACTGTATCCCATGAGGAGGTTGAACAGTTCATCAACTTCATGAACACCTTCCACTCTGACTTTAATCACCTGGACCATCTTGGATACCTCCTTTCTCTTCCTTAATCTCTCCATCTCTATTTCCAGCAACTGACTCAATGCAGACATCTACTTCAAACCCACCGACTCCCATAGCGACCTGGACTACACCTCCTCTCAAACGCCTCCTGTAAAAACACAATTCCTTACTCCCAATTCATCTGTCTCTACTGTATCTGCTCCCAGGAGGAGCAATTCCACTCCAGGACATCGCTGATGGCCTCCTATTTCAAGGACGGCAATTTCCCCACCCATGTGACCAACCCAATGCCCTCCAGTGCATCTCCTCCACTTCCTGCATCCTTGCCCTTGAACCCCACCCCTGCAGATGCAACAAGGATAGAACCCCTTGGTCCTCACCTTCCACCCCAGCAGTCTTTGGGTACAGCCCATCATCATCTGCCATTTCCACCACCTACAGTCAGACCCCACCACCAGAGATAACATTCCCTCCCACCCCTATCAGCATTCCTTAAAGGTCATTCCCTCCATGACTCCCTCAGACCACCCCCCCCCCCCCCACCGACCCACCCTCCACTTCCAGCACCTTCCCTAGCTGCCCCAAAAGGTGTAAAACTGTGCCCACACCTCCCTCGTTACTCCATCCAAGGCCCCAAAGGATCCTTCCATATCCAGCATAGATTTTCCTGCACATCTAAACACCTCATCTACTGTGTCTGTTGCCCTCGATGTAGTCTCCACTAGATTGGGGAGACAGGATGTCAACTTGCGGAATGTTTCAGAGAACATCTCTGGGACACACACATCAAAAAATCCCATCGCCCTCTGGCCGACTACTTCAACTCTCCCTTCCTCTCCACCAAGGACATGCAAGTTCTGGGCCTCCTCCACCGCCAAATCCTAGCCTCCTGATGCCTGGAGGAAAATCACCTCATCTTCTGCCTTGTGATCGTCTAATCACACAGCATCAATGTCGATTTCACCAATTTCTTCATTTCCCCTCCCTCAATCTTATCTGAGATCCAACCCTCCAACTTGGCACCACCTTCTTGAACTGTCCTACCTGTCCATCTTCCTTCCACCTATCCGGTCCACCCTCTGCTCCGACCTATCACTATCATCCCCCCACCTTCATCTACCTATCTCCTTCCCAGCTACCGTATCCCCAGACCTAACCCCCCCCCATTTATCTCTCAGCTCCTTTCCCCTGCTCCCCACATTCCTGATGAAGGGCTTATGGCCAAAGCATTGACTCTCCTGCACCTCGGATGATGCCTGACCTGCTTTGCTTTTCAAGCACCACATTTTTTGACTATAGCAGGAAGGGAACTGAGTGGGTTCTTTGGTTTTGTGAGTTTCTATAGGAGATGAATGCAAGGCTATACACAGTTGGCGCCCCAGCCCATGACTTAGAGAGTGCTGCAGGAGTGGTTGGTGATGGGTGAATGAGACTTGATGTTATGAAGCATCGCTGGGAGCTGTATGTGACATGGAGAAGAGATGGGCTCATTAGTGAGGCTTTTGTAACCTTATCGTATAAAAAGTTTCCCGAATCTAGTCACAGGTTCTCTCTGAAACTGTGAACTACAAATCATATGGTAGTCAGCCTGACACCACAAACATTGTGAGGACTATGGAGACCCATGTAACGTAGCCTACCAAACTGGGTCGAGGGTGAGTACTTGTTCTCGCATCGTAATCCCATGACACTAAATATGAGGTTACCAAGAATGGGTCAGGGATCTTGGAATTGGTTGCTAGGCGCTGTTTTTAAAAAAACCCATAACTCCATTCTGACACACTTGAAAGCCTGAAACTCCAGGCCATGTCCATGAACCTTCAAATGGACTTAGCCCTTGTCATGCTACAGAGGCCAACAACCGAGCTGATTACAGACATCAGGAGTCAAATGTCTTCACTGTACTGAACCTTTAAAATACACAGACATGTCAGGAAGTTGTGTGAACTGTCGGAAATTGTGCAAGATGCTTTATGAAAAATGTTGATAAACAATTTATCAGGAATGCCTTTGACAAATCTATCACACTTGGGTCAAGAGATCATGTGATGCATCCTCAGAGGAATGGTAACAAAGAATAAAGAATAATAATTTCCCAAAACTGAATAAAATCTTTTGCACTGAACAAAATCCAGCCTCACAGAGAAGTTTTTGAAATCCCTGAAGTGTAATTAAAACAAAACATTGTTTATATTTGTTTTACTTTAAATTAGAAATGCTGGATACATGAGTAACTGACCTGATATTTGGCTCATTTATTAAGGATTCTTGGCTTTGAAATATATAGAAGCAGAACACTCAGCCAGTAAGTTTAATATCAAATATTACTAGCATTGGCAGACTTAAGTAGAAGAGATGACTCTAAAGAGTAAAAGGCGATTACACTAAAGCATAAATGGAGCATTAACATTTTAAAATCCTCAACACTTTAATCTAATCTAATCTTAGCCAATCCATTTTTCTGTAAATGAAGGCTAACGTTTAAAGGAGCCATTTGTATTGCATTCAGAAGCATTTGTTTAGATGTGTTTGTCACATGTTCAAATTAAAATGGATATTAAAATAGACTCATTAAATTCCTGCAGCAATGTATTGATTTTGTTGAAATGCTAAATAAAAAGGCAGGCATTCCAATTCAGGAAGATTTTAGAATTTCCATCAGATTATGGTTTAAGTAGAAATTACGGAAAAATTGAAAGTGGCCTCATTACAAAGCACTTACAATGCTTCTGAGATTGATCTTCACATATATTTTTCTCCAGATTCAGTCTGTTCCTTCTATGACTACATAGAATAAAAATGGGGTGTGGGGGGAGGAGAGAAAAAGCAAGGAGCATAAATAAATATAGTTTAAAATAATTGTGTCTCACATGAAATGATTTCTCTTCAAGAGGAAGGAAAATTGGTGAGCAACCTTTTGATTCTGTGACCCATTGGCTGGTGTGCACACTTTCTAACTGATGAAATGATTTCTGGAGGTATGTCCACATGCTGAGCTCTGTTTAAGCAGCATGAAACAATATTCTGAATTGAAAATGGCTGGGCTGTCAGGTTTAACTGTCTGCTAAGAAGATTTGTGTGTAAAAGAGAAACTTGCAGCTTTATGTAAATTATGCAGTGTGCTGTGGATGATGACAGATTGTACTTTCACTGACTTCTAAGCAGGTTTTGCAATGAATTTTAACCAGGATATTGCCAATATCTTACTATCCTTGGTAAAATGTAATATAGTACAGTGCATTCTTATTTTTTGAGATATAAGCTCCATTTAATTTTGAAGCAATATCAAAATAGCATTAAATATTTAAAATTATTCAGTGTACTTTACAGCACTACATTTGTCATGATGAAAAATATTATTTTCGAAACTAAGCAAAAAATATACAACAAAGGTTTATTTCACATGTGAAATATTTGTTAACAGAAATATGTCTGTCACTCAAGGGCAAGTGCTTATGTTGCCATGGGAAACATTGAAGATGCATTTGCCTTCTTTTGACAGGTGAATCCAATAGGGTGCTTCATTCATTGTCAGGGAGTGAGGCATTGGGGGGATGCAATAAATTGTTCCACCTTTGTAAGAGCCAATCAGTATTTTTTCCTCTTCTTTGGAATTTCTATACAATTTAATCTATAAGTCAGACTACAGTGTTCTTATTACATACCCACCTGGGAGTATGACCTGTGCTTCCACTCTAACAATATATTGTTATCTTTCTATTCAGGAACCTGCATTCTCTCAAAAAGCAGCTCATCAATTTTCCTTCTTTTTGAACCAGAAACCATTTCATTTGAAACAGCTTTATTTAAACTGCACTTATTTATGCTTCTTGCTTTCCTTTTCATTTACGTTTTCTTTTCTGTGCTCATGGGAAACATAGATGTTCTCTACCTCACAGAAACATTGCAAATGCTTTGTAAGAAGGCCACTTTCAATCTGTCAGTACTTTACACATTACTATACATACGTGTGCTGTATCTGCTGACCTTATTTAAACATTTTCAAAGAGAACACAACATATAATAGGCATTTGAAGGAGAAAATTTGCTCAACATATAAGGAGGTTGCTGTAAACCTAAGGTCCAAATCTCCCACCCATTACCTACTCTGAATGGCTAGGATTCAGCAGTAAAAGCTTTTGACGGATACAGTCATCCTGTTTCTCCCTCATTATTCTCTGAATGGAAAATAATCTAGACCTTGAGCAGAAGTTAAATTTACCTAAAATCTGCCACTTAACATGATTGATAGAGGAATTCTTATTATCATTTACTTCCAATATGCATCTATTATCTTTTGTGGAATTTTGAAAGGAAACAGACGAGAAGACTGTCCCAGCTACATCGGTCATACAGAGACACAGCATGGAAACAGACTGTTTGGTCCAACATGTCCATGCTAACAAAGTAGCCTAACTGGTCTAGTTCCAGTTGCCTGCATTTGGCCCATATCCCTCTAAACTCTTCCCATTCATGTACCTGGTAAAAACAATGACTGCAGATGCTGGAAACCACATTCTGGATCAGTGGTGCTGGAAGAGCACAGCAGTTCAGGCAGCATCCAAGGACCTTCGAAATCGACGTTTTGGGCAAAAGCCCTTCATCAGGAATAAAGGCAGTGAGCCTGAAGCGTGGAGAGATAAGCTAGGGGAGGGTGGGGGTGGGGAGAGAGTAGCATAGAGTACAATGGATGAGTGGGGGAGGAGATGAAGGTGATAGGTCAGGGAGGAGAGGGTGGAGTGGATAGGTGGAAAAGGAGCTAGGCAGGTCGGACAAGTCCGGACAAGTCATGGGGACAGTGCTGAGCTGGAAGTTTGAAACTAGGATGAGATGGGGGAAGGGGAAATGAGGAAACTGTTGAAGTCCACATTGATGCCCTGGGGTTGAAGTGTTCCGAGGCAGAAGATGAGGCGTTCTTCCTCCAGGCGTCTGGTGGTGAGGGAGTGGCGGTGAAGGAAGCCCAGGACCTCCATATCCTCGGCAGAGTGGGAGGGGGAGTTTAAATGTTGGGCCACAGGGCGGGGTGGTTGATTGGTGTGGGTGTCTCGGAGATGTTCCCTAAAGCGCTCTGCTAGGAGGCGCCCAGCCTCCCCAATGTAGAGGAGACCACATTGGGAGCAGCGGATACAATAAATGATATTAGTGGATGTGCAAGTAAAACTTTGATGGATGTGGAAGGCTCCTTTAGGGCCTTGGATAGAGGTGAGGGGGGAGGTGTGGGCACAGGTTTTACAGTTCCTGCGGTGGCAAAGGAAAGTGCCAGGATGGGAGGGTGGGTTGTAGGGGGGCGTGGACCTGACCAGGTAGTCACGGAGGGAACGGTCTTTGCGGAAGGCAGAAAGGGGTGGGGAGGGAAATATATCCCTGGTGGTGGGGTCTTTTTGGAGGTGGCGGAAATGTCGGCGGATGATTTGGTTTATGCGAAGGTTTGTAGGGTGGAAGGTGAGCACCAGGGGCGTTCTGTCCTTGTTACGGTTGGAGGGGTGGGGTCTGAGGGCGGAGGTGCGGGATGTGGACGATATGCATTGGAGGGCATCTTTAACCACGTGGGAAGGGAAATTGCGGTCTCTAAAGAAGGAGGCCATCTGGTGTGTTCTATGGTGGAACTGGTCCTCCTGGGAGCAGATACGGCAGAGGCGGAGGAATTGGGAATACGGGATGGCATTTTTGCAAGAGGTAGGGTGGGAAGAGGTGTAATCCAGGTAGCTGTGGGAGTCGGTGGGTTTGTAAAAAATGTCAGTGTCAAGTCGGTCGTCACTAATGGAGATGGAGAGGTCCAGGAAGGGGAGGGAGGTGTCAGAGATGGTCCAGGTAAATTTAAGGTCAGGGTGGAATGTGTTGGTGAAGTTGATGAATTGCTCAACCTCCTCGCGGGAGCACGAGGTGGTGCCAATGCAGTCATCAATGTAGCGGAGGAAGAGGTGGGGAGTGGTGCCGGTGTAATTACAGAAGATCAACTGTTCTACGTAGCCAACAAAGAGACAGGCATAGCTGGGGCCCATTCATGTACCTGTCCAAATGTCTTTTAAATGTTTTAGTGTACCACTCTCTGCACTTCCTCTGGCAGCTCATTTCATACACACATTACTCTCTGTGTGAAAAAGTTGCCATTCAGGTCCCTTTTAAATCTTTCCTCTTATCTTAAACACATGCCCTTCAATTTTGGATCTGTCTCTCCCTATCCTTGGAAAAAGATCTTCTCTATTCACCTAACGTTTGCTTCTCATCATTTCATACATCTCTATAAGGTTACCTCAGCCTCCAATGCTCAAGGCAAAAAAGTTGCAGCCTATCCAGCCTCTCCTTATCACTCAAACTTTTCAGTCCATATGTGAAAATGCTGGTGTTGGACTGGGGTGGACAAAGTCAGAAGTCACATGACACCAGGTTATAGTCCAACAGGTTTATTTGAAATCACAAACTTTCAGAATGTAGAGGTGAAGGTGTCTGATGGAAGGATTACACTCCAAAGCTTGTCACTTAAAATAAAATTGTTGGACTATAATCTGGTTCCACTCCAGCAATATCCTTGTAAATCTTTTCTGTACCCTTTCTAGTTTAACAGCATTCATCCTATAGCTTACTCAGATCAATCAAATTAATCACAATAGTTTATTTCTGCTAACTGCACTTTTGAGGAGACCCTTAATGTTAATTTGTTTCCCTAGAACAAGAACGCTAATAAACTCTAATTCACTCACTGATCACTATACTTTCCACAATGTATAAATTGAACTGTATAATTTTTTAAACTAACTTTCAATCATTTGATGCACAAAAAGGTGTTGGATGAGGCATTGATTAAAAATACTCATTTTTGTGTTAACTTCTCTCTGTAGCTGTATGTATAAAGATGCACCAAGTTACCACTCTCAAACCATGTTAAAGATATTATTAATTCAAAATACATTTGTTGTTAAATTGCAGTCCAATCCCGATGCAATGTTTCAGTAATGTATTGCAACAAAGTGGAGTGGAAATTAATGCATTCCCTGTTTTAGGCATAACACCAGACTTAGAGTGACATTGCACACCTAATACTGAAGGCCCCAGGCAGGCCTAATATTGTATCTAAGCGCTTGTATAAATAAGAGAGCTGCTCTGGTAAGGTGGCAGTGGAATAGGGCTTCTGAGCCTGGGGCTTGTCCACTCCATCTACTTTTCTTTTTATTTCTTTCCCTTTATTCTCTTTTTTCTCATTTTCTTTTGCTCTATTATTTTATTTTACTTACCTCTTGGTGAAGGTCTCAGTCGTGGCAACAGCACGGTGAATAGGCCTGGTAACGTGGACTGGTGGCAGTGACGTCGGAGATGATGTTGGATTCCCGGAGGCTTTTGCATCGACAAGATAGTCCCGGCATTGACTCATGGCTGCTGTACCGGAGGTGAGTTTGGATTCACGATGCCATCTGTGTCCAGCATGGATTCAAGGATGAGGCAGTGGAAGTGAGTTTGGGCCCAGTAGGAGGCCCTGCAGCATCAACAGTGGCTGCATTGACAAGGTGGGCCTACAGCAGATTCATGACAGAAGTGGAGTTGAGTTTAGATTGGTGCGGTATCAGGCGGCATTGTTGGAGTCTGCTTTGGCGAGGTCAAGTGAGGACACATAGAGGTGAGGGTGTCAGTGGAGGAGAGATGGTGCTGAAGTGTGCTGACTTTGCTTCCAGCAGCAGTGCTGCAGTGAAAGGGAGTCGTGGTGCAGTGAAAGAGACTCATGGTGCAGTGAAGGGGAGTCGTGGTACAGTGAAGGGGAGTCATGGTGCAGTGAAGGGGAGTCATGGTGCAGTGAAGGGGAGTCATGGTGCAGTGAAGGGGAGTCATGGTACAGGGAATGGGAGTCATGGTACAGGGAATGGGAGTCATGGTACAGGGAAGGAGACTCATGGTGCAGTGAAGGGGAGTCATGGTACAGTGAAGGGGAGTCATGGTGCAGTGTAGGGGTGTCATGTTGCAGTGAAGGGGAGTCATGGTGCAGTGAAGGAGACTCATGGTACAGTGAAGGGGAGTCATGGTACAGTGAAGGGGAGTCGTGGTGCAGTGAAGGGGAGTCATGGTACAGTGAAGGGGAGTCATGGTGCAGTGTAGGGGTGTCATGTTGCAGTGAAGGGGAGTCATGGTGCAGTGAAGGGGACTCATGGTACAGTGAAGGGGAGTCATGGTACAGTGAGGAATTGGTAGAGGAATTGAGTTCCGGAGTACTGAGGTCATGTTGCAGTTGTATAAGACTCTGGTGCGGAGTTGTATAAGAATCTGGAGTATTGTGTGCAGTTTTGGTCGCCATACTATAGGAAGGATGTGGAGGCACTGGAACGGGTGCAGAGGAGGTTTACCAGGATGTTGCCTGGTCTGGTAGAAAGATCGTATGAGGAAACGTTGAGGCACTTGGGGTTGTTTTCATTGGAGAAAAGAAGGTTTAGGGGTGACTTGATAGATGTGTACAAGATGATTAGGGGTTTAGATAGGGTCGACAGTGAGAATCTTTTTCCACGTATGGAGTCAGCTATTACAAGGGGGCATAGCTTTAAATTAAGGGGGGGGTAGGTATAGGACAGATGTTAGGGGTAGGTTCTTTACTCAGCGAGTCGTGAGTTCATGGAATGCCCTGCCAGTAGCAGTGGTGGACTCTCCCTCATTATGGGCATTTAAGCGGGCATTGGATAGGCATATGGAGGATAGTAGGCTAGTGTAGGTTAGGTGGGCTTGGATCGGCGCAACATCGAGGGCCAAAGGGCCTGTACTGCGCTGTATTCTTCTATGTTCTATGTTCTATGAAGGGGAGTCATGCTACAGTGAAGGGGAGTCATGGTGCAGTGAAGGGGAGTCATGGTGCAGTGAAGGGGAGTCATGGTGCAGTGAAGGGGAGTCATGGTACAGTGAAGGGGAGTCATGGTGCAGTGAAGGGGAGTCATGGTACAGTGAAGGGGAGTCATGGTGCAGTGAAGGGGAGTCATGGTACAGTGAAGGGGAGTCATGGTGCAGTGAAGGGGAGTCATGGTACAGTGAAGGGGAGTCATGGTGCAGTGAAGGGGAGTCATGGTACAGTGAAGGGGAGTCATGGTGCAGTGAAGGGGAGTCATGGTACAGTGAAGGGGAGTCATGGTGCAGTGAAGGGGAGTCATGGTGCAGTGAAGGAGACTCATGGTACAGTGAAGGGGAGTCATGGTGCAGTGAAGGAGACTCATGGTGCAGTGAAGGGGAGTCATGGTACAGTGAAGGGGAGTCATGTTGCAGTGAAGGGGAGTCATGGTGCAGTGAAGGGGAGTCATGGTGCAGTGAAGGGGAGTCATGGTGCAGTGAAGGAGACTCATGGTACAGTGAAGGGGAGTCATGGTGCAGTGAAGGAGACTCATGGTGCAGTGAAGGGGAGTCAAGGTACAGTGAAGGGGAGTCATGGTACAGTGAAGGGGAATCATGGTGCAGTGAAGGAGACTCATGGTGCAGTGAAGGGGAGTCATGGTGCAGTGAAGGGGAGTCATGGTGCAGTGAAGGGGAGTCATGGTGCAGTGAAGGAGACTCATGGTACAGTGAAGGGGAGTCATGGTGCAGTGAAGGAGACTCATGGTGCAGTGAAGGGGAGTCATGGTACAGTGAAGGGGAGTCATGGTACAGTGAAGGGGAGTCATGGTGCAGTGAAGGGGAGTCATGGTACAGTGAAGGGGAGTCATGGTGCAGTGAAGGGGAGTCATGGTACAGTGAAGGGGAGTCATGGTACAGTGAAGGGGAGTCATAGTGCAGTGAAGGGGAGTCATGGTACAGTGAAGGGGAGTCATGGTGCAGTGAAGGGGAGTCATGGTACAGTGAAGGGGAGTCATGGTGCAGTGAAGGGGAGTCATAGTGCAGTGAAGGGGAGTCATGGTACAGTGAAGGGGAGTCATGGTGCAGTGTAGGGGAGTCTTGGTGCAGTGAAGGGGCGTCATGGCACAGTGAAGGGGAGTCATGGTGCAGTGAAGGGGAGTCATGGTACAGTGAAGGGGAGTCATGGTACAGTGAAGGGGAGTCATGGTACAGTGAAGGGGAGTCATGGTGCAGTGAAGGGGAGTCATGGTGCAGTGAAGGGGAGTCATGGTGCAGTGAAGGGGAGTCATGGTACAGTGAAGGGGAGTCATGGTGCAGTGAAGGGGAGTCATGGTGCAGTGAAGGGGAGTCATGGTGCAGTGAAGGGGAGTCATGGTGCAGTGAAGGAGACTCATGGTACAGTGAAGGGGAGTCATGGTGCAGTGAAGGAGACTCATGGTGCAGTGAAGGGGAGTCATGGTACAGTGAAGGGGAGTCATGGTGCAGTGAAGGGGAGTCATGGTGCAGTGAAGGGGAGTCATGGTACAGTGAAGGGGAGTCATGGTGCAGTGAAGGGGTGTCATGTTGCAGTGAAGGGGAGTCATGGTGCAGTGAAGGAGACTCATGGTACAGTGAAGGGGAGTCATGGTACAGTGAGGAATTGGTAGAGGAATTGAGTTCCGGAGTACTGAGGTCATGTTGCAGTTGTATAAGACTCTGGTGCGGAGTTGTATAAGAATCTGGAGTATTGTGTGCAGTTTTGGTTGCCAGACTATAGGAAGGATGTGGAGGCACTGGAACGGATGCAGAAGAGGTTTACCAGGATGTTGCCTGGTCTGGTAGAAAGATCGTATGAGGAAAGGCTGAGGCACTTGGGGTTGTTTTCATTGGAGAAAAGAAGGTTTAGGGGTGACTTGATAGAGGTGTACAGGATGATTAGGGGTTTAGATAGGGTCGACAGTGAGAATCTTTTTCCACGTATGGAGTCAGCTATTACAAGGGGGCATAGCTTTAAATTAAGGGGGGGGGAAGGTATAGGACAGATGTTAGGGGTAGGTTCTTTACTCAGCGAGTCGTGAGTTCATGGAATGCCCTGCCAGTAGCAGTGGTGGACTCTCCCTCATTATGGGCATTTAAGCGGGCATTGGATAGGCATATGGAGGATAGTAGGCTAGTGTAGGTTAGGTGGGCTTGGATCGGCGCAACATCGAGGGCCAAAGGGCCTGTACTGCGCTGTATTCTTCTATGTTCTATGTTCTATGAAGGGGAGTCATGCTACAGTGAAGGGGAGTCATGGTGCAGTGAAGGGGAGTCATGGTGCAGTGAAGGGGAGTCATGGTACAGTGAAGGGGAGTCATGGTGCAGTGAAGGGGAGTCATGGTACAGTGAAGGGGAGTCATGGTGCAGTGAAGGGGAGTCATGGTACAGTGAAGGGGAGTCATGGTACAGTGAAGGGGAGTCATGGTACAGTGAAGGGGAGTCATGGTGCAGTGAAGGGGAGTCATGGTACAGTGAAGGGGAGTCATGGTACAGTGAAGGGGAGTCATGGTGCAGTGAAGGGGAGTCATGGTACAGTGAAGGAGAGTCATGGTGCAGTGAAGGGGAGTCATGGTGCAGTGAAGGGGAGTCATGGTGCAGTGAAGGGGAGTCATGGTACAGTGAAGGGGAGTCATGGTGCAGTGAAGGGGAGTCATGGTGCAGTGAAGGGGAGTCATGGTACAGTGAAGGGGAGTCATGGTGCAGTGAAGGGGAGTCATGGTACAGTGAAGGGGAGTCATGGTGCAGTGAAGGGGAGTCATGGTACAGTGAAGGGGAGTCATGGTGCAGTGAAGGGGAGTCATGGTACAGTGAAGGGGAGTCATGGTGCAGTGAAGGGGAGTCATGGTACAGTGAAGGGGAGTCATGGTGCAGTGAAGGGGAGTCATGGTACAGTGAAGGGGAGTCATGGTGCAGTGAAGGGGAGTCATGGTGCAGTGAAGGAGACTCATGGTACAGTGAAGGGGAGTCATGGTGCAGTGAAGGAGACTCATGGTGCAGTGAAGGGGAGTCATGGTACAGTGAAGGGGAGTCATGTTGCAGTGAAGGGGAGTCATGGTGCAGTGAAGGGGAGTCATGGTGCAGTGAAGGGGAGTCATGGTGCAGTGAAGGAGACTCATGGTACAGTGAAGGGGAGTCATGGTGCAGTGAAGGAGACTCATGGTGCAGTGAAGGGGAGTCAAGGTACAGTGAAGGGGAGTCATGGTACAGTGAAGGGGAATCATGGTGCAGTGAAGGAGACTCATGGTGCAGTGAAGGGGAGTCATGGTGCAGTGAAGGGGAGTCATGGTGCAGTGAAGGGGAGTCATGGTGCAGTGAAGGAGACTCATGGTACAGTGAAGGGGAGTCATGGTGCAGTGAAGGAGACTCATGGTGCAGTGAAGGGGAGTCATGGTACAGTGAAGGGGAGTCATGGTACAGTGAAGGGGAGTCATGGTGCAGTGAAGGGGAGTCATGGTACAGTGAAGGGGAGTCATGGTGCAGTGAAGGGGAGTCATGGTACAGTGAAGGGGAGTCATGGTACAGTGAAGGGGAGTCATAGTGCAGTGAAGGGGAGTCATGGTACAGTGAAGGGGAGTCATGGTGCAGTGAAGGGGAGTCATGGTACAGTGAAGGGGAGTCATGGTGCAGTGAAGGGGAGTCATAGTGCAGTGAAGGGGAGTCATGGTACAGTGAAGGGGAGTCATGGTGCAGTGTAGGGGAGTCTTGGTGCAGTGAAGGGGCGTCATGGCACAGTGAAGGGGAGTCATGGTGCAGTGAAGGGGAGTCATGGTACAGTGAAGGGGAGTCATGGTACAGTGAAGGGGAGTCATGGTACAGTGAAGGGGAGTCATGGTGCAGTGAAGGGGAGTCATGGTGCAGTGAAGGGGAGTCATGGTGCAGTGAAGGGGAGTCATGGTACAGTGAAGGGGAGTCATGGTGCAGTGAAGGGGAGTCATGGTGCAGTGAAGGGGAGTCATGGTGCAGTGAAGGGGAGTCATGGTGCAGTGAAGGAGACTCATGGTACAGTGAAGGGGAGTCATGGTGCAGTGAAGGAGACTCATGGTGCAGTGAAGGGGAGTCATGGTACAGTGAAGGGGAGTCATGGTGCAGTGAAGGGGAGTCATGGTGCAGTGAAGGGGAGTCATGGTACAGTGAAGGGGAGTCATGGTGCAGTGAAGGGGTGTCATGTTGCAGTGAAGGGGAGTCATGGTGCAGTGAAGGAGACTCATGGTACAGTGAAGGGGAGTCATGGTACAGTGAGGAATTGGTAGAGGAATTGAGTTCCGGAGTACTGAGGTCATGTTGCAGTTGTATAAGACTCTGGTGCGGAGTTGTATAAGAATCTGGAGTATTGTGTGCAGTTTTGGTTGCCAGACTATAGGAAGGATGTGGAGGCACTGGAACGGATGCAGAAGAGGTTTACCAGGATGTTGCCTGGTCTGGTAGAAAGATCGTATGAGGAAAGGCTGAGGCACTTGGGGTTGTTTTCATTGGAGAAAAGAAGGTTTAGGGGTGACTTGATAGAGGTGTACAGGATGATTAGGGGTTTAGATAGGGTCGACAGTGAGAATCTTTTTCCACGTATGGAGTCAGCTATTACAAGGGGGCATAGCTTTAAATTAAGGGGGGGGGAAGGTATAGGACAGATGTTAGGGGTAGGTTCTTTACTCAGCGAGTCGTGAGTTCATGGAATGCCCTGCCAGTAGCAGTGGTGGACTCTCCCTCATTATGGGCATTTAAGCGGGCATTGGATAGGCATATGGAGGATAGTAGGCTAGTGTAGGTTAGGTGGGCTTGGATCGGCGCAACATCGAGGGCCAAAGGGCCTGTACTGCGCTGTATTCTTCTATGTTCTATGTTCTATGAAGGGGAGTCATGCTACAGTGAAGGGGAGTCATGGTGCAGTGAAGGGGAGTCATGGTGCAGTGAAGGGGAGTCATGGTACAGTGAAGGGGAGTCATGGTGCAGTGAAGGGGAGTCATGGTACAGTGAAGGGGAGTCATGGTGCAGTGAAGGGGAGTCATGGTACAGTGAAGGGGAGTCATGGTACAGTGAAGGGGAGTCATGGTACAGTGAAGGGGAGTCATGGTGCAGTGAAGGGGAGTCATGGTACAGTGAAGGGGAGTCATGGTACAGTGAAGGGGAGTCATGGTGCAGTGAAGGGGAGTCATGGTACAGTGAAGGAGAGTCATGGTGCAGTGAAGGGGAGTCATGGTGCAGTGAAGGGGAGTCATGGTACAGTGAAGGGGAGTCATGGTGCAGTGAAGGGGAGTCATGGTGCAGTGAAGGGGAGTCATGGTACAGTGAAGGGGAGTCATGGTACAATGAAGGGGAGTCATGGTGCAGTGAAGGGGAGTCATGGTGCAGTGAAGGAGACTCATGGTACAGTGAAGGGGAGTCATGGTGCAGTGAAGGGGAGTCATGGTGCAGTGTAGGGGTGTCATGTTGCAGTGAAGGGGAGTCATGGTACAATGAAGGGGAGTCATGGTGCAGTGAAGGGGAGTCATGGTACAGTGAAGGGGAGTCATGGTACAGTGAAGGGGAGTCATGGTGCAGTGAAGGGGAGTCATGGTGCAGTGAAGGGGAGTCATGGTGCAGTGAAGGGGAGTCATGGTGCAGTGAAGGAGACTCATGGTACAGTGAAGGGGAGTCATGGTGCAGTGAAGGAGACTCATGGTGCAGTGAAGGGGAGTCATGGTACAGTGAAGGGGAGTCATGGTGCAGTGAAGGGGAGTCATGGTGCAGTGAAGGGGAGTCATGGTACAGTGAAGGGGAGTCATGGTGCAGTGAAGGGGAGTCATGGTACAGTGAAGGGGAGTCATGGTGCAGTGAAGGGGAGTCATGGTACAGTGAAGGGGAGTCATGGTGCAGTGAAGGGGAGTCATGGTACAGTGAAGGGGAGTCATGGTGCAGTGAAGGGGAGTCATGGTACAGTGAAGGGGAGTCATGGTACAGTGAAGGGGAGTCATGGTGCAGTGAAGGGGAGTCATGGTACAGTGAAGGAGAGTCATGGTGCAGTGAAGGGGAGTCATGGTGCAGTGAAGGGGAGTCATGGTACAGTGAAGGGGAGTCATGGTGCAGTGAAGGGGAGTCATGGTGCAGTGAAGGGGAGTCATGGTACAGTGAAGGGGAGTCATGGTACAATGAAGGGGAGTCATGGTGCAGTGAAGGGGAGTCATGGTACAGTGAAGGGGAGTCATGGTACAGTGAAGGGGAGTCATGGTGCAGTGAAGGGGAGTCATGGTGCAGTGAAGGGGAGTCATGGTGCAGTGAAGGGGAGTCATGGTGCAGTGAAGGAGACTCATGGTACAGTGAAGGGGAGTCATGGTGCAGTGAAGGAGACTCATGGTGCAGTGAAGGGGAGTCATGGTACAGTGAAGGGGAGTCATGGTGCAGTGAAGGGGAGTCATGGTGCAGTGAAGGGGAGTCATGGTGCAGTGAAGGGGAGTCATGGTGCAGTGAAGGGGAGTCATGGTGCAGTGAAGGGGAGTCATGGTGCAGTGAAGGGGAGTCATGGTGCAGTGAAGGAGACTCATGGTACAGTGAAGGGGAGTCATGGTGCAGTGAAGGAGACTCATGGTGCAGTGAAGGGGAGTCATGGTACAGTGAAGGGGAGTCATGGTACAGTGAAGGGGAGTCATGGTGCAGTGAAGGGGAGTCATGGTGCAGTGAAGGGGAGTCATGGTGCAGTGAAGGGGAGTCATGGTGCAGTGAAGGAGACTCATGGTACAGTGAAGGGGAGTCATGGTGCAGTGAAGGAGACTCATGGTGCAGTGAAGGGGAGTCATGGTACAGTGAAGGGGAGTCATGGTACAGTGAAGGGGAGTCATGGTGCAGTGAAGGGGAGTCATGGTACAGTGAAGGGGAGTCATGGTGCAGTGAAGGGGAGTCATGGTACAGTGAAGGGGAGTCATAGTGCAGTGAAGGGGAGTCATGGTACAGTGAAGGGGAGTCATGGTACAGTGAAGGGGAGTCATGGTGCAGTGAAGGGGAGTCATGGTGCAGTGAAGGGGAGTCATGGTACAGTGAAGGGGAGTCATGGTACAGTGAAGGGGAGTCATGGTGCAGTGAAGGGGAGTCATGGTACAGTGAAGGGGAGTCATGGTACAGTGAAGGGGAGTCATGGTACAGTGAAGGGGAGTCATGGTGCAGTGAAGGAGACTCATGGTGCAGTGAAGGGGAGTCATGGTGCAGTGTAGGGGTGTCATGTTGCAGTGAAGGGGAGTCATGGTGCAGTGAAGGGGAGTCATGGTGCAGTGTAGGGGTGTCATGTTGCAGTGAAAGAGACTCATGCCTGGCTACCGGGCCCATGGACCACTTAACTAGAAAAATTGTAAAGGTGGAAACGTTTTCTTTATTTCTTCACTTTTCTGCCTTTGTAGTCTATGTCTTGGTTTATTATTCTGTGTTTTAAGATGGTGCCAGAGAGTGGCGCTAGTCTACAACATTTTTCACTGTATTACACGATGCATATGACAATAAATAAATCTAATCAAATGAAGCATATCAAATCTATTGGTTTGTGTCATGCCATGACAAGTAGATTGCAGTCCTGTTTGTTTAAATTTGGATCCTGTCATTCTGGACACAGTCAGCAGCCATATGGAGGCCAGGCACAAATTGGCAACATTTTTGGAGTGTTGGACTTCCACAATGTTGGATGCAGTGGTGTTATGGAGCACAACGTTACCGGTTTAATGTCTGATTTATAAATACATGAAAAATATCCCCAGCTTCTGTTTTTCAAGCATGTTTATGGTGCAGATCATTGATTTTTGAAACTGTGCTCAGTGCATCCATAATAACAAGTATAAAAATGTCCATTCTCTAACCTAGTAAATTCAACTAAGTATGGTGCATCAAGGATGGTAAGGATAGACTTGTTGCTTTTAAAATTGTGATCAGCCTGATTAATTTTTTTATTTGTAAAGGACACCTAGATGTACTGCACATGAATTTTCTCAAAACATTCAATAAATTGCCTCACAAAAGGCTTTGTGTGACAAATTCTTATGGATGATTTGAGTGGAAATGTAACAGGAAATTCAAAGAAAATTACGTTTATTTATACAGAGCTTTACATGATCCCAGGACATTCCAATGCACTTTGCAGTCAACGAAGTACTCCTGAAACACACTCACTACTATAATATAGAAAATGGAGCAGTCAGTTTGCACACAGAAATTTCCTGCATAATTTTCTAAGCAGGTGCTGGAGTGACAGGAGAAAGGTTCAAAATGATCTAGCTTGGGATCAGTGTTAGGCTCATTTTAATTCTTCCCATATCAATAATTGGGACTTGGTGAATAGCAAAGACAATTTTAAGCTTTGCTGATGACATAAAAGCAGGAGGCTCAGTGAATATTTTGGTTTTTCAAAAGGTCTTAGAGAAATGTTGCATGTTTTTGAGAATAAGTTGCAAGAATTGGAATATGCAGTTGATGGATGCCAAGAGTGGACTGAACAGAGACATTTATGGATTTGGTTACAATTCCTGAAAGTGTATGTACCGAAATGAATATCCATAATTCAAATCCACAACAAGGAATGACAAAATAATGAATTTATGTACAATATTGATTAGACCATCATTAGAATACTACCTGCATTTTTTAGTGCATTACTATATGGAGCAGTCAGTTTGCACACAAAAACTTCCTACATATAGCAATGTCAGATTGAACTGATATCTGTTTCTCTTAGCAGGTGCTGCAGTGACAGGAGAAAGGTTCAAAATGATCTAACTTGGGAGACAGGCCATTCAGCCCAACAAGTCCACACTGACTCACCACCCCCCCCCCCCCCCTACATTTCCCATGGCTAATCTACCGAATCCACACATCCTTGGACTGTGGGAGGAAACTGGAACACTCAGAGAAAGCCCACACGGATATAAGGAGAACTTGCAAACTCTGCACAGTCACCTGAGGATGGAATCGAACCCAGGTCCCTGGCATTGGAAGGCAACAGTGCTAAGCACTGAGCCCATTATATGCTCCAGACAGTGGAATCTCAAAAAAAGGACATGTCTGGGATCAAGAGATTGCCCTAGAACTAAACTGTAGCAAGCTCCACATATATATCAATAAACAAAGCTTTAACAATCAACCAAAATAATGCAAAATATCAGTTAGGCATAATTTCCAAGTAAATACTTTCCTCCAGAAAAGTATATTCAATTTTACTATCTAGGAGAGCTTGAGAGAAAAAGACACAGTTATTCAAGTAAAAATCAAAGAGAAAATAAAAGCGTGTTCTCTAACTCTAAAATTAGGTCACCTGACCTCCAAATTGCTAATTGACCTCTACCAGGAAAGCTGAAGTAGGTTTTTCTCCCCGTATTGCTTCTATGCTTTTCACACACTACAAAGAACTCCCTCTACAATGGTACTTTAATTACCTTCTTATCTGCACTGTGGGATACAGGTACAGATTGTCTATATATGCTCCCTGGCATTTCCACATCAGTAAATGGGGTAATCATGATCTCATTCGGGAAATTATGATTGAAGTACCTCTCAGTATTTGGAAATACTATTCTTCAGCTTAGACCAAATCCATAATCCTTGACAATAAAATATTCTTGCATTCTTAATGTTTCCAGTGTAGCTAGAACTCTGCAAACATAAAAGTGATTGCATTTTTCAATGTAGTAATATAATTTGCTTGTGCCTTTTCTTATAAATTTTGTATTTTGCAAGGTAAAGAATGTCAGAATTATAGCACTGGCATCTAATGTTATCAATGAGAAGCTCAAAGTTAGTATAATATAGGTTGGATGCAGATTGAATCATTGGCTAAATTTTACCAAAATTCTGCTATCAGTTTCAAAAGGTTTCATGGACAGTTTCTCTCTGTAAGCAATTTCTTATTTTACAATGCTCATTACCTATGTCCTCACAGTGTTGAAAAATATTGTGCTGGAAAAACACAGCAGGCCAGGCAGCATCCGAGGAGCAGGAGAATCGATGTTTCGGGCATAAGCCCTTCTTCAGGAATCTATATCCTCACAGTACCACTCTTTATGCCTAACTGATATTTTGCATTATTTTGGTTGATTGTTAAAGCTTTGTTTATTGATATATATGTGGAGCTTGCTACAGTTTAGTTCTAGGGCAATTTCTTGATCTCCCTTTCACCAATGGTGTAAGTGTTTACTGCTGCCAGAACTTTCTGGGTTTCCTGTTGTTGGCACCATTCTTAAAGTCATGTTACACACAAGTTCCACTGCTGCAAGTCATTGACTTGCTCGTCACAGTTCCACATGAGAAGAATTATGCTCAAGTTGACCAACGGAGACAGGTGTGCATCCCTCCTTGATGATAGGGACTTGCTTGTCCTGATGGGTGAGTTATTGAGAGAGTAGTCCTCTTCCCTCAGGACTACAAAAAGAGATGATGACACCTGACCCTGTCAGCCTGGTCTGAAGATGCCACCTACTAAGGTTAGTAAGGTTTCCATGGCATGGAGGAATGCAAGGATGAAGAAGGGTGTTCTCCATTCCAAAGGGTAAGTTCCACCATCTTCTTTCTGCTATCTCAAAGTTCACTCTAACTCTGCCACTGAACCAATCTCCCATCAAGACCACTCATTCAGACCACCTCAATACTTTTCCCCCACTTGCATCAAAACTAACAGCTGTACCAGTCACTTCCATCTCATTCTTTTCTTTCCCGCCAGGATAAAATGGCCCACTCGGATAGAAAGAGCTAAAATGGGTGGTGGGATGGCCAATATTTGTCACCTTACCCCAGACAAGGAGAAATTCCTTGAACACATGGGTGAGGCTAGAGATCACTCATGCAGGAGTGTCGCGACCTGTTCCTGCAATCAAGTAACATTCATTGTCAGGTGGTGTGCTGCTCTCCCTTTACCAGCAATCCCAGCATCCATGCTGGGCTGCACCATGTATAGACCCAGTTGCCTCCATGGGCAGGTTGGTGAATACCATGGAGAGGCAGGTCCAGTACCTTCACCGTCTGCCGGATTTGCGCACACCACAGCATTCTACCATTGTAACCACTGGAGCTCAGCACTAACAGCAAGGTGACAGATTTGGAGTAGGGGAACAGGAGTCCATGACCTCACCTTGCACCACAGTAACCCATGCACTTCAATGAGTTATTGTCTCTCACTACCTAATATGTTGAGTTGGCCCTCCATAAGTTTTCTCCTCACTGCATCCTAGTTTACTGCGTCCAAACCCCACTTCCTCAACTTTTCCCCTTGACTTTCAGTGAACACCCACCACTGACCATAGCCCACCTACCTGACTGATGTGTGACCATACCTCTGACAAATATCTGTGCAGCTCCCCAACTGACTTACTACTAATTCCCAGATGAGTTGCTTTGGACCTGCAGGGCTGACAGTGATTCATTCTCCATACACTAAGAAAAGAGAATCCCTGATGCTGAATGCCCCCAGCTGCTGACTGACTCTGTCCAGGTCTGTGATCTATTATGCCATTGAATTGCTGTGCTGGTACCTACTAACAGAGAACAGTTCCCTTGGACAACTACTCGGATTAGATTTGAGACATAAACTTTTGTTTGCCATGGAAGTTACTGCACATGTTGCAGGTCTGACATTGATGTAGCATTGTGCTTTTCAGGAACATGTCTGCCTCCTTAACTGATCATTGCTGGTACTCACAGCAAGCAGCTTGGTTTTGTTTCTGCACTAAAAGGCAAGGCTAATCAGATGTACTATTTTAATGAAGTGTTAATATGCAAAAGGCAATGTAAAATATTTAGGAGGGCACAAAGTGTGTGAACACAAAGAAAACAAGCCCTTGCGGTGATACATGAGATATACCTACCTCCAGTCTGGCAATGTCGTTACAACGTAAAAGATAATGTCACCATAGTCTTACCAAACCGTAGAGTGGCTCTCTCATCAGAGAGAGACAATTGACACTTCATGTCAGCTCTGATGGAGAGTCATCTAAGCTCAAAATGCTAGTTTGTTCTCTCCATGGATCTTGCCTGACCCGCTGTGATCTCCAGCAATTGTAGCATCTGCAGTAACTTGCTCCAACAGAGATAATTGGTGGTGGCTTAACCTTAGGGTCACCATGCCTCAGACAAGGGGCCAGCTTGAGAACATAAGACCTTCATAGTAACCTTAACCAGTGCAGGAATTGAATCTATGCTATTAGTATCACTCAGCATCACAAACCAGGCATCCAGCCAACGGAGTTAACCAACCCATTATTACAATGCATCTGTGAGCTCCAAAATGAGGAAAAATGTGTTATAAGTATGCCCTGACAATATGGGGAAGTTGGTGCTTGATTAATACCAGCCTTCCTGGAGGATTGATGTTGGCCGCCCTAGACTATGGAGCATATCCTGAGATGTTGGGGAACTCTGGCCAAGATGTGTATTTGCATAAAACATTTCTAAGGGTAGACAGGTAAATACTTAAACTTTCATGTTGGAAATTGTTGCTGCTAATTTCTCTTCCCTGTATGGGAAAACAGTAACGTGCATTTCAATGAGGCTAGATTAGGTAATGGTGAGATGTTAAAGAGTGCAAATATGCTCCTCACTGCTCACTACTGAGATATTTTGTCATTATCGAAACCAAGTATACAAAATTGTATTTTCTTTTTCTCAATATTGAAAATTTAATTTTTCCTTTTTTCCATATGTTCCCAATTGATATGTGAATGCCCACATCATTCAGGGGCTAGGAAAATTCCACCCACTGTTCTTTTTTCTACCGTTTTCAAACTCCAGGAGTAGCATCACTGTTGTGCCAATGTGACATTCTCCTGTTTCCATGCTCAGGTATTTTGTGTTGGCCTGTGTCAGATTACTAATTCTAATATGGGTTGTCATATGACATAGTCTTTTCCCCATTAGACAGTTGATTGAAAATACCAAAATCATTTCAGCTAGGATTATGGCAATTTTTGGACTGGAGAAATCTTCATCTTAGCATTATGAACTTGAGATAAAAGTATAGCGCATACCCAATCAAAAAAACAATTACTTCCTCAACATTATTTTGCATTGACTTGATAGTTTCACTTGACAAAATTGTTTTTTATTTACCAGTGAAATGAAAAAAAGTAACCAAAAGTGAATTCAGCACAGGCCACACTCACAAGTTACTGAAGTTAAGAATGGTACTGTATAGCACAGGAACACAATCTTTGCCCACCATGTCCATGCTGACCATAATGCCATTAGATGCCATAGATGTGACATATAAAGTTATCGAAGTGACCAAACATAAAGAACTGAAAGCAGCACAAAAGCTAAAGAGCAAACATCAGTATCGTTTCCAGATAAAGGAGGAATGTATTTTGATTAATTTTCGCCAAACATACAAACCGATTTGGCTTGGGAAGTGGAAAACATAATTGAGCTTCTAGTTTAATGACCGGACAACAGTTTTTTGCTTTGTCAGATTTAGATTATGAACACTTATAACTGAATTCTATTTTTGTCTATTTTGTAATTGTGCATTGTTTTGAGACACAGATTTTCTTCTTATTACAGAATAAATGTGAAAATGTTTTATTTGCCTGGCTCCTTTTGTCAAATTTGCAGCTCCTTTTGAATCCACTCCATTGGAATAAGCATCTTGACTTATTATTTCATTAGTCTATCCTTGTCTTTATAATTCTGTATCCAATATTCACTCTAAATTTTGTATTCCACATCCAAATATCTGAGATTTCCACTTTCGACAGAATACGATGGAGAGGAAGGATTGCAAATAGTAACAATCTGCAAATAACTAAATGGAATTCTATAGACTATACACAATCCATGTGTCTCCTGTTACCATCAGCTATTTTATCAACAGTGTTTGCGAAGAGTTTTAGGTCTTCATATTTGCCTTTGAAACTCCCTTTTCACACTGTTTGCATTGGCTAATGCATGTTAAATGTGGCATATTCAAAATACATACTCTCTGTAAAATAGACTTCCGACATAGATTGCAAAATCTGTGCTACCAGTACGGTCCTTATTACCCACTCATACATGATTGCTCTGCTTAGATTTTGTCCTTGGTTAACAGTTAAACTAACAGCCCAGCAATCCTGGACACCAAAACGTGCAGAGTTTATGACACAGCCATCAGCAACCTCAAAGGAAGTGAAAGGACCCCATAAATCACTTTGATGTGTTATTTTTTCCCTAAGGAAGTGTAATAGAAGCACTTGAGGTATTGCCATCTGGTAGGAGCTCTGCTGAAACTGTTTATATAAGCTGTTTCTAGAGAGATAGTATGGCGTAATAGCAGATTTCCATATACTGATCAAATATTTGAGCCGAAGCAACCAGCTGTTTTCAGGATGCCATTAAGTGACTAGAGTGCTGCAACAGTGGATCTAAACAGCTCATCAGGCCAGCCAATAGACTGGCATTCCCTAGTCAGCCTGTGGTCTCACAGCAGCAGTCTGGTTATTTTTCCCTTGTTTGATAAGTGCTACACACTGTGCACAGATTGCATGAATCCTGCTTTGATTTTTTTTGTCTGAAGAGTTTTATTAATACAGGATTCACAACAACAAATTAATGAACTTTTCAGTTTGTCTGTTGCTGGGTCATTTTATGTATTTAGTGTCACCAGTATTTTTGCTGATAAAAGACTGAAGTGTGCATTACTGTGTGACTAGGCTGCCCTGGAATGGCACTCAGAATTATTTGTTTTCACTCTATTTGATATATGCTTTGCCTTTTCCATACATGTTCCATACAAAATATCAAATTTATTTTGCTTTCCCTTCTAAAGAATTACATGGACTTACAGTATTTAAAAGCCCTTCAGGAATATGCTTTATGTAATCATTTTGTTTTCACAAATGTTGGTTTTCTTTAAATCATTTACGAAAGTTCATTTAGCTGATGGGAGCACTAGGAACAGCTGCAAAGTCAAGATTTTTCTTTAAAAAAGGAAAAATATTACAGAACGTTGGCATAAGCAGTGACATACACTTAAAAAAATACTGAAATAATAAGAGGAACACTGGCGTAATCTGTTATATTTTCAGTTCAGTTTTTCAGGGTTATTCAGCAGGGGGATGGAAACTTTCATTAATTCAGCAGGGGGATGGATACCTAAATTGTAGCTTGAGTTTCTAGGAGGTTGAGAGTAGTGAGGTCCAAAATAAGGTTTAAGGTTCGCAAGATGGTACCAGCAAGCAAGAAGTTGGTTTGAAGTGTGTCTACTTCAACGTCAGGAGCATCCAGAATAAGGTGGGTGAACTTGCAGCAGGGGTTGGTACCTGGGATTTCGATGTTGTGGCCATTTCAGAGACATGGGTAGAGCAGGAACAGGAATGGTTACTGCAGGTTCTGTCAGTAAGAACAGAGAAAATGGTAAAAGTGGATGGGGTGTGTGGCATTGTTAGTCACACTTCTCTATAAAGTAGTATGGGCTGAGGTTAGAAAGGGGAATGGAAAGTAACCTTATTAGGAGTTTTCTATAGCCCTCTGAATAGTTCCAGAGATATAGAGGGTAGGATAGCAAACATGATCCTTGATAGGAGAGAGAGTGACAGTTAGTTGTTATGGGGACTTTAACTTTCCAAATATTGACTGGGAATATTATAGTTCAAGTACTTTAGATGAGTCCGTTTTTGTCCAATGTTTCCAGAAACAGTATGTGGACAGGCCAACAAGGGACGAGACCACTTTGGTTTGGTACTGGGTAATGAACCACCCAGGTGTTAGATTTGGAGGGAGGTGAGCACTTTGGTTACAGTGACCACTGTTCGGTTATGTTTACTTTAGTGATGGAAAGGGATAGGTACAAACCGCAGGGCAAGAGTTAGAGCTAGGGGAAAGGCAATTACAATGTGATTAGGCAGGATTTAGGTTGCATAGGATGGGGAAGGAAACTGAAGGGGATGGGCACAATTGAAATGTGGAGCTTATTCAAGGAACAGCTACTGCAGATCCTTGATAAATATGTACCTGTCAGGCAGGGAGGAATTTGTTGAGCACGGGAGCAGATATTTACTCAGGAAGTTGAATCTCTTGTCAAGAGGAAGAAGAAGGCTTATGTTAGGATGTGAGCATAAGAGGTATAGTTAGTAAGTTTGCAGATGGCATGAAAATTGGAGGTGTTATGGACAGTGAAGAAGGTTTACCTCAGACTACAATGGGATCTTGATCAGATGGGCCAATGGGCTGAGAAGTGGAAGATGGAGTTTAATTTAGATAAATGCGAGGTGCTGCATTTTTGGAAAGCAAATCTTGGCAGGACTTATACACTTAATGGTAAGGTCCTAGGGAGTGTTGCTGAACTAAGAGACCTTGGAGTGTAGGTTCATAGCTCCTTGAAAGTGGAGTCACAGGTAGATAGGATAGTGAAGAAGGTGTTTGGTATGCTTTCCTTTATTGGTCAGAGCATTGAGTACAGGAGTTGGGAGGTTATGTTGTGGCTGTACAGGACATTAGTTAGGCCACTGTTGGAATATTGCGTGCAATTCTGGTCTCCTTCCTGTTGGAAGGAAATTGTGAAACTTGAAAGGGTTCAGAAAAGATTTACAAGGATGTTGTCAAGGTTGGAGGATTTGAACTATAGCGAGAGGTTGATTGGCTAGAGTTGTTTTCTCTGGAGTGTCGGAGGCTGAGGGGTGACCTTATAGAAGTTTATAAAATCATGAGGAGCATGGATAGGATAAATAGACAAAATCGTTTCCCTGAGGTGGGGGAGTCCAGAACTAGAGGACATAAGTTTAGGGTGAGAGGGAAAAGAGATAAAAGACACATAAGGGGCAACTTTTTCACGCAGAGGGTGGTACGAACATGGAATGAGCTGCCAGAGGAAGTGGTGGAGGCTGGTACAATTGCAACATTTAAAAGGCATCTGGATGGGTATATGAATAGGGAGGGATATGGGCCAGGTGCTGGCAGGCGGGAATAGATTGGGTCGGGATATCTGGTCGGCGGGATGGATTGGACGGAAGGGTATGTTTCTGTGCTGTCCATCTCTATGACTCTATGATTCTATGTGAAGGCTCAGTTAGGGCACTTGAGAGAGACAAGTTCACCAGGAAAGACCGAAAGAAAGAGCTGAGAAGAACTAGGAGAAGACATGAGAAGCGTTTGGCGGATAGGATCAAGAAAAACCCTAAAACTTTCTATAGGTATATCAGGAATAAAAGAATGACTAGAGTAACATTAGGATCAATCAAGGATAGTAGTGGGAAGTTGTGCGTGGAGTCAGAGGAGATAGGTAAGTGCTAAATAAATAAGTAGGGTTTAAACTAGCTCAGCAGGGGGATGGGAACCTGAGGTGTAGTTGCAGTGCACAGGAGGGTGAGAGTAGGGAGGGCATGGACAGGACTTCACGGTCACAGGAATGTGCTGGCAGACAGCAAGCTGGTTTGAAGTGTGTCTACTTCAATGCCAGAAGTATCCAAAATAAGGTAGGTGAGCTTGCAGCATGGGAAGGTACCAAGGACTTTGATATTGTGGCCACTACTGAGATATGGATAGAGCAGGGTCAGGAATGGATGTTGTAGGTTCCAGGATTTAGATCTTTCATTAAGAACAGGGAAGGCGGTAAAAGAGGGGAAGGTGTGGACTTGTTAGTCAAGGACAGTATAATGGTGGCTGAAAGAACTGAAAGAAAGGGTGATGGTGGTATAGTGGTGAGCATAGCTGCCTTCCAAGCAGTTGATCCAGGTTCGATTCCCGGCCATCACAGTGTTGTGGTTTCTAAACTGAGCTTTAAGGGAAAGTCACCGGGGTAAAACCAGAACATGAATGTTTCATTCTGTGGTAAAACAGATTGCTCCTTGCTTGGGGGTGGCATGGTGGTTCAGTGATTAACACTACTGCCTCACAGTGCCAGGGACCCAGGTTTGATTCCCACCTCAGGCGACTGACTGTGAGGAGTTTGCACGTTCTCCCCATGTCTGTATGGGTTTCCTCCCACAATCCAAAGATGTGCAGGCCAGGTGAATTAGCCATACTAAATTGCCCATAGTAGCTAGGTGCATTAGTCAGGGGTAAATATATGGTAGGGGAATGGGTCTGGGTGGGTTACTCTTCGAAAGGTCGGTGTGGACTTGTTAGGCCGAACGGCCTGTTTCCACACCATAGGGCATGTAATCTAACCTTTGATGAGGACTCATCTACTGAGGTGGTATTGGCTGAGTTTAGAAACAGGAGAGGAGAGGTCACACTGCTGTGAGTTTTTGGAAGGTCTCCATAGAGTTCCCGGGATGTGGAGGAGGGGAGAGGATCGGCAAAATGATTCTAGGTAGGAATGAAAGGAACAGAGTGGTCATTATGGGGGTCTTTTACTTCCCCAACATTGACTGGAAATGCTATACCTCATGTATTTTGGATGGATCCGTTTTTGTCCAATGTGTACAGGAGCGTTTCCTGACACATTATGTCGAAGGGCCAACAAGAGGTGAGGCCATACTGGATCTGGTAGGTAAAAACAATGACTGCAGATGCTGGAAACCAGATTCTCGATTAGTGGTGCTGGAAGAGCACAGCAGTTCAGGCAGCATCCAAGGAGCAGTGAAATCGTGTTTCGGACAAAAGCCCTTCATCAGGAATAAAGGCAGAGAGCCTGAAGCGTGGAGAGATAAGCTAGAGGAGGGTGGGGGTGGGGAGAAAGTAGCATAGAATACAATGGGTGAGTGGGGGAGGGGATGAAGGTGATAGGTCAGGGAGGAGAGGGTGGAGTGGATAGGTAGAAAAGGAGATAGGCAGGTAGGACAAGTCCGGACAAGTCATGGGGACAGTGCTGAGCTGGAAGTTTGGAACAAGGGGGAGGTGGGGGAAGGGGAAATGAGGAAACTGTTGAAGTCCACATTGATGCCCTGGGGTTGAAGTGTTCCGAGGCGGAAGATGAGGCGTTCTTCCTCCAGGCGTCTGGTGATGAGGAAGCGGCAGTGAAGGAGGCCCAGGCCCTCCATGTCCTCGGCAGAGTGGGAGGGGGAGTTGAAATGTTGAGCCACGGGGCGGTGTGGTTGATTGGTGTGGGTGTCCCGGAGATGTCCCCTAAAGCGCTCTGCTAGGAGGCGCCCAGTCTCCCCAATGTAGAGGAGACTGCCTCGGGAGCAACGGATACAATAAATGATATTAGTGGATGTGCAGGTAAATCTTTGATGGATGTGGAAAGCTCCTTTAGGGCCTTGGATAGAGGTGAGGGAGGAGGTGTGGGCACAGGTTTTACAGTTCCTGCGGTGGCAGGGGAAGGTGCCAGGATGGGAGGGTGGGTTGTAGGGGGGGCTGTGGATCTGACCAGGTAGTCACGGAGAGAACGGTCTTTGCAGAAGACGGAAAGGGGTGGGGAGGGAAATATATCCCTGGTGGTCTTTTTGGAGGTGGCGGAAATGTCGGCGGATGATTTGGTTTATGCAAAGGTTTGTAGGGTGGAAGGTGAGCACCAGGGGTGTTCTGTCCTTGTTACGGTTGGAGGGGTGGGGTCTGAGGGCGGAGGTGCAGGATGTGGACGAGATGTGTTGGAGGGCATCTTTAACCACGTGGGAAGGGAAATTGCAGTCTCTAAAGAAGGAGGCCATCTGGTGTGTTCTGTGGTGGAACTGGTCCTCCTGGGAGCAGATACGGCGGAGGCGGAGGAATTGGGAATACGGGATGGCATTTTTGCAAGAGGTAGGGTGGGAACAGGTGTAATCCAGGTAGCTGTGGGAGTCGGTGGGTTTGTGGTGCTTGGTAATGATTTAGTTGTAGGTGAGCACCATGGAGAGAGTGACCATAATACGGTTGTGTTTAATTTAGCGAAGGAAAGGGATAGGGCAAGAGTTATAGGTGGGGGAAGGGCAGTTATAATGTGGTGAGGCAAGACTTAGGAGGCATAGAATGGGGCAGCAAAATGCAGAGGATCGGTTCAATTGAAATGTGGAGCTTGTTTAAGGAATAGGTATTGCATGTCCTTGATAGATATGACCCTGTCAGGAAGGGAGGACGTGATAAGGAAAGAGAACTGTAGTTTACTAAATAAATTGCACCTCTTGTTAAGCAGAACAAGGAGGCTTATGTGACATTGAAACGAAATGGTTCAGATGAGGTGATGGAGAGATACAGATTAGCTAGGAAGGATTTAAAGAGAGAGTTAAAAAGAGCAAGGAGAGGACATGAGCAGCCTTTAGCAAATAGAATTAAGGAGAACCCTTAAGCTTTCTATAGGTATGTGAGGAATAAAAGGATGACTAGGGTAGGAATAGGAGAAAGTGAGGTCTGCAGATGCTGGAGATCAGAGTTGAAAATGTGTTGCTGGAAAAGCGCAGCAGGTCAGGCAGCATCCAGGGAACAGGAGAATCGACGTTTCGGGCATAAACCCTTCTTCAGGAAAGGGCTTATGAAGAAGTGCTAATGCCCGAAACGCCGATTCTCCTGGTCCCTGGATGCTGCCTGACCTGCTGCGCTTTTCCAGCAACACATTTTCAACTAGGGTAGGAATAGGGCCAGTCAAAGACAGAAGTGGGAAATTGTGTGTGGACCCTGTGGAGATCAGAGAGGTGCTAAATGAATATTTCTCATCTGTTTTCACTCAGGAAAAAGAGAATACTGTAGAGGAGAAGAATGAGGTACGGGATATTAGACTAGAAAGGATCGAGGTGAGTAAGGAGGAGGTGTTATCAATTCTCGAAGGAGTGAAATATGACAAGTCCCCTCGGCCAGCTGGGATTTATCTGAGGATTCTCTGGGAAGTTAGAGAGGAGATGTTGGATCTTTGAGTCATCATTGTCTACAGGTCTAGTACCAGAGGACTGGAGGATTGCAAATATTGTGCCCTTGTTCAAGAAGGGAAGTAGAGATGACCCCGGTAATTATGGACCAGTGAGCCTTATGTCTGTTGTAGGAAAAGTTTTGGGAAGGATTATAAGAGATAGTATTTATAATCATCTAGCAAGCAACAATTTGATTTCAGGTAGTCAACATGGTTTTGTCAAGGGCAGGTCATGTCTCACAAACCTCATTGAGTTTTTGAGAAGGTGACCAACCATGTGGATGAGGGTAGGGCAGTTGACGTGGTATACATGGACTTCGGTAAAGCCTTTGATAAGGTTCCACATGGTAGGCTGTTGGAGAAAATGCAGAGGCATGGGATTTAAGGTGATTTAGCAGTTTGGATTAGAAACCTGCTTTCTGTAAGAAGGCAGCTAGTGGTGGTTGATGGAAAATATTCATTCTGGAGTCCAGTTACTAGTGGTGCGCCACAAGGATCTGTTTTGGGACCACTGCTGTTTGTCATTTTTATAAATGACCTGGATGCAGGCATAGGTGGATGGGTTATTAAGTTTGCAGAGGACACTAAAGTCGGTGGAGTAGTGGACAGTGTGGAAGAATGTTGCGGGGAGACTTGGATAAACTGCAAAATTGGGCTGAGAGGTGGCAAATGGAGTTCAATACAAATAAATGTGAGGTGATTCACTTTGGGAAGAATAACAGGAAGGTAGAGTACTGGGTCAATGGAAAGATTCTTGGTACTGTGGATTTTCAGCAGGATCTTGGAGTCCACTGAGGTTGATGGTGATATTAAGAAGGCATACGCTGTGTTAGGTTTTATTGATAGAGGGATTGAGTTCCGGAGCCGTAATGTCATGTTCAAACTATAAAAAACGCCAGTGCGGCCTCGCTTGGAATATTGTGTACAGTTCTGGTTGCCCCATTACAGGAAGGATGTGGAAGCATTGGAAATGGTGCAGAGGAGATTTACCAGGATGTTGCCTGGTCTAGAGGGAAGGTCTTATGAGATAAGGCTGAGAGACTTGGGTCTATTCTTGATGGAGTGAAGACAGCTAAGAGGGGATTTGATAGAGACATACAAGATGATCAGAGAATTAGATAGGATAGAGAGTGAAAGTCTTTTTCCTAGGATGATGACGTCTGCTTGTACGAAGGATAGCTACAAATTGTGGGGTGATAGATTTAAGACAGATGTCAGAGGGAGGTTCTTTACTCAGAGAGTGGTAAGGGCGTGGAATGCCCTGCTTGCCAGTGTAGTTAACTCAGCCACATTAGAGGCATTTAAACAATCCTTGGATAAGCACATGGATGATGATGGGATAGTATAGTGGGATGGGCTCAGATTAGTTCACAGGTCGGCGCAACATCGAGGGCTGAAGGGCCTGTTCTGCACTGCATTGTTCAATGTTCTAAACTTTTCATCAGTATTCACACTAGAAAAAGCCAATGTTATCGAGGAGAATACTGAGGTACAGGCTACTAGATTAGATGGATTGAAGTTCAGAAGGAGGAGGTGTTAGCAATCCTGGAAAGTGTAAAAATAGTTAAAAATAAGTCCCCTGGGCCGGATGGGATTTATCCTAGGATTGTCTGGGAAGCCAGGGAGGAGATTGCTGAGCCTTTGGCTTTGATCTTTATGTCATCATTGTCTACAGGAACAGTGCCAGAAGACTGGAGGATAGCAAATGTTGTCCCCTTATTCAAGAAGGGGAGTAGAAACAACCCAGGAAAGTACTGACCAGTGAGCCTTACTTTGTGGGTAAAGTGTTGGGATTTATAATCATTTAGAAAGGAATAAATTGATTAGGGATGGTCAACACGGTTTTGTGAAGGGTAGGTCGTGCTTCACAAACCTTATTGTGTTCTTTGAGAAGGTGACCAAACAGGTGGATGAAGGTGAAGCAGTTGATGTAAGGCTCCTCGGATGCTGCCTGAACTGCTGTGCTCTTCCAGCACCACTAATCCAGAATCTGGTTTCCAGCATCTGCAGTCATTTTTTTTAACCTAGTTGATTTTAACCCTACTGCAAATCCTCTTGCAAGGATGCCTGCCTTGAAGAAGTTTTCCTCCTCTCTCTACAAGAATCTCAGGGAGTCCCTCTCCCACTGCAACTCCCAGGTCATTTCCTCTCTATGCTACTTTCTCCCCACCCCCACCCTCCTCTCACTTATCTCTCCACCCTTCAGGCTCTCTGCCTGTATTCCTGATGAAGGTCTTTTGCCCGAAACATCAATGTTACTGCTCCTCGGATGCTGCCTGAACTGCTGTGCTCTTCCAGCACCACTAATCCAAAGTCATGCTATTTCATCTCGAAACATGACTCTTGCAATGCAAACCTGGTTGTATTCACAAACACAATGCTTTGAAAACTTCCATTCATCCAAGGATCTGTTATATCCGATTATGCATCGAATACACTTTCCTTATGAAATTGTTGACCGACCTTGTCTCCTGCCCATCCAATGAATCAGTGTTGAAATTTGTATATGGATGCTTAAATACCTTCATGGCATTACCTTTACATACTTCTGTAACCCCCTCCACCTCTATGAGAATACTGACCTCTAGCCGTCTAATCTGCTCCTCACTGTTCCTCGGGCTCTGACCTGTTGTGTAAATGCCTCTAGGAGAAAGTGAGGTCTGCAGATGCTGGAGATCAGAGATGGAAATGTGTTGCTGGAAAAGCGCAGCAGGTCAGGCAGCATCTAGGGAACAGGAGAATCGACGTTTCGGGCATTAGCCCTTCTTCAGGAAATGCATCTACCCTTGGCTAAATAGTGGTGCTCGTCCTTCAAGCACCTGGGATATTCTCTCCACCTCTCTTAGTCTTCTTTTCAAATTTTCTTTCAAAATACTTTTGATTACGCTTTCCGAATGTCTCATTTGGCATCCATTTTTTCTGATTATGCCTCTGTGACACATTGTAATATGCCGCAATTGAAATAAAAAACGTTAGTAAATCTCCTCTTGAGTTTCTCTGCTGCAGTGGAAAATTTTCTCATGTTGATAGACTAACATCTGTAATCCTGATGAAGCTACATTGCATACAATATTGCTTTACCATCCTTTTTGTAATGAACGTACAGAATTATGAGAAGGAATTGGCCATGTGGTCCCTTTAATATGTCATGCGATTCAATCAGATCATGGTGGATCTGATTAGTATTGCTTCCCATCTACCCTGTTAACCTTACACCCACTTGCTGATCAAAAACCTATCTAGCCGTCTGCCTTAAAATTGTTCGCTGATGATTACAGAATGTTCAGCACCATTCATGAATTCTCAAATACTGAAGCAGTTCATCCCCAAATGCAGAAAGACTTGGACAAGATCCAGGGTTAAGTTGATAAGTGGCAAATAAAATTCATACCACACAAAAGCCAGGCAATGACTATTTCCAATGAGAAACAACTAATCATTGCCCCTTGATATCCAATTACTGAACCCCAATTATCCTTGAAGTTATCATTGACCGATTCCAGCCCCAGTTGACTGTCTGTGTGGATCTTGCACATCCTCCCTGTGTCTGCGTGGGTTTCCTCTTGGTGTTCCAGTTTCTTCCACAATCCAAAAATGTGCAGTTAGGTGAATTGGCCATGCTAAATTGCCCATAGTGTTCAGGGATGTGTAGGTTAGGTGCATTAGTCATGGATAAATGTGGTGTAATAGGGACTGGGTTTGGGTGGCATACTCTTCGGAGAGTCAGTGTGGGTTTGAAGGGCCTGTATCTAACTGCATGGATTATATATAAAAAAGAACTGCACTGGACTAGAATATAAATAAAATGACTACATGAGCAGGTCAGTGGCTAGGAATCCTGCAATAAGTAACTTACCTCCTGACTCCCCACAGCTTGTTCAACATCCACAAGATACAATTCATGACTGTAAACGATTACTCCCCACTTGCCTGGATGTGGGTAGATCCAACAGCACTCAAGAAGCTTGATGCCATTCAGAACAAAGCAGCCTGCTTAACTACTAAATATCAAATAACATCCACTCCTTCCACCACCAATGGTTGAAAGCAGCATTGTATGCTATCTGCAAAAGTGCCCTGCAGAAATTCACCATGGTTCCTTGGACAGCACCTTCCAAACCCATGACAACTACCAGCTAGAAGGACAAGGGCAGGCAAATACACAGGAAAACCATCACCTGCAAGTTCCCATCCAAGCCATTCATCATACTGACTTGAAAATACATTGCCATTCTTCAGTGTTGTTAAGTAAAAATCCTAGAACTCTTCCCCAATGGTTTGAGAGTTTGCCTACAGCACACGGACTGCAGTTGTCCAAGAAGGCAGTTCATGATCACCTTCTCAAGGGAAACTAAGGACTGAAAATAAATATTGGCCTAACCAGTGACACCCATGTTGCATGGGTGAATTTAAAAAAAAAGACAGTCCTCCTCTCATGCATTTTTAGGAAGAGTTCTGTCCTTCTGCAAGAAAATTTTCCACATCTGTCTAAAATGGGCGACCACTTATGCTATTTCTAGATACTCTCACTGAAGGAAGCATTCTCTCTACATCCACGCTGCCAAGACTCCTAATGATCTTAAATGATTCAATCAAGTCACCACTTATTCTACCAACATCTAGTGGAATCCTAGTCTGTCAACCTTTCATCATAAGATAGCTTACTCATTCCATATATTAGTCTAGTATATCTTCCGTGAATTGCTCTTAAATCATTGATATATTTCTTTAAATAAGGAGATCAATATGTTACACTGTACTCTTATCAATGTTCTCTGTAAGAGATTCCTGAAGAACGGCCTGTGCCCGAAACGTCGAATCTCCTGTTCCCTGGATGCTGCCTGACCTGCTGTGCTGTTCCAGCAATAAAGTTTCAACTTTGATCTCCAGCATCTGCAGACCTCACTTTCTCCTCAATGTTCTCTGTAACTAAAGCATAATCTCCTTATTTTTATAATAAAAAAAGGAAGCCCTGGAGAAAATCAACAGGTCTGGCAGCATTCGTGAAGAGATAAATTGAATTAAGATGTTAAGTCCAATGACACTTCATTATTCCTTAGTAAGTTTGCATATGACACCAAAATTGGAGGTGTGGTGGACAGCGAAGAGGGTTACCTCAGATTACAACAGGATCTGGACCAGATGGGTCAATGGGCTGAGAAGTGGCAGATGGAGTTTAATTCAGATAAATGCAAAGTGCTGCATTTTGTGAAAGCAAATCTTAGCAGGACTTATACACTTAATGGTAAGGTCCTAGAGAGTGTTGCTGAATAAAGAGACCTTGGAGTGCAGGTTCATAGCTCCTTGAAAGTGGAGTCGCAGGTAGATAGGATAGTGAAGGTGGCGTTTGGTATACTTTCCTTTATTGATCAGAATATTGAGTACAGAGTTGGGACGTCATGTTGCGGCTGTACAGGAAATTAGTTAGGCCACTGTTGGAATATTGTGTGCAGTTCTGGTCTCCTTCCTATCGGAAAGATGTTGTGAAACTTGAAAAGGTTTGAAAAGATTTACAAGGATGTTGCCAGGGTTGGAGGATTTGAGCTATAGGGAGAGGCTGAACAGGCTGTTTTCCCTGGAGCGTCGGAGGCTGTGGGGTGACCTTATAGAGGTTTACAAAATAATGGGGGGCATGGAGAGAGTAAATAGGCAAAGTCTTTTCCCTGGGGTGGGGTTTCCAGAACTAGAGGGCATAGGTTTAGGGTGAGAGGGAAAGATATAAAAGAGACCTAAGGGGCAACTTTTTCACGCAGAGGGTGGTACGTGTATGAAATGAGCTGCCAGAGGAAGCGGTGGAGGCTGGTACAATTGTGACATTTAAGAGGCATTTGGATGGGTATATGAATAGGAAGGGTTTGGACGGATATGGACCGGGTTCTGGCAGGTGGGACTAGATTGGGTTGGGATATCTGGTTAGCATGGACGGGTTGGACCAAAGGGTTTGTTTCCATGCTGTACATCTCTATGACTCTAAGATTGAGGTGAAAGGGAATGAGGACCCTTACGCAAACTAGAAATAATGTCACATAGCTGCACATTACTGAGTACAGTAACACAGAGTGCATGAAGTTTGAAAATCCAGGATGAACTCTGTGCCAAAAACACACAAACGTTCCACTCTCTGGCAGAGCACATGAATCCAATATTTGGAAAAAATAGATGAGTTTTTATCTACTGTGACTACAAGTTCAAGCCTGGTATATGTATAATTACCATGTTTCAAAATATTTAGTATTAATGTCAAAGTAGTGTTAGTTTGAAGTCTAAATATGAAAAAAGTCATTGACTTTGCCTCCAATTAGTCTGTGCTAGTCATATGTTATCCATTATAGTAAAAGCATGTATTTTCCACAGAAATCTTTGATGTGGCACCTGATCAAATGTTTTTTTTATAAATCTAAATATATAATATCTATCAGTTCTTTTTCTATCTACAGCACATGTGATTGGGATTTATAAAAGCAGGGCAGGTGAGAACTTAGACTTCCCACCTTTCTTGGAGATGTTTCAGCTGCAGTTAGAAACATTAGAGTGTCTTAAGTGGTGAACTCTAACCAATAGCATGTGAGATGGCAGACAGGCCACTTGGTTGGTGGCCAGATGTTTTCTTTCACAATGGCCACTAATGAGCACTTAATAGTTTCCTTTCATCTCCACTGGGATTTTATCCAAAGAAAGAGAGGCAATGTCCAGGAAACCTGACAAGTCTTGGTAACAGTGATGAGGTGCACTCACGTTATTGATATCCTGTACCCATTGTTGACTCCCTTCAAGGCAGAAAGTTGCAGCACAAAGGGACTTGGGGGTAGTTGTGCATGAAAACACAGAAAGCTAGCTCGCAGGTGCCAGGGGTAATCAGAAAGGTTGATGGAATATCGAGCCTTGTTTCAAGGAGGTTGCTGTGTAAAAGGTGGGAAATTTTACTGCAACTGTACAAGATGCTGTCGAGACCACATCTGGATTATTGTGAGCAGTTTTAATCCTCTTATTTAAGGAAAGATCATTCTATTGAAGGCAGTTCAGAGAAGATTCCCTAGAATGATCACTGGTAAGGAGGGATCATATTATGAGCAAAGGCTTAAACAGCTGGGACTCTACTCAATGGAGTTTAGAAGGATGAGAGGTAATCTCACTAAAACATTTTGGATTCTTAAGAGGCCTGGCAGGGTAAATGCTGAGACGGTGTTTACACTCATGGGAGAGTCTAGGACCAGAGAGCATAGTCTTAGAATAGAGGGACTTTAATTTAAGATTAAGATGAGGAAGAATTTCTTCTCCTAAAGGGTTGTGAGTCTTTGGAACTCCTTGCCACAGAGACATGCAGGGACAGAGTCCTTGTATATATTTGAGGTTGAGATAGATAGATTCTTTATCAGTAGGGGAATCAAGGGTTATGAGGAAAGGGCAGGAAAATGGACGTGCGAAATCAGATCAGCCATGATTCTATTGAATGGAAGAGAGGCTTGATGAGCTGAACATACTACCCTGTTCTTATTTGTTATGGCCTTATGGATTTATGGATTGATAGATTAATCTTTGCCAAGGTACCAGGGATTATTTCAATCCCCTCCCATTTGCTAGAGATCCACCCTCCATGGCTGTCAACTTCAAAATCATCTAAAGCTCCACAGACTACTTCTAATAACTTTCCAGGATTCATAAACAGATATCATTTCAACCTTCTGGTTTCTCATAAATTAATTTCTTCTATTATCAACTATATTTTTTCTCTTTTCATTCTGTCCTTTCCCATCTATATCACCAACACTTCTTCAAGCTATTGTAACTATAACAGTTTTCTGTCTCAAACCATTTCCTTTTCATTAAGGATGCTCTTTCTATCTTCCTTTCCCAACAAGATGTGCTGAATACTGTCCAGTCCTTTATTGAATAGAGACTAAACCATTGAGTCCTCAACAACTGCCCTTCATCCCCGGGATCCTTCTTGTAAACCTCCTGTGGACCCCCTCCAACACCAGCACATTCTTCCTTAGAGACAGGACCTAAACTGCTCACAATATTCCAAATATGGCTTGACCAGAGCCTTATACAGCCTCAGTAGTTCATCCATATTCTTGTATTCTAACCCTCTCGAAATGAATGCTAAAATTATACTTGCCTTCCTAACTGCCAATTGCATGCTAACCTTAAGAGAATCATGAACTAGGAATACTAAGTTCCTTTGCTTCAGATTTCCAAAACGTTGCCCAGTTAGAAAATAGACTAAACTGCCATTCTTCCTACCAAAGTGCATGAACTCACACTTACCCACATTATATTCCATGCGCCACTTCTTTGCCCACACTTCTAGCTTGTCCAAGTCCTTCTGCAGCTCCCTACTTCCTCAACACTACCTGTCCTTTCACCTATTTCTGTGTCATCTGCAAACTTTGCATCAGTGCCCTCATTTCCTTTGTCTAGATTGTTAATGTATAATGTGAACAGTTCTTGTCCCAACACGGACCCCTGTGGAACTCCCTAAACACTGGCTGCCATCTGAAAAATACTTTTTTATCCCAACTCTCTTTCTTCTGCCAGTGAGACAATCCTCTATCCATGCAAGGACTTTGCCCCTAACACCCATGGGTCTTATCTTATTTAACAGCCTCCTGTGTGGCACCATGCTAAAGGCCTTCTATGTCTCCTTTTAAAATTGACTACTATCCACTGAGTGTATTGATTCTGGCAGTCACTTTTATTACATTTGCAACTTTCTGTAAGACATTATTCCATGTTATCAGTTTCTCCACCTTTATTGTATGTGTTCTGATTATATGTTTTCCATTTTCCTCACCTGATCCATGCCTTTTTCTACACTTTCACCAATTCCTCGACTTCTAATGTGATGCCATCATCTTCTACTCTTCACAACACCCCAAACTTTTTTGAATAACCTGTTTCCTCTGTGATCCATTTTTCAATTATCTACATCATCCTTTCGATTTCCTAAAGCACATTCCAACCATCGCCTTCCCATAGCACCTAGTTATATAAGTGTAGGAGATGCAACACCTGCCTTTTCACTTTCTCCCATGAAATACTGAACTTTTAGTCATCTGTCATTTTAATCATGGCCTTATTTCTACTCTGGCATTTTACATTTCTCCAATGAAGTTCAATGTAAATATGAGAAACTGCAAATCAATGCTCATATTACTGAATTAAGGCACATTTTCATCTTGCGCTCATTACAACATTCAACAAGAATTCAAGGGGACAACAAATGTTTCATGAGAGAAAAGCAAAGATTGGTTAGCAAGTAGACTCTGATTGGTAGAGACTTTGTTAACCGATCAACACTCTCCTCTCATGCAATATAAATGCTGGTTTTCACTTTGAATTTGTCTTCTTGCAAAAAGTCCTGATGAGTTCAAGATGAAAAGTTTTGACAAAATGTATATTATTTTTCATTAGGTTGTGTGCTACCAAAAGATTACTTCAACTTTCAACTCACCCATTTCTAGCTTTCTGAACTTAAACTTCAGTTCCAAAATTTCAGATCATAACCTGTGCCTTTTTCCTCTCGATAATTTTGGAAGGCAGTTGTTGGAACCCTTTCTGTTAGCTTGTTTTATAGTTGTACTTTTCCCATTACCATCTCCTTTTGCCTTGCATCATTAGCATTTTCAATCAATCCTTCCTCCCTTCCACCACATGTCAGATCTCCACTTGAGTTTTGAAAACAACAAATGTTGGAGATCACAGTGGGTCAGGCAGCATCTATGAAGAGAGAGCAAGCTAATGCTTCGGGTCTAAATTACTCTTCATCAGAACTTGCTCTCTCTCTGTGGATGCTGTCTGACCCGTTGTGGTCTTCAGCATTTGTTGTTTTCAGTTCAGATTCTAGCACCTTCAGTAATTCGCTCCTTCACTTGGGTTTTGTTCTGCCATTCCTCCTTTTCATGCTTCAACTTGTCAAAACCTCTTACATTTCCAATTATTTCCAGATCTATGAAATGTCATCAACCTGAAATGTCTTTCTTTCTCTCTACAGATGTTGCCAGGCCAGCTGAGCATTTCCAGAAAATTCTATTTTTGTTTGAACCTCTCCTTAGATTGTTCTTGGGATTTGACTCAGATTATTCACTGAATTAACATTTATTATTCACATTTACATCTAATTCATGATTACTGCAATATCGATGACTTTGGATAAAATATATTCTACTGATTTCAATAAATAATAAAGCATTGCATTTGATTCTCGTCACCTATGTCAAGACAGGGTATTTCCTTATTTGGAGTTCTGTGATTATTTAGTATTCTCAGTATAAAGTAAGTACTGAATAGCTTAAAAGTCAATACCCGCCACGTTGCAATTACAAATGCTAGACTATATTTATTTATCGTGGCTGAGTATTACATTATTTCTTAGATCACAATAAAATTACCTGCTGTTTTAAAAGAGAGAAAAATACATTCTAAAATAAATTGACTTATGTACATAATGCATTTGCTGTCAACATACATCTATCTTAAATCTTGATCAGCAAAATAACTCACCTCAGCAATAGTATGCTTGAATATTCCATTTCTTTGTGGTCACCACTATAACCTTGTCAATTGGTAGTGTTGATGATTCACTTTGTTTTGTCATTTACGATGGTACTCATGTAGGTTTGTATGTGCAAAATCAATCAGGTATTTAGCATGTTAATTTGTGCCAGCTCTACTCAGGTACAAAAATCCAATGGTTGGTAAGTAATATTGGAGTAACGTATCATTTTAAACTTCATACTATTATTAAAACTTTAAAAAGCCACAGTTCACATGAACTTCATATTTGAAAAGATCATCCATTGGTTTAGCAGATAAGTCATAGAAAGCCAGGGTTGAGAGTGTGATGCTGAAAAAGCACAGCAGGTCAAGTAGCATCCTAGGAGCAGGAGAATCGATGTTTCAAGCAAGAGCTCTTCATCAAGATGAAGGATTCTTGCCCGAAACATTGATTCTCCTGCTCCTCAGATGCTGCCTACCCTGCTGTGCTTTTCCAGCACCACACTCTTGACTTTGATCTCCAGCATCTGCAGTCCTCACTTCCTCCATAGAGACTGGAACGAGTTGGCCTCAGCTAGAGTGGTTTTGGCTTAATTCATTAGTTGGATATGGAGTGAATTTGGATTGGATTGGATGCCGATTTGGAGCCCTACCTAATTTTACAAAGCATTGACTTCAGTGGGAACAAAATCAGTGGAGCGTGAAACCTACATTTATTTCTGATATCCCTTTAACTGACAGAATAGTCACACCTAGAATCTTGCCTCCTTTAACTATCTATCACTCTGTCTCACCCTGAACTGGGAGAAGATGCCAGTACATAAATTTACTTTAAGATTTTTTAAAAAAAAATCACAAATAATAATTCAAATGAGACAATCTCTTCTACATGCAAAACCATTTCTCTCACAATGAAGACAAAATAATGACAACTTCAGTGTAGCAGTGAGGCAGAAACCACAAATAATACATAATTTACATGTTGAAACAGCACAGCATGATGATGCAGGAAACAGTACCATCTGCACAATTTACATATACAACATAAAGTCTTAACATATTTCAATATTCTTAGTGCAAAGTACAGGGAGGATTTTATTTAATAGCTTAAGTAAATGAAGGGAACTAATTCAAATGACCAGAAATATTGCAGCTATTTTTCAATGTATGAGCCTGACTTTGGATTGCTCTGTGAGGCATCACTCAATACAGGCATCACAGCAGCACTGTAAACATCATTTGGACAAGCAGTTTTTCTGCTCAACTTGTTTTGATGATGATGAAAGTGGACTTCCTTCCGAAGTGAAATGATCCGCACAGTTTTTGATCAATGATGCTGCGGATATAATGGTAATCATTCTTACAGCTTAGGTAGCACTTTCCAGAAATTGCATCTTTTTTTAAAAAAAAACCCTGCATATTCACATGGAACTGGTTAAGTCTTTGCTATCATCAGATAACTGCATTTGTTCAATGTCATAGTAGCCTGAGCAGGAAGGAGATTATAAGGATTTGGCATGCTTTTACATGTTTATCAAGAAAACATTTTACTGACTACAGAATGTCCATTTACATTAATTAAATCAGTTAACTCAAAAAGTCTACTGTACCTAAATGTGTTCATTCACAGTTGTGATGAACAGATACACTTAACTCCGTGATACTTAAGAATCTGTAGATTTTAGAGTAAGACTATCTAGTATGGAAACAGGCCATTTCACCCAACAAGTTCACATAAACCCTCCAGATAGTAACCCACCCAGACCCACTTCCTTCCAACTAATGTATCTAACACTATGGGCAATTTAGCATGGCCAATGCACCTAACCAGCACATCTTTGGATTGTAGGAGGAAACTGGAACACACAGAGGAAACCTACACAGAAGAATGTGCAAACTTCACACAGACAGTCACCCAAGGCAGGATTCAAACCCAGGTTCCTGGCATAGTGAGGCAGCAGTGCCAACCACTGAGCCACTGTGCTGCACCAACGGTCAAGTTCTCATCTGAGACAAGACATTGCTTCCTTTGTAATTATCCATAGAAATTAAAGTCTGATTATCATTTTGCTTTTCTTTTCCCTTCCAGCCTATCACCATCAACCCCACCCCGCCCCACCTCCATCTCCCTATTGCCTTCCCAGCCACCTTACACCCATCCCCACCCCAACCTTCCAATTTAGCTCTCAGCCCCCTTCCCCCCTCAACATTCATGATGAAGGGCTTATGCCCAAAATGTCAATTTTCCTGCTCCTCAGATGTTGCCTAATTAGCTGTGCTTTTCCAACGCACACTTTTCGACCTTGAGTATAGGGGTTGGCATCTAGGCCACTTTTGGAATACTCTGTTCCATTCTGGTGTCCCTGCTATAGGAAAGATGATGTTGAGATTGAAAGTGTGCAAAATAAATATACAAGGATGTCGCCAGGGTTGAAGGGTTTGAGTATAGGGAGAGGCTAAATAGGCTCGGGTTATTTTCCCTGGAGCATCAGAGGCTGAGGGGTGACCTTATAGAGGTTTATAAAATCATGAGGGGCATGGATAGGGTGAGTAGCCAAGTTCTTTTCCGCAGAGTGGGGGAGTTCAAAATTAGAGGGCAAATGTTTAAAGTATGGAGGGAAAAATATAAAAGTGACCTAAGGGGCAACTTTTTTATGCAAAGCGTGGAGCATGTATGGAATGAGCTGCCAGAGGAAGTGGTGGATTACAACATTTAAAAGGCATCTGGATGGGTATATGAATAGGAAGGGTTTAGAGGGCTATGGGCCAAATGCTGGTAAAGGGCACTAGATTAATTTAGGATATCACGTCAGCATGGACGAATTGGACTGAAGGGTCTGTTTCAAGCTGTACATCTCTATGATTTTTTTAGGATGAAAGTAGAACATAGAACATAGAACATAGAAGAATACAGCGCAGTACAGGCCCTTTGGCCCTCGATGTTGCGCCGATCCAAGCCCACCTAACCTATACTAACCCACTATCCTCCATATACCTATCCAATGCCCGCTTAAATGCCCATAAAGAGGGAGAGTCCACCACTGCTACTGGCAGGGCATTCCATGAACTTACGACTCGCTGAGTGAAGAACATACCCCTAACTTCAGTCCTATATCTACCCCCCCTTAATTTAAAGCTATGCCCCCTTGTAATACCCGACTCCATACGCGGGAAAAGGTTCACACTGTCAACCCTATCTAACCCCCTAATCATCTTGTACACCTCAATCAAGTCACCCCTAAACCTTCTTTTCTCTAATGAAAACAGCCCCAAGTGTCTCAGTCTTTCCTCATACGATCTTCCTTCCATACCAGGCAACATCCTGGTAAACCTCCTCTGCACCCGTTCCAGTGCCTCCACGTCCTTCCTATAGTATGGCGACCAAAACTGCACACAATATTCCAGATGCGGCCGCACCAGAGTCTTATACAACTGCATCATGACCTCAGGACTCCGGAACTCAATTCCTCTACCAATAAAAGCCAGTACGCCATATGCCTTCCTCACCGCACTATTTACCTGGGTGGCAACTTTCAGAGATCTGTGTACATGGACACCAAGATCCCTCTGCTCATCCACACTACCAAGTATCCGACCATTAGCCCAGTACCCCATCTTTTTGTTATTCTTCCCAAAGTGAATCACCTCACACTTAGCTACATTGAATTCCATTTGCCACCTTTCTGCCCAGCTCTGCAGCTTCTCTATATCCTGCTGTAACCTGCCACATCCTTCCTCACTGTCAACAACTCCTCCGACTTTCGTATCATCCGCAAACTTGCTCACCCAACCTTCTAACCCCTCTTCCAGGTCATTTATAAAAATGACAAACAGCAATGGTCCCAAAACAGATCCTTGCGGAACACCGCTAGTGACGGCACTCCATGAAGAAACTTTGCCATCAACTACTATCCTCTGTCTTCTTCCATCCAGCCAATTCCTAATCCAAACCTCCAACTCACCCTCAATGCCATATCTCCGTATTTTCTGCAGTAGCCTACCATGGGGAACCTTATCAAACGCCTTACTAAAATCCATATATACCACATCTACCGCTTTCCCCTCATCAACCTCCTTCGTCACCTTTTCAAAGAATTCAATAAGGTTTGTGAGGCACGACCTGCCCTTCACAAAACCATGCTGACTATCCTTGATCACATTATTCCTATCCAGATGTGCATAAATCCTATCCCTTACAATTCTCTCTAAGACTTTGCCCACAACAGAAGTGAGACTCACCGGCCTATAGTTACTAGGGTTATCCCTACTCCCCTTTTTGAACAAGGGAAAGTGAATGGCAATCTATCCCAGAGAGTCGACTGCTGCCTGATTCTGTGTGTAACAGTCAGAAACCATAAACTGTTAGCTTTTCACCTTTGGCCTGATAGAAATATAACTTCTTCCCCCAGAGTACCAACCCTGCCATGTTTGTGAAGTTACAACACTACCTAAAAAAAATTCTACCCTTTAATTTTTAAAAGATTACTGAGGTGTAAAAAAAAGTATAATTAAATTTTTATTTGAAACATTGCTCAAAAGGAAACCAAGGAAGAGAAAAACATGCGCAAAAGGCTAAGTAGAACGAAAGTCTTTTTGTGACCAATTCCAAATAATATTAGGTGCTATGCAATTGCAGGTAATCTGCCAATAAGTCCAAGTATGGAACTCATACCAAATTATCGAGACATGTTTTTTAATGTATTAATATAGGCAGGTACCTGTGCATTTAAGGGTGATTCAACGACATTTCTTTGAAGAAAATTGTGTATATAATTTGAAAAGAAGAATAAATCGCATGGCTATGGTGAAAGAATATTGGAGTTGGACCAATTTCATTGATCTTTCAAAGTGCTGTCAGAGGTGTTCTCAGATAAATGGCCTCCTTCTGTGCTCTCTGATTCTCGAGCTAAAGCACACCACAGTTCATCCACTAGGGGGACCCCAAGGACCTTTATGCACCAACATTGCTCAGAGAGCCTTGATGTAAAATGTATGAAAATCCCCGATGATCTATTCACTAACTGGTTGTCATGAGTGGAAGAAGCAAGAATGAGAAGGCATGGAGTTAAAGTGATGCATAAACCAAACAAAGATGATTTGAGAAAAAAACTTTTTTGTACAGAAGTAATTAGGATACGGATTGGACTGTCTGGAGATATTGCAGAGGCAGGTTCAACTGAGCCATTTGAAAGGGCTTTGGATTGTTATTTGCATAGTATTTGGGATATGGGGAAAAGTCAGGAGATTGGGATTATGTAAAGAGGCAACAGTCTAGTGGAATTTATCACTGGATTGTTAATCCAGAAATGGAAGTAATCCTGTGGGGCACTGGGTTCAAATCCTGTGATGGCAGATGGTGGAATTTAAGTTCAATTCTTTAAAAATCTAGAGTAAAGCATCTAACGATGACCATGAAGCCACTTTGAACTGTCGGAAAAATCCATAATGACCTTACTAGTCAGGCCTACATGTGACTCCAGACCCACAGCAATATGGTTGACTCTTAACTGCCCTCTGGACAATTAGGAATGGACAGTAAATGCTGGCCTAGCCAGCAATGCCCTCATCCTGTAAATGAATGAAATGTAATCGAGCCAGTGCAGGCATAATGGGCTGAATTATATCAGATTGGGTTTTGTCTTCATTGCATGTACCTAAAGCATTTCACGAGTGGAGCATGAAGAAGAAAATTAGACCATCTCATTGCATGTAGGCAATGCAGTCCATACAACTTTATTCTCTGCTACACACTGGCAATGCTTTCTGTCCAGGTGATGAGTACAACCATCTGTCCACTGTGCTAACTCCACTGTTTCTGCCAATTCATGAACATAATATTCAACATCTAAAAACTTGTCAATAGAATGTAGCAATACAAAATACTGTGATAATCAGGAGTTGTGAACTTTTGGGCTACATTCCCCTGTGGAAATCATTTAGTTAAGAGTATAAAGTTGCAGTTCTCGATTTCATCACATTATCAAATTCCAAGTTGAGCAATGAATAAACTAATATCTATTAACTGAATGTTGGATTCTGGTGTTGTGTCTTCACAATTAACTGCATTTTCCCTGGAAGGAATTACACTTAGGATTAATTGACTTTGATGACGATGAAGCTTATATTGTGGAATGGTTATCACACATGAAAATATGTTTCAACTGAATCACAATTCTGTTCAGACCTAATCAAGCATAAACATGATGTCGAGGTGCCAGTGTCGGAATGGGGTGGACAAGGTCAGGAGTCACACGACACCAGGTTATAGTTCAACAGGTTTATTTGCAATAACAATCACAAACTTTTAGAGTGCTGCTCCATCATCAGGTGAAGTGGCTTTTTTTTCCCCCTTCGGTAGCTGCACTGTAGATCTCTCTGTCAATTGTACTTGTTAGTTGGTGGCCTCATTGGACTTGCTACTGAATCTCAGGGCTTGTGGAAGAATTCTCAGACCCCCATCTGCCTGATGAATTCCTCTGTATTTGCTGTGAGACCAATTGAGTCTGTTTTGGTAGTGGGGTAAAACTTGAAGCCATGGCTAAGAACTTTGATTTCATCTAGTTGAAGGGTATGGTCAGACAAATTGACAGTGTGTGTAGTGATAGTACTTTCAAACGTGGTACTGGGAGAGGCTTGGTTACTGCTACTGGTGATGTCAAGTTTCTCCAGTTTCCTGTTCTTGGTGTGCTTGAAGGTGATGTACTTCCATTGCCCCGTTTGCTTGGCAGTGTCTCATAGCTGGTCCGCTGTGTCTTGACGGCAAGCTGAGAATATGGACTCTATATGAATTTCAAGGTAGCGGCATCTGCTGTGGATCTGGTGTATGAGATGGGTGAGGAGTTTGTGAGAGGTGCAAAAGCAGAGTCTGTCAGTGTAATCTGCGTTGTAGGTTGATCTGAGTGGCTTCGTGATCTGTAGTCCTTCTCTGCTTTCTTGCATCTCTGCAGAAACTTGATGTTGGTGTCAATATGAGCAATCTTCTTGGAGGTCCTCTCCACTTTGAGCCAGCAGTTTGTGATGTCAATGGTAGCCATGATGTGGAGGTGCCAGTGTTGAACAGGGGTGGACAAAGTCAGAAGTCACACGACACCACGTACTGGTCCAGCAGGTTTATTTGAAATCACAAGCTTTTAGAATGTAGCCCTTTCATCAGGTGAAATCTTCTTCTGATGAAGGAACAGCACTCTGAAAGCTTGTAAATTCAAATAAACCTGTTGGATTATAACCTGGTGTCATGTGACTTTGAACCATGAACATCACTATCATGCCACATGTTGAAAAATGGTGATTCGATCCTGCTTCCTGTCATTTTAACATTTTTGAACAATAAATGATAATGACATTGTTAGCTGAAGTAGTTGAGAGAAGTTATTAAACAGCAGGGAAAGGGAATTAACCTGTACAGCTGAAATGATCAACTCAGAACAGCACTCTGGGTTAATTCTGATACTATCTGAAATTCTGCACAGGGTTGAACTCAATCATTCAGTTTGTGAATTGCTTGACACTATCAACGTTACCCATTTGAACTGAGCACCAAACAGAATTTACAGAAATAAGGACTATTTTAGCTATTAATGAGTATTTAGACCTTTGTAGAGAGCTATGAAGACAAGTACTTATAAAGCAGTTGCTTGGATTAAATTGAACTGTGAGGAAATTGAAGCACTGTGGTAACAATGTAAAATTTACTAAAGCTGTAATGTTTTTATTATTGCACTTTTAAATACAAAATGGAACAACATTTATATGTTTTAACAACTGCCATATTAACATGTCCAATATTTCAGCAGAATTTGTGTTTTGAATAATAAGTTTCACTACCTTTAATCCAGTTCTTTATGTGGTTTCACATTTGGATATCAATGGAGCAGTAACAGTTTAGCAATTAATGTCCATTCTGTTGCTGTGCAAAATATTTTATTTTGCCAGTACCCTCTATCTCAGAATCTCCGCAGCTATTTTCCCTCTCTGGGTAAAACATCAGAGCCGAGAGTGTGGTGCTGGAAAGGCACAGCAGGCCAGGTAGCATCTGAGCACCAGGAGAATCGACGATTCGGGCATAAGCACTTCATCATGAAAGACAAAGATGGATCTAAATCTGTACATTATGTATGTAAAGTCAGGAAACTTGAGTAATATTATGTATTACATGGCATCTACTCATGTAAATGAGTGGTAAAGGTTTGCACCAAACACTTTGGAAGTGATGCAAGCTCTTGTAGAAATCTGCAAATATGATGGTTTAAATGACCTACATGTACATTTTCTCAGCAAAAAAGTAAATCACTGCACAATTTTCTCACACTATAATTACTCTGAAACATTCAACAAACAAATCTGGGTCTTTGATTCAGTCTTAGTGTTCAGTCATGTGTAAAGCACATTGCAACACTGCATCAGTTTCCTTACAAGAATAGTGACTTTGAACCACCATATATAATTGAGCTTTAAGAGATCGATTTGGCTGCTTGTTTCTCTACAGTTTACACTTGAAATTCTTGCATGCTCTATTTCCTGTGCTGGTACATTCCCCTATGAATTTTCCTTTTTTAACTTTCCTCTTCGAACTGTATAAGACCCCATTGACTTATGAAAGTCCATGATCCTTTGATGGTGAATGCCATTCCTCTTAAAGCCCTCAAATTCCAAGTTGTGGTAAATGCAACTGGCTTTTTAGCAGTGATGTTCTATTGGTTTGTACAGAAACTGATACTCATTTTGTTGGTGGAATAAAAAAAATCTAACGGTAAAGTATTATTACAGGAACACCTTGCAGACTTAACATTAGGCAAGTTGCTAGCAGCGTGAAAGAATTGGAGAAGCTCTGATCCATGCAACGATTTTACAAGACACAGTGTAGTAGATGGAGGAAAGTTATTTCCTGCAAAACTAGAGGACAAAGTCTCAGAAAAAAGGGACAAAGCCATTTAGGACTGAGAGACAGAGAAATGTCTTCACTCAGAGGATGGTGAATCACTGAACTTCTCTACCGTAGAGGGCTGAGATTCTCAGTGGTTAAATGTATTCCACACAGAAATCAATAGAATTCTAGATATTAGACATACCAAGAGATATGGGGGTGAGTGCGGGCAAGTGATTTTGAAGTAGGGCAGCCTTGATCTAGTTGAATGTCAGAGTGTTTTTAAGCGGCCAATTCCCACACACATCAAAGTTACTCAATCTCTGAAAGCTACACTGAAAGCTCAGACTGAAGTAAAGAAATCTCTGTTTGTTGACCAACTTGGTGACTTTCAGCCTCATAGTGTTATCATTATCATCGTTACAGATTCCAGTGCTCAAATGGACCTCACAGCAATCCAGCTCTGAGATTATTCGGATCTTTGATGTGACCATTGAGGGAACTTTTATAAGTGGCTTTGCGGAGTGTCATCATTCTCAGGGCAATAACATTTGTGTTCTCACTATCTTTCCTGCTTTGAATGTCCTGTTTGTTGCCTGCCTGCCAGCCAGGCCAGATTGCTGCCTCCCATGCCAAGGTGGCACAGTCCAAAACCGGGCTCAGTGCTGCTCGAGTGCCTCTTGGAAGGATATCTACAATCTCCCATTTAAAGTCAGCAGCCCCCCACAAATTGCAGTCCTTGGACCAGCACTGTCCAGATGTACCTACCAATAAGAGAAATGTCAAGATGATCAATTTACTTTAATACATATTATTCAAAATATTGTTGGGTAAGTTTGATATGGATATATTGCGATATATTTTATTTTGGGATTGTGACAAAGAGATGGTCCACAGATAGTAGATCAGGTTGAAAAGCATTGACTAATGAGAATCTGGCGTTTCATTTGAGAAACGTCCTTTTCATTCCTTTCCAGAATGTGAACATTACTGAAAATGAAAACATTTGTGACCTATCCCAGTGCATGGTTGGAAATGAGTTCCAGGATTTTGATCCAGTGACAGTGAAGGCACAACAAATAGTTTCAAGTAAGACCGTATGTGCCTTGAGGGTAACTCACAGATGGTATTGTCCCAAATAATATTCTGTCCTTACTCTTCTGGACAGTAGTGCTTGAAGGATTAGAAGAAGGAGTTTTGGTGAGTTGCTGTAATGCATCTTGCTGTAATGCATTCACTGCAGCTACAGTGCACCTGTGCTGGAGGGATTGAGTGGTGAATATGGTGGATAAGGCATTGATCAAAAGGTCGCCTTTGTCCTGAATGGAATCATAGTCACTAATGTGTTTTAAAAGTTGCACTCAGGCAAATTGAGGGTAGTCCTTCCCATTCATCATTAGTCTGTTGTGAATGGTGTCCAGTCTTTGGGAAGTCAATCGATGAGTTGCTTGTTCAGAGTTCTGAGACTATAATCTGCTCTTGGAATCACATTATTTACATGGCTGGTCCAGTACAGTTTCTGAGCAGAGGTAATACCCAGTTTTTGATAACAAGGATTAGTGATTCAAAGATAGCAATGTTTTTGAATGACAAGAAAAGATGGTTGGATGCATTTTTGTTTGGGCATCATTGCCTGGTTATTGTATGAGGGATAACTCCTTTGGTAGTTATCAGCCCAAGTCTGAAGTTTGTCCAAGTCTTGCTGCATACGGGCACAGCCTACTTCATGATCTGAAGAACTACTAGTTGAACTGAACATTGCAAGCATATCAACCTCTTCTGACTTTATGATGGGGAGAAGATCATAGATGAAGTACTAAGATAGTTGGCCTGAGACATTGAAGTTCAGTGGAGTCGGTCCAGAATATGGATGTACTAGTTGGTATCACTTTCCTGCCACCTCTTCCTTCCCCTCCTCCTCTTCATTTCAATGACATTCCCTCATCACAGCATAGATTTTGATTGTAAAGTTGCTGGTGGTTGTGTGATGTGGTTGAGGAGAGAGTTACAAGTCAGGTGTAAAATAAACCATCTTTGTCAACAAGCAGCCACCCTCTGCTTCATCAGGCAGCGCAATGGATTGGCACAGAGGAAAAACTACATAATTATTGTTAGGATAGTGGGCATTTATTAGCAGATCATGCTGGGCTAACACCAAATGTACATTTTAACTAATCATACTCTTTGGGTTTATGGTCCATCTTTGTATTTATATACAAATTCCATAAAGTTACTTGTTTGTATTTGATGGTTCCTTGCACATCAGGAATTCCTACTATTCAACCAGTACCTTCTGTGCATTTCTCCTGCTTCTCTGTTTCGACAGATAACAATGAAGTTCCTTATATTTGTGGACAGAGCTCCTGTGGCTTCCCAGCTAAATCAACGACTGGTAAATAATGAGATGTTTAATGATTCAACTGTTCTGGACTGGGAAGATCCACTAGGGGGATACTTTCAGGATTACAATTTCCTTGACAGTGTCCTCACTGCAGACACAACTGGCATGACTGGTTACAACAAATGGCCAAGTATTCTGACTACAGCTTTGACAAACTACAGATGCTCAACAAAGTGAAATATACGGTTTCCTGCAGAGACTCCTCCTTCTCCTCCTCTGAAAGATTGTTCTTCTTCCTTGTCTCTGCTTTGTCTCTCACTGATTCTGCAGCCCATCTGGGACTGTAACGATAGTTTGCATGTCTGGCAGCAAGTTGAGCATGAGATCTTCTAGTAATAAATGCATGTTCCCATTGTCCAGTATCACATCATTCATATGGCTTTGTGGTGTGGTAGCAGTGTGGGGGTTATTTGGGACTGACTAGTCACTCAAAAATATACAGCTTTGATTCATTGTCACTTTTCTCCCAAGAAATCTTTTCACGGCTAAATATAGGATAAAATGTACCTTCAAATGAGATTGGACCTTCTGCTTCCTCCTAGATCAATGAATCATGTGACTTTGACATCATTGATACATCATCATGTTTGGCTGTGATGTCAACCCATTCGCTTAGAATAGGCATGAGCAGCTTGCAGAATTCCTCCAATGAACAAGCATTTCTACAAACTCTGCAAGATGGTGATAAACAATTCACCTGAATGTTGGATAGATTGAATCAAATAACACTGGTAATGAGTCCCTCATGCAGATTAACACATATTTAAGGGGTGCTTTAACTTCAAAATAGTGGACTTAAAAATGGCAGGTCATCACCGTTTGTTACTGATGGATGTCACAAACCAATTCTGGCATACGTCAGCAAATACAGTGGACTAGATTGTGAGAGGTGCAGGTAAACTGCTGCTCCACCTGGAAGGTATACTTGGGCCTTTAGAAACTGAGGAGGGAGGAGGTAAATGGGTAAGTGGTACATCTTCAGTGATTGCGGTGGAAGGAGCCATGGGACTGTCGATGTGTTGGGAGTGAAGCACCAGACTGTCCCAGAAGGAACAGTCCCTGTGGAAGGTGGACAAGGGAGGAGAGGGGAATATGTATCTGAAGGTGGCATCTCATTGGAGATGGCGGAAATGGCAGCTGATGATCTTCTGGATGTCGATGCTGGTGGGATGGTAGGTAAGGGTGAGGGGTCCCTATTGCTGTTGTGGGAGGGAAGAGAGAGGGTGAGGGCGTAAGTGTGGGAGATGGTTTGGACTCAGCTAAGGTCCCTGTCAACAACAATGCTGGGGAATCCTCAGTTGAGGAAGAAAGTGGACATTTCAGAGGCTCCCTTATCAAAGTTGACCTCATTGGAACATACGTGACAGAGACGGAGAAACTGGGAGAATGGAATGGAGTCTTTACAGGAAATAGGGTGCAAAGATATATAGTCCAGTTAGCTGTGGGAGTCAGTGGGTTGACAGAGGATACTAGTGGTCAGTCTATCCCCAGAAATGGAAACTGATTTTGAGGAAGGGAAGGGAGCAATCAGGGATAGACCAGATGAAAGTGAGAGCGGCATGGAAATTTGAAGTGAAATCGATTAATTTTTCCAATTCCAGATGAGATAAGGAAGCAGTACCAATAATATCATCATTGCAAGAGTTGTGGGTGGGTGCCACAATAGGACTGGAACAAGGAATTTTTCACATAGCCAACAACAGGCAACCCTGGGGCCCATGTGGGTACCCATGAACACCCCTCTGACCTGGAGGAAATGAGAGAAGTTATTGAGGGTGAGGAGGAGCTCAGCCAAGCGGAGGACGGTGGTGGTGGGTGGGGACAGTTCAGACCTTGGTTCCAGGAAAAAGAGGAGAGCCCTGAGACCATCCTGGTGGGAGATGGACGTAGAAAGGGATTGCATACCCATTGTAAAGAGAAGGCGGCTGGAGCCTGCAAACTGGAAATTCTGAAACTAGTGGAAAACATCAGAGGGATCACGATCTACATGGGCTGGGACTGGAACAAGCGGAAAAAGACTGAATCAATGTAGGAAGAGATGAGTTGTGTGGTGCAGGAGCAGGCTGAAACAATGGGTCTGCCCGGGCAGTCCTGTTTGTGGATTTTCAGAAGAAGGTAAAAGTGAACTGTGTAGGGATGGGAACTATCAGCGTGGAGGCAGTAGGGGGGAGATCAATAGCTGAAATGAGATCAGTGACTGTCATTGATACAATGGCCTGATGTGCCATGGTAGGGTCATGGTCCAGGAGAAGATAGGAGGAGGTATCTGAGAGCTGGCACTCAGCCTCTGCAATGTAGATGTCAGCATGCTAGATTACGATAGCGCCACCCTATTGGCAGGCTTCATAACAAAGTAAGGGTTGGATCTGAGCACACAGAGTGCAGTAAGTTCGGAGAGAGATAGATTGGATTGGGTAAGGAGGGGCAGGCAGAGAAATTGAGGTGTCCAACATCACATCAACAGTTCTCGATAAACAGATCGAGTGCAGGTAAAAGACCAGTGGGAGGCACCAAGGTAAAGGGAGACTGTTGGAGCTGAGCAAAAGGGTCTGTGGGACGGGGAGAAAACTCTTATAAATGGGTGAAGATGTTGAAAGAAGAGTTCAACGTCATGTTTGCCCAAAATGTATTCAGGTGGGGATGCAAAGGGATAAAGTGAAATCTTTGCTGAGTACAGAACATTCAGCATCGGAGAGTGGAAGTTTAGGAGGGATAGTGAATACCTGACAGGGGATGGGGTTGGGGGACGGAATGGAGTCATAGGGAAATGGAGGGGAGGAAAGTTCCAGAAGGCCATGGGTATCCCTGAGTTGTTGTATCTTATGGGCCTTGATGTCTGACAGGAAAAGAAAAAGTTTCTCGTTAGCTCGGTGAGTGAGCTGGAGGGTGAACTGGGATTGTGCAGTGGTGCAGCCCTGAGCCACATGACGTGATGCTGTTGGAGAGACAGGTGGAGAGTCTATGTATGACACCACACGGCACTGAGTGCGGATCTCAGGATAAGCCAAGAGCAGCTGCCTGTGGAAAGTTGAACATCACGGAGATCCCTGTGATCCTGGGTGGATTCAAAGCACGAGGGATGAAACTTCAGTTAGAATGCACGTGGGGGAGTCTGAGCCGGAAGCAGTCACTGAGGAATGGGATGTGGCTGTGGAAACAAGTTTAGTAAATACCTGATCAAACACCACAGTTCTTTATTGTATTTAAGTGATAGAATACCATTCAATTACCTTGGTAAGTGCAGTTCCAACAACACTCAAGTAGCTTGGCATCTTCCAGGATGAAGCAATCATTTGACTAGCACCACATTTGCCACTTTGAACATTCACATACCACCTCAGACACACCATGGGACTGCAGTAACTTCCCAAGGATCCTTCGACAGCACTCGCCAAACCTATGACCAGAAGAAAAAGAGCAGCTGATGCAACAGAACACCACCACCTGCAAATTCCACTCCAAGTCACAAAATATACTATCTTGGACATAGATATTGTGAGTCCTTCAATATCATTGAGCTGATACCTGGAACTCCCTTCTTAACAGAACTGCTGTTGACCTTACACTCTCAGGATGGCAGCAGCTCAGAAAGGCCATTCACTGTGACCTTCTTTGGGGTGTTAGGAATAGAGAACAAATGCTGGCCTTGCCACAACACACAAATCTAATGGACAAATAAAAAATGTAATGTCATGTCTCAAAACAATTATTGGATGAATGGTTTATAGATACTTTATCCAAACACTGAATCAAAACTTTACATTCCTGCTTACTTCATTCTAATAAAACTAGTGGAGAGATGAGTTGGCCTGAGTTAAGTAAACACCACCAGATTATTAATGTTTTTAAGCTATTAATTTCAATAAAACAATTATGGTATTTACCTGTTAGAATCCATTCTGAACAACAATATTATGAAGGCAAATCATAACATTTTAAAGACAATAAACTGGTTACTTAAAAGCAAAAGATCAAAAGGAACCCCTCCTGAGCCAGTAATTGGATTTGTTGAGTAAAGTGTTAGTTGGTTGGCAATGGGCAGTGGTAAAGTGCAGCTTTTTTCTGCTTGAACAGCCAGCCCTTTAATTTTCACAAGTGACAACATCAAAATCTGCTGAAGGGTGAACAATGCTGCTTCTACTGTGTCATCTCAACTGTACGGGTCATTTTACTATAAAAATGTAAAAATCCAGTCAATTTTATTTAATCAGCTGAGAAAGAAAAGTGTTTCCAGGTCATTAATTAAGTGCTGCTCCTCTGGGAGATTTGTGGTGCAGTGTTTATCATTTGCATCATTAATAAAATTGTGAAGATTCTTAATGAAAACATATCAACAGGTCCAGTGTCTTGCAACAGCAATTTTAAAAGTATATATGTGCATTAATGGTGCACAGAACACAAGTTTAATCCTGGATCTTTTGCAGTGGACTTTTTATATATCTTGTTATTGACTGGAAGCCTTATATGGGATCACACTAATCTATTGTAAGTGTTCCATTTGCGGAAATGATCATTTCTCGCAGAAAAATGTAGAGCCGCACCCTGCTGTCTTGCAGGTTTAGCATCTGAGTGAAATCATTGTATCACAGGTACATTAGAATTGATGAAATTATATCTCCCATTTCATATTCCTGTTAAGGTTGTTTTACTACCTCTGCAATCATGATGACACAATATAAAGAAGAATGCATCAAATTGATAGCTACTGTTCTGCAACGGAATTCAAATTTGTTCGAGCCTTGTTTTTTTAATGAAAAGTAGGATTTCAGCAAGTTGCTTTCTTTGTATTATTAGGGATAAGATCATAGGAGGTTTAGAGACATTGCAAAGCCAATAGACCTAATAAACATTTCTTTGTCCATAGCTCAGAGTCATCAACTCACCATTTCTCACTATACTCTTCAATTCATTTGACCCTAAGAAGCGCCTGATTGCCTCTGGAAAATTCTTTCATTTCCCTTCTTACTGTTAACTTTGTCATTTTCAATTTATGTATGGGAGTGCTTTAGCATTGGGAACTACTACCATGTGGATTTCCCAAGAATCAGGAAATTCAGCAGGGAAAGGGAAATTTTTCTCCGTATAGAATGGTGATGATAGGAGAATTTAAAAACTCCAATTCTGAAAGGGTTGGAGATAGAAAAGTGGAGGAATGTGTTAGGGATAGAGAACTAAAGGAATTTCTGCAGCGTGTTCCAGAAAAAGTGTTTGATGAAAATTTGCAATCAATGATGAGAGATGCATCTACTCCTAGTGAATGAAATAGGTCAACTGGAAAATGTCACCCAAGGGGAGAATCATGAGAATGGCAATCTTAGTATCATATGGTTTAGATTAATTATGAAGATTTACATGCAATACAGAATACACATGTTTAACTAAAGAAAGTTTATTTTCAGCAAATTGAGGAATCTAACCCATGTAAGTTGAAATGAAAGGCTGCCAGGCAGCAATGTAATTAATTAGTGGGCAGCCTTAGAGTAGGATATGGATTGGCTACAGACTGGGTACATTCCCACAGGTAAACTGGGAGGGCAGTCAGGAGAATCAGGATGAAGATAAAAAGTAGAGAGAAAAAGTGAATAAGGCAAGGAAGAGTTATAAAGGCACAATGAGAATACATTGATGGTTAAATTCGAAGGCCCTATATGAAAATATCTTCAGTTATTGGGTTATCAGAGGTGCAGTGAGGCTGACAAAGAACAAATAGCTTTGAGCTTTGCAGGCTGGCCAACTTTTATTGCCAGTTCCTAATGACTTGAGTGGATGTGGTGAGCTGCCTTCATAATTTACTGCAATCTATGTGCTGCAGGTAACCCCACAATGCCATTAGATAAGAACATTGACCCAGCAACACCGAAGGAATGGCTGCATTTTTCCTAGTCTGAAAAGTGAGTAGCTTGGAGTGGAACCTATAGATGTTGGCGTCCATATGTACCTGCTGCCCTTTTCCTTCGAGATGGAAGAGTTAGTGATCATGGGTTTCAAAGATATTATCGAAGGAGCTTTGGTGAATTTCCACAGTGCATCTTGTAGTTGGGTACACACTGCTGCGACTGAACGTCAGTGGTAGAGGAATTGAAGATTTGTGGATGTGGTTTCAATCAGATGCATGCTTTTTTCTTGGATGTTATCAAGCTTACTGTGTGTTGTTGGAGCTTCCTTCATCTAGCCAACTGAGAAGTATTCTGTCACTTTCCTGACAAGTGCCTTGTAGATGGTAGATAGACTTTGGGGAGTCAGGAGGTTCATTACTCGCTAATAGATTCCTAACCTCTGCCCTGCTCTTGTAGTGACCTTACATATATTGCATTTTTGCACTATCTTACTGTGCAATGTTCCCACAACACAACTCACCACTCAGCAGATATTCACTGCAACACTGGCATCCTTTGTGCCTGCACCATATTTAAGAGGCTATTGAGTACCTGAATAAGCATTGACAATCTGAAGCTGCCTTGTTCAGTCAAGGTTGGAGTTTTTGCATATTGAAGAAGGGAACAATGGCACCATATTTGTCTGACAGGAATCTGGAGGTCCTGGTGGACAGGATGATTCAGAGGAGGGGCCTTTACTAGGAAAACTGGCAGAGGAAGCTGTGCCCACAAACCATTGCCCGTTTGGTACCATGTCACCATATGGATCAATGTATTGATGTAGATGCATGGCCATTAGTGTTGAAGGAAGGTCAATGAGCTTCTCTGCTTCATCAGAGTATATGACAGTACCTTCTCCCTACTACCTCATACTTGTCCTATCTCTGTTACTGCACCTAACTTTCACTAAGTCTCATTCTCTGCCACACTCAGTATTACACTATTGTGTGGAAAAGAATAGTCATTTAGTATCATTTGTATTTTTAGATTGCTAACCCAGTGACATTACCAGTACAGTACAACCTCCCCTATTATAAACGTATTAGACTTGCAAGAAAATTTGACTCTGAAAAAGGGGAAATGTATGAGTGTAAAATTGACTATTATGTAGAAAGTTAGAGCTTTGATGGATTGCTGTTCATTTCAGTTTGGATGGAGATGTGATAATGTTCAAAATTGTTCAGCACTAGGGTCACTTATGCTTTTAATATAGATATTTTACATATATATATATATATTTGGACTCGAGCATAATTTTGCCATTTCACAATGAAATGAAACTTGAAACCATAGAAAATAGTAGGTAAGATTGTGAGAGAATTTAACTTACTGAGGCAGACTGGTGGGAATGGTGGCTGGGTGAAATTCAACACAGAAGAATGCGTGTTTGTATGCTTTTGTGAGAGAACAAGGAGAAACAAGTATGGTGGTTAAGAAGTCAAATTGCACACTTTCAGTTAGTTTGGAATCATGTTTGGTGTGGACTGGTTAGATAGAAAGGTCTGTTTCTGTGCTTTATGACTCTATGGTGCAATTTTAAAGATGTTTGAGAATGCTTGTGTACAAATCTTTACAGGAGAAATGGCAGGTTAACAAAGCATACAGAAGAGTGGTCTTTATTAATCGAGGCATCTTGTAGAAAAAAGTAACTGAAAGTTTTGTTAAATGGATATAAAACATTAAATTACTCATAATTGGAATCTTCCTCCTAATTCTTTAAGAAGTACATGAAGGCTTTCAAAATGGTACAGTAGAGACTTATTAAAATGTTTCCAAGGAAGATATTTTTGTGGATTGACAGGAGAGCTTGGTTTGTTCTCCTTTGAGCAGAGAATGTTCGGAGGTTCTGATTGAGGTATTTAAAATTTTGAAAGGTTGTATATAGTAATTGAAGAGAAACTGTCCATAATAACTATCCAAAAACCGAAAGAACTGTGGATGCTGGAAATCAGAAACAAAAACCAGAACTTGCTGGAAAAGCTCAGCAGGTCTAGCATCATCTGTGGAGAGAAATCAGAACTAATGTTTTGGGTTCAGTGACCCTTCCTCAGAACAGATGGCAGCTAGCTAACTTACTCTGTCCCCTCACCCTATCTTCTGCTTAAAAACCAACATTTCCCCAGCTACCATCAGTTCTGAGAAAGGGTCACTGGAGGCTTGAAAAGTTCCTCATCTTTTATTAGATTTACACTATTATGAGGTGTTGTAGCTGAATCATCACCTACAATTATTAAACCTGAGAAACATTACTTCAGCAGAAGGAACATATAAACAAAATGCTATTATAGCAGCTCTTTTTCTGGCTCAAGAAAGGAAATCGATTTTAGACGACAGAGATGAATAATGGCTGGCAAAGTCTATCACACACACACACACAAACCCACCAAGAAGAGGAGAATGGAGACACCATGGAATGCAACTAACAAGCAGAAAACTGAGATCTTAATAGATAACTGCAATAGTTGCTACTGCTCACCATCCAAGAAACTTCATTTTAATGCTCTTTGATCTCATTTTAAACCCTTACACACAAGTTTTTCCAAAGGACTCTCAACTCTTTTAACTTTCTTTGGACTACCCACTATCCTTTTTCACTGTGTACATGTATGAGGGCTCAAGTGACTGCATACAAGTCATATGCTTGATGTCACATGTTTATTATTTTACTTGGTAGAAAGGTAATCAATTTCTTCCTTCTTTACCTGAAGAAAGCCATGCAATTGGCTCCTTGTACATTCTTGGCAGATATTGGTAATTGCACTTTAATTTGAGGAAGCTGTCACCTCCTGCTAGAAAGGAGTGATACATTTGTTGCGATTAACTATTGAAAAAGAAGGTAGAGAGAAAGGAGAGTTGATTCACCCTTCTCAGCCAATTGTAACATACGGCACAGATTGGAAAAAGGACCAGAGTTGACAAGAGGAAAAGATTTATTTCAGCAATGAGGGGTTAGGATTTGGAATGCACTAGTAGCATGGGGGAGAAAAATTCAATATTCACCTTAAAAGACAATTTGATAAATTCTTGCAGGATAGGAAATGTAATGACATAGGGAAAGAGAGGGATGAACTGGTTTACTCTGTGAAACTGCTGGTTAAGATGCAATGGACCGAATGACTTTGTTCTGTGATGCAATAGTGTGTGATTCTGTGAAATTTGAACAATCTTTTGAATCATGCAGCATTGTAGGTGGCCATTCAGAGAATTAATCCCACGCCAATTCTTTGAATGAATTATTCAATTTGTCTTACTTTCTTGCACTTTCTCCTGAACCCTGCAAATTTTTCTTCTCAGTTCTTAATTAGAGTGAGAACTTCAAATGCATTAAAGTGATCAAAGTGAGTTAAGGCCATTTACTCTGAAAATAAACTTCTGACATCTGGAACTATGTTTGATATTTGACTGTACCTCTCCACTGCAACAATGTTCTTACTGTGATTAGATGGTAGAAATGCATCTGCTCTGATTAAAAAAAAAATCATAAAACAAAAATATAACCTCTTTTGATCTCTGTCGTTCTGCTAAATGAAACTCAATAACTTATTTGACTTTTTTACTGCAATGAGTAAATAGCCTGGTCAGGGCAGAACAAAGCAAACCCATTCCAAACCTGACTCAACCAAGCAAAGACATAAATATTCCATGAAGTTACTGCACTGGGTGTCACATTTCATAAAACTGCAAAGAATTTAAAGCACATCACAACACACTTCAGACCACATCACACAACATTGTCAAATTCCTCCTCACCCCATGAAACTCAGCACCATCTGGAAGCCTTCATGCAAAATTAAAATATGGATAGTGACAGAAAAGTTACATTCATTGAAACAGTTAAGGTGGATGGATGCAATACTATACTATGGCTGACTCAACTGAAATCTTTCAGCCTTCTCATTCTGTAGTCAGTTAATTTAAGTATGGTATCACAATATTACCTGTTGAATTCTCCTCCTACTCAACCCTATCTCAAATAGTTTTTTTGTTAAGTTGATATGACTGGAAGCATGGAGGATGGGTTTGCTTGTGTCAGGTGACCTCATTTACTTACACATCATATTTTAAGCACAGGGACTTTTACAAAGATAGCAATAGAAAAATTAATGTAGCAACTTTTAAAAAGACAAGTTAATCCCAGGTTCATAAGTAAACAAAAAAAAAACAAAGAAAAACTACAAGCCATAGCTTTAAGGTGAAAGGGGAAAGATTTAAAAGGGACCTAAGGGACAACTTTTTCATACAGAGGGTGATGTGTGTATGGAATAAGCTGCCAGAGGAGGTGGTGGAGGCTGGCATAATTACAACATTTAAAAGACGTGTATAGATGGGTATGTGAATAGAAAGGGTAAATGGGTCAAATGCTGGCAAATAGGATTCGATTAATTCTACGTTATGTGGTCGGCATGACGAGTTAGATCAAAGGATCTGTTACTATGCTGGACAATGATATGACTCTATGACTCTAACAGTGGATGCTGGAAATCAGAAACAAAAACAGTAACTGCGTAAAAAGCTCAGTAGATCTGGCAACATTTGTGAGAGAAAACAGTGTTCAGTTCATTTCTGAAGAAGGGTCACTAGAACCAAAACATTAACTCTGCTCTCTCTCCACAGATGCCACCAGACAAGCTGAGTTTTTCTAGAAATTTCTGTTTTGGTTCTTAAAATCACAGAATTGTCACAGTACAATAGGAGGCCATTTAGCTCATTGTGTATGTCCCAGCTTTTCAAATGAGCATATTGCCTCATGCTATTCTCCATTCCCCACTGAATGCCCTGGTGAATCTGCTTTCACTACAATCTCAGGAAGTGCATTTCAGATCATCACCTCATATCACTTGTACATTTTTTACAATTATTTTAAATCTGTCTTCTCTCATTATCAATCTTTTTCATGCAGAGGAACATTGTCTGCCTATTCTGTACTCTTATTATCAGCGTTTATGAAGTCTCACTGATCGCTCTGTAATTGTCTGCTTTATCCTTGCACAATTTATTTGAGAAATTTTCAATTTTCCAGTCCTCTGGCACCATCCAAGAGTCTAAGGAAAATCGAACCACTGCCAGTGCCTCTGCATTGTCTATTCTCAATTCTGTCAGTACCTTTGGATACATCTCATCTGGTCCTGGAGCATTGTCAACTTCAAGTACAGACAGTCTATCCAATACTAACTCCTTATCTATTTTAACCCTTTGTAGTGACTGAATTTCCTCTTCTAACACCATAGCAAGAGTAACAGCTGCTTTCTTCTCTGTTGTTCCACCCTTCACTTCCTACATTCCCTGTTTAAAATTTATTGCAACTCTAAACCTTTCATAGTTCTAATGAAAATACATTGACCCAAAATGTTAACTTTTTTTGCCATAGATGTTGTCTAATCTCTTATATATTTCTAGCATTTTTTAAAATTTCAATTTCCCAACAGAGTACACTGTGACTTCTCCAGTCTAGAATGCTTGAGACCTTGTCATTTCTGCACTAGAGAATGATGTTAGAATGCTAAACTCTTAAGTGTTTGAATCAGAACCATTTTTTTAAAAACCTGCAATACAAAACATAATGGAACAGTATTAAAAATTACTTCAGTTCTCCAAATAGGAATGACCTTTACCGAGCAAACATTTCTTGAATTGTTTCAGGATGTGAACAGTCAAGTGACAACATTAACATTTACTCATCAATGTGGAAAGTTGCCCACCTATATCCTGTAGAGAGAGCAGGACAAATCCGCCCTCATGAACAACCACCCCATCAGTCCACTTGAAGTCATCAGTAAAGTGATCATAGATGTCATCAATAATGCTATCAGGCAGCACTTGTTGAATAATAAGCTGCTACTGACTTCCAGTTTGCGGTCTACTCTGCTCCTGACCTCATTCAGCCTTGGCCCACACGTGGACAAAAGAGCTGAATTCCAGAGATGAGGTGAAAGTTACAGCCCTTGACCTCAAGACCGCATTCAGTCCATTGTGGCATTAAGGACCTCTAGCAAAACTGGAATCAAGATAACCAGAGGAAAACTCTCTGCTGGTTCGAATCATACCTGACACAAAGGGAGATGTTTGTGGTTGTTGCAGGTCAGTCATCTTAGCTTCAAGATAACTCTGCAGGAGTCCTCAGAGTAGAGTCCTATGCTCAACCATCTTCAGCTGCATTATTAGTGATATCTGAATGAATTCTGAATTTAAATCTGAGATAGATTTTGTTTTGTTTAGCGAAGGCATTAAGGAATATAGTTGAAAGTAAATATATGCAGTTAGGTTATAGATCAGCCATGATCTCATTGAAATGGTGGAACAGGCTCAAGGGGCGAAATTGCTTATACTTGTCCCTCTGTTTTTATGTTCCTATGTACCTGATAATTGGTACAATATAACAGGATAATTAGTAACTTCATAGAGGAGGAGAATTAGGGAACCCTAATTGGAGTAAATTGAAAGACACCTCCTTAAACTAGCTGGCAAATCATCATAATATACTCATTCAGAAACAGTGGTGGCAGATTAAATACCTTAAGTGGCTAATAGTTGATCTTGTAGGCTGTAATTGGTGATGGATCGAGAAGGTCACCCAATGTACGTTTCTCTCAGAAGTTAATTAATAAAGTGTAATAACGTGGTGAGAAGCAGGTTAGTTTGGCTCCAGAATCAACACCTCTAAACTTCCCTTCTGAACACTTCTCATCATCCTGAGAGAGAGGAAAGTTGCTCCCTTAATTTCTTAAATTTTCCATTTGAACACAGAATTAGATATCTTACAGAAAACGATATCTGGGGCACAGAACAGCTTCCAAATTAGATTCTAAATCAGAGACTGAATAAGTAAATATACTTCTACACACAATTGGAAGATGTAGCTGATGATGTTATGGCTCTCCAAGGGGCAAAAAAAGCAATAAATACTTTTGACTTGGTACTGAAAACCTGTGGCACTTGGGTCAACATCGGAATTAATGAAATTGTTGCATGAACAAGACTTAAAAGCAGACATCTATTAATGTCCACTACAGATTAGTGGAGGTATGTAATTATGACTGCTTTAAGTCAGACTTCAGTCAAGATAGAATTGTAGGAACTGCTGATGAGACTTTGTTTGTTGTGTTAAAGTCTGAAGAAATCTAAACTTGAGATCAAACCTTTCAGATGGTGAGTGCAGGAGAATTCCAGAACTAATATAGATCAATCTTATAAGTGGAAGATCAACCTGGGCACCGGAGATCAGAAAAATCCAAGCAAGAAATCAAATAATCCCTTACAAAAAGAGGTTAATGAGAGAGAACAGTCTTAACCAAGAAATAAAAACCTAAGGTGTTCCTGGAGGAAATTTTTGAGCCAGGTCTAATGTTTTGAAAGGCTGATATTTATGCCAACGGCTATCTCATGAACCTCAAGTGACAGTCACAGTAATATCAGATAGAGAGCTAGAACAAAGGAAAAAAAGCTGTCTCCAGCAAACAACTGTGTCACTACATGGTCCAGGAGGCATAGTTCTTAAGGCTAAAGGTAAGCTACAAGCAAATCTACAAATTAGATGATAGTGACTGGTAGAAAACCTATACATACTTCACAATCAGGAACTATCACTCTTGAAGAGGAAGGTACGTCTTGATTTAAATCTTCTTCAAACAGTGGAAGGAGTTAGACTGTATAAATGTGAGGAAAAGCTGCTCAAAGAACAATTATGCAGGGGCCGAAGTTAAAGCAGATCCTGTAGAAAGTTTAATGAGGCTCCTTAAACAAATGGCAGAAAGTAAATGTGAAAGGGAGTCTTTGAGATTAATTATGTTGGCATAAACATCTGTTTTATGCTGCAATGAGAAGAGAAACTGTGACTAGAAATCTTAACACAGATGTTTTCCTTTGTTATCAATACTGAAGAATGCTCAGACTGCAAGCATCAGCAAGGTTTGGGAGGATAACAAACTGTGAGATAGTCAATGAACAGTACATCCCAATTTCACCAAATGACAAGCTTGTAATTGATGTAACTCAGACTGCAGTGTAGCTTGGGGGCAAACAAATAGGTATGACAGTTTCAAATCTGATGTCAGATACTGAGATGACATGGAAGAGTCAAGTTCCTTATCTTCCCAAGAAGAATTCTCAGTAACAGAGACAGAGGCTATGCCAAGACCAAACAATTGTCAAATAGCAGAACTGAATGCGAATGAAAAATTGAAAACCAATCAACCTGCTGAAACAAAAGATTTCAGCACTAATCTTCAGGCAGCTTGTGTGGGGCAGACAACTCCTCAAAAACCACCAATGAGAAGACCTGAAAATTGACCAGTGATTCAAAATACTACAAGGAAAAAGCTGCTTTTTCCAGGAGGAAATAAATCTTGTCAAAAGAAATTCAAAAGATCAAAGAAGAAATCCAAAGGAATCCAAAGAAGAAATGCTGGAAATCAGAAACAAAAACTGAACTTCAGTTCTGAAGAGGGCCACTGGATCTGAAACATTAACTACTTTCTCTCCGCAAGTGCTGCCAGACCTGTTGTGTTTTGTCTTACTAATTTCGGTTTTTGTTTCAAATGATTACAAGTTGTCCAGTTGAAAGGAGTCAACAGATCTTACACTGTAAAAAAGAGAATAAAAGTGAATAATCTTCCATCCAGAGACCTAGTCCATGCTCAAATGTACAAGACCTAGACAATATCCAGGCTTGGGCTGAAAAATGGTAAGTTACATTCACACCGTACAAATACCAGCCAATTAAATCTCCATAAAGATCGAATCTAACCAGAAACCTTTGAAATTCAGTGGTGTTACTTTCTATCCCTACTATCAAGATCTGGGGGGTTACCATCGACAAGAAACTGAAGTGGACTCAGCATTTAAATACAAGAGCAGGTCAGAGGCTAGGAATAAAGCAGCTAGGAATACTTGTCTCCTGGCTCCCCTAAGCCTGTCCACCATCTACAAAGGACAAACCAGGAGTGTGATGGAATACTCCCTATTGCCTGGATGGGTGCAGCATCCAACCGTCTTGATTGACACCACATCTACAAACATCCACTCTCTTTTTGTACAGTTGCAACATGACGTCACGGCTCCGGAACTCAATCCCTCTACCAATAAAACCTAATACACCGTATGCCTACTTAACAGCACTATCAACCTGGGTGGCAACTTTCAGGGATCTATGTAAATGGACACCAAGAGCCCTCTGCACATCCACACTACCAAGAATCTTACCATTGACCCAGTATTCCACCTTCCTGTTAGTCTTCCCAAAGTGAATCACCTCACATTTATCTGCATTGAATTCCATTTGCCACCTCTCAGCCCAATTTTGCAGTTTATCCAAATCCCCCGCAACCTGAAACATTCTTCCACACTGTCCACTACTCCACCGACTTTATTGTCATCTGCAAACTTACTAACCCATCCACCAATGCCTGTATCCAAGTCATTTATAAAAATGACAAACAACAGTGGTCCCAAAACAGACCCTTGTGGCTCACCACTTGTAACCAGGCCGCAGGCTGAATACTTTCCATCAACCACCATTCATTGCCTTCTTACAGAAAGCCAGTTTCTAATCCAAACTGCTAAATCAGCCTCAATCCCGTGCCTCTGCATTTTCTCCAACAGCCTACCATGGGGAACCTTATCAAAGGCTTTATTGAAGTCCATGTATACCACTAGGAGAAAGTGAGGACTGCAGATGCTGGAGATCAGAGTTTAAAAATATGTGTTGCTGGAAAAGCGCAGCAGGTCAGGCAGCATCAAAGGAACAGGAGAATCGACATTTCGGGCATAAGCCTGAAGAAGGGCTTATGCCCGAAACGTCGATTCTCCTGTTCCTTTGATGCTACCTGACCTGCTGCGCTTTTCCAGCAATACATATTTAAGCTCCATGTATACCATGTCAACTGCCCTACCCTTGTCCACATGTTTGGTCACCTTCTCAAAAAACTCAATGAGGTTTGTGAGACATGACCTGCCCTTGACGAAACCATGTTGACTATCTGCAATCAAATTGTTGCTTGCTAGATGATTATAAATCCTAATCTCTTATAATCTTTTCCAACATTTTTCCAACAACAGACGCAAGGCTCACTGGTCTGTTACTACCCGGGTAACAATCTCTGCTGCCCTTCTTGAACAAGGACACAACGTTTGCAATCCTCCAGCCCTCTGGTACTAAACCTGTAGACAGCTGAGGAGGTGCAATAAATGGTGGCCAGCCAATGATGTCCACTTCCTTTAAGTGGATTAAACAAAAATTGCCAGAATGGTGAAATGCCAAGATTGCCTGAGTTTGTAAAGTCAGAGAGGAGAGAGATAAATGTAATTATGTAGGCAAATGTATTGTTTTAATAATAAAAATAAAGGTGATATTGTATATTGGTTTGATTAATTTTGATGGGTGACTTAAGCACCGACTATGTATGGACTGATAGGCAGGTCAATTTAGAATCTCGAAGGAGTGAGACCTAACATCTAGACCTCCTCAAAATTTCTGCAACAATGTTTATCATATCAATGTAACCTATAACAAGGTGCTATGGTAAATTATATCTTATTAACTAGAAGCAACTCTTTTAAATGTACCAGGAAGTGTTTTCCTCCAATACACTCAAACCAAGCAGGCTCTGTAGTCAGGTCCTAACTATCATCTTAAACATTCGCTCCCTGCTTCACTGATTCACAGTGGCAACTGTATATACATATTGAAGATGCAATTCACCAATACCTCTTCAACAGCTCTTTTCAAAATGTAGGCTTTACCAACAAGAAGGATGAGGGTAATAGTTGCATGGAGACACCACCACCTGTAAGTTCCTCACCAAGGTGCACTACTGATTTGGAATAATATCACAGTTTTATCTCTGCTGCTGGGTCAAAATCCTGGACCTTGTCCACAAATCCCCCCCCCCACCCATTACCAATGTGGGTGCACCTGTGCCAAATGGACAAATGGCAGTTCAAGAGGGCCACCTTCTCACAGCAATAGGTGTGTGCAATAAATATTGGTTTTGACAGCAAGTTGCACATGCCATAAAAGAATAAAAATAATTAGTCTATAATCCCTGATCATTATTATTCATTAAAAGCACTATCCAATTAATCCTCCACCACCATACCATATCATACCCAATTCCACCCTGTCCTTTCCCCTTTGCCCTTTAAAGTTTTCATTTTCCAATTCCCTTTTGCAAGTTGTCATTGAATTTGTTTCATTATCCTTTTATGCAGTGCATTTCACACTATAATAACTCTTTTCATAAACTAAAAGTCTGCCCATTCTTCTTTCGACTTTTCTTTTTAAAAGTTTGTTTTTTTAATTCATTCCTAGGATGTAGGCTTCAATGACTCAGCCAGTATATGTTGCCGTTGATCAGGTTATGGTGAGCTGCCAACAGGAACCTCTGAAGTGATGTGGCCTAGGTACATCCACCGTGCTGCTAGGAAGGAAATTTCAAGACTTTAACCCAATGTTAGTGAAAAAAACCCAACAATACAGTTTCAGGTTAAGTTGTTTTGTGGGTCAGAGGAGAACTTGCATTTAGTATGTTCCTACAGATCTGCTGCTCATCTAGGTGGTTTAAAACATTTTGTTGAAGGTGCCTTGGTGAGATGGTGCAATTCGTTTTGTAAGTGGTACACACTGCTGTTGCTATGCTTCAACGGTGAAGGGAGCAAATGTTAACCATTGTGGATGTTGGGCTCCTTTTTCCTATCTCAGAATGCAACTCACCAATTCACCAGGTTTGCTTTTACAACTCTATACAAGCCCATAACATGATTATATTGAAGCAAGCCACTTGAATATTGAAGTGGCACTCATTCAGGAAAATGTAGAGTATTCCATCTGTGTTAAATCTGGGCGTTGTAATAATTACCCTTCTGCTTAAGGGAGCCATTTCAGGCTGCACTGTGGTTCAGTGATTAGTACTGCTGCCTCATAACACCAGAGACCCTGGTTAGATTCCAGCCTGGGGTAACTGTTTATGTGGAGTTTGAACATTCTCCTCCTATCTTGTATGCAATCCCTCTAGATCCTCTGGTTTCCTTCCATAGTCCAAATGTTAGGTGAATTGGCAATGCTAAATTGCCCATAGTATCTAGAGATGGGCAGGCTAGGTGGATTAGGCATGGAAAATGCAGGGTTGTAGGGATGTGGTGAGTTTGGGTGGAATGCTCTTTGGAGGGTTAGTGTGGACTTGATGGGCTGAATGGTCTGCTTTCATACTGTAGGAATTTTATAAATTTCTTCTGACTTATTCTGTCAAAATTTCATAAAATACTTCTACCAAATCTCCACTTGAATTTCTCTACTAAAAGGATCTGAAATTAAGTTGCTGTGTTTCTTAAAAACATTTTAATGATTATAATTTGAACATTATACATTCCAGCCAAATGCAGCCTGCTCAGATATCAAAACCATTGAGATTATGTGTACCTATGTAAGATTACATATTTAATTATTTCGCAATTATTGAACCCTGCCATTTTTATTTTCCATTGTCTATAAAATAATGATTTCAGACATAATTCTTCTGAGTACTAATTTGTTCAGCAAGAGAGCTTTTAATTGAGTCATAGAGTCATAGAGATGTACAGCATGGAAACAGACCCTTTGGTCCAACCCGTCCATGCCGACCAGATATTCCAACCCAATCCAGTCCCACCTGCCAGCACCCGGCCCATTTCCTCCAAACCCTTCCTATTCATATACCCATCCAAATGCCTCTTAAATGTTGCAATTATACCAGCGTCCACCACTTCCTCTGGCAGCTCATTCCATACATGCACTACCCTCTGCGTGAAAAAGTTGCCCCTTAGGTTCCATTAATTTTTTTCCCCTCTCATCCTGAACCCATGTTTTCCGGTTCTGGACTCCCCTACTCCAGGAAAAAAATCTTTCTCTATTTACCCTATCCATGCCCCTCATAATTTTGCAAACCTCTATAATGTCATCCCTCAGCCTCCAACGCTCCAGGGAAAACAACCCAGCCTGTTCAGCCTCTCCCTGTAGCTCAAATCCTCCAACCCTGGCAACATCCTTGTAAGTCTTTTCTGAATCCTTTCATGTTTCGCAACATCTTTCCGATAGGAAGGACACCAGAATTGTACGCAATATTCCAACAGTGGCCTAACCAATGTCCTGTACAGCCGCAACATGATCTCCCAACTCCTGTACTCAATACTCTGACCAATAAAGGAAAGCATACCAAAAGCCTTCTTCACTATCCTATCTACCTGCAACTCCACTTTCAAGGAGCTACGAACTTGCATTTCAAGGTCTCTTTATTCAGCAACACTCCTTAGGACCTTACCATTAAGTGTATAAGTCCTGCTAATATTTGCTTTCCCAAAATGCTGCACCTTGCATTTATCTGAATTAAACTCCATCTGCCACTTCTCAGCCCATTGGCCAATCTGGTCAAGATATCCTGTTGTATTCTGAGGTAACTCTCTTCGCTGTCCACTACACCTCCAATTTTGGTGTCATCTGCAAACTTACTAACTGTACCTCTTATGCTCGCATCCAAATCATTTATGTAAATGACAAAAAGTAGGGGACCCAGCACCGATCCTTGTGGCACTCCACTGGTCACAGGCCTCTAGTCTGAAAAACAACCCTCCACCACCACCCTCTGTCTTCTACCTTTGAGCCAGTTCTGTAGCCAAATGGCTAGTTCTCCCTGTATTCCATGAAATCTAACCTTGCTAATCGGTCTCCCATGGGGAAACCTTGTCGAACACCTTGCTGAAGTCTATATAGATCACATCTACGACTCTGCCCTCATCAATCCTCTTTGTTACTTCCTCAAAAAACTCAATCAGGTTTGTGAGACATGATTTCCCACGCACAAAGCCATGGTGACTATTCCTAATCAGTCCTTGCCTTTCCTAAAACATGCACATCCTTTCCCTCAGGATTCCCTCCAACAACTTGCCCACCATCGAGGTCAGGTTCACTGGTCTATAGTTCCCTGGCTTGTCCTTACCACCGTTCTTAAACAGTGGCACCATGTTAGCCAACCTCCAGTCTTCTGGCACCTTACCTGTGACTATCGATGATACAAATATTTCAGCAAGAGGCCCAGCAATCACTTCTCTAGCTTCCCACAGAGTTCTCGGGTAAACCTGATCAGGTCCTGGGGATTTATCCACTTTTATGCGTTTCAAGACATCCAGCACTTCCCCCTCTATAATATGGACATTTTGCAAGATGTCACCATCTATTTCCCTACAGTCTATATCTTCCACATCCTTTTCCACAGTAAATACTGATGCAAAATACTCATTTAGTATCTCCCCCATTTTCTGCGGCTCCACACAAAGGCCGCCTTACTGATCTTTGAGGGGCCCTATTCTCTCCCTAGTTACTCTTTTGTCCTTAATGTATTTGTCAAAACTTTGGATTCTCCTTAATTCTATTTGCCAAAGCTATCTCATGTCCCCGTTTTTGCCCTCCTGATTTCCCTCTTAAGTACATATTTCATTTTCAGCTTTGTTGCTTCTTGATAAAATATTCTTACCCACTCCCATCCGTTATGATGATGCATCCACAAAGCAACCCTTACACATCCGTAGTAATGAGATTTAGGTACTTACTTCCAACACAGAGATCACTAAACTTGGTTGGATGGCTGGCTTACAATGTAGAATGATACCAACAGTGTGGGTTCAATTCCTACACCAGCTCAGATTAATATGAAGGACTCTCCTTCTCAGCCTCTCCCAGCCTGAGGTGTGGTGACCCTGAGGTTAAACCACCACCAGTTGTTTCTCTCAAATAAGGGAACAGCCTATGGGATGATAGTGATTTTATTTTTACCTATTACCCAATGAATGCTTCTTGGAAATGAGCCAGTTTGTTTCCTGCTGCACTGTTATTAGTTCACAGGTTTAAAAAAATTGCAAAGGCTTTGTGGATTTTTGCATTTTCAATATATCAGAAAGATTTAGTCTTTTTCAAAATGTAATGTATTTAAGTTTCTTATTCCGTATGAGAACAAGCTCCACATCATTCCAGTTTCATTATTCCATGATCCACAACTACCAATTCAGAATTGATAGACTGAATCTATGACTCTGTGACTATAATATGCAGCAAAGAGTAGATCTCCAGTCACAACAATAATAGGAATTGCTGGAGAAACCTAGCAGGTCTGGCAGAATCTGTGAAGAGAAAGCAGAGTCTACATTTCGGGTTCAGTGACCCTTTATCAGAACTGTTAATAGCTAGGAAATGGTAGTATAGATACTAAAGACCAGGGGTGGGAATATAAAGAAGTAGGAAGATAGGTGGAGACAGAGCCCAAAGGGAGAGAAAGACAGTTGGTAAACAAAAGGATGAATAATGGTGTGTCAGGGAAGGAGAAAGGCTAATAAGAATGGGCAGACAAGACAAGACAATAGACAATAGGTGCAGGAGTAGGCCATTCTGCCCTTCAGTAGAGCAGTAGAGTGATGACACGCAGGTTATGCAATTACTTTATGGAACACCTATGTTCTGTCCACAAAAGTGACTGTGGACTTCCAGTTGCCTGCCACTTCAACAGACCCATGTTCTCTGGCCAACATTTCTGTCTCAGGCCTGCTGCAGTGCTCCAGGCAGGCCCAGCGCAAACTGGAAATACAGCATCCCTCAGGACTCAATAGTGAGTTCAAATTTCTTAAGACCTGAACACTTTCTTTCATGTCATTTACCCATCCCCACAACTCAAGCCTTGGCATCCTCTAGGCTGCTGTCAACACAGCCAACCCATTTTTACTGAATTATGGTTCCCATTATCAGTTTTTCTGAAACATGCATATCCTTATTTTTCCCTGTGTTTGCTTAACTGTCCTTCTCTCCCTCTTGGCTCCATCTCCACCTGTCCTTTACCTATACCTTTGCCTTTCTTTGATCCTCCTCCATCACCAGCATTTATGCTACCTTCTCCTAGCTACTACTAGCTCTGACTAAGTATTACTGGATGCCAAATGTTGACTTTGCTTTATCTCCACAGATGCTGCTAGACCTGCTCAGTTTCTCCAGCAATTTCAGTTTAAATTTTAAATTTCTGTCCTCGCAGTTCCTGGTTTTTCATTAAGTAGATCTCCAGTGCTTGGTTGCTCAAATCTTCAAAGATAGCAAAATAATCTCAGTTAGAAAATTATCCAGTGGCTTTATTTCCCACTTTCCATTTGCTTGTGTAATTTTCACATGGAAGGAAACATCCAAGTTTTAATGATAATAAGCCCCTGTTACTGAACGGAGCATGCACAATGTTTATATAACTTGTTCACACAGTTTTGTTTGATGTTAAGTGAATAGTTCAGAGGCCAACTGTTCTGGCCCAGTATGCCTCACAAAAAATAGTAATGGTATACCCAATCTAATCTATAAGGTTCCACTGGGAATCTATAAAATCTATGGCATAACCTCCTTGAACTTTTAAAATGAAAATAACCTTTTCTAGCAAATAGATGTAGATTTGTAATTAAGTTCTAATGGATGGCACCCTGTACTGTGCTAGTGAATTGAGGGCAGGCAGGCTGATTGTCATTCAAGGCAGCTGGTGAAGTCCTTTAATCAGCCTACTAACCTGCCATCCATTATTACTCTTCAATCACTATTTCACTCGCTACTGCAGCTTGCTTTCCAAAAGCATCCTTTGCTGCTTTCAAAAGACCTTGCCCTAGTTTAGTCAGTCAATAGATTGACAATATCAGCAGAGAATACCCCGCACCTACTGGTATACATTGAAGCTGCTGTTCGGTTCACATCTCGTCTTGTGTCAGAGTGTTCTGTGAAATAAGCTGATTTTCCTAAATTCAGAATTACCTTCTATGAATAATGGCTTAGAATGATAATGAACTAAACTTTGGCTTCTACGTCCTGAAAGTACTATGATAATAACATCACTATTTTTATGAAAGAGAAAATACCTTCAATCTAGCTATTCCATCCTATCGGGTAATTGAATTGCTCAACAGCTTTTTTTTATTGCTTTTCCCTTGAATTTTCTTTGCTATTTGAATCATAACTCCCGAAGACTGGAAAAAGCGTCCCTTGATTAGATAGCCAGATTAATGACTTATGTCGAGATAATACAAATTGTTTTGATTTGTACTCTATTCCTTCTCAAGTGCAACTTTGTACTATATTTTTCCATTTATGTCAAGAAATCCAGTTTATTTAAGCAACAGAAAGCAAAACAGTCAAGATAATTCACAATTACCTTTCATCTTCATTGTTACATTTCAAATTTACAGTCCTTGCCCTTCAGAATAAGCATTATTGAAAATGTGAGATTATTAACAGCTGTGTTTCGCCAGACCCTTGACACCAAAGTTACTATATAACAACATTTTAAGGAGAAAAGAAAAAGAAGTTTGGGAGATGTCTGAGATTTTCCCTGTCACCAACATCCCTGCAGACTCAGAGCCTGGAGGGGCTGTAAATTTTGCCCAGCTTTGACAGTGCCGAGTAAAATAACTCCATTTATGATGCAGCGCCAGCTTTCAGTTAAATCAGTGTCGGGCTTCTTCATTTTTTTTTGTTTCTATGCAAGACCCTCATAAATCATTGCCCATATAGTCTGTCAAATAGCTGGAGAAAATATCTTTAAATGGATGACTACTATTCAGTAGAAATGTGAGACGCAGAGTTAAAAGCTTCTGCAAAAGTGTATGACCTGATGCAAACCTCTGAGCACTGAACACTGTGCCTCAAAGCAATTCAGCCTACTTGGAAAAAGTGAATGCTTGCCTTCTAAGAAAGTTTGAGATCTTCTTTTCTCTCTTTCACTTAATATTGAATGTGAGTGCAATTTAAAAGATGGGGTTATCCAGAATTTTTATTAGTAACTAGGAAGAAAAATTATTAATTATTTACATTCCAGGACTGACAAAGAAAAGTGAAGGAATCTGGTAAGATTATTTTCTTTTCAATATTAAATTGGCATGAAATGATTACAAGAGGTATATTTTAAGACTTTCTGCACAACAGTAATATTATTTGATGGAATATAGTAGATTGCTAACCTTAATGTTATTCCTCACCCTTTTAAAAACTGATGTTTGAAATTCATTGATTGCACCTTTGTACTTCTGAATCTGCATTCAAATGATGCAAATAGTAACAAGCAGACTCTGATCTTTAGAGTTGTTGTACATAACTTGCTTTAATGTAGGTAACTGATAATGATTAATTTATGAAGATGTTGTACGCTTTGTTGTAATTAACAACAAAGTTGAAGAATGTTCAAAGAGGAAAATAGCATCTAGGGACAAAGGACCTGAGAGAAAACCAAAGCATTTTGTCTCCTTTAAAGGAACAGTTAACATCAATGAAATTCCAATTAGTATAACTATTAATAATCTCTTTACTCACTATTGTACATATGCATGATAAGTAATTTTTTTAAGTAAGTGCTTTACAAATTATTTTCTTTTGATTAGTTTGTTTTCTGTTGTGCAACATCACTGGCTGAAAGATGGAAACAAGAACAATTTGTAAAGGTCACTCTGGGACCAATGATTGCACCATAGTGTCATGAGGTAACCCTTCATATGAGCATACTATAAGCATATGAATTAGAAAGAGGACTGGATCATTCAGTCTTTGAGATTTCTCTGTCATTGAATAAGTTCATGGCTGAACTGACAATGGCCTCAATCCCACCTTCCAGCCTCACTCTCGTAACCTTTAACTCCCTTGGTAATGAAGACCTTTGCCTCAAAAACATTTAATAACCTTTGCTTCCACTACTCTTGTAGGAAGACTGTTCCAAAGACAGATGACTTGCTGAGAGAAAAATAATCTTCATATTTCTGTCTTTATGGGTGATACCTTTGAACCCATTTCCTCTAGTTCTACACTCCATTCTAGATTTCCAACTAGATAAGAGGAAGCATAAGGTGGAATGTTCTGCTCCCTTCAGCAATGTGATCAGTGATGAGGAAGTTTAGAAAATATGGCAAGCATGAAAAATGTCAGAATCTTGATGTTGAGAAAAAAAACACACTTCTTTTCCTGTTGAACATTTAAACATTGAGTTCAGAATCTCACTAATGTATGGTGACTAACTTATTTCCAGGCATTTGTAATATATTATTTGCCCAACTCTCCTCACTTCCATGAGCTCCCAATCCTCCTCCCCTATCGCTGAGAATCTGGACAGTGCCAATTCCTGACAAGAAAATCAGAGATATAACCTAGTGGCAGCAACTCGCCGCTTGTTTTGCCAGACTTTCATCCAACTCTGCATTCACCACAACATGCCCATGTACTCCAAGGATACTGTCCTTTCCATCATCATCAAACAGCCTCAAGATCAACAAGTATCCCTGAAATCCAAACTGAGGTCCTGAAGGGCTGAGGTAGTGTGTATTTCAGGGATGCTTATGAGTTACATCCTTCTGGTTGATTACTTTGTCCACTAAGACATGCATATAGCTCACGCATCTACATAGGTGTGGTTTAGCTTCATTTGTAAGCACTCACTCATTTTGCACTGACTTGAAGGCTTGAAGACAGTGCAGACTGCAGATACTGGAATGTGAAAGTCTATAAAATTTGGAGCTGGATAAAGCAAAGCAGGTCAAGCAGCAGCAGAGGAGCAGGACAGTCAACGTTTCAGAGAGGAACCTACATCAGGACTGGAGAGGGGGAAGGGGGGCTGAGAAATAAATAAAGGGAGCCTGCCAGTCTGTGAGATTTGCATTTTTTTTTTAACAGATTACGATCTTCAGTGTTCAGTTACAGGCTTTTATTTTCTATGACTTGTATTGGTTTCTTATTGCAGAGGGAGATATAGGCAGTTCGCCATGGTTCGGAATAGCCAAAAGGTGACCATGTTGGTGTTGCCAGTGTTGTACTTATCACATGGGTGAGCAGCTTATGTGTGAAACACATCATATGGGCTTTAATTAAACAGCCATATCTGAATGTTATCAGTCAGGAGTGCACTCATCCGATTCTGTTCCAGTGGATTAGCGGTGGTCCTACTACAGCCTGGGGATCCATGTGCTTGAAGTCTAGGGATTGAACCATGATCACCACATCTTGCAGATCAGATACAACCAATCTAAGCATGACAGGTGGGCCAGTTCAGTACTGTGGAAACATCAGACCTGAAGCTGGGCCATGTTCAATCAGAGCAGTGCAGCCAAGGCAATCCAGAGTGGCCATGGTCAGTCCTGGGATTTGAGCATTAATGGTCAGGGGTTCTATCAAGGGATGGGTCCAAGGAATCTGAGGGAAATTGGCAAGCTCAGGTCTGGGGATGGGGTTCATTGGACATGGAGACTGAGGGAATGCTTACAGTGAAAGAAAGCAATTGAAAATCTAACAGAGGGATTTCATAGAGCATAGGAAGTAACAGGAAGCTTTGGAAAGGGGAGTTGCCACAATCATGATCACTTAGGCCTTTACCTGAGTACAGTGTATAACCAACAATAAAGGGCACAATATGAAAGTGAAAAGGTTTAATGGAAAAACCTTTTTCGCCTAGAGGGAAGTGGGATCTGGAATGCACTGGGAGGGTAGTTGAAACAGGAAACCTCACAAAATAGTTCCTTGAAAGTGGATAGAGTATAAGAGTTGGGAAGTCATGTTGCAGCTGTATAGGACATTGGTTAGGCTATTTTTGGAATACTGCATATTAGCAAGTTTTGAGAAGATTGTTGCTCAGGCTGAGGTTCTGTACGAAGGTTTGCTCGCTGAGCTGGAAGGTTCATTTTCAGACTTTTCATCATCATCATAGGTAACATCTTCAGTGAGCCTCCGGATGAAGCACTGCTGATGATTCCTGCTTTGTATTTATATATTTGGGTTTCTGTGGGTTGGTGATGTCATTTCCTGTGGTGATGTAATTTCCTTTTCTTTTTCTCAGGGGGTGATAAATCGGGTCCAAGTCAATATGCTTGTTGATAGAGTTCCGGTTGGAATGCCATGCTTTGAGGAATTCTCATGCTTGTCTCTGTTTGGCTTGTCCTAGGTTGGATGTGTTGTCCCAGTCAAAGTGGTGTACTACCTCATCTGTATGTAAGGATATTAGTGAGAGAGGGTCATTTACAAAATACCATGCAAGGACTGTAACAAACACTACATTGGACAAACAGGCAGAAAACTAGCCACCAGGATACATGAACATCAACTAGCCACAAAATGACATGACATTCTCTCACTAGTATCCTTACATACAGATAAGGAAGGACACCAATTCGGCTGGGACAACACATCCATCCTAGGACAAATCAAACAGAGACACGCACGAGAATTCCTAGAAGCATGGCATTCCAACCAGAACTCTATCAACAAACACATGACTTGGACCTGATTTACCACTCCCTGAGGAAAAGAACAGGAAATGACATCACCAACCCAAAGAAACCTAAACATATAAATAGAAAGCCGAAATCATCAGCAGTACTTCGTCTGGATTCTCACTGAAGATATTACCTAGTATGGTGACGAAACGTCTGAAAATGAACCTTCCATCTCAGGGAGGAAACCTACATCCAATACTGCATATAATTCTGATCCCTCTGCTATAGGAAAGATGTTGTGAAACTTGAAATAAAAACAGAAGATGCTGGTAAAGCTCAGCAGATCTGGCAGCTTCTGTGAAGAGTCCAATGGCCCTTCCTCAGAACTGATGGTAGCTAGAAAAATAGCTTTTTAGGTTTTTATTTGTTAAACTTGACAAGATTCAGAAGAGATTTACAAGGAGGGAGGGAATATGTTTCCGGTGAGAGGGGAAAGATTTCAGAAGGACCTAAGGGGCAACCTTTTCACATAGAGGATGGTGCATGCATGGAAAGAACTGCCAGAGGAAGTGGTGGACGCTTGTATAATTATAACATTTAAAAGGCATCTGAATGGGAATAGAAAGGGTTTAGAGGGATATGGGCCAAGTGTTGGCAAATGGGACTAGATTAATTTAGGATATCTGGTCAGCATGGACAAGTTGGACTGAAGAATCTGTTCCTGTGCTGTACATTTCTATAACTTGTACGACTCTATAACATTTAAAAAGTACTTGAATGAACACTTAAAGTTACAAAATATTCAAGGCTAAGAGCCTAGTGTGGGAAAGAGGAACTAGTGTGGGCACTAGCATAATTTTGGTGATGATCCTATTCTGTGTTATATGATTTGATGAATCTATGATTCAACAAGGGCATGAGACTTGATAAATCCATGGGCTCTCAGGGTAAATTGAGAACATTAACAATTCAATAAAAGAGTTGAATAGATTGAGGATGGAGCTGAAAGCACACTGCAGATACAGGGTCAGCAGCATAAAAAGGAAATGTAGGGATCATCCTGCACCTCAGGTGGAACCTGCAGCACAGCCACGAGAACACAAGGTAGAAAACTTTCCACCTTTGCTCCATACTCAATCAGCTGTGCAAGAATGAGACGAAATGGCTGCCACCACATGTAGTTGGGGCAGTAGGTTACTGTCTTTTCTTTTGAGGGTGAAGTTAAAATGTTTGAATTTGAGGCCCTGCTATGTTCAGTTGCATTAATCATGTATCCGTTGATTGAATGTTGCCAACCATCTTGTACCAAATTGCAGGGTGCTGATACAGCAGTTTTTTTCCCCAAGAAAGAACATTACAAATGATGGTTAAAGCAATCATGACCAATCCATTGTTTGCATTCATTATATCCTTGTTATGTTTTAAACTGCATTCAAAATAAATAAAACAAGTTTTTGTTGCAAACGTTTCGTCCCCTGGCTAGGCGACATCATCAGTGCTTGGGAGCCTCCTGTGAAGCGCTTCTGTGGTGTTTCCTCCGGCATTTATAGTGGCCTGTCCCTGCCGCTTCCGGTTGTCAGTTTCAGCTGTCCGCTGTAGTGGCCGGTATATTGGGTCCAGGTCTATGTGTTTGTTGATGGAGTTTGTGGATGAGTGCCATGCTTCTAGGAATTCCCTAGCTGTTCTTTGTTTCGCTTTCCCTATAATGGTAGTGTTGTCCCAGTCAAATTCATGTTGCTTGTCGTCTGCGTGTGTGGCTACTAAGGATAGCTGGTCGTGTCGTTTCGTGGCTAGTTGATGTTCGTGGATGCGGATCGTTAGCTGTCTTCCTATTTGTCCTATATAGTGTTTTGTGCAGTCCTTGCATGGGATTTTGTACACTACATTAGTTTTGCTCATGCTGGGTATCGGGTCCTTCGTTTTGGTGAGTTGTTGTCTGAGAGTGGCTGTTGGTTTGTGTGCTGTTATAAGTCCTAGTGGTTGCAGTAGTCTGGCTGTCATTTCAGAGATGTTCTTGATGTATGGTAGTGTGGCTAGTCCTTTGGGTTGCGGCATGTCCTCGTTCTGTTGTCTTTCCCTTAGGCATCTGTTGATGAAATTGCGCGGATATCCGTTTTTTGCGAATACCTTGTATAGGTGTTCCTCTTCCTCTTTTTGCAGTTCTGGTCTGCTGCAGTGTCTTGATGCAACTTCGTTTGTGTGTATTGGATATCCGCGCAATTTCATCAACAGATGCCTAAGGGAAAGACAACAGAACAAGGACATGCCGCAACCCAAAGGTCTAGCCACACTACCATACATCAAGAACATCTCTGAAATGACAGCCAGACTACTGCGACCACTAGGACTTATAACAGCACACAAACCAACAGCCACTCTCAGACAACAACTCACCAAAACGAAGGACCCGATACCCAGCATGAGCAAAACTAATGTAGTGTACAAAATCCCATGCAAGGACTGCACAAAACACTACATAGGACAAACAGGAAGACAGCTAACGATCCGCATCCACGAACATCAACTAGCCAAGAAACGACACGACCAGCTATCCTTAGTAGCCACACGCGCAGACGACAAGCAACATGAATTTGACTGGGACAACACTACCATTATAGGGAAAGCCAAACAAAGAACAGCCAGGGAATTCCTAGAAGCATGGCACTCATCCACAAACTCCATCAACAAACACATAGACCTGGACCCAATATACCGGCCACTACAGCGGACAGCTGAAACTGACAACCGGAAGCGGCAGGGACAGGCCACTATAAATGCCGGAGGAAACACCACAGAAGCACTTCACAGGAGGCTCCCAAGCACTGAGGATGTCACCTAGACAGGGGATGAAACGTTTGCAACAAAAACTTCCAGCTCGGCGAACAGAACCACAGCAACGAGCACCCGAGCTACAAATCTTCTCACAAACTTTGAATAAATAAAACAAACTGGACATTTAAGATCACAAAACAAAAATGTTCAAATGCAAACCTTGGACCTGCAAGATGTAATTAATTTATTTTTAACTCTACTTCACTATTCAAGTGGTTTTTATGAACACTTTGCATTGCACAGCAGAACTTATAGTGGATGGGGTATGTGATTTGCATATCAAGGATCATCAGCACTATACAGGGGTCCCCAACATATGAACGTTTGATTTAGGAATGCTTACATGTATGAATACAATCTCATACAAAGATGTAATTTTAAAGATCCAATGTGTAATTGTTTCCTAGATTTACAAACAGCTCCTTTATATTGTTCTGCATTGTATTCTGACCTGCGTATAAATAGACTCACCTATGCAACCTGACATGCTCAAAATAAGATAAACTCATTCTTGAGTGTGAAGAGTTGCTTCTTTTTCTGAAGTTTGAGTTGAAAAGTACAGTTGAAATCTTTCTTCAGCTTTCATCAGTTAACTATTATATGCCCTTGAATGACTTGTGCAATTGTGGTATGCCATATTTGAATATTTACATTTCTGTCACAGAATGCTTGAGTTGAATTTTGCTCATAATTCTCAGTGCTCCCCATTTCAGCTGAACCTGCCATGCAAGGTAAAAGCAGAAGAGTTTTCCCAAATGGTAGGAAGGCAAAGTGATTAGATTAGATTAGATTAGATTAGATTTCTTACAGTGTGGAAACAGGCCCTTCGGCCCAACAAGTCCACACCGCCCCGCCAAAGCGCAACCCACCCATACCCCTACATTTACCCCTTACCTAACACTATGGGCAATTTAGCATGGCCAATTCACCTGACCTGCACATCTTTGGACAGTGGGAGGAAACCGGAGCACCCGGAGGAAACCCACGCAGACACGGGGAGAACGTGCAAACTCCACACAGTCAGTCGCCTGAGTCGGGAATTGAACCTGGGTCTCTGGCGCTGTAAGGCAGCAGTGCTAACCACCGTGATGGAGGATTCAAGTTAGTGGTCCTCATCTACCTCTGAACAATTGATTCAAGGACACAAGTGTCGTCTATGACAAGGAATGGCTTGCAATCTCTTCTTAGGAATCATGGATAAAATGAAATGGCATAAAAGTGAGAAGAGGAAACAATGACATGGATTTTGAAGGTGACTATTTAATATTTTGGAAGTGACCACAGATAACCCGGGAGCTGGTTGGATGCATTGCTTTTGGAGGCAGGTAAGAAAGAAGACAGGCATTATATTCACTGGTATACCCACAATGGGCAAAGAACCCTGCCCAATGATATGATGTGAAGGTGCCGGTGTTGGACTGAGGTGAACACGGTTGGAAGTCAGACGACGCCAAGTTATAGTCCAACAGATTTATTTGAAATCACAAATTTTCAGAGTGTTTTCCCTTCGTCAGGTGAAGTAGCTTCTGCCCAATTCCACCTGACTAGCTGCACCAACTTCATTATGACATGGACAGGGTAATATCAGGGTCAAACTCAATTAACCTTGAATTATTTATTCATAGACAAGCTACCAATTTCAGCATCCAGCCATCTTCCCTTTTATGGAATGAAAGGAATGGGTAGGAAGTTTGTGGGCTAACAATTTGACCTGTTTAACTTGTCCTGGCCACTGAAAATATACCTGGCAGGAACATTCAATGTCTAGCCCTTGCTTTCATCAAATGTCTAATTAATTCAATTACATTTCAAAGGAAAGAAACTCCACACTTAGAGTCATAAAGTCATAGAGTCATAGAAAGGCACAGCACGGAAACAGACCCTACAGTCCAACTTATCCATGCCAACCAGCTATCCCAACCCAATCTAGTCCCACCTGCCAGCACCCAACCCATATCCCTCCAAGCTCTTCCTATACATATACCCATCCAGATGCCTTTTAAATGTTGCAATTGTACCAGCCTCCACCACTTCCTCTGGCAGCTCATTCCATACATGTACTACCCTCTGCATGAAAAAAGTTGCCCCTTAGGTCTCTTTTACATCTTTCCCCTCTCACCCTAAACTTATGTCCTCTAGTCCTGGACTCACTCACCCCAAGAAAAAGACTTTGTCTATTTATCTTATCCATGCTTCTCATGATTTTATACACCTGTATAAGGTAACCCCTCAGCCTATGACGCTGCAGGAAAAACAGCCCCAGACTATTCAACACTTCTCTATAGCTCAAATCCTCCAACCCTGGCACATCCTTGTAAATCTTCTCTGAATTTTCAATGACAGAGAAACTCTTTGGTAGTAATTACAACTTAACACAATCCCACCCTCCCATTGAAAAAAAGCTTACACAAGCCTTAATCTTTTAGTGAGCATCATTTTCCAACGAAGTGTTGAATAGTGAGATGAGATTCTTGCTAGTGAGTGTTGAGAGGCCTGTTTTCATGGATTATCACCCATTTTCATCCTCAATCTTTCTTAACCTTGCTTGATCAATATGCAGTTTTCCATGTCATAGTGGGTACCTGAGACTCTGGCTTATCACTTGCCATTTGAGACATCCATCTTTGACACTTGTTACCTGAATCACAGGAAATATTCCATTGGCAATGACCAAACCTATTGCCCATCTACAGACATTGTTAGCCTCATTGCATACTGATAACCCACCTCCAATCCACTTTCACTGGCTTTGCTCTTAAATGCTGCATGTTGGAGTACACTTTTCATTGCAACGCTGCTGCAAGGACACATTGCACAGAGGGTTAAGCACCCATCTCATGGATTGAACCAGATAGCATCTCACAGCTGTCCAGCTGCTGTGTTGCATTCAGTCACTTTGAGCATACTTAGATCCTCACAGCATCTCTGCTTTTCCTTACCTTGGCTTTTTGTGCTTTGTACTCTCTGTTAGATGTAACTTCTGACTTACAGTACTTCTGCCTTGAAATTTAGTGCAGACACAAAGCCAGGCTGCTTGTCATGGTTGAAAGTAGCCATCGGTTTGAGGAAGTGCATATGTTGCTGCATGGCATCGTGCTACATTAATCTTACACTTGCTGTATGTGTGAGACACTTACACACCAAGCACAATGCATGTGCATCAATCAAATGGAGAAAGTGAGGACTGCAGATGCTGGAGATCAGAGCTGAAAATGTGTTGCTGGAAAAGCGCAGCAGATCAGGCAGCATCCAAGGAGCAGGAGAATCGACGTTTCGGGCATAAACCCTTCTTCAGGAATGAGGAAAGTGTGCCAAGCAGGCTAAGATAAAAGGTAGGGAGGAGGGATTTGGGGGAGGGGCGTTGGAAATGCAATAGGTGGAAGGAGGTTAAGGTGAGGGTGATAGGCCAGAGTGGGGGTGGGGGCAGAGAGGTCAGGAAGAAGATTGCAGGTTAGGAAGGTGGTGCTGAGTTCGAGGGTTGGGACTGAGACAAGGTGGGGGGAGGGGAAATAAGGAAACTGGAGAAATCTGAGTTCATCCCTTGTGGTTGGAGGGTTCCTAGGCAGAAGATGAGGCGCTCTTCCTCTAGCCGTCGTGTTGCTATGGTCTGGCGATAGTCAGACATCACCAGACCATAGCAACACGACGGCTGGAGGAACCCTCCAATCACCCTGACCTGGCCTATCACCCTGACCTGCTGTGCTTTTCCAGCAACACATTTTCAGCATCAATCAATTGGCCATGTTTGAAAGTCTAAGGGGAGTATACCTTAGTCAAGTCAATGGAGGCACCTTTCAGGCAAGGGGATCCAGTACAGTATATTAAGAACCTCATCCAATATCAGTCCAGGGGTTTGGGTACAGTCAGGTGACAGCTTGGGGTCCAGGTCATTGGCAGCGAAGATTCACATGTTAGACACTTACCACCTGTCTTGACTGTTTTAGGCCTATTGTGGGGCTGCTTCTCCTGGAGTGAGACAACAGGAGGGAGTGACTAAAATGAAAGTGCTGAACAAAGCTGTTAGTGTTGGTGCAGGTGGTGGAGTGAGCAGAATGCAGAGAGGCCATGCAGGATTATTATTAATTGGGGTGGGTGAGACTGACTGAGGGAAGATATTACATGAAATATTGGGAGTAATAGAACATGAGCCTTGGCAAGAGATGGGTGCAGTAACAGAGATATAGTGAGTGCAAGGTAGCAGAAAGAAGATGATAGCACTTACCCTGGCAGGGCTGAGAAAGTTATTGACCTTTTTCCTATATGCTGGATATTCCTCCAAACAGTTGAGATCTGGGTAATAACCTCAGACCAGGCTGGCGGGGTCTAGAATAATGGCCTCCACCAATTGTCATGGGGGAGGAGGATGGCCCTCTTCTGAACCACCAGGACTTTCAGGTTACTGTCCACAAAGCAGGGCACCAATTTCCCCTTATCTCCCAGTGCCTGACTGGGTGCACAATAGCCTTTTGAATATTTCACCAGTGCCATGAAACCCCAGCAGTGATAAGAACTTTCAAATGGGTGAATCAGGCTAGCACTCAATGTGCGGTTATGCGTAATGGTATGGTACGTGGTTATTAAGGCGTCTTGGGGATGATCATGCAAGGTAACTAGCTTGGCCTTTCAGAGAGAAACTATCCTGAACTCAACTGAAATGACACAAAATTGATTTCTCGCAAGATTCAGTTTTCTATTCCAACTGATGTAACAATTTCTAGCTATGAGAAAGATCCAAGAAGTATGTTAACACAAATTTTTAAAACAAATTCTAAAACCTAGCACTTAAATCAAGCAGTGCGTGGGAAGCATTGGGTTTGTATTAAACACTTTGCCCCATCCCTCTGTGGAACAAAATTGAAGGTGAAACGTTTGGCTTTTGGACCATTGTTGCATTGAACTAAGTGATTTACACCTTTATGAACAAACATTAGATTAATCCATGAAAAGACAGTATCTGATGCAATGGAGCTATTTGCAAAAAAAAATATGGTGCAAGTTAAAAATGTTCTTCTTAGCATAGTATGCTAGGAAAACAAGATAACATAATAGAAAATTAACTCAATACTATTGTTTAAAACAACCATTAAAATTGTAACTGGAATATTAATAGTCATTGCACAGAGGAAGGCCAAGTGTGGAGACTTGTACAATTACAAGGAGGGCCAGATAATAGTCTTGCCCATATCATGGAGAATAACTTGGTTTCTATATTGATGTGGAGTTCTGGATTTCTTCATGTACTGCATTCAGATAATCCAATTGATCTGGATGAAGGATAGAGAATAATTTGTTCTTCAGTTTGTTGCTAACTATGCTGTCACCATGCTTTCATACACATCAACATGCATATGAATTAGGAGAAGATCTTAGCTATTTCATCAAGCCTCCTCCTCCATTCAAAAAGATCATGGCTAATCTGCTTGTGTTCTGAATTCCACATTCCCATCTAATCCCAGTGATGTTTGATTCCCTTGACTAAGAAGAATCTATTACCTCTGCCCTAAAAATAGTCCGTGGCCTCAACATTACTGCCTTCTGAGGCAGGGAGTTCTATAGTCACTCAAACCTTAATTTTAAAATGCAGTTACTGCTTATAGATTAAGTGCTTTTTATTAATAGAAAGAAAAGACTTGGGCTTATGGTTTCTCATCAAATAAGATCATCAAATTTTGAGAATGGAAAGAAGCGACACTTTGATAGTTGATCACACAAATAAGAGCAAAGCCTCACAAAAATATTGTTCTATACTTTTCACACAGATACTAATGAGAGTTCACCCACTCTAAGCTGTCCCATAGAAGCCCTTCCATTGCCTCAGGGTAACATTGTACTATTTCCTGTCCTGGGTCCACACGTTTCAGTTTCTGCTTGTCACCCAGGAGGAGGAGCACAGCGTGTGATCTGATTTTCCAAAATGCAGACTGGGGATAGAGTAATAGAATCTTTGGTGGTTGTATAGCAATGCTCAAGGATGTTTGGACCTCTGGTGAGACAAGAGACATGTTGATGTTATTTTGGTAGCACACTCTTTAGGTTGGCCTGGTTGAAGTAACCAGCTAAAATGAACAAGGTCGCAGGGTATTCTGTCTCAAGTCTGTTTATAGCATTGTGTGCTTCGACAAGTGTACTCTTTATTTCTGCACAAGGTGGGATATAGTCAGCTGTCAGGATAGCAGAAGTGAACTCGTGCTACAGGTAGTAAGGATGGCATTTTACTGTAAGATATTCTAGGTCCTGGGAGAAGTAACTCACCAGGATCACCTTGTCTGAGCACTAGGAGGTAGACCCACAGCTCCTTGTCTTACCTGAGAATGCCAAGTGGTCCATTCGGTGAACTGAGAAACCCTCAGTTTGTGAGGCACAATCAGGTGTAGCAGGAGTGAGCCATCTCTCTGTGAAACAGAGCACACAGCAGTCTTTCAGTTCCCTCTGGAATATAAATCAAGCTCTAAGGTCCTCTGTCTTCTTTTCAGTAGCTTGAATATTTGCCAGGAGTCTACCATTTCATTCTCCCTACCAAGATACATAACCTCAAAATTCCCTACACTAAACTCCATCTACCTAGTCTCTTACCTAATCATTCAATGTATCTATATCCCCTTTGCAGATTCTTTGTCCTCATCATAGCTTATCCTCCCATCTATTTTAGTATCATCAGCAAAATTGAATATCTTACATTCTGGCCCTTCTCCAAGTCCTGAATGTAGATACTAAATAGTCGAACCCTTAGGAGATTGATCCTTGTGGCACTTGAAGAAAACTGATTAAACCCAACTATCTGTTTTCTGTGTGGTAACCAATCCTCAATCCATGTTTACACATTACCTGAATACCGTGTGTTCCTAAGACCATAAGACCATAAGACATAGGAGCAGAAGTAAGGCCATTCGGCCCATCGAGTCCACTCCGCTATTCAATCATGGCTGATGGGCATTTCAACTCCACTTACCCGCATTCTCCCCTTAGCCCTTAATTCCTTCTTATCTTGCATTCCATAACCTTTTATGTAGCACTTCATCAGATGTTTCTAGAAATCTAAATATACTAGATCCACTGGTTCCCTTTTATTAATTCTGCTTATTATATCATCAAATAACTCAGCAAATTTGTCAAAACCTGATTTATCTTTCACAAAAGCATATTGACTCTATTTGATTCTGATAAGGTTTTCTAAATGTCTTGCTATTTCTTCCTTAATAATGGACTCCAGCATTTTCCTAATGACAGATGTTAGGTCAAGTGGCTATAGTTTCCTGCTTTCTGTCTTGGCCCCTTCTTGAACAGAGAAGTCACATTAGAAGTCTTTCAAAGTGTTGGACACTGGAAGACTGACTTCAGAACCAAAGAGGACTTCTGAGCCTGCACTTGAACAGATATTCCTGGTGGTGACTTCATCATTACCCACTGATCAGCAGGAATGGCTGTCCTTTCAGTCATCATACCCCTATCCATCCAGTTCTCTTCTAAACAACTGTGACTTACTGCTTCTCCTAAGTTTTCAAAGTCCTGCTACTTTTTTTTAGCATTTTTTCCCACCATCCCTACTGTTGCCTGTTTCCTTCTCTTCCCTTCTCAGTGTCCACTTTTCTTTCCACTTGATATGTATTCTGAGTTGTTTTTGTATAGATTTATATCTAACATGCTATGATCCCCATGAAAAATTATAACATTTAAAAAAAAACTTCCAGGTGATTGTTGAAAGATTTCAGATTTTAAGATAAAAACTTAAAAGTATATTAACCAAAATCCATTTTCTTTTCATAGAGAAGTTAGACTTTCAATGACAGGGTCATTCATAGTTTATAATTATCACACATCACACTCTGCACGGAGCTACAGCCCACAGTCCACAATTGTTCCCAGTGTCCAACAGTGGTCTGCCTGATATTCATTGATTATAACCCAACATTCACAATACTTTTCAGGAATTTTGGAGTCTAATTGTCTGCACTGTTAACACAGGCCAATTCCATTGTCCCTAGTAATTTGTACAGCTTCCCCCCCAAGTAAAACCTGCTTGACCTCCCTTTGAAGTCTAACGATCAAACCACTTAGGTTTACCACTGGAAGACTTTAGTACAGGAAATGTAACTCCCATGATTTTACCCTAAATTTAAAAATATAATCCCAAAATAATACAATCTTATAACAGACTATCTTTAAACCCAATTTATGGCAAGTAGTGACAAGGCACAGAGAACCACCAAGCAATATATAGTCACATGATTTTATGATCAACTAAATATGTTTTTGATGGGTCAGTGATATACTATTGTCATAGCCACATATTGCATCCTCAAGTTCCATTAGCATTTATTTTTGCAGGATTAGTCCAGATGCTAATGGATTTGCTACCTGGGGACATTAATTGGCTGTGACATTAATAATAGTTGCTTTTTCTGCTCACTTATTCAAATGAAATTTTTTCCACTTAACAAGAAGATTGATAAATCTTGTTTAGCTTCCAGTAATGGCTAAATGAATGTAAACCCAGTCACCATAGTGATAAATTTCCTTAATTCCACTAGTTTTCAAAAATGAACATTTGTAACTGTGAGTCACATGCCAGTTTGAAGCCAGTGCCATTTGATTGCCCATTGCCTGTGGACAATCGTTGATGTGAAGTAAATCTCTGGAACCATCTATCATTTAATTCTTTATGCTGATGCCTGCAATTATGCAAATATCTCGATGATTATGTGTGCATGACAAACTGTTCAAATAGGAGGCCTGCTGGGACTGTGGCAGTTCTTAACCCAAATCAAGGTTCTGCTACTGTGAGGAACACTTTGGAGCTAATAGGAGATTGCTGAGGACTTTACCAGAGGGGCTATCCCTGCTGAGGGGGTGAGGATTTTCAACATAGAATTTTCTTGCACAACAGGTTAGCTGACATCATTTGTAATAAGACTCACTGCCTCAGCGAGATTTATTTCTGAATCTATCAGCTCAGGGAATATTCATTCAGGCATTTTAACACTAACAGAATTCTACCAAGGGAAGTTCAGTCACAATAAAATCAAATAAAACTATCCAGTCCGAAAGTCCTAGGCAAACTGGATAAGCATATTTCTATGTGTACCAGATATTGTTACCTATATCTCTTTGCTTCTCACGTTGAGTCATTTTTAGAAACAGCAGCAGTAGCAAAGAGTTGTTCATGGAGGTTGTTTCTTCACTAGAATATTTGATACAAATGTATCTTTGTAATAATAGCATTATTGTAAGAACCTGCCACTTTTGTAAAAGATACACTGTCTTTGAAATAGGAAGAATAAAGAAGTAGCCAGCATAATTGTATCCACTGTGAAGAAATGCACAGGATTGATTTTACAAATCCTGAACACTTTTAAAGAAAAGAATTGTTTAAAAAAATCAACTTAGGTTGAATTCGGCTGATTGATGCCATGCAAACACAATTCAATTACTTTAAGGAGGCTTAAGTTATATTGGTTTTTTCAGGTCTCAAGCCATAGGAGATGGATGAGAACTCTCTGGATGAATTGTAACAGCCCATAGAATTTCAAGCCAATAAGAAAAACTGCAAACACTAAAACTGAAGTCTGACGATGTGGATATATGTATAAGGAGCAGGTGCATCATCCCCTCAGGCCTGCTCTATCACTCAATAAAATTGTGGCTGATCTGAAACTCCACATTCTTGTTTACCTCAAATAACTTTTCATCCCCTTGTTTGTCAATAATCTATCAACCTTTGCATTCAAAATGTTCAAACACTCTACTTTCATTGCCTTTTGAGAAAGAGAGTTCTAAAGACTCAGCAGTCTCAGAGAGAAAACCTTTATCTTCATCTCTGTCTTAAAAGGGCAATCCCTTTTATAATAGAATCTCATCATTATTGATTCTCCCACAAAAGGAAGCAAATTTCTATGTCAGAAACAAAAACAGAAGTTGACTGGAAAAGCTCAGCAGGCCTGGTAGCATCTGTGAAGAGAAATCAGAGTTAACGTTTCGGGTCCAGTGACCCTTCTGAGGGTCATTAACTTTGATGCTATCAGACTTGCTGAGCTTTTCCAGTAGCATCTTTTTTTGTTTCTGATTTATAGCAACCACATTTCTTCCGGGTTTTAAATTTCTACATCAAATTTGTGAAGATCTTCAGGATCTTAGTTGTTTGAATCAAGGTACTTCTGAGTCTTCTAAACTCCAGTGGACACAAGTTCATCTATCCAATTTTTCCTCCTCAGACACATATTAGTGCAGCAACCCTTTTTGAACTGTTTCCAATATATTTCCATTCTTTGTGAAATAAGAAGATCAATATTGGATACAGTACTTAAATGTGTTCTATCTTGTATAGCTGAAACAGAACCTCCCTAATTTTGTATTCAGTTCCCCTCAAGATAAATGATAACATTCTATTAGCCTTCCTGATTACTTGTTGTATCTGTACACTAACATTCTGTAAGTCATGTATGAAGACACCCCACTCAGAGTTCTGCAATCTCTTACCATTTATGTAATATCCTGCTTTCTCATTCTTTCTGCCAAAGTGGTCAAATTCACATTTTCCCCATTATACCCTATCTGCCAGATCTCGGCGAGAATATCCAGGTCTTCCTCTTCTGGCATCATCACAATCTCTATATGAACAGGGAGGGTAGCTTCCGATTACCAATGCTCTGTTGCCTTTTAAGGTGAAGGCTCACTGCCTTCAATCCTGATGAAGGGTTTTTGCCCAAAACGTCGATTTCCCTGTTCCTCGGATTCTGTTTGGCTGGCTGTGCTTTTCCATTAGCACTCTAATCTGGAGCAAGAGGTGCCAGTCTTCTGGCGACAATCTGCTGAGTGGTGAGTTATTCTGGGTATACCTTGTGACAGACACCATAGGATTGGGGGTTGTTCGTAATGTGGTCAGTTTGATAAGATACGGCAAGAAAACCCATTAGGCCTCATGGTAGAAATCCTTCCATAAAAACTCAACTCAACTCAGATTCAGCCAAAGAAAGTAAGACCCAACCCATTGTTTGAGATCAGTTGTGTTTGTCCTCTCTCACAAGAAAGGGAAAAAGCAGAGCACCACTAGCATAGTCCTGAACTTTACAGAGGAGATTATTGTCCCCTGTGACATGGGCCTGGATGTGACTGAGCCTGTGGCATTAGACTATGGCAGTTAAAGGAGGCAGCTTACCACTAATATTTCTGCTAAAATGTGCAGTGCATGTGTGTGTGTGGGGCAGTTAGTGTTATCCCGCTGGTTCAGGAAGTCACTGCCGTGCACGGACCTGAGAAATCTGTTCAGCCAGAAAGAAAATTAGAGGAAATGCTGCTCACCAATTTGGAATGGGCAATGAATGCCAGTGACACCCATTTTCCCTCACTTAAATTTGAAATAACTCGGTGAGAACATTGATGATGTTGCTATATAGATAACACCATCATGGTCTTTCCAAACCATAGGGATACCTTTTGAGGAGAGAGAGAGATATGACTGGCACTGGTTGAACCTGGGGGGATTCACCACACCTCAGTTAAGGGGCAAGGCTGTGAAAGGAAATCTTTCATAGTAACCTCAGCAAATGTGGGAATTAAGCTCACCCTATTAGTATCACTCCGCATCACAAACTAGCTGTCCAGCCAACTGAGCCAGCCAAGCAGCATGATAAATGTTCTGATCTCCCACTTCATCATTATGCTGCTCTCTGGCCCAATGAGCAAGCTGCAGGTGTAGGGACTATGTAACTACCTGCTTATTACTAACCCCATCCCTCATGTCCAAATTTCTCTTTTTCTAAATTATAGCCACCGAGCCATAGCAAGAACCAGATGATGTGAGAAAGCAACAGGACAACACTCAGTAAGAACACAATCACTTGATTAGGCATTCATCAGCTGAGATACTGGCTTGCAGGTACTATGGAGATGTACAAAATTGTAATGACTATGGTGGCACAGTGGCTCAGTGGCACTGCCTCACAGTGCCAGGGACCTGGATTCAATTCCAACCTTGGGCAACTGTCTGTGTAGAGTTTGCACATTCTCCCCGTGTCTGCATGGGTTTCCACTGGGTACTCCGGTTTCTCCCACAATCCAAAGATGTGTAGTTTAGGTGAATTAACCATTCTAAATTGCCCATGATGTTCGGGGATGTGTGGGTTAGATGCATTAGTCAGGGGTAAATACAGGGTAGGGTAATGGGTCTGGGTAGGATACTCTCTGAAGGGTCGGTGTGGATTTGAAGGGCCTGTTTCCACACTGTAGGGATTTTAATCTTAAGGACCATGTATTGAGGTACAGTGAAAAATATTAAACAGACAAATTATGCCTTACGTAATTATATCAGGGTTATTGACCAGAATGCAGAACATAGTTTTACAGCTCCAGAGAGGGTACAGAGATACATGTTTTCAAACTTTTGCATCTTCTGTCCATTTGAAAGCCTTAGAGTTTGGAAATGAGTTTGGTTTGAATTATGGTGTTGAAGGCAGAGCTAAAGTCAATAAATAGGAGTCTGATGTAGGTGTCCTTATTATCTAGATGTTCCAGGGATGAGTGCAAAGCCAGGGAGATGGTATCTGCCATAGACCTGTTGCACAGATAAGTGAATTATAGCAATCAAGGTAATCTGGACGGTTGGAGTTGTTGTGAGTCATCACTAATCTTTCTAGACACTTCATAAAAATGGATGTCAGAGCCATCGAGCAGTAGTCATCAAGACCCATTGCCTGATTATTCTTTGGCACTGAGATAATGGTGGTCTTCTTGAAGCAGGTGGGAACCTCACCTTGGAGAAAGGAGCAATTCAAGGTGTCTGCAAATACTCCTGCCAACTGGCATGCACAGGATGTGAGTGCATGGTTGGAGACTCCATCCAGGCCAGTCGCTTTCCGTGAGTTCACTCTCAGGAAGGCCGATCTGACGTCTGCATTGGTGACACTAGGTACAGGTGCACCTGAGGCAGGTGGTGTGGTTTACTGACTTTCTCTTCAAAATGAGCATAGAATGGATTGAGCTCACTGAGGAGGGATGTGTTCTTGTTAGCGATTTACTCGACATTGCTTTGCAGCCGATCATATCATGAAAGCCTTGCCACAGTCAATATGTGTTTGTGTGGTTAGTCTGCGACTCTCGTTTAGTCTGGTTTTGTCTCTTGGTGTGCCTGATGGCTTTGTGAAGATTGTGCCTAGATTTCCTGTATCAGTCAGAGTCACCCGACTTGAACGCCTCAGCCCTGGACTCTCCATGGATGTTGCCAGACCATTTCCAAAGCCTTATACAGTCATTTCTTCCATAACATGATAGTTGTGTTCCTGTGCGAACCCACACTATACAAAAATCGCACAATATGAATACCCTTAATGTGTTGGTGATGTGATTGCTTTATAGCCACCAGACACTTTAAGAGTTCGCGTTTTAGAAACAGTATGTCCTATTCACCCAATCGCGTTACAGCCAATTTGTGTTAATGAAAGGCAGTTTTTATCAGAACTGAGTGTACTCTTATTTCACATTTCCAACACCCACTGTATTTTGCTTTTACGAAAATATTAATCTATATTTTAGATGTTTTTGATGCTGATTGCCAGTGTGGGGATTTTCTAATAGATTCTGCTTTTATTTCTTGTAGACAAAACTATATAAAGATGAAAATGAGGTGAAATTGGCCTTTGCAATGGAACAAAATTGATTAGAGTGTGTCAATAGCCCCATTCTGCTCAATATTCTTATCCACTAAAATCAATAGAAAAGAAAATCATGTGAGGTATTAATTGGCTGCGAACTCTTGGACTCATTGAGGTTTACAGCATGGAAACAGGCCCTTCAGCCCAGTTTGTCCATACTGCCCAGTATTCACAATTGAAATAGTCCCATTTGCCTGCATTTGGACTATATCCCTCCATACCTGTCCCATCCATATACCTTCCAAATGTTTCTTAAATGATTAAATTGTACTCACCTCCATCACTACCTCTGGCAGCCCATTTCAGACTTTCACCACTCTCTGTGAATATAATGCCCCCCTGGTCCCTTTTGTATCTCTCCCCTCTCACCTTAAACCTATGCCCTCTAGTTTTAGACTCCCCTACCATGGGGAAAAGCTGTTGGTTATCCACATTATCGATGCCTCACATGATTATATAGACCTCTATAATGGTCACCCATCAGTCTTCTACACTACGGAAAATATTCCCAGCCTATCCAACCTCTCCTTATAACACAAACCTTCTTGTCCAGGTACCAGCCTAGTAAATCCTTTCTGTTCTCTTTCTTGCTTAATAATATCCTTTCTATAGTTGGGTGACCAGAACTGCATGCAGTTCTCAAAATATGGCCTTCTCAACATCTTGTGCAGCTGCAACAAAATCTCCCAACTCCTGTACTCTATAATCTGACCGATGAAAGCAAGCATGCCGAAAGACTTCTTCACCACCCTGTCTACCTGTAAAACTTCACTTTCATGGAGCTATGAACCTGTACTCATATTTCTTTGTTCTATAACATTCCCCAGGGCCTTACCATTGACTGTGTTAGTCGCGCCCTGGTTTGACCTACTAAAATGCAACATCTCACATTTAGCTAAATTTCTCCCACATTTTTTGCTATCACTGAAAATCTTTTCAATTTATTATTAAATGATATTCCAGATTCAAAACATTCATCAAATTTTGTATGCTTTATACAGTATAGTAATCAGTTACCGTTTCAAAATAGTTTTGGACAACATTTCATGAAGATCTCTCTGCTAATTACCTTTGTCAGTGCTTATTGTAAAAGGACTCTTGGTTTCATCAGCATTTTTATAATAACTGAACATTGATCTATAAGCAATGAATATTTCTTGTTTGCTTTCTGTCTGCTCTTTCCTTGGAATTGTGCAAAGCAATAGTTTAGGACTTCAGAATAAATCTTTTCAAAAGTTCTAAGCATTGGCTTTTACACTTAAATGAAGACAGCAGGCAATAACAGGCTTGAAGAGAAAAGAACAGAAGTACCAACAGTTCAGCGTTTTACAGCTTTTACTCGGTTGATTGGCTGACTGACCTATTGTTGGCATTGCGGGGTCATTGTTGATACCATTAAAGACTGGCATAGCAACGGGAGTAATCACTGGTGGTAACTATGCTTTTCTTTTCAAAATTTCAGTCAGGTCTGACAGACAAAAAGAGATAAGTATATAACCACTACTGACAGCCTTCAGGTGAACCAGCATTTTCCTTTTCCTGATATAGTTCCCACAAAACCAAACAAAAAAACAAGGATTTATTTCTTGACAATCTCAGCATCAGCATAAAAGTTCCTACAGCTGAAATCATCAATGATTCAGCGAAGCATCAGACAGCCCTTCCCCCGCTCTTTCATAAAAGAAACCATATGCAAATTAATCAGAGCTTCTGATGGGCAGCAATGCAACTCACAAGCTATTGAGTGAGTGGTTGTCGAGTGAGATAATTGCTAAAACAGAGTTGTCATTTTGATGGCAGTGTGCATCTCTACCAAGTAGTTTGTTAAAGGTTTAGACACAGTCCCCTACATGTTAAATTTGGCTTGAATGTGACCCAGCAGGTCCGATGGTATGAAGAAGGTATTTATAGAATTGCCCACTGAGTATATCAGAAAGGGTCAGGTATCCTGGAGTATCCAGTGTGTTTCTCTGCGAAAAAGGAGTAAAATTATTCACTGTAACACTTGTGAAGCAGGGGCTCTAGGAAACTGCTCAACCAAATATAACATTTTTATGCAAAGTAAACATGAAGGTGTATGAAAGCAGAGGACATAACTATTGATTTCATGTTTAACAAAATTGTATTTTTATCAGAACTACTGTATATTTTTAACATACTTAAATTAAATGGCTACTCAGTAAATTTAAATGTTAACCTTTCCAATAATGTTTTTGTCATTTGAATATCATTAAGATGGCCTAATGGTACATCAGGGGTCAGTTTATATATTTAGATGAAGTCAATGCAGAGACTTTAGCCCAGATTTTGCTGCCAAAGTAACTATGAGTTAATTGTGTTCAGTTTAATCAGAAATGGTATGGAAATTTCAGGCATTCAGCAGATGTGTGGTAAAAACCAACGCACAAAACATGTTAGACTGAACCTTATGTTTGTTGGTTTAGTCCGAGCTGTGTTGATTCCAGCCACACCTTACTATGTGTTATTTCAAGATTCACCCAAGACTCAGCAGGCATCCTGAAATTAACCAGATTTGTTGTGCCTGTACTAGTTTTAAAAAAAAACCTGCTGTGCACCTAGACAAATGCTGACAGTTTAGAGTTGTTCTGCATGGTCCCTGAGATTTTCCCTGGACAGGGGGAGATCAGTGTTACACTGTGTGGGCAAAGCCCTGGAGGTCCACTAAAGGGTGGAACACAGGCATGACTTCCTCTTCCCCCAGGACAAGCAATAGAGACCACGCCACCAGATCATCCCAGCCAACTCTGAGGTTGCCACCTGGGCTAAAGCAGTCTCAGCTGTCTGCAGGGATATCCTGCTCTAACCAATGGCCTGTCTCAAATTCCAGGAGGAAAGACAGATAGACTCATGGTTGGTGGTGGACCACCAACATTCATATCTAGACTCCTTAGATAAAGCGCATCCTGACTCTGACTACACCAAATGATTGACTGACGATTTCCAAATGCTTGGATTAGTACTGGAGCCTGCCCTGGACTTACTGCACTGGCACTCCCAAGAGAAAGCTATGTCCCCTGACTTGGCAGAGAACCATGACAAGCTTCCTGCCTTTGAGTCTGTCTTAAATTGCAAGGCAAACCAGAAGTAATGTGAGCCAGTGATCCCTGGCTGAGAAGGCAAAGTATAAGATGCAAGGTAAGGAGATGCTGTGTACATCCAGGCAGGCTCTGAGTGATTGAGCACTATGTCAGTGAGTGAAGTGCCTGAAGAACATCCTGGTCTAGTCCATGAGCTGGGTACATGTTCCTGGGCACAGTATCCTTGCTGCAGCATTACAAGATTGTTGACATTGCAGCATTGTTAGTGAATTGCAGACATGTCATGAGGATTCTTAAAGGCTGGCATATATTGGACTCCAATGTCCATGCCTGGGGTGGGTGTGACCTTGTGTCCATAGAATGTATCCTAAGATGTTGGTTCCTGGTGATCCCACAGAACAAATGTGAGCCAAATCCACCAGGTACCCACTCAGACTTCCCTGTCAAGATAGAAAAATGAATATTTGTGAGACAACTTGGGTAATCACAAGCAATAATTCCCCTTAATTGGCAACTCACTACTGCCTAGTGAGGAAAGCCACTTGTCAGAAGCATAAAAGATACAGCGAGATGCTTTCAATGTCAAGACAGATTCCACTGAATTTCTCATCTGATTCTACTATAGATCTTGCTGTAGACCATGTCATTCAGATTGATATAAATCTTCGCTGCATTGTCTGAGTTCTACTTTTTGGCCATTAGTTTTAAGAAAGTGACACCTTGCTCTGATGTTGCTATATTTCTGTGGTGAATTAAAACTTCCACAGGAAGCCGAAGCTTGTAATTATTCATGTCAGTATCCTTTGAAAATCATGATTGTTGCCTATCAACTTCTCTGGCATTGAACAATAACTATTACAAAGCTAAAATCTTATTCCTTCAGTTATTATTTATTGTTACTTGTTTAAAATGTCAAATATAAAATTAATTCTGATTTACTTTGCTTTACTTGTTCTTAAAGCATTTTTCCATCTGTATCTGATTTGAAATTGAATGCACTGATTTTAATGTAAAATTCCTGCTTTGACTGTTAATTTCTCAATCTGTTTGTTGTACCAGTTAGAGCATTTGTGGTCTCGTTCACTCCAGTCCCATCCCAGATGTCGGCAGTTATGATATGCTTAACTCACACTTTCAGAAAGTCAAACAGAGGGCAGATATTGTGAGATGCCTTGCTACAATAAAAGCTAGGCTCATGAATCCTACTTGTGCGAAATGGGTGATTTATTTCATCTGATAAATATAGGCAACAGTCTAAACAGCAGAAAACTTACGCCAAACAGGTGTCTGGAGAGCTTTAACTTTCTGTGATGTCATTGACAAAATTGCAGCTTTCTTACAGAAATCCTTCTGGGTTGATTGAAACATTGAAGAATGCCTCACATATCGAATATGTCATTTATGTAAAATGATGGCTGTGGTAAAAACAAATCTCATCCTTTATATTTTCATCTGCTGCTAGAGTCCAAATACCAAACATTGCCTCTGATCCATAAATTCAATTAAATCACACATTTTAACAAAATTCTAAGACTGGGCCAAGAACTCAAAATAAGATTGAAAAATCAAAATGCATTTGAGGTCTGCAACAAGGTCAGATGCACTGAGTGTGTAATGAGTGGGAGGCTGTGCTGCAGCCATTATCTTCCCTCTGACAGGAGAGCAGCTCACTGACCTGGCATGCTCACAAATGGAAAGAAAAACTTAGGGCGAGATGTAAATTCCCGTTATGGTCCCTCATGAATACAGCGTCTCTTGGATGCGGTTTGATGACCTATAAAATAAGGTTACTCATACCGAATGACAGTGAGATTTGAGCTCCAATTAGCTGACTGGGTAGGTAAAAAGAAGAATGATGATTACAGATTAATATAAAAATCTAGGCAGGGAGAAATATGACTTTCAAATCAACTTATGCATTGCCTCTGGATGGCAATTCTGAAGTACTCAATTATGTATATGACACACATTTGTGAAGCATATTTTCTGCTGTTTTAAAATGAATACTTTGAACCAAATCTGAACAAATCAATGGGCCCATTAAATAAGAATTGTCAGAAAATGATCAGCAGAACATGGTTCTGTTTCACCGTTAGTAAACTGTCTTTGTGCATATAATCTGAGTAAAAGCTCCACAAACCTATCAATATGGAAGCTGATTAGATCAGAATCTCAGATCAAAATCGCAAATTGTTTCAGTTTTAGGAACTTTAGAATTAAATAAATTTAAGATGCTTTTATTGATAAATATCAGATTTTGGACAGGGTTTAAGTACCCAAACTGAGCAAAGAATGTTTGCAACGAAGACACAACTCCATATTCCTTCACAGTATATAGACTATAGGAGCATTATGGTTAAGCTGTTGCACTTTTGGACTTTTTATCTCAGACCTGGGCTCAATATAGAAATGTAAGTTCAAATATTGCAGCATATCAAGGATTTGGTTGCAGTTAATTCAATAAAGCAGGAATGAAAGCTAGTATTAATAATAGTGACTTTCATCAATTGTTTTAAAAATATCTTTGGTCACTAATGTCCTTTTCAGAAGAAAGCCTTATACCATGTAGATCATTTGCGATTCCATACCGTTAGTTGTCATTGCAAGCATTGCAATTAAGGCACCACATGGACTGCGATGTTTATCAAAACAGACCACCACCATACAAGAGCTATTGAAAATGAGCAACAAATGAACAATACATGCTGATTGTCTCTGAATTAGTGAACAAAATTAAGAGACTACTACAACAATATGAAGATTGCCTGATCTGGGATTCTTCTAGTTTGCTTTCAGCCAATCATTTACTCTTTCTACTCCCCTTCTACTCCACTAATTCATAGCAACACAGTTCTCTGCTTGGTATCATATCCTTCCCATTTATTTCTATCTGTGTTATCAATTCATCCATTTTATTCTGAAAGTTGTGGAAATTGCAATGAGGATCCTTTATTTCACTCTTGTTATCATTTTTCCTGACGGTGATCCTATTCGCTCACAGAAATTTCTGATCAACTGAATTCCCAAATCTGTACTGAGATTTGGAAGCAGGCATGGAACAAAATGCCACTTTTATACAATTCATGAATGTGACCTAGATTCTTTCTCAAATTTGTGCACAACCAAAGTGTCTGCTTCAGCTAGAAGCCTAAGTGACTGCTGATCTTGGATTTTGCTCTCAATCTGAATTAAATATATCTTCAGTTCTCTGAAGTCTTTATCTTCTGGTTCTCCAGTAACCTCTGTTTTCATAATAATTCCTCTATTCATTTTCATTGCCATTCCCTTGAACTTATTGTCTCTCATCACCTTGCCATTTTCACCATCTCAATCACATGCCAGGTCATCTCTGATCATGAATACAAAAGGCAAAACTGCAAATTTTAAACTAAGAAACAGAAAATACTGGAAGTACTCAGCAGATTAGACAACACCAATGAAGATAAAAAGAAAAGTTAATATTTCAACTTGATGATCTATTATCAAAAGATTGTGTTGAGAATAATCAAGTTTGAAGAGTACTCCAGGAATACACTTTGCAGCAAGGCTCTCCATAGGACCACTGATTTTCCACTGTCCTCGTGGGGTTCCCCCTCTCTACTTCCTCCTATCCATGTCCTTCTCATGTCTCTCAAGAGCTACTGCAAAAGCAGTCACTATATCTGCGCAATGTGTTATTCTTTACTGCTTAACTGCTGTGGTCAACGTGAAAATTCCAACACATCACCTTGCTGCTTCTGTCAATTTTTTCTCAGCAAGTGTGAGTCTCAAGTATTTTGTCTGCAACCGGTTGGGTATCTCACTAAACATTCCCACACAGGCCTTTGTGGTTTACTCAATGCTCATTGTTTGAGAAGTAATTTGTGAACATTCTGCCTCCATTTGTGTTGAACAAACTTGGGATCCTGGCATTGCCTGTTCAAATCAATGATACTGTTAGGGTGTATGTTCAATGTCTTCAGGTGAATGCAGAGGATGCTGTGTTCACAACTCTAGCTGTTTTCTAATCAGCTTGTACCGAGATGCCGTTACACATCTCTGGAGCATGTGGGCCTTGAACCTAGCCTCCTGGTTCAGAATTAGGAACAAAAACCATTAACACTGTGGGACCTACACAGAAAGAAACTAGCATGTATTTCACATGTGAAAACAAACAGGAACCCATGGCAGTCATTTGAATACTGGTGTTGCATATTGAATTTTACATCTGTTTGTTAAAACCTCACCTACCTCATAGTAATAGGATGAGCCATCGTATTGTCAATATGTGGATGGCAGGATGGATTGGCAGAGAGACAGTGTGAAAGGAAGGTGATTAAAGTTCATAAATTGTTAATTGTCAGGTATTGTCCTACGTTTCTTCAATTTTCAGAATCTCACTTTCACAAGGGTGGTGAGAACTAGCAGCAGCTGAGTTATGGAGGAAACCACAGTGTGAAGCAACCTGAACACAATGCCTTCAAGCAGGGACACCATCATGTTTTGAACAATCCAGATGGTGGGAGCTGAAATGAAGTGCAGCTCAATGAATTATGGCTGCTAGGTCCACACAAGCCACTGAAAGCACAGCAAGATTTTTGAGAGTCTCACCACAGTGATGATTATGTCTGACTGTGGAATCAATGCTTTCAGACTGTGACTTCTCCAGTCAGAGATGTAACTAAGAAAGTGTCTGTGCAGTGCCAAGGTAGCTCAATGGCTTGAGAAAGCTGTCAGACATAGATTAGGAGGGCACATGAAGGGCAAGATAGCAGGCTTTTAGTCGTAAACATGCTGCCCAACTCAAAGTGTTTCTTGTCAGAGTCTCAGCTTCATGGAAAACTACAAGCACTATTGTCTCTGAAGACTGTCTCTCCAGGCAGGCAGAGGTGCAGCTACATGGTATGCTCGAGCAGGACTGATACCATTGATAAATATTGGACTTGTAGTAGTTTGATGTAATAAGAATGAAAATAGGGAGGGAGTTTCAGGATTTTGACTAAGTGACACAGAAGGAACTGTGATATATTTTCCAAATCAGGATGGTGAGTGTCTGGGAGCAGAAATTATAAATGGTGTTGTTCACATATATTTGCTGCCCTTTTAATTCCAGATAGTAGTTGTTGTGGGTTTGTAAGGCGCTGTCTAAGGAACCTTGATAAATTTCTGCAGTGTGCCTCATAGATGGCACATGTGAGTGCTACTGTTGGAGAGAGTAATTATTTGCGAATGTGGTGCTAATCAATCAGGCTATCGAGTCATAAAGGATATCGCTGTTAGACTGAGTCTGCAGTGGACGGTGAGGGAACCAACAAGAGGAAGAAATATACTTGATCTCATCCTCATTAATCTGCTGGCTGAGCTGTATCTGTCCATAAATGTGTCAATGAGAGTGACTACTGTACAGCCATTGTGGATACAAAGAACTATCTTCAAAATGAGAATATCCTCTATCATGTTGTGTGGCACGATCACCATGCTAAATAGGATAGATTTCAAACAGATCTCGTAACATAATACTGAGCATCCATGTCTGGCAGAGATAAGGGAGATGGAAGAGGGCATTCTGCATACAGCCTGTCACCAGATCCTTTGGTCGCTAAAGAGGCCGCACTGGCCAGTGGATAAGGCTTTGAGGGACCATTACTTTATCTGGTCAGAGGCAGTGGCTATGGAACTTGGGAGTGGAAAAATGGCAGGCCCCAACAGCCACAATACCTGGGGGACAAGCAGAAAGAGGGTGGGACATCAGAGGGTGCAATGTCCCATCCTTGCTCTAAACCTTACACCAGCACAGACACTCATACTTCAATGCATGCTGGCTAAAACATGAGCACAAACTGGCACCAGCACCAGATGAGCTGACAGAGACCATCCAACACTTCATCTCAAACAGCAATCTCAACAACTGCATTCAACTTCTCAAAGTGAGATCCTCATCAACCTTTGTATACCGTGCCCATATGTCACTCATGCATACCTGTCCTGGTTCACACCTGCTTCATCCACTTCCTGAATAATTGCACAGACTGTGTAAAATTTTAGCTGAAAATGTGTTGCTGGTAAAGCACAGCAGGTCAGGAGCTTCCAAGGAACAGGAAAATCGACGTTTCCAGGCATAAGCCCTTCATCAGGAATCTGCAGACCTCACTTTCTCCTCCTGTGTAAAATTTTACTTTGTTAGCAGTTCAATAAGGTAAACAACTCCCTAATTGCTCATCTTTAGAAGGCAGACAGGCTTTCAAATTTGTATCTGCTCACATTCAGAGACATTGCAGATGAGCACCATGACATTGGTTCACAACTTGATGTCACATCAAATTTTAAGGAAGAGCAGAGGTGACATCAGCTCAATATAGGCTGTAAAACTCAGTTCAGTAACATTGAACATAATGAATTGTTGGGCAAGTACTCAAATGGTTCATTCCTGTCCTTCAGGGAAGGAAAGCCATTGTCCTTACCATTTGACTTCACCAGTTTCCTCATTTCCCCTTCCCCCACCTCACCCCAGTCCCAACCTTCCAGCTCAGCACTGTCCCCATGACCTGTCCTACCTGCCTATCTTCCTTTCCACCTATCCACTCCACCCTCCTCTCTGACCTATCACCTTTATCCCCACCCCTATTCACCCATTGTACTCTTTGCTACCTTCCCCCACACTCCTCTCTGACCTATCACCTCCATCCCCACCCCCATTCACCTATTGTACTCTATGCTACTTTCTCCCCACCCCCCACTTACCTCTCCACCCTGCAGACACCCTGCCTCTATTCCTGATGAAGGTCTTTTGCCCGAAACGTCGATTTTCCTGCTCCTGGGATGCTGCCTGACCTGCTGTGCTTTTCCAGCACCACTCTAATCTAGACTCTGGTTTCCAGCATCATGCAGTCCTTGTTTTTACCCATTGTCCTTACCCAGCCTGGTTCCAGACCTGAAGCAATGTAGTTGACTCTCAATTGCCCCTGAGGTGGCCTAACAAGCTATTCAATCATGTTGAAACCACCAAGATGTACTCCAATGGTTCTAAATAAAAGGAATGTAGTTAACTACAGAAGTTAGCATTCAACAATGCTGGCCTTGCCAATGATGACTACAACCTGCGAATGGGTAAAAGGTAAAGATACTTTTACAACCACCAGTTCTCTCCTCTTCTTGCATCACTCACACTTCAATTTGCATTCCTCACTTCTCATCCATGTTCAATTTTGCTTCTCCTTCACCTGCTGAGGATAAAATATCCAGCCACAAGATAAAAACCATTGGCTTTGCACAAACAGCAGCAGCTATTTGGAGTTGAAGCAAGGAGTTTTATCATTGTAGCTCAGAGTGTGGAGGTTATCTTCCTTGGGATGTCACCTATTTCCCACTGCCGTGACAATAGGAGGTTAAGAGAACCCTTCCAGAAAATTCAAAGCTGATTCAATGAGTTGGAATGCCCATTTGTCTCCAAACTAACTATTGCTGCAACATATTTTATTCTCATTAAGTAAAGCCAGGTATCGGAATTTCAAAGCATGACATTAAACGAAAGCCTGATGGATGAGCTCAGTACTATTTTGAAAAAAAATCTAAGTGGAAAACAACTCTTCAGATCATTCAGCAGCCCATTTAAATCTCATCAGCCAGGAGATTGTGAGGACTCCATAAAGCTGCGTTGAATTGAAATGATGCCTTTTACAAAAATTTGGAATAATTGATGCCTATTAAGCATCACAACTTCATTGAAATAATCTAGGTTAGCAAAGTCAAATAGTTCTTTGTTTGAACAAGACACTCAAGTTATGGTGTAAATCAATTCAAACCTGTGCTTTCCGAAGGTGGAAGCTATAAGGAGATAAAAGTGCTGTTCCGTTATTCAATTTAACTTTTAAAATGTATTGTTTCCAAGGAAACCTATTTAAATGTAAACTGTTGTGCGGCTGTCGCACAAATGTAAAACTCAGAACCACCACCAGGTGGCAGAAAACATCTTCCATTTACACAAACAGAGTTCCATAAGCTAATCATCAGCACAAATATATTGTGCAAGGAATATGTATGAGAGAAAATTTTCATCAATAAAGTCATGTGGTTTAATTGAATAGAATGAAACTGGGTCATAAAATAATGAAGAGGGTTCCAGAAGATTGACAAGGGACAAACAATTAACCAAGAGTAGGCCACTAGTCTTTTCAAGCCTGCACTCCACCATTCAATGAGCTCATGGCTGCTCTGATTTTAACGATAACTCCAAATTCCTGTATGTTCCCAATAATTTTGCATCCCCTTGGTAATCAAGAATCCATTTGCCTCACCTTTAAAAATATTTAAAGATTCTGCATACATTGCCTTTTTGAGGAAGAAATTTCAAAGATTCACAACCCTCAGAGAGAATTATTTTATCGTCATCTCTATTCCAAATAGACGACCCCTGAATTTGAAGCTATGCCTCCCAGTTCCAGATTTTTCCATAAGAGGAAACATCCTTTCCTGGTCAAGTCCCCTCAGGGTCTTCTATGTTTCAATTAACTGTTTCAACTAACTGTTCTAAACTACTAAGGATACAGACCTAGCCTATCTAGCCATTCCAGGCCCAGGCTTTCATCAAGAACTAGAGGGAAGAGGTTTAGGGTGAGAGGGGAAAGATTTAAAAGGGACATAAGGGGCAACTTTTTCACACAGAGGGTGGTACGAGTATGGAATGAGCTGCCAGAGCAAGTGGTGGAGGCTGGTACAATTACAACATTTGAAAGATACCTGGATGGATATATGAATAGGAAGGGTTTAGAGGGATATGGGCCAAGTGCTGGCAAATGGGACTAGATTAATTTAGGATATTTGGTCAGCATGGACATGTTGGACCAAAGAATCTGTCTCCATGCTGTACAAATCTATGACTAGATCAATGTAATAACATTGATCGGGAACAATGTAAGATAGAGCAGGGATCCCAACTCATTCACAAGGTTCTCTCTTGACCATTCCCTTGACAAAATGTAAACTTGCTTTTAACTTAATTCTAAGGAGAAAAAAGTACTTGCAATTTTTTCAACCCCCCCCCCCCCCCCAAAGTACTTCATGGCCAATTGTAACATTTGTTTTGAAATGTAGTCAATTTTGAAAATATGGATACATTACCATTGGTCCCAATACAAAGTGAACAATTGAGAAAATCACTGCAGGTTCTTATTGTTGGGTAGAGAGGGCAGTGTGGGGGCTGATCTAACATTGACTGACCCCTCTACCACTAAATTGCTAAATTAAACCGGACTTCCCACCTGTTGGGTTAGGTGAGAAATATTTCCAATGGCACAGACAATTCACCTAAAATAGTGGCCTTTCTTCTATCTGCATGATCTTTGAGAAGATACATAACAGTGATCTCAAGTGGGCATTTTCAGGCACTTAAACTGGTTTTTTTCTCATGGATTGTTGATTCCACTGTCATTTTTTTATGTCCCCTTTGTATTTGCGCATTCTAATTCACGTAAATAGACTGCTATCCAAAGTCTATTGGAAACTCTAACTTTTGACAAAGGCAGATTTCAGGCTTCTGATCAGATAAATATAGATGTGAAGAGGTACTTTTTCTAATAGATGAATTTGAAGTAACATATTATATACTGTGAAATGCCATTTTAGGGGTCTAACATTGGTCATATTTTGCATATGTTGTAGCAGACATTGTGAAAATCAATGTGTTATGAAATTATTAACCCATTTAAAATAAACAGGTTAATCCTACCTGAAAATTGAGCCCAGTGGATTATGATGTATGTTCAACATTCATAAGTGAGTTTATTGAAAAATATTTATTAATTAAAAAGATAGTGACCGATATTGAGTAATTGCTAATAGTCTCTGCTTTAAAGCTGCAAAAGATGTTGAAAGTATGATATTTTTAACTCTGAACAAAGAAGGTTTCCATATCTCTGTAATGTGATGATTCCATATTGTTCAGAGCTTGCATGCTTTGTAGCAGATATGATGAAAAATGAAACACGAGGTGTGAAACACAAATTGTCGACAATACATTAAAAATGAAACTTGTGTTACCACACAAAAGGGGTGATATTATCTAATCCTACTCCTATTTCTCATATTCTTGTATGTTACATAAACATTATCATGTACTATCAGGAATGCTGCTGTATCAGTTCAACATTGACCAAATAGCTGTGTAAATCAAACATCTTAAATTGCAGTTGAAAAAGAACCTTGTGCAATGGAGATTTTGCATTGGAACTTTTGTGTTGGAAATACCCTGTATTAGGACAGGTGATAGTCTTACAGTGAAGCACAATGAGGAGCAGGGGTTAACTAATCTTCTAATCAGGATACAGGATGTATTACACTCTGTAGTCAGGCAAACGTTCAAAAGGACCATTGGTAGCAGTCACCAAAAGGCAGAGTTTTTGAAATACATTTTCTTGAATGTGGAGCAGGGGTGTTTTAGTGATTTTCTCAGCTGCACTACAATACCAAGTTAAAAATCACAACACCAGGTTATAGTCCAACAGGTTTAATTGGAATCAATTAAACCTGTTGGACTATAACCTGGTGTTGTGTGATTTTTAACTTTGTACACCCCAGTCCAACACCGGCATCTCCAAATCATGACTACAGTACCAAGGATCTTTACTAAACCTGTACTATCACCACCTTCTTTTTCCCAATATCATTCATCTCTTTCCTGATTACCGCTTCCCTTTCCTGATAATCTAAACCTTATCGTGGCTTCTGTCTCCTCATTATTCTCTTGTCCCCCCCTCTTTTCCTCATAATCGCCCTGCTCTTGAATATTTTCAATTTTTCTCAACTAGTCACTTCCACGTTTTTTGCGAGGTCTATCAGACATTCGAGTTTTCCATTTGAGCAAGGCTTTGAACCAACTTTTACTGCATTGTATCAACATTCAGAAGACTTTGTATTAGCTAACAGCTTTAAAAAAAATGTTTGTGTTCTCCTGTGATTGTACATTTCTTGCTGCAGTTAACTATCGCAGCAGATGCACAGCTAGCGTGTGCTTGGCCTCTCATTTACTTCCTCCGGTGTTTGTGTGTTACCTGAGTGATCTTGAAGTAAGTCTAAACCTAATCAAGTTTAGTTTATTACTGCCTGCCTTTCCATTTTCATTATCACAGTGGGGAAAAATGAATCTCCGCCAGAGAAAAAAGCACACAAAGCAGCTGGACCAGAAACGCTGTTTCTGCTGCATGATCTGTCTGCACTTTCTGCTTGGTGAGACGGCACGCACTGTGTGAGAAATCCAGCCTCTTCATTTTGTTTTTAATGTGTGTTGTTAAGTGATGCAGCGAGCATTCAATTACAACGGTATTCCAGCTGCAGACAATTAAAATTTTGGATCCAAATAACTGTTTAGCCTCTGTGCAGGGAAACACAGAAAGAAATGTATAATTGCTTGTGATAATGATACATTGCAGAACCGTCTTTTCAGGGAAAAAAAAACACAAATTATTTCATTTGCAACGTGAAAACTTTCCTCTGGCTTCATTAGCATAAAATCAACAAATCCATACTTTTCCTTGCCTATGGATGATCATTTCTCAAGTTTTGTTCAAATGATGCTAATAAACCATCAATTAACACAGATCCGCTGCTGCTTCCACACTGCGAGACCAGAATGATAATATTAGAGTTGCCTCAGTTGTTTCGATCAAACTAAATCACCGTCATTTCTGAGTGTTAACACCCCTACTGGCCAATCACTCCCTTCAAACCTTCCCAGATAAGACTACTTTGAGAAGCTGATCACTAAGCAGTGGGTGGGTAATACTCTGTCTAAATCAAACTGGACAATGGAAATAATTTAGCTGATGCGGTGTTAACTCAATTTAAATTTGTGCTTCCAATATTAAAACACCATAGTGGGGATTTATCGGATTTTCATAACATAATTTACAATGTTTCTGCATAATAAGTATGAGAATTTTGTGAACCTGCATCTCATTCTGACTTTTAGCAACTCCAGGAAGCATAATTCATTGTTTAGCTGTGAAATGTGGATAGAAAATTGCCAATGTGAAATTTAGATTTTAGTTAACTTGTTTTCTTCCTTGGTGTAAATTGTTTGAATTGAAAAATGATTTGGAGATGCCGGTGTTGGACTGGGGTGTACAAAGTTAAAAATCACACAACACCAGGTTATAGTCCAACAGGGTTTATTGAGAAGCACACTAGCTTTAGAAGCGCCAGCCATTTGATGAAGGAGCAGCGTGCCGAAAGCTAGTACTTCCCAATAAACCCGTTAGACTATAACCTGGTGTTGTGTGATTTTTAATGATGTGAACAATGTCAGCATTGTGTGACATTAATACCAAATATTATTACATGCTGGTATAAAATTTAAGACCATGTGTCCTAGGGTTTTAAAAGAAGTGGCTACAGAGATAAAAGATGCATTGGTTATAATCTTCCAAAATTATTCTCATTTAGTAGTGGGTGACTGCCTGTGTGGAATTTGCACAATGTCCCAGTGTCTGCATGCGTTTCCTCCCACAGTCCACAGATGTACAGGTTAGGTTGATTGCCATGCTAAATTGCCCATAGTGTTCAGGGATGCATAGGTTAGGTGCATCAGTTAGGGGAAATGTAGAGTAATAGGGGAGTGGCATAAGGAAGTAACTGGGTGGGATACCTTTTGGAGGATTGGTGTGGATCTATTGGGCCGAATGGCCTGTTTCCACAGTGTAGGGATTCTATTCGTTTTGTATTTGTACCTACCAACAAGACCAACGATTCTTGTTATATTTGGTTTTAGCTGCACAGTTGCGACACTATTCAGTGAAACAAGGAAACAAAATGGTAACATTTAATTATAGTTCATGACACCTTTTTTTATTTTGTAATCATTTGTGTTTTTAGTCTACGTGGTCAAGTTATTCAGCTATTTGTCCTGACTGCAGGTGTCATACTTAATTCCAGCCATCAATGCAATAATTCAGCTCAGTGCCTCACAATAACACACAGTCACAAATGCATGCTTATTAAGAAAATCATTAGCTGGTGACTAATTTCATGGACTCCAAAACAATGTGTGAAGATATTACAATCTCATCAGGTGTGGCCATTCCAGTCCTGCTATAATCCTAGTGTTTCTTGCTGTCATACAAAAAGTATCCTCCAGGTGTAGCTGGTGATACTCTGAAACTGCAGCAGAGACCAGAATTTGTTTTTGAGATAATACAGAAGAGGCACACACTAATGGGGCAATTTACTGTCCACATTGCAATTCCAACTGACCACTATTTAAGTGACTGTCGTCATGAGGTAAATAATCTGTTGATCATTGTTTATTGAGAGTTTAATCTGCATTTTGATATTTTCATTGCATTTCAGCACTTGTTTTTGTTCTAATGGTCTGGAGTTCAGGTTTTCCAAGGTTGAGTTATCACTATATTTTATTAATACTGCTTCACTCTGTGACATGAATATCCTCCGACGCCCCGCTGAACCGCCAAACACAATTCATTCCAAATATGGTAGATAACTAATTCAAATCCATGATTGCATACTTCAAGAAAAACTGTCATTTTTATCTTTAACAAATTAAAGTGGAAATTAATATTTTTAAAATAAATAATGTAATAAGATTATATTAGCTTGGACTAATTATTGGTGATTTTGTTCACTTTTAGATTCCTCAATGAGACTGACGTAGGGGTATTCTGTAAACAGCTCAGTTAACTTTCATGTAATCCAGTCCATTGAATTTTAGGTCAAAAGCCACTCAATGCTGGCAGAAATGAACAGTCTTTGGATTGAATAAGAGAAGAGCAATGTCGATGTCTATAAGGGCAGCAATCAGTGCTGGTATCTACAGTTCATGTATATGGTAATTTATTTTAAAAAAGAGGGTAGTGATTTGAATGAAAGGCAAGTCATGTAAACTTTATCTTCCTTTTAATGAAACGTAGAAACTTCTCATGTGAAAATATAGATGCTCGTCTGTAAGTTATGTCCATTAGCCAAACTGTCCCAAGTGAAAAAAAAGTGGGGAAAATTGTATTGTGACATATTAGCATTACTCTGTTAAGTTAAAAATACTGAAAAGAACAAAGAATATTATACTAAATTAACAGGAAAATTCAGGGTGGACAAGGATAAACTATTTTCACTGGTCAGGGATTCTGGAAATAGGAGACGTGGTCTGACAATAAGGATCAGGAGAGATGTCAGAAAATACTTATACACATAAAGGATGGTAGAGTTTGGAAATCTCTTCCAAAAATGGCAGTGGACGCAGGATCAGTTGTCAACGTTAAATCTGAGATTTTTTTTGAGGTGTTGAAGTGTTAAGGGTTATGGGACAAAGACCAGCATATGAAGTTAGCCCACAGATCAGGCTTAATGTCATTGAATGATGGAACAGGCTCGAGGGGCTGAATGGTCTACTTCTGTTCCTATGTTTCAATGTTCCTGATTTAATGTTTTGATTATTATATAGTTATTTTCTAAATCTATGTCGACCTTATTCTTTAATTTTGACCCGCTGCAGAAATTTGGTACTGTAATCCCATACAATAATGACCCAAACTTTCATCTAATTCACTCAACACAAAACATATGAATGTACAAATTAGGCACAGAAGTAGGCCATTTCGCCTCTTGAGTGTGGTCTGCCTTGAGCTGATGACTTTACAATACTCATCCTCCCCACCCCCAACCCGGTCATAGAGTCATACAGCATGGAAACAGAGCCTTCGGTCCAACTCATCCATGGATACCAATTTCCCAAACTTAGGCTTTTGGCCTATATCACTCTAAATGTTTTCTATTCATGTACCTGTCCAAATGTCTTTATAACGTTATAACTGTACCACTTCCTCTGGCAGTTCATTCCAAATATGAACCATCTCTGAGTTGCCCCTCAGGTCTTTCTCTTCTCAGCTTAAAAATATGCTGTGTAGTTTTGCAATTCACCTTATCTATGACCCTCATTATTTTATAAAGCTCTGTAAGGTCACTCCTCAACCTCCTACACTTCAGTAAAATAAAGGTCCCAGCTTACCAGCCTCTCCTTATTGCTCAAACCCTCCAGTCCCAGTGACATCCTTGGAAAGCTTTTCTGCACCCTCTCCAATTTAATAATATCTTTCCGATATCTTATAATAGTGGGGCAATTAGAACTGTATGCAATATTCCAAAAGTAGCCTCATCAACGTTCTGCATAACTGCAACATGCTGTCCTAACTCCTGTACTCAACAATTTGAGTATTGAAAACATGAATGCCAAACGTGTTGTTTACCATCCTCTCTACCTGCGATGCAACTTTCAAAGAATTATGTACCTGAACCCCTAGGTCTCTCTCTGTTCAATAACAGTAACCAGTGTCTTACCATTAGCTGTATAAGTCCTGCCTTTGTTTCTCTTACCCAAGAAGCAACACCTCACATTTATTCAAATGAAGACAGTGTTGGACTGTGACATTGAGATAAATGATTAGCCATGATGCAGATAGGTGAGGGGCTGAATGGCCTATTACTACCCCACACTCCCATGGATACAGGTCTTGCCTGTACAACCTTTCCTCATGAGACAACTTAGGTTTTTGTCTAGTAGATCTTTTCTGAACTGCCTCCACACATTGAAAAGCACAACAAGACGACAAAATGGTTTCCAACATCATAATTAACTTGCAGTGCACTCCAGTCATAATGCAATAATTATTCTTTTATTTTCACCAATGAGGTTTTGTTCTGAACTTGTGAGTGGAGGGAATTGTTTCTACAAATGCCCTCCTTCAGTATCTTCTGACACCAGTTTTATAAAAGGTGCCATTTTACTGGAGGGTAGAAATTGAGGACCATAGAAATGTAGAAGATAGGAGCAGGAAGAGGCCATTCAGCCCTTCGAGCCTGCTCTGCCATTCATCACAATCGTGGCCGATCGCCCAACTCAATATCCTAATCCTGCTTTCTCTCCATAACGTTTGATCCCATTCACCCCAAATGCTATATCTAGCCGCCACTTGAATACATTCAATGTTTGACATCAACTACTTCCTGTAATGATAACGTACTGTGCTTACCTGCTCCTCCTGATCCTGCATGACAAATTGCTAGAGTAATTGCCAGTTGAATAATTAAACTACCATCATTGAATCGTACAGACTTTGTATCATCAACTTATGGTTACAAACAATTCTCAAATGTGCTTAAGCCTGAATTGGTGAATGTAATTTCAACAGTTGTACCTATTGCCACATATATGTCCATAGAAAGGTGCAATAATTTGAAGGATATTAGGGTCTGAGAGGAACAGCCTAGTCACCATGTATTCAGATTAGTTGGTAAACCTGCAGTCCTGATGATATCTTTAAAGCCACTTTTGCTGAGCAGAACTGGGTGAGTATCATTTTTCCTTGACAGCGCCCGACAATAGATTGCGGCTAAGGCTGACAAGGCCCTAGGGAGGTAGTGGTGCCCTCCACCAACATTTGGTCTGAGAAAGGTCTAATAGTTACAAGTGACTCAAATAGAAATTGTGTTCTAAATGGACCTTATTTCTATTTCCCAGGAACGGAAAGTGAAGATGATTATTTTATATTTGTGTGTTTGTTCTAAAATATTTATTAATAAATTGTTCGGAAAGACACAACAAATAATATTGTAAACAGCATAGTGGAATCCCCGTTGCAGAAAATCCTGAATAAAAAAAGAACATACTGGAATTGCTCAGTCAATCTTACAGCATTTTTAGAGACAGCAACAGAGTTATTGTTTCAGGTAGACGATTTATCATCGGAGTTGAAAAATGGTAGAGATGCAAAACATTTTAAATAAGCAAAGTGGCAGACAGTGGAAAATTAGAACAAAGTGGAAGAGTGAGGTGGCACAGTGGCTCAGTGGTTAGCACTGCTGTCTCATGGTGTCAGGGACCTGGCTTCGATTCCCACCTCGGGCGACTGCCAGTGTGGAGTTTGTACGTTCTCCCCGTATCTGCCTGAGTTCCCTCCGAGTGCTCTGGTTTCCTCCCACAATCCAATGATGTGCAGGTCAGCTGAATTGGCCGTGTTAAATTGCCCATAGGGTTAGGTGCGTTAGTCAGGGGTAAATGTAGGGTAATAGGGTAGGGGAATGGGTCTGGTGGGTCAGTGTGGATTTATTGGGCCAATGGGTAGAAATGTGCTAGAAAAAGACAAAAGAGTGTGTCTGGAGAAGGTGTGAATGACAGAAACATAAATAGCCCAATGGGGAAAAAAAATCAGGACTCGGAAAAAAATGAAGAGAAAGGAAAGTAGGGATAGAATGATGATCTAAAATTGTTGCATTTAATGTTATGTATGGAAGGTGGAGTACATTACTTACAGCTGACACTGAACGTCACAGGAGCACTGCAGGAGGTAGAGAATATGTGTGAGAGCAAGGTAGAGAATAAAAACACAGACAATTAAAAATTTAGTAAAGAACTGTGCATGTTGGAGATCTAAAAAAAAAGCTGAAATTGCTACAAATTTCAGCAGGTCTGGCAACATCTCAGGGGAGAAAAGCAGTGAGGTGACTCATCAGGAAGTGTGAAGGAATATCTTGTTGTGGCAAAATGGCCGATAGCCTAAACAACGAGCCCCAACATAAAATTGGCTAATCAGTTTCTGTAGCCAAGGCCTGATGGGATGTAAATAGCCCCTGGTTACCATAAGTCAAAAGAAAACAAGGATTAACCCAGACCTGTAACAACTGGGGAGCTGTTATAACCCGAAACTCATTAAGAGGTACATAGCTGGAACAACAGGGAGAGACATTGTTGTGTATTCCACAGTTTGGCCAGATTTCATATAATAATCATATCATGGAATGGGGATGAATACATCTCAGATGACTTGGCCTAACCACATTGGGTGCTGTGACCCTCGCCCTGTGACTCCATTGACTGTCTGCAGAGTGCATTCCAGAAGGGCTCAGAAAGGGACAACTGGTGGCCATTCTCTCAGTGAAGATTTAGCCAGTGAATACTCCATGTGAGACTCATTGTCTAACCAAGAAGTTTATGAGTGCACCAGACAACAGAGTTCAATGAATTGGATCCAGGAGTCCATTCAAGTTCACCAGAGCATAATATGTGTGCTTTTCAGGCAGTCAACATAATTTGAGGTAAAGTTAACATAACTTGTTGTGTTAGAGTTGCTTCTTTAACTTGTGAGTATTTTAATAAACTAAATTTGAACCATAATCCATCGTTTGTCTCATTCGACTGGGTGTGGCATAAAAGATTTCCAGCAAAACTGGAAACAATGGGAATCAAGGGGCAAACTCTGCACTGGTTGGAGTCACACCCGACACAAACGAACATGGTTGTGGTTGTTGGAGGTCAGTCATCTTAACTCCAGGACATCTCTGTAGGAATTCCTCAGCGTAGTGTCCTAGGTCCAACCATCTTCAAATGCTTCATCAATGACCTTCCCTCCATCATAGGGTTAGAAGTGGGATGTGCCCTGATGATTGCACAGCATTCAGCTCCATTCACACCTCTTCAGATACTTAAGCATGCCATGTTCAAACACAACAAGATTTGGACAATATCCAGGCTTGGACTAAAAAGTGACAAATAACATTTGTGCCACACCAATGCTGTCTTTAATGAGTCAATCTAACCACTAACCCTTGACATTCAATGGTGTTACTATGAATGAATCCACCGCTGTTAGCATTCTTGGGGTTACCATTGACCAGAAACTCAACTAGACTTGCCACATAAACACAATGGCTACAAGAGCCGGTTAAAGGCTGTAACTCACGTGTGGCATGTAACTCACCTCCCCAAAGTCTGATTAGTTTCTCGAAGGCACAAGTCAGGAGTGTGATAGAATGCTCCCCACTTGTCTGGATAAGTACAGTTCCAACAACACAGAAGAATCTTGACACCATCCTGGACAAAGCAGCCCATTTGATTGGCATCACATCCACTTGGCCCACCACCAACACTCAGTAGCAGAGGTGCATATTACCAACAGGATGTACTGCAAAATAAATTCTATAGCTTTTCACTTACAAAGTCAGAGCGTTTCCACATGTTTATAACTTGTTAGAGAGTCAGCGTCTCTTCTCTTAGGTGGCACACTGACATGGTAGAATTTCTTATACTAAGATGATTCTCTCTTAGCTCATCTTTCAGTTGCACAGATTCACACATTGAAGTGAGCTAGCTTAGTGGAAATCAATGGACTCTTTTCGAGTTGTATAGTGATTGGAATGAGGGCTGGGTGCATCTCATCAAGTATGAGATCCTTGATTGGGGTTGTTAACCTCGACCAATCAGGGAGCTCTGGCTGACAGACATAAAGACATAAAAAAAAATTAAAGAGGAGTGCAATAAAGATTGGTGCACTTTGTGTCTTTCACTGTGTCTCACGCCTGCGCGCACACACCATGGGTACTGGGGATAAAATAAGCACTACCGCACTTAGGTGGTAGTGTGGGGGTTAATAAGAAAAAAAAGAAAAAAAATAAACAGGGAAAAAAAAGAAAAAAAATAAAAAATAAAAAAAAGAAAAATAAATAAAGAGGAGTGCAGGGAGAGGTGGGCGCCGCAGGGAGTGGAGTGCATCATTTCTCCCTCCAACTCTATTTTGATTTAGTCCCTACCCTCCCCTTCACTGTTTTGATCACACAGCACTGTCCCTTGATGTGAAGGGCAGTGTTTGTCACTGGCCACCCGGGTGTTTTCCTATCTTCCTGGTGGTGGAATTTGAAGAAAAAAAAAAATAAAGACATAAAAAAAAATTAAAGAGGAGTGCAATAAAGATTGGTGCACTTTGTGTCTTTCACTGTGTCTCACGCCTGCGCGCACACACCATGGGTACTGGGGATAAAATAAGCACTACCGCACTTAGGTGGTAGTGTGGGGGTTAAAAAAGAAAGGGGGGGAGAAAAATATAAACAAGAGATGATGTGAAGGGCAGTGTTTGTCACTGGCCACCCGGGTGTTTTCCTATCTTCCTGGTGGTGGAAATTGAATAAAGATTCGTGCACTTTGTGTCTTCCACTGTGTCTCACACCTGCACACACACACCATGGGTGCTGGGGAAAAAAAAAAAATTAAAAAAAGGGAAGTGTCACTGCCCTCTGATGTGAAGGGCAGTGCTTGTCCCTGGCCACCTGGGTGTTTTCCTATCTTCCTGGTGGTGGAAATTGAATAAAGATTCGTGCACCTTGTGTCTCTCACTGTGTCTCACACCTGCGCACACACACCATGGGTGCTGGGGATAAAATAAGCACTACCGCACTTAGGTGGTAGTGTGGGGGTTAATATAAAAAAAAAGAAGAAAAAAAAATATAAATAGGGATTTGGAAAAAAAAAATAAAGAGGAGTGCAATAAAGATTGGTGCACTTTGTGTCTTTCACTGTGTCTCACGCCTGCGCGCACACACCATGGGTGCTGGGGATAAAATAAGCACTACCGCACTTAGGTGGTAGTGTGGGGGTTAATAAGAAAAAAAAGAAAAAAAATAAACAGGGAAAAAAAAGAAAAAAAATAAAAAATAAAAAATAAAATAAATAAAGAGGAGTGCAGGGAGAGGTGGGCGTCGCAGGGAGTGGAGTGCATCATTTCTCCCTCCAACTCTATTTTGATTTAGTCCCTACCCTCCCCTTCACTGTTTTGATCACACAGCACTGTCCTTTGATGTGAAGGGCAGTGCTTGTCACTGGCCACCCGGGTGTTTTCCTATCTTCCTGGTGGTGGAATTTGAATAAAGATTTGTGCACTTTGTGTCTTTCACTGTGTCTCACACCTGCACACACACACCATGGGTGCTGGGGAAAAAATAAGCACTACCGCACTTAGGTGGTGGTGTGGGGGTTAAAATAAAAAAAAGAAAAAAGGAAAAAAAAAGAACAGGAGTAAAAAAGAAAAAAAAAATTAAAGCATATGCACTTCAGACCACCAGTTCCTTTGTGTACATTTAGGAAGAAAAAGAAAAAAATAAACAGGAGTGTCAGAGCCCAGGAAAAAAAAAATAAAGAAGAGTGCAATAAAGATTGGTGCACTTTGTGTCTTTCACTGTGTCTCACGCCTGCGCGCACACACCATGGGTGCTGGGGATAAAATAAGCACTACCGCACTTAGGTGGTAGTGTGGGGGTTAATAAGAAAAAAAATAAAAATAATAAAAAATAAACAGGGAAAAAAATTTTTTAAAAAAATACATAAAAAAAATAAAGAGGAGTGCAGGGAGAGGTGTGAGCCGCAGGGAGTGGAGTGCATCATTTCTCCCTCCAACTCTATTTTGATTTAGTCCCTACCCTCCCCCTTCACTGTTTTGATCACACAGCACTGCCCTTTGATGTGAAGGGCAGTGTTTGTCACTGGCCACCCGGGTGTTTTCCTATCTTCCTGGTGGTGGAAATTGAATAAAGATTCGTGCACTTTGTGGCCTTAACTGTGTCTCACACCTGCACACACACACCATGGGTGCTGAGGAAAAAATAAGCACTACCGCACTTAGGTGGTAGTGTGGGGGTTAAATTTCAAAAAAAAAGAAAAAAAATAAGAAAAAAAAATAAAGAGGAGTGCAGGGAGAGGTGGGCACCGCAGGGAGTGGAGTGCATCATTTCTCCCTCCAACTCTATTTTGATTTAGTCCCTACCCTCCCCCTCACTGTTTTGATCACACAGCACTGCCCTTTGATGTGAAGGGCAGTGTTTGTCACTGGCTACCCGGGTGTTTTCCTATCTTCCTGGTGGTGGAATTTGAATAAAGATTCGTGCACTTTGTGTCTTTCACTGTGTCTCACACCTGCACACACGAAAAAAAGAAAAAGAAAAAAAAATAAATAAAGAGGAGTGCCGGGAGAGGTGGGCGCTGCAGGGAGTGGAGTGCGTCATTTCTCCCTCCAACTCTATTTTGATTTAGTCCCTACCCTCCCCCTCACTGTTTTGATCACATAGCACTGCCCTTTGATGTGAAGGGCAGTGTTTGTCACTGGCCACCCAGGTGTTTTCCTATCTTCCTGGTGGTGGAATTTGAATAAAGATTCATGCACTTTGTGTCTTTCACTGTGTCTCACACCTGCACACACACACACCATGGGTGTTGGGGAAAACATAAGCACTACCGCGCTTAGGTGGTAGTGTGGGGGTTTAAAAAAAAAATAAAGAGGAGTGTCAGAGAGTTCCTCATTCTGGACACTGGCTCTGAGCTGGTTGGTCAGAGTCCAAGTACTGTGCATGTAAAAGGTGACTTGGTGGTGGGATATCTGCCTGCTTGGAGTTTTTTCAGATTGGTACCACTTATTAAACATATATTGTTCATATGTGACACTCACTTGGGGCTGAAAATACGTCTTCAAAGCTTTTAAAAATTCTATGTGTTTTTATCTCTCCTAAGAGATCTAGGGAGGACTATATCTTGGAACAAAAATAAATTGCTTGAAAATCTCAGCAGGTCTGACAGCATCTGTGGAAAGAAATCAGAGTTAACATTTTGGATCCAGTGACCCTACTTTAGAAGTGATAGTAGCTAGGAAAAGTATGGTCCAGACCTACTGAAATTTTCCAACAATTTCTGTTTTTGTTTGATTTCTAGCATCTGCAGTTCTTTCAGTTTTTTAATATGTGTTGGAGCAGACTATTTCCAACTACGATGAAAGTAGTGACTTTTACTTATTGTGGTTTGCACAAACGGTTCATAACTATTACATAATTCTGCCAAAGAGCATGGAAGAATTCCCAATTCTTCCACATATGTTCAGTAATTTGAACAGGAATTGGAATGGGGAAAGGCATAATCATTTTCTATAAAATACTGTTTCATTGTAGCCTGCTTTGTGATCTTTGTTTTCGCTACTGGCAGCTCACAGCTCTGCATATACCTGTACCTTCCTGTCGATCGCTGTGCTTTCCTTACAGCTCTGCAACCCTCATTTCAGTGTCTCTTTTCAGTATCTCCCCATGTTTTGAATGGATTGCTCAGCAATGTGATAACACAAGAGCTTAGTCAAAGTGAACTCAAGTTGCCTGCCAACTTGGTTTGTATGTGTATATGTGTGTCTCATGACAGAGATTACTTGACGACAATAGACTAGGACAAATATTTATACATTATTAACTTTCATCCAAACATGTGGAACTCTCCTTAGCTCCTTCCACGAACAGTCCTTTACATGGATATAGCTTATCTTGTGATATCAGTTAATCTTTTCCAATACTAATGCCTTGTACAACAGAGTTGTATAATGGTGGGAACAGTGCGTTAGGCAATATTTACACTGTCATGAAGGTATGTTATATCAATTGTAGGTTTAGTTAAATGGATTCACATATTGGACATTTTTAAAAAGGCAGTTTAAGCTGTGAAAGGGCATTATACTGAAACAAAGTGACACTGATACATGTTAAAATTACGGCTTATTTGGATCACAATGAATCTCCATTTCATGGAGGTGTAAGGGCTATGGAGACCTCAATTGAGACAATAAAACTTGAGAAATCTGAAACATTCTATTTCTTGTGCCATGATCTTGAGACAAACATCGAAATTCCACTGTCAAAACAGGGCAAAAAGTGTGTTCAATATCTTTGCAATGAAACCTAAACCGAGGTGCAGACATAAACTATTCAATTATACAACTGAAATGGAGGGAAGACATGCGACACATTGTTTGTGTGGATACTGAATTTAGGGTTTGGGCATAGATCACACTGACTGTCTCACCTGGAATAGCTGCTCTCTCGCTCTCCAACTCCTAGCTTTGTTGAGTTTTGGAATTGTGGAATACCTACAAGCAGATAGATATTTACTGAATAAATCATTTGAATTTCTACAGCAGTGTTTGCAGAAGGGACAAAAGAATATACCAGATAAATGAAAAGCAAGCGTTTCAGTGAGAACTAAAATATTTTGATCTATATTGACTTTACCATTTTATGTGCATCATCGTTGGTAAAGTTTAAAATCTGATACTCTGTAAAGATGTATTCCTTTTATTATTTGCAATTGTATATACTTGCATTTATTCATGGAAAAACGAGACATATTTATACTTTTTTTAATTCTTTCCTAGATAGATTTTAGCAGAAATACCAATCCCTTATGTACTTATCACAAGAATATCTTTCTGGCGTAATACTTACAAATTGTATGCCATCAGGTACATACCAAATTGCCGTTCTAGCATCCTTTTAAAATTCACAATATTTGCTAGAATAAAATGGAAAGTGGGAATAAAGAAAAGCCATTCCATCTCACCTCATCCGATAGTAACAGTCCAGAAATATTTGATAGATGAAATATACTCCTATTGTATATATCACATTTCATATTTTTACCCTGGTCTTGTTTGACCTAATGCAATTTCTTACCTTTGTAGTTCAATATTTTCATATTATTTTTCTTTTCAAATTGCCACCATGTTGTTGCACTCTTGAGCACTAAGTTCCATTTACTGACTGTAAAAGACTTTGAAGTATTCTGAGGATGTGAAAGGTACTATTTAACTATTTATTTCTTTTGAGTTGTACAATTTCAGTATTGTATATGTTACATATTGCCTATTATTGCTGCATTTGGAACGCTGAGCTAGAACCTGTATCTCAACAAAGCCATGCTGATGATCATGCTCCATGCGACCCTGCATCTACCCTTCTCCATCCACCATACCTTACCACTCCTTTCTTCCCCATGTATTTCTCTATTACTACTTGAATAGAGTCATACAGTCACAGAGACGTACAGCATGGAAACAGACCCTTCGGTTCAACCTGTCCATGCCAACCAGATATCCCAACCCAATCTAGTCTCACCTCCCAGCAGCCAGCCCATATCCCTTCAAACTATTTGTCTCAATTATTCCATTGTGGAGGTGAATCTCATATTCCAAGCACTCTTGGAACAAACAAATTTCATGACTCGTTAATGAATACCTTGCATTTGTGACTGCTATTTTAGACTCCATAATGATGGAGATAGTTTATTACCATGGATAATGAGTTGGCTAATTAATAAAAGTCAGAGCTGGGGGAAAGGGGCATTTTCAGGTAACTACTGCTATGCCACAAGATCAGTGCTGAGGCCACAATTATTTCCAATAACTTGAGTTAAGAAAGTGAATGTATGATAGTCAGATTTGCAAGTAACACAAAAACAGGTGGAAATGCAAATGCTGAGTGTGACACAATGAGTCTGTAAAGGGATATAGACAGATTAAGTGAGTGGGAAACATTCTTGACAGATGGGATATAATGTGGGAAAATGTGGGGTTATGCACTTTGACAGGAAGAATATAAGAGATGAATATATAGCAAGATACTGCATAAAGCTGCAGCGCAGAGGGATTTGGGATTCCTTTTTGCATGAATCACAAAATGTTTCCATAGGTAAATGGGAAGGCAACTACAATGTTGGTCTACATTTCAAAGGGAAAATAGGAAAGCCTTGTTAAAACTCTGCAAGGCACTAGTTAGACACCACCTGGAATTCTGTGAACAGTTTTAATCCTTTTATCTAGGGAAAGGTATCCTTGCTTTGGAGCTGATTCCATGTGTGGAGAGATTTTCTTATGAGCAGAGCTTGAGTAGGCTGGGTCTTTTTTTTCAACTGAAGTTTAGGAGAGTGAGAGGTGACCTTATGGAAAAATACAAGGTCCTTCGGGCACTTGACAGGATAGATGTGCAGAGATTGTTTCCTCTTGTGGTAGAATCTAGAACCAAAGGGCATAATCTCAGAAAAAATGTGCCATCCATTTAAATCCTTCTCTGAGAGGGAAATGAATCTGTGGAATTCTGTACCATCAAGGCTGGGATATTAGACATTTTCAAGGCTGAGAAAGATTTTTAATTGTTAAGGGAATTAAGAGTAATGGGGAAAAAAACAGGAAAATGGAGTTAAGGAATATCAGATCTGTCATGATTTAATTGAATGGTGAAGTAGATTTGATGTGCTTAATGGTCTACTTCTATTCTTACCTTCTCTAGTTTTGTGGTTATCCTGTGGGACTACCTTAGAAGAAGGGAAGCGCAGGCTGGTGGCGATCTCTGAATTGCTCCTTCAGGAATGAAATGGCCTGGATGAGACTGGCACACTTATCAGTGTCAGGAAATTGCAAACCTGTCTGCTTCTGATCCTACCTCTATAGGCCATTCCAAATTTCTCGAAGATATTTCAAATCTATAAGTATAATTGCATAGTTTACAACTCTGAAAATATCCATTCAATCACTACTTATGCTCCACACGATTTTCCTCCCAACCTACTGCATCCAATCATTTCAGCATGTCCTTCTATTTCTTTTTCCCCCACATGTACTTATTGTGGCATTCTCAGCATTGTTAAATGCTTGGAGAAAGTGAGGACTGCAGATGCTCGAGATCAGAATTAAAAAAATATGGTGCTAGAAAAGTACAGTCAGTCAGGCAGCATCTGAGGTGCAGGAGAGTCAACGTTTCAAGCATAAGCTCTTCATCAGGAATTCCCATATCTGATGAAGAGTTTATGCTTGAAACGTCAACTCTCTTGCTCCTCAGCTGCTGCCTGACCGGCTGTGCTTTCCCAGCACCCACACTGTTAGATGCTTGTGTTGTTACAGGCTCCATTGGAGAAATTTGAGCACATAATTTAGACTGTCAATCCAGTAAGGTAATGTGGGAATGCTGCACAATTGTTGGTTACACTTCAAAAATGAAATAAGTCATTAGGCAGAATTTAATGTTGGCAATAGCCAGGTCTGCACACCTGGTGAGAACTCTGTGTCATCTTTTGGGAACACTTTCTGCATTAATGATAGGTCATCAAATATTTTACTGGGCAGTAGCAGGTTTTCCCTACATCAAAGACTGTCACAAATGGGAGCCCATGCTGCAATCTCAATGACCTCTGTTGGGATGCCTTTCAGTGTTCTCTTTCCTTCAATCTATTTAACTTTCCAAATGATTCTGACCCTCAATTCCAGTGCAGTCTTTATAAATCATTCTTACATTTACATTACATTTTCCCTTTTTCAGGCTAAGTTTGGGGGAGGTGGGGTGGGGTGGGGTGTAGACATGTTAGGTGTCAACTAACTCACTGCCCCAAAGCCAAGAATGGTTAAGAGCTGACTAATAAAATTTTTGACATATAGCAGGTCTCCACAGGCTTACCAGTCAGTTTCTAGGAACTAAAGACTGTTAGTTGAGTTGATCAGGGGATCGAATAGCAAGATCTTCTTGGCGGGAAGAGGGAATTCAGCATCTTGTAAGCAATGGCAAGGGTTGACTTTCAGAAATCATGCCTTTGTTCCCTCAATACATGCCACTAATTGCCACCAAACTAGAGCAAATGGAGACCCTGCCCAACCTGGCATGCCGTTCTTCCTGGTTAAAATAAAACAAAGACTGTGGATGCTGGAGATATGAAGCAAACACAGAAATTGGTGCAGTTAGACTGCCAGCATCTGTGGGGAGAAAACAGAGTTTGAGACTGGTGACTCTCTTTTGAAAAAAACCATTTCATGCTGCTTTCTCTCTACCAATGCTGCCAGACCTGCTGAATTTCTCTAGTAATTTCAGTTCTTCCTAGTTACCAGGTCAGAAGATCAGCCACTTGCTACCTCAGCCGATAACAAGGAAGATGCCAAGCTGAAGTTCTTAAGTGGCTGATCATTGACACTTGAGGGGGTGAATTGCTAGTGAGTTGAGAATGTCCAGAGTGAGGATGTTCTTGCACAAAGTTTAATTAGTGAGGTGCTGTGAAGGAGGTGAGCCTCTCTCCATGCTTACCTGCCCAATTATTTCCCTTTCTAGCCCCCTCTCTTGCTTCATCCAGGGAGAAGAATACTGAGCCTAAATAGAAGAAACCATATGGAAACAATAGAAAATCCTTTGTTCACAATCATTCAATTGTATCTGTTATGACTTACAAGTAAGGATAATGACAAGAATGTTGTAATTCTCAGGGTCTTAAAATGTCTTTTCACCTTCACCTGTACTTCAAACAAGCTTTGTTTTGACTGAATTTTCTAGTATCTGAAGATGTAGATTTACCTTATTACATTACACTGTTTAGTCCTTCCTAACTTTGTAGTTACAAAGAAACTGCTCTTCATTATATAGTTATACAATGTTCATTTGTAAGTTACTCAATTCTACAGTAGCTCATTCATTCTCAGAGAGCAATATCTCTAACCCTGAATGAGTGCCATGTCTCTCTCAGCATGAGATTCACCATCAGTTCTCCTTATAGAAATCAAACAGTTGCAAAGACCTTTGGTGAATATTCTTCTGTTCTGTGTTAGTCTGATGACTTAAAACATACTTTATTTAAATAGTGACTATCAATATGAAATTGAAGGAATCCATGCAAATAAAATGATTGAGTTAAGGATTATTTTTATTGTCATTTTATAATGAATTTCCTTAAGATAGTGCATGCAGTGAATTACTTTTAAAGTGTATACTAATTAATGATTTGTGTTAATTCTACCCTTATTGTAAAGCTGAGAAATTCCTCCTAACTAGTTAGCCCAGTTATGCATTAGCATTGATTAGAGTGGTGTTGGAAAAGCACAGCAGGTCAGGCAGCATCCGAGGAGCAGGAAAATCAATGTTTTGGGCAAAAGCCCTTCGCTTTTGCCCGATTTTCCAGCATTAGCATTCACTCATTAAATTGAAATCACCAAAAATAATCAACATAATGAACAGAACAGCACCAAGTGTTTAATCTCAATTCTTTGTAGCAGTTTTTCTTTCCCCAAGGATATGTCTTCTCTTTTGAATGTATTAGCTCTTATACCTGAATTTCTTAATATTATCAATGATTTCTCTCCTTTCCATGCTTCCAATGATGTTCATACAATAGAAAAATCAATATCATTGATACTTTCCCACAATGTTCTGATACTGCCTTTAGCCAGTTACCAAGTGTGACCTGCTGAAGAGCTCTGTTCAATTTTAATTTTCTGCCTTCATGTCAGGCTATATTGATGTTCAAAATTCCTCCACTCTGAGGAGACATTTGTTAAGTGTTCACATGCCCCCATAGAATTAAAGCACTGCACTATCTTCAATCATTTGAATTTTTAAGGATTTGTATTGTCAGTATTTTTTGCATTTGTTTTGTCAGTGTATTTTCGATCCTTGCCTAATATATTTTAGTTTCTTCTCAATTTAGTGTTTGTACCTGAAATCATTTTAAAATGGTATTAGATTTGAGAAGAAATGGACCCTTAAATGTCTGTTAATGTACTAGTCATTTTAGCCTCCAAATTAAAAACAAAATGCTCAATTCCCTATGTAATTTGGACTAGGTCTACTATTTCCTGGTGTCAATTACAGCAAGTATGTTTCACATAAATACCAGAGTGGAAGTTTCAAGTAAGAACAGCAAGGAAAGGAATAACACTCTGAGGAAATATGTTATGGAGCAGCCACTTTTCTTTTCTCACTTCTAACTTCAGAATTTGGCAACATCCAAAGTGATAAGATGGCGCGTTTTCATCGCATCATAATGACGACACATAATAATAATTCTGTAGCATAGAATGACAATGTAGCTAACCATTTCTCATCACTTGCATTGTAAAATGTGATGTTTCGTTAAATCATGATCCAAGCAGGAAAGGATTTCTAATATCACCCTTTTGGGTATTTAGCAATCCACACAATCCACACAAAACATTTCCGGGTAACAACAGTATATTTTGGAACAGCAAATCTTACAATCAGCAAGGTTCAAATTTTGAGCGACCAACTCTGTTTTGAATATCTCTTACAAAACAAAACAAATGATACTATAAACAGACATACATATGTGACCTTCATTAATTTGTATTCTACTGTTAAATTAAGAACAACATAAATGGTTTTATTTAAATTGAATTGTTTAATTGATGATTGAATGGACCATCATTCAAGTATTTAGAACTTTTTATACATACTCATAGAAATCTTGATCTGAATATTCACCCTTGGGGGCATTGTGTATTGATGCAGATCACAGAGATTATGTGTCACTCTGTGACGCAGATGCTTCATAACCTTTTGGTCTGGAACATTCCAAATAGTCAAACAAAGAATAGATATCTTTAAGAAAAAGAGGCTTTTTATGTTTGGAGAGTTCCATTTATCAGAGATCAATAATTTGTATTGATCATTGTACCGATTAATAACCACGACCTTGGGTTATTAACTTCACTAATGAAGTGGAACATGAAAAATCAGTAAGGGAGACATTTGAAACGAAAGTGAAAATAATTGAGAGTATCACTGCTGTCCAGCTGAGCTTCTTTAATCTTGTTTCTGTCTTTCACTGGATATTGCTAACATACCAATGTAATCCTGGTTTATTCCAAAGACAAGAACGAAGAACAGGAAGAGGCCCTTCACCACGCCTCCCCCCCCCCCTCCCCCCCCCAAGACTGTGCTAACACATGATGCATTTCTCAACTAAAAACCTTTTGCCTCTTCATGGTCTGCATCCCTCTCGTCCTTGAATATTCATATAACTGTCAAGATGCCTTTAAACATTCCAATATATCCGTCCCCACCTCCTCCTCTGACAGCATATTTCAGGCACTTACCACCCTCTTGCCACTCAAATCTCCTTTAACCTTACACCCTTTTACTTTAAATCTATGTCCCCTAGTAATTGACATTTCTACCCTGGAAAAAATACTGACTATCCATGACTTGGATAATTTTGCAACCTTCAATCAGGTTGTCCAGGTGAAACCAAACCAAGTTTGTGCAATCTCTCCTCATAGCTAATACCCTCCAAACCAGGCAACATCCTGGTAAGCCATTTCTGTCGCTTCTCTAAAGCCACCACATCTTTCTGGTAGTGTGGCAACCAGAACTGTACACAATATTCTGACGCGGCCTAACTAAGGTTCTATACTGTTGCAACATGACTTGCCAAATTTTATACTCTATGCCCCAACCGATGAAGGCAAGCATGCCAAATGGCTCCTTGACAACCTTATCCACTTATGTTGTCAGTTTCCAAGAACTGTGGACCTAAACATCTAGATCCCTTCATATGTTGATGCTACTAAGGTTTCTGCCAATCACTGTATATTTCCCTCCAGCACTAATCTTCCAAAATGCATCACCTGACATTTGTCTGGATTAAACTCCATCTGCCAATTCTCTGCCCACATCTCCAGCCTATCTGTATTCTGCTGTTTCCTCTGTCAGTGCTCCCCACTATCTGCAGCTTCCCAATCTTAGTGTATCTGCAAGTTTACTAATCAGGTCATCTACATTCTCCTCCAAATCATTTTATTAATATTACAAACAATGGAGTCCCAGCAACTGATCCCTGAGGAACCCCATTGGTCACAGCCTTGCTGACAAGCCTGTATTCTTCACACCATATTGTCAATTTACCATCAATCTGTTATTCAATTAGTCTTTTAAAACTCAGAGGTCAGATGTTATTAAAAGCTTTTGTCTATTTCATTGACATTTAAAGTACAGGTTGATTAAATATAATTATTTTATCATTTTTTGTTTGAAACATATTAAACAAAATTTTCCATCAGAGGCCTATGTCCCTGTGAGACAGTTAGAACTTGAGTTAAAGAGCCTTATGAAATGGTAAAGAGGCCTGCTGAAGAGACCCAAACAATTTCAGCTAGTGTCTGCATCTAAGCAAACAACCTTATCAAGATAATTCCCAACTTGTCTCAATGCCAACCTTTGTAAGCAAACTGTGCAATTTTCCCACAATTGTTAAGGAAGATTTTCCTGTAAAGATTTGTCATTTTCCATTTGACCATTGGGAAACAAACTGCCAAAATGGTTTAATCACTGGTCCATGCTTGCATTTTTGTGAGTTTGCATCAACCTTTTGCTGCAAATGCCAGAAACAGCTGTATAGAAACAGTCACGTACGCAGACTGATGGGCAATGTGAAATCCAAAGGGTGTCCTGCTCTGCTATTACTTGGCACTTTTCAAAATTAAATTATAATTTCAAAATTAAATTTACAATCCCCAACATGAAAAGCTTTGAGAATGAAATCCTCTGGGAATGCTAGAACCCTGGATCCTCATATGGAAGACTGCCTAATGCAATCAGAAACACTTTCCAGTCTGATGGAGAACACTGGGTTAAAGATTGGACTGTGCCTGAACTGGGACATGATTCCAATACAGCATATGTTCCATACATCTAATCATAGAGTTTGTAGGACAATGGAAAATGAGCCCTTGATGGTTAGTATGTGTTAGTGAGCTGACCCACCAGTCACAGCTTCAAAGACAGCTTGCTGAGCAAGACATAGTTGGTACAGCATTTGAGAGATAGCGAGTGAGATTGATATTATTTATCTTGTAAGATGTGGAACATATTTATTCACCTACAAATGGCATGTCAGGAGAAGACATACCATGATTCAATCAAAAAACATTTGGCTCATCCTCTGAACAGAAATATTTTTGCCCATGACAAATCAGTGAGCAAGTGCATCCCTCCCACCATGCTGTGCTCCAACAATACTCCTATTTTGTATAACAAAGTAATAAGAATGGTTTGCCAATATTACAAAAAAGTTAAGGTTAATTGCTTTTAAAGGAAAAAAGGTAGGGAGATTGGCACTTGAATGCACACTAAAGGATGCAAACATCTCTCTTCAATATCGAATTTTAAAGATGATTATTTCTAACTACTGTTTGGAGAGCTTTCCACTCTGAGACCTGTGAGGATTCTGAGGAAATGTTTCTTCAATGAATAGCAGGCATGCGTAATTGCACAATTAAAGAATCTGTCTGATTCAAGAGCATTTAATTCACATATATTTTCTTCAGTACTGCATAGGATTAGCCTGATGTATTGATATGCAAAATCTACATGTACTTTGCTATTTGCTTGTTTCCAGTCCTCCAAAAAGTTTTTGAAGTTACTCTTATCAAAACCTTCATAAAGGTGCAGTAGCAGTTTCTAGAAAAATAGATTCACAGATAAATAACCAACTTAAAAATGTGACTTATTTCAAACACTCTTTAGATTGGATTCATTAGACTTGTAATTCAACATTTTTATTAAATTCAAATTCCACCACACATCTGGTGGGATTCAAACCTTGGTCCTCAAAACATTACCTTGATCTCTGGATTAACAGTCCGGTCATGATATCATTCGGCTATCACCTTCTCCTCTGTTTTATCTTGGGGAAGGTGGTTAGGCTTTTCCTTTCAGAGATGATCATCTCTAGTACATGTTCGTCTATCACTTATCGACATAAATGTGGATGTTGTCCAGATCCCCTCAAACTCTCAAATCTGTTCGTATTCCCTCATTGTACACAAATCCCTGTTTTCCAAACTGTGCTCTAAGTTTTAGCCCTACAATTTTGTTTTAATTTCTAAAATGTTTCAATGTGAAAACAGTCCTGCTGTTGTAAAGTCACTCAGTCTTATCAGGCCATTCATCTGCTCTCTCCTCAGAGAGTCATTTGATAATTTAACCCAATGGTTACTACATCTGAGGTGAGAGAAGATGTTGAGAAGGTAAATTCTTCATGATTACCTCAGCCAGTGCTAGAACTAAGCCCACAGAGCTGACATCACTGTGCATTGCAAACTGACTGTCCAGCCAACAGAGTTAACTGACTCCCAAGGATTACAGGTTGAAAAGGATAATGTGTGCACAAATAACTTATTCAATTTTGTTTTAAGACCACAAGAAGAAAGAAGAACATAAGAAATAGGAGTGGAATGCAGGCCATTCGGTCCATCATGTCCACTCCACCATTCAATCATGGCTGATAGGCATTTCAATGCCACTTACCCGCATTCTCCCCACATTCCTTGTGAGATTAAGAATTTATCAAACTCTGCCTTGAAGACATGTAACGTCCTGGCATCCACTGTGCTCCGTGGCAATGAATCCAACAGACCCACCACTCTATGGCTGAAGAAATGTCTCCTCATTTCCATTCTAAATTGCCCCCCTCTACTTTTTAGGCTGTGCCACAGATCCTAGTATCCCCGCCTGGTGGAAACAATTTTCCAGTATCCGCCCTTTCTAAGCCATGCGTTATCTTGTAAGTTTCTATTAGATCTCCCCTCAATCTTCTAAACTCTAATAAATACAATCACAGGATCCTCAGCCGTTCATCATATGTTAGGCCTACCATTCCAGGGATCATCCATGTGGATCTCTGCTGCACCTGCTCCAGTACCAGTATGTCCTTCCTGAGGTGTGGGGCCCAAAATTGGACACAGTATTCTAAATGGAGCCTAACTAGAGCTTTATAAAGTCTCAGAAGCTTTTACATTTCAACCCTCTTGAGATAAATGACAACATTACATTTGCTTTCTTAACCGCTGACTCAACCTTTAGAGAATCTTGTTCTAGCACTCCGAGATCCCTTTGTACTGTGGCTTTATGAATTTTCTCACCGTTTAGAAAATAGTCCATGCCTGTGTTCTTTTTTCCAAAGTGCAAGACCTCACATTTGCTCACGTTGAATTTCATCAGCCATTTCTTAGACCACTCTCCTAAACTGTCTAAATCTTTTTGTGGCCTCCCCACCTCCTCAATACTACCTGCCTGTCCACCTAACTTTGGTAATCAGCAAACTTCACCAGAATGCCCCCAGTCCCTTTGTCCAGATCATTAATATATAAAGTGAACAGCTACGGCCCCAACACTGAACCCTGCGGGACACTACTTGTCACTAGCTGCCATTCCAAAAAAGAATCTTCTATCCCAACTCTCTGCCTTCTGTCAGACAGCCAATCCTCAATCCATGCCATAGGCCCTCACCTTACTCAGTAGCCTCCTGTGAGGCACCTTATTAAATGCCTTTTGGAAGTCTAGGCAGATAACATCCATTGGGTTTCCCTGGTCTAACCTACCTGTTACCAGAATTCTAACAGGCTTCTCAAGCACAACCTCTCCTTACTAAATCCATGCTGACTTGTTCTAATCCAACCCTGCACTTCCAAGAATTAGAAAACTCATCTTTAATGATGGATTCTAGAATTTTACCTACAACCGAGGTTAGGCTAATTGGCCTATACTTTTCCATCTTTTGTCTTGATTCTTTCTTGAATAAAGGGATTACAACAATGATTTTCCAATCATCTGGAACTTTCCCTGACTCCAGTGATTTTTGAAAGTTTACAACCAAGACCTCCGCTTTTTTTTCCCACCTCCCTCAGAGCTCTAGGATGTAGCCCATCGGGGCCAGGAGATTTATCAATTTTTAGACCTTTTAGCTTTTCAAGTATTTTCTCCTTGTAATGGCTACCATACTCAATTCTGCCCCTTGACTCTCCTTAATTGTTGGGACACTACTCATGTCTTCCACTGTGAAGACTGACGCAAAGTATTTATTAGGTTCTTCAGTTATTTCCTTATCCCCCATCACTGGCCTTTCTGCATCAATTTGGAGTGGCTCAATCTCTACTTTTGCCTCTCATTTGTTTCTTATGTATTGAAAGAAACTTTTACTATCATTTCTAATATTACTGGCTAGCTTACCTTCATATTTGATCCTCTCCTTCCTTATTTCACCCTTTGTTATCCTCTGTTTGTTTTTGTTGTCTTCCCAATCTTCTGATTTACCAGTGCTATTGGCCACTTTATAGGCTCTTTCTTTTTCTGTGATACATTTCCTGACTTGTTTTGTCAGCCATGGTTGTCTAATTCCAGCCCCCGCCCCCACTCCACCGCAGGTAATCTTTCTTTTTTTTGGAATGAACCTCTGTACTGTGTCCTCAATTACATCCAGAAACTTGTGCCCTTGTTGCTCTGGTGTCTTCCCCGCTAGGCTCCGCTTCCAGTCAATTTTCATCAGTTCCTCTCTTATGCCCTTGTACTTACCTTTAATTAACTGTAACACTATTACATCCAATTTTGCTTCCTCTTTTTCAAATTTGGTTTTGCAACTGTCCAAGTCAAAAGCTATGAAGAATTTTCATAGTCTGATTTATTGAGTGTTTACTTAGGGTCAGCATGCCAGCACCATTGCATGCTTTGCCAACCCCTATTAAAGGTTGGCAAGTGTTATGAAAATGTTGATGTATCTATAAGAGAGTTAAAAGTAGCAGAACTACTGGACACAGCACCAAGTGTTCTCAATAAAGCAACAATGTAACAGTGGGTCAAACTGCTCAGTTGCCTGGAGACAAAAACAAATTCAAATTCAGCCAATCGATTTAAATTATACCCCGGAAAAATACCAATTTCCAATCAAGTTTGAATTGAGTATATTGACAATCTTAAAAGGCAATGACACAATCTGACGCTCTAGGGTGTAAGACGAGGGGAAAAACAAACAGTTGAGAGGAGAACTTCCATATCCTAGCATGTAACAGACTGCTTGCAAAAAAATCTCTCTTAAAAGTACCTGTGATGCAGAAATTCCTTACAAGGAGAAAAGAAAACACAGGAAGATCGGAAGACAAAAACATACAGCTGCCTGGTTTTAAGATAAGAAGTGTTGTTTTGTAAATCTTAATTGGGAGTTTTATCGGACTAGTATTATAGAAGGGAAGGTAAAAAAATAGTTTAGAGAAATAAATTGTAAATAGTGGTTTGTTTATTATTCTCTATTATACTTTAAGAAATAGAGTTAATTTTTACTTTACATAGTTCTTGACCACTTAAATTTTATAGATTGCTGCACGGGATAAATCTTTTCTGTATTGCTGGGTTACATTAAGCAGGAGGGTTTACCCCGTGTTGTAACATTTTGGGGGCTCGGGTCCATGATTTGTACTGGTTTAGATAGACTTGAATAGACTTAGGGGTACGAAAAATCCCAGCATATTTAAACACTTGCAGGTTAGTGTCCTAGATAAATAAAACACAGGTGAGACAATTTGTTTAATTTTGGTGACTTGTGATTGATTAAATTAAAAATGAAAGAAATGGCTCTTAAAATTGCAAAAGATGTTCTGGGATTTGAAGATGATTCTCAAATTTGCCAAGAGTGTTTAGAAGAAAGTAAAAGGTCATACTTTTAGAATTAGCAAATAAGTTAGATTTGGGTTTAACCAAGGACAAAAGTAAAGCTGAAATTGTAAAGGGGTTACTCAAGCACTTAGATGTGTCAGAAAAACTAACAAATGCAGTAGAGGTAGAAAATCTTAAATTACAATTGTGGAAAGTGGAGTTAGAAACTAAACAAAGAGAGAGAGAGAAAAGAGAGAGGGAAAGAGAAAGAGAGAGATAAGAGAGGGAGAAAGAAAGAGAGAGAGAGAGAGAAGGTTCTTGGCTGAGCAAAGAGAGAGAGAAGAAAGGGAAAGTGAGAGAGAGAGAGAATTTGAACTTAAGAAGTTGCATCTTAGTCAGCAAAGTCAAGTTAACAGGATGGAAATTAAAAGAGATGATAGTGATATATATATATGTCAAAGACTTTGCCACATTTTGATGAGAAAGATGTTGAAGCCTTATTTATTTCATTTGAAAAATTGACTAGGCAGATGAAGTTAATTAACTGACCACTATTTACTTCTTCATTTTAAAATCTATTTTGAGGCATCTCAAAATCCATATCATCTGGATTTGATTCCTCACTCTGCAAGACAGTGACTAACACCTGTTTATCCAATTCTTTCTCTCTAGTGTAAAAAATGAGAAGTCCTTGAAGAGTGGGATAGATTAATAAGCTAACTGTCTCAGGAGCATAGAACGCAGTTGAAACATTTGTTACTGCAGTATAAGGATATATGTAAGAATCAGATTGGGAGGACTAATGCTATTGTGCATGAAGTAGATGTAGGGAATACTGCTCCAATAAAACAATACCCCAACAGCTTAATCCTCTCAAAGCCAGACCAGTCCAGATGGATGAGAACATCATTGAACCAAGCCAGAGTGAGTGGAGTTTGCCGATCATCTTAGTTGCCAAACCGGATGGGACTCAGCAATTCTGTGTGGATTATTGGAAGGTCAACACCGTTACAAAGTTGGACTCATATCCAATTCCTAGATTGGAGGACTGTATCAAGAAAGTCAGACAAGCCAGTTACATCACCAAGTTGGACTTCATGCGTAAGTACTGGCAGGTACTTTTATCAGAGATGGTGAAAGAAATTTCTGCGTTTGTAACCCCAAATGAGCTATGTCAGTTTAAAGCGATGCCCTTTGGAATGAAGAACACACCTGTCACATTCCAAAGACTCAGGAACAGAGTTGTGGCTGGGTTAACAAACTGTGCAGTCTATTTGGACGAGTAGTGATCTTTAGTAAGTCCTGAAAAGATCACATGGTACAGTTGGCAGAGCTCTTTGAACGACCATGAGAGGCAAAAGTGATGATAAACTTTAATAAAATGGAATTCGCAAAAGCAGAGGTGATGTTCTTGCATAACATCGGTCATGCAAGGTTGACCCCACGGAACGCAAAGACGAAGTCTATTGAGGAATTTCCATGACCAACCTTGAAGAAAGAGGTCCTTCAATTCTTAGGACTCAGCGGATTCTATCAGAAGTTTGTTCCAAACTTCAGCAGTGTAGTGACACCGTTAACCGAGTTGCTGAAGAAAAACACAAAGTTTCAGTGGACAGAACCATGCCAGGAGGCATTCGACCATTTGAAATGATGTTAACTACCAACCCAGTTTTAGCTGCACCAAACTTTTCAAAACCTTTTAAAGTTGCCATCGATGATAGTGATATTGGATTTGGAGGTGTACTCCGACAGGAAGATGAGGATGGGATTGAATTCCCAGTTGGTTACTTTTCAAAAAGATCAACATCCACCAGAGGAAATACTCCACAATTGAGAAGGAACTATTGAGTTTGGCACTGGCCTGACAGCATTTTAATGTGTGTGTCACAAACAATGTATCAGAGACAATTATGTACACTGACCACAATCTGCTTACATTCTAAGAATGTTTTAAAGATAAGAATATGAGACTATTTTGTTGAAGTCTTAAGTTACAGATGTTTAATTTAAAATTCATGCATGTTGCGGGTCAGAAGAATGCAATTGCAGGTGTGTTTTCATGGATTTAACTGGTAGAGTTTAGATGAGATTTGTCTTTACTTAATGTTTTCTGTATATATATGTGTATCTGGGAAGAAGCTACAGAATTTTTACGGATTACTGCATGGGATAAATCTTTTGTGTTGCTGGTTTTCACTTAAGCAGGAGAGTTTTCCCCGTGTCGTAACACCAGAGACCCTCCCAATAATACTATAAATGAAGCACTCACTGATGAAAATGAATGATGATTTAGCCAGACAAGAAACATTTGCTATCCGAGAGAACTCTGCTCGAGAGAGGAGATTTTAAAGGTTGACAAAACCTTTTCCAATCAATCATGACACTATTCTGTAAACATATCTCTGATAAAATGTTGGTCAGGTGGTTTGAATGGTCTCTCATTTCCAAAGGCCACTGTCGCAGTGCAGAGAGCAAACAGTCTTTCAGCTACAGTTGTATTTCAGCCACCTGATCAATGAAAATGAATAAACATACAATATAGGTAAATAGCTATTTTGTAATTTACAAAAGCCTTTGGTGGAACACATCCCAATTTAAAGTTAGCTTTCTGATAAAATTCAATGCAGTTAAATAACTTAGATTACAAGTCCATTATTGTTATTATTGTTAACATTATAACATTATTGTTTTTAAAAATCAATATAGTGATATGTTAATTCATCATGATAGATTCATAGTTAATTTTTTGCCATATTACACAATTTTCTAAAGAGAATCATGGAATGCTGTGAAGCCTGGAGTACATTAATCAGTATGTTATATAGATTTCACATTTTTCAGAGCCATATTATCTTAGAAGTAATGGTGCTGTTCCTTTAAATTTTAAGAACATTGACTTGGTTTCATGTTCTGAACGCATTCAACAACACAAAATTGCCTTTCCCTATCACTTACATCACCTCTCTCCACAATAAATTCCATCTACAACCTCTGTGCCTATTCTACCATTGGATCTAAGTCCATTTGGTATGGATTGGTATTCTCCCTGCCAAGTTTTCACCATCCCTCCAGACCTTCCCCTCACTGAGGACGAACAATTAGTCCTCAGCAAAGGACTCACCTTCATCCCCCTCCATCCACGCATCAATGAATTTAATACACGCTGTGACGTCGAACACTTCTTCCGCCGCCTCTGCCTCCGAGCTTACTTTCACAATCAGGATTCCCACCCACCTTCCGAGGACCCCTTCGCCCACCTCCAACACACTGCATCCACCTGGACACCCCACGCTGGCCTGTTACCTGCCCTCGACCTCTTCATTCCCAACTGCCGCCGGGGGGACATTAACTGCCTCAACCTGTCTACCCTCCTCCCCCCTCCAACCTCTCACCCTCACAACGCGCAGCCCTCCAATCCCTCTGCTCCAATCCCAACCTCACCATCAAGCCAGCAGATAAAGGGGGTGCAGTGGTAGTCTGGCGCACTGACCTTTACACCGCTGAAGCCAAACGCCAACTCGAGGACACCTACCGCCCCCTCAACCATGACCCCACCCCCCATCACCAAACCATCATCTCCCAGACCATACAGAACCTCATCATCTCAGGAGATCTCCCACCAACAGCTTCCAACCTCATAGTCCGGGAACCCCGCATTGCCCGGTTCTACCTCCTTCCCAAGATCCACAAGCCTGACCACCCTGGCCGACCCATTGTCTCAGCATGCTCCTGCCCCACTGAACTCATCTCTACCTACCTCGACACTGTCCTATCCTCCCTAGTCCAGGAACTCTCCACATACGTTCGAGATACCACCCACGCCCTCCACCTCCTCCAAGACGTCCGTTTCCCCGGCCCACAACACCTCATCTTCATCATGGATATCCAATCCCACTACACCTCCATCCGCCATGACCAGCACCTCCAAACCCTCCGTTTTTTCCTCTCCCGACATCCCCAACAGTACCCTTCCATCGACACTCTCGTTTGGCCGAACTGGTCCTCACCCTTAACAATTTCTCCTTCGAATCCTCCCACTTCCTCCAGATCAAAGGGGTAGCCATGGGCACACGTATAGGCCCCAGCTATGCCTGCCTGTTTGTTGGCTATGTAGAACAGTCGATCTTCCATAATTACACCGGCACCATTCCCCACCTCTTCCTCCGCGACATTGATGACTGCATTGGCGCCACCTCGTGCTCCCCCGAGGAGGTTGAGCAATTCATCAACTTCACCAACACATCTTAAATTTACCTGGATCAGTGGTGCTGGAAGAGCACAGCAATTCAGGCAGCATCCAACGAGCAGCGAAATCGACGTTTCGGGCAAAGGCCCTTCATCAGGAATAAAGGCAGCAAGCCTGAAGCGTGGAGAGATAAGCTAGGGGAGGGTAGGGGTGGGGAGAGAGTAGCACCTCTCCATGCTTTAAACTCTCTGCCTTTATTCCTGATGAAGGGCTTTTGCCCGAAACGTCGATTTCGCTGCTCGTTAGAGGCTGCCTGAATTGCTGTGCTCTTCCAGCACCGCTGATCCAGAATCTGGTTTCCAGCATCTGCAGTTATTGTTTTTACCTCATAAATTTACCTGGACCATCTCTGACACCTCCCTCCCCTTCCTGGACCTCTCCATCTTCATTAATGACGACCGACTTGACACTGACATTTTTTACAAACCCACCGACTCCCACAGGTACCTGGATTACACCTCTTCCCACCCTACCTCTTGCAACAATGGCATCCCGTATTCCCAATTCCTCCGCCTCCGCCGTATCTGCTCCCAGGAGGACCAGTTCCACCACAGAACACACCAGATGGCCTCCTTCTTTAGAGACCGCAATTTCCCTTCCGACATGGTTAAAGATGCCCTCCAACACATCTCATCCACATCCTGCACCTCCGCCCTCAAACCCCACCCCTCCAACCGTAACAAGGACAGAACGCCTGTGCTCTCCTTCCATCCTACCAACCTTTGCATAAACCAAATCATCCGCCAACATTTCCGCCACCTCCAAAAAGACCCCACCACCAGGGATATATTTCCCTCCCCACCCCTTTCTGCCTTCCGCAAAGACCGTTCCCTCCGTGACTACCTGGTCAGGTCCACACCCCCCTACAACCCACCCTTCCCTCCTGGCACCTTCCCCTGCCACTGCAGGAACTGCAAAGCCTGCGCCCACACCTCCTCCCTCACCTGCATCCAAGGCCCTAAAGGAGCCTTCCACATCCATCAAAGTTTTACCTGCACATCAACTAATATCATTTATTGTATCCGTTGCTCCCGATGCAGTCTCCTCTACATTGGGGAGACTGGACGCCTCCTAGTAGAGCGCTTTAGGGAACATCTCCGGGACACCCGCACCAATCAACCACACCGCCCCGTGGCCCAACATTTCAACTCCCCCTCCCTCTCTGCCGAGGACATGGAGGTCCTGGGCCTCCTTCACCGCCGCTCCCTCACCACCAGACGCCTGGAGGAAGAACACCTCATCTTCCACCTCGGAACACTTCAACCCCAGGTCATCAATGTGGACTTCAACAGTTTCTTCATTTCCCCTTCCCCCACCTCACCCTAGTTTCAAACTTCCAGCTCAGCACTGTCCCCATGACTTGTCCTACCTGCCTATCTTCTTTTCCACCTATCCACTCCACCCTCCTCCTTGACCTATCACCTTCATCCCCTCCCCCACTCACCTATTGTACTCGATGCTACGTTCTCCCCACCCCCACCCTCCTCTAGCTTATCTCTCCATGCTTCAGGGTCTCTGCCTTTATTCCTGATGAAGGGCTTTTGCCCGAAATGGCGATTTTACTGCTCCTCGGATGCTGCCTGAACTGCTGTGCTCTTCTAGTACCACTAATCCAGAATCTGGTTTCCAGCATCTGCAGTCATTGTTTTTACCTATCCTTTGTACTTTGTCCACTGCTTTGTTTGGAAACATCTGCAGACTTTAAAATTAAAGTCTGTATTGCAATATTCAAGTAATTTTTACATACAATGTTTACTGCACATTGTTAGCTATCTTTCTACGCAACTTCATCAAACGTTCAATGAAGTAAGTCAAGCATACTTTGCCTTTTACAAACCTGCATAGACTCTTCTTAATTAACTTAACATCCAAAAGTGGCTGAATTTGCTCTTAAATTTTTTTTCTAAAATCTTAACCTTTGATATTAAATTGACTAGCCTGTAGTTGATATTAAATGTCTTTTTGTCCTTTATCACTTGCTGCTTATGCTGCATGTACTCTGTTTTTTATCTTAAGCAGGTTGACACCTCATTTCACTGTCCCCTGTGGTGAGTATAGTAGCTAGAGTAGACATGTGCGCACACTCTTTTGAGCACATCATTGAAATGAATCTGTAACTGTTGGAGGGAGAAACACACAAGATCTATGAAACTCAGAGGAATACCAGTGACTCTTTGCATGAAATCATGCAGAAGATATGCTCTGTACTCATCCTAGTAGGATGATCAACCAGCAAAGACAGGGAGGTGAGCATCAGGCACTGATGCTGGAATAAAAATCACTCGTGTCGAATGTAGGACTCTGTCCTTTCACTGACTACTGTTGATGCTCTGGCATACAAGTGCTTGGTTGTTTCCATGGAAATAATGGCAGCCGCCTTGGAGACCCAGCTCCAGCAGAATCTCAGTGATTGTTTGATACCAGCTTGGACCTGCACTTCATCACTGTAGCCGAGGGTGCTCAACATGTAGGGCAAGGCGAGATAAGTATGAGGCACCTTCACCTCACTCCAGTTGTCTCTTCCTCTCAAGTAGCAGCGTGGTGCCTACTGACACACATAGGAAGGAAAATCAAAAGCTGGTACCACTGGAATTTCACCTCATACTCGGATGCTGTGCGTCTCCATCTGCCATCTCTCAATTACCCCATTGCTTGAGGAATGTATACCTACAGTTGCGAGGGGACTCTGGGGAGGCTGGTGCTGTCTAGTCCCTGAGCCATCATCAGACACCCTCCCAATGCTTCACTATCGAGAGGGCCGTGCAGTTAACAGGCTCCCTTCTTACGAGCAGCATATACATTTATGTTAACTTCTGATTTCTGCTGTAGTCTAACTTTCACACAAGGTGTTGACATGGCTATCTGAAGTGGAAATACAGCAGTATCATCCCCAGTCACAGGAGACACTGTTCTTCCCCTGGGACATCTTTGAACACCTCACTACGTCAGCAATGCATGTGCCTGCAATTCCTCCCATAATGCAGTGAATGCAGTATTTGGGAACTTCAGTCAAATCTCCAGAAACGGTGTTGAAGGAAGCTCACCTTGCCCAATAAGTTCAACGGAAGGACGTTGAACCTGGGATAGCCACACAACAGAGTTCACGCAGGCAATTAATGGCAGTGATGCTGAGATATAGTTGGCATCTACACATCCCCTGTTTACCTCTTGTTTAGTTATCCTTTGTATAAGGGGAAGGCAAAAGCCACCTGAGAGGTGATTCTCTGTATTTCTTGGGGGTAGGACTCAGGGTTGGGAATAGTGGCAAGTGTTTCTATTTATGCAGATCATAACAGTGGAAATGCAGACACTGAAGACATTTAGCCATTGCAACAGTATACAGAAGAATTCTAACATTTTTCATTACTGAAGCAATAGCGAGAGAATAATGAGACCATTGACATCAATTAACTTGTTCCAGAACTTGACAGCCTTCTCCAGATTGACTGTTTTCTAGTCTGCCTCCTCATTGAAGGAGTGATGGCCTAGAATCTTGCTGTTTCCGTGTGCCCTGTTCATGGCAATAGCCAGTGTGTAGCAGCTACAGATCCATGCAGTTACAACAATGCCTTGGTTTCTTATTGATGCTTCTTGTCTCAGAACGTTATCACCTCACAAACAAATGAACAATAAGAATTTAACTTTGCAAATCAAACAATAATAAAAAGTAAAACATTCCTCAGACAGTGAGGTATGTCAAATAGATGACATAGCTGTTCCAGAATAAACAGAAGTTTAACAGAAACATGTCCATGCTCCTGGATGTGAGTGGCCACAAGGTTGTCTCTTGCTCTGATGACTTATCATCTGTGAGGATCATCCTAGGCCATCTCAGCACCTTCAGCTGCCCCTTCAAAGGAGACCACCTCTTCCTTCACCTCTTTCCCTCCCATTTCATTTGCTTTTGCCAAATGAGATTATGAAGGGCACAGCAAACAACTTTGATGCAGGATATATTTACTGGAGTGTACTGCATAGCACTGCCTGACTGGACCAGTATGAAGACTCCTGAGAGGTACCATCAGCCAGGCCTGTGGAGTAACACTTTGGATTCACCTCAAGAACAGGTGGCTTTTCCTAGAGAATGTCATTGTCTGCACTTGCATGGCGCACGTTACTTGCTGTTTCATTGCCCAAACCTGGGTGTTAGGGTGGTCTTTTTTCTTTTGGACATGGATTTCTTCAGTATCTGAGAAGTTGTGAGTGGTTCTAATGTTGTGTGAGCATTAAGATATCCCCATTTCTGACCTTATGATGGGCGAAAGTCATTGGTGAAGCACCTGAAGCTAGTCGGTCCTAGGCCACTACCCTGAAGAACTGCTGCTCATGTCCTGAGGCTGAGAAGACTGATTTCCACCAACTACAGCCATCTTCCTTTGTATTAGGTATGACTCCAAACCTTGAAAGTTTTCCCCTGATTCCCTTTGACTGCAGTTTTACCTGAACTTCTCGATCTCACATTTAATTGAGTGTTGATTTGGAGATGCTGGTGTAGGACTAGGCAGGACAAAGTTAAAAATCGGACAATACAAGATTTTAGACAACCAGGTTTATTTGGAAGCACTAGCTTTCAACCTGATGAAGGAGCAACTGTTGTATGATTTTTAACTCAATTGAGTGCTGCTTTGTCAAGGGCAGTCATTCTCACCTCATGTCTGAAGGTCAGCTATTTTCTCAATGCTTGGTGCAAAGCTGTAATGAGATCAAGAACTGATTGGGTGTGGGGTAACCCAGACTAAGTGACAGTGAACAGGTTATTCCTTCATAGCATTATCGATGATTCCTTCCATAAGGAGAATGCGACTTTTCAAGAAGATCTTACAGATATGTGGTAGATTTAATACTTTGGGTGTTTCACAAAGACATAAGAGAAACAGATTTAGTGAAGATGAACAGCATTCACTATGACCTTAATATTGGTGTTAAAGGTGGAGGGGAAGTGAAGGAGCAGATGGGTTTACATAAATGAGTGAATAAGTGTGGAACTCAGGCAGCTAATTGTGCCATCACCAATGATAGGAGTGAGTGATTCCCTTGAAATTACACAGTTTTTTTAAAGCCAATATTCCTTTCAAATGTATATGTTAACATTGATCTTCTGTGGGATCCTGCACTTACTCATTGCAGACAGACAAACACTGAAGCAAATGCTTTTTGTTCTTGTCAGACAGCAATATTCTTTAAAATGCATCTGCTTTTAATCAGTGTTATCGTCAGATCTATCTATTTCCCTTCATTTCCATCACAACCAAGAAATTTGTAAACATCCTAACTGATGATGACCTGAAACAGAAGGAATGAATATAAATAACCAAAAGCTACATTTCAGATAATTTGTAATTTTCTTAATCATATGGGTTTACATAACATAATGATGCAGATTGTGGCTTTGTATGAATGTGTAAATGGGATGATAATGGGTCAGCACCAAGTTTTGCATCTCTTCTAGATTTTTATTTCATTTAACTTCAATAGAAATAATATTGGATAGAAATTATGCAAGATACTAGGTCATTTACACTATTGCACGTCTTTTTTTTAATCATTCACAAGATGTGGGCATCCCTGGTTAGGCTAACATTTATTGCCCGTCCATAACTGCTCTTGAGAAGGTGGTTTTCAGTTGCCTTCTTGAACAACTGCAGTCCTTGAAAGGTTCTGATTGATGCTGCACATCGTTCAATCATCACTGAATATTCCCACTTCTGACCTGAAAACTGAGGGAAGATCTTTGGAGCTGGATCTAGGACACTATGCAGAGGCAGTCCTACATTGATGTCCTTGAACTGAGATGATTACCTTCCAACAACGACAATCCTTTGTGCCCATAATGACTCCAAACGATGGATTGTTTTCCCCTTGATTCCCATTCACTGCAGCTTTCCTTGGGCTCTCATGATGCCATTCTCAGTCAAATGCTACCTTGTTGTCAAGGGAAGTCACTTTCATCTCACTTTGGAGTTCAACTTTTTTTGTCCATGTTTGAACGTTGGCTGAAATGAGGTCAGGAGCTGAGAGGTTCTAGCAGAACCTGTTTCATTTTCGCTGATGACCTCCATCATTTTGCTCATAATCGAGAGTAGACTTGAGGACGGTATTTTGCTGGATGCAATTTTTCTTGATTTTTTTGTGTACTGGACATATCTCATGATTTTCCAGATAATTTGGTTCCAGTTTTGTAGCTGGACAGGCTGTTGGTACTTTAAGTTAACCAGGCACAAGGACTGGATGAAATGCATCCAAGAATTTTGAAAGAAGTGAGGGGAGAAATTATGAGGCCACTGGCCTTACTGTTTCAGTCTTCCCTAGACTCTGGATAGGTGCCAGAAGACTGGAGAAATAAAAACATTGTAGCTTTATTTGAGAAAGGTCGTAAGGATAATCCAGCAATTACAGACTAGTCATTTTAATTTGGGTAGTTGGGAAGCTTCAATAAATTATTTGGAATAGAATTAGCAGTCAAATGAAAAAAAAGTAGATCAGTTAAGAAAAGCATGGGTTTCTAAGTTGGAAATCATATTCAATTAAATGCTGAAGTTTTTTTGAAGGGGCAACAAAGGCTCGATGAGGATAATATCGTTAATGTGGCATACATGGATTTCCAGAACGTGTTTGATTCTGTGTTACATAGACCTGTGAGGAAAATTATAGGTCATAGACTAAAAGAGACAGCAGCAACATAGATACAAAATTGGCTGAGTAATTAGAAGAAATTAGCATTTTCTTTCCATATATTTAAGTTGGAGTTTTAGTATGGAGTGCTAGCTTTCTGTAAATGCACGTTTTTTGCTGTTATTTTAATTGATATTAACTTATTTAATTTGATCATGTAGTGCTTTTGTTAAAAGCAGTGAGAATTTCAGACAAAGACATTAAGTGTCTGCAAGCCATTATCCCACGACATACTTTCAAAACCCATGTCTCTTTAGCTAAAGTATTGTAACTGAGACGAGTCACTCAATGAGCTGTGTCATTGCTGCTTCAGCAACTACTATCTGAATTCTGTTAAAAACCCTTGTTTATATTGACAGCTTCATGCCAGGTTGAAACTATTTCAGCAAATGAATTGAAGATTAAATCTTTCTCCCCTCAGGGGAAACAGTTTGACTTTGGAGGATCTGCAATACAAAACCCAAAATGGTTCATCCTGAAAAGGAGAAGGATTACAATCTGAGTGTTGAACTTTTACCCTGTTACAATATAACGAATAAGGCAAATTAAAAAAAACCTAGATGGTGCGTAATTGAGCATTTAAGATTTGTTTAGATTATAGTTTAATAATTATATGATTTATAATGCAATGCAACTAACATCATTATCATAACTGAAAACACAGCATTGGATGAAGACTTTAATCCAGAATGTTCAGCATTATTCAGTCATACAGCATGGAAGCAAACCCTTCAATCCAAGCAATCCACACCAAACATAATTCCAAACTAAACTAGTGCCACCTACCTGTCCCTGGCCCATATCCCTCCAAATCTTTCCTGCTCATATACTTATCCAAAGTCTTTTAAACATTGTAATTGTACCACATTCACCAATTTCTCAGTAGGTTCATTCCACACGGCAACCACCCTTTTTATTTAAAAAAGGTTAGTATAAAGAGATTGATCACCAGCATTAACTTTACATGATGATCTAAGGATTTTTGTTTGACTCACCAATGTGAGCATAATTAACCCAGTATAATTAAAATGCCTCGTTAAAATGATACCATTGTTGTTATGTTCTTATTTCAGTAGGAAACCTCCTTTGCTTCTTAAACAAAATACATTTTGCTGAGAAATTTTGTTAAAGTTTCTTGATTTGCAGTTATCAGGGCAATTTTGCAATATATTGACAATGGTATCAAAAACAAGCTCAGCTGTGACTTAGTACTTCAGTTCGCAAGTTATAAATCCCAATGTAAAAATGTAAAATCATGAATTAAGTCAGAATTTATTTGGATGAGCGTTGGCTAAATGAGGATGAGGGCATTTGTTTTTGTGACAAGAGATAAGTGAAGTGGTTCAGTTAGGGAGTATTCAGGGAATAATGATCATAATATCATATGTACCAAAATCTCATAAGATTTGAATTAGCCATGGAACAGTAAAAGGCATAATCTACAGCAAAAAAAACAATAATTGTTTTTATGTTTTTGGAGGACAAAATTCAGAGTTAAGAATGCATCTGTTGTACTAAAATTAGAGTCAAAGATTGCCAGGCAAATTGTAATGGAATAATAGGCTGCCTTTAAAGAAGAGGTACAGTTAAAGTATATCCCCTCAGGAGGGGATGATAGGGCAATGACTTAGCAAATGCTCTTTTGACAACAAAAAGAGGCAATAAGGTGATATCGGGAAAGAATGTGCATAATTTGTTATCATGCCCAAAAAATGTGTGAGAAACAGGTTGGATATAAAAGGTTGAGAGGGAAGTGTAAAAGAAAATACAAGATACATTATGAGGGAACGAAAGAGACTGGAAGCCAACACAAAAGGAAATTCTATTTATATCCTAAAGGTAGTTATCTACAGAGACATAAATGACAGAAGAGAATTAAGTGGAGGGATGGTGTTGATTATGGACAAGAAAAGGATTTGCATGTGGAGGTAAAGGGCATAGCTGTGCTTCTAAAAGACTACTGTGCATCTCTCCTCATCAAGGAAGAAGATGCTGCCAAAGTCAGAGAAGATAGGTGTGATATGGAATTAGCTAAAGAATAATAAACAGTCATGATGATAAAGTTGTCTGCACTTAAAATTGATAAGTCATTAAGATGAGTTGGGATTTATTTGTGGATGCTGAGGGAAGTAAGGGTCATAAACTTTGAATGCTTTTACTTAGGGGGTGGTGCCAGAATTCTGAAGATTGCATATGTTAAATGCATGTTTGAAAAATGGACTAAGGAATGAGCAAGCAACTCTGAGCCAGTCAGATTAACATCCTTGGTGGGAAAATATTTAGAAATGAGAATAGGGACAAAATCAAAATTTAATTGGACAAGTATGGATTAATTAAGGAAAACATACTTTATAAAAGGCAAACTCTGTTTACTTGACTTGTGTCAGTTTTCTTATGAGGTTACAGATAAGGTGGAAAATGTGATGTATTATAATGTGATTGATGATGATTTGATATGGATATCCAAAAATAGTTTAATAATGTGTCTTGTAAAAGGTTTGTCAATATAGTTGATGCCCATGAAATAAAAGGATGGAAACATGAATATGAAGCTGGCTGAGTGAGATGAAATACAGAATAGTGATGCACACTTAATACTGAAAGATAGTGAATGACTTCGAGGGCACATAGTTTGGTGGAAAGTGTGCAAACGTGGCCCAATTTTAAAAAAAAACTCAATGCTGAAAAGTGAGAAGAAAACCTTTTAAAAGCACTCAATCAGCCTCAATTAGATATTGAGTTAAATTTAAGATCTTCCAATTTGAGGATTGAAGACATGAGAGTGCAGAAAAGATTGACAAGAATGCTTCTATCTATGGCACCTCAGTTCTGAGCATTAATTAAAGAAGATATCAGTTTGTTTCATACCTTTGCACACGTTTTCCTTACATTTGAAGAAACCACGGCACAAATGTCCCCCAATTCTGAGTGGGACTTGAGCAACTCAGATGCAGGAGCATGAAAATGAAGGTAAAGTCAACAGACCATACAACTGCTCTCTCATCAGAAAGATCACTGGCAATGCTTAACCTGAGGGTCACTACACCTCAGGCAAAGGAGAGACCTTCATAGTGACCATGAGATCAGTATGGAAATTGAATCCATATTATTGGTTGTAACCTGCATTGCACTCCAGCTGTCCAACCAACTGATCTAACCAGCTCCTATGTTATTCCATCCCAGGCTTCCCAAAAAAGATGTAAATGTTTCCCCCAGAGAAGAGCAATCTGAGAGGAGATTTAAAAGAGGTGATCAATGTTGTGAGGTTTTTTTTAGAATAGATAGCAAGAAAGCGTTCCCATTGAGAGAGGGTCAAGAATTAGAGAATACAGATTAAATGTGACTGGCAATGGACCTAGAGCAACAAGAAAAGAAAGGCTTTTAAGCCGTGAGTGTTTAGAACCTGAAATATAGTACAGGCGAAGATAATAACAAATTTGATCATGGCTTTCAAAGCGGGTTTGCTGGACACCTTAAGGTGAAAGAATTTGAACAATTCTGGAAAAAAGGCCTGGAGTAAGACCAGCTAAATTATTTTTGCAGGAAGCTAGCTCAGACTTGATGGACTGAATGTCTTCTTTCTAAACTGTATTGATTTAATAATTCGGAGTTCGAGAAATATGGACAAATTCACCTGATTTAAATGAAGTCAGTAGACAAATTGTTTATTAGGTGTAATAAGTACTGATTGTGGAGAGAAGAATTGCATTATTTTATCGATATTGATTATAAAGAAAGTTATACCAGACTTGAATAACCACCTAGTGATGGTGTATAACTGTCTTGTCCAAAGTCTGGCCAATGTATTCTGTACTGTTTCTAACTCCTACTATGCCTGATCTGGTTACATCTGGTCCCACCATGTAATGTCAAGTAGCAAAAGAAATCAACACTACGCCTACTCCATCATAATGATCAGTTGTCATGTTTTAGATATAATGAGCAACAAGTACATACATTACAAGATAAAATGCAAGTACAAGATTAAAGGTACAGTTGAGTGCCAAGGGATTAATATTACAAATTGCTGAACTGTAGAAAAAGAAATGATAGCAAACAGACCACATGAAAAGCAGAAAAGCTCATTCATCACAATGAACTCTGTAGGGCTTCAATATTGGGTCGAATACATGCCTGGCACTGGCAGCATGTTGCTGACTTGAATTTTAATAGCATTTGTTCATTAGACACTTTAATAACAACTATAGAAAATCCATTTTAAAATAATGCCTGATTAGCAAAGATTCAACTTTCGTTGGTAGACTGTATTGGTTGCGTATTCGTTGTGAAAGAGAAATAGCCCGATTGTTCTCAGTTACAGCTAAATAAAAATCACCCAGATTATAATCTTGTAAGAAATCTTGTAAGTGTGGATTCCCAGGGAGAATAGAATTACTGAAGTGACAACATTGTGAAAAATGATCAAAGGGGTGTAACTGATCACTCAGTGTCTAAATTGTTCTGCATGTTATAGACTTGAGTATTGAACAATGATGGTAGAGGCTTCAATTCTGTTCGCACCTCTTGACTGACCAGAAACGTCTCCATTTTTATTGCTTTCCATTGGGATATGTTGGAAGGATTCACAGATTGAACAGCGCATTTGGCTGCATAAAGAACACACTGTCCTTGACCATTAAGTCCTGGGTAGAATTCAACCTGTTGCTGTGCAGAGGGACCTGGGTGACCTTGTGAATGAATCACAGAAGGTTGGTCTGCAGGTGTAACAGGTAATTATGAAGGCAAATGGAAATGTGTCCTTCATTGCCAAAGGGATTGAATTTAAAAGCAGGGAGGTTATGTTGTAGCAGTGTAGGGTGCTGGTGAAGTCACACAGGAGTACGCGTGCAGTTTTGGTCTCCTTACTTGAGGAAGGACAAACTGGCACTGGAGGGGGTGCAGAGGAGGTTCACTAGGTTTTTTCCAGAGTTGAGGGGTTTGATTTATGAGGAGAGACTGAGTAGAATGGGATTATATTCATTGGAATTTAGAAGAATGAGGGAGGGGATCTTATAAAAACAGATAAAATTAATCAAGGGAATAGATAAGATCGAAGTAGAGAGGATGTTTCCACTGGTGGGTGAAATGAGAACCACAGGACATAGCCTCAAAATTAGGGGTAGCAGGTTTAGGACTGAATTGAGAAGGAACTTCTCCGCCCAGAGGGTTGTGAAACTATGGAATTTCCTGCCCAGTAAAGTAGTTGAGGCTTCCTCATTGAATGCTTTCAGAGCTAAGACAGATAATATTTTGAACAATAAGGGAATTAAGGGTCATAGTGAGAAGGCAGGTAAGTGGAGCTGAGGCTATGAAAAGATCAACCATGATCTTATTGAATGGCGGAGCAGGCTTGAAAGGCCAGATGGACTCCTCCTCCTCCTAGTTCTTATATTCTTATGTTCTGGCTGAGGTGCAGTGATTTTGCAAAGAGACTCCCTCAACTCAAACTCACTGTTCAGTGTTGTGCATAAGAAACATTATTTCAGTAAGTTCGTTGAGGATTACAGGACCATGAAAAAAAGGGAAGAAGAAAGAAAATAAAATACTCGATGAAATGAAAAAAGTATGCATAAAATATCGATAAATTTAAAAAGGGCTATCCATTAATTCATAAAATAGTTTTGATGGTCACACATGACTGGTGTGTCTCACATGTAAACATACTGATTTGATTTATTTCATATGCCATCAAGAAATGGCTAAACACACTGGATACTGCAATGGTTAATTGCATGACAACATACAGCGTCAGGGTCCCGGGTTTGATTCCAGCCTCAGGCGACCGTCTGTGGAGTTTGCACATTCTCCCTGTGTCTGTGTGGGTTTCCTCCGGGTGATCTGGTTTTCTCCCACAATCCAAAGATGTGCTGGTTAGGTGAATTGGCCATGCTAAATTGTCCATTGTGTTCAGGGATGTGTAGGTTAGGTGCATCAATCAGGGCTAAATGTAAAATAATAGGGTAGAATAATAGGGTCTGGGTGGTTTACTCTTCAGAGGGTCTGTGTGGACTAGTTGGGCCAAAGGGCCTGTTTCCACACTGCAGGGATTCTGTGAATTGGTGATACCAGCAATAACACTGAAGACTTGAGTTCTAGAATTTCTTGCACCCCCTTGCACCAGTTTCCTCATGCCTTCTCCCCCATCTTATCACAGTTCCAACCTTTTAACTCGGCACTGCCCTCATGACCTGTCCTACCTGTCCATCTTCCTTCCCACCTATCCGCTCCACCCTCCTCTCTGACCTATCACGTTCACCCCCACCTCTCCGACCTATCACCTTCACCCCTTCATCTACCTATCGCACTCTCAGCTACCTTCCCCCAGCCCCACACCCTCCCATTTATCTCTCAGCTCCCATGGATCACAAGCCTCATTCCCAATGAAGGGCTTGTGCCTGAAACATCGATTCTTCTGCTCCTCAGATGCTGCTTGATCTGCTGTGTTTTTCTAGCACCACACTCTCGATGCAGACTGAGAGGTGATAAGTAATATTCATGTCACACAAGAGTCAGACAATTACCATCTCTAATTAAAAAAAACATAATTCCTTGAAATTCAATGATATTACAATCACAGAATCCCGTGCTATCAACAACTTAGAATTACCAGTGATCTGAAGCTGAATGGAACAGGCCATAAAAATAGACGAGCTTCAAGAGCAAGTCAAAGGCTAGGGATCTTGATTAGATTACTTCCAGTGTGGAAACAGGCCCTCCAGCCCAACAAATCCACACCGATCCTCTGAAGAGCAACCCACCTAGAACCATTCCCCTACATTTACCTCTTCAAGTAACAAAACAGGCAATTTAAATTGGCCAATTCACCTAACCTGCACATCTTTGGACTGTGGGAGGAAACCCACCAGAGAATGTGCAAACTTCACACAGACAGTTGCCCGAGGTGGGAATTGAACTCAGGTCTCTGGCACTGTGAGGCAGCAGTGCTAACCACTGTACCATCGTGTCGCCCCCTAGTGAGCAAGGTGAGTTATCTCGACCTTATCGAGATAACTCACCTTGCCACTTGCCTGAATGAGTGCATCACCAACAGCACTCAGGGAGTTTGCCATCATCCACCACAAAGATACTCACTTGATTGGCACCATATTCGCAAACATTCACTCCATTCCATACTGACATGCTGTGGCAAGTGTGTACAATCTACAAGATGCACAGTAGAGATCACACCAAGGTTCCTGAAACAGCTCCTCCAAACTCAAGACAATTGCAACCGAGAAAGACAAGCACAGCAGATACATGCAAACACTATTGTCTGCAAGTTTCTCCACAAACCAATCACCATGCTAACTTGAAAATAGGTCTCTGTTCCTTCAGTGCCACTGGGTTAAAATTCTGGAACTCCCTTCCTCACAATGTTGTGTGTTTCCCTACACCAACTGGACTGGACTGGTTCAAGAATGTAGCCTACCACCACCTTCTTCAGATCAATTAGGGATGGATAATAAATGCACAATTTGTTTGCCCTGATTGAAGACACAAGGCTGTGCAATATAAATATTGTTCCTCTATTAGCCATGTTAGCATTTCATAATAAATACTTAAGACATTACTTAAGAAAATTCTTTCAACAAAATGCAGTCCAGTGGAAGCTTGCTTTATTATTAATAATGGAGTTTGAAGTTGTATGTGTGTTAGATTCATAATAGCCTATTGATTCTGATATATCCACATTGTAAAATATGATAGGAATCCTCATCTGACATAGATTTCTACATGAACAAGATATTTAAAACTCTAAGAAAACCTTTTTGAAAGCACTTGGTATTACAATTTCTTAGTTTGTATGCCATTTGTGGAATTAAAAAGTTGCAGACTATTCTTTAAGAGAATGTTTCAGAAAGAAAGAGATCTGATTAATCTGAGTTTCTTGCCACTGCTCTGCCTTTTGTCAAAATTCTTTTGTGATCAACATTTGATTGAGAAGCCTCAATTTCTCTACAGTAAGAGCAGTATATACCTTGTTAGTGCAGGACAGAAGTAGTATGTGTTATGGCAGGTACAATGAGCAATGTTCCTCTGTGTCAGATAAGATAATGAATGATGATGATCATTATAAACAGTTGGACATTGTTTGACTGCAGCTGGTGGTCCCACCTTGCGATGGCCCGTGCATGTGTTTTATCTCATGCCACCTTTCAAATGAACCTGCAACAGAATCATGAGTTCTGTGGAAGATTGTAAACAAGACAAATATCAAATTTAACCCAACTGCTTGCCATCAGATGGGCAATATAATGCTAAACTATTTCCAAAAGACAATTATAGTCACAGTGAAAGCACTGTGACTAAATGATTGGGAGTTGCATCTGCAAAAGTCACTTGTACAGTGTTATATTCATTTCTGACTGAAATTTTATTTGAAATAGCTATTGCAAACATAAACCAAACTGTTTCAATGCACCCTTACTTTTCACGTGAAAGTCATCATTTGAAGATTCACTAACGTATAGGGGTTGGGGATTGCAGAAAAGTATGCAAGGTATTAAATGGGTAGCAGGAGTACAGGGCAGACTTGAAAATTTGGAAGTGGGAGTGAGAGAGGAACTTTGTAACAGTACAATCATGAGGGAAGTGTTCCTGAGCAAACTGATGGAGCTGTGAACCATGAAGTCTTCATGTCCAGAGGGATTTTATCCCAGGATCTTAAAAGAGTTTACTAATTAGATAATTGACATATTGCAGTTAATTTTCCGTAAAACCTTGGATTCCAGAAAGTTTCAGATTTAAAAGTACAAGTATAACCCCTTTATTCAAGGACAAATGGAGGGAGAATGCTATAATTACTATAAATCCAAATATAGTACATCTACAGGCTACCCTTAATCTACAATGCATGCTACTCCTTCAAAGAACTTCAATAATTGGTTAAACATGATTTGTCTTTGTTGAAACTGTTCACTTTGCCCAATTGCCTTGGATTTTTCTATGTATACGGCAAATTCTATTTAATAATTGATTCTAACATGTTTCCCATGATAGACATCAAGCTAACCAATATACATTTTCCTATATCAGTTAGCTTGATGTCTGTCATGGGAAACATGTTAGAATCAAACATTAAATAGAATTTGCTGTGTACATAGAAAAATCCAAGGTAATTGAACAAAGTGAACAATTTCAACAAAGACAAATCATGTTTAACCAATTATTGAAATTCTTTGAAGGAGTAGCGTGCACTGTTGATTAATGGTAACCTGTAGATATTTGGATTTATAGAAGACATTTGATAAATTGCTACATGATAAGATATTGTGGAAAATCAAAGCTATTGGCAGAGAGGTAACTATTAGCATGGTTAGAAGATTGACTGACAGAAAACAGATAATATGCACTAAAGGTTTGTCTGGTCTGCAGAATGTGTTGAGAGGAGTCTGTGCTAGGCCTTAATTGTATAAAATTTACATCAATGACTTAGATGAGGGAAGCAAAGGCCTGGCATTGAAATTCACAGACAACACACCGAGAAGTAGGAAAGTGTGTTGTGAACAAGACATACAAAAGTTGCAGACAGATTTAGGCCAGTTGAGGGAGTGTGTAAAAATCTAGCAGATAAAGTATAATATGGAAAACTGTGAAGTTGCTTAGTTTGTCAGGAACAATAAAAGAGAAGAATATTACTTCAATGGAAAACAACTACAGAATTCTATGGAGCAGAGGGATTTAAGTATTCTGATGCATGTGTCAAATAAACATAGTATGCAGATACTCCACTCCACCTAATCAAGAATGCTAATAAGATGCTATCCTTTATTATGAAAGGAATTAAAGATAACATTAAACATGATTTGGAGATGCCGGTGTTGGACTGGGGTGTACAAAGTTAAAAATCACACATCACCAGGTTATAGTCCAACAGGTTTAATTGGAAGCACACTAGCTTTCGGAGCGACACTCCTTCATCAGGTGGTAGTGGAGGGCTCAATCCTAACACACAGAATTTATAGCAAAAGTTTACAGAGTGATGTAACTGAAATTATACATTGAAAAATTAATTGTCTGTTATGCCTTTCATCTGTTAGAATACAGTGATAGTTTCACTTCTTTCATGTGTAAATCACAAAACCTTTTTTTTTAAAAAGTTGCATTCTCAGGTTAGCTGTTAACAATGGTGATAGCTAGACAATATGTTAAAGGTGTTGGCTCCCTGTGTTCTCTGTCTATGCCATGATGTTTCGATTGATTCTAATCTAAAAAGTGAGATAACGGAGTTTTACATAAATTCATGCAGTTTTTGAGCTCAATGTGCTTCTTCAGGACGTCGATTCTCCTGTTCTTTGGATGCTGCCTGACCTGCTGTGCTTTCCCAGCAACACATTTTCAGCTCTGATCTCCAGCATCTGCAATCCTCACTTTCTCCTTGAAGAGAACACAGGGATCCAACATATTCTGGATCAATGGTGCTGGAAGAGCACAGCAGTTCAGGCAGCATCGAGGAGCTTCAGCAAAATCGACGTTTCGGGCAAAAGCCCTTCACCAGGAATAAAGGCAGAGAGCCTGAAGCGTGGAGAGATAAGCTAGAGGAGGGTGGGGGTGGGGAGAGAGTACAATAGGTCAGTGGGGGAGGAGATGAAGGTGATAGGTCAGGGAGGAGAGGGTGGCGTGGATAGGTGGAAAAGGAGCTGGGCAGGTCGGACAAGTCCGGACAAGACAAGGGGACAGTGTTGAGCTGGAGGTTTGAAACTAGGATGAGGTGGGGGAAGGGGAAATGAGGAAGCTGTTGAAGTCCACATTGATGCCCTGGGGTTGAAGTGTTCCGAGGTGGAAGATGAGCCGTTCTTCCTCCATGCATCTGGTGGTGAGGGAGCAGTGGTGGAGGAGGCCCAGCACCTCCATATCCTCGGCAGAGTGGGAGGGGGAGTTGAAATGTTGGGCCACGGGGCGGTTTGGTTGATTGGTGCGGGTGTCTTGGAGATGTTCCCTAAAGCACTCTGCTAGGAGGCGCCCAGTCTCCCCGAGGTAGAGGAGACCACATCGGGAGCAACGGATACAATAAATGATATTAGTGGATGTGTAGGTAAAATTTTGATGGATATGGAAGGCTCCTTTAGGGCCTTGGATAGAGGTGAGGGAGGAGGTGTGGGCACAGGTTTTACAATTCCTGCGGTGGCAGGGGAAAGTGCCAGAATGGGATGGTGGGTCGTAGGGGGGCGTGGACCTGACCAGGTAGTCACGGAGGGAACAGTCTTTGCGGAAGGCGGAAAGGGGTGGGGAGGGAAATATATCCCTGGTGGTGGGGTCTGTTTGGAGGTGGCAGAAATGTCGGCGGATGATTTGGTTTATGCGAAGGTTGGTAGGGTGGAAGGTGAGCACCAGGGGCGTTCTGTCCTTGTTACGGTTGGAGGGGTGGGGTCTGAGGGCGGAGGTGCGGGATGTGGACGAGATGCGTTGGAGGGCATCTTTAACCACGTGGGAAGGGAAATTGCGGTCTCTAAAGAAGGAGGCCATCTGGTGTGTTCTGTGGTGGAACTGGTCCTCCTGGGAGCAGATCCGGCGGAGGCGGAGGCGGAGGAATTGGGAATACGGGATGGCATTTTTGCAAGAGGTAGGGTGGGAAGAGGTGTAATCCAGGTAGCTGTGGGAGTTGGTGGGTTTGTAGAAAATGTCAGTGTCAAGTCGGTCGTCATTAATGGAGATGGAGAGTTCCAGGAAGGTGAGGGAGATGTCAGAGATGGTCCAGGTAAATTTAAGGTCAGGGTAGAATGTGTTGATGAAGTTGATGAATTGCTCAACCTCCTCGTGGGAGCACGAGGTGGCGCCAATGCAGTCATCAATGTAGCGGAGGAAGAGGTGGGGAGTGGTGCCGGTGTAATTACGGATGATCAACTGTTCTACGTAGCCAACAAAGAGACAGGCATAGCTGGGGCCCATACGTGTGGCCAACAAAGAGACAGGCATAGCTGGGGCCAACAAAGAGACAGGCATAGCTGGGGCCCATACGTGTGGCCAACAAAGAGACAGGCATAGCTGGGTGCCAACAAAGAGACAGGCATAGCTGGGTGCCAACAAAGAGACAGGCATAGCTGGGTGCCAACAAAGAGTCAGGCATAGCTGGGTGCCAGCACCTTTTACCTTTTACCTTCAACATATTGTCTAGCTATCACCATTGTTAACAGCTAACCTGAGAATGCAACTTTTAAAAAAAAAGGTTTTGTGATTTACACATGAAAGAAGTGAAACTATCACTGTATTCTAACAGATGAAAGGCTTATCAGACAATTAATTTTTCAATCTATAATTTCAGTTACATCACACTGTAAATTTTTGCTATAAATTCTGTGTGTTAGGATTGAGCCCTCCACTACCATCTGATGAAGGAGCGTCACTCCGAAAGCTAGTGTGCTTCTAATTAAACCTGTTGGACTATAACCAGGTGTTGTGTGATTTTTAACATTAAACATGTTTGCTTCTGTTATATAAGACATTGGTGAGACTACATCTCAAATATTGTGTGCAGTTGTGGCTTCCTTATTGAAGGAATAATTTAAATGCATTGGAGACAGTTCAGAGAAGGCTTGCTGGCTTGATACCTGAAATGGGTGGGTTGTCTGTTGAGGAAAGGTTGGACAGGCTGGGCTTGTTTTCACTGGAGTTCCGAAGTGTAAGCATTGACTTAATTAAAATGTATTAAATCTTTAACAGTCTTGTCAGGTGGATGTGGAAAGGATATTTCCTCTAGTGTGTGAGTCCAGAACTAGGGGGAACTGTTTTAAAACTAAGTTGATGCCCACACAGAACGGAGATGAGGAGAAGGTTAGCTTTTCTCTGAGGTTTGAGCAACTTTTCAACCCTCTGACTCAGAAGGCAGCAGAAGCATTGAATATATTTAAGGCAGAGGTTGATTGCTTTTTGTTTGGCGAGAGAATCAAAAGTTACTGGGGTTAGCATTCAATGTGGAATTCAAAACACAAACAGATAAACAATGATCTTGTTGAGTCACAGAACAAACTTGAGGGGCCAAATGGCCTACTTTTGCTGCTATGTCTTTTGCTCCTCAGTTCTAATACCTGAAGAAATGTACAATTTGAGGGATTTCATTTAGAATATGAAAAGAGTGGATGTGATGGTGAAAGCTACTGTTGGTGAAGTGGGATGGGGTGTTTCAGCTGAACCATTCATGAATGATTTTTTGCCATGTGGTACCGACAAACAGCAGGACAGTTGTTCTTTTCTCTTCCATGTCATCTACAGCCTTCCCCCAGGAAACTTTAAAGTCTTGTTCACCTTGCAGAACAAAATTACAGATCATGAATCTATTAAACTACCTCAGGCTGTACTGCTCCAGATTTCTGACCGAGAATGTCAATTGTGTTTTCAAATCAGTGCAGTTCGAGCCAAGACCTTTATTGTACTGTTCCTCAATATCTGCATTCAGATTCCTAATAGGTAGGAATGCAGCCATGTGGTCACTGAGCATCAGCCAGTGGCAGTAAAAATCACCATTACATTAACTTATCAAATCTTTGCATCTTTTCAAGGGTCCACAAGAGAAATGTGTCGATATCACGGACGGTGCCTAATAGCGAGGATAGCTGGACAGAGAGACCTGGAGATGCTGAGGACAGCTTCCATGTGAGCATGGACTTATAGGCTGCAGACAGATGACCACAACTTTCATCTGATCAGCATGCAACTTTCATTAATAAGAGAGCATTCTCCTCAATTAATGTGTGGCAGGTACGTGGCCATAGAAGCACATCCTCCCTATGGGTGGTGACCTAGTGGTTGGATCCTCAGTGATAGGGGTTATCTCAAAATATTGCTGTCAATTCATGATCTTCCCATTTTTTTTGTCCTATGTTCATGTCCTGAAACAGAACTTTTTCTTGCAACCAACCCATTTCACTTCCTTAAAAGATATAACATTATAATTATTATTGTTATATATGGTTGTGCAGCTCAAGAAGCAGCTATATAAATGCGTCATTGATTCTCAGTGTGATATTTAGGAGTTCACTGATTGGAAAAACCATGGGAGAGGACTCACAAGCTACCACTTCATGGCAAAGATGTCACAGCAACAATGTGCTGCATCACTGAAATTGGTGACACAGTAATAATTTGCTAAAGGTCAACTTATTCATTTTTATTAACCGTTCCAATACAAAAACACATGTGTTCCTATTACTGGCCAATTTGAAAAATCATTGGGCTTGAGACATACAATTTGTGTTCTTTATTGTATAAGTAGGGGCTTTCAGCCAGAATCACGAGAACATGCTGGTTTTCGGAACAGTAAAAAAAAGCCATTAAGCTCAACAAGGGTAAACCATTTTGATAGGTCAAAAGCCTTGTTACCTAAGTCAGAAGAAGTCTGTTTCAGAAGACTTGTCAAATCCTGATATATTAGTCTCCAAGTAAGTGCACAGGGGATACAGTTTTGGTGTTTCCAAATCTGGTAGTTAACACATCATGAAGTGAAGAAAATAAGTCATAGTCTGTGCACCAGTGGTTTGAAGTGATTCCTTGAGAAAAGCTAATTTATATCATTAGGAATATATTCCAGAATTGACACTTTATAGTTCATTGTTGTAACAGTCTTTGAAAAGTAGTTTGTGATATGAAATTGCTGTTTAACAAAGGCATTCCCCTACATATGCTTATTTGATTTGATTTATTGTAATCATGTATACCTAAGTGCAATGAAAAACTTCATTTGTGAGCACAGCCAGATCATTGTAAGCATGGACATACAGATCGCAGTGTGCTTAAACAGAGTGAGACACATAGGTTACACTGCACAGGAGGTGTGTGAAGCAAGATCAACATTAGCTGAAGTTAGGAAGCCCATTTATCAGTCTAATAAGGGCAGGAAAGAAGCTGTTTTGGGGCCTGTTGGTGCTTGTGTTCAATCTTCTGTATCTTCTGCCTGATTGAAGAGGTTGGAAGAGAGCATTACCAGAGTGGGAGGAGTCTTTGATGATGTTAGCAGCCTTTCAATGGCAACAAGAAGTGTAAATGGAGTCCAAGGATGGGAGGTTGGCTTCTGTGATGGTCTGGGCTGTGCACATGTTCTGCAGTTTCTTATGGTCCTGAGCAGAGCAGTTGCCATGCCAGGCTGTTATGCGCCAGGATAGGATGCAACTGTAGAGATCGGTGAAGGTCCTTATGGACATGCCTGATTTCCTAAGCCACCTAAGGAAGAAGAGGCCTTACTGTGTCTTCTTGACCATCACATCTACATGGAAAGTCCAGGGCAAGTTGCTGGTTATTGTCACTCTGAGGAACCTGACGCTCTCCACCCTCTCAAATTCTGCTCCATTGATGTAGATGGGGCATGCATTCCTCTTTTCTTCCTGAAGTTAATGATCAGTTCTGTAGTTTTGCCGACATTGGAGAGGGATTGTTATCATTGAACCATATCACCAAACCCTCTCTCTCCCCTTCCTGCATTCTGACTCATTGCTGTTTGATATCTATCCTACCACAATGGTGTCATCAGCAAACTTGTCGATCACATTCATTCGGTATTTGACTATACAGTTGTGGGTGTATAGGGAGTACAGTAAGGGCTGAGAACGCATTCTTGGGGAGCTCCAGTGTTGAGGGTTAATGTGGAGAAGGTGTTCTAGGAATGAGTGCAGGTCTAGGGAAATGGCATCTGCTGTGGACCTGTTATGTCACTAAGCAAATTGCAGGAGATCGAGGCAGGCTAGGAGAGTGGAGCTGAGTGGGTACTGAAATGAGTGGTCATCTTGAAGCAGGTAAGGACTTTGGCTTGCAGGAGAGAAAGGTTGAAGATGTTGGTGAATAGCTCCGCCAGTTGGTCTGCACAGGATTTAAGTGCATGGCCAGGGTTCTCAGTCCAAGCCAGTCACTTTCCTTGGGTTGACTCACAGACAGACTGATCTGATGTCTACAGAGGTGACAGAGGGAACACGTGCATCTGGAGCTGTCGGAGCAGGTGACACCACGCTGCTGGAATTCTGCTCGAATCGAGCATAGAGAGCATTGAGTGTGTCAGGGAGGGGTGTGTTTTTGTCCACTATCTTGCTCTCCCTCATTTTCTATCCCAACATGTTGTTTAGGCCTCGCCACAGCCATCAAGTGTCCGTATAGTTGGTTTGAGATTCTAACTTGGCCCAGTACTGCCTGTTGACATCCCTAATGGCTTTGCGGAGGATGTATCTGATTTTTCTGTGTAGATGTGGGTCGCCTGACTTGAATGCTGCACGTATAGTCTTCATTCGGCAGTAGATTTCTTGATTCACCCAAGGTTTTCGATTAGGAAAACTTGGATTGAGTTCTTTGCCATTCAGCCCTCCACACATTTGCTAATGAAGTCCATGACAGTGGTAGAGTACTCATCTAGCCTTTCCACTGAGTATTTGAATATGGTCCAGTCCACCGATTCCAAGCAGTCCCAGAGATGCAGTACTGTTGCTCGAACCAGCATTGTACTACTTGATGCAAAGGATCCTCTCATTTCAGCTTCTGCTTATAAGCTGAGAGGAGGAACACCATGCTGTAATCTGATTTTCTAAAGTGTGGGAAGGGAATGGAGTGGTAGGCTTCTTTGATGGCTGTGTAGCTGTGATGCAGGGTGCTCAGTCCTCTAATAGAGCAAGAGATGTGTTGGTGGAATCTGGAGGTTGGTCTGTTTGAATTAGGATTGGGTAATAAATGCATGCTTCCTGTGAATTAATAAAATAAAGGGAAACTGCAGAAAACATTGACATGACGCTCTCAAGTTTAAATGTGTTTAAACTTCTGTGCCAGCTGGAAGCAGCCAGGCAAACATCAGACCAGTTGCCCACAATCGACATTGCATTACAACTTCCAGTAAATGAAAAGGTACAAATCTGCAGGGATGATGAGAGGATAGTAAAAGGACCCATGGGACTGTCTCTTAAGACTTTCCCAAAACAGACCGGCCACAATGAATCAGGCCTTGGGGAATTTCGTCTCCCAAGTGTCTGTGGCAGTGTAAATTTAATCCACATCACCCTTCACATCTGCCTGACTACTGTCAGGATTGCAGAGGTGAACTCACACAGCAGATAGTAGGGATGTCATTTTATTGGGAGGTGTTCTAGATCCAGGCTGCAGTGGATCAGGAGGGTCGCCATGTCTGAGCACTAGGAAGTGCTGATTGGGAAGCATACCCCACTGCCCTTACCCAAGGACAGTGTGCAGTCCATGCAATGGATGGAGAACCCCTCAGCTTGCAAGGCACAGGCAGGTATGACAGGACTGAGCCATGTCTCTGTGAAACATAGTATAGAGCAGTCTCCCAGTTCCATCTGGAATGTAAGTCTAGGTGTGGGTTCATCCATTTTGTTTTTAATAATGCCAGTTTTAGGACTGCTCAAATAAATTGTGTGGGCTTGAGTAAAGCAGCCATTAGGTTATACATTGACAACATAGAATATGGAACCCTGCTGTAGAGAATGTAGAAGTATAATGCTATGGTTCAATTTAAAATTTAATATGTTATAGATTGAAGTACATTTAAATTCAGTCTTCCAAGTCTAAGTTTCAACTGGTTAAAACAACTGGAGTTAGATTTTCTTATTTAACACTAGGGCAGATACTAATGTAAGTTATTAATCAGTGGAAAGTAGAATTTGTACAAATAAATCATTAATCAATTCTTCTTTTTGTTCTCTAAACAAGTAGATACCTTAAAAACCAATGTTACATGAGAAAATCTATTCATGTCCTTTGAAACTGTCAGCAAATGTTAACCAAGGTATTCTAAACATTGCTCTCATTTGATTGTGAAGGATGAGAACAAAAAAAAGCACTCAGACCAATAGAGAACTTTTATCTTAAAGCTTGAGAGATGGGGTTAAGAAGAATAGACAGATTAGGCTTTTAAGAAAATTGTACCGTAACATTAAAAGTAAAAGAAATAGAGATTGAAAATTGCACCAAGAATGGGTTAAAAATATCAATGAGAGCACTGCATTTTGGATAATAAAAAAAATAAAGAACTGCAGATGCTGGAGATCTGAAACAAAAAAAGGCAGAAATTGCTAGAGAAACCCAACAAGTCTGGCAGCATCAAGCAGCAAGCATCGTCCCGGACAAAGTAATCCACTTGACTGGCACCCCATCTGCAACTTTCAACATTTCCTCCCTTGACTAAAGATGCATTATGGTTGTAGTGTGTACCATCTACAAGATGCACTGCAGTAACTCACCAAGGGTCCTCCAAAAGTATCATCCAAACTGAAATCTACCACCTACAAGGGCAAGAATAGCAGATACCACCTGGAAATCACTGAGTCAAAATTCTTTCCTATCGACATTGTTGGTGTCCATTCACCAGATGGACTACAGTGACTCAAGAAGGCACCAGACCACCACCTTCTCTGGGGCAATTAGGATTGGGTTAATAAATACTGGCCTAGCCAGAGATGCACACTTCCTGTGAATGAATATAAAAAAAGGGAAACTGCAGAAAACATTGACTTGAAGCTCTCAAGTTCAAATGTATTTAAACTTCTGTGCCAGCTGGAAGCAGCCAGGCAAAAATCAGACCAATTGCCCACAATCAATATTGCTTCACAACTTCCAGCAAATGAAAAGGTACCAATCTGCAGGGATGGTGAGTGGATAGTAAAAGGAACCATGGGACCGTCTCTTAAGACTGTCCCAAAACAGACAGACTTATCAAGCCCAAATACCAAGACGATCTGGACAGTGTCCTGAAGCAAACACATTGAGCCATGCAGCTGTAGTCATTGGCAATTCAAAATATTTGTCATCAAGCCATGAAAACCATTGCATAACCCACATAACTATCACTCCATTGTTGTGTTCTCAATAGTCCTAAGATCTTGGAATACCTCCTGCTTAACAATCTGAGTCCCACGCTGAAAACATCAGTGCACCTCAAGAATAAGATGTTCGCTATTGCTCCAAACAGCTCTTGATATTGAGCCACTTGAGGGCAGTTTGCAGAAATGCCTTAAGGGAGGACCTGTCTTTGCCTAGGGCATAGTGTGGTGTGCAGCATGCTGCTTGAACACTTCAAAATTATCTGCTGTGTGAAAACTCCGCAAGTAATCATCTCCACGATAAGCATTGCACAATTCCATGTGCCAGTCAAGGACAACATTAGCTTCGCTGGCACATTAAACATACCAGTTTTGCACTTAATGAAATTATACAGTACTTTGCGAGCATTACATAAACTGCTTTCACAAGGTGTTATAAACCCTCCACTTGATGCTCCTTTAGTCCCACAAATATATTAGTGTGATACAGTTAATATATCTACCAGATTACTTTTGGACCAAACACATTTATTATTCTTTATTTTTTCTTCAACTGTGTATACCCTGATAAATGTCTATTCTTTGAGATATATATCTGTCAGTTCTGAAAACTGAGATGCTTTATTTCATTTAATTGTTCATTCAGTGATCAAAACAATAAAAATATATTTTGTTCTTGACTTCTCATTTTTTTTTCTTACTTTAATCTTTTTATTCTCTATGGAACTTGTATTCTTCCCCCTTATTATAAAGATGTTGAATTTTGCCAGAGCAAAATGGAAATTGCTGCCCATCAAGTACCTCAATGAAGTGGCATTATTCAGGTATGGGTGGGTTTCCATATTGAGGGTTAGTCTACGATTTCATTACATGAGAGATCAGAACTGAACCCAACTCTACCGAGATAACTTTTATATCATTTGCAACATTTAAAAGGGACCTAATGGGCAATGTTTTTCACGCAGAGGATGGAACGCGTATGGAATGAGTTGCCAGAGGAAGTGGTGGAGGCTGGTACAATTACAACATTTAAGAAGCATCTGGATGGATATGTAAATAGAAAGGGTTTAGAGGGAAATGGGCCAAGTGCTAACAAGTGGAACTAGATTAGGTTAGGATATCTGGTCGGTGTGGATGATTTGGACCTGTTTCCGTGCTGTACATCTCTATGACACTATGACTTACAAATGTTTGTACTTACAAATGCGACTCATTTATGCAGGGGTGTAATTTTTAAAGACCAAATAGGAACATTTCCTGTACTAATGATAATGAAGAATGGCTCCTTTATATTGTCTTGCATTATGTTCAAATAAGCATGCAAAGCAACTTGCGATTGGACTCCAGTGTGGAACCCGAGGGCTGTCTGTACATGCGATCTTTCAGCAGGAGACACTGGGTGGCAGTTTTTGTGACAACTTGTCTTGTTCTTAATCCAGAGGCACTGATGCCAACAACAACAGTTCTGCCTCTACATTAGTCAGAATTGACTAATGAATCATACACTGAGGATTAAAAATTTAGGGCTGCCTTACTAATTATTGCATATATTTGCAAAATAAATGTAGGATTTGCAGAAGAAGTAAATACTTAAAGAAACATAAATTTGATATACTGCGTCAATTACTGGGAAAGGATTGAACATATGGTAGTGGTCAAAAGGAGGTGGAGAATCTGTAATATAATATTGAAATGTTGATTATGGGTAACAACATGGCAGATGGAGGTTAGTGTGAAAAATATGAACTTTCCCATTTTGGCAGGAGGAATAGAAATGCAGGATATGATTTATATGAAGGGAGATTGTCGAATTTGGAACTAAGTGCCATTGTACTTGAGCGACAATAGGTTAGTACGTAGGGACAGCAAGTGATTCGTAAAGCCAATGGGATGTTGCAGGTTCCTGCAATGAACGCAATATAAAAGTAGGAAAAAAATTGCTGTGGCTTTACAGGAATTTGTGAGAGTATATCTCAAGTTGTATAAACAAGGAGCTTTAGTCTTCTTAGTTGATAAAAGATGTAATTGTCTCAGAAACAATTCAGAAAATGTTTACTTGGCTGATTCCTAGGATGAGAGAATTAACATGTTATGATCAGTTGGACAGGCTGTGTCTGTACTATGAGAGTTAAGAAGAGAAAGAATTGATCTTCTTGAGGCATATAAGAGGGCATGGAGACTAGGAGGATGTGACTTCTTATGCAGGAGACTGTTAGTGGGAAACAGTTTAAGATTAAGAGGTGTCGGTTTTAAAACAATTGAAGATAACTATTTCTTTCATATAGATATGAGCAGGAGGAATACTGTCCCCCAGAAAGTACTAGAGGCTGAATCATTGAATTTACTCAGGGCAGATTTAGATAGACTTTTGATATAAAATGTAATTAAGGATTATGATGGGCAGGCAGGAAAGTGTAGTTGAGGCCTCAACCAGATCAATCATGATTTTACTGAATGGTGGAGCAAGCTGAAAGGTCTGAATAACTTATTCCCACTCCTGAGTCCTATGTTCATCACATAGTTTGCAAATAAATCAGATCAATAATTATTTTTTGTGAGTTTGATCATTTGCAACCAATTTTCAAATGGGAATAAATAGTATAAAAGTTACAGATTATTTAGAGTTGATTGCACTGGTTAAATATTATTATAAACTGTGACAAAATCAAAAATGGACAAAATCCAATCACAGCATCATTATAAGAGTAAACTTCAAAAAGGTGACATTGGCCTGATTGATTGTTACACTGACTACTAGTGGAAATGGACAGTGTGCATAGATCCACATGTAGAAGTAATGGACATCAACTATTTAACATTTTCTTTTGCTACTGGTCTTATCTCTTTGAATTAACTTGTAACTTTAACCACTGAATGTCAGGATTGAGGAGTTAAGCTCTGTCCAAATCCAAAGCAGACTTGGGATTTATCCAAATGGCTTTTTAATTGGTCCAGAACCAATTTATATTTTGACTGTTATAATCCCAGTTGATGTTAATACCAGACAAGTTAGATCTCAGAGTGAAACCTGAATCATTAGACTCTAACTTTGATGTTTTTACCTGTGGAGGTCAGTTTTTGAACATGTTTGCAAGAGGATACCAGTTTGCTTTTAAAAACCTCAAAGAATAAATTGATAATTGAACAAATAAAGTATGAAGTTTATTACACTAGACAAAATGTTTGTAAAAGCTTGATTACAAACATGAGAGAACTTCAAATTCACACTATTTCTTTTATCTCAGCAACATCCTTACAAATGCTGAAACCTCAGCAAAGTATCACCATTATCTATCTAAGAAGGCTTCTCACTCAGGCTAGCATTGTGATAACTAATTTCTTCTTTGTGAATTTCTTTGCATTCACTAGATCCTATTTTAAGAGAAGTGTAAGAGGTAAACCAGCAAACCACAGGCTTAACATCTGTGGTGGGAAAATTGTCAGAGCTGATAATCACGGGTGGGGTAACTGAGCACTTTGTAAATTTTCAGTTCATCAGGGAAAGCCAACATGGATTCATGATGGGTAGGTCATACCTGACAAAACCTCATTGAATTTTTTTTTTTGAACAGGTGACTAAGGTAGTGAGAGTTGAAAAGTGTGGCACTGGAAAAGCACAGCAGGTCAGGCAGCATCTGAGGAGCAGGAGAGTCAACGTTTCGAGCATAAGCTCTTCCTCAGAAATAATGTGGTCCTCAAGGGGACTGGAGTGAAGGTGGGTGTAAAGGTGATAGTTAGATGTAGGTGAAGGGGAATTATGATAGGCTGATGGGGAGGATGGAGTGGATAGGTGGGAAGGAAGATGGGCAGGTAACGCTACAGTTCAAGAGGGCAGTTGGAGGGTTGGGTCTGGTATGAGGTGGAAGGAAGGGAGATTTGGAAACCAGTGAAGTTGATGTTGTTGCTGTGTGGTTGAAGGATCCCGCGGTGGAAGATAAGGCATTCTTCCTCCAGTTAGTGGGTAGCTTTAATTTGGTGGTGGAAAAGGTCCAGGACTTGCATGTCTTTGGGAGATTGGGAGGGGGAGTTGAAGTGATTGGCCTCAGGGTGTTGGGCTAAGGTAGTGTAAAGGTGAATGTCTATGTATGTTGTTTATATGAATTTCCAGAAGTCATTTGATATATTCTTACATATTCTACATGAGGTAGAAGCCCATGAAATTGAGGGTAAATTACGCACATGTCTGAGAAATTGGTTGAATGTCACATGACAGAAGGTAGGCATAATGGGTAGGCACTCAAATTGGCAGGATGTGACCAGTGGTGTCCCAAAAGGATCTGTGTTTGGGCCTCAATTGTAAATGATAGCATAGACTAAGTGTCTAGGCAAAACTATGGTAGATGGAGTTTAATGTAAGCAAATGTAATATTATTAATTTTGGACAAAGAAAGGCTGGATACGTTTTCGATGGTATGAAGTTAAAAACAGTGGATGTCCAAAGAAACTTGGGCTTTCAGGTGTATCTATTTTAGAAATGCCATGGACAGGTGCATGAACCAATCAAGGACAGCTAATGGAATGCTGGCCTTGATATCTAGGGGGCTGGGGTACAAGGTTCTACAACAGCTGTACAAAATCTTGGTTAAACTTCACTTGGAATACTGTGAGCAGATTTGGGCACCATACTTTAGGAAGGACATATTAGCCTTGGAGGGAATACAATGTACATTTACAAGAATGATATCTAAACTTCAGGGGCTCGGTTATAAGGAGCAAATACTCAAGTTAGACCTGTTTTCTCAGGAATTTCGAAGATTAAGGAGTGACCCGATTGAAGTCTTCAAGATATTGACACCAGAAGACAGGGTAGATAAAATTAAACTATTGCCACTGGTTGGGGATTCAAGAACTAGGGGGCATAGTCTCAATATTAAGTTTGGATCATTCAGGAGGGATGTTAGGAAACGATTATACATACAATGGCAGAGATTTCAAACTCTCTTCTACAAATGGCAGATGATGCTAGCTCAGTTGTTAGTTTTGAATCTGAGACAGTTAATTTTTTTTGATCAGCAAAGGTTTTAAGGGATATGTATGAAAGCCATGTATATGGAGTTAAGCCACAGACCAGTTATGAACTAATTGAATGGTGGAATTGATTTGAGGGGACGAGTGGTGTACTCCTGTTCATATTTTTCTTGGTGTCCTCCCGGAGAGCTGTGAAACAATCTGCAAGCTAAACTTAGTGTTACTTTAACTTCAGAGAAAATATGATTTCCATAAACTCAGTGTCCATCAGTTTGCTTGCCAGATTTCTTCCTGGAGAGTTTAATACTGTATCCTCCACTCTAGCATGCCCACACACAGACTTGAAAAGTGTGGTGCTGGAAAAGCGCACCTGGCCAGGCAGCATCCGAGGAGCAGGAGAATCGATGTTTCAGGCATAAGCCCTTCTTCAGTAATGAAGCTGGTGTGCCAAGTGGGCTGAGATAAAAGGTGTGGGGGGGGGCGGAATTTGGGGGAGGGGCACTGGGAATACGGTAGGTGGAAGGACGTGAGGGTGCGGGTGATAGGCCAGAGAGGGGGTGGGGGCAGAGAGGTCGAGAAGAAGATTGCAGGTCAAGAGGGTGGTGCTGAATCCGGGGGTTGGGACTGAGATAAGGTGGGGGAGGGGAAATGAGAAAGCTGGAGAAATCTACATTCATCCCGTGTGGTTGGAGGGTTCCTAGGCGGAAGATGAGGCGTTCTTCCTCCAGGTGTCGTGTGGCCAGGGTCTGACGATGGAGGAGGACAAGGACCTGCATGTCATTGGCGGAGTGGGAGGGGGAGTTAAAGTGTTCAGCCATGGGGCGGTTGGGTTGGTTGGTCCGGGTGTCCCAGAGGTGTTCCCTGAAACGTTCTGCAAGTAGGCGGCCTGTCTCCCCAATGTAGAGGAGGGCACATCGGGTGCAGCGGACTCTCCTGCTCCTCGGATGCTGCCTGGCCTGCTGCGCTTTTCCAGCACCACACTTTTCAACTCTGTTCTCCAGCATCTGCAGTCCTCACTTTCTCCACACACAGACTGACTTACTTACTGAATGGTTCTGTCACTGTGTCATTGAACTTATCTCACGAGGCCCTAGCAAAGTTTCTTTCACTTTACCTTTTCTTTCATGCCTTAAACTATCAAGTACCATCTTAATTTCAAGATTGTAAGTCTTCATTAAAAGAAATGTAAACAAATTATGTTTCCAGGTACCTCAAAATCAATGCCCCAAGCTCATAAATGAAACACAAAAAGTGATAAGCCAGCTTTTCCCCTTCTTAACTGTACATAATACAAAACTATAATTAAAATAAAAGTTTTAGATGGTCCTAACACAGTTATAGATTTGCCTTTCACTAAAACAATCTATATCCAAGCACAGTCTTTAATGAACTATTCCCAATGTTCCATAGAGGACCTTTTCAGATTGCAAAGTCCCAAATCAACATTTGTGTCTTTTTTACTGCTGGTCTCGAAGACTTTAGGTTTCATTGCATTTGGTAGATATAAAGGTTCAAATATTACAATAGAGATGCAGAATTGTAGACTGGCTCCCATCTTACATCATTATTTCTGTTATCAGTAACTTGAATCTTAACCCGACAAAATGGCGAATTTGCATTGTGCAGTGCAATTGGAAATCCTGACAAAACCTCACCTATTTTATTCCAGGATAATCCTCTTCATTGACAGAGACCAAGACCTCCATGTGGCTGAATCAACCTTGGAGGATCCTGCATACTCCCGACTGACCCTGCCTTCAAAGTGTGATACAATGTGATGCCTGTGGTATTCAATTGTTCAATTCATTTGGTATTTGCTTATGTGAGGTAAAACCAATGACTGCAGATGCTGGAAACCAGATTCTGGATTAGTGGTGCTGGAAGAGCACAACAGTTCAGGCAGCATCTAAGGAGCTTTGAGTCTGTTGTCTCTTCATTGATTTGCATGTTGTTAGTCAAGCTTCAGTGTGGTTTCAGAAAGAAAGAGAAACTAAATTGAAAGCAGGTAGCTTTAAAAGGTACTTGTAAGTTAAACTCTTGTACATATAGAAGGTGATGCATCACTTCTGAATATTTTCAAGTATAAAAGATGGCAACTTCCCAACTATCTGTCATGCCAGTCCCACTACTGTGCATCCTTCTGAGCTAATGAACAGTGTGCACATGTCTTATGCTGGTGTATCCCAAGAGTGCATACTACTGTGAGGAGAATGGATCTCTCCTCCAACAACATGTCCTGTGAGACACTTCCAGGGTCTATCAGAGATATAAGTTAGAGGTGACAAGATGAGAGGGCTCCGGCCCACAATTGTGTACATTATCAATTTTTAGTAACTTCTGGCATGATAACCTGCTATATGCCATGCAGTCTCTTTTCTTAAATTTCTGCCGTTTTGTAGCTGGGAGACATCATTGCATCATTCCCAGTTTCAAGACATGTGGAAACCTAGATTATATCCAGCTCTGTACCAGTCACAATGGAAATGGCAATGTGATAACTCTCTGATTCTCTGCCTCTCCTTGGTATTTGGTGCTCTCTTTTCTTGAAAGGAGGAAAAGAAGACATCTATGAATGTGAGGATAGATTATGTTGAGAGGGCAAAAGAACAATATTTGTGAAGGGTGACTGTGATGGATGGATTTGACATTCTGTTAAAGTGAGTTTCAGTGATGACTTAAGAAGTGAGTACATGAAGTAGGACTTAGACAGAAAGCTGAGGAAAGGTGCACATGTAGAAAGCATGAGCAGTCCTGGGAAGGCAGAATCAGAATGGCTTTGGTACGGCACACAGGAGAATAAAGTTAAATAAAATATTCCATGCTGCTTAACTTTTCTGCGCTGAAACTCTTGTGAAACTGTATTCAGGGAGGTGGGACCACACCACTGCTGCTCACCGCCCCAGCCACTTCCAACATCTCCTGCTTATTTTCAGAAGACTTCTCATTACAGAACCTTACAATCTATAATATCATATCCAGAGAGACATTGCCAAAATGCGGTCTTATTATTGCGTCTATATTCCTCTAGCTTCTGACTCTCTGTGCTGCTTCAACTCCATTGCTCAGTAAATGTTTAGTTAAAATAAACACCCTGGAGTCATCATCTTGCCACTTGTACCAGTTGGTGTTGACTGACGTCACTGATCAGGGACATGGACATTTCTGTGACATTTTAACACAACTAATTCATATTGGTGAAACCCTGGTTTCCTGACTCACTGACAGGCTCCCCAAACAAGAACAGATCCGTATGTTAAAATGCAGCCCAATATTTCAAATGGATGGTACAGCTAAGAGCTTCCAATGCACCATAACAGTTTATATTCCTGTTACTTGCACCTTCCTGCTATTATTGTTGACCCTTGCCCAGCTACTTTGACATATTTTAATGGATTTGCTCATTGGAGCCCACTTGTCATTGACAGCTAATGGTTCCATGATTTATTGGATTTATGCAAAAGTGATGTGTCTAATCTTCTGTATTTAGCTGGTATTCCTGTGGTTAAAAAAGTAGAAAACCACAGTTTTACTCCAAGTGACTCTGCACTTGAAAGTAGATTCTTATTTGTGCAGACAGTATGTTTAAAATAATGCTGTATATAGTGTTACAGAGGTCTTCTGGGGTAAAAAGTCAGTTCCATTAAAAGCATGAATGGCATCAAAATTTTCCAACCTGCTAATTTGAGTCAAATCTATTTGTATAAAGGATGCCTTAATCTTAATTGTAGCTTTAGATACTTTTATTTAACCGACAAATGTAATTTGTAAACAAATTCAGAATCTGAGTAAATGTGTTATTTTGTTTCACAAATCTGCAATCTATAACCTTTTCTTCAATTGTTATTGCATGTGTGAGGCCCTGAGTGAATCCTCAACATATATATGGGTCATGGTTCAAATTTTATATGTCAGTTGTGTTTCAGTGGTAATTTAATTTGCCTTTGAGTTAGAAAGCTATGGTCACAATTTAGAGAGTTGAAGACACATTCGAGGCTGACACTTCATTGTCGTACTGAGGCAGTTCTGCACTATTGCAGCCATTATTCTTTGGATGCCATGTTAAACTATAAGGCCAACTACCTGCACATCTGGACGTAAAATATCTAATGTTTTAGAAATCTAGCCAACACTTATTCTACAACAAATAAACTGTCCGTCTCTTTTGTTGTTGTTTTGTGGTAACTGGCTAAATCAAAATGGACAGCTGCGTTTGTTACATTATAACAGAAATGCTGGGCAAAATCTTATAATGATGTAAGCAATATGGACTGCGCAAGATTTGTGACAAAATTAGATGAGACGTCCAGCAATGTGTCAGAGGTATTTTTCCATCTTGTATGCACTATAGAGCTGCCAGGCAGTGACAAGTTGCCAATTACATGGTATTATAGCTTGTTAATGTCTAATTATTGTCACACTTCACCTCATTAATATTCAGCTTCCTGCCTTACCAGACAAGCTGGACTTTAAGAATTCTTGACATGAATGTCAGAGTAGGTATTTGGCTGCTTCGGCTAGTTGCTTGCTCAGAAGGCGCACTATATTGGAAACCGGGTACCAAGATCTCAGGGGCCAGAGACATTGGCATCTGACATGTTCCAGCTTCTTTGAACCCTGTCGCCCCATCTCCAATCTGCTTACAGGAAACTGCTACACTTCAATGCTGCACCTTGTTCTTTTCTGGCAACTGTCATTGTAATGCTGCAGAAACGACACCGGGCAGTCAGCAAACACACATCCAGCTTATGGACTGGACCAGGCTGCATCTCCAGGCTCTTCATTCCCTGCCATAGAGCTCACTGCCTCTGAGCCTACCCGGATACTCCCAGCATCCCTGCCATGCATCACATTTTGTGCTTTGCCTCTTTCACCCACAGTTATGAGGCTCGTTCAACTGCAGTCTTGCCTTGCTGTTTAATTTAAACACAAAGTTTGCAAGCTTAGCTTGGTCATGTTTTGAAGAAGGATCACTAGACCGGAAACATTAATTCTGCTTTCTCTCTAGGTTCTGCCAGACCTGCTGAGTTTCTCCAGCCGTTTCTGTTCTGTAGCTCATCTTGATTGTCAGCAAGTCTCAGTTAAGGCTGAGGAGATAACCTTCCGTCGGGATGGGGGTGGGGGGTGAGTTCTATCTGAATAAGTTAAGTCAGGACTCCGATACCAGTTCTGGGCTTGGACAGTCAGATGGTCAGGGTGGTCAGTGTCAGTGGGCTCTGCACAAAAGAGGTGAGGAGGTAAATGTAAAGAAATTCATCACTCGTCTTGATGCTTTCTGCTGTTTGTCATCCTCGAATGAGAGAGAGAGACAGAGAGAGAGAGAAAGGGGTCAGGCATAATGGGAGTTGAAAGTTGGTGGCACAGCTGTTGCATTTAGTGCAATTTGGGGAAGTATCCTAAGTGAGTGTGTAGGCAGCAGAGAGGACACACATGGTTCATGGTGTCTGTGTTTGGGGGAATGCCAGCAAATAAGGGAGGATGATGCAATCAGTAAGTGATAGAGCATGAGCCTTGGTGGAAGGTGGGTACAGTAGCAGAGATAGTGAGTGTGAAATAGCAGAGGGAAGCTGGCAGAAAAGTGAAGTAAGTCATTGACCTTCTTCCTATAGAACTGGACTTTACTCCAGATAGTTGAGATTGCACTGGCCTGAGTGAAAACCTCAGGCCAGGCTGGCATGGTCCAGTGTAGTGCTGGGTTTGGAGGAAGAGGGTCCCCATCTGTGAACTACCCCATCCAGCAGGACCTCCAGCAGGACCCCAACGTTTGACACTGGTTTTCCTCTATCTGCTATGTCGAGAGCATGTCTAGGAACCATACCTCATGGTATAAATCCTCCCAACAACTTGACACAATTCACACTTATTACCCTCTGTTTCATGTTCCTTTTGCTCTTCTAAAGTGATTTTTTAGCAGTGCAATGGATGCATTTTTCTTTCTTAGCCATGCTATATATATAATGCACTTTTCTTCTGAAACAGTTTCTCAGTTTGATCACAGCTAAAATCTAATGGACTTTTGTATGAAACAGTAGGTGTCAGTGTTACTCTGACTTAGAGAAAAATAAATCTTCTCATTTAATGTTCCTAAATGATTATCCATAAATCCTTATAATGAAAAAAAGTTTAATTACTTATATAAAAGTGATTAATTTGGTTGTTGTTGCATAATAAGTATGAAGCAAACTTGTGGGCTCCATAATGACACAATGATCATTAGTGGATGATTATTGAATATGGTTGTTTGAAATTCCTCCCTTTACTGTTTTGATAACATTTATTTTTAAGGTACTAAGGCCTCCCCTAAAATCACAGAGGGAATAGTGTCACACAAATACAGTAGCAACTGCTCTTATTCTACTTTATTCCTACCTCATTATGCATTCCGGAAACAATAGTTCATATAGAAAGCCCAGGAATAGTGAACTGTAAAAAGAACTTCATTATATAATGTGATATATTCACAATTATGATGTTTTTGGGAGAAGACTTGAGCACATCTTTGACATTGACTCTTTAGTGCAATACCAAGAAAGCACGGCACTGTTGGAAGAGAAATTCATTGAGATCTTATCCACTGTCTCAGTTGAATCCAGAAAATCCCCATGATACTTTTATACAATATTAGCTGTAGTAGAGTTCTCTCAATGCCCTGTTCAACATGTATCCTTCAACTAAAATCTGTAAGTTAAATTGGAAACACAAACATAAATTGCTGGAAAAACTCAACAGGTCTGTAGCATCCGTGTAGACAAAGCAGATTTAACAGTATGGGTTCAGTGTCCCTTCTTCAGAACTGATTGTAGCTGGGAAAATGTTGGTAAATGTATTGAAGATGTGGTGGGGGTGGGGGGGGAGGACTGAACGATAGGTGGAGATGGAGCCCAGAGAGAAAGTAAACCAGCTGGCTAGACAAAGGAGTGGGTAAAGGTCAGCCTGGGAGAATCAAAAGCTGCTAATGGAGACCCATAGCAGCCGACAATGGATTATTTTTGGCAGCAGTCCATGGGATGACAAGGCCAGGTGTATGGGAGTTGGAGTAAAGGCATGGGAGAAGGTGCTTAGGTCCTACAATTATCGAAATTCATATTGAGTCCAGAAGTTTGTGGGGTCTCCATGTGGAAAATGAGATGCTGCTCTTTCAACTTATGCTGAGATTTGCTGGAGCACTGCTGTAAGCTTGCGACAGAGATATTGGCAAGGGAACACAGTGGTGAGTTGAAATGGCAGGTATAATGAAGCTCAAGGTCACTTTTGTGGACAGAATCCATGTTCTGAAAAGCAGTCACCCAGTCTGCATTTTGTCTTCGCAGTGTCGAGCAGACCATTTTGTGAGCAGTAGTAAACTGGACTGAGTGAAGTGCAGGTAAATCACTGCTGGAAGAAGTAACTGCAGCCTTAGATAGTGAGGAGGGAGGAAGTAAATAGATAGGTGTTGCATCTTCTTAGTTTGCATGGGAAGGTGGGAATGTTGGGAGTGTAAGGTGTTGGGAGTGGCGGAGGAGTGGACCAAGGTGTCTTGGAGGAATGATCCCTCTAGAATGCTGACAAGAGAAGATTTGGGAACATGTGTCTGGTGGTGGCATCCCTCTGGAGGTGGCAGAAATGGCTGCTAATGATTCCTTGGATGTGGAGGCTGGTGGGATGATAAGTGAGAATGAGGAGGACCCTATTGTTACTGTTGAAGGGAAGAGGGGACTGAGGGTCCCCTCAATGTGGGAAATGTGTCAGACATGACTGTCAATCATAGTTGAACCAAATTCACAGTTATTGATTCTCCCAGGCTGATCTTTACCCTTCCTTTGTCCACCCAACTGTTGTCCTCTCTGTCTGGGCTCCATCTCCACTTACCATTCACTCCTCACCCCTCCTCCCCCCATATCTTCAGCATATGCCAATCTTCTCTGAACTACAATCAGTGCTGAAGAAGAATCGCTGGACCTGAAACATTAAATCCTCTTTCTCTCCACAGATGCTGCCAGACCTATTGAGTTTTTCCAGCAAGTTGTGTTTGTGTTTCTGATTTCCAGCATCCACAGTTCTTTGGTTTTTCTGTAAGATAAATGAACTGTTTTTTTTTTCATTGCCCTCTGTGGAACTTGGCTGATGTGTTTCTTACATTTCAACTGTAACCTCAATGCAACAGCAAAAGTAATCACAATGGCTAAGTAATATTTTGAGATAACAGGAGTTCATGAGAAATCTGATTTAAAAGCAAATTCTTTCTTCTGTTTTTTATACTGCAATAATATCGAGGAAGGTGCATAAGTGGCCACCAATCTCCAGATTAAATAGTGTAAAATGTTGAGAACCAGCAGATGATATTCAAATTGAACTATACAGTACAGAAGTGTTCTTTACATGTTTCACTGTGTGTGTTCCAACACAGTTTTGTCTTCCCCTTTGTATATGGGGAGCTACCCGGAATTGTCTTGCAAAACTAGTAACAAGATCTGAGGTTTACTGCAGAAGATATCTGCTCTCCTCACAAATTCTAAAGTGCTGTTATTTTTAAACTGAAGGCAGCTCAAAGGACATTTGGAGATTTTTCCAATTTATGAACTAGAGGATGTTCCATATGGACCCATATTGTTACTTTCCTTGTAGAGACTGATAACTTTTAAGAAGATAATAGTATTTCCAATGATAGGCTTGAAGGATCACACAATAAAATTTCAAGTTTTGCAACATTGCTGTGTTCTTCAATATGTGACTTTAACTCTAAACTATAAAAGAAATCCATCTCTTAACTCTTGAATGACTAACGATCCCCCTCCATTGTTACACTCTGTCCATTAAATGGGCACGTCATTCTCCAGGAACCAATCCAAACTTATTCTCAGTTTCCAATGGCTTGTTTTCTTTTTTTCTTTTCCAATTGGATAATTTCTCATCATTAAACTGACTTGCAGAGGAAGCATTATCTTGGAGATTCCTTCCTCTTGTCAAACTTATGTGAAGCTTCCAGACCTGTTAAATACCGCAAACTTAATTTCTTCAATCTGCGTATGACCTCCTACCCACATTCTTTGAAATAAGCAATAGAAACAGGCTTTATGATATGGCCATGCCAGCTCAATACAATGAATGAGCTTTTTTGCCTAATGAAGGTTTGTGTCATCAGTCTTTTTAAGGTGAATGGTCAATCCGAGAAACTATAATCCTACTGAATGGTGGAGAAGGGTTGAAGGGCCAAATGGTCTACTCTTGATTATATTTTCTGTTCCTGTATCTATTTAACTCTTGATATTAGTAATAAGCTGTCTCCTCTAAACTTTGCATACTAAACTCTAAGATGTTAACTGATCATTTTTAATCCTTACGAGTTCAGATAGCTCTCACCATTGGATAACTGTGGCCAGGTAATCATAATCATTGTTGATTGTTCCTTTGTCTCACTGCTTAGACACCTTTTCCAGTAGGCAGGAGTGGGTACTGCAGATGCTGGAGATTAGAGTCAAGATTAGAGTGATGCTGGAAAAGCACAGCAGATTAGGCAGCAGGTTAGGCAGCAGATCAACAGAAGCACATCTATTGAAGTTTCATTTATAGAGAACTGGAACTAAATTATTCCATTGCTGTAAAAGCAAAAGAAATGTTATGAACATGAAGGGAGTAAATGAAAAATTGTTCTTCATCCAAACGCAGATTAAAGAAAGATGAATGCAAAAGTTTTAGCCCAGAATGTATGTCGACAATATCAATCCTTTCATTTTTTCAGTCATGAACTAGCCTATTAATTTCCTTTTATGGCAAACAAGAATTGTGGAACCAGATTTTCTACTGAATAGGTAGTCATTGCTGAAGCATAAACTGGAGTCTCACATCAGGAGTATTTGGAAGTTCCAACACAGCTGGGTCCATGGAAAATGACCAGGAATTTGAAACTTCTGAAAGGCAAATAGCCAAAGTCTGAAACCTTCTGAAAATGTCTGCAAGCTGCATTAATGTTGGAGAGTTCAGATGGTTCTGACTCACCGACTTAGCCACCAATTGAGATGTGCTAACTATAAAACTAGCCACCACTGACCACCTCCAACTTCCTAACTGAACCCAACTAGACCCCAATTTCCCACAGACTTGACCCTGCCCCCACTCCCCATAATCTATCTTTCAATTCCTACTAACCCCTTATGATGCCGTTGGGCACCCACTCACTCAGACTCAAACTGAGGTGAGTTGTATAATTTCCCAGGAGTTAAACAAGACTTGCTGTCTGTGGAACTATCCAAGTAGTTCTCTGAAGCCTCCCATTCAATACCCATTGAAATTGAAAGTTCACATTTTCCAGTCAATTCCCATGGAGTCAGCGCATTAGGATGTAGGAGAGATTCCTACCATGAATCTTTGTCTCTACACCAGCTTGACGACTATCTTAGAGACTAGAAGATTTGGGCTGTCATTATTTGTTGTTGTACCACACTGAAAATAAAGCACTGCTTGATTCAGCAAACAGGAAAATATAACAGGAAAAGTTCATTGAGAGAATAACATGAGATTGGCGATAAAACTCAAAGGTATTTCACATTCTAGTCTATCCAACATATAATTTTGAAAAACTCTATTAGCTCTTTTATTGACCCTCATAGCCTTAACATTCCTAAACTCGTCATGCCTGAAATGTTAATCCTTGGTAAATCTCTTCTCTACCCTTCCCGTCGGTACCAGAATTGTTCACAAAGTTCTAGCAGATGGGTAAGAAGTTATTTCTGAAGTTTCAGCAAGATTGAGGCTGTTTTGTATTGTTTCTTTATTTGTAAATCCAGTTAGCAAATATAGATTTTATTACAACATTTAAAAGACATCTGGATGGGTACATGAATAGGAAGGGTTTAGAGAGATATGGGCCAAGGGCTGGCAAATGGGACTTGATTAACGTAGAATATTTGAACGGCATAGACGAGTTAGATTGAAGGGTCTGTTTCTGTGCTGTACATCTCTATGACTCTACAATTAGGTACTGGGATCTAACACTTCATAAGTTTTGTGAATAATTTGGATGATGGGTGAAATAACTGCACAGAGGCCAGTCTCCCATCACCAAGTCACCCTTTAATTACATGTAAATGGCTGTGTCTAGCCAGCTCAGAGTCAGTCCCTGAAGTGAGGAGATTCCAAATCTCCTATTTATGTCGGTCAGCCACCACTCCCTGATTAGCCCAGGTTACCAAGCCCATTCAACGATCTCATAGTCAATAAAATCCATCTGCTTGCAATCTCTACAAAGGAACTAAAGCTATGATAGCACAATTTACTAATGCACAAAGATAGATATAAAAGTGAGTTGTGAAGAGGACAAAAAGAACCTTCAAAGAATTACGGTTGCATTAAGTGAGCAGATATAGATCTGGCAAATGGAGTACAATGTGGGAAGGTATGGAATTGTATATTTTGGTAAAAAGAATAAAAAAAATGTATTATCTAAGTCATGAGCTATTGCAAAGCTATGAGATGAAGAGAGGTCTGGGTGTACTAGTTCATGAATCACAGAAGGTTAGTATGCAAGTTGGTGAGTAATCAGGAAATCTAATATAACACAGGCCAGGAATCCATTATCCAAAAACCACAGGCCAAACTGGTTTTGAAATAAAGAATATTTTGGATTTTGGGTCCACTGTTGTCCATTCAGGTCTTTTGGAAAAATCTTGGCTTAAGCTAAATGGATTTCAAGTTAAGTTTTGTTTCCCCAAAGGGCCTAAAAACCTGCTGAGTTCAGCCCTTTGGAGTAAAAAGACTTCGCTTTTAGGTCTATTCATATCAACAAAGTATTTTTCTAAAGGGTCTGAATTCAGAATGTCGACTGATCTGTTTGGGTTCGCTTTTGAAAAGACCTTCAGGTTTTAGATCCTTTTGATTTTCGGACATACGAATCAACCTGCATTATGTTTTATAGTGAGGCAAATAGAATGCAAGAGATTATGCTTCTTCAGTCATTCAGGACATTGGTGAGACAACATCTGGAGTATGTTGTGCAGTACTGCTCCCTATACTTACAGAATGATATTAACCCATTTGGAGCGGTTCAGAGAAGGTTTGTGAGACCAATACCTGGAATGAGCAGATTGCCTTAAGGTGAAAGGTCAGACAGGCTAGGCCTGTATCCTCTGGAGCTGAGAAGAGTCACAAGTGACTTAATTGAAATAGAAGATCATGAGGGGCCTTGACCAGATGGATGTGGAAAGGATGTTTCCTTTTGTGGGAGAAACTAAAATTTGGGGCCTTAGTTTAAAAATAAGGGCACACCCAATTATAACTAAGGTAAGGAAACATGATTTTCCCCTGAGTTTGGAATTCCCTTCCTCAAAAGGCAGTGGATGCCGAATATATATGTTTTTAAGGCAGAGGTAGATAGATTCACAATTACCAAGAAGATGAAAGATTATCAGGAACAAGAATGTAGAATTGAGTTTAAAATCAGATCAGCCATGAATTGCAGAAAGCAGGCTCGAAGGGTCGAGTGAGCTACTCTTGTCTTTGGTTAATATGTTCATGAGCTTTTCATCTTCCTTATCAATTTGCGATTGCAGTATCAAGGACTTCTATTTGTGCACATGAAGGTGACTCTACAAATTCAAAATAAGAGCAAATGTAGGATATTTAGCTTGACAAGGCTGCTTCAACATTAAAGATCTTTTCTGAATCTTTCTAATTATCCACAGTGAACCCGGATATGTTAATCCTGCCAAATCCGTCCTTCTTGAAGACAAAAGTGATGTTTGGAGAATTTTTTTCTCAAGATTATCCTCAGTTTCATCTGTAAACTAAAACTGTGTGCATTGTTGAAAAGTCATAATTCAGTGAAGGACTGTTGTCTGCCCAGGTCCTAATAAAGGACTTGCCTTCCATTTTTTATTGATGTCTTTGCATTTTTTTTAGAAGAGGTAGAGTTCAGTGCATGATTTGGAGATACCAGTGTTGGACTGGGGTGTACGAAGTTAAAAATCACACAACACAAGGTTATAGTCCAATAGGTTTAATTGGAAGCACACTAGCTTTCAGAGCAATGCTCTTTCATCAGGTGATAGTGGAGGGCTCAATCCTTACACAGAATTTATAGTAAAAATTTGCAGTGTGATGTAACTGAAATTATACATTGAAGAATTGATTGTCTGTTAAGCCTTTCATCAGTTAGAATACAGTGATAGTTTCACTTCTTTCATGTGTAAATCACAAAACCTTTTTTTTAAAAGTTGCATTCTCGGGTTTGCTATTAGCAATGGTGATAACTAGACAATATGTTGAAGGTGTTGGCCCCCTATGTTCTCTGTGTTTGACCATGATCCCACCTCCCACCACCAAACCATCTTCTCCCAAACCATCCATAACCTCATCACCTCAGGGGATTGCCCATCCACCGCCTCCATTCTCATAGTCCCACAACCCCGCACCGCCCGTTTCTACTTCCTGCCCAAAATCCACAAACCTGACTGCCCGGCCGACCCATTGTCTCAGCCTGCTCCTGCCCCACCGAACACATTTCTGCATACTTTGACACGGTCCTGTCCCCCTTAGTCCAAGAACTCCCCACCTACATTCAGGACACCACCCACGCCCTCTACCTCCTCCATGATTTTTGCTTCCCTGGCCCCCCAACATCTTATCTTCACCATGGACATCCAGTCCCTATACACCTCCATCCCCCATCACGAAGACCTCAAAGCCCTCCGCTTCTTCCTTTCTCGCTGAACCAACCAGTACCCTTCCACTGACATTCTCCTTCGACTGACTGAACTGGTCCTCACTCTTAATAACTTCTCCTTCCAATCCTCCAACTTCCTCCAAACCAAAGGAGTAGCCATGGGCACATGCATGAGCCCCAGCTATGCCTGCCTCTTCGTTGGATATGTGGAACAGTCCATCTTCCGCAGTTACACTGGCACCTTTTCCTCCGCTACATTGATGACTGTATCGGCGCTACCTTGTACTCCCACGAGGAGGTTGAATGGTTCATCCACTTTACTAACACCTTCCACCCCGCCCTCAAATTTACCTGGACCATCGCAGACTCCTCCCTCCCCTTCCTAGACCTCTCCATCTCTATCTCGGACGACCGACTCAACACGGAAGTATACTATAAACCGACTGACTCCCACAGCTACCTAGATTACACCTCTTCCCACCCTGCTCCCTGTAAAAATGCCATCCCATTCTCCCAATTCCTTCGCCTTCGCCGCATCTGCTCCCAGGAGGACCAATTCCAATACCGAACAACCCAGATGGCCTCCTTCTTCAAAGACCGCAATTTCCCCTCAGACGTGGTTGACGATGCTCTCCACCACATCTCCTCCACTTCCCGCTCCTCTGCCCTTAAACCCCGCCCCTCCAATCGCCACCAGGACAGAACTCCACTAGTCCTCACCTACCACCCCACCAATCTCCAGATACATCGGATCATCCTTCGTCATTTCCGCCACCTCCAAATGGACCCCACCACCAAGGATATATTTCCCTCCCCTCCCCTATCAGCGTTCCGGAAAGACCACTCCCTCCACGACTCTCTTGTCAGATCCACACCCCCCCACCCAACCCAACCTCCACTCCCGGCACCTTCCCCTGCAACCGCAACAAATGCAAAACTTGCACCCACACCTCCCCTCTCACTTCCCTCCAAGGCCCCAAGGGATCCTTCTATATCCATCAGAAATTCTCCCCGTGTCTGCGTGGGTTTCCTCTGGGTTCTCCGGTTTCCTCCCACAGTCCAAAGATGTGCAGGTCAGGTGAATTGGCCATGCTTAATTGCCCGTAGTGTTATGTAAGGGGTAAATGTAGGGGTATGGGTGGGTTGCGCTTCGGCGGGTCGGTGTGGACTTGTTGGGCCGAAGGGCCTGTTTCCACACTGTAATGTAATGTAATGTAATGTAAAAAATGTAAATTCGCCTACACCTCCACACACAACATTTACTGCATCCGCTGCACCCGATGTGGCCTCCTATACATTGGGGAGACAGGCTGCGGAACGTTTCAGAGAACACCTCTGGCACACCTGCACCAACCAACCCAACCGCCCCATGGCTGAACACTTTAATTCCCCCTCCCACTCCACCAAGGACATGCAGGTCCTTGGCCTCCTCCATCGCCAGACCATGGCAACACGACGCCTGGAGGAAGAGCGACTCATCTTCCGCCTAGGAAGCCTCCAACCACAAGGGATGAACTCAGATTTCTCCAGCTTTCTCATTTCCCCTCCCCCCACCTTGTCTCAGTCCCAACCCTCAGATTCAGCATCGCCTTCTTCCCGACCTCTCCGCCCCCACCCCCTCTCCAGCCTATCACCCTCACCTTAACCTCCTTCCACCTATCGCATTCCCAACGCCCCTCCCCCAAGTCCCTCCTCCCTACTTTTTATCATAGCCTGCTTGGCACACCCTTCTCATTCCTGAAGAAGGGCTTATGCCCGAAACGTCGATTCTCCTTCTCCTTTGATGCTGCCTGACCTGCTGCGCTTTTCCAGCAACACATTTTTAAACTCTGATCCCCAGCATCTGCAGTCCTCACTTTTCCCTGTGTTCTCTGTCTATGCCATGATGTTTAGATTGATTCTAATCTAAAAAGTGAGATAACAGAGTTTTACATGAATTCATGCAGTTTTTGAGCAAAGTACAATGTAACCCTGCAAGTACAAATTCACCCCACAAAATATATGTGTGCATGTGGGTCTTTGTCTGTCTGTGTGTGTGTGTCTGTCTGGGTTGGGGATTGTGAGTGTGAGAAAGTGTATGTGTGTGTGTGTAGTGAGTGCAGAGTGTCTTAAGTCTGTGAGGGGGTGCATATGTGAGTGTGGGAGTGTGTGTCTGTAAGGGTGTGTGTAGGTGTCTGTGTGCGTGTCTGTGTGTGTCTGTGTCCTTGGGTTCATGTCACATTACAGGTGACCACCATTGCACTATATACACACACAGATACTCCTACATACACTCTCACACACACACAGACACTCCTATGCACACATACACACGGACGGACACACACACACACACAGACGCACACACAGATACCCACACACACCCTTACAGACACACACACTCCCACACTCACACATGCACCCCCTCACAGACTTAAGACACTCTGCACTCACTACACAAACACACATACACGTTCTCACACTCACAACCCCCAACCCAGACAGACACACACACACAGACAGACAAAGACCCACATGCACACATATATTTTGTGGGGTGAATTTGTACTTGACGTCAAGTTACATCACACTGTAAATTTTTGCTATAAATTCTATGTTAGGATTGAGCCCTCCACTACCACCCGATGAAGGAGCGTCGCTCCGAAAGCTAGTGTGCTTCTAATTAAACCTGTTGGACTATAACCTGATGTCGTGTGAGTTCAGTACAATGTTTGTTTATCTTATTGATCTTGTCTTTTATTATTCCCTTTTCTGGTTCTGTTTCTCTTTAGCTTTCTTGCTGTTCTCATGTTGGTCCCTTTGAGAATGCTGTTTATAAAGTAGTTTTCTGGGTCAAACTACAGGCTTTTAGTTACAAGTTTCAGTGTCTATGTGATGTTCGTAACAAATAAGGATTGTCAACTTCCCTCTACTCTTATATTGATTTGGAGAGAGAAAACAGCAGAATTAACTGAATTATGGACACAGGTAAGGTGTTTCAGTGTAGAAAACATTTTTAGTTTTTAAAAGATCTGTTTTTCAAGAGAGCTTTGTGGCTATGGTGTCGGAACGTTTAACTGCTTTTTATGAATCAGAACTGTAGCCATTTGACTCTCTTTTTTTAATAGTTCTGAACAGTTCTGAAGAAGGGGCATAGGACTCAAAATGCAAACTCTATGTTCTCTACAGATCCTGTCACACCTGCTGAGCTTCTCCAGGAATTTCTCAGATGAAGAAATACTTCTGGGACATGTGAGACATATGGCCTAGAGATACCTGGCATCATACTGAAATTCTTATAACACATTATGTATTTGTGTGACAGATAGATCAAATCTTTGGCTCGACAGCAGCATTTTGTTAGAGACAAACTCACACTTAGGAGAGACTGCAAACCTTTCAGGACCACAATTGATAGTCTTAGGATCATTCATGAGTCTACAAGGCATACAAAAAGAAATTATCTGATCAGTGTAGCCATTATTCTATTCTTAATCTTACAGTTTTAACCAAGAGGTGAAACTATTCATTTAATGCTGTCATTGTGCAGTAGAAACACAAGTGGTGTCATAGCATTTCTACTTTGGCCTGTTTTCCCATTTGCAAATTACATCTTCATTCAGAATTTACAGGCTCACAGTGTTGCCTTGTCATTTTGCAGAGGCACAAAGCCAAGCAGCTTGTCATGGTTGTCAGCAGTGATCAGTCAAGAGGTGGACAACTTGATGTAAGTGTCCATTGTACGTCAATGTCATGCTTGTGCCTTGTGCCAGTAGCTTACATTGAAAACACTGCATGTACTTCAACCAGAAAATGTCCTGATTCAGTATGTGAATGGACCTACTCGAGAAGGTGCAAAACTTGACCTACTCTTGTGGAAAGAAACAGCAGGGCAGCGTGTCAGTGGGGGAGCACTTTGGGGCTCGCGGCCGCAATTCTATTTGTTTTAAAATAATGATGGAAAAGGATAGACCGGATCTACAAGTTAAAGTTCTAAATTGGAGTAAGGCAAGAACTTTCAAAAATTGAATGGGTGGATGTTTGCAGGTAAAGGAGCAGCTGGAAAATGAGAAGCCTTCAAAAATTAGATTACGAGAGAACAGAGACAGTACTTTCCTGTTAGGAAGAAAGGCAAGGTTGGTACATGCAGGGAATGCTGGATAACTAGAGAAATTGAGGTTTTGGTCAAGGTAAGGAAGGAAGCATATATCATGTTTAGACAGCAGGGATCGAGTCAATCCTTAGGTGAGTATAAAGCCAGCAGCAGTATACTTAAGAGGGAAATCAGGAAGGCAGAAAGGGGACATGAGATAGCTTTGGCAAAAAGGGTTAAGGAGAATCCAAAGGGGAGTTTATAAATAAATTAAGAACAAAAGGGTAACTAGGGAGAGAATAAGGCTCCTCAAAGATCAGCAAGGCAGCCTATGTGTGGAACTGCAGGAGATGGGGAGGGGCATACTAAACGTGTATTTTACATCAGTGTTTACTTGGAGGAGGACATGGAAGGTATAGAATGCAAGGAAATAGATGGTGACATCTTGATAGATGTCCATATTACAGAGAAGGAGGTGCTGGATATCTTAAAGTATATAAAGGTAGATAAATCCCCAGGAACTGATCAGATGTACCTGAGAACCCCGATGGAAGCTAGTGAAATGATTGCTGGGCCCCTTGCTGAGAATTTTGTGTCATTGATAGTCACAGGAGAGGTGCCGGAAGACTGGAGGCTGGCTAACGTGGTGGCACTATTTAAGAAGGGCGGTAAAGACAAGTCAGGGAACTGTGGACCAGTGAGCCTGACGTCAGTGATGGGCAAGATGTTGGAAGGAATCCTGGGGGTCATGATTTACATGTATTTGGAAAGACAAGGACTAATTAGGTAAAGTCAACATGACTTTGCATGTGGGAAATCATGTCTCACAAACGTGATTGAATTTTTTGAGAAAGTAACAGAAAGGATTGATAAGCACAGAACGGTGGACTTCAGTAAGGTGTTCGATAAGGCTCTTTATGATAGACTGGTTAGCAAGGTTACATCATGTAGAATACAGAGAGAACCAGCCACTTGGATACAGAATTGGCTCAAAAGAAGGTGGTGGTGGAGAGTTGCATTTCAGACTGGAAGTTTGTGACCAGTGGAGTGCCACAAGGATCGGTGCTGGGTCCACTGCTTTTTGTCATTTATATAAATAATTTGGATTTGAACAAAGAAGGTATGGCTAGTAAGTTTGCAGATGACACCAAAACTGGAGGTGCAGTTGGCAGCGAAGAAAATTTCCTCAGAATACAACTGTATCTTGATCAGATGGGCCAATGTGGTAGATGGAGGTTTATTTAGATACATGTGAGGTGCTGCATTTTGTAAAGGCAAATCTGAGCAGGATTTATACACTTAATGGTAAGTTCCTGGGGAGTGTTGCTGAACAAAGAGACCTTGGAGTGCAGGTTCATAGTTCCTTGAAAGTGGAGTTGCAGGGAGATAGGATAGTGAAGAAGGTTTTAGGTATGCTTTCCTTTATTGGTCAGAGTATGGAGTATAGGAGTTGGGAGGTCATGTTGCAGCTGTACAGGACATTGGTTAGGCCATTTTTGGAATATTGCATGCAATTCTGGTCTCCCTTAGGAAGGAAGTTGTGAAATATGAAAGGGTTCAGAAAAAGTTTACAATGATGTTTCCAGGGTTGGAGGGCTTGAGCTACAGGGAGAGGCTGAATAGACCTGGCTAGCTTTCTCTGGAGCACCAGAGGCTGAGGGGTAACATTATAGAGATTTATAAAATCATGAGAGGCATGGATAGGGTAAAAAGAGAAAGTTTTTTCCCTGGAGTAGGGGAGTCCAGAACTAGAGGGCATAGGTTTAGGATGAGAGGGGAAAAAATTAAAAGGAACCTAAGGGGCCACCTTTTCATGCAGAGGGTGGTGCATGTGTGGAGTGAGCTGCCAGAGGAAGTGGTGGAGGCTGGTACAATTATAACATTTAAAATGCATCTGGATAGGTACGTGAATGGGAAGGGTTTAGTGGGATATGGGGCAAGTGCTGGCAAATGGGATTAGATTTATTCAGGATATCTGGATTGCCTTGGATGAGTTGGACTGAAGAGTCTGTTTCCGTGCTGTATTTCTCTATGACTCTATAAAAATGGTGTCGTCTTTAGTCAAGTCAAGTTTGATTCTTGTCAAACAGGGGCTATTGCCACAGACTGCTAAGAACATCTCAGTCCAACACTTGAACATGATCAGTTGACTAATTTGAGTGAGAGTTGGGGGTGGGGTGTGGTGAAGAGCATTGAAATGGTTAGCATAATTAAACTGCAAACTGAGAATGATTGGTGAAATGGGGAGACAAGACTTTAAGTAAAAAAGCTGTGTGTAAACACATTGAAGTCCAGAAGTCATTGGGTTGATTAAAAAGTGCAAGGAAGAAAGAAACACAGTGGTTCTGGGGGTGTCTCTTAGATTGACAGATGAAACCTATGGATCATTCTTCAGTGATACTCCTGTTGCCTTCCTTCCTCATCTAAATTGCAAATATTCGATGGAAATGAACAATAGCTGACGACACACCTGGACTAGCAGTGGTTAAGTAAAATTATCTTTGTCTGAGGGTGTGGGTTCTACTTGTAAAAAATGTGAATGTCTTCAAATGATAATGACATTAATCAGGCACTTACACCATACGGGTTAAAGATATCTCTCATCGCAGCTTTCTGCATGTGAATTGCCTGATTTACAGACCGTTATGAACTTGATGTTGAGAGCACCATATTATAACACAATGACTTCATACATTGTAAGGTATTCCATTCCACGAACTGCAAGTCTGTGATCATCAGTGCCACGTTGGAGGTGTCTGCTCGAGGTGCCACAGAGGCTGCCAAGCTGTATCGTTGATAGATTTCAGGTTCCTGTTACATTTCAGGGACAGGATGCCTTGCGTGGATGGTTACTGAGAACATAACCTCTGCAACCATGGCTGATGATGCAAGTCCATAAGCCCTTGACTGAGCCTACTTATAATGAAGTGACCCCTTTCCACCCTTACGCCATCAGAAGCTTTCCTTTATCATTTTCTTTCCACTGTAAAGGAGAGGATTAGACCTACTGCATAGCTCAGCTTTCAATGTTGCTCTGGGTGGAAACAGAAGCTCATGGTAATGACAAGTTCTTCAGCTGCAGCGGAGCACACCATAGTGTGAGTGCCCTGCTATTGAGGCATGGTACATACTTAATGGGATAAGCAGTGGAGAGTTGTGTGAGCTATGTCGCCGGAGCGCACAGGAAGAAACCTTCCATGAAACTCCCCAAAAATGACACTTAACTGATTTTGAGAAAATTCAGATCTGCTTATTAGAAAAAGGCAAAATAACTTTGGAACGTCCAAATTATAGGAAAACCATCTTCCAATAGTTTTAGAAACCCAATTCTAGAAAGCAGGAACACAGAATGGAAAATCAGGTTTGGATGTCAGCATGCTCACTTCACTGTGATCATTGTCCCCTGGCTGTAAAATCAACAGAACTTAAGCAGAGAATGTGGGAGGTGTCTGACTGTCTAACACCTCTACTTGCTGCCTTAATCAGTTGAGTCTCTCCACTGTTTTTATTTCCTTACTGACCACTTACCAGTAATCTTTCATTGTTAAGTGTGTGAAGAAATTGAATTAGAATTTCATGATTATTTCTAATCTAAAATTAACTGCTGCAGTTTTCATTCACTCACATAAAAGATCACTGCTATTGAAATATTTGCTCCATGTGTTGTCATTTTAAAGAATCCAGTACCTAATCCAATAAATTGAATTGTTAATCAAGAAAAGCTCAATGCTGCAAAGCAGAAACACGATTTCTTTTTCAACTTCCTTTCTATAGGGTATTCATGGGAATAAGTATCACTGTGAGTAAATGATTGTTCAGTAAAGACAACAGATTCAGGTAAATGCCTTGATTCATTTTTCTTCTTTTATTCACTTTTCTGTTTTATTGGTTCTTACGGATTTGAAGGTAATGCATGTGATTGTGGCAATTGCAAGCCTGTTACCTTGACATCGGTGACAGGAAAATACTAAACTCTATTATATATCCTTTCTGACCATCTCATTTTCTTTGATTTCCCAAGTAAATCAATCAGGCTGGCAGTCAAGTTGTTTCTCCTTTTGCCTCACCGCACATTTTTGAAGAGTTTTTTTTTCCCCAAATGCTGCCCAGAACACTGCTGCCTCCTGCCTACAAGAACTAGAGTCTGATACCCATCCGAAATCTTTCAAACTGACTTAACCAGAAGAAAATTTGGTCCTGCCTTAAGCAATAAAGAAGTTCTTTGATTCTTTTGTGCTCCTTCTTGTGGTTTGATGATTGTTAATGAGTAACAGCAAGATATCAGAGTAACTGTAATACTTTCTGCAATGTCTAAAAAGGGAGCTGATTGAGGAGCTTAATTTTATTTTCAGATGTGTTATCACTATGTATCGTTCTGGGATGGTAGTGGCTGGTGGTGTCACCTCTTTGCATTGGACTTTCATGTCATGATTTTTCATGCTATAATTCCAAATAACAGACATATTTTGTGAGCGCGGAAGAGAATGATAGGTCAATATATACGTCTCACTTGCTATTTCACCGAACACAAGAACATGAAAATAAGGAACAGAACTAAGCCATTTGGTCCTTCATGCCTGCTTCTCATTGAATAATATATTGGTATCTTTTTGTATTTTGAATTCGACATTCCCATAAATCCATTTTCCTTACCTGACAACAATCTAACTACATCCACATTAAAAATATTAAATAACTCACATTGGAAGGGAAAAGGTTGAGACTCTGAAGGGAGATTACAGAGAGTTAGGTAGAAATTTAAAAAGGAGGTCCTCAAGGGTAGTAATATCTGGATTACTCCCAGTGCTACGAGCTAGTGAGGGCAGGAGTAGGAGGATAGTGCAGATGAATGCATGGCTGAGGAGCTGGTGTATGGGAGAAGGATTCACATTTTTGGATCATTAGAATCTCTTTTGGGGTAGAAGTGACCTGTACAAGAAGGACGGATTGCACCTAAATTGGAAGGGGACTAATATACTGGCAGGGAAATTTGCTAGAACTGCTTGGGAGGATTTAAGCTAGTAAATTGGGGGAGGTGGGACCCAGGGAGATAGTGAGGAAAGAGATCGATCTGAGACGTGTACAGCTGAGAACAGAAGTGAGTCAAACAGTCAGGACAAGGTAGGACTAATAAATTGAACTGCATTGATTTCAATGCAAGGGGCCTAACAGGGAAGACAGATGAACTCAGGGCATGGTTAGGAACATGGGACTGGGATACCATAGCAATTACGGAAACATGGCTCTGGGACGGGCAGGACTGGCAGCTGAATGTTCCAGGATACAAATACTATAGGAAGGATAGAAAGGGAGGCAAAAGAGGAGGGGGCATGGCATTCTTGATAAGGGATAGCATTACAGCTGTGCGAAGGGAGGATATTCCCAGAAATACATTCAGGGAAGTTATTTGGGTGGAACTTAGAAATAAGAAAGGGATGATCACCTTATTGGGATTGTATTATAGACCCCCCAATAGTCAGAGGGAAATTGAGAAACAAACTTGTAAGGAGATCTCAGCTATCTGTAAGAATAATAGGGTGGTTATGGTAGGGGATTTTAACTTTCCAAACATCGACTGGGACTGCCATAGTGTTAATGGTTTAGATGGAGAGGAATTTCTTAAGTGTGTACAAGACAATTTTCTGATTCAGTATCTGGATATACCTACTAGAGAAGGTGCAAAACATTACCTCCTCTTGGGAAATAAGGCAGGGCAGGTGACTGAGGTGTTAGTGGGGGAGCACTTTGGGGCCAGTGACCATAATTCTATTCGTTTTAAAATAGTGATGGAAAAGCATAGACCAGATCTAAAAGTTGGAGTTTTAAATTGGAGAAAGGCCAATTTTGACGGTATTAGGCAAGAACTTTCAAAAGCTGACTGGAGGCAGCTGTTCACAGGTAAAGGGACAGCTGGAAAATGGGAAGACTTCAGAAATGAGATAACAAGAATCCAGAGAAAGTATATTCCTATCAGGGTGAAATGGAAGGCTGGTAGCTATAGGGAATGCTGGATGACTAAAGAAATTGAGGGTTTGGTTAAGAAAAAGAAGGAAGCATATGTCAGGTACAGACAGGATAGATCAAGTGAATCCTTAGAAGAGTATAAAGAAAGTAGGAGTATACTTAAGAGGGAAATCAGGAGGGCAAACGGGGACATGAGATAGCTTTGGCAAATAGAATTAAGAAGAATCCAAAAGGGTTTTTACAAATATATTAAGGACAAAAGGGTAACTAGGGAGAGAATAGGACCCCTCAAAGATCAGCAAGGCGGCCTTTGCGTGGAGCCACAGAAAATGGGGGAGATACTAAATGAATATTTTACATCAGTATTTACTGTGGAAAAGGATATGGAAGATATAGACTGTAGGGACATAGATGGTGACATCTTGCAAAATGTCCAGATTACAGAGGAGGAAGTGCTGGATGTCTTGAAACGGTTAAATGTGGATGAATCCCCAGGACCTGATCAGGTGTACCCGAGAACCCTGTGGGAAGCTAGAGAAGTGATTGCTGGGCCTCTTGCTGAGATATTTGTATAATCGATAGTCACAGTTGAGGTGCCGGAAGACTGGAGGTTGGCAAACGTGGTGCCCCTGTTTAAGAAGGGTGGTAAGGACAAGCCAGTGAGCCTGACCTCGGTGGCGGGCAAGTTGTTGGAGGGAATCCTGAGGGACAGGATGTACATGTATTTGGAAAGGCAAGGACTGATTTGGGATAGTCAACATGGCTTTAAGTGGGAAATCATGTCTCACAAACTTGATTGTGTTTTTTGAAGAAGTAACAAAGAAGATTGATGAGGGCAGAGCAGTAGATGTGATCTATATGGATTTCAGTAAGGCATTCAACAAGGTTCCCCATGAGAGACTGATTAGCAAGGTTAGATCTCATGGAATACAGGGAGAACTAGCCATTTGGATACAGAACTGGCTCAAAGGTAGAAGACAGAGGGTGGTGGTGGAGGGTTGTTTTTCAGACTGGAGGCCTGTGATCAGTGGAGTGCCACAAGGATCGGTGCTGGGCCCTCTACTTTTTGTCATTTACATAAATGATTTGGATGCGAGCATAAGAGGTACAGTTAGTAAGTTTGCAGATAACACCAAAATTGGAGGTGTAGTGGACAGCGAAGAGGGTTACCTCAGGTTACAACAGGATCTGGACCAGATGGGCCAATGGGCTGAGGAGTAGTAGATGGAGCTTAATTCAGATAAATGCGAGGTGCTGCATTTTGGGAAAGCAAATCTTAGCAGGACTTGTACACTTAATGGTAAGATCCTAGGGAATGTTGCTGAACAAAGAGACCTTGGAGTGCAGGTTCATAGCTCCTTGAAAGTGGAGTTGCAGGTAAATAGGATAGTGAAGAAGGCGTTTTGTATGCTTTCCTTTATTGGTCAGAGTATTGAGTACAGAAGTTGGGAGGTTATGTTGCGGCTGTACAGGACATTGGTTAGGCCACTGTTGGAATATTGTGTGCAGTTCTGGTCTCCTTCCTGTCGGAAAGATGTTGTGAAGCTTGAAAGTGTTCAGAAAAGATTTACAAGGATGTTGCCAGGGTTGGAGGATCTGAGCTACAGGGAGAGGCTGAACAGGCTGGGTTGTTTTCCCTGGAGCGTCGGAGGCTGAGGGGTGACCTTATAGAGGTTTACAAAATTATGAGGGGCATGGATAGGATAAATAGGCAAAGTCTTTTCCCTGGGACCGGGGAGTCCAGAACTAGAGGGCATAGGTTTAGGGTGAGAGGCGAAAGACATAAAAGAGACCTAAGGGGCAACCTTTTCACGCAGAGGGTGGTACGTGTATGGAATGAGCTGCCAGAGGATGTGGTGGAGGCTGCTACAATTGCAACATTTAAGAGGCATTTGGATGGGTATATGAATAGGAAGGGTTTGGAGGGATATGGGCCGGGTGCTGTCAGCTGGGACTAGATTGGGTTGGGATATCTGGTCGGCATGGGCGGGTTGGACCGAAGGGTCTGTTTCCATGCTGTACATCTCTAAGACTCTATGACTCTGTGATATCTACTACATTCTGAAGCAGAGAGTTTCAAAGTCATGCAACTTCTGACAGAGAGTAAACACTCCACATCACTGCCATAAAAAGGCCAGCCCTTGAGTTTTAATCAGTGATCCCTAGTTTTGGACTCTGGAAACACGTATAAGATTTCAGAATCCTATACATTTCAATCAAGTCGCCCCTCATTCTTCAAAACCCCATTGGAAACAAGCCCAGTCTGTTCAACTCTTCTTCATAATACAATCCATTCATTTAAAGTATTAATCAAATAAACCTCCTCTGAATTGCCTTTGATGTTTTTGAAAGTTTCATTAAATAGGACTAAAATTACACACAGTGTTCAAGAGTTGATATTAGCAATGGCCTATAAAACTGAATCATACCATCTTCCTTTTTACATTCAATTCCTCTTGTAATATTGGATAGTGTTCCATTAATCTTCTTAATTATTTGCTGTGCCTACATACTATGTTTTTGTGACTCATGCACTGGAATACCTAGATCCCTCTGCACCTCAGAATTCTGAAGTCATTTTCCATTGAAGTAAGACACTAATTTCTTAGACTTCCTGCCAAAGTAAACAACTTCATACTTTCCCAAACTGTACTGCATCTGCTATACTTTTGTTTCCTGACTCAACCTGCCGATATCTGTTTGCATCCACAGATTGCCTTTACAACATGTTTTCCTACCTATCCTACCAAAGCTCCTTCAACAGCACCTTCCAAACCCATGACCACTTTCTTCCAGAAGGACAAGGACAGCAGATACCTGGACACATCACTACCTGCAAGTTCCCCTCCAAGCCACACACCATCCTGACTTGGAAATATATTGCCATTCCTTCACTGTTGCTGAGTCAAAATCTTGGAATTCCCTCCCTAAAGGCATTGTGTATTGACTTACAGCATGTGGACTACAGCAGTTCAAGAAGGCACCTTCTCAAGGCAACTAGGGACAGGCATTAAATGCTACTTAGCCAGCAATGGCTAGTCCCACAAGTGAATCGAAGCAAAATCTTATTGTCATCTTCAAATTTAACTACCATGCTTCTCTTCCTTCATCTAAGCCTTTTGTATAAATGGTAAAAGGTTGAGGGCCCAGCACAGACACTGAGGGATTCCACTTGTTACATCATGCAAACAGAAAAATACTCATTCATGCATGTACTTTTATTTGTCTGTTATCCAGCAAATCTCCTAGGCAAGCTAATATGTTACCAGCAATACTGTGGGCTATTACTCAGGAGCTATTATTTTGTCCAATAAACTTTCACGTGTCACTATTTCAGTTATCTTCTGGAATTCTAAGTGCAGCATGTCTACAGACTCCCCTTCCTTCATAGAACTCCAATAAATCAGTTAAACATGATTCCCCTAATTAGTTCAGTCCAGCTCTTTTATCCCAATTTGTACCAAGACTTGAAAAGAAACCTGGAGCTGAGTGGTTGCAGTGGAAACCAAACTGGGTGTCAGTGAGCAAGTTATTGCTGAGCAGGTGCTGCTGGATAGCACTGTAAAAGTCACATTCCACCGCATTAATGAACAAGAGTAAATTGATGGGGCATTAATTTATTGGATTGGATTTGTCCTGCTCTGTGTTTGTGTACAGAACATACCTGGCATAAGTGAGGACTGCAGATGCTGGAGATCAGAGTCTAGATTAGAGTGGTGCTGGAAAAGCAAAGCAGGTCAGGCAGCATCTGAGGAGCAGGAAAATCGATGTTTCGGGCAAAACTGAAGGTGCTTTTCCAGCACGACTCTAACCTAGACTACAGAACATACCTGGGCAGTTTTCTCCAATGTTGGGTAAATGCCAGTATTGCAGGCACACTGGAACAGCTTGGCTAGGGACACAACAAGTTCTGAAGCACAGGTTTTGATTACTATTCCCAGAATATTGTCATGTACATCGCTTTCACTGTGCAGTACCTCTGGATGTTTTTTGACGTCATATGGGAAAAGTTCATTTGATGCTGGAGTCCTCTGCAGGTGGGCGGCATGGTGGCACAGTGGATAGCACTGCTGCCTCACAGCGCTAGAGAACCAGGTTCAATTCCCTCCTCAGGCGACTGACTGTGTGGAGTTTGCACGTTCTCCCCGTGTCTGTGTGGGTTTCCTCTGGGTGCTCTGGTTTCCTCCCACAGTCACAAAGATGTGCAGGTTAGGTGAATTGGCCATGGTAAATTGTCCGTAGTGTTAGGTAAGGAGTAAATGTAGGGGTATGGGTGGGTTGCGCTTCGGCGGGGCAGTGTGGACTTGTTGGGCTGATGGGCCTGTTTCCACACTGTAAGTAATCTAATCTAATCTAATCTAATCTAATCTAATCTAATCTAATCTAATCTAATCTAATCAAGATGACTCATCCAGTCAGTAGCTCTGGCTAAGGATTATTGTAAATGCTTCAAACTTAACTTTTGCACTGATGTGTTGGGTTCCTCCTGAGGGTGGAGAGATGTGTGGAACCTCCTCTTGTCTAACTGTTTTAAAGTTGTTTTATTGTCCAGCACCATTTACAACTCAATTTTGGAGGACTGCAGAGTTTAGATCTAATCCATTGGTTGTTGGATCACTGAACTCTATCACTTGTAATTATTGGTGGTTATACTAGGTAGGCACCTTAGTTTTACATTATGCCTGGTGTTGCTCCTGGCAAGCCCTCCTGCACTCATTATCAAACTAAGTTTCTTCACCAGTCTTGATGTTAATGGCGGAGTGAGGGGTGTGTTGCAGATTGTTGTTGAGTATAGCTTTGGTGCCACTGAAGGCTCACCATACATCAGGGATGCCCAGTCTTGAGTTATAGATCTGTTCAAAGTCTATCCCATTTATCACAGTAATAGTGCCATACAATATGATGGAGGGTATTCTCAGTGTGAAAGTGAGACTTCTCCTCCATAAGGACTGTGTGGTTGTTACTTCTACCAATTTATGTCATGGCCTGCCACTCATATTTGCACAATTATGTGGTTTTCCCTAAGTTTGATGATTTTGCTAACTTCTTTAGTTAACCACGTTTTTTGAGTCATCAATAGATTATTTATGGTAGGAATATCCTTTATTCTGAGTATTCTCAGACATTCCCTTAAATGTCTACACTGTTCTCTTTACTAATCTATCCCCTAATCTATTATCCCAAACCACTTGAACTTACACAGCTTTTATACTCACGTGTTTCCCTCATTAATTTTAAAATATTAGTCATACACCCATTAAATTCCCTCTCAAACCTCTGCCAGCATTTTAAACAGGTGTTATGAAGCAAAAAAAAGGTACCATTGTTTTCTTAAAACAATTCTGCTTCCACCCTGATAGACAGATCATCTTTTTCTGAGCCTTTAATTACTATTGAAAAACTATCATCTGCTTCAACATAATAAGATCTCTTCCAGACTTGCCAAAACCAATTCCTAGGTACTGACCTCATTAATAGCCAAATGTTGCTTTCTGTTTGAAAACCATGTCCTTTCTGGACTTGCTGTGTCTGTCGTAATCCCTTTAAGCAAAAGTCAGCCTGCTATTAGCCTTAACACCTGGCTTCATAAACAAAGTTTGTTTGGTACATATGAAATAGGAGCAGGAGTAGGCAATTCATCCCTTCGAGCCTGCTCCAACATTGAACATGATTATAGCTGATGTTTTCCTGGTCTCAACTCCATTTTCCTGCCTATTCCTCATAGCCCTTTATCCTGCTTTTCCTCAGAAATATATCTATTTCTTCCTTGAATCTGCTGATTGATTCAGCCTCCACTGCACTCTGGGGCAATGGGTTCTACAGATTCTCAACCATCTGGGAGATGTAGTTTCTCCTCATCTCAGTTTTGAATTGACCTTCTCTCACTCTATATCTATACCCTCTTGTTCAAGACTGTCCCACGAGGGAATGTCTTTTGCACATTCACCTTATCAATCCCATTTAATATTACATAGACTTAAACAGATCGTGCCTCATTCTTCTGAAGTATGTTTGCCTTTACAGGTTAGTGCATTGAGTATAGGAGTTGGGAGGTCATGCTGTGGCTGTATAGGGCATTGGTTAGGTCACTTTAGGAATACTGCATTCAATTCTGGTTTCCGTGCTATAGAAAAGATATTGTGAAACTTGAAAGGGTTCAGGAAAGATTGACAAGGCTGTTGCCAGGGTTGAATGGTCTGAGCTATAAGGAGAGGCTAAATAGGCTGGGGCTATCTTCTCTGGAGGATTGGGAGGCAAAGGAATAAGGTGAATGGATAGGGTAAATAGTCAAGGTATTTTCCCCAGCATAAAGGAGTCCAAACCTAGAGGCTATAGGTTTAAGGTGAGAGGGGAAAGATTTAAAAAGAAACTGAAGGGCAAATATTTCACACGGAGGGTAATGTGTGTATGGAATGTGCTGCCAAAGGTGATTTTGGAGGCTGGTACAATTACAATGTTTAAAAGGGGTCTGGATGGGTATATGAATAGGAAGAGTTTAGAGGGATATGGGTCAAATGCTGGCAAATGGCACTAGATTTATTGAGGATATATGGTCAGCATGGATGAATTGGACCAAAGGGTCTGTTTCCGTGCTGTACATTTCTATGACTCCAGCGAGTACAAGCCCAAGCTATTCAACCACTTCCTGAAGATAACCCTTTCATCCTTGGAATTGACGTGTGAACCTCTGAACTGCCTCCAGTGCCGTCACTTCTTTCCCCAAGCAAGGAGACCAGAACTGACCACAATAATCCAGATGTGGTCTCATCAACACCTTACACAATTGTAACAACACTACTTTTATAATCCAGTTCAATTTGTCTGTTCTTTTCCTTTTTCCACAAGCTGTCCCAAAGTCTCCAAGTCATTTCCAGGTCACAATTCAAAATTGACAAAAGAACAAAAATAAGAATAATAAAAATTCAGCAATGGTTCTAATAATTATCAAGATTCATTAAAAAAATACACAAGCTTTCCAAACATCTATGTTGTTCAGGAATAATAATGTGAAATGCATGAGATGACGTATTCCTGTATGATTTCAACATTTTCAACCATATTTGACCAAATGTATTTGTTTCCAGTGCAGCATAACCAGGATAGGCTGCTAAATGGTTACCAGGCTAGCATCTTCCCCATGCAGCCTGACTTGTGGTAGCATTGTCCTTGTCACTGTGAAGTGCGAGATCTGGTACCTGTAATGTCTTTCCCCATAAGTAATGAAAACTCTGTTTGGCTAAGTGAGGTTTGTTGATTCTTTTCACATCTGCATTTCCTTTTGATGTTGGTATATAACTACAAGAAATAATTCAAAGTGGGGTACCTTTGATTTGATTGTGAATTATATCTTTTTATCTCCCATTTTGCTATCTTGAATATCAAAGAAAGGGAAGGTATAATGAAATGTGAATCCAACGTTGTTGCTATTTTCTTGTGCCATCATTAGAATTGAAGACAAAGTAGGACTCATTTATTTCTCTGCAAAGCTTTTTTGTGATAGAGTCAAATTAAACTGTTATTAGAGAATTAGAATAGCCCGGTGGTTTTAATTGTTTCAGAAAGATACTGTAAAATTGAGTGCTATACTAATGTTCATAAATGTTTACCTCTGTATAATTGTATATCTCATAATAAATAGAATGACTATCAATACCCTGAACCATTTAGTTTGAAAGTATAGTGTTTTTTGATAAGTTTGAGAAATATGAAAATTAACAGGCTGATTAAATATAAGGATATCTGATAGGTATAAGACTTATTTCTTTATCATTAAGTCAATTATTATGTAAAGTTTAAGAATAAGTTTAAATTTTCATTTACAGGAAGTAAAATTGTTTCTGAGGGAACAAACTTTAATGTTGAGCATAAGCAGAACCTTTAGGAAGATGCCTGAATTGCCACACATGTTATTAATTACTTTCTAACTTTTTTTGCAATTAATACAAATTACGCAAATAAACAGAAGAATACAACAATGCATTAATTGTTCCTACTTAAAGCAGGTGATGAAGCAGCAGAGGTCACCAATTCCATTCTGGTGGTTATTGTGGTGCAGCCATTGTGCCCCTACCTCTGGGTCAGAAGGTCTGTGTTCATGTCACACCTTCCATGGTTGAACAAGTTGATTAAAACAGTAGAGGGAGCCAATGTAATTATATTGAATTGTGGAGCAGAGGTGTTACTTAAAGAGTTAGTTTTTCAGAGAATGCTGCAGCCTAGGCATTAAATAAATTATTTTGGATTTATATGAAGTTTTGGCTGTAAGATTTATATGAACTAGACAACTTTATTAAGCATGAGTCATCTAAGTAACCTTTCAATTTTAATACAAATGTAAAACAGTAAAAGGGTATGTATTTCCAGTGTCAACCTCTGTATTTTCTGCTGCACTCTTCAGCGTCTGTCTCTTACCATTTATCAGGTATCTTGTAAAACAATGACTAAAGGCATTTTTAATAATCCTTCGACAATGCAATATATCTGAAAGATAGAACATTTTCTAAAAATCTGAACAGATAAAGCAATCTTTATGGGTGGCACAGTGGTTAGCACTGCTGTCTCACAGCTCCAGAGACCTGGGTTCAATTCCAGACTCGGGTGACTGTGTGCAGCTTGCACATTCTCCCTGTGCCTGCCTGGGTTTCCTTCGGGTGTTCTGGTTTCCTCCCACAATCCAAAGATATGCAGGTTAGGTCAATTGGCCATGCTAAATTACCCATAGTGTTCAGGGATGTGGAGGTTGGGTGCATTCGTCAGATGTAAATGTGGGGGAATGGGTCTGGGTGGGTTACACTTTGAAGGGTTGGTGTGGACTTGTTGGACTGAGGGACCTGTTTCTACACTGTAGGGATTCTATGATATAATTTTGATATGCCTGCTGAAATAACAGCTTATGTAATCTTCAATGGCAAAGAAGCAACTCTGTAGGCAAATGCAAGCATCCATTAGTTACCATTGAAGTCAGCAATGTTTGCTTGTAATAGCCATTGTAAATGAAATGATTTTAGTGTTGGAATAATTAAATGAAAACTCCAACTCCAAATTTTCATCTAGTGGTTCATTTGAAGCCAACATACAAAATACAGCATGCAAATTATTATATGGAATTATTTAGAAAGTACAGCACAGTATCAGTCTTTTTGGCCTAACTAGACTGTGACATATTTGACATGGGTTTACTCCATTCCATCAACCTCATCTCAGCCCTTTTAACTTAACTTTCTATTCTCTTTTCTTTCATGTGAGCATCTGATTTTCTTTGAAGTATCTAAAATATTGGCCTCGACTACTCTCTGCAGTAGTGAGTTCACTTTTCACATCACATCCCTGAAGAATGTAGAATATTTCAGCAATGGCTGACAGAATTCATTGTGCTATTCAACACCCTTAGGATTCAAGCCTTTATTAAGATAATTGTCATTTGACAAGCATTATGACATTTACAAATAATAATGAGACCTTGATATGTACAGACTTCAGGAGAACATAAAGGACGTGACAGATGCAATTTGATGGCCTAACAAAATCCATTAAAATAGACACTAGTTTGATAAATTTTGTCATGGAGGTGGCACAGATTTGATAAACTGGCATACATAACTGTGGACAATGAATGGAGTTCTCTACATTCACCATCAGACATTGCAGTCTGAATACGATATTACCATATCCTCTAATGACTGGAAAGTTCATTAGTGCTCAGTTAACATTGGTTATAGTTCTGGACCAGACCTCCAAGTTTGGTTTGGTCCACTTAGGAAATAGTAACATTTTGTAAGTTTGGGAATCACAATTTTTTTTGCTAATAGAAATAAAGCCAGAAGATGACAAGGGTTTGAATAAACAAGCCTAAACTTTACTATACTAAGTTAAAGAAGTAAAATAGATTGCAGTATCTATTTTATAATCTAATATTCCAAATTAGCATGAGATGAATATATATTAACAAGCAATACCTATCATGCAAAGTCAATATGAAGCAAACACAAATTGTGACCAAACACAATATCTTGCGTACTAAATGGGAAATACAACCAAGAATAAATCCTGTGGATTTGTTACTAACTCATCCAGACATCAGTAGTTATTGTGAGTTGTTAAAGGAACATTAACACTTTCATGTGCCTCTAGAGTGATTTCAGACTGTTAATGACTCTGCTTCTAAATTCTCTTCAATAATGCTCCAACTTTGAGTTGCTGAACATTTGCCTACCACCTGGTGGTTCAATGCAATCTTCCAAACTGATCCTACACTTAATCCCTTGCTTACTTTCAGCACCTTCTTAGTCCTCTCTGCTTAGTCTCTGCTTAGTCTCTCAGGAAATTTCTCCACCTACTCCTCCTGGTTTCTGTTACATTTTGTTTTTTTTTCTGGTTGCTTCTGGTCTTTCAGTTGCTTTTTTTCTGAAATGCTGCATCCCATTTCACCTGCCTTCGACTGCCTTTGAACCCAGCTTTTCACCACCCTTCACTATCCTGGAACCACAAGAGCTCCTTTCGGTCCTGTGGGCTACCCTTTTCGAGGGTGCATGCTGTATACTAAGGCTCCTGGTTTCTGCATCAGAATAGAACATTCCATTTGACTTGGATGGCCAGAACTTTAAAATGTTTGAAAGTATTCTGGGCCTAATATGTGGGACCAGTTTCATTCTGGGACTGGGACTCTCAGTCACCTGGATAGGAGTTCTCAATCTCTGCACAGGTAAATTAGCTTCATAACAGCATTATTCTTTTAAATGAAAGCTTCAGGCATCAGAATGGCTGAGGATGGACTTGAATCGCAAGCTTCTCAACCAGTTGGTCCCAATGACTCGTGTTCACCATGAACACCACTTCAAATTGATTATCTAAATCCTCAGAGCTGATTGTACTTCTACTGGTACTTTACTGATGATGGAATAAATGATGCTGAATTCTGTAGTGCACTGGACACCTCTAGAACCTGCATATTTATCTGTGAAGTGTCTAATGAAATAAAAGATAGATACGAATGGTGATAGAAATATAGCACTAACTTTGAACATTGCCTGGCAAAATGTGTTATGAAGACGCTATCGACATCAATGATCGAGAAGAGTGAGCAAAGTTAGTTTGAAAAATATGATTAAGTGCAAACGGATGTTGGAAACTTGAAATAACGAAAGAAAATGTTGAAACTACATAGCAGCAGAAATAGCATCTGTGAAGCAGGGAAAACAGTTATCTTCTGAATTTTCAGAAATGAATGGTGGCAGTTGTTGACCGGTGCATTTTTCAAATCCTGGTTCCTACACAGGCTATTTTGTGAGGCGGGTTTGCAGCTCACAAGGCTATCTTCCCTCATAAAGCACGTTATTTAAAAAAAAGAGTTGGTAGCAGCAAATCTACTTTGGCAAAGTACAGAAAACAGATACAACACTTTCTATTTTTATTACTGGAAACTTTAATACTAGTTGTTTCAGCTTTGAAGAGGTTTCCAGCTTCACATGGTATATGACGTGGCACGGTGGCTCAGTGGTTAGCATTGCTGCCTCACAGCACCAACAACCTAGGTTCAATCCTGGCCTCAGTATCTGTCTGTGTGGAGTTTGCACATTCTCCCCGTGTCTGCGCAGGTTTCCTCCGGGTGCTCCGGTTTCCTCCCACAGTCCAAAGATGTGCAGGTTAGGTGAATTGGCCATCCTAAATTGTCTGTAGTGCTAGGTGTAGGGGAATGGGTCTGGATGGTCTGGACCCTCTTCGGAGGGTCGGTGTGGACTTGTTGGGCCAAAGGGCCTGTTTTCACACTGTAGGGAATCTAATCTAATCTTTAATAGCTGCAGATACTTCCAGTCCAATCATTTTCTGTTCATCTTTACTGAAAGATCTAAAATGAGGAACACTCCTGCTATTCTGCTCTGGTTCCATCTGTTGCATACTGTTTTACGAGTGGAGAAGTAGTGAAGTACTAGAGAGTTGAAGATCACATGGAAGAATGTCTGTTTTTTAGACAAGTCGTCATCAAAGATTTCTTGCACCTTTCAAAATATTTGAATATTATTGAGTAAAGTTGGTGTGACTATTTTGACAATGAACTGACGTAGCCTCATTCTTACATATGTATGCACTGGAACAACTATGACAGCACAATTTGTATATTTATTGATTGTGGTATATTTGGATTAGACCATGTTTAATAAAGCCAAAAATGCCTTTGTATTTCTCTTCTGGTGTTTTGTACATGTTGAATGTCATGAGAAGTTAAGAAATGTGAAAGAATCACTCTGTAATGTAAATGGGCTTCTTCATCCTCCTGTTATTCTAGTCTAAGTCAATAACGTTGCACTGGCCCATCAATTAATAATGAGGACTTCCAGACAAACTGAAATGGTTTGGGCAGAAGGTGAGAGAAAGCTATAAAGGACATTATGAATCAACGTGCAAAGCAAATGCTTTTCTACTCTATCCATCTTAATCAGGATTGTGCGGGTTATGCCTTTATCTCAGTCTGACGATTTACTACTGTACATGTAAGTCCAATGTCACTTGAAGTGGCTGAGAATTATAGCTGACACCATGATTAGGCAGTGTATCATCTTGTCCTTTTATTCACTGCAGCTCATCAAGTTTGCCTTGGTTGGGAGTTTCAGGTAGAGATGGAAATTGAAAGTAACACTGGAACATGCATGAAAATTTAGCAGAAATCACAGTATTAACAAAAGACACACTAATATTTGGCTTACCTTATTCCAGTTATTGGTAAAACCAAAATTAATGTGATTAATCCAGTGTAAAATCAGAAATTGCTGGAAATATTTAGCAGGTCTGGCAGTATCTGTGGTGACAGAAACAGAGATTTAATTTCTGAAGAAGAGTCAAATTTGACTTAAAAGCATTAACTCCAATTTTCTAGCCACAGATGCTGCTAGACTTATTGAGTATTTACAGCTCTTTGTACCATTCTTTCAGATTTCGTGTATATGCAATATTCCTGTATTGTCAGCCTCAGGAGACAGTTCCATTTAGTTTACCATTGATGTCATGGAATATTGCTTCACACAGTCAATAACAACTAGAATAGTTTTTAGGAAAGGAGAGTGAGTGACAAATTTCTGGAAATATTCAAGAGGCTTTTAAATGCAATTCTGGACTCTTAGAAATGTTAAGCTAAATGATTGTCTTCATCGCTATTTGCAGTTGTGAGCTTTATGCCAATGTGAAAATTGTAAGTGATTCTAAGATATTCTTAGGAATACTCAATGTTTTAAATCAAAGTTTAAAGCCAACAGTGTCTCATATCATGGACAGTAATGTAACTTGTCCTGCTGTTCTTTCTGGCTTCAATATATGATAAAACCAAAGCATTTTAGTTGTGGTACTTTAAAAATGGGTGCCAAGTTACAAACTGTGCTGGTGCATAAGACTTGCAGGTCATACAAAGCTGCATTAGGGTGTGATATATGCACTGGATATTACAATCAATGGCCTCACTACTTTTCAAAAGAATTCTTTAGTCTCAGTGTCGGCAATCACCCCACCACAACTGAAAACCGAACCGAATGACCTCAAACCACACTAAACTTCGATGTAATATGACTCCTGTGGGAGCCACCTTTAATGAGCTTTGAGAACACCTTTTGTGGCTTTGTGGCATTTCTATTCCACTCGGTTTTTGCGCATTGTGCACCACAGTGGTCAAGAGAGCATAGAAATTCACAGCAGTTTAAACTCGAAAGAATTGTGAAGGTGCCTGAATCACTGCAATTTCCACCCATAGAAACGTAATACTGGTGTTTCTTTTTTATAAACATTAAGCTAATTCCAGAAATGTACAACTTTATAGTGAAGTAATCTGCAAAAAGATAAAAGAAACATTAAATAAATAAAGTGCATTAAAATGCAAAAAAATTGTTTCCTTTGGCTTTTGATACTGCTAACAATCTTGCAGTGCAGAGTATTGAAAGGAATCAAGAATAATTTATTTTAATTCATTCTCTAAAGCAACTTAATCATTTTAGAAAAACTCTCTGTCAGTCTCTGATCTCCCTTTCACATTTCATATCGTTCTACAGGAGGCACAATGCAATATTTTAGCTGGATGGAAAGGGATAAGAGACGAAATAACGTAATTGGTATGTGTTGTGCAAGAAACATTTTATACCAAGAAGCAGACCAAAAGTGATTTTTATAATATGCAAATCAGATAGAGTTCAGGTACTAAAGCAGCAGTATATGCAAAGTATAGCTTGCATAGGAAGATTGACATATAAACACATGTTGCAAACAACCGAACTAATTAGGCACGTGATGTTAAGCAGCAAAATCACCATTTCTCATCTTCTACAGGTAATCTTCCAAAAATAGTGCAATGAAGAATGTTTCAATGCGAAATGATCTCTCTATATAACTCCATCATTCTGTCAAGAATATGTTATAATATATATCAGTCTTCCCTTGGTAAAATTGCACACTTACTTGTGGGATATTTGTATCATCGATAGTCACAGGTGAGTGTTGGAAGACTGGAGGTTGGCTAACATGGTGCCTCTATTTAAGAAAGGTGGTAAGGAAAATCTAGAGAATTATAAACTGGTGGACCTGACATCGGTGGTAGGCAAGTTGGTGGGAATCCTGAGGGACAGGATTTAAGTGTATTTGGAAAGGCAAAGATTGATGAGGGACAGTCAACATGGTTTTGTGTGTGGGAAATCGTGTCTCACTAACTTGAGCTGAGTTTTTTGAACAAGTCACAAAGAAGATTGATGAGGGCAGAGTAGTGGGCATGATCTATATGGACTTCAGTAAGGCGTTCGACAAAGTTCCTCATGGTAGACTGGATAGTTAGGTTAGATCACATGGAATACAGTGAGAAGTAGCCATTTGGATAGAGAACTGGCTCGAAGGTAGAAGACAGAAGGTGGTGGTGGAGGGTTGTTTTTCAGCCTGGAGGCCTGTGTCTAGTGGAGTGCCACAAGAATCGGTGCTGGGTCCATAACTTTTTGTCATTTATATAAATGATTTAGATGTGAACATAGGAGGTATGGTTAGTAAGTTTGTAGATGACACCAAATTTGGCAGTGGGCAGTGAAGAAGGTTATCTCAGATTACAACGGGATCTTGATTAAATGGACCAATGGGCTGATAAGTGGTAGATGAGACAAAACAAACTGTAGATGCTGGATTCCGAGGTAGACAAGCAGAAGGCTGGAAGAACACAGCAAGCCAGGCAGTATCAGGAGGTGGAGAAGTCAATGTTTCGGTTCTAACCCTCCTTCAGTCCTGAAGAATGGTTATATCTGAAACGCTGACTTCGCCACCTCCTGACGCTGCCTGGCTTACTGTGTTCTTCCTGCCTCCTTCTTGTCTACCAACGAGTGGCAGATGACATTTAACTTAAATAAATGTGAGGTGCTGCATTTTGGAAAGGCAAATCAGGGCCTTTCAGAGGAAAGGCAAATCAGAGCAAACAGCACGTAACGGTAAGGTCCTGGGGAGTGTTACTGAACAAAGAGACCTTGGAGTGCGGTTCATAGTTCCTTTAAAGTGAAGTTACAGGTAAACAGAACAGGGAAGAAGACGTTTGATATGCTTGCCTTTATTGGTCAGTGCATTGATTATTGGAGTTGAGAGGTCATGTTGTGGCTATACAGAATACTGCATGCAATGTGGACTCCCTGCAAAAGGAAGGGTTTTGTGAAATTTTAAAAGGTTCAGAAAAGATTTACTAAGATGTTGTCAGGGTTAGAGGTCTGAGCAATAGGGAGACATTTTAAAAACTGAGGCTATATTCCCTGGAGTGTTGGAAGCTGAGGGATAGGGTGAACAGATAGGGTGAATAGCCAAAGTATTTCCCAGGGTAAGGGAGTCCAAAACTAGAGAGCATAGGTTTAAGGTGAGAGGGAAAATAGTTAAAAGGGACCCAAGGTGTAACTTTTTCATGCAGACGGTAGTGCGAATATGAAATGAGCTGCTAGAGGAAATAGTAGAGTCCAATACAATTACAACATTTAAACGGCATCTGGATGGGTAAATGAATCGGAAATCGGAAAGGTTTCGAGGGATATCTGCCAAGTGCAGGCAAATGGAACAAAATTTATTTAGGATATCTGGCTGGCATGCACCAGTTGGTCTGAAGGGTCTGTTTCCATGTTGTACAGCTGTATAAATGACTCTATGACTGTAAAACGTTAAATTATATACAGTAAATCCTCTATATCTGCAAAACAATGAATCAATAACTTGCCTATTTGTGCCAAAAAAAGAGCAACAACAAAAATCAACATCCATGCATAAAAAGTTTGTATCCGTGACGTTTTTTGGCCATTTCAACCTATTTTTAATGAGTTCCACAATTTGGAATTTCGTAATTTGCAAAAGGCAAAAGTGGTTCTCAGATCAGAAACCTCGCAGATACAGAGAAATTACTAGGTATTGAATAAAATATGTCTCCTCCTTTAGAAAGTATTAAATTTCAAGATTCAAATCAGTTAAAATTTTAAACTGATATACTCACCTTATGATGTTTTTGAGTATTTTAACTGACCCTTCATTTCCATCAATTCTTTACCATTGTGTTTTGGGCAGTTTTGAGTGGGAAATATTACTGTCAACACAATTTCAGCATGTTTCATTTTGTATTACCTTAAAACTGTCCTGTTGACTCAATATAGATGGTTTGGTACAGCTGAGCACCTGCTTTGCACTGCTCAAAGATTACGTCACAATTTATTAGCTCCTACTGATCTCTTTTCCAAGAGAATGTTTGTCAAGCCCTAATCAACAATTTTGTTGAAAGCGTGTTCTTTTTGTCTGTTATTTATTGAAATACTGTGTGTAAGAAACCTGGCTATAAGTTGTATTTTCAAAAACACTTACAGTAGTTCACATGAAGGGCATCAGATAAGACATTCCTGGCTACAAAAAGAGATCCAAATATTTACTTGGCACTATAAAAATGTGCAAGTACATAAATTCATAGATTCATCACTGATTTTTTTTGCTGTAATCATTGTTTTTTTGGGGAAAATTACTTTATTACGTTGAAGTTGGCACTTTCAGGACCATTTTTCTTTATGCTATTTTAAGGTTTTTATTATTTAGAAAATACCAAATTATTTTATGGTTCAAGACTCCAGAATGAATTACATACAGAGCTCAGATATTTAAGAAGGATGCTGTTTTAATTAAACAAAACAGTTCACAAAATATTGATATTTCAACTGTTTTCTTGCAAAAGGCATTTAATAAATACATCAAAAATAAAATACAGACAGCATAATAATACAAAGTAATGCAGTGTTTAATGATATGCAAAGCCAATTTCTTCTCTTGCTCTTGAGGAGGCTGTGATGGAAATCTACCCTTGATTAGGAGCTTGGTTGACCTATCTTAAATAGGAGTGAAGAGTGTAGCTTTGTGATTTAATTTCTGACTTAAGTATCATTGGTGGGTGGCACAGTGGCACAGTGGTTAGCACTGCTGCCTCACAGCGCCAGAGACCTGGGTTCAATTTCCGCCTCAGGCAACTGACTGTGTGGAGTTTGCACATTCTCCCCGGGTCTGCGTGGGTTTCCTCCGGGTGCTCCAAAAATGTGCAGGTTAGGCGAATTGGCCATGCTAAATTGCCCGTAGTGTAAGGTGAAGGGGTAAATGTAGGGGAATGGGTCTGGGTGTGTTGCGCTTTGGCGGGTCGGTATGGACTTGTTGGGCTGAAGGGCCTGTTTCCACACTGTAAGTAATCTAATCTTATGTGGTCAATACCATACTCGCCCCTCCCCCTAAAGCCCACCATCCCCTTATTGATGTCTTCCTATCAAAGAGAGGTGCATTAAAATATTTCAGTGGAGCTGATTTATAAAGGGTCCAAGGCTGGGAAATTCTCCTCTCTTTTCACACACGATGTAACCATCATAAGTAAATTTTCTGAAGTCAGAGCTACTATCAATCAACTCCCAGAGGAAGAGGTTGTAGTGGACTGTATTTATGATGATCTGGTAGAATGCATATATCCAGTAAATCATTAATCATATGGGCAAACTTCATTATCATCATTCAGCACCTATTATTGTGGTAAAAACAATGACTGCAGATGCTGGAAACCAGATTCTGGATTAGTGGTGCTGGAAGAGCACAGCAGTTCAGGCAGCATCCAAGGAGCTTCGAAATCGATATTTCGGGCAAAAGCCCTTCATCAGGAATAAAGGCAGAGAGCCTGAAGCGTGGAGAGATAAGCTAGAGGAGGGTGGGGGTGGGGAGAAAAGTAGCATAGAGTACAATGGGTGAGTGGGGGAGGGGATGAAGGTGATAGGTCAGGGAGGAGAGGGTGGAGTGGATAGGTGGAAAAGGAGATAGGCAGGTAGGACAAGTCCGGACAAGTCATGGGGACAGTGCTGAGCCGGAAGTTTAGAACTAGGGTGAGGTGGGGGAAGGGGAAATGAGGAAACTGTTGAAGTCCACATTGATGCCCTGGGGTTGAAGTGTTCCGAGGCGGAAGATGAGGCGTTCTTCCTCCAGGCGTCCGGTGGTGAGGGAGCGGCGGTGGAGGAGGCCCAGGACCTCCATGTCCTCGGCAGAGTGGGAGGGGGAGTTGAAATGTTGGGCCACAGGGCGGTGTGGTTGATTGATGCGGGTGTCCTGGAGATGTTCCCTAAAGCGCCCTGCTAGGAGGCGCCCAGTCTCCCCAATGTAGAGGTGACCACATCGGGAGCAATGGATACAATAAATGATATTAGTGGATTTGCAGGTAAAACTTTGATGGATGTGGAAGGCTCCTTTAGGGCCTTGGATAGAGGTGAGGGAGGAGGTGTGGGTGCAGGTTTTACAGTTCCTGCAGTGGCAGGGGAAGGTGCCAGGATGGGAGGGTGGGTTGTAGGGGGGCGTGGACCTGACCAGGTAGTCACGGAGGGAACGGTCTTTGCGGAAGGTGGAAAGGGGTGGGGAGGGAAATATATCCCTGGTGGTGGGGTCTTTTTGGAGGTGGCGGAAATGTCAGCGGATGATTTGGTTTATGCGAAGGTTGGTAGGGTGGAAGGTGAGCACCAGGGGCGTTCTGTCCTTGTTACACTTGGAGGGGTGGAGTCTGAGGGCGGAGGTGCGGGATGTGGATGAGATGCGTTGGAGGGCATCTTTAACCACGTGGGAAGGGAAATTGCGGTCTCTAAAGAAGGAGGCCATCTGGTGTGTTCTGTGGTGGAACTGGTCCTCCTGGGAGCAGATACGGTGGAGGCGGAGGAATTGGGAATACGGGATGGCATTTTTGCAAGAGGTAGGGTGGGAAGAGGTGCAAACCAGGTAGCTGTGGAGTCGGTGGGTTTGTAAAAAATGTCAGTGTCAAGTCGGTCGTCATTAAAGGAGATGGAGAGGTCCAGGAAGGGGAGGGAGGTGTCAGAGATGGTCCAAGTAAACTTAAGGTCAGGGTGGAATGTGTTGGTGAAGTTGATGAACTGCTCAACCTCCTCACGGGAGCACGAGGGTGGCGCCAATGCAGTCATCAATGTAGCGGACGAAGAGGTGTGGAGTGGTGCCGGTGTAATTACGGAAGATCAACTGTTCTACGTAGCCAACAAAGAGACAGGCATAGCTGTGGCCCATACGTGTGCCCATGGCTACCCCTTTGGTCTAGAGGAAGTGGGAGGATTTGAAGGAGAAATTGTTAAGGGTGAGGACCAGTTCGGCCAAACGAATGAGAGTGTCGGTGGAAGGGTACTGATGGGGATGTCTGGAGAGGAAAAAACGGAGGACATGGAGGCCCTGGTCATGGCGTATGGAGGTGTACAGGGATTGGATATCCATGGTGAAGATGAGGCGTTGGGGGCCGGGGAAACGGAAGTCTTGGAGGAGGTGGAGGGTGTGGGTAGTGTCTCGAATGTATGTGGGGAGTTCCTGGACTAGGGGGGATTGGACAGTGTCGAGGTAGGTAGAGATGAGTTCAGTGGGGCAGGAGCATGCTGAGACAATGGGTCGGCCAGGGTGGTCAGACTTGTGGATCTTGGAAAGGAGGTAGAACCGGACAGTGCGGGGTTCCCGGACTATGAGGTTATTATTGTGTATAGTAATAAATGGTAAAATAAAATGTTTCAGAGCAATAAGATCATTGGATACATATATTCATTTTCAGTGAAAAAAGTAGTACTGTGGTTCTGTTACCAGACTAGTAACCCTTGACAAATGGTTCACAGATATGAATCCAAGTCCAACCACAGTAATTAGTGAATTTAATTTTAATTTTAATTAAACCATCTTAGGATTGAAAGAAAGTATTCATCTGTAGCTGCACTTTCAAAATCCTGACTCGACTTTGCCCTTTGTTTATTCCAGAATTTCTGCAGTTACTAATTTTCTTAACAGCACTCTCATCTCCACACCTCATAACCTGGTCTGCACAGAAACCATGAGCTAGAGTTTGGCAAACAGGAGCTGGGTCTGTTTGATGCACTTCCAGGTTACCTGACTGCTTATAGCCAGTATAGGAAGCAATGGTTGAGTCATTCAAAGTATGCAGCTCATGTAGACATTCTGTGGCAGTCATTGCTGAGTATTCCTTGTGAGAAGACCTGAGGTTTGTGCCAAAACATTCTAAGTTACCAGAGGGAAGTAAGGTGCCACAGGAGGCTTGGATCCAAGATCAGGGTAGATTCTCACTTCTTCAATGATGTCCTGAATCTAACATTGGAGGCCATGAGGGAGAGGAGAGTGGCAGGAAGAGGCCAGTTTGTATACAGCAGAGGCTCCTCTCTTCGAATACCTCCTCTCTGGTCCTGCATCACCCCCAAAGACCTGTTATTCTTTCACAGTGTCGCCCTCTGCAAGGCCTACTCTGCTTTGGAAGGTGGTGTCATGGTGAGAGCAGCAGATCACCACAATAATCAAAACTCATTCGGGGGATGGAGGAAGTTTGGAGGGCTCCACTGGTTCAAATTTTCGAATTGCATCTTTAAGAACTTGGTTTGCTCAGTGGTTGTTCTGCTATCCAGGTAGTTTTCCTTGTGTTATTTTTATGCCTCTCAGCAAAAGTGAGGACTGCAGATGCTGGAAATCAGAGTCTAGATTAGAGTGGTGCTGGAAAAGCACAGCAGGTCAGGCAACATCTGAAGAGTAGGAAAATCGACGTTTTGGGCAAACGCCCTTCATCAGGACTAAAGGCAGGGAACCTCCAGGGTGGAGAGATAAATAGGAGGGGGGTGGGAGTGGGGAGAAGGTAGCAAAGAGTACAATAGGTGGATGGGATGGGGATGAAGGTGATAGGTCAGAGAGGAGGGTGGGGGAAGGTAGCAATGAGTACAGTGTGTGGATGGGGGTGGGGATGAAGGTGATAGATCAGAGAGGAGAGTGAAGCTGATAGGTGGGAAGGAAGATTGGGGTAGGACTAAAGTGGGAGGGGAAGTTGAAATGTTGGGCCACAGGGCGGTGTGGTTGATTGGTGCAGGTGTCCCGGAGATGTTCCCTAAAGCGCTCTGCAAGAAGGCGTCCAGTTTCCCCAATGTAGAGGAGACCGTATCAGGAACGACGGATATAATAAATAACATTGGTGGATATGCAGGTGAAACTTTGATGGATGTGGAAGGCTCCTTTGGGGTGAGGGCGCAGGTATGGACGCAGGTTTTGCAATTCCTTTGGTGGCAGGGGAAGGTGTCAGGAGGGGAGGGTGGGTTGTTGGGGGGCGTGGATCTGACCAGGTAGTCACGGAGGGAACGGTCTTTGCGGAAAGCAGAAAGTGGTGGCGAGGGAAATATATCCTTAGTATTGGGGTCCGTCTGGAGGTGGCGGAAATGTCGGCGGATGATGCAGTTTATGCGACGATTGGTAGGGTGGAAGGTGAGGACCAGGGGCGTTCTGTCCTTGTTATGGTTGGAGGGGTGGGGTCTGAGGGCGGAGGTGCAGGATGTGGTTGAGATGCGTTGGAGGGCATCTTCAACCATGTGGGAAGGGAAATTGCGGTCTTTAAATAAAGAGGCCATCTGGTGTCCCCCTCCCACTCTGCTGAGGGCATGCATTCAAGTTTCAATCCAGGAACTTAGCACAGAAATCTAGGCTGATCCTCTGGTGCAGGACCAAGAGAGCCACCCTTCAGAGCAGGTGAGTTATCTTTATTATTCTGACCCCAACTATACAAAAACAGATCTTCTGATCACTATCATATTGCTCCTTGCAGGTGGTAATTGGATGTAATTTGACTGCTGCCCTTTGAACATTTTAGCATTGTTTGCACTTCAAAAGTACTTCACCAGCTACAGGTATGCTGAGGTATCTGGAGAGCTCAAGGACAAATACAAATGGAAGCCTTTATTTCTATCCATACTATAAAAAACAAGGCACCCACAAAACATTATTTGAAACTGCCTTCCACTCAAAAAACTATCTGCTTAGCATTGCAATTTTAGATCCAATATGGTATAATGTCCTTTGCATTTTATGGGCTTTTATTTTTCTGAACAGTTTGAGGGACCTGATCAAAAGCCGTGCTAAAGTTCATGTAGCCTATGTCAAAAATTCTACCCACATCAATCTTTGTTTCCATCTCAGACAATTTAAGTGAGTTAGTCAAGCACAATTTTCATGAACCAGCCCATGCTGACTGTCCTTGACTAACCACTGTATTTTTAAATGACTTCACAATGTTTCTTAGAATTTTGCCTTTATGATTTGTTCACTAATGAGGAGACACTGACTGATTTATAAGTAATGAATCTACAGATTTCTCCACTTTCAAACAACAAGCACAAATATCCACTTAAATGTAACATCACCATTAAACCACTCTTTCATTAGAGGGAGATATCTGGTGGTGGTTTAAGTCGAGGATTACCACGTGTCAGACAAGGGGAGAAATCGAGTCTCCTAACAGTAACTCTGCCAGTGCAGGAATCAAACCCACACTGTTAGTTTCACTCTACATTGTAAATCAGCTCACTCTCCAGCCAACTAAGCTAACCATCCTCTCTGGGTCTAGTTATTGTTCCCGGGTTAGGAACACAGAGTCAAAAGAAATTTTAGCTCCGTGATTCCAATCTTTAGAAATGGCCGCCTTCATTTTTGATTTTCTTATTGGGGATTGGGAATGGATTGGAAGTTAGGGCTGAGAAATGTCTGTGTCTGCTCAGTTCCCAAGGCAAGCTGGGAGGGAAGTCTCACTAGCAATGTACGTAAAGTTAAAAATAAATATTTGAATTATAAATAATCGTCCTACTGTTAGGACCTCCATGCCTTCCCATGTTAATCTTTGCCCCTGCAGCCACCCCATGGCACCTCAGAACCTTTGTAATAACTTATGCCCATTGTTCCGATCTCCTATGGCCTCGCATAATCCTATGCCAATATATAACCTTCTAGCCATCCACCATAGCCTCTCATACTCTTCTGACAGAAAGGGAATGAGAAAAGTTCAAAATAAACAACCAGAATCAAACAGGTCCACAGTGAAAAATAAAGAGAACTGGATAAATAACATTAAAAAGATAAGCCTCAAAGTTTTGTGCCTTAATGTGCAGAGACATTTGCAACAAAATAGATGAATTAATCATACAAAAAGATGAAAATAACTGATTTAATTGGGACTACAGATACTTGGTTTAAGGGTGACCAAGGATGGGAATTGAACAACCAACAATACTCAATATTTTGGAAGAATAGCTAATAAGGAAATGTTCGTGGAATTAGTTCACTGATTAAAGAGGAAATTAACATAATGGTGAGAAATATATTAGTGCTAGGACCCCAGCTATTCACAATAAATATTAATGATTTAGGTGAGGGAAAACATGTTAATTCTCAAAATTTGCAGATGACACAAAGCTGGGTGGGAGTGTGAACCGTGATAAGGATGCAGAGATGTTTCAATGTACTTTGGACAAGTCGAGTGGGCAAATGCATGACAGATACAGTAAAATGCAGATAAATTAGATTTAGATTTTATTGTCACATGTTCTTAAGTACAGAAGGACATTGAAAAATGTCTCATATTGCCAGAAACTGCGCCATCTTAGGTACAACTTATCTAGGTACAAAAAACTCAGGTACAAAGTAATAAAAGAAACAAAGTTAAAATGTTAAGCATTCCTGCATAGAATAAATAGAAAAATAAATAAACAAGGTAGTCGTGAACATTAAAGTCATTCTTAATATAAACTAGAAAAATAAAGTTAAAAGTTCAACAGTCTTTGATGAATGCTTGCTGGGGCCCAAATCTCAAAGGTGAGGTTATCAACTTTGGTGGCAAAAACAGGAGAGTGATTATTAACTGAATGGCTACAAATTGAGAGAGGAGAATGTGTGATGAGAGTTGGATGTCACTGAAGGTAAGCCGCAGGTCCTGCAAGTAGTGAAGTAGGCAAATGATATGTTGGCTTTCAAAGTGATAAGATTTGAGTATAGGAGCAGGGATGTCTCACTGCAATTGTACAGGGTCTTGGTGAAACTGCACCTGGAATATTGTTTACAGTTTTGTTCTTCTTATTTAAGGAAGGATGTTCTTGCTCTCGAAGGGGAGCAAAAAGGTTTATCAGACTGATTCCTGGGATGGTGGGACCGGCAAATGAGGAGAGGTTGAATCAGTTTCTGGCAAATTTCAGAATTTTCACCATGACAAAGATGTTCTCAGTCCCTTCATCTTTTTCCATAACTGTACTAAATCTGACAGAATTATAACCATTACCACCAGAAAGACTCGCTTACAGATACCCTTTCCAACTGCAGAGTTGCATTTCCTAAGACTAGAGTCATAGAGGTGTACAGCACGGAAAAAGACCCTTTGTTCCACCTCTTCCATGCTGATCAGATATCCTAATCTAATCTAGTCCCATTTGCCAGCATTTGGCCTATATCCCTCTAAACCCTTCCTATTAATATATTCATCCAGGTGGCTTCTAAATGCTGTAATTGCACCAGCCTCCACCACTTCCTCTGGCAGCTCAATCCATACATGCACCTTCCTCTGTGTGAAAACGTTTCCCGTTAGGTCCCTTTTATATCTTTGCCCTCTCACTCTAAACCTCTGCCCTCTAGTTCTGTCTCCCCCACCACAGAGAAAATACATTGTCTGTTTATCTTATGCGTGCCCCTCATGATTTTATAAACCTCTCTAAGGTCATCCCTCAGCCTTTGATGCTCCAGAGAAAACAGCCCCAGCCTATTCAGCCTCTCCCTGTAGCTGAAATCCTCCAACCCTCCGTCTTACAATCTTATTCTCCACTATCACCTGATGAAGGAGCAGTGATCTGAAAGCTAGTGCTTCCAAGTAAACTTGTTGGACTATAACCTGGTGTTGTGTGATTTTTAACTTTGTGCACCCCATACAAAAGGTATACAAAAGTCCAACACTGATGTCTCCAAATCATGACAACCTTGGCAACATCCTTGTAAATATTATCTGAACCTTTTCAAGTTTCACAACATCCTTCTGATAGGAAGGAGACCAGAATTGCATGCAATATTCCAAAAGTGGCCTAACCAATGTCCTGTACAGCCGCAACATGTCCTCCCAATTCCTTTACTCAATACTCTGACCAATAAAGGAAAGCATACCAAACGCCTTCTTCACTATACTATCTACCTGCGATTCTACTTTCAAGGAGCTCTGAACCTGCACTCCAAGGTCTCTTTGTTCAACAACACTCCCCAGGACCTTACCACTGTGTATAAGTCCTGCTCTGATTTGCTTTTCCAAAATGCAGCACCTCACATTTATCTAAATTAAACTCCATCTGCCACTTCTTAGCCCATTGGCCCATCTGAGGTACTCTGAGGTAGCCACTACACCTCCAAGTTTGGCGTCATCTGCAAACTTACTAACTCTACCTTCTATGTTCACATCCAATCATTTCACATATAAATTAACATTAATTCTTTTATTGTAAATTGCAATAATATTATCGAGTGCAACTATTCACAGTCCATCTTTTTTAACATTGGCATTTCCACACTGTGCTGAACAGCAAAAGACAATCTTTATTTACACAAAATGATAAAAACTTGATTCATCAAGTTCAAGTGAACACCGGTGAAAGGTTTGGATTCTAGATCCAGAACTGTCCTTCTCCATTTGTTTTCACTACATCCTAATTTGTAAGATTTTTAAGAATGTTGTGGCTTCTATATCTTTTATACTGCTATTATCCCAGTTAATATTCAGTTGGTTGAAATTCCCTTCTGATATGTTCTATTTTATTATAATATTGTGATATAAAAATTGTACCACAATGACAGCTTGTAATCTCCTAATTCATTGTTATGTTATTATTCAGTAACTAGTAGTTATATTAACATTTTTTTACAAAATCAATGGGTAACCTATAATTATTTCTCTTCTTTTATGGTTGCACTCTGTCACCCTAATTCTTTTATTGCAAATTGCAATAATATTACCAAGTGGAACTATTCACAATTCATCCTTTTTAATATTGGCATTTCCACACTGTACAGAAACAAAAATGTTATCTTTATTTACACAAAATGATCAAAACTTGATACACAAAGTTCAAGTGAACACTGGTGAAAGGATTGGATTCTAGCAAGCATTGTAAACCTTTATCTGATCGTCTGTAAATGTCAAACTCATATTTCTTTATCTATCAAATATGTAAATACAGGAGGACTTTGTTTCAGAGGTTTTGCAGCTACTGCCAGCATTTACTAGAATGCTAAAATTAACAAGATAACAGCTTAAATTCAAAATATTATTGACCTGATTATTTATCATTGATGATGACCTTGTTTTGTTTTTTTATTCTCATACACCTGTGAAACATCAGTTAACCTGTCAGCTACAAGATCATCCAAATTAATATGGGGATGATTCATTTATTTTTTTAAATTTCTTCCTCAGATGTGGGCTTCACTGGCTGGATCAGCATTTAGTGACCATGACTGACCACCCCAGAGAATGTGGTGCTGAGCTCCCTTCTTGAACTGCACAGTTCTGTTTGACTTAGAATTCCAAGATATTGAACCAGTGAAAGTGAAGGGGTAGTGATACAGTTTGAAGGCAGGGTGCTGTTTTGGAAGGGTACTTGCAGACGTTAGTTTTCCCATAAATATGCTGGTGGTAAGAGGTCGTCATTCCTCATGCCTCAACTCTTGCCTTTGAGTCCATTTATATCCATGTTCAGTGGTGGAGCTAGCCAGTTAATGTTATATTCTCCCACGAACAGAGATTCCAATTCCATGCTCACTCCATTACCCTCAATAACATTCAGATGATCATGAGTTTCCTCTCTTGATTCAACTTGCCTGTTCCTGAAACTAGCATCCATGCTACAGCACAAGGGCCTTGACTATTTCCAGCTTCTTGTAGTTGGCCTCTCATTTCCCATGCTTTGTAAATGTTATACCATTCAGAACTCTGCTGTCCATATTTTACTGAGCATGATTTTCCGCTCACCAACAATTCAGAAACATGTTGATCTACATTGGCCCCCAGTGCCTCAGTGCATCTATTTTAAAATTAACATTCTTATGTTTACATTATTGGCTTGCCCCTACTAATGCTACACCTTCACAGGACCATTCATTTGTCTAATTCTTGGCTCTGTACATCTTTCATTCTTTTCATCTCAAAATTGGCAGTGGTAGCTTCTGGAACCAGATCCATGATTTGGAATTGCCTCCCTAAATCACTGCTTTTGATATTGCTTGTGTTTTTTTTTAAACACTTACTTCTTTAGCCAGATTCTTGGCCCCATTTCTTTCTCTGTTCTGCATGCATTTTTATCTGATGCACAAAAGAATGTTTTTCTACAATATAGGTGTCATATAAATGCAATTTTTGATGCCCTTCTACCAGGATTCAAATTGAGGTATATGGACTGGTAACAAAAGTTGCACTGGTTTAAAAGGGCTGACATCAGTATAGGCCACAGATTCACCTGTACCTCCACACATATCATCTATTGCATCCTTTGCACCCGATGTGGCCTCCTCTATATTGGGGAGACGGGCCGCCTACTTGCGGAGCGTTTCAGGGAACACCTCTGGGACACCCGGACCAACCAACCCAACCACCCTGTAGCTCAACATTTCAATTCCCCCTCCCACTCCACCAAGGATATGCAGGTCTTTGGACTCCTCCATCGTCAGACCACAGCGAAACGACGGTTGGAGGAAGAACGCCTCATCTTCCGGCTAGGAACCCTCCAACCACAAGGGATGAACTCGGATTTCACCAGTTTCCTCATTTCCCCTCCCCCCAGCCTGTCTCAGTCAAATCCATCAAATTCAGCACCGCCTTCCTAACCTGCAATCTTCTTCCTGACCTCTCCGCCCCCACCCCAGTCTAACCTATCACCCTCACCTTGACCTCTTTCCACCTATCACATTTCCGACGCCCCTCCCCCAAGTCCCTCCTCCCTATCTTTTATCTTAGCCTGCTGGACCAACTTTCCTCATTCCTGAAGAAGGGCTAATGCCCGAAACGTCGATTCTCCTGTTCCCTAGATGCTGCCTGACCTGCTGCGCTTTTCCAGCAACACATTTCCTTCTCTGACATCAGTATAATTGAATTGGGTTGTGAATTTGTGAAATCTTCAGTCAGCCGCATCTGCCATTCTATGTGCATACCTTTTAGAATATTGCCAATTGTCAATGTGTCAATTTACATTTGTCAAATTTCTGCCATTTCTGCTATTGAGTTTATGCTTCAATTTTTCTCAAAGCTCATCTTGATCAGCAGGCAACAAAATATTGAAATAATCGCATAACGAATCTTTTCTTAAATGCATGGATATGTAACCCTTAATAACAGGAATACCAATCTTGCTCAGTGGCTGAATTTAAATCTTTGTTGAGAAAATCCTAGAAACATCAATTTGCTTGTAATGATATCACATTAAAACCAGTTTTCACATTGGAGGTTCATTTTGATGACTGTGTAATTCATGGATAATTAATGGAAAAGACTGGAGAACAGAAGGGTGCCACATCATCTTAAATCACCGAGGTATAGTTGAACCGAAAGAAAAGATGACACGCTTATATGCAAAATTGCTATTAGGTTTTAATGACATAAAAACAAATGACAATATCTGTATGAATCAAGCCTCAAGCCTTCCCTTGTGGAAATTACTCCTATCATGCTTGCCTTTAAGTACGTTTGATGCTGCATTTCTTTAAACTTGTAGATATATCTTCTTTTAAAGTGATTTTGCAGCTTTAAATTTGTTGAAATTATGTTCCAGAGCTGACTTGAGCAATGTCTGTGTTAGGAAATAGACAATTTACAGCCTTGACTGTTTTAATCCTTAAAGCAAGTGTGAAATACATCATGATTTTCACTAATGTCTAATACATGTTTAATTTAAGCTGTGCCAGTTTGACAAAAATATGAAATAGCAGTGCCTAGTGCTTAAGGCTTTTTCCCTAATTTGACAAGTCCTACTACAGCTGTCTCCATAAATATGACAATAAATTTCTAAATCTCCGGAGAGCTGGTAAATACACATGGATGCACTTAACTGCTGGTGAGCAACAAAAAGTAGGCCTGCAGGAAACTGCTGCACTAATGTAGCCTTTGATTAATCTCTAATTACAGTTTTTTCATCTTAGCAGGGAGGCAAAACTATATCAGTTCCTCAATGGGCAAGTGGTTTCTAGCACCTAGCAACTACCAATTCTTTCATGTTAGGGGTGCAGAGAACTCACTGCTGCTACATCGAAGGTGGCTATGGATCACTGGTTTGTTATTTATAGATCACAGTTTAAAAGCTGCCTTCACCACAGCAGATAAATTAACAGCTTAATAAGCTGCCTCAAACGAAAAAAACACCAAGTGTGATGTGGCGCATAAACTATGAACTTAAAACGTAGCTTGTAAGAAGTATTTTTATAACCTGGTCAAACAGAAGTGTTGATTTATGTATTAACTCAATTTTGATTTATATGGAAGGAAATAAGTGAAACAAACAAGAGGTTTATTTTATTATAAAATGCTTAGAATTCTGAGGAACATTTTGGTATTATAGATGAATATTCCTGAACAGAATTTCCTCTTATTTTCAAGCTTTATTTGCATTTCTGTTCTTCTCTTTCCAACATGCATTGTGTTGACAAATAATAGAGTATTTGCTATTGTTACTTCAACATAAAAGTGTGCTGTCAATAACATGTGAAAAGTAACAGCAATCAGTTATCCATAAACCTATAGCAACTCGTAACGCCGGTGATCTTAGCTAGCTACTAATGCACAATGTGAGGGCAGCGGAGTAAAGTTCATGAACTTGTGAAGAATACAGGAATACAGCCACAGAATATTGCTGTAAGATAAAGTGAAAGTGGATTATAATTTAGCTTTGTTTGTACAAAGGATTTTGAATGCATTTTTGCAGTTAATCACGATTTCCAATAAAACTTGTTGGGACTGATCAGACAGAATTTTATGTCTTCACCAGGAACATTGATCAATCATAAAACAAAGGCAAAATTCAGTGAATGCTGGAAATTCAAGATAAAACCAGAAAATGTTGCAGATTCTCAATAGGTCAGGGTGCATCTGTGGAGAGAATCTCAGAATTGTGATAGTGCAAAATGAGGCCAAACAGCAAACCATGTCTACTCCAGCTCTCATTTTAACTTTGTGCCAATCCTCTGCATTTTCCATACAACCCTGCACATTATTTCAATTCAAATAACCATTCCCAATGCCTTGTTGAACACTTTGGTTCAATCTGCTTTTACCACACTTTCACTCAGTGCATTCTATTTACTAACTAAAAGTAAAGGGAAAGTTGTCATAATCTTACCAGACCATAGGGCTGTTCTCTCATTAGAGAGACAACTGATAATGGTTTAACCTAAGGGTCGCCATTCCTCAGTGGACAAAATAGGTTGAGGACAATCCTTCATGATAACCTCAGTTGGCATGGGAGTTGAGCTCATGCTGTTAGCATCATGCTGCATTACACACTAGCCATCCAAGCTAATCAACCCCCTTCGCTCACTATTTGATTGGTGTAAATTTTTTTCATCACTTCACATTTGTTTCTTTTGCTAAAGTTGTACCCTCAAGTGTTTGCCAGTGGCAACAGTTTTCCATTCATTAGACCCCTCATGATTTTGAAAATTTGCGCCACTTTCCCCCCTCAGCCTCCTCCTCTCCAAGAAAAACAATCCTAACTTCTCCATTTTTTCCTCTGAAAAGTGTTAACATAGCTGGAACAATTCTCATATGTTTCTTCAGCATTTTCACAAATATACACATGTCCTTCCCATAGTGTGGCACCCAGAACTGTACACAGCTGAATTCTAATCCATACTTTATATGAGTTCATCATAATCTTCTGTTCTTGGACTATGTATTCTTATTTATGAAGCCTAGAGTATTGTATGATTTATTAACAGCTCCCTCTACTCTCCTGCCACCTTTAGATACTTAGGTATGGACATTCCTGAGTCTCTTTGCTCTTGTATACCCTTCCTTTGTTTTATATTACCCCTCTATGTTCTTTCTAACAAAGTGCATCACTTCACATTTCTCTGCATTGAACTCTATCTGCCTAAGCTCAGCCCACTTCACTGACATGAGAGAAAACCAAATGAATTGTAGGGCTAAGTGGGACATCACAAATAGTGGGAGCTGGATATTAGGGGCAGGAGCATACTCGAATGATAAGTTCAGTACCACCACCTTGCTCCAATTAATTTTCCACCTGAGGCCTTTTGTGAATTGGAGTGCAGAAAGGGGAAACTCTAGATCTATTTCTATATTTTTATATATTCAATGTAAGATATTGAAATTAATGGTGCCAAAAGCTATTGCATGAGCAAGTCCTGAAAGTCTTTGCATTGGAGTTAAACAATTACTGGAAATTAAAGGTAATTAAGGTGTAACAACAACAAATATCAGCCTTTCAACCATTCCCAGTCACTCAGTCGCTTTTCAGGATAATGGGCAGCTATGATTTAGATTAGATTAATTACAGAGTAGAAACAGGCCCTTCGGCCCAACAAGTTCACACCGCCCCGCCGAAGCGCAACCCACCCATACCCCTACATTTACCCCTTACCTAACACTACGGGCAATTTAGCATGGCCAATTCACCTGACCTGTACATCTTTGGACTGTGGGAGGAAACCGGAGCACCCGGAGGAAACCCACGCAGACACGGGGAGAACGTGCAAACTCCACACAGTCAGTCGCCTGAGGTGGGAATTGAACCCAGGTCGCTGGCGCTGTGAGGCAGCAGTGCTAACCACTGTGCCACCGTGCCACCCACAGTAATACTGGTTACCAGCAGTAAACCAGCAGTACTGTTGGTGGTGGATACATTTTGTACTTTTTCCCTTTGAGGACAATTTCTGCTGGAGTGTACTAGTGGAACTGAATGCTTTAATTTGTATTTGCCTGGGTTTGAGCGTTAGTGCAATGTGAAGGTTGTAGTGAGGAGCTATCACACCAGTACTTCTATGTTACAGTAAGAACCTTCTTTAACTTTGATTCCTAGAAGTCAGCTAACCAACAGCCAAACAAAAAGAGCAGATGACAACAAAAGGATTCTCTCTCCCTCTCTGGAATTTTATCATGGTCAAAAAAAATCACAGATGCAGAATATCAAACAACTTGCAAAGCAAAGGGTTGTGAAACTGAAACTGACTGTTCAACTATCAACATCAATGCTAACAATAACATCAAGCGCAATGGCAACAATATTCAATTATCTGTACTTCAAGAACAATTCATTTTTAAAAACTTTTATCCTTTCAGATTCAAGTCTTATTTCTAATCTGTGTGTATCTGTGTGTATTACTAAATCTTCTCACATTTAGTAAGTAGTAAACTGTTCTTTTTTAACTCAAGAAAGCCTGGTTAAAACAACTCCTTTTAAAATATAGGTTCTTATGATCAAAGAGAAAGGTAACTACAAATATCATTTCTAAATTAATCTGTTGCAACTAACTGAAGGGTGAGTGAATAAAGATGGGTAAGCAGTCATCTGTCCTCTCCTGAGGAGTAAACAATTTGGAGAAAGTGAGGACTGCAGATGCTGGAGATCAGAGCTTAAAAATGTTTTCCAGTGATGCTGCCTGACCTGCTGAGCTTTTCCAGTGATGCTGCCTGAGCTGCTGCGCTTTTCCAGCAACACATTTTTAAGAAAACAATTCAGGATTCCAAGTGTGTAAATGTAAGGAAATCGGGAATCTGAGTTTGGTTATGACATGTTGGCATCATCTAGCTGGGTTTCTGAAATATTTTTCTTCTGATTCCGTTGTCTGTTTTCTGCCAGCCAGCCAATCATCCATCCATGTTAATATATTACTCCCTATACATGAGCTCCTACTTGTTGCAATAAAGTGGACCCTTGTCAAGTGCTTCTTGGGAAATCAAGTACAGTACATTAACCTGCTCTCCTTTATTTATACCTCATATTACTCCTTCAGAGAATTCCAACAAATTGGTTAAGTATGATTTCACTGTCACAAAACCATGCAAATTATTCCCAATTATCTTGAGTTTTCCAAGTGTCCAACTATCAATTCTATTATCTTCCCCATGACAGACTTTAAGTCAACTGGTCTATAATTTTTTTTGTTTTCTGCCACACTCACTCATTGAATAAAGGAGTTGCATTTGCTACTTTCTAGTCAAATTGAACCTTTCCAGAATCCAGAAATAAATTTTAGAAGGTTACCACCAAATATCTCATTCGTCAACACATCTAAGACCCTAAGATAAAATGCATTGTGATTTATAACCTGCAATTCCATTGATTTTATCAGAACCACGTTTTTAGTGATGGCAATTTCATTACGTTCCTCTTATTCTTCAATTTTCTGATTTACAGCTACAACTGGGATGTTGCTATATTTTCTATAGCGAAGACAGAAACAAAATATTTCGTACAAAACTATTATAGAAGATATTACGTCTGCCATTTCTGTATCATCCATTACTAATTTCCCATTCTCACCCTCTTGAGGCTCAACATTCACTTCTATTTTCCTCTTCTTCAAGACATATAGAAACTCTTGCTATTGGTTTTTACATTTTTAGCTAACTTCCCATATGCTCTAATTTATTTGTATTGATTTGATATTTTAGTCACTCAATTGTTCTTTGTATTCCAACCAGTCATCTGACCTGCAATTCACCTTTGTGCCATTATGTGTTTTGTTCTTCAGTTTGATGTTTTCCTCACCTCTTTAGTTAACCATGGATTGTAGGTGCTCCATTTTGATCTTTTCTTTACTGAAGGAACATAGTCTATGTTTCAGAGATATTTCTTTAAACATAGTTTCTACTGATCAACTCCTAGTGTAATGTCCCTAGGCACTTCAGTTTGCTTGCTTTTACATCCATTGCATTTTTTAAGATAAAAATAGTAGTTTTAAGTCCACTTTTCTTCCTTTCATTCTTTCAAAATCAATCGTATTTTGAGGTGTCTTTACCCTGAGGTGATTAATTACTCCTGTCACATTATAGACAAAGGATGCCATCTTGTGGGTTTACATGTGGACCATCCTTTTAACATTCTTCTATAACAAAGATGGATAGCGTTCATTCCATATTCACTCAACACAAGCAATAACTTATTCTAGTAAAAAACAAAAGAACTGTGGATGCTGTAAATCAGAAACAAAAACAGAAGTTGTTGTCACAGCTCAATAGGTCTGGCAGCATCTCTGAAGAGAAATCAAAGTTAACATTTCAGGTCCAGTGACCCTTCCTCAGAACTGAAGTTTTTTTTAGCTATGCTGGTGGAAATCATTTGAGTTCTCTATTACCTTGCCAAATCTGGAAAACAGTGACAGTATTAGACAGAGTCAGCATAGATTTACAAAAAGGAATATCATGCTTGCTATGTCTACTGGAATTTTTGAAGGATGTAACTCGTATCATTGAAATGTGAACCTCTGACGATGTGTGAGACACAGGATCCACTGTGTTAGTCTTACTCCAACGTGGGAAATGCAATGAAGTGACAGACACTGATTAAACATGAGACTTGTGATAGAGATGTCTATTTTGCAAAGATGTGTTTGCTAGTCTTGCACAATGGCAAGCTTACAGTAGTGGGATACAATTATAGAGGAAATAATTAGTAGACAGTAGCAATTCTCTGGCAGGCCACAATAGATCTTTCATCATCAGACACACCTTCTGATTGCTTGTGGACTATCTCAGCCACCTCCACCCTCTGTCTTCATCAGGTGAGATGGCATCTTGTTGCTGCCTGTGGGAACAGGATGGCCCTGCACTCATGCACACCCTGCAAGAGCAACCTAAGGATGTGGTCACCAAGCTTGGATGTTGCATTCTGCCCTTCCTCTGTCATCTCCATGTTTGATTGTGGGCCAGCATGCAAAGTCCTCCAATAGTTTTGAGCGGCAGACACTTAAGTGCTGTTAAGACTCCTTTTAAAAATAGCACCTGGAAGTTAGAGCATTGAAGCTCCCAACAGAAGACAAAACATCTTGCCCATCTGCCAGTAAAGGATGGTATTTTACCCAGACCTGAATATGTAATAAAGTTTGATGAAAGTAATCAGATTAGGAAACCTGATCAACCCCCAAGAAGAATTCTCTGTCCTGTTTTTAGCCCACAGTAACATTTCATTTCAGAAGAGAAAATTCCACTCAATGTTTCAGGTCAATGGCCTTCCTTCAGAATTTGTCACAATGTTACCCTTGCCAATTTGATTTATACAGTCAATATGTAGATTAAAATCACCCAGGGCATTTATAATTTCCATTATTTCTCATTCCATAATTTGCCCTACAGTAAGGTGACTTTTCTGGGCCCGATAGATGACTCCCACCCATGACTACTTCCCATGTTAATCTTTATTTCCATCCAACAATGTTTTGCACCCGTATCACTACACTGCACCGTTTTGATACCTCCTTTTGTCATGAAGGCCAACCACCTAGTTTTTCCTTTTGGCTATTCTTGTGAAATATCAAATATCCTTGAATACTGAGTTCCCAGAGCTTGTCACCCTGCAACCGCATCTCTGTAATAGCTAACAAATCATTCTCATTTATTTCTCTTTGTGTAATCAACTTAGTAATCTTATTACTAACACAGGTAAAATCATTAAGTTTGCTTTTATTTTACTGTTATTATTTAGTCTGGTTCTAATTTATGCTGAATGCTTCTGCTTATTTTTGACCCCTTGATGTCACTCTATGGATTATCCCTCACCACTTACCACATTCTATCACTATTCTTATTTCTTGTTGATTTTTAAAAAACTTTCCTACAATTGAACCCCCCACCCCAATTCCACTAATTTAAACCCTATCCTTAGCCTGAGCTATTTGACTTGCCAAGAGACTGATCCTAGTATAGTCCAAATGAAACTCTTCCAAACTGAACATCTCCCTCTTTCCCCAGTATGAGTGTCAGTGTTCCATGAAATAGGACCCATTTCTGCCACACCAACTTTTGAGCTGTTCATTTACTTTTCTAATTGTCTTTGCCCTACACCAATTTGCAAGTGGTTCAGGCAGTAATCTGATGATTACTACCTTTGTAGTTCTGCTTTTTAATTCAAACTTGTAATCACTCAGCAGAACTTCTTTTCCAATCTTACCAATGGTGCCAATGCGGACTGCAACAACTGGATCCTTTCCCACCTATTCCATATTACATTTCAGCCCAGAGTAGATGTCCTGAACCTTGGCATCAGGTAAGCAGCACAGTCTATACGACTCTCCATTTCTGGTAGAGAACAGTAGCTATTCCTCCAACTATGCTCTCCTGTACTACTACATTTCTCTTTTCTCTCTTTACTTGAATTGTGCTCTGGACATTGGTGCAGTGGTCAGTTCACTCTTCCTTCCTGCACTTGTCCACACCCAAGAGTAAGAACCTCATACCTGCTGGTGAAGGGCACTGGCTGAGGCTCCTCCAAATTCCATATCACACTCACTCACAGTCACATGCTTCTGTCTTTGGCCTTTGACCAATATTAATGTAGATAATCTAAGGAGTTTGACTATTTCTTGAAACAGTGTCCATGTAACTCTCCCCCCCTCCCCTCCCTGATGTGTCATGGTATCTGGAATTTGGTCTCCAGCTCATCATGTTTGAGCCAAATTTCCTCAAGCACCCAACACTTGCTGTAGATGTGGCCTCTGTGGATCACACCAGTGTCCAGAAGCTCCACACACTACAGCTGCAACACATCACCTGCCATTCTATTCTATTAATTAATTTGTATATTAAATATTATAAAAATGAATTTCCTAACTGTACTGTTCAACTGTAATAACTTCTCCTGGTTTAAATCATTGACCAATCAAAAGAGACACAGAAGAAATATCCACCAATCACCAATTTGTTTTCCTGAAATATATTATTCAGGTAAAAATGAAGGCACTCTCTGCTATTAATCTTTTTCTTCCACCACTGCTAACCTCTACACACTGTGGATTCTCCCAGTCTGCTTCACAATGATTCTGATCTTCTGAACTCTCATGACTATCTGAAGTTATCAACCTCGAAGAGATAGTGAATTTGAAAGACAAATCAAATGAACTTGTGTAACAAGATGCAGGTGCTGCTGAAATTAGTAATGGAAGGATAGTCTGAAAGCATTGAGAACACACCTATTATTTTAAGATGGTATATGACATTAGAGTGATCATATACTTACCCAAGATGGTATCTCATACAAACGAAAATAGAGATATGATCCTGAAGAAGGTTAGAAAAGAGGTGCCAAATCACATCCATTCCAGTCATGAAGGAATAGACATAATCCGAGGAAGGTAGGAAAAGTACACCACTGGACAAACATGAGCAATGTGATGAAAAACCACATCAGCCAGTGCATTACTGGCAAGAAATACCAAGCTAATCAAGCTACTGAAGTCAGAGGTAGTAATATATGTGATTGATAAAATCAAGATAAACTGACAGAAAGCTACATTTCTCTATAATAAAACTCCAAATCATTACTGGAGTTGAACATTAAAAGTCCAGAGTCCAAATGTCCAATCTGATGAACAAAAATCAATCAACATGGGACCTGTGTAGAGCATTGATCACCTTGAGGATATACAGTAAGCATGACAATCAGGTATTCTGTCACAGCGCAGACACTTACACACAACTAGAACAGCTATATCTTCATTGCAGGCAGTGGAGCTAGAAGAAGTGTCTCTACCAATCAGAGTTAACTTGACAACCAATCAGCACAATATAAAGATGTTTTTTACGATACTATTCTTACAAATTGTCCTGAAGTGTACAAGATGCAAAGCTTTGACAAATGTGTCTTTTCTTACTCAAGTTCTGTACTGCTAAAGAACTATTTGTGTACCAAAAATAATTTAAATGTCAAGGCCTCTTGTTCCATGAGCATGACTCATAAAGGACAATGTATCATGACACATCCCCTCCTCATCTGAACATGTAATCCTGCTGAGTCATTTGGAAGATTGTTGCTAATAGGTTAATAGTTCCGACAATGAAAGGAATTCTCACTTGTAAAATGAAAAAGAAATCAAACAGATTTGTAGCATTGCTTGCTTCATTTACTGGTCATTGTTTCTTCATGATTGAAGCAAATATTTTGGTTCCCTCTAGGGTAGAAAAGGGTACAGAGGAAATCAACATTATCTAGCTTTTATAACACCTGTCCCTAGCCATCACACTCTGGCAGTATATTGGCCAGGGCTTAGGATGGAGGGGACTGGTGGGGGTGGTTACATCAAGGCCCAATTATGGTGCCTGATTCCCAGGGGAGGTGTATGCTTGGCTCTAGGGTGGGTCCACAGTGCATGGGTTGGAGCCTTGGGGGCCCAGGCAAGGAGGTACAGTGGGGCTTGTGATTTCTGTGGCTGACCTTGATACTGGCAATGGGGATTTCTTGCAAGAGACTGGCCAAAATTCCCAGTCAAATGATGACTTATAATGAAGTGGATAAAATGAAGTGGATAATGAAGTGGATAAAAATTCCTTCTCTACTTTATAATGCTTCGATCTTGCAGTTATTCTCATTTTCACTTTATTGTACCTCACTATTCTGAACAGTTACAGTTTCTTACTGTGTTGTCAGACGATTTATTAAGAGAATTTCTGAGTGTCTACTTGGGGAGTCTTTTTAAATTAGATGCCCCTGCAGTTAGCAATTTAGAATAAATTAATCAATAACTATGTCAATAGCGAAGGTAGTTGTCTTTTATTAGTGTCAGGGATTTATTAGAAAGGTGAAGTTAAAGACTGGAAAGAACATTTGACATTGCGGATTAGGGTCACTGGAAAGGTCACTCCAACACTAAACAGTAAATCTGTTGCATTGCTGTACAATTGATTTTGCAATCCTCCAATATGATTCTTACTTTCAGCGATGGGATGAATGTCAGTTACTTTGTAATCGAGGCTTTATGATCTTCATACATTTTACTAAGAAATGTGACAGGACCACCTGACAACACTTCACCAAAAATGCTGAGGCTTCTTATTGATTTTATTTCAACCCTCAATAAAATCCAAGAACTGAAATTGTCAGGTTTTGAAATGATTTTGCTACAGTAGTATTTCCTGGACAAAATTGGATCAGGATTTAGAAGAAAATCTCAGGAAATTAATGGTATGGATTAAAAAATAAATATTATTTTTGAAATGTACCATGATAAAAAAAAGATGTTTACTTTAGATTTTATAAGTGACCATTTTGGGCTGAATTAATATGGTAATAATATGTCTATTTACTTGCAATTTTGTTAAGAGCACATTAATATCCTCTAGTTTGTGTCCTTTTCAACTTTTAAGTTAGAAATCCACAACATTCATAATTTGTGAGATAGGAAGGGATTATCTTTTAAATTGTTATAATCCAAGAATTTGGACTTTTTTTATTTTCTTTTACTCATTTATTGAACAGTAAGTAAGTAAGGGAGAAAAGGGAGTATAAATTTTAGGAAACAATATACAATAATAGAAAGACTGTAAAAAGGATGGCCAGCAGATAACAGAAATTGCATAGTGAGCAGTGAGCCAGACAGAATTTTCAATGTCCTGGATGAATTAGATGAACATATACATATAGAGTTTATCATATATTGCCGAAACTTCAATTTAACTGGAAATGTTACACAATTAAAATGTCTGTGTGCTGTGTTCATTCTGCAGTTATGACATCTCTTGGTATTTCCTATGTTAACTTTTTAAAGTAGATTTAAGTAGATAAATAAAACTGCAGTTCAACATTTTCCATGAAATTTTGTTAAAATACATTTTAATTTGGACTTGATGAGATGGTTCAGATAAAGCAGCACGAACACCATTGTGCATCTGGTGGTATAGAGCTACAAACTGACCTCATCCCATGTTGCAAGGTTAGCTGATTTAAATATTTATACAGAGCTCTCATTGCAGGGGTCATGAATGTGGGTTATGGTACATGGCCAGCAGTTAAACCTCCAGCTGGGGTTTTAAGAAGGAAGTGTTTTCAGCAGAATGCTCCCATTCTCATATCAAGCATTTAGAGACAATGGATCATGATTTTAACTCACGCAAAACTCATCAATTTGCCCAATTAAACTTTGAGCCAATATTGCAGGAAGCCCACAGATATGGCATTTCAGATACCACAGCGAGCATTGCACTGCCTCAATGTTCAGGGAGAAACATTCTTTTATGTAAAATGCACCATGAAGTGTGTTCTTTTGTGACTTGAGAAAACAGGTTATTAATGAGTTGGTGCAAATTAATGGTAGTTTGCTGACAATTGACAGGGAACTGATAAGTCAGTAATTACCTGGTTCCAAGGAAGAGTTATATTGAACTTGAAAAGTTAACTTTTTTTTTCCATAGATGTGGAGTATCTCTAACGTGTTCTGTTGAATTTTAAACAGCGGAACTATTTTGCTTTTATTTACCTGGCTAGATTTGTTCTGCATTTGATAGGACATATCAGGGCCACTTTCACAGTGTAGCATGGTTGCTGGTGTCATTGCTGCACTGGACTAACAGTAATAGTGAGATAACCAGACTCCAGAGTATGACTGGTTCCAGTGTGACTGAAGACTGATCTTAAAAAATTGTCAGCAAAGTGCCTCCAATCATTTCTGACATTGTTCACACTGTAAGAGCACTTGCAGCAGAAACACACAGATTGGACATGATTTGGAGGTGACGGTGTCGGACTGGGTGGAGAAATTTAAAAGTCACACAAAGTTGTCCACCAGATTATAGCAAAGCTAGTGCTTCCAAGTAAACCTGTTGGATGATAACCTGGTGTTGTATGATTTTTAACAGATTGTGACATCAATCAGCTTCATGACCCTGCTTCTCTGCCCTCTGAAGAGGACTTGAAACGTTAGCTCTGTTTCTCTCTGTACAGATGCTACCAGGCCTGCTGAGTGTCTCCAACATCCTCTGTTTTTGTTACTGGATCTGCTGTGATGACAGTTAGTTGCAGGAGATTTGCAAACTTCTTGCATTTACAAGGAAATTGTGCTAGATATTTCCATGGACGTCAGGGAAACTGGGAGACCTTTTAAGAGATAGTCTGCTTCAATAGTTGAGACTATATTTGTGGTGCATCTTCAGCTGCAGCCTATTGTGGAGATGGAGCACAGACAGCAAGGAGATGAAGCCATGTGCAGAGTGAAGTGGAGGAAGGCTCTTAGTAGAAGGCCCTACCCATTATATCTTTAAGAATCACATTTTCTACCTCCTGCACAGTCAGGAGCAGTGCCTGAGGTAGACAGGCTTCACCAAAGAGGTGATGAGTCTGGACAACCTCTTTCAGACCTGCAACCACTCAGCAGTGTGGGAACATTTCTACCAGTGGCCATTGACATCACCAAGGCCCTAAAGTTCTACACGAGTGGATTGTCCCAGAATGGAGCAGGCAATGTTCGTAATATTTCACTTTTGCTGTCCATAACTGCATCAGAGAGGTGCCAAAGACTGTGTGTGTGAAGGAGAGGGGATTTCATACTCTTTTCACTTCCCAATGGAAGCATAAGGAGCAAGCATATGGCATTGCTGGCTGGTGAGATTCCCATTTGTACAATCAGCCATATATATTTGGCTCAGCAGGCCCCACACACTAACAGGGAGATGTACTGTAATCATACACAGTAACATTTTGCTGATGTATAACCAGGCCATAAGATCCTGGCAGAAGTCACAACACATTCATTGATAGTCAACTATTCCCATACATTTTTGGCCCTCCACAAATATTCAGAAGTTGTTGAAATTAATTTGAGGATGTAACTAGCAAAATAAAAAATGGGAACCTGATGGATATTGTATACTTATCAGTGATCTGTATGTCACCCCACTAATCACAGCCTGCCAACCTAAAAATGATGATCCATTTATTCCTCCTTTTTGTTTTCTGTCTATTAAACAGATATCACTCCATATTGCGACTGTGTCCATAATCCCAGTGCTAACATCTTGTATGAAACCTTACTGAAGTATTTCTGAAAATCTAACAATGAAGTGAACATTATGGCAGAATGGAGTAATTTGTTCCCATTGGCCTGGGAATGAGGATTTGAGGGACAGTGTTATTGTGAGTGATGTATAGATGTTGTCAATCAACTCTGGTGCAGAGATGTGCAATGTTTTAATTTGTCAATATGTGGGTATCAGAAACCCATTAAATGTCCAGCCACCAAATTACCCCTGCACTGGGAAATTAGAATTGGGAAACACAAAGTGATATTACCCGAAATTACAAAGATTATTTTAAAGTTGGCCCACAGTTTGACCAACCTCATCGCAACATTAAAAGTTGACTGTAGTGATCGTTTTATGTCCATCAATTTAGCAAAACAAATGTTGCAGTGCATGGTGCAGGATTATCAAACTGGTTTAGTCCCTTGGGTCCAGGCTACCCAGAATGATTGTGATATGTGGAGACTCTTAGGAGATATTGGAAGTGTTAATTCAATCCTGAATTCACTTCAAATCTCCAGTGTGAATCATTATGTGCCTTGAATGGCCAAAGAAAGCAGAAGATGACTGCCATTTGCTGCTGGGGAACTGAATTAGCTTTAACAACTTCTAAGTTCCAGGAAGAGGGCATAATAGAAGGATTAAAACTACCATCCCAGGCCATTGTTAATATAACTGACTCACAGGTCAAGGGAAGGGCTTACAACGTGTTGGTTCATGACCTTATAGATAATGTTAAGTCAGATATTGAGGAGATATGACTTTTTACCCCGCATACATATGAGGCTGTGAAAAGCCTGGTCTTACTCATTCACATTAAGAAAGACAGGAGTTGGTAGTTACGTAGCTTATAACAGGGGATATGGAGTGTGTAATTAACTTTGTGATGATTGTGCAGCAAGAAAATGCAAATATAACTTACTCAAGCGGAAGAAGTTTGAATCCCTGGGAGCGTCCATGAAGGCATAGCCCTGACCACCAGGCAACTGTTGACATCCTCAAAAGAATGGGGATGAAGAAGAGACGAGGGAAAGGAGACATCTGAGTTCTCTTTGCATTTGATGAATTGTTTATGAGCAAATACTCAGACTGCTGTTCCGTTGAGAAGTTATCCGCAGTTCTCTGCTGTTTCATAACTGCTCATCTTTACCTAAGTCTGTTGCGAACTATTTAGTTTCCTCTTGGCAAAATTCCTGAAAGAACGCACACTAAAAAAAACTTTCCACGTGTTTATTCCTAAAAAACTCCCATGAAAGCATACAAAAAAAGCCCTTGTGAAGTCCCTTGGTGCTGGTCTGTAAATGTTATTGCCTGGACCAGTGCTTCTCCACAGTGTTAATGTGGTGGTTACGGCATGATGTACGGAAGGTCATTGAATGTCACTGAGAAATACTTCATATGGCTTAGGGGATGACTTCAGGCTATTCTGGGTCATGTGAATCCAACTCCAAATTGTACCATCTTAATACGGACAATAGCAGGCTAGGCTGAGAGGTTACAGCAGGGACACTAGTGGAGTGCCAGTGGAAGCAGATGCATGCTGTCATTTTGGCAAGAACAGCAGGTTGTGCTCCACAGAATTATTGCCAATCCCTCAGGGCAGTGCCTTATTAACCCTTACAATCTGCAGGATAACAGATTGCTGCTCAGCTATGAGGCTCTGTAAGTCTGTTTGATGATCCCCAGATGATCATGGTGAGGCTTAAGTTGTGTAACTGAAAGCAAAATGGGAGAATTCGGGTAAGGGAACAGCGTAGTATGGAAAGCAAGAGATCCATGGTCATGCCATCTGTAATTTGTAAGTCATACCAGATAGCAGCATGATGATGAGAAGGAATTTGCGAAAGGGACATGATAGAGGAATATATGTTGTCCTAAATATTCCAACAATGCCAGCTATAATAAGCTCTCTTACAGACAGCCCTGTGATGAGTACCATTGCCTCCTCTGGAGTTAAAATTCCTGAAGAAGGGCTTATGCCCGAAACGTCGATTCTCCTGTTCCCTGGATGCTGCCTGACCTGCTGCGCTTTTCCAGCAACACATTTTCAGCTCTGATCTCCAGCATCTGCAGACCTCACTTTCTCCTCCTCTGGAGTTAACTTTGTCGCTTGCTGTCTCCCTGTTGTTTAAACAGTATAACTGTTTCCTTGTGTAAAATATTCAGGCGACCTTCCCCCTCCCTGATGTTGCTCTCCCTCCAGCTCAGAAACTGGAGTTGCTTGAGCTATAAACACTGGCTACAAACAGATGTGTTTGCCCTGCATAACACTGGCATCCACATGCTACATCCATACGATCTGTTCCAAGATGGCGGTGGAGCAGCAGAGCTGCATGCAGACTCTTGCCCAGGGCTGATCCACTCCCATCTGCTTTCTTTCCTTTTTACTTTTTACTCATCTTTTTCTTTCATTTTTTTTCTTTTGTTTTCCTTTCCTTTGGCGGGTTGTTTAGCAGTATTGATGCAGCAATGAGAGCAGGGAGTAAGAGCAGCTTCCTGCAGCGGTGATTATGGCTATTCCTAGTGATTGGAGGCGGTGGTAGCAAGGATGCCCTCCTGACATGCAGGGCTGGATGCGGCAGTAAAGCTCCTCCAGCAATCAAAGGAGACAGTGAAAGCAGTGGACTCTTCAAGATGGCGGTGCTGGTCAGGTGACATCTCGGAGGAGGGTGGCCAGAGTTGAAGTCATGGCAAGGCGGCAGCTTGACTGGCAGTACAGCCAGGGACTCTTGGGTGCTATGGGCCCAGAGCATGGACTCCTGCTACTGGCAAGTTGGATGTTGCAACATGATATGCCTAGAACAGCGACTCCTGGTATTATCGAGGCAGCAGGGACTCCTGGTTGCGGTAAGCCCACAGTAGGGACTCCTGGTTGGGGTTGGCCCAGAGCAGTGACTTCTGGTTGCAGTAGGCCCAGACCAAGGTGGAGGTAGCAGCAGAACCTGGCACTCCTGGTTGTGGGGCGAGTGTAGGTTCAGTATGGGACTCAGCAGCAGTGTTGATGAGGTGGGCCCAGTGGCAAAGAGATGACACCTTAAGAGTGACAACTCCTACATTTTTCGTTTGGTGCAGATGGTGGTCAGGCAATGGAGCAGGGGTGGTGGCACAGGTATCATGTCACTGGTGAGCCGGCTCAGGATTCAGGTGGAGATGGTGGAATGAAGATAGACTCTCTTTTAGTTGTATGTTTTTACTCATTTTATTGTTAAACTATTCAAAATAGTGCCAGATTGAGGCAGCAGTTGAAGCTTTTCACTGTATTTTACTGTATTATTCACTCTCAAATGCATGTGACAATATCATTCAATACTACATAACTTGTCCTTTTATCTGTAATGAGTTTTCTTAAATTAATTATCTAAACGATTTATTCTTTTTTTTCTTTTCTAGTATATTTTATTAAATGGGTGTTGATGTCCCAATGGTATTATTGCTGGGCTATTAATCCAAAGACCGAAGTAAAGTTTGAGGGACCTGTGTTCAAATCCTGCTCCAGTGGATGGTGGAAATTTATTTCAATAAAAAATGTGGAATTAGAACTCTAATGATGACCATGAAACCATTGTTGATTGTTGGAAAAGTCCATCTGGTTTGCTGATGTCCTTTAGGGAAGGAAACTGCCATCCTTACCTGGTCTGGCCTACGTGTGACTCCAGACAATATAACATAACAACAATATAATTGACTCTTAACTGCCCTCTGGGCAATTAGGGATTGCCAAGAAATGCTGGCATAGCCAGTGATATTCTCATCCTGTGATTGAATAAAAAAGATGAATTATTTTAATGTATTATTTTAAAACAAGGGAATAGAATAAGCCTTAACTACATAGTAGATACACATGAATTATTTTTGAATTATAAATATCTTGATTTCTACCTGCAGGAGCTTGAGCACATCCAAGACACTGAGGACCATGCAGTGATAGAATTCTCCAAATCTAATGAAATAACCAGCAAACCTCACAGAACATCAATTATCTTTAAAAGTAGGTTGTTGCTAATTCTGTAATATAATGCAGAATTTTCCCAATCTCTGAATGACACAGGCAATGTCAAGTAAGTTGGGAAACTATAAATATGAGAAAATGCGATCTCTGAATTCAAGAAAAAAAAGTTGTATTTTCAGCTTACGTTTTTAATAGCAAGGCAGAATCTCACGCGTGAATTGTGAGGGACCTATTTGTAAGCAATAACATCTCATCATTACCTAGTATTCCCTCATTTACATGCAAGTTGCTGTTCTCCCGGGTGCTAGTGAGAAACTAGATAGTGGTAGTGGATCAACCTCTTTCTTAGCATCTTGTCCAGTTTTTTCTTTGAATGACTTCAATAAAAAAGATGCTAAAGTAAAAAACTGCAGATGCTGGAAATCTGAAAATAAAAACAGAGTGATGGAAATACTCAGTAGATCTGGAAACATCTGTGGAGATAGAAAACCTCAGTTACCATTTCAAGTTGAGTATGACTTCTTCCGAACTGAAGAACATTTAACTCTGCAAGGCCTCTGGGCAGTTCCAGTATTTTCTGTTTTCATTTCATAGAAAGGACCACTGACATTAGTTTTCAGCTTGTGCTGAAAGAACCAGAAAAATGCAGGTACATTTTTCAAATGGCTAAATGATTTCAGACCCCAAAGGGTTAAAACAGATACAAATTGCACAATGTCTAGGTTTCTTCAGTTCAATGTATTCATTCTAATCAAAATAGTCATCATGACTGGTGCTTGTGAGCAATAAACCAAATACAATTGTAAATTTGTATCAGACAAAAAAATCTATAGATTTCTGGCACCACAACAACAGTTGGTCTACTGCACTTGAAGCAGTGACAACTGCCTCGACTTGAGATAAATCACAAATAAAATGAAAAATGGATCCTTGAGGGTTTCAGTTGTCCAAAAATATAGATATTGGGCATTTAACCTTTCTGTCTAACTGACGAGAAACAAAAGCCATGGCATGCTAACTCAGCGAAAGGGACTGTCTCTTTTTGTCCTAGCTGACTGCAGACACCCAAGAACTCAGGCTAGTGAATGGCGCAGGTAAAGCCACAGCTAAAGGGTCTCAATCAGATAAACTGACATCTGTGACAGATAGCTCTCTTCAAGCTGGAGCCATTAAACCTGCTCTCCTTTCTCACGGGAATGATGCACAACTTCTACAGTATCTCTAATGCAGCTGCTAAGACACAGTTCAAGACTCTTTCACGTTTTGAAACAGGATCACAGTTACACTGAAAAGCTGGAATCTCTAATAGCTTTGAGTTAGTGGTTGACTTGCCTTATCACTGGAGCTATTAAACCAAAATCATGCACTGCATTATTATTAGGCTATAAACAGTTGTTCACTCCTCTATTTTTTAAATATTTCATTTTTGCTCACTTGCTTTCCTTCAGATGCTATTCATATTTAAATAATAATCATAACCAGAATTTATGTTTTTAAAATGTGTCTCGTGATTTTCCCCAGGGTCCCTGTTGATGTAGAAGAGGGAATCTGTATAAATTCAAGACTCAAACCAAAACTGATTATTGATATTCAGGCCTGTCATTCTCATTGTGAGTATTGTATATCAGTTGCAGCAAAGCTTGGCGCCAACCTTCTTCTTTTATGCACCACTAACCAGAATTAATTGCAAATCAATCGAACAAAGTACAACTGATCAGTAAACCAATTAGTAATTTTAGCTGTTCATCCTGCCTTTGTTGACTCAAAGAATTCGGCACGACTTTTCAGACCCACTGTTTCAGCATATTACTTTCTCTCCTCTTCAATATTAATTCACTGCTCAACTTATGTCTACCTACAATTCAATGTTATTCTTCGATAGTCATGTTAAATTATGGTATACGTCTTATTCCGTGTATTATTAGGCTGCTGTAAAATTAAATGAGTGGAAAATAAAATAATCAAAGACCGTGTTGCTGACATTGTACCTTCTACTTGATTCATTTTCAGGTTATTTTTAAAACAAAATAAGCACATATATATATGAAAATTACTGCAATCTGCTGCCATTATGTTCTAATATTTACTATATCATTTTTCTTCTACTATTTAATGAGTTTTAACAATTAGGTGTGTAATTTAGATTGTATTAATATTTTGTTGATACTCTGAAATTCAGATTGGCCTTACTCTGTTTGACATTCCCAGGTCACAACACGGAGAGATGGGAACAGCAAAATAACATATTGATATGACCTGCAGAAAAAGAATGACTTCAGTTTTTCAAAACTTTGTGATTAAGATTACTTTACATTTCCAAATAGTTCAAATTAAAATATCTGCTGAATTTAAAGTACAGTACTTTCCACAAAAAGAAAGCCTAAAATAAAATACTGAATAAAATTGAAGAGGAAGATGGCGCAGTAAATAAAATGACACAATTTTGGAAGAAATGTGTGCTTGCAAGTTCTTCCTTATTTCAAACGTTCTTAATGTTGAATTGAGTGACTGCAACAGCAGTGCTTTTTTAACCAACTGATACAAATTAACAGTTTCTCCTGCACTCTTGGCTGCACTAATTAAGACCAATGGGATTTGTGGAATGTACGAATGGTGTCTCAAATGACACCATTGTTTAGATGTTGGGTATATCAGTTTATTCTTGCCCTACAAACAATTTAAGCCAGTTACAAACAGTTTTTGTGTTTTTTTTAACATGTAACCTTTTGTAAGTGCTTCACCAATGAATATTCAAAGCGTAACAATAATGATGTTTTAATCAGTGAAAACATATCAAATAGTTTCCCATGTTTAAGAAAGTTAAGAATTGACAATCTTTACATCTTGACAATATTTTCCATAACAGTGCAGATTTTATTATGGTAAACATGTCCATTCAGTACAAGATACAGAAGGGAATCAAAATTCCAAGTTGAGCTAGTTGCTTGAAAAATCTTTATCAAAGTGGGACAAATTCCAGGACAATGCTTTTTTATTGACAATTTGAAAAATGCAGTAACACAACCAGTTATTTGAACAGTAATGTAGACTATGCTTTAGTTATTAATACTCTCTTTCATCCACAGTTTCATTATTTATTTCTTGCGAAAATGAACTACTCAGTGAGTGATCTGTCTATTCAGTATTTTTGATAACCAATCTTTCCCTCATTGTTCTTCAGTCAATTAATGTTTTCAAGATAACTTTGTTAAAAACTCTGTCATGACAACATACTGTTGTGCTTATGAGTATAAATATTAAAAGGCGTACAAATAAATTGTAACAAATGTTAGTTACTATGTTCAATGGCAGTTTGCAAATCTTTGTACCTATTGGTTACTTTGATTTACAGAGACCCCTTCTAATGACTACATATTAAGCCTGTTAAATTATGTCCAACACTTCAAAAGTTTGACAAGTTCAAGCTTAACATAGTGTATGGATGAAGATGGTTGGAATTACCAATAAAACGAAGAGGTGGCTCTTGTAATTATTTATTGTTTGTTTATGTGGAAAATAAACTTGCAGCAAATTTGTACATTCAATTGGCACATGGCCATTAGAAACATTTTCACTGCATTTATCAAATTGCCACTTTCTTGTGTTCTGTTCCCTTTACACTAATTCATGACTCAAAGGCACTTAAGAGGGGCATACTCTTTAACCCCATCAAGAAACCCAAAACAGCTCATTTACTCTTTTAACTATCACTACTCTGTCAAGAGTTTTGGCAGCTCTTTTATTGTAATAACGGCACTCCTTACTTTTCCCCATCTAACACCTCTTGTGCTGAAGTGATAATTACTTAGTTATGTTGGTCAGTCACTTGCGCCTTTGCAAAATAGACTTACCACAGGAGACCACCTATTTCAACATTGTTAAATGGAAAAAAGGATTAAAATGGAGCCAAGATCTCTCCAGCATCCTTGCAAACTGGAGCCAAGCAGGTTCTGTGGAGACTAAATACTTCACTCAGTGCTGGAACCAACAGAAAATCCTCAGATGTGCCGATCTTGTCATGTTTTATTTGATTGGTGACAAAGACACTAACCAGTTCTACTGCAGATTTTTAGTTAGTTGTAATTCTTCTGCCTGATTTTGAGCAGCAAAGTATTTATTATTACAATGGCATTACAAATAACAAGCACGCGTCAGGTGGCTTTTGGAAAATTGGAGACTTGTTTAACTCAATAATAGAAATCAAATCCCTAAAGCAATTAATGTGTATACCCCCATTTGTACTTAGCATTAGCTTGTTATTTGCCTCAAATGTTCATCCATCTTTATAATGTTCTTGATGCTTGTCACATTTTGTCAATTTTTTTTGCACTGTTGTGGTGGAATGCCAAAATGTATTGCATTCAATTTTTTTTGTATGATTATGACATTAGATTTATGAGGTTTTGGCATTACTATTCTGATTTTAAAAAACACTGAAAATGATAATTAAATTTTATTTTGTTTTCTGAGTGACATTTGATGGGTTCCATTTTGGTATAATTATAGAACAATTTAGAAACCACTGTGGAGTATACAGCTGTTATTTACAAATAGCAAAAGAACATAAGCCGTGAGTCATTCACTCTTTTACATTCAGCAGTGAAGGTGATAGGGAAATTCCACTTGTTAAAAGAGGTTCCATAATGCCTGTTTGTTTCTCTTTAATTAATGACCTGTTGACAAAATCTCAATTTCACAAGTTGCACATTTAAAAGCCTACATTTTTTGATTTCATCAGCAGCTCATTAATTACAGAAAACAGGCACCCTGCCATTTTTCTTGAAAAATAATTTCACCACGAGAAGTTTTATATATAGCCCATGGTTTACTAATCAGTTGATTTTTTTTATTCCTAGTACTTAGTAGTTTTTATTAAAAATGAAAGCTCCACAACACTTAATAACATTGTTTAAAAGTGTTGTGGATGGCAGTAATCAGATCTACACTCAGGTGAGTGAGCATTAACAGGCTTTAGTGAGCATCTTTATATACAACACAGAGTAAGAGAAGACATCTCTGGAACCCTACCACTACTGGTCTTATGTCACTATGACATTGCCCCTGTTCAAATGCTTGGACATTATTCTTAGAGGAAAAATCAAGTTAACACTTCACTTCACATCTCCCTGTGTTGTTTTGCTGTACTCCTTGTACATACTAACATTTGAATATTTATTTTTATTTACCACCACCCCTTATTGAAAGTATTAATCTCCAACAGTATACTCAGTCACCTGGAAGATGTATGGGATGTATGTGTTCCTTTATCAATGTGAAAGGCATCTTCATTGGGAGAGTGGGACTGCAGCTTCCCATGACTGCTGGTTCCAAACTGTGACACTTGTGTGGGCCTAGATGTAACAGAAGTTACATTGTGAGTCAAACAGTCAGGACAGGCAGGGACAAGGCAGGACTAATAAATTAAACTGCATTTATTTCAATGCAAGGGGCTGAACAGGGAAGGCAGATGAACTCAGGGCATGGTTAGGAAAATGGGACTGGGATATCATAGCAATTACAGAAACATGGCTCAAGGATGGGCTGGACTGGCAACTTAATGTTTCAGGATACAAATGCTACAGGAAGGATAGAAAGAGAGGCAAGAGAGGAAGGGGAGTGACGTTTTTGATAAGAGATAGCATTACAGCTGTACTTAGGGAGGATATTCCTGGAAATGCATCCAGGAAAGTTATTTGGGTGGAACTGAGCAATAAGAGAGGGATAATCACCTTATTGGGATTGTATTATTGACCCCCTAATAGTCAGAGGGAAATTGAGAAACAAACTTATAGAACATAGAACATTACAGCGCAGTACAGGCCCTTCTGCTCTCGATGTTGCGCTGACCTGTCATACCAATCTGAAGCCCATCTAACCTACACTATTTCACGTACATCCATATGCTTGTCCAATGACGACTTAAATGTACTTAAAGTTGGCGAATCTACTACCATTGCAGGCAAAGCATTCCATACCCTTACTACTCTCTGAGTAAAGAAACTACCTCTGACATCTATCACCCCTCAATTTAAAGCTATGCCCCCTCATGCTCGCCGTCACCATTCTTGGAAAAAGGCTCTCTCTGTCCACCCTATCTAACCCTCTGATTATCTTATATGTCTCTATTAAGTCACCTTTCAACTTTCTTCTCTCTCACGAAAACAGCCTGAAGTCCCTCAGCTTTTCCTCGTAAGACCTTCCCTCCATACCAGGCAACATCCTAGTAAATCTCCTCTGCACCCTTTCCAAAGCTTCCACATCCTTCTTATAATGCGGTGACCAGAACTGTACACAATACTCCAAGTGCGGCCGCACTAGAGTTTTGTACAGCTGCAGCATAACCTCATGGTTCCGGAACTCGATCCCCCTATCCCTCTGTATGCCTTCTTAACAGCCCTGTCAACCTGGGTGGCAACTTTCAAGGATCTGTGTACATGGACACCGAGGTCTCTCTGCTCAGCTACACTACCGAGAATCTTACCATTAGCCCAGTACTTTGCATTCCGGTTACTCCGACCAAAGTGAATCACCTTACACTTGTCCACATTAAACTCCATTTGCCACCTCTCAACCCAGTTTTGCAACTTATCTATGTCTCTCTGTAACTTACAACATCCTTCGTCACTATCCACAACTCCACCGACCTTAGTGTTGTCTGCAAATTTACTAACCCACCTTTCTACACCCACATCCAGGTCGTTTATAACTTGTAAGGAGATCTCAGCTATCTGTAAGAATAATAGGGTGGTTGTGGTAGGGGAATTTAACTTTCCAAACATAGACTGGGACTGCAATAGTGTTAAGGGTTTAGATGTAGAGGAATTTGTTAAGTGTGTACAAGAAAATTTTCTGATTCAGTATGTGGATGTACCTACTAGAGAAGGTGCAAAACTTGACCTATTCTTGGGAAGTAAGGCAGGGCAGGTGACTGAGGTGTCAGTGGGGGAGCACTTTGGGGCCAGCGACCATAATTCTATTAGATTTAAAATAGTGATGGAAAAGGATAGACCAGATCTAAAAGTTGAAATTCTAAATTGGAGAAAGGCCAATTTTGACGGTATTAGGCAAGAACTTTCAAAAACTGATTGGGGGCAGATGTTCACAGGTAAAGGGACGGCTGGAAAATGGGAAGCCTTCAGAAATGAGATAACAAGAATCCAGAGAAAGCATATTCCTGTTAGGGTGAAAGGAAAGGCTGGTAGATGTTAGGAATGCTGGATGACTAAAGAAATTGAGGGTTTGATTAAGGAAAAAAAAAAGCATATGTAAGGTATAGACGGGATAGATCAAGTGAATCATTAGAAGAGTATAAAGGCTGTAGGAGTATACTTAAGAGGGAAATCAGGAGGGCAAAAAGGGACATGAAATAGCTTTGGCAAATAGAGTTAAGGAGAATCCAAAGAGTTTTTACAAATACATTAAGGACAAAAGGATAACTAGGGAGAGAATAGGGCCCCTCAAAGATCAGCAAGGCAGCCTTTGTGTGGAGCCGCAGAAAATGGGGGAGATACTAAACAAGTATTTTGCATCAGTATTTACTTTGGAAAAGGATATGGAAGATATAGAAAGTAGCAAAATAGATGGTGACACCTTGCAAAATGTCCAGATTACAGAGGAGGAAGTGCTGGATGTCTTGAAATGCATAAGGGTGGATAAATCCCCAGGACCTGATCAAGTGTACCCGGGAACTCTGTGGGAAGCTAGTGAGTGATTGCTGGGCCTCTTGCTGAGATATTTGTATCATCGATAGTCATAGCTGAGGTGGCGGAAGACTGGAGGTTGGCAAACGTGGTGCCCCTGTTTAAGAAGGGTGGTAAGGATAATGCAGGGATCTATAGACCGGTGAGCCTGATGTCGGTGGTGGGCAAGTTGTTGGAGGGAATCCTGAGGGACAGGATGTACATGTGTTTGGAAAGGTGAGGACTGATTAGGGATAGTCAACATGGCTTTAAGTGAGAAATCATGTCTCACAAACTTGATTGAGTTTTTTGAAGATGTAACAAAGAGAATTGATTAGGGCAGAGTGATAGATGTGATCTATATGGACTTCAGTAAGGTGTTCGACAAGGTTCCCCATGGGAGACTGGTTAGCAAGGTTAGATCTCAAGGAATACAGGGAGAACTAGCCATTTGGATACAGAACTGGCTCAAAGGTAGAAGACAGAGGGTGGTGGTGGAGGGTTGTTTTTCAAACAAGAGGTGTGTGACTAGTGGAGTGCCACAAGGATCAGTGCTGGGTCCTCTATTGTCATTTATATAAATGATTTGGATGCGAGCATAAGAGGTACAGTTAGTAAGTTTGCAGATGACACCAAAATTGGAGGTGTAGTGGACAGTGAAGAGGGTTACTTCAGATTACAACAGCATCTTGACCAGATGGGCCAATGTGCTGAAAAGTGGCAGATGGAATTTAATTCAGATAAATGCGAGGTGCTGCATTTTGTGAAAGCAAATCTTAGCAGGACTTATACACTACAGAGTAAGGTCCTAGGGAGTGTTGCGGAACAAAGAGACCTTGGAGTACAGGTTCATAGCTCCTTGAAAGTGGAGTCACAGGTAGATAGGATAGTGCAGAAGGCGTTTGGTATACTTTCTTTTGTTGGTCAGAGTATTGAGTACAGGAGTTGGGAGGTCATGTTGCGGTTCTAAGGGACATTGGTTAGGCCACTGTTGGAATATTGCATGCAATTCTGGTCTCCTTCCTATCGGAAAGGTGTTGTGAAACTTGAAAGGGTTCAGAAAAGATTTACAAGGATGTTGCCAGGGTTGGAGGGTTTGAACTATAGGGAGAGGCTGAACAGGCTGGGGCTATTTTCCCTGGCGTGTCGGAGGTTTAGGGGTGACCTTATAGAGGTTTACAAAATTATGAGGGGCCTGGATAGGATAAATAGGCAAAGTCTTTTACCTGGAGTCAGGGAGTCCAGAACTAGACGGCATAGGTTTAGGGTGAGAGGGGAAAGGTATAAAAGGGACCTAAGGGGCAACATTTTCAAGCAGAGAGTGGTATGTGTATGGAATGAGCTGCCAGAGGATGTAGTGGAGGCTGGTACAATTGCAACATTTAAGAGGCATTTGGATGGGTATATGAATAGGAAGGGTTTGGAGGGATATGGGCTGGGTGCTGGCAGGTGGGACTAGATTGGGTTGGGCCATCTGGTCGGCATGGACGGGTTGGACTGAAGGGTCTGTTTCCATGCTGTACATCTCTATGACTCTATGACTCTAAAAATGGATTGAAGCGACAAACCTCCAGTACGTTTGACGTGGACTTCTGAAAAGACAGATGACTAACTGAAATTCTGTGTCTCACATCCATCTTTGGTGCACTCTGAGCTAGGGATAAATCTAGTAGAGGTTTAAAAGAATAAAGAGCAGTCTGAAATCAATTCGGGATATAAGAGAATGAAGAATTTCTAACTAATCCTAGGATGGAATTTGTCTTCCTGTAGAAAGTGTTACCATTTCCACCCTTACTTCAGTTTGAGGCTGTAAGAGAATAAGATCATAAAATGGAGGAGCTGAAGTAGCCCAGTCAGCCCACTGTTTCACCATTCTGACAATCCTCAACTCCACTTTTCTGCCTTTTCCCCATAACCATTGATTTTCTTACTGTTTAGAAGTCCCCCATCTTAGCCCTGAACATAGTTTATGACCCAGCCGTAACAGTTCTCTGCCGTAAAGAAGTCCACAGATTCATCACCCTCTGAGAGAGAAAAATCAATCCATCCTCTTTTCTGTTTTAAATGGACAACCCCTTCTTCTGAGACATACCCACTAATCCCAGATTCTCTCACAAGAGGAAACAACTTCTCCACATCTCCTCTGCAGACAAGAACTCCCAGGATCTCCATTACGAAGTAGAAGTGAAATATCATTAACAAATAAACAGACTTATGAACCAGGATATACAGAAAGTTCCTGCAGAGCACCCTGGTCCACAGGTGAGATAGAAAGTGGAGAATAGTTCAGAATACATCACCTGTTCACTAGTCTTAATTTCAGTCAAAACCTTGAACTGGCTAGAACGTGGAGGCTTAACTTCTAGATTTTTTTCTCATTTAGTTTTGATTCCTTCCTCAAAAGATCATCCCGCAAGTGATTTGTACAATTAGCAAGGGTTTATTTTTCCATGATTGGCTGAAGCAAACTTCAACTAAAATTTCTGTGCTGTCTCGCATTTTTTTTAAAAAATGAAGGATCATGCCTTCTCGATGGGAACAAAATGCTTTCCTTTGCTGAAAGTTTACAGTGACCTTGAGCCCCGAATATTTCAGGAAAACAATGATTAGTGTCTCCCCATCAGAGTATCTGGTTAAATAGAATAAAATATTTGGAGACATGAAATACAACAAAATTGCCTGTGAGGAAGTAATCAAAAAGATTGACGAGGGCAGAGCAGTAGATATTGTTTATTTGGATTTTAGTAAAGTCTTGACAAGGTTCCTCATGGTAGACTAATTAGTAACATTAGGTCACATGGGATTCAGGGTGAGCTTGCCAATTGATATATAACTAATGTAATGGCAGTAGATAGAGAGTGGTGATAGATGATTGCTATTTGGACTGTCACCAGCAGTGTTCTACAAGGATCAGTCCTGTGTCTTTTATTTTTCATTTATATCATTGATTTGGATGAGAGTATAAAAGGCATGGTTAGTAAATTTATGGACAACACCAAAACTGGTGGCATCATAGACAAGTGAAGGTTTTCTAAGATTACAAAGGGATCTTGATCAAATGGATCAATGGACTGAAAAATGGTAGATTGAAATCAGTCTGGATAAATATGAGGCCTTGCATTTTGGTACAACAAAGAGGGGCAGGACTTATACAATTAATGGTAAAACCTTGGGTAATGTTGTAGAACAGAGCGACTCAGGGGTCCAGGTGCATAATTCTTTGAAGTTTGCATCACTTATAGACAGGCTGGTTAAGAAAGGTTTAGAATGCTTGCCTTTATTGCTCAGTCCTTTGAGTACAAGAGTTGGGACATCATGTTGATGTTAATGAGGCCACTTTTGGAGTACTATGTACAGTTCTGGTCACTCTGTTATAGGAAGGATATTAGTATGCTAGAGGTTATTCAGAAGAGATTTACCAGGATGTTACCGGGTAGGGAAGGTTTGTGTTGTAAAGAAAGGCTGAATAGGCTGAGACTTTTTTAACTGCGTATAGGATGTTGAGGTTTGTAAAATCATGAAGGCTATAGATAATGGTAGGGTTAATGGTAGGTGTCTTTTCCCTAGGATTGGGGATTTCATGACTAGGGGGCATATTTTAAAGGTAGAGGAGAGAGATGTAAGAAAAGACAGGAGGGGTAAATGTTTTGCAGAGAGGGTGGCTCATATGCGGAATGAACTTCTTGAGGAAGTGATGATAGTGGACACAGTTACAACATTTAAAAGACACTTAGATAAGTACATGAATAGGAAAGGTTTGTGGAGATATGGGCCAGGAGCAGGCAAGTGTGACTAGTTTAGTTTGGGATAATGTTCGGCATGGACTGGTTGGACCGATGGTCTGTTTCTGTGCTGTACAAATCTATGACTCTAAATTCAGCAGGTTTGGCAGCATCTGTGCAGCAAGAAATTAAGTTAACTTTTCAAATCTGATGTGACTCTTTTTTAAAACTGAAAGGGGTTGGAGAAAAGTCGATTTTATGCTGTTGACAGCAGGGTAAAGAAGGAAGTAAACAGAATATATGGTGCCCAGACCAAAAGACAGAAAGAGTGAAAATTGTGGTAATGGAGTGACAGAGCTGTTAAATATGTACAAATGATGATGTGAAAAGAACAAAATGGCTCTGCCCTGCTCTGTTGAGAGCAAAGTTATCAAGGCACAATCATGGGAAAGTTAGAAATGGTGATGACTGCACAACGCTCAGCACCATTCTTCCACCAACACATAGACCATAGTTCCAGTTGATTTTGAACCTCTTTTTTGTATATTCTTGGAAAGGCAACAAACAACAGGAGTTGACTTTCCAGTAGCCTTATTAGAATCACAGAATCCCTCCAGTGTGGAAGCGGCCCATCAAATCCACGCTGACCCTTCAAAGAGCATCCCACCCAGACCAATCCTATCCCGTTCACCCTGCAAACCCCATGATTTATAAACACATCCCTGGACACAATGGAGCAAGATAGCATGGTCAAACCACCGAACCTGCACATCTTTGGACTGTGGGATGAAACCAGAGCATCCAGAGGAAACCCACACAAACATGGGGAAAATGTGAAAACATCACGCAGATAGCCACCCGAGGGTGGAATCAAACCCAGGCCCCTGGTGCTATGAGGCAGCAGTACTAACCACTAAGCCATCTTGCCATTGACCTTTCTCCTATACTATTGGGTATTTTGTTTAACCTGGGACACAGCACTGACCTGGGCCACTCTCTGGGTCTGGTGTTGTGGCCTCCTGTAGCAGTCAGTAGGATAAATAGCAGTCCTCCTCCCCATAATCCTGTCCACCAGTGTTTCCAGATCAATGTCCACAAAATGAGTTTCTGACTTTCTGTTCCGGGCTGTCCTTAGTGATAGTGCAGAAACAGGCCATTTGGCCCAACAAGTCCACAAAGACTCTCCGAAGAGCATCCCATTCATACTGCCTCCTGTATCCTATACATGTAACCCTGCATTTCCCATGGTTAATCCACCTAACCTGCACATCTTTGGACTGTGTGTGGAAACCAGAGCACCTGGAGGAAACCCATGCAGACATGGAGAAAATGTGCAAACTCCATTCAGACAGTCACCCAAGGCTGGAAGTGAACCCAGGTCCCTGGTGCTATGCGAATCACTGAGCCACTGTGTGATGGCAGAAAACCATAGTGTGACAGGTAGTTCCTGGTTTGCAATGTCTGAAGAGTAGGAATGGCACTAAACATCAGCCTCATGTGTGATAACAACATCTCATGCAAGAACTAAAAATAATTTAGTCTTTAAATATAGTACCAGCAATGTGAATGGTGGAAGATCCTGGCAGTGGCAAGCACTCTCCTGCATTACCTGCTAGACAATTCTGTGTCAAAGGGTCTGCAGAGAACCAAGTTGCTAAATTACTGATTTGAAAAGTAGAAGACTGTGTGAGAAACGTCAATGCATATCATAGCAGACCATCCACCATGATTCTCACTTGGCAAAACACTTTAACTGGGAATAAGAAAATTGCACTCAGTGACTTGGAAAGGGAATTTGATGCAGGTGAATTGGATTCAGAGATTAGGAAGTAAAGTTGTAAGTGAGCATTGGGAGATCTGTGAGGAGACATAGAACAGTTACACATGAGATGCATTACCCACCTCACCCATTCCCTTAAATGATACACAAGTAGAAATTAAGTATAAAGAGGAGGTTTAAGATAAATAAAAACCGAAATAACTGTGGATGCTCTAAATCAAAAACAAAAACGGAAGTTGTTGGAAAACCTCAGCAGGACTGGTAGCATTTGTGAAAAGTAATCAAATTAACTTTTGGGTCCAGTGACTTTTCCTTGGAACCCTCTCATCGACTTGTGAAGTTGCTGAACGCTTGATGTGTGACAGATTATTAGACAATTTGGGGAGTTACTAAATGAGTATTTTGCATCAGTGTTTACTGTGGAAAAGCACATGGAAGATATAAAATGTAAGGAAATAGATGACGACATCTTGAAAAATGTCCATATTACAGAGGAGGAAGTGCTGGATGTTTTGAAACACATAAAAGTGGATAAATCCCCAGGACCTGATCAAATGTTCCCCAGAACTCAGTGGGAAGCTAGGGAAGTGATTGCTGGGCCCCTTGCTGAGATATTTGTATCATCAATAGTCACAGGTGCGGTGCTGGAAGACTGGAAATTGGCTAACGTGGTGCCACTATTTAAGAAAAGTGGTAAGGACAAGCCAGGGAACTATACTCTGGTGAGCCTGACCTTGGTGGTGGCAAGTTGTTCGAGGGAATCCTGAGGGACAGGATGCACATGTATTTGCAAAGGCAAGGACTGATTAGGGATAGTCAACATGGCTTTGTGTGTGGGAAATTGTGTCTCACAAACTTGATTGTGTTTTTTGAAGAGGTAACAAAGAGAATTGATGAGGGCAGAGCAGTGGACGTGATCTACATGGACTTCAGTAAGGCGTTCGACAAGGTTCCCCATGGAAGACTGCTTAGCAAGGTTAGACCTCATGGAATACAGGGAGAACTCGCCATTTGGAAACAGAACTGGCTCTCCCCTACATCAAAGACATCTCGAAAATGACTGCTAGACTATTCAGATCTCTTGCCATCATGGTAGCTCACAAACCCACCAATCCACTAAAACAGCAGCTAATTAACTTGAAACACTCTATATAGACAACAAGCAAAACTAATGTCATTTACAAAATACCTTGCAAGAGCTGTAACAAACACTACATTGGACAAACAGGCAGACAACTAGCCACCAGGATACATGAACATCAACTAGCCACAAAAAGACATGACCCACTCTCACTAGTATCTTTATATGCAGATGAGAAAGGACGCCACATTGACTGGGACAATACATCCATCCTAAGATAAGCCAAACAGAGAAACGAGCAGGAATTCCTCGAAGCATGGAACTCCAACCAGCACACTATCAATAAACACATTGACTTAGATTCCATTTATTACCCCGAGAAAAAAGAACAGGAAATGACATCATCACAGGAATTGATATCACCAATCCAAGGAAACCTAAACATATAAATAAAAAGCAGGCCATCCCACTAGTGTTTCACTGGAGGATCACTGAAGATGTTACTTAGTATGGTGACGAAATGTCTGAAAACAACCCTTCCAGCTCAGCAAGCAAACCTACATTCAGGGAAGGCAAATGGATTGTGAACCTGTATTTCAAAGGGAATGAATTATAAAAATAGGGAGTTCTTGCTAAAGCTAGATATTAGTTAGACCATACCTGAAATATTGTGAACAGTTTTGATTCCTTTATCTAAAGAAAGATATATTGGTAATGGAGACAGTCCAGAGAAGATGATTTCAGGTATAAAGGGACTTTTTCATCAACAAAGTTGAATAGGTTTGGCATGTACTCATTGGCATTTAGAAGAATGAGAGCAGACATTATTGAACCATATAATGTTCTTAGTGGACTTGATAAGATAGATGCAAAAAGTTTATTTCTCCTTGTGAGCGAGTTTAGAACCAGAAGGCATAATCTCAGAGTAAGAGGCCACAGATTTATAACAGATTAAAGGGTGGATTTCCTCACTCAGTGGGTTTATTGCAGAGGTCATTAACTATATTCAAGGGAGAAGTCGACAAATTTCTCGCCAGTAATGAGGATAAAGTAGGAAGATGTTTATAAAGGGTCAGTACGGTGGCTCAGTGGTCAGCACTGATGCCTCACAACACCAGAGCCCCAGGTTCAATTCCAGCCTCAGGTGACTATCTGTGTGAAGTTTGCACATTCTCCCCGTGCTTGCGTGGGTTTCTTCCGGGTGCTCCGGTTTCCTCCCACAGTCCAAAGATGAGCAGGTCAGGTGAATTGGCCATGCTAAATTGCCCGTAGTGTTAAGTGCATTAGTCAGAGGGAAATGGGACTGGGTGGGTTACTCTTTGGAGGGTCGGTGTGGACTTGTTGGGCCGAAGGGGCTGTTTCCACACCGTAGGGAATCTAAATAAAAAATAAAATGGATTTGAAGGTTATCAGATCAGTGATAACCTCATTAAATGTTAGAGGACATCTGATAGGCTGAATGGCCTACTTCTGCTTCTACTTTCTAGGGTTTTATTTAACTGCAATCAATCTGCTTGGACATTGCAGAGGATCTTTATGAGAGACAGCACTGAATCAGCACTTGCTGATCTACAGGCATGTTGTGACTTAACACTGGTCACAATCCAGAGAATCAGACAGATATTTGACAGCAAAGTAAGATCGGAAAGATCTCAGGTCACTTTAATTCATGACTTAGCTTGAGCTCAAAGCAATGCTGAAGAAAATGACAGACCTGCAAAAACAGATGGGGATTTACAACACACACAAGGAGCTGCAAATCACTCAAGAGACAGTCATTAAATACTAATTGCTTGGACTTGGTTATAAAGTGCATCATTTCGATGTTGCACGTGACATGCATCTCAGAAATATCATGAATACTGAGGAGAATAATAAAAGACTTTGCAAGGGTACAGACACTGATAAAATGATAGACATGTGGCAAATGCAATTTAATGCAGAGCAAGTGTGAAGTGACACATTTAGGTAGAAAGAGTGATGACGTACAATTTGATCTAAATGAGACATTTTAAGATAATTATTGCTGCCTGTCTAGCAATTGCAACCCTTTGGCCCACAACATGGGTTCTTATTATGAAAAGTAGTGAGTTTTAAACTCTAAGAATAATCTCCTGAGGAGTTCCATATATGGTTTCAACTTCAAATGCTTATATTCTGTTGTCAAAATTACTCTGATTAAAACTTTTGAGTACAATTTAGCTTGCCCATGTTGTTTCTTTAATTTCTGGAATTACAGCACCATTATCCTGACAAATCCCATCTTACAATGAAGCATAAATATCCTGTACTTTACCTGCCAACTTCCTCTGTATGGGCAGTCCTCTTTTTTACTGAATCATCTGTCTCGCCACTTTCACAAATGACATGAACAACTCCTCCATATTCTTTTCCTTAAATTTTGGTGTGGGTCTGCGAAAACTAAAATATTTCCTCACTGGACTTCAAATTATTACTCAGGTTCACCCGCCAGAGCTGATACCAGCATTGGCTGTCTCCAGTATCGACAATATAACTTTAGACTTATTTCCATTTTTCTTTGTTTTCCTCTTTGCAATGCTAATTCTAGTTTTCTCGATTACATTTGTTTCATTCCATTTTCTGTCTTTTTATTTCCATTGCCATCCCTCTTTCCTTCTCTTTTTCTGCTACCTCTAAGCTACTTCATTCTCTCCTAATGCTCAAGCCACTTTAACCCAATTCCAAAGTTTCACTACCAAGAATACCTAGTCTCTGCTGCTATTGTGCATTGGTGATGGAAAAAGTGAATGTTTGTGGATATGATATCAATCAAGCAGGCTGCTTTGTTCTGCATAGTGTCAAGAGTCTTGAGAGTTGTTGGAGTTGCACCCAAGTGCTGTGCCAGTACCTTAATTACATCTGCCTTCATGGATCTTCCAGAAAAGACTACTTCCAGTTTACTCGCCAAGTCAATCAACGTTCTCAGCACAGAACCTAAAGATTTCCTTCACTTATATCTTTTACCAATGCCGCATATAAATTCTCAATGCCTCAGTTTCTAATCCAAAACAAGCTCAGAAATGGTGTTATACCTCATCAGGGTAGTGTACTGGGAATCAAACCCTGTACTTCCCAGAGTCAACACATCAGTTGAAGTTTTTTAAAAGTATGCAGAATTCTCTAATTTACCTGTCTTTTTGACCCAGACTAAAAGAAAGCATGCACTAGGTTTCTGTACCCAATCTTGTTGGCTGTTTATGACAAATAAATAGGCTCTAGCTACAGATAAACAATTGTGAACCATCAACACATAGCTCTACTAGTCATAACTCTAGTGTTGATGGTGTTGATGAATTGCTTCCTTGAATCACTGCAGTACATTTGGTGCTGGTACACACCAATGTTAATGATGGATTCCAGGATTTTGACCTAGTGACACTGAAGCAATGGTGATATCTTTCCAAGTCTGGACAGTGGTTTGGAGAGGAACTTGCAAGTCATGATGTTGCCATGTATTTGCTAATCTTGTCATTCTAGCTATAGTGATTATAGGTTTGCAAGTGATACCTAAGATACATTGATGAATTTCTGCAGTACATCTTGTGGATGGTACACATTGCTGCTATTGTACATCGGTGGTGAACAAAAATGAATGTTTATGGATATGGTGTCAATTAGGCAGGCTGCTTTGTTCTGCATAGTATCAAGATTCTTGAATATTGTTGGAGCTGCACCCATCCAAGTAAGTGGGGACTATTCATAACACTCCTAACTTGGTGATGATGGACAGGCTTTGGGGTGTCAGAAGGCAAGTTACTCACAGCAGAATTCCCAGCTGTTAAGCTGCTATATCCATAGTATTTATAGGACTCATCCAGTTCACCTTCTAGAAAATCACTCCTTCCTAATGATAGAGGGTGTTTAGTGATAGTAATGCCATTGAATGTCAAGGGACTATCATCAGATTCTTTCTTTTTGGAGATGATCATTGTCTGGCACCTATGGTGTGTGACTGTTGCTTGCCATTTATTAGCTCAAGCCTGCACATTGTCCAGGTCATGTTGCATTTTGCCGTAGACTGCTTGGTAGCTGTTGAATCATGAAAGATGCTGAACATTGAAGTGATCATCAGCAAACATACTATGTTGACTGAGCAGTTTGGGCCTGTATCTCAGGAAGAGTATACTGGCCTTGGACAGTGTTCAGAGGACATTTGCAAGAATGATTTTGGGGATGAAGGGCTTGTCATATAAGGAGAAGTTAAGGACTCTGGGTCTGTATTTCATGGAGTTTAGGAGGAAAAGGAGGTTTTTCATTGGAACATACAGAATACTAAGAGGTCTGGACAGAGTGATGTGGAGAAGATGTTTCCACTGGTAAGAGAGACTAGAAACTGAGGGGACAGCTTCAGAGTAAAGGTTCAACCTTTAGAACTGTGATGAGGAGGGATGTCTTCATCCAGAGGTTGGTTAATCTCTGGAACTCATTGCTGCAAGGAGCTGTGGAGGCCAAATCATTGAATATATTTAAGACAGTGATAGATAGGTTCTTGATTAGTGAGAACATCAAGAGTTATAGGGAGAGGGAAGGAGAATAGGGTTAAGAAACATATCAGCCATGAATGAATGGCGGAGCAGACTTGATGGGCTGAATGGCTTAATTCTGGTCCAATATCTTATGGTATAAGATATCCGTACTTATGACCTTATGAATTTGGGAATGTCATTGATGAAGTAGTTGAGGATGATTAGATGTAGGATACTACGCAGAAGAGCTTCTGCAGTAATGTCCTGGATAGAAATGATTGACCTCCAACAATTGCAGCCAATTTGTTTTATTCTGTTCTGAAGGAGCATCATATTGAAATTTTATCTATGTTTCTCTCCCCAGAGATGTTTCTGGACCTGCTGAGTTTTTCCAACTTTTTCCTGTTTATTTCATAGCTCCAGCGTCTGTAGTGCTTTGCTTTTATCATTTCGCTTGCACTAGTTGTGACTCCAAGCAGCAGATAGTTGTTTCCTTGATTTAGCTCTAGTTTTGCTAAGATGGCACACTTGTTCAAAGCTTTGCTGTCAAGGGTGTCACTCTCAGCTCACTTCTAGAGTTCAGCTTTTTTGTCTATTGTTGTACCAAGACAGTAGACCACATGAATTTGGGGTACAAATCCTGATTAGTAGAGACTGTGTTTAAGTAAATTATGGTTTTGTGATGAATTGAAGATTAGAACAAAGAATAAAGACTCTTACAGCACAGGAACAGGCCCTTCAGCCCGCCAAGCGTGCACCGATCCAAATCCTCTATCTAAACCTAACGTCTATTTTCTAAGGATCTGTATCCCTTTGCTCCCTGCCCATTCATGTATCTGTCTAGATATATTTTCAATGATGTTATCGTTCCTGCCCCTACTACCTCCGCTGGCAATGCAATCCAGGCACCCACCATCCTCTGCGTGAAGAACTTTCCCCGTATATCTCCCCTAAACTTTATCTCTCTCACTTTGAATTCGTGACCCCTAGTAATTGAGTCCCCCACTCTAAGAAAAAAAGTTACTTGCTATCCTCCCTGTTTACATCTCTCATGATTTTGCAGGCCTCAGTTAAGTCCCCCCCACTTATATTAAATGAGTCTAGGAGTACAAAGTTAAAAATCACACAACACCAGGTTATAGTCCAACAGGTTTAATTGGAAGCACACTAGCTTTCGGAGCGACGCTCCTTCATCAGGTTGCTCCGAAAGCTAGTGTGCTTCCAATTAAACCTGTTGGACTATAACCTGGTGGTGTGTGATTTTTAACTTTGTACACCCCAGTCCAAAACCGGCATCTCCGAATCGAGTCTAGGAGTGTAATAGATAGGGCATGACATTTGAAGGTACATTCACTGACCTTAATCATTTGTTTGAGGCCAGTGAATATTTTGTGTTACTTGTGGCTCCTTGTGGTTTAAAAGTCCTGATACCAGCGGGTGTAGGATATTTGACCTACTTTCTACTTCCACCATACACATCCAATACACTCCCACCCAAACTTCAGAAGAAAACCTTAGAACCAATTTCCTCCTATGTCTGGCCATCATTCAAGATTTCACACGTCCGATTCACTTCTTGAACTCCTGCCAGCATCCTGTCTACTCACAATGAACCTCCCCTTTAAGGACTACAGGCTATGGCCTCAAGCAGTGAAGGCCAGTTTTGACTGTTGCCAGCTACTCACGATACTGTCCTCCTCCTCAGGTATCCAGTCAATCAACAATGCAGTTAGTGTTGGCTAGATGTTGCAATCACTAAAAACAGCAGGGAGTGCGAAGTTGACAAGCTGCCTATAATATACATAGGCTGATCAGGCATTGTGATCCCTGCGCCTATTGAAGGGGATATCCAATTTAAACTCTGGAGACCTTTCTTATGAAATTGTACTTATTTTGTGGAATTTTTAATGTGTTCTTAGAAGTTATTTTAATTCCTATATAAAATTGATGCCCTTATAGGTTATGTGGTTTGGTTTTTTTTGGTCCGGTGAATTGTAACATTACTCCAACACAAAACGCCAGAGTTAAGGATCTACTTCATTTTGCTGCTCCCCCCGCATCCCTCCCCCCACCCCCCCCGCCCCCCACCCCCCCCCAACCTTCCTGTTTTTGATTTTAGAAAAAAAAATCTGATGATACTGGAGGCTGGGATTCAAATGATTGTTCAGGTTTTACGGCAGAAAACTGGCAGCACACTGTCTGACTTTCATCTTCAAAGTGAACTGGAAATCAGCTGTGCCCAGAAATCAAATTTCCGCAAACACAAACAATTTTAAATGAAATTTCATGACCTGGCATATAAAATGAATGACAAAATAAATCTAGTGGAATTTAAGGGAACAGTTTAATCTCAAGATCCTTTCAGAATTTATGATAACATTTAACCATTGGTGTACTGATATAGATATATACTATAAAGTGTGTACTGCTATTCATTATTGGATATAATTGACATCTCTAATTTCCAACATGTAACTGATATTTTAGCACATATTTACTTGTGTCTCTTTTAACCCCTATTCCTTCCCGGGCATTGGATAGGCATATGGAGGATAGTGGGCTCGTGTAGGTTAGGTGGGCTTGGATCGGCGCAACATCGAGGGCCGAAAGGCCTGTACTGCGCTGTATTCTTCTATGTTCTATGTTCTAAGCCTTGAAAGTCAGTTGTGTGGTTTGACAGTATGGCTGCACAGTTGATGATTGCAAATATACTTATCTTCTAGTCTCCTTCTGGGGGCAAATGATTCATCCTGGAAGTCTAGTGTTGCACCTACATGAATATCATTCACATGTGAGTTTGGTTGATGAATCTCGTTAAGGTGTTAAATGTTGGAGTGGGTAAGGTTAAACCAGACAGAGTGGAATTTGAGGTACATTGTCAACTCCTACTGCCTAGTCAGCATAAGTAGACAAAATAAATAAGTTATCTCAAAGATACAGGCTAGGGAATCAAATGACAGATAATTTTATAAAGTAATAACAGATTGTGAGGCAAGCATAGAGTGTAACAAAAATCATTGGCAGTCTAGTTCAGCACTGGAGAAATGGGACACAAGCAGATCAAATTTGGTGTATGTTGAAATGTCAGAGACACAAAGAAGGATTTCATGAGTCATGCCTTATATGACCAGGTCATTGGCACCAAACCCTCCAAGTCCAACAAACCCATTGCCTTTTATCCATAGTGAAACTTAAGATCCCAACTTTTCTTATTTTTAAAGGCGTTATGTTGCAATTCAATTGGTTAAACTACCAGGTTGAAATAAAGCACACTTTATTCTTACACTTTGGTTAAAATACAAACAAAAGAAAGAAGAGTTGGAATAAATTAATTATTTTGGAAAACTTAACAGAATAATGTATTATTTACCTACTAAACAGCAACTATTCCAATATAGTAACACCCCATAAACACACCTGTGACAAAGGCAAAATCAGTAAAATAGATTGTCTCACATGCAATTCTCCAGTTTAGGAGGAAAGAATGTCAAGAGAAAACTCTTAGAAAGGAAGAGAACTCAAGCGTTTTGCTGTAGCAGGGAGAGATGTATAGAAGTTTCCAAACTTCCAAAGAAGTTAAACTAAAATCTTGGTTCTGTGGGAGCTTAACCCCACCCCTTAAGGCTACTTCTATGGTTCCAACTTTATTGGCTTGGTACAGTCTGTTCGGCACATCTGTCTCAAACAAATAAAGCCATTGTATCCTCACACTGTGTACAGGCATATCAGAATCATCATGTGCAAGCCTTAGTGCCACAAACAGCATGTACACTAAAAGGGAGGCTGACATCTCATGCTGTCAATGAACTATCAGTTGCAGGAACGTGCTTGTGAGTTACTGGCTGGTTCATGATCCAGCATGGGGATGCATGGCTAAGAACTGCCCATGTTCCCATTTTAATGACACTCAATTCTGCTGTTTGTCTGAAGGACAAGAATGGCCATCACAAAATGGAGTGCTCCCACACCCAATGAATATTTACATCACTTCGTTTGAAGAGGAGTTTGTAGAGCTGGCAGGGAAGGATCCTGAGTTTGACTGCTTGCATGGAGCAAACCAGTGAGGATATGTCCAGTAAGCTGTTGTCAGATGTGCAGATGATGTCAGAGATTGTTTAGATAAGGGACTGTACATGACCAGCAGCTAATTCTTTGTAAGCTTCACTTCAAGTACCAGAGGACAGAAGAAAAATAAATTATTTCCTCCACCCAACTCCACCACCACCTCCTCCTCAGCCCCAGCATCATCCCTGCTTCTGAGGATGATGCCTCCCCAATCTCTGAGGATGCACTGTCGAGGGATTCACCTGCATCCACTATCACCATAGAGACATTCGCATTGGAGGGTGCACTATTTAGATTAGGTTCATGATCACAAACTGGTGGCACAGTCCAATGCTGGAGGACAGGTACCTGCTGAGCTCCATGCAGATGACACAAGTGAAATGTTAGAGATGCAGAGACAGGCAGGGGAACAACAGGCAGAGCGGACAGAAGTGATAAATGGACAAGAGCACAGGCTGGAAGAGTCAATGCATATTCTGTCCACAGTTATGACTGTGGCATGTGACCATATTCCTGTCAGTCTGGTGTCGCCAGGAGGCCACAATACATAAGAAAGGCAGATTTCCTTCCCTATAATGATTCAAATGTGTTTGATGACCATGAACAACCATGGAATGATGACCACCAGTCTAACCTTTAATGCCATATTTTATTAAATTCAAATACCATCATCTGCAATGGAAGGATTTGAACCTGTGTTCTGAGGTCATGAGACTGGGTCTCTGGAATATTAGTGCACTGACTTTAACGGTACCTTCTCTAAAAGGAATGAAAAGTTTCAAGAGCATAGTTTTGTCAAAGATGTTCTGTCAATGTCCATATTGTAAGTTTTTATAACTATATGTTTACTTGCACTGCTTATAAGCATGCTGTAGTCTCATTACACTGCTAGTTTGCTAATATGGTTAGCTAAAGTAAAAAGGATGGAGTACCTACCCCCATTAGAGTGCACTGCAGGTCTTCGAACAATAGATCAGTTTTTGTCTCACATCATCAATAATGTGTGTGTCTCATGCTATTCTTAGTATCTGGAGAAGGACAGAACTGCTATTTAATGATTGTAGCCACATTCACTGATTTCAGGAACAGTGGCATTATTTGATGAGAACCAAGTGAGGAAAATGAGCCTGAAGTCACTAGCTTTCAGAAAATGGAGAGACTAGTTATGTATGTGGGGCATAAAGAAATTTGAACTAGCCCTACAAAGTGGTGGCAGGAAACATCTTTCCCTATGTCTACACGACCAAGGGAAACACTCTCAGAAGAAGACATAGGCAATAAAAGACAGAAGCAGAAAGGACATCATAAAGGAAGGCAAGTGATTGCTATTTAAGCACTTACCTTGAAGCCAGCAGTCTTTTTACAGCTGAGAGTGGTGGGAGCTGGGTGGAAATGAGGTCGGGACAGGGAGGCTGTTGGGAAGGCAAGTGATTGCTATTTCAGTAGGAGAGGTATCAAATAAAAAGAGAGAGTCTGTAAAGTGGCTAAGAGCACTGGGAAATCAGATGTCTGGAAAGGCTACCAAAATGAACAGAGGATAGCAAAGAGAGAATTAAGGCAGGAGACGGTCAAATATGAAGATAGGCTAGCCAATAATATTAGAAATGATAGTAAAAGTTTCTTTCAATACATAAGAAACAATCGAGAGGCAAAAGTAGACATTGGGCCACTCCAAATTAATGCTGGAAGGCTAGTGATGGGTGATAAGGAAATAGCTGAAGAACTTAATAAGTACTTTGTGTCAGTCTTCACAGTGGAAGATATGAGTAATTCTTGTCATGTCAACAATTAAGGTGAGTCATGGGGCAGAGTTGAGTATGGTAGCCATTACAAAAGAGGAAATGCTAGAAAAGCTAAAAGGTCTAAAAACTGATAAATATCCTGGCTCCGACAGGCTACATCCTAGAGTTCTGAGGGAGGTGGCTCGGGAAATAGCGGAGGCGTTGGTTGCGACCTTTCAAAATTCACTGGAGTCAGGAAAAGTCCCAGACAATTGGAAAATCACTGTTGTAACCCTCTTGTTCAAGAAAGGATCAAGACGAAAGATGGAAAATTATAGGCCGCTTAGCCTAACCTCGGATGTTGGTAAAATTCTAGAATCTATTGTTAAGGATGAGATTCTAAATTCTTGGAAGTACAGGGTTGGATTAGAACAAGTCAGCATGGATTTAGTAAGGGGAGGTCATGCCTGACAAACCTGTTAGAAGAGGTAACAAGTAAGTTTGACCGGGTAAACCCAGTGGATGTTATCTATCTAGACTTCCAAAAAGCCTTTGATAAGGTTCATGGAAGGCTGCCGAGTAAGGTGAGGGTCCATGATGTTCAAGGTGAGCTACTGGTATGGATTGGGGACTGGCTGTCTGACAGAAGGCAGAGAGTTGGGATAGAAGGTTCTTTTTCAGAATGGCAGCTGGTGACAGGCAGTGTCCCACAGGTTCAGTGTTGGGGCTGCAGCTGTTCACTTTATATATTAATGATCTGGATGAAGGAACTGTGGGCATTCTAGCCAAATTTGCTGATGATACAAAGTTAGGTGGATACGCAGGTAGTACTGAGGAGGTAGGGAGGCTGCAGAAAAGATTTAGACACTTTAGGAAAGTGGTCCAGAAATGGCTGATGAAATTCAACGTGAGGAAGTGCGAGGTTTTGCATTTTGGAAAGAAGAATACAAGAATGGACTATTTTCTAAATGGTGAGAAAATTCATAAAGATAAAATAGAAAGGGATCAGGGAGTGCTAGTCCAATATTCTGTAAAGGTCAACTTGCAGATTGAGTCCATGATTAAGAAAGAAAATGTAATGTTGACATTTATCTTAAGAGGGTTGGAATATAAAAGCAATGATGTGCTTCTGAGACTTTATAAAGCGCTAGTTAGGCCCCATTTAGAATACTGTGTCCAATTTTGGGCCCCACACATCAGGAAGGGCATACTGGCACTGATGCGTGTCTAGTGGAGATTCACACAGATGATCCCTGAATGGTAGGCCTAAAATACGATGAACAGCTGAGAATCCTGGGATTGTATTCATTAGAGTTTAGAAGATTGAGGGAAGATCTAATAGAAACTTACAAGATAATGCATGGCTTAGAAAGGGTGGGCGCTGGGAAGTTGTTTCCCTTAGCTGGGGAGACTAAGACCCTTGGGCACAGCATTAGAATTACAGGGGGTCAATTTAGAACAGAAAAGAGAGACATTATCTTCAGCCAGACTGTAGTGGGCCTATGAAATTCATTGCCTCGGAGCGCAGTGGATACCAGAACTTTGGGTGTCTTCAAGGCAGAGATTGATAAATTCTTGATCTTGCAAGGAATTAAGAGCTACGGGGAGAGTGCAGGTAATTGGAGTTGAAATGTCCATCAGCCCTGATTACCCGATGGGCCGAATGGCCTTACTTCCACTCCTATGTCTTATGGTCTTTTGAGGATGGGAATATTTTAAAATTTTCCACCCAAAGGGCAGTCAAGGCACAAGTTTCAGTAAAAGGAAGATATTAGGGCTATTAGGGATATTAGGGATAGTAATGGTTGATATATTACAACAGCCATGATTTAGGAAAGCATTCTCCAGGATCTAAATGGACAACTACCTGATGAAGGAACAGCGCTCCGAAAGCTAGTGCTTCCAAATAAACCTGTTGGACTATAACCTGGTGTTGTGTGGTCTTTAACTTGGTACACCCCAGTCCAACACTCCAAATCATAAATATTTCAACTGTGTCTGCCCCAAAGAGGAAGCAGTTTCCTCGCCAGCAGATTGTGAAAAAGCATGGCAAAAGAACCAAGTACTTAAAGCTTACTCAGGCTACAATCTGTGTTTACATGGCTTGTCTGCCTTGTCTGATCATTATTTTGGCTTTGTTCAGTCTGTAAATGATCTCTTGGCCTAGACCAATACCTCGAGGAGAAAGTGAGGACTGCAGATGCTGGAGATCAGAGCTGAAAATGTGTTGCTGGAAAAGCACAGCAGGTCACGCAGCATCCAAGGAGCAGGAGAATCAACCCAACCTCCACTCCCGGCACCTTCCCCTGCAACCACAAGAAATGCAAAACTTGCGCCCGCACCTCCCCCCTTACTTCCCTCCAAGGCCCCAAGGGATCCTTCCATATCCGCCACAAATTCACCTGCACCTCCACACACATCATTTATCGCATCCGCTGCACCCGATGTGGCCTCCTCTATATTGGGGAGACAGGCCGCCTACTTGTGGAACATTTCAGAGAACACCTCTGGGACACCTGGACCAACCAACCCAACCACCCTGTGGCTCAACACTTCAACTCCCCCTCCCACTCCACCAAGGACGTGCAGGTCCTTGGACTCCTCCATCACCAGACCATAGCAACATGACGGTTGGAGAAAGAGCACCTCATCTTCCACCTAGGAACTCTCCAACCACAAGGGATGAACTCAGATTTCTCCAGTTTCCTCATTTCCCCTTCCCCCACCTTGTCTCAGTCAAATCCCTTGAACTCAGCACCACCTTCCTAACCTGCAATCTTCTTCCTGACCTCTCCGCCCCCACCCCCCACTCCGGCCTATCACCCTCACCTTGACCTCCTTCCACCTATCGCATTTCCAATGCCCCTCCCCCAAGTCCCTCCTCCCTACCTTTTATCTTAGCCTGCTGGACACACTTTCCTCATTCCTGAAGAAGGGCTCATGCCCGAAACGTCGATTCTCCTGTTCCTTGGATGCTGCCTGACCTGCTGCACTAGACCAATACCTCGTCTTCCATCTACTCTCTCAAAACATACCTCTTGAATGAGGTTATAAAGGATGCAGCATACCGTGATGATGTGGGATACCTTACAGTGCACCTCCTGTCAATCCAGGAATTTGAACCTCATAAAACACATTCATATCAATTGTTCAGATGTTTCCAGCATCTGCAGTCATTGTTTTTACCCATTCAATGCTAGTCCTTATCAACAGTGTCCTGTTGTATCAGGTTTCCTGATGAAGGGCTTATGCCCAAAATGTCGTTTCTCCTTTTCCTCGGATGGTGCCTTGCCTGCTGTGCTTTTCCAGCACCACACTCTCGACTCTGTTCTCCAGCAGCTGCAGTCCTCACTTTTAACTGTTGTATGCACCTTGTATACAACATTTCCATCTCAGCTTACAGCTAAAGACACTCTTGATAGTCTTCAAATGTCTAATTACATCTATTGATATCATGTATCAAAATATACCTTCCTATTTGAGACAATTCATCTTATATAGGTAAACCAAGAACTCCAGATAGAGTCATAGAGTCACAGAGATGTACAGCAGGGAAACAAACCCTTCAGTCCAACCTGTCCATGCCAACCAGATATCCCAACCCAATCTAGTCCCACCTGCCAGCACCCGGTCCATATCCCTCCAAACCCTTCCTATTCATATACCCAGCTGAAAATGTGTTGCTGGAAAAGCGCAGCAGGTCAGGCAGCATCCAGGGAACAGGAGAATCAACGTTTCGGGCATAAACCCTTCTTCAGGAATCCTGAAGAAGGGCTTATGCCCGAAACGTCGATTCTCCTGTTCCCTGGATGCTGCCTGACCTGCTGCGCTTTTCCAGCAACACATTTTCAGCTCTGATCTCCAGCATCTGCAGACCTCACTTTCTCCTATTCATATACCCATCCAAATGCCTTTTAAATGTTGCAATTGTACCAGCCTCCACCACATCCTATGGCAGCTCATTCCATACACGTACCACCCTCTGTGTGAAAAGGTTGCCCCATAGGTCTCTTTTGTATCTTTCCCTTTTCACCCTAAACCTATGCCCTCTAGTTCTGGACTCCCCGACCTCAGGGAAAAGACTTTGCCTATTTACCCTATCCATGCCCCTCATAATTTTCTAAACCTCTATAAGGTCACGTCTCAGCCTCCGACGCTCCAGGGAAAACAGCCCCAGCCTGTTCAGCCTCTCCCTGTAGCACAGATCCTCCAACCCTGGCAACATTCTTATAAATCTTTTCTGAGCCCTTTCAAGTTTCACAACATCTTTCCGATAGGAAGGAGACCAGAACTGCACGCAATATTCCAACAGTGGCCTAACCAATGTCCTGTACAGCCGCAACATGACCTCCCATCTCCTGTACTCAATACTCTGACCAATAAAGGAAAGCATACCAAACACCTTCTTCACTATCCTGCGACTCCATTTTCAAGGAGCTATGAACCTGCACTCCAAGGTCTTTTTGTTCAGCAACACTCCCTAGGACCTTACCATTAAGTGTATAAGTCCTGCTAAGATTTGCTTTCCCAAAATGCAGCACCTCGCATTTATCTGAATTAAACTCCATCTGCCACTTCTCAGCCCATTGGTCCATCTGGTCAAGATCCTGTTGTAATCTGAGGTAACCCTCTTCGCTGTCCACTACACCTCCAATTTTGGTGTCATCTGCAAACTTACTAACTGTGCCTCTTATGCTCGCATCCAAATCATTTATGTGAATGACAAAAAGTACAGGGCCCAGCACCGATCCTTGTGGCACTCCACTGGTCACAGGCCTCCAGTCTGAAAAACAACCCTTCCCCACCACCCTCTGTCTTCTACCTTTGAACCAGTTCTGTATCCAAATGGCTAGTTCTCCCTGTATTCCATGAGATCTAACCTTGCTAACCAGTCTCCCATTGGGAACCTTGTCGAACGCCATACTGAAGTCCATATAGATCACATCTACTGCTCTGCCCTCATCAATTCTCTTTGTTACATCTTTAAAAAACTCAATCAAGTTTGTGAGACATGATTTCCCACGTACATAGCCATGTTGACTATCCCGAATCAGTCCTTGCCTTTCCAAATCCATGTACATCCTGTAGCTGGAACAAAAGCAAAGAAATTGCTAGAGAAACTCAATGCAATTACAATATTTAAAAACATCTGATGGGTATATGGGACTAGATTAGTTTAGGATATCTGGCCGGCATGGACAAGTTGGACCAAAGGGTCTGTTTCCATGCTGTACATCGATACGACTCTATAAACTCAGCAGTTCTGGCAGCATTTGTGGAGAGAAAACAGAGTAAACATTTTGGCTGTATTGATTCTTCATCAGAACAGTTGAGGGTATGCAGAATGGGTATTGTTGGGGTATCAAGTGGTTGAGAGTGTGTAAGGGAAGAATACTGAGAGTGGTCGAGCATGAGCCTTGGGAGGTGTGTGGAGTAGCAGAGATAGACCGAGTGTTAGGTAGCAGATAGAAGATGGTGGTGCTTACTCTAACTGAGTGGAGAAAGTAATTGACTTTCTTCCTACAAAGTTGAGCATTCCTTTGTACTGTGGATACCACATTGACCTGAGTAATAACCTTGGAACAGCTTTGCAGCATCGAGCAACATAACCTTCTCTACCAGTGCTGAGGGTTACGGACTGCTCTCCTCTACTCACCCTGTCCACCAGAACCATTAGAATCTTATTGGCAAAGTGGGGTGCCAATTTCTCTTTGTCCAACGTGCCTCTGACAATTACTATGAATTGTGCCTGGGTTACTCTGAACTGATCTGGTGCACATTTACATTTTAAATATAGTGACAGTGCTGGCATTCCCAGGAGGTCCCAGCATTGGCAAATGTTTTCACCTGCAGCAAGAGGAATCATACAGTCAAAGGGGCACCATAGGGGCCTGAAGATTGCGAAGATTGCGCAAGAAATATCACTTAGCCTCACCATTGAGAGAAATCTTCTGCGCCAAAGTTGACATTGTATCAATTTCCAGTAAAATTTAATGCAATTATATTCTCTCCTATCCCTTCCCTTTCTCATTTCAAAGTTCCACATATTTAATTATCAATGTTGACCTTGATGGAATCATTTTTCAGTTACTGATGTTTACACCATGCTTTGGTCATACATTAATTGATCATTCCAGTTTGTTCATTGCATTTCTTATTTTGATACAATAATATCATTTCAATAATTTTAATTAAATACATTTTAATTTGGTTACCTGAATTCAACAAATCCTCCCTCTTGGTTTTTAGTTTAATGAGTTTTTAACTTTTTTTATTGGCCATTTTTAGTGTTTCTACTTCCTTTTTCCCTGACATTAAAGTCTAACTTTTCATTTTGAAGCTGCCTAATTTCATTTCTTATTCTCCACTTAGATCCCTTAAATTTTTCTTTATCCTTAGTGTTTGTCTTCAAGGTGTTTTGGTCCTTTTTCAGTACATTACATGAACAGCTTTGTATTCCTGTTCCTATGCCAATGTTGCATTGAACCATTCACAGATGACTCTTGCAGGAACCTGTTGGGAGAGGTCACAACGCAGAAACAAAGAAGTAAGTAGTTTTATGTATAGCCTTGCTGTCAATCTACATTAGTGAGTAGAGTGGGTTCTTTCTTGATTATATGCTTTTATTGGGATCTGTCTCTTGATTAAAGTTTAAAAATATAAGCCATTAGTGTTAAGTTAGCCTGGAGCAGTGTTTTGTCGAACAATAAGATGTTGCTATTTTCTAGTTCTGTAGATTGGAAGGAGCAAAATGGCCTTTTGTAGAATGATATGCTCTTTGTGTCAGATGTGGGAATTTTTGGAGAGTTTAAGGGTTACTGAGGATTATATCTGCAATAAACCTTGTTGGTTGCGAATCCTGTCAGATTGAATGAATCGGTTGGAGCGACAGTTAGAGGCAATGAGGAATTTACAAGAGCAAGGGGTGTGATGGATGGCAGATACAGGAAGGGAGAAAAGCTGCAGATACAGTCACATAGATGGGTTAACTCCAAGAAGGGTGGGCGGCACGGTGGCACAGTGGTTAGCACTGCTGCCTCACAGCGCCAGAGACCCGGGTTCAATTCCCGCCTCAGGCGACTGACTGTGTGGAGTTTGCACGTTCTCCCCGTGTCTGCGTGGGTTTCCTCCGGGTGCTCCGGTTTCCTCCCACATCACAAAGATGTGCAGGGTCAGGTGAATTGGCCATACTAAATTGCCCGTAGTGTTAGGTAAGGGGTAAATGTAGGGGTATGGGTGGGTTTCGCTTCGGCGGGTCGGTGTGTACTTGTTGGGCCGAAGGGCCTGTTTCCACACTGTAATCTAATCTAATCTAAAGGGAGGAGAGGTAGGCGGGTAGTACAGGGGTCTTCTGTGGCTATCCCCATTTCAAACAAGTATGCTGTTTTGGAAAATGTAGGGGGTGAAGGACGAACAGCCAATTTTCTGGTATTAAGATGGCTCTAATGTAATGAAGGGCACGTCGGGTTCCAAGCGATTGATTGTGTTAGGGGACTCTCTAGTCAGGGGCACAGGCAGATGTTTCTGTGACCAGCAGCGAAAAATCAGAATGGTGTGTTGCTTCTCTGGTGCCAGGGTCAAGGATATCTCAGAGAGGGTGCAGAATGTTCTCAAGGGGGAGATGGACTAGCAGGAGGTCATTGTACACATTGGTATCAACGATATAGGAAGGAAAAAAGGATGAAATTCTGAAGGGAGAATTTAGGGAATTAGGCAGGAATTTAAAAAGGAGGTTCTCGAACGTTGTAAAATCTGGATTACTCCCAGTCCTATGAGCTACTGAGGGCAGGAATAGGAGGATAGAGCAGATGAATGCATGGCTGAGGAGCTGGTGTATGGGGGAAGGATTCACATTTTTGGATTATTGGAATCTCTTCTGGGGTAGAAGTGACCTGTACAAGAAGGATGGATTGCACCTGAATTGGAAGGGGACTAATATACTGGCAGGGAGATTTGCGAGAGCTGCTCAGGAGAATTTAAACTTATAAGGGTCATGGTGGAGTCCAGGGAGATACTGAGCAAAGAGATCAATCTGTGACTGGTATAATTGGGAAAAGAAGTGAATCAAACAGTCAGGACAGACAGGAACAAAGCAGAGAACAAGGTAGGACTGATAAATTAAACTGCATTTATTTCAATGCAAGAGGCTAACAGGAAAGGCATATGAACTCAGGGCATCGTTAGGAACATGGGACTGGGATATCATAGCAATTACAGAAATGTGGCTCAGGAATGGACTGGACTGGCAGCTTAATGTTCCAGGATACAAACACTACAGGAAGGACAGAAAGTGAGGCAAGAGAGGAGAGGGGAGTGACGTTTTTGATAAGAAATAGTAGTACAGCTGTACTGAGGGAGATTTGGATATGCCGGTGTTGGTCTGGGGTATACAAAGTTAAAATCACGCAACACCAGGTTATAGTCCAACAGGTCTAATTGGAAGCACTAGCTTTCGGAGCGCCGCTCCTTCACCAGGTGGTTGTGGAGGACACAATTGTAAGGTACAGAATTTATAGCAAAAATTTACAGTGTGATGTAACTGAAATTATACATTGAAAAATCAAGATAATCAAGGTATTTTTCAATGTATAATTTCAGTTACGTCACACGATAAATTTTTGCTATAAATTCTGTGCCTTGCAATTGTGTCCTCCACAACCACCTGGTGAAGGAGCGGCGCTCCGAAAGCTAGTGTGCTTCCAATTAAACCTGTTGGACTATAACCTGGTGTTGTGAGGTTTTTAATTTTGTACTGAGGGGGCTTATTCCCGGAAAAAAACATCTAGGGAAGTTATTTGGGTGGAAGTGAGAAATAAGAAAGGGATGATCACCTTATTGGGATATAGACATAGAATCCCTACAGTGTGGAAACAGGTTCTCCAGCTCAACAAGTCCAAACTGACCTGCCAAAGAGTAACCCACACAGACCCATTCCCCTACATTTACCCCAGACTAATACACCTAACCTACACATCCCTAAACTCTATGGGCAATTTAGCATAGCCAATTCACCAAACCTGCACATCTTTGGATTGTGGGAGGAAAACAGAGCACCCAGAGGAAACCCATACAAACATGGGGAGAGCATGCACACTCCACACAGTTACCCAAGGCAGGAATAAAACCTGGATCCCTGGTACTGTGAGACAACTGTGCTAACCACTGAGCCACTGTGCCACTCCAAATTGTATTAAAAGCTCCCTAATAGGAAGGGAGGAAATTGAGAAACAAATTTGTCAAGAGATTTCAGTCAACTTTAAGAATAATAGGGTGGTTATGATAGGGGATTTCAACTTAACAAGCATAGGCTGGAACTGCCATAGTTTTATGGGTTTAGATAGAGAGGAATTTGTTAAGTGTGTACAAGAAAATTTTCTGTTTCAGTATGTGGATGTACCTACAAGAGAAGGTACAAAACTTGACCTACATTTGGGAAATTAAGCAGGGCAGGTGACTGAGCTATCAGTGGAGGAGCACTGTGGGGTCAGCGACCATAATTCTAATAGTTTTAACATAGTGATGGAAAAGGATAGACCATATCTAACAGTTGAAGTTCTAAATTGGTGGAAGGCTAATTTAGACGGTATTAGGCAAGAACTATCAAAAGCTGATTGGGTGCAGATGTTCGCAGGTAAGGGGACGGCTGGAAAATGAGAAGCCTTCAGAAATGCGATAACGAGAGTCCAGAAACAGCATATTCCTGTGAAAGGAAAGGCTTGTAGGTATAGGGAGTGCTGGATGACTAGAGAAATATAGGCTTTATTGAGTTTGTTGAAGAAGTAACAAAGAGAATTGATGAGGGCAGAGCAGGAGATGTGATCTATATGGACTTCAGTAAGGTGTTCTACAAGGTTCCCCAAGGGAGACTGATTAACAAGGTTAGATCTCATGGAATACAGGGAGAACTAGCTATTTGGATACAGACCTGGCTCAAAGGTAGGAGACAGAGGGTGGTAGTGGAGGGTTGTTTTTCAGACTGGAGGCCTGTGACCAGTGGAGTGCCACAAATTTAGCGCTGGGTCCTCTACTTTTTGTCATTTACATAAATGATTTGGATGTGAGTATAAGAGGTATAGTTAGTAAGTTTGCAGATGACACCAAAATTGGAAGTGTAGTGGACAGCGAAGAGGACTATCTCAGATTACAACAGGATCTTGACCGGGATAGGCCAATGGGCTGAGAAGTGGCAGATGGAGTTTAATTCAGATAAATGCGAGGTGCTGTATTTTGGGAAAGCAAATCTTGGCAGGACTTATACACTTAATGGTAAGGCCCTAGGGAGTGTTTTCAAACAAAGAGACCTTGGAGTGCAGGTTCATAGCTCCTTTAAAGTGGAGTCGCAGGTAGATAGGATAGTGAAGAAGGCATTTGGTATGCTTTCCTTTATTGGTCAGAGTATTGAGTACAGGAGTTGGGAGGTCATGTTATGCTGTACAGGACATTTGTTAGGCTATTGTTGGAATATTGCGCACAATTCTGGTCTCCTTCCTATCGGAAAGGTGTTGTGAAACTTGAAAGGATTCAGAAAAGGTGTTGCCAGTTTTGGAGGATTTGACCTTAGAGGGGGAGACTGAACAGGCTGGGGCGATTTTGCCTGGAGCATCAGAGGCTGAGGGGTGACCTTATAGAGGTTGACAAAATTATGAGGGGTATGGATAGGGTAAATAGGCAAAGTCTTTTCCCTGGGGTTGGGGAGTACAGAACTAGAGGGCATAGGTTTAGGGTAAGAGGGGAATGATATAAAAGAGACATAAGGGGCAACTGTTTCATGCAGAGGGTGGTACAGGTATGGAATGAGCTGCCAGAGGAAGTAGTGAAGGCTGGTACAATAACAACATTTAAGAGGCATTTGGATGGGTATATGAATAGGAAGGGTTTGGAGAGATATGGGCCGGGTGCTGGCAGGTGGAACTAGATTGGGTTGGGATATCTGGTTGGCATGGACGGGTTGCCTGAAAGGTCTGTTTCTGTGCTGTACATCTCTATGACTCTATGGTTGGGAAAAAGAAGGAAGCATATGTTACGTATAGACAGGGTAGATCAAGTGAATCCTTCGAAGAGTACAAAGGCTATAGGAGTATACATAAGAGGCAAATCAGGAGGGCAAAAAGGGGACATGAGATAGTTTTGACAAATAAGGTTAAGGAGAATGCAAAGGGTTGAAAAGGGCTTTTCACGCCGAGGGTAGTGCATGTATGGAATGAGCTGTGAGAGGAAGTGGTGGAGGCTAGTACAATTACAACATTTAAAAGGTATCTGGATGAGTATATGTATAGGAAGGGTTTAGAGGAATATGGGCCAAGAGCTGGCAAATAGAACTAGATTAGATTGGCCTATCTGGTTGGCATGGACAAGTTGGACCGAAGGGTCTGTTTCCGTGCTATACATGACTTTGGTGAAATTGACTGAATGAGACCACAGAATAGGAATTGCATATGTCATAGGGTAGCAGCTCCATTGTGAAAATCAAGTTTTGCCTCTTCAGACAAATGTCTTATTATCTAATTGTTCCCAGGAAAAGAAAGAGCTCATGTTTCTGTAATACCTCACACAACTGATGTTTCAAACCATTTTCAATTTCATGAAGTACTTTTAAAGTGTAACTACTGCTGTAATACGAAGAAATATTGGTGATTTGATTTCTAATAAGACTCATCTTATATAATATACTTGCTTTATTTTCACAGCTATCACTCCAATAGTTAATTTTGACTGGGATGGAATAATTTATTTTTCTCTACCTCTTCTATTTCTCTTATTTTAGTTAAATAGGCAGAATTTTCTCGTGCAATTTCATGAAGGGTTTCGCTCCATGAGGTTGAGCCAATTTTCTCATGCAATTTCATTGTCCTCACCTTGTTAGTATGCACTGTACTGGGCGACCCCCATATCCACGGAATCGTTTCCTGTGGTTTCAGTTACCTGTGGTTTACTGTGACCGGAACATATATTGGGAACGTTCCGGAACCAGGGACCAGGAGGCTGCCGGGAAGGTATGTTCCCCATTTAATTGAATGGGTTCACTCCTATCCATGGTTTTGGGCTTCTGCAGTAGGTCCTGGAATGTATCCCCTGTGGGTACAGGGGGAACCACCCTCATCGGTGGCATTGTTCCTGCACTATCTTGCATTTCCCAGTGATGGAAGTGCTTGCCGGTGCCAAGATAATCTGGGTTTCCTACTATCTGCAGCATATTTAAAGCACTGATTATCTTTTATAGTCATATCTGAAACCTGATACTACATCGTCAGGTAGGATGGCTGTGTTTATTGGTAGTTAGATATTATACTGGTGTAATTAACACCCAATGTGCCAACATGTCATTTTTAATCTTCACTTGGACAATATTCTGGCAAGTGCTGCTATGAGCCTGTTCATGGTGAAACCCATGGTACTAAAAATTCTGAGTTCAACAACTGCCAGTTCACTCCACCAGATTACTGACCTGGTGATGAGATTGAAAGTTTAATTTGTCATATTTGAAACCCAAAAGATGTCCCTTTGTGAATTATTTGTATTCACCTCACCACTTGCTTTTCTATTAATCATTTTGTCATCAGTAAACCTAGCTCCCATATATTCGTTCCTACATCCACATTATTCATTTCACAAATATTTGAGGTTCCACCATTGATTCATGTGGTACTCCACTAATTATAGTTTGTCAACCTGAAAATGACATATTCATCCAGACTGTCTGTTTCCTGTCAGCTAATCAATCCTTTGTCCATGCTAATATGTTACCCTCAACACCATAATCTTCTAGCATGTACATCCCATTCACTTTTAACTGGTTCGTATCTTATATATCACGGCTTGCACATTAAATGCCAGGGCAAATTCAAGGCCTTTGCAAAGCCAGTAAGCTTAGATGTTGAGCAACAGCAATGGTGGCATGGTGGTTCAGTGGTTAGCACTGCTGCCTCACAGCGCCAGGGCCCTGTGTTTGATTCCTGCCTTGGATGAATGTCTGTGTGGAGATTACACATTCTCCCTTGACTGCATCGGTTTCCTCCCACAATCCAAAGATGTGCAGGTCAGGTGAATTGGCTGTGCTAAATTGTGCATATTGTTAAGTGCATTACTTAGGGTTAAATGTAGGGTATGGGTGGGTTACTGTTTGGAGCGTTGGTGTGGATTTATTGGGCCAAAGAGCCTGTTTCCATATGTAGGGAACCTAATCCAGACAACAATGTATAACTTTAGAGCAGATTTATTATGATAAGCCATTCCAAAAGATGTCACAAGATCAATATAAAACAGGACAATGTGCCATGGAATGAAGATTTTATATCAGAAGACTGAAAGTTTGGTCAAAGATTTAAATTAAAAAAAATGTATTAAAGGATGAAAGAGGTGTCTAAGTGTAGGGAAGAAACTTAAGACATGATGACTGATGACCAAATATTGAGATCTGAAAGATGATATAATTCTTATTCAGTTCACACATTTTACAGCACGATTATTTCATATATATACACAAATGTTTTGTTTGTCCCACTTTAAACTTGTATGAAAATTCAATTGATTTCCAGTCAAGCCAAACTTTCTCCTCATGTTGTCTGTCATAATCTCTGATTTAAACTATTATGATTGCAACTTGTTTACCTTAAGGCTGTAAAGGGGTCAAAGATATGCAAATGAAGTGAAGCTACAGATTAGATATGACTTAGTTGATTGTCAGAAAAGATGAATGGCCTACTTTCCTATGTATGTACAGTTAAAATTTTAAAAAGGAGCTTGCATTTATACAATTCCTTATTGCATTTATCAATACGCAGCAATAATTAGCCTCTGGGAGTTTCTTCAGCAGAACAAACATAGGAAAGAGGAGATTTGATTCAGATGATTAAAATTATGAGGTGTTTTAAATGAAGTTTGATCAAAAAATATTTTTGCATTTGTCACTGAGTTCGTAATTGCAGGGTATAATTTACAATAACAAAATGAAGAAAAATAGGGGATTGAATGGAATTTTGTTAAAACTGTAAGCTGCTAGTACATCGGCCACCTTTCCATATACAACAGTAGAAGCTGAATCTGTAAGTACTTTTGGAAAGTGGATAAATGTTTGATAAAAAGCTAAAAGGTATGGAGAAGAGCAGCAGAACAGACCTGTATAGATCCTTCTTTTGAAGTGAACAGGAGCACGATGGAACAATGGCTTCTTGCAACATAAAACTCTATCACTGTATGAATTATTTTGAAATGCAATTATTTATAATTTGCAAACTATAGGTTTAATATGAATACATTGTTTGAACACAAAGTTCAAGAAGTCTGTGACTCTAAGTGGTATGAAATAGGATGGAGAAATACAAATGTAGCAGCATTTATATCCCTTCTACATTTCTGTGCATTTTTCTATTATCATAGCAGATGACAATGAGAATCTAATTATTTGCAGAAAATAAAGGATCCAGCGTTATTAAAATATCATATAAAAAAAAATAATATCATAAAACAAACAAGAGCAGGTCATATGCTGAGCCTGATCAGCAATTCCAGAAGACTTTCGATAATCTACTTGAAGTCTTAATTCCATTTTCTTGCCTGGATCTCTTAAAACTTCAATCCCTTATTAATCAAATTACTGTGTAATTCAGCGTTGAATATCTTTAATGATCCAGCTTCCACCTTTTGTGGTAGAGAATCCCGAAAGCTAACAGCTGTCTGATAGAAGAAATTCGTCTTCATCTTTGTCATAAATGAAGATCCCTTATTTTTAAACTGTGTCCACATTTCTAGATTCCTCAATGAAAGGAAATATCATTCTGCATCTACTCTGTGAAGTCTCTTCAAAATCTAATATGTTTCATTAAGATCGCCCCTCACCCCTCACCCTTCCAATGAGTATAGGCACAATCTGGTCAATGCTCCTCATAAATCAACCTCTATATCCTGAGGATCAGCCTAGTGTAACTTATCTGAAGTATTTCCAATGCTCCTTTCAATCAGGAAACCAAACTCTATACAGTACTCTGGGTGCAATCTTACCCATGCCATGTCAAGGCTTACCTTTTTTTTTAACAATCTATCCTTGCAATAAAGGTTTACCATTCCATATCCTGCTCAAATGTCTGCCTACTAACATTTTGTGATTCAAGAACACCTATATTCGTCTGTACTGAAACATTCTGCAAACTCTTTCCCCTCATACAATATTCTTCTTTGCTACTGTTGCTGATACAATGAGCTTTATCACCTCCAAGACCTTGTGCAGTAACTTTTTGAATGGCATCTTATTTAGGGCTATTGGAAAATACAAATGGACCACAGTTACTGACTTTCCTTTGTCTGCCTAGCTTATTCCATCATCAAAGAGCTCTAATAAATTTGCCAAACAGGAATTTTCATTAAGAAGATCATGTTGATTTTGCTAATTGTATTATCATTTTCTAAACATCATACCTTCTTGCTAATGGATTCTAGCATTTTCCCAATGCTGAATGTTTGACCAACTGGCCAATAGTTTCATGCTTTCTGTCTCCCTCCTTTCAAGGTTAGTGATGTTACATTTGAGATTTCCAAAGCCACTGGGATCTGTTCAGAATCTAAGGGATTTTGTAAAATTATTTCCAATGTAAGCATTATCTCTGATGTACTGCTGAGGATTTATAAGGCTCTGATCAGACCATATTTGGAAAATTATGAGTAGCTTTTGACCCCTTATCTAGGAAAGGATGTGGTGGTATCAGAGGGGATCCAGAGGAGGTTTTGAAGAATGATCTGGGGATGAAGGACTTGTCAGAAGAGGCACAATTGCAGACTCTGGGACTGTATTCAATGGAATTTAGAAGGATGAAGGGGGATCTCATTAAAACTTACAAAATACTGAGTGGCCTGGATAGAACGGATGTGGAGATATTTCCACATGTGGAGATTCTAGGATTAGAGGGTACAGCCTCAGAGTGATGGGATAACCCTGTGAACTGAGATGAAGAGGCATTTCTTCAGCCAGAGGATGATTAATCTGTGGAGGCCAAGTCATTGAGTATATTTAAGACAGAGATAGATAGGTTTTTGATTAGTAAGGGAGTAAAGAATAATGGGGAAGCAGGCATGAGATTAGGGTTGAGAAACAGATCAGCCATGGTTGAGAAGACGCAGTGCAGCGAATAGTCTGCATCTAGTGGTTTTATAGCCCTTCACTACAATCTTAGGATCAGTTCATAAGGTCTGGGACTTAGCAGCCTTTGCTCTTATTAGGTTTCCCATTATATATCTCTCTGATTACAATTGTTTTAAGTGCCTCGCTTCCATTTCCCTCTTGATTTCATATTACTGTTGACTGCTTTCTGTGCATTCTGATGAGAAGACCGATGAAAAGTACTGTGCCCTCTACTCCTAGTCTCTCCACATATGGAAATATCTCCACATCCATTCTATCCAGGCCATTCAGTATTTTGTAAGTTTTAATGAGGTCCCCCTTGCTCAAAGTCACTGAGTCACAGAGTTATACATCATAAAAACATGGCCCACCATATCTATGCTGACCACAAACACCAACCTACACTAATCCCATTTACCTATGGCTTAAACAATGTTTTATGAAGTCATGACAAGACTTCTTTGTCTCTATATTCTACATCCTAACTAATGAAAGCAAGCATCCTTTATCTCTTCTTCACCATCCTGTCTACCTGTGCTGACACCTTCAGAGATCTACAAACTTGTATACCAAGGTCACTTTGTTCCTTAGCACTCCCTCGGGACCAACCATTTATTGTGTATATCCTTCCCCTTTTAGACCTCCCAAAATACATACTTATCAAGATCAAATTTCATCTGTCTTTGCTCTGATCCATTTACCAGCCGTCTCTGTCATTTTCTTGTTTCTCATTCTTAAATTCTCAGTGTCTCATTTGTTCTCCTCTTTTCACAAATTTGTAAAATAATTTGTTTTCTGATTTTTTTCTTGTTAGTTTTCCCTCATACTCCAATTTTTTTCTCTTTTTAGATATCATTTACTGCTTTCTTTTTTTTTAGTCCATCTGGCTGCCCACTAATCTTTGCATTATTATAAATCTTACTTTTCAATTTGATATCATCCTTAATTTCCTTAATTAGCTATGAATGCTACATCCTTCTTAAGCATCTCTTTTTCTCTATGCAATGTGCGTTTGTTCCAAGTTATGAAATAGTCCCCCTAAATACTTGTCATACTTCTTGACTATTTGGCCTTTATCTACTTTTTCATTCTACTTTAGTCTGCTTTGTAATCATATCCTTGTAATTGTCTTTATTTAAATTTAAGATATTAGATCCAGACCAAATTTCTAACCCTCAAACAAAATGTGAAAATCTGTCGCGATCTGATCATTCTTAACTAGAGGATTATTAATTGTACCTGATTGCATGTTGCTAGATTTAAAATAGACTGTTCCTGGGTAGTTCTGCTCTAAGAAACAATCTCTGATGAACTCTCAAATTCATTTTTCCATGTTAGCTTTGCCCATCTGATATATCTCGTCAATATTCAGATTATAATCACCTATGACAATGGCCATAACTTTCCAAAATGCCTCCATTATTTCCTGAATTAAGCTATATCCTACAGTGAGGCAAATCTTCTGGAGCCTATAGACCACCCATGATTTCTTTCTATTGCTATTTCTTATTACTATCAAAATTGATTCCATGCCACGATCCATAACACATCCATTATGACTCACTATTTGACTGATACCATCATTCAATAATAAAGCTATCACACTTCATCTTCCTTTCTGTCTATTTTTCTGGAATGTCAAATATCTATGACCCCTTAATATTGAGCTCCCAGTCTTAGAAAAGGTGAACCACATCTCCACAATAGCTATCAAGTAATTTATTTATATTTGCGCTAAATCAGCTTGCTGCAACATTAATTAACACCAAACATTTTCACTTGATTGCCAGTTAACTACCTGGATGTTTCTGTTAATGATGCTTTTTAAATAAATGTTGCAAGGTTTGGACTTAATGTTGATCCTCTTAAGAATTAACCTACTCTAACAAGTAAAAATGTTGAGGCTTCTGTATTTTATCTTAACTATTTCATGACCATTGTTAACCATTCACACAAGGTTTTCAAGACAGCTATCTCCAAAAAAAGGTGAGGAAAGAAATTATCATTGTGAGATCTTTGTCATCTTCACAGGAAATGATGTCACTTGCATTTTTATCCTTTCAAGCCTCCTTATACTTCATTAAGTTGCCGTTTTAAATTGCTAAGTCAGAGCCTGACCATTAAACTGAATTGCGGTTTGAGAAACAAAAAGAGACTTCCGAGATATGCCACAGTCTTAGCTTTGTACCTGCACCTCGTTGGCATCAACACACTCTGTTCTCCCACACGTTTGACTGTCTAACTGCTGCAGTCTGCCTGGGTTTTCTGATGGCAGTGGTGTAAAAACCTGATTCCTAAAAATCCAGGAGCGCTACGTTTAGGTCATCACATTAATTTAGTAATTCAAGGATAGAAGTTCATCTGGGGACATATCTTGCTGCCTATCCCACAACTGGGAGCTTCAAGAATGGTCCAAATAATATCCGATTTCTGCCCCATAGAATTATAGTGTGTGACATGACAGAGATAAACCATCTGGCCAATTAAGTCGGAACTGCTGTTTTTCTCCACTTAAACCATCTAATCTAATTCCAGTTTCCTGTCTGCTCACTATACCCTTTTATCCCCACATTCCTTTTTATCAAGCAACTATCTTGTTCTCATTTAGAATAATTTATGGACTCTAATCTGCTTAGAGCTTAAATGCCTGACCTTCAGAATCAGTTCTTTCTATTGTGTAAATGTGATAGGGAGAAATAAAACCTTGAACAGACCAGAATGAACTGACATCTACTTTTGGACCTGGAGATTTAAGGCAGGTCTGGAATGGTTCTACAGGCCCCATTTCAATGCCTTGCATTGGTTGCTGGCCTGTTGCTGGCTGCACTGGCATGTCAGCCATTTAGTCAGGGTGAACCTTATTCACTTATCTTGCAGAGAACTGTTCTCTAGTGAGTGTTGGTGGTTCAGGATGACTTAGGGTGGGAAGTAATGGGAGGAAAGGATGATGAAGTGGGACAATCAGTGCTGGTAGAACTCATAGAATCCCTACAGTGTGGAAGCAGGCCATTCAACCCATTGACTTTATACTGACCCTCTGAAGAGCAGTCTGCCCAGATCTACCTTCTACCTATCCCTGTACCCCTGCTTTACCCATGGCTAATCCACCCAATCTGCACATCCCTGGACACTCTGGGCAAGTTAGCAAAGCCAATTCACCTACCCTGCACATGCTTGGACTGTGGGAAAAAACTGGAGTGGAAACTCACGCAGACATGGGGAGAATGTGCAAACTCCACACAGACCATCACCACTTCAGTCTGCTGGTTGCTGGTGTCCCCGCTCCCCGGCTGCTGGTATCCCCACTTCGGCCTGCCGGTCGCCGGTGTCCCTCCTCCAGCCGTTGGTGTCAGCAGTCTCACAATGTCATTAGGGAAGGAATCTTGTGATTTTGACACAGTGACACTGAATTGAATTGAATTAGCTTTATTGTCACACGTACTCAAATGAGCACAGTGAAAAGTTTATAAGTTGCCACTTACAGGGCCATCTTAGGGACAAAGCTAGAAATTGCTGGAAAAGCTCAACAGATCTGGTAGCATCTGTAGAGAGAAATGAGAGTTAATGTTTTGGGACAAGTGACCCGTCCTCAGAACTCAGTTACCAGAAAAAAAAGTTACTTTACAGCTATACACAATATGACCATAGGTCAGGACAACACAAAGTAATTAGCCAACCATTACAGTCTCTCCCAAAGGACTTCCTCAGTAAATCAGCGCAAGGGGCCTACACGTGGTCTGACTGCTGGCTACCACCATGCTCTGCACTAGGCCGCTGCCATCACATTTCAGGCTGCTGGTGTTCCTGCTTTGGGCTGCTGGTCACCAGTGCTCCCATTCCAGCCACTGGTGTTCCCATTTCGGGCTGCCGGTGTCCCTACTCCAGCTGCTGGTGTTCTCCCCGTTGGTGTTCCTGCTTCGGGCTGCTGATCATCGACGTCGCCTCTCTGGCTGCTGGTGTCCCCACTTCAGTCTGCAGGTTGCTGGTGTCCCCGCTCCCCGGCTGCTGGTATCCCCACTTCGGCCTGCTGGTCGCCGGTGTCCCTCCTCCAGCCATTGGCATCTCAGCTGATTGCCGATCATGCTTCGGTGGCTGGGGCCAAGTGTCCCACTCTGACATAAGGGAGAGAAGGGAGGAGTGAGAAACAATGTAAAAGAAGAAAAAGAATGGGGGAGCAGAGGAGCTCCAGCTGGAGTGTTCGGTTCTGCCACTATTTTCCTGGAAGTTTCTGAAGGAATGGTGATATATTTCCCATCAAGATATTGAGTGGCTTGAAGAGGAATTTGCAGATGGCAATGTTCCCATATGCATGCTGCCCTTATCCTTGTAAATGGACCAGTTCATGGGCTTGGAAGGTGCTGCCTTAGGAGCCTTGGGTGAATTTTAATGGATAGATCATAGTAGTGTTACTTGGTCTCTATGGTGGAGGGAGTGAATGTTTGTTGATGTGGTACCAATCGAGTGAGCTGCTTTGTTCTGGGTAGTTTCAAACTTCTCGAGTGTTTTTGGATAACCTCACATTTGTCCACATTTCTTTCCATCTTCCATGCTCTTGTCCCTGCATTCAGTGAGTGTTAATCCCCCTGGAGCTTCTTTGCCTCTTCCTCACAACTCAAATTCCCACCATATTTTGTACCATCTGAAAATTTGGAAATATTACAGTTGGTGCCCTCATCCAAATCATTGATAGAACTAGTGCCCAAATCACTGATCTTTGTGATCACAGCCCACTCAACTGAGAATGAACCCAATATTTCCTCCCGCTGCTTTTTGGCTATTAACTAATTCTCAACTCATGCTGGCATATTATTCCAATCCCATGCATTTTAATTGTTTTTCCTAACATGCCGTGTGAGATTTTATCAAAAGCCTTCTGAAAATTCAAATAACCACGTTCACTAGCTGCCCTTATTGTTTCTGTTGGTAACATTCCCTTAAAACTTTATCAGGTTTGCTAAAAATGATTTCTTTTCATAAATCCATGTTGATTTGGCCCAATCAAACAGTTGTTTTTCTAAATATCCAGCAATCACATTCTTTATAATAGATTGTGGACTTTCTCGTTTGCATATGTCAGACTAACAGATCTGTAGTTTGTGATTTTTCCTTTGTTGCCTTTCTTAAACAGTGAAGCTACATTTTCAAGCTTCCAATTTACCGAATAATATAGTTTTGAAACTATATATGATTACCTCTATAGAGATCACTTTTAATATTTTAAAGTGAAAATCATTATGTCCCATGGATTTTAAAATTTCAATCCCATTAATTCTCCATGACTTTTTTTTTGCTAATACGAATTCCTTTCAGTTCCAAACTCTCACTAGACCCTTGTATCTTACTGAGTTCAGGGAGCACTCCTTAGGGAAGACAATCACAATGTACTTATTTAGCTTCACTGCCATTTCTCTTTTTGTTGTAGTGAATGCTGAAATCTCTGCTTGTAATGGCATATTGTCTCTGCACAAGGAGTCATAGAGATGTACAGCATGAAAACAGACCCTTCGGTCCAACTTGTCCATGCTGACCAGATATCCCAACCCAATCTAGTCCCACCTGCCAGCACCCAGCCCATTTCCCTCCAAATCCTTATTATTCATATACCCACATAGATGCCTTTTAAATCTTGCAATTGTACTAGCCTCTACCACCTTCTTTCTGGATTAGTGGTGCTGGAAGAGCACAGCAGTTCAGGCAGCATCCTAGGAGCTTCGAAATCGACGTTTCGGGCAAAAGCCCTTTACTGATGAAGGGCTTTTGCCCGAAACGTCAATTTCGAAGCTCCTTGGATGCTGCCTGAACTGCTGTGCTCTTCCAGCACCACTAATCCAGAATCTGGTTTCCAGCATCTGCAGTCATTGTTTCTACCACCTTCTCTGGCAGCTCATTCCATATGCGTACCACCCTCTGCATGTCTTTTTGCTTTCCATTTCTGTTTGTGTTATCAGTTCATTTGTTTTATTTTGAGTGCTACATGCATTTGAATTCAACTCCTAATGCCTTTTCCAGACAGCCTGAACGTAGAAATACTTAAAGTATTGTCCTAAAGTCAATGGTGGCATATGTGAATATGCAGCCAAGTTGGTGGGTCAAGGTAATGTCACTGGGCTAGTAAGTTGGAAAACAAAACTAATGTTTGGAGTAGCATTGTTTCAAATCCCAACTGGTAAACGTATCCGTGATAATGATGAGATTCTGTTTTTTTGGAAAATGTCTTAGCCTGGGACTGGTGTGGTACAAATTTTGCTAGATATTGTCCAGGTCTTGCTGTATTTGAACATGGACTACTGCAATATCTGAGGAATTGCAGATAGCGATGAACATTATGCAATCATCGACGAACATCCCCACTTCTGATCTTAAGATGGAAGGATGAAGCATTATTGAAACAGCTGAAGATGGTTGGGCTGAGGGCACTATCTTGAGTGCTCTGTGAACCATTTCTGTTATGATATTCGTCGTTCCATTGAAGCATTTATGGAGAAAATGCACAGTGAAACAAGCCCCTGTGGTTCCTCCTTATAATTCTCTCCACTATATGGACCAAAGTATGATCATTGCTAGTTTACCAACCTTTAATAAACCATATCATTCCGATTGAGGTCGCTAATACATACTCTTTGTGCTCAGTGCAAGTGTGGCAACCACTGTGTGCAGCGGTATCTATTGTACTGCGTAGCCTGCTACTTTAATAAGATTGTTCTTTGTGAAAGACACTTTTATCATCCTTTGGTATCAACAATGGAATCAGTTTTTTTTGGTAGGAGGGAGAGCTGATCTTCAGTTTTCACTCCATCAGTAATTTTGATGGTGATAAGTCATATTGGAATGGTGTAGACAGTAATTTAATAAGGTTGTATAAAAGCCATTTTGAATTCAATAGGGATTTGACCATGTATAACTCATGTTCAGATTGCCCATTTCATTGTGAATATCACAGTGAGCTGATTACACATGAAGTGGCTTCGAGCTGTTTGAAATACTCAATAGCAAACCATGCATTATTATGAGGTACATCTACATCTAGACTCCATCAGGGATCCCATATCTAGTGAACATTTCATGTAAGACTCTAACACCTGAGTCCCTGATGTGCTATATATATATATTTTTAACTTCAATCTACCATGAAAACTGATTGACAGCAGTAAGGTAAGGTTGAATGTCTCGGTTGGCTCTCATGTATTCCTATGGTGGGAAAAGCTGTGGGGATCAGTGGCTCTCTCTGCTTAAGCTGATATGAAACTTGCGCTATTCAATTAGCGATGAGGGTTTCAGTCTCTTTTGAGTTTCCATGCTACCATCATGATATCTGAATCCTGACTCTGCATTTGGTAATAAACAAGCATCCTGGTGTAACTGGTTATCTCTGAGTGAAGCTGAAATAGCTAACTCGGCACCTCTCTCTTGAACGGTCCTACCTTTCCATCTTCCTTCCCACCTCTCTGCTCCACCTCCTCTCCAATCTGTCACTTTCACCTCCACTTTCATCTACCTATTGCATTCCCAGTTACCTCTCCCCACCCCCACCTCCATCCGCTCCGTTCCCCCCCCCCTCCCCTCCCTCCCATTTATCTCTCAGCCTCTTTGGCCCACAAGCCTCATTCCTGATGAAGGGCTTATGTCTGAAATATCAACTCTCCTGATCCTCAATGCTGTCTGACCAGCTATGCTTTTCCAGTACTACACTCTTCGACTCTGATCTCCAGCATCTGCAGTCCTCACTTTCTTCCAGCCTGTCATCAAACTCTATTAAGTCACCAACAATGGTAAAATGCAATCAATGCACAAAATATTTCTTCACGATCAATGGTTCAGCCAGTCTCCAACACAATACTGACCACTGGCAAACATATTCTGAGACTTTCTTTCTGGTCATGTCAGATTTGATTTATCCTCTTTTGGAGTGCTGGCCAATGCATCACTGGGGCCTTGATATACAATTCCAGTTCAGCAGCAGATTCCTTATGACACATTGCAAAGCTTTCAACACTGAAGATGCCATCCACTGCCACTTACAACTTTGACGGCACACATTTTGTCTCACGAGGAAACGTCATAAGGCAAAGACAAAGCCCATGTATTTGTGGCAGTATACTTGCTAATGCTTTCTAATCTGACAGGGAGACCAATGATTTATGGTCCATATTGTGGAACATTTTCAGGCCAACAATGTTGTTTATTACATCACAGTAACTACGTGCAGGTAATGTTAAGTCTTTGGCACATTGACTATTCCTAACAGGAGGTAAAGTAAACATGGTGGGTCTCCATCAGGAGACAGAGCCAGATTCCAACTGTTTCTCCACCCAGAGGGAGCTCCACACAGCTCAAATATTAACTCTTTCAGAGCCATTACCATATAAAACAGAAATCAAGTGAACCAGAGTGGGCAAAGAGTCAGAATCCTAAATATTCTCAATCTGTGAGATTTGGACTTTGAGTGACGGGGAAGGGAGAATAGTCATGTTCATATTAATGACAGAAATGATAACGTAAGTAATTAAAAACAAATATCTGAAATTATGAAACAGAAACATGAGGTGGGGTTCAGGCATATAATAGAGTATATCAATGATGATATCAATGATGATATTGAAAATTATGTTGCTCTAACAGCAACACAGCAGAGTTGCATAGAAGACAGACCAGAAAAAACAATGTCAACCGAATGAAGGAGAGAGAGATAGAGAGAATGAGGGATGGTAGAGGCCAAGAGTGGTAGCAATCTTGTAAATCAGAGACCAGCTTCAAAGAGTGTATGTGTAGACACCCATGTAGACATCCAGAGATACATAACAGGAACCATGGTAGCAACACATTCAATCATGGCGAAAAATTAAAGCAACACGAACTAATGACATCATCTCAAGACAATATACCAAAATATGATTAACTGCGAGGTGCTTCTTGAACAAATGACGTAGACCACTTGAAGGTGACTGTGATGATATGCATAAATTTATTGCAAAGAGGTAATGAGAAACATGCTGACAGTTCTTGAAGCATGTTAAAATGCTCTGAATATGTTCTGGCTTGCTGAACTGTTCTTTCTGAAGAACTGCTGCTGTTTTGTTTTCTCAAGTGACCTTCAAAACAGACAAAGATACATAATGTGAGGCTGGTTGCATAAGAGCCCCAGTTGAATGTGAGGAGGTAAAATGCAAGCGCACCAGACATTGTGTGGTTAATGACTGCAAGTAGGAGGAATATGTTAGGAAAACCAAACACACAAAATATATTAGATTAAGACTAAACAGAGATTGTTTACCTACTCCAGAAACCAAACAACAAGCATAGAAAGATGAATTTGAGGATTGATTGAAATATTGTTATCCCATGTAGTGAGATACAATGAAAAGTTGTTTTGCATATTATACTGGCAGATTGTACTATACAAAATGCATCAGGATAACAGAACAGAGTTCAGACTACAATGGCACAGTGCAGAGAAGGTGGGGACAGAGAGACAGAGAGACAGAGAGACAGAGAGACAGAGAGACAGAGAGACAGAGAGACAGAGAGACAGAGAGACAGAGAGACAGAGAGACAGAGAGACAGAGAGACAGAGAGACAGATCAGAATTAGCATTTGAGAAGTAATTTAGAAGTCTAATAATACTAGGGAAGAAGCTGTTATTGAATCTATTTGTACGTGTAGTCATACTTTCATATCTTCGTTCCAATGGAAGAGGGTGGAAGAGAGTAAACCGGGGTGCAAGGGATTTTTGACTATATTGTCAGCCTTCCTGCGCCAACAAGATCTATAGATGGAGTCAATGGATGGAAGGTTGGTTTGCATGGTGGACTGGGCTGTGTTCATGACTTGCTATAGTTTCTTGTGGTCTTGGGCAGAGTAGTTGCCATAGCACACTGTGCTGCATCCAGAGCGGATGCTTTCAACTTTTTTGAGACACAGTGAAAGACACAAAGTGCACCAATCTTTATTCAATTTCCACCACCAGGAAGATAGGAAAACACCCGGGTGGCCAGTGACAAACACTGCCCTTCACATAAAAGGACAATGCTATGCGATCAAAACAGTGAAGGGGAGGGTAGGGACTAAATCAAAATAGAGTTGGAGGGAGAAATAATGTACTCCACTCCCTGCGGCGCCCACCTCTCCCTGAACAACTCCAGGTGGACACCGCGTGCTCCTTCTCCAAGGACACCCGGGCTCTAACGTAACCGCGGAAGAGGGGCAGGCAGTCGGCCCTAACGACCCCCTCCACGGCCCGCTGCCTGGACCTGTTAATGTCCAGTTTGGCCAGGCCCAGGAGCAGACCCACGAGGACGTCTTCAGACCTGCCCTCCTTCCTACGTACCGGGTGCCCAAAGATCAGGAGCGTGGGACTGAAGTGCAACCAAAAGCAGAGGAGGTTTTTCAGAAAATCAAAAAGGGAGTGCAAACACCCACAGCCAATATACACACGGTCCACGGACTCCACAGCGCCACTGAACAAGCAGTTGGGCTGGGAGTCCGTGAACCACCGCAACCTGCGGTTGCAGGGGACTGCTGCGTGCAGCACCCTCCACCCCAGATGCCCGAGAGAAAGGGGGAGGTCTCCTGCGTAGAGAGCCCTCCACTGGGGATCCCCACCGCCCGGTGGCAAATGGGCACGCCAAGGCGTGTCCGGACGGTGGATGAGGGAGAAGAGGTGGACGGTGTGCAGCAGCAGTCTATACAGGGCCCGCCTTTTTACCCCCTGGAAGGGAACAAAATTAAAATTTCGGAGGCGGCTCAGATTGTGGGTCACAGGCTCCCGCAGGAAGTACGGGACCTTGGGGCCAATGTGAAATTCTGTCCGGGCTAGGGTGAGCGCGGACAGGATCCCACCGCACACCTGAGCGTCCTCCAACTGGTGCACTACGTCGGGGCTGAGCACCGTTTTAAGGCGTCGGATGGCGGTGGCCACATACCGGATGTCTACCGCTGCCCTGCTCGCTATGTCCTGCGGCAGCGTCCAGCCCAGGCCCCTGGCACCCAGCATGTCCCCGACCCTGGTCACCCTCGCCGCCACGGTCCTCCCCTCCGACAGCCACTCGAACCCGCGAGTACGGAGGTGCGGATTCCTGAGCAACGGCTCCCTGACGACAGCCGCTACTCCAGCCGGAGGGTAGACGCGACGCGATTCGACCATGTTCCAGACAGTGATCAGGTCCTGGTAAAAGACAGGCAGCGACCTCCAAACAGTCACGGTCGATGAACAGGAGCTGCGTGTCGTAATTGAGGTTACGCACCTGGCAGAAAAAATACGTCGCCAGGGCGCAACACCTAGGAGGAGGCTCGACGAAAAGGTATCGCCGCAAGGTCTGAAGGCGGAACGTCGCGACCTGGGTGCGGACGCACACCAGCGACTGCCCGCCCTCCTCAAAAGGGAGACTCAGAACCTGCGCGGCGACCCAGTGCATCTTTTTGTCCCAGAAGAAGTGGACCAAAGTTCTCTGGATGTCAGCGACAAAGCCAGGAGGAGGGACCAAAGTGACCAGCCGGTACCACAGCATGGCGGCCACCAGCTGGTTTATGACCAGCACTCGACTCCTGCAAGATAGCACTCGGAGCAGTCCTGTCCAGCGGCCTAGGCGAGCCGAGACTTTGGCCTCCAGCTCCTGCCAGTTGGCCGGCCAGGATTCCTCAGCCGGGCTGAGGTAGACCCCCAGGTAGAGGAGATGGGTGGTACTCCAGCTGAACCCCCGTAACTCCTCCGGCAGAGAGTCCACCCGCCACAGACCGACCAGTAGTCTGGAATATTTGGCCCAGTTGATCCTGGCAGAAGACGCTGCCGAGTACACGGTCTGGCACTCGCGCATCCTCCCCAGGTCAGCCGGGTCGGTGAAAGTGAGGAGCACGTCGTCGGTGTAGGCCGAGAGGACCACCCCCGTGCCCGCACCGCGCAGAACCAGCCCCGACAACCTCCTCCGCAAGAAAGGCTCCACGCACAGGGAATACAGCTGGCCGGACCGGGGGCAGCCTTGACGCACTCCTCTCCCGAAGCGAAGGGGCGCCGTCAGGGACTCGTTAAGATTTTTTTTTTTAGATTACATTACAGTGTGGAAACAGGCCCTTCGGCCCAACAAGTCCACACCGACCCGCCGAAGCGCAACCCACCCATACCCCTGCATTTACCCCTTACCTAACACTACAGACAATTTAGCATGGCCAATTCACCTGACCTGCACATCTTTGGACTGTGGGAGGAAACCGGAGCACCCGGAGGAAACCCACGCAGTCACGGGGAGAACGTGCAAACTCCACACAGTCAGTCGCCTGAGGCGGGAATTGAACCCGGGTCTCAGGCGCTGTGAGGCAGCAGTGCTAACCACTGTGCCACCGTGCCGCCCACCCACTGTGCCACCGTGCCGCCCACAACTTTAACCAGACACTCTGCGGCGGCGTACAAAAGTCGGATCCAGGCGACGAACCGCGTCCCGAACCCGAATGCCCGCAGAGTCCCGAGCAGGTACTCGTGATCGACCCTGTCGAACGCCTTCTCCTGGTCGAGAGACAGGAAGGCGCTCGGCAGACCAGCCCGTCGACAGAAATGGATCAGGTCCCGGACCAGGTGGACGTTATCGTGTATCCTCCGGCCCGGGACCGTGTAGGACTGGTCCGGGTGAATCATGTGGGCCAGCACGGAGGCCAGGCAAGAAGACAACACCCTGGCGAAGATTTTGTAATCCGTGCTGAGGAGGGAGACCGGACGCCAGTTCTTTAAGGAACGAAGGTCCCCCTTCTTTGGCAGCAGGACGATGACCGCCCTGCGCCAAGAAAGGGGCAGCTGTCCGGCATTTAGACACTCCCCCAGTACCGGTGCGTAGTCGCTCCCCAGGACGTCCCAGAACGCCCTGAAGAACTCCAGTCAGCCCGTCCAGCCCCAGGGTTTTGCCCCTCGAGAGCCGGTCGAGGGCGCCGGTCAGCTCCTCTAAGGTGACAGGAGCGTCGAGCCTTCCGGCGTCCTCCGGGCTGAGCTGCGGCAGGTCCTCCCACAGAACTCTGCGAGCATCCTCGCTGGACGGATCTGGAGAGAACAAAGCCGTGTAATAGTTTCGGACGTGGGCCCTGACGCCCTCCGGATCCGAGACGAGGGACCCGTCGTCGGACAGCAGCACAAGGAGCTGCTGACGGGTGCCACGCCTTTTTTCCAGCGAGTAGAAGAAGGGGGAGCCGCGGTCCAGATCCTGGAGGAGCTGGATCCGCGACCTCACGTACGCGCCCTGAGCCCTGACGAGCTGCAGGTCCCGGAGCACAGCCTTCTTCTCTTCGTACGCCCCGCGCAGGGCCGGGTCCGCGTCGGGCTGACCGAGGCGTGACTCCAGGTCGAGCAACTCCCTCTCCAACTCCCCAATCCTGGATTTCCGCCTCTTCGTCGACCCCCTCGCGTACTCCTGACAGAAGACGCGGACGTGAGCCTTGCCCATGTCCCACCATAGCCTCAGGGAGGGGAAGCTTCCCAGCTTCCTTCTCCAGCCGGCCCAGAAACGACGAAACGAGTCCCGGAACCGCTCGTCCTCCAGCAGCAGGTTGTTAAAGTGCCAGTACACGGAGCCCAGCCTGGCGCCGAACGGAAGGAGTTCCGCCCACACCAGGTGATGGTCCGTGCACGACACCTGCCGCGTGATGGCCTTCGGAAAACAGGGGGCGTACGCCCGCGAAACGTAAAGGTGGTCGATTCTGGACGCTCTGACCCCAGGCCTCACGAAAGTGAAGGCGATGGAGTCGGGATGGAGATTCCGCCAGACGTCCACCAGGTCGAAGGACTTGACCAAGTCCCCCAACCTCTTCCCCGACGCCCAGCCAGTGCGGGCACCGCCGTGGTCCCTGCCCTCGAGGACGCAGTTAAAATCTCCCCCGAGGACGACGCACTGGTTCTCGTCGATGGAAGCGAGATGAGCGGACACTTCTTCGAAGAAGCTCGCTTGCCTCGGCCCGGCCAGGGGAGCGTAGACGTTCACCAAGTGAAGCACCGCGCCCCCCAGCCGAACCGTCAGGTGAAGCAAACGGCCTGGCACTGGCTCCCTGACCCCCAAGATCTCCGGCTGAAAATGCGGGGCCAACAAGATAGCCACCCCGCCAGATCTGCGGGTGAGGTGACTCATGTAGACCCCCCCCTCGCCACTCCAGGTGGCTTCATCTCCCGGGGTAGTGTGGGTTTCTTGCAGGAAGCACACCGCATACCTCCCGTCCCGAAGGACCGAGAGGGTCTGGAATCTGCGCTGCGACTCCCTGCTGCCGTTGATGTTGAGGCTGGCTATAGTCGTCTCCATCTCGGAAGCTTTGTGCAACCACCACCAGTACAATTAAAAAACCTGTGTATATATTTACAGGGAGGACGAGGGAGGGGCACTGACGTCCCTCGCCAGGAGTGCCCCCAGGAAGTTCCTGACTCGCTTTCGCTCATTAATGTCAAGCCCAGGCGCCTGGCGGGCAGCGTGGGCTGACCAGTAAACTTTTTCGAAGGAGCTCCAGCGGTCGAGCGCCAGTTGGGCTCTATCCCGGCGACCCCGAGTTTCCTTGACAAATTCCCGGAGTTCCTCGAGGGGGATGAGGGGGAGATCGTTGGGGGGCACCTGGGACTCAAAAATGTCACTGCAGACGGAGTCCGCGTCGTCCCCGGTGTCCGCCACCGATCCCGAACCCTCCTCCGGGAGGTCGCCCTCGGTCACTGACCCCTCCCCCACCGAGAGGATGGGGGCTGATCCGGCGCCGCCAACCGGCCTCAAACCCCCGGCGACCCCACCCCCAGGGTCACCGGCGGTACCTTCCTTGGCGCACCCCTTCCCGGAACGCCCCGAGTTCGGATCGTCGGGCGGCAGAGGCTCGGGGCCCCGCTCCTTTCACGACACCGGGACGCCTGGCTCCTCGGGGAAAAGGTCATCCCCCAGGAAAAGGTCGTCCCCCAGGGCCAAGCCCCCGGAAAAACAGTCTGGGAGGGAGGAGCGAGGATAACACCCGCCTCCCCTCCACCGCTCGACGACCCAGCAGAGGGTCCTCTCTCGTCGCCCGCACCACGGCCCTCGTGGGTATTCAGGTCCACCCCAGGGACCAGAGGAGTCGAGGCAGCAGGAGGCCCGGCTGTAGCCCCTGGGGGTTTGGGTGAGTCGGGCCGCGGTGCGGGACAGTCGAGGGGCACCATTGGTTCGTCCCCCGGAGAGGGGCAGCAGCACCACCGGCATGCTGCAGAAGAGTCCCTCCCCTCCAAGGGCCGGTGCCTCTTCCCCAGCGAGACCGGGGGGGCGGATTTATTTTTTTTTTTTTTTTTTTTTCTTTTTTTTTTTTTCTTTTTTTTTCCTTTTTGTTTTTCCCCCACACTACCGCCTAAGTGCGGTAGTGCTTATTTTATCCCCAGCACCCATGGTGTGTGTGTGCAGGTGTAAGACACTGTGAAAGACACAAAGTGCACGAATCTTTATTTTTTTTTTTTTTTTTTTTTTTTTTTTTTTTTCCCTCCCCTCCGAGGGCCGGTGCCTCTTCCCCAGAGAGACTGGGGGGGATTTATTTTTTTTTTTTTTTTTTTGTTTTTTTTTTTTTTTTCTTTTTTTCCTACACTACCACCTAACTGCGGTAGTGCTTATTTTATCCCCAGCACCCATGGTGTGTGTGTGCAGGTGTAAGACACTGTGAAAGACACAAAGTGCACGAATCTTTATTCAGTTTCCACCACCAGGAAGACAGGAAAACACCCGGGTGGCCAGTGACAAACACTGCCCTTCACATCAAAGGACAGTGCTGTGTGATCAAAACAGTGAAGGGGAGGGTAGGGACTAAATCAAAATAGAATTGGAGGGAGAAATGATGCACTCCACTCCCTGCGGCGCCCACCTCTCCCTGAACAACTCCAGGGTGTTGGTCGACGCCGCGTGCTCCTTCTCCAAGGACACCCGGGCTCTAACGTAACCGCGGAAGAGGGGCAGGCAGTCGGCCCTAACGACCCCCTCCACGGCCCGCTGCCTGGACCTGTTGATGGCCAGTTTGGCCAGGCCCAGGAGCAGACCCACGAGGAGGTCTTCAGACCTGCCCTCCTTCCTCCGTACCGGGTGCCCAAAGATCAGGAGCGTGGGACTGAAGTGCAGCCAAAAACAGAGGAGAAGGTTTTTCAGAAAATCAAAAAGGGAGTGCAAACGCCCACACCCAATATACACGTGGTCCACGGACTCCACAGCGCCACAGAACAAGCAGTTGGGCTGGGAGTCCGTGAACCACCGCAATCTGCGGTTGCAGGGGACTGCTGCGTGCAGCACCCTCCACCCCAGATCCCCGAGAGAAAGGGGGAGGACTCCCGCGTAGAGAGCCCTCCACTGGGGATCCCCACCGCCCGGTGGCAAATGGGCACGCCAAGGCGTGTCCGGACGGTGGATGAGGGAGAAGAGGTGGACGGTGTGCAGCAGCAGTCTGTACAGGGCTCTCCTGTTCACCTCCCTAAACGAAACAAAGTTAAAATTTCGGAGGCGGCTCAGGTTGTGGGGCACAGGCTCCCGCGGGAAGTACGGGACCTTGGGGCCAATGTGAAATTCCGTCCGGGCTGGGGTGAGCTCGGACGGGATCCCACCGCACACCTGAGCGTCCTCCAACTGGTGTACTACGTCGGGTCCGAGCACCGCCGTTTTGAGGCGTCGGATGGCGGTGGCCACGTACTGGACGTCTACCGCCGCCCTGCCTGCTATGTCCTGCGGCAGCGTCCAGCCCAGGCCCCCGGCACCCAGCACGTCCCCGACCCTGGTCACCCTCGCCGCCGCGGCCCTCTCCTCCGACAGCCACTCGAACCCGCGAGTACGGAGGTGCGGATTCCTGAGCAACGGCTCCCTGACGACAGCCGCTACTCCAGCCGGAGGGTAGGCGCGACGCGATTCGACCATGTTCCAGACAGTGATCAGGTCCTGGTAAAAGACAGGCAGCGTCTTGAGGGCGACCTGCAAACCGTCACGGTCGACGAACAGGAGCTGCGTGTCGTAGTTGAGGTTACGCACCTGGCGGAAAAAATACGTCGCCAGGGCGCACCATCTAGGAGGAGGCTCGACGTAAAGGTATCGCCGCAAGGTCTGAAGGCGGAACGTCGCGACCTGGGTGCGGGCGCACACCAGCGACTGACCGCCCTCCTCAATAGGGAGACTCAGAGCCTGCGCGGCGACCCAGTGCATCTTTTTGTCCCAGAAGAAATCGACCAACGTTCTCTGGATGCCAGCGACAAAGCCAAGAGGAGGGACCAAAGTGACCAGCCGGTACCACAGCATGGCGGCCACCAGCTGGTTTATGACCAGCACTCGACTCCTGTAAGATAGCACTCGGAGCAGTCCTGTCCAGCGGCCTAGGCGAGCCGAGACTTTGGCCTCCAGCTCCTGCCAGTTGGCCGGCCAGGATTCCTCAGCCGGGCTGAGGTAGACCCCCAGGTAGAGGAGATGGGTGGTACTCCAGCTGAACCCCCGTAACTCCTCCGGCAGAGAGTCCACCCGCCACGGGCCGACCAGTAGTCCGGAACATTTGGCCCAGTTGATCCTGGCGGAAGACGCCGCCGAGTACACGGCCTGGCACTCGCGCATCCTCCCCAGGTCAGCCGGGTCGGTGAAAGTGAGGAGCACGTCGTCGGCGTAGGCCGAGAGGACCACCCCCGTGCCCGCGCCGCGCAGAACCAGCCCCGACAACCTCCTCCGCAAGAGGCGCAGGAAAGGCTCCACGCACAGGGAATACAGCTGGCCGGACAGGGGGCAGCCTTGACGCACTCCTCTCCCGAAGCGAAGGGGCGCCGTCAGGGACCCGTTAACTTTAACCAGACACTCTGCGGCGGCGTACAAAAGTCGGATCCGGGCGACGAACTGCGCCCCGAACCCGAATGCCCGCAGAGTCCCGAGCAGGTACTCGTGATCGACCCTGTCGAACGCCTTCTCCTGGTCGAGAGACAGGAAGGCGCTCGGCAGACCAGCCCGTCGACAGAAATGGATCAGGTCCCGGACCAGGTGGACGTTATCGTGTATCCTCCGGCCCGGGACCGTGTAGGACTGGTCCGGGTGGATCATGTGGGCCAGCACGGAGGCCAGGCGAGAAGACAACACCCTGGCGAAGATTTTGTAATCCGTGCCGAGGAGGGAGACCGGACGCCAGTTCTTTAAGGAACGAAGGTCCCCCTTCTTTGGCAGCAGGACGATGACCGCCCTGCGCCAAGAAAGGGGCAGCTGTCCGGCATTTAAACACTCCCCCAGGACCTGTGCGTAGTCGCTCCCCAGGACGTCCCAGAACGCCCTGAAGAACTCCACAGTCAGCCCGTCCAGCCCCGGGGTTTTGCCCCTCGAGAGCCGGTCGAGGGCGCCGGTCAGCTCCTCCAAAGTGACGGGAGCGTCGAGCCTTCCGGCGTCCTCCGGGCCGAGCTGCGGCAGGTCCTCCCACAGAACTCTGCGAGCATCCTCGCTGGACGGATCCGGAGAGAACAGGGCTGTGTAATAGTTTCGGACGTGGGCCCTGACGCCCTCCGGATCCGAGACGAGGGACCCGTCGTCGGCCAGCAGCACAAGGAGCTGCTGACGGGTGCCACGCCTTTTTTCCAGCGAGTAGAAGAAGGGGGAGCCGCGGTCCAGGTCCTGGAGGAGCTGGATCCGCGACCTCACGTACGCGCCCCGAGCCCCGACGAGCTGCAGGTCCCGGAGCGCGGCCTTCTTCTCTTCGTACACCCCGCGCAGGGCCGGGTCCGCGTCGGGCTGACCGAGGCGTGACTCCAGGTCGAGCAACTCCCTCTCCAACTCCCCGATCCTGGATTTCCGCCTCTTCGTCGACCCCCTCGCGTACTCCTGACAGAAGACGCGGACGTGAGCCTTGCCCACGTCCCACCATAGCCTCAGGGAGGGGAAGCTTCCCCGCTTCCTTCTCCAGCCGGCCCAGAAGCGACGAAACGAGTCCCGGAACCGCTCGTCCTCCAGCAGCAGGTTGTTAAAGTGCCAGTACGCGGAGCCGAGCCTGGCGCCGAACGGAAGGAGTTCCGCCCACACCAGGTGGTGGTCCGTGCACGACACCTGCCGCATGGAGGCCTTCGGGAAACAGGAGGCGTACGCCCGCGAAACGTACAGGCGGTCGATTCTGGACACTCCGACCCCAGGCCTCACGAAGGTGAAGGCGATGGAGTCGGGATGGAGATTCCGCCAGACGTCCACCAGGTCGAAGGACTTGACCAAGTCCCCCAACCTCTTCCCTGACGCCCAGCCAGTGCGGGCACCGCCGTGGTCCCTGCCCTCGAGGACGCAATTAAAATCTCCCCCGAGGACGACGCACTGGCCCTCGCCGATGGAAGCGAGATGAGCGGACACTTCTTGGAAGAAGCTCGCTTGCCTCGGCCCGGCCGGGGGAGCGTAGACGTTCACCAAGTGAAGCACCGCGCCCCCCAGCCGAACCGTCAGGTGAAGCAAACGGCCTGGCACTGGCTCCCTGACCCCCAAGATCTCCGGCTGAAAATGCGGGGCCAACAGGATAGCCACCCCGCCAGATCTGCGGGTGAGGTGACTCATGTAGACCCCCCCTCGCCACTCCAGGAGCCAGGTGGCTTCGTCTCCCGGGGTAGTGTGGGTTTCTTGCAGGAAGCACACCGCATACCTCCCGTCCCGAAGGACCGAGAGGGTCTGGAATCTGCGCTGCGACTCCCTGCTGCCGTTGATGTTGAGGCTGGCTATAGTTGTCTCCATGTCGGAAGCGTTGTGCAACCACCACCAGTACAATTAACAAACCCGTGTATATATTTACAGGGAGGACGAGGGAGGGGCACTGAAGTCCCTCGCCCTCACCAGGAGTGCTCCCAGGAAGTTCCTGACTCGCTTTCGCTCATTGACATCGAGCCCAGGCGCCTGGCGGGCAGCGAGGGCCGACCAGTAAACTTTCTCAAAAGAGCTCCAGCGGTCGAGCGCCAGTTGGGCTCTATCCCGGCGACTCCGAGTTTCCTCGACAAATTCCCGGAGTTCCTCGAGGGGGATGAGGGAGAGATCGGTGGGGGGCACCCGGGACTCAAAAAAGTCACTGCAGACGGAGTCCGCGTCGTCCCCGGTGTCCGCCACCGATCCCGAACCCTCCTCCGGGAGGTCGCCCTCGGTCACCGACCCCTCCCCCACCGAGAGAATGGGGGCTGGTCCGGCGCCGCCAACCGGCCTCAAACCCCCGGCGACCCCACCCCCAGGGTCACCGGCGGTACCTTCCTCGACGCACCCCTTCCCGGAACGCCCCGAGTTCGGGTCGTCGGGCGGCAGAGGCTCGGGGCCCCGCTCCTCTCCCAACACCGGGACGCCTGGCTCCTCGGGGAAAAGGTCATCCCCCAGGAAAAGGTCATCCCCCAGGGCCAAGGCCCCCGGAAAAACAGTCTGGGAGGGAGGAGCGAGGATAACACCCTCCTCCCCTCCACCGCTCGACGACCCAGCAGAGGGTCCTCCGTCGTCGCCCGCACCACGGCCCTCGTGGTCATCGAGGTCCTCCCCAGGGGCCGGAGGAGTCAAGGCAGCAGGAGGCCCTGCTGTAGCCCCCAGGGGTTTGGGCGAGTCGGACCGCGGTGCGGGACAGTCGAGGGGCACCGTTGGCTCGTCCCCCGGAGAGGGGCAGCGCCGCCGGCGCGCTGCAGGAGAGTCCCTCCCCTCCAAGGGCCGGTGCCTCTTCCCCAGAGAGACCGGGGGGGATTTCTGGGCCTTCCCCTCCCCGCCCGCCTCGGTGGTCATGGGGCCCGGGGTCCCTCCCCCCAGCCTTTCCCGGAATACGAATGGCTGGGGGAAGACAGGGGGCGTGGCCAGGGTGGGGAGGGCCAGCCGTGTCACTTCCTGCCCCGCCCTGGGTTTATCAGGTGAGGGCGGGGCAGGGGCCTAGTTCCCTCCCCGGGGCCCGGAGACACGGCCGCTGCAGGAGGCGGAGCAGAGGTGGCCTCCCCCAGGTTAGTGCCAGGGCGTGGCTGGGTGGGGCGGGATTCAGGCTCAGGGGCCCCCGGGCCAGGTGTCACGGCGCCAAGGTCGGGCGTTAAAGCCCGAGGGGTTTCTCTATCGGGGTGGGGGGTGGATGTGGGGTCAGCTGGGTTAGGATCAGGTAAGGGTTCGGGAGTGTGGGGGTCAGGGGTCCCGCGCCGGGGCGACGCTGGCACGGCCGCAGGGGCATTGTCGTGCTGGGGCGGGGTAGGTCGTGGGCTAGGTGTCGGGGAAGGGGATAGGGTGGTCTCCCCGTGGGCTGGCTTGATGCGCCGCGTCTTTTTCTGCGCCTTCTGGCCAGCCGGACGCTCACCCCCCTCCCTGCCAGAGGCTGGAGCATTGCAAGCCCCTGGCTTAGCCTCCGGTGCCGGGGCCTGTGGTGTTGGCTTCGAGGGAGGGGGAGTGGGTGCGGCGGCACCACCATCAGCCATCGGCACGGGCTGGGCGGCCTTCTGGGTGGGGCAGTTTTTCCGTATGTGCCCCACCTCGTGGCACAGGTGGCACCGCACGCCGTCCGCCGTCCAGAAGGCGCGGTAGGCCACGCCCTCATGGAGGACAGTGAAAGTGCCCTCGGTGACCTCCTCCCGGGCCAGGCAAATGAACACCTGGCGCCGGAAGGAGTAGACGTGTCGGAGGGCAGGATCCTTCAGACCGAGCAGGAGCGGCTGGACCCCTGACCGGATCTCCCCCAGGGTGGTGAGGTGTGGGAGAAGGAGCTCGCTGGCAATGAAGGGCGGGACGTTAGAGATCACGACCCTCTGGGCCGTAACCTCCAGAGGGTCGACGGGCAGATGTGTCCCACCCACAGCGAGCCCCCTCTCCACGGCCAGGTGGACCGCCTGCTCGGTCTTCAGGAAGAAGACGGCCTTCCCGTACATCCGGGCCGCGGCGACGATGGCCAGTGGGCCGACCACACTAGCCATGGCCTTGCTGCAGGCCTCGATGGACATATTAGGGTGGGGATAGGCCTTGACCCCCAGGCGTTTGGTCAGGTGCCTGAAGGGGGTTTACGTCGCAGCCGGGGTTGGGACAGCCGAGCCCAAGGCAGCGGCTACCCCGGCGTAGGTGCGGCTGGGCCCCGCGACCTTCGGGCTCGCCATACTCTGCTGCCAAATGTTAGGCCCCAGGCAGCAGCAGCGACGGTGGAGGCAGGCCTCGGACAACAGCAGCGGTGGAGGCAGGCCTCAGGCGAGTCTACGGTAGGCCTTCGGTCGCAGTGTGGGGGCAGGCCTGTTGGGGAGAGTCCCCAAGGCAAGTCCCAGGCAGCCCCAAAATTGAGTCCCAGGCAGTAGTGGTGGAGGTGCCCAAGGAGAGTCTCAGGCAGCGGCAGCAGTGGAGGCAAGCCTCAGGCAAGTCCCAGGTAGGCCCTTGGTCGCAGCGGTAGTGGGGCAGACCTGTTTGGGGAGGGTCCCCAAGGCAAGTCCCAGGCAGCCCCAAAATTGAGTCCCAGGCAGCAGCAGTGGAGGTGGGCCTCTAGTAACAGCAGCAGTGTTGGAGGTCCTGGGAGGGGCACCAAGGCAAGTCCCAGGCAGCAGCAGTGAGGTAGGCCCCAAGCCGCAACAGCTGAGGCAAGTCTGGGCGGGGTCCCAGAGACCAGCAGTGGGAGTGCTGGTCTCTCCTTCTTCTCCTTCTCCTTCTCCTTCTCCTTCCTCTCTCTGTAGGGCAGCTTGTGTAGGGATAGTCACCTTCAAGGAGAGTCCTTGCGCAAACACCCGGGTGGCCAGTGACAAACACTGCCCTTCACATCAAAGGGCAGTGCTGTGTGATCAAAACAGTGAAGGGGAGGGTAGGTTTGTTTAGTTTGTTTACTTTTTAGTAAGTTTGTTTTATTTTTTTTTATTTTTTTTCCTCTTTTTTCTTTTTCTTTTTCTTTTTCTTTTTCTTTTTCTTTTTTTTTTCTTTTTTTTTTGACCCCCACACTACCACCTAAGTGCGGTAGTGCTTATTTTTTTCCCCAGCACCCATGGTGTGTGTGTGCAGGTGTGAGACACAGTGGAAGACACAAAGTGCACGAATCTTTATTCAATTTCCACCACCAGGAAGATATGAAAACACCCGGGTGGCCAGTGACAAACACTGCCCTTCACATCAAAGGGCAGTGCTGTGTGATCAAACAGTGAGGGGGAGGGTAGGGACTAAATCAAAATAGAGTTGGAGGGAGAAATGATGCACTCCACTCCCTGCGGCGCCCACCTCTCCCTGAACAACTCCAGGGTGTTGGTCGACACCGCGTGCTCCTTTTCCAAGGACACCCGGGCTCTAACGTAACCGCGGAAGAGGGGCAGGCAGTCGGCCCTAACGACCCCCTCCATGGCCCGCTGCTTGGACCTGTTAATGGCCAGTTTGGCCAGGCCCAGGAGCAGACCCACGTGGAGGTCTTCAGACCAACCCTCCTTCCTCCGTACCGGGTGCCCAAAGATCAGGAGCGTGGGACTGAAGTGCAGCCAAAAACAGAGGAGAAGGTTTTTCAGGAAATCAAAAAGGGAGTGCAAACGCCCACACCCAATATACACGTGGTCCACGGACTCCACAGCGCCACAGAACAAGCAGTTGGGCTGGGAGTCCGTGAACCACTGCAATCTGCGGTTGCAGGGGACTGCTGCGTGCAGCACCCTCCACCCCAGATTCCCGAGAGAAAGGGGGAGGACTCCCGCACACTCCTGTTCTTTTTTTTTTTAGAAAAACACCCGGGTGGCCAGTGATAAGGACTGCCCTTCACTTCAAGGGACAGTGCTGTGTGATCAAAACAGTGAGGGAATACTCTTGTTTTTTTTTTCTTTTACACTGAGGGGCGAATTCCATTATTTTTTTTTCTTTTTTTTCTTCTATACGCTGCCCTTCACATCAAAGGGTAGTGACACTTCCCTTTTTTTAATTTCTTTTATTCCAATTCCCACTCCTGTTTATTATTTTTTTTTTTATTTTAACCCCCACACTACCACCTAAGTGCGGTAGTGCTTATTTTATCCCCAGCACCCATGGTGTGTGTGTGCAGGTGTGAGACACAGTGAAAGACACAAAGTGCACCAATCTTTATTCAATTTCCACCACCAGGAAGATAGGAAAACACCCGGGTGGCCAGTGACAAGCACTGCCCTTTACATCAAAGGGCAGTGCTGTGTGATCAAAACAGTGAAGGGGAGGGTAGGGACTAAATCAAAATAGAATTGGAGGGAGAAATAATGCACTCCACTCCCTGCGGCGCCCACCTCTCCCTGAACAACTCCAGGGTGTTGGTCGACACCGCGTGCTCCTTCTCCAAGGACACCCGGGCTCTAACATAACCGCGGAAGAGGGGCAGGCAGTCGGCCCTAACGACCCCCTCCACGGCCCGCTGCCTGGACCTGTTGATGGCCAGTTTGGCCAGGCCCAGGAGCAGACCCACGAGGAGGTCTTCAGACCTGCCCTCCTTCCTCCGTACCGGGTGCCCAAAGATCAGGAGCGTGGGACTGAAGTGCAGCCAAAAACAGAGGAGAAGGTTTTTAAGGAAATCAAAAAGGGAGTGCAAACGCCCACACCCAATATATACATGGTCCACGGACTCCACAGCGCCACAGAACAAGCAGTTGGGCTGGGAGTCCGTGAACCACCGCAATCTGCGGTTGCAGGGGACTGCTGCGTGCAGCACCCTCCACACCAGATCCCCGAAAGAAAGGGGGAGGACTCCCGCACACACCTGTTCTTTTTTGTTTCTTTTTTCTTCTTTTTTTTTTAATTTCTTTTTTTTTTACCCCCACACTACCACCTAAGTGCGGTAGACAGTCTTTTCATTTTTTTTTTCTTTTTTTACTGTTTTTTTTCTAAACCCCCACACTGCCACCTAATTGCGGTAGTGCTTATTATTTTTTTCCCCAGCACCCATGGTGTGTGTGTGCAGGTGTGAGACACAGTGGAAGACACAAAGTGCACGAATCTTTATTCAATTTCCACCACCAGGAAGATAGGAAAACACCCGGGTGGCCAGTGACAAACACTGCCCTTCACATCAAAGGGACAGTGCTGTGTGATCAAAACAGTGAAGGGGAGGGTAGGGACTAAATCAAAATAGAATTGGAGGGAGAAATGATGCACTCCACTCCCTGCGGCGCCCACCTCTCCCTGAACAACTCCAGGGTGTTGGTCGACACCGCGTGCTCCTTCTCCAAGGACACCCGGGCTCTAACGTAACCGCGGAAGAGGGGCAGGCAGTCGGCCCTAACGACCCCCTCCACGGCCCGCTGCCTGGACCTGTTGATGGCCAGTTTGGCCAGGCCCAGGAGCAGACCCACGAGGAGATCTTCAGACCTGCCCTCCTTCTTCCGTACCGGGTGCCCAAAGATCAGGAGCGTGGGACTGAAGTGCAGCCAAAAACAGAGGAGAAGGTTTTTCAGGAAATCAAAAAGGGAGTGCAAACGCCCACACCCAATATATACATGGTCCACGGACTCCACAGCGCCACAGAACAAGCAGTTGGGCTGGGAGTCCGTGAACCACCGCAATCTGCGGTTGCAGGGGACTGCTGCGTGCAGCACCCTCCACCCCAGATCTCCGAGAGAAAGGTGGAGGACTCCCGCACACTCCTATTCTTTTTTTTTTCTTTTTTTTTTTATTTTCTTTTTTTAGACACAAAGTGCACGAATCTTTATACAATTTCCACCACCAGGAAGATAGGAAAACACCCGGGTGGCCAGTGAAAAGCACTGCCCTTCACATCAAAGGGCAGTGCTGTGTGATCAAAAACAGTGAGGGGGAGGGTAGGGGACACTCCTGTTTATTTATTTTTTTTTCTTCCCCCACACTACCACCTAAGTGTGGTAGTGCTTATTTTATCCCCAGCACCCATGGTGTGTGTGTGCAGCTGTGAGACACAGTGGAAGACACAAAGTGTACCAATCTTTATTCAATTTCCACCACCAGGAAGATAGGAAAACACCCGGGTGGCCAGTGACAAACACTGCCCTTCACAGCAAGGGACAGTGCTGTGTGATCAAAACAGTGAAGGGGAGGGTAGGGACTAAATCAAAATAGAGTTGGAGGGAGAAATAATGCACTCCACTCCCTGCGGCGCCCACCTCTCCCTGAACAACTCCAGGGTGTTGGTGGACACCGCGTGCTCCTTCTCCAAGGACACCCGGGCTCTAACGTAACCGCGGAAGAGGGGCAGGCAGTCGGCCCTAACGACCCCCTCCACGGCCCGCTGCCTGGACCTGTTGATGGCCAGTTTGGCCAGGCCCAGGAGCAGACCCACGAGGAGGTCTTCAGACCTGCCCTCCTTCCTCCGTACCGGGTGCCCAAAGATCAGGAGCGTGGGACTGAAGTGCAGCCAAAAACAGAGGAGAAGGTTTTTCAGGAAATCAAAAAGGGAGTGCAAACGCCCACACCCCATGTACACATGGTCCACGGACTCCACAGCGCAACAGAACAAGCAGTTGGGCTGGGAGTCCGTGAACCACCGCAATCTGCGGTTGCAGGGGACTGCTGCGTGCAGCACCCTCCACCCCAGATCCCCGAGAGAAAGGGGGAGGACTCCCGCACACTCCTCTTCTTCTTTTTTTTTCTTTTTTTTTCTTTTTTCTTCTTTTATTTTTATTTCTTTTTTTTTTTACCCCCACACTACCACCTAAGTGCGGTAGACAGTCTTTTCATTTTTTTTTTCTTTTTTTTTTCTTTTTTTACTGTTTGTTTTCTAAACCCCCACACTACCACCTAATTGCGGTAGTGCTTATTATTTTTTTCCCCAGCACCCATGGTGTGTGTGTGCAGGTGTGGGACACAGTGAAAGACACAAAGTGCACGAATCTTTATTCAATTTCCACCACCAGGAAGATAGGAAAACACCCAGGTGGCCAGTGGCAAACACTGCCCTTCACATCAAAGGGACAGTGCTGTGTGATCAAAACAGTGAAGGGGAGGGTAGGGACTAAATCAAAATAGAATTGGAGGGAGAAATGATGCACTCCACTCCCTGCGGCGCCCACCTCTCCCTGAACAACTCCAGGGTGTTGGTGGACACCGCTTGCTCCTTCTCCAAGGACACCCGGGCTCTAACGTAACCGCGGAAGAGGGGCAGGCAGTCGGCCCTAACGACCCCCTCCACGGCCCGCTGCCTGGACCTGTTGATGGCCAGTTTGGCCAGGCCCAGGAGCAGACCCACGAGGAGGTCTTCAGACCTGCCCTCCTTCCTCCGTACCGGGTGCCCAAAGATCAGGAGCGTGGGACTGAAGTGCAGCCAAAAACAGAGGAGAAGGTTTTTCAGGAAATCAAAAAGGGAGTGCAAACGCCCACACCCAATATATACATGGTCCACGGACTCCACAGCACCACAGAACAAGCAGTTGGGCTGGGAGTCCGTGAACCACCGCAATCTGCGGTTGCAGGGGACTGCTGCGTGCAACACCCTCCACCCCAGATCCCCGAGAGAAAGGGGGAGGACTCCCGTACGCTCCTGTTCTTCTTTTTTTTTTTTTTCTTTTTTCTTTTTTTTTTCCTTCTCTTTTTTATCCCCACACTACCACCTAAGTGCGGTAGTACTTATTTTATCCCCAGCACCCATGGTGTGTGTGTGCAGGTGTGAGACACAGTGAAAGACACAAAGTGCACCAATCTTTATTCAATTTCCACCACCAGGAAGATAGGAAAACACCCGGGTGGCCAGTGACAAACACTGCCCTTCACAGCAAGGGACAGTGCTGTGTGATCAAAACAGTGAAAGGGAGGGTAGGGACTAAATCAAAATAGAATTGGAGGGAGAAATGATGCACTCCACTCCCTGCGGCGCCCACCTCTCCCTGAACAACTCCAGGGTGTTGGTCGACACCGCGTGCTCCTTCTCCAAGGACACCCGGGCTCTAACATAACCGCGGAAGAGGGGCAGGCAGTCGGCCCTAACGACCCCCTCCACGGCCCGCTGCCTGGACCTGTTGATGGCCAGTTTGGCCAGGCCCAGGAGCAGACCCACGAGGAGGTCTTCAGACCTGCCCTCCTTCCTCCGTACCGGGTGCCCAAAGATCAGGAGCGTGGGACTGAAGTGCAGCCAAAAACAGAGGAGAAGGTTTTTCAGGAAATCAAAAAGGGAGTGCAAACGCCCACACCCAATATACATGTGGTCCACGGACTCCACAGCGCCACAGAACAAGCAGTTGGGCTGGGAGTCCGTGAACCACCGCAATCTGCGGTTGCAGGGGACTGCTGCGTGCAGCACCCTCCACCCCAGATCCCCGAGAGAAAGGGGGAGGACTCCCGTACGCTCCTGTTCTTTTTTTTTTTTTCTTTTTTCTTTTTTTTTTCTTTAACCCCCACACTACCGCCTAAGTGCGGTAGTGCTTATTTTATCCCCAGCACCCATGGTGTGTGTGTGCAGGTGTGAGACACAGTGAAAGACACAGAGTGCACCAATCTTTATTCAATTTCCACCACCAGGAAGATAGGAAAACACCCGGGTGGCCAGTGACAAGCACTGCCCTTCACATCAAGGGACAGTGCTGTGTGATCAAAACAGTGAAGGGGAGGGGAGGGATGGGACTAAATCAAAATAGAATTGGAGGGAGAAATGATGCACTCCACTCCCTGCGGCGCCCACCTCTCCCTGAACAACTCCAGGGTGTTGGTGGACACCGCGTGCTCCTTCTCCAAGGACACCCGGGCTCTAACGTAACCGCGGAAGAGGGGCAGGCAGTCGGCCCTAACGACCCCCACCACGGCCCGCTGCCTGGACCTGTTGATGGCCAGTTTGGCCAGGCCCAGGAGCAGACCCACGAGGAGGTCTTCAGACCTGCCCTCTTTCCTCCGTACCGGGTGCCCAAAGATCAGGAGCGTGGGACTGAAGTGCAGCCAAAAACAGAGGAGAAGGTTTTTAAGGAAATCAAAAAGGGAGTGCAAACGCCCACACCCAATATACACGTGGTCCACGGACTCCACAGCGCCACAGAACAAGCAGTTGGGCTGGAAGTCCGTGAACCACCGCAATCTGCGGTTGCAGGGGACTGCTGCGTGCAGCACCCTCCACCCCAGATCCCCGAGAGAAAGGGGGAGGACTCCCGTACGCTCCTGTTCTTTTTTTTTTTTCCTTTTTTTTTTCTTTTTTTTTCTTTTATTTTTTATTTTATTTTTTTTTGTTTTTTATTTAACCCCCACACTACCACCTAAGTGCGGTAGTGCTTATTTTGTCCCCAGCACCCATGGTGTGTGTGTGCAGGTGGGAGACACAGTGAAAGACACAAGGTGCACGAATCTTTATTCAATTTCCACCACCAGGAAGATAGGAAAACACCCGGGTGGCCAGTGACAAGCACTGCCCTTCTCATCAAAGGGCAGTGCTGTGTGATCAAAAACAGTGAAGGGGAGGGTAGGGACTAAATCAAAATAGAGTTGGAGGGAGAAATGATGCACTCCACTCCCTGCGGTGCCCACCGCTCCCTGAACAACTCCAGGGTGTTGGTGGACACCGCGTGCTCCTTCTCCAAGGACACCCGGGCTCTGACGTAACCGCGGAAGAGGGGCAGGCAGTCGGCCCTAACGACCCCCTCCACGGCCCGCTGCCTGGACCTGTTGATGGCCAGTTTGGCCAGGCCCAGGAGCAGAACCACGAGGAGATCTTCAGACCTGCCCTCCTTCCTCCGTACCGGGTGCCCAAAGATCAGGAGCGTGGGACTGAAGTGCAGCCAGAAACAGAGGAGAAGGTTTTTCAGAAAATCAAAAAGGGAGTGCAAACGCCCACACCCAATATACACATGGTCCACGGACTCCACAGCGCCACAGAACAAGCAGTTGGGCTGGGAGTCAATGAACCACCGTAATCTGCGGTTGCAGGGGACTGCTGCGTGCAGCACCCTCCACCCCAGATCCCCGAGAGAAAGGGGGAGGACTCCCGTACGCTCCTGTTCCTTTTTTTTTTTCTTTTTTTTTTCTTTCTTTTATTTTATTTATTTTTTTTTCTTCTTTTTTTTTCCCCTTTAACCCCCACACTACCACCTAAGTGCGGTAGTGCTTATTTTTTCCCCAGCACCCATGGTGTGTGTGTGCAGGTGGGAGACACAGTGAAAGACACAAGGTGCACGAATCTTTATTCAATTTCCACCACCAGGAAGATAGGAAAACACCCGGGTGGCCAGTGACAAGCACTGCCCTTCTCATCAAAGGGCAGTGCTGTGTGATCAAAAACAGTGAAGGGGAGGGTAGGGACTAAATCAAAATAGAGTTGGAGGGAGAAATGATGCACTCCACTCCCTGCGGCACCCACCTCTCCCTGAACAACTCCAGGGTGTTGGTGGACACCGCGTGCTCCTTCTCCAAGGACACCCGGGCTCTGACGTAACCGCGGAAGAGGGGCAGGCAGTCGGCCCTAACGACCCCCTCCACGGCCCGCTGCCTGGACCTGTTGATGGCCAGTTTGGCCAGGCCCAGGAGCAGAACCACGAGGAGATCTTCAGACCTGCCCTCCTTCCTCCGTACCGGGTGCCCAAAGATCAGGAGCGTGGGACTGAAGTGCAGCCAGAAACAGAGGAGAAGGTTTTTCAGAAAATCAAAAAGGGAGTGCAAACGCCCACACCCAATATACACATGGTCCACGGACTCCACAGCGCCACAGAACAAGCAGTTGGGCTGGGAGTCAGTGAACCACCGTAATCTGCGGTTGCAGGGGACTGCTGCGTGCAGCACCCTCCACCCCAGATCCCCGAGAGAAAGGGGGAGGACTCCCGTACGCTCCTGTTCTTATCTGTCAGCCTGGGCTCCCTAATTGGACCATATTAACAGGGAGCTCATATTCTATGAATTCTACCTGGCTGACCTTGTTATAATCACAGCAAATAAAATTATGCTACAGTCAACCTCGACTGACTATGTACGGAATAACTATGTATTTTAAACATGATTTATAAGATTTTAAGTTTTGAGCTGTTTGCTAATATAGCTGCCAGATTTGCAGTAAAATTGTGTCAATTGCAATTCGCAATCTCTTGGATGTTACAATAGGATTGAAAGCTGAAATTTACCAAGAGAATATTGAAACTTTATGAATTATTCAAACGTTGTGAATATTCTTAGCACCTCCTGTCTGTTAACAATGCCTCTGAGCATCTGACACAGTTCCTAATGTGGAGTAGTTGTTTTTTTGCAAATTATGTTTAAATAAAATATTGTCTAATAAAAGTCTGTTGCAGTTGCAGAATTTGAATCATAAATGAAAATCAACCAGATTTTGTCAGTTTTCTAAACAACCAGCAGTGCAGCTTTCACTGAAGATTTAAGTTTAACTGCCCATTCATAGAGGAGTGCCAAGTGCTGTGTACTGATATATACCACAGTGCTTATGGGTGTTTAACGCAATGTCTCAAATTTACTCGCAAGTATTCTATCACTGTTTGGCATGTATGTGAACTAATATTGAGCAAACTCTTCATCAAACAGGATGTGAGCACCAGTGTTGAACGTTTTCTTAAGAATGTGTGAGATCCGCAAAGGATTTTGGTAACATGAACCTATAGCGTAGAGCTCTGCACCATTCATTGTCTGTTCAAGATTTTTAAACCCAAATAGAGCAGAACAGAAGTAATGGCATAACACTCTCTTTCCATTTCTCTCCATGCAAGAAGAGGATTTAAAGCAAATGATAGTGTCTCCCAAATTACTCACTTTGTTGGGCTTTGATTCACAGACACTAATCCAAAATCCCCTTAACATTTTCAGTGACCTTTGGTGAACAAAAGGCCTGCCCTGTAAAAGGGTCAATATTTCTGATGCCTTTTAGCAGCTTTTGACGTGAACACAAAAACCACAAATGCAGATGAAAGGTGTTTGTAGCAAAAAAGCACGGATGTTTCTTGCCCAGCTATAGAGTGTCTACAAAATATTGATGAAGTGCTCTATTGAGGAGGGGATCTAATTAACTATTTGCTTTGCAGACAGAAAACAGAAAGAAAATGCATGTCTGCCAAATACCACGATGCTACATCGTCAAGCATAAAATCTTTTTTAATATATTTGATTCTGATGCAGCTGAAAGGGGAATGAGGTTTCTGAATGGATCCATTAATTTAATTGAAGTAAGCTACGGCAAGAGATAAAACATCCATCTCTTCAGGGTGTGCCATCTCTATGGCAGTCAATGATCCATACACAAAAGTAAGAGGAAAGATGGATTATAGAGACTTCAAGGTCATGAAATTGCAATAGGAGCAAAGGTGAAAGCAAATTGAAGAGGCCTTCCCCTCAATTGGTACAAATAAGTATTTTCCCTACTTCTGCTTTTTTTATATCTGCAACTACAATTCTGATTTCCTTAGTGTATTGCATTTCTGAGAAATTCTATAAAAGGCATTATATTTCTCATCTCATGACAGCTGGTGAAGGAAAGCAACAAAATGAAATTATGTAAAAGAGCGACTACACAAGAACATTAACTCCGCTGGCTGTTTTCTCAGCAAGAGCTTTGTGCCACAATCATCTTTCTCCAGGTTTTAGTTATGTTAAAATGGTAAAATATAAACATAAATAAGTTAGCTATGGGGCATATTTCTTGTCGAACAAGACTGAAACAAGAAAGAACTTTAATTCTGAAAGTGCATGTGATCCTATTGAAAGTCTATCATTGCACTGTTTATCCCATTCTTGAAAATATAGGTGACCCACTTATAGGTGTTTCTCGTCGTATAGCCACCTGTTAGTGGTATGTTAATAAGCAACATTCCATTCATCACTGTTTATTATGGAGTTGCCAGACATTTATATCTATATTGTTCACATCAAATGCTGCCACTTCTGAGAACTGGTTGCACATTGTTACACCTGATGCTCAATGTGGTTCCCCAAGCTTTTGTGGTTTTAAACAGGATCCCGAAGTCATTAAGCTCCCAGATGAGGAGGAAAGAACTGCCTCCCCTTTCTTATTTACCCATCTCCTCAGTTCATCCCAACAAGGTTGCATTAAAAACTGATCCTTTCTCTTACTCTCAGATCTAAATGAAATTATGTTTTAAAAGAACATAATTTAACCACTTTGCAAAGAATAAATTTATTAATTACAAAACATGAGAAGAATTATTACCACAACAGACATGTGTACATGGGTCCAAAAAGATAAAAGTTTCTAAAAATCAGATATATAGATCACTTTCTGAATTGTTTACAAAGAGTGGACAGTTGAAGGTTGTAGCCATTGTAGTGGACTTCAGTAACTGATTTCAAGTATCTTTGTTCAGTAGACTGGTTGAGATTCTGTAGTTCTGACTCCTTTCAGTTGTGATTGAATCCAGCATTCAGACTGTATGAGAGTCATTTTGTGGTTCAGTCCCCTTTTGTCTGGCTGCCACTGAGGTGACATCTAGCACTCAGAGTAAGAGAAGGTCTTTACCTGTAAGACAGGGTCAACTAATTCTTTGACTGTGACCTTGACAGCATGCTAATGCTCAAATGCTTGCTCATGCACATGGACAATCTAGCCTAGTAGCACACATGAAAAGCTCAATCCCACCCTCACGCTTCAGAAGAGTTGAAAATGCATTTTTAACCCTCGTCCTTGTGTATTCTTCAAAGGGGAAAAAAAAGACAAAACGAACTTGCAACACAAAAATTCTGATGGCACAGCACCTGCAAAGAATATTGATCTTATCATTTCTATTCTCACTGCATACTTTCCAGTCACTGTCATTCACTGTTATTATGGCTGAGAGTACTGGCAAAGTTTGAAAAGAAAATCATATTTCAATTTAACAGCTGTAAATAATGGTCCAATATGATTTCTTCTGTTAAGATATTTTTTAATGTAACAAATTATTGAAACACTATGAACCAAACATTACTTTTGTAGGCAGCAGATGCTTTATATGTAAACAATGAAAAAGAATTGAAATATTTAATCTACAATAACCACAAGCATCTTTTTTAGTGCTTGGTAAAATGCCAAGCAGTGGAAAGATTTCTCTCTGATTCCAATTGACTCCAGTTTTGCTGGGGATCAGCGATGCCATACCTAGTAAAATGCAACCTTGCTGCCAAGGGCAGTCACTCCCACATCACTTTTGGAATTCAACTCTTTTTTGCTATGTTTGGACAAAAATTGTAATGAAGTCAGGAGCTGGCTGGTTCTGGGGGAACCCAAATTGGGCATAGTGAGCAAGTTATTGCTAAACAAGTATTATTTGTCAGCACTGTTACACACTTCCATCTGACTTTTCTGCTTATTGTGTACAGAACGCACTTGAGCAATTTTCCACATTGTCAGGTAAATAGCAGTATTGTAGCTTTACTGGAACAGCAACTCTGGAGCACAGGTCTTCAGTACTATTGCCACAACGTTATCAGGGCTAAAGCCTTTTCAGTATCCAGTGCCTCCAGCCATTTCTTGATATCAAGTGGAGTGAATCAAATTTGCTGAAGAATGTGGTGATGAGGATACCCAGAAGTGGCTAAGGCCCTCATGAGTATTATTCCATATTGTTTGGTAGATGTCAGTATTATAGCTTAATTGGAGCAATTTAACTAGGGATCTGGCTAGGTCTTGAGCACAAATCTTCATAAAAATAAAGAAAACTTTATAGAACAAATTCTATCAACAAAGAATTTCGTTCCACGGAATCAACTATCAAAGTGAAAAATAATTATGGGTTTACAGAAAGTAGTGTGTAACCAGTGCTAAAGTCAAGAAGAGTCTATATGAGACAATTTAACCCACCTTTGAAAGTTAGATTTCTTTTCCTTTGGAAATTTTTTTACACTGTCTATATTATTTTTCCATCTACAATGTCTAGATCAAATTGTCAGTTCTTTGTATGTCATAATCATGAATAAGTGTGTTTGTATTTGGGGTTTTGATGGCAAACAACTCAAGCCGCATAATAGCTTGAGAATGTTTATTTTCTCTCTGCATTTTGTTAAAGTTGTATGTTACAATAAATAGAGTTATTTTTATTAACGACAAAACGTGGTGTGAATTGCCTTTGCCTGAATAGCAGGCAGTCAGGCAAAGTGGTCACCTTGGTGATGTACTTGGGATTTTAGTTATTTTAATCAATCAGCTCAGCCTTGTTCTGACACATATCCAAAGGTGAGACTTGAATTGAGATTTTAAACACTTTGACTTATGGAACAATAAGTAGTGACTATCAGTGTACTTTTTAAAGTTTGATTGGGGGATTCAGTGTCGAGGGTCTTTTGAATGAGGAAAATGTAAGATTCTGTGAGGGGTAAGAGCAAATGGTAAAGAATAACAGGACAGATATCAGGAAGCTCTCATACTAAAATAACATGATATTAGAAGCAGCTAATATCATTTTGCAATTGGAAGAGGTATCAAAAGATGGATTTACAAATATTAGCAAAACTTGGACTGCTTAGAACATAGAACATAGAAGAATACAGCGCAGTACAGGCCCTTCGGCCCTTGATGTTGCGCCGATCCAAGCCCACCTAACCTACACTAGCCCACTATCCTCCATATGCCTATCCAATGCCCGCTTAAATGCCCATAATGAGGGAGAGTCCACCACTGCTACTGGCAGGGCATTCCATGAACTCACGACTCGCTGAGTAAAGAACCTACCCCTAGCATCTGTCCTATACCTACCCCCCCTTAATTTAAAGCTATGCCCCCTTGTAATAGCTGACTCCATACGTGGAAAAAGATTCTCACTGTCGACCCTATCTAAACCCCTAATCATCTTGTACACCTCTATCAAGTCACCCCTAAACCTTCTTTTCTCCAATGAAAACAACCCCAAGTGCCTCAGCCTTTCCTCGTACGATCTTTCTACCATACCAGGCAACATCCTGGTAAACCTCCTCTGCACCCGTTCCAGTGCCTCCACATCCTTCCTATAGTATGGTGACCAAAACTGCACACAATACTCCAGATGCGGCCGCACCAGAGTCTTATACAACTACAACATGACCTCAGTACTCCAGAACTCAATTCCTCTACCAATAAAAGCCAGTACGCCATATGCCTTCTTCACTGCACTATTTACCTGGGTGGCAACTTTCAAAGATCTGTGTACATGGACACCAAGATCCCTCTGCTCATCCACACTACCAAGTATCCGACCATTAGCCCAGTACCCCATCTTTTTGTTACTCTTACCAAAGTGAATCACTTCACACTTAGCTACATTGAACTCCATTTGCCACCTTTCTGCCCAGTTCTGCAGCTTATCTATATCCCGCTGTAACCTGCCACATCCTTCCTCACTGTCTACAACTCCTCCGATTTTCGTATTATCCGCAAACTTGCTCACCCAACCTTCTAACCCCTCCTCCAAGTCATTTATAAAAATGACAAACAGCAATGGTCCCAAAACAGATCCTTGCGGAACACTGCTAGTGACGGCACTCCAAGATGAACCTTTGCCATCAACTACTACCCTCTGTCTTCTTCCAGCCAGCCAACTCCTAATCCAAACCTCCAACTCACCCTCAATGCCATACCTCCGTATTTTTTGCAGTAGTCTACCATGGGGAACCTTATCAAATGCCTTACTAAAATCCATATACACCACATCTACCGCTTTCCCCTCGTCCACCTCCTTAGTCACCTTCTCAAAGAATTCAATAAGGTTTGTGAGGCACAACCTGCCCTTCACAAAACCATGCTGACTATCCTTGATCACATTATTCCTATCCAGATGTTCATAAATCCTATCCCTTACAATTCTCTCTAAGATTTTGCCTACAACAGAAGTGAGACTCACCGGCCTATAGTTACTAGGGTTATCCCTACTCCCCTTCTTGAACAAGGGAACCACATTTGCTAGCCTCCAATCTTCTGGCACCACTCGTGTAGACAACGAGGACATAAAAATCAAGGCCAATGGCTCTGCAATCTCCTCCCTTGCTTCCGAGAGAATCCTAGGATAAATGCCATCAGGCCCAGGGGACTTATCAGCTTGATCTTATTTGCCAGTTAAAGCTGTCCTGTACAGCTTGAACTGGCAAATGAATTATAAACAGAATTTCATGCGAGACCCAAGAAGCCAAGGTAATTGAAATATTTGCAATGTTTTGCGGACTAGAGTCATAGAGTTGTAGAATTGTACAGCATGGAAACAGACGTTTCGGTCCAATCCGCCCATGCCGACCAGATATCCCAACCCAATCTAGCCCCACCTGCCAGCACCCGGCTCATATCCCTCCAAACTCTTCCTAATCATATACCCATTCAAATGCCTCTTAAATGTTGCTATTGTACCAGCCTCCACCACTTCCTCTGGTAGCTCGTTCCATACACGTACCACCCTCTGTGTGAAAACTTGCCCCTTAGGTCTCTTTTATATCTTTCCCCTCTCACCTTAAACCTATGCCCTCTAGTTCTGGACTCCCCAACCCCAGGGAAAAGGCTTTGTCTATTTACCCTATCCATGCCCCTCATAATTTTGTAAACCTCTATAAGGTCACGTCTCAGCCTCCGACACTCCAGGGAAAACAGCCCCAGCCTGTTCAGCTTCTCCCTATAGCTCAAATCCTCCAACCCTGGCAATATTCTTGTAAATCTTTTCTGAACCCTTTCAAGTTTCACAACATCTTTCCGATAGGAAGGAGACCAGAATTGTACGCAATATTCCAACAGAAGCTGAACAAATGTCCTGTACAGCAATAACATGACCTCCCAACTCCTGTACTCAATACTCTGACCAATAAAGGAAAGCATACCAAACACCTTCTTCACTATCCTATCTACCTGCGACTCTACTTTCAAGGAGCTATGAACCTGCACTCCAAGGTCTCTTTGTTTGGCAACACTCCCTAGGGCCTTACCATTAAGTGTATAAGTCCTGCTAAGATTTGCTTTCCCAAAATACAGCACCTCGCATTTATCTGAATTAAACTCCATCTGCCATTTCTCAGCCCGTTGGCCCATCTGGTCAAGATCCTGTTGTAATCTGAGGTAACCCTCTTCGCTGTCCACTACACCTCCAATTTTGGTGTCATCTGCAAACTTACTAACTGTACCTCTTATGCTCGCATCCAAATCATTTATGTAAATGACAAAAAATAGAGGACCCAGCACCGATCTTTGTGGCATTCAACTGGTCACAGGCCTCCAGTCTGAAAAACAACCCCACACCACAACCCTCTGTCTTCTACCTTTGCGCCAGTTCTGTATCCAAATGGCTAGTTCTCCCTGTATTCCATGAGATCTAACCTTGATAATCAGTCTCCCATGGGGAACCTTGTTGAACGCCTTACTGAAGTCCATGTGGATCACCTCTACCGCTCTGTCCTCATCAATCCTCTTTGTTACTTCTTCAAAAAACTCAAACAAGTTTGTGAGACATGATTTCCCATGCACAAAGCCATGTTGACTATCCCTAATCAGTACTTGCCTTTCCAAAAACAGGTACAACCTGCCCCTCAGTATTCCCTCCAACAACTTGCCCACCACCGACATCTGGCTCAGTGGTCTATAGTTCCCTGGCTTGTCCTTACTGCCCTTCTTAAACAGTAACACCACGTTTGCCAACCTCCAGACATCCAGCACCTCACCTGTGATTATTGATGATACAAATATCTCAGCAAGAGGCCCAGTAATCACTTCTCTAGCTTCCCACAGAGTTCTAGGGTACACCTGATCAGGTCCTGGGGATTTATCCACCTTTGTGCATTTCAAGACATCCAGCACTTCCTCCTCTGTAATCTGGACATTTTGCAAGGTGTCACCATCTATTTCCCTACAGCCTATCTCTTCCATATCCTTTTCCACAGCAAATACTGATGCAAAATACTCATTTAGTATCTCCCCCATTTTCTGCAGCTCCACACAAAGGCCGCCTTATTGATCTTTGAGGGGCCCTATTTTCTCCCTAGCTACACTTTTTGTCCTTAACATATTTGTAAAAACCTTTTGGATTCTCCTTAATTCTATTTGCCAAAGCTATCTCATGACTCCTTTTTGCCCTCCTGATTTCCCTCTGAAATATACTCCTACTGCCTTTATACTCTTCTATCGATTCAATCGATCTATCCTGTCTATACCTCACATATTTTCTTAAGCAAACCCTCAATTTCTTTAGTCATCCAGCATTCCCTATACCTACCAGCCTTTCCTTTCACCCTGACAGGAATATACTTTCTCTGGATTCTTATTATCTCATTTCTGAAGGCTTCCCATTTTCCAGCCATCCCTTTACCTGCGAACATCTGCTCGCAATCAGCTTTCAAACGTTCTTGCCTAATACCGTCAAAATTGGCCTTTCTCCAATTTAGAACTTCAACTTTTAGATCTGGTCTTTCCTTTTCCATTGTTATTATAAATCCAGTAGAATTATGGTAGCTGGCCCCAAAGTGCTCCCCCACTGACACCTCAGTCACCTGCCCTGCCTTATTTCCCACAAGTAGAAATACAGAAGGGATTTACAGCAAGTGATAGGTTATTTAAGTTAGCATAGGTTCAATTACAATTAGCTTGAGATAGAAAATGAATATAAAATGTAGGAAGTGGAGATGTGGAAACCTGAACTTGAATTTTGTCGAGAAGATAAAGCCAAACAATGAACATTTCAGGAAAGAGAACGAGATGATAAGGAGATAGGCAATACCAGGTTAAAATGATTGAGTTAAAAAAAAGGTTCTCAGATACTAAAGAAGGCTCTGATGAGGAAAGCTCCAGACATAACCTAAAGTCCAGCAAAAAATGTTTAAGTTTGACATGCCTTACCAAAATTTGAGAGAAAGGATGTGATGACATTCTTTACGTCATGTGAGAAAATAGCAAAACATTTGAAGTGTCCAAAGAAAAATTATTTCTTACCCAGCATTTTGTGAGGGGAAATCAGGGCAGGACTTATACATTTAATGGTGAGCGCCTGGGGAGTGTTGCCGAACAAAGAGACCTTGGGGTGCAGGTCCATAGATCCTTGAAAGTGGAGTCACAGGGAGACAGGATAGTGAAGAAGGTGACAGGTATGTTTGCTTTTATTGATGGGTGCATTGAATATAGGAGTTGGGAGGTCATGTTGCAGCCATACAAGACATTGTTTCGACCACTTTTGGAATACTGCACTCAATTCTGGTCTCCCTGCTATAGGCAAGAAACTTGAAATGGTTCAGAAAAGATTTGCAAGGATGTTGTCAGGATTGGAAGGTTTGAGCTATTGGGGGAGACTGAATAGGTTGGTGCTACTTTCCCTGAAGCATCAGAGGATGAGGGGTGACCTTATAGAAGTTTATAAGATCATGAGGGGTACAGATGAGGTGAACAGTCAAGATCTTTTCCCCAGTGTAAAGGAGTCCAAGACTAGGGGGTAAGTTTAAGATGAGAGGGAAAAGATATGAGAGGGACCTAAGGGACAACTTTCTCATGCAGAAGGGGGTGCATGGAATGAGCTGCCAGAGGAGTTGGTGAAGCCTGGTATAATTACAACATTTAAAAGGCATCTGATGGATATATGAATAGGAAATGTTTAGAGTGATATCGGACAGATGCTGGCAAATGGGATTAGATCAATGTAGAGTATCTGGCTGGCATGGATGAGTTGGACTGAAGGATCTGTTTCCATGTTATACATCCCTGTGACTCTATGCAAAGCAATTTTACACGTAGAACACATTAGATTTATACACAATTGTGGAGGACATAGACAACAGTTTTAACATTTGAGTATACAGCCCAGGCAGACCATCATTGAATGTGTAAGGGCAAAAAATGTATATTCCACTCATGAGGCTCTGAGAGAAATAATTCTCTTGGAAAAATTAAAATAACTCATTGCATTTTGCAATACAAATACATTTTGAAGAACAGAATGTTACAACTGAAAGTCAGAAAGCAAAAATGCCTGAAGATTATGAACCGATCACTTTTCTGTGAAGCCTTTCTTCTGTCATTGCCATATCTCAAATAAGATAGAGAATTCTGGAATTAAAGGAAGGCAAGTAGCCAGTCAAAAGACATCTGAAAATGCCCCAAGATACCCTTTTAATGTCAGAAAGGAGGTTGCTGAGACTGGAGCTAAAAAAATTAAAGGGCTTGTTGTTTTCTCCAAATGAATCTATGCTCGGAAACAGACACTTATCTCAAGCCCCACTCCATGGGCATCAGTCACACACATCACAATTCATGGACACTGCCAGCCTCTAAGAGTCTTCATGGTAAATCTTTGATCCATTTACAGGGCACATCTGCACTTCAATGCTGCATCTCAGGCTGACTATCATTTTAGTGGTGCACCAAGGAAACATTACATTAACTACTGAAAAGTTAATGCAGTGACCATAGCTGACTCTTATTCAATATCATGGCTAGAGGATTTTATGGATAGGGTAGGTCAAACAGCCAACATTACAACGATAGATTTGTTTAAGAGGTACTGGTAGGATCCTTTGATTGCCTGAGTCAAGGAAATTTACATTGTTGTAACTTCAGATGAGTTATACCAATGTTGAGCCATGACATAAGGATTATGAAATCCCCTAGCCCTCTTGCAAATGTTGCTGAACCAGATAATGGTAGGCCTATCTAATTTTCTATTGGATCTAGATGACTTTTGGGTCTACGCCAATGTTTGAGAAGCATACATAAAGTGACTGGAGCCCTCCTCCAGGAAATAAAGTCAGTTGACCTAGTGGTCAATCTTATAAAGACACGTTCACTGAGGTCCAAGTGACTTTTCTCCAACTGTTAATGTTTGATGATTACTGGTCAGGTCTGCAAAGGTTGAAGCAGTTCCCCTTTCTCACAACAAAACAGAACATCCTGAGATTGTTTGGAATGCGTGGATTCTATTGAAATTTCATCCCAAACTTCAGCATGGTAACTGTGCCACTGACAATCCTAATACAGAATGAAGCAAAGGTTACATGAATGAGAAAGCCAGACAGACGTTGAAAATCTAAAGGCTATTATCATAATCAAGCCTGTGTTTGCAGCTTTGAATTTTAACCAAGTGTTTGAAATAGACACTTTAAAAATAGTGAAACTAGCGTTGGTACAGCTTTCCTGTGGCAAGATGAATCCAGAATAGATCAATCTGGTACTTCTCCAAAAAAAATTGTACCAGCCTCAGGAATGGTGCTCCATGGTAAAGGAGGAAAACCTTGGCTTATTACTGACTCTTAAACACTTGGTGATATATATCCAAAGTAGGTGCAGAGAGACCACAATCAACATTGACAGCAAGCTCTGACTTTCTTGGAAAAGTTCAAGATCCAGTTTGCCAGATTATTCCAATGGAGTTTGTACCTTGAACTCTACCACTTAAAAATTATTCCCATTGCCAGGACGTCAAATGTGATTGCAGACACCCTCACCAGGAACTGGAAGCACCCAATTAGAACTGAAGAGATATAATTGAACAATGCAAGAGAAATGGATGAATTTGTGAATGTGTCTGTTGTTTTATTCATAGTTTCTCTCCTTTTTGTAATGAAATGAGAATGAATCTAATTTCACTTGCCATGGGGAGAAGTGGCATGATCTAGAATAATCTCTTGCACTTTAATTACAAAATTTGAAAGGACTGATACAGCCAAGATTACTGTGAATGCTAATTCAGGAGTTGCTGAGAGAGAAATTCTGGACTGACACATCTCTACAGAGTCAGGGAAACTTCAGATAGAAATCCAAAACAAGAGATAATAATGAAAGACTAACCACCTAAACCCTTCTCATCAGGGAGCCATTTTCTGCAGCATTTGAGCTTTACCTTTACAGGGATACAAAATGAGTTAAAAAGTGAGCTTCACTTCTGATGTATGTGTCTCAGTGGCCTGATGTCCAAGAGCATGTACGAGAGTGCAGTGGGGGTTACAGCTCTCTGAATAGCCATTTAAACACCCTTGTACAGCAGGCAAAAGGCAGAGGAGAAATTAAATCACTCTGTGTACTACCAGTCAGCTGTTATCAAAAGGATTCCAGACTGAAGAGTTTCTAATGAACCAATAAAACCAGGGAGCTCAACATCAACTGTTGAACTATCAACGTCAACCACTGAAATGTTCACAATATTCAACTACCTGCTCTTTACAACTAATTTGGTAACTGATGTTTTTGTTAACTTGTATCATTTTGGACTGATATTTTATTTTTCATCTGTGTGTTAGAATTCAATTCATTTTGCATTAGTAAATATTCTCTTGATTCAAGAAAGCCTGGCTAAATTGGATTCTTTTAAAATATAAGTTCAGTTGGGTCTCAGAATGGGGTATAAAATTAACCTTACTGTGACCAACCAGGGAGCAGGTAATCAACCCAGGGAGAGCTGGTTCACTGCTCCTCAACAAGGTATTGTGTGGTTTGAAATATCTATAGGATTTTACGTCCATCTGCAATGGCAGATGTTCAATATCTCACCTGAAAGACAACACCTCCAACTAGCACTCCCTCGACATTGTACTCGCGTGTCAGTCTAGTTCTGAGCTCAAGACCTTGAAGTGGGACTTGACCCGACTGTCTGATGACTCACAGACAAGAGAGCTACCAGTGAGCCACAGCTGGCTAGTTTTACTTCCTGAACAAAGCAGCTTTGAGCCAGTTCATGAAAGGGCTGAGTAGTTAGAAAAACAGTCAGTTGATTTCCTTTGAATAGTATTCTTTTCAGATCTTTCAAACAAACTCTTCTCAGAAGGGGAATAGCCACCTGATCCCTACTAGTCACAGGCCTAAATAGAATTAAGTCAACATTTTTTTTTGTTAGAAGAGTTTCATTGTGCTCTGCATTTGTTATGATCAGGTCAAAGCTGTAGCTGAGTGAGATATCAAAAGTGTCCAATCTTTATGTCCACTAAACCTCTTTGAAATCCAGTTTTGTTTTTGAGAAGTCAATCTTAACAGTGTCACTTTACTTGAACAATGAACAACAAGCACAATGATGCATAGACAATTTTGTATTCATGTTTCCAATGTTGTTTCACATATTGTCTTATTTTGGGCTGTCCTGATTAGATAATTTGCAGCTGAAATGTTTACACACTACCTTTACTAGGTTCAGTGTGCTGGCAAATTGCTTTCACCAAGTATCTTCTTTGCTATTTATCAATGGTAATAAATTTACTCCCTTCTTTCTGATTCTGATTTTCTTCTTGCAATGCCAGAAAAACAAAATTCCCAGCAAATATTTGCAAAATCTATTTTGGTCATAACGTCTTTCTGTAAAAAAAATCAACCTGTTTTTTGGTATGCTATTTTAAGCTTGGTGGATATTCTTGTGTCTAAATTGGCTGCTGTTTTCTATATCACTATGTTGCAAAGCATACTTGAGAAGGGAAGTAATAAGATTGTATAAGTGCTAGTACAGTATGATGTGGCATAACCATATCAAAGCAACATCACATAAAACAAATCCAATCATTTGAAAAGTTACAGTTCAATAAGTAAAACCAGATTTTCTGTTTCTTTTCTGCACCTAGCTTTCTGATACCTAGCTTTTTTATTCAGTTGATTATGGGTTGAGTGTGTTCTTAGGTGTTTCTAGCTAGGCCAGCACTTATTGCCCATCGGTAACAGTTCCTTGAGGGAGTGGTGATGAAGTGTCTTCTTGAACTGCTGTAGTCTGTGTGTATCTGCAGTGAAATTAAAGGTGGAGTTCCAGGATTTCATGCCCTCTTCACCTCTGCTACCACTTCTTTGACTGCTCAAACAATTACAAAGTTCCACCTCCTCATTGCTGACTGCAGTACAAGCAATGGGTACCACTCTCATTGGTGCAATTGGAACATCAAGAGCTGTCAGCCTCTGTTTGGCTTAGTGGGGTGGGGCCCCCTGTGCCTGAGTACCTGTAATCCTGCCTCTGGCAATGAACAGCCAATTGGCCTTTAAGTTGTTGCAGAGCAGGGATTCTTTGCCTGAATGGACTCCTCACTCAACGTTTTAGCCAGTTTGGAGGGTAAGGATGGACAGAGACCATAACAGCATGTGGTCCAAGGTTACAAAGGGTGATTTTTATAATATTCCTCCTTGTTTCATCTGGGGAACACTAATTTCCAAGATACAATTAACACTGAATGTGGGAAAAGTCATGTTTCATTAAATTTCTATCCTCATTACTTTGCCTTAGGATTTCCAAGTTTGAAACAAATTGAAAAAGATCCTGTCAACAATATTCTTGTTAAATAAAAGTTAGCCTGCAATTCTGAGGCTTTTGCTTTGACTGGCCTATTTAAAAATTAAAATATAAGATCATGATAAAGTAATGAACTGAGAGGTAAAGCACTTGATAATTTTGAATTGCAATTCCTTGCCAGAAATTTGTCACCACCCTGTCTATCTGCAACTGCACTTTCAAGGAACAATGAACTTGACCCCGGGTTTCTTTGTACAGCAACACACTCTTTGGCTCTACCATTAATTGTAAAAGTTCTGCCCTGCTTTGCATCAGCAAAATGCAACATCTCATATTTTCCTAATTTTCTGAATTTCTGTATTTCAGTAAGGTGTTTGATAAGATTCCCCACAGTAGGCTATTGCACAAAATACAGAGGCATGAGATTGAGGGTCATTTAGTGGTTTGGATCAGAAATTGGCTACCTGAAAGAAGACAGAGGGTGGTAGTTGATGGGAAATGTTTATCCTGGAGATCAATTACTAGTGGTATATCACAAGGATCTGTGGGGTCAGTTTTGGGGCCATTGCTGTCTGTGACCTGGATGAGGGTGTAGAAAGATGGGTTAATAAATTTGTGGATGACAGTAAGGTTGGTGGAGCTGTGGATAGTTCTGAAGGATGTTGTAGGTTACAGAGGGACATAGATAAGCTGCAGAGCTGGGCTGAAAGGTGGCAAATGGTGTTTAATGCAGAAAAGTTTGAGGTAATTCACTTTCAAAGGAGTAACAGGAATGCACAGTATTGGGCTAATGGTAAGATTCTTTTCATGTAGATAAACAGAGATATCATGGTGTCCATGTAGATAGATCCATGAAAGTTGCCACATAGGCTTATAGGGTTGTTAAGAAGGCATACGGTGTGTTAGTTTTTATTGGTAGAGGGACTGAGTTTCACAGCCATGTGGTCATGCTGCAGCTGTACAAAACTCTGGTGTGGCCACACTTGGAGTATTGCATGGTCACCACATTATAGGAAGGACGTGGAAGCTTTGGAAAGGGTTCAGAGGAGATTTACTAGGATGTTGCCTAGTATGGAGGGAAAGTCTTATGAAGAAAGGCTGAGGGACTAGAGGGAGGTTGAGAGGCGACTTAATTGAGACATATAAGATAATCGGAGGGTTAGATAGGGTGGACAATGAGAGCCTTTTGCCTCAGATGGTGATGGCTAGCATGGGGGGAAATAACTATAAATTGAGGGCTGATAGATATAGGACAGATGTCAGAGATAGTTTCTTTACTCAGAGAGTAGTAAGGGCGTGGAACACACTGCCTGAAACAGTAGTAGACTTGCCAACTTTAAGAGCATTTAAGTGGTCATTGGATAAACAGATGGATGAAAATGGAATAGTATAGGATGGATAGGGATCAGATTGGTTCCACAGGTTGGTGCAAAATCGAGGGCTAAAGGACCTGTACTGTGCTGTAATGTTCTATGCTCTATGTTCTATGTAAACTCCGTCTGCCATTCATTGGCTCATTGGCCCATTTGTCAAGGCCCATATACTCTGAGATAATTTTCTTCACTGTCCAGTACACCACCAATTTTGATGTCGTCTGCAAACTTACTGAGCATACCTCCTATATTCAAGTCAAATAGATTTATAGAAATGGCAAAAAGTACTGGACCCAGCTCTGATCCTTGCAGCACACCTCTGGTCACAGGCCTCCAGACCGAAAAGCAACCCTCCTTCACCACCCTCTGTCTCCTACCTTCAAAGCACTTTGGTATCCAATTATCTAGCTCCCCCTGGATCCCATGTGAACTAATCGTACTAACTAGTCTGCCTGATCGGAACATTGAGTATAGGAATTGAGTCATTGTGATGTGGATATACAGGACGTTATGAGGTCACTTTTAGACTATTCGTACAATTCTGATCGCTCTTCTACAGGAAGGATGTTATAAAACCTGAGAGGGCACAGAAAGGATTTACAAAGCTGTTGACAGGACAAGTGAATTTGAGTTATAGAGGGAGACTGAATTAGAGTCAAAGAGTCACAGAGATGTACAGCATGGAAACAGACCGTTCAGTCCAACCTGTCCATGCTGACCAGATATCCCAACCTAATCTAGTCTTACCTGCCAGCAGCCAGCCCAAATCCCTCCAAACCCTTCTTATTCATATACCCATCTCGATGCCTTTAAAATGTTGCTATTGTACCAGCCTCCACCACTTCCTCTGGCAGCCCATTCCACACACACACCACCCTCTGCATGAAAAAGTTGCTCCTTAGGTCTCTTTTATATATTTCCCCTCTCACCCTAAACTTATGCCCTCTAGTTCTGGAATTGCCTACCCCAGGGAAAAGACCTTGTCTATTTATTCTATCCATGTCCTTCATGATGTTATAAACCTCTAAAAGGTCACCACTCAGCCTCCAAAGCTCCAAGGAAAACAGCCCCAGCCTGTTCAGTCTCTCCCTATAGCTCAAATCCTCCAACCGTGGCAACATCCGTGTAAATCTTTTCTGAACCCTTTCAAGTTTCACAACATCTTTCCGATAGGAAGGAGGCCAGAACTGCATGCAATATTCCAAAAGTGGCCTAACCAATACCCTGTACAGCCACAACATGACCTCCCAACTCCTGTACTCAATACTCTGACCAACTATACTCAATACTCTGACCAATAAAAGAAAGCACACCAAACACCTTCCTCACTGTCCTATCGACCTGTGACTCTACTTTCAAGGAACTATGAACTTGTACTCCAAGGTCTCTTTGTTCAGCAACAATCCCTAGGACCTTACCAATAAGTGTATAAGTCCTGCTAAGATTTGCTTTCCCAAAATGCAGCACCTCGCATTTATCCAAATCCATCTGCCCCTCCTCAGCCCATTGGTCCGTCTGATCAAGATCCTGTTTAGTCTGAGGTAATCTTCTTCGCTGTCCACGACACCTCCAATTTTGGTGTCATCTGCAAACTTACTAACTATACTGCTTATGCTCACGTGCAAATCATTTACATAAATGACGAAAAGTAGTGGACCCAGCACCGATCCTTGTGGCAGTCCACTGGTCACAGGCCTCCAGTCTGAGAAACAAGGGGAACCTGGTCAAATGCCTTACTGAAGTCCATATAGATCATGTCTACCGCTCTGCCCTCATCAATCCTCTTTGTTGCTTTTTCAAAACAAACACAGTCAAGTTTATGAGACATGATTTCCCACACACAAAGCCATGTTGACTATCCCTAATCAGTCCTTGCCTTTCCAAATACATGCATATCCTGTCTCTTAGAATTCCCTCCAACAACATGCCCATCAACAATGTCAGGTTCGCTGGTCTATAGTTCCCTGGCTTGTCCTTACCACCTTTCTTAAATAGTGGCACCACATAAGCCAAACTCCAGTCTTCCGGCACCTCACCTGTTCATAGACTATCAATGATATAAATATCTCAGCAATCACTCTTCTAGCTTCCCACAGAGTTCTGGAGTACACCTGATCAGGTCCTGGGGATTTATCCACCTTTGTGCATTTCAAGACATCCAGCACTTCCTCCTCTGTAATTTGGACATTTTGCAAGGTGTCACCCTCTATTTCCCTTTATCTTTCATATCCTTTTCCACAGTAAATACTGATGCAAAATACTCATTTAGTATCTCCCCCATTTTCTGTGGCTCCACACAAAGGCCGCCTTGCTGGTCTTTGAGGGGCCCTATTCTCTCCCTAATTATTCTTTGTCCTTAATGTATTTGTAAAAACCCTTTGGATTCTCCTTAACTCTATTTGCCAAAGGTATCTCATGTCCCCTTTTTGCCCTCCTGATTTCCCTCTTAATTATACTCTTCTAATGATTCACTTGATCTATCCTGTCTATACCCGACATATGCTTCCTTGTTTTTCTTAACCAAATCCTCAATTTCTTTAGTCATCCAGCATTCTCTATGCCTACCAGCCTTTTCTTTCACCCTAACTGGAATATAATGTCTCTGGATTCTCGTTATCTCATTTCTGAAGGCTTCCCAATTTCCAGCCATCCCTTTACCTGCGAATATCTGTGCCCAAAGGACTTTTGAAAGTCCTTGCCTAATAATGTCAAATTTGGCCTTTCTTCAATTTAGAACTTGCACTTTTAGATCTGGTCTATCTTTTTCCATCACTATTTTAAATTTTTGGCTCCAAAGTGCTCCCCCACTGACACCTCAGTCACCAGCCTTGCCTTATTTCCCAAGAGTGGGTCAAGTTTTGTATCCTGTCTGGTAGGTACATCCACATACTGAATCATAAAAAATGTTTGTACATGCTTAACAAATTCTTCTCCATCTAAACCCTTAACAATATGGCAGTCCCTGTCTATATTTGGAAAGTTAAAATCCCCTATCATAGGGGATACTGTTGGGTGGCATGGTGGCTCAGTGGTTAGCACTGCTACCTCACAGCACCAGGGTCCCAGGTTCAATCCCAGCCTTGAATGACTGTCTGTGTGGAGTTTGCACATTCTCCCAGTGTCTGTGTGGGTTTCCTCACACAGTCCAATAATGTGCAGGTCAGGAAATTCACAGGTCAGTGTTAGGTGCATTAGTCAGATGGAAATGGGTCTGGGTGGGTTACTCTTCAGAGGAGAAAGTGAGGTCTGCAGATGCTGGAGATCAGAGCTGAAAATGTGTTGCTGGAAAAGCGCAGCAGGTCAGGAGGGCTTCTGAAGAAGGGCTTATGCCAGAAACGTCGATTCCCCTGTTCCCTGGATGCTGCCTGACCTGCTGCGCTTTTCCAGCAACACATTTTCTACTCTTCAGAGGGTCGGTGTGGACTTGTTGGGCTGAAGGGCCTGTTTCCACACCATGGGGAATCTAACCTAATCATAACCACCCTATTATTCTTACAGATAACTGAGATCTCCTGACAAATTTGTTTCTCAATTTCCCTCTGACTATTAGGGGTCTATAATACAATCTCAGTAAGGTGATCATCCCTTTCTTATTTCTCAGTTCCACCCAAATAACTTCCCTGGATGTATTTCCAGGAATATCCTCCCTCAGCACAGCTATAATGCTATCCCTTATCAAAAATGCCATTCCTCCTCCTCCTCTCTTGCCTCCCTTTCTGTCCTTCCTGTAGCATTTGTATCCTGGAACATTAAGCTGTCAATCCCTGAGCCATGTTTCTGTAATTGCTATGATATCCCATTCCCATGTTCCTAACCATGTCCTGAGTTCATCTTCCTTCCCTGTTAAGCCCCTTGCATTGAAATAAATGCAATTTAATTTATCAGTCCTACCTTGTCTCTGCCTGCCCTGACAGTTTGGCTCACTTCTTTTCCCAACTGAAACCAAAAGAGAAAAAATGCTGGAAAATCTCAGCAAGTCTGGCAGCATCTGTAAAATGAGCTGACATTTTGAGTCTAACTGACCCTTTGATAAAGAGTCATTTAGACTCGAAACGTCAGCTCTTTTCTCTCCTTACAGATGCTGCCAGACTTGCTGAGATTTTCCAGCATTTTCTCTTTTTTGGTTTCAGGTTCCAGCATCCACGGTAATTTGCTTTTATCTTTTCCCAACTGTACCAGTCTCAGTCTCTTTCCTCAGTATCTCCCTGGGTCCCATGCACCCACCGCCCCATCCCACCACAACCTTTCTAGTTTAAATGCTCCCAAGCAGCTGTAGTAAATCTCCCTGTCAGTATATTAGTCCCTTTCCAATTCAGGTGCAGTCCATCCTTCTTGTACAGGTCACTTCTACCCCAGAAGAGATTCCAATAATCCAAAAATGTGAATCCTTCTCCCATACACCAGCTCCTCAGCCATGCATTCATCTGCTCTATCCTCCTATTCCTGCCCTCACTAGCTCGTAGGACTGGGAGTAATCCAGATTTTACAACATTTGAGAACCTCCTTTTGAAATTCCTGCCTAACTCTCTGTAATTTCCCTTCAGAATTTCATCCTTTTCTCTTCCTATATCATTGGTTCCAATGTGTACAATGACCTCCTGCTGGTCTGTCTCCCCCTTGAGAACATTCTGCACCCTCTCTGAGACATCCTTGATCCTGGCACCAGGGAAGCAACACAGCATTCTGATTTTTTGTTGCTGGCAACAGAAACATCTGTCTATGTCTCAGACTAGAGAATCCCCTAACACCATCGATCTCTTAGAACCCAATGTACACCTCGTTGCATTAGAGCCAGTCTTCATACCAGAAACTTGGCTGTTGGTGCTACGTTCCCCTGAGAATCCATCACCCCCTACAATTTCCAAAACAGCATACTTGTTTGAAATGGGGATAGCCACAGAAGACTCCTGCACTACCTGCCTACCTCTCTTAACTTTCCTATAGTTAACCCCTCTCTGTGACTGTATCTGCGACTTTCTTCCCTTCCTATAACTGCCATTCATCACACCCCCTTGTTCTTGTAAATTCCTTATTGCCTCTAACTATCGCTCCAATTGTTCCATTTGATCTGATAGGATTCACAACCAGCAGCATTTATTGCAGATATAATCCTCAGTAAAACGTAAACTCTCCCTAAACTCCCATATCTGACAAGAAGAGCATAGCACTGTACTAAGGGCCATTTTTGCTACTTCCAATCTACAGACCCAAAAAATAACCCTATCTTATTCCTCTACAAAGCACAGCTCCAGACTAACTTAATATTATGGCTTACATTTTTAAGTTTGATCAAGAGACATATCTCAATAAAACACATAAACAAGAAAGAACCTACTCTACTCACTACTGCAGACCTACAGCAAGGCCCCAAGGCCACATTTAAAATTATTCACTTACCTGTCTCTGTGTTGTGTCCTCCCCAGAATAGGTTCCTCCAAGATCAATTGTGAATTTCACTGTTCATTAATTTTCCCAGATGCACTCCAATGTCCAGGGGTACATGAGTTCAATAGCAAAGGCAGTAATTACATGTGTTCACTGCTGTGTCATTTAGCAGTGTGGGTTTCTTTCTCTCTCTCTCTCTCCTACACTGACCTCACCATATGCTGTCTTTGCCTGTTCCTGTCTCTTTTAAAAGTGCTGCTGTTTAGACTTTTTTTTCTCCAAAGTCCCAAAACAATGCAACAGCATATGGAACAGTAATTTTTATATTCCTGGAATTTGAGGAAATCACCTCCAACACCTAAAATACCTCAAAAACGGAGCAGCCTGTTACAGCCAGAATTTTTTCCCCAATTACCCAGAATCTTTGGTTGGGGATTTTTCCCTGCAGCATCAGAGGCTGAGGGGTGACCTTATAGAGGTTTATAAAGTCATGAGGACCATGGATAGGGTGAATAGCCCAAATCTTTTCCTTGGGTAGGGTAATTCAAAAAGTAGTGGGCAAAAGTTTAAAGTGAGAGGGGAAAGATTTGACAAAGACCTGAGGGGTAACATTTTCATAAAGAGGGTGGCATGTGTATGGAACGAGCTGCTAGAGGAAGTGGTGGAGTCTGGTACTATTACAACATTTAAAAGGTATCTGGTATATTAATAAGAAGAGTTTAAAGGGATTCTAAGGGTTGGAGGGTCTCTCGAATTTTGTAAAGTAGATTTAAACAGCTTGGGAAAAGAGGATTTGGAGAGAAAGCAGGTGAGTACAATTGCTCTGGAAATCTATAAAGTACCAGGCTAAAACTAAAAAGACTCAGTGCACTATGATGAAGTAAAAATAATGTAGTCAAAGAAAATATTTTAAATGAATTTTTAAACAACTGAACACAGCCTTGGAATGTTTGAGCAGTCTCAGTTCCAAGTTGCTGAACATGATGCACAATATCATAGCTGAACTAACAATGTGACAAGAATTGATTCAGATTATGTGATAGTATGCTGGGAATCTTAAATATCACATAACACCAGATTATAGTCCAACAGGTTTATTTGGAAGCACTAGCTTTCAGAGCGTTGTTCCTTCATCAGGTGATTGAGAGCAGTGCTCCGAAAGCTAGTGCTTCCAAATCAACCTGTTGGACTATAACCTGGTGTTATGTGATTTTTAACTTTGTCCATCCCAGTCCAACATCAGCACCTCCAAGTTATGCTGGGAATGGAAATAATGTCATCCTGTGGACATCAGTTAAAAAAAACTGATTGGGACCTGATTTGGAATAAATCAATACTGCAGTTAAAGAGATAGGCTAAAGAGATAGGCTAAAGATAAAGGAAGAGCTTGAGCAAATTATCTTGGTACTCAAGAAAAGCTAATGAGATAAATATAATGAATTATGTTTTAAAGGCATGTTACTTGGCATTACAAGGAATTATAAACACACACACGCACACACGTGCACACACTCCCACGAACCCATATATTCACACAGACCCTCTCTCATACACAAGGTCTCTGTTATACGCTAACACATATGCCTCCCACATTCACACCCACACCTGAACCCTCTTACAGACTTATACCCCTTTACACACACTCTCACAGATGCTCCTATTCCCCGCACACACACATACCCACATGCATACACATACGTATAAGTTTGTGGGGTGAATTTGTACTTAGGTTTTGCTCAAAAACTGTATGAATCCATGTAAGATTCTGTAAATCCCTTTTTTTTAGATTAGAACATTGGGGCACAAACAGCCTCACACAGTGAAGCTCACACCTTCAGTACATTATCTGGCACCAATTGTTAAAGTTAACTTGAGAATGTAACTTTAAGTTCTGGGATTTACATATGAAAGAACTGAAACCAACCATGGTCATTCTAAAAGATGAGATACTTAACAAACAAACCAGATCTTCTTCAATACATAATTTTAGTTACATCATACTGCAAACTTTTACTATAAATTCTGTGTCATTTGATTTTATACTCCACAACCACCTGAAGAAGGAGCAGCGCTCCAAAAGCTAGTGCTTCCAAATAAAGCTGTTGGACTATAACCTGGTATTGTGTGATTTTTAACAATCTAAATCTAGGAAGCACTGATTGAAGAAGTGTAGCCCTGAGGAAGGTATTACAATTTCTTTGGCTGCTTCATCTGACTTTTTAATTAATTTTGAGCTTTCCCCCCTCACATAATTTTCAACAATTTCTATTGCACGGTATTTGATTTCCAGAAAGAAAAACAGAAATTACTGGTAAAACTCAGTAGGTCTTGCAGCATCTGTGTAGAGAAAGCAAACTTATCGTTTCAGGTCCAGTGACCCTTCTTCAGAACGTATTTTATTTTCTTGACCAACGTCAGAAAGTCACTATTGTGAAAAGGATGGGAATATAGCAAGCTCGTTGCTCCCAGACAAGAAAAGATTATATCTACTCTGATGCTCAGGTGATGGTTGTGCCATTACATTCACTTTTGAAAGGATTTGCATGATTTCAATGGAGCACCTGTATAAATAGTGTATCAAAACAGGAGCTGATTGAGAAATGGAAAATTTGCTTCCAATCTGTAATGATGGTGGCATGCCCTGATGTTTCTTTGTTTATAAATTATTCCCCAAAACAGACACAATTACAGGAAATATGCAAATGCCCCCAAAATAGGCCAGTTTCTCTGCAAAAACATTGCAATCATTCTGATTCTGGTGCAACAGTATTGCTGATAGGTGAGACAGCAACCAAGGAGCAGGAAAGTCAATGTTTTGGGCAGAAGCCCTTCATCAGGAACGGCTTATGCCTGAAACATCGACTTTCCTGTTCCTTAGATGCTGCCTGACCTGCTGTGCTTTTCCAGCACCACACTTTTCCTCTCTGATCTCCAGCAACTGCAGTCCTCACTTTCTCCAGATTGCTTAGACAGATCAGTTACCCTGGGTGGCAAGCAGCAATCACTGCTTCAAAGGGATGTGCATTATTTGTATTTTCCAATATTTCTTCACTGAATGTGGGTGTCACATGCAAGACCCATTTGTGACTATCCAATGAGCAGTTGGTAATGAGCCATTTTATTGAATGCAATTTATCAAATTACTCAGTGAATATTTAAGGTACTTAAAAATCAATCATCTTGTTTTAGGTCTGTGTCAAATCTGGGCCAGACCAGATAGGATGTCTGATTTCCTTCCCTAAAGCACTCTAACAAACCAGATGATTTCCCCAATAATCTAATAGTTTCAGGGTATTCCGCAAAATTTAGTGAATACCCACAACTGATTCGGGATAGTGAACATGGCTTTGTGTGTGGGAAATCATGCCTCACAAACTTGGTTGAGTTTTTTGAAGATGTAACAAAGAGGATTGATGAGGACAGAGTGGTAGATGTGAACTATATTGACTTCAGGAAGGCGATCGACAAGGTTCCTTCTGGGAGATTGATTAGCAAGGTTAGATCTTGTGGAATACAGGGAGAACTAGCCATTTGGATACAGAACTGGTTCAAAGGTAGAAGACAGAGGGTAGTGGTAGGGCGTTGTTTTTCAGACTGGAGGCCTGTGATCAGTGGAGTGCCACAAGGATCAGTGCTGGGTCCACTACTTTTTATCATTTACATAAATGATTTGGATGTGAGCATAAGAGGTACAGTTAATAAGTTTGCAGATGACACCAAAATTGGAGGTGTAGTGGACAGCGAAGAAGGTTACCTCAGATTACAACAGGATCTTGACCAAATGGGCCAATGGGCTGAGAAGTGGCAGATGGAGTTTAATTCAGATAAATGCGAAGTGCTGCATTTTGGGAAAGCAAATCTTAGCAGGAGTTATGCACTTAATGGTAAGATCCTAGAGAATGTTGCTGAACAAAGAGACTTTGGAGTGCAAGTTCATAACTCCTTGAAAGTGGAGTCGCAGGTAGATAGGATAGTCTTTTCCCTGGGGCCAGTGAGTCCAGAACTAGAGGGCATAGTTTTAGGGTGAGAGGGGAAAGATATAAAAGAGACCTAAGGAGCAACTTTTTCCAACAGAGAGTGATGCGTGTATGAAATGTGCTGCCAGAGGAAGTGGTGGAGGCTGGTACAATTGCAACATTTAAAAGGCATTTGGATGGGTATATGAATAGGAATGGTGTGGAGGGATATGGGTCGGGTGTTGGCAGGTGCGACTAGATTGGGTTGGGATATCTGGTAGGCATGGACGGGTTGGACCGAAGGGTCTGTTTCCATGCTGTACATCTCTATGATTATGACTCTATAACTACTCCTCTCTCAGAGGAGGGTGTATCATTTGATCAGATAGAACATGGCCAGGTAGAGACCTTGCTACCCTCCCAATTCACTCCGATCAAGTTCTGAACAGGAAGATTGAAGAATATCCCCACCTAATGCGACTTCGGCGATGACCATTCCATCGGCATGCATATGGAGACAAGCATATCACAGAATCTCCTGGCCAATAACTCATCTTTCACTGTGGCTGAGGCAGATTTCAAAATGCAGACCTGTTATGTAAGGCCAGCTTTTTGTCGTACAAGGCTTAGCCATGGTTATGGATGACATTGCATAAAAAGAGTAAGGTGTCAGAGCACTCTAGCAAATGTCCTGCAGTAAGTTGTGAGGATTGGAGTCATGTAGCTCAGGTGGATGGATGGTTGGTTTGTGACGCAGAGTGACACCAACAGTGCAAGTTCAATTCCTGTGCTGTTGAAGTTAATGTGAAAGTGCCTCTTTTCAATATCTCCCATTGTGTCAGGTTGAACGGCCAGCAATTGTCTCTCTCTAATGAGAGAATGGGACTACAGCATCTCCACTTTGCTAATATTAGTATGTCACCACCTTAGGGAAGAGATTCTTTGGTGTAAGAAGGTAGTAATTATCTTTTCATCTGTGCTCTCTCACCATCACCATCTTCCCGTCCCTCTCGTCTCACTTTCTAGGCTACCTACAGTCATCACGAGTGTTAGCTTCCTTCAACTAGCCATGTTACACTATCTTGGGTAGCACTGTAAGGAGAACTGTAATGGACAGAGGCACAATAACAACTCACAAGAGAAATTTGACATTTCTAAACAATACAAATTTAGTATGACAGCTGAGTGGGGAAAAGAAGTTGCATCCACTGGAAACCAAGAGTGTTTTTCAGAGAATCAGTTATAAAGGGGCTCACACGGCAGCTTGTCCATTTCTGTAAGCCCTCTATTCATTCTATAAATCTTGTTTTAATCCAAGGGAAATATTTACTCAATCTGAGAGCAAATCTTTCTTTATAGAAGCCTTGAACTTTGCAAAAATAAAATTAAGCACCTGCTGCAGCACTCCTTGTAGATCTTTACAACTGTAACCATCTATACAAAGCACAATCCTGTTGTGAATCAAAGGAACAGTCAGAAGAAACCTGACTGTTGTTGATTATCCCTTTTAATAGAATCTGTTGGAGAGTTGTGGCGAGGTGGCCTTATTGCTGCTAAATGAGTATTCAGTTGTACCAGGATAAGAGCTGGCATTAGCTGATGCACTGAGCTCCACAATGCCATCACCGACAAGAAACTAATACTGAACATTCACTGGTTTATTGCTGATTGTTTGCACTTGCAGCAGTTGTTCACTATGTGCATACCAATGTGATTATCAATATGGCATCTGGTGCAACTTAGCTCAGAAATGTTTGTTTATGTATGCTGTGGGACACCACTTTGAAATAATGATATGTGTGGTATCCAAAACTCAGGTGCAAATGAAGCATCTTTTGTATTGCATGTGTTTTGTATAAGGTGAAAGTAAAGTTGTCAGAGTCCCAGAAGGCCATGGGGCCAACATTCCATGAAGCTGTATGACGGAGCATGTGCACTGTTGTTCCAATGTTCCATATGCAGCGATTGGTGTTGGTACGCGATCCTATTCCAAAGGACACTGCCACACAGGGACCTGATGAGGACATATGGACCCCACTATGGGATATAGATGGCTAAAGTAATTGGACAAATATCTGGAAGATGGACTGCCATGTGGGAAAGTATGAAATTATCTATTTTGGCAGAAAGCAGGAGACAACAGCTTCGCTTCACTTGGAGGTCGCTACTGATGATGTTACCTAGCCAGGTAATGAAACATCTGGATATCTGGAGGTGAGTTATTCGCTGCAGTATTCCCAGCCTCTGACCTGCTGTTGTAGCCACTGCATTTATCTGGCGAGTCCAGTTAAGTTTCGGATCAATGATAACCCCAGGATGTTGGTAATGGAGGATTCAGTGATGGGAACACCAATGAATGTCAAGGGGAGATGGTTAGATTGTTTTCTATTGGAGATGGTCATTCTCTGGCATTTGTGTGATGTAGATGTTACTTACCACTTGTCAGCCAAAGCCTGGATATTGTCCAGATCTTGCTAAATTTGAACATGGACTGCTTAAGTATCCGAGGACTCATGAATGGTGCCCGCACCAGACTGGAATCTTCTGCATACTGCATCAAGTGGGAAATTGACCTGAAATGAGCTTTAGTGCAACCTAGAATTATACTGCCATTTTTTCAAAAATGTATAGAGGAACTTGGATTATCTGAGTATCAATTATTCAAATTTCGAATTATCCAAAGAAGATCTCAAGGTCTCGATAGAAACATGACATCAAAGAGGTGCTTCAACACTGATCGTGTCTTTTGTTTACAATGAGTAAAAATGAACCCAGCTTACTGAAATGCTGCCGGGAACAGTCCTGGACATCAATGGGAACTAGGCACCATCTCCAAATGAGTGATCGCCCACTCGCTCTCTCTCCCCGACACACTTTCCCTGGAGTTTTACAGAGGGCGTGTACCCTAAATCCCCCTTCCCCAGATAATCTCTCCAACATTGTCCTGTACAGGGCAGAGTGGAAACTTGTCAAAAGGTTGCAGTAAAAAGTTGTGTGTGTTTGTGCTAGTTTGAGACTCATCCCACAAAGGCAGCAGCAGTCTTGCTGTTGGTGTCCAGTCTGGCTGCCCCAGGGGGCAGGCATATGGGGGGCTGACAGGGGCTGACAGGGGCGGGGGGACATGGGGGGGGCAGGTCGGATGCGGGTGGGGACGGACAGGAGGGCAGATGGGGGTTGGTGGGGGCTTGCGCTTGGTGTGCTGCTGCCTAGTCTCCTGAATGGGGAGCGGACTTAGCAAGTGCTCGCTGAGTCAATCCCATTGGATTGATTGGGGAGGTTGGGGGGGGCGGGGAGGCGGGAGGCTTCAGCAATGCTGCAGATCCCTTACACTCAGAAACAAACCCTCAGACAGACAGAAGGTGCAAAGCAGGCAGAGCAAGGAAACAGGAAACTTCAGAAAACTCCGAGCCCCAGAGGGGAGGCATTGAATCAATTAATCGAATAATCAATTATCCGAACAGAATAGTGCCCGTCCATCTCATTCAGATAATCAAAGTTCCTCTGTGCATCCATATACACATTGCATCAATTTAAATCTGATACTGCATCTATATCCTAAGTTTAACATACCAATCAATTACTAAAATGCAGCCAAGCATTAATATGTATAATATTATTAACCACACAGGACAATCTAGATCATATAATATGCAGTTTGGTTTGCATTCTTTTCTAGTCATGCTATTTTCTTGCCCTTTCTTTGAAGGGTGCTGAAACTGAAATAGAAATAGAGGAGTAGGTCATTCAGCCCCTCAAGTCTGCTCCACCATTCTGATCAAGGTTGATTGTAGCATCTCTACATTGCGGAAAGTGCCTATTCAGCCTATTGAATCTGTACCGACACTCTGTGGAGTATCCCAGACAGACCCTGACTCTATTCCCATAAGGTAAAAACAATGACTGCAGATGCTGGAAACCAGATTCTGGATTAGTGGTGCTGGAAGAGCACAGCAGTTCAGGCAACATTCGAGGAGCAGTAAAATCAACCCAGCTTTTACCATGGCTAATCCACCTAGCCTCCACATCCCTGGACACTGCTGGCAAATGGGACTAGGACACATTGGGATATATGATCAGCTCAGATGATTTGAACCAAAGGGTCTGTTTCCATGATTTATGATTCAAAGTAGTGATTTCAGCCATATTCACAACAGGTTTTAAAAGTAAATTAACAATACTTTGAAAAACACAACTGAAAAGATGTATGGATTTGAAATGACTAAAATCAATAGTGCTTTTGAAGAGTTGCTTTGGCCATGTTAATTCAAGTAGATTCATAGAACAAAAAACATAGAACAGTACAGCATAGGAACGGGGCCTTCAGCCCACAGTGTTGTGCTGAAGATTATGCCAAATTAAACTAATGTCTTCCAGCAACCTATTTCCCTCCACCTTTGCATATACGTATGCTTATCAAAAGTCCATTAAATGTCCCTAATGTAATTGCCTCCACTGCTACCTTTGGCAGCGTGTTATAAATCCTACCACTTTCTAGGTAAAAAACCTGCCCCTCACATCTCTTTTTAACTTTCACTCTCTCACCTTAAATGATGCCCCCTAGTTTTTGGCATTTTAACTCTGGGAAAAAGATTCTGACCATCAATCCTATCTATGTATCTCATAAATTTATAGGCTTCTATCAAGTCTCCTCTCAGTCCCTGCTGCTCCAGGAAAAACAACCTGAGTTTGTCTAGCTTCTCCTAATAGCTCATACCTTCTAATCCAGGCAGCATCCTGATAAACCTCTTCTGCACTCTCTCCAAAGCCTCCATATCATTCCTGAAATGTGGTAGCCAGAATTGAACGCAATACTCTAAGTGTAGCCTAACCAAAGTCTTCTCAAGCTGCAGCATGACATCCAGATTCTTGTACTCAATTCCCCAACCAATAAAGGCAAGTACATCATACACCTTCTTTACCACCCTATCTACTTGTGTGGCCACTCCCAGAGAGCTATGTACTAGGACCCCAAGATCCCTCTGTACATCAATGCTATTCAGGATCACGCTATTTACTGTAAACCTTTCCTTAACATTTGATCTCCCAAAGTTTAGCATCTCACACTTATCCAGTTTAAACTCCATCTGCCATTTCTCCACCCATATCTGTGACTGATCTATATCCTGCTGTATCCATGGACAACCTTCCACACTATTCACAACTCCACCAATCTTTGCAAACTTAATAACTCAACCAACTACCTTTTCATCCAAGTCATTTATATATAACACAAACAGCAGAGGTCCCAGTACAGATCCCCGTGGAACACCATTAGTCATGGGCCTCCAGCCAGAAAAACAACCATCCACTACCACCCTCTGCCTTCTATGAATCCAGGTCACCGTGGATCCTATGCATCTCAATCTTCTGGGTCATGGAGGGACCTTGTCAAAAGCCTTACTAAAATCCATGTAGATAACATCTACTGCTCTACCTCATCAATCACATTTGTCACATCCTTGGAAAAATTCAATCAGGTTAGTTAGGTTATGTTCCTTCAATAAAATCTCATGTTAATTAAAAGGACAAGTAGTATAAATAATCTCAGCAGTAATGTCAATGATAACTGTAAGCAGGGTTTCCTGAAAATTTCTGTACAAGAAAACATAGAAAGTAGGAACAGGAGTAGGCCATTCAGCCTGTCTAGTCTGTTCTACCATTCATTGTGGTTATAGATGATCCCCCAACTCAGTAACCTCTTCCTGCTTTCACTCAATATCCTTTGCTCCCTATTGCCTTAAAAATTATATCTAACTCCTTCCTGAAAACAGTCATCATTTCGATCTCAACTACTTCCTGTGGCAGGGAATTCCACAAGTTCACAATTCACTGGGTGAAGGAATTTCTCCTCATTTCAGTCCGAAATTACCTACAGAGTAACCATACCCTGTGACCCCTGGGTCCTGACTTGGTTATTGGGAATATCTTTCTTGCATTTATCCTTTCTCATTCTGTTAGAATTTGCTATGTTTCTATCAGATGCCCCTTCAACATTCTAAACTCCAGAGAATGTAGTCAAATCAATCCATTCTGTCTCTACCATTCCATCAGTATTGGGCACAGTCTTACCAGTCAGATACAGTCTTACTAATGCCTGAAGCATAACTTTTCTACTTAAACATTCAATTCCCCTTGCAATGAAGCAAAACATTCTGTTAGTTTTCCTGATTACTTGATGTACCTTTGTACTAACCCCTGAGATTCATGCCACCCAGATCTCTCTGCATCTCAAAGCTCTGCATCATCTCACCATTCAGATACTATGCTTCTTTTTCCTTCTTTCTGCCAAACCTACAGCTCAGCGAGCAAGCCTACACCCTATAATTTCCTCCCTAACTGCATTGTAGGTCTAACTATAGCACATGGACTGCAGTGGTTCAAGAAGGCAGCTCACCACCACCTTCTCAAGGGCAGCAAGAGACAGGCAATAAATGCTAATGCAGCCAGTGATATCTATGTTCTACGAGTGAATACAATAAAACTGTAAGTGGCACTTGGTCCTGCCCAGACACACCAATTACTCTGATCACCTATAAGCTTAGGTCCTACAGAGGGGACTCCCTAACCAATGGAGTTAACTGGCAGAATTTTGCACCTAAATGTTTTTTGTGACCAAATGTTTTGTTTTGCAATAATGCAAGCCAACTTTTCTTAATCAACAACATTTTTGTAATACTACAGTGATATGCAGTTACATTCATTGATGAATGGTTTACCAGGGTAAATGTATCACATATGCACTGAAATGGTGATTCTAGAACTAAGGATTACAGTCTTGAAACTCTCTTCCACAAAAGCAGTGGATGCTGGATCAGTTGTTAATCTTAATTCTGAGGTAGATTTTTTTTGTTAAGCAAAGGTGTTTAGAGATTATAAACCAAAGACAGGTAAATAAAGTTAGGCCACAGATCAGCCATGATCTCGGTGAATGATGGAATGAGTTTGAGGGGCTGCATGGCCTATTTACATCCCTGTGCTCTTATGTTCCTAAATGCATGTAGTGTATAATCCTAAATAAAACACATGTGGTTTTGAAGAAAGTGCTTGTAGCACTGAAGAACCTAGAAACAGAATACACCATTTTGCTTCTCAAACCAAAACATTCTACCGTCAGTGATATTATGGCTGATTTGTGATTGAACTCATGTACCCAACTTTAAACCTAATCCGTTCTATCTCCTCATGACCAAAAATCCATTAATCACAGATTTAAAGTATATAATTATCAAGTATCCATTTATAGAAGCATTTCAAACTTCTGACACCCTTTGCATGCAAAATAATTTCCCAGTTTTGTTCGTTGAGAGGTCTGCCTCTAATGTTTATTCTAAGTGTCCTTAGTCCTGGATTCCCCAACCAGCAGAAATACTGGGCTGGATTTTCACTGGGTTTGAGAAATCCTGCTAATAGCATCAAAAGTGAGAGCTCACACCGAACCAGCAGGTGGTAGAGCCCTTTACCATCATTAGCTAATTAAGATTCTGTCAATGGGACCGGTACCCAAGTGACGATGATTACTCCGCCTCCAAGAGTTGCTGGCCCAATGAAATAGCCTGCTGTCCTGCAAATAGGAGTTGTTATTGCTGAGGTTGCAGTATGAATGCTAAGTCCAGAAAAATTAGAAGAGGTTTGCGATATTAAGGAGAGGCAATGACCTAGTGGTATTGTCACTGGCCTGTTCATCTCAGGACACAGAAATGTCCCAGAAATCCAGTTTCAAATCTGGTCATTACAGATAGTGGAATTTCAATCCAATAAAAAAATGGAATTAAGAGTCTAATGATGACCATGATTCCATTATCAATTGTCAGGGAAAACTCATCTGGTTCACTACTGTCCTCCAGAGAAGGAAATTACCAACTTACCTGAAACAAAAATGGAAGTTGTTGGAAGAGCTGAGAAATCTGCTTGCTTTGCTTTGGAGGTGGTAAAGCTCAGAACAGTTCTGAGGAAGGGTCGCTCGACCCAAAACATTAACTCTGATTTCTCTTCACAGGTGCTGCCAGACCTGCTGAGCTTTTCCACAAACTTCTGTTTCTAATTCACAGCATCCGCAGTTCTTTTGGCTTTTATTGCCATTCTTACCTGGTCTGAGCTCCGTGTGATTCCAGACCTACAGCAATATGGTTGACACTTAACGGCTGGATGGACAATAAAGCTGGCCTAGCCAGTGACACCCTTATCTCGTGAATGAATAAAAAAAGCAATGACTTAGTTGGCTTCAGGTGGAATTTGGCTGTCCTGTTGATTTCATTCAGTGGTCCTGCTATTTTTGATAATGAGACAGTTTAATGCTGCAGAAGGACAACGTATCTGTTCCAGAACATAGAGCATAGAACAATACAGCACAGAACAGGCCCTTCAGCCCTCGATGTTGTGCCGACCTGTGAACTGTTCTCATCTTGCCCCCCTACACTATCCCAAAATCATCCATGTGCTTATCTAAAAATTGTTTAAATCTCCCTAATGTGGCTGAGTTGACTACATTAGCAGGTAGGGCATTCCACACCCTTACCACTCTCTGCGTAAAGAACCTGCCTCTGACATCTGTCTTAAATCTATCACCCATCAATTTGTAGTTATGCTCCCTCGTACATGCTGATGTCATCATCCTAGGAAAAAGACTTTCACTGCCTACCCTATCTAATCCTCTGATCATCTTGTATGTCTCTATCAAATCCTCTCTTAGCAAATGAGACAATAAACAATAGACAATAGGTGCAGGAGTAGGCCATTCAGCCCTTCGAGCCTGCACCACCATTCAATATGATCATGGCTGATCATTCCTAATCAGTATCCTCTCCCTGCCTTATCTCCATAACCCTTGATTCCACTATCTTTGAGAGCTCTATCCAACTCTTTCTTAAATGAATCCAGAGACTGGGCCTCCACTGCCCTCTGGGGCAGAGCATTCCACACAGCCACCACTCTCTGGGTGAAGATGTTTCTCCTCATCTCTGTCCTAAATGGTCTACCCCGTATTTTTAAGCTGTGTCCTCTGGTTCGGCACTCACCCATCAGCAGAAACATGTTTCCTGCTGCCAGAGTGTCCAATCCTTTCATAATCTTATATGTCTCAATCAGATCCCCTCTCAGTCTTCTAAACTCAAGGATATACAAGCCCAGTCGCTTCAGTCTTTCAGTGTAAGGTAATCCCGCCATTCCAGGAATTGACCTCGTGAACCTACGCTGCACTCCCTCCATAGCCAGAATGTCTATCCTCAAATTTGGAGACCAGAACTGCACACAGTACTCCAGGTGTGGTCTCACCAGGGCCATGTACAGCTGCAGAAAAACCTCTTTGCTTCTACACTCAATCCCTCTTGTTATGAAGGCCAGCATGCTATTAGCCTTCTTCACTACCTGCTGTACCTGCATGCTTGCCTTCATTGACTAGTGTATAAGAACACCCAGATCTCTCTGTACTGCCCCTTTACCTAAATTGATTCCATTGAGGTAGTAATCTGCCTTCCTGTTCTTGCCAGCAAAGTGGATAACCATACATTTATCCACATTAAACTGCATCTGCCATGCATCTGCCCACTCACCTAACTTGTCCAGGTCACCCTGTAATCTCCTAACATCCTCATCACATTTCACCCTGCCACCCAGCTTTGTATCATCAGCGAATTTGCTAATGTTATTGCTGATACCATCTTCTATATCATTAACAAATATTGTAAAAAGCTGCGGTCCTAGCACGGTACCCCACTGGTCACTGCCTGCCATTCCGAAATGGAGCCGTTTATCACTACCCTTTGTTTCCTATCAGCCAACCAATTTTCAATCCAATCTAGTACTTTGCCCCCAATACCATGCATCCTAATTTTACTCACTAGCCTCCTGTGTGGGACTTTATCAAAAGCTTTCTGAAAGTCCAGGTACACTACATCTACTGGATCTCCCTCATCCATCTTCAGAGTTACATCCTCAAAAAATTCAAGAAGATTAGTCAAGCATGATTTCCCCTTCATAAATCCATGCTGACTCTGTCCTATCCTGTTGCCACTATCCAGATGTGCCGTAATTTCATCCTTTATAATAGACTCCAGCATCTTTCCCACCACTGAGGTCAGACTAACTGGACTTTAATTTCCTGCTTTCTCTCTCCCACCTTTCTTAAAAAGTGGTATAACATTAGCCATCCTCCAATCCTCAGGAACCGACCCTAAATCTATCGAACTCTGGAAAATAATCACCAACGCATCCACGATTTCCCGAGCCACCTCCTTCAGTACCCTGGGATGTAGACCATCAGGCCCCGGAGACTTATCAACCTTCAGACCTAACAGTCTCTCCAACACCAAATCCTGGCAAATATAAATTCCCTTAAGTTCAGGTCCTTCAGCCACTGTTACCTCAGGGAGATTGCTTGTGTCTTCCCCATTGAACACAGATCTGAAGTATTCATTTAATTCTTCTGCCATTTCTTTGTTCCCCGTAATATATTCCCCTTTTTCTGTCTTCAAGGGCCCAATTTTAGTCCTAACCATTTTTTTGCCTTGCACATACTTAAAAAAGCTTTTACTATCCTCCTTTATATTATTGGCCAGTTTACCTTAGTACCCCATTTTTCCTCTGCGTATTTCCTTCTTAGTAATCCTCTGTTGCTCTTTAAAAGCTTCCCAGTCCTCAGTTTTCCCACTTATCTTTGCTATGTTATACTTTTTCTCTTTTAACTTTATATGTTTCTTAACTTCCCTTGTCAGCCACGGCCACCCATGCCTCCTCCTGGGATCTTTCTTCCTTTTAGGAATGAACTGATCCTGCAACTTCTGCATTATACACAGAAATATCCACCATTGTTCCTCCAGAGTCATCCCTGCTAAGGTATTGCACCATTGAACTTTGTCCAGCTCCTCCCTCATAGCTCCATAGTTCCCCTTATTCAACAGAAGTACTGTCACTTCCGACTGTACCCTCTCCTTCTTAAATTGCAGATTGAAGCTTAATGTATTATGGTCACTACTTCCCAATGGCTCCTTCACTTTGAGGTCTCTGACCAATTCTGGTTCATTACACAATACCAGATCCAGAATTGCCTTCTCCCTGGTAAGCTCCAGCACCAACTGCTCTAAGAACCCATCTCTGAGGCACTCCACAAAGTCTCTTTCTTGAGGTCCAATACCATCCTGATTCTCCCAGTCTACCTGCATGTTAAAATCCCCCATAACAACTGAGAACAGGTTCAAGTCTCTCAGCCTTTCCCCATAAGGCTTTCCCTCCAGACCAGGCAACAGCCTGGTAAATCTCCTCTGCATCTTTTCCAATGCTTCCACATCATTTCCAAAATATGGGGACCAGAACTGTACACAATATTCTAAGTGTGGCCACAGTTGCAGCATGATATTGTGGCTCCGGAACTCAATCCCTCTACCAATGAAACCTAACACACCGTATGCCTTCTTAACAGCACTATCAACCTGGGTGGCAACTTTCAGGGATCTATGTACATGGATTCCAAGATCTGTCTGCACATCCACACTACAAAGAATCTTTCCATTGACCCAATACTCTGCCTTCCTGTTATTCTTCCCAAAATGCATCACCTCACATTTAGCTGCATTGACCTCCATTTGCCACCTCTCAGTCCAATTCTTCAGTTTATCCAAGTCCTCCTGCAACCTATAACATTCTTTCACACTGTCCACTACTCCACCGACTTTAGTATCATCTGCAAATTTACTAATCCATCCAACTATGCCTGCGTCTAAGTCATTTATAAAAATGACAAACAGCAGTGTTCCCAAAACAGATCCTTGTGGCACACCACTAGTAACCAGACTCCAGGCTAAATATTTTCCATCAACCACCACTCACTGCCTCCTTTCAGAAAACCAGTTTCTAATCCAAACAGCGAAATCACCCTCAATTCCATGCCTCTTCATTTTCTCCAACAGCCTACCATGTGGAACCTTATCAAAGGCTTTACTGATGTCCATGTATACCACGTCAACTGCCCTACCCTCATCAATGAGGTTTGTGAGACACGACCTGCCCTTGACGAAACCATGTTGACTATCTGAAATCAAACTGTTGCCTGCGAGATGATTCTAAATCGTATCTCTTATAATCCTTTCCAAAACCTTTCCTACAACAGAAGTAAGGCTCATTGGTCTATAATTACCTGGGTCATCTCTCCTGCCCTTCTTGAACAAGGGCACAACATTTGCAATCCTCCAGTCCTCTGATATTAAACCTGCAGACAAAGACGACTCAAATATCAAAGCCAAAGGCTCTGCTATCTCCTCTCTAGCTTCCCAGAGAATCCTTGGATAAATCCCATCCGGCCCAGGGGACTTGATTACTTTCACTCCTTCTAGAATTGATAACATCTGTTTGTAACTAACCTCAATTCTTTCTAGTCTAATATCTCGTACCTCATTCTCGTTCTCCACAATATTCTCCTTTTCCTAAGTGAAGACTGATGAGAAATGTTCGTTTAGTACCTCTCCAATCTCCACAGGGTCCACATTCAATTTCCCACTTCTGTCTTTGACTGGCTCTATTCCTACTCTAGTCATCCTTTTATTCCTCACATACCTATAGAAAGCTTTAGGGTTCTCCTCTATTCTATTTTCTAAAGACTGCTCATGTCCTCTCTTTGCTCTTCTTAATTCTCTCTTTAAACCCTTCCTAGCTTATCTGTAACTCTCCATCGCCTATGTGAACCAACTTGTCTCATCAACCCATAAGCCTCCTTCTTCTGCTTAACAAGAGATGCAATTTCTATTGTAAACCATGGTTCCGTTGCCTTATCACTTCCTCCCTCCCTGACAGGGACATACCTATCAAGGACACGCAATATCTGTCCCTTAAACCAGCTCCACATTTCCATTGTCTGCATCCCCTGCATTTTGCTACCCCATTCTTTGCATCCTAATTTTTGCCTAATCGCATTATAATTGCCCTTGCCCCATTGATAACTCTTGCCCTGTGGCATGTACCTATCCCTTTCCATTGCTAAACTAAATGTAACTGAATTATGGTCACTCTGTCCAAAGTGATCACTGACAACTAAATCAAACACCTGGAGTGGTTCATTATCAAGCACCAGATCCAGTGTGACCCTCCCCTCTTGTCGGCCCTTCGACATACTGTGTCAGGAAACCGTCCTGTACACATTGGACAAAAACTGATCCATCTGACGTACTAGAGTTATAGCATTTCCAGTCAATGTTGGGGAAATTAAAGTCCTCCATAATGACCACCTTGTTCCTTTCACTCCTATCCAGAATAATTTTGCAAATCCTCTCTTCCACCTCCCTGGAACTCTGCGGAGGCCTATAAAAAACTCCAAGCAGTGTGACCTCTCCTCTCCTGTTTCTAACCTCAGCCCACACTATCTCAGTAGATGAGTCCTCATCAAAAGTTTTCTCAGCCACCATTATACTATCCTTGACTAACAAGGCCACACCTCCCCCTCTTTTACCGCCTTGCCTGTTCTTAATGAAAGATGTAAACCCTGGAACCTGCAACATCTATTCCTCACCCTGCTCTATCCATCTCTCCGAAATGGTCACAACATCGAAGTCCCAGGTACCTATCCAAGCTGCAAGCTCACCTACCTTATTTCGGATACTTCTGCCATTGAAGTAGACACACTTCAAACCACTTTGCTGTCTGCCAGCACATTCCTGTGACCCTGAAATCCTGTCCCTGACCTTCCTACTCTCATCCTCCTGAGCACTACAACAACACCTCCGGTTCACATCCCCCTGCTGAGCTAGTTTAAACCCACCCGAATAGCACCAGCAAATTTCCCACCCAGGATATTATTACCCCTCTGGTTCAAGTGAAGTGTGTCCTGTTTGTACAAGTCCCACCTTCCCCAGAATGAGCCCCAATTATCCAAGAAGCTGGAACCCTTCCTCCTGCACCATCCTTGTAGCCACGTGTTCAGCTGATATCTCTCCCTATTCCTTGCCTCGCTATCACGTGACACAGGTAACAAGCCAGAGATAATGACTCTGTTTGTTCTAGCTCTCAGCTTCAACCCTAGCTCCCTGAAATCCTGCCTTACATCCCTATACCTCTTTCTACCTATGTCGTTGGGACCTACATGGTCCACAACTTGAGTCTGGTCACCCTCTCCCTTCAGAACCCCGAAGATACGGTCCGAGACATCACGGACCCTAGCACCTGGGAGGCAACACACCAACGGCGAGTCTCGTTCATTCCCAACACACCTTCTATCTGAGCCTCTAACTATCAAGTCCCCGATGACTAACACTTCCCTCCTTCCCTCCTTCCCTCTGTGCCAAAGACCTGGGCCCCACTGCATACCCCTGGTAAGTTGTCCCCCTCAACAGTATGCTGCCAACAACAACATAAGGCCTCTATCTGTGGCTGCTGAGTAGATAAAATCGGTTAGAAACAAGAAAAAAATGACAGAAGCTGGAATCCAAGGTAGACAAGCAGGAGACTGGAATAAAACAGCAAGCCAGGCAGCATCAGGAGGTGGAGAAGTCAATGTTTTAGTATAACTCTCCTTCAGGACTGGGGGTGGATGTAAGGGGAGCTGCAGATAAAGGGGGTTGGGAGATGGGGTGGTGAGATGGGGATAGGTGAATGCAGGTAGAGGGTACGACCTGGTTGGTCGATGGGAGGAATGAATCCGGTTGGTGGCTAGAAGGAAGGTTCGATAAGATCAGCAGGTAAAGTTCACACACTTTTGAGTTAGATGCTGAAAGAAAGAGACAGAGAAAGAACCCACTTGGGCTTTGGTCCTTCAGCACCTTTGTTGCTTCACCAAATCTGCAGAAAAACAGGAGATACTTGAACAGAAAGGGTTGTGTTGTCCTCAATTCTGTACGAGTGGATGGGAGATGTCCACACCCCATTCATCTTCTTTGAAGGCCATTTTTCCTGCTTTAGCTTTTCAGACAGCTCATCCTCATTTCAATTCTTTGGAATCTAAAAGGTATTGTGATACAAATGTGATACAAATTTGCAGCAAGCTCAAGTCACTGGAATGTAGCATTAGTCTTTAAAAGAAAGGTTTCCAGCCAGCTCATTCAAAACTATTTTCTTCCACTGAGAAGGGCAGTTTCATAGTAAGTTTACATCTGATAACAAACTTGCATTTGACATAGATTGGTGAATTTATGAAAGTTGGTTACAACCTATTGGACAGCTCAGATTGGGGTATATTTGTCGGGTTAGATATTTTGCTCACCAACCTATTCAGAGATGTTAGTGCAAACCTCTGGAGCAGGTAGGACTTGCACCCTGGTCTTCTGGCTCAGAGTTGGGAATACTACTATTGCATTAGCATTGTCCCACTTTGGTTTAAGAGGAGCTGAAAATCTAAAACAAGGCCAGTTTGTACTTGACTGGCTTCCTAAGTATTTAAAACCAAGTTAACCTCTCATATATTAAAGTTGGTCTTTCTTTATGGCTGTAACACTATATTCTGCATTCTGTTCTGTTACCCTGATGTATTTATGTAAGGTATGATTCGTCTGGTGAGCATGAAAAGCAATCCTTTTCACTGTATCTCAGTGCATGTGACAATAATAAATCAAATCAAATTTATAAAAAGTTTGGTTTTCCATGTACATTTGGGGTTGGGGGGGGGGATTTTTAGATAAAGCAGGTACAGTATAGGCTTACTGTGCATACTCATTGCAATCTTCCAGAAAAGTCTTTATTCTATCCTATATGTTCTGTAGATTCATAGAATCATAGAATCCCTAAAGTGTGGAATTGCATGTAAGTTTTTACCTTTGCAGTCAAGGTAAAAACTTACACTTCCTCTTAATTTTGCATAGTTTCCGGGCAAAAGTAAAACACAACACACAACCAATGTTTAAATTTGCTAACATTTCCTAAGTATCGATTGTGACAAGAACATCATTCCAAAACTTGAAAAGTTAAGTTTTTTTATTTTCAAGTTAACAAATAAGTAGAAATTTAATATTTGGCAAGGCATTGCAAACCTCGGTAATTCTAGCAGTCTGTGTTTGCAACAACTTTCGTTATATTTCCAGCTCGAACTGGAACTATTTAAACCTCTTTACAATCTATCAAGTTTTAAAAATCATATTTTTCTGCAATCTTCAAAGTTACAAAATCCTCCTGCTATGATGATCAGTAAACTTTAAGTGAGTTGATGAACAATGTTTTTGTAATGATATAAAAGAACAGTCATGTCATAGATGCTGCACTGAATCTAGCAATGAACATGGAACAGAGGCATTAGGAGCAGGTGTAAGCAATTCAGCCCCTTGACCCTGCTCCACTTTTAATATGATCATGGCTGATCTTATCTTGATCTCAACTCCATTTTCCTGCCCATGCTCCATAACCCTTCAACCCATTACTAATTAAAAATCTGTCTATTTCCTTCTAAAATTTACTCAATGTCTTGGCATCCACCCCACCCAGGGATACTGAATTCCTCAAACTCACGACCCTTTGAGAGAAATAATTTGTCCTCAATTCTGCTGTAAATCTGCTATCCTTTAGCCTAAAACTTTGACCTCATGTTCTAGATTACTCCACATTTGGAAACATTCTCTCTACACCTACTTTGCTAATCCATTTTAGTATCCATACACTTCACTTAGCTCTCTTCTCATTCTTCTTAACGTCAGAGAATACAGGCCTAAAGTGCTCATCTCACTTCATAAGACAAATCCCTAATCTGTGAAATAAATTGAGTGAATCTCCTCTGAACTGCCTCCATGGCACTACATCCCACCTCAAATAAGGTGGTCAAAATAGTACATAATATTCCAGATACAGTGTCACCACTGCCTTTTATATTTGCAGCAACACTTTCCTACTTTTATGCTCTATTCCTTAAGCAATAAGTGCTAAAATTCCAATTGACTTCCTTATAACCTGCTCTACTAGGACATTCAGATTGCTCTGCACCAAAACACTCTGAAGTTTCTCTCCATTTAGATAATAAGTTGCCTTTTTCTTCCTCGAATGAAAATGGATAAACTCATACTTACCCACGGAAAACCTCATGTGCCCATTCACCATACTACCTGTATCCATTTCTAAATTTCTTATTTATTCATTGCAACTGACTTTCTCACCTATTGTAGACACTACAATTTTAGCTAGATTGCTTTCTATTCCTGCATCCAAGTCATTAATATAGATTGCAGATTAGGTTCCCTACAGTATGGATACAGGCCATTTGGCCCAACAAGTCCACACCGACCCTCCAAAGAGTAACCCACCCAGACCCATTCCTCTACCCTATATTTACCCCTGACTAATTCACCTAACACTATGGACAATTTAGCACAGTCAATTCATCTGACCCGCACATCTTTGGATTGTGGGAGGAAACCCACGCAGACACAGGAAGAAGGTGCAAACTCTACAGTGACATTCACCCGAGGCAGGAATTGAATCCGGGTCCCTGGTGCTGTGAGGTAGCAGTGCTAACCACTGAGCCACCGTGCCACCCTAAATAGATAGTTGAGGCCCGAGGACAGAACCCTGTGACACCCAATTAGTTACTTTTGCCAATCAAAAAATGCCCTGTTTATTCTGTATCTGTTCTGTTGTTTAGCCAATCCTCCATAATAAATTACCTCCAGCCCCATGTGATTTTACTTGTGTATTAATCTTTCATGCAACATCTTATCAATTGCCTTCTTCAAGTCCAGATTTACTTCACCTACAAGATTCTCAATGGATTTTGAGTTTCCAAATATCCTATTATTACTTATCCTTTGCTGGACTCTAACAATTTCTCAAGAAGATGTTAAATTAACTGATCTCCAGTTTCCTACTTTCCCTTTTGAAGAAAGGGCATTATATAAGCATTTTCCTAATCTACTGGAACTGTCCCCGTATCCAGGGAATTTTGGAATATTATGGCAATTGAGCCATTATTACTGCTGCCACTTCCTGTAAGACCTAGAATGTTGGCCATCAGGCCCTTGCCGACTTGTTTGCTTTCAAACCTAATAACTTTGTCAGTACTTTTGTCCTAGTGATTTTGATTATCCTAAGTTTTCTCTATATATAGCCTCTGCATCATCTGTTACAATTGAGATAGCGCTGTGAAAACTGAAGCAAAACATTGATTTAGTGGCTCTGCCATTTTTGTATTTCCCCATGATTAACTCTCCTGGTTCATCCTTCATGGACCAAACATCCATTTTAGCTACTCTTCTCCCTTTTATAGAAGGTTTTGCTATCTGTTTTTATAATTTGTGCTCATTTTCTTTCATAATTTACCTTTGCTCTTTCTATTACAGTTTTCATAACCCTTTGTTGATTTTTAATAGTTTCCCAATTATCCAGCCTGCCACTTACGCATGCAATATGGTATGCCTTAGTTTTTATCTTTATGGTATCTTTAACCTTCTTGCTTAGCCATAGATAATTTTATCCCCTTCTTACAATCTTTCTCCCTTCCTGGATTTTTTTTTAGTTGGAAGTAGTTGAGCATCCCCTTAAGAATCTAGCACTGCTCATTAACCCCATCTTTTAGTCTTCCTGATAGGTCTGCTTGAGATAAATATGTCCTCAAGCCTGCACAATTACTTTTGTTTAACTTCAGATGCTAATGTGGGACTGCAATTTTTCACTATCCAATTGAATTTGAAATTCTAGCATAGTATGATCACTCAACGCTGGAGTGATGTCTGTGATAAATATCTGCTTATACTTCAACTTTAAATAGTGGCGGGTCGGTGGTGGCTTAGCACTATATCCTTTCACTTCTGTATGAGCTCAAAAGACAAATACTTGGTGTAAATTGTACTAATCAAATGATCACATTAATTAATAATGGCTGCAATTGAGAGGTTGTGAAGGGGAGATGCTTCATGTTTGTTATTGAGGGACATGAGGAATGATTACAGCTTGCTCTTCAGGCGGATGGCTAGTTTGTAATGCACAAGTTGATGTTCCCATGAAGGACTCTCTTTCTCAACTCTCCTCTTGCCTGAGGTTTGCTGTCACTCAGGTTAAAACACCGCCAGTAATCTCTCTCAAAAGATAGAGTAGCCCTCTCGTCTGGTAATACTACAGCGACTTTCCCTTTTTATGAAACACCATGTGTCAATTCATTTTTTAAAAAATTAGCTCCTATTTTCAAGTTGTATAACGGCACAGGTATTGAACTGAACAGTTATAGACAGAAAACAATATTTGTGAATTTCACACTTACAGGTTGGAATAGCTAGTTCTGTTTTGACCAGATAACACACTTTATATCCAATCTCAAACAATTTTGCATCTCTGAATTATGTGATTCCATTTCACATATCAGCATTTTGTGTGCCCCTGAATAAGATCACTAATTACCATGGAATTGAAGGCAGCATCATGCTGTGGGCTCATGTCTGTCATGAATTGAACTGAAAATAACTAAACTAATTTGAAATACAACATCTACAAGCAGACGGGGACCTTTCTTTCATTAGTCTGAACTGATTTTAACATATGACCCAAAGGTGAAAGGCCAATGTCTAATTCCTGTGCTAGCCTGTCCTTTTTGTATTTTAATCTGTCACTCAAAGATATCTGAATAAAAACAACCATTTGAGCAGTTAGCTGATGCGAGCACCAAAAATGATCACAAAAACCTGCACATGATCTTTTTTCCTCGATGGTGTACATAGATAAAAATTGTATGTGACTACATATACGTACATTTACATATAATGTATACATGCAGATGCACACAGCAGAGTGGCCATTTCACAACCTGATAACATATGCAAAACCATACATTGAAGCACTTTGTGGGTTGTTTGAAAATCATTGGTTGAAAGAGAACAATAAGAACAATTCCACAGAATTTAGATGAGACAATGACACTTCATGAAATTTTAGCATGCAGAGACTGGTTGCATAATTTGGAATTGTATTTGATTGACAGAAGCACAGTGTTGCCATAGAATCATAAACACAAACTAAACTATTCGAGTCAGAGATTAATATGGCAGTCAGAACTGAGTTTCCGTGAACTCCATGCCTTTCAACATTTATTTCAATAAACAGCTTTTGAAAAGCAGCAGTATCTGTAGCAGTAGCCGATATCTTAATTGTTTTCTACTAAGAATATATGAATGCATTGCTCATGAATGATCGAACAACAGCAGCCAGAGTGCAGGTAGTCAGCATTTTTCAGATCCTGTACTTTGACTAATCGCCGTCTGAATTATTTTCTTGATTTGCTTAGAAATTGTTGGAAATTGTTCTGAAATACATTGCTAAATAGTGCCTTGAATATGAACGTAGACACAAAATAGATTTAAAGTAATTAGTTAAGGAAACAGGAATGACCATAAGAAAAATAATTTATGACTTTATGATCTAGAGTTCATTGCCAGACAGTGTGATGGAGATAGGATCAATCTAAGCATTCAAAAGGAAATCAGATAAAAAGAAAGAATATGTATGATCAAGGGGAAAAAAATCAGGGGAATGATGTTAAGTGAGATGCGATGTAGACACAATGGGCCAAATGGCCCTCATCTAAAACCTGCACAATCTTGTGATCTGCAATATATGCCAATCAATTTACACAGGACATGTTGACAGATGCATATATTTCATCATACACTTTTTAGACATTGGATATAGAAAACTAACTATTTTACAATCAAAACAAAATCAAAAAGGAGAACAAAAGCAGCAGTATCTGCAGCAGTAGCAGATATCTTAATTGTTTTCTACTAAGAATATATGATCTGAGGAGCATAAGTTGGGAGCATAGGCTGTCAGGGAAGGATGTCATTGAAACGTGGAACTTTTTCAAGGAACAGATACGACGTGTCCTTGATATGTATGTACCTGTCAGGCAGGAAAGAGGTGGTCGTGTGAGGGAACCTTGGTTGACGAGGGAGGTTGAATGTCTAGTAAAGAGGAAGAAGGAGGCTTACATAAGGCTGAGGAAACAAGATTCAGACAGAGCATTGGAGGGATACAGGATAGCCAGGAGGGAGCTGAAGAAAGGGATTAGGAGAATTAAGAGAGGGCATGAAAAATCTTTGGCGGGTAGGATCAAGGATAACCCCAAGGCCTTTTATGCGTATGTGAGAAACATGAGAATGACGAGAACGAGGGTAGGTCCGATCAAGGACAGTTAGTGGGAGACTGTGTATTGAGTCGGAAGAGATAGGAGAGGTCTTGAATGAGTACTTTTCTTCAGTATTTACAAACGAGAGGGACCATATTGTTGAAGAGGAGAGTATGAAACGGACTGGTAAGCTAGAGGAAATACTTGTTAGGAAGGAAGATGTGTTGGGCATTTTGAAAAACTTGAGGATAGACAAGTCCCCCGGGCCTGACGGGATATATCCTAGGATTATGTGGGAAGCAAGAGATGAAATTGCAGAGCCGTTGGCAATGATCTTTTCGTCTTCACTGTCAACGGGGGTGGTACCAGGGGACTGGAGAGTGGCGAATGTTGTGCCCCTGTTCAAAAAAGGGAATAGGGATAACCCCGGGAATTACAGGCCAGTTAGTCTTACTTCAGTGGTAGGCAAAGTCATGGAAAGGGTACTGAGGGATAGGATTTATGAGTATCTGGAAAGACACTGCTTGAGGGGTAGGTCTTGCCTTACAAGTCTTACTAAATTCTTTGAGGGGTTGACCAAGCATGTGGATGAGGGTAGAGCAGTGGATGTAGTGTACATGGATTTTAGTAAGGCATTTGATAAGGTTCCCCATGCGGAAAGTCAGGAGGCATGGGATAGTGGGAAATGTGGCCAGTTGGATAGAGAACTGGCTAACCGGTCGAAGTCAGAGAGTGGTGGTAGATGGTAAATATTCAGCCTGGAGTCCAGTTACAAATGGAGTTCCGCAGGGATCAGTTCTGGGTCCTCTGCTGTTTGTAATTTTTAGTAATGACTTGGAAGAGGGAGTCGAAGGGTGGGTCAGTAAATTTGCAGACGATACGAAGATTGGTGGAGTTGTGGATAGTGAGGAGGGCTGTTGTCGGCTGCAAAGGGACTTAGATATGATGCAGAGCTGGGCTGAGGAGTGACAGATGGAGTTCAACCCTGTCAAGTGTGAGGTTGTCCATTTTGGAAGGACAAATAAGGATGCGGAATACAGGGTTAACGGTAGGGTTCTTAGTAAGGTGGAGGAGCAGAGGGATCTTGGGGTCTATGTTCATAGCTCTTTGAAAGTTGCCACTCAGGTGGATAGAACTTGTAAGAAGGCCTATGGTGTATTAGCGTTCATTAGCAGAGGGATTGAATTCAAGAGTCGTGAGGTGATGTTGCAGCTGTACAGGACCTTGGTAAGGCCACATTTGGAGTACTGTGTGCAGTTCTGGTCGCCTCACTTTAGGAAAGATGTGAAAGCTTTGGAGAGGGTGCAGAGGAGATTTACCAGGATGTTGCCTGGAATGGAGAATAGGTCGTACGAGGATAGGTTGAGAGTGCTAGGCCTTTTCTCATTGGAACGGCAAAGGATGAGGGATGACTTGATAGAGGTTTATAAGATGATCAGGGGAATAGATAGAGTAGACAGTCAGAGACTTTTTCCCCGGGTACAACAGAGTGTTACAAGGGGACATAAATTTAAGGTGAAGGGTGGAAGGTATAGGGGGGATGTCAGGGGTAGGTTCTTTACCCAGAGAGTGGTGGGGGCATGGAATGCACTGCCTGTGGAAGTGGCAGAGTCAGAATCATTGGTGACCTTTAAGCGGCAATTGGATAGGTACATGGATAGGTGCTTAAGCTAGGACAAATGTTCGGCACAACATCGTGGGCCGAAGGGCCTGTTCTGTGCTGTATTGTTCTATGTTCTATGTTCTAAAAGATCTCCTTCATTTCACAGTGCTTCCATTTTCCTTCTATTTCCAGTTTTAGAAGTCTTTTTTGGTTGTAAAGTAAAAGAAACCCTGTGGATATTGCTATACTTAAGGCTTACATACCCCGTTAATATCTATGCATTCATGAACTGTTAATCACTTCTAATCAATGCTAGGCTATTGTCTAAACCAACTGTTAATGACTGATATTTCTTTTGATCATTCATTTATTTTCCTTGTGTAGAAACAGCGGGATAACAGAGTTCTAAGCAGGTTTTTTTTAACAGAATGCTCCTTAAATTACATCCAATTATGTTAAATTACGTCTCACATGCTTTACAATCTTCTGCCTAGTTCACCTCTTCAATTGAGTGTAGTGGCAATGTTTCAGGGATACCAAAGCTCAAATCTTCTGGTTAATATTAAAACTCCTCCTTCAAAGGTGAACAGATTACAAAAAATACGACCCACTGACTTTCCTCAGATTTTTCCGACCAATCTTCTGTTGGAGGATTTTGCAAAGCTCCTTCAGTGTCAGAAACTGCTGAGTGAATAGCACAGAAAAGCTGCACAGAAGGCAAACCCCATTATTACCACACTAGCAGCTGTATTCTGGTAATAAATTAAGTATCTCAGATGACTCAGTTGGTTAATGTTCAAGACTGAATGGGCAAATGTGTTCTTGTATGAGTGGGTATGGTAAGTATGGTAAGTCAGTAAATAGGAAGGGTGGTAGGTAAGTGCCTTGGTAGACAGGTAAGATAGTGGGTGAGTAGGATGGCAATTGATTGGAATAGCAGGGTGGTAGGTTGGTTGGAAAAGAGCAGTGGCAGGACTTTAGGAAGTCAGAGAGAGTCAGAGTTGGACGGTTCAAGTGTTGTCAAAGAGATGGCGATGGAATGATCAAGGAGAATTATGCAGTGCAGTCCCAGCAAATTGGATTGGGGAAGTTGGAGAACTAGTGGGGTTTGGTTGAAACATTGAATGGAGAATTGAGGGAGTGAGTTGTACAGTTACTATTTGTAACTCCTCAGACACACTGAAATCATCCATGTCCATATGAATCAACATTCAGGCTTGAGTTTATAAATTGGAAGTAACATTTGCAACAGACACATTGCAGACAAAAACTATCTCCATAAAAAAATATATAATCATCACCCCTTGACCTCCAGTAGCATGACTATCACCGAATCCCCCACTATCGACATCCTGAGATGTGGAGGAGCTGGTGTTGGACTGGGGTGGACAAAATTAAAAATCAATAACACTAGGTTATAGTCCAGCAGGTTCATTCAAAAGAATTAGCTTTCAGAGCTCCTCCATCAGGTAGCAGTGTATCAGAAATATAAGATGCAGAATTTTATAGAAGAAAATTACAGTATCAGACAACTGAATTGATAGATTGAACAAACCTAGATTGCTGTTAAGTCTGTCATCTTTTAGAATGAGTTGCCGGTTTTGGTTCATTAATATGTAAAGTCCAGAATTCTTTTAAGTCACATTCTTGAGATAACTTAAGGTTTTATTTAAAAAGTGACATCATAGCTCAGACAATGCATTAAAGGTGTGAGATTCGAGTCTGTTTGTATCCCAATCTTGAGTCAGATTGATTCTATTTCTAATGTCGAGTTTATAACATATTATATGACTTGACTGTCTGCATTGACTGCCTGCAGATTGTGTGCTTTGTGAGCAAAATAGAATGTATCTGTAAATCTAATTCTGCAAATGCAAATTCACCCCACAGACTTATATGTATGTCTGCGTGCATGACAGAGAGACGCACACACAAATAAGTCTATGGGATGAATTTGCATTTACAGCATTATATTTTCAGATACATTCTATTTTGCTTAAAAAGTGCACAATCTATAGGCAGTCAATGCAGGCAGTCAAGTCATGTGACATTTTATAAATTCCTACTTTGGAAATAGAACCAGTCTGACTCAAGATTGGAATACAAACAGACTCTAACCTCACACTTTTAATACATTGACTGAGCTATGATGTCACTTTTGTTTTATAAAACCTTAAGTTAGCTAAGTTAAAAATCACACATCAGGTTATAGTCCAACAGGTGAATTTGAACTTGCAGGATTGCACTTTGTTTTGTTCAGAAACTGCATAAATCCATGTAAGATTCTGTAACTCCCACTTTAGAAATAGAATCAGTCTGATCTAACATTGGGACACAGATAGACTTTAAATTCATACCTTCAATGCATTATCTGAGCTGAGATGACACCTATTGTTAAAAGCTATCTTGAGAATGTAATTTTAAAAAAGTTCTGGGATTTACATATGAAGGAACCGAAACTAATATGGTCATTCTAAAAGATGAAAGACTTAAGCTAAATTTGTTCAATATTACATTCCATAACACTGTTGCGAGAAAGTTTGTGACTTATGATGCTGCTCCAAAACCACCTGAAGGGGCAGCACTTCAAAAGCTAGTGCTTCCAAAAGCACCTGTTGGACTTTTACCTGGTCATAGAGTCATAGAGAGGTACAGCATGGAAACAGACCCTTCGGTCAACCCGTCCATGCCAACCAGATATGCCAACCCAATCTGGTCCCACCTGCCAGAATCCGGCCCATATCTCTCCAAACCCTTCCTATTCATATACCCATCCAAATGCCTCTTAAATGTTGCAATTGTACCAGCCTCCACCACTTCATCTGGCAGCTCATTCCATACATGTACCACCCTCTATGTGAAAAAGTTGCCCCTTAGGTCTTTTTTATATCTTTCCCCCTCAATTTAAACCTATGCCCGCTAGTTCTGGACTCCCCCACCCCAGGGAAAAGACTTTGTCTATTTATCCTATCCATGCCCCTCATAATTTTGTAAACCTCTATAAGGTCACCCCTCAGCCTCCGATGCTCCAGGGAAAACAACCCCAGCTTGTTCAGCCTCTCCCTATAGCTCAAATCCTTCAACCCTGGCAACATCCTTGTAAATTTTTTCTGAACCATTTCAAGTTTCATAACATCTTTCTGATAGGAAGGAGACGAGAATTGCATGCAATATTCCAACAGTGGCCTTACCAATGTCCTGTACAGCTGCAACATGACCTCCCAACTCCTGTACTCAATACTCTGACCAATAAAAGAAAGCTTATCAAACACCTTCTTCACTATCCTATCTACCTGTGACTCCACTTTCAAGGTGCTCCACTTTCCTGCACTCCAAGGTCTCTTTGTTCAGCAACACTCCCTAGGACCTTACCATTAAGTATATAAGTCCTGCTAAGATTTGCTTTCCCAAAATGCAGCACCTCGCGCTTATCTGAATTAAACTCCATCTGCCACTTCTTAGCCCATTGGCCCAACTGATCAAGATCCTATTTTAATCTAAGGTAACCTTCTTCGCTGTCCATTACACCTCCAATTTTGGTGTCATCTGCAAACTTACTAACTGTACCTCTTACGCTCGCATCTAAATCATTTATATAAATGATGAAAAGTAGTGGACCCAGCACCGATCCTTCTGGCACTCTACTGGTCACAGGCCTCTACTCTGAAAAACAACCCTCCACCACCACCCTCTGTTTTCTACCTTTGAGCCAGTTCTGTATCCAAATGGCTAGTCCTCCCTGTATTCCGTGAGATCTAACCTTGCTAACCAGTCTCCGACGGGGAACGTTGTCAAACGTCTTACTGAAGTCCATATAGATCACATCTACTGCTCTGCCCTCATCAATCCTCTTTGTTACGTCTTTAAAAAACTCAATTAAGTTTGTAAGGCATGATTTCCCACGCACAAAGCTGTGTTGACTATCCCTAATCATCCCTTTCTTTTTTCTCAGTTCCACCCAAATAACTTCCCTGGATGTACGTCCCTGAATATCCTCCCTCAGCACAGCTGTAATGCTATCCCTTATCAAAAATGCCACTCCCCCTCCTCTCTGGCCTCCATTTCTATCCTTCCTGCAGCATTTGTATCCTGGAATATTAAGCTGCCAGTCCTGTCCATTCCTGAGCCATGTTTCTGTAATTGCTATGTTATCCCAGTTCCTAACCATTCCCTGAGTTCATCTCCCTTCCCTGTTCGGCCCCTTGCATTGAAATAAATGCAGTTTAATTTATCAGTCCTACCTTGTTCACTGCTTTGTCCCTGCCTGTCCTGACTGTTTGACTCCCTTCTGTTCTCAACTGTACCAGTCTCAGATTGATCTCTTTCCTCACTATCTCCCTGGGTCCCACTCCCCCACTTTACTAGTTTAAATCCTCCCGAGCAGCTCTAGTAAATCTCCCTGCCAGTATATTAGTCCCCTTCCAATTCAGGTGCAGTCCATCCTTCTTGTACAGGTCACTTCTACCCCAGAAGAGATTCCAATAATCCAAAAATGTGAATCCTTCTCCCATACACCAGCTCCTCAGCCATGCATTCATCCTCCTATTCCTGCCCTCACTAGCTCATAGGACTGGGAGTAATCCAGACATTACTACTCTCGAGGACCTCCTTTTTAATTCCTGCCTAACTTTATGTAATCTCCCTTCAGAATTTAAACCTTTTCCCCTCCTATGTCGTTGGTTCCAATGTGAACAATGACCTCCTGCTAGCCCCTCTTTGCCTTGAGAACTTGTGTTGAGTGATTTTTAACTTTGTCCACCACAGTCCAACACCAACACCTCCAAATCGTTAAGTTATCTAAAATGTGACTTAAAAGAAGTTCTCAGATTTACATAGTAATGAACAGAAACCTGCAATGCATTCTAAAAGATGAAAGACTTAACAATAATCTAGGTTTGTTCAATATATCATTTCGGTTGCATGACACTGTAATCTTTTGCTATTAACCCTGTGTTGTATGGTCCTGCTCCACAGTTACCTGATGAAGGTAGCGCTCTGAAAGCTAGTGCTTCTAAATAAACCTGTTGCACTCTAACCTGGTGTTGAACAACATCCTGGGAGTTACAGTAAATCAAAAACTGAACTGAACTAGCCATATAAACACTTTGGCTACAAAGCAGTTCAGAATCTGACAATTCTAAGGCAAATAATTCATCTTCTGACTTCCCACATTTTGTCCAACATTCACAAGAAACAAGTCAGGAAGCTCCATGCTGTTCAATGTAACCTGCTTGACTGGCACTCCGTCCACTACTTGAGACTTTCACTCCTTCCACCATTGAAAAACAATGGCAGCAGTGTGCCCCATTGACACAATGTATTTTAACAACACATCAGGACTCTTCTCATAGCACCTTCCAAACTGCCAATTCTGTTATCTCGAAGGACAAGAAAACAGGCAAACTGAAAACCACTACCTGCTCTTTCCCATTCAAGTCACATACCATCCTCAATTAAAAGTGTTGTAATTTGCCATTTTTTTTAACTGCACTAGGTCAAAATCCTGTGAATCGCTTCCTAACAGCAGTGTGAGTATATCTACATCCTAAGATTCTGTGAATCCCTTCCTAACAGTAGTGTAATTACATGTACATCCCAAACTCCTGTGAATCCCTTCCTAACTACAGTGTGGGTACACCTACATTCCAAGGTCCCAATGGTTCAAGATGTCAGCTTAAGGCCACCTTCTCTAGATCAGTTAAGGATAGGCAATATATACTGACTCACCCAGTGATGCCATATCCCTTAAAAGAATAAACATTTTGAAAAAGTAAATTGAAAATGTCCAAAGTTCTTGTCACAACAGAGATATTTCTTGAAGTTTGTGATGAGCTGAAGAACTGCCCGTTGCAAGTTCAATCTTCTCCAGCAATTCTCATGGAATCTGTGCTTTGGCAACTCTGACGGGTTGTGATCCACATTTCTGGCTGTACGTCTAACCTCCAACTAGCCAGAGACTATATGATCTGGGCATACCTCTCATCTTTCTGTGGATATATGGGTGTAACCAAAGAAGCATGTTGAAAGTAATCTTCTTGACTACTGAGTTGATTAACTTCTTTTTAATGTCAAATTCAACCCTGGATTGAAGAGCATGTATGAAGTCTTTTACAAGTTTGCAATTGTTATGGACCAGACCAGATCCCCTCGAAATATTTTAAGGTTGCCTTGGCACAAACATTTTCTTATTTTAAAGGTAGATGTGAAGAGTCAGATGCAATGTGACTGGTCAAACTACTTGACTTTAAGCAAAACACAATTTATTTAACCACTATAGTTAAAATACAAACACAAGAAAGCAGAATTTAGAATAACTTAACTATTGGAAAAGTTAACCGAATAATAGATAATGTACCTATTAATAATTAACTGTTCCAGTATAGTAATATCCCATAAACACACCCCTTGGCAAGAAGGCAAATTCAGGCACAGATTCTTATAGCTGTTCTCCAAACCAGGAGGTGAAAAAGTATCAAGAGATGGTTCAGAGAGTGTAGCAATCAGGAAGCATTCACTGAGGCTACCAACTGTTTTGAGACCCCAAACAGCTTCTGCTGCTTAAAGCTAAAGAAACTAGGAAGCCAGGTCTCTGAGAGCTGGCCACACCCACACTGCTTCCATTGTTCCAAATTAAAAAGAAAACCCAAGGCCTCACAAGTTGTTTAGGAGAAAGTGAGGACTGCAGATGCTGGAGATCAGAGCTGAAAATGTGTTGCTGGAAAAACGCAGCAGGTCAGGCAGCATCCAGGGAACAGGAGAATCGACGTTTCGGGCATAAGCCCTTCTTCAGGAATGAGGAAAGTGTCCAGCAGGCTAAGATAAAAGGTAGGGAGGAGGGACTTGGGGGAGGGGTGTTGGAATTGCGATAGGTGGAGGGAGGTCAAGGTGAGGGTGATAGGCCAGAGGGGGGTGGGGGCAGAGAGGTCAGGAAGAAGGTTGCAGGTTAGGAAGGCGGTGCTGAGTTTGAGGGATTTGACTGAGACAAGGTGGAGGGAGCGGAAATGAGGAAACTGGAGAAATGACAAAATAATCTTCTAAACTGGCAGCACTCTCACATAATAGATTTTTAATTGTAAAATTTAACCATTGTTTCTATTTCTGATTGCTTTCTCATAATATTTAAAGAATTCTGTATGTGTACATATAGGGAGAACAGCATAAGACTGGAATGATAGCCATACAAATGCTTAAATTATAATTCCAGTTTGCCTCTGTTATATCTTAAAGAGCTGTACCCTCAGTACAAGATTCACTACACCAGTGTAGCATCCTCACAGCCCTGTGGAAGAGAAATACAAAGCTTTAATCACAACAATTGTAGTACAAAACATCAAGTTGCTGAAGATGCTTCTGTTGTTGTGACTGTTCAATAGACATGTTTTTTTTCCCCGGGGATGTGGGAGTCCAGAACTAGAGGGCATAGGTTTTGGGTGAGAAGGGAAAGATTTAAAAGGGAACTAAGGAGAAACCTTTTCATGCTGAGGGTGGTACATGTACAGAATGAGCTGCCAGAGGAAGTGGCGGAGGCTGGAACAATTACAACATTTAAAAGGCATCCAGATGGGTATATGAATAGGAAGGGTTTAGAGGGATATGGGCCAAGTGCTGGCAAGTGGGACTAGATTAATTTAGGATATCTGGTCAGCATGGACAATTTGGATCGAACGGTCTGTGCCTTGCTGTAACTCTCTATGCTTCTATGACTCTGTGGTCAGTGTAGCTTTATAATATGATCGAAGGTATCCCAGATGGTCATTGTTTGCTATGTATTGCACAACAATGACAATGAGGAGAGGTATTACAACATGAGGACATGGAAGAGCTGCACTTTGATTCAGAGGATAAGCATGACACTGAAGATTGTGAGGAAAAGTCTTAAAATGTTTTGGCACCTGCCCACAATGACAGAGCCATGGAAGAAAGTGTCAGGGTGGTAGAAACAACTTGAACCGACCTTGCTTTGTACAGGCACCTATCTTACCAGCATTTCCATTGTCTGCTTCACCTAGATGCCCATCCTTACATCCGCCCCCTGCAGTGAGTTTCAAACCTGCCTCCTCTATTACCCAGAAGGCCAAGTGCAAGCGAATACTGTTCCCAAAAACAATTTGGACAAAAAGCCATTGAAGATACCATGGCTGAGAATTAGATCCTGGCTCATTGTGATAGGGTACGAGTGCCTGCATTGTTATTTAATTGTCTCAACAGCAAATAATCTCAGCTAGTCGCTTTGCCACTGCATATGAGGATGTGCCTCCAGAGATTACCTGTTTAGCCATGTCTCATAGAGTTGAGGATACAAACTTTCTTTTCTCTAAAAACATCCAATAAAGACGTAACAACTGAGATGCCCCTCCATCCCCTGCAACAATTGATGGTTGTCAACCAAGGATGCCAACCTTGAAGAAGCTCTCCTCCTCCCTCTACAAGGATCTCAGTGAGTCCCTCCCTCACTGCACCCCCCAGGTCATCTCCTCTGTCCTGAAGCTTTTCAGCCACATCCTGAAACAGACTCACTACCACAGCCACATTTCCTTCCTCAGCACCTGCCTACGGAACCAACTGACCCCGCATGGACTCCGGACTACATTCAGACCAACACAATTTGGACATAACCAGGACAACCAGTACCTGCAACAAATCCGAAGCCTCCAGCAACAGACCTCACTCCGGATCCTCCGCTCCACGCTCGCAGCCATGCGCCGCTACCTACACTCCATGCAGTCAGCGCTGCGCCAGCTCAGGACAACACACTCCCAGACATGCAAAGGACCTTTGCTGTTCTTCATCCTCAGAAGAATTCATACACTGAACAAACGTTTTTTTCCTAGCCATATCGGTGTTTCTGCCCGGCGTGCCACATCCGCCCCTAGTGACATCACCTGCTCAAGGACCACACTGCACGCTATGCCACTCCCACGTCGATCTCCACCCCCACGACCAACTCCTCCACCACGACTACCTCCGCCCCCACCACTAACTCCGTCCTATGCCTAACTCCGCCCCCACTTCCAGCTCCAGCCCCACACCAGATCCCAGCTCCCAGCCCTGCCGTATTTTCACCATCCCTCCAGACCTCCCTCTCTCTGAAGTTGAACAATCAGTCCTCAGCAGAGGCCTCACCTTCATCCCCCTATGCTCCTGGATCAATGAGTTTGACAGCATTCCTGAAGAAGGGCTTATGCCCGAAACATCGATTCTCCTGCTCCTCGGATGGTGCCTAGCCTGCTGTGTTTTTCCAGCACCACACTTTTCAACCATGGGGAATGCCAATACAACATGCTTTCTGACTAAGTAAGGTCAGTAAAGAATTTGTTACAAACATGAACAATGTGAATTAAATATAATGGGATATATTTACAGGTGAGAACATGCATGTCACTTTGGTGTCCTATAAATGTTACTTGTCCTTTTGCTTCCAATACATCAGTGAGTGACCCTGACCTCACCACCTTGGGTGGTATCAGCCTGATAATTGCAATGTCCTGTGCCGCTAATGCAAAAGAGATACTCCTGCTTTCTGCAAATTTTCTCTTTCTGCAAATTCTTACACAATTTTCAGAGCTCAACCATCAGCCTCATCCATAACAACCAACATTATTTCTGAGTTCCACATTGACCTCAGTAATGATTAGGAAATCACATGAAAGCTACTTTAGAAGATAGGAAATAGAAGCAGAGGGAGGCCTCGCCGTATTATTTATTGCCGATTAATCCAGAGGTCCAGGTCATTTCTGGGGACCTGGATTCAAATCACATCATGGCAGATGGTGTAATTTGAGTTCAATAAAAATCTGGAATTAAGAGTGATAACCTTGCTACTGTTAATGATTGTTGAGAATACCCCATCCGGTTCACTAAGGGATGTACTTTAGGAAGCACATTCTTACTTACATGTGACTCCAAGCCCACAGCAATATTATTGACTCTTAACTGCCCTCTGGATAACTAAGGGATAAATGCTGACCTAGTCAGCTACACCCACATCCCTTTATTGTCCTCTCACCTCTTCAGTTGTTGGGAACATTGTTCTAGAGAAGTAACTTCTGAATTCATACACCTGATCATCCTGCACTCCAAGTATTTTGTGAACTACGTGTCAAGAAGGGCATACCAACACAGGAAGAAGCAAGTTTAGGACTGAGAGGTACTGGTGAAATATTGGTCCTATCAAATTTGGACAATTGGTGCCAATGTTTCAAACTGAATGGGTGTCCTCTAGTATCTCTGGACATTTTTAATCTGGATTGTACTATTCTTCAAAAAGAAGGCATCGCAAGTGAGTCCAAACTGGATGTTGATATGTACATAGAAATATTTATGTTGAAGTTCTTTGGCAGAGATCAGGAACTGGAACTCTTACTCTTGTTTTACGTCCGCAGCCCAGAATTATTCCAACCAAATTTAACATCATGCTATGTGTTCCTTGGACTGAGAGTTCTTGGAATTAAACATGGAACCATCTGATCTATATGTCTTAATTTCACATTGAAGTTACTGATGCCAAGGCCAATATATTTCTTTTCTAAAAACTAAGCAGCAGAATGCTTCTTTTCTCCAACGAAAATTGTTGCTGCAACAGCAATGGCACCTGAAAGGTAATTTTATGGAATTGCCACAATGTGTATCAAATAAAATTCAGCGGAGAGTTTACAGTCATTCCTGCCCACGGAATCATGTTTTACACAAATAATTCATCCTCATTTTTTTGAGCAGGATTTGAGCAGAAGTTCAATCAAACAGTTTGCACCAATCCTATCAGTCACACTTTCTTTTCACGGTTAGCTGTAAACATCAGGGTGGTAGGTGCTTTTACACAGAACTAGGCCTAGATTAAAGTATTCATCCTGCTTATGTTGTCATATATACTGCAAGTTTGTTGAAAACTCACATCAAATTAGAATACAGAGTCGTACTGAAGACAAAGCTTAATAGCCGTTGTCACTGGATGCATTGTCTTACGAGATATTACGCAATCTAAGCCAGAAGCATAGAGAATTCACCACAAATGCAATGATGTTATTGATCATGTCATTGCTCACATTATTCATTAGTAATTTGCTATGTCCAATACTAGGTGACTATTTAAAACGGGAGTATGTAAATATTAACATCATGAAAATGCAGCATTTTCTGTTTTGCACAATAACTATGTGACAAGCATTCCATGCTCTGAATGTAGCTCATTTTTACTGAAAATTGACAGTGTCAATATCTTTTAACTGTAAAACGAGCCTTATCTGAATATCTCCTCAGTTACCTGCATGTTGGCTGCAGGATTTTTTTATTTGAATAAACTTTGTTAGAGTTGAAATAGTTCCAAGTTTATGTGTTAAAATTGACACAAGTTTAACAACCCCAATTAAAGCGATGTCAATGTTATAGAAAATTAAAAATGTTTTACTGTAGCTCTAGGAAAGGTGTTTCTCATATTGGGGCCCATGCATATTGTTGGGGGAGAGTTCGAAAACTATAATCCAGATTCATAATTTTAAAGTAAGTGCACTCTTTAACACTGCATACTGAAATTAGGAAAATATTTCATTTTGGAGGGCGAATACACCTCATTTTGGTGAAGGCAATATTCATCAAAAATAGAATGATCCTACATTCAACAAAATAATTGACTGCTTCATCATAATTGGTACCTTCTTGATCCACAGTTCAAAAAAGTATGCAATTTTCTTTTCCTTGGAGTCATATCAATGTGTATAATTTGATTAGAATTGATTGAATTCCATGCTTCTGTTTATTGAATTTACTCCATATTACCTGCCCAACTGCAAATACTGATCTTCATCAATGAGGGAAAGAGAGTGACTTAATTCAACTGATATTTTGTTAGCTGCATTGCAGACAGCTTGAAAGGGTTAACATCTGCAAATCCTCAGTTTGAGCACTGCATGTCAAACACATATTGTAGATGAGCTGCTATGGTTAGTTTGTGTCCAAGGGTCAGTACTTGGTTCTGAAAAATTTATTGCTAATTACACTTTACTAAGGATTGTTTAGCCTTTGCAGGAATGAAGCAGCTCATCCTGACTTACAGGCTCAGAGCTAATCCATTTTCTACCAACTATGTGTCATATTCAACTTCCTGAAATCCTGGCTTGCCTTTGTGTTCTGTTTATTCCTTCCTGACAGGACCACCATCTCTCTTCTCTCGACTGGCACATGGCCTCTCTCAAGTTCAGCTGATGACATGACCCTGTTGCTCAGATATCAGTCAGCATGGAGAAGGAAATCCTCCCGATTGGACATATGACTGATGAATGAAAGCAGCCAGCTTAAAAAAAAATTGAACCCATATTATTGTTGAAAAGGTAAAGAGAAAGTAAACTCTTTCTGTTAAATACAGAACAAACACCCTTGATATATTTACTGTTTCCAGGGAAAAAAATATTTGATAATAAGCTGATATAATTGACATTAGATTACTGAAGACCACATATAATAACTAGCTCAACGTGACATCTTAATATGAGTCTTCAGATAGTTTTCCATGTATAGAATGCTTATTATTTTTCTTTCATATTTTATTTTAAAAATATGTGCATCAAACCTAAGAAAGCAAATAATAATAGAGAAAATGTTTGCTGTGTGATGGAAATTTGGTAAATATAGTTACTCAATTAAATTACAATTCATTTTTATACTTGGTCCATCATTTCTTAACTGGTATCCTTCAGACTTGGAAATGGCAGATGGTTTACTGAGATTTTCTTCCAAAAGCTGAAAGAAATTGTGTCCACTTATTCTGTCACTTCCCTTCAATAGGTTATAATCTAGTCTAAACAGTATTCTACATTCCCACAACGAGGTTTTGAATTTAATTTGTATCATTTGACATAATTGGGGTGGTGGCAATAGAAACACTCTTACTACTTTGTTTATTTTAGCCATCACCGCTTCAAAGGGTTCTGAGACATTTGTGTGATTTTTACATTGACCCATTTTAAAACGCAAATATGTATCCAATAATGTACAAAGTACAGTGATTGCCAGTTTGGATGACAAGTCAACACTCAGTTGGCAGTCTTGTCAAAGGAGTGTCCAGGATTAATAACTTTTGTGGAGCTATAGTGATATGAGACTGCCACACCAGACTGCAAATCCTCTTATCCCATGGATAGATTTCTCTGCACACTGCCTTTTTCCTGGCTACTCGGAGCCAGAATGTTTTCCTGAGGCATTTGCTTTCTAGGACATTGATGAGATAATTACAAATGACAGCATTGTCTCAGAGGTCTATTGCTGGTCAGCCATTAGAGGGAGACAATTGGTTGTAAGTTTAACCTGAGGTCACTTCAGGTGAGGGACAAGGTTGAGAAGACTGGGCCTTGCAACAATTGAAGGAATGCTATTGGTGTTACTGTGCATCACAAACCAGTCAAAAAGTGTGGTGCTCGAAAAGCACAGCAGGTCAAGTAGCATCCGAGGAGCAGGAGAATCAATGTTTCGGGCCTTAGACCTTCCTCAGGAATGTCCTGATGATCAGTTTATGCCTGAAACGTCAACTCTCCTGCTCCTCGGATACTGCCTGACCTGCTGTGCATTTCCACACTTTTTGACTATTATCTCCAACATCTGCAGTCCTCACTTTCTCCAAATCACAAACCAGTCCACCAGTCAAGTGAGTTAATCTACTCATACTTAGATTAAACTGATGTTGTATAAGGTATTGCTTCTAAAAGGTTGAATGTTGGAGATAGCATTAAGCTCTGTACAATTTGATGGTATCATATAGACTTAGGTAGAGAATGAGTTCAGTTTGAGATCTTGATGAAGACAGATGTATCATCATTGTCATGTGGTAGTACAGGTATTAGTTATTTTGTCTAACTGGCCAAAATAATTTAAGTTTTAAATAGAAAATAAAATAAAAATCAAAATAACTGCTTACATTATGTTAGTTTGAATTGGACTTTAAACTCAATTTACTCTAACAAGATCTTGTCACATATAATTTATTTGGGGAGTAGTGTTAACATTAACTTTGTGTGCAATTAATAGTCAGAGAAATTAACAATTGGTTCCAACAACTTTCACTTTGATCTTCCACCCAGTCAGTGGTTCTGGCTCCAGACAATATCCAAATATGCCACCTCAGTGGTTGAAACATCTTCAGGCCACATTTCAAACTAATATGATTGATTCAGTATGGTCAATCTCTAATTACAGTGATTATAGTGACAACTTTAAAACTGTGACTATCACCTTCAGAGCTGTAACAGTATCCTGGCACCATCCAAGACATGTACATCATAACATTGGAAGCCTGATGTTGATTTTTCTAAAGAAAGGCAACATTAAAAGTCTTTTTTGCTGAATTGCTGGATGCCTTGTGTGTAGCAGGCTCAATTGGCTGAATTGCCTATTCTTAAGTTCTCATTTTTATATATTAAAGCTAATTTCATGTGGGAAGTTGACAGATTGACCTTTTTGAACAAGGTGATCAAGTTTCGGTTAAATCCATTATTTATTTCTTGTATCTGATAAGCTGGAGATTCGGTTTTGATTTGACTTTAAAATGTGCATCGGTACCTAACTTTTGCATTGATACATTTGTATATATTATTCACTTTTTTATTTCCAATAATATTCCAGGCTTTCTCACATATTCTTACCATAATTGAGTCATTACAAAGCAAATGACATATTAGTCTTTATAATAAGGAGGCTAGGGTGTAAGAATCAGAACATTGCACTGCAATTGTACACACCTTTTGTGAGAACACATGCAGGTTTTGCATATTTATCTAAGAAATTATACAATTAATAGATTTCTTGAGAAGGCAGAATTGTCTTGTGAGGAGAGATTAAGTAGAACGGGCCTGTCCTCTTGAGTTTAAATGAATGAGAGTGATCTCCTTGAAATATGTAGAGGGTGCATGGTGGCTCAGTGGTTAGGCATTGCTGCCTTACAGCACCAGGGACCTGGCTTTGATTCCTGCCATGGGCTACTGTCTCTGTGGAATTTGCACATTCTCCCAGTGTCTGCGTGGGTTTCCTCCGGGTGCTGTGGTCTCCTCACACAGTCCAAAGATGTGCAGGTTAGATGTATTGGCTATGCTAAAATTGCCCATGGTGTTAGGTGCATTAGTCAGAGGGAAATGGGTCTGGGTGAGTTACTCTTCGGAGGGTCAGTGTGGACCTGTTGGGCCAACATGGCCTGTTTCCACACTGTAGGGAATCCAATCTAATTATGAACTGACAACAACTGATTGTTAATTCTTTTGCTAGCATTTGAAAATACATCTTTTATTTGCAATCTATGAAGTTCCCACATTAACTTTACTTTGAGACCCCAGTTTATGTGCAATTTTAAGAGAAGTTTGTAATGTTAGAAAGGAAGTAGTAATAAATAATGATGCAAATACAAATGGTATTAATTACAGACTGTGAAATTTTGTTGCACGCCATCAAATCATGGTCTGGATTTTATGCTCTGCTGCAGATGGGTTTGAAGGTAAGTGGGAATGTGGTTTGGAGAGGGCAGGTATATAAAATTCAACCCTATGAGATTGGAATTTGCTGGAATTTTTAAAACTGGCTCCTGAACCATCTTTATCTTCATAAAATATCTTCATAAAATTAAACAGCAAGTTTTCTTTTTGTGTTTTTTCACAAAACCTTTAACAGAATTCGGGTTGGTAGTACTCGACAAGGATTTTGTTCTTATTTTCCAAATAATTCAAAACAGTTTGTTATCCATGGGCAGTTGACCTAATCTGTCACATTCCTACATATACACTTGAAGTGGCGATAGATATTTACATGTTGTGGAACAGGTAATGAAAGGTCAAACAGACCATCTCTCACTACTTCAAAAAGATGCAGTTTGGTCACGTCATCTCCCATCTCTGACAACCTGCATAATTTTCAAGTGGCGTCTTCTGCCAGACACTTTTCTTGGATAATAATTTTCAATTCTTCTTTTCTGTAGGATGGTGGTAATCATTTTCATTTACTGCAATGAACCGAAGCAGACATTTTCTGAACTAGAACCAAAGCATTAAGTGTAATTGGCTTTCTGAAATTAAGAGAGTATATTTCAAAATCACAAGAGAAGATTTCAATGGTATTATGTAGTCTTTGACATTACTAGAGACAGTTTCTTCATGTTTATTTTTCACATTATTTTAGCCTGCCTTATGAGTTTGGTTTAAAAGCTACTTACAAAAATAGTTAATTCAATTAAACATTGAACACTTTTATAAATCACACTTATTTTTATATTGTTCCAATTGTATACCAATTAAATATATGCTATTGTTCTGGATGTAGGTTTGCTCGCTGAGCTGGAAGGTTCATTTCCAGATGTTTCGTCACCCTACTAGGTAACATCTTCAGTGTGTAGGGTGACAAAATGTTGGGAAATGAACCTTCCAGCTCAGTGAGCAAACCTACATCCAGAACCTCAATCTGAGCTACAAATCTTCTCAAAACTCACTAATATGCTATTGTTGCCTGATTCACCTTTTCTTGATCCATGTTATTTTTGGGGGCTCTTAAATTAGTTCCTTGATCAATGGAAATCGAGAATAATGGTACCTGATTATTGGACCGGGTTAGGAAAAAAACACCCAACTCCTACAAGTTCATAAGGCTCATCCAAGAATCACATAGCATGAAAATACAATATTCACTCGATATTCACTCCATTAAAATTACTGTCTCAAACATCTTAGCTGTGTGCCCACAATATTCCATGGTAAGTTTGCTGCAGCACCCTGCAATCTGTTAATCCTGAGTGTTGGACTCCAACATTAATGGCGAGTAGGGAAGGATGTACGATTGGCTACAATTATGCCATGATTTGCCTAAGGCGTTGGAGATCTTGGATATCTGAATAGTTGGGAAGGATGTACGATTGGCTACAATTATGCCATGATTTGCCTAAGACGTTGGAGATCTTGGATATCTGAATAGTTAACATTCACTAGCATATTAGCGTGTTAGCTGTTGCCATCTGCTGAGAACTGTTCCTGGCATCTGGGAAGGATGTGTTGGCTTCTGGTGGCAATTGGGTGAGCTAGGCAAGTCTGAAGATCAGAACTACTGGAAGCTGAGGACCTTATTGAGGGGCTGGGCTTACAATGTAAGGTTAAAAAGCCATCTTTCTTGGGTAGATGGCAGCTTCTGCCTCAGGTCAACTATTGAAAGTGCCACAGACTGAGTCTTCCCATCACTGATTAGTAAATGTATGCTGCAATGTTGAACATGTTATCAATTGCAACATTGGTATATTAGTTAGGAATACAACTGCATTGCTTAGGAGCCTCTGTTATGCTGTGAATGTCATACTTTAAAATTGAATAGGATAGGAATGGGGTTAGGTGCGTTTTGGTTTGGACAATCATAAAATCTTAGATGTTCTATCCTTGAGGAATTGGCTTAAAATTTAGGTCTTTAACTTGGGTTGTGTGTATGAATCCATTGATTAATAGAAAATAGTTACTCTGGTTATTATATTTATCAATATTTTTTTTTTGTAAGAAATTATGCAGTCTGTGAAGAAATGTCTCAGAGAAGGCACAGGATAATCCAAATGTCTGTCACTTGGGCAATGCTGAACTCAGATAAAACTGGTAGTTCTTGCTTCTGTATTTCAGATCCACTTTTATCTACAAGGTTAACTGCTTAAATATTTCAAAGACACCCTGATCCGTGGCCAACTTGTACATTATTGTGAAGCACAGCTTTCAATTTCACAAATATTAATCGGTACATGTCATGCAGCCATGTCATCAGATATACTTTTTACTAATTACTACATCCAATCCATCATTTGTTTAAAACAAAAACAGCTTACCTCAGCATTGAGTGTGTTATCTGAATCACTTTTTGTACACACTTTATCAACAATTCTCTTTTCAGTTGTCCTATTTTCATCTCAATATTGTTCATTGAATTTCTATCCTGAACTTCTAACTTTTGGATTATTTTTGCTATCTGTGGTAAGGGAAGGGCAGGGAGAGGGTCTGCCCCTTCTAAGCCTCATTAGATCCTGAATGCTCCCTGAATGCCCTTCAGATCAGCCATTCCACCACCCTTCAGATACACTATGCCTCCTCCATTGTCTCTCCGTGCTCCCTCAGGTCCTCCATGCCCCCTTAAGTTCCAGATGCCACCTCTATACCTCCTCAAATAATCAATGCTACTCTGTACTCTTTCAAATCACCCATGTAGTCTCTATGCACCACATGTGTCCTTCATAGACATTCAGCAAATATCTATTACATGTGGTCTGCAGAAAGCATTAAGTCACAATGTGAATGATTTTAACTGTATTTGTAAAAGGTATACCTGTGACAATATAATGGAATTGATTTAATAATTAATCATTGATCCTGCAACAAAATGTACTCCATTGAAGTAAAAACCCTTACATGGCCACTAGTTAGTGAAAACAAATGATCATTGTTACTCTGAAACCATATCAAAGGCAGACGATGTTATCATAACTTGGTAAAGCTGTCAATCATTCTGACAAATAACTGCAAAATGGAGCTGAGTACTGCCATAGTATTTGAAACTCAAGACAGTGGGGAAAGACCTAGTGGGGTATTTCTGGTGGACTAGGTGGACATTAAGGTTGCCCCATTACATGATGCAAGTAGCTAAGGTTCCCATGTGGTGTGGACCCTCCTCATTTTGATCAATAGCAGCAGCAGTGAAATGAGATTGCTACATGCTCATCTGGAATGTCCAGGAGGAAGATACTGGCATCTGTTTGTATTGAGACAGGAAGTTGGGGATCTGGAGTCTTGTACATTCCTCTATTAAGTTTTTACCCACTTGCTCAACCTATCCCTTTCTAATTTCTAAATGTCCTCAACATGTGATAATGCTGCTCCTTTAACAAGGTTATGGTGTCCTTGGTTTTTTTTTCAAGTGGGGTTATAAAAAGCAGAGGTTATGATTTTTCTGGAAGTTGGGATCTTTGGTAATGGCTAACGGATAGTGCCAAGGCCACAATCAAAGAAAAGGCGTTTTTTTTTAACAACAGTTGTACAATGAAACGGTCAGTTCTCCCAACTCAGGGATTTTTTCTAGTTTGGTTTAGTTTTAGCTGGGGAGTCAGAGAAGCTGCTGGAGTGAAAAGAGGTTCCATGCTTCAGCAAATGATCCCTAGCTGATTTTCTCCACCATCTCTCTCTCCTGTAAGAATCTGTGTAGAATTTGCCTTTTTTGCCAAAGTGTGTGTTGATGGCGATGTTACAGGAAATTGGAACAACACTTGGTAAAGTTGTGGGGGATATCATGTCAGTTAGATTTTCAAATCATTGTTATTCTCAATTCTGTTTAATTTTTTTTGTGTTTCATTTGGTGGTGTGCAAATCAATTCTGTTTTATTTGAAGCCAAGTGGTTTGACCAACTGCATAACCCCTGGGATATCCACCTTACATCTGCCTAAAACAACTAGAAAGGTTAATGTCTGCGCTACCTTCTTAAACTATTTTGAGGGGGTCTGGCCTGGCCCATAACACACAACATATCTTTCCAGCAACTTTGCTGTCATTAGCAAATTTGCATAGATTACACCTTGCTCCCACTCTACCAAATCATTAATATGGTAATAAATAATTGAGGACCTCAGATTGATCCAGTGGCACTGCTCTAATTTTCAAGCCTGCAAAAAGACCAGTTAATTCTGAATCAGTCCTTTGTTTGTTTACCAATGCTCAATCTGTACCAATATATTATTTCCAATATTGTGAACTTTTATGTTGTGCAATAACCTTATCTGTGGCATTTATAGAGTCATAGAGATGTACAGTATGGAAACAGACCCTTCGGTCCAACCTGTCCATGCCGACCAGATATCCCTACCCAATCTAGTCCCACCTGCCAGCACCTGGCCCATATCCCTCCAAACCCTTCTTATTCATATACCCATCCAAATGCCTTTTAAATGTTGCAATTGTACCAGCCTCCACCACATTCTCTGGCAGCTCATTCCACACACGTACCACCCTCTTTCACTCTCACCCTAAATCTATGCCCTATAGTTCTGGAATCCCCGACCCCAGGGAAAAGACTTTGTCTATTTATTCTATCCATGCCCCTCATAATTTTGCAAACCTCTATAAGGTCACCCCTCAGCCTGCGATGCTCCAGGTAAAACAGCCCCAGCCTGTTCAACCTCTCCCTATTGTTCAAATCCTCCAACCTGGCAACATCCTTGTAAATCTTTTCTGTACCCTTTCAAGTTTCACAACATTTTTCCAATAGGAAGGAGACTAGAATTGCACAATATTCCAACAGTGGCCTAACCAATGTCCTGTACAGCCGCAACATGACCTCCCAACTCCTGTACTCAATACTCTGACTAATAAAAGAAAGCATACCAAACGCCTTCTTCACTATCCTATCTACCTGCGATTCCACTTTCAAGGGGCTATGAACTTGCACTCCAAGGTGTCTTTGTTCAACAACACTCTCAAGGACCTTACCATTAAGCATATAAGTCCTGCTAAGACTTGCTTTCCCAAAATGCTGCACCTCGCATTTATCTGAATTAAAGTCCATCTGCCACTTCTCGGCCCATTAGCCCATCTGTTGTAATCTGAGGTAACCCTCTTTGCTGTCCACTACACCTCCAATTTTGATGTCATCTGCAAACTTACTAACTTTACCTCTTATGCTCGCGTCCAAATCTTTTATGTAATGACAAAAAGTAGAGGACCTAGCACCAAACTTTGTGGCACTCCACTGGTCACAGGCCTCAAGTCTGAAAAACAACCCTCCACCACCAAAGGTCTTCTACCTTTGAGCCGGTTCTGTATCCAAATGGCTAGTTGTCCCTGTATTCCCGTGAGATCTAACCTATCTAACCAGTCTCCAATGGGGAACCTTGTCGAATGCCTTACTGAAATCCATATAGATCACATCTACTGCTCTGCCCTCATTAATCCTCTTTGTTACTTCTTCAAAAAACCCAATCAAGTTTTTGAAACATGATTTCCCACACACAAAGCCATGTTGACTATCCCTAATCAGTCCTTGCCTTTCCACATACATGTACATCCTGTCCTTTAGAATTCCCTCCAACAGCTTGCCCACCACTGATGTCAGGCTCACTGGTCTATAGTTCCTTGGCTTGTCTTTACTACCTTTCTTAAAGAGTGACACCAAGTTAGTCAACCTCCAGTCTTCCGGCACCTCACCTGTGATTATTGATGATACAAATATCTCAGCAAGAGGCCCAGCAATCACTTCTCTAGCTTCCCACAGAGTTCTCAGGTACACCTGATCAGGTCCTGGGGATTTATCCACCTTTATGCATTTCAAGACATCCAGCACTTCCTCCTCTGTAATATGGACATTTTGCAAGGTGTCACCATCTATTTCCCTCCAGTCTATATCTTCCATATCCTTTTCCACAGTAAATACTGATACAAAATATTCATTTAGTATCCTCCCCATTTTCTGCGGCTCCACACAAAGGCCACCTTGTTGATCTTTGAGGGGTCCTATTCTCTCCCTAGTTATCCTTTTGTCCTTACTGTATTTGTAAAAACTCTTTGGATTCTCCTTAATTCTATTTGCCAAAGCTATTTCATGTCCCTTTTTGCCGTTCTGATTTCCCTCTTAAGTATACTCTTACTGCCTTTATACTCTTCTAAGGATTCACGTGATCTATCCTGTTTATACCTGACATATGCTTCCTTTGTTTTCTTAACCAAACCCTCAATTTCTTTAGTCATCCAACATTCCCTACACCTACCAGCCTTTCCTTTCACCCTAACAAGAATATACTTTCTCAGGATTCTCATTATCTCATTTCTGAAGGCTTCCCATTTTCCAGCTGTCCCTTTACCTGCGAACATCCGCCCCCAATCAGCCTTTGAAAGTTCTTGCCTAATACCGTCAAAATTGGCCTTTCTCCAATTTAGAATTTCAACTTTTAGATCTGGTCTATCCTTTTCCATCACTATTTTAAATCTAATAGCATTATGGTCGCTGGCCCCAAAGTGCTCCCCCACTGATACCTCAGTCACCTGCCCTGCCTTAATTCCCAAGAATAGGTCAAGTTTGGCACCTTCTCTAGTAGGTACATCCACATATTGAATCAGAAAATTGTCTTGTACACACTTAACAAATTCCTCTCTATCTAAACCCTTAACGCTATGGCAATCCCAGTCTCTGTTTGGAAAGTTAAAATCCCCTACCATAATTACCCTATTATTCTTACAGATAGCTGAGGATCTCCTTACAAGTTTGTTTCTCAATTTCTCTCTGACTATTAGGGGGTCTATAATGCAATCCCAGTACGGTGATCATCCCTTTCTTATTTCTCAATTTCACCCAAATAACCTCTCTGGATGTATTTCCGGGAACATCCTCCCTCAGCACAGCTGTAATGCTAACCCTTATCAAAAACGCCACTTCCCCTCCTTTCTTGTCTGCCTTTCAATCCTTCCTGTAGCATTTGTATCCTGGAGCATTAAGCAGCCAATCCTGCCCATACCCGAGCCACGTTTCTGTAATTGCTATGATATCCCAGTCCCCTGTTCCTAACCATGCCCTGAATTCACCTGCCTTCCCTGTTAGGCCCCTTCCATTGAAATAAATGCAGTTTAATTTATTAGTCCTACCTTGTCCCTGCCTGCCCTGACTGTTTGACTCTCTTATGTTCTCAGCTGTACCCGTCTCAGATCGATCTGTTTCCTCACTATCTCCGTGGGTTCCACTGCCCCCCCCCCCCCCCCCCCCCCCCTCCTCCCCAACCTTACTAGTTTAAATCCTCCCGAATAGCTCTCGTAAATCTCCCTGCCAGTATATTAGTCCCCTTCCAATTTAGGTGCAATCTGTCCTTCTTGTACAGGTCACTTCTACCCCAAATGAGATTCCAATGATCCAAAAATATGAATGCTTCTCCCATACACCAGCCCCTCAGCCATGCATTCATCTGCTCTATCCTCCTCTTCCTGCCCTCACTAGCTCGTAGCACCGGGAGTAATCCAGATATTACTACTCTCGAGGACCTCCTTTTTAAATTCCTGCCTAACTCTCTGTAATCTCCCGTAAGAATCTCAACCTTTTCCCTTCCTATGTCATTGGTGCCAATGTGGACAATGACCTCTTGCTGGCCCCTCTCCCCCTTGAGAACATTGTGCACCCTCTTGGAGACAGTCTTGATCCTGGCACCAGGGAAGCATATCAATTACCTTATGGAAATTCAAATACAGTAGATCTACCAATTTCCCTTATCAACTCTGCTTGTTATATCTTCAAAGAGGTCTCGCAAATATGTCAAAATTGATTTTCCTTTACTGAAAACATTTTGACTCTGTTTGATTGCATTAAACCTTTCTGAATGTCCTGCTAGTTCTTCCTTATTAATGGACAGTAGCATTGACCCAATAACAGATTTTAGGCTAATTGACCTATAGTTTCCTATTTTCTCTCTCCCTTCTTGACCAGATAGAACAACATAGAACAAAACAGTGCAGAACAGGCCCTTCAGCCCTCGATGTTGTACCGACCTGTGAACTACTACATTAGCAGTATTTGATTCTGCTGAAACCTCCCAGAATCCAGAGAATTTGGGAATATTTCAACCAGTACCTCTTTTATCTCTGCAGCCACTTCCTTAAAAAGACAGGCCATGAGATCCTGGAGACTCGTCTGCCTTCAGTCCCACCATTCTGTCAAATACTTTGTCCCTCATGATAGAAACTGTTACAAGATCTTTCCTACCTTTAGCATCTTGCTTATCTGTTATCTTTGGAATATTTCTAAAGGCCTCCACTGTGCAGATCAGTGCAAAATAATGCCATTTCCTTGTTCCCATTAATAGGTTGTTAACAGGTCCTATTATTAATTACCCAGTTGCAATCTGCATGGGTCAAACCCTTAAATCATGAGATATGAGGAGTTCAGAGTTTGTCAATACGCGGGATTCCTTCAATCATACAAGATTGGATATAATTTAAAGGACACAAATATGTAGTTCGTTCCGACTGATTTATACTGTGCTACATGCTCCACATGAGTGTCCTTACACTGTATTTCTTATAATCTTCTCAACATATATTCCAGCTAGTGTCTAATAGATTTATGTTCATTGCACAATGGAAACCAAACTGTATTTGGAAATCTTTCAACAGCTCTCCTAACCTCTGTAACTCCCCTCCCACCTTCTTCTATGTCTCACATATCAAACATTTCAGCCGACTTGTTAGTAATCTATTGTGTACTCGCAGGGACATCTACCACTTCCTGTCCGCCTGTCAATTTACTCCTGGCTTTTTTTTATTTTCTTACTGCAAGTACTCATGCAGATTGTTAATGGTTGGTAAGCTGTGGGCTGATGGTGTGCATAATTCTGCTGTGCACTTCAGGCTTGAGCCTTCACAAACTTGCTTCACACAATGCTCTCATTGTTTCTGCAGAATCTTAGATTTTAGATTTTACAAAATCCTTTAAGCCTCAGAAATGACTAAAAAGGAGAAGACCACAAATTCCAATTCTTTTCATCAGGGATTTTTCTGGCTAAAGGAATGCAAGTTGGAATTCAATGCCAACACCTTTTAGTAGCTTTTGGATAAGACAGCAATAAATCTGCGCAAGATCACAGAATGAATGAATAAATATTTAGAGCATAGAAGGATTCAGATTGATTAGATTAGATTCCCTACAGTGTGGAAACAGATCCTTCAGCCCAACAAGTCCACACCGACCCTCCAAAGAGCAACCCACTCCCTTCTGACTAATGCACCTAACATGCAATTTAACATGGTCAATTCACCTGACCTGCACATCTTTGGATTGTGGGAGGAAACCGGAATACCCAGAGAAAGCACATGCGGACATGTGGAGAATGAGCAAACTCCACACAGACAGTCACCAAAGGCTAAAATAGAACCTGGGACCGTGGTGTTGTGAGGCAGCAGTGCTAACCACTGAACCACTGTGCCAACATGTGTGGCATCCAAAAGTAAGGTGTAAATGAAGCTATTAGGCCCATTATATCAATGCCAGCTTCTGCAAGGATAGCTCACACACTCCCATTCACCAGCCTTTTCACCCGAAAGGTTGCTCTCTCCAGATCATTATCCAATTCTAGCTTTGATTGGATCTGCCAGCAACAAACTCTCAGCACTGCATTTCAAATCCTAATCAGTAACTGCATTTTTAAAAAGTTTGCTTTTCTCAAACTTTTGTTGCTTTATTTTTAACTACTCACCTTAAATCCACATGCTCTGGTTCTCAATCTTTCCAATAATGGGAACAATGACTCTGGATGTACCCAGTTCAAACCAATCATGAGTTTGAACATAAAGCCTCCTCTCAACCTTCTCTTCTCCAAGGGAAGTGGCTCCAGCTGCATCAGTCTAGGATAAGGAGGAAATATTCCAGCTATCAACTCATGCTGCCATATGGATTGAATGCTGGAAGAGTCCATGAACTTTCCAAGTTCTGAAGCACAGGTATGATCCAAAGCTCTCATCGCATAATATGATATTGAAACATCAAGTCAAGTCCCAAATATTTGAGACTTTGAATGAAATTCATAATGAAAGCATGAAAAGTCATAAAAATTAATTCAATGCGTCACCCAATTGCGAAAAATATAGCAGTTTTCATTTGTCAACAGAGCACAGAGAGCTGCTTATTCCTGCTACTTCCTGTACCCACTAACCTGGCAGCTGCCTTAACCTGTAACCTCTGGAACACTCCCAACTAACTGGCACATTTGAGGGTCCAGGTGCCTTACAAGGCTGGTAACTGTGGGACAAGGGTACCCACTGCAACCATGGTTTATGACACCTTTGCATAACTCCCCAGTTGATGAGGAATTTCATTTCCACCCTTGGTTTGACCAGGGCTGGTGGCACAGATGATAGAGCTGCAGAAGGTGCAGTTATCAGCTTGGATTAGTCTGGGGATGTCAATCTGTGCTGGTGTGCTGTGCTGTGCACAATTGGATCAGAAAACAAGGTGATTTGTTAGATTTTGATGAACCTGAGAAACAAGAGCTTTCTTCTGAGGAGGATGAATGTACCGTGCAGACATCTCTCCTCGTCCATGTCAGAGCTCAATTGCATTTGGTGCTACAAACCAGACAGGACCTGATAGATATCCATTTCCAGGAAATGGCAGCTGGGTGGTACAGACCATGATGGAATGTTAAACAGTTGTTGGTGATCATGCCAGCATTTGGTTTACATTGTGAGTGTGAACTGCAATATCTATTAGTTTTGTTGTGTTTACTTTTGCTGGCTGTAAATAAAAGCTCATGTTTGCATTTGTCTGACTGTTTGCCTGTATGTGATGGTTCCCCCACTGGACAGTGACAAGATCTACAAAAAATAAGAGTGACTTAGGGTGTTTAAATAGGATGCAGCTAAGCACAGGTAAACTGTGTGACCTGATGGTTAAACAGTGATTAGATTATAAGGATGGGGTTGTATGTGTGACAGATTGTCAGCCATGCTGGCTATGTGTTGTGAGCAGTGTGCTTTCAGGATTGCTGTGACATTACATTGCAACTGAGGGGCAATGCCAGAATGCCAATGCTTGGCTGGGAGAACTACAGCCTTTGAAAGATGATACTGGTACCACAGCTAGTGCTGGCCTTTCGATGGGTATGAATTGAGTGGCAAATTGCTCCAGGAACAGCAAGTGTAAAGACTGGGCTAGAATTATAGAATCATAGAATCCCTACAGCATGGAAGCAGGCCATTTGGCCCATTGAATCCACATCGACCCTCCAAAAACCATCCCACCCAGAACCACCCACTTACCTTATTCCCATAACCTCTCATCTCCCATGGCAAGTCAACAGAACCTACACATCCCTTGACATTATGGGCAATTTAGCATGGGCAATCCACCTAACCTGCACATCTTTGGACTGTGGGAGGAAACCAGAGTACCTGGAAAAAACCCATGCAGACACAGGGGGGATGTGCAAACTTCACACTGACATTCAGCTGAGGATGGAATTGAACCTGGGTCCCTGGTGCTATGAGGCGAGAGGATGCCATAAAAGCCAGGCCTCATGATAAGGAACCCTCCATGAAGCTCGACAAAACCGATGCTTATTTAAAATTGTAAGAGTCAAACTACAGTGTCTGTTCAATCCTCTTGAACAACCTGGAGCATCAGAGGCTGAGGGGTGACCTTATACAGGTTTATAAAATCATGAGGGGCATGGTTTCTTCCCTGGGGTGGGGGAGTCCAGAACTAGAGGGCATAGGGTAGGGTGAGATGGGAAAGATATAAAAGAGACCTAATGGGCAACTTTTTCACGCAGAGGGTGGTATGTGTATGGAATGAGCTACTAGAGGAAGTGATGGAGGCTAGTACAATTGCAATATTTAACAGGCATCTGGATGGGTATATGAATAGGAAGGGTTTGGAGGGATATGGCAGGTGAGACTGATTGGGTTGGGATATCTGGTCGACATGGACGAGTTGGACCAAAGGGTCTGTTTCCATGCTGTACATCTCTATGACTCTATGAATTGAAATTTGTGCAACACATACAATAAACTTCAATCACAGTGATACACTGTACTTAGAAGAAAGTGCATTCATATGTTGTCTTTTTACATGCTCAGGAGATTGAAAAATCCTTTAAGGACAAGCAAGCACTTTGAATTAAGGGGCAGTACTTAATGTTCATGCTCGGGGTCTTGACCATCAGCTAGCAACCAATAAGAATCTACCTCCTCGCAGCTGGTGAGGCCCATCGAAATAAGTACACATTCATCCAGTCAAAAGCCTCCTCCTAATGTAGAACCCCAGAGACAGATATCCTCCCTACCAGGAGCTATCAGCCAATCAGACGCTGGTCATTCTCCATTGTCCATCAGTGCCACCAGGAGTTACTGTTGGTAATGCACACTCCAGAGAACAATGCACATAAAAAGACTGACACCAAGAGAATGGAACTCCGACAGGGATCATGGGAAGGTTGGCTCTCAGCATGCTTCTTTCCCACTCTTTCTGAATGCTGGACTTCTTGATCAGGCATGAAGCATCTTTGAAAAACAGACCACCACCTCCTCCTCCCCACCCCAACCCCGCCCCGAATGACTGGCTCTGTATCGTACCACCAGTTAGAATTCCTCTATCTCCAAACAGGCTACCCAATAATTGGGTGTCAAGGAATGTGGAGTTGAAACCACAATCAGATCTGCCATGAGGGGTGACACTTGGTCACAATTTACGGGTTCATATATTTATGGTCCATGCGATGTACAAAATGAAGAAATAAATGTAGACATGGCACAGACCTCAAAACAGCAATGAAATAAATGAGCAGTAATTCTTTTTATCAGTTTATTGTTTATTAACGGATTTTGTCCACATTCGTTCAGGGATGTGGACTTCACTGGCTTGGCAAACATTTAGTGCCCAACTTTAATTTCTCTTCCAAGAAGATAGTGGTGACCTGCCTTCTTGAAGCATACTGTGGCACAGTGGTTAGCACTGCTGCCTCACAGCGCCAGCGACCCGGGTTCAATTCCCGACTCAGGCGACTGACTGTGTGGAGTTTGCACGTTCTCCCCGTGTCTGCGTGGGTTTCATCTGGGTGGTCCGGTTTCCTCCCACAGTCCAAAGATGTGCAAGTCAGGTGAATTGGCCATGCTAAAATTGCCCATAGTGTTAGGTAAGGGGTCAATGTAGGGGAATGGGTGGGTTGCACTTCAACGGGTCGGTGTGGACTTGTTGGGCCGAAGGGCCTGTTTCCACACTGTAAGTAATCTAATCTAATCTAATCTACAGTCCATTTAGTGGAGTCGATCCACAATGATGTTAAGGTTGAAGGATTTTGACTCAGCAACACTGAAGGAACAGTGATAGATTTTCAAATCAGGATGATGAGAAGTTTGAAAGGGAACCTTTAGCTTCTGATGATTTTATGTGCTATCATAGTCTTTCCAGATGGTAGCGCGGTTGTAGGGTTCGAAGATGCTGTCTAAGGAGTGTCTTGGTACATTTCTGCAGTACATCTTGCAGACATAATGCACTGCAGCTATTGTAAATTGGCAGTGAAGGGCAGTTTTTGGATGTGATGCCAATCAAGTGGGCCACTTTGTCCGGATGGTATGAATCTTCATGACTGCTTTTGGAATTGGAGGCAACTGGACAATATTCCATTGCACTCCTGACATGTCTTGCAGCTATGGACAGACATTGGTGAGTCAAGAGCGGAGATACATCTTGCTGAATTCTTAACATGTGACCTCTCATGTGGCCACAGATTTTATATAGCTAGTCCAGTTCAGGTTCTGGTGAATTGTAAAGACAATGGGGCTTTCAGCGATGATAACATCATTGAAAAAAAAGAGTTCTGTTTCAATTCTATCTTGTTCAGGACAGTCATTGCCTGACATTTGTGTGGCTCAACTGTTATTTTCCACTGGTCAGGCCAAGCCTGGCCATTTTCCATTTGCTGCATTTTGACATGGACTGCTTCAGTATCTGAGCAGTCATCAGTAAATATTCCCACTTCTGATGTAATCATTGAGGGAAACTACTGATGACACAGCTAAATATAGTTGAGCCATGGACTACCCTGAGCAACTCAGGCAGACATGTCCATGAGCTCCACTAACCACAATCATCTTCCTATCTGACTCTAACCTCTGGAGAGTTTTCACCTTGATTCACATTGATTCTAGTTTTGATAGGGCTCCATGGTACAATTCTCAGTCAAGTGCAGCCATGATGTTAAAGGAAGTCACTCTTACCTGCCTTCTTTTGTTATTGTTTGGACCAACATTTTACTGAGGCCACAAACTGAGTATCACTGGTGGAACTCAAACTGAATGTCAGTGAGCTGGTTGTTGTTAAGTAAGTGTAGCTTGACAGACTGTTGATGATTAACATTATTTACTGATGATCAAGAGTAGACTTTTGGAGTGGTAACTGATTGAATTGACTTTGTCCTACTATTTTGTGTAAAGTTGATACCTGAGCAATTTTACATGTTGTCAGGTAGAGCCAGTGTCGTAGCTGCTACTGGAACAATTTGGCTGGGGCACAGAATGATTGGAAGCACACACCTTCTGTAGTTTTGTTAGAGTTTTGTCAGGAACTAAAGCTTTTGCAGCATCGGTGCCTTCAGCTGTTTCACAGGATCTTTACAGTTTGGAAGGAGGCTATTCAACCCATCGAATCCACACCAACCCCCCACCCCTCCCCCACCACCCACCACCACCCTCAACCCAAAAAAGAGCATCCCAACCAGACCCAAGCCATTGTTGTAACCCTGCATTTCCAGTGGCTAACCCACCCAACCTGCACACTACTGACTGTTTAGCATGGCCAACTCACCTAAGCTGCACAAATTGGACTGTGGGAGGAAAGTGGTGCACCCAGAGGAAACTCACACAGACATGGGGAGAATGTAGAAACTCCACGCAGATAGTCAACTGAGGGTGGAATCAAACCCAGGTCTCTGGCACTGTGAGGCAGCAGTGCTAACCACTGAGACACCGTGCTGCCCCAATCATTTCATGATGTCATGGACCGGTAACGTAATCAACTTGGCTGAGGCACCTATGATGCTGGGACCTCTGTAGGAGGCTGGGCTGGATCATCCACTCAGCACTTCTGAATGAAGATTGCTGCAAATGCTTCAACCTTATCTGTTGCACTGATGCGCTCTCAACTATGCTGTCACCTCTGTTGGCTCTATCCTGCTGATGAGATAGGACATACAGACATTGTGAATATTGTCTGTAAGATGTGACTATGTGATTATGTGAATATGAATATTTCAGGCTGTGGCTTGACTAATCTGTAAGAATGCACTCGTAACTTTGGCACTCATCCCCAGATGACTTTGCATAGAGAACATGATTATGTTTGCTGCTGTATTCTTGGCGCATAGATCACCACCATGTGGTCCATCCAGTTTCATTTCCTTTTGTAGGCTTTTTAGCAGTTTTGCTTTAATTTTGAGTGATTTGCTACTAACTTTCAGAGGGCAGATAAGCATCAATCACATGGTTGTCGGTCTGGAGTCACATGGAGGCCAGACCCAGGTAACTACGGCAGATTTCATTCATGAACCCGATTCACCACAAGCAAATCATGACATTGCGGTCATCGTTCACCTTTTCATTCTGCTTTTCTCTTTAAACTCGATCTTCAGAAAATGATCTTAGTCTCTGGAATACTAGACCAGAAACATCACCTCTATGTCATTGCCTCTTCTATATTAAAGGTCATTTTCACTTTGAATTTGCTTACTCTTCTTCTATTCTCTGAAATGTACTTGGGTGAGGTCATATCTCTGTTTGCCAGGAGAGTGACAGAGGCAAATGAGCTCTGCTGTTTGAAACAGTGCCCAGTACATATCACTTAATGAACTGCACATAGCGAACCGTTCTCACTTGTTTTATCTTGATTTCTCTGGTACTTGTTGCTGCAGATAAAAGTGAAATTGTTCAATACCTGCAGTTTGGAGAGGAATTGGCAACTGCTGGTGTATGCGCTTGCTGGTATTTTTAGTGGGTTTTGATGGAAAGGTTGTAATCTGATCAACGGTAAACACAATCATGATAACAGCTTTGCCGCTACTGCTGGCGCTGGGGTATTGATTCTGCACTACCGGACTGTTTGATGTCGCCTTAGAGCATTCAGGCAGGAAAAACAATTATTGACTGATTTCACCATGCGTACAATGTGCAGTGGAGAGGCTGGTGGCAGAGATATGCAGAAACGGTCTTTGTGTTCATTCAGCGTCAGACAGTAACTTGACACAGGAGCCAGTACAGCTGCTTTAATTTATGGTCTTCAACTCCATGAAACATGATAAAAGATTACACGTTGCATTGGTTAGGAGACTTAACACTTTAAAGAGCATAATTATGAGGGGGGAAAGCAAATTGACAGAAATAGATGAAAGTAATATGTCAAATGCCAGTAAAGGTTGTCATTGTGATCCTCAGAACGACTGTGTACATGACCTGAAAGTACTACTTTGTTTAATGATGAGAACAGTTCATGTCCTGGCAATACATAACTTGCAAATAATATACCTAGTCATCTTTTTTTTTGTCTATTCTTTAATTCTTAGATGACCTGACAGATGCATTACCCTACACTGGGAAAACTGACACATCCTGCCACAGGATCGATACAGCTACCAATGGATGAGTAACCATAAAAAAACTAAGGTAAACCCAACTATTGCACAATGATATATATCTTACATTGGATTGACTTGACTTGTTTATTCACCATGAGATCTTATTTCTTCAGGATGTTGTTTTTCATGCAATTTTATCCTTCCTTTGGCTTCCTGCCTCCAGTTTGGTGGCCCTTTTTGCGTTGTCTTTATCTTAGGTCAAAAATCAGTAGCTCAGCACCATACTAACAAGGCAATCACAAGATAGTAGCTAAATTATGCTGTTCTTATGTTTTTAACAATATTAAGGAGAAGGATTTCATTAATTCAATTCATTTTTCAGAACAATCTACATAGACTGTTACCAACTGAAACGTGGCCTAACTTTAGCTGAGATGCATCCAGATAACAATGTTCAAATGTACTGCATCACGTCTCTACAAAGTGCTTCAATGTCAGTGGTAGCAAGGGAAGATTACATGGGAGCAGTCAGTCAGGTAAACCACCAGATTGTGCAAAATGGTGGTGGGGTGGTTTTTGGGTGTGGGAAATAGGTGACAAAAAATTTGGAAGCTACATGGACAGAAATACAATCCTCCACATACAACAAAATTCATCAAAGATGGAAGAGCATAACTTTCTACAGTGCAGGATTGAACTGTTTTACCATCCAATATCTCTATGGTGACGTTAACCTTCATCTTGAAGAAAAATCATGTATCACCATTGAAGCTTAGATTCAAATCAAATTACTTCCATTAATATGATTTATTGCCTCTGAGCAATGTTTAAACTTGAATTAGAAGGACAAACTGAATAATAGGATGAATGTAAATGGATTGTATATGCTACCAATTTTGATTTGAAATGGCCTGTATTTTAGAAAGTATCTTTTAATGCATAATGATAGTGAAGAAGCATGTCCATTAACAGATAGTGCCTTCTTGTCCCAACGGCAGCAACTTGCATTTATATAGCAGCTTTAAAGTATTAAAATGTCCCATGATGCTTCACATGCATTATATCAAATAAATTTGATAATGAGCGCAAAGGAGATGATATTGAAAATGATAGAAGTGTCACCAAAGAAGTACGTTTTAATGATCACAGGAGAATGGAGAGAGAGAGAGAGAGAGAGATTTAGGAATGGAACTCAAGATGTTTGTGCCTAGACAATTGAAGGCACAGCCCCAATAGCAGAGGGATGCACAGGAGGACAGAATTGGATGCGTGCAGGGATCTCAAAACTTTATGGGCTGGAGATGGTTGCAGATGTAGAAATACCTGGCATAAACAGGAAATGCTGGAAACACTCAATTGGATATCGAAATAGAGAAATTTAATTAAACTTTTGGGGCAATGACTCTTCATCAGGGAGGTGCTACTCCATGGAGGGATTTGAAAGCAAAGTGCAAAAATGAAAACTGCAGCATTGTTTGATGAGGAGACAATGGTAGATCAGTGAGCACAGGAGCAATAGGTAAATAGAACTTAGTGGAATTAGGAAATATATAGCAAGGCTTTGAATAATTGCAAATTTATCAAGTATGATAGATTGGAGACCTACCAGGAATAATGGCCAGTAACAATTGTGCCACACAAATGCCAGGCTATGGCCAACACTAATAAGAGACAATCTAACCATCACCCCTTGACATTCAATGGCATTACCATCACTGTCCCCCACTGTCCACATCCTGGGGGTTATCATTGATCAGAAACTCAGCTGGATTCACCACATAAACACAATTGCTACAAGACCAAGTCAGATGCTAAAAATACTGCGGTGAGTAACTCACCTCCTGACTCCCAAAGCGTATCCAACATGGCACAAGTCAGGAGTGTGATGGAATACACCCCCCCACCCCACACTTGCCTGGATCAGTGTAGCTCCAACAACATTCAAAAAGCTTTCTAAACCCATGACCACTTCCATCTAGAAGGACAAGGGCAACAGGTATATGGGAGCACGATCACCTTCAAGTTCCTCTCCACTCCCAATCCTATGTTGGAAATATATTGCTGTTCCTTCATTGTCACTGGGTCAAAATCCTGGAATTCCATCCCTAATGGTATTCTGGGTCAATCCGCAGCAGATGGACTGCAGCTGTACAAGATGACAGCTCACCACCATCTTCTCAAGGTCAACTAGGGACGGGCATTAAATGCTGGCCAGCCAGCGACGGCAACATGCCACAAGTGGATAAAAACAAAGTTGTGTTTCGTGTTGACAAAGGTCTGAACGTACATTTCTGCAGAAGAACTTCACCAGATGACATTTCATAGATAAAAATGTGCAGTATAGTAATGCAGTGGCTATCTGATTTGAAACTTAAATTTGAGTCAAGAACAATAGCAAGTTTGTGAATGGGTTGCTTCAGCCTCAGACATTTGGCAGGGAGTGGAATGAGATGGTGGCGAGGGAATGAGGTGTGACTGGAACTGAAGACATAACCAAAATATTTACCAACTCATATGCAGCTTCCCACTTTACAATCAAATCAGTGCAACACTGACCCAGCCTTTCTTAATTGACTCTTGCTCAATCATGTCATGCTGCATTACGCTGCAATTTGCAGTATACAAACTGTGTAAAAGGCTCAGGTGCGCTTTATAATGATCAAGAATGAAAGTGGTTCATGCATCCTTGTTAAATGATCTTGGGAGGCAAAGTGTATTCAAATGGAAACAGTACAATCAGACACTACTTACAATAAATGCATTACCTCACCAACCCTTACGACATGTCTTAGCACAATGTTAACACAGACATATGACATGACTTCATTCCATACTTGCAGTTCTCCTCACTGAAGATGTCTACGGACCAAGCTAATAAATTTTGACAAGTGAGATGTGTTACGTTCAAAGGTGAAATTTATGGGTGTTATTTCAAGGTTGTGTCCTCCACACTTTAAAAAAAAAGTTAATAATTTATAGTTTGAACATTGGATAAGACCAAATACTTTTCAATTCTTCAGAAACATATATCTTATGTATCATATTCATTTGTTGTGATGTGTTAAATAATACAACTATATGAAGTTGTCCTTCACTAAAACAATGAACAGTCCCCAAAACACTAATTTGGGTATGTTCTCTGAATTACATTGGATTACTCGCATAGAGTCCTAAATAGATTTGAAGCAAAAGGCTAGAGGGTGTTGGAACACTTTTCAGTATCCCTGTGTTAGGGAGCAGAAAAAGCAACCAAAGTCTTAAATCCTGATCATGAGACGTCTTTCTGTGTGAAGGAATTTGGCTCTGCTGTGATGTCTCCTGTTGACACTGTTGAGGTTAACACTGAGATTTTTATCAGAAAAGAAAAGGTACATTTTATCATCTCAGAGGAGTGCCAGTGATGTCAATAGGCAGCTGACCAACAGCCTTTTGTTTACAGATACCTTTGGGACTGGCGTTCTTTTTCTCGCTGTCCAGAACTAACTCCCATGTACTTTGACATTATTTGTTTAATAGAGCTCAGCTTTACCAATCCAAAAACACCTTTATCAATCCAAAAGAAAGTACAATTATATTTGTAGTCATTTATAGCATTATTGATTTTCTTATTAAAGTATTGTTTTCTGAACAAAGAATACAATATCATTAAGTTAGCTTTTGAAGTGTGGATGATTATGTTACTGTTCCAAAAAATATTTAATCAGATAACATTTAAACACCTGTCAGGGAAAAGCAAGCAAAGCATTATGAATGGTTGTGATTACATGTTATCTGTAAACTCTGGAGGCTTGTGTGGTAAGGGGTACAATCTGCTCTTTTGTTTCCTTATTATCACAATTGTTCTGTGATTGTAACTCGCTAAACTAGCTGCTGTTTGCAGTTTTTGATGTTAAAGAAAGTTTGTTTTCCCACTAACACTTCACTGCTTGTTTGCTTTGTGGTGGTTGGGCTGATGGTTCAACGTTGCCAATCCAGCAGCGTTGCTGTTCCGGAACACAGTGAGTCCACATGGAAATGATTCGAGGTTGACGGTTTTCTTCAAAGTGTTTGATTTACAATAAAGCACGCAGGACTTCCTTGCCCAAAGACTTTACTTCCTTGATCCTATAGTTATTGCATGGCCAGCATGGAAAATTAGTCAAAACAAGCAAGGTTGAATCACTGCTTACCTCAGACATCATTTTTATTGTGTGTAGCCTTTGTTAGCAAAAGGTAAGGTCACTGGTTAAACTGTTTGTTTATCCTGAAGAAAGCTGGGGTTCAATTAACACAATTACCAAGTTCTTCTAAGCATTGAAACACCAAACTATTTTTAGGTGTAGAGTGACCATTTTTCAACCTAGCTACATTTTAAAAAATTTAGTCTTGAGAAATGGGCATCACTGGTTGGGTCCATTTATTGCCCATCCCTAGCTGCCTTTAAGAAAGTGATGGTGAACCGACATGAATCATATAAATATTACATGATAAAAAATGGTCAATATGTATTCATTAGATTCAATGGTATTCAATGTCAATGTTCAGTGCTATAGTTCCAAATTACAGTTCCTCATTCTCTTTACAATATCTATGATTTGCATTCATGAATTTTGCAATCAATATATAAAGGAATTCTGTACCTTTCAACACTTCAAAGGAGCAGGAGCAGTTTTTACATTATGCATGCCACACTAGTACAATTTTACTTATTATAACTCAAGAAAACCAAAACTAACATCTACAGAAAAGTAAATACAAAAAGTTTGGAACTGTTCTATGTCAGCTATGTAAAATGGAGCATAGCAAAATGGCAGCCATGCTTAATTATTCTCGCCCCAAAGTTCACAGATTAGTAGCTCAAATCTTTTGGGAGGTTTGTTTTTGTGGTCTGTCACTTTAAATTGATTTAAAATGAAAAGAAATTGACAATATATTACAGCCAATTGAAAATAAACAATGTGTGTTGAATATAATTCCCCATTGCTGCCACACACTAATGTAATCCTCACTGCCTTTCATTAATATTTACAATCCAAGTCTCTTCCTTCCCTTTAATGAATATAAAAGATCTTATGGCTTGGAGTGAAAGAAAGTTGGGTGGGCGGATTAGGATGGAGTGGTCCACTTTCTGGACAATGTTTATTCATGATACCTACATTAAAATAGATGAATTAGTCATTTGTCGCAGCACTTTTTCTTACCATAAAGTAAAGTGGTTTCTACGTTTAATGACAGTTACGTTTAATGACAGTAACTCGAGTTCAAGACTAATTCAATAGCTGTCAGCAGCTTTGTAACTTCCTGTTGATTTGCATTCCATCCAAATAGTTTATTGTCTTTAATTCCCTCCAATCTCTTTTTCTTCGGCTAATCTTTTATTTTGTTTCTTTCTATCATTTCCTTGGCTGGGTGTTTGTTGTTGCTGAGAAAACTATGGTTTATATATTTTTACAAGTTTTGACCCGTCCCAAAGTATCCGATTGCAACCAGCAAGAGAATCTGTGATGTGTGTGACAGGACAAGCAAGGGAGTGACTCTTCAACAAATCAGATTGAAGTATCCTCACTGAGACACATTAGGGTTGGAATGATACAAAAGAGCTGCCAAAATAGAGAGAAAAACCTGCATCTCAAATTATCTGGAAGAAACTAGAGACAGAGAGAGAGGGAAGGACAGAGAGAGAGAAAAACACATTGTAAAGAAGCTAATGATTTGCTGAGTAACTGGGTAGATTAAAGTGCTGCAGCTACAGAATCAGAATTCCAGAATCTGCACTCTGTCCCATAATGTGCTGCCCAGCTGAGTGTACCTTTAACTATTCAATTACATAAGCTATCAAAGCTACTCAATTCTGATTTTGAAGCTTAAACCTCGTCAACTTGGCAAGAGAAATTTTCAAGCAAGTAAAGGGTCTGCAATAATAATGGACTGAGCTGACTTTAGCTTTTATAAATGTCTTTTATCTGTACCTATTTAATCCCTTTGTATCTGCATTTTATCCAACAAACCTATCCAATTTTAAGTTAGAAATTGCGTACTAATTGTGCAATAAATTAAACTTTAATTTTGTTTTCCAGCTACAATATTGTTGCTGGATATTTTAAATTGTGAATACACATGAAAAAAATACTAAGAGACTAGATAACAAGTGTGAAAACGTACTGGTTCACTGATTAAACTGTAGCCATGCTTGATGGTCATGAAATAGGTGTTCAACATTGGAACAACAACAGAAATTGTGTGAGGTGCTGGCAGCCTTTCCAGCTACAGTCTCCTTGGAGGGAGAGTGGAGTTCGGCTCAAACATGACTAACAGACAGCATGTGCATTGCTGCTTACACCCATGGGGGAAAAAATGGTCACTGGCATTGGATATCAGATGTGAAAGATCTCCCTCACCAATAGCTTGCACACTCACATGCAACCTTAAACATCAGCAATGATAAACTCAACTTGATCCTTCAGCACTTCACTGAATGCAGCAAAGGATACTCCAGCTTGTTTCTTTGGCAGGGAAATATGAATGGGCCATGAGAGGGAAGATGGAGAAAGAAGCTATGGGATTTGAGGCTTAACTTTTTTTTTAACAACTCACACCATCTCTGCTAGCCACAGTCCCACAAGCATCTGTTTCTAAGGCTGTACCTGCACAGTTGTATATGGTGCAGTCTTTGGTGGGGTTCTCGTGGCTTCTAAAGCCCAGGGGATGATGGCCAAGAGCATCTCAGGAGGCAAACAGTAGATATGAGGAGCTTTTCTTTTCTCCCAGCTGAAGCCTTAAGAGGTGAACATTAGCATAGCAAGTAGAAAAAAAAGTAAAATAATTTGGTTGCACAACCAAACTCGGTGATGGAGAGAGCATATTTGGAGGATAGTGCTGAAGGAATTAGTTTGTAAAAGACACAAAAATGATATAAAAGCTTTGCCTGTTGAAAAGCTTTGAAAACCACAGGTTTGAAACTATTTTCTTCCTTCAGACTTGGGATAAGTGCCAAGTCATATCTTAAATTACATTCCAAATGTATGAACACAGAGTAGGAACAGGCTATTCAACACCTTGAGCTGACTTTGCAACTAAATAAGATAATGGCAATCCTGATTTTAACCTCAATCTGTGTCGAGTGTTTATGATATATTAAATCAGAATGTTTTCTCACTAAAGGAAACTTACTAATTTGCATTTCAGTGTGTCAAAATAGTTATGCATCTTGAAAATTATTTCCCTTTGATATTAACTGATATGTGGATGGCACAATTGACACAAAGAGATTGCTTGGACCCCAAAAATTCCCAATATTTATCAATGATTTAGATGAGGGAATTGAGTACAATTTTTTCAAGTTCACCGATGACAGAAAACTAGATGGGAGTCTAAGTGGTGAGGAGGGTGTAAAGAGATTTTAGATCAATGTGGACAGTTAGAGTGAGTATAGAAATGTGTGACAGATGCAGTACAACATGGATAAATGTGAATTTGTCCACTTCAGCAGGCAAAGTATACAATACAAAATAATAAAACACAGGAACAGGCACTTTGGTTGATCAAGCCTATGCCAAATCCTAATCCTTAGTTACAATTGCTGTTTATTACCCATTTATGGTTTCTATCCCTCAGCTCACTTCCTGTTCATGTGTCTGTCAAGATACACCTTAAACCTTGTGAATGTGCATGTTTCCACCATCTCTGCTGGCAGTGTGTCCCAGGCACCCACCACTCTCTGGGTGAAAAGGTTTCCACGCATTTCTCCCCGAAACCTTTCCACTCTCACCTTGAACTTGTGCCCTCTTGTAGTTGACCTTTCCAACCTGGAAAGAAAGCCTCTGACTATCCACCCTCTCTATGCCTAGCATAATTCTGTAGACCTCTATCAGGTCGCCCCTCAGCCTTTGTCTTTCCAGTGAAAGTAATGTGGGTTTATCCAACCTCTCCTCACAACCAAAACCCTCCAGACCAGGCAACATCCTGGTGAACTTTCTCTGCACCCTCTCTGCACCATCTATTTCCTTCTGGTAGAGAGACGACCAGACTTGCTATATTCCAAATGAGGTTAAATTAGTTTTATACAGCTGCAACTTAATTTGCCAATTTTTATTTTCAAAGCCCCAGCCAATAAAGACAAACATGCTCTATGCTTTCTTGACCATCTTATCTATCTGTGTTGCTGCTTTCAGGCACCTGTGGACCTATATGACCAGCTTCTTTTGAATCTCAATGCTCCTAAAGATTCTGACATTAATTGGATAACTCGCAACTGAATTTGATCTTCCAAAATGCATCACCTTTTTTTCTGGATTAAACTCCACCTGCCATTTCACTGCACCAATCTGCAATCTATCTATATCCCACTGTGTCCTTTCATAATCCTTCTCACTATCTGCAACTCACCATTTTTGGTGTTATCCATAAACTTACTAATCAGGCCACTTATATTTTCTACCAGGTCATTTATGTATATTACAAACAACAAAGATCCCACACTGATCCCTGTGGAATACCACTGGTTACTGATCCCTATTCTGAAAAGCATCCTACCAATGTTACTCTCTATCTTCTATGATGAATCGAGTTCTGTATCCATCGGGCCAACATACACCAGATCCCAAGAGACTCTACCTTTTGTACCAGTCTACCATGAGGTGCATTATCAAATGCCTCACTAAAGTCCATGTAGACAGCATCCACTGCCCTTTGCTGATCAATCATTCTTGATACCTCCTCAAATAACTCAATCAGGTTGGTGAGACATGACCTTCCTCGCACAGATCCATTTTGTATATCAATCACAAGTCCATTCACTTCCAAGTGTGATTAAACCCTGTCTCTCAGTATCTTCTCCAACAGCATTCCCACCATGAACATCAGGCTAACCGACCAGTAATTATCTGTTTTCTTTCTTAAAGAAAGGAACAACATTGGTCACTCTACGGTCCTCTGCAAGCTCACCTGAGGCCAAAGAGGATGCAAAGATTAGATTACATTTGAGAGTAGATTACTTAGTGTGGAAACAAGCCCTTCGACCCAACAAGTCCACACCAACCCTTCGAAAAGCAACCGACCCAGACCCATTCCCCTACATTTACCCCTTCACCTAACACTACGGGCAATTTAGCATGGCCAATTCACCTGACCTGCACATTTTTGGACCATGGGAGGAAACCGGAGCAAACCCACGCAGACACGGGGAGAATGTGCAAACTCCACGCAGACAGTTGCCTGAGGTGGGAATTGAACCTAGGTCTCTGGCGCTGTGAGGTAGCAGTGCTAACCACTGTGCCACCGTGCTGCCCATATGGATATCTGTTAAGGCCCCAACTATTTCATCCTTTACCTCTCACAGTTTAAGCTGGGATAGGTCTCATTTGTCCCTGGGGACTTGACTACCTTAATGCATTTCAAGACATCCAACACTTCCTCCTTCGTTATGTTGACCTGCCTAAGAGTATTCATAAAATCCTCCCTTAACCTCAACATCTCTTTCTTTGGTGAAGACCAATGTAAAGTACTTATTAAAACCTAACTTAATTCATCTAGCTCAACACATAACCTCCCTCTTTTATCCTTGAATGGGCCTACTGTTTTCCTAGCTACCATCTTGCTCCTAATATATTTATAAAGTGCCTTGGTATTTTCCTTACCCCTGTTGGCCAAGGACATTTCATAGCTCCTTTCAGTCTTCCTAGCTTCTCATTTGAGGTTCTTCCTCCTTTCTCTATATTCTTCAAATACTTTGTTTTTAATTGAACTGACCTTTGCTTCCTTTTCTTTGACTGAGCTGATAATTTCCCCTGTCATCCCAGGTTTCTGAATCCTGCCATTCCTTTCCTTCATTTTCACAGGAACATGCCTGGCCTGAAGAGATTTGCAGAGCTTAAAGTTGATAGATTGAGAAATGATAACGTAAAACAGGAAACCAAAGAACTGCTGGTGCTGAAAATTAGAAACAAACTCAGAAATTGCAGAAGCAAATCAGTAGATCTGGCAGCCCCTTTGGAAAGAAAGCAGAATTAACGCTTTGGGTCTGGTGACCCTTCTACAGAATTGATTGTAGCTAGGAAAATGTTGATATATATTTGGAAGATGGGCGGGGTGAAGGGGGGGAGTAAAGAATGGGTGGAGAAGGAATCCAGAGAGAGAAAAACAGTTGGGCAGGCATTGGAGTGGGTAAAGGTCAGCCTAGGATAATGAATAGGGGCTAACGTGGACCTTAGTGATTGACAAAATATTGTTAGTGGTAGCAGCCCTATGTGATGATAAGGCCTAATTTGAGGAGGTTGAGGTAAGGATAGGGGAGAAGGTACTCAGGTCCTAAAATTACTGAACTTGATACTAAGTTCAGAGAGCTGCAGCATTGCCAAGTGGAAAATGAGGTGCTGCTCTTCCAGCTTGCACTGAGCTTTCTGGAGTATTGCAGCAAGCCTGAGACAGAGATATTGGCCAGTGATGTGTTGAAATAGCAGGCAACCAGAAGCTCAGGGTCGTTTTTGCAGCAAAGCGGTCACCCAGACTGCACTTCACCTCCCCAAAGTAAAACAGGACCTGGATGTCCTTGTACACAGGTCATTCCACGCAAGCATGCAGCAAGCAGTTAGGAAGACAAGCGGTATGTTGACTTTCATTGCAAGTGGCTGAAGTAAGACTTCATTGCTCTTGTACTCAAAGCAATGGGCAAGGCACACAAAGTTTAGATACACCGCCATGGGAAGATACCTTGACCATTATACACAACTCTGTCTCCTCAACATCTGTGACTGGTCCCAGCAATCCTGTCAAATATATCTGTGTTCCAGGGTTCTACACTGATTCTCATTCTTGGCTCTACTGATGTACAGGAAATGGTCACATCTCCTGCTGGTACTTTCAGTGCTAAAGAGGTGCCAGCCTCTGGTTGCCAGGCAGAATGCAGAGGCAGGCCAGCTACCCTGCAGAAGAAGTTCCAGTTGGGAATTCCCCTGCAGGAGGCAGGAACCCCAATGGTGATCAACAGGAAGCCTGATTGGGATTTAATCCTGACAGGCTCCTGGACGTGGCTGTGAATGCATTCCCACCAACTCTCCAGATAGTGGAAGGGCTGACTGCAGCAACTTTTCAATTCTGACACAGGAAACCAAAGTCCTCTCCTCCCTCCTTTCTTTCTTCTTGCTGTTTGCCTTTGTCTTTCTGGTCTTATTTACTCCTGCTCGTCTTTTTGACTTATGACACAAAGACAAATCAAGCTGTCTGCAACTTCAGTATCCTAGTTGGCGCTGTGTTGAGCTTCAACTCCACTGGTGATTGTCATGGAAATCTAATTTGTTCATTAATGACACTTAGGTATCTTTTATCTTTACCTGGTCTGCATGTGATTTCAGATCCACAGAAATAGCCAAGACTACCAAACAGTGCAATTTAGGATGTGCAATAAATACCAGCCATGCCAGTGATGCTTACATTCCCATGTAGGAACATTAAAGTTAGAATTCTTGTTCAAGAAGAAGCCCAGGAATTGGATTTACATGTTCTCTGAATGCACATAAACAATTCTTAAACGTTCAGGAACTCCTCATCCTTTACCTTTGAAAGCATTTCAAAAGCAAAGCAGTTGGATCCCAAAACACTTTAGAAGCCTGAAATGACCATCTCACGAAAGCCCACAAAGAAAAGCAAACTGAAATGACACAGTTACATAGATACCACATGTAAATGGTTTCAGTGGTTCTCTACAATGAGTTATAGAAATTTTTTTTTGCATCTCACCTCAATATGCTGAGCAACCAGTATGTTTTCTCACACAGATGAGGAACACTGAAATGACCCAATCCTTCTCCATAAGGAGAGATGAAGAATAGACCATTATTGGAGGTAAGGATTGCTTTAAATGCCACTGCAAGTAACTGTTCTCAACACGGTAAGCTGAGAAAGTACCTTAACTGGCATTTCAAGGGTAAACAGGCGCAGGTTTTACAAATGGATCTTTATTTAAGTGCAGAATATATTTTCATCTATGTTAATGACACTGAATGAGTGCCTGAACCAATGGGAATAGGGTGTACTTCCAACCTTGTTCTGTCATGAGAGGCTGCTCTGCAGAATTCTACTTGGGGGCGCCTGTGCTACATCCAGAAAATTGACAAAATGCAGACCAATTTCTCCTTCACTAAATTTGTTGCTAACACTTTGAAAACGTCAAGTGTCACTCACAGATAGTAACACCAACATACTGCTCGGAGACATTGAACAAACAATCTAAGTATGTTTTATAAATACCCATATTCTTACAGAACTGTTGCTTTTCATGCTTTTCCTGTGTGACACCCTCATCAGTAGACTGAGATACTGATCTCGAATGAAAACATCTGATAAGCGGGTCACTGCCACTATAAGCCTTTGAAAGGAGAAGAAACAATTGTAACACTTAGAAGCTGGGGTGTTACCAAATATGCTTGTATTTCATGTTCCTGTTCATGAAATTTTGCTTATCTTCTATCTCGTCTTAAATTTCTTAAAGAAAGCATCACGTCATTTAACCCACAAATAAAGAAACAAATGAAGCCTGCACACATTTGTAGTTGCTTGTAGTTAACTGTGATATGCCGTACAGTTTTACTGACATTTGGTAAAAGAGTGAAAGGTCATGAGCAGTTGCAGTAACTTTCCACCCCAATAATAATTGAAATACTCAAAATGGCCATTATGTGATATTTTTCCTGTATTGTTTTAAAGAACTGTCCTTAATTGATGGTGGCGTGGAGGGTTGGGGGAGTGTAGAAGTTGGTGATAGGCAACCCCACTACTCTATACACTCTCACACACACACATACATACACACCCTTACATGCTCACACAGACCCTCTCTCATACATAAGCTCTCTCTCGGACACACACACATCCACCCCCACACTTACACCCACACACACACCCTCTCACAGTTTATAGTCTGTCACACTCATGCACACACTCTACTAAGCACGCACAGACACACACACACACTCAAAAGCATGCACATACATACTCGCACTCTCTCACACACACACATTCTCTTTCTCCCCCTCACATGTGTGCATACACACGTGGGGTGAATTTATATTTGCAGAATTGTATTTGCAGAAACATTCTATTTTGCTCAAAAAGCAGACAATCTGCAGGCAGTCAATGCAGGCAGTCAACATGTGACATTTTATAAAATTCCTATTTTGGAAGTAGAACTAGTCTGACTCAAGAATGAAATGCAGACAGACTCTAGCCTCACAACTTTAATACATTGTCTGAGTTGAGATGTCACTTTTAATAAAACCTTAAGTTATCTTACGAATGTGAAAAAATATTTTTATTTAAGCGGTGTGATGTCTTAAGTCTCTACATACTAAACCCTAAAGATGAATCCAAGGAAAGAGAACTTCCACAAGAGTTTATGCATTATTCAAACTTTTGAAAGACATTATGAAACTATCTGGCACTGTTAAGACATATCCTTTTTTGGGCTTAGATTATACATTGAATCTAGATTTACAATTTCTATGAACAGCTAATCAACAACGGTCTTTTCTCTTATTCTTGCTTTTGAAGGTTCCGCCTTGGATATCCATTGGATTAGTCCATTCTGTTATCATGATTCCATGGGTGAATTTGCCCTTTTGATATGGCTCCTGAAGGGTTATGCAAGACCACCAGGCTCCTGGGTAAGGAGGGAAGAACTGCCTCCCTGTTTTACTCAACCACCCTTTGGCAGGTTACAATAAGATTAATTTGTAAAAGATCCTTTCACTTGCTGACCAAGGAGCAGAAACAACCTTAAGTTAACAATTAATTTGATCTCAACAGATCTAACAGCAGATGGCTTATCTGGGACTTTATCCACACACCTTGTTAATGGCTACAGCCTGAGGGTAAGCAGAAGTCAATGAATTAGCCATCTGTTCTATTACACATGCCCCCAGACCCACCTGAAAATAGGTCAGCTGGGGAGCAATAGATTTCCTCCCTTAGCCCCAAGTTATTGGTCTTCACTTAATCAGACTTCTTTCAATAAAGCAGAGCATTAACCAAAGTAGGCTGAGAGACGAAATCACTTCCAATCTTTCTCCAATTCAATATACCCTTTAACACTAATTGTTAATTTTAGTTGGTCAATCAACTTTTATATACTCATGTAAGGGATATGGATGCTGCTGGCTGACCAGCATTTATTGTCGATCCCTAATTATCCTTAAGAAGATCAACTGTCATCTCAAGCCATTGCAATCTGTTAGTGCACAATGCTGTTCAGGAGGGAATTTTAAGATTTTGACCAAACAATAGCAAAGAAAATCACACAACATCAGGTTATAATCCAACAGGTTTATTTGCAAGCACTAACTTTCGGAGCGCTGCTCCTTCATCAGGTGGTTGTGGAGTATAAGATCGTAGAACACAGAATTAGATTAGATTGTGGAAACAGGCCCTTCGGTCCAACCAGTCCACACCGACCCTCCGAAGAGGATCCCACACATACCCATTTCCCTCTGATTAATTGACCTAACACTATGGGGCAATTTAGCATGGCCAATTCACCTGATCTGTACATCTTTTGGATTGTGGGAGGAAACCGGAGCACCTGGAGGAAACCCATGCAGACACAGGGAGAATGTGCAAACTCCAAACAGACAGTCACCCGAGGATGGAATCGAACCTGGGACCCTGGTGCTGTGAGGCAGCAGTGCTAACAACTGAGCCACTGCGCCACCCAAATGTCTATAATGTGATGTAACTGAAATGGTATATTGAAAAAAGACCTAGATTGTTTGTTAAGTGTTTCATCTTTTAGAATGGACATGCGGTTTCTGGTCTTTCATATTTAAGTCCCAGAACATTCTTAAAGTTACATTCTCAAGTGAACTTTAACAATAGGTGCCATGTTGGCCCAGATAATGCATTGAAGGATTGAGGTGCCCTGTGTGAGGCTGTCTGTGCTCCAATGTTCAGACTGATTCTATTTCTAAAAAAGGGATTTACAGAATCTTACATGGATTCATGCAACTTTAGAGCAAAATAAAATGTAATCTGCAAGTACAAATTCACGCCAAAAACTTGTGTGTGTGTGTGTGTGTGAGTGTTTGTATGTGTGCATGTGAGTGTGTGTGTGCGGTGGGTGTATGAGTGTATCTGAGAGAATGTGTGTATGTGTATGACTTTGAGTGTAAAGGGGTGTGAGAGGGTGCATGTGTACATCTGACAGTGGGAGTGTATCTGTGAGCATATGAGAGAGACCTTGTGTATGAGAGAGGGCCTGCATGAGTGTATTGGTTTGTGTGCGTGCGTGTGTATGTGTGTCTGTGTGTGTGTAGTGCAGTGGGGTCACCTGTGGTGTGACATGAACCCAAGATCCTGGTTGAGGCCATACCCAACTGAAACCAACATGCCCAGTCTAAAAGATAAGTGACTTAACAAATAATCCAGGTCTTTTTTCAATGTATCATTTCAGTTACATCACACTGTAGACTTTTGGTATAAATTCTGTGTCCTACGATCTTATACTCCGCAACCACCTGGTGCTCTCAGCGGCGCTCCAAAAGCTAGTGCTTCCAAATAAACCTGTTGGTCTATAACTTGGTGTTGTGTGATTTTTAACTTCATACACCCCAGTCCAACACCTTCAAATCAGAAATAGCAAAGAAAGTATGATATATTTTCAAGTCAGAATGGTGAGTTACTTGCAGGTGGTAGTATTTCCATTATGTGCTGACTTTTTTCTTTGATTTGATTTGATACATTATTGTCATTTTTACCTAGGTGCAGTGAAAAGTTTTGTTTTGTGTGCAGTGCAGACAGATTATATCATGAGAAATGCACAATGGAAATAGAACGGAGTGAGGAATATAATGTTACGGTTGCAGAGAAGGTGCACAAAGAGCAAGGTCAACATTAAATTTGAAATTTGAGAGGCTCATTCAGAAGTCTTGAATCTGTCTTGAATCTTCCAGATGGTAGTGGCCGTGGTTTTGCAAAAGTTATGTTTGAGGAGCCTTGGTGAATTTCTGCACAGATTTTTTACCTCTGCTTCTTTATTTCCTTATACGCAGTACTTCTGAGATTCGAGAATAAGGTTCCAGACACGTTATTGAACATGGCCTGAAATCCCAAATACAATCAGTCAGTTATTTTAAAAATCAATTCAAGATGTGTTTAATAAATATGTGCTCTGTTCTATGCTTTTGAAATTTCTGCGTGTTTAATGTACATACAGCCTAGGCATTCATCACAATCACAGTAATTTCCTTGTTTGAGACAAAATCAACATTCTTTGAATACTTGAACTGATTAGTGCATGTTTTAAATCACATTATTCAGAGCTGCAACATTCACTTCGAACAAACTTGTATCATTCCTGTAATCTTTCCACGTGGATTCCTTTATACCTTAAACTATCCAGTTCCTGGGTTTGTAATCTCCTCCAGTGACACTGGGATGTTTGCTTCTGAGATGACTTTCTTTACACATTTTGTTCACTAAACGTCTGAGACAGGCTGAAAATCAACAACATCTATATTTGTTGTGATGACGGAAGACTTATGATTGTTATTATTCATGGACACCTTGAACATGAATATTCAAAACACTGATTTAGAGTCTTTGAGTAAAAGAGAGATACAGCACTGAAACAGACTCATTGCTCCAACTCATCCACACCAACCAAATATCCTAAACTGAGATTCTGTAATAAGGTCCGGAAGCCTTATTAAACACGGCCAGAAAATCCAATGCGGTCAGTCATTTCTTTAAAAAAACACTATTTAACATAGGTTCAATGAATAGCTGATAGTGGCTCAGTGGTTAGCACTGCTGCCTCACAGTGCTGGGGAACTGAGTTTGATTCCAGCCTCAGGTGATTGTCTGAATGGAGTTTGTATATTCTCCCCACGTCTGCATGGGTTTCCTCTGGGTGCTCTGGATTCCTCCCACATCCAAAGATATATAGACTGGGTTGATTAGCCATGGGAAATGCAGGGTTACTGGGGTAGGGTATGGGCTATGTCTAGGTTGAATGCTTTTGGAGGGTTGGTGCAGACATGATAGACTGCTTCCACATGTAGGGATCCTATGATCAGACCCCACCTGGCCCATATCCCTCTCAACCCTTCCCATTCATGTACCTGTCCAGATGTCTTTTAGATGTTGTAGTTGTACCTGCCTCCACCACTTCCTCTGACTGCTTATTCTATACTCAGACCACTTTCTGTGTGAAAATATCTGCCCCTCAGGTTCCCCTCTCACCTTAAACCCACACCCTCAGTTTTGGACTCACCTAGTCTGGGTAAAAAAGAACCCTGATTATTTACCCTATCCATGCTCCTCATGATTTTATAAACCTCTATAAGATCACCTCTCAGTCTCCAGTACTCCAGAGAAAAAAAACCCAGCTTATTTAGCGTCTCCCTATAGCTGAAATCCTCCAATCCTGGCAACATCCTTATAGATGTTTTCTGAATACTTTCAAGTTTAACAACATCTTTTCTATAGTGAGGAAACCACATTTATTAAAAGCTACAAAAAAGATTATTATTGCAAAAAATAAATATTATTGAATTCGTTCTCAGGCAAGAACTGTGGTCACCTTTTTGTATCCATGCAATTTTTTTCATAAGGAAGGTTCAATACTTCATTACCAATTTGACCATGGAGAGCACTATTGCTGTCTTCACAAGCCTGTTTTTATATACATTTTGCTCGGAGTTATTACATTTCAATTCAAAGTGAGAATTAGGTTTCCAACTGTGATTAAATATACTCCTAGCAGCTTTATCAAATAACTTGTCTCCAAGATCAAGCCATTAGTGGGTCAGTACATCAATTCGTGTGACACTCTGCTTTCCTATTGGAAGCAGAAAGATTTGTTTCCCAATTGAATGATGCTGGGTTGTCAGCCAAACCTTTCCCATTTTCAGTATTTTTGTATCTTGCAAAGAGAAATATTCACATAAAGCCTTTTCTTTAATGTCCAGATGAAATTTTCTCCAGGATTGCAAACACCAGTGTCCTTGAGATTAATCTTTAATACATAAAGATTTGTGGCCAATCCTGCAGGGTTGGCTGAGCCAGAGGTGCCCACATTTGTGAGTGAATAAAAGAAAAACCCTTACAAGAATTCAGGAAACATTTTCCCCACCCACGCTCAAGTATACGGATAACTAATAAACTACCTACAGCCACCTCTATTGATGTCACAAGAGACTGAGTTAAACTCCTTATGGTGTTCTACTTGTTTTTATGGGAGGGTTGGCAGTGTGACAGGCCATCAGACTTTGCAGAATTTTGTTTTGCCACAAACAGTACTTGTTAAAAAAAATTGTTCATGGGGTGTTGACATCATTAGCCAGGTTAGTTATTTATTGCCCATCCTGAATTGCCATTGAAAAGATGAGATGTTTTCTTGAACTTTTGCAGTCCCTGCATAAGTACATTCACAGCTCGATTAGAAAGGGAGTTCTTAGATTTTGACCAAGCAAAAGAGAACAAATGGTAACATAAGTTTGAATTCAGAGTGTGCAATGGAGCAGGGAGCTATTTGATTTCGATGATCCCATGAATCTGCTTCCCTTCTCGTTCTAGGTGATTGAGGTTGCAGATTTGGAAGGTACTGTTTAAGGACTATCAGTAAGTTGGTGCAGTATATCATGTCATCGGTAATCACCTGCTATGGTGCTCAAGTAGTGGAGGGATTAAATGCTGTAGTTGGTGGTGGGGGTGACAATCAAACAGGCTGCCTTATTCAAATTTGTTGAGTGTTGTTGCAGCCACCCTCAACCAGATAAGTAGAGAGTATTACAATGCAGATGGAGTTTTATGCTTCATCAGGAATGGACTCATTAACTTGATTGAGTTTTTTGAATAAGTAATGAATGTAGTAAGTAATTAAGTATTGATGATGGCAGAGCGGTGAACATGATCTATATGGACTTCAGTAAAGTGTTCAACAAGGTTTCTCATGGTGGACTAGTTAGCAAGATTAGATAACATGGAATTCAGGGAGAACTAGCCATTTGGATACAGAACTGGCTCAAAGGTAGAAGACAGAGGGTGGTGGTGGGTTGCCACTGGAGGCCCCTGATCAGTGGTGTGCCACAGGGATCAATGCTGTCTGCTGCTTTTTTGTCATTTAGATAAATGATTTGCATGTGAACATAGGAGGTATAGTCAGTAAGCTTTCAGATGACACCAAAATTGGAGGTGTAGTGGACAGCGAAGAAGGTTACCTCAGAGTACAATGGGATTTTGATCAGGTGGGTCAGTGGGCTAAAGAGTGGCAGATGGAGTTAATTTAGATAAATGTGAGGTGCTGCATTTTGGAAAGGCACATCACGGCAGGATCTATACACGTAATCGTAAGGTCCTGGGGAGTGTTGCTGAACAAAGAGATATTGGAGTGCAGGTTCATAGTTCCGTGAAGGCAGAGCTGCAAGTCGATAGGATAGTGAAGAAGGCGTTTGGTTATGCTTTCCTTTATTGATCAGAGCATTGAGTATAGGAGTTGCGAGATCATGTTGCAGCTGTACAGGACAATGATTAGGCCACTTTTGGAATATTGCATGCAATTCTGGTCTCCCTCCTATCAGAAGGATGCTGTGAAACTTGAAAGGGTTCAGAAAAGATTTACAAGAATGTTGTCAGGGTTGGAGGATTTGAGCTAAAGAGAGAGGCTGAATAGGCTGGAGCAGATTTCCCTGGAGTGTTGGAGACTGAGGGGTGACCTTACAGAGATTTATAAAATCATGAGGGGAATGGATAGGGCAAAAAGGCAAGGTCTTTTCCCTGGGTGGGAGCATTTAAGGTGAGAGAGGAAAGATTTAAATGGTACTTTGGGGCAACATTTTCATGTGGGAGGTGGTGTGTGCATGGAATGAGCTGCCAGAGGAAGTGGTAGAGGCTGGGACAGTTACAGCATTTAAAACATATCTGGATGGGTATATGAATAGGAAGGGTTTAGAAGGATATATGTCAAGTGCTGGCAAATGGTACTAGATCAGGTTACAATATTTGGTCAGCATGGACAAATTGGACTGAAGGGTCTGTTTCCATACTGGACATCTCTATGACTCTGTGACTTGATAATTGGCAGATGGGAAGGGAACATAAAATTAAGCATGATTCCATGAATGCCTTACCTGGAGCCTATTTGCCCACTTTAACCAGAGTACAATTTTATACATGGCAGATGAAACATTGGGAAGCTCACTCACCCTTGTGCTTATTAAGGTCCTTAAATGACCAATTAATGGCATCTTAAGGCACTCTTTTTGCCTTGCAGCAATATCTTTCATTCACTGTATGGAGGAGTGAACCCACCTTCAAGCCCACCAGGTCTAATTCCTCAAGCAGTTGGCATGAAAGGGGAATATTCCCTTGTTGGGTCCCTCTGGGTTTATTAGAGGCTCCCAAAATCTCACTCCTTACTTTTCTTCACTTTGCTTTCTTAGTATACCCCATCCCTTACTCCTCTCATTCTTCACTGGGGCTTCTTAGCCCTGCTCCACCAAGAATCACCAACCAACATCACCACCCCCATCCCCCACTCTGCCCCAAACATACATTTCTATTCCACTCTAGCAATGGTCTCTTGCGGTGCCTCCCACAGTCCTGTAATGGCTGGCATTTCTTGATGGAAGAACTTCCTCCTGTAATGGGGAATGCTCTTCTCCTCCACCAACTTAACACCTATCTGAGTGTTAAATACATGCTCGCCATCTGCTACAGCCAAAATGCAATTTCCTTTGACATAATGATCAGAGGAGCAGGAACTGCAGCAATACATTCCTGATTTGTACTGCAAACATGTTGAAAGCCCTTGAAGAGTCAGGCAGCAAGGTACTCTCATAGTGGACAGGCAGGAGGTTGGAAGAACACAGCAAGCCAGGGGCAGCATCAGGAAGTGGAGAAATCGACCCGAAAGATTGACTTCTCCACCTCCTGATGCTGCCTGGCTTGCTGTGTTCTTCCAACCTCCTGCCTGTCTACTTTGGATTCCAGCATCTGCAGTTTTTTTGTCTCTAACCTAGTGAGGTAGTCATGAGAGAATTCCTGACTGCAGCCATAGTATTTGTAAAGCTGGTCCAGTTCTGTGTCTGGCCAATGGTAACTCCCTTGATGTTGATTATAGGTGTTTCAGTGATAGTAACATCAGGAATATCAAGGGAAGACGGTTAGATTCTCTCTTGATAGGGGTGGTAATTTTTTGACAGTTCTGTGGCACAAATGTTAACTGTTACTTATTAATTTAAAGGAGAATGTTATTCCTGTCGAGCTACATGCAGACTCTTGGTTATCTCAGGATCTGCCTATGGAACTGAATGCTGCACAATTTGTTATTTTCCAAATGTCAGACATTATGTTGAAGGAAAGGTCATTAAGAAAGCAGTTGATTTTGACTCGGACATTACCTTGAAGAATTCTTGTAGTGATGTCCCTGAAGCTGAGGGGTTTACATTCCAACCACATCAACCATTTTATTTTGTGATAGATATGACTCCAGGCTATGGAGTCTTGTTCCTTAATTCATATTGACATCATTTTTACAATTTTTACTATGCAACACCAGGTCACTGTTTTCTTTGATATCAAGGTCAGTCACTCTCACCTCATTTCAGACTTCGTATCATTAGAATGAATATTTCAAGGATAGATTTCCTTGTATAATTTATTTTGTGCAATTTTGCATCAAGTATTATTATCAAAAGAATCACTATTTTCAGAAAATAAAAGTTTATTTTTTTAAAGCTGATGTACACACTGAAAACTGAATGATGAAGTGTTACATATGAATTATACTGTGCAAGCGGCAACAATGCATAAGTCACGAGTGACAATGCTTCAAGTGAGTTATATGAGTTGGGATAATGAGTGTAATGTAAATTATACTGAACAGTTCATCATTTAACATTCTATTTATATGATACTTAAATATATTACTTTTGGCCTTGAACTCCACCTTTAGTACTGAAATGTCAGCACTTGAAAAAAATGATCCTATACAAAATACAAAGTGAGATGTAAAATTTTCTAATCTTCTTCAGTAAGTTGCTTATTAGTAGTTTGTGTTTTTAGTGCTTGAAGAACAATGCATCTTTTATACATCTTTCATGAGGAAGAAAGATCACAGGGAATGAGGCTTTAGCATGACTAACATTACATTTGTAATGTTTGCTGTTTGACAGTTATTTATTCTGAATCAAGCTTTGGAATATGAGGCATTGAATACTGATTAAGAACAGTTAATTGTGGATGCAAAGAATATGTCTTTTCTTGGAAAGCTGACTTGTGATGTTCCATTAAAGGTTAATGGAACTGAGCAGCTTAAGTTGGGAAAGTACACAAACCAGATCTAGGTGGCATGGTGGTTTACTAGTTAGCACAGCTGTCTCACAGTGCCAGGGACCAGATTTGATACCAGCCTCGGGCAACTGTCTGTGTGGAATTTGCACATTCTCCCCATGTCTTTGTAGGTTTCCTCTTGGTGCTCTGTTTTCTTCCCACAGTCTAAGAAAGTACAGGTTAGGTGAATTAGCCATGCTAAAACATTGCCCATAATGTTCAGGGATGTATACGTTAGGTGCATTAATCAGCAGTAAATGTAGAGTAATAGGGTAGGGGAATGGGTCTGCGTGGAATACTCTTTGGAGGTTCAGTGTGGGGTGTGGGCTTGTTGGGTCAAATAGCCTGCTTCCACATTGTAGGGATTCTATGATGAGACCTAGTCTAAAATGTTGTTCACACCAGAGAGTGAATTCAGTTTGCTAAAATTAGTTCATTATCCCTGCAACAAAAGAAAGTAAACTCAGCTGAGGTTTCCATTCCTTCTTGCTGGAATATTTGAATGCAATTTGATTGTATATATGTATCTCACACTACCTATGGATGTGGTTAATCAGAGATGTGACTTCACCTATCATTGGTTAGTGGTGTGCCTGTTTTGTTCTTTTGTTGTGTGCTAAAATGTACACATCCTCTGAAAACCATGTTGGAACATTCTGCCTTCCAGTTCCCCCCCCCCCCCCCCCCGCCCCACCCTATAATCATATGACACTGGCATCATCATTCCATATTCTGTTGATGTTTCATGACTCTACATCTCCACCCAAATCTTTATTCCCTCATGAACATTTTTCTACCTGCTGGGTGGAGTTCACTCATCATGTCATTTAATCCTTTCAGGTCCTGCCTGCCTTATATAACAGAGGAACACTCAAGTCAAAGAAAGGAAAAGCTTAGAGTATTAAAGTTCTCAGGATAAGTCCATAACCAAATCAGGAGGTGGTCAAATACCATGGGGTTTAGCCCTGTAATCTGAGATCTCTCTATTAACTTTCTCCTGCATCATTTTGAATTTGAAGACTTTAAGCCTTAATTAATGGAAGGATGAAACAACCTTAGCAAGTGGGTGGGGAAGGAGGTAGAGATTTTTCCAGATATGCTGGGTTTCTGTTTCTCAGAATTTTATCAAAAATTATGACAATGAAAGCAAGTGTAGGTTATGATCTAGGCCCTGAAATTTCCCCAGATTTTCAGCACAGAATGATGTCTGATGATAGATTTTTTGATTACTTGGTGTATTTTGTTCCAATCCTCTTATGATTCAGACCAACCTGTTAAGTTTGGTTATAGGTTGGTTAGGGGTGAGTAAAATTTAGTTTAAATCAGGTAAAGTTTGGGAATCCATATCATGACTAATAAGAATAATGTGCTGAAAGTGTGTTGCTAGAAAAGCGCAGCAGGTCAGGCAGCAGCCAAGGAACAGGAGAATCGACGTTTCGGGCATAAGCCCTTCTTCAGGAATGAGGAAAGTGTGTCCAGCAGGCTAAAATAAAAGGTAGGGAGGAGGGACTTGGGGGAGGGGCTTTGGAAATGCGATAGGTGGAGGGAGGTCAAGGTGAGGGTGATAAGCCGGAGTGGGGTGGGGGCGGAGAGGTCAGGAAGATGATTGCAGGTTAGGAAGGCGGTGCTGAGTTCGAAGGATTTTACTGGGACAAGGTGGGGGGAGGGGAAATGAGGAAACTGGAGAAATCTGAGTTCATTCCTTGTGGTTGGAGGGTTCCCATGTAGAAGATGAGGCGCTCTTCCTCCAACCGTCGTGTTGTTATGGCAACACGACGGTTGGAGGAAGAGCGCCTCATCTTCTGCCTGGGAACCCTCCAACCACAAGGAATGAACTCAGATTTCTCCAGTTTCCTCATTTCCCCTCCCCCCACCTTGTCCCAGTCAAATCCCTCGAACTCAGCACCGCCTTCCTAACCTGCAATCATCTTCCTGACCTCTCCACCCCCACCCCACTCCGGCTTATCACCCTCACCTTGACCTCCCTCCACCTATCGCATTTCCAAAGCTCCTCCCCCAAGTCCCTCCTCCCTACCTTTTATCTTAGCCTGCTGGACACACTTTCCTCATTCCTGAAGAAGGGCTTAAGACCGAAACGTCGATTCTCCTGTTCCTTGGATGCTGCCTGACCTGCTGCCCTTTTCCAGCAACACACTTTCAGCTCTGATCTCCAGCATCTGCAGCCCTCACTTTCTCCCCTAATAAGAATAATGTGACAAGATTCCATGTTTCTGAAGAACCAAATGTAAACCTCACTATACCAAATTGAGAAAGTAAAACAATGTCGATCTTATATTCTAATATCCAAAATCAGCATGAGGCAAATCTTGTCTAAACATAACAACCAGTACATTATAAGCCAGATGCAACAAATACAATCTATGGATCCAATTACAATCGACCCTGCTGTCAGAATGTACTGTGATTCACAAAATTCTCATTAAAATTAATATTTTTCTCCAGAGGAAATTTACTTTTCACTGTCAAAGACTTTGCTTCTTAACTCCCTCTGATGCCAGTCTGACTTGGAATGCCAAAACATTTGCTTTCTGCCTGTGCTTCAATGAGTCTTCCTGACTGTGCTCTTACACTGAATCCCTTGCAAACCTTCAGCTTTTACTCAGCTTTACAAAGGCCTTTCCCAGTCCTGCTTACATGGGAGCTGCACACAGCACCAATTCACTGCATGGAACCTCTCCTTTTATTCCTCTGCCAGTTTACCTCTTGGTAGTCTCCATCCAGTCAGTCAGGAGCTACCTCCTTGCTTTCTGGACCCTGTCATTTTGGATTTTGGTTTCTCAGCTTCTTCTGGTCTCTTGGGTTATTTCTCTCATAACCCTCAGGATCCTTCTTCAACTTTGACCACCTTTGGATCCAAATTTTCAAAACCCCGAAGCATTCAGCTGGCTCTTTTGTGCTCTTTTCACAGAGCCTATGATTCTGGTTTTAATGGTAGATCAATGCACTCCTAGTGACCAGGGCTGTTTGGTTCATTGAACAGTAAAAAAGGAAAGGCAAAGAGAATGCACAGCTTGTCAGCCTCTCATGCTTATGCAATGAACATGCACTGGGAACCCTGGGGCAATTAGAGATCCCTGCTCAGACAGACCCACCCAACCTAAGAGATAGATAAGTCATAATTTTGCAACAGTTCATCCTTTACCATTGACACTGCCTTAGTCTCCAAGGTTTCATCCTCTGATTTTGCTCCCAAAACATACCACCCCCATACCCCATGTCCCCATTCCCCATCCCCTTCTCCATTCTCCTTTCTTACTTTCACCCTCTTCTTAAAACAGCACCCTTTTGATCAAATGTCTTTTAGTTTCTCTATAAGTTACTTCTTTGGCTTGATGTTCACTTTTTAAAATCACATCTGTGTAAAAGAATTTGAACTTTTTTTCCTATCTTTAAAGTCCTGCCATTTGCACTTTGAAAACAGAGGACTTAGTAATCTCTTTCCGCTGTCTGCTGTGGCTCCGTTCGTTGAAAGTTATGGGTTTACATTCCATTTGAAAGTATTGAATGTAATAGTCATGGCTTGCCTTGCTGAAGATGCTCTTTTTCAGGTGAGATGTCAAACTGAAATCCTACCTTCTCCTTTAAATCGACATGTAAAAATGTCATGGTACTATTTTGAAGTAGAGCAGTAGACTTATTGAATTGTCTTTGAGAAAGTTTCTCCCTCAATCAATAACATAAACGCAAATGACCTTATCATTAACACATTGCTGTTCATGGGATCTCACTGTGCACAATTAAGTTTCAGCATAGAACAATAGCTGAATTAAGAAAAAATGCTGTAAAATGTTTTTAGATCCCCTGGATTTGTAAAAGATGCTATATCAATGAAATCAATTTACTTTGTTTTAATCAACTCTCCTGGCTCACTCCATGAAACCACTTCCATGGTTTCAATGATTTCCTTGTATCATGATGACCAGAATTGATTGCAGTTTGAAAAGATGCAGTCTGGTAATAGCATTGTTCAGTTTTAGTAAAACCTTTTGAGATTAATATTCTGTTGTGCGTTGCCCACTAACACTATTACTAGAATTTATGTTAATCCTGTGCAGGATTAGGCAGCCACATAAGTTAGTTTTTTGTACGCTCCCAGACAACTAGAGTCACGAGTGGATGATCTATATATTGAGATTTCTTTTGGCTCCTGCAGATAGAAATTACAATTTTATATTTTGTCCCATCTTTTGTTCTTAGAAAATTAACTCAATGGGAGCACATGTGAATTGAGAGAGAATAAAAATATACTGCAGTGCTATTTGGGCAAGTTAGGGCTTTTCTGTCACCCTTCACAAATTCCAGCACACTTTGCCTGGCCATGTTTGTTAACTATGCACTTGAACTTTTGAACTAAAGGAACCAAGGCACTGTTGGAGAATGGGTAACTCGGATGTTTCTCTTACAAAGAACCAACAACTGTAGCAGGAATTGTAATCCCCAAAATAATACATGGCAGTCTGACAGTGGCATTTGTGGCTCCACGTGAGACAATTTCTAAAATGACAGTCAACCTCTTCAGTTATTTTAAAGGAGCACACAGAATTGACCTTCTGAATTAAGCTCACTTTTGTGAATGATTTCAAAACTTATGAAGTTCATGAACAGGAGACGAGTTTTTTTACATCAGCTTGCCAGAAATGGTTCCTGATCAAAGGAATATTTTGCTTTGTAAATGCTGCTATTTCCCTTTGGAAAATAAACCAGGATGTTTTGTTATTTGTTTGACTACCTGAAGTGTTAAGTACCATCAATCAAAGTATTACAGTGCGGCTTTGTCTGCCTTTCTACCTCATAGGTAAAGCTAGATAACAGCAAACAGGCTGATTAGAGAGATGCAAAATGATCAGATATCATTTGCACCATTCCTGTTTTCAAATTGACCCCCATATTGAATAGTCTGCACTTGCCTTCATCATAAAAGAGTTACACAGCAATTTAAAAACGTTTTGGCTATCTGACAAAACTGTGGGAGTATTTGCCTGCATAATAATTGTTTTACCCTGCAGAGGTGAGAGAAAATGTAAAATAAGCAAATTAACTCAGCTGTACAGAATTCTGAACAGAAATAAATCTCGAAGATGTTTGCAAGTACTAAAAGTTTTGAAAACTGATCTTTGATTTTGTGATTGAAGTAATAGGAGAAAGTGAGGTCTGCAGATGCTGGAGATCAGAGCTGAAAATGTGTTGCTGGAAAAGCGCAGCAGGTCAGGCAGCATCCAGGGAACAGGAGAATCGACGTTTCGGGCATAAGCCCTTCATCAGGGCTTCATCAGGAAGGGCTTATGCCCGAAACGTCGATTCTCCTGTTCCCTGGATGCTGCCTGACCTGCTGCGCTTTTCCAGCAACACATTTTCAGCGCTGATTGAAGCAATAGCCCAGCAAATGGTTAAGGCAGATCTCTGCTTGTATGTTTGGTTGTGTTAATATATGAACTCACATTTAATGCTCCTATGAAACTTCATACAATTTTGTCAGTTTAGTAACATGTTCCCAAATTGCAGTCACTTGTAAGGTACCCTAAATGAGACAAATTGTTCCAAAAGTTGCCACAAAGAAGTTGACAAGAAATTGACAACATTTCACAAATTGACCAAAGGTGTAGTTCAAAGCAAAGTACTGTCAGAAATATGAAATAAAAACAATATGTGTGGAGAAAGAAGTAAAGTTAACATTTCAAGTAACCCTTTATGAGAACTGGATAAACGTGTAACAATTTTTAAGCAAGTGCAGAAACAGGGAAAGAAGTGGAGGGAAAGAATAATAAAAGTTGAGGTGTTATATAGTTTTATCATTTCAATATGATGTAGGAACAATATTGTAGCAGACTGGAAGATTTTTTTTAGCTGCATTTACTGCTGCCCTCTCAGTTGGGGAGGTGTAAATGATGTTACAAATCTTGTTTAATAGTGGCTGCCAGCTGTTGAGTGTCATAGAGTCAAATAGCCCTTTGGAAACAGGCCCTTCAGTCCAAACTTTCCATGCCAACCAGGTTTCCCAAAACTGAACTAGTCCCATTTGCCTGCTGTTAGCCTTATTCAATATAATTCACAGATGTCAGTGTAGTTTGGATAGAATTTCCGTTCATGCTTCATTTGAGAAATCAAGGATGAAAGTACATTGTGTCACATTTTTGGCACTCCTAAGGTTGATTTTGAGGAAAGTATGAGCAATCTGATATATTACTGCATGTGAATGCACACTATGTTCAGGTGACCACAAAATGGTTTTTGAGCAAAACGGACCAAATGATGAAATTAACTGTCAGAACAATGTTAAATATCCCCCTCTTGAGGGACTGCAACGAAGATTTACCATACTGGTTCTGGGGATGGTGGGACTGACTAATGAGGAGAGATTAACTAGGTCAGGATTATTTTCACTGGCATTCAGACAAGTGAGAGGGGATCTAATTGAGACATAAAATTCTACCAGCACTGGACAGTGTAGATGCAGAGAGGATGTTCCCAATGGTGGTGTGTCCAGAACCAGGGGTCACAATCTGAGGATTTGGGGTAGACCATTTAGGACAGAGATGAGGAGACATTGGAGCCTATGGAATGCATTACCAAAGAAATTAGTTGATACCAAAACCTTGCATCTATTCAAGAGGTGGCTAGATATAGCACTTGGACTGAATGGGATCAAAGGAGAAAGCAAGATTAGGCTGTTGAGTTGGACGACCAGCCGTAATTGTGATGAATGGTGGAGCAGGCTTGAAGGGCTAAATGCAGAAATTGCAGGAGTATCCCAGACATGGAAATGAACAGAGTGTAGGTGAAGATTGTCCCCTATGGAGCCTAAGAGTCGTTATTTCATGAGGAAAAGGAAAAGTCAGTATGAAAGCAACAGCAAGACAATACTTCTCATATCAAAAGGACGATAGAGATATAGAAGATTTGCCAGCAAGTTATGAAGTGTGTCTCAGAATGACAAATGTTCCAAACAAGGTTCTATTAATTCATGGTCAATTACATGGAAAGTATGGAAGTGAGTACATTTCAAGTTCTTTGAATGGATTGGAGAAAATGTTTGTTTTTTATCAATAAATTTTGCAAATCAATAAATGTTAAATCTATGCTGAATACCATGTGCTGAAACTATTGAGGTTTTGAAAATTTGTTGGCAATTTATAGGTTGTCAAAGATATTAGTGTAAAATATTGGTCCACAGTTTACATTGGAAGACTTTGAAATATTTCTGAGCAAGATTGGAGTCATTCACACTCCAATATCACACTCTAATATCATATCAGTCAGCATCAGATGCTACTTCAGAAAGAAGAGTATAGATTGTGAAGAGTTTATTGCAGAGTATTTGGTGATAAGCTGGGTAGTAATCTCTATATTTCTCATCAACACAATTAGATAATTTTCTGTCCTTTTACAGAATAAACACAACACTCTGCAACAGGTTGCTCACCTTACAAGTTAGTGTTTAATACACATTCTGAGTACTGTTATGAAGGTGTAGGTGTGTACTGTACCATTAAGAGAGAGAGGAAGCTGGTTAGGACTGACTGAAAGCACTGAGTGTGCTGAACAATTTAAAAATGTAACATTTGGTTGACACAAATGGCTGGTGTTATGCTGCCATGGTACAAAAACCAATCCAAATTTGGCCAATCAGTTTAAATTATGCCCGAGATACCAAAATCCAATTGAATTTGAATTTAGTGTTTTGATGACATCAAACCAATGAGATGATTTGATGTTTGGGGGTATAAACTAGATATTTTGAACAGTTATAAGGAGAACAGCAGAGAACTGCCAAGAGCACCAACAAAGTAGTCTGCTATCCAAATAGCTCTCTGAAAGGTACCCATCCATAAAAAACGTTGTGTAGCAGAAGACCAAAGAAGAGATGAGCCAGGAAAACACAGAGGAAAATCCAGAGGAAAATCAAAAGGAGAATTGACAAAGCTGATTGGTTTTGAAATGTGATTATTATTGTGTAAATCTTATTTTTTTTTATCAGATCAATATTGTAGAGTGGGAGATAAATGATAGGTTTAAGAGAAAGGAATTGTAAATAATTGTGGTTTTAATTATCTCTGTTGGACTTAAAATAGAATTGTTAATTTTTACTTTAAAAGTGAAATCTGGGAGAGTTCTTTGCCTCTCAAAATTTAAGATTATGGTGTGAGATGAGCTACTGTGTATTGGGTTTAAATTAGCAGAGAGGTTTAGTTGCTTAGGCCTGAACACCAATAACAAAGTAAAAGAAAAATAATCAGTACTTGTCAGAAGATTATGGTGAAAAATAACTGAGATAGTAAGAAGTATGTGGTATGAGTTGTTGTAGGAAGAACATATACATTCAAATATTGAGTGAAGTAGGCAAGGAAAATAGAGGAATTCAGACAGCTGAAAAAAATGGTATTTTTTGTAAATATATTTATAAGCAATTTTTTTAAAATATTACAAACATATAAAATTATTGAAAAATACAATCAATAACAAATATCAGTATAATAAAAAGAAAAAAACCACAAATTAGAATACAACTACGTAAAAGGTAAAAACAATGACTGCAGATGCTGGAAACCAGATTCTGGATTAGTGGTGCTGGAAGAGCACAGCAGTTCAGGCAGCATCAGAGGAGCAGTAAAATCGATGTTTCAGGCAAAAGCCCTTCATCAGGAATACAACTACTGTCTACTGATTACTAACCTATCCTATAATACAAAACAAACCCTCGCACTGTGCAAAGCAACACCAATAATTAAGTAAATAATAGATCAAAAAAAGAAAGGAAAGCAAAATAAACCCCAAAAAACACAGGATACAGTACAGCTATGCTCAGCACAAAGCTCCCAAACAAAGGAACGGGAGCCTTGTATATATACCCGTATTAACTCAGGCGAGCCCCGCCAGGGCCCAGGACTTGACAAACCTAACCATCCTGGTTAAACAAATGCCCTAGTCAAGATAGCTGACAAATCTATATCCAAATAACTCCAGTAGGGCTGTCATGTCTTATAAAAATGGTCTATTGTGTGGTGCACCATGTTTGTAACAAAGCCCAAGGGGATGTGCTCCATAATTAATTTCTGCCATCCCTGCAAACCCGGCGGGTTCTCAGACACCCAATTCATCAGAATATTCTTCCGTGCACAGTATGCAAGAATATTAAATAGTTTCTTCCCATGCCCGTCTAAATTCAGTAGACCTAAGAGGAGAGATATCGGGTCTACCTTGACTTCAGTCCTCAATACCCTCCCTGTCTCTCCCACCACAGTGCTCCAATAAACATGGAGCCTGTGGCATGTCCAGAAGCAATGAGTAAGAGTACCTACACTTATTTTACATTTGGGGCACACTGAAGTTGCCCCTTTTTTAAACTTCGCCAGACGGCCTAGTGCCAGATGAACCCTGTGCAGAACATTTAACTGCGTTGTGCATGTCCTATTACAGATTGAGATCTATTCTCCCATATGTTCTCCCATATTTCAGAAGAGATGTCCACTCCTAGCTCTTGCTCCCATTCCTCACATAACTGGTTAATATCCCACCAGGTTAATAAGAGGGCACTTTGCCTGGGAGGCCTCAATATACAGCCATGTTGAGTTTGGATCATTATCTAACCAATCGCAGACAAAGGACAGCAGGGAACTCAATTGATACCTTCTGATGTCTGAGAAATCAATTCCTCCCCCTCCTTGAGGCAACTGCAATTCAGTAAGTTTGATGAGGGGCTGCCCACGATGCCAGATGAAGCAACCAAATCTTCCCATAATCTTCCGCAGCGTTGACCTGGGAAACATTATAGGGAGCATACACATGGGATAAAGCAAATGAGGAAGAACATTCATCTTAATGAGAGATATTCAGCCCAGCCATGAAATTGGAAGAGCCTCCCATCTCTGGAGATCCCACCTAATATTTTCAAGCAAGTGAGCAAAGTTAATCCGAAATAAGAGAACAAACTTGGGGGTAATAAAAATGCCTAGGTACTGGAACCCTGCCTGTGTCCACTTAAAAGGGAATGTAGAGCCACCTTCAACTTCTGGCACATCCTTAAGGTTCCCCAAACGCATAGCCTCTGATTTTGCAAAGTTAATCTTATATCCTGAAATAGCCCCAAATGAATTGATACATTGTATCAAATGGGGTACAGAGGTGATCAGGTTTGAGAAAAAAAGGACATAATCCACATACAGTGTAATCTTGTGTGCCCTCGATCCCACTTCTGGAGCGGTTATGTGGACGTTCTGATGAATGGCCTCTGCCAGCGGTTCTATCACCAACATAAACAACAACGGTGAGGGGGCAGCCTTGCCGACTACCCCATACCAATCCTAAAATTCCCAGACTTCACCCCCCGTTGGTGATGACCGTGGGAAGAGGGTGGCAATATAAAACCTCCACCTACCTTGCAAAGACTCCACCTAACCCAAACTGTTCTAAGACATAAAAAAGATATGGCCATTCCACTCGTTCAAATGCTTTCTCTGCATCTAAGGAAATCGATCGTTGCTGACAAACATGGACCACATTCAGCAACCTTCTAATATTATTAGAGGACCTGCGGCCCCTTATAAAACCTATTTGGTCCTCTTTAACAAAATGGGGAAACACCTTTTCCAATCTCAGCACCAGGATCTTAGACAGAATCTTGAGGTCTGAATTTAATATAGAGATGGGTCTGTATGAGGCACAATCCTCAGGAACCTTCCCCTTCTTAAGACTTAGGGAAATACTAGCTTCTCTCAATAATGGTGGTAGGCATTCATGCATATAGGAGTGATTTTACATCTCCAACATCAGCCCTGTTAGAATCCCTATAAACTCCTTGGAAAACTCACCAGGGCTAGGTGCTTTCCCACTCTGAAGTTGCCTAGTTGCTTACTGTATCTCCTGAACTGTGAAGGGGACATTAAGGAGAGAGGCCTGTTCCAAGGTTACCCCTGGGAGGTCCAGGTTCTTTAAAAAGACATCTATTTTAGCCTTCCTGTCCTTGCAACCATCAGACCGATACAATTCAGAGTAAAATCTCTGAAAAGCCTCATTAATCATTTTAGCATCGTATGTAAGGACCCCAGCGCTGTCTCTGATTGCAGTAATGGATTGGAGAGCACGCGTTTTCCTAGTCAGTTCTGCTAAATACATCCCTGGCCTATCCCCATATTCAAACAGGCTTTGCCTAGCAAAAGCAAGTTCTTTCTTTGCAGTTTGTGTCGGTATTGAATTCAAGGCAGCCCGGATGGCCGTGATCCGCTGTAGTTTCGTCACTGAAGGCCGCGCAACATGTGCTGCCTCGGCGGCTTTCAACTGCATCTCAAGTAGACGCTGCTGTTCCTCCTTCTGTCATTTCTGGCTAGCCGAATAGGAAATAGCTAATCCCCTAGCAAAGGCCTTAGCAGTCTCCCATAACATAGACAGACTACTAGCCGTGCCTGAGTTGATAGTCAAGAATTCCTGAAACTCCTTCAAAACGTATTCCACAAATTTGGAATCCTTAAGGAGAAAAGGGTCCAAACGCCAGTGCCACAAACCTAGCCCCTCACACTTGGCCTTAACTTCACTCTGACTACTGAGTGATCAGAGATAGCTATATTCCAAATTTTGCAATCCATAATCGAATCTAGAAGGGCCAAGGGAGCCAAAAAGAGGTCAATCCTCGTGTGACATTTATGTGGGTTTGAAAAAAAGGTGAAGTACTTGCCGGTAAGGTGAAGACATCTCCAAATATCCACCAGCCCCAACTCCTTGCATAAGTCAACCACCTGCTTGGCCTGTGAAGAAATAATTGGGGACCCACAAGGTATCCTGTCCACTGTTGGATCCAAAAGACAATTAAAATTTCCCCTCCCTATAATAATGTGCCATGTTCCAGAGGCACTCAGCTTAGAGAAAGCAGTAATCAAAAATTTGAGGGGATGCACCGGAGGACATTAGACATTTAAAATACCATATTCCTCCCCATGTGTCAGGGCTTCAAGTATCACAAACCATCCCTGCTCATCTTTCACGTGCTCTAATAATGTGAACGGAAGGACTTTCTGGATAAGTACTGCCACTCCCCTACTTTTAGTAGTAAAGGATGAAAGGAATACTCGGTCATAACTTCAGGTGTTCCCCATCATCAAAATGGGTTTCCTGCAACAAAGCAATATCAACTCTTTCCCTCTTAAGGCTAGAAAGCACTTTTTTTTTCCCTTTTAACAGGCAAATGACTTCCCTTGATGCTCCAGGTGCACCATTTAATAAGACACTTAGCTATATCCCCTTTCAGAGTCCCTTGAATCCCTGGGAGGGGGAACCCTGCTTCCACAGTGCCGAGCATAAGTAAATAAACACTCATCGAATCAAAGAATTATGTATACAAAAACTACTCTATCATAACTACAAACAACTATTAGTACCAAAAAAACTCAAAGAAAACCTTGAATGGAAGACTCTTCCCCCGCTCATAGGGGGCACTCACCCTATCCATCCCCTCCTTTACAGCTCCTTCAAACATGAACTGTGCCCCAGCCTTCGGCCAGAAAAAAAACTAGACGATCCTTGTATCATCAGAAAAAAGACAAAGTCAGGATGAGCACTCCACCCAACCATGGCTTTATGTCATCCCTACTTGTGACTAAAAGAGAAACAGAGCAAACAAAAAAAGGGAGACAACAAAGAACATTCACAAAATGTCCCATTATCAAATCCAGTTATAAAAAAACAGAACAACTTATTCCAAGTTGTTTCTCCCCCTATCCAAAAAAGAAATCATTAGGGAGAAAGAAAAGAATAAAAAAAAGAAGGGAAAACATGGGAAAAGAAAGAAAAGAGGATGAATATTAACTGTATTCTTCAGGCCAATCCATCTATTTTAAAGTGGCTACAAAGCTTTTAGTTTTATTCGCTGAGTCAAATGTATAAACTGAGTCCACGTGGCTGAAACGGAGTACTGCGGGGTACCTCATGGAGTCCTGGATGCCCAGGTTCCTCAGCCTCTTTTTAACTTAATTGAAGGACTTCCTCTTTCGAATTAAAGCTGCCAAGAAATCATGATTTTTGACCCTTGTACAGCAGTGCCTGCAGATCATTTCCCAGTAATCGAGAGGCTTCTATTACTTTTTGAATGTCCTTACATGAGTGGAAGTGCACTCGGACCGGGCGGGGGTGCTGCACTGGCCCTGACCTGTGCACTGTAACCCAATAAGCCTTTCAATCTGTAGCCTCGATGTGAAGGTCCAAAACCTTCAGCAGCCAGCTTTCAAAGAAGCTGACTGGCTGTTCACCTTCCTCACCTTCAGGGAGCCCGGCAATTCGGAGATTATCCTCCGACCTTGATTTTCGAGGTTGTCGATATGGTCTCGCAATTTTTGCCCCTCTCACTCCAGCACCTGGATCTGACTGGATGAGGACTCCATCGCAACTTCCGAGGCCTTAGTTCAAACCTCCACGTCCTCCAGCCACTCCCCGAGGTCCTGGATTTCCTGCTCATGCTTCTGCAGCATGGATGCGATAGGTTGGACCTGGGCACGAATCTCGCCATGGATCTCCTCAATCGCAGCTCCAACTTTCAAGGTAAGTCTCTCCATCGCCGCAGCCAATTCCTGCGAGTCTGTCAGGTGCCCGGAGGGTCCAGGAGAGGCTGCTGTTGCTGCTGTCTCTGGTATGCCTGATGCTGCAGGGGAGTGTCCTCCCTGCTGCTGCTTGCTTGCTCTTTTTCCCTTTGGCATCCTTCCCACTCCCAAATAAGGTTTAAAACTAATAATTGCACCTCATAAGTTGGCCAGGGATGGCAAAAAACACCAGTATGTCTTGGCGTTAGGCAGAGCTGTCCACAGCAGTTCTACAGAATTGCCGCCATCTTGCCAAGTCCCCATAGTGCCTAGGTTTAATCTCTATCAATATTTTACTGATGAATAGTATGAGATGCCTGAAACAAGGGGGAACGTACTTAAGTTGGAGCACAATGTGGAAAATAATATAGCAGGTAACTACAGTCCAGCGAAAGGATTTTTTGTAGGTCATTTGCCAAAGCAAAATTGACATAGCCAGCTACTAAAAGTGTGTAATAATCAAACATATACAATGTGGAACAAACACGGAGAAGAAGACAAACTCAACAGGTCAGTCAGCATCTATAGAGAGAGAAACAGAGTCCAATATGACCCTTCTTCAGAACTGAATAGAGATACAAAAAGGTAGTTTTCATATTTTTGACATTTCACCTTCCACTCTACTGGTCTCCACTTTTAAAGGAATATCCATTGCAATTTCTAACACCTCATGCCAGAATATTATCACCAAACATATTCTCCAATCCCCACCACTGTTACGATTCCACAAGGACAATTCTTTCCAGGGCACCCTGCTGTACTTCTCCATTACTCTAATCACTTCCTCACTCCCTCATGATCCTTCCCATGCAATCACTGAAGGTGCACACTTGCCCAAACAGTTCCATCCTCCTCACTGTCCACAGCCCCAAAAACACCTTCCAGGTGAAGCAGAACGTCGCTCATATTTGTTCAATCTAGTCTAATGAGTTCATTGCTCACACTATGGTCTCCTTTACATTGGCTAGACCAATATAGTCTGGAGATTGCTTTGCAGCACAAGAAAGGTAAGGGAAAGAGAGTAAAGGTAATGTAAGTGAACTAAGTTTAATACTAAGAGAAGGTTTGGCTGGGAAACTCAGTCCTGAATATTACATAGCCTGTGGTATGTGGGAAATCTTAGTTGCTTCTGGGATTCTGGAGCTTCCCATCTGTAGGAAGTGCCATCGGTTTGATCAGCTTGAGTTTTAGAGCTTGATCTTCAGCTTGATCTGTGATTCTGTGAATTTGTATGGATAGCACGTTTTCAGATGTCTTCAGTGGTAAATCCCCTTGGCTTAAGGAAGTACAGTCAGGGAGGTAGTGCGTGGCATGCAGACAATCAGGGTGGCATGCAGACAATCAGGAAAGCCCCAGAGTATGTCTCTGCAAACAACAGAAAAATAGCGGGAAGTTTTCACTGTGTCTTGAAGTGCATTTATCGCTCAAATAATACCTCAAAAGCAAACTAATTGATCATTTGTTCCTGTTCTTGGTGCAACCTTGCTGTGTGAAAATTAGCTGCTCTATCTTCCTGCAGTACAAAGGTGAGTATTATTGAAATTTTGCTGTGCAGTGTCTTGGGAGATTCTCGGGATATGAAAGATGTTTATAAATGTACATTCTTATTTACCTCCATTATGTGCCATTTTCTCCTTCATGAAAACTGCTAAAATAGCATTGCAAATACAGCACTAACAGAGACCATTTTGCTTTATGAAGGATGAGGAACCATTTTTTCTCTGAGTGCTGTGAGTCTTTGGGATTGCGATCCTCAAAGGCAATGGAAGTAGAACCTTTATGTATTTTTAAAGACAGTGATAGGTAGATTCTTAATCACAAAAGGGGATAAAAGGTTATTGCAGTACGCAGAGTAGAGTAAAAGTTGAAATCAAATCAGCCAGTCATATTGACTGACAGAACAGGCTTAAAGGGCCAATTGACCTAATCTTGATCACATTGTCCATATGCTCAAAAGACAAACAGGATGAAATATTTTGCAACTAGATTGAATCATAGAATTCCTACAGCGTGGGAGCAGGCCATTCAGCCAATCAAGTCCACACTGACCTTTCAAACAGCATCTCACCCAGAAGCGTGCTATCACTGTAACCCTGCATTTCTCATGTCTACCACCTAGCCTGCACACTATGGACAATTTAGTGTGGCTAAACCACCTAACCTATACATCTTTGGACTGTGGGAGGAAACTGGAACACTCAGAGGAAACCCACAATATACAGGGAGAATGTGTAAGCTCAACACAGTTGTCTGAGGGTGAATTTGAACCCAGTCCCTGGCACTGTAAGGCAGTAGTGCTAAACAATGGGCAGTCGTGCTGTTTTTCTTCATTTAAATACAAGAGTTTAAACATTTTGTATAAAAGTCCAAAGGCAAAAAGGCAACAATACTTTGCAATTAGATTAAAATGTTTCAAATATATTTCTCTTCATTTTAACTATGAGTTTAAATACCTTTGGTTGTAAATTTTCATGGTATTGAAGCACAGTTGAAATGTGGAGCTTGTTCAAGGAACAGCTACTGCATGTCATAGAGTCACAGAGATGTACAGCACAGAAACAGACCCTTCAACCCAACCCGTCCATGCCAACCAGATATCCCAACCTAATCTAGTCCCATTTGCCAGCACTTGGCCCATACCCCTCGAAACCCTTCTTATTCATATGCCTTGGTAAGCATGTACCTGTGAGGCAAGGAGGAAGTGGTTGAAGGAGGGAACTGTGGTTTACGAAAGAAGTTGAATCTCTTGTCAAGAGGAAGAAGGAGGCTTATGTAAAGATGAGACGTGAAGACTCAGTTTGGGTGCTTGAGAGTTACAAGTTAGCCAGGAAGGACCTAAACAGAGAGGTAAGAAAAGCCAGGAGGGGACCTGAGAAATGTTTGGATGGTACGATCAAGGAAAACCCTAAAGCTTTCTATAGGTATATCAGGAATAAAAGAATGACTAGAGTAAGATTAGGGCCAATCAAGGATAATAGTGGGAAGTTGTATGTGGAGTTCAAAGAGATAGGAGAGGTGCTCAATGAATATTTTTCATCAGTATTCACACAGGAAAAAAGACAATGTTGTCGAGGAGAATACTGAGATACAGGTTACTAGTCTAGGCGGGATTGAGGTTCTCAAGGGGGAGGTGTTATAGTAATTCTGGAAAGTGTGAAAATAAATAAGTCCCCTGGGCCAGATGGGATTTATCCTAAGGTTCTCTAGGAAGCTATGGAGGAGATTGCAGAGTCTTTGGCGTTGATCTTTATGTCATCGTTGTTTACAGGAATAGAGCCAGAACACTGGAGAATAGCAAATGTTGTCCTCTTTTTCAAGAATGGGAGTAGAGACAACCCTGGTAATTATAGATCAGTGAGCCTTACTTTGCTTGTGAGTAAAGCTTTCGAAAGAATTATAAGAGATAGGATTTATAATCATCTAGAAAGAAATAAGTTGATTAGGGATAGTCAACACGGTTTTTTGAAGGGTTGGTCATGCCTCACAAACCTTATTAAGTTCTCAGAGAAGGTGACCAAACAGGTAGATGAGAGTAAAACAGATGATGTGGTGTATATGGATTTCAGTAAGGCTTTTGATAAGGTTCCCAATAGTAAGGTTCCCAATACATCATCTATTGCATCCGCTGCACCCGATGTGGCCTCCTCTATATTGGGGAGACAAGCCGCCTACTTGCGGAACGTTTCAGAGAACACCTCTGGGACACCCGGACCAACCAACCCAACCACCCCGTAGCCCAACACTTTAACTCCCCCTCCCACTCCACCAAGGACATGCAGGTCCTTGGACTCCTCCATCGCCAGACCATGGCAACACGACGGTTGGAGGAAGAGCGCCTCATCTTCTGCCTGGCAACCCTCCAACCACAAGGGATGAACTCAGATTTCTCCAGTTTCCTCATTTCCCCTCCCCCCAATTTTGTCTCAGTCAAATCCCTCGAACTCAGCACTGCCTTCTTAACCTGCAATCATCTTCCTGACCTCTCCGCCCCCACCCCACTCCGGCCTATCACCCTTACCTTGACCTCCCTCCCTCGCATTTCTAACACCCCTCCCCCAAGTCCCTCCTCCCTACCTTTTATCTTAGCCTGCTGGACACACTTTCCTCATTCCTGAAGAAGGGCTTATGCCCGAAATGTCGATTCTCCTGTTCCTTGGATGCTGCCTGACCTGCTGCGCTTTTCCAGCAACACATTTTCAGCTCTGATCTCCAGCATCTGCAGCTCTCACTTTCTTCCCAATAGTAATCTATTGCACAAAATATGGAGGCATGGAATTGAAGGTGATTTAGCAGTTCAGACCAGAAATTGGCTCGCTGTAAGAAATCAGAGGGTGTTGGTTGATGGGAAATGTTCATCCTGGAGTTCAGTTACTATCTGTGTACCGCAAGAGTCTGTTTTGGGGCCACTGCTGTTTGTCATTTTTATACATGACCTGTATGAGCTAGTGTGGGGTTGTGGACAGTGTGGAAGGACGTTGCAGGTTACAGAAGGACATAGATTAGTTGCAGGGCTGGGCTGAGAGGTGGCAAATGGAGTTTAATGCAGAAAAGTGTGAGGTGATACACTTTGGAAGGAACAACAGGAATGCAGAGTACTGGGCGAATGGTAAGATTCTTGGTAGTGTGGATGAACAGAAAGATCTCGGTCTCCATGTGCATACATCCCTGAAAGTTGCCACCGCGGTTGATAGGGTTGTTAAGAAAGTGTATGGTGTGCTAGCTTTTATTGTGGAGGGATTGAGTTTTGGAGTCATGAGGTCATGTTGCATCTGTACAAAACTAGTGTGGCTGCATTTGGAGTATTGCATACATTTCTGGTTGCTGTATGCAATAGGAAGGATGTGGAAGCAATGGAAAGGTGCAGAGGAGATTTACCAGGATGTTGCCTGGTATGGAAGGAAGGTCTTAGGAGGAAAGGCTGAGGGACTGGAGGCTGTTTTCATTAGAGAGAGGAAAGTTAAGAGGTGACTCAATAGAGGAATACAAGATGATCAGAGAATTAGATACGGTGGACAGTGAGAACCTTTGTCCTCAGATGGTTACAGCTAGCACGAGGGGACATAGATTTAAATTGAGGAGTGATAGATATAGGACAGATGTAAGAGGTAGGTTCTTTACTCAGAGAGTAGTAAGGGCGTGGAATGCCCTGCCTGCAACAATAGTAGACTTGCCAACTTTAAGGGCATTTAAATGGTCATTGGATAAGCCAAAGGATGACAATGGAATAGTGTAGGATAGATGGGCTTTAGATTGGTTTCACAGGTCGGCGCAACATTCAGGGCCTAAGGACTGCACTGCGCTCTAATATTCTATGTTCTATGAAGCATAATGTACAACAAAAATGTATATAATCCTATAATTCCAAATGAAAGGTGGGTCTCTGTTGAAAGATTCAGAGGAGCTAATGAGAATATTTAGATGATAATGTAACCAATTGTATGGCACCCAACAGAAACAACAGACATGTTACTGCTGACAAAGCTGTAATGAGGGCAGCCAGAAAAATATTAGCTAGGAACAAGTTTGTTTCAGGGATCAGTGAGTACCACCGTTCAGGTATGACAAAAGATGAAATATCAAGAGCCATTTGTAGATTCTTTTTTTTCTTTATCACTGTCAGAGCATGAACTAATTCCAAAGAGCCTCCTTAAATGTTTCAAGTTAGATTATTAATCTCTAAGTAGCTGTCATGAAAAATGGATTCCATGTGCGACTAATGAGCTGATCCTGCAAAGAGTTGTTATTGGCTGAATGAGCATAGAATGAATGAGCCATAGAATTTTCGAGCATTTGTCTTCAGGCTAATAAGTGTCTAAACTGCTGATTCTTTGTGTAAAAATTACATAGTGCTGTCATCGGGAATTGGAGTATCCATCAGTGGAAATGTGGCAGGATGTTTGGAAAAGTGTCCCCCAGTAGCTTGCTTCTGTCCAGAGTTCCTCTCATTGGCTGTCAGATCTTTATGATCTAGATAAGGCATGGTTAAGTCCTGGCTCCTCTTTATGATTGACCAATCAGTCATTAAATGTCTTTGGGGAAGCCAGCATTTCCCTCCATGAGCATCTCTACTCCCAACCACACTGACTATCAAACACCAAGTCTCTCGTTCAGACCTAACTTTTCAAAAGGGGCATCCCAGGAAATTGGCAGCGCATAGAATTCCATCTATCAACTTTGCTGAAAATTGTTAAAAATGTCTGTTTTATTTTAATTTCCATCAAATTCTCACATTATCATAAACAAAGTTAGATTGTCTAATAGTCTTGTGAATGTAGAGGGTAGACAAGAGGTCTGGTGGCACTGTCATAATGATTGTCTGTTTGGACCAGAAGGCTTGAGCTCAAGTTCCACCTGTCAAAGCGATGTGTCTTCACAAGTCCGAATAGATTAATGAAAGATAATTTGTTTTTGTAAAAGAGAATACAAGCTGGTTTAATGCAACCTCCCCTTGTAGCTTAACCTTTTAGCTCCTGTCCTTTTCTGGTAAAACTGTGCTGCATTTTCTTTGAGACTAATAGTTTCTTTAAGTGGTACAGTGAGTGTTTCATTTGAGTTATATTTGGAGATTACTATAGTTGAAGCATAACATTCATCCTTTTGTATTCTTACCCTTAAAGGTTTCATTAGATCCGTGTTTTTTTTTTATCTTTCCACTAACCATTCATTATTTCTGTAGTTAGTCTTCTAAAACCTTCTGTTCACCCACAATTCCTTGCAACTCACTCTTGAGAAATCAATCATTTTTCGACCAATATGGAGGACTTCACACTTTCCAAAGCTCAATAAACCACAGTTTACCCAATCATTTAATCAATAATGTCCTTTTACAATTGTCTACTCCAATCTACAATAATGCATTTCGAACACTTTGTAGAAAACTGGAAGCTGTATGAGCATAAGATACCATTCAGCCCATCAAGTCTTCTCCACTGTTCAATAGAAGCTTGTCTGCTCTGATCATCTTCAATTCCTTTTTCCTGCCTTTTCCCCAAATCTTTTGATTGCCTTACTTATTAAAAATCTATCTCAGCTCTGAACATAATCAATGAGCCAATTAATGACTTCTATAGTCCTCTGTGGTAAAGAATTACACAGATTCACCTTCATCTGGGAGAATACAATCCAGCTCATCTCTGTCTAAAATGTGCAACCCTGTATTCTGAGATAATGCCCTCTGATCCTTGACTGTTCCACAAGGGGAAGCAATCTTTCCACACCTTCTCTGTCAAGTCCCCTCGCCCAGCAGATAGATGGTACAATGCAAACATGGTGTGAGGAGCTCAAATAGAAATTTTTATTATAAATGTGAACACAGGAATACATAAAGGACTTTTTTAAAATTCTTTTTTTGTTTCAGCAGCAGGAAGAGTGAGAGCATCAACCAGGGGGTTGATGGCCAGGTGAATCACTAATTTGAAAACTTACCTCCTGAATAGGCAGAGCGCAAGCTGAGCAGGAGCAGACACAGGACTGCTGAATAATATATTTGGGTGGTTGCGTTAGCCAAAACACTACTTAGGTAATGTCTCCCACCCATCCTCCTCCTCTAATCAAAAGAAACGGTTCTGTGCCTCAGATTGTTAAGGTAAAAGTGTTTTTTCTTTCTTCATTTTTCTACAGTTTCTTTGGGAATTTAGAATCGTGGCAATGGAGGTTAGGGCAGTTGAATGTTCCTACTGCAGAATGTGGGAGGTAAGTGCCACCACTAATGTCCCTGCTGACTGCATCTGCAGGAAGTGCACCCAACTCCAGCTCCTTGAAAACTGCGTTCGGGAACTGGAGCTGGAGCTGGCTGAACTTCAGATCATTCGGGAGGTGGAGGGGGTTATTGAGAGGAGTTACAGAAAGGTAGTCACATCTCAGATGGAAGAAAATGTCAGGGGACGGAAAGAGAACGAGCAGGCAGTACAGGGAACCCCTGTGGCCACTCCCCTCAACAACAAGTATACAGTTTTGGATGCTGTTTGGGGTGGGGGGGTCGACTTACCAAGGGTAAGCCAGGTCTCTGGCACAGAGTCTGTCCTTGTTGCTCAGAAAGGACAGGGGAAGAGGGGGGAGATGAGCAGAGCATTAGTCATTCCACTGACACCCTCCTTTGACTGACTGAACTGGTCCTCACTCTGAACAACTTCTCTTTCCAATCCTCCCACTTCCTCCAAACCAAAGGAGTAGCCATGGGCACCCACATGGGTCCCAGCTATGCCTGAATCTTCGTCGGATATGTGGAACAGTCCATCTTCCGCAGCTACACTGGCACCAACCCCCACCTTTTCCTCTGCTACATTGATTACTGTATCGGCACTACCTCGTGCTCCCACAAAGAGGTTGAACAGTTCATCCACTTTACTAACACCTTCCACCCCGACCTCAAATTTACCTATACCATCTCAGCCTCCTCCCTCCCCTTCCTAGACCTCTCCATTTCTATCTCGGGTGACTGACTCAACACGGACATTTACTATAAACCGACCAACTCCCACAGCTACCTAGATTATGCCTCTTCCCACCCTGCCCCCTGTAAAAACGCCATCCCATATTCCCAATTCCTTCGCCTCCGCCGCATCTGCTCCCAGGAGGACCAATTCCAATACCGAACAACCCAGATGGCCTCCTTCTTCAAAGACCGCAATTTCCCCTCCGACGTGGTTGACGATGCTCTCCACCACATCTCCTCCACTTCCTGCTCCTCCGCCCTTGAACCCCGCCCCTCCAATCACCACCAGGACAGAACCCCACTGGTCCTCACCTACCACCTCACTAACCTCCAGATACATCGTATAATCCTTCGTCATTTCCACCACCTCCAAACAAACCCAACCACCAAGAACATTTTTCCCTCCCCTCCCCTATTAGCGTTCCGGAAAGACCACTCCCTTCGCGACTCCTTCGTCAGGTCCACACCCCCCCATCAACCCAACCTCCACTCCCGACACCTTCCCCTGCAACCGCAAGAAATGCAAAACTTGCGCCCACATCTCCCCCCTCACTTCCCTCCAAGGCCCCAAGGGATTCTTCCATATTCATCACAAATTCACCTGCACCTCCACACACATCATTTACTGCACCTGATGTGGCCTCCTCTACACTGGGGAGACAGGCCATCTACTTGCGGAACGTGTCAGAGAACACCTCTGGGACACCTGCATCAACCAACCCAACCGCCCCGTGGCTGAACACTTTAACTCCCCCTCCCACTCCACCAAGGACATGCAGGTCCTTGGCCTCCTCCATCGCCAGACCATGGCAACACGATGCCTGGAGGAAGAGTGCCTCATCTTCCGCCTAGGAACCCTCCAACCACAAGGGATGAATGCAGATTTCTCCAGCTTTCTCATTTCCCTTCCCCCACCTTATGTCAGTCCCAACCCTCGGACTCAGCACAGCTATCTTGACCTGCAATCCTTTTCCCGATCTCTCCGCCCCCCCACCCCCTCTCGGGCCTATCACCCTCACCTTAACCTCCTTCCACCTATCGCATTCCCAACACCCCTCCCCCAAGTCCCTCCTCCCTACCTTTTATCTTAGCCTGCTTGACATACCTTCCTCATGCCTGAAACATCGATTCTCCTGCTCCTTGGATGCTGCCTGACCTGCTGCGCTTTTCCAGCAACACATTGTTCAGCTATGATATGAATGGGCAAGACTTAGGTTGGGGTAGGGCACAACTGAAATGTGGAGTTTATTCATGGAACAGCTACTGCGTGTCCTTGATAAGTGTGTACATGTCAGGCAGGGAGGAAGTAGTTGAGTGCAGGAGCTGCGGTTTACTGAGGAAGCTGAATCTCTTGTCAAGAGGAAGAAGCAGGTTTATGTAAAGATGAGATGTGAAAGCTCAGTTAGGGCGATTGAGAGTTACAGGTTAGCTAGCAAAGTCCTAAAGACAGAGCTCAGAAGAGCCAGGAGGGGACATGAGATGTCGTTGGCAGATCAGATCAAGGAAAACCCTAAAGCTTTCTAAAGGTATATCAGGAATAAATGAATGACTAGAGAAAGATTAGGGTCAATCAAGGGTAGTAGTGGGAAGTTGTGCATGGAGTCCGAGAAGATAGGGGGACCGCCAAATGAATATTTTTCATCAGTATACTTACAGGAAAAATACAATGTTGTTGAGGAGAATACTGAGATACAGACTACTAGAGTAGACGGGATTGAGGTTCATAAGGAGGAGGTGTCAGCAATCCTGGAAATTGGGAAAGTAGATATGTCCCCTGGGCCGGATGGGATTTATCCTGGGCTTCTCTGGGAAGTCAGGGAGGAAATTGCAGAACCTTTAGCTTTGATCTTTATGCTGTCATGCTCTACAGGAATAGTGCCAGAAGGCTGGAGGATAGCAAATGTTGTCCCCTTTGTTCAAGAAGGGGAGTAGAGACAACCTGGTAAGTATAGACCAGTGAGCCTTACTTCAGTTGTGGGTAAAGTATTAGAAAACATTATACGATATAGGATTTATAATCATCTAGAGAGGAATAAGTTGATTAGGGATAGTCAACATTGTTTTGTGAAGGGTATGTTGAGCCTCACAAACCATGTTGGGTTTTTAAGATGGTGACCAAACAAGTAGATGAGGGTAAAGCGGTTGATGTGGTATATATGGATTTCAGTATGGTGTTTGATAAGGTTCCCCACGGTAGGCTACTGCACAAAATATGGAGACATGGGATTGAGGGGCTGCTTTAGCAGTTTGGTTCAGAAATTGGCTAGCTGAAAGAAGACAGATGGTGGTGGTTGATGGGAAATGTTCATCCTGGAGTTCAGTTACTCATGGTGTACCACGAGGATCTATTTTGGGTCCACTGCCATCTGTTATTTATATATATGACTTGGATGAGAGTGTAGAAGGATGGGTTAGTAAATTTGCAGATAACACAAAGGTTGGTGGAGTTGTGGATAGTGCTGAAGGATGTTGCAGTTTACAGAGGGACATAGATAAGCTGCAGAGCTGGCTTGAGAGGTGGCAAATGGAGTTTAATGTGGAAAAGTATGAGGTGATTCACTTTGGAAGGAGCAATAGGAATAAAGAGCATTGGACTAATGGTAAGATTCTTGGTAGTTAGATGAGCCCTGAAAGTCGCCACCCAGGTTGATAGGGTTGTTAAGAAAGCATACAGTGTGTTAGCTTTTATTGGTAAAGGGATTGAGTTTTGAAGCCATGAGGTCATGCTGCAACTGTACAAAACTCTGGTGCGGCCTCACTTGGAGTATTGCGTACAGTTCTGATCTTGCATTATAGGAAGGATGTGGAAATGGTACAGGGGAAGTTTACTAAGGTGTTGCCTCATCTGGAGGGAAGGTCTTATGAGGAAAGACTGAGGAATTTGAGGCTGCTTTTGTTAGAGAGAAGAAGTTTGAGAGGTGACTTAATTGAGATATAGAAGATAATCAGAGGATTAGATAGAGTGGACAGTGACAGCCATGTTCCTCTGATGGTGATGGCTAGCATGAGGGGACATAAGTTTAAATTGGGGGGTGATAGATATAGGACAGATGTCAGAGGTAGTTTCTTTACTCAGAGAGTAGTAGAGGCATGGAACACACTGCTTGCAACAGTAGTAGACTTGCCAACTTTAAGGGCATTTAAATGATCATTGGATAAACATATGGATGAAAATGGAATAGTGTAGGAAGGTAGGCTTCAGATTGGTTCCACAGGTCGGTGCAATATTGAGGGCCAAAGGGCCTGTACTGTGTTCTAATGTTCTATGTTCTATGTAAAATAGCTGACACAAGCACAATTAGCCAAAGCAAAACAACAGGAATTCAATCGTTGCACACAGGAAGTGCATGGAAAAAATTATGTTAAATAGATCACATGCATGCATAAAGCAGCAGAACCTGCAGTGGTGAAATTGCGGAAAGATACAAAGATTTTCTGATGAAGTTGATGGGGGGAGAGTCACTCTTCTAGCTGCAGAGCTGCAATAGCCCCACATCACTTTTCTCGGAAAATTGTTGAATTAGGTATGACATGCACTCAGCAGCTGAGATGTCCTGGGATCAAGGATCAGAGTTGTTGGGAGGGTGGTGAACACTTCAGTTGCTGTCCCATCAGAGAGTGGCAGCTCCTCATTGACTAACAGTGCCACCACAAAGGCTATGGCTGCTGCTGGTACTACACCAACCAGAGGCTTGGGCCATGGAGCGAGGTACAGATGGGAGGAGGATTACAGTCGGGGGGACTTTGTGGGATGGAGGGGGATTGTTGGCAAGTCAGAAGGATGGGCACCTACATCTGAAGTGTGTGCCTAAATGAGCTACTCAGTGGACTTTTGAGTTTCCCAAGGAAATGCCTCTATCCCATCTTTCAGGTACCATAATTTTATACAGGTATGTAAACTATTTGAAAACAAAACACCTATATGCAGTTCCTGCATTCATTAAATTCCTCAGTATCATTTCGTCCACAGACTTATTGGGGGCAATAGTGAGTGAGCAGTCAGGTCACCACTTGATTACATGTTTCCTGCCACAACATGTGGAATAAAAATAAGATCTCCATCAGTAATTATTTTATTTTATTTTATTTATTATTGTCACATGTAATGAGATACAGTGAAAGTACTGTTTTGCGTGCTTACCAGACAAATCATACCTTACATAAGGGTTATAGAAGAGAATGCAAAATATAGTGTTACAGCTACAGAGAAGGTGCAGACAAAGATCAACTCTAATATATGAGACATCCATTCATAAGTGGAATAACAGCGGGGAAGAAGCTGTTCATAAATCTGTTGTTTTGTATCTTCTGCTTGATAGGAGAGGGTGGAAAAGATTATAACCAGTGCGAGACGGTTTTTTGATCATATTGACTGTTTTCCTGAGGCAGCAGCAAGTGCAGACTGAATCAGTGGAAGGAAGTCTGGTTTTAGTGAGGGACTGGACTACGTTCATAACTCTCTGTAATTTCTTGAGTGACGAGAACTGCAGTCAGTACATCAGCTGTGGCCTAACTAACATTTTACATGGGATCACTAAACCTCCATGTTCTTGAATTCAATTCCTTGATTAATAGAGTCAAATACCCTATTTGCATTTTTAACACTATATCTACCAGAACTGCTGCCTTCAAGGATCTATGGACATGCACACATAAATTCCTCTAAATCCTTTGTAGTCTTAAAGGTCCTACTATTTAATGTATACTACCTTGCCTCATTAAATCCTCCCCAAAACGCATACCTCATACTTTTCAGGTTTAAATTTTATTTCCCACTGACCAGCCCATCCATATCAAACGAGACCAGACGTTTTCAGACTAGTGTGGCCATCATCCAAATACTAACCAGGCCTATGCCTGTTTGGCTTCCGAGATCAGATGATATCACCATGTAGTCTGAGTTTTTCCTCCTCACAATTAATCACACCACCAATTTTTGAATTATCTGCAAACTTACTCATCATACTTCTACAATCCTGGTTTGATCTCATGGAATAAAGGGAGCAATGTGGATACAGAACTAGCTCAAAGGTAGAAGACAGAGGGTGGTGGTGGAGGATTGTTTTTCAGACTGGAGGCCTGTGACCAGTGGAGTGCCACAAGGATCGGTGCTGGGTCCACTACTTTTCCTCATTTATATAAATGATTTGGATGTGAGCATAAGAGGTACAGTTAGTAAGTTTGCAGATGACACCAAAATTGGAGGTGGACTGGACAGTGGAGAAGGTTACCTCAGATTACAACGGGACCTTGATTGCAAGGGCCAATGGGCTGAGAAGTGACAGATGGAGTTTAATTTAGATAAATGCGAGGTGCTGTATTTTGGGAAAGCAAATCTTAGCAAGACTTATGCACTTAATGATAAGGTCCTAGGGAGTGTTGCTGAACAAAGAGAACTTGGAGTGCAGGTTCAGGGTGACCTTACAGAGGTTTATAAAATCATGAGGGCATAGATAGGATGAATAGACAAAGTCTCTTCCCTGGGGTGGGGAATACAGAACTAGAGCTTAGAAGAGTATAAAGGCAGTGGGAGTATACTTAAGAGGGAAAAACAAGGGCTGCAGATGCTGGAAACCAGAGTCTAGACGAGAGTGGTGCTGGAAAAGCACAGCAGTTCAGGTAGCATCCGAGGAGCAGAAAAATCGACGTTTTGGGCAAAAACCCTTCATCTGGAATCCGGGGACATGAGATAGCTTTGGCAAATAGAATTAAGGAGAATCCAAAGGGTTTTTACAAATAGATTAATGACAAAAGAGTAACTAGGGAGAGAATAGGGTCCCTCAAAGATCACAAGGCAGCCTTTGTGTGGAGCCACAGAAAATGGGCAAGATACTAAATGAGTATTTTGTATTAGTAATTACTGTGGAAAAGGATATGCAAGATATAGAATGTAAGGAAATAAATGATGATACCTTGCAAAATGCCCAAATTACGGAGGAGGAAGTGCTGGATGTCTTGAAATGCATAAAGGTGGATAACTCCCCAGGACCTGATCAGGTGTACCCTAGAATGCTGTGGGAAGCTAGAGGAGTGATTGCTGGCCCACTTGCTGAGATATTTGAATCACCGATAGTCACAGGTGATGTGCCGGAAGACTGGAGGTTGGCTAACGTGGTGCCACTGTTTAAGAAGGAGGGTAAGGACAAGCCAGGGAACTATAGACCAGTGAGCCTGACATTGGTGGTGGTCAAGTTGTTGAATGGAATCCTGAGGGACAGGATGTACATGTATTTGGAAAGGCAAGGACTTATTAGGGATAATCAACATGGCTTTATGCGTGGGAAATCATGTCTCACAAACTTGATTGAGTTTTTTGAAGAAGTAACAAAGAGGATTGATGAGGGCAGAGCAGTAGATGTGATCTATATGGACTTCAGTAAGGTGTTTGACAAGGTTCTCCCTGGGAGACTGATTAGCAAGGTTAAATCTCATGGAATACAGGGTGAACTAGCCATTTGGATACAGACTGGCCCAAAGGTGACAGAGGGTGGTGGTAGAGGGTTGTTTTTCAGACTGGAGGACTTATTCAGTTAATGGTAAAGTCCTAGGGAGTGTTGCGGAACAAAGAGACCTTGGAGTGCAGGTTCATAGCTCCTTGAAAGTGGAGTTGCAGGTAGATAGGATAGTGAAGAAGGCGTTTGGTATACTTTCCTTTATTGGTCAGAGTAGTGAGTATAGGAGTTGGGAGGTCATGTGCGGCTGTACAGGACATTGGTTATGCCACTGTTGGAATATTGCATGCAATTCTGGTCTCCTTCCTATCGGAAAGATGTTGTGAAACTTGAAAGGGTTCAGAAAAGATTTACGAGGATGTTGCCAGGGAGAGGGTGAATAAGCTAGGGCTGTTTTCCCTGGAGTATCGAAGGCTGAGGGGTGACCTTATAGAGATTTACAAAATTATGAGAGGTATGGATAGGATAAATAGACTAGGTTTTTTCCCTGGGAGTCCAAAACTAGAGGGCATAGGTTTAAGGTGAGAGGGGAAAGATATAAAAAAGACCTAAGAGACAATTTTTTCACACAAAGGGTAGTACATGTATGGAATGAGCTGCCAGAGGAAGTGGTGGAGGCTGGTATGATTGCAACATTTAAAAGACATCTGGATGGGTATATGGATAGGAAGGGTTTGGGAGGGATATGGGCCGGGTGCTGGCAGGTGTGACTAGATTGGATTGGGATATCTGGACGGCATGGACAAGTTGGACCGGAGGGTCTGTTTCCATGCTGTACATCTCTATAACTCTATGACTCTACCCACATCATTAAAGTATGTAATAAACATGAAAGGGCCCAGCATTATCCCTTGTGAATCAACACCTCGCAAAGGCTTCTACTCACAAACAACTCTTCAATCATCACCCTCCACTAAGCCAAATTTGGATTTAATTTGACAAATTACCCTGATTCCCGTGGGGTCTTAGCTTCTTAACCACCTTTCCGGGTAAGCCCTTAGCAAAAGCATTTCAGGGGATTGAGTGACTAGAGGAGATTCCAAAGGGTTTAGAAGGGATTGAAGGAGAAATATTTGCACCCAAAGGGTGATGGGTATCTGAAACTCACTTTCTGATAGGGTAATAGAGGCAAGTAGCTTCAAAACATTGAAGAGCTATTTGGATGAGCACTTGAAATGTTGTAGCATAAAAGGCTTTAGACCAATTGATGGAAAACAGAATTGGAGTACGTGGAAGTTTGGTGACTGATGTTGATACAATGAGTCAACAGGCGTCTTTCCATGCTATAGAATGTTATAAATCCATTCATCTTTGAGCATAGGAATGACACTGATCTTCGAATTGTTTGACATTTTAAAGAACTGCATTGCTCCTGTGGTAACAATTCTGTCCTGGGCCTGTTGCAGTGTTCCAGTGAGGAGCAATGCAAGATCAAGGAACACCTCGTCATTATAAACTAAGGAACCTTCCACATCTTAATTTACATTTCTGTTTCTCTTTCACTGTAATTAATAAATTTGCTGGCTTTTATGCTGGGCCTCCTACCATCTGTTCACCTTACTAGTCCTCTAAATCTGTCAAAAAAAACAACTATCTTTTTGCAAAATTTATGAATTCTGAAGATGAGTTGCATTGGACTCAAAATGTTAATTCTGCTTCTGTCTCCACAGATGCAGCCAGGCCTGCTTGAGTTTCTCCAGCATTCTCTGCGTTTCTTTCAAATTTCCAGCATTCTTTTGCTTTGATATATACTATGGAATCTGTATTAAGCGAGAAGAGAAAGGTCAATCCAAAAATATTTTCAGTTCCTTTCACTAAGTACTTAGTAACAATCTCTGAAATTGATAATGGGAGATGATTACAGCTGGAGTTCTTACTTTCACTCCATGTGAAGATGAGATACTATACAGCATTAAAGATCCTGACAAAATCTGTGGTTATAATGCGTGTAATTCTTTGAGAATCAGACAATTTCTTCTGTATAGTCAGGCAATCAAAATAACCAATTTTTACTTAAATAGACAAGGCTTCTGGGCAGTGTGTTTCTCCTTTTGAATGTCTGACAGCACTTGAGTACAGCATTGTGTATGTAGTTACACCAAAATGCAGTTGGAAAATATCTTTGTCCTCCAAACAACGAATAATGTGATTAAATGAAAAACACAGACTGACAGGAAACCTGAAGCGTAGTCACTAGATGGAATTTAATGCCCTTTACTGTGATGATGGAAGCATGTAATCAAGTGGTGAGAAGGGACCTTCCTGCTCACCCACTATTTCCCCCAGTAAGTCGATGGACAGAATGCTCCTGAGGGGTCTTCCGGCCTGCCACAAGCTAAGGCCCTTAGGCTGGAAATACAATTAACAATGGGAATTAGCTGACACAGAAAAACATGATCAAAGTCTTACAACAGGAATTTGAATGCAGGAATTGCATGTAGATATTTAGTTTTCCAGTGATTTACCTACCAGTATAAAGTTGTGATACCTGAAAGATGGGATAGAGGTATTTCCTTAGGAAACTCAAAAGTACTTTATTTAGGGACATGCTTCAGATGCCCATCTTTCTGACTTGCTACCAATCCCCCTCCATCCCACAAAGTCCCCCCCACTGTAATCCTCCTCCCACCATCATTCATCTGTAACTCACTCCATGGCCTGGGCCTCCACTGGGTGTAGTACCAGCAGCAGCCACACTCTTTGCAGTGGCACTGTCATTCAACCAGGACCTGCCACTCTGATGGACACACAGCTCTCGGCAGGTGACATGGCCACCCCATCCTCACAGCAACCCAGATCCTTGTGCCCAGGTCAGCTGCTGAGTGTAATTCATATCTAATTCTGCAATTTTCTTTAAAAAGCGATGTACGGCTGTTGCAGCTCTGTAACTAGAAGTCTGACCCACCCCCACCCCTCGCTATCACCTTTATGAAATTCTTTGCATCTTTCCTGTACCTTATCTTGAAGCTTTATACATGCATGTGATCTATTTAAAATAAATAAATGATCGCATGCATCAATTTCTTTGTGCATCGATTTATTACCCAATCATGATTTGGCTAATTGTTTTGTCAATTATTTTCTATTATGTATTATCAAAATAGAACAAAGAACTGTGGATGCTAGAGATCTGAAACAAAAACAGATATTTGTGGAGAAACTCAGCAGATCTGATAGCATCTGCAGACAGAAAACAAAGTTAACATTTAAGACTTTGATGAAGAGTTGAAAAGTGTAATGCTGGTAAAGCACAGCCAGTCAGGCAGCATCTGAGGAGCAGGAGAATCAACGTTTCAGGCATTAGTGCTTTGATGAAAGTGTTTTCATGAAGAGTCACCAGACTTGAAACACTAACTCTTTTTTCTCCCCGCAGATGCTGCCAGACCCGCAGCAATTTCTGTTTTTGTTTCATTGTGCATTTGTGTTCATATGTATAATAGGATTTTCCTGTATGAGCTCGTCTCACCATTCTTGTCCAATCCATTTGTTGGGTTAGAGGATTTGACAGGGAAGCTGTGGAAAGATTTTTCTCCCCTTGTGAGTCAAGGAACAAAGTGTATAATCACTTGGGGTAACATAAGGGGTAACATAAGACAGGCATAAGGAGGAATTTATTCTCTCAGAGGTTGGTGAATCTGTAGAATTCCTTCATATAGATGGCTACAGAAGCTGGGTAATTAAGGGTTCGAAGCTGGAATAGATGGATTTTTAATCAGTAAGAGAATCAGGTTTTGCAGAGGTAAAGCAGGAAAGTGGAATAGAGGATTATCAGATCAGCCAATAGCAGAGTAGACTCAATGGGCTGAATGGCCAATTGTGGGTGAACAGGAGGTTTTAGAAGATCAACTGGATAACTAATGAATGGTTAGGGGAAAGTTGCAAAAATAATATAAAGAAGCTAATAGAACCTTCAGTGGGTTAGAATACAAAAGAATGGAAGTTTTGCTTCAACTGCAGTGAGTTCCAATTATACCTCAAATGAAATGAAGAAAGTATTAGCTGTAGAGGAAATGCAGCACAGCTTCACCGGAAAAAGGACAGAGGCTAAAAGTGTTAAGTTATGATGGGAGGCTGTATGGAATCATCTTCTATTCCCTGTTAAAAAAGCATATTTTTAATCAACATGTGAGGAGACACCTCTTTGACAAACAAGGCTTGAACCCAAACCTCTGGCCTAGACAGACAAACACTACGTGCCACCAAAAACTGTTGTAGTACCTTCTATCTTCCCAAGGTTAAGGTACAATCTAATGGAAGTGTTTATGATAATGAATGAGTTTGATGGAAATCAGAAATTTTGGAAGTTCTTAGCAATATTTGCGTGCTGCTAATTTACTGGCATTTCCTTCTTAAAATGTTTGGGGTTGAAGTAAGGGATTGGAGGTTGTTGCATCATGTGGTAGAGGTGGGAATACACATGGAGGGAAGCACTGGCTGCGCTGATTGGTCAACAATAAGGTAGAGTTAGGACTTAACTGTGCCATCTCCAGATTACAGTGGGCTGATAGTCAATCAGGGTAACTTCGGGACAGAGGCAGGCAGAGTAGGATCAGGATTTAAGTATGGGAACAGAAAGGAAGTTTTTCCAAAATTTCTGTCACACTTCCACTGATGGGTTAATGTGATTTCCATGTAAAAATTTACATCTAACAATGATGCTGGCATTAGGTTGCAGTCTCCTAAAACAAAGCTGCATGATTTTTATACCAATACAAAGAAGCCTCATGTTAAGCGCTTTGGGAAATTGCTAATGGTCTCCATTTGACTCAAAATCCAGGTCAGAGAACCTGTTCCAAATTCCAGAACATGGTCTTTCACGTGACCTTCCATTAGATCACCGACCTTCATCCTGGTAGTGTTTATTATTTTTCAGGAGGCTTGCATGATTTTCATTGAAGCTTTTAAATGGATTTCAGACAGATTTCCTAGGATGTCCTAAACATTTTCCTGACATGCACACCCTTCTCATTGGAGAGGACAGACAGGATACCTGCAAATGGACCCACTGCAGAGTTTATACCATCAAGATAAACAATGAAATCAAGATCTTATTGCATTCAGCGGTACTTTTCCAGGTCGGAACTAAATGTTCCAGCCTTTCTAAATTTGCCAGTCCTGTGTTTTAGCATCTCAGCCTAAAGATAGAAGATCCAAAATTCTCTGAATCATTTATACTCTGGTGCTGTCTGGAATTAGCTGATTGGACCATGTTCAATCAGTCCGCAGGTACCTTGGACGAGTGTGCCACCACCGTCACAGACTTTATCAGCAAGTATGTGGAGGACTGCATACCGAGGAAGTCAATCCGGGTGTTCATCAACAGGAAAACCTGGATGAATCTGCTAAAAACCTGGAAGAACCTGTTAAAAACCCAGGCATGAGGCCTCCAGATCAGGAGACCCATTCAAATATAAGGAATCCAAGTATGACTTTTGCAGAGCCATTAAGACAGCCAAGGACCAATACCAATCCAAACTAGAGACCCAGACAGACACCCAGCGACTATGACAAGGACTGAATGACATCACAGGCTCTAAAAAGACTTAGTGCAAGATAGCAGACGATGACACATCCCTCCCAGATCATCTCAATGCCTCCTAAGCTCGCTTTGAGCAGAGGTTTGGAGGAGAGGGAACACCTATTCTGTCAAGTCCTGACGAACCTATCCCAACACTGCATCAGGGTCATATCAGTTTTCCTTCATGTGAATCCAAGGAAAAGCGATGGGACCAGATGGAGTACCAGGCCGTGCACTCAGAGCATGTGCAGTTCAACTGGCAGAGGTTTTCTTGGACATCTTCAACCTCTCCTTGCAGCAGAGGACCAACATCATCCCTGTGCCTAAGAAGGCTCATGCAGCATGTCTCAATGACTACCGCCCAGGGCCCTAACTTTGATGGTCATGAAGTGCTTTGAAAGGCTGGTCATAACATTAATCAACTCCATCCTCTACACTCTGTTCACCTATTCCAATTTGCCTATTGGACCAACAGATCCATGTCAGATGCCATATCACTTGCCCTTCACGCCTCCCTAGATTATCTTGACACCAAGAACAACTATGTAAGAATCCTACTCATTGACTACTGTTCAGCCTTCAACACTATTATCCCCTCGAGACTGATTACTAAACTTAGTGATCTTGGACTAAGTTCCACTCTCTGCAACTGGATCCTCAGTTTCCTAACCCACAGGCCACAATCAGTGAAGACTGGGGACAATATTTCATCCTCACTAACATTCAACACAGGAGCCCCCCAGGGGTGTGTACTCAGCCCTACTGCACTCACTGTATACCCATGACTGCGTCGCCAAATACCAGACTAATGCCATTTACAAGTTCGCTGATGACACCACCATAGTCAGTCAAATCTCAGATGGCGACAAAACAGATTACAGACAAGAGGTGGAAGACCTGGAAAAATGATGCACTGAGAACAACCTAGCTCTCAATGCCAGCAAAACCAAGGAATTCATTATTGACTTTCAGTGGGATGTTACTCATGGCCCTCTACACATTAACAGCACAAAGGTGGAATGAGTAGACACTGTCAAGCTCCGGGGAGTGGTCATTCACAACAAGTTTTCTTGGACTTTTCATGTGGACGCACTGGTTACAAAGGCCCAACAACGTCTCTTCTCCCTCAGGCAGCTGAGGAAATTTGGCATGACGGCGAATACCCTTGCCAACTTTTATAGGTGCGCCATCGAGAGCATTCTGTCTGGATGTATCACTACCTGGTATGGCAACTGTACCATTCAAGATCGGAGATGGTGACAGGGAATGGTGGATTTGACCCAGACAATCACAAAGGCCAACCTCCCATCTGTAGAATCCATCTACAAGATCTGCTGTCAAGGAAAGGCCACCAGCATTCTCAAAGATCCATGCCACCCTGGCAATGTTTTTCTACAACCTCTACCATTGGGGAGAAGGTACTGAAGCCTGAACACTCGCACCAACCAGTTTTGGAGCAGTTTCTACTCTACTGTTGTGAGAATACTTAATGGACTCACAAACTCTTAACATTCACCTGTACCTGTGTTTAGTTTTTGCCACTGTTTACCTATTATTTACTTATCTATGCTACTTAACTCGGTGATCTGCCTGTATTGCTTGCAAGATAAAGCTTTTCACTGTGCCTCAGTACACGTGACAATAAATTCAATTCAATTCAATTGTACTGTGCTCATTCAGCCAATATCAACTCTTCGCAGGATCAGCTCATTAGCAGCACAAGGAATCCATTTCTCATGACAGCTCCTCAGAGATTAATAATCTAACCCAAATCATTTGAGGACACTCTTTGGAATTATTTCATGTTCTGGCAGTGGTAAAGGAAAAAAAGAATCTACAAAATGGCTCTTGATGTTTCATCTATTGTCATACCTGAACGGTGGTACTCACTGATCCCTGAAACAAACTTGTCGTTAGCTAGTATTTTTCCGGCTGCCCTCATTACAGCTTTGCCAGCAGTAGTTTGTCTGTGGTTCCTGCTGGGTGTGATGCAATTGGATATATTATCATGTAAGTATTCACATTAGCTCCTCTGAATCTTTCAACAGAGAACACCCCCACCCCCCACCCCCGGCTTTCAGTTGGATTTAGGAGATTATATATGTTTTAGTTTACATTATGCTTTCATGTCATGAAAATGAACAACCAAAAGTATTTAAACGTTTACATTTAAAATGAAAAATCCCTTTGAAATCTTTTACTTTAATTGCTAAGTATTGATGTCTTTTTGTCTGCTTGTCTTTTATAAAGATGCAATCCTTCTGTTGGTGTTGTATTTGCAATCCCATTTTGGAAATTTTCACGAAGGAGCAACTAATACCTTAATGGAGGAGGAAAGAAAGAGGCAGAGGTAAATAAGAACATACATTCATAAAGCACTTTTCACATCACTTTACCTTCAACTATCACCACCCTGGTATTGCAGGCAAATGGAGCAGTTAATTTTTAAATAGCATAATAGCATAGTCACAACAATAAAAGAATATAACTGAACAATTAATCTGTTTTGGAGTTATGTTTTGAGGGATCAATGTTATCCAGGACATAGCGAAAATTCTCTGGCATTTTTTTAAATGGAACCATCATATGTTTATGTGTTGCTGGAAAAGCGCAGCAGGTCAGGCAGCATCCAGGGAACAGGAGAATCGACGTTTCGGGCATAAGCCCTTCTTCAGGCTTATGCCCGAAACGTCGATTCTCCTGTTCCCTGGATGCTGCCTGACCTGCTGCGCTTTTCCAGCAACACATTTTCAGCTCTGATCTCCAGCATCTGCAGTCCTCACTTTCTCCATCATATGTTTATGTCCAGCTGTCCAGAAAAATGAATCTTTCGCTTAATGCTGCCTGTGTTTTAGACATTAAAGTGGACTAAGTTTTGTCCTACCTCCTTCACCGGGGTTTAACCTCATGGCCTTTCTACACAGTAATGCGAACTTTGCCATTGTGTCAGAGGGAAACATGGTTGACAAAACAAGACAATTTTGTTGCCACTTCTAATCCATGCCGTCATCCTAATTTATAAAACATATGTACAAGTCAAGAAGGTAGAAATACCATGATACAATAGAAAAACAAAGTACATGGTGAATTCTATAGCAGTTGCATTCAGCAAAGTATTTCTTCAATCTCTCTGAAAATTGACTTAGCTCATTTATTTGATGTGAATCTTGGTTCTTTATTCCACAGTGGATATAACTTTCAAAATTAGAGCAAAGAACTAAGAACAATACAGCACAAGATCAGACCCTTTGGCTCACCAACACTGTGCCAGTACATGATGCCTTTCTGAACTAAAAACCTTTTGCAGTTCATATCCATCTATTCTCTGCCTACTCATAGATCCATGATGTGGAGGTGCCAGTGTTGGACTGGGGTGGACAAGGTTGAAAATCACACAACACCAAGCTATAGTCCAACCTGACGAAGAAGCAGTGCTCCAAAAGCTTGTACTTCAAAATAAACCTGTTGTACTATAATCTGGTATTGTGGTATTCTTATATCTGTCAAGATGCCTCTTAAGTGTTGTTATTGTATCCATCTCCACCAACTCCTTTGGCAGTATATGCCAGGCACTTACTACTCTGTGTAAAACAGCTCCCACTCATATCTCTTTGGATTCACCCCCTTTTACCTTAAATCTATGTCCCTTAGTAATATGACATTTCTGTGAAAAAGACTCTGACTATCCATTCTGTCCATGCCTTTCATAAGTTTTGTAAACTTCTGTCAGGTCATCCCTTGTCCTTCAATGTTGAAGTGAAAATAAACCAAGCTTGTCCAATCTGTCCTCATAGCTATTATCCTCCATACCAGGCCACATTCTGGTAAACCATTTCTCTCCCCTCCCAAAGACTCCACATCCTCTGGTAGTGTGGTGACCAAAACATACACAATATTCCAAATGTGGCCTAACTCAAGTTCTATGCAGCTGCAACATGACTTGCTAAGCTTTATATTCTCTGCCACGACTGATGAAGGCAATCATACCAAATGCCTTCTTGAACACTTTAGCCAATTGTGTTGTCACTTCCAGAGAACTGTGAACCTGTTTGCCTCATTTCCTTTGTTTATTGATGCGACTAATAGTTCTGTCATTTACTGTATATTCAGTTGTCCAGATTAAATTCTATCTGCCATGTCTTTGCTCAAGTCTCCAGCTTTATATATATATATATATATATATATATATATATATCTTGCTGCATTCTCTGGAAGTCCTCCTCACTATCCACAGCTCCCCCAGTTTTTGTGCCATCCATCAGGCAACCTACATTCTCTTCAAAGTCATTTATGAGTGGCACGGTGGCTCAGTGGTTAGCACTGCTGCCTCACAGCACCAGGGATCCGGGTTCAATTCCCACCTTGTGCAACTGTCTGTGTGGAGTTTGCACATTCTCCCCGTGTTTGCGTGGGTTCCTCCGGTTTCCTCCCACAGTCCAATGATGTGCAGGTTAGGTGAATTGGCCATGCCTAATTGTCCATAGTGTTCAGGGATGTGTAGGTTAGGTGCATTAGTCAGGGTAAATGTAGAGAAATGGGTTTGGGTGGGATACTCTTCGGAGGGGCAGTGTGGACTTGTTGGGCCAAAGGGCCTGTCCCACACTGTAGGGATTCTATGATATATATATATATGGTCCCAGCACTGATCCCTGAGGAACACCACTGATAACAGATCTCCAGGCAGAAAAAACACACTTCCATTGCTACTCTCTGTCTTCTGTGACTAAGTCAGCTCTATATCCATCTCATCTCTGATCCCATGCGACTTCTGTATCAACCTCCCATGAGGGACCTTGTCTAAGGCCTTGCTAAAGCCCATACAGATGACATGTTCCATCCTGCCTTGTTGAACTGTCTTTGCCACTTGCTCAAAAATCTCAATCAAGTTTGTGAGACACAATCTCCCCTGCAGAAAGTCATACTGTCTATTGCTAACAAATCCATATTTTTCCAAATGGGGAGTAAATTCTATCACTAACATTCTTCTTCAGTATTTTCCATCCACTAACATAAGGCTCACTGGCCTGTAATTTCCTGGATTATCCTTGTTGCCCTTCTTAAACAAAGGAACAATGTTGGCTGTTCTCTAGTCATCCTATGACAAAAGAGAAGACAAAGATTTCATGGAAGGCCCCAGCAACTTCTTTATCTGCCTCCTTCAGCATTCTGGGTAGACCCCATCAGGTCCTGGAGACTTGTCTACCTTAATGATTTTTAAAACACCTAACATCTCCTCCATTTTTATACTGACATTCCCTAGAATGTCAACTTACCCCTCCCTAGACTCACCAACCACCATGTTCTTGCCTTTGTGAATACTGATGCAAAGTATTCAGTAAGGACCTCACTCACTTCCTTGGACTGCATGAATAAATTCTCTCCTTTGTCTTTGAGTGACCTATGCTTTCCCTAGCTACCCTCTTGCTCCTTAAAAAAGTATAACATTTCTTGAGATTTTCCTTATTCCTGTTTCCCAAAGATATTTCATGGCCTCTTTTAGCCCTCCTAATTCCTTGTTTGAATTCTTTCCTGCTATCTTTCTATTCTTTGAGGGCTCTGTCTACCTTTAGTTTCCTGAACTTTTCCTTTTTAATGAAGCTCTCAATTTCTCATTATCCAAGGTTTCTGAATCCTGCTATCCTTATCCTTCAGTTTCACAGGAATGTGCTTTTTCTGAACTCTAAACAATCTGGCCTTTAAAATATTCCCATATGCCAGATGTGGATTTGCCTCAAACAGCCACCCCCAATCTACATTCCCCAACTCCTGCCTATTCTCACAGTTAGCCTCCCCCCATTTGGTACTTTCAGCTGAGAGCTACTCTTATCCTTAGACAAAGTAAGTTTAAACTTACAGAATTATGGTCACTGTTCCTGAAATGCTCCCCTATTGAAACTTCAATCACCTGGCCAGGCTCATTCCCCCTACCAGGTCTAGTATGGCCTCTCCCTTAGTTGGACTATCAAAAAACAATCCTGGACATACCTAACAAACTATTCCCTGCCCCATCCAACCCCCGGCATTAAGCAAGTCTCAGTCAACACAGGGGAAATTAAAATCACCCACCTCAATAATGCACTTGTTTTACATGTTTCCATAATCTGTTTGTGTGTCTGTTCCTCTATCTCCAGCTGGCTGTTGGGAACCCTGTAGTACAAACCCATCAAAGTGATCAAACCCTTCCTATTTCTGAGCTCTAGCCTTATTGGATGAGTCCTCCAAGGTGTCCTCCCTCAGTACAGCTCTGATATTCTCTCTAAGTAGTAACACAACTCCTCCATCCTATATATCCATCTCTATGTGGACGAAAACATTGAAATCTCAGAACGTTAGCGGCCAGTCTTGTGTTCCTCTCAGCCAAGTCTCTATAATGGCTAAGTATCATAGTTATATGTATTTATCCAAGTTCTAAGTTAAGTTCAGTTAATTTCAAATTTATGGATCAGAATCGTGATGAATCACAGCATCCATTCAATTATATGATTTTTATTGCTAAGTTGCTTTTTGCATGAAAGAAATAAAAAAGAAAGCATGTATTTGCTCAGGTTTCTGTAAGTGTAATATGTTTCACACGATTTCTGGGTTTTGCTCAGAGGTCAAGATGTATTTTGTTGGGTGAAAGGGTTGAAAAGAGTGTTTGAACATGGAAACAGCTGGGAACTTGCCCTTTTCCAAAATCCTGGAACCTTCCATTGCAAATATTTGTAGTAATTGGTCAGGAACTGCTGACCAATTAGCATTGCTGTGTGTCTAGCACTCAGTGGATGAAGGTGAGTATGGAGGTGTTGGAACATTATAAGATGCAGAAGCAGAAGTAGGCCATTCAGCCCATTGAGCCTGCTCTGCCATTCAATGATGTGATGGCTGCCATGATAATCCTCAACTCCACATTCCTGCCTTTTTCCCTATAACTCTTGATTCCCCCATTGATTAAAGATCTGTCTCCTCAGCCTAGAATATAGCCAACAATACAGCCTCAACAGCCATCATTGGTAAAAAAAAAGTCCACTGACGCATTACCCTCCGAGAGAAATGGGTCTTAAGTATGTAACAGCTTGTTCTGAGATTATGCCCTCTGTTTCCAGAGTCTCTCACAAGAAGTAACACCCTTAAACACATCTACCCTTTCAGTCCCTGGAGAATCTTGCAATTACAATGAGGTTGCCTCTAATCGTGTTTAAAATGGAAAGGTTGGCATTTATAATGCAAATGAAAAGACACACATTTCAGAGTTTTAAAAAGTTTGGTCTGTCATCCAGAGCCATGGGATTCTTTAATAATGTGGGAAGATTTCTCAACAGAACCCCATGTTTTCCTCACTCAGGTGAGTTCTCCATGTGCAGTCTGTTCTGAATGGTATAGCCATTTGCCAAAAGTGTTGAAATGATTTGCAGCCGGCAATTTATTTGGGGTCAGGATCTTAGGTAAGAATTATTCTGCAGCTCAGAACTGTCCATCATGAAGCATCTTCAGAAACTATGACCATGCTAGCACTTTAAATGAGGCAGGAGAAAAAGTTACCTATGAATCAGTTCCAATGTTATGTTGCAAAGGCCTGCCATTTACTGTATAATTCAGACTGGAAATTTCCATTAGGGAGCTTCCATCTCGAAGGTAGTTAAAAGCTTGTGATAAAGAAGTCAGTCAGCTTGGGTTCAAGAGCTTGCCGGCTGCCCTAATCAATGATATTTTAGTTTTTATCACATGACCACAAATTGCTTCCTGAAAGCTAATGGCTCAGAAAGTAAAGGTTACAATGTGTGTCAGTGGGAATATATTAGGGCTAAGGCTACAATTCAGCATGTAGGATAAAAGTACAATAGTTTCTGGAAAATAAAATTTTCAGTTTCTCTGAACTTTACAAAGCAAAATAAAAATGGATTGAAACTATTTTGTTGTTTGCTTTTTAATACTGTGAACTCAGAACAAGCAATCTAAGTCAACAATACATTTACTGTGTCCTTTTGCACTATCATATGTAGTCCACAGGCAATTGCTGTCTTTCATAATGTTTACAAAGGTAATAGAACTTGTTAAAATTTAGCAATACTTTCCTTCAGCAATGATCAGATGAATCCTGGTGTTTTATTTTGAACTGGTCAAATTTTGTAAATGCATCTAAAACTTAGCCAGGTCCAACCATTTTCATTTTTCTGTTTAAAAGCGATATTGTGGATGAAAAATGTCTCGGCTCATATCTTGATAGTTGTTTGTTTCTGTTTGTTTTATTTATGAATCAGCCAGTTTACTGGATGTTTACAGAAGCAGCATTGCAGTATAAAAGATAATTATGGATTCTTCTGTAAGTATGATCCAAATCTAGTAAATGTCTAAAATAATATAACCAGATTAAGTGAATTGGACACAACAAAATCAGAAGAAACAAAATTATGTGGAATAAAGGGTTAATTTGTTTCCTCAGCTAAAATTCATAGGTATATAAAACAAAATTTGGTCAAAAGCAGTAACTCTGTTGGCTCAAACAGCTGGTTGATTATCTTGCTATATGAAAACGTATCATAAGGGCAAAGATAATCCAAGGGTATTCCAGTTCAGTCTATTTGAATAATGGGAATAGTAGATTTAGAAAGCAGCAGATTTTTATTTATATTTTTGAATGGATATTCTCCAGGTTTTCAGGGAGGTGTGAATCTCTTTATGTTCTCTCTCATAAGGTTGGGAGGTGAAATTCCAATGCAGCAAATACTGGTCCGACAGTCACTGGGAGCTGGGGCACGAGATATTTTAAACCCTCACCCACCCTACCATGAAAGGTGAGAGATATCATCACCTGATATGGTCAAAAGGAATGTCTGAGACCGAATGGAAAGAGAGAACAGGTGATGATATATTAATTAAGAGTTAGTTGGCTTTGAATGGGTTGTATAAATGTGACGAGCTATTAATATGTGATTTGTAAGATTTTGGAGTGTGGTTAATTGTAATGAAGCTCTTACACACAGGTATGGACTTGAATTCTGCTGAAATGCAGTTATATTTGGAAGTATAGCAGGAGACAGCCCTCACTTTGTTAGCTCAGAATCTTTTCACATTTTCAGGCAATGGATGGCCTTCAGCATTCTCTGCTCTCCCCTGCTTGTACATGGACTGCAATCCAGCAACAAGATATTTTTTACATCCAAATATTGAACATAGTGTCACTGGTCAGCATTATATTACTCGGCCTGAGTTTCCCCTTAAGAAGGTGGTGCTGAGCTGCCTTCTTGAACCGCTGGAGTCCATGGGCTTAGATAGACCCATAATGCTGTGAGGGAGCTCATTCCAGGATTTTGACCAAATGAAATTGAAGACATGGTAATACTTGCAGGGAGTTTTGTTCCCATATATTTGCTGCCCTGTCCTTCTTCATGGTAGTTTTTGAGGATTTGGAGCAGCTGCCTAAGGATTTTTGGTGAATTTCTGCAGTGCAAGTTGAAGACTGTACACACTGTTGTTACTGACCATTGGTGATGGAGAGACTAAACATTTCTGAATGTGGTGCCAATCAAGGAGGCTGCTTTGACCTAAATGGTATCAAGCTTTTTTTTTAGATTACATTACAGCGTGGAAACAGGCCCTTCGGCCCAACAAGTCCACACCGACCCGCCGAAGCGCAACACACCCATGCCCCTACATTTACCCCTTACCTAACACTACGGGCAATTTAGCATGGCCAATTCACCTGACCTGCACATCTTTGGACTGTGGGAGGAAACTGGAGCACCCGGAGGAAATCCACGCAGACACGGGGAGAACGTGCAAACTCCACACAGTCAGTCGCCTGAGGCGGGAATTGAACCCGGGTCTCAGGCGCTGTGAGGCAGTGGTGCTAACCACTGTGCCACCGTGCCGCCCACTTCTTGAGTGTTGTTTGATCTGTACTCATCCAGACAACTGGGGAGTATTCTATCACACCCCTGGCCTGTACCTTACCAATAGTGGACTGGCTTTGGGGAATAAGAAGGTACGTTACTTACTGCAGTACTCCTAGCCTCTGACTTGCTCTTGTAGCCACTTAATTTATATGGCTAGTCCAATGGTTAGCTGGGGAAGCTACCAAACAGGACTACTTGCATGCCAAACAGCAAAAGCAGCAAGTTTTAGTCAGAGCTAAGCAATCCCACAATCAACAGATCAGATCTAAGCTCTGCAGTCCTGCCACATCCAGTCATGAATGGTGGTGGACAACTAAACAACTCACCGATGGAGAAGGCTTCACAAATAACCCCATCCTCAATGATGGTCAATCCTAACACATCAATGCAAAAGATAAGACTGAGGCATCCACAGCAATCTTCCACCAGAAGTGCCAAAAGGATGATCCATCTTGGTCTCCAATGGTTCCCAGCATTACTCTTCAGCCAAGCTGTTCCATTACAGTTACAACACTGGCATCTACCCAACAATATGGAAAATTGCCCTATTATGATCTGTACACAACAAGCAGGACAGATCCAACCCAATCAATTGCCACCCCATTAGTCTACTCTTGATCATCAGTGAAGTGATGGAAGATGTCACCATCCAGCACCACTTGCTCACCAATAACTTGCTCAGTGATGCCCAGTTTTGGTTTTGCCAGGGCTCCTCAGCCTCTGACCTCATTACAGCCTTGGGTCAATCATGAACAGAAGAGCTGAATTCCAGACAAGCGGTGAGAGTGACAACCCTTGACATCAAGGCTGCATTCAATTGAGTGTGGCCTCATGGTGCCCTAACAAAACTGAAATCAATGTTTTGGGGGCAAGTTCTCTGCTGGTTGCAGTCATCTCTGGCACATAGGAAGATGGTCGTGGTTGTTGGAGGTCAGTTATCTCAGCTCCAGGACATCTCTGCAGGAGTTCCTCAGGGTAATGTCTTTGGCCCAACCATCTTCAGCAAATTCATCAATGACCTTCCCTCCATCATAAGGTCAGAAGTGAGGTTGTTTTTTGATGATTTCACAATATCCAACATTATTCGAAACTCCTCTGATGCTGAAGCAGTCCATGTTTAAATGCGACAAGATCTGGACAATATCCAGGTTTGGGCTGACAAGTGTCAAGTAATGTTTCCATCACACAAATGAAACTGAACAACTTTGAATCACAGGGAGAAGCCATTCTGTGATGGTCCATTCACTGTCACAGCCTGCTCTTGGTAATGAGGAGATTAGGGCAATTAGGAATCATACAATAGAAGTCAGTAATTGGAGCAGCAATCTCAGTTGGAGTTCTTTATGTCTATGCAAGCTCAAGGACTGTAAAGGGAGGAATCCATGCAACAAATAAACTTAAGCATCTTGGGATTTGCACTGCATAAACCCCTCGCAAAAGAGGCTAACAAAGCTTAGAGAGCCATACGCAGCTGCACCTAGAATAACGTGCAGGGCAGGTTATGCTTTATGTCATATGAAGAAGTCAGTTCAGCATCTGAAAACTGATACCCACAGAATACATGGAGTGATGTACAGCCTGGACAGGTTAGTCATGAAGATAGTTCAAAGGTGGTCTCAGGGGTTGCCAGCTGCCTCCATCCAATCACATCCCTCAAGACGGTGGGAGCACCAACCAGAGGCTGAGAACATGCTTGGAGGACGTGTGGACCACACCTCTCATGCCTCCCTCATTATCAATTGCTTCCTCCAACCCTTGACAGAAAGAACCAGGTACCAGTGACAACAGTTGCCCCGGCAGTGTTTCCAGCAGAGCAGTGTTCAGAGAGTGCCAATGGGTTACTCCATGGTGTGGATGACTGTTTCAGCCATTGCAGCTGTAGAACCAGAGATGTCAACAAGCTGCCTCATCCTTCATCAAAGCACCAAGATTACAACAATGCAGAGATATCCCACATTAGCTGTGGGGCACTACAATGGTCTGAATTCTAAGTGGTTCAGCACCCTCAAACCTTCCCTCCCATTTATGTACCCAATTGCTTCAGATTTGGTAAATGGAGGATCACTTCCAATCAGTTAGGCAGTGCATCTGTTTGGAAAGCAGCCAGTTTTCTTCCCTGCGAGTTGAGGCCCTTAAGTTTTATTCATGTGGCTATTTAAGAACCTGAATTGGTAGTGGATTGGACAAGTCTTGGATCATCCTTCCCAGAACTTAATAGCTGAGGAGATGGCTAGGAGCCTTAAGATATCTCAGCAATGCCAATCCACCCAATTATTTGTCCATCCTGCCCCCTGCTAAACAAAATACAGTTTCCTGGATCACACTAGTACAGAAATCTAAATTTGTGCTGATTGCCAAGTATTGCCAAGTGGATGGTATGACCAAATTTCCTGCACATCTTATAAAAGCAAAGTACTGCAGAGGCTGGAAGTCTGAAACAAGCACAGAAAGTGCTGGAGAGACTCAGCATGTCTGGCAGCATTTGTGGAAAGAGGAACCGAGTTAACGTTTCAAGTCTGGTATGATTGTTGGTCAGTTCAAAGAAGAGTCAAAGTAGACTCAAAAGGTTAACTCTGTTCCTCTCTCCATGCACATTTCCAGACCTTCTGAGTTTCTCCAGCATTTTTTATGCTTGTTTCTGACAGACATCATCTGACCATGCCAGTTGTGAATGTCTGGTAATTTAAGATTTTAGGCTGAATGAACACTGAAGTAAGTTGATAATGCACAGGAATGGAACAGTGACAGGCATTTGAATTTCACGCTCAGACACCACTTTTTATCGAACAGTTCAAATTTACACAGAAGATAATCAAAATAATGATTTGAACAAGAAAGTGTCAAAACCTATACGTATTTCCCTTAAACATGGTCAAACTCAGACCTGAGAGATGCAGATCCTTCTCCAAATATTGCTGATATCAGGTGACTTCAGATGCTGCACCACACCATTTAAAAGGTGGTGTGTGAATTTAAGGCAAGTCGTTCCTGGCCAATCTGATCCTAGAGGTAGAGCTGCCTAAGTAAGTTGCAAAGAATTTCAGTAGCTATATCGTGGCAGTGGCAAAATGTCTTGGAACATTTGCGCCTTGCAATTTTTGCCATAAAACTAACAAAAAAAACACACTATTTTCTCAGAAAATAAGATTGTACTTTAGACTAGAATTAATGCTTGAAAAGTTCCTGTTTGATATCTATGGCGAATTTGGTATGAAACGCCTCACTAAAAATACATTTGGTGCTGACATAATGTTTAGATTCATTTTGCTTCATTACTGCATATCTGAAGTAAATCACTTTGATAATGCTTTTAGTCTGACATGATGGCTTTAAGAAGTGCATCAGCCTGCTGATTTTATTATTTATTGATTATAATTGAACTAATGCTTTGTCCAAAAGTCTCAGTGTCAAACAATAACTAAGGTATTGAAATAATCAGCCATTCGGCACCTCATTTGACCCTAATATCAAATGAGGTAATATCTCCAGTGGATAGCAGGTGAAACAGGACAAATATCTGGCATACGAAAAGTTATCCCATCCAGTGGCAAGCCTTGGATGCCTGTCTTGAAAAGGACCTAGTATTTAGTGTCTAATTAAAAACTATATAACCGCATAGGTCAACTTGTGCTTTTGAACATAATTTTCACTTTGTCAACACCAGCAAGACAAATGATCTCTGAGGGTTAATTGTTTCTTAATTAGAACTTAGTCTGTCTGTTGCTCAGCATCCTTTATTCCTCAGATACTAATGGGGGATATCAGTTACAAAGGGGAAAGTTGTTATGGAATTCAGACTTAAGAGTGTTTTTGTGCTACTGACAGTAGTTGATGAAATACAAAATCCATTGTGTGAGAGCCTGGCAATTGGAGATGCTTTTCGACGATGGATCCAAATTTAATGCTTCACAGTATTTAACTCTGCTTTCAGTACCCTTACATGTACTATTTAGAGTTTGGTTAAGCTTTCACTTTCCTTGTTAGCAAATGCTTCTTGCTTCTCTCAAGAGCAGGATGGCAAAGTATCTGAACAGAGGAACAGATTTCTTGAAATTAGAACTGTATGTCAGTACATTGCATTTTAAAATCAATTACTTACTGCCAGAAAGCTTGGTGGGGAAATAAAAAGCACTGTCTGATATTGCTATGAACTCTGTCGACTGCAGGTCTCAGGTTTGATGCTCAATCTGTGCTAAATTAGTTGATTCAAACCAGGGCAGCAGACAAAGTGCTGTAATTGGCCTCAGCATTCCTCCGAAAATCAGTCATTGCTCCTGCTTTGACTTACCATCTGCTACAACTAGACTGTATCAATATCTTGAATTTAACTGTGTTACTTTAGTCATTAAGTCACACCATACTGCTGACACTATACAGAGTGATTTTCCAAAGAGATACTAATTTACTACAGCTTCAATTGAAGAACAGTTGAAAAGCTGGAATAATCATGTTTGTGGTTTTTAAACTGTTCCTGCAGAGTTCTTGTAGCTCTTTCACTGAAGTAATGATGGAGGAGACACCTTCTATGTTTATTGTCCTACCCTACCCCAAACCCATTTCATCTACTTTCTCATTTTCAGCATATTTTATAGTAAAAAGATGATTTTTTTAAAAAAGGTAGTAATTGTATTGCATTCATGTTCTGCTATATTTTCCTAAGACATGCATTACAGTTAATAACCATATGTAAGGTACTTATTATTGTTATATGTGGAGTGGCGGCTGTATTTGATTACTGTGACAGAGGATGACAGTGCTGAATATAATTTGGTATCTTATTAAAACATAAATAGTAATTGACATCCAACTACAGAGCAGCAAATAATTAACTAATTCCCCCAAGATGTTCCAACTGAACATTTAGTATTTGATTACCATGAAGTATTATAAAAATCTAATAACAATCTTTATGAATTGCTACAGATCTGCCTATAATTAAAATGTGCTGCCCTGTTTAATGACTGTGAATAAAAGATAATATGTTTGAAATGTTGAGATACTTGTCTGAACGGCTTTTTCTTAATCACAAATCTGTGTAAAAGAAATGGTAAAATATACACACATTTTACACATCGATAGTCACAAATTATAAGCAAAAATTTACACAAAGAATGTGATTAATTGATCAATAAATATTTACTTATCTGTTAGTAATGGAATAACTTAGTTTCCTTCTCATTATTGATAAAGTATACGATGGTCTTCACTTCTTATTTTAAGTCATAACATCACTAACTATGAAGCACTGGTGCTGAATATTATTTGCTGGCTTGTCAGTGGAGCTGTAATTCTAGAGTAGCTAAATGAAATAAATAATGGTATGTACTGTGGTTGACTTCTGAATGACATCGAGGTCTCTCTCATTTCTAAGAGCGGGTATTTGTTACTCTGTAAGAGCAAAATATGTGATAATTTAACACTGCCATCCTGTGAGTCCAAATTTAAGGTGAAATTGTATCTCCTGTGAGCTGCAACCTGAAGAGCTGGTATTACTTAGCACAATTTCCTGGCACCTGTGTCTTATCTGTATTCTACATCTTGCCCAAGCTAAGGGGGAAGGCCGTTGTGACCTCTATCCCTGAATTGTAGGCATCCATAGCAGTGCCAGGTGGAGATTAAAGTGAACAGATGAACATCTGCTCAGGAGACATGAGTGTAAATGATCATCTCACAAGTCTCAAACACCTTGAGGTAGGACTGACAAGCTAAGTCCCTCTCAGAAGTGAACCTACTGCCAGCAGGTAAATTTCCAGCAATCTGTCCACAGACTTGCCTGAAACATCAGGATGAAAGGAGCAAGACATCTCAGAAAGCTGGGGTCTCTTTTAATATTTCCCAGGAGAGGACAGCAGCAAAAGACAAGGTGTCCGAAACTGAAACCAGTTGGTGTGTCTTCTTCTCGTCTGCTCCTCAAACTCTGCTTAACAAACAGATTGACCCGAATAGACGGGAAAAAGGACAGGAATTTCAGTCAAAAGCTAAAATTTGGGATCATTTAGTCTTGAAATAACAGAAATAACAGTACACTGATTGTTGTTAATTCAGTCAGAGGAGTTTTGAATGCCTCATCACAGCACTGCTACCTGTTCTATTAACCTGTAGCCTTATTTTGCTTCTACATTTCCATATATTGGAATGTGGCATGTGTTGAATATGCCATGCCATTTTGAAGGCAAAATACTGCAGTTACTGGAAATCTAAAACAAATGCAAACATCGCTGTAGAAACTCAGCAGCTCTGAAGCATCTGTGGAGAAAGAAACAGTTAACAATTTGAGTCCAGTATGGCTCTGGTGTTTTTCTGCACTACACATGACAGCAGTGCATTTTAAAATGATTCATTCTAGAAGATCCAATATTATTCAGAGTCTTGATAGGCACAATACGAATAAAGGTCTTCCTTCTTTACTTCATCAGCTATAGAATGATGGGAAACAAAATTAGAATCTTGTTCATCTCCAGTGTAATAACCTAAAAGGATTTCTAATATTCAGATGATGCAGCAACAATCTTTAAAATTGTCTGCAGTACAGCTACTGATACAGTCACCTCAGGAGGCCGCAAAATCAATGTGGAAGTATTTAGGTCTTTCTAATAATAATATTTGTTAAACTAACTGATTGCACTGATGAATGTAATTGAAAATTGGATACCAATTGGAAATGTTAACATCACCAACAACATGTATTTTATCACATCTTGAAGTTAATAAATTATCTCTAAATGCTTTACAGGAGCATTATTAAACACAATTTGATGTGGAAACATACAAAGAGATATTAGGACAGGCTATCCAACACTTGGTCAAAGAAATAAGATGTAACAAGCATCTTATAGGAGGTAAGGTACTCAGAGAGGCAACAAAACTGAGGGAGAGAATTGCAGACTTAGAATTCCAGAAACTGAAGACACAGTCACTAATGATGAAGCAATTAAAATGGTGGCTACTCATAGAACAGAATTAGAGAAATATCTTAGAGGGTCAAGGAGATTATAGAAATAGAAACGATAGAGACTCGGGAGGGATTTGAAAAGATGGATGAACATTTTAAGATTAAGATATCACCAAACTTACAGCAAACATTTATCGGTGAGAACAGAAGTGATAACAACTGGAACTTAAATAAGTTAGGATTCAAACAACAAAGGGTTAGGCTAGATCAAGTTTTGGAGAATGGAAGATGGAAGGTCAGTCATGAGACTATTGGCATTTTCAAAGCTAGACGTAATAATGATACTAATAAAAATTTAAGATGAGCTGAGTAGGAGATTAGACCAAGAAAGGTTATGATGATAGAAGTATGTGATCTCAGAGAAAACTTGGACTCATAAAAAAATTACAGTAGAGAAAGAGGCCATTCAACTTTGATTGTCTGTACCATCTTAATATAGGGGTGTTCAGCCTAATCCCAATTTGCCAGTCTTGGTCCATATCTGCAGTGTGGTACCTTGTGTAATTAAACAAGCATTTTATCAATGTGATGAGGATTTCTGCCTCTACAACATTTTGAGGCAGTGAGCTCAAGACCCTGCACAATTCTCTGGTAGAAAGCAACTTTCCAACTCCTTTTAAAACCTTCCAGCAATTATTTTAAATTTATCTGTTGGTTATTGCTTCATCTGCTCTGGGAAATTCATCCTTTCTATGACTCTATCACGGCTCCTCATTATTTTAAATATCTGTATTCCTTTGCATTCTTTGTTCTTCACAACCCTGCCTCAAAGTGAGAATTCTTCATTTGTGTCAATATCGTGTAAATCTCCTCTCTCAGCTGATTACACCCTTGTGAAATTAGGATTGTCCGAGTGGAGGAATAGCTATGTAGTTGGTAGCACATCTCAATGAATAATCAAATATCCATGCTGTGAATGGTTTTGTTCAGCTTCAGACAGTGACAAGAGAGAGAGCATGATGAAGTCAGGTTCTCGGGAACAAGGTTTGCAGACAGTACAAACCCAATGCCTTACAGAATCATAGTGTCATATAGCATGGCAACAGAACCTTCACCCCAACACAGCCATGCAAACCAGCTTTCTTAAATTGAACTGATCCCATTTGCCTGCATTTGGCCCAAATCCCTCGAAACCTTTCCTATCAATGTACCTGTCGAGATATCTCTTAAATGTGAATTGTACTCCCTCTGCCACTTCTTCTGACAGCTTGTTCCATATGTGCACCAATTCTGAGTGTAAAAAAAATGCCCCTCAGGACTCTTTTAAATCTTTCCTATCTTGCCTTAAACCTGTGTTGTCTAGTTTTGGATTCCCCTACCTTGGGGAAAAGACCTTGGCTTTGAGCCTTAGCTATGCCCCTCATGATTTGATAAACCTCCAGAAGATTACTTCTGAGGCTCCTACACTCCAGGGAGACACTGCTAGCCTATCCAGCCCCTCTATATAACTCAAACTCTCCATTCTTGTAACATTCTTATAATTTTTTTACGCACCTTTTCCAGTTAATAACATCCTTCTTATAGCAGAGTGACCAGAATTGTGTTAAATCAGACAAAATTTCTGATCATCCAGCATTGAACTTTGGAAAAAAAGGAAAACAAATCCTAGGTAATGCAAGGACTAAGAGACATGTTGTTAGGGTAGATTCTACTATAGTTGGAACCTGACAATGTGCTTTGGGATGATACTTCAAAGCAGCATGCAAATAGGAATAAGAGAAAAATAAAACATGAATTTTTAATATATTGATCTATTCATTATTTTATCTGTGACATTAATACTTTATGACAATACTATGGCTTTAGGAAGTGTATTTTGTCCTGTTCCATTTATGTAGGAAGGTTTAGGCAGAAGTATCGAGTGGTCTGCTCAAAGCTAATACAGTAAACAGCTTGTGAGGACTTGGGCTTTTTAAAAAGTTGGAACAATAGAAGCAGCCTGATGGGTGGGGTCAAGCTCCTACAGAACCAGAATTTTTAGTTTTAGCTTTTAGCAGTTATTGGGGTCTTGAAGCTGATGTGGAAGCTTGCATTCCTTGCTCTCTCTTTGTCTCTTACAGCTAAAAGCTGGGTTCTCATCCTGCTGCTAGAATTACATATGAGACAATCTATTTCATTGAGTTTGCCTGTGACAAGGATGTATTTATGGGATGTTACTGTGTTGGAACAGTTAGATTAGATTCCCTACAGTGTGGAAACAGGCCCTTCGGCCCAACAAGTCCACACCGACCCACTGAAGAGTAACCCACCCAGACCCATTCCCCTACTTTTATCCTTGTACCTAACACTACATGGCCAATTCACCTAACCTGCACATCTTTGGACTGTGGGAGAAAACTGGAGCACCGGATGAAACCCATGCTGGCACGGGGAGAATGTGGAAACTCCACACAGACAGTTGCCCGAGGTGGGAATTGAACCCGGGTCCCTGGCGCTGTGAGGCAGCAGTGCTAACCACTGAGCCACCGTGCCACCCTCAATTAGAAGTAGTTAATATATATGTTATTTTGTTAAGCATTTCAATAAAATTACAGTGAAGCCAACTCTTTTATTTCTATTTTGTCTGTATTTTAACTGTAGCGTAAACATAAAGCATTTTTTGCTTAAAGTTGAGTAGTTTAACCAAACGAATTGCACCTAGAACATAATGTCTTACACTTACCTTTAAAGTAAAAATAGTTAGGGTGTAGGTTATCTTCATAATATATCTTGAGGGGGTTTGGCCTGGTCCATAATAATATTTTTTGGTTAACATTACAGCTAAAATATGGAGGAATAATCTAGGATAAACATTTTATGCACTTGTTCACTACTTTCAACAATAGTCATGTCATGTTTTTATAATGTAGTGCATTGAAATATTCCCAAGTATTTACAGAATTGAAGAAAGGAGGTTCATTGTCATGTCATAGCACGGAAGAAGGCTGTTTGGCTCATTACATCCATACTGGTTATCAAGCAGCCTATCCACTCTAGCCCTACTTTCCAGGAGCTGACCTATAACCTTATGTTCAATATCAAGAGTTTATCTAAATACAAGATGTTATGATGGTTTCTGCCTTTACTACACTTTCGGCAGTGAGATACCCACCACCTTCAGGGTGAAACAATTCTTCTGTAAATTCCCCTAAAGCTTTTGCCTTATCCATTTAATCAATGGTTCCTGCTGATAGACAACTCTATTAAGGGGAAAAGATTTTTTCTTACCTGCACCATCTATGCCTCCTTATAATTATGTACCCCTCAATCAGGTACCAACCTTGTCTCCCTTCTGCCTAGCACCACCCCAACTCAATCTTCTCTGCCCCAAGGAAAACTTTATTTTTGAGAGAGAAACAATTTGACATATTTTATCCTCCAAGTGTTCTGTATAAATGCAAATTGTAATTACATTTCCTCCAAATTGTCTTTATTTTGTGCAGCCTGTCTATTTCAATGTGGAGTATCAAATGTTTTTTATGTGATTTTAGGAATAGGGAACAACATTAGCCCATTCAGAACTTTCCAGGTAGCTGCACAGTTGGGTATGCATGCAGCTTGCAAACTTGTAATCCTATGGCTTTCTCGTGTTCTGAGAACCATATCCCAAATCTGCAATGTTCTGACACGTTTTTGTGAGTAAGACCCTAATTTTCTTTTCATTTGTTCTGCCTGGACTCAAAAGATCAAATATTTATGACTGACTATTTTAACTTAATCTCCCACTTCTTATTGAAATTGGATTGGAACATATGCTGTCAAAAGCTAAAGATGTAGCAAATTAACTTCATAATGCTTTCTGGAACATTTTCTGAGAAACTACATAGAACAAAATTGATTTGGAGGACTGGAAATGTTCCGAAACTGGCCAGAAATGTTGCATGTGTCATTCTAATATCTTAAGTCATTGAGGAGATAAGTCCCATGCTTATTATAGTTCTGCAAGTGCTGGGAGAAGGAAAAATATGAATCTTTAAGAAAATAATTGAACTAATTCATCAATGAAGTAAAACTCAAAGCTGAGGTTTCTGAAATAAACTGAATATATGGGACAATTAGAAAGATTAAAAAAATAGAAGAAACCATATAAATATGAAATGGAACTCCATCTCTCACGTCTTCACTTCACCCACACACTCATGCCACCTCATGTTAGACTGACTCCCATAACTTTTCATATTTCTATGCTAACCTATACCTCTCTATGCAACACCCATGACCCTTTAAAACCCCTGTTTCAAGTCAATGCCAACTCATACCAACTCTTTTCCCCAACACCTAATATTCCAACTTATTTATTATCCACTATGATCAGATCTTAGGATCCATGCAGAGATGAAGTTGATGAAGAGCAAGAAAAGAAAATTCTTCTAAATAAAGTTCAAAATGTTTATTTTTGACATCTCCACATTGAGAGAAAACTCAGTCATAAAAACCCATCTACTAAAGTTATATTCCTTCTAATAAACGATCCTTTGTAACAACAAATATTTCATTCACATGTACAATTCCTTATAACAACAAGTATTGGAATAGACTTATTGACCCACTTCAAGAAAGTTATAGCCACTTGTAGCTGTCAATCAAACAATACAGCTTCAAAGACTTAATGGTGGCAATTGATGGTTGTAAGATCTGTCACACAGCAGTAATTCAGTAATGGAAATCTCAGGCTTATGTCAACAGACAAGAGGAAATAGTAAACATTTTTAACACTCCAGGTTTTTAAAAAAATGTAGTATGTTGAATTGTTTTCAGAACTTCACCCCCTTTTACCACTTACGTTTGACAGTTCTTACGATACTTTTGACAAGATCCTCTTGATAGTTTGTTCTGACAATTTTGACAGGCCCATGTGACAGTTGGTTATTACATTTTTTACAGATGTTTTGACAGATCTGGTGACAGTTCAATGAGCTTGAAAGGTAATGAGCTGATGCACCTTTTAATTAACATCATGCCTTTTGTTTTAGCGATTCAAAAGGGCACTGCATGATCACCAATAGATACCTTCCCTTCCCCAAAGGTTAACCAACATCCCCCAAAGATCATCGGACCTTCCACAAAGGCTACCAGATTGCTCCAGAAAGTGTCCTGAGACCACAGTTGCTTGAAAAAAGGAAAAGGTTTAGACCTGCTCTTAACAGATCTATTCTGCACACTTTAGGTTTCAAACTCCTGGACTACTACAAACACCCAGGAGTGGAGGAAGCTGATGATTTATATGGCCAGCTGCCTCTATGAATTGTGCATCTGTGAATTATAACCAGAGCCCATTCCAGTCACTGTGAAAATGGGAAGTACTGTGTTTGGGGATAGGATTTGCAATTTCTGGGCTAGTCCACCATTTTCACTACATCTGTTTTCATGACAAAAACCCAGCCCTTTGATTTATTATCTGGGCTAGATGGATATTGATGCTTTCTCCAAAGTGTGAAACAAACTATAACAAATGGTATTAGATTCTACTACTCTTACACACCTCTCAGCAGCATGCACATATGTGTGCTATTTGATGCCAATTACATTTAGTTTATTCACTCACATTTAATAGTAAGAATTGTTTTTAACAGAATGTGTTTATCCAAAGAAAAGGTGAGATTGATTTTTGTTGCCAACTATTTGAAAGTCTGCACTTCACAATTCGTAAATTACCGGCTGTAAAATGTGAATACTGAGTAAACTTGCCTGAGTTTCCAATGGCACTAGGTTTACTGGTGTTTCAAACTATAGGGAAGGAATCCTGCAGCATTGTTGTGCTGGCAGAAGTGTGAACGAACGGCAGCTCCTTACCTTGCCGATGATCTGAGTATAAATCCAAGGTGTAGCATCTCAAAATGTTAAGTTGTAAGATAAGAGCCCATGGTGTTAGAGTTAATATATTTGCATGGATAGAGTAATGGCTAATTGACAGGAAACAGCAAGTGGTGATAACGGGGTTTTTTAGGTTGGCAACTTGTGAGCAGTAGAATTCCACAAGAATCAGTGCTTGTACCACAACTGTTTACATTATACATTCATTACTTGGAGGAAAGAATTGTGCTTGAACCAAATTTAGCCTGATGAAGAACCAATCTATCTCAGCCATAAATGTACCTAAGAACTCTGCTCAGGAGTTCCAAAGTCTCAAAACACTTTGAAAGATGAAATTCCTCACAGCTGCAGCAGATAATTAGGAAGGCTAATGGAATATTGGCTTTTATTTTAAGGGGGTTGGAATATGAAAGGAGAGAAGTGTTACTGCAGCTGTATAAGGTGCTTGTGAGACTACATCTGGAATACTCTGTGCAGTTTTAGTCCCCTTATTTAAGGAAATATAGTATTTCATTGGAGGCAAATCAAAGAAGGTTCTCTGGGATAGATTAATCTTTGATCAATAAGGGAACCAAGGGTTACATGATCAGAGAGCGGAGGTAAAGAATGTTGGATCAGCTACATTTCAATTAGATGATGGGCTAGGCTTAAGGGGCTAAATGACCTTCTCCTGTTCCTTTTTTTATGGTCTTATAAAATAATTGTGGGCAGGTTCTCATGCTAAAAAGAAGTCCCTTCCCAAGTGACAAAGGGAACATCAGAGTAACATCAAAAAAGGAGCTGAAGGCTTAGATTGGCTAGAATAGATTAGTGCTTTTATTTAAACATACAATGAGGAAAAATGAAGGCTGCGCAAAATCGTCAGTTATTTGTCGTTGTTTGCAATTTGCTTTTGAGGAATCAGGCACAATACGATTTGTATCTGTTCCTAGCAAACATAACTCTCTTGTGATCTATATAAGTGTCCCTATTACTGAGCCAGCTTCAGTTCTAGTCCATCCTGCTCCAGAGGTGTGTCATAATATCTCCAAATAGGTTGATTAGAAAATATCTCTAGCTCATATTAGGCCTATCAAGGGATATTTTAATTAGGATTTCTATGTGAGTGAAGAAACATTAATGCTATTAAATGTCTTCTAACTGTTAATATAATGTAACCTCGTTGATGAATGAAACAGTTGCCGTTTGAAGTACGACTTTTCACACAATGGAAACAGAATTTCGTCCTTTCCCCGAGGTGGGTTTGGTGTTAGTCGTGGCCTTTAAATGCCTTCCTGCTCTACCACCAATTGAGACCTGAAAGTGGACAACTGAGGCCCTCCTCCCACTGCTGTAGTGATCCAGCCTGTAGTGGGCAGAGACGTTACCCCTTTCCCAATTAAGAATTTAAATTGCATGCACATACGCAGAGCATAATCACGATATATCAAGCAGTGAATGGCACACTTGCATTTCATAAAAAAAAACTTGCATTGCTAAATGATTCCTGAGAGCTGTACTCAAATTTGGTGAATAAGGTTATGCCACTGAAGTTTGTTGGAAACTGTTACTTGAATTGAGCCCAACCACAATCCAAATATAGAGTAGCATCCATGGGCAGACCAATATCTAAAGGGTGATAGTTTTGGACATGTTCTAAAATAATTTTTAAAAGGTAGACATTCCTCTTACATCTTTCCAAAATCATTTGACAGATAATACAGCCAAAAAGGAAGGCATACCTATTTATATAAGAAGAATAAAGAATATTGAAAATCTAATTGTTATCAATTTGGTTATTGGGTATTTCGAAGAACCTTTTCTGATTCTAAGACTACGTAATATAATATTGTATCTTTTTTTAAAGAAGGCTAATTTGATATTTTAAAAAAATGGATGGACACAGTACTTGATAGCTACAAGAAATCATATGACTGCTCTAATTGATTAACCGCAGTCAATCAGAGACAGACTGATGTGATACCTCAGCATCATTCATAAAAGGAGACACTTAGGATTTGGTTTAACTCTTGGACAACACATTAGGTCATTCTAACATACGAGAATTCAAAGCTTTTCAGAAAATAGGAGACTGGAAGGACTTCATAGGAAGTTCCAATGTAACTAACTTTTTTTTTGTGGAATAGTGATTCATTATTATTCCTAAAGCAGATATTTTACTTTGGTTATTAATAGACAGAAGGTAGGCACTGTTTTAGCAGAATTCCAAAAAGAAACCTGAGAGAACACAGGATAGGCTGAAGAGCCTCTACTGTATGATTCTATCAGAATGGGTGCTCAATGGGAGTTGAGAAAAGGCAAATCATGGACTACCATGAAAAACTAAGGTACACAGAGCACCACATGCAGTGCCATAAAAGCAAAAGAAAGGAGAATCATTCCTACCCAGGACTGCTTCTATTCAGTCCACATGGGGAAGTAGAAAGGAGCTCAAAAATGAACTGAGGAGAGCCAGGAAAGGGGCACAAAAAAGGCTTTGCGGGAGGGATTAGGGAGAACCCAAAGGCATTTTACTCATATGTTAGGAATAAGAGAATGATCAGGGAGAAGGAACGGCCAGTCAAAGTTAGCATAGAGAACTTGTGCGTGGAGTCTGAGCAGATAGGGGAAGCCCTAAGTGAGTGTTTTGCTTTGGTTTTCACTAACGAATGGGATCTTGTGAATGAAGACTTTGAGGAGCCAGGAAACAGGCTTGAACAGATTGAGATTGAGGTAGCTGTTGTGCCGGAAATTTTGGCAAACATTAAGATTGATAAGTCCCCAGGGCCAGACCTCATTTATCCTAGGTTGCTCTGGGAAGCGAGAAGGGAGGTTGCTGATCCGCTGGTGAACATAATTGCTACCTCACCCTTCACAGAAGTTGTACTGGACGATTGGAGGGAGGTGAATGTTGTTCCTCTGTTCAAGAAGAGTAATAGGGAAATCCCTGACAATTACAAACCACTCAGTCTTATGTCTGTGGTCAGCAAGGTTTTGGAAAGAATTCTGAAGGATAGGATTTATGACTATTTGGAAAAGCATAGTGTGATTAAAAGCAGTCAGCATGGCTTTGTGAGGGGCAGGTCATGCCTCACAAATCTTATAGAGTTCTTTGAGGAGGTGATGAGACAGGTTGATGAAGTTCAGGTGGTGGATGTGGTGTATATGGACTTCAGCAAAGCATTTGATAAGGTTCCCCATGGTAGGCTCATTCATAAAGTCAGAAGGTATGGGATACAGGGAGATTTGGCTATCTGGATTCAGACCTGGTTGGCTGACAGAAGGTAGAGAGTGGTTGTAGATGGAAAATATTCTGCTTGGAGGTCAGTGGTAAGTGGTGTCCAGCAGGACTCTGTTCTTGGGCCTCTGCTCTTCGTAGGTTTTCTAAATTACTTGGATGAGGAGGTTGAGGGGTGGGTTAGTAAATTTGCAGATGACACAAAAGTTGGAGGTGCCGTTGATAGTAGCGAGGGCTATTGCAGGCTGCAGCGCAACATAGACAGGATGCAGAGCTAGGCTGAGAAATGGCAGATGGAGTTCAACCTGGATAAATGCGAAGTGATGTATTTTGGAAAGTCAAACTTGAATATTGAATATAGAATTAAAGGCAGGATTCTTGGTAGTGTGGAGGAACATAGGGATCGTGGTGTTCAATTACATAGATCCCTCAAAGTTGCCACCCAAGTGGATAGGGCTGTTAAGAAAGCATATGGTGTTTTAGTTTCCTTTAATAGTGGGATCGAGTTTAAGAGCTGCAAAGTTTTGCTGCAGCTCTACGAGACCCTGATGAGACTACACTTGGAATATTGCATCCACTTCTGATCAGCCTATTATAGGAAAAATGTGGAGGCTTTGGAGAGGGTGCAGAGAAGGTTTATCAGGATGCTTCCTGGACTGTAAGGCTTGTCTTACGAAGAGGGGTTGACTAAGCTCGGACTTTTCTCTCTGGAGAGAAGGAGGAAGAGAGGTGACCTGATTGAGGTATACAAGGTAATGAGAGGCATGGATAGAGTCGATAGCCAGAGACTTTTCCCCAGGGCAGGATTGACTGCCAGGTGGGATCATAGTTTTAAAGTGTTAGGAGGAAGGTATAGAGGAGACGTCAGAGGTAGGTTCTTTACACAGAGAGTTGTGAATGCATAGAATGGGTTGCCAGCGGTGAGGGTGGAAGCAGAGTCATTAGGAACATTTAAGCGACTGCTGGACATGCACATGGACAGCAGTGAGTTGAGGGATGCGTAGACTAGGGGTTATTTTATTTTAGATTAGGATTCATCCACGGCACAACATTGTGGGTCGGAGGGCCTGTTCTGTGCTGTACTTTTCTATGTTCTATGTTCTAAATTATAACTTCTTTAACACAGAAGTTAGCACAGCTACTGAATTCTGATTTCATCTTCAAAAGACAATCTCCAAGCTATTAACAGACCAACAATAATTGCAGACTAATCTTTCTTTCATATTTATAAACATATTTTATCTGTATCTTCTTTTAACCTTTCTATCTGTATTTTTCCGAATAGTTGTAGCTACTTTTATTTAGTACCTTGCAGCAATAAGTTGTGTAATAACTGACCTTTGTTCTTGTTTAAGACAAAAGCTTTGCTGCTGGCTATTTTTTAATTGGAACCCTTGAAAATTAAACAACCTTTCCAAATTATCCATTCACAGACCACTCTGCAGAGATGCCTGAACTGGAATATTTAAGGAAAAAACAAAGAACTGCAGATATTTCACATCTAAGTACTAGGAGAAGTTCAGTAGATCAGGCAGTATCTGTGGAGAGAAAGCAGTCAACGTTTTGGGTCCAGTGATCATTCTTCAGAACTGTTATAGTCCTTTAAAGACTTGTTATTAAAGTCTTATTAAAGTTTTTTTTTCTGCCAAAGACATAGATCCATATAGCACAGAGAAATCAAAAAGATCACTGGAGGGAAATGAATTGCTTCTGGGATATGTTAAACAAAACTCAATCATTAGTATCATGAATGCATGTGAAACTGTTGTTCAACTGGAACAACTAGCAAACAATGATGAATTTAGAGGTGATATAATATACTGGACAGGAGCTTTTGGATGCGTAGCTCTGCCAGTGTAAATTTAATGTTGCAAAACCCCTGTCTTATGTGAACTTAAAAATCTTATTCTAAGTTCAATTATTGCAATATTTGTATATCTGGTCTGAGCCGATTTGATGGCCTGAAGTCCAACGGTCTGAACAAGAAATTAAGACTTTCCAGGTGGAGTCATTATGCTGCCAGAGAAGGTAATTGATCCCCTCTAGGATTGATTTTCTTATTCTAGGAAAGACATATGTCCTGCAAAAGGCCCCAAAGGGATTCATGTCAGGCCTGAACTGGCATGAGGTCTCTAAATGTCTTTCAAAGATGTAAAGTACGAAAGTTTTCTGATATGCTCTGATGATGCTGAAGGGCTAGGAAGATAGACAAAATAACTCAGTGTCTACAAACTAAAGTTTAAAAGTCAGAGCTGAACTGTGCAATTCCACTTATGGTGAATTCTTATCCACATACTGGGCTCAAGAGGGTGGAAGTACAACTTACCTTCACCATGTTCAGATATTTCAGACTGAATTTAATGTCATATTGACCTGACTGTAAACAAGGGCTTTCAAGAAAGTGTCTATAATATCATAGGAAAGGGGTTACTGTTGAAATGGCTTTGCTTACCTAAAAAGCTACTACTGAAAAGTTTTGAATCAGTAATTAAATTGTTTAGTATTATTCTCTATAATATTACTTGACAAAAATGTATAATCTGTTGATCTGGGATGCAGGAATGATCTGGGATGCAGAAGTGCTTTAATAAGAAATCTAAACTATGGAATTTTGGTGTCACAAATGTGTTTTCTGAACTTTTTTTCCTTGCAACTGCTGAATAGAGAATGAGGATTATTTTATTTTTGGAAATGCAGGCTTCATTTATAGACTCAAAGGCCTTCTGAACATAGACTGGAGGAAATTTGTGCTTTAAATCTCATTTACACCTTCCATCTGTTTCTGGGCCAGCTGTCTCTGATCAGATATTGGATAGCGAGGATTAAGTTTGCACTTAATGGAACTTGGCACCCATTAGCTGATAATAGTTACAATTCCAGTTACAAATGTCAAGAGAAATTAAAATAATACTCTAAAATACCTAATCTGAAATATAAAGCAGTTTCAAATACTTTCAGAGCTGCACTACAAGATTCACTAAAATTGCTGGCATATAAAACCCCACTTAAATATGAACTGTGAGGTTTAATCAATTTTCCCTTATTGCACTGAAGAGCTTCCACTAGTTATGTGAACATTATTTTTTTGCATAGTGTTGTACTTGAAAGTCAACACATTAACTAAGTCACACAGGTTTGATTTCTACATGCAATGGATTCAATTATATATTCAGTTCAGAGAGACCACAAATTAATTTTACGCCAGAATGTTTTTTTTTAGAAAAGGGAATTGTTTTAATTTGGAATAATGCTGTTCCAGTAAAAAAGAAACCAAAAACAAAATCTCAATTAGCAATATGGGCAAAGAGCTATTTGTAAATTATTAGTAATTTATTGGAACATTCAACATTCATGAAGACTCATCAGAATTGATCAAAATTGATAAAAGAATATTAAAAGAAATTAAAGGAATCATTTTATCAGCATCAGTAGACTTCAGAAGGTTAATGAACAATTTCCATGCAATATAGTATAAGCCGAAGCAGTATTCAGAGTTATCCAGATTTCTGTTTCAGTGCAAATTAATGACCCTAAATTTGGAATGCTGGGCATCATGGCAGATTAAATGAGTTATATCGTCTACATAACATTTACCTAGTATCTACATAACATCTGTATAACAACTATATAACTGCTGTGTCTTTAAAACGGAATATTCAATTTTACTAAATTGGACTCAAAACATTAACTGTTTACTCTCCATAGTTGCTGCTAGACGTATTGAGTTTCTCCAGCAATTTCTGTTTTTGCTTGTTTCAGGTCTCCAGCATCCCTGATCCTAAATATAACTCTAACCCCAACTCAACTGTGATTCTTTGGTCATATTCAAATTATTTACACTGAGCACTCAGAGAAGCAAAAGTAAAGCAATTAAATAATGCCTCCAAATGGCTGAGAATTCTTCTATTTGTTCTTGTGTTCTTTAAAAAAGCATTACCACAGAACTGAACAAAATAAATTTTCATAGAAGCATCACAGATATCTCAATAACTGTCAGACTGCAGCCTCTGCAGGTCCCACATCAGAAAGGGAAATCCAGGACTTTGACAAAGTGACACTGAAAGAATGTTAGCGTATTTCCAGGTCAGGATAGTGAGTGGGTTGGAGGCAAACTACCAAGTTGTGGTGTTCCCATGTATCTGTTGCCCTTTTCCTTCTCGATGCCAATGGTCTTGGACAGCGCTGTGTAAAGTTCTTTGGTGAATTTCCACAGTTCATTTAGTAGACAGTACACACTGCTACTGAGTGTCAGTGGTGAAGGGAATGGATGTTTGTGGATGTGATACCAATCAAGCAGCTGCTTGGTCCTGATGGTGTCACGTTTCTTGTGTGTTGTTGGAGCTGCACCCATCCAGGCAAGTGGGAAGTATTCCATCACACTCCTGACTTGTGCCTTGTAGATGGTGGATAGGCTTTGAGGAGTTGGGACAGGAATTACTTGCTGCTGTATTCCTATCCTCTGACCTGCTTTTGTGGCCACTGTATTTATATGATTAGTTCTGTTCAATTTCTGGTCAATTTTAACACCAGGATGTTGAAAGTTGAGGAATTAGGTGAAGCAATGCTTTTGAATATCAAGAGATGGTTAAATTGTCTCTTATTGGTGATGGTGTGATGCAAACATTACTTGTCAAAAATGTCAATTATGCTGTTTTATGTCAGAAAACAGGCAGAAGGCACTTCATAATTATTGCATGCTGTGCTTGAAACAACTAGAGGATGCACTAAAGGATGTATTGGGCAATGAAGATTTGTGACAGTGGCAGCTTTGTCCCAAGAAAGAAAATGAAGATGTTCATCAGAAGAAGCATCGCCTTCCCCACTGCTCCACTGCAGCAGCTTTGGCTGCAGCCACACATTCAACGTCATGGAGATGACCGACACGGTTGCACGGTGACCAAGGGTGGGAACTGAATTTCCAGGTATTCAATTTTTAATAAGGACACTCAGAAAGGAAGAGACGACAATGTAGCATTGCTGGTTGAAGAATAAAATAACTTAAAAGTGAGGAATGATTAAAGCTTTGGTGAAGTGAAATCTGTATGGATAGAACTTCGAAAAAACCAAGGGGCAGAAAATGGGCGGCACGGTGGCACAGTGGTTAGCACTGCTGCCTCGCAGCGCCAGAGACCCGGGTTCAATTCCCGACTCAGGCGACTGACTGTGTGGAGTTTGCATGTTCTCCCCGTGTCTGCGTGGGTTTCCTCCGGGGGCTCCGGTTTCCTCCCACAGTCCAAAGATGTGCAAGTCAGGTGAATTGGCCATGCTAAATTGCCCGTAGTGTTAGGTAAAGGGGTAAATGTAGGGGTATGGGTGGGTTACGCTTCGGCGGGTCGGTGTGGACTTGTTGGGCCGAAGGGCCTGTTTCCACACTGTAAGTAATCTAAAAAAAAAATAAATAAAATAATAGTGGTATTTATATATAGATCTCAAACTGTGGAGAAGATATTATGCAGGTTACTAGAGATGCAGGTACCAAAAGTATTGCTGTAATTATGAGCAACTTCAATCTGAATATCAGTTGGACAAATCAAATCAGTAGCAACATTTAGAGAGAAGGATTTCCTGCAGAGTGTACTGGATGGTTCTCTAGCTCAATACATTGAGGAACCAACTAGAAAACAGGCCATCCGAGATTGGATATTATGTAATGAGAAAGGAATTATTGGCAATCTAGCTGTGCATGATAGAATTCTTCATTAAGATGGAGAGTAACCTAACTGATTTGAAACTAAACAAAGGAAAGTATGATGATAAGAGGTACTAGCTGGCTGGGATAAATTGAGGAATGTTACTTAAAGGCATGATGGTGGATGGGCAAATATTCAAATAGAGCATGGATGAACTGCAACAATTGTTCAATTTTGTCTGGTAAAAAAACCAGAAAAGGTGCCATGACCATGGTTAACAAAGGGAAAATCAGCACTACCATTAGATCCAAGGAAGTTATACACAAAAAGGTAAACAGATCTGAGGACTGGGAGCAATTTAGATTTCAACAGAGGTCAAAGGGATTGATTAAGAGAGAGAAAACAGAATATGAGAGTAAGTTTGTGAGGAACCTATAAACTGACTGTAAAAGGTTCTTTGGGTATGTGAAGAGATAAAGATTGGTGAAGACAAATGGAGATCTTTTACAGTCAGAAACAGGGAAGTTACAAAAGGATCTAAAAAAAATGGCAGACCAATTCAATCAAATTTAGCTTCTGTGTTCGCAAATGAGGAGTCGATAAAATGTCAAGCTGGTAAAAGCACAGCAGGTCAAGCATCATCAGAGGAGCAGGAGAGTGGACGTTTCGGGCAGGACTCTTCATCACATGAGGACACAAATAATGTCCCAAAACATTCTGTGGAACACAGGATCTTGGGAGAGGGACAAACTGAAATATGTTAATCGGGAAATGGTATGGGGAAATTGATGTGATTAAAGGTTGTTTAATTCCCAGGACCTGATAATTTATATCCTAGAGTATTTAAGGATGTGGCCCCAGAAATAAAAGATCCATTGATGGTCATTGATGGATTCTATAAACTCTGAAGCAGCTCATATGGATTGAGGGTAGTTAATATCACCCAAGTACTTTAAAAAAGAGGTGGAGAGAAAAGCAGGAATTATAAATTGGTTAGTCTGGTATTAGGTAGTGGGAAAATGCTAAAGTCCACTCTAAAGTTTTTCATACATGAGCTCTTAGAAAACAGTGCCAGAATCAAGGACAGCATGGATTTACAAAAGAGAAATCATGCTCAGTACATCTGCTGGAGTTTTTTGTGCACGTAACTAGTAGAGTTGACAAGGGGGACCACATTGATATGATTTATTTGGACTTTCAGAAGGATTTCAATAAGGTTTTACATTAGTGATTAGCAAGTAAAATTAAAGCACATGGGATTGGGGGTAAGGTACTTACATGAACAGAGAACTGACTGGCAGAGAAGAAACAAAAAGTAGGAATAAATGGGTAATTTTCAAAGTGGCAGCCAATGACTAGTGGGGTACTGCAGGGATCAGTGAAGGCAAGATTTTCACAATATATATTAATGATTTAGATGAGAGAACTAAATGTAATCTTTTTAAACTTGCAGACAACACAAAGTTGAGTTGGAGGGTGAACTATGAGGAACTGTGAGGATATGCAGAATGAGAAATAAGAAAGGGATGATCACCTTATTGGGATTGTACAATAGACATCCCAATAGTCAGAGGAAAATTGAGATACAAATTTCTAAGGAGATCTCAGTTATCTGTAAGAATAATAGGATAGTTATGGTAGGAGATTTTAACTTTCCAAACATTGACTGGGACTGCCTAAGGGCTTAGATGGAGAGGAATTTGTTAAGTGTGTGCAAGAAAATTTTCTGATGCAGTATGTGGATATACGTATTAGACAAGGTGCAAAGCCTGACTACTCTTGGGAAATAAGCCAGGGAAAGTGATTGAGGTGTCATTAGGGGAGCACTTTGGAGTCAGTAACCATAATTCTCTTAATTTTAAAATAGTGATGGAAAAGGATAGACTGGATCTAAAAGTTGAAGTTCTAAATTGGAGGAAGGTCAACTTTGACGGTATTAGGCAAGAGCTTTCAAAAGTTGATTGGGAATGGATGTTCACAGGTAAAGGGATGGCTGGAAAATGAGATATTGAGAGTGCAGAGAAAGTATATTTCTGTTCGGGTGAAAGGCAAGGCTGGTAGGTACAGGGAATGCTGGATAACTGGAGAAATTGAGGGTTTGATTAAGAAAAAGAAGGAAGCATATGTCAGGTATAGACAGCAGAGATTGAGTGAATCCTTAGAAGAGTATAAAGGCAGTAGGAGTATATTTAAGAGGGAAATCAGGAAGGCAGACAGGAGACATGAGATAGCTTTGGCAAATAGGGCTAAGGAGAATCCAAAGTGGTTTTATAAGTACATTAAGAATAAAAGGGTAACTAGGGTGAGAAGATGGTCCAGAGTATGGTGCTGGAAAAGCACAGCAGGTCAAGTAGCATCCGAGGAGTAGAAGAATTGACATTTCGGGCATAAGCCTGAGGACCCCTCAAAGATCAGCCAGGCGGCCTTTGTGTGGAATTGCAGGAGATGGGGGAGATATTAAATGAGTATTCTGCAATAGTATTTACTGTGGAGAAGGACTTGCAAGATATAGAATCTGGGGAAATAAATGGTGACATCTTGAAAAATGTCGCTATTACAGAGGAGGAGGTGCCGGATGTCTTAAAATGCATAATAATGGATAAATCCCCAGGACCTGATCAGGTGCACCCTCGAACTCTGTGGGAAGCTAGAGAAGTGATTGCTGGGCCTCTTACTGAGATATTTGTATCATCAATAGTCACAGGTGACGTGCCGGAAGACTGGAGGTTGGCTAACATGGTACCATTATTTAAGAAGGGTGGTAAGGACAAGCCAGGGAACTATAGACTGATAAGCCTGACATCGGTGGTGGGCAAGTTGTTGGAGGGAATCCTGAGGGACAAGATTTACAGGTATTTGAAAAGGCAAGGACTGATTACGAATTGTCAATATGGCTTTGTGCGTTGGAAATCATGTCTCATGAACTTGGTTGAGTTTTTTGAAGAAGTAAAAGAGGATTGATGAGGGCAGAGCAGTGGATGTGATCTATATGGACTTCAGTATAGCATTTGACAAGGTTCCTCATAGTAGACTGGTTAGCAAGGTTAGATCTCATGGAATACAGGGAGAACTAACCACTTGGATACAGAACTGGCCCTAAGGTAGAAGACAGAAAATGGTGATGGAGGGTTGTTTTTCAGCCTGGAGGCCTGTGACTAGTGGTGCGCCACAAACATCAGTTCTGAGTCCACTGCTTTTTGTCATTTATATAAATGATTGGTATGCAAGCATAGGAGTTATGGTTCATAAGATTGCAGATAACACCATATTGAAGGTATATGGACAGCAAAGAAGGTTACCTCAGAAGACAATGATTAGATAGGCCAATGGGCTGAGAAATGGCAGATGGACTTTAATTTAGATAAATGTGAGGTACTGTAATTTGGAAAGGCAAATCAGTGCAGGACTTACAGACTTAATGGTAAGATCCTAGGGAGTGTTGCTGAACAAAGTGACCTTGGACTTCAGGTTCATATTTCCTTAAAAGTGGAGTCACAGGTAGATAGGATAGTGAAGAAGGTGTTTGGTATGCTCGCCTTTATTGGTCAGTGCATTGAGTATCGGAGTTAGGAGGCCATGTTGCGGCTGTACATGACATTGGTTTGGCCACTATTGGAATACCATATGTAATTCTGGTCCCTATTACAAGAAGGATGTTGTGAAACTTGAAAACCTTCAGAAAAGATTTACAAGGAAGTTTGCCAGAGTTGGAGGGTTTGATAGTTGGAAGAGACTGAATAGGCTAGGGCTGTTTTTCCTGGAACATTGGAGGTTGAGGGGTGACCTTGTAGAGGTTTATAAAATTGTGAGGGAAATGAATAGGGTAAATAGACATGATCTTTTCCCTGGGGTGGGGAGTCCAGAACTAGAGGACATAGATTTAGGATGAGAAGGGAAAAATATAAAAGGAACCTAAGGGGCAATTCTTTTCACACAGAGAATGGTGCGTGCATGGAATGAGCTGCCAGAAGAAGTGGTGCAGGCTGGTATAATTACAACATTTAAAAGGCATCTGGATGGGTACATGAATAGGAAGTGTTTAGAGGGATATGGGCCAAGTGCTGGCAAATAGGACTAGATTAATTTAGGATATCTGGTCAGCATGAATGAGTTCGATCACAAGGGCTGTTACCATGCTGTACATCTTTATGACTCTAATTGAACAAACTGAAAGAATGGGCAAATGCACAGGAGATAAAGTATAATGTGAGGTTATCCAGTTAGATAATAAAAGCTGGAAGGATTATTTTCTGAATGATAGATTGGAAAAGGGCTGGTGCATGAAGGCATGTGTGTCCTAGCACACCGGTTACTGAGAAGCATGCAGGTGTATCAGGCAGTGACGAAGGCAAATGGTATGTTTGTCTTCAGAGTGAAAATATTTGAGTACAGGAGCAGTGATGTCTTGCTGCAATTGTGCAGGGACCTGACAAGACCACAGCTGGAGTAGTGAGCAGTTTTGGACTCTTTATCTTAGGAAAGATGTTCTGGCTGTGGAGGGACAAATGTTTACCACACTGGTATCTGGGATTGCAGTTGACATGTGAAGAGACTGAATCATTTAGTACAGTATTCATTAAGGTTCAGAAGAATGTTGACAGAATAACCACAGGAAAGATATTCCTGATGACCAGGGAAACCAAACTCAAGGGTCTGGTGTAGACCATACTGAATTAAAATGAGAAGAAATTTCTTCACTCAGAAAGTGGTGAACCTCTGAAATTCTTTGCCATAGAAAGTGGTTGAAGCTGAAACGTTGATTGTTTACAAGAACATATCAGATATATTATTTTTAGGGCTAAAGGGATCAGAGTCTGGGTTGAAAGTAGGGAGATATAGTTGGATGACCATATAGAATAGTGAAGCAGTTTTTAAGGGCCAAATGGTTTACTCCTGCTCCTACTTTTGATGTCTTCCATGTTTCTATACAGCACAACTTTGGCAACTGCTTTCAATGGAACTGAATTGAGTGAAGTCATCATTCATTGATTTTGTGAATTTTAATGAAGTTATTAATGTCTGATACCAATAGGTCTTCTCCTCCCTGGGAATACTAAGGTTTCTACTATGTCTCTGACTACTGTTGACCTGGGTTATTTCTTTCTTAGCCAGCTCGGGAGATGCGGCAGTGATGTGATTACCAGATTGTGCCCCAACTCTAATCTAAGATGATATACCCACAAAGGTGTCAGTGTCTGAGCTGGTAAAGGGTGCTGGAGGCAGCCTTACTGGTGCAGCCTCTGAGGAATATTGTGCTTCTCCTTCAGAGCTAGAAGAGGAGCCAAGAGGCTAGTCTCTATGAGGTGGAGGCTGTGTAGTTGCTCCTGGTGCCTGCAGAAGGCTAGAGAAGGAATGAGTTGTGCCGTAATAGCAGAAGCTTGGACATGTTGAGGATACATTCACAGTGGTAGTGATGGGAGGGAGGTGCAGAACTTGACAATAAATCTTGCTGGGTTGCTGAGACAGAGAGGTCTTGGCACCACCACATCAGTCACAGCTCTATCCCATTACAACAAGAGTTCTCTCTTCATGGGAGTTGAGAAAATGAGTATTGGGTACCTCACCGACTGTATGCCCTGCAGTGGATGTTTACTCCTGGAATAATATAAGTGCAGGGATTGATTGAGGTGAAAGTGGCTGGTAAAGCTGGTATTTTGGAGGAAAGGGATGAGGAATCCCAATTGTGTCAAAAGGAAGTGCAGAAGGCAAGAAAGGTTAGCAGTTAGGGGAATGGGTAAATGAGAGCAATTGAGGAGAGATGCTGCATACAACAGTGAGAATGACAGATCATGCGCCTTGATGAGCCTTTGTGGTTGCAGTAGCAGAGTTATAATGAGAACGAGTTAGCAACCAGAAGATGGTGGCATTTACTCTTGCAGAGTCCTTCTTCATGCATTGGTGGGCATTCTTCCAGACTATAGTCATTGTATTGACTTGGGTGGCAACTTCAGACCAGGCTGGCACCGTCTGGTTAATGGTCTCCTCTGGTGATCCTGAGGACCTATTCACTAGGACCTCCAGGACTCTCTCAGAAATGTGAGTTCAAAATTTGCCACGATTGGCCATTTCTGGAGCAATTCTTCCCACACTGCAGCTATGAAAGGTCATCTCGGCTTGTAGTGTTTGGACTAGTGCACAGCTGAGCTTTAAATCTGGTGCTGGTGACAGGAAACCTGGAATGTCCAGACAGCAGTGGGCACTTCCACTACTGGTAGATAGTATGAGAGAAATGCCATGGAGGCAGACACGGTGCATCAGTAAGAGCTGAGCAGCCTACAACTGTTCGAGAAAACCTGCTATAACACACAGAAACTCCCCAAGATTAACTCCCCAAGACTGAGACAAACTTTGGGAAAATTCAGCCCTTTGTGTATGTCTTCTGTGAGGAAGGTAAAAGAAATCTAACAGATTTAGAGATTCAAGAGATTGGGGAAAGAGAGGAATGGAAGGAAATTAATATTAGTAAGACTGTGTTGGAGAATTCTTTTTATTCGCTTGTAGAACATGGGCATCGCTGATGGGACAGCATTTTAGCCCATTCCCAGTTGCCTTTGAGAAGGTGCAATGGGCCTAAAGGTTCTGCATTCATGAATGCTGAAACAGGAACCTATGGAGCCTGTGAATACAGTGGTGATCATCTTCCAAAATTCTGCAGATTTTTAAATGATTGTTGGATAGCAAATGTCATCTCATTGCTTATGAATGGACAAGAGACCAAATGAGGAATCATCGGCTTGCCAGCCTTACATCAGTATTACGGAAATAATCTATTATGAAGAATGTGATGAATAGACACTTGGGTAATAAAGGTTTGATTGAGCATAGTCAGTTCGGATCTGTGAATAGGTAATCATGTTTAGCAAATCTGCTGGAGTTTTTTTAATGCTATTGTGAACCAAATTGATAAAGTTGGTGGACTTTATACTTTCAGAAGTATACTTAAACTTTCAGAAGACTTTTGATAAAGTTATGCAGGCGATTACTTACCCAGAGTACAAGGAATAAGAACTAATGTACTGGCATGGATTGAAGGCAGGGTAACTCAGAGAAAACAGAGTTGGAGTAAAATGGTCAATCTCATGTCAGGAGGCTGTGACTCGTGAGGTACTCCAAGGATCAGTACTTGGACACTAGCTGTTCACAATGCATAGAAATGATTTGGATGTGGAGATCAAATGTAATATTTTCAAGATCACAGATGACCCAAAGGCAAGCAGGAACATTTCCTCCGAGGAAGATTCAAAACAGCTTCAAGAAGATTTGGATAGAGTTTGTTGTCCTTGTCAACAAGTCACTGAAGGCCAACTTGCAAGTTCAGCAGGCAACTGGGAAGACTAGTGGTATGTTAGCCAACAGGATGTGAGCACAGGAGTGACAAAGTCTTGCTGTAATTGTATAGAATTTTGATTAAACTACACTTGGAGTAAATATTGGTCAGTTTTGTCCACTTCATTCAGTCAGAATATTGTTGCCATTGTTGAATAAGTGCAAAAAAGGTTCACCCAGCTAGTTTCTAGAAAGATGAAACTATCTTTTGAAGAGAAATTTGGGAAAGTAAGTCCCTATTTTCTGGAATTTCAAAGAAAACAAGGTGATCTCATTGAAGGTCTAAAATATTTAAAGGGTAATTTTATTTTGAATCCCTACAGTGTGGAAACAGGCCATTTGGCCCAACAAGTCCACAGCAACCCTCCAAACAGTAACCCACCAAGACTAACACATCTAACCTACACATCTCTGAACATCATGGGCAATTTAATCTGGCCAATTCACCTAACCTACACATCTTTGGACTGTGGGAGGAAACCTGGAGGAAACCCACGCAGACTCGGGGAGAATATGCAAACTCCAACAGACCATTGCCCAAGGCTGGAATCGAACCTGGGTCCCTGACACTTCGAGGCAGCAATGCTGAACACTGAGCCACCATGCTGCCCCGTGGGTACAATGTCTGCTGTAGTTGGAGAGTCTAGAATCGGGAGAACAAGAAGTAAGTCCCTTATACCTCAGAATGAAGAGAGTTTATTTTACTCAGCCGATTGTGAATCTTTTGAATTATCTACCTGAGAGAGCTGTGGGAGCTCAGTTATTGAGTATATTTACAGTAGAGATTCACAGATTTTTAAATACCTATGACATAAAGGGATATGGAGATAATATGAGAAAAAGGCATTGCAGCGGAAGATCAGCCAATGATATATTGAATGTCAGAAAAGGCTTGACAGGCTGAATAGCCTCCTCTTGTTCCAATGTCGCCATAGTAACTGCTGATGTAACTACAATCTGCTCCACATCATCAACTGCAAGATTCTGCTGTTCAGGTCAACTTAAAGTCTGTTAAAAGCAAAGCATGAAAGGGATTTGGTCATACACAGAGATCTTGGAGTGCAAGTTCATAGTTCCTTGAAAGTGAAGATGCCAGTAGACAGGATAATGAAGAAGGCATTTGGTATGCTTTCCTTTACTGGTCAGAGTATTGAGTACAGGAGTTGGGAGGCCATGTTGCGGATGTACAGGACATTGGTTTGGACACTTCTGAAATATGTTGTGCAATTCCTGTCTCCTTCCTATCGAAAGGATATTGTGAAACTTGAAAGGGTTCAGAAAAGATTTACAAAGATGTTGCCAGGATTGGAGGATTTGAGTTATAGGGAGAGGTTGAACAGGCTGGGGCTGTTTTCCCTGGAGCATTAGAGGCCGAGGGGGCCTTATAGAGGTTTATAAAATCATGAGGGGCATAGATAGGATAAATAGACAAAGTCTCTTCCCTGGGGTGGAGGAGTCCAGAACTAGAATACATAAGTTTAGGGTGAGAGGAGAAAGATATAAAAGGGTCCTAAGGGGCAACTTTTTCATGCAGAGGGTAATATATGTATGGGATGAGCTGCCAGAGGAAGTAGTGGAGGCTAGTACGATTGCAACATTTAAAAGGCATCTGGATAGGTATATGAATAGGAAGGGTTTGGAGGGTTAGAGCTGGGTGCTGGCAGGTGGGACTAGATTGGGTTGTGATATCTGATTTTTCTGTTAAAACAATTCATTAAAGAGGGACTTTGTGCATTGTCAGACCTAAGAGTCAATGTGGAGCCAGTTCTGCATTTATGAATACTTGTGTTATGATGCCTGTCCATCTGCAGAGTTGTATCCAATAGCATGATCTAGTGATAGAGCCGATAGACAGACAGATGGACAGGCAGGTACGTACCTAACCCGTGCCTCTCTTGCCTGTAGTTCACTATGGAGAACCTGGCATTAATAAATCAACTCAACTCTATGTGGTTTGCTTGCTGGAAAAAAAGGTGTGGAATCCATGCAAAATCTCCATTTGAATATGTGTCAGAGTTTTGAAAGCTAAGTCTAACACTAAACCAACCCAACAACCCAACAAGATTTCTGCAATGCTTTAATTCAGGCATCTTAGTGCATCTTTAATTGTTATCATTCTACAGTTAGTAACCATGTCTCCCGCTACTTGTGATGAGGAGGTGTCCATATTGGACTGAGGTGGAAAAATTAAATATCACACAAACCAGGTTATAGTCCAACAGGTTTATTTGGAAGTACAAGCTTTAAAAGTATTGCTCCTTCATCAGGTAACAGCGGTCCAAAAGCTAGTACTTCCAAATAAATCTGTTGTACTATATCTTGGTGTTGCGTGATTTTTAACTTTGTTCTCCTACTCGAACATTTCTGCTTCTCTAAATCTCTCTTGTACTTTCACATGCTCTTCACTGTCTGCCTCTTTTACAATATTTTGGTCACCTGCCCTAATGTGGTTTGTTGTTAAATTTAGATTGAGTACATTTATGTGCATACTTTGTTATATTACTGTGCTAAAGGTGCTATAGACATACAAAGTGTTGTTGTTGTTTTGTCATTCATATCTATTCTCAGTATATCTGTGGGTGTTGTCAATGAAATTCCTACTTTTGTTATCTTCTGAGGAAGGGTCACTTGACACGGAGTATTGAGTCTGATTCTCTCCACAGATGCTGCCAGACCTGCTGAGCTTTTCCAGCAATTTCTGTTTTTGTCTAGAGAAGCGCCTGATTGCACTAAAATGACAGAAATCCTCCCATGGAAAAGCAAAGGTTGGCCCTCCCAATTTTCCTTGTGATGGGTGGGACTCCCACTGCCTATTTAAATTCTAGCTCTGTTCTCTCTAACCATCCAAGGGGATGTCCCTTTAAAAATAATAAGAGTTGGATCGTTAACAGTAAAGCTGCCAAAGCACATTTTGGAGACTTGAAGTATCTCATCAGCACTGAAGTTTCCCAAGTGAAAATAGATCCCAGTGAGCATATCTTGTTGTCACTATGTTCAATTGCACATTTTTAATATTATAGATCACTTTTTTTTAATATTTAAAGCTTTTCAAGACTATAGAAATGTGTTAAATTTGTGACACAGCACCAGTGTGAAAGTCAAAGGTCTTCCATCATACTTACTTAGACTTTTTTAATCATTACAAGTAGTGTAACTGACAGTCTTTGATTAAGATCAGCTCACTGATCAATAAAGTCCTTGAACTTGTGTGAGTCACTGCTTGCTACTCTCTATATTGCTAAGCTTCAATGTTTTATTCATTGATGTCTTCAGGCAGATCATCCCATCATGGTACAGGTAAATGGGTATTATCATGCATTTAGGTCTTATCAAGCTCCAATAAAAGATTATGTCGTATTGCACTGAAATTCTGTGGAATTGTGGTTTTGCAACAATTAAAATATAGATGTTGTTATTTGGTTTACCTTTGATGTGTCAAGCATAAGTTGATCTGCAAATAATGTTTCACCAAATCTAGCAAAATGTGTAAATGTTTGGCAAAATGCTCTTCCCTGCAACCTACCCTTGATAAATGAGCTCAAGTTCATGGAGGGGGAAGGTCAGGCCAGTGGCACAGTGTTTCAAAAACCTCAAGATTCAGTTGATATGAGACTTAAACAAACAAGAAATTACTTTCATTGATTAAATGTAGATTGAATTAGCAGAAAAATGATGAGTCCTGGTAGGGTTATGTCCTTCAGTCATTGTTTAACTCAGCTTGACAGATTCAATCTGCTGAACCCAAAGGAAGGCCAGAGATGTCATGCATGGGTCCTGTACAATGTACGAGCCTTTGAGGAGCAAAATCGAAAAGTTGCACTTTAACAACTCACAGCCTGAAGCCAGTGCTCTCATTTGGTCTTGTGTTACCAGGACAATGCTATTACAGCATGCACAAGACGGCTCCAACTAATAATTATCGGTATCCCACAGGCACAGCTATTGTTGCTCTTAAGACTTGACAGAATGAATCTTGTCGGCATGACCGAGCAGATGCAGGAATTTTCCTTTCATCTTTCCATAGAGACATAGGAGAACCATATACAGTGCCTTTATGAAGCTTATCTTTTTTTTCATTTCGTTTGATTTGGTTGATTAGTTCAAGTTGCCCCTTTTTCTTAGTCTTAATAATACTAACACCTTAAATGGGCATGAAAATCAAGTACAATGGAAAGTACTGGTGACAAGAATCAACAACTGACAACAGGCCAGACCCTATTTCACAATATGCTAACCTGTGTCACTGTGTTAGCATGTAGCACTGCATTATTTATCGATTGTAGAAGAAAATGAAGCAGAAAATTTGGTTTGAATGGGTTTTGTCCTGCTGTCACTCTGCAGTACATTCAGCTAAACATCCAGCATGTAAAGTGGCATTGGCCCTTTTGTTATATAAAATCTTTTATATTATCTATATTGCCCTTGTCCGATCGAATATAGTTCAGTCAAATCAATAGAGTTCATCAAGGCTGTCATATCACAGTCATCCACTCTTGGGTTGATTTCTATATATGCTTCCAAATTGATTTTCTTAAATTCTGCAACACATAGCTTTTCGTTTTAGATCTTGAAAATATTCTTGGCACTACTAGTTTGGCTGACTTTTGTATGACTCTTAATTATTAAACCAAATATGATCCAGAATACATTTTTCTCATCAGCTTAATCTTTGCTGCCACTGATCTATCTAACATCACCTCACATATTTGGGTTAGGGGCAGGAGTCTAATATATCCACCAATAATATGCTTAGGCAGCTGAAGAGACAGAATATAAAAACAAATATCTTGTTAGAAACCACCTTCAGCCCCACCTCCATCCACCTATTGCACTCTTAGCTACTTTCTCCACAGCCCCAACCCCCTCCTATTTAACTCTCCACCCTGGAGGCTCCCATCTCAAAATGTCGATTTTCCTGCTCCTCAGATGCTGCCTGACCTGCTGTGTTTTTCCAACACCACTCTAATCTAGACTCGGATTTCCAGCATCTGCAGTCCTCACTTTTGCCTGAAAGTGGCAGTAGGCAGACTCAGCTGATGTAACAACTAGGTACCTTTAAAAAAAAACACATTGACCAATTTGCAATGTAGACAATGGAAAGGGAATGAACAACCGTTAAAATTAGAGGCGAAAGTGAGGACTGTAGTTGCTGGAGATTCGAGTCAATATTAGAGTGGTGCTGGAAAAGTACAGCAGGTCAGGAGCAGGAAAATCGATGTTTTGGGCAGGAGCCCTTCATCAGGAAAAGAGGACAGCAGACTACTGCTAGAAATCAAGGTACAGTTTGTTTTCTACATGAAAGCTCCAGTGATACAATCTGATCAGTGGATGGAGAAGAATCTTAGGTTAAATTTAAAAAGTGGGTGTCTAGATTAGAGTGGCGCTGGAAAAGACAGCAGGTCAGGTAGCATCCGAGGAGCAGGAAGGTCGACGTTTCGGGCAAAAGCCCTTCATCAGAAATGAAGGCAGGGAGTCTCCAGGCTGGAGAGTTAAATGGGAGGGGGTTGGGGCTGGGAGAAGGTAGCAAAGAGTACAATAGGTGAATGGGGGTGAGGATGGAGGTGATAGTTCAGAGGGGAGGGTGGAATGGATAGGTAGGAAGGGAGATAGGCAGGTAGGACAGGTGATGGGGACGGTGCTGAGCTGGCAGGTTGGAACTGGGGTGAGGTGGGGGAAGGGGCAATGAGGAAACTGGTGAAGCCCACATTGATGCCCTAGGGTTGAAGTGTTCCGAGGCGGAAGTTGAGACTTCCTTCCTCCAGGCGTCGGGTGGTAAGGGAGTGACAGTGGAGGAGGCCCAGGACCTGCACGTCCTCGGCAGAGTGGGAGGGGGAGTTGAAATATTGGGCCACGGGGCAGTGGGGTTGATTGGTGCGGGTGTCCCGGGATGTTGCCTGAAGTGCTCTACAAGAAGGCGTGCAGTCTCCCCAATGTAGAGGAGACCGCATCAGGAGCAACGAATATAATAAATGACATTGGTGGATGTGCAGGTGAAACTTTGATGATGTGGAAGGCTCCTTTGGCATCTTGGATGGAGGTGAGGGAGGAGGTGTGGGCGCAGGTTTTGCAATTCCTGCGGTGGCAGGGGAAGGTGTCAGGAGGGGAGGTGGGTTGTTGGGGGGGGCATGGACCTGACCAGGTAGTCATGGAGGGTACGGGCTTTGCAGAAAGTGGAAAGGGGTGGGGAGGGAAATATATCCCTGGTGGTGGTTTCCATTTGGAGGTGGTGGAAATGTCGGCTGATGATGCAGTATATGCTAAGGTTGGTGGGGTGGAAGGTGAGGACGAGGGCAGTGAGTCTGACTCTGAAGTATTGGTGGTTATCAGACTTACAGAAAGCTGTTAATGTATTGGAAGCATATCAGAGAGCGTTTACTAGACTAATACCAGAAATGAGCGGGCTGACTTATACCTTCTGTACTTTAGAAGAGTCAGAGATTATTCAATTGAAACATATAAGATCCTGAGGGGATTTGACTGAGTGGATATGTAAAGTATAGGTCCTCTTGTGGGAGAACTTAGAACTAGAGGTCATAGTTCAAACATAAGAGTACGCATTTAAAAAGAAATGTTGAAACTTTTTTTCTCTCAAAGAGTTGAGAATCTTTGGAATTCCATTCCCATTCAAAAGACAGTGGATGTACAATCTTTAAAGCAGAGTTTTAAGGCAAAGTTAGATAGAATCCCAATTACCAAGGAGTTGAATGATTATCGGAGATATACAAGAACGTTATAATCAGATCAGTCATCATCTTAGTGAATGGCAGAGTAGGCTCGAAGGGCTGAATGGCCGACCCTCTTGATCCTCTCCACCTTTATCCCTTGCAAACCCAACCGTATCTGTATAGAGCAGTTAAGTTAAAATTGATATTTGACAGTGTAAGTACCGTGACACGATCACTGTCAATGCAATGCCAAGCAATATTATTGATTCATTAAGGTAACTTTTTAAATTATGCTGTTACATTACACAGATAAGATATTCTTCTTAGTGATTTAACACTTTTAAACCTTTTTTTAATCCAACATTCTCTTTCTCTTTCATGTTTTTAGTTCTCTTGATCCTATTTGTCATCTCCTCCTTATTTGCCTTTTTGATTCTGTTGTTTAGATTAGATTAGATTAGATTACTTACAGTGTGGAAACAGGTCCTTCGGCTCAACAAGTCCACACTGCCCCGCCGAAGCGCAACCCACCCACTACCCCTACATTTACCCCTTTTAACCTAACACTACGGACAATTTAGCACGGCCAATTCACCTAACCTGCACATCTTTGGACTGTGGGAGGAAACCGGAGCACCTGGAGGAAACCCACACAGACACAGGAAGAATTTGCAAACTCCACACAGTCAGTCGCCTGAGTCGGGAATTGAACCCGGGTCTCTGGCGCTGTGAGGCAGCAGTGCTAACCACTGTGCCACCATGCCACCGTTTCACCCTTTCATCTTATTCCTTTCTCTATTATTCCTATCTGTCTACTTAAGTGCTTAAATCAAATTATTAAGGAATTAAATGTTTGACCTTTCTTCTACTGAGCTCCCAGATGCTCACCAGCATTGTGTCTAGGGGGCTTGGTCATAGGAAATGCAAGGTTACAAGAATGAGTCTGGGTGGGATGCTTTTTGAAGGATCGGTGTGGATTTGATAGGCCAAATGGCCCACTCCTGCACTGTTGAGATTGTATGAGATATTTTATCTGTGACATGAAATTTGAGGGCGAGAGAGAGAGAGAGAGAGAGAGAGAGAGAGAGAGAGAGAGAGACCCAAAAGGTTGAAAAACTCTCTATCAAAGGTACCTTTCTCATAAGAAATGTGAAGACATTTCTTATGAGAAAGAAGGTGACCCCGGAAGATCTTCAGCTGAAAGAAGACAGACATTGAAGACAATAGCGGCTGTATGGTTTTGAAATTAAGTTGATGCAATTTTAATAAGTGTTTTGTTGGAACAGCATATTGTTATAGAATTGTAGGCAGATAATAAGCAATTAAGAGAAAGGGGGGGCTTAGAGTTGTGAACAGTTGTTTAATTTTCACTTTTAGAATTAAAGAATAAATTAATTTTATTTTCTTTAAATATTTGAATTTGGGAGTTCTCTGTCACTCATATTTTAACAGATTATGAGATGAAGTGAGCTTTTCTGGGTGTTTGGTTTAATTAACAGAGAGGTTCATCCCCTCTGTTGTAATAGTTTGTGAGCTGGGGTCTGTGATTTGGACAGGCTTAAACAGATCCAGTCTGAGATTTGGACAGATTTGAATAGATTTGGGGTACGAAAGAGGACAGCAGATTTAAACACTTGCCAATTAGTGTCCTAGATTTTTAAATGAAACAAAATTTTGGTTACTTGTGGTTGGTTAAATTAAAAGTGAGAGAAATGGCTCTTATGATTGCTAAAGAGATTCTGGGGTTTGAAGATGCTTCCCAAATTTGCCAAGGAAGTTTACAAAGACAGAAGAAAAACATAATTTTAGAATTAGCAGATAGGTTAGAATTGGATCTAACCAGGGCCAAAAGGAAACCTGAAATTGTAATGGAGTTATTCAAGCACTTAGCTGTATCAGAGAAACAGACAAGTGCAGTACAGTTAGAGCAACCTAAATTGCAATTGAGGAAAATAGAGTTAGAAAATAAAGAAAGAGAGAGAGAAAGAGATAGAGAGAGCGAGAAGGAGAGGAAAAAGAAAGGGAACGAAGGTTCTTAGCTGAGCAAAGAGGGAGAGAAGAAAGAGATAGAGAAAGGGAGGTAGAATTTGAATGTCAGGAGTTCCAAATTAGTCAGAAAAGTCAAGTGAACAGGATGGAGATGAAGAAAGAAGGTAGTGATGTACACAAATATGTTAAAACATTAACACATTTTGATGAAAAAGATGTCAAAGCCTTCTTTATTTCATTTGAAAAACTGACTAGATAGATGGAGTGGCCAGAGAACTTGTGGGTAATGCTAGTTCAGACTAAGTTGGTAGGCAGAGCTAGTGAGGTATTTGCAGTGCTGTCAGATGAGGGGTCAAGAGATTATGCAGATTATGTCAAACACACTATTTTGAGTGTTTATGAAATGGTATGCAGCATATAGACAACAGTTCAGAAACATAAAGAAGGAACTAGGTCAGATTTATGTTGAGTTTGAAATAACTAAACATAGTAATTTTGATAGATGGATGCATGCTTTAAAAATATATAAGACCTATGAGGCTCTGAGAGAGGTTATTCTGCTGGAGGAGTTTATTAATGCACTTCCAGAAATTATAAGAATTCATGTGGATAAACAGAAAGTTCAAGAAGTAAGAAGAGCAGCATAGATGGCAGATGAATATGCATTGGTGCATAAGGCAAAACTCAGCTTCATCAAGAGCTTCATCCTGTGTGGAATGGAAACTGGGAGAAGGGGAGATCCTACTTTACAATATCAAGAGTAGAACACACTGGTAATAGTTTACTACAGGTTAAAAAAGAAGCCCAAGGGATGAAAGGATTTGAAAGGCCTCAGGTGTTTCCATTGTGGTAAGGTAGGACTTGAAAAGTCACAGTGCTGGTCATTGAACAAAGGTGCTGTGGGAAAAGATGTGGTAAAAGAAGCTAAGCCAATGGCATTAGTGAAAGTAGTAAACAAAACCCCAAGAAAACTTGAGGAGCTGCAGAAGAGTGCACAGCCTACGCAATGTTTGATCTCTACAAAGACTTTGCCTCTGTGGTTAAAGTTTACTCAGATATTATAGGGGGAGAAAGGAAAGAAGGTATAATTTTGAGAGGTACAGGATCCAATCAGTCTCGAATAGTAAGATATGATTGTATTTGTACCCTTTTTGACCTGTTATTTGAGAGAGTGATAATTTGTGGGATAGATAAATGGAAATTTAATGTCCCCCTATGTAAGATCAGGTTGGAGTGCTAACTCAAGACTAGGGAAGTAACATTGGGAGTGATTGACAGAGTGTCAGTTCCAGGAATATAGTTTGTTCTTGGGAATGATTCAGCAGGATCCAAGGTGAAAGTGACACCCTTTGTTGTGGAGAAGCCAAAGTAAGTGCCGTGAACTGAGGAGTTAAAAGAAAAATACCCTGGAAATTTCCCAGACTGTGTAATAACAAGATACAATTATCATAAGTCACAGCATGAAGCAAAAACTAAAGAGAACGATAAAGCAGTTGAGGTTCAGTTAGCAGAAACCATGTTTGATGTAATGGTGCAGGAAAAACCTGAACAGACAGAGGGTCAGGCAGACGTGTTTAGTCCTGAAAGGCTAATGGATGTACAACAGAAAGATAAAACAATAAAGGATGTACATACTAATGCATACACAGAACAGAAGTCAGAATGTATTCCTGAGGGTTATTATCTTAAAGATAGAATCCTAAGATAAAAATGGAGACCCCAGCAGGTTAGAGCAGAGGAGAAATGGGTGGAAGTGCACCAGATTGTGTTGCATACAGACAGGAAGTGTTATGGGTAGCACATGAACTACCTGTAGGAGGTCACCAAGGTGTGAGGGAGACTCAGGCTAAGGTCCAAAAGCATTTCTACTAGCCTGGGCTGCACAAGGCTGTAGTTAAATTTTGCCATACATGTCATATGTACCAAATGGTAGGTAACCCACAGACAGTAATAAAACCAGCTCCTTTGTTGCCAATTCCTGCATTCGAAGAACCTTTCACGCAGATTATGATTGATTGTATAGGTCCCCTCCCAAAAACTAAAAGTGGGAACCAATACTTGCTAACCACAATGGATTCATCTACCAGATTTCTTGAAGGAATTCCATGAAGGGTATTAAGGCAAAAAGGGTAGTAGAGGAGTTAGTAGCTTTCTTCACGTGATATGGGATACCCAGAGAGATTCAATCAGACCAAGGGTTTAATTTTACTGCCAAGTTGTTTAAGGAAGTCATGGTTAGCTTAGGTATCCAGCACTTTAAATCAAGTGCCTACTATCCTGAATCCTAAGGATCTTTAGAAAGTTTACTTCATTTGAGTTAATATTCAGACATGAACTGAGAGGGCCTTTTGAAATTAATTCAAGAAAAATTGACAGGACCAAAGTCAGAGATTTCACAATTAGATTATGTATCTGAGGTGAGGGAGAGATTAAATCGGTAGATGAGTTAGCTAAACAGCACCTGAAGAGCAGCATGGAATAAAGCAAGTGGCAGATAAAAACTCTGAAGTTCTGATGTTTTCCTGTGGGAATGACATGTTAGTTCTGTTTCCAGTGATAGGAGATCCCTTCAAAGCCAAGTTTAGTGGTCCTTATCAAATTGAGAAAATTCTAAGTGAGGTAAATGATCTGGTAAAGATGCTGATTAGAAAAAAAACTGTATCAGATATGTTATGTGAATATGTTGAAACAGTATGGAGACAGGGAACTCAAGGAATAAGTGTTGGTTACTGCCCTGCACAGTGAGGAATCAAATACAGATGTTGTGGAATTTGATGTGCCTCACAATACGTTAAACAATGAGGAAGTCCTTGAGGAGTGGGATAGGTTAGTGAACTATCTGTCTCAGCAGCAAAGAACCCAGTTGAAAGATTTGTTGCAGCAGTATGATTACACATGCAGGAGTAAGATGGGGAGGACTACTACTATTGTGCATGAGGTGGAAGTAGGGATAAAACAACATTCCTACAGACTTAATCCTTTCAAAGCTACACCGGTCCAGAAGGAAGTGAATGCGATGTTCAATGAAGATATCATTGAATCGAGACAGAGAAAATAAAGTTCGCTGATCGTGTTAGTTTCCAAACTTGACGGGACTCAAAGATTTTGTGTGGACTATCGGAGGGTCAATGCCATAACAAAATCGGACTCATACCCAATACCAAGATTGGAGGATTGTATAGAGAAAGTTAGACAAGTCAGTAAAATCACAAAGTTGGACTTACTGCATGGGCATGGATAGGGTAAATAGGCAAAGTCTTTTCCTGAGGTCGGGGCGGGACAGTCCAGAACTAGAGGGCATAGGTTTAGGGTGAGAGGGGAAAGATATAAAAGAGACCTAAGGGGCAACGTTTTCACACAGAGGGTGGTACGGGTATGGAATGAGATGCCAGAGAAAGTGGTGGACGCTGGTACAATTGCAACATTTAAGAGGCATTTGGATGGGTATATGAATAGGAAGGGTTTGGAGGGATATGGGTTGGGTGCTGGCAGGTAGGACTAGATTGGGTTGGGCTATCTGGTCGGCATGGACAGGTTGGACTGAAGGGTCTGTTTCCATGCTGTACGTCTCTATGACTCTATGACTCTAGGTAACTTTATCAGAGCAAGTGAAAGAGATTTCTGCATTTGCAACTCCAAATGGGCTTTATCAATTCAAAGTGATACCTTTTAGAATGAAGAACACACAGGCCAAATTCCAAAGACTCATGAACAGAGTTGGGGCTGGATTAACAAACTGTGCAGTTTATCTGGATGGTGTCATGATCTTTAGTGAGTCATGGGAAGGGAGAGAGAGATAGACGGATAGATAGACGGATAGATAGATAGATAGATAGATAGATAGATAGATAGATAGATAGATAGATAGATAGACAGATAGATAGATAGACAGACAGACAGACAGACAGACAGATAGATAGATAGATAGATAGATAGATAGATAGATAGATAGATAGATAGATAGACAGACAGACAGACAGACAGATAGACAGATAGATAGACAGACAGACAGACAGACAGACAGACAGATAGATAGATAGATAGATAGATAGATAGATAGATAGATAGATAGATAGATAGACAGACAGACAGACAGATAGATAGATAGATAGATAGATAGATAGATAGATAGACAGACAGACAGACAGATAGACAGACAGACAGACAGACAGACAGACAGACAGACAGACAGACAGACAGATAGATAGATAGATAGATAGATAGATAGATAGATAGATAGATAGATAGATAGACAGACAGACAGATAGATAGATAGATAGATAGATAGATAGATAGATAGATAGATAGACAGACAGATAGATAGACAGACAGACAGACAGACAGACAGACAGACAGACAGATAGATAGATAGATAGATAGATAGATAGATAGATAGATAGATAGACAGACAGACAGACAGACAGACAGACAGATAGATAGATAGATAGACAGATAGATAGACAGACAGACAGACAGATAGATAGATAGACAGACAGATAGATAGATAGACAGACAGACAGACAGACAGACAGACAGACAGACAGACAGACAGACAGATAGATAGATAGATAGATAGATAGACAGACAGACAGACAGACAGACAGACAGACAGACAGACAGATAGACAGACAGACAGACAGACAGACAGACAGACAGATAGATAGATAGATAGATAGATAGATAGATAGATAGATAGATAGATAGATAGATAGATAGATAGACAGATAGATAGACAGACAGACAGACAGACAGATAGAACATAGAACATAGAAGAATACAGCGCAGTACAGGCCCTTGGGCCCTCGATGTTGCGCCGATCCAAGCCCACCTAAACTACACTAACCCACTATCCTCCATATACCTATCCAATGCCCTCTTAAATGCCCATAAAGAGGGAGAGTCCACCACTGTTACTGGCAGGGCATTCCATGAACTAACGACTCGCTGAGTGAAGAACCTACCCCTAACATCAGTCCTATATCTACCCCCCCTTAATTTAAAGCTATGCCCTCTTGTAATACCCGACTCAATACGCGGGAAAAGGTTCATACTGTCGACCCTATCTAACCCCCTAATCATCTTGTACACCTCAATCAAGTCACCCCTAAACCTTCTTTTCTCTAGTGAAAACAGCCCCAAGTGCCTCAGTCTTTCCTCATACGATTTTCCTTCCATACCAGGCAACATCCTGGTAAACCTCCTCTGCACCCGTTCCAATGCCTCCACATCCTTCCTATAGTATGGCGACCAAAACTGCACACAATATTCCAGATGCGGCCGTACCAGAGTCTTATACAACTGCATCATGACCTCAGGACTCCGGAACTCAATTCCTCTACCAATAAAAGCCAGTACGCCATATGCCTTCCTCACCGCACTATTTACCTGGGTGGCAACTTTCAGAGATCTGTGTACATGGACACCAAGATCCCTCTGCTCATCCACACTACCAAGTATCCGACCATTAGCCCAGTACCCCATCTTTTTGTTATTCTTCCCAAAGTGAATCACCTCGCACTTAGCTACATTGAATTCCATCTGCCACCTTTCTGCCCAGCTCTGCAGCTTCTCTATATCCTGCTGTAACCTGCCACATGCTTCCTCACTGTCAACAACTCCTCCGACTTTCGTATCATCCGCAAACTTGCTCACCCAACCTTCTAACCCCTCTTCCAGGTCATTTATAAAAATGACAAACAGCAATGGTCCCAAAACAGATCCTTGCGGAACACCGCTAGTGACGGCACTCCATGAAGAAACTTTGCCATCAACTACTACCCTCTGTCTTCTTCCATCCAGCCAATTCCTAATCCAAACCTCCAACTCACCCTCAATGCCATATCTCCGTATTTTCTGCAGTAGCCTACCATGGGGAACCTTATCAAATGCCTTACTAAAATCCATATATACCACATCTACCGCTTTCCCCTCATCAACCTCCTTCGTCACCTTTTCAAAGAATTCAATAAGGTTTGTGAGGCACGACTTGCCCTTCACAAAACCATGCTGACTATCCTTGATCACATTATTCCTATCCAGATGTGCATAAATCCTATCCCTTACAATTCTCTCTAAGACTTTGCCCACAACAGAAGTGAGACTCACCGGCCTATAGTTACTAGGGCTATCCCTACTCCCCTTTTTGAACAAGGGAACCACATTTGCTATCCTCCAGTCTTCTGGGACTACTCCTGTAGACAAAGAGGACATAAAAATCAAGGCCAATGGCTCTGCAATCTCCTCCCTTGCTTCCCAGAGAATCCTAGGATAAATGCCATCAGGCCCAGGGGACTTATCTATTTTCACCTTTTCCAGGATTTCCAACACCTCTTCTCTACATACCTCAAAGCCATCCATTCTACTTATTTGTGACTCAGTATTCTCATCGACAACAATGCCCTGTTCCTGAGTAAATACTGAAGAAAAGTATTCATTCAGTGTCTCCCCAATCTCTTCCGCCTCCACACACAACTTCCCCCTACTATCCTTGACTGGACCTATTCCTACCCTAGTCATTCTTTTATTCCTAACATACCTATAGAAAGCCTTAGGGTTTTCCCTAATCCTATCGACTAAGGACCTTTCATGTCCCCTCCTGTGAGGATTCTTTGAAGGGAAGGGATTTTTGCAAACTGCTCTCCTTCCATCTGCTGCAGAGTTCTGCTCTCGGCCTGTCCCCGCTCCCTGCCCCATTTTTGACATCACAACGCGGAAGTGGCAGTATCAGTTTCAATGTGAAATACCCTCCTCTGGGCAGCTCCTCATCCTGGGAGGGAGAGAGGGATGGGGAAATCTGTTCACTTGTAGCAACTGGAGTGAATCCAAGGAGGGAATCTACTCTGCCAACTCAGGTATGTATCTTAATTACCCGGGTGAGGAGGGACGGATGATAGCTATTGGGGAGGGGGTTGATCTATCCATCATCTCAGCTCAGCTCCTCCTACCTGCATTATTCCATCTACCCCCCGACCATTGCTTCCTCATCACGACCTGCCCCTCCAACTGTCTTCGTACCATTTGCAAACTTAGCAACAGTACCCTTAGCTCCTTCGTTCAGACCACGAATGTATAATGTGAATAATTGTGGTCCCAATATGGACCCCTAAGGAACTCCACCAGTCACCAGCTGATAGATAGATAGATAGATAGATAGATAGATAGATAGATAGATAGATAGATAGATAGATAGATAGATAGATAGATAGATAGATAGATAGATAGATAGACAGACAGACAGACAGACAGACAGACAGACAGATAGATAGATAGATAGATAGATAGATAGATAGATAGATAGATAGATAGATAGATAGATATGAAACACCTTCACAGTACGAAGAAAGAAGATTACCCCGGGAGGTCTCCAGCCAAAGGGGGAGAGACACTGAAGATGATAGCCGCTGTGTGATTTCGAAGTTAGGTTTGAAATATTAATAAGTGTTTGGTTGGAACAGTATATTGTTGTAGAGTTGGAGGCAGATAATAAACAGTTAAGAGAAAGGGACTTAGAGTTGTGAATAGTGTTGTTCAGAGTACACTTTTAGAGTTAAATAATAAATTTATGTTATTTTCCTTAAATAATAGAATTTGGAAGATTTCCGTCACTCATATTTTAACAGATTATGAGGCGTGATGAGCTTTTCTGGGTGTTTGGTTTATTTAACAGAGGGGTTCACTACCAACGTAAGACCAGAGAAAACTGTATTTGGATTACAGTGCCACATGAGATCTGGATCATTTTGTTTTCCCACAAGGTTATTTATGCTGTTGCATGTGTACTTTGCCTCTTGGAGAGTTTGCTTTGAGGGACAGTCCAAAGATGTGCAGTCTAGGTGGATTCCCCATGCTAAATTGACCATAGTTTCCAGGGATGTGCAGGCTGGGTGGGTCATTCATGAAGAATCGCAGCAGATCACTGCGCTTTTCCAGCAACACATTTTTCAGCTCTGATCTCCAGCATCTGCAGTCCTCACTTTCTCCATTCATGGAGAATGCATGGTTACAGGGATAGAAGGTAGGTCTGGGTGGGATGCTCTTCGGAGGGTTAGTGTGGACTTGATGGGCTGAATGGCCTAATTCTACACTGTAGGGATCCTCTGACTCTTTGTCTGTTTATATATACACACACCATTACAACTCTTCTTATCAGCGAGGCTGCTTTGAGGAGGTAAGCATCAAACAATTGCTTCCATACCAGAAAAAGTTGATCGTGCTCTGAACCACTCAAACTGCAGCAGGCATCAATGGACATGAAACAATGTAATTTGGTTCAAATGATCCCGATAACAGAAGATCATTCTCGAGCAGTCAAGTGTTCAAAAGGGATCAAAGCTTGTTAAATTTGTAAAAGTGATCATGAGCATTTGAAAGTGATCACAGTTTGTTAGATTTGCATAGGCAAGCAGATAAGCATCAAATGCAGCTTCCAAACAAGTATAAACAAATTTTCCCATGTGTTTTTAATTATTTTTTGCAGCAGTTTCCTTCAGCCCTTCCATTTCAACTGGCACATTGCCTTCCTCCTTCTCATTTTCAGTTGTCTCTGTACTCACTCTGCTAGCTGACCAATTCCATCCTCACTCTGCTTGCATTTCTTTTGTGCTCTTTCTCCACCAGGGTGACCTCTTTATGCACTCTGCCAGAGTGACCTCTGAGCTCTCTCCTCCGGGATCATGGTGTGTCAACTCTGCTAGAGTGAACACGTCTGGAGAAACGAAAGCCAGCTGCAAACATACTGAATTGTACCTGTGCCTGAATCACCCATCACGGCGCCAAGTCTTGGAGCTACAGTCCGTCTCCCTTCATTCCCTGGTTTGGGGCTACAACACTCCAACTCCACAAGCTGCGATTCTAACTTTGGCCTGTGAAAGGCACAGACCTTACCCATAATCCAACCTCCTATCATTTGAGGATATCTGGGCCCAACAACTCAAATTGTGCCATTGGCATGAACAGGCCTTGCACTCAGTGGGATTTGGTAACAATACCATCCCAGTGGCCAGCACTGTCACAGTTGCCCTGAATGTTTATGCCAGTCACTCATTTATTGATCCAGTTGGGGGCGTGGGGCATGTCTGAATCCTCGAACAGTAAATGCATTCGGTGTGTTACTAATATTGTTTTCTTCAGATCTCAGCTGTTCATCTCCTTCCCCTGTGGTGATTAAAATCAAACAGCCCAGGTAGTGTTTTCCTCTATCAGCGCTGGCTTCTCCCAGGTGCAGGTCACTATAGAATGCACCCACATTGCATTGAGAGTGCTCCATCACCAACCAGCATTGTTTGACAACAGAAAGAACTTCCAATGCACCAATGTTCAAATGATGTATTAACATCAAGACCAAATTCTGGAAGTCTACAACAGATACGACTTATACAATTAATAGTAGAGCTTTGGATAGTTTGTAGGGTTCAGGTACATATTTCTTTGTAGTTTGCATCACAGGTAGACAAGGTAGTTAAGATGGTGTTTGGTACGTGCTTGCATTCATTGTTCATAACTTTGAGTATAGGAGTTAGGACATCAAGTTGAGGTTGTACAGGATGTAGGTGAGGCATCTTCTGGAATACTGTGTGCAGTTCTGGTCACCCTGTTATAGGGAGGATATTCAAAGTTTGTGAGAACTTTGAACACCTACGGGCGAGAGATGCTAAGACAAGCCAGGAAATGGGAATCCTGTGCCAACCACCTAAGCGCCACATACGAACAACTCCGGTTCCTGCACGAATGCCGAAAGAATTTAATCCTTCCACCATGTGTCAGATACAGACCACCAGTCAACAACCCACAAGCCAGAGACACAGCCAGACAGAACAGATTCAGGATGATCCAGGTAATGATTACAGACGCACACAACAGACTACACAAATACAGACAAGAAATTGAGCGTCAAAAACTGTTAATTTCAAAAACCACCAATCAGGAATGGACCCGGACCATAGAACAGGCCGTCACTATAGGACAGAACAGGACCACACACTGCAAAAAAGGGCACTAAAAGAAAAAATGACCAAACTAACACACAACAGAGAGGACACCAGAACACATACCTGGGTTAGAAACCTCTTCCACAGACAGCTCACAGACACGGAAGGAACAATACTGGCCCAGGGACTCAACTACAACCACAGGGACACCAAGACAGCAGACTTCCTAGCAGCATTAGAATGCACACTCAGAAACAATGGACTGACAGAAGAGACACAACAAACAGTGAGACAAAGTATCGTACCCCTGATAACAAGGAAAAGACAAACACACAACCCATCACACAAACTGGCTAAAGAACCACAACAGAAACTGAAACACCTGATCTGCGGATCCAGACACTCTATACAGTCAACACAGGAATTCTTGGACATCATCAGAAAAACACACATAGACAAGGAAGAAACTATGGTCTCATTCGATGGAACGGCACTGTTCACCTCTATCGACAAAGCCCTAGCTAGAGAAACAATAGCCAACCTGCTGGACATATAGAACAGACAACAAAACGGGGAACCTATCAACAAAGATTGCACACTCAAACTACTGGACCTGTGCCTCACAACACACTTCACATTCAACAACCAAATATATGAACAAATCAATGGCACACCCATGGGCTCACCCATCTCTGGACTCATAGCAGAAGCTGTAATGCAAAGACTAGAACAAATAGTCTTACCACAAATTCAACCCAAACTCTGGGTCAGATATGTGGATGACATCTTTGTAATCATTAAAAGCATAGAAATAGAAACACACACCGGATCATCAATGCCACACTCACAGGAATCAGATCACTAGAGAGGAAGAAAAGGACAACCAACTCCCATTCCTAGACATGATGGTGCAGAGAACACCGAACGGAGAATTCACCACAAAGGTATACAGGAAAGTCACACACACAGACCAAGCCCTGAACTATGAAAGCAACCACCCCAACACACACAAAAGACGTTGCATCAAGACACTGTTCAAAAGGGCCACAACACACTGCAGTACACCAGAACTGCAAAAAGAGGAAGAAGAACACCTCTACAATGTATTCGCCAAAAACGGATACCCGCGCAATTTCATCAACAGATGCCTAAGGAAAAGACAACGGAACGAGGATATGCCCCAACCCAAAGGACTAACCACGTTACCATACATCAAGAACATTTCTGAACTGACAGTCAGACTACTACGACCACTAGGACTCATAACAGCACACAAACCAACAGCCACTCTCAGACAACAACTCACCAGGACAAAGGACCTGTACCCAGCATGAGCAAAACCAACATAGTGTACAAAATCCCATGCAAGGACTGCACAAAACACTGCATAGAACAAACAGAAAGACAGCTAATAATCCGTATCCATGAACACCAACTAGCCACGAAACGACATGACCAGCTATCCTTAGTAGCCATACAAACAGATGACAAGCAACATGACTGGGACAACACTACTATTATAGGACAAGCCAAACAGAGAACAGCCATGGAATTCCTAGAGGCATGGCACTCATCCACAGATTATATCAACAAACACATCGACCTGGACCCAATATACCGACCACTGCAGTGGACAGCTGGAACTGACAACCGGAAGCGGCAGAGACAAACCACTATAACTAGCAGAGGAAACAACACAGAAGCGCTTCACAGGAAGCTCCCAAGCACTGAGGATGTCACATAGACAGGGGACGAAACGTCTGCAACACAAATTCCCAGCTCGGTGAACAGAACCACAACAGGGAGGATATTATTAAGCTAAGGAGGGTTCAGAAGAGATATACCAAGATGTTGCCAGGTATGGAAGATTTGAATTATATAGGAAGGCTGGATAGGCTAGAATTTCTTTTCACTGGAACATAGGAGTTTGAGAGGTGACATTGTAAAGGTTCATAAAATCAAGAGGGGTAAAGACAGGGTTAATGGTAGTTGTCTTTTTCCTTGGATGGTGAATTTCAGGACATACTTTTAAGGTGAGAGGAGAGAGACTTAAAAAAGACATGAGGGGCAAAGTTTTTACATAGATGGTGGTTCGTGTTTGGAATGAACTTCCTGAGGAAGTGGTGGATGTGTGCACAGTTACATTTAAAAGACACTTAGATAAGTACATGAATAGGAAATATTTGGAGGAATATGGGCCAGGGGCAGGCAGGTAGACTAGTTTAGTTTGGGATAAAGTTTGGCATGGATTGGAAGGTCTGTTTCTGCGATGTATGACTCTATGACTCTTTACCCCTGGGAGGCGCAATGGCTCTTACATATGAGAGAACTCTGAGGATTCTGCCTTCTTCCAAGGTTCTTGGACTGTATAGGAATGGCCACTGGGAGCTGACAGCAACCTCTTTGAATGTGGCTCATGATGATTTGACAAAATCCAAACTCAGACTGATAATACTGTCTACGTTTTCACCAGGGCCACAGTAGAACAGATCATAGGCCTCTTTCAGTTCAGGCTTCAGTTCTGTGACTGCTCCAGTAGAGCTTTGCAGTCCAGTCCGGAAAATGTGTCTTGCAGCATTATGATATTCAAAGTTTGGGTGAACAGAACCACAACAGCATTATGATATGCTATGTCCTTTGAATTACAGCCAACAAAGGTAAGATGTCCCTGATGCAGACAAAATGAAGGAATGGCAAACATCTTCTGAGGAGGTGAGGCAGAGGATCAGGATATTCCATAGGTTGGCGGTCAAAGAAAGCATGACAGAGCAATCACAGTCACAGAGCCAAAAAGTTCAGATATAACCTCATTGACACCAACTTACATTCACACCACACAAATGCCAGGCTATTACTATCTCCAGTGACAAGCAATCAGACCAATGCCCCTTGAGATTAAATAGTGCTACTATCACTGAATCACCACTATCAACATCCTGTGGCTTACCATTGATCAGAAATTCAGCTGGCCTCACCTTTTAATTAAAGTGGCTAGAAGAGCAGATCAGAGTGCTAGGAATGCTGTGGTAAGTAACTCACCTCCTGACTCCTCAATGCCTGTCCACCATCTACAAAGGATAAGTCAGGACTGTGATGGAATATTCCCTGGATGAGTGCAGGTCCAACAACACTCAAGAAGTTTGACAACATCTAGGGCAAAGCAATCCACTTGATTGGCACCACATCCATTCCCTCCACCACCGATGCTCAGAGATGGTAATGTGTACTATCTACAAGATGTACTGCAGAAACTTGCCAGAGATCTATAGACAGCACCTTCCAAATGCTTGACCATTTCCATCTAGAAGGACAAGGGCAGCCAACGCATGGAAACACCGCTACTTGCAAGTTCCCCTCCAAACCACTCACCAACATGACTTGGAAATATATTACCTTTTTTTTGCTGTTGCTGGATCAAAATTCTGGCATTCTACCTCTAAGAGCATTGTGGGTCTATCCATACCACATAGACGGCAGCAGTTCAAGAAGGCAGTTCACCACCACCTTCCCAAGGGCAACTAGAGATGGGCAATAAATGTTGGCAGTCAGCAATGCCTACATCACATAAGGGGGGAAAGAAACTTCCAAGGCAAATGAGCTGGGTTTGGATTGATTTTAATGGCTTAAGATTTTCTTGATGATTTGGCAAGCAGCTCCTCCTAACTGCAAAGGACATGTGGACCTTGTTATTTTCAGTGTCTAGCTTTTCGTGTTGCTGATTAAATGTCTTGTCATAGGTATTTTCCAATCAACCTGTCCAGAAGTATCGTGTTAAACTTTCTGAGCAGGTGAGAATTGAAACTGGGCTTTTTATCCCAGGGTAGACACACAGCCTCTGCACCACACAAGACGTAATCCCTGTCCATGTGACTGCATGTTTGATTCATTGGGTGATCTCACTGTAAACTATCTACACACATCATGTTCTACTGACCACGTGGTAAAAGCAGCAATCAGTGGGACAGACACTATTAGCATAGCACACTAAGATTGGTTCGATCTTAAACTGCCATCATGATGTTAAATCCAAGTGTTGTGCAGTGAAATCTCCCGTGAGAGTATTGGATTGAGAGAAATACTGAGGAGTCCTCTTTCATCACTTTCTTCGTTGGTAACCTAACTGAAATTCCAACAATACATCATGTTTTAATGCTGTACATAAAAAAACATGGTTATAGAGTTATAGAAACATAGAGCATGGAAGCAGACTCTTTGGTCCAATTAGTTCACACTAACCATGTTCCCAAACTAAACTAATTCCACCTTGCCTTCATTTGTTCTGCAATAACACCTTTTAAACCCAAGAACATGTCCAGCTAGAAGGACAAGTGGAGCAGAAATAATGGAAGATAAGTTCCTACAAGTTCCCCTCCAAGCCACTCACCATCCTGACTTGGAAATGCATCACCACTCCTTCACCATCACTGGGTCAAAATCCTGTATCTATCTATATCCCATGTGCTGCAAACAGTTTAAGAAGGCAACTCACCACCCCTTTCAAAGGCCAATAGGGACGGGCAATAAATGCTACCCAGTCAATGACACCCATGTCCCACAGTGATTGTAGAGAAAATTTTTCACTGTTTCAGGATGTACACATACTGACAAATTGTTCAGAAAAAACTTAAGCATCTCTTAGATAGTGTGAAACATGCAAGTGCTGCCAGGGATAGTGGTAGAAAGCAGATACTTTAGGAACATTTAAGTGGCATTTAGATAAACACACAAAGAGAAAGAGACTAGAGAGATACCGGCCATGTGCAGGCAGATGGGATTAGTTTAGAATAACATGGTCAACACAGACATGGTGGGCCGAAGGGCCTGTTCCTGCACTGTATTGTTTTATATACCAATATACTATGAATCAAAATACTCTGCTGAAACCTGACTCCATAGAAATTATTTCCCATGCCTTTGGCATTCACACTCACCTTCAGTAAATTCTAAATCACTGTTGTTGCTAACCTTATTTTTATGTACTGCAATAAAAATGATATATGGTTGGGTTTACCAGCAATGAAGATGACAACAACCCAGTGTCTCATGGCACGCTTAAACTAAATTCTTGTCTTCACATTTCATAGGCCTATTTACAGAGTTGTTTCCCACTGTCAGCTTTTTAAAGGCTGCGTCAGCATTCCAAAAGATGTTTTTACTAGTTTTCTAATTTGGCAGGTATGGCGACACATGACAAAGTGATTAAGACAGCATTGTGCTGAGCTTGATTATGAGCATGTGCTGACTACCTGCATGCAGCATAACATAAATCCCTTACTTTCTTCTTTCATCCTAGGCTGACTGAAATTGATTTTATCTTGGCATGATAAACTTAATAAACTTTATAGTATGTTCAGAATGTGTCTTTACTCCCACAAATAGGTGAGTTGGGATACAATTAAGTTTTAAAACTTTAAATATCTGATACTTGATTACAACCTGCCCACTTCCAGGGTTAGAACATAGAACATAGAAAAGTATAGCACAGAACAGGCCCTTTGGCCCACGATGTTGTGCCGATGTTATTCATAAAGTAAATTAACCTGGCACCCCTCAGCTCACTGCTATCCATGTCCCCAATTACTCTGCTTCCACCACCACAGCTGGCAACGCATTCCATGCAATCACAACTCTCTGCATAAAGAACCTACCTCTGAAGTCTCCTTTATACCTTCCTCCTAATATCTTCAAACTATGACCCCTCGTACCAGTCAATCCTGCCTTGGGGAAAAGTCTCTAGCTATTGACCCTATCTATTCCACTCATTAATGGAGGTAGAACAGCCAGGCAATCAAAATATTCAGAGAAGGCCCACTGACAGCCTTTGATTTTGCCTCCTTTACACATCTAAGTATGCTCTCTAATTCTAAGGAAACCCAAAATCTGAATGGAAACAAGGCTAACTTTGGAATGAAGGCAAGTGCTTTTCCCCAACTCTTCAACATTACTTTCAATGTTCCTACTCCATGTAATTCTCACCCTCTAGGTCTAAGATTGGGAGATGTAGGCAGTTTAGATGTTTCATTTAGCACAGGAACTGATATCATGATTCTTGAAAACTTGCAATATGCAATTTAGCACAGGCTGAACTAATATATTGACCTCATTTTCAGAATTTCAGCTTTTTTTAGGATTGTAAGTGATCATTAGTTTCATGAATGGAATTCAAACAGTTTCAGATAAAGGCTTCTAAAGGAATGGAAAAAGAATTGTTCACAAGAGACTTTGAAACATTTACCTCTGCAGAGCATAGCCCGGTTTTTACAAGTGAGATATGTGACTGGTGTAGAATCAGGATTTCCACATTCCCAACCTGGAGATACATCAGTAGGCCAATGCATTGATTGATTTTGAAATGTGATTTTTTTGGGGGGCTGGAATCCTAACTAAGAATAATCAATGGTTAATTCCTTTTCAATTAATGGTAAGCAATGGAAGTACAAACGCGGATACACAGCACTATGTAGCAGCTTTTACAGGTAACATTGCCACTACGTTTTATCAGTTGCTTTCTTCCTGTTTATACATATAGCAATCTAATCTCACTAAGTTAAAAATCACACAACACCAGGTTATAGTCCAACAGGTTTCTTTGGAAGCACACTAGCTTTTGGAGCGCCGCTCCTACATCAAGTAGTTATGGCCACAACCATCTGATGAAGGAGAAGAGCTCTGAAAATGAGTGCTTCCAAAGAAATCTGTTGGACTATAACCTGGAGTAGTGTGATTTTTAACTTTGTACACCCCAGTCTAACACTGGCTCCTCCAAATCATAATCACACTAAAATAGAAAGGAGATGCAAAGCATTTACTATAGAGTACAATTAACCTATTTGCTTTATGCATTGGAAATACCTGGACAATGCAAGGCATGGCCTGAGTTCAGATTTACAAATAAGGCTACTTGCACATTAATGCAGTGAAATCAGTTGTTTAACTTTGAAATTGTTCAATCTTTTAACATAAATGCAGAAATAATTAATAAACCCACTCTCAGTCTATTCTGAAGGTAATCATGGACCACTTCAGAATGAAGAATTCCTGTGTGTAGCTTTAGGAATTATCTGTAGTTTTCTTCGTAATATGGTACGCTCCAGGTATTCATATATATTTTGACAAAAAACATAGCTAATTGATCACATCATGTGATGCTCCTAATGTGCTTAAAAATAAATTCCTCTTTACTGTCAATTGATGGGTGAAACGTGTGACAATACTGAAATAAAACTTAAAAGTTCAGTATATTATTTTTTTCAATGACTAAGTAATTTTGCAATAAAACAGTTGTTAAATAAACAAGTCAAATCTTCGAAACAAGTCAAATATTCAATTCTGTAGAGATTTTAGCTATAGTACCTATTTAAAGCTGTAAATACTTCTGTTGCTTTGTACAATAAGAATGAGAGAGTGTGTGTATACATGTAAAGAATAAAGATGAAGGCAAAGAACAGTTAAAGGTGCTGGGCTCCTGCAGTTTAGTTTCTCAATATAGTAACTGTTGTGGGAATGCGACAGAAGAGGAGACTCTCTTATTAAACATGCTATACTGTTGTTATCTGATCTCAGTGGGGGCACAGCCAGGTGCTTTAATATATCTCAGCATTCTTTGTTGCAGGTGAGAACAACTCATCCAGGCACTTAATTTCTGATCGAATAATGTTTTGCTAAAATGTTTTTTGATGGGGAAATTGACCTATTTTCAATCATATTGTTCACACAAATATAATCCTTATTTTGTGACTTGGCTAAAAGCTAATTAAAAAAACCTAGCTTCATCTTCTGAGGCTACCTCCAAATGAATGTCAATTTTAGCGTTGTTTCATGAAATCATGAATCCCTCAATTTAGATTGCCAATTTTACCACATTTTATACTTGCATACTTTGTTGCCCAATTGTTGTTTGATACCATAAGACATAGGAGCAGGAAAAGTCCATCAGCCCATTAAATATTTTTTGCTTCTGTGAGATCATAGCTGATCTGATAAATCTCAACATAAATTTCATGCCTTTTCCCCATAACCTGTGATTCCCTTCGTGAGTAAAAATATGTCAATCTCAGCCTTGAATATACTTAATGGCCCAGCCACTACAGCCGTGTGCAGTAAAAGGAATTTCACAGGTTCACCTTCTTCTTCACCTGTCTTTAATGGCAACCCCTTACTCTGAAATTATGCCATCTGCTCTTAGATTATCCATTAGGAGAAAGAATCTTTCTCAGTCTGTCTTGACTTACATGTTTCAGTAAGGTCAACTATCACTCTTCTATCACTAATAGGCTCAATCTCTCCAACTCATCCTTATACTAAAAAAAACTTCACATACCCAGAACTAATGCAGTGAACCTTCTCTGGACTGCCTCCCAGGCCAGTACGTCTTTTCTTAGATAGGAGAACCAAAACTGCACACAGTATTCCAGGTGTGATCTATCGAGTACCCTGTGTAGTTTTACAACACTCTCCTAATTTTATATTTCTTTCTCGTTGAAGTAAAGGCCAAGGTTTTGCCTGTGACTGCGACAAAACTAGAGTCTAGTCATGATTAAAAATCGAAACATTGTTATGACTGGATGAGGAAGGATGAATCTGCTCCCCTCTTCCCTCCATCCCCAATGGCTGTAACAAAGAATATTCATTGTTTTTGGCAAGCAGCTACATCACACTTCATTTAAGATGTAGAGCTAATCAAAATTATGGAGACAATTTCAAGGTTTTTTTGAGTGAAAGAAAGGAGATGATTAGTAGTAAAATTTTAATTTTTTTTTCAAAAAGACTGGATCTCATACTTTAAAAAGAGGAGTAAAATAAGAGAAAGAATAGGCAGTTGAAAGGAAAGCCCTAAGAGTCCTTGAGGATATCTTTTAACCCTGAGATCACAGTTGTGTAATTAATGGCTAATATTTCAAGCAGTGATGAAATTTGGAGATATCATTGACTTCTCAGTGAATGCATGTTTCATCAACTTGCTATTCTTTATGAGGGTGAGAGAAACAAAGAAAGAGAGGGAAAATCTTCCAGTTCCTTTGTTACAAAGCCATTTTCTTATCTCTCATTGTTTAAAATTTGTTGGCTGTTACACATATCCTTTGTGATTTATAGATAGAGTTATAGAGAGTTAGAATCAAGCAGCATGGAAACAGACCCTTTGGTCCAACTTATCTGTGCTGACCAGGCATCCAAATTTGACCTGACGCATATGACACTGTCTGGCCCATGTCAGTTTAAACCCTTCCTATTCATATATCCATCCAGATGCCTTTTAAATGTTGCAATTGTATCTGCCTCCATCACTTCCTCTGGCAGCTTGATCCATACACACACCATCCTCTGCATTACCCCTCAGGCCCTTTGTAAATCATTTCCCTCTCTCCTTAAACCTTTGCCCTCTACTTTTGGACTCACTTATCCTGGGACAAAGACCTTGGCTATTCACCCTATTTTAGAAATCTTTATAAGGTCACCTCTCAGCCTCCAATGCTCCAAGGAAAAAAGACCCAACCTCTTTAGCCTCTCCCTATAACTCAAACTCAAACTCTCCCCTCCCGGCAACATCCTTGTAAATCTTTTCTGAACCCTCTCAAGTTAACAATGTCCTTTCTTATATCTTGCATGACTGTTTTCTCTAAAGTGGATACACTGCAAGTGACTTATTTCAAGCTTACAAAAAAAAAACAAACAGAAGATACAGATCTGAATGACTGGTTTCACTCAATTTGATCATACTAGATTAGATTAGATCTCCTACAGTGTGGAAACAGGCCCTTCGGCCCAACAAGTCCACACCGACCCGCCGAAGCGCAACCCACCCATACTCCTACATTTACCCCTTACCTAACACTACGGGCAATTTAGCATGGCCAATTCACCTGACCTGCACATCTTTGGACTGTGGGAGGAAACCGGGGCACCTGGAGGAAACCCACACAGACGCAGGGAGAATGTGAAAGCTCCCCACAGTTGCCCATGACTGGAATCGAACCTGGGTAGCTGGTGCTGTGAATATGCTCAATTCAGTTCACATATCAGAACTAATCTAGTGAACCTTCTCTGGACTGCCTCCCAAGTCAGTATATCTTTCCTTAGATAAGGGAACCAAAACTGTGGTCTACCTACTGTTTTGTATAGTTTTAGCAACACTCACCGAATTTTGTATTTCATTCCCTTTGATACAAAGGCCAAGGTTTTATCTGTGACTGCTACAAAAGTCTAGTTTGGGTCTTTTGAGGGTCTCATGAGCTAGGTTCAACCAGTCAGACGCTACGGTGGCCACTTTCAGTCTGTGTTTTTCCTTTTTTAAAAATCGTTCTGCCCCATGAAAGGTTCCAGGCATTAAAACTCATAACAGCATATAAATTCCTAACTCTGATTTTAAAAGCATTACTCTTCTGTGTTCGCTCTACAAACATTATTTGAAGTTGCAATTAGTCTTAAAATCTTGAATAAAAATAACTTTAACATAATGCACATCATAATGGCTGGAGAGAGAGAATTGAAAAACACATTCTGAACTGAAAGAGCCTTGCCAAAGTTGAAAAAGAAAAATTTTAAAAATTAATGACCACTTACCTTAAATAAAATTCTAAATTCATCATGCATATCATAAAGCAAATCCAATCTAAGGTTGAAATGGACTGTATCTGAATTTACCTAAAATCTTCTGCATATCGTTCAAGAGTTCAAGAGGAAATAGAAGACAAATGATTAATCCAGTTGGAACTAATGTAGGGTATTTTTGGATTGTGTAAACATTGATTCTAATGAATGAATCTCACTTTGATAGTACTGGTCATTTTGTTAACCTTTTTTTTCTGTGCAACAGCCAGATTCTCACAGCAATATGATTGATTTGGTCTGACAATTCTCTGCATATCTTTTGACTGATTTATTCATGAATCATTACAGGCTACAAGATATTTTATGAATCACTTAATTAGGTTACAAAGCCAATAATTTATTTCTAGAAATGGAAAACATTTATTTAAAAATAAAATCAATTCGACGTAATGTATCGAGGAATTTTTCCAACTTCTCCTTCATAATTAAAACATTCCAAATTGAAAAAAAAATTACTTATGATGATTAAATTATTAAAAAATTGTACATAATATAAACAGTAAAAAAATGTGGTTTCTAGACAACTTTAAAACTTGAATTGCACAGCACTTTTTTTTCAAAAATCTCTGGAGGGTGGCAAAGGGATCTCAATACCCTGCTGATAGATAGGAAACAATAGTGAGCATATTCACAGTAGCTTCAGTAAGTTCTACCTGGAGGATGATATTGACCTTCAGATTAGGCACCCTTGCAGCAAAAGGTTAGATTGGCTGAACTGATTGGCTCATATTCTATCTTGGCATCGATAAAGAGGACATAATTTTAGGACAAATGTTTCACTGCCCATAACATCAAAATGTTAAATGTAAGATTAAAAAGTGCAAAGAGTTCTGGTTAATGATCAGATTAATGTATTCATTTACAATTGCCATAATAACATTTGTTCCTTTTAGAGTTTAAGTTTTGCTTTCTTTATTTAACGTTTGGTTGTGGCGTTCTGGATTATGCTGGCCCAAATTTTATCATATCTTTAGAACACATTTAATTTGATAAAAGCTGGGATTGCAAGCAAAGAAAGGTTGCCCAAGCCTTTGACATACCTGGAAATCATAATCTATAGCCTTGATTGCTATTGATTTTTCTTTCCCTGGGATTGCATTATAAAATCAATTTTTTTTGCGCAAGGTAAAATAGTTTATAACGGCTGCAATGTACTGTTTGACTTGTGGAAACACACTGAGCTCTGAGAAACCACCCAGGCAGCCAATTAAGAGAAAACATCTATTAGGTAAAAACAGGTCAGTGCTATTGATCACATTGATTTTCTTATCACAGTGAAAGACAATCAATTAGAGAGAGGAGGCTAATGTTACAGATGCAATTTAATAACCCAAAAGAGAGGAGGGTTTATTGATCCCTGACGTGAAACACTAAGATTTATTGAAATATACTAAACTTCACCAGACTTATGATCAAAAAAGGGTGAATTAAAATTCAGCTGATGGAATAGAGTCAGCATTATAAAAGAAACTGTATGAGATCAGCCCTGTAATGAATTAAACTAAAACCATCGAAGAAATAAGAGTCTCAGAACTCAATAATAAATCACTGGGCTATTGAGTAAGTTCATATGTCTGGTAAAGGTTGGTTCACTGTATCTAACATACAGACGAGAGAACCACCTGTCATGCTCAGAAAGAAAGTCAGTTTTGTCAACCATCCACAAATAACAACTTAAAGTCTTATTTGAGATGAAGCGGCACATTACAGACCATTGTGCTCTGGTCTAAATGCTAATTCATCTCGCTCTCCTCTCTCCAGCAAACATGGGAGCAGATGTATGTCATAAAAACATCTTCCTAATTATGTCACAATTTAAGGGAATACATAAAGAAAGGTGTTGCATGTCCTTTTTCTTAGAAAAAAGGTCTACTTGTAAAACAAAAGGGGACAGTGGAAAACCCAACATTGCAAATGGCAATCAATGAAGTGTTGTTAGGCACCATCATTACTGAACAAATAAACTTCTCCAGATTTGATATTAAAGCTTGCACCAGCTGGTGCTCTGTTGTGTTCTGTCTGTAAATAGGTGTACACCTTTATTCAAGCATTTTGGTAGACCTGAATGCGGAAGTTTCCAACAAAGACATTATTTTATTTCATGAAGAAATGTGTATAGGAAAGGAAAAAGAGACGTTGGAACACATAAAACTATTTTTCTTTATTATTTACATCCCTTTCAAGCAGCAGCTGCAATTCACATTACTTTGCGGCATTAGTCAATTACAGCATAAATGGAGCCACTTGAGCTGGAGTGATTTGAAATTTTCAGGAAATGTACACATGAAAAGACAATAGGAAGCTGGTGTCAAAGCAAGCAGGCATCCTGATTAAATAAAGCAACTGTTTCTTGATGTCCATTCAACACTAATGACTTTGGCACTAAAATGTATTAAAATATCTTAAAAAGTACTGTCGTGATCAAACAGTTACTGCAGATACTTATGGCTGATTTTTTCAAGGTTCCTGCTCCTGGTTCAGAAATTCACCTGGAGTCATGAATATGGATCTCTAAAATATTTGTTGTACACATTTCTTAACAGCTAAAAGTAAAATTATTGGACAGCAAATTATAGGGGTCCGCATTACTCTCAGCTCAAATTTCGACGTTTTTAAATTCATTCATGGGATGTGAGCAACATTTACTGTCCTTTCTCTGCATGAGATTTTGTAATTGCTTTTCTATATAAAGTCTTGATGTTAAAGTAAATCATAGAACTGTAGAAGCCCTACAGTATAGAAGGAGTCCATTCGACCCATCAAGTCTGCACTGACCCTCTGAAGAGCATCCCAACTGGATATACTCTGTTTCCATAATGCTGCAATTGCCATCACCAGTCCACCTAGCCTACCCATCTTTGGACTGTGGGAGGAAAACAAAGCGCCCAGCGGAAACCTACGTGGACACAGGGAGAATGCGCAAACTCTACACAGACAGCTCAGGATGAAATTGAACTCGGTCCAAATATTTCTGTTATTTTGTCTATCAGCTACCTGTCTCGTCCAGCTATTGTAGGACATTGAAATTGTTATTAACCCCAGGAGTCTCATTCTAAGAATTACCAAAGCAATTTCATGCAAAGGGTTTGGCATGTATGGAATGAGCTGCCAGGGGAAGAGATGGATCCTGGCACAATATTAATATTTAAAAGGCAGCTGGATGGGTATATAAATAGGAAGGGTTTAGAGGTATATGGGCCAAGTGCTGGCAAATGGAACTAGATTAATTTAGGATATCTGGTTGGCACGGATGACTTGGACTGTACATCCCTATGACTCTATAAATGACAACTGAATGTGCAAATAATTAAAAGGAACTCTCAATTAAATGTTACTTTTTGATTAGCAGACACGGTGCTTTTAGTAGACAATCCCATTATCAGTTTAATTGAATATGCAATGAATCTTGTCTGAAGGCAAACACAGTGGTAGCACTGGAACTGGGTGCCATTCGCATTTGCTGATACGTAGTCAGCTGCATGTGACTCCCATGTCGTGTGGTGCTGGAAAAGCACAGCTGGTCAGGTAACATCTGAGGAGCAGGAGAATCAACATTTCAGACATAAGCCCTTCATCAGGAATGCCTGAAGAGTTGATTCACCTGCTCCTTGGATGCTGCCTGACCTGCTGTGCTTTTCCAGCACCACACTCTCGACTCTGATCTCCAGCATCTGCAGTCCTCACTTTCTCCTGCATGTGATCTCTTGTCATATAGCTAATTAATGAATGTGAGATACAAGTGCTGTTCAATCCCAAGCCTGAGATAGGAAAGCAGGCAACAGGCTGATGGGGTAGTACATGCCTTATTTAAAAAGTCTTTGCAGCCCAAACAATGGACTTCATCCTGTTATTTGAACTTGCTGCTTTGACCGAAAACTAGAGAACCTCACAACTTGGCAATTGTGGAAGGGAGTCCCTTGCTGATTCCAGTGCAACCTCCAGACAGCAGATACAAAACAGAACATCCTCTTCTCCATGGACAGGAGAAGAGAAAAAGGACCCCATCTGACCAAACAAGCCTGGGTGCAGATCAAAGTGGAAGGCAGCTGCCATAACATCACCTCTCAATCTTGTGACACGGACCAGACAGCTAACTCTGAGGATTGGTGGTCGTGGTGGTGGTGATGGTGGTGGTGCTTTGAAGGTTCCAATGTAACATCACCTTCTGTGTGGATTCTCTCACATCAGTGAGAAACGTAAAAATCACGCAACACCAGGTTATGGTTCAACAAGTTTATTTGGAAGTACTAGCTTTCAGAGCGCTGCTCCTTCATCAGGTAGCTAGTGGGGCAGGATCATAGGACACATAATATGTAGTAAAAGGTCAAAGTGTCATACAACTGATTTGACGTAATGAACAAACCTAGATTGCTGTTAAGTCTTTAATCACTTAGAATGGGGATGTAGGTTTTGATTCATTAATATGAAAATGCCAGAACTTCTTTTGTGTCAAATTCCTGAGGTAATTTCAGGTTTTATAAAAAGTGACATCCAGCTCAGACAATGCAATCAGTTGTATGACACTTTAATCTTGTGCTATAAATTCTGTGTCTTATGATCCTGCTCCACTAGCTACCTGATGAAGGAGCAGCGCTCCGAAAGCTAGTACTTTCAAATAAACCTGTTGGACTATAACATGGTGTTGTGTGATTTTTAAAATCTTTGTTCATCCCAGTCCAACACTGGCACCTCCATATCATCCGTGAGAAAGGGAATCATAAGCAGTTTCAGTGCTACTAACTGATGAAAATATGACAGACACACCCAAGCAGCTGATGGTGGCTATGAGAACTGAGGCTATTGATAGACAGAGGAGAGTGGGAATTATGCAATGCCCCAAATTAGTTACATGCCTGTGGAATCACAAGCAACATGTTAACAATGCAATTTCAGCGGTGAAGGAAATGTAGTGGAGCTACCAGAGGTTGAGCATGGGTGTTGGAGGGTCCATCCACACTATAAGTCCTGTCATGTTTCTGATGAATGCATACTTCACTTTCTCAACAGAGAGATTGGCAACTTTTATGGATAGTCAGATCACTGAATCCCAATCAATCTATTGAGAAATGCAGCCCAACTTGTATGTTCACAATGAGCAACAATGGCAGAAAGCAATATGAGTTGCCTTGGATTCTGAGTTTTGAGCTTGATTTATTGTTGTCAAATGTACTGAGGTACAGAGAAATGTGTTGCATTTTGTGCTATACAGGCAGATTGTACAATACAAAGTGCATCAGGATAGCAGAACAGAGTGCAGGATACAGTGCGACAGCCACAGAGAAGGTGCAGAGAGCGAGATCAGAATTAACATTTGAGATGTCTTTCAAAAGTATGAAACTAGTAGTAAAGAAGCTGTTTTTCAATCTGTTCATATGTGTATTCAAACGTTTATATCTTCTGCCTGTCAAAGAGAGTGGAAGAGAGAATAACGGGGCAGGAGGGGTCTTTGATTATGTTGGTTGCTGTTCTGAAGCAGCCAGAAGTATAGATGAAGTCAACGGATGGAAGGCTGGTTTGTGTGAGAGACTGGGCTGTGTTCATGACTCTCTGTAATTTCTTGCTTTCTATGATGCATCTGCAAAAATGTAGACATGCCAAATTTCCTTAACCACCTGAGGAAGTAGAAAGGGTGATGCGCTTGCTTTACCATTGCATTGACATGGGTGGACCAGGACAGATTGTTGGTGATCATCACTCCCAGGCACCTAATGCTCTTGACCATCTCCCTCAGCATCATTGATACAGACAGGGACGTGTCCTCCACTGAGCTTCCTGAAGTCAATGACCAGCTCTTTCATTTTGTTGATGTTGATGGAGAGATTGTTGTCTTTACACCATGGCGCCAAGTACCCAATCTTTTTTCTGTATTCTGTCTCAGCGTTGTTTGAGATCCAACTTACAACAGTGGTAACAACAGCAGATGTTTAAATGGAGTTGGTGTGGAACGTTGCCACACATTCGTGAATGTAGAAGGAGTACAGTCGGAGATTATGTATGCAGCCTGGTGGGGCATTGGTGTTGAGGATTATGGCAGAGGGACCTTATTGCCTATTCTTACTGATTGCAGCCTCTGGGACAGGAAGTCAAGGACCCAGTTACAGAGGGGAGAGTCAAGATCAAAGTCTCGGAGTTTAGATATGCGATTGTTTGGAATTATGATGTTGGCAGCGGAGCTGTTGTCAAAAAGTGGGAGCCTGTCCTTGTTATTCAGATGTTGCAGGAATGGGCCAGGGAGATGGCGTATGCCATGGACCTGTTACACTGGATATTGAATTGCCAAGGATCTACAGTCTGTGTGTCTAGAGTGATGTGAGCCATGACAAACCTCTTGAAGCACTTCATAATTATGGAGGTCAGAACCATTGGGCAGTAGTCACTGAGACACCCTGCATGGTTTATCTTTGGCACCAGGATGATGGTGGTCTTCATGAAGCAGGTGAGGACTTCAGATCATAGTCAGGGCAGGTTAAGGATGTCTGCAACTACACCCGCCAGCTCGTCGACACAGGATTTGAATGCATGGCAGGGGACTCCTTCCAGGCTGGTCACTTACTTGGGTTCACTCTCTAATGTGGGCAGCGGTAACCATGGGTACAGGTGTATCTGGGGCTGTTAGGATAGGTGACATTGTTTCACTGACCCTCTGCTCAAAGCAAGTGTCGAATACATTGAATCATTGGGTAGGGATGTATTGCTGCCCATGATGCTGTTCGACTTCGCTTTGAGCAGAGGGTCAGTAGCCCATTGTGTCATGTAAGCCTTGCCACAAATGATGGGTGTTAGGTGGTTGGTCTGGGTCTCAGGTTTAGTTTGGTATTGCCTCTTGGCATCTCTGACCTTACAAAGGTCAAACCTGGATTTCCTGCATAGGTCAGGGCTTCACAACTTGAATGCCTGAGACCTGGACTTCAGTAGGGTGTGGATCTCCATGGTTTCAGTTGGGGAACATTTGGATTAACTTCTTTGGCCTATAGTCTTCTACACACTTAATAATAAAGTCAGTTACGATAGTGGCATACTTGTTTAGGTTGGCTGCAGATTTCATGAATATGGAGCAGCCCACCAATTCTAAGCAGTCCCATAGACGTCCTTCCATTGCCTCAGATAAACACTGTACTACTTTCTATACTGGGTTCTCATGCTTCAGTTTCCGCTTGTAACCCGGAGGAGGAGCACAGCGTAGTGATCCGATTTTCCAAAATACGAACAGTGGATGGAATGGTAAGCATCTTTGATGGTTGTTTAGCAATGATTGAGATTGTTCTGACCTCTGTTGGGACATGAGATATGTTGATGGTATTTTGGGAGCACACTCTTGGGTTGACTTAGTTGAGATCATTGGATACAAGGAGCAAGGTCGTGGGATATTCTATCTCAAGGCTGTTCATAGTGTTGTGTACTTCATCAAGTGCACTCTTCACTTCTGCATGGGATGGAATGTTGACTGCTGTCAGAACTTGTGTGGCAGTTCATAGGAATGGCATGTCATTGTAAGATATTTTTATTCAACCAGGGTCACCACATCTGAACACCAGGAGGTATTGATTCAGAGGTAGACCCCACCGGTGCTTGTCTTCCCTGAGGATTTTGTGTGGTGCATTCAGTGGACTGAGAAACCCTCAGGTTGTGAGGCACAGTCAAGTGTAGCAGGAATGAGCCATCTCTCTGTAAAACAAAGCACACAGCAGTCTCTCAGTTCCCTTTGGACGGTGAATTTAGCTTTAAGGTCCTCCATCTTGTTTTCAATGGCTTGGACATTTGGCAGGAGTATGCTGAGGAGGGGGATTTGAATCCCCAAAGTTTTAGTCTCACTGGAAGTCCAGTGCATCTCTTACATTTTGTTTTACAATTGACGAGACCGTCTTCAGACTCAGTGAGCTCCTCTCAGGACACTCTGGTATGAATAATCCATCTCAGTGACACCAGTGCCTTGGTTGGATGCAATGATAGAATCCTACTCCTGTGAAGGAGCACCTCAGCACATTGAGGCATCACAACCTCATGCAGCTAGACATTGATCATCAAGGTCATCCTCAGTCAGGGGACAGCAAGAGCCTGCCCTGACACAGCTACAAGTGCAGGGTAGTATCCAGTACAGGCACTCAAAGAAGAATGCCCGGTTTCATCTGGAGTGCATCACTGATTACACTATTTAGTTAGGTCTCGATTTTATGCAACCCAGTGGACTAAATATTCCCATATTTTGCTTGTTTTTTTCAATCAAGTTTTGTGTCGGGTTTCTCTCTGTAGGATGCTTTCTCACAATACCATTTCAAATTCATATCATTGACTTCCAACCTATGGGTCCACTCTCGACGATGCAAGTTCCATTTTACTGTAATTGGAACTACTAGCCACTGCTAGAATATTCTGTAATTGGCTGTTATTCCTAGTTCCAGCAACATCTTTAAAAGTGCCATCAGCTTAGAGCTGCCCTCCATGGTGTGTGACATTTTCCTTGGACATGGCAGAGAAAGGGAAACTTGGCACACCACTCGAGGTCCTGCTGTATGGTGTAGTACAAAAGAAAAGGCTGGCCACTTCCTCAGGACCATCAGTGGAGGGCACAGCAACAGGATCTGTCTATCGGGTCCAAGGTTGCCAGCCAGAACACCTACACAACTCTTTACCTCACCTCCACTTTTACTACCACTAACATTTGCACCTGTCTCTTTTGTTTTAATCTCATTTCAGGATAAAGCAACCCACAATAGGGCAGAAAAAGCTGAGATAGGCAGGGGATGTGGCCTCACAACCCCTTCAAAGACAGCATCTCGATCCTGACCAGTCCAAACCTACTTTGAAACATTTACAGTGGTCCTTACAGAATGTTATAACAGAAGGAAGCAACTCAGCAGATTAGTTTGTAAGTATTGACAAGTAACCAGAACAGACTGAAGCATCTGCAGTCAAGAAATGGGAAATAAAAGTCTGACCTCGAAGAAGAGTTGGAACTGTGAGAATTAAAATGACCAGCATAAGGCTCCCCTGTATTCCTGGGCTATCCTGACAGAAATAGATAACTTAAGATTGACATCTCTTATAAAGAAAAGGCTTGGTGGAGATAAGGAATAAAACTGAGTGTTTAAGAGCTTTAACCTGTTAGTGTTCATTTAAGATGTGTTGGTTTGTTGAATTCTTTTAATTGCAATAGCGTTTGTTTTTTGTTTTTTGAAAAACATTGCATTTTGTGGCAAGTTTCAGACTTTAAATGGGGTTCTCTTTTAAAGATTTGCCTTTAAATGTTAACAGTCCTCACAGAAACACAAACCACTGTTTCTGCTTCATTGTAATTTTTGCTGCACTGTGAGATTGCATCTACATCCTTGCTCCCTTTTGACTGGAGGCAATAAAGTAAGCTCCATCTGTTCAGCTGCTCAGCTTTGTCATTGTGCTCTGTGCACCTGGGCTCAGGGCAATGAAGTGAAAAATGAAGGGGGGACAGCAGGACTGATGAAAGGTGAGGCCTCTGTGGAATATTACTAAAAGGAAACAAGGATTTCAGGAAATGGTTATGTATTATAATGTCCTGAGCATCACTGGCTGTGTTTCTCTTTGCATCTTGCCTGCAGTGTAAGATTTCCCTAATCTAGCATCACCTGGAGAGTTGGTTCCTCCACCTCAGGAAAACATACTATGGCCGGTGGTATGCATATTATTTTAAAGCTTCCGGTTGTTTTCATGGAAGATCCTCATTGGGGTATGATAAAAGTCTCCACCAGATCAATTAAGGAACCTTAATTGGATCCTTAGAAGCACAGGTGATCTGCTCAATGATCTCTTAGATGGATCTGTGATAGAGATTGTATCTTCCTACACAAACAGATCTGCCATGACCATATCTAATGGTGAAGTTGACTCAAAGGCCTAGTTCATATGTTTCCATGTATGTTTATACATGTCACGTCTGTCCCTTTGAACTCCTTCTCAAAGATGCCACAAGGCCTGTGTGGATGGTAGTCATTGCAGGTGACCTGTCTAATAGTTTGGCTCTTTACCAGAATGCCCCATCCCCATCATTCCAAACCAGACTCTGAGTCTTTTCTCCTGAGAAAGTTCCACAGGACCTGAGACTCTGACAACAAAGTCCCTCAGGACTGATGTGTTTCTCCCTCTTTTGACCACATCTGTGCACCACTTTTTCCTGCTACTGCTGCTTGTTGGCTATTCTTGTGGCTTCAAGAGAGATAATGCATACCCTCACACTTCACCATATGATACTACAAAGATCTATGTACCCAATGTGCCATTAATAAAATTAGAAATGCACTATAATATTGGAGTTAATTAGTCTTTGACTTTAGTACATTTGACATATGCAGCTAACCTGATTGCAAGGTCCACTCTCCACAATTTATGCCACTGGTAAAATTCAGACGGGAAACTGATTCATCAAAATCCCATCCAAATAATGTACTCCTGCCCTCCCCCACCTCGAAACCTGCTCTAAACAGCCTGAATAAATAGTAGCCATCATACACAGTTGGATTTTTAGTGTATGGCAGTTTCCATTATTTTCATATGCCAGGAAGAAACAAATTCTGAGCACGAACAACTATGTATCAAAAGGTCACAGAATTATGGGATGGAAAAACTAAATTAATTGTTCGTTATTGTTTGCTTAATTTTCTTTCATGCCACTTTACAGAATGTAATGTATAGGAACAAAATAATACAACATACTTCAGACTAAAACCTGTTGCATCATTCCATAGAAAACAAAGACATTTAGGCAAAAGACAAGAAAATATGCATCAGATTTTGTTTTTTTCTTATGAAGTAGCTTCCCTAATATCCTTTCAAACTTCAAATGTCAACTATGGCTCACAGGTTTATCTCTAGGATTATTACTTGCCTTCCCCTATTTTCATGTTATCTATATTCACTTCCCTCATCCAAGTTATTTATATATTTCCAGAAATTTATGATCCTAGAATTGATCCCTGTGGCACTCCACAAGTGGTAGCTTGTCATTCGAAGACTGACCTCCTTAACCCAACCATCTATTAGCCAATCTTCAATCCATGCTAATTTAGTGCCCCCAACATAATGGGTTCTAATGGTAGCCTTATGTGCAGTCACTTATTAACTTCTTTTGGAAATCCAAATAATACTTGAACTGGTTTTCCTTTATCTGTCCTGCATGTTACCTCCTCAAAGAACTGTAATAAATTGTCAGGTGTGATTTCTCCGCTTTTGAAAGCATGCTATTCTGCATGCTAACATTATGCATTAATAAATTTTTTGCTATTACATCCTTAATAACAGACTGACATTTTCTTGACAACAAATGCTGGCCTACTGTTAACTGGCCTACAGTTACCTTTTTTTTGTTGACCTTCCCTTTTGAATAGTTTACATTGGGTAGTTTTCTAATCCTCTAGGCCTTTTCCAGTATATAAGGATTCCAGGAAGATTCCTACCAGTGCCTCCACCAGCTCTCCCACTACTTTGTTTAAAATTCTAGGATGCAGTTCATCAGGACTTGAGGACTCACTGGTCTTCAGCCCTACTAGTTTCCCTTATGCTTCTTCTCTCGTGATATCTATTGTGTTTATTTCCGCAAGCCCCTTGATTTGATATTGTTAGAATAGTATCCTGTATTGTGATGACTGACACAAAGTATTTGCTCAATCTTCGGCCATTTCCTGACTCCCTATTATTATTCCTTGAATCTTGTTCTCCAAGCAGCCAAATTAACTTTGGTCTCTCTTTATCTATAAGAGCTTTTATTTGCCACTTTGCCCTCTATTTATTTTTTTCCCTCTTTTTTGGAGCATCTTCCATTACCTTTTAAAAAGATTTTCCAGTCCTTTGGATTACCATTAATATTGGCCACATTGTATATTTCTTTCATCAATTTTGTTGATTTATCCCTGGAATTCTTCTGCCTCTTTGTGAATAATTTTTGCTCTGAATCCTGAACTATTTTTAAAACATCTGTGGAACTCTTTGCTGCAGATGGTTGTGGAGACTAAGTCATTGTGTGTATTTAAGTCAGAGATAGATAGGTTCTTGATCGGTAAGGTGATCAAAGGGTAGGGAGAAGCAGCAGAAGCAGGGTTGAGAAACATATCATTCAAGATTGAATGTCAGAGGACGGTTGATGGGCTGAATGGCCTAATTCTACTTCTTTCTTTTATGGCGTCGCTGGTCAGGTATGGTCAGTGCCTTGCTTGTTGTGAGCAGCTGAAGGGACATGGTGTTTGATGTAGTCCGCTAGTCTTTGGGACTTATGCCCTGCATACCTAGCATCACATTGGCACTGAAAATCTTATACCATATTTGATAGGCAGGAAATCTTTCTGACTTCATGGCAGCATCCGACTCGTGTTGCACCAATATGCTCGCTTTGTGAAACTGCCAGTTTCGCCTATTTTTGAGTTCTTGTTGTATGTAAATTGTCTGTTTTTTTTTCACATTACAACAGTGATTAGGCTTCAAAAACAGTTCATTGATTCTAAAGTGCTTTGGGACTTCATGAAAAGCATTATTTCAATGTGAGGTTTTTTTTGAAAAGGTCTGCAGTAGGAACAGGAATAGATCAATACCCCTCTGAAATTCATCCAAATCACGGCTAATCTGTACATCAGATCAATTTACCAACCTTTGATTCATATCCCTGGATACACTTAACCTAATTTTAAAAATCTACCAATCTCAGTCTTTGTGAATCTATTCCAATTGAATTTCTTAAATTTGAATACAGAATATAGAATATCCTTTATTGTCACTTGTACTCCAATACAGAAGTACAGGAGTACAGTGAAATGTTTTTACAATGGCTGCCTTTTAATGGTGCCGTCTTAGGTACAAGTACTTAGGTACAGGTCTTACACATTTAAAAAAAAGTGTTGTTATACAAAAAAGGATTAAAAGGAAAGCAATAGCAGTGCTTACAGTGTCTGAAAATGAGTGAGAAATAAGGTAGTTAGAACATTGTGAAAAGGGTTTACATTATAGTCCAGTACAGAATTCCAAACAGCAGCAGCTCAGCACATGATGCCAGGCCCAAGTCCAACAACTGTTCCTCATCGCTCCAGCCTCCAGACAGCTCCTCTCTGGCATTCAGCAGCAACAAAGTAAGTAGCGCTGTACCGGGAAAGAACATAGTCCATATTTCCACTACATTTGTGTGAAAAGTACATTTTTTCCTGTGACTTATAGAGGCAGAAGGAGGCGATAATAAGTAGCAATTATCAATAAAGGAACTAGTTATTCCTTTACCTTTTTAAATGCCGTGCATGGGAAATGGGATTTTCATTTCCCTTGCTCTTAGTGTGAGGTCAGCATTCTGCACGGCTTTATGTGAGATCCTGGTGGCTGTGTTTAAGTGTTCCAGAAACCCCTCACTGAAATGATCACACCCAGCTATTATGGAAATTCTTATTCTTTGTCCATAAATGCTCAGCCCTTCCAATCCACTCTTCAGTGAAAAGAACAGATGGATCAGAAAACCTGACAGCCTTTACTGCATCCAATCCCACTGAGGCTGCTTCTCCATCAGCCACTTTATAAATTGTAGATACTATTGTAACAAAACTGTTCTGCAGTTCTTTAAACAGCTGAAGGACTAGAAATTGCAATGACTTTATTTAATTAGAACTACCTGTCATAAAAGCAGTAAACTAGTGGTAAGGTCGCATGGATGTATGAAAGTTCCATTTTTCTGCCAACCTATCCATCAGAGATTACTTTATCTAATCACAATGATATTCTCTCAATAAATATTGTAAAATGCACTCATGTTCAAGCAAGATTTCTACACATTTTCACTGACTTTCAATTGTTTGGTACTAAAGCAAATAATATGGTTCATATTATTAATTAAATGCATATTCCATTTAAATGTATGCACATGTATGTGAAAGACACAGGCAACAGTCAACAATGTTACTCCATAAGATCAGATCAAAGGTCTTCAGTCTAGCCACAGCCAATCATGAATAGAGTTTACAATTAAACAATCAGTGGGAAGGGAAGGCTCCATTAACATGGCAAAAGTGAGGTCTGCAGATGCTGGAAACCAGAGTTTAGATTAGAGTGGTGCTGGAAAAGCACAGCAGGTCAGGCAGCATCCGACGAACTGGGAAATTGACGTTTCGGGCAAAAGCCTTTCATCAGGAATGGAGGCAGGGAGCCTCCAGGGTGGAGAGATAAATAGGGGGTGGGGGGGGGAGGTGGGGCTGGGGAGAGGGTTGCAAAGAGTACAATAAGTGAAAGGGGTTGGGGATGGAGGTGATAGGTCGGGGGAGGATGGAGCAGATAGGTGGGCTCCATGAACATCTCTATTGTCAATCATAGTGGGATCAGCATGTCAGTGTAGACAAGGCTGAAGTTTTCATCTTCTGACAGAAGAGTCAAGCTATGCTACTTGTGGAAATGGTTATTGTCATAGATACCAGTTTTCAGTCAATTCAATTTACTTCCACATGCTGAAAAGAAATATCCAAGCCACTGGATATGACAAAATCTATGGCCCCTGCCTGATTATTCCTCAGAAAACTGGTTATTCCTTGAGCTGAGGTGTTCCAGTAATAGCTACAATGTTGCTACCTAAACAAAGTATAATATTGTCTACATGTCCACAAAAAATTGAGGTAAACTCAATCTTGGCAATTATTGAATGGTTAGTCTATTCTTAATATCAACAAATTAATCATAGAATGATAAATATGTATAGCAGCAGAGGAGGCCATTTAGTCCTTCATATGGCTTTAGTTGAAAGGATTTTCAACATAACCCCACCTTCCAGATCTTGATCAATGTTCTTGTATGATCTGGCACATTAATTTGCATAAATCTGGGTACGTTGAAGACCATGAATGTTTTTGTCCCGAGGTTTCAGTGAATTCTAGACTCGCACTAATGTCTGGGTGAAAGCATTTATCTTCAACTCCCCCTGTAATCTTTTGAACAATGATATCGTTGTTAACCTATTTCCAAAGTGAAATAGTCCTTCTTATCCATTCCATCTAGGTTCTTGATAATTTTATACACATCACTTAAAATAATGGTCACCTATGCATTTTGTCAGTGGGGAGTAGGGTTAATGAAGGAGATGTAATTGTACGTCACTGGATGCAATTACATCTCCATTGACTCTTTCAAATTCCTTTTTTAGTGAGTAATGTTAAAATGGACAAGAAGATAAATCATAGTAACATCAGGCCATATGGAATTGGGGCCTTTGGCTATAGGATCCCATAGATGTTGTCTATAATATTTTGTATTGAGTTATATTTAATAAAGTTATTACTCACATGAATGTGATCCTAATGTTACAACATGACGTTCCAAAATAAACAGACATGTCCACTTTACGAATAGAGGTAAACTTTTCAAGTCCTGGCAATAACCTCCTAAATCTCCTCTTAATGTATCTAATTTGGTCACATCCATCCTACAATAAGGTAACTAAAAATGTACACATTTATAAGAGGTGGAATTGACAGTGCGCTTTGAAATTCCAGATTCCCACTAGGCAGTGGTGAATTACCTTTTAAGGGGAATTATTTCTTGTTAACAGCCTTACTAATTACATATCTTTCCTAATTAATATGCATCTTCCTGCCCTACCACCCACTGACCAAACACGCTGCAGAGAATTCTTAACATTGGAAGTCACAGCTGGCAATCCTACTGACTGCGAAAAGCCTCCATGTTGTTCATCATAAAACAGCACCTCGGCATAAAATCTGTGGGAACCAGCAGCATGCACCCCTCATTCATAGACATTGGCATAATGATGGTGTCTTAGGCCCAACCATCTTCAACTTCTTCATCAATGACCTTTCCCCAACCTTAATGTCAGAAGTGGAGTGGGAATGTTCAGTTAGAATTACCCAGTAATGATGCCCATATGCACAAAGAAATGGACAACATTCAGGCATTTGTTGATAAGCCAGGCAATGCCCATCTCCAATGCAAGACAAACCAAGCATCATACAATGACATGCAATTACATCTCCTTCATTGACCCTGCCCTCCATTGACAAATTCCTTAGGTCACCATTATTCAAAAATATAACTGACCTAACTGTGGTTATAAGAGTAGGCCAGATGTTAGATATTCTGACTTGGCAAAGTCTTTAGTCAGAAATATGATAAAATATAATTCACTTTCATGGTTGTATGAAATTCCAAAAACACACACAAGCTCAAAATGATGAGAACAAAGAAGTCTGTTTGATTGGCAGCTAATCGATCATTGTAAACATTAAGTCATTCTACAACTGACCATCTAGAAGGACATGGTAAAAAAAATACTTGTGAGCATGACCAGCTCCAAGTTCTCCTTTAATTCACACATCATCCTAATCTTAAAGTTCACTCCTGATTCTTCATAGTCACTGATTCATAGTTTTAGGGTACCCAAGGTAATAAGGAGTAGTCAATGAAAGGAGAGACACTAGAAATCTCAAGGAACAGAAGGATCTTAAGGCCTTATCTGTAGATCCATGAATCAATAGAGCATGTTAATTGGGTGGTTAAGATGACATATAGATCATCTGCCTTTATCAGTCATGGCATAAACTATCAGAGCACGTTATGTTGGAGCTGTACAAAACATCTTTTAGCCCAATGTGCAGTTCTGGTCACCACACCATAGGAACTATGTGATTGCAGAGGAGATTCACCAGGATGTTGCCTAGAATGCAGCAGTTTGTGAAGACAGGCTCGATAAGCTTGAATTGTTTTCTTTGGAGCCGAGAAGACTGAGACAGGACTTGACCGAAGTGTGTAAGGTTATGAGGGCATGGACAAAGTGGTTAAAAAACAGCTGTTTGTCTAGTTGAAGGTTCAATAGTGAGGGGGCACAATTTTTAGGTGATAGATAGGAGTTTTAGAGGGGATTTGAGAAAATTTCTTTTCACACGGGAGGGTAGTGGAAAGCCTGGAATGTACTGACTGGGTAAATCTCACATCTTGTTTAAAGGACTGGATGAGCAGTTGAAATGTCATAAACTTCAAGGCAACGGGCTAAGTGGAAAGTGGTACTAGTGCAGATTTAATGTGGTTTTTATTGGTGTGGACTGGATGGGCCAAAGGGACTCTTTTGTACTGCATGATTCCATGATTCTGCATTTGCTCAAAGACTGCAGCAATTCGAAGTATGCTGCTCACCACATGCTCTCTCAAAAAATAAGGATAACAATACATGATGGCCTTCCAAGCATCACCCAGATGACAACATGAATAAAAGATTTATTTAAAAATTTGCTTTACCCACTGCTCACCTTATTTCATTTTCAACTGCAATTTGTTTTAAGTTACATTCTTGTGAAATTCTTGAAATGCACATTCTTTTATTGAAGATGTGATTATTACAAATATCAGCAAGAATAAAACAATATGCTGACTTACTTCCACATTACATGTACAGACTTTTGTAAATAATCATTTCTTACCCACTGTCTGGGAACACGCTGTGGATAAAAATAGAATAGCATTCTGTCTTTCAGCATCTTTAGAAAGTCTTTGTGATAGAATACAATATTTTGAAACATGAAATCACTGGTGAACGCTATCTCCCTCTAGATATCACAAGTTCTCTATCATAGAACCATGGGAATGTCCCCATGCCCGATGACAGAAAAGGATCTGGTTAGTGAAAAAGGAAGTGTCCAAGCCTGACTCAGGGTACTGACATGGCATGAAAGTTCCTGACCCATCTGAAAATAGGACTCAAAGTCTGATATTGCACCATACGGTTGCCTGTGCTGAGGACACCAACTTCCTTTATTTGTTTAGACACACAGCAGCACCTTGCTTAGTTCAACATAACAAGGTTTTAGGTTTCACACTGCTGTGAGCTGTACCTGTTTATTTTTTTTAAACAGGGAGAGCAAGCTGTAGGTTAAAAAGAAGGAAGCTCCAATTCCGCACATCAGATTTTATCAGCAGCACAAAACCTACACTAAATTAATGTGTAGGTGGAACATTTTGTTTTGTTTTTTGGCTCTGTCAAGACAACAGAGGGTGTGGGAATTTGTTGGCACAATGGTTGTTTTTTCCTGATTCGTGATGAGTCAGCATTAATTATTTTGCAGTACAGGGTTTGTTTCATTTGGCTTTTTACATTAGGAACAAAATGCATAGAGCAATACAGCAGCTAAGGATAAGTGACTGCTGAAATTTAGTTAAGTATCCATTCAACAGCTTAGAATTAAAAAAAAATGCAGCATAGCTGATTATTTAAAGAGTCATAATGTTAACTCCTATTCATCTACTGGAAAGATATTTTCACTGTGGTTGTATGTGTAGACTGTAGTTATATGTCCTGACCTACTTGTATCCTCAGTCCAGGTTGTGCACAGTATAGTTTCAGAGCAACAAACTACTCTCTCCAAAAGTGAAAGAGAAAAGAGGAATTAATGCAAATTGCTTTCAAACATTCACAGAATCATATGGTACCAAACAGACCCTTCAGCCCATTGAGTCTGTACCAGCAAAACTATGTTAAATTTCCACTAGTTCCACTTTCTAGCATTAGGCCCACAGCCCATTTATGACATTCTTAGTGCTCACTCAATTACTTTTTAAAGATTGTGACATACCCGCCTCGACTAATATCTCAGGTAGTACATTCCAAGCCACCATTGTCTGCTAAGTGAAAAAACTTTCCACAAATTCCTTTTATAACTCCTGTCTTCCACCTTAAACATGTGCCCCTTTCTACTGATCCTTCAACTAAGGGAAACAGCTGCTTTCTATCCACCTTATCCATTGCCGTCATTATCTTATACAGCTCCAAAGAAATCAAGATGTTGAAAGGTTCCAACCTGAAACGTCTACTCCTCTGCTCCTGCTTGATCGACTGTGCTTTTTCCACCTCCATTCTATATCCACTCTGACTTCCCAGCATCTGCAGTCCTCACTATCTCCAAAGAAAACAACCCAAGCTTATCCAGCCTCTCTTCATAGTTATAACTAGGTAAGTCCTAGTGAATTTCCTTTGGACTGTCTCCAATGCAATCACATCCATCCTATGGTATGGTGACCAGAACTACACATAGTATTCCAGTTGTGGCCTAACCAAAGTTCTATTACATAACCTCCCCTTAATATAAACCACAACTGATAAAGGCAAATGTCTTGCTTGCTTTCTTAACGACCCTATTAACCTGTCCTGTCACTTTCAGGGATTTGTGGCCATGCACTCCAAGGTCTTTCCTCTGTTCCTACCACCCATTGAGTACTCCCTTGTTTTGTTACTTCTTCCACCTCATACCTATCAGAGCTAAATTCCATTATTCAGAGGGACAAGAAAGAAAGCCTACTAGTTTTAAAGAGAGTTTTTAAAAGTCCCGGCAAATACTGAAACAGGAAAAGACTATTTACACATGACATTGATCTGTCATTTAATATCATCATGCTTGAGTGAACACTTCAATGTCTTTGTGCCACTGATAATCAAAAACTTACAATCTCTATTTTAAATATACTCAAAGACTGTATATCCACAGCCCTTTGGGGAGGGAATTCCAAAGATCCATTATTCTCTAAGTAAAAACAAATTCTCCTCATCTCAGACCTAAGTGGAATCCTAGTTATTTTTAATTTGTGATCCCGATGCTAGTCTCCTCAATTAGGGGAAGCATCTTACCAGCATCTATCTTGCTTATCCCTTTAAGCATTTTGGAAGTTCAATGAAGTCATAAATGCAAAATGAGGGGGGCACAGATTATAAATTAGGGATCATCCTTTTGGTACAGAGCTGGATGCTGTTGTGGTCCTGTGGTAGTGTCCCTACTTCAGAGCCAGTTGGCTGCAGGTTCAACCCCCACCAACTCCAAAGGAATGTCATAACATCTCTGGGCAAGTTTATTAGAAAACAGTTTAGCACAGAGATAAGGAGAAATAATTCCACACAGAGTTATGCAGCTTAGAACTGTCTGCCTTTGAAAATGGTGGAGGTGATGTCATTAAATATTTTTAAGGCAAAGGTCTGTGGGGAGTTTGTTTCTCTCAGGAGGCTATAGAGGCTGGATTTTAAGTATATCCAAGGCTGAGGTTGACAAATTTATAATTAGTGAGGGAATCAAGGGTTTTGGGCTTAAACAGCTGAATAGTCTATTTCTGTTCCTAATTCCTATGCTTGCTCATTTATTTATGATTACACAAATTATCAAACTCACTTTGCGACTAAAAATCAAATCAACTTAGTGACAATGATCATTGCATAATAAGGTTTAGATTATTAAGAACAATGTGCAAGGATCAAATCAGATTAAATATAATTAGCTAAATATTGCTGGAAAAAGAGATGTTTTTGAAGCTTACCATTTTGCACTCATCACAATTCATATAATTACTAATTCAAGGAGAAAACCAAATTGATACTGCACAAGAGGAAAGTGCTCATTGGTTGGCAAAGATATGATATTACAGGTTCTCCTTCATGCCTGTGATTTAGTACCTACATGAGACATGTTAAACAGCTGGGCAGATTGCACTTGTGATGCATTTGGAACATCTTGGACATCAAAAGTGATGCCGACATTCCTAAGGCCGAGGTACTTCACAAAGCAGAAAAGTCTGGAAAGTGAAACACTCATCATCAGGATACAGGTCTGATGGAATTGTGGTTGCGCATTTACAATTTAGGCATTGGTTATGAACTGGGCTGAGATTAAAAGTGAACATCAGGAAATGTGCATCACAGACTGGAAGAAAAATGCACAAAAACAGTTATCTGGTAAGGAATCTGGCAGTGTGTTGTTCCCTTTGAACGGAAATGGACAAAAGGTGAGTTAAAAAGACAAAGCGGTCCCAACAAAATCTGACAGCTCATCTTTGTCCACACTGTGGAAAGTCATGAGGATCTATAATTGTGTTCCATAGTTACTTTAGAATACAGAACACATAGCTTTATGGATCAGCAAGTTTTGATAAGATTTGTAGCTCATGTTGAAGTTCTGGATATAGGTTTGCTCGCTGAGCTGGAAGGTTCATTTTCAATGTGAAAATGAAACTTCCAACTCAGTGAGCAAACCTCCATCCAACGTTATGGATGTCAGAAATTGCCATCTTCAATAATGAAGGGAAATCAACAACTTTGATATAATGAATCTTATCTGCATGAGGCTAATTAAGTTTATAAATAAGTATATTTTTCCATTTGTATTTGCAGTGATTATGAAGAGTTATGTTGCTTCTGAATTTTGTTTGCATTATGTGTTATTTAGGAGAAAGTGAGGACTGCTAGAGATCAGAACTGAAAATGTGTTGCTGGAAAAGCGCAGCAGGTCAGGCAGCACCCAAGGAGCAGGAGAATCGAAGGGCTCATGCCCGAAATGTTGATTCTCCTGCTCCTTGGATGCTGCCTGACCTGCTGCGCTTTTCCAGCAACACATTTTCAGCTCAGTTATGTGTTATTTGACTGAGTTTTGACCTTCTGTGTTCATAATTGCATTTAAGCTAAAAGTAATAGAAATATTAAATACAGGAAAACTCAATTAACATTCATCAAAAACTTGTGGATACTTTAATAATTTGTTATTAACATAAACCACTCAGCTTCAGAAATATTCAGAAGTTTGAACTACACAATTACTTTGAAAATAACAAGGCTAGGAACATATACTCCAAGTACATTGGTTTGCTTTCCAAGTAGAGATCGCCCTCATTCTTTCAGGAACTTGGAGGTCCACTTCATTAAACCTGAATGAATATTACTGCAAAGCAATAGGAAGACCTACTTCTTCCAGTACTAGGACAGTCAGTAATAAAAGCACCTGACCCCCTTTAGCAGAACGAGGTCAGAGCAAAGCTGGGCAGAGTGCTGACTATATGGCTGCCAGGGTTTAATTGAAATGCTGTGATAAATTTCACTGCCAGGTCACATGTTTCTGGCTGGGAAAGCAGGGGTCACAGAGGTCCCTCCATGCAACTGTTCTGATTTTAGTGTCCAGTGATTTGTTCTGAGAGGTTGATTTACCACAGCCATGACTTGATCTTCCTTTGACCCTACATTGCCAGGAACAAGTACTGATAAGGTCAATGTAGAAAGAGTGCTTTATTAAACTGGGTTTCATTTTATTAGCGTGGAAGTGAATCCTGTCAGCTCATTGTGACAGGAAGCATTCACCTTATTACTTCAGACACTGGACCTGCAGGTCATTCTTCATGAAACAGGAGTTCGGCAGTTAACCAAAGCAACAATAAATAACACTGGCAAACCAACTGCTATTATGTACAAACATAACAGAAAACTAAGCCTGAAGGAAGTTATTCTTAAAGTGTGAAATACTAAAGCAGACATTTCTGACTGTTACCTTATTGTTTTCCTGTAAAGGGCTTGAAATGATTTGTTTGTTAAACTTGCTCAGAGAGATATCTGGTGACTGAGTTGGTATCAGCTGCTGTGGCAGCTGGAGGTGCCACGACTAACTTTAGTGCCCTGCTTTTAAATATCGAAAAAGCAACCAGGATTTTCAATCCATGCCCTGCTTTTAAATATTGAAAAAGCAATCAGGATTTCCATTCCCGTCTAATGGAGAGTAAAGTGAATTGCACCATTTCTTTAAATGTAACCACTCAACATGTACAAAAGGAGCTACATCAGTGACATCTGACACACAAATCTAGTGCCAGGGTCTGTAAGCCCCCCAGTAATTATGTTATCTGTCACCATCCTCTGTATATAGTTATGTCCAATATAGCCTATTGCTGTTCACCGACATGAGAGTCCAAATCTCACTACACGTTGGCAACAGTAAACTAACTGACAGAACTGGAAGCAGGCAGGAAGAGCCCAAAATATCTAGACCCAGGGGAATGTCAGAAGATTGGAGAGTTGCAAACATTCTGGCTTTGCTCATGGAAGTTTGTAAGGACAAACCCAGCAATTACAGAGCAGACAGTTTAACTTCAATGGTGGGGAAACCTCTAGAAAATATTATTCAAGATAGAATTAATAGCCACATGGAAAAAAGTGGGTTGATTAGGAAGACTTGCCATGGATTTCTAAAGGGGAAATTTTGTTTAACCAACTTGCTGGGGTTTTTTTGAACAGGTAACAGAAAGAGTCAATGAGAGTTACATGATTGGTGTGGTTAATATGGAAAGTATTTGATATAGTACTGCACAACAGGGTTAGAGTTTTGATCATGGTATAAAAGGAATAGTAGCAACATGGATACAAAATTGGTTGAGTGACAGGAAACAGAGGGAAGTAGCCAATAGATATTTTTCAAACGAAGGAAGGTTTGCAGTGGAGTTTCCAAGGACAACATTCCCTCTAAGCAGCGCGCCCTTCACACAACTATTCCAAGAGTGCCCAGTGATCGCCGTCAGCACACCAGTTGCAGCATTGATTTCAGGTTTCAGAGGTAGCTCTCACACACTGTCTTCAAAGGCTCATATAGCGGAAAAGCTATAGGGAAAATTAGCTGTCCCACGGATTAGTATTTGCTTTTCCTGATACAAAACAATGATCAAGATCTTGGTGTAAAGGAGACAATTTCAAACTTTGCAGATGACACTGAACTTGGAAGATTGTAATTTATGAGGTGAACAGTATAGAACTCCAAAAGGATATTGACAAATCAGTGGAGTGGGTAGATAGGTGGTAGATGATGTTCAATGTAGAGAAGTGTAAGATATTGAAGGAAGAACAGTGGAAGATATTATAAAATAGGGGCTACAATTTGAAAGTAGGAGTAGAGGAATTTCAGTTTACATGTGCACATATCATTGAAGGTAGCAGGACAGGTGGAGACAGAAATTAACAAAGCATACACTTTGAGGCTTTATTAACTGGGGCATAGAATACAAGAGCGGGAGACACTGGTGGATTTATACAAGGCACTTACTGGGTCTCAGCTGGAGTACAGTTGTACGTGCCACATTAAAGGAAAGATATGAATGTGATTAGAAACAGTGCAGAAGTGATTTACAAGAATGTTTTCAGGAATGAGAAACTTCAGATTTGAGGATAGGTTGAAGAAATTGAGACTGTTCTCCTTGGAGAGATCGGTTGATCGGAGATTAGATAAAGGTTTCAAAATCTTTATCAGGCTGGACAGAGTAAATAGAAAGAAGCTGTTCTTGGTCATAATGGGTACAAAAAAAGGAAAGGGCATAGATTTTAAGTGATGTGCAACTCAAGTAAGAGTGATATGAGAAAAAAACCTTTTCTTACAGCAATTTGTTAAGGTCTGGAATGGACTGATTGGAAATGTTGTAGAAGCAGGTTCATTTTAGGCATTCAGGAGGACTTTGGAGACCTTTGGACAGAAATGGTGTTCAGGTCAATGGTGAAAAGGCAGGAGATTGGCACCAGGTTATAGAACCAGTATAGGTGTAATGGGCTGAATAGCCTTCTTCTGCACCAGAACAATTCTGTGATAATGTGATTCTGTGAAGTCTAGTGATAGTAAGCTATGAAATCAGGCAGTGATCCTAACCCAGAGCTGAGAGAAATGAAGCTGAGCAGCGTAGCAGCTGGGCTCAAGATGGACTTCAAGATATATCTGAACAAAGCCATTTAAAAGTGAGAGAAGGCCCAAAGCAGACTGAGTTATTATCAGTGAGTAACGTCTGAGAAAAATTAAAGTACTTACAGGAAATGCTGAAGGATTGAGCACTCAGAAAATGCACAGGTTAGTACATGAATGAGCGGTGCATGGTTGCAGTCACAAAGAAATTCCCCCAGCACAAACCCAACTTGGCAATTTCTTTTACAAAAGTCAGGAATGCAAACAGTGAGACAGAGGTGAGGCTGCAGCAACAGCACAGAAGTTCAAATACAGACCATAGTTTCAATGCCAACAGAGTTTCAATATGCTATTGATTGTAGTAAGGTCAGCTATGTGGACCTCAAAGAATATAAGTTCCCTGATTGGGGCTGTTAACCTGGTCCAATCAGGGAGACCTGGTTGATAGATAAGTACAGAAGTGTCAGACATCCCATTCACTCCGACAGCTGGCTCTGAGGGACCTGGATCAGTGCCTAGGACACTCCACATATAAATAAAGGGTGACTTGGTGATGGAATATTGTTTCTGCGGAGTTATTTCAAGTAGTAGGGCATGTAAAGTGTCAGGATGAACACTTCCTGGGGGATGTGACAAGCCCACAACAAAAACATTAAATTCCTTAATGGTAGATATCCGAGCACAAATTTTGGTATGTTGAAATTAAGGTAGGCGTCAAAGAAACTAGTTCTAATTGGATACCATACCAGTTATGTAGTCCTTTTGAAAGCTAAGACATGCTTGAGGCTAGGAATCCTCATACTATCCTCATTATACTTTAGAGATTGGGAAGTACAAGGATTTGTATTAGAGGCTAAATACATGTTGCTGTTAACTTGTACAGGTCTCACATTATTGCATACACAATTCAGCAACTCATGAAATTAAGTGTGGATATTGGGGAGAATATGATGGATCCCTTTGATCGATGAATTAGTTTTCACGGTCTGACTGAACAGAAAGCAAGAAGGACAGAACAAATGAAACCAAGATTGAGGAAAAAAACAGAAGTTCTGAACAATAGTCATATCAGACTCGAAATGTTAACTCTATTTCTCTCTCCACAAATGCTGCCAGACCTGCTGGGTACCTTCAGCATTCTCTGTGTTTATTTCAGATTTCTAGAATCTGCAGTATTTTGATTTTATTATATGGAACAGTTAGCTATGGAATCATTACCTAAAGAAAACTGTTTAATTTTTTTTCTTTAAACAATATAGGAACTATTACATAGTTATTAAAATGTAGTACAGAACGAATTTCATGATCACCTTGCTCAGTTTTTGTAGTGCAGTGATAAAGTTGACATCAATGCCTACTCAAATTGACTTCAATTCAGGTGACAAGAATTTTGTTTGCCTTGAAGGAGGACTTCAGTATGGCATTGATTTCAACACTGTCCAGCCATTTCAGCTTGTGTTGGACAATACAGTCAGCATTTACATTCATGGCTAACAGCTATTAAACATGGAAGATAGGAGCGTGAGTCAACCATTCAACTTTTCAAGTCTGCTCCACTATTCATTATGACTCTGGCTGATCACTGAGCTCAATACCCTAATCCCATCCTCCTCCATTTCCCTTGATCCTTGTAGCTGCAACAGCTATATCTGCATTCTTTTTAAAAGCTCATATTGTTTTGTCCTTAATCACTTTTTATGGTGGTGAATGTAACAGAGTTACTACTCTCTGAGTGGAGGTATGTCTCCTTACCTCAGTTCTAAACGTTTTGCTCTTGATAAATAAAATCTGATCCCTGGTTCTGGCCTCCCCCACCATCGGAGGAAATATTCTTCCTGCATCTAACCAGCCTACTGCATGAAAAAAAAGCTGGCTGCTGTCGTAAAAGGCATTGGAAAATCATTAGATAAATGACATAATTCATTACACAAAATTAAAACTTTATTCATAATTTTACTACATTTAAAATTAAGTGTTTTTTTCTAAATTAAAAAGCTAAATATTTTTATGTGTGATTTTCATTAGCTATCATTTTAAAAATGGTATTTAACAGTCTGAAAAATCATGCTAAATTCATTGATTTTTCATAAAATATATTTGAAATTTAAAAGGCTCATGTTTAAAAAAAATGAATATTTACTTTTGAAATGTGGGTGTATTCATACTTTGAGAACCTTTTTCCTGGAACCTGGGACTACAAATTTTAAAAATATTATTAATATGGCAATGGTGTGCAATAAGCCCCAAATCAAGTTAGTTCCTTACATTCTGTTTGTAGCTGCAAACTCTCTTGAACAGTATTTGCTGGCCACGTATGTCCTACTCTGGAGGTTAAGGGGCTTCTCTGACATTCAGTAGCAGTCAACATTGAATGGGTCATTACTGTTGATTCTGCAAAATTTAACCCATGCATCAGTAAAGCAGCCCAACTATTCATCTACTACTTATGTCACTTCACAATGTACTTTGCTCCCTGTCTGCATGTCACATACTTTGTATTACACAACAGCTTGAAAGAAGGAAAAGAATGGTAAGCCATTTAATGCATATTACTGGGATCACATGCACTGCTTAGACAAAGCTGGACTGGGTTATCTGCCTTCTAATGTGAAAAATGCACACAAGTTCGCATTATCATGTAAACCTCTTTATTTTTGCTGTAAAATGCTTAGATGCAAATATCTAATATAAATCCAATCTTTGGACAAAAGCCAGCAGAGGAGTTAAAAAAAAGACTTAAATTTATATGGCATCTTTCATGACCTCAGGAAATCACAAAGCAGCTTACAGCCCATGGACCACTCTGAAGTATAATAATTCTTATAACATTACAACAGCCAAATTGTTTGCAGCAAATTCTAAAATACATGGTGTGATAATGACTTTGATTTTATTTGATTTATTGCTGTCATACATACTGAAATACAGTGAAAATTGTTGTCTTGTGTGCTCTACAGGCTGATCACACCATGCAAAGTGCATCAAGTAGCAGAACAAAGTGCAGAATACAGTACTACAGCTGCAGAGAAGGAGCAGAGAAAAAGATCAGAATTAACATTAAGAGATTATTTCAAAAGCCTGATAACAGCGGGCAGAAACTGTTCTTGAATCTGTTTGTATCTATTCAGACTTTTATATCTTCTGCCCGATGAAGGAGGGTGGAAGAGAGTATAACCAGGCTGGGAAAGGTCTTGGATTATGGTGGTTGCTTACCTGAGGCAGCAGGAAATATAGTTACCGTCATTACGTAAAAGGATGGCTTACATGATGGATTGGGCTTTGTTCATGACTCTGTAATTTCTTGCAATCTTGGGAAGAATCCTTGCCATACCATTCCGTGATGCAGCTGGATAGCATGCTTTCTGTGGTGCATCTATAAAAATTGGTAAGAGTCTTTGTGGACATGCTAAATTTCCCTTGCCTCCTGAGGAAGTAGAGACATTGTTGTGCTTTGTTGACCATTGTGCTGACATGGGTAGACCAGATCAAACTGTTGGTGATCATCACTCCCAGGAGTTTGACGCTTTCGATGATCTCCAACTCAGTACCTTTGATGCAGACGGGGATGTGCTCTCCATGCCGCTTCCCGAAGTCAATGACCAGCTCCTTCATTTTGCTGATGTTGATGGAGAGATTGTTGGCTTTACACCAAGGCACTAACCTCTCAATCTCTTTCCTGAACTTCATTGCATCGTTGTTTGAAATCCCACCTACCATGGTGGTGTCATCAGCAAACTTGTAAAAATGAGTTACAATTGAATTTGGTTACACAGATGTTAGTGTATAAGGAGTATAGTAGGGGGCTGAGTATGCAGTCTTGCGTGGATAATCCAATTCAGTGATATTGGTTAGGGGAGGTATGTTCACAAGACACTTCCAAACTGTGTCATAGGATCGTGTATGCCCATCTGAACAGGCTCTTTAAGTTTACATCTCAGTCAGAAGGTGTCACAGTCAACTTTCTAACAACACAATCCCTTAAGAGTACAGCACCAGAGCTCCAGTTGAAAGTTTGCCTTCAAGTCTTTGGATCGGAATTTAAAACCAAAGCCTTCAGAATCGGGGACAGTAGGGATACCATTGTCCGGGATAGGATTTTGGAAAAGGAAGGTATCTAAGTACTTGTGATAAGTGTGAAATAATATAGAATTTCAAATTAAATGAAACAGATTTAGAACAGACAGTAGGAGAAAATGATTAACACGGAGCTTTGCCAGGCTTTGGAATGCACTACTTGAGTTTGTGATTGAAAAGACACCATGTAAGCTTTTGAGTATAAGTTAGACAGAGAGTTGAATTAAAATGGAATAGAGTGATGTTGAGACAGAAGTCTGGCATTAAGATTTCTGTTCACATAGAAGTAGACCTCAATATGGACTACCATTGGTCTGGGGATTAAACCTTTCTCTGGGGACATTGTGAATCAACTGCAGCATTTTCTATTTTTTTTACACCAACATTGAATAGCTGAGCCAAACAATCTGTTTCTATGCTTTAATTAGTATGTTATAGAGTCACAGAGATGTACAGTACAGAAACAGACCCTTCGGTCCAATTCAGCTATGCCGACCAGATATTCTCCATTAATCTAATCTTATTTGTCAGTGTTTGGCCCATATATCTCTAAACCTTTCTTATTTATATAACCATCCAGATATCTTTGAAATGTTGTAACTGTATCAGTCTCCACCATCTCCTCTGGCAGCTCATTCCATACATGCCCCACCTTCTGCTGGAAAAAAATGTCCAGATCCACACAATTAATTTTGCAGTAGTCTGTTTGTATACGCCATGGGGAAAGATTTATATACATGTACTACTTCTGTATAGCAAAGGTGAGAAGGACTACCATTGACATTAAGGCAGCATTCAACTGATTTTGGCGTTAAGGTCTCCTTAATTAGAAGATACGTAGTTATCAGTAAAGACAGTGAAAAAACAAAGTGGATTGGCAGTACTGATAGGGGAAGATAAAAGCAAATATGGATTCAATGTGAATTAAGATGAAAACTCTCTGCTAGCTGGAGCTGTACCTGCCACAAATAAACATGTGTGTGGTTGCTAGAGGGATTCAAGTCAGCCCAGGATATCTCTGCAGGGTAATATCCTCGGCCTAACTATCTTCAGCTTCTTCACTCTGAAGTAATGCCAGAGTGGGAAGTTTGTTGATGATTGCACAATGCTTATCCCATTCACAAGGTCCTCAAATACTGAAGATCTTCATGTCTATGTGCAGTAATACCTAGACAAGATCTAGGCTTAGAACAATGTGGCAAGTACATACATGCAACACATGAATAATTCATCTCCTGTCTCCCCAAGTCCGGTCCACCATCTACAAGGCACAAGTTAGGGGTGTGATGGAATAATCCCACTTGTCTGAATGAGTGCAATTCCAGCAGTGTTCAAAGAGCAATAGAACAAAGCAGCCTGCTTGACTGTTATCTATCCACAAGCATCACCAATTATTCCCTTCACACCAATGGACAGTAGTGTGTTCCATTCACAAGATGCACTACAGTAACTCACTGCAACTCCTTCGGCAGCATCTTCCAAACACCAGATATTTATGGTCTGGAAGACAAGAGTAGCAGATGCATGGGAACTCAATCACAGACAAATTCCCTTCTGAGCCACACATGATCCTGACTCGGAAATATATTGCCATTTCTTCAGTGTTGTTGGGTCAAAAACTAAAAGTCATTTACTAACGGGATTCTGGGAGTTCTTACATCCAAACCACTGTAGCAGTTCAAGAAGGCAGCTCACTAGCACCTTCTCTATGGCCATTAGAGTTGGGCAATAAATGCCAATGATGCCCACATGCCTTAAATGTATACTTTTAGAAAATGCTTCTTTGAGATTAAGGATGTGAACAAAATAGTGAATGTGCAGAAACATTTGACAAGGTTAGTTCTATGAATGAAGAATGGATAAATAGATGGAAAAATGGACAACTAATAGAAGCTTGACTGTTGTCTTTCGATAAGACAAGATTAGAATTAGATTTGATTGAAATTTTCAAAATCATAAATTGTCTAAGTAGAGTGGAAAGAGTGAAATTCTTACCATTGTTGAAAGTATAAAGACTGAAGGGCACCAGTTTAAGCAATTGCCAAAACAACCAATGATGACATGAGGAATACTATTTTTACATAGCACATGGTAGGATCTGGGATGCACTATCTCTGAGTGTGCCAGAGGTACATTCTGTTGAGATTTTCTAAAAGGAGAAGATAATTAGCTGAAATGAAAAAAAAAAATCACAACTATGGAAAAGGGCACACAAGTGGCATGAGATAAGTCGCTCGTCCAAAGAGACAGCACAGAGACAGCGAGCTGTAATGATTCTATGATTTTACGAAGCAGAGACAAGGTGCAAGTACATGGAAGAAGGTCAGTAAGATTGAGGGAGACTTTTCCTAGGCAAAAGTGAGGACTGCAGATGCTGGAAACCAGAGTCGAGATTAGAATGAACATAGAACATAGAACATAGAAGAATACAGCGCAGTACAGGCCCTTTGGCCCTCGATGTTGCACCGATCCAAGCCCACCTAACCTACACTAGCCCACTATCCTCCATATGCCTATCCAATGCCCGCTTAAATGCCCATAAAGAGGGAAAGTCCACCACTGCTACTGGCAGGGCATTCCATGAACTCACGACTCGCTGAGTAAAGAACCTACCCCTAACATTTGTCCTATACCTACCACCCCTTAATTTAAAGAATGGTGCTGGAAAAGCATAGCAGGTCAGGCAGCATCCGAGGAGCAGAAAAATCGACGTTTCGGGCAAAAGCCCTTCATCAGGAATAGAGGCAGGGAGCCTCCAGGGTGGAGAGATAAATGGGGGGAGACTTTCCCTAACCTTTAATACTCTCTTGCTTATTGGTGTCCAGGATAGATTTTCAAATGAGGTTGAGAGAGAATTGTCTGAGGGTCTCTCGGAGTAGTGGTTTGGGAACGGGACAAGACGAGTTGCTGTTGCAGATAGACAGCACAGGTCACAATGAGCTGAACAGCCCTATCCTGCAATGTAACCATGTAGTGACTCCATGATCAATTGTTTTTCTCAGGACAGCCAATTTTTTTCTGTCTGCTGAAGTGTGTAGGCAACACTGACTCAGTCATACCAATCTTGACAACAAGCAAGCATATTCAAAAGGTTTGACACGTAAACACGATGAGGACTGGATGCTTATTATTAGAAGATTCAAAGTTATCAGTAAAGATAGAGAAAAATGAAGTGGATTGGCACTACTGATCAGGGAAGATAAAAGCAAATTTCTGTGATTCCTGGAAATCTGAAATTAAAACAGAAAATGATGGAAAATCTTTAGTGGGTCTGGCAACATCTGTGAACAGAGAGAGGAACAGTTAATATTTCAAGTCTAAAATAATTTTATTTCTGAATAAGAAGTTCTGAAAAAGAGTCAACTCCTCTCAAATTGTGATCCTTCCTGAATTAAGACCATAAGACATAGGAGCGGAAGTAAGGCCATTCGGCCCATCGAGTCCACTCCGCCATTCAATCATGGCTGATGGGCATTTCAACTCCACTTACCCGCATTCTCCCTGTAGCCCTTAATTCCATGTGACATCAAGAATTTATCAATTTCTGCCTTGAAGACATTTAGCGTCCCAGCCTCCACTGCACTCTGTGATAATGAATTCCACAGGCCCACCACTCTCTGGCTGAAGAAATGTCTCCGCATTTCTGTTCTGAATTTACCCCCTCTAATTCTAAGGCTGTGTCCACGGGTCCAAGTCTCCTCGCCTAACGGAAACAATTTCCTAGCGTCCACCCTCTCCAAGCCATGTATTATCTTTAAGTTTCTATTAGATCTCCCCTTAATCTTCTAAACTCCAACGAATACAATCCCAGGATCCTCAGCCGTTCCTCATATGTTAGACATACCATTCCAGGGATCATCCGTGTGAATCTCCGCTGGACACGCTCCAGTACCAGTATGTCCTTCCTGAGGTGTGGGGACCAAAACTGGACACAGTACTCCAAATGGGGCCTAACCAGGGCTTTATAAAGTCTCAGTAGCACAACAATGCTTTTATATTCCAATCCTCTTGAGATAATTGACAACATTGCATTCGCTTTCATAATCACGGACTCAACCTGCATGTTTACCTTTAGAGAATCCTCAACTAGCACTCCCAGATTCCTCTGTACTTTGGCTTTACGAATTTTCTCACCGTTTAGAAAGTGGTCCATGCTTGTATTCTTTTTTCCAAAGTGCAAGACCTCGTATTTGCTCACATTGAATTCCATCAGCCATTTCCTGGACCACTCTTCCAAATTGTTTAGATCCTTCTGCAGCCTCCCCACTTCCTCAGTACTACCTGCCTGTCCACTTAACTTTGTATCATCGGCAAACTTCGCTAGAATGCCCCCAGTCCCTTCATCCAGATCATTAATATATAATGTGAACAGCTGCGGCCCCAACAATGAATCCTGCGGGACACCGCTTGTCACCGGCTGCCATTCCGAAAAAGAACCTTTTATTCCAACTCTCTGCCTTCCGTCAGACAGCCAATCCTCAATCCATACCAGTAGCTCACCTCGAACACCATGGACCCTCACCTTGCTCAGCAGCCTCCCGTGTGGCACCTTATCAAAGGCCTTTTGGAAGTCTAGGTAGATAACATCCACTGGTTTTCCCTGGTCTAACCTACTTGTCACCTCTTCAAAGAACTCCAACAGGTTTGTCAGGCACAACCTCCCCTTACTAAATCCAGGTTGACTTGTTCTAATCCGACCCTGTTCTTCCAAGAATTTAGAAACCTCATCCTTAATGATTCAATTGAGATGAGATAATCAGTCATTTAAAAATGACATTGGTTAGACACATGCAGGGGATAAATTGGCACTGCTATCAGAAGAAGTGGTGTGCAATGGGATTTATTGGATTGTATTTGATGGGCTGAATAGCCTCCTTCCATGTCATTCAAACTCAATGTCCATAAAATAACTTGTGTAAGCATTAACTATTTTAAATATTGCTTCATTTGACTGATAGGACTTTTAAAAAGTCATAAGTTGAATTCTCTGGTGACTCCTATGTAATCAGCATGGTAGGATTTCCACCAGCTCATGCAGTGTAGGTCCATAATAGGTCCAGCCTCATCCAGAGACCAGAAAGTTTGGGTCATACTTGCTCACAGGATAACTGCCAGCAAACAAGATTGCTTTAAAATGTAAGGACTAAGACCTATGTTACGCTGGATTATTATTCTTTTGTGTCAGATATTAATGCCAGTGTAGTTCTTGTCCCTTACTAAATCACACAAGGTGATTTTATAAAATACTAGGAAGCCAAATGTGAGAGTGGCACTGGAAAAGCACAACAGGTCAGATTCCTGATGAAGGGCTTTTGCCCGCAACATCGATTTTCCTGCTCCTCAGATGCTGCCTGACCTGCTGTACTTTTCCAGCACCACTCTAATCTTGATTCTGATCTCCAGCATCTGCAGTACTCACTTTCGCCTACAAAGCCATGTGGCCACCCCTATAAGTACTGTTATCCAGACTTCACAAACTCATTGACATTTAAAAGGCAGATGTCTGAAATCATAGTTTAACCTCATTATTTATTATGATTAGATTAGATTAGATTACTTACAGTGTAGAAACAGGCCCTTCGGCCCAACAAGTCCACACCGCCCCGCCGAAGCGCAACCCACCCATACCCCTACATTTACCCCTTACCTAACACTACGGGCAATTTAGCATGGCCAATTCACCTGACCTGCACATCTTTGGACTGTGGGATGTTTCACTTATTTTACAGAAGACTCTGATAAAACATTGTTTTTGGAGTCACTTGAATGAATAAAATAACCTTAACAGGATGCGGATCACCAAAAGGACAGACATGACAGAGGTGATAATACACTGCAGATACTGTAAGAAAGGAAACATAAAAGATACATGAAGAAGAATATTCAGCAATGAAGAAATACATGAAGACTTAGGAGCAAAAGATAGACTGAAACGTTTTGGACCATAATTCCATTCTATGGACATGTATATATTACACAAGAAAGATTTCCTAATTCAGCATCAGTGATAGTATTGACTTCCTTCATTTTGACCAAGAACTAGATTAGATAACTTGACAATACAAATACTCCCAAAACCTTGAAAGTAAAATGAACATTTCATATGGAAACTTTTATAACCTGTGGCGGCAGAATAATTTGAAGTTGAGGTTAGACAATGTTAGTGGGAATTTCCCTCCCAAGAGGCAAAGGCTGGGGGAAAGTGGGCGGCGGGGGGAGGTGCTGTGGGGTGATGGGGAAGCCAGTGGTGGGAGGATTGGCACAATCGAGACGCCCATACTCTTCCCATCTTCATCATTAAGTTCTCAGCTGGAAGGCCATGTCGTAAATAAATGGCCACTTAAGATGTTCCTGGCAAGTGATTAAGTAACTGCTTTCCTCTTGGAAACCAGAATGGTCTGCCTACTGAATTTCATGTGGGAAGGTGGCAGTGGGAATACCATTTGCCTCAATCGGGGGGGTCATTGAAAACCACCTCTCTTTGCTTGTCTTCCACTGCCCATGACTCACATCCTGCGATGCCCCCAAAACATCTACTTTACTTTTTGCTGGTGCAGGTCCTCTGATTTCCAGTAATAACCTCTGAAGTAATAAGAGGCTGGCAATTTCTGGCACAACAGGACTTCAGTATCAAAGCCCACCAGTGGCTGATTGCAAGTCATTCTGGTGAGCTACTTCACTGGTAGATGTGGAGGTGGGTGTAGGTTTAGGTGCCCTGAGATTCCCATCACCCCATAGTGTAAGAGGCACTAATTTTGTGCCAGCTACACTTTTTTTTATTTTACAGTCGTGGATGCTACAGCACAAAAAAAGACTCTTCAGTCCAACTCTTCTGTGCTGACCAGATATTCAAAATTAATCTTGTCCCATTTGCCAGCCCATATCTCGTGGCTCAGTGGTTAGCACTGCTGCCTCATAGCACCAGGGTCCCAGGTTCAATTCCAGCATTGGGCGACTGTCTGTGTGGAGCTTGCACATTCTCCCCGTGTCTGCGTGGGTTCCTCCGGGTGCTCCGGTTTCCTCCCACAGTCCAAAGATATGCAGGTTAGGTGAATTGGCCATTCTAAAATTGTCCACAATGTTAGGTGCATTAGTCAGAGGGGAGTGGGTTACTCTTCGGAGGGTCAGTGTGGACTTGTTGGGAATCTAATCTAATCTCCTTAAACCCTAACTATTCAGAATCCTTTTGAAAGTTGCAACTGTACCAGCTTCCACCACTTCCTCTGGCAGCACATTCCATACACGCACCACCCTCTGTGAAAAAAGTTGCACCTTAGGTCCCTTTTAAATCAGCTTGACCTATTCAGCCTCTCCCTATAGCTCAAACTCTCCAAACCTAGCAACATCCTTGTAAGTCTTTACTGAACCCATTCAAATTTCACAACACCCTTCCTTTAGAAAGGAGACCAGAATTGAACACAGTATTCCCAAACCGGGCTAACCATTGTCCTGTACAGCCTTAATATGACCTCCCAACTCCTATACTCAACACACTGATCAATAAAGGCAAGTGTACTAAATGTCTTCTTCACTCCCCTGTCTACCTGCAACTCCACTTTAAGGGACTATGAACCAGTATCCCAAGGTCTCTTTGTTCGACAACACTCCCCAGAACCTTACCATTCAGTGTATGTCCTGCCCTGATTTGCCTTACCAAAATGCAGCACTTCACATTTATCTAAATTAAACTCCATCTGCCAGTCCTCAGCCCATTGACCCATCTGGTACTATTTTACTCTGAGATAACCTTCTTCACTGTCTATTACACCTCCAACTTTGTTGTCATCTGCAAACCTACTAACCATACCTCCTACATTCACATCCAAATTATTTATATAAATGATGAAAAAAAGGTCGGCTACCTTCTGCCAGAATTGGAGATGGAAAGATTGCAGTGAAGATTCCTATGCAGCTAACTTCCCCAGTGGCTGTAGACAGCTGATATGACCACACATAATGTGGATGCCCAGCACATGTGAAAATATCTTCAATTCTACACTGTGAATTGGCATCAGAGATGCAAATAGCTGGATATTCCATCCTGCTACACTTCTAAGAATATCAGACTCAATGTGTATTTAGTGAAAGCACATTCACCACCCACAGACACTAAACATTCTCTAAGAGGCAATTTTACAAGACCAGCAGAAAGCATAGCCTTGCAGAGGCATTCTGAAAACTTAACTGGGCCAACGCAGAGTGGTTCCTCATATATGGAGTCAGTCGCTTGAGCCTCCACTGGAAAGCTCTAAGTAATGCAATGCAAGAAAATGAATTACATTCACACCAGAATTCATAAAAATAACTAAAAGTAGTTTAGGCAAACAGTATAGATGCATTTATAAGGAGAAGCTAGACAAATACATAAAGGAGAACAGAATAGAAGATTATACAGAAAGGATTAGATGAAGTATCATTAGAGGAGGGTTGTGTGGATCATAAATATGACTGTTTAACTATCTTATTAGAAAATTATATATTTAAAATCAGTTTTTTTTATGGGATCCCCATGGTCCAGCAGTTATAATAATGTTTTGAAAATCAAGATGATCAAATTAGTAAGACAGTTTTGCAATAATTTGCTTTGGAGGATAAATTTATTTTAGTATCTACTTACATGTGTTATCTTGTATTTCTTTTTGCGACCTAGTGTCACACTTTGTTCTGTAATACACCTGTGAAGCGCCTTGGACATTTCATTACATTAAAGTGCTACGTAAATATAAGATATTGTTCTTATTTGTGAAAAAAGCTATGTGATATTAGTAATCTTAGAATAAATCTTCGATATACATAAACCATGCTCTTCTCTGTAAGACGTTACCGCTGATGTTAACCATTTAATTTGAACTTAAATACAAGTGTCTTCAGCATTTGTGTTAAAATAACATCAGTTGGAAAATATTACTTAATATATTTGATCATGTTTATTGATTATAATCTCTGTTCAGGGCAAATTTGTTTCAGTATTTCACATTGAGGTGAAATACAATATATACCAAAATATGTTCTTTACTTACAGTCAGAACTCAGATATTGAACCTGTTATATTTAAGTTAAACATTTCTTTGCTTTAAAACATACTTTTTATGTGTTTTATGTTTTGTTTCAATGTAATTGCTGTCTCAGGTTCAGATTTACATTAATGTTTTTGGGCATTAAGACTGCCTCATCTGGCACTCCACAGCAAGTTTACACCTTAAACCAAGGCAATAAATAATTCAAAGTGTTAATTTGGCAGTAGTCATGATTTGGAGATGCCGGTGTTGGACTGGGGTGTACAAAGTTAAAAATCACACAACACCAGGTTATAGGAGAAAGTGAGGACTGCAGATGCTGGGGATCAGAACTTAAAAATGTGTTGCTGGAAAAGCGCAGCAGGTCAGGCAGCATCAAAGGAGATGGAGAATCGACGTTTCGGGCATAAGCCCTTCTTCAGGAATGAGGAGGGTGTGCCAAGCAGGCTAAGGTAAAAGGTAGGGAGGAGGGACTTGGGGGAGGGGTGTTGGGAATGCGATAGGTGGAAGGAGGTTAAGGTGAGGGTGATAGGCCCGAGAGGGGGTGGGGCGGAGAGGTCGGGAAGAAGATTGCAGGTCAAGAAGGTGGTGCTGAGTCTGAGGGTTGGGACTGAGAAAAGGTGGGGGTTGGGGAAATGAGGAAGCTGGAGAAGTCTGCATTCATCCCTTGTGGTTGGAGGGTTCCTAGGCGGAAGATGAGTCACTCTTCCTCCAGGCGTCATGTTGGCATGGTCTGGCGATGGAGGAGGCCAAGGACCTGCATGTCCTTGGCAGAGTGGGAGGGGGAGTTAAAGTGTTCAGCCACGGGGCGGTTGGGTTGGTTGGTGTGGGTGTCCCAGAGGTGTTCTCTGAAACGTTCCGCAAGTAGGCAGCCTGTCTCCCCAATGTATAGGAGGCCACCAACCAATCCAACCACCTTTCAAAAGGATTGCGGGGGGATGTAAACGAGGTGGAGGAGTGGCATTACTAATCAGGATACTATCACAGCTGCAGAAAGGGTGATCGTTGAGGAGTGTTTGTCTACAGAGTCGGTTTGTGTTGAAGTCAGAAACAGGAAAGAAGCAGTCACTTTATTGGGACTATTCTCCAGGCCCCCTAATAGCAACAGGGACACAACAAGAGGATCAGATTGGGAGGCAGATTTGGGAAAAATGCAGAAGTGACAGGGTTGTTGTCATGGGTGACTTTAACTTCCCTAATATCGATTGGTTCAAATAGTTTGGATGGAGCAGTTTTTGTCAGGTGTGTCCAGGAAGGGTTCCTGGCACAAATATATGTAGATAGGCTGATGAGAGGGGAGGTCATATTGGATTTGGTGCTTGGCAACGAACCATGTGTCAGATCTCTTGGGAGCAGAGCATTTGGGTGATAGTGATCCCAACTCCAGGACCTTTACTATACTCATGGACAGAGTTAGGAACAGACGATATGGGAAAGTATTTAATTGGGGGAGGGGGAATTACAATGCTATTAGCTGGGAACAGGGGTGCCTAAACTGGGAACAGGTGTTCTCAGAAAAATGCACAACCGAAATGTGGAGGTTTTTTAGGAAACACTTGCTGATAGTGCTGGACAGATTTGTCCCACTGAGACAAGGAAGGGATGGTATGTTGAAAGAACCTTGGGTGACAAGGGTTGTGGAACATCTAGTCAAGAGGAAGAAGGAAGCATACTTAAGGTTGAGGAGGCAAGGATCAGACAGGGCTATAGAGAGTTACAAGGTAGCCAGCAAGGAACTGAAGAATGGACTTAGGACAGCTAGAAGGAGGCATGAAAAAGTCCTGGCGGGTAGGATTAATGAAAATCCTAGGGCATTCTACACTTATTTGAGGAACAAGAGGATGGCCAGAGTGAGGATAGGACCGATCAGGAATAGTGAAGGGAACCTGTGCTTGGAGTCGGAGGAAGTAGGGGAGGTTCTTAATGGATACTTTGCTTCAGTATTCACTAGTGAGAGGGACCTTGACATTTCTGAGGACAATGTGAAACAGACTGGTGCTCAGAAGGAGAATGTGCTGGACAGGATATACCCTAGGTTACTACAGGAAGCAAGGGAAGAGATTACAGTGCCTTTGGCGATGATCTTGGCATACTCACTGTCCACTAGAGTAGGTCCAGGTGATTGGAGGATGGCAAATGTTATTCCCTTGTTCAAGAAAGGGAGGAGGGATAATCCTGGCAATTACAGACCAGTCAGTCTTATGCCAATGATGGGCAAAGTATTGGAGAGAATTTTGATACAGGATTTGTGATTACTTGGAAAACCATAGTTTGATTAGAGATAGTCAGTGTGGTTTTGTAAGGGGCAGGTCATGCCTCACAAACTTTATTGAATTCTTTGAGGATATGACAAAACATATTGATGAAGGTGGAGTAGTGGATTTGTGTACATGGATTTTAGCAGGTCTTTGATAAGATTCCCCATGGTAGGCTCATTCAGAAAATAAAGAGGCATGGGCTGCAGGGAAACCTCTCTGGATAGAGAATTGGTTGATCCATTGAAGACAGAGGGCGGTAGTAGATGGAAAGTATTCAGCCTGGAGCTTGGTGACCAGTGGTGTTCCATAGGGATCAATTCTGGGACCTCTGCTCCTTGTGATTTTCATAAATGAGGAAGTGGAAGGGTGGGTTAGTAGGTTTGCCAATAACACAAAGGTTGGTGGAGTTGTGGATAGTGTGAGGGCTGTTGTAGGTTGCAACGGGACATTGATAGGATGCAGGACCAGGCTGATAAGTGTAGATGGAATTCAACCTGGAAAAATGTGAAGTGATTCACTTTAGAAGGTCAAATTTGAATGCAGAATACAGATTAAAGGCAGGATTTGTGGCAGTGTGGAAGAACAGAGAGATCTAAGGGTCATGTCCATAGATCCCTCAAAGTTGCCACCCAGGTTGATAGGGTTGTTAATAAGGCATATGGTGTGTTGACTTTCATTAGCAGGGGATTGAGTTTAAGAGCTGTGAGGTATACTGCAGCACTTTAGAACCCTTGTTAGACCACACTTTGAATATTGTGTTTAGTTCTAGTTGCCTCATTATAGGAAGGATGTGGAAGCTTTTGAGAGAGTGCAGAAGAGATTTACCAGGATGCTGCCTGAACTGGAGGCATGTCTTATGAAGGATGGTTTAGGGTCCTATGGCTTTTCTCATTTTGGCAAAAAAGGATGAGAGATGACCTGACAGAGGTGGACAAGATGTTGAGAGGCACAGTTAGAGTGGATAGTCAGAGACTTTTTCCCATAGAGGAAATGTCTATCATGATGTCAGAGGTTGGTTCTTTACTCAGAGAATGGTGGATGTGTAAAATGCAATGCCAGGAATAGCAATAGCAATAGAGTCAGATACATTAGGGACATTTAAGCAACCCTTGGATAGGCACATGGAAGATAGTACAATGCAGAGTATGTAGGTTAGTCTTATCTTAGAGTAGGATAAAAGACCGGCACAACATCAAGGACCAAAGGGCCTGTATTGTTTTATGTTCTATGTTCTAAATGGACTTCCTCCACTCATCTTGAAAGAACTGTATACTGACTAATTAATAATGAAGTAATATATGCATTTTGTACTGAACATCTTACAAGCTAAAATTACAAACAGCCATGCATCAAAAAGGAAAACGAGATTGGAAAATTTCCAAAGATGTGGTTTCCAACCCTTTTCCAGCCCATTTTGCAAAATCAGACTTTTCGCAGTTTCTGATGTAGCTCTGACAATTTCAGCCCTGACGATAGCGCTATACATGCCAGACTGACTTGTCAGACTAAAAGGAAAAAGAGACTTTAGGTATATGTTAGGTTGTTACTTCTGTCTCTAAAGTTGGAGAGGTGTGGGAGCGGGCTGGGAGCACAAACATTGCGTTCTTTAACTCCTAAAGTCTGTCCAAAGCTTCATACAAGCATCCCACAGCAAATCAATAATTCCTTCATTACGACTAATTGCCTTGTGAAGAAAGAAACTCCTTGTTGCCAATGACAAAACAAAACTCCCTAAGGAGCAATGGACACCATAAAATGCCAGTTTACATTACCTTAGCTTGATGTTACCGCTCATAGGTTCTCATTTTAGCAGAAAGTGATTGAGACCAGTGAAAGCTAATGTAATGGCTTACTTAAGAAATCAGTTTACATGTGATTGATGACGGAATTGTGATGAACAATTTGCATATGTAAACTTTAAAAACACCTGCTGGAGAGCAGATTGAGGACATTTTAGTGAGATTTGCAGGAACCATCTGTGGCATATTTCTTTCAAAATGCTATATCGACATACAGAAGCACTTCCCAATAAGCTTACTTCTGAAAAAAACTAATTTTTTTTAATATATGGGAACTGCACAGATATTGTTAACCCATCCCACTTAGCAGAAGGAATATACTTAATTGTTTAGACTTAACTCTAGAATCACCCTATTTGCTCATTATTCATACCTGCTGCTGCTCTAACTGGGTCTTCTTTGTACACAACTAAGGAATGTGCTTAGTTCTCATTAGTACATGTGCATCTGGGTCTTGAGATCCCATAGAAACCTGAGACCATTTTAAACATCAGCTGAACAGAATGTCCATTGCTCGATTACATATGCCAACTAATAAGCTGAAGTCCCAAAAGTTAAATTTCAAATGTCACCTTTGTTAGATCAAAGTATCCTTTGGATCCAACCGGGCTGTCTCCATCATAAGTTTTTTGAGCCTTCCAAAAACCCACTCAATTATCTCACAAAGTAGTAAATGGGAGGTCTCAGGATCTTCCAAACTTCAACTACCATTGACCAAAAGCAACCAATTTTCCATGTCAATAACTGAGTCTCAGCACAGCCCCAGCCTCAAAGTTAGGCCGCTGAAGTGTTTAGAATCTATCCAGCTTTGCTCATGGGAAATATGCTACCAGTTAAAATCCTCAACCATAAACATTATTACATAAAGTGAGATAATGTAATGTCATTGATAATAGCTAGATAAGCAATCCAGTGGATTTCTGCAGTCATTTAAAAACTAAACTTCCTCACTAGTTTTATAGCTTGCATCGCAACTTTATTTCGCATATTTAGATCTATTCAGGCATATTTTTGTTCTTTGTACTGACACACTGCTTCTGCAAAACTGAATAGTAAACAGATATAAGTCAATGAGTCATTGTAAGTATTTAGTTTAGATTATAAACACTAGTATTGATTTACTGTTTAAACTTATCAGTCATTATCACGGGTAAATATTCTTTATTATTCACTCACAGAATGTGAGTGTTGCTGACTCTGGATCAATATTTATTGCATTTGGTTACCCCTGCAAACGTGATGGTGGATCATTCTATCTGGTGTAGGTAGACAACAAAGCTGTTAGGGAGAGAGTTCCAGCATTTTGTTCAGCAATTCTGCAAGAATGGTGACATATTTCAAAATCAGAATGGAGAGTGGCCTGGGAGGGAACTTGCAGGTGGTAGTGCTCCCATGTGTTTGCTGCCCTTATTCTTTTAAGTTAAAAATCACACAATACCAGCTTCTAGTCCAATAGGTTTATTTGGAAGCACTAGCACTTCCAAATCTTATTCTTGTAGATTTAATCACAGGTTTGCAAGGTGCTATCTAAGGAGCTTTGGTGAGTTTCTGCAGTGCATCTTGTCAATAGCATACAATACTGCTATTGAGCATTAATGGTGGAGAGAGTGACTGCTTGTGGATGTGGTGCCAATCAAGCAGGCTGCTTTGTGCTGGATAGTGTCAAGCTTCTTCAATGTTGTTGGAGCTGCATTCATCTAGCAAGTGGGGAGTAACCTATCACACTCCTGGTTTATAGACAGTGAACAGGCATTGGTGAAGCAGAATTATTCACTGCTGGATTCCTAGCCTCTGGTCCTCTCTTGTAGCGTCTCTTGTATTTACATAGCTAATCCATTTCAGTTTCTGATCAATGGTAACCTTAAGGATGTTGATAGTGTGGGATTCATTGAATGTATGCTAAGGGATAATGGTTAGATCCTCTCTTGTTGGAGATGGCCATTGCCTGACACTTGTGTGGTGTGGAAGTTACTTGCTAATTGTCAGTCCAAGCCTGGATATTGTCCAAGTTGTTCTATACTTAGGCATAGACTACTTATGACTCTGAGAAGATGTGATAAGTGCTGAATATTGTGCAATCATCAGCAAACATCTTCACTTCGAATCATACGATGGTGAAAACATTATTGAAGCAGCTGAAAATGTTCAGGCTTGAGACACTCCTCAGAGATGTCCTGGAGCTGAGATGACTGGCCTTCAACGACCACAACCATAACCTTTGTGCCATCTATCAATGCTAATATATGTCTCTTGATAATATATGCTTTGTTATTTAAAGTTTTTTTGGGGTTTCAAATAAGATTTCATAATTTTTTAAAAAAATTAAGCTTTTTCCTCATGTAGAAAGGGAACATTTGAGCAAATTTAATATCTATCTGATCTCAAGTTAGCAACTTTCTTGACTGCATATGCAAACATAATAAAACTATAATTGTATTTTTGCTCAGTTTAATGTAAATATCATATTACTAATGGCAATTACGTAGCAGTTATTTATTAAAAGCAAGTTTTAAATAGAAGTACGAGGTTTGCATTTATTCTTTCATGGAATTTGGACATCACTGGCAATGCCAGCATTTATTGCCCATCCCTTATTGTCCTTTCAAGGACAAGTCAGGAGTCCTTCATATTTCTTGAATCTGGGGTGTCTTGGAGGCTGGACCACATAAGAATGAAAGATTTTTATCCCTGCAGAATGTTAGTGAACCACATGACTTTTACAACAAATGATGATAATTTCATGGTCACAATTATTAAAAACACATAAATTCACTATTGACTGAAATTAACATTTCACAAGGTGTCATTTCAAATGAAGCATTAGCCTTGATCACTGGTTTACTGGCTCAGCAATACTACCATTATGTCAACCTCCCCATCAGACTCAAATTGATTACCAACTGTATTTAGTAGGACAAGTTCATTTATCAAGGGCAAGACATCCAAATGCATGTCTGATGTTTAGTTTTGGTTCAACTTGCGAATCATTTCAGAGACATCTCTGGGACACATGCATTAAACAACCCCACCGTCCGGTGGCAAAAACTTTAACTCCTCCTCCCACTCTGCCAAGGACATGCAAATCCTGGGCCTCCTCCACCACCAAACCCTAACCACACGATGCCTGGAGGAAGAATGCCACATCTTCTGCCTTGGGACCCTCCAACCACATGGGATCAACATGGATTTCACCAGTTTCCTCATTTCCCCTTCCCCCACCTTTTCCCAGATCCAACCCTCCAACTCAACACTGCCCTCTTGAATATCCTACCTGTCCATCTTCCTTCCCACCTATCCACTCCACTCTCCTCTCTGACCCACCACTTTCACCCCTACCCTCATCTACCTATCACATTCCCAGCTACCTTACCCCGAGACCCACCTCTCTTCTATTTATCTCTCAGCTCCACAGCCTACATCCTCATTTCTGATGAAGACTCAAAATGTCAATTCTCCTGCTTCTGGGATGGTGCTTGAACTGCTGTGCTTTTCCATAGCCCCATACTCTCGACTTTGATCTCCAGCATCTGCTGTCCTCACTTTCTTCTAGCTTGGTAACACACATATTCAACATGTTATGAAAATGTGGGTGTACTGTAACTTTAAAAGTGTTAAAAGTTATCAATGACATCACCAAGTGTTCTCAATAAGATACAATGTAACATGTGGTCCAGCGATTAGGGTAGCTGGTTATCTGTAGACAAAAACAGACTTGAATTAGGCCAATCAGTCTAAATTATACCCCCCCAAAAATACCAAGCTCCAATTCAGTTTGACTTTAGTATATTGACAATCTTAAAAGCCAATGACACAATCTGATGCTTTGGGGTATAAGACCAGGGATAATTGAACAGTTGGGAGGAGAACTGCCAAGCCAATGACATCTGCAAACTGCCCAGAGAATAGCTCTCCTAAAGGTGCCTTTTTTTGTCAGTAACCTGTGAAGCAGAATCCCCAGGAGGAAGAAAAGAAGACAGGAACACAGAGAAAGAACCGAAGGCTGCCTGGTTTTGAGTTAAGAAGTTTTGTTTCGTAAATCTTAATCGGGGGGTTTATTCGACTAATATTGTGAAGGGCAAGCTAAGAGATAGGTTAGAGGTAGGAGTTGTAAATAGTTGTTAGTCAATTATTCTCTGTTATACATTAAGAATAAAGTTGTTAATTTTTGCTTTAAATAGTTCTTGGCCTCTCGAATTTTCACCGATCATTGCCCGGGATAAATATTTTCTGTGTTGCTGGTTTAAATTAAGCAGGAGAATTTACCCCGTGCCTGACTGGCTGTGCTATTCCAGCACCACACTCTTCGACTGCTTTGTTAGTAATGTTTGACTATTGCATATGTCAGAAATGTTGCTCACAAAGTATATATTATAAATATTTGATAACTATGGAAAATGTATGAGTACAGAAGGAAGTAAAATTTATTTTTGGGCTTGTTGTAATGCAAATACATAGAAACATACAAATTAGGAGCAAGACATGTTAAACCCGCTACACCATTTAACAATACTGTGACTCAATGGTCAGCACTGCTACCTCACAGCGCTTGAGTTTGATCCTACCCTCAGGTGACTGCCTGTGTGGAGTTTGCATGCTCTCCCATGTCTGCTCCAGTTTCCTCTTTTGGCAGCACAGTGGCTCAGTAGTTAGCACTACTGCCTCACAGCGCCAGGGACTCAGGTTTGATTCCAGCCTTGGGCGACTGTCTATGTGGCATTTGCACATTTTCCCTGTGTCCATTTGGGTTTCCACTGGGTGCTTCGGTTTCCTCCCACACACCAAACATGTGCAGGTTAGGTGGATTGGCCATGGTAAGTGTCTGTTCACAGGGATAGAGTAGGGGGCTGGGTCTGCTTGGGGTGCTCTTCAGAGGGGTGGTGTGGACTTGATGAGCTGAATGGTGTGTTTCCACACTGTCAGGATTCTATTTGAAACTTGAAAGGGTTTAATAAAGAGTTACAAGAATATTGCCTAGGTCGGAGAGTTTGAACTGTAGAGAGAGGCTTTTTCGGCTGGAGCTGGTTTCCTTGGAGAATCGGAGGCTGAGAGGTGACGTTATAGAGGTTTATAAAATCATGATGGGCATGGACAAGATAAATAGACAAGGTCTTTTCCCTGAGGTGGGAGAGTCCAGAACTAGAGGGCATAGGTTTAGGGTAAGAGGGGAAAGATTTAAAAGGGACCTGAGGGGCAACTGTTTCACACAAAGGGTGGTGCGTGTATAGAATGAGCTGCCAGAGGAAGTGGTGGAGGCTGGTACACTTACAACATTTAAAAGGCGTCTGGATGTATACATGAGTGGAAGGGTTTAGAGAGATATGGGGCAAGTGCTGACAAATGGGACTCGATTAATTTAGGATATCGGGTCAGCAAGGACGAGTTGGATCAAACAGTCTGCTTCTATGGTTCAATAACATCATGTTTGATCTGTTTGTAACCACAGACCTGCCCCACTTTTCAAACCCTTGCCTAGCAAAAGACAGTTTAAAAATATTCAAAGATTCTGCTTCCTTTACCTTTTCGGAAACAGAGTTCTAAAAATCAAAAACAACACTTAGAGAAAAGATTTTGCCTCACAGTTGCTTGAACTGGGTAGTTCCTGGATTTAAACAGTGACTCCTATTTCTTCCTATAGAGGAAACATTCCTCAACTTGTACTTTGTCAAGAACCCTCAGGATATTTATACATTGAAATCAAATCACATTTACTCTTCCAAACTCCAGCAGCTATAATCCTAGCCTTGCTAATCTTTCTTATTAAGCAAACTATTCATTTCTGGTAATAGTCTGGCAAGCATCCTGTAAACTGCATTTACACCAAGACTGAAATATGATGTTGAATCTGTGTGTCATATTCCAGATGTGGTTCAGCAATGTTCTGTATAACTGAAGCATAATCTCCCTAATTTTGTGTTCAAATCATCTTAAGATAAATATTTACATTCTATTAGTTTTCCTAATTACTTGCTGCACCTCCATAATAATCTTTTGGGATCCATGCCCCATGCATCTCAGACCTCTGCAATCTCTCACCATTTAGATAATTTGCTTCCTGTTTATTTTTACTGCTAAAATGGGCAATTTCACATTTTCTCACATCACCCTCATTTGCTAGATCTTTATCCATTCACTTAATCTACCCATCTCTTTTGGTGTCACCTTGTATCATCTTCATGATTTAACTTCTTACCTCTATTATCAGCAAATTTTACACCCATGCCTTCTGTCCTTTCATCAATGTCATTATACAAAATATAAATAGTTGAGATCCACACACTAATCCCTGTGGCACACAATTTGTTACATTTCCCAACCTGAAAAAAAAATCAACTTATGTAGAAAGTATTTTGTTTGATGATTTCATTATTTCATTGAGAAAGATAGTCTTATGATTTAAAAAAATAGTTTTGACTAAATCTTTTGACAACAAGTCTCTTGAAAAAAAAACTGTCAATATACATCTCACGAGTTTTAAAGTCAGCGTTGAAACCCTAAAAACAGCTTCCAGATGCAATATATTTTTACATGACTGGATAGCCTTGATTTATCTGCTTTGCTTGTGTCAAAGACTCGTGCTCTAAGTGCTGTAGAGTTAAAACAGCTTTGTGAAGACTTGAGGCATTAATTTGCATCAGCGAGACTTTTGCAGGACTCCAACAAAGATCCCAGAGGGGAAGCTAAAGATTAGTTCAATGCAGTTATTTAAATCAAATAAGGCTTGCACCTGCCTACAATTGGTTGTGCAGAGCTTAGGAAGAGGAGAAACAAAGAAACATTATGCATACGCTATTCTATTACTTATGTCCCAGGGCTGGAGGATATACTCCCTGGGATCTGTTTTTAAAAACAAATTAAATTGAATTTCCAGCACTTTACCTGGATATTTTCAGAGGTCTTAAGGGAATAAAATATAATTAATTCTTCTTAATGCACTGTGAAAACACACTTAAAATCATTTCTTAATTTCTTTCAAAATTCTGCTCTTTAAATTTTCAAATCCACCATTTTTCAGTCAAGTTCAAACTGCACTATATTGACTTCTCAACAAGACTTTCCAAGGATCACAATGCATCCGCTGGAAACATTGTAACATGATAATCAGCCGAACAAAATAAGAAAGAGATGACCTACAGACACAATCTGAAACAGGATGAGATATGAGAATTTGATATTGACCAAATTATTAATGTCATTTGCAATAAACATAATTATTGAACACTATCTAACAAATTTGCGATAAATACATAATAAGAGAAAATATTGTGGATGTTAAAGTAAAATTTGGTATTGTCTACTTGGCAACATGATTGAGACATGCAAACCATTGTTAAATACAGTAATTTAGATTTAGAATTTAGACTGGTTAGCCTGGTAGGGTAAAAGTTGGAGTCTATTATAAAAGCTGTGATAACAGAATACTTTGAAAATACCAACAAAACCAAGCAAAGTCAATAAAGATTTATGAAGGTAAATCAATATTGACAAACCTGCTGGAGTTTTTTTGAAGACATAACTAATAAAACAGATGAGGGACAACCAGTGGATGTACCATTTTTGTATTTTTCAGAAAGCTTTAATAAAGAACCACAGAAGAGGTTAGTGTGCAACATCAAAGGAGATGGTAATATGAGCACATAGATTAAGAATTGATTAGCAGATAGGAAACAGGAAATAGCAATAAATGAGTCTTTTTTGGAATGGAAGGCGATGACAAATGGGTACCGCAGGAATCAGTGCTTGAGCTACAGCTGTTCCCAAAACAAATGAAAGAGTCAAATGTAATATTTCCAATTTTGCTGACCTCATAAAATAGGCATGATTGTGACTCGAGAGGAGAATGTAAAATAGTGACAAGTTGATTGAGTGCACAAATAAATCTCAGATGCCAGGGATAAAAGGTTTGAGTTGTAAAGAAAGGGTGGATAGGTTGGGACTTCCTCCACTCAAGCATAGGAGTTTGAGAGGTGACCCAATAGACATTTATGTAATAATGAAAGGGATAGATAAAGTTAATGGTGGTTGTCTTTTCCATAGGACGGGAAAGCACATTTTTTAAGGTGAGAGGAGATTTAAAAAAGACTTGAGGGGCAATTTTTTTACACGAGGGTGATTCACATGTGGAATGAATTTCCTGAGGAAGTGGTGGATGTGGGTATAATTACAATATTTAAAAGACATTTGGACAAGTACATGAATAGGAACGTTTGGAGGGAAATGGGCCAGGAGCAGGCAGGTGGGACTAGTTTGGTTTGGGATTATGTCCAGCATGGGTTGGGTGAACTGAAGGGTTTGTTTCCATGCTTTGTGACGTTATGACTCTATGATTCGATGATTCTATGTGGATTCCAATTTCTAGGCCAGTGTTTGATGCCAATCCCTTGATGTCCAGTGGGCAGATAAGAGTCAACTACATGGCTTGGGCCTGGAGTCATGTGTATGCCAGACCAGGTAAAGAAGGTGGTTTCCTTCCCAAAAGCGCATTAGTGAACCAGTGACAATGAATTAATGGTCACTATTAGATTCTTAATTTTTAATACCTCTAAGCAAATATCTCCCGAAAACATTAAGTTGTCAACTCCAATAGGAGAAAACGAATGGCAGAAATGGTGATAAATGGTGATTTAAATGGTGGTAAATTGAGAAATGCACATAGACATTTAGAGCTGTCTGTCCATGTACGCCAGTCACTGAAAGCAAATATGCAGCTGCAGCAAGCAATTTGGAAAGCAAATGATATGTCAGCCTTCATTGCAAGAGAGATTGAGTACAGAAGCCTGTACAGCTATACAGGGTCACAGCAAGTTACTTATGGATAAGGAAAAGAGCAGTCATAGAGTCATAGATGGGCCATTTATAGGCCACTTTTGGGATACTGCATTCAATTCTGGTCTCCCTGCTATAAGAAGGATGGTGTGAAACTTGAAAGGGTTCAGAAAAGATTTACAAGAATGCTGCCAGGGTTGGAGGGTTTGAGCGATGGGGAGAGGCTGAATAGAATGTGACAATTTTCCCTGGAGCATTGGAGGCTGAATAGAAGTTTATAAAAATTTATAAAATCATGAGGGGTATGGATAGGTAAATAGACAAGGCATTTTCCCCAGGGAAGGAGATTCCAAAAGAAAAGAACATGGGTTTAAGCTGAGAGAGAAAAAATTTAAAAGGGACCTAAGCAACAACTTTTTCACTTCCAGGTGGCGTGTGTATGGAATGAACTGCCAGAGGAAGTAGTTGAGGCTGGTACAATGACAACATTTAAAAGGCATTTGGATGGGTATATGAATAGGAAGAGTTTAGAGGGATATGGGCCAAATGCTGTCAAATGGGACTAGATTAATTTTGGATATCTGGTTGGCATGGACGAGTTAGACTGAAGGGTCTGTTTCCATGCTGTCCAACTCTATGACTCTATAAGTAATTCTAAGTTCTGATCTGTCATCATGATAATGGAGATCTTGTAAAAAGGAGTAAGTTCCAGAACTTAAAGATGCAAAACAAATAGAGAAGGCAACATTCATAGAAGTTAAACAGAGTCAGTAGATTAAGGACCACAACATAAAGCTTTGAAACAATTTAAACTGGGCACAGGAGCATCTGTTTCAATACTGGTGGACAGATAACCACGGTTGAAGTCTGTGAGCGTCAGATCAGCTAACAGCAAACTCTAATGCCCAGAACACACAGAGAATCAGGTGCATCTTACACAACAAGTAGCAAGCAGCTCCAGAGACAGTATGTGTCCGAACAGCCACAACCCAAGATGCTACAGACTGACATCTCAATATGGCAGGAACAGAATTGGTTTAAAGCACGAGATAAAACAATTTTCAGACAGGCAGGTTGTTACCGGTTTTGTAGGGGTCAGTATTGGCACTTCAGCTATTTACCTTTTAAATGAAGGACTTAAAAAAGGGGACGAGAGTATTGTATTGAAAATGTTAAATGATACAAAATTACACAGGGATGTAAGCAATGGGTAGGACACAAATTGCTACCTAAGAAGTGGATGAACATGTGGTAAAGTCTCAATATTGATTTTCTGACCAAAATATGCTTCTAACCCAGCCACTTCTGACATTAATGAGGTAAGAGGTTAGGGTTAAGGCCATGTTACGACCAACCTGAGATTCTAGTTAGGGCCATCAAAGTTTGATGAGCACTTAAATCTCCTGATAATTGATATTCATCTTATTTTAAAATAAAAGGAAAAAGAACTATGGAATAAAACTGACTGCACCATCTGCATACAGTATCCTTGAAGTGCACATTAGTCATTACCACATTCAGATATCATGCGAGAAGATAAATGTGATTCAATATTATCAAGCTGTGAAGGTATGATACAAATACATGATATAATTATTACCAGGCTTCGATCGCATGTCAGAATTCAAATGCATTTAAAGATTTCCAAGCTGTGAAAGCATGCAATGGTTCAGAGTTGATTAGTGAATATAAACTGCAACACCTTGATGGGATTTGAAGTCTCAGTGATTGTCAGGTTGCAATATCATATTAGGGTTCAATTATAAATGTTAGCTATTTGAGCTTTTATCTTGTAGTTATGAGGTCATCCCAATGATACATGCATTTATATATTTGTTGAGTTTTGTTGAATCTCCAAGACCATAACGTATTTCATTAATTTTGAAGTGCACCACCATTTACTACAGAGGCAAATTTGTACCCTGCACACAGTATGGATTACATTTTCATTTTTAAGGCATTCGTAGATACTAGCATATCAGGAGAATTATCTGCTTGTATATTAACAGCAGCACTGGATAAATTACATGCACAGAAACCTGAAGACACTGCGTATTACAAAGTCTATGGACCCTGACACCATTGTAGCAATTATCCTGATGACAATTATCAACAGTACCCTTGGCTACAGTTCTGTCTCAGCTCCCCACCTCAACACATGATGTACCCTACTCCCCCCACAACAAACTGCTATTCTTCAAGAGGCACCTTAGCATTGAATTTAGCTCGCCCTGTCTTACCTCTTATTAATCATTTGCAGAGAGCAACTTGTTTGCCATTAGATCACTTATACCTTCAGTAAAAGGGTTGAGCTGAAATAGCAGAAACTGTTTTCTGAGACCTTCAGAACAGATCATCAAATGGGTACAGTATCACTGTTGTTCAGGACTTCACCTGATGAAGAAGCAGTGCTCTGAAAGCTTGTGATTTCAAATAAACCTGTTGGACCATAAACTGCTGTCATTTGACTTCTGACTTAATTGAATGATTTTGAGGAGTTTTTTAAAAAAGCATGAGTACATGTATTTCCAAGCTTGTTTTCTTTTTGATCCTTGGAGCACACATGGAGTGTAATGAATGTTCACATAAATTCCCCTCTCTTGAAAGCTGCTGATACAAACTTAACCGAATGTTATGATTCAGAATTTCTCTGCAATTAATAGAATGATTGCAACAAAGTAGGAGGCCATTGGACTTGTCAAATCCAAGCTGACTCACTGCCCTTTCTCCAGAGCCCTGCAAATTGGTTCCCTTTAGGTACTTACATAATTCCCATTTGAAAGCCAAATTACAAGTTTCAGAATGAGACATTCATTTAAAACTAAGATGCAAAAGAATCTCTTCTCACAAAGAGTATTGAATATTTGGCATGTTCTACTGCAGGTGCTAAATCACAGAAAGAATAAGAGGAGGTAGGTAGTCTGTTCAAATAACGAGGAGTTGAAGTCTATGAAGAACAAGACCAAAAGAAACGTTGAGGCCTGAGGCAGATCAGCCATGATCTAATAGATTGGCAGGGGAGGTTTAAGGGGGCTAATGGCCCATTCTTGCTCCTATTTCTCCTGATCTTATATTACTTGCACCCATGACCAAGCTGTTCTGATACAGCTACAAAATTGACATTCAACTGTCTATGTGGGGAATTGACTTGGTATCCCTTAAAGAAAAAAAATAGAGTAAATAAGAATCAGAAAAAAAAACTTTGTGCTGGTTGGAGTCATACCTAACATGAGAGAAAATGTTGTGGTTGCTGGAGTTCAAACATCTCAACACAAACACATTTCTGTCGGAGTTCCTCATGGTGTATTTTTTCTAAAATTAACCTGTTACACAATTCTGGAACAAGTGAGACTTGAACACTGGCCTAGCACATAAGTGAGGACAAAATTCTTCAGTGCATCTTTTTTATTGTAAATTAGAACTTAATAACGTTTGATAGAGATCGAGATAAATCGATGAAGGGCTTTTGCCAAAACGTCAATTTTACTGCTCCTCGGATGCTGCCTGAACTGCTGTGCTTTTCCAGCACCATTCTAATCTAGAGTGTAGAGATCAAGATCCACCAGACCCACCAGTCAAGAGATCCACCAGCTTTTTTGCATTGTTTCCATTTATTTGTTCAGTCGCCATTGCATCAGTAGACATTGTCCCCTCTCATACTCACCTTTTCATTACAGCAGCTTGGCATTCAGCTCTCAAAGCCCCCAAGCTTCACACCTCAGTGTCAATATTTCTGAATCAATCTGTTCAGAGATGTTATTACACAACTCTGAAGCAGGTAGGACTTGAACCCAGGCTTCCTGTCTCAGAAGAGGGACAATACCACAGTGTCACAAGAACCTGTAGGAACTCCCCAATTTTTTTTTAACTGACCTGAATCAAACTCTTTGATTTGGATATTTTTGAATCAGTTTGTTCTGCGATGTTGCAACATACCTCGGAAACAGGTGGTGCTTGAACCGATGTCTCCTAGCCCAGACGTATGAAAACCACTGATGTGCCACATGAGTCTCCAACTTTTTCAGTGTGTTTTTTTAACAAGACTAACAAAGATATTTTCTTATCAATCTTTTCAGGAATGTTAGTTCACACCTCTGGTGCAGGTGGGTCTGGAATCTAGGCCTCCTGACTCAGAGTTAGGGACACTACCACTACACCACAAGAGCACCTAACTGTTCAATGTATTGTCCCAAGCCCGATTTTCTTCTGTTTCTTCTTCAAAGCCCTCTCCACCATAGGAAGGTCAGAAGTGAGAATGCTTGTTGATGAGTACACAAGGTGCAGCACCATTCGTGAATCTCCGCATCATGAAGCAGCTTTTCTACAAATGCAACAAGGCCTGGACAATGTTAAAGCTTGGTTAGACAGGTGACAAGTAATATTCGCACCAAATAGTGACACACCATGACCATCTCCAACAAAAGAGAATCTAACCATCACCCACTGACATTCAAAAACATTCCCATCACTGAAGACCCCACCATCAACATTCTGGGATAATTACTGACCAGAAGCTGAACTCAACTCACCACATAATTAGTGTGGCTACAAGAAAAGGTCAGAGGCTTTTAACTCCTGACTTCCCAAAGCTTGTCCATCATCTACTAGATACAAGTCAGAGTGTGGTGGAATACCGTCCAATTGCCTGGATGCCCAACATCAGTCAAGAATTTCTTCTATGATTTGACAATGAGAAAATCTCCTGAATATTTTTGGTGATTGCAAAGAGAGAGACTTGCATTTTTTAGGTAACTTTCGCGTCCAGAGGCATTGCTAAGCACTCACAGACGATGATAGACTTATGAAGTGCAGTCACTGTTATGATATGGTAAAATCCGTCAGCTAATTTGTCAGCTCAATTGAATAAATGAGTAAATATTTTAGTGATATTGAGTGCCTGTTTAAATATTGGCCAGAACAATAGGAGAATTTCCCTGCCCATTTCAAATAGTGTTCATGGGACTTACTTCTATCCAATTCAGATAACAGATAGAGTAGGTTTAATACTAATGTCTATTAGAGAATGAAAAATGTTTTCCTTACATAGTCGAGCCTACTTGTGATGCTGGACCTATAGCAATATATCTTAACTGCTCTCTGAAATAGTCTAGCAAGATACTCAGTTGCATCAAAAGCTATAAAGCCTCAAAAGGAAAATAAAAAACAATATGGACTATTTAGCATCAACACATGTACCAGAAGCAACAATGGCAGACTCAGGCATTCAAATCTGCAAAGTCATCTCTATCAATGTCTGGTATCTCATATCAAAGTTAGGAGAGCTAGTCAAGCAACAACCTAACATGGGGTACTAATAGACTCATGCTTTTCATATAATGTTCGAGTCAACGCCATAATCATCTTTGGATATGTCCTATTCCACTGACAGAAGAGACCAACCACAGGTAGCCACACAGTGGTATACAGTCAAGAGAGAATTGCACTGGGAATGCTCAATATTGACTTTGGACTCCATAAAGTCTCAGTATCACAGGTCAGACATAGACAATGAAACTTTCTGCTGAATACCACGTATATACTCCACCCTACCAACTGATGAATTTGCACTCCTTCCTATTAAACACCACTTGGTGGAGGCACTGAATGGTAAGGATGTGGTCTGGATGAGATACTTCAATGTTCATAACCAAGGGTGGCTCGGCAGCATGATGGCTGACTGAACTCGTCATCTGTGAGACTTGGTCTGCGGCAGGTGGGCAAGAAACCAACAACAAAGAAAACCCTCAACCTCACCAATCTGCCTCCTGTAGATGCATCTGTCTATGACAATACTGGTAAGAGTGACTACTGAATTGTCCTTCTAGAGACGAAGACCTGTCATCACATTGACAGTACCTTAAATCCTGTTGGGTGGCACTATTACCATGATAAATAGAATAAACTATGAACAGATCTAACAACTCATGACTCGGAATCCATGAGATACTATGGGTCATTGGCAGCAGCAGAACTGTAATCACCCCCAATCTCCAACTCAATTATTACAATCAAGCCGGGGGATCAACCTGACTTAGCTGGTAATTATTTTTTCTCGGATACTTCTCTTATTGTGTAAGAACATCAGTATTGTTACAAGACCGAGAATTCAAATGACTTTAAAAGATGTTAGGCCCATTGTAGATTTTTCCAATGAGTTCAGCGCATGAAATAATCGAATCCTAGATGTTTTTCTAACATTAAAAAATATTATCATCTGAAATTATTAATTGAATTGCTGCTTTCTAAATCATGAGTTATATATTACAGTGTATTATAGTTCACTTTGATAATCAGAATTGATTGGAAACATTCACTTTGCATACATGTTGTGGTCTGGAGTTACAGAGACTTTAATTTCCTTTCCATCAAATAGCTGATCAGAAATCTCTCCCAATCTTACCACCTGCCTTTGGCATAAGTTGGAATTATCAAGTCATACAGCATGGAAACAGACCCTTCAGTCCAACCAGTCCTCATGATTTTATAAATCTCTATAAGGTCATCCCCCAGCCTTGTTGAGTGGTGATACTATTTCACATGTTACTGTTGCACCTTTCCAGGGTATCAGATCCTGGAATGAGAATCAAACCCAGGGCTTTGAGCTTTAGAGGCAGGGAGATTTCCATTGCATCTCAAGATCTCCATACACAAAGAAACAACAAGTGTTTGTCTTAACATTAAAAATAATGTACGCATCTTGCAAGTATAAACACAATCTTGTTATAATTAAAGGAAGCAAACTGAATATTATCTGAAAAGAGATAAATCATTAAAATAAGAAAGTATGGCAGAAAATAGGAGTTGTAAAATGAAACAAAATCAAGAGGAAACTGTAGTAAAGAAATGAACAGTGATGAGGTTCAGGATCTCAAGCTTGAGCTCTTAATGGACATTATACAGCTGTCACTAGGGGAATAACATAAAACCAACAAAGAATGCCCTAAACAAGGTTCTTAGGGTGACATTTCTTGTTGTTGTGCAATGAACAATAGAATTGATGTGCTCTTATGGCCCTCATTTATGCATATGCCATGTGGCTTTCAGACAGAGAGATTTCTGTTACATGTACCTCCTAGTGATGTTTTGTTAGTTCACAGCAAGAGCTTGACTCTCATGCCCTAATCTTACAAGAGGAAATCCTACCAAATTCAATTTGTCTCTGTACCATTTGGTTATCAACCACTATCCACGTCATCAAGCCCAATCTAATGTGTAACAGATGGAGCCATTTCTGTTTAATTAGATTTGGGGCAGCTTGCCTTCTTGTTACAATGTACATAGATTTAAGGATTTCACAGTTATTTGGAAACAGCAGGAGGGGTACAGCACACAATAAGAATTCAAATGTGCATCACCAGCTAACCGGTCTCATTCTAATCAAATATTTAGTTCCAACACTCCCTTAATGTCTGATCCTGGATCGTCAACTTGTCTTGCTAAAATGTTGTTTGTAACATGTCAGCATTTTTACAACTTATTGTTATCTGTGTATAGCAAGGGGTCCAAATACGATGGACCTTAGATTAAAATGATTTCTGTTTCATTATTGTTCGACTTTGCTCCAGGATAAAGTTGTGCAACTACACCAATACTGACCCCTCAGTGACATACGTAAGCATGAATAAATAATTTTGATTTGACTTACCTTCTGAAAGATTGTACAATAGTTAGTATTTACTTTGCAACACAGATATCAAAGAAAGAATAGAAGCTCATTTATAGTCTCAGGTCTTAAAGTGTGTAAGCCAGCACTGCACCTAGGTTATACTTTTCTTTGTTATCCTTTATTGCTTCATTGTTTTCAAAAATTTAAATCACAGATGTCACTGAAGACTATATATGCCATCAGCATTTTTAAAAAATAATGCCAAGCCTTTACGTTTTCATTAGCTTTCTGGTCCTTTCTTGCCCTTATAATTTGGGAAAGTTAATGAGGCAAAAAACAATTCTTTATTTGGTATGACCTCAGGTCAGACATCAATTTATCAATATGTCGCGTAGATTTGGAAGGTACTCTGGGGAGGCGAACCAAGTGTACAAATCTGACAGTGCACACTATGAGAATTGTTATATTTAAGGCAAATGATCAATAAATATTTAATCAGTTCAGGACTTCATCTCTTCCCTGCAATATGTCTCACTATACTTTTGGTTTTGAGGTGCTTCCCAAATTACCCACAAGCAGGCTTTCCAATCTGAACAAATGTAGCTAATTACCTGCTCACCTCCAGAGATTTCAAGTGGCTGGTGTTAGGTCAGAGGGGCTGATCTGGTCCACCACTGTATTTTACCATTGATTGATGGGACAACAGAGTTGTTGCCCTTCAATGAAGCAGAAAATAAAATGATTACCTTCAGTATCTATTGGACGTCAATGACCTGTCTGGTTAGCGCAATGATGCTCCTTTAGTTCATCTTCCTAAAGGTTAATTGGACTTGAACCCAGGAAATCAAGAGGTTAAACTGGGTCAGAGAGACAGCAGGCACCATGCACTGTGTTATAGGCACTGGATAATTGTTTTCTCACCCTAATTGTGATTTGTCAGTGGGCACACCTGGGAGGAAGAATAACTCAAGAGAAAGAAACATTGAACAGACTGTATCTTCATAAACAAACTTAAAATATTAATAAGAAGAGTAATCTGAAGAAAATGTTTACAAGCTTAATCAAAGTGTGTGATGCAACATACCGTGAAAGACTGGGGGCATTGCTCACAACAATGGGAATTTCCTGACATTTCTAAGTTGGTAGTGATTCTCAAAAGCTGATTTCAATTGATTTTAACTAATCATCATGGATTTCTAATATGAGACAGCAAATTATTTCATATTAAAACATAGCCCAAAGGATGAAAGACCTAAAGACAGTAATGGTAACTAACAGCTGTAGAAGATTCTTTTTGACTGAAATCTGGTCAAGTTGGTTTGAAATAGTTTTCAGCAATAAAAATTGCTGCTGCAAGAATTCCTTACAAAATTTATCAAAGCATTTCTTTCATTGAAGAACTGAAATGTTTCTCTTGCTGTTTTAAATAAATTTGAACAAATCAACATGCTGAAGAATGCTTGAGAAATTAACATAGGGATAGACAGGAATCAATTATTGACAATTCATTCAGACAATAAGCAGCCTACAAAATGATCAACATGGGATCTTGATTGAAATTTTGTTTTAGAAATTGTTTCCTAAAAGATGCCATCTTGGTAAAGGAATTAAGGTCATGGGAGGAAAAGCTGCCTGAATAATCATCATGGCGATGAGTGCACATTAAGATGATTGCCTGCTTGCCACTCATTTATGGGACTACATGCCATTTTGTAGGTTAATATTTGACTGAACATAAGAACATAAGAAATAAGAGGAGTAGCCCATTCAGCCTCTCAGGCGAGCCCTGTATTCTCGAAGATCATAGCTGATTTGCCCCATGTCTCAATAGCTCTTTCATGCCAGCTCCTCATAGCCCTCAATTCCTTGCAATTTCAAATGTCCATCCACTTTCTTTTTCAATATTTTCACTGATCTAGCCTCTACTACTCTTGGTGGTAGAGAATTTCAAACATTCACTACTATGCTGTAGTTGATGAACCGCCCATCTTCCATAGTTACACTGGCATCATCCCCACTCACCTTTTCCTCCACTACATTAATGACTGTATTGGTGCCACCTTGTGCTCCCATGTGGAGGTTGAACAGTTCATCAACTTCACAAACACCTTCCACCTTGACCTCAAGTTCACCTGGACAATCTCAGACATCTCCCTCCCCTTCCTGGACCTCGTCATCTTCATGTCTGGCAACCGACTCAGCACAGACATCGACTTCAAACCCACCAATTCCTGCAGCTACCTGGACTACAGCTCCCTCCACCCACCCCCTCTAAAACGTGATCTCTTACTCCCAATTGCTGCACCTCTGCTATATCTGATCCCAGGAGTAGCAATTCCACTCCAGGACATCCCAGAAGGCCTCCACTTTTAAGGAGCGCAATTTCTCCTCCCATGTGACCAACAATGCCTTCCTGTGCATCTCCTCCACTTCCTGCACCTCCTTCTGTGAACCCCACTTCAACCACAACAAAGATGAAAACCTATGGTCCTCACATTCCACCCCACTAATCTCCAGATAAAATGCATTATCCTCCACCATTTCCCCCACCTACAATCAGACCCCATCAATTGAGATATATTTCCCTCCCCACACCTATCTGTGTTCCTCAGAGACCATTTCCTCCGCGACTTCCTCATTCGGTCCACCCCCACCCCAATCCCCCACCCCCACCACCTCACCCTCCACAAACAGCGCCTCCCCTTTCCGCCACAAGAGGTGCAATACCTGTGGCCACACCTCCCCTCACAACCATTCGAGGCCCCATAAGAAACCTTTCACATCTGGCAGAGATTTCCCTGCATATCCACCCACTTCATCTATTGGGCCTGTTGCTCTCGATGTGGTCTCCTCTACCTCAGTGAGTCAGGACGCCAACTCGTGGCATGTTTCAGGGAACATCCCTGGGAAGCACACATCAAACAATCCCACCACATTGTGGGTGACCATTTCAATTCCCCCTCCCACTCCCCCAAGGACATGGAATTCCGGGGCCTCCGCCACTGCCAAATCCAAACTACCCACCAATTGGAAAAAGGACATTTCACTTTCTGCTTTGGGACCCTTCAATCATACAACATCAACATCGACTTCACTGGTTTCCTAATTTCCCTTCCCCCCATCTCATCCCAGATCCAACCCTCCAACTCGGCACCGACCCCTTGACCTGTCTTACCTGTCCATCCTCCTTCCATCTATCCACTCCACCCTATACTCCGACCTATCATTATCTTCCCCCACCTTTATCCATCTATCACCTTCCCACCTATCTTCACCCCAGCCCCACCCTCGTATTTATGTCTCAGCCCCCTTCCTCCTCCACTTCCTGATGAAATGTCAATTCTCTTGCTCCTCGGAATATGCCTGACCTGCTGTATTTTTCCAACACCACACTTTTAGATCTCTAAGTACAGCTTTACCAATGCCCTGTACCATTGTAGCAAGACGTCTCTACTTTTAAACTCCAAACCCTTACAAATAAAGACAAAAACGCTATCTGCTTTCTTATTTACTTGCTGCACCTTGCATGCTAACTTGTGGTGTTTCATGCACGAAATCCCACTCTCTTGCATTTTTTAGGGACTGTCTTAATTTAAATAAAAGCTTGCATTGTGATTTTTTTTCTCACAAAGTGCACTCCGTCATAATTTCCTGCAACAAATTCCATCTGCTGAAATTTGCCCACTCCCTCACCAATCTATATTACCTTACAGATTCCTTATGTCCTCATCATAACATGTACTCCCACTTATTTTTCGTATTATTAGTAAATTTGTGTATAATGCACTCTGTCCCCTCCTCCTAATCATTAAAATAAATAGAAAATAACTGAGGCATTCGGACTGATCCTTGTGGCATCCCATAACATCATCTTTCCAACCTGTAAAAGATGCATTCATTCCGAATCTCTGTCGTCTGCATGTTGAAGTAGAGTGGCCTTGCCAATATTTATCCCAGAATCCTAGATACGGAAGAAATTTCAATGAACCATGCACATGAACCAAGATGGCACCAGGTGGTGGTGACATTGTGCGAGCTGTCTACAGCAGATTTTATTTTTACATATCTTACAATCGTTCTGCTCTCCTAAGTCTATCAGAATTGCTAAAAACATTCTCACAAATCTACTTACAAGTTTAAAGATTCTCTGACCAATGAGGCTCAGCTACTAATGCTGGAACCGCGAGCCCAGGAGAGTCAAAGGCCTACCTCCTCGTGGAAACCTGGAACAAGGCCTGACTCGGGCGGGAAGAAGATCTAACGTTACAAAAACTGACATTGAGGAGGCCCAAGCAGCCTGACCTCAAGCTTCCCTGGAGCAGTCATGAACAGCATTAGAGTCCAGGACCTCATTAGATGCACCAATCTACTTTGCTGATATTGGAGCTGCAGGCCCAGAAATCTTCCAACCTTTTGTAGACCTCGTGGAAACCTGAAACTGAGCCCTGACCGATGTGGGAATAAGAAACACAGTGAACTGACATCGAGGAGGTCTGACCAAACTGGCCACAAGGCCTCCAGAATGCTCAAGGCCATGTCTGGTGCCCATAACTCAAATTAGAAGTAGACACTTCCCTCTCAGAGCAGCAGACTTCCCGCATCAATGCCCAGGATCAACAAGGTGTAGCCACATACCCAGGAAATGTAGGACTTGCACTGGACTTCACAGGGACTGATATTTTGGGGTTTCAAGATCCCCCTCCCCAGCATAGTCCTGGCAAACATCCAAGTCTCTGAGAACAAAATTAATGAATTTAAAGCGAAACTCCCCTTCTAAAGGGAATTGAGAGACTGGTATGTGCTCTGTTCACAAAGACATGTCTCACTCCTCCTATACCTGACTGTACCTTACAAGCTGAGGGTTTCTCAGTTCACCAAATGGACTGTTTGGCATCCTTGGGTAAGGCAAGTGGCGGTGAGGTCTACCTCCTCATCAACACCTCCTGGTGCTCAGACGGGCAGCCCTGGTGCACTACTGCTCCCTGGACCGAGAATATCTTACAGTGAAATGCCATCCCTACTAACCGCCACACGAGTTAACCTCTGCTATTCTGACAGTGGCTTGCATCCCACCCTAGAGTGCACTTAACAAGATATACAAATGGTCTTGAGATGTAATACCCTGCAGACCTTGTTGATTGTAGCTGGTAACTTCAACCAGATTTCAAGAACATGCTGCCAAAATATTATTATCACATCTCCAATCCCACCAGAACATCCTTGTCCATTGCTATACAACCATCAAAGATTCCTATCACTCCTTTCCCCCATCCGTATTTTGGAAAATCAGATCACAAGTAGAGACTGAAGCGTGAGGACCCTGTACAAAAAGGTGCTATTCTGAGACAATGGAAGGGCTTCTGCAGAAATGCTTGGAGTCAGTGAGCTGGCCCATATTCAAGAACTCAATGACCAACCTAAGCAGCCACTGCTGTTACAGACTTCATTAGTAAATGTGTGGAAGAGGTGTGCTAAGGAAGTTCATCCGAATGTTCCCCAACTGGAAACCAAGGATGAACTCCCTACTGAAGTCCAGGTCTGAGGCATATAAGTTGGGCAACCCTGACCTATGCAGGAAATCCAGGTATGACCTTTGTAAGGCTATCAGCAATGCCAAGAGGCAATACCAAGCCAAGATTGAGACCCAGACCAATCACATTGACACCTTTTGTTTGTGGCAAGGTTGACACAACATAATGGGCTACAAAGTGAAGTTGAACAGAATTGTGGGCAACCATAAATCCCTCTCCAATGAGTTCAATGCATTCTATAGAATGTCAGTGAAATGATGTCACCTATCCCAACAGTCTCGAATGCATCTGTACCCAAGGTCACTGCTGCAGACATCAGAGACAACCCGAGGAAAGCGATTGGCCCAGATGGAGTCCACAGTTGTGCTCTCAGATCCTGTGTGCACCAGTTTCGGGAGGATTTGCAGACATCTTTACCTCTCCTTGCTATGATCAAGAAGACCACTGTCATCACTGTGCCAAAGATAAATCATGCAGCATGCCTCAATGATTACCACTGAGTGGCTCTGACTTCCATAATTATGAAGTACATTGAGAGATTAGTCATAGCTCACAGCAACTCCAGCTTACCAAATTGCCATAATCCTATGCAATTCACCTAAGGGGGCAACAGATCCACATCAGACATCACCTCCGTGACCCTACACTCATTGCTGCAACATCTGGATAACAAGGATACCTACCAGGACAAAGTGAGGACTGCAGATGCTAGAGATCAGAGTGGAGAGTGTGGTGCTGGAAAAGCACAACAGGTCAGGCAGTATCTGAGGTGCAATTCCTGATGAAAGGCGCTTGCCCGAAATGTCAATTCTGCTGCTCCTCGAATGCTGCCTGACCTGCTGTGCTTTTCCAGCACCATACACTCAACAAGGATACCTACGTCAGGCTGCTACTTATTGACTACACTTCTGCCTTCAACACCATAATTCCAAACAAACCCATCTTTCAGCTCCAAGACCTAGGTCTTGGCCCCTCCATCTGTAACGGGATCCTCACCTTCCTGACCAACAGACCGCAATTGGTAAGAAGAGGCAAAAAAGCTCCTCCATGATAATCCTCAACACTGTATAATCTATCCTGGTCCACCCACATCGATGCAGTAGTCAAGAAAGCACAACAAAACCTCTACTTCTTCAGAAGGTTCAGGTAATTTAGCTTGTCCACAAGGACTGTTACCCATTTGAAACTTGCATCATAGAAAGCACCCTGTCTGTGTGCATCATTGCGTGGTATGGAAAATGCTCTTCCCAAGACTACAAGAAACTACAGAGAGTTGTAAATACAGCCCAGTCCATCACGCAAATTAGCCTTCCATCCACTGATTCCATCTATACTACCTACTGCCTCAGAAAAGCAACCAACAAAATCAATGGCCCCTCCCATCCTGGTTATACTTTCTTCCACCCTCTTCCGTCGTACAGAAAGACCTAGAAGTTTGATTACAGTATGAATACACTTCCCTACTGTTATCACACTTTTGAACGGACCTCTAAAATTTTAATTCTGATCTCTCTCTCTCTCCACACTCACTGTGGAGGTAATACTGTATTCAGCACTCTGTTCTGCTGCCCTGATGCACTTTAAGATACAATCTGCCTGTATGCAAAACAACACTTTACACTGTACTTCAGTACATGTGATAACAATAAAACAAACTCTAACACCACAAAAGCGATTCTCTGGCCAGTGTCTGCTTACTTCTGTTTTTTTTAATATGAGATTTCTATTAAGTACAATATTTTGCTTTTGTTCTCCAATCATTATCATATTGCTGTTGATGGAAGACTAATATGTTAAAAAATCGCTGCCACATTTCCTACATCATAACCATAACTCCATTTAAATATTGATTTGGAGGTGCCGGTGTTGGACTGGGGTGTACAAAGTTAAAAATCACACAACACCAGGTTATAGTCCAACAGGTTTAATTGGAAGCACTAGCTTTCAGAATGCTGCTCCTTCATTAGGTGGCTGTGGAGTATAAGATTGTAACATGATCTTATACCCCACAACCATCTGATAAAGTAGCTGCGTTCTGAAAGCTAGTGCTGCCAAATAATTTAAATTTAATTAACCCATTTAAATACGCACTTAATTGGCCATGGAACACATTTGAACTGTCTGGTTATTATGTATAGCAGCAAATAAACCCAAATCTTTCTTCTGTTGGTATTATGAAATTTCCAGAGGGAGGTGAGCATCAGGAGAACTCAAGTTCATTGAATGACCCAATCCAGGAGGATTGTGAAGACTGAAAAAAACTTCAATGGTATTTACCCTCTTCAATTAAGCTGATGCTTTTTCCCATATGGACTTTTCATCTCCTTTCTCATGCACCAGCCAGAGCAGAGACAACAAATTCAGGTATTCAATCCTCCTAAGCATTAAGGGCCCTGACTGATGACATCCTAAATTTCAACACAAAATATTTTCATTCTGTGAGCAGTGTGAGTGTTGCCAGTGATATCACCCTGTATTCAAATTATTGCTACCCTCAAAGCTGCCATCATTTTAAAAAAATCTGATTATAAACTGTTACATATTTTAAATTTCATTTCAATATAAATATAAAGTTGCGGTTCCAAGAAAAAATAAGAAACACACATTAAACTATGAAATACCTTAGTGTTAAAGACAATATAGTTAACAATGAAAATACTAAGTACATTAGCACCAGTTAAATAACAATCAATGTACTTGACCTCAAAAAAAACTTTATAAAATTGACAGAAGTCTGTATCTGGAAAGTGAAAATATTGTTTAAAAAAATCAAGAACATTATATATTTTATGTTTGTTATTCTTTCAGGTGTTGGCTAAATCTGTGTTCCTCCTGATAAGTGCAATAACAGTAATGATATACTAAGATTTCATATGTTCGGGGTCCAAATAAATATCAAGAAATATCATCAATTTGCAACCTTGATCACCTGGAGAAGAGCTGTTTTTTGCACATCTCTAAATAAATCATTCTGTTATAATCATTCCATTAAATATTTATTGAAATAACAATGCCGACACTGAGTAATAATCAGCGTATTGAAGATGTAAAGCACAATAATTTGCGTTTAATTAGATTACAAAGCATTGCTAAAAACTAGTCTCGAATGGCTAAATGTGACTTATTAGTATGAAACCTTAAGAGTCTGCTCAGAAGAAAGATGCACCACTTACTCAGGTGTCAATGTATTTCGTTGCAATACTTGTCTGTCATTTCTGACGTTGAAAGGTTTTGGCAGGTTCCAATATATGCAAATTCTGTGCTACATTCACAGTGTTGATTACTTCAAAGATTTACTCATGAAGAATTTTAAGTATTTTAAATTTACTTTTCCTGTGGGGTATCACTTAATATACTTAGCAGTTATACTATCAATTCTGCATCAATGTTCAGTTATTCCCCTGTATTGTCTGTTTATCGCAATACTTATGTTGCACTACCATGGATTAATTGTGGCATTTACAGAGGATTAAATACATGATAAAAGATCTAAGTAAGACCATAGACATGTTTTTTTTCATAACTATTAATCTTTACTAAACAATACAATTTTTTGCAGTCAAAAAATTGGTTTAGAAATACAGAAGAGATCACTGGATGATATCATTAAACTAGTCCCCTCTTATGTTACTGAATTAAGCTTCTTTGCAAGGTCTTTTTTTGTTTCACTTCTTAAAAGCTGGAGCTTTTGGGTCCTTTTCACAAACTGTGATTAACAATACCCAACAGTGATGCAGAATTTAAACAAAACCTATTCAGCATTTCATTGACAGGTTTAACATTTGTTCGGGTTTTTCAGATTAAAATCCTCAAATCATCCCTAAATTTTAACATCATTCTAGTTTTTCTTGGTTCTGTTCTTTCTTCTTCTTTTTCAAAGGCACAGAGGCTGATTTTCAGTTAATGTCTTAATAATAGTATGATCGTATAGTTCTAAATATGCTTGATAGCTTGGCTGAAATCATCAAAGAGAATCTCCCACTAAAGTACAGCAGGACACCAGTTGTAATTTTTAGGATAGATGTCAATTCTGTCAGCTAGAGATTCCAACAGAAATAGGGTCTCACTAATCTACATAAATCAGGGTCAGATGGTACATTGATTACCCCAAAGCCACTGTTTTCTTGATTCCTATTTCTACCACTTGACATGAATGCATCCACAGACCCCATGAGTGACACAAGACAAGAAATGGCTCCTTCCATTCATATTTAAAGAAATTTGCTCACAGCTAGTAAGTTCCAACGAGTTGTCATAAAGGATACTTTTGTGCTCTTCATATTATTTGGATGTTGTGAAACCTTCTGAAATGTTATCGTTTCTAGTATTTACTGTTGGCTATTTGCAATCCTTCTGGTAATCCCCTTTTGGCAAAAGCATGCACAAGATCAACAACTGCAACAAACTGGAGGGAGATAAAAGAGAAAGAGGTGCATTTGTAGGAGTTATCACCAACCAGACAAAATGTGTAGATCAGTACAGTAGTAAAGTTGTCATTGAAAGGCAATGTTTCTTAGTAGAGCCTGCCTTAGCATTACGCCATCTCCTGCAATATAAACTGCAACCATCTGCTGCAGTAAGCATTAGATTGCTTGCTGCAGTCAAGATCAGTTACATACCTTTAGTTTTTTTTTAATTGAGCCTGCTCCTTAGATCAGGTTACCAACCTGCACAGATTATCGAGGAGTTTCCCAGTCGGCATCTCTATGTATATTTATATATGTAAGAATTCAAACATTTGTCACCCAGGGGTTAGTCTCGTCATTCAAAGCTGCATGTGACACTGGCTTCCAGATGCAGCAAGAATCCTCTGACTCCATTTCAAACAGAAAAAAATATGAAATTGTCTGGAACTTCATAACAGGCAATTCCTGCTCCCATATTGTAACTTCAATCAGCTGCACTTCTGTGACAGAATTCAACATCAACATGCATTCATGGATTACCTTTAGACTATTTAAATAATCCGAGGAGTTCAGACATTAAAGAAGGAAACGAAAAGAGAAATTTCTGGAAAATCTCAGCAGGTCTAGTAGCATCTGTAGAGAGATGTCAGGGTTAATGTCTCAGGCCAAGTGACCCTTCCTCAGAACTGATGGTAGCTCAGAAAATGTTGGTTTATATGCAAAAGAAAGAGTGGAGGGAAGGTCAAGGAGTAAACAATAGTTGGGGATAAAGCCCAGAGAGAGAGAGGAATGGTTGGAAAAATAAAAAACTGGGAGTGTGAATACTGTTAATAGGGACTGTTCGTGGTTAACAATGGGTTGTGTGTAATAGCAGACTATGTGATAACAACCCTCATATGCGTGGGGGTCAGGGCAAGAACATGGGAGAGCTCAAGCCTTAAAGTTATTGAACTCGATATTGAGTCCTGGAAGTTGCAGGGTCCCCAAGTTGAAAATGAGGTTTTGATTTTCCAGTTTGTGCTGAGCTTCGCTGGAGCACTGCAACAAGCCTGAACCAGAGATGTTAGCCAGGGAAAAGGGTGGTGTATTGAAGTGGCAGGCAACTCAGGGTCTTTTTTGCGAAAATAACAGAAGTGTTCGGTGAAGCAGTCATCAAGACTATGTTTCGTTTCCCCAGTGTAGAGGAGAGCACATTGTGAGCAGCAAATACAGTAGACTAGTTTGTGTGAAGTTCAGGAAAAGCACTGCTTTTGTTTGGCACCTTGGATACTGAGAAGGGAGAAAAGACAATTCTGTGGCATCTCCCTAAAGAATCCTTATTTCCTTATTACAGAAGAAGGTTTTAGGGCAGATGGTGAAAAAATCCTGCAACTTCCTGGACTCAATATCAAGTTTACTTTAAGGCTTGAGCTCTCCTTAAAAGGGGTGGAGAAAGATAGTGAAACTAAGAGAGAGAGAGAGAGAGAGAGAGGTTTATAGTGGGAATTCCAGAAATTAAAATCAAGCTGCTTAATGGTGAAGCAAAATAAGTCAAAGATTACATGAGAGACTAGAATTGGTTGAGTGCATAAATCTCAGAGGGTTACAGAACCAGAACATGTTGCAGATACAGGGAAGGACCACGAAGGTATTTGAGTACAACAATGAGATTTACATTGTCAAGGCATTGGCAGACCAAGAACAATGTAGGTCAGTAAATATGTGCGTGATGGGTAAGTGGATTGATAATGCTAAGGAAACTTCTGTAGACAATTCTGAAGGAGTGAATTAATCTCAATTCGGAGAGACAAGGTTTAACCAGGGATAGTCAGCATGGCTTTGGCAGAAGGAGTTTATGCCTAAAAAAATGTGATTGAATTTTTCATGGAGTTGATCAGTTGTGTAGACGTGAGTGGGGCAGTTGATATAGTTTATATGGATTTCTGCAAAGCCTTTAATAAGATTCCACATGGGAGACTAATAAAGTAGGGAAAAAAGATAACTAAACTTGCTTTTGAGGCATAGAGAGTCATAGAGATGTACAGCACAGAAACAGATCCTTCGGTCCAACTTGTCCATGCAGACCAGATATCCTTACCTAATCTAGTCCCACCTGCCAGCACTTGGCACATATCTCTCCAACCCCTTCCTATTCATATACCCATCCCAAATGCATTTTAAATGTTGTAGTTGTATCAGCCTCTACTACTTCCTCTGGCAACTCATTCCATACATGCACTACCCTTTGTATGAAAAAGTTGCCCTTAGGTCCCTTTTAAATTTTCCCCTCTCACCCTATACCTATGCCCTCAGTTCTGAACTCCCCAAACGCAGGGCAAAGACCTTGTCTATTTACCCTGTCCATGCCCCTCATGATTTTATAAACCTCTATAAGGTTACCTCTCAGCTTCCAATGTTCCAGGTAAAACAGCCCCAGCCCTATTCAGCCTCTCCCTTTAGCTCAAACCCTCCAACCTGGCAGCATCCTTATAAGTCTTTTCTGAACCCTTTCAAGTTTCACAACATCCTACCAATAGTAGGGAGAGCAGAATTGCACAATATTCCAAAAGTGGCATAACCAATGTTCTGTACGACTGCAACATGGCCTCCCAACTCCTGTACTCAATGCACTAACCAATAAAGGAAAGCATACCAAACACCTTCTTCGCTATCCTATCTACCTGAAACTCCACTTTCAAGGAGCTATGAACCTGCACTCCAAGGTCTCTTTGTTCAGCAAAACTCCCCAGGACCTAACTATTAAGTGTATAAGTCCTGCTCTAATTTGCCTTTCCAAAGTGCAGCACCTCACATTTATCTAAATTAAACTCCATCCGTCACTTCTCAGCCCATTGACCCTTCTGATCATGATCCTGTTGTACTCTGAGATAACCTTCGTTGCTGTCCACTACACCTCCAATTTTGGTGTCAACTGCAAACTTACTAACTGTATTTCCTATGTTCACATCCAAATCATTTACATTAAAAAAAAGCAGTGGACCCAGCACCGATCCTTGTGGCACACCACTGGTCACAGGCCTCCAATCTGAAAGAAAATTCTCCACCACTCTCCTTACCACCTTTCTTAAACAGTGGCACCACGTTAGCCAACCTCCAGTCTCCTGGCACCTCACCTGTGACTGTTGATGATACAAATATCTCAGCAAGGGCCCCAGCAATTAGTTCCCTAGCTTCCCACAGAGTTTGAGGGTACATCTGATCAGGTCCTGGGGATTTATCCGTCTTTATCTGTTTTATCCATCTTTACCTGTTTTAAGACATCCAGCACTACCTCCTCTGTAATGTGGACATTTTTCAAGATGTCACAAATTTTGGATAGATCAAATTATAAGCTTTTTGTAAAATTGTTGTTTCAACAAAAAGAATGAGGCAAAGGTGATGAGAAGAAAGTTATATAGCAAAATTGTCAAAAACATTGTGCAGTGGCGTTTTGCCTGCTTTTAGCCGTTCCAAGAAAACACAAGCAAGCATCAAAAGATAAAGCATGAATTTCAAATCAAAAACTAAATTTCTTCTGCAATGGTTTACCTTCTTGCAAATCTAGGATTATATGATGATTACACGGTTCCCTACCCCTAGCCCATGTAGCTAGAAGAGCAGGTTTAGGCACAAAGATTGGCCAGGTGGTTGACACCGAGGAGAAAGGTGTTAGGTTACAGGAAGACATAAACAGAGTGGTCAGGTAGGAGGTCAATGGCGGATAACTTTGAGGTGATGCACTTTAGCAGGGGTAACAAGATAAAGTATTATTCAATGAATGGCAGAACACTAATAAGCTCAGAGGAACGAGGAATCTTGGATATTTGTCCATTGATCCCTGAAAGTGGTAGGACAAATTATTTGGGTTGTTAAGCAGGTATGCAGGATACCTGCCTTTACCAATCATGGCATAGCTAATAAAAGCAAGGAGATCATGTTGGAACTGTACGAAACTGTGGCTGAGACACAGCGGGAATAATGTGTTCAGTTCTGGTCAGTTTGCTACAGGAAGGATGTGATTGCACTGTAAGGTGTGCAGGGGAGATTCATCAGGATGTTGCCTTGGTTGGAGTATTTTGGTTACAAGGAGAGTCTGGATGAGCTCAAATTGTTTGCTTTAGAGCCAAGAAAGTTGGGAACCTGATTGAAATAAAACAAAGAACTGCATCTGCTGGAAATTGAAAAAAAACAGAAAATGTTGGAGAAACTCAGCAGGTCTAGCAACATCAGCTGGAAGAAAGCAAAGTTAATGTTTCAAGTCCAGTGACTTTTCATCTGTATTGTTCTTTTTTTTGGGGAGCCTGGTTCACGTGCATAAGATTATGAGGGGAATAGGCAGGGTAGATGGGAAGCAGCCGTCCCCCTCAGTTGAATGGTCAATAAAAAGGAGGCATCATTTTAAGGTGAAAGATGGGAGGTTTCAAGGGGATTTGGGGAATTTGTTTTCATCCAGAGGGTGGTAGGAATCTGGATTTCCCTGCTTGGATGATTAAAATAAACAAGAAAACTCATAGCCTTTCCAAGGTATATGGATGAGCACTTGAAATGTCAGAGCATTTGAGGGTATGGAACAACTGCTGGAAACTGGGATTAGTGTAGATAGGTCAGCACAGACTCAATGGGACAAAGGGTCTCTTCTATAAGTATGACTTTATGATTCTATGACTAATCGACATACAGCACAATGGACAAAATGGGACGAGCTAGCCATGAGAAACTTCAATTCAACTGCGCTCATACATGCAACAAACTTTGCAGCTGCTAAGTGAAATTATGAAGAAAAATCTATGGGCTTAATATCTTCTACATTCTGTAGTTCATGAGTTGTGCATTGTTCAGTCTTATTTTTAAAGAACCAGTCTTCAGTACCAAACACGTTTCTTTCTTCTGTTGCATCCGTGTTGCTCCTGAAAGGTGTTTGACATAACCTTTTAGAGATTGTGGATTGTTGATAAAAATCGATCTTAAACCCATTTTGAAATAGCATTATAATCTCAAAGTAATTACCTTACTGCACCTGAGTATAGAGATGTCAGCCCTCCCTGATTGTCTGGAGATCTCGCAGAACAGAAGATAAGCCTCACAGACATTGTTGTTAGAAACCTGAGAGGATAGTGGAGCTTTGTGCTGGGAGTTTGTGTCTTTATATTTCCTTTCCTACAACCCTAACACACTTTACAGTGAGAAAGTGAAACCAGCCTGACATGATCCAGACGGGTAAGCTGTTCAAATTTCAGTGCTAGGCTAAATAAGCTGCATGTCGAGATCCTGCACTTTCTGGGGCATGCAGAAAAAAGAGCTGAGCTGGACCATGTTTATTGTGGGCACTTGGGTATGTTCACACTAGTCGATTGAACAACATTCATCTAGTCACTTTACAATGAACAAAGTGGCACACAAGTTCCAATACAGGCTTGACTGATAATGAGTTCATTGATATTGATTTTGAGTTGTATGAATTTGTTGTGTAGAGGAATGATGTCTGATGAAGTTGAGATTCAGCTATGCCAAGATTAGTAAAGAAATATTATGTGCTTTCTATTTGACATTAAACAGATAGAGTCATTTAGTTGTACAGCATGGAGGCTGACCAGCTATCCTAAATTAATGCATACCCATTTGCCAACATTTGCTCCATTTCCCTCTAAACCCTTCCTATTCATGTACCATCCAGATGCCTTTTAAATGTTGTAATTGTACTAGCCTCCACCACTTTTGCTGGCAGCTCATTCCATACACATATCACCCACTGTGTGAAAAAAATGCCCCTTAGATCCCTTTTAAATCTCTCACCTTAAACTTAACCCCTCTAGTTCTGGATTCCTCCATTCCTTGTCTATTCATCCTATCCATGCCCCTCATGATTTTATAAATCTCTACAAGGTCACCCCTCAGCCTCTAACATTCCAGGAAAAACAGCCTCAGCATATTCAGCTCTTTCTATAGCTCAAATCCTCCAACCTTGACAAGATCCTTGTAAATCTTTTCTGAACCCTTTCAAGCTTCACAACATCTTTCTATAGCAGAGAGACCAGAATTGAATACAATATTCCAAAAAAGGCCAACCCAATATCCTGTACAGCCATATCATGACTTCCCAACTCCTATACTCATGCAATGACTAATAAAGGTAAGCGTACTAAATGCTTCCTCACTGTCCAGTCTACTTGTGAGTCCATTTTCAAGGAACTAAGAACCTACACCCCAAGGTTGAACTTTCATAACAACCTTTCCAGTAATGCCCTTAGAATGGGATGGAAGCACAAACCACAAGCTGGTATTCATTTATTTGCTCCAACCTTCTTTCTTCCTTGTGCACTTGAGATAGCAACCATCATAATTCGATATGTTACTTATCATTTGCTGTCAGATTCAGCTGATGTTCAGTAGAGGAGAACTTCATTACACCACAAAAATCATCATTTTATATTCCTTAAATATGACTATTAATTAGTAAGAATTGGATAATGCTTGCAGTATTAACAAGATGTAAGAAACTGTCTAAACTTTTCTCAAGGCCTATAACAAGGAGACTTTCAATACTTGCCATGACTGATTTAGAATTCAGTGAGGAGAGAGGAAAGTTCTGACACATTGGACAAGGTTTTCAGACTGGGGTTGGGAAGCTGATGCCCAAATAGTTTTGGGGTCCCTTTCCAGCATCAGTGATGCAATGTTATTCCCAGATACAAAATACTTCATTGTACCGGGTGTGAAATTGGTACCTAATTGGCATCACCAAAACTGGTCTGGAGGGGGGACATACAACCAGAGGGCATTCTGATAGCATTTCTCTGTTGCAGAAAGTGCAGTGGAGACCATTTGCATCTTTTAGGTGAAAATTGGATAACTGTTTGAAACAGAAGATAATAATCTATGAAGTAAAGTGGAATTAATTTATGATTTTCTCAGAAAGAGCCAGACCTGATTTAATGAGCTGAAGAGCTTCCTCCTGTAATCTAATCTTCCACAGTTATAAAGTGCACAACAGATTTGACAGTTGTTAGCATCTTTTGAAACTCATTTCAGTGCACAATATCCTACTGAGCTACACTTTATTCTGTTATTTTTGCTTGTTGTGTATAATTGGACTGATGTTGGCTACTGTTATTCTTTGAAAGTAGGCATTGCTGAGATGTAATAAATTGCAAAAATGGAAAGAGATCAATGGCAACTCATAATCACCCAATTTGTGCAGCAAGTAACCCTCAGGGTTAGGATTAGGGTTTGGAGTTGGAGGTAGTTTGGATACTTTCATCTGTATCTTCATTTAAATATGGAAATAGATGTAGAGATATTCTATCGAAACTCCCTAGTGTTTGAGGGTGGAGAATATCTAGTATAAATAAGGTTAAAAGAACCAGAATTGCAGGGGATTGGGAAATGTGGTGTAAGTTCATTTAAAGGAAGTAGTAACGTCATGGTAACAGTACAGAGAACTGACGTCAATGGCCCAGACTTTGCCTTGAGTGATCACAAACAGTGTGCAATGAGTTATTTTGCATGACCCATACCATGATAGAAATTGGTGGATGCTATACTGACCATCACCGAATACAGACTACTATCTCCATCAATCTGACCCAAAACGAAAAGTGGGATCAGAAGCATTGCTGCAGGAAATTCATTGACGATGGAATCAAAGATTCTGCAAAGAAGACCTACTCAGTCAGTGCCGCACAGCCAATCCAGCAAAAGTCAAAGAACAACAGCATCTTCACATCATTTGGTCTGACTTTAAATTAATCAGAAACTGTACTTACCAAGAAACAGCAAGACTGGCTTGACAAGAATGGCAAGGAAATCCAGGAACAAATACATCTGGAGCACAAGCTGTTCCTAAACTGGAAGGACAAAAAATTCAAAGTAAAGCAAGCAGATTCTGAGACAAATTAAAGTCAGGTCCAACAAAAAATTTACATGACACAAAGAGCAGATGGCAGGTGGAAGGGTGCAGGAAATCCATCAGGTCATTGAGAACAATGCTGTACATCGATTCTTCAATGCAGTCAAAACCATGCAAGTACTTAAATAGTACTCAAAGTGTGCAGTCTGGCTGTCCTTCAGCAGGAAGACAAATCCAGGATAGAGAAACTAACTGGGCACTTCTCCAAAAAACTAAAGAAACATCAGAAACCATGACCCACAATAGAGAAGGAACATTTATTACTGACCATCAAGCACTTTGAGTTGTATATCCAAGATAGAAACCACCATTTATACAAAACAATTATATTAACCTTTGTGGAAGAGTCCAACATCACAGATTGTGAACTAATGTGCTGTGAAGGTTACAGCTTTGAGAATCACTGACCGACATCCCTGCAATGTAGGTGAAGAAAAGAAAATGGATACTCTCTCGCTTTAAGTACTGAATGCCAATAGGTTTGTAAGCCAGTTGATACAAAACAAAGGAGGATTTGCTGCTTTTCATTGCTGCCAGTCAGCCCCTGATGGAAGCAATCAGGACAAAAGAGTTTCAATCAACCTATAAAGCCAAGAATCTCAGAATTGACTCAACTACTTCCAATGGCTAGAGCATTCAACTACCCACTTCATGGATAATTGAAAAACTGACCTGCATATCTTTTTAGAACTTTTATATGCTTGGACTCACCTTATTTGCCATTTGTGTTCTTGTGTGTTATGTTTTTATTTCTTCTGATTTCATAGTGAATGAACACACTCACTTTGTTAATTTAAGAAAGGCTGGCTAAATTGATTCCTTTTAAAACATAAGTTTATTTGTATCTTGAAGAAGTTTATTCACAAGGCAAGGGAGCCTTTTAAAATTAATCATGTTGCAATCAATTGAGAAGGCAGATGATTAACCAAGCAGACCCAGTTCACTCTTCTCACCTAGGCCTAGATTTCCCACCTGGAACCATCAGAAGTGGAGAACCTCATTTCGTGTCTGTTAGTAACACCTATGTGTGCATACACTCAGGCCAAGTTCCAAACAATGATTGACATACTTATGCAAGTGTAAGAGAAAATACACCTTCACCTAAATATCCAAAACTAATGTCTTCTACCAGACTGCTCCCAACTTACAATGTTATTTCCCAACTATCAAGATCAATGCTGAGACAATGTGGATTAATTTTCATATATTGGGAGCCTCCTCTCAGGCAGGGCTGATATTGATGATACCTTTCCACATCATCAGCCTGTATCTATCTGAGAAGCAGAATGTTTTACATTACATAATATTTGGCTATTTGATCACCTCAGGACTCACGACTCTGGAATGGAAGAAACTCATTGTTGATTCCAAAGGATTGCCTCAAAAGAAGCAGAAAAAAAATGGAACAATCAACTTTAGACAGGTAAAGGCTCAAAAATAATAACACGCTAACAACCAGATAGACAGTTCTCAAGATGTTGGCTGAGGGTTAATTGTTAGACAAGACATGAAGAGAAAACAGCTTGGCTTCAAAATGGAATTGTGACTCTTAGCTGAGAAGGTAGATGGTGACCTGATGCAATATCTTGCCTATAGACAGTACCTATGACAATGCAACTCTCCGTCATTATTGCACTGGGGTCTCAATTATGTGCTTACTCTGAAATAATGAAATAACAATATCCTTTGTGATTCCATTCAGAACCTACCCACAGTGGTAGTCTAAAGTGCCAGCCTGGTTTTAATAGCACTCTTTGATTCATTTGGGTTTCAGACCAATCTCACTATTTGTATGCGTCATCTAAAATGTATTGCAGTGCTGCATTTTCAGTGTTGTCTTTATTTGAGATGCAATTATGAGGCCATGTGTGTCTTTTCAGAAAAATGGGTATTTCTCCTTGGTGTTATAATTACGATTATATTAGATTAACTAATTCCAATGGTAACACAACTTCATCAGACTTCAGTGTGTGAAAATGCACTGCTACACCAATAAAACAAAAGTAAATAATTCAATAGAATGCATATTGGATACCTTGGTCATAGTAAAGACATTATTCAAAAACAATTTCAAATATTTTAAATAATTGAATGAATTAATTTGTTGGGGTTTTATCGTGGAAACTTTTCTAAAACATTCTGAATATCTAAATAAACGGTTTTTGCATCTTAGTGACTATAAGTTGTGTTCATTTATTTGTCAGGTAAGCATCATTCTAAAAAAATTGATTGAAATATATCTTACTACCCATTGAAACACATACATGATAATTTACAGAAAAACTGACAAAATAAATATGAACTGAAACAATATTGGCTATCCATTGTCAACAACTGAAGGTTGTTCATGCATCATAAAAATAACAATATATGTTTAGACAGTTTTATTCAATGTGGAAAATATGAGACTATTGTCCTTGAGTATAGGCTACACTATACAGCATCCTACTTATAGAGAGATATACAATTATCACTGGAACCTTATTCTGTTTCAGCCTCAGTATGCTAGGCTCAGGTTAGAAGGTGACATTAGGGTGAGAGGACACTTCTCATCTCTCCAATACCCTGCAGTGACATCTGCAATCAAGATTGTTAGTGTGTCAAATCAATCTGTCAGAATATCATAAGTGCTGCTCAGTCAGCTAGAAGGAAATACTTTGTATGGGCTGAAATGTTCTTTTCTAAGCTCAGTCAGTCAGCCTAAATGGGGCATCAGACAACATCACCACACCAGTGAATATTAGCTGAGCTTCACGTCGACATGTCTTGACCTAGTAAGCAGAAACATTCAAAGGAACAGGTTCAAGGTCTTGGAGAGGGGTGTCTGTCACTGACACAGCCTACAAACTCTTGGCCTGTTTAAAACCAACTGCTTCTTAAACTGTGGGGCAATATTCCATTCCATCATAAAAAAATTGCATTTATCCTCAGTTATGTTGAAGGATTTTTTTATTGTGTAGTATGACAACCTAGCCACTAGATGACACCAAGAGATAGGAACTATTTCTATGATTTATTCCCACTATTCATAACAGTAACCACCATGAAAGGTGACTATTATTGCTTATATCATCATTAAGATCACTGAGGTAAGCAAATTAAGTGATCTGGTGTAAATTAACTGTACTAATATTCTAGTGTAAGTTATTAATGTCAAAGAGTGCAGCAAATCAAAATTTATGGACACACTGGACTTTGCACCCAAAAATAATTTCTTTTTCCTGATTCCAATGTCTGTGTGGGTCTTAATGGGTTATTATCTTAATGGACATCTCACATTATTAATCTATCTTATGGCAAAGAACCAGCTACTGCAGCTGAAAGACTGCAAAAAAAATAAATTAGTTGACTTATATTTCTGGCTCTCATAGTTATTATCTTGCATCCTATTTTTACATTACATGTGCAGAATTGAAGAGCGCATGTACTAACTGTATTATTGCAGCACTTAAGTGGAGTGTTCAAAGCATGTAATTATGGTTCAGTCTTATGGCCCTGAAGAGATGGGGATAGTGGAAGAGTGTATCCATGATTTGAGGGCTACACACTGATGATTATAGAGACAGTGCTCTTTGCATCTGTCTCTGGCCTTTGTGTTTTGCCAGTTGCCATGGTAAATAATTGGCTAGAATTTTGTCCATTTTTATCCAGGTGGGAAATTCATAATTTTGCTTTTGCTTCATTTTATATGTGTTCTTTAAACAATAGTAAAGGATCTAAAGGAATTGTATTATTAATAAAATAAAGTTACAATCTATGATACTGAAAGCTCCCTTATCTGTGTGGCTCAAGCAGCTCTCATGAATCTCAGCTGCAGTAGCAAATGACCTTGTTGAGTTTTATTCATTCAAGACAACAAGAAAGCCTCGTTCTGCCTCAGCATTAAAGGTGCTTCATGAATTAACTATATTATCAATGAGCTCTGAAACAAAGAGTCTATTTTGTGCAGATCCTACAAAAACCTGTGAGTAGAATGTTAATATTTAACTGCATATAAATAGCTTGGCATCACTACAAAAGCAATTTTCTGTTTCTACATTTGTGTCTTTTCCCATCTTTCCCCTTCAAGTACATTCTTAATTCTAATCACTCAGAATACTTGGGTTGATTTGACATTGGCATCTGATAATCTCTCCTAATGTGGGTGTGACTAACACAATCATCTATCGACTAAACAAAATCTCCATTTGTGATATATTCTCATGAGGATTGCTTAACAGGAATGTTCTTGTACAATTATGTATGGAGGAGGGCAAGTCTTTTCAGACAGTCCACCAGATCTGAGCCACCTAAATTTCAGGTGCCCTCTGAGCTTCAAGAAACTCTATTCATTTTCTTCTGGATGCTGGAATTCGATGACTGACTAAAAATGATTGTAAAAGTACCCATTCGGCTGTTCTTTGGTTGCACAGCACATAGCCTGCACAATTGAACCATAGAGTGGTCTTTTAGGGTCCTATTTCATTATAAGATGTTGATCTACAGAGTTGAAGAGCTGACAGCCCCCCAGTAATAAGTCTTTGGAAATTATCAGAGTGAGTGAAATGTAAGTCATAATATCCTTTTCAGTTGGCCTGCTAGCACTCTCTCCTTCTTGTGAAAGATCTCAATATCTGCCTGACCAAATACCTGTCCATCCTCCTCACCCACTCCAACCTTTCACCCTTTCAACGCGCAGCCCTCCACCACCTCTGCTCTAACCCCAACCTCACCATCAAACCAGCAGACAAGAGGGGTGTAGTGGTAGTTCGGTGCACCAGGCGCCAACTTAAAGACACCTCCTCCTACTGCCCCTTCGACAATGACTTCACCTCCCGCCATGATCAGGGTCTCCAAGCCCTCCATTATTTCCTCTCCCGACGTCCTCACCAGTACCTTTCCGCTGACACTCTAATTCATTTGGCTGAACTTGTCCTCACCCTCAATAATTTCTCCTTTGAATCCTCCCACTTTCTCCACACGAAAGGGGTAGCCATGGGCACACGCTTGGGCCCCAGCTATGCATGTCCCTTTGTTGGCTATGTGGACCAGTCTATCTTCCGTAGTTACACAGGCACCATTACCCACCTCTTCCTCCACTACATTGATGACTGCATCAGTGCCACCTCGTGCTCCTACGAGGAGGTTGAACAATTCATCAACTTCACCAACACATTCCACCCAATCTTAAATTCACCTGTACCATCTCAAACACCGCCCTCCCCTTCCTGGACCTCTCCATCTCCATTAACGGGGACCGACTCAACACTTACATCTTCTATAAACCCACCAGCTCCCACAACTACCTGGACTTCATCTCCTCCCAACCTGCCTCCTGCAAAAATGGTATCCTTTATTCCCAATTCCTCCGCCTCTGCCGCATCTGCTCCCAGGAGGACTAGTTCCACCACAGAACACACCAGATGGCCTCCTTCAGGAATTGCAAAACCTGTGCCCATGCCTCACTTCCATCCAAGGCCCCAAAGAAGCCTTCCACATCCATCAAAGTTTGACCTGCACTTCTACACATGCCACTTACGGTATCCGTTTCTCCTCTACACTGGGGATACAGGACACTTACTCGCAGAGCACTTCAGAAAACATCTCTGGGACACTTATATCAACCAACCCCACCACCCAGTGGCCGAACACTTCAACTCCCCCTCCCACTCGGCCAAAGACATGCAGGTTCAGGGCTTCCTCCATTGCCACTCCCTTATAATCTGATGCTTGGAGGAAGAATGCCTCATCTTCTGCTTCAGGACCCTCCAACTGCATGGCATCAATGTGGATTTCACCAGTTTCGTCATTTCCCCTCCTCCACCTTATCCCAGTTTCAAACTTCCAACTCAGCACCACCCTCATGACCTGTCCCATCGCTCCATCATCCTTCTCACCTATCCACTCCACGCTCCCCTCTGACCTATCATCATTACCCCCAACTTCCATCCACCTATTGCACTCTCAGCTACCTTGCCCCCAGTCCCTCCTCCCATTTATTTCTCTATCTCCTAGACTCCCAGCATCATTCCTGATGAAGGGTTTTTGCCTGAAACGTCTGCCTCTTGGATGTTGCCTGACCTGCTGTGATTTTCCAGCATCACAGTCTCGACTTTAATCTCCAGCAGCATCTATGGTCCTCACTTTTGCCCAAATGAATACTTTGCCTCAATGTTCACAGAAGAGTTTGCTAATGGGGTTGAGAGACTGCAAGTGGATGGTTAAAATAAGGTTAAAAAGACATGCTGGTAAAATCAGTGGAACCTGCAACAGATAGGGCATTAGAACCTGATGACATGTAATGAAAAAGTGTAAAAGAATGACAGAGGAAGCAGTAATGGTTCTGTTCACAATATTTCCAGTAGATTTGAATACAAGTCAGAGAACCATAGAATCCCTATAGTGTCGAAATAGGCCCTCGGCCCAACAGGTCCACACAGTCCCTCCGAAGAGTAACCCACCTGCCTATATTTACCCCTGACTGATGCACCTCACCTACACATCCCTGAACAAACACTAGGGCAATTTAGCATGGCCAATTCACCTGACCTGCCCATTTTTGGATTGTGGGAGGAACCTGGAGCAAACCCACACAGACAGTCACCCAATGCTGGAATCGAATCCAGGTCCCCAGTGCTGTGAGGCAGCAGTACTAACCACTGAGCCACCGTGCTGAGGTTAGAGGGGTTCCTGAAATTAAAATTCTTGTTTCAAAATTTAAGAAAAAGTTAGGTAACAATTGACCCTTCAGCTGAACATCAATATTGAAATAAACAGCCTGAGGGATAAAATGCAAGACATGTGTCAATATTCTTTGAAAGACATCTAGAAAAAGAAAATGTGCAGGAATATAGGGTAAAGGAGGGGGAATGGCACAAGATGAATTGCTCCTTCGGACAGCCATCTAAGACAGGATGAGCTGAATATCTGTGTTCTATGCTGAAACCATTCCTCTATTTTAATCGACATTTTTGGGAAAGAAAATGTAGATTTTTTTAAAAGACTTTGAATAATTTAATAAATATGAAAGGGAATAATATTGAGCCATAAAACACATAAGTGGTGTTCCTCAGAAAATGCCTTAATACGGTGTGGTTGTGAACATAAATGTGAATAATCTGAAAACTGAATCTCTGTATCTGCTGATGACAAAAAGGTAATGTTTGAATTTTCATTCTCTGAAGATGACAGGTTTGGAAGTGGGAAGTGGTTACTGACCAGCTCTGCTCACCTTCAGTCTGTTTACAGGGTTACTCCTTTGGAGAGTTGAAGGTTGGGGGCAGCAATGGGTACCTGCACACCAGTGATGAGTAATTCTAAAGATCAATTAAAGTGCCTTTTGAGGAGAGTCATCGATTTTTCACTTGGACATTTCCAGATCTTCCTAAGGCTAAAGGATGAGATGAATCAGCTATCCAGGAGCGAGTTGGCATCCATAAATACCTTATTTCATTCCACCACCACCCCACCCAGTGATTGCAGAGGGCCACTAACTGTACCTGCAGGCCAACTTGTATTGAGATTCTTCCTGTACCACGATGGCCTGGCACCTGATTTATTTTAAAACTTTCTAAAGCCTTCATAGTGTCAAGATGATATCAAATATTAACTATTTATCTTTTGACCTGAGAAACCTATTTTAGTTCATGTACTGGAATATTTTTAAAATTTAAATCCAAATCCACACTAAAACTGGCTGCCAGCATCACGACTCACGTGGGTTGGCAAAGTTTTGTGAAACCAATGTGGATTAAACAAAGGATTTCCTGAACTGAACTTAACATTTTACCCAGGGCAATAAAATCAGCCAGGCTCAGTGAGAGACATAGAATAGTCCTCATGTCCTATTTTGATTTGTGCCCTTGTGAAAATCTTCACATATTGGAAATTAAACATTGCTTACAATGATCAAGCCTGGTACAATGAACAAAGCAGACAGGATAGAGAAAAAAACAAGCTGCCATTTCAAACGCTGAGTCTTTGGCAGATGGAGATAGATTTTAGATTGTAGAACTGGTCCAGGCTGGAAAAGTCTCACTTTAAGTCTCTCAACAAATAAAGCACCTGGTTACAGTTCTGACTGAAAGAAATATCAAGAAACAAAGAACTTAAAATAACTAACTGCAATATTTGCTGTCCTGAAGAGGGGTTACACCCAAAACAGCAACTTCCACACTGCCTGATGCTGCCTGGCTTGTTGTGTTCTTCCAGCATTCTTCTTGTCATATTTGCTACTTCTGACAGTCTAAGAAAACAACTTATCAATCATGGTCTCAGGTTAGAACCTTACACCTCAACAACATCCAAAGGACTTCAAACTATATATTCTTTTATCCTGAACACCTTAATTTTGTATCTGGGGGCTCCAAGCACCGAAATCACATGTATGATTTTGATTTTTTTTGTTTTCTATGGGTCTACAGGACATAAACACCTTAATAATGGAGAGGCAGTGTGAATTCATGACAAGTAGGTCATGCCTGACAAATTTCATGGAATTTTGAAAGGTGACTAGGATTAGAATTAGGTTTTATTGTCATGTGTACTCAAGCACAGAAGCACAGGGGTACAGTGAAAATTGTACAAAGTTGCTATGCTCCACTGCCACCTTAAGGATAAAAACCTGAATTTAACAAAAACCAAATATAGAAGATACAAAAACCAGAACTAAAGAAAAAGCAAAAGCAGAAATACAAAAAATAAGCCAAGAGAAAAGGGTGAAACTACTAAGGAGTAGACAGAGCAATGTCTATGGATGTCATTTATACAGACTTCCAGAAGGTATCTGATAAAAGAAATTGTTAACTAAGGTAAAAGCCTGTGGACTTGCGGACAACTTACTGTCTTGGCTGGGTGATTTGTTGAGTGGCAGGTGACAGTGAGCAAGGATAATGGATAGATACTCAAAGTGGCAGGATGTAACTGGTGATGTCTCACAAGGATCTGTGTTAGGGTCTCAGTTATTTGGATTAGCAACTTGGATAATGGCATAGAAATTCATATATCAAAATTCGCTGATGACACAAAGTTAGACAACATTGAAGACAGTATAATAGGAGCAAAAAAATTTCAAAGGAATATTGATAGACCAGGTAAATGGATGAGACTGTGGCAGATAAAGTTCAATGTAAGCAAATGTGAGGCTGTCCATTTGGACAAACAATGGATAGACCAGGGCGCTTTCTAGATTTTGATACTGGTTTATTATTGTCCACATGTACTAAGATACAATGAAAAATATTGCTTTGCCTGCCAACCATACCTTACATAAGTACATCAGAGTTAACAAACACTATGCAGAATATAGTATTACAGCTATAGAGAAGATGCAGAGAAAAACCAACCCTGATATGAGATGTCCATTTAGAAGTCTGATAATAGCAGAGAAGAAGCTGTTCTTAAATCTGTTCGTGTATGTTTTCAAACTTTTGTATCTTCTGCCCAGTAGAAGAGAGTAGAAGATGGTACAACTGGGGTGGGAAGGGTCTTTGATGATGTTGGCTACTTTTGTGAGGTAGCAGAAAATGTAGACGGAAAGAGTGGATGGAAAACTGGTTTGCTTGATGGAATGGGCTATGCTCACAACTCTCTGTAATTTCTGTGCCCAGTCTTGGGCACAGCAGTTGCCATATCAAGCTGTGCTGAATCCGGATAGGATACTTCTTATGGTATATCTATAAAAATTTGTAAGAGTCATTGTTGCTGTGCCGCATTTCCTCTGCCTTCTGAGGAAGTAGAGACACTGTTATGCTTTCTTGACTGTTGTGTCAACATGGGTGGGCAAGGACAGTTGGTGATATTGACTCCCAGGAAGCTCTCGATCACCTCCACCTCAGTACCATTGATACAGACAGGGGCATGTCCTCCACTCAGCTTCCTGAAGTCAATAGCATCAAAGGAGATATTGTTGGCTTTACAGCATGCCATGAAGCTGCCTTTCTCTTTCCTGAACTCTGTTTAATTATTATTTGAGATCCAACCCACCACATTGGTGTCATCAGCAAATTTTTAAAGGGAGTTAGAGCTAAGGTTAAATACAGTGGCTGTCCAAAGAGTCTTGGGGGTTTAGGTGTGTAGATCTTCAAAATGTCACAAACGCATGCAGAAAATAATCAAGAAAACTAACAAAATATTGCCCTTTATATTTAGCGGACCAGAATTTATGATGCAGAAATTATGCTGCATTTGGAATACTGTGAGTAGATCTGGACACCACACTTTAGGAAGAATACTTTGGCCTTGGAGGGTCTGTACAATACAGGTTGCAAGAATGATTCTTGGACTCCAGGAGTTACGTTAGGAGGAGAAAGTATACAAAACAGTCCTTTTTTTTTCTTGAAATTAGAAGGTTGAAGGGTGATCTGATCTGATTCAAGATAATAACAGAAAGGAACCAGGGTGGAAGTTGATTAATTGTTTCCACTGGTTGGGGAACCGAGGACCTGGGGGCAAAGAATGAGAATTAGAGTCAGAATGTTCAGAAGAGATGTTAGGAAACACTTCTACGCCCAAAGATATAGAAGCTTGGAACTCTCTTCCACAAACGACAATGGATGCTTAACAAAAATTTATCTTGCTCAGATTTTTCAGCACTTTCTCTGTTTCTTTAATTTTGCGGGAAAACCTAATGTATTTTCACCTTCAGATGTTATATTTGAATACTGTCTGAGAAGTTAAGAAGTTTTTAACACTGTGATTGATCATTGAGCTCGGTCCTTTATGTTAATGCATTAAATCGAACAGCATTGTGAAAAGGTTCAGATGCATTACAGTACTTTCTCTAGTGGATGAAGGACTCTGTACTTTGATTTATAGACATCAGCTTCTTGAGTGAAACTCCAGCTGCTAAGCCTTTATAAAATCCTACAGTATGGAAGCAGGCCCTTCAGCCCAATAAGCCCACTCTGACCTTCTGAAGAGTAACTCACCCAGACCCATTCCCCTACACTATTATCCTATATTTACCCCTGAATAATATACCTAACCTACACATCTCTGAACATTATGGGCAATTTAGCATGGTCAATTCACCTAACCTGCACATCTTTGGATTGGATTGTGGGAGGAAACTGGAGGTCCCGGAGGCGCTGTGAGGCAGCAGTGCTAACCAATGAGCCACTGTGCCGCCAAAATATATGTGAACATATTTCAAAAATATTTGATTAAATGGCTAGCTATCTGTTCAGTCCACTTTAAATGTTCTATTGTATTCAGTTCTGCATGGTCTGTTTACATAGCTGCTCAATGGAATTGAATTGCAAATGCTGAAATGAGTTCCAAACCACACAAATGCATTAACTTTAGCAAGGATTGCTGATGTAGCTTTCAATCGTTCATTTTGGTTATTTGATTGGCAGTCTTTTTTAACCATTTAATAGGATGATGTTGTTTTGAATGACTGTTCATTTTGACAGACTTTTGAAAACATAAGATGTGTAAGTATTATTTTTAAGTGGAGTTTGTATGGACAGTTGTTTATTTTGAAGGTTTCTATGAGCATTTCAGAAACTTCCCCATGTGACTATATGACTCTACTCTTCCATCTATTACAGATTTTAGATTATGGGTGCAGAGGATGCAATAGGTTGGATGGGATGTGTAGGAGCTGATGGATAGTGTACATAATACTGAGTAATGTTAGGGAACGGCCTGACTTAGAGTCATAGAGATGTACATCACAGAAACGGACCCTTCGGTCTAACCCGTCCATGTCGACCAGATATCCCAACCCAATCTAGTCCCACCTGCCAGCACCCGGCCCATATCCCTCCAAACCCTTCCTATTCATGTATGCATCCAGATGCATTTTAAATGTTGCAATTGTACCAGCCTCCAACACTTCATCTGGCAGCTCATTCCATACACGTACCAACCTCTGCATAAAAAAGTTATCCCTTAGGTATCTTTTATATCTTTCCCTTCTCACCCTAAATCTGTGCACCCTAGTTCTAGACTCCCCCATCCCAGAGAAAAGACTTTGTCTATTTATTCTATCCATAGCCCTCATGATTTTATAAACCTCAATCAGGTCACCCCACAGCCTCCAACACTCCAGGGAAAACAACCTATTCAACCTCTCCCTATAGCTCAAATCCTCCAACCCTGGCAACATCCTTGTAAAACTTTTCTGAACCCTTTCAAGTTTAACAACATCTTTCCGATAGGAAGGAGACCAGATTTGCATGCAATATTCCAAAAGTGGCCTAGTCAATGTCCTGTACAGCCGCAACATAACTTCCCAACTCCTATACTCAATACTCTGACCAATAAAGGAAAGCATACCAAACACCATCTTCACTATCCTATCTACCTGCGACTCCACTTTCAAGGAGCTATGAACCTGCACTCCAAGATCTCTTTGTTCAGCAACACTCCCTAGGACCTTACCATTAAGTGTTTAAGTCCTGCTAAGATTTGCTTTCCCAAAATGCAGCACCTTACATTTATCTAAATTAAACTCCACCTGCCACTCCTCAGCCCATTGGCCCATCTGGTCAAGATCCCATTGTAATCTGAGGTAACCTTCTTTGCTGTCCACTTCACCTCCAATTTTAGTCTCATCTGCAAACTTACTAACTGTACCTCTTATGCTCGCATCCAAATCATTTACGTAAATGACGAAAAGTAGAGGACCCAACACCGATCCTTGTGGCACTCTACTGGTCACAGTCCTCCAGTCTGAGAAACAACCCTCCAGCACTATCCTCTGTCTTCTACCTTTGAGCCAGTTCTCGATCCAAATGGCTAGTTCTTCCTGTATTCCATGAGATCTAATCTTGTTAATCACTCTCCTATGGGAAACCTTGTTGAATGCCTTACTGAAATCCATATAGATCACATCTACCACTCAGCCCTAATCAATCCTCTTCATTGCTTCTTCAAAAAACTCAATCAAGTTTGTGAGACATGATTTCCCACGCACAAAGCCATGTTGATTATCCCTAATCAGTCCTTGCCTTTCCAAATACATGTACATCCTGTTCCTCAGGACTCCCTCCAACAACTTGCCCACCACCGAGGTCAGGCTCACCGGTCTATATTCCCTGGCTTGTCCTTACCGCCCTTCTTAAATAGTGGCACTACATTAGCCAAATTCCCGTCTTCTAGCACTTCACCTGTGACCATTGATGATACAAATATCTCAGCAAGGGGCCCAGCAATCACTTCCCTAGCTTCCCACAGAGTTTTAGGGTACACCTGATCAGGTCCTGGGGATTTATCCACATGTATGTGTTTCAAGACATCCAGGACTTCCTTCTCTGTAATATGGACATTTTTCAAGATGCCACCATCTATTTCCCTACATTCTGTACCTTCCATGTCCTTTTCCACAGTAAACATGGATGCAAAATACTCGTTTAGTATCTTCCCCATCTCCTGCAGCTCCACACAAAGGCTGCCTTGCTGATCTTTGAGGGGCCCTATTCGCTTCCTAGTTATACTTTTGTCCTTAATGTATTTGTAAAAACCCTTTGGATCCTCCTTAACTCTACTTGTCAAAGCTATCTCATGTCCCCTTTTTGCCCTCCTGATTTCCCTCTTAAGTATACTCCTCTAGCCTTTATATGCTTCTTAGGATTCGCTCGATCTATCCTGTCTTTACCTGACATGCACTTCCTTCTTTTTCTTAACCAAACCTTCGATTTCTTTGATCAGCCAGCATTCCCTACACCTCCCAGCCTTTCCTTTCACCCAAACAAGAATATACTGTCACTGGACTCTCATTATCTCATTTCTGTAGGCTTCCTGTTTTCCAACCATCCCTTTAACCTACGAATATCTGCCACCTATCAGCTTTTGAAAGTTCTTGCCTAATACCATCAAAATTAGCCTTCCTCCAATTTAGAACTTCCGCTTTTAGATCTGGTCTATCCTTTTTCCATCACTATTTTAAAATTATGATCGCTGGCCCCAAAGTGCTCCCCAACTAACACCTCAGTCACCTGCCCTGACTTAAATCTCAAAAATGCAAACTTAGCCCAAAGATTTATCTTGTCATCTCCTGGAAACTGGTGGGGAAAACATGCAGATTTAACAGTAAATTAAAACTGTTACATTTTAGAAATACGTAAATGGGTTAAATTTAAAAATGGCAATGTTCAATAATGTACAAATTATTCAGGTGTGCTTTGATTAATAACCAGAGTTTGGGTTCACTTTCCTCAGAAGAATGCAGAGCATTAAAGGTGTACAGAAAGACTTCAGTAGCTGACTCAAGGCTGAGGGAAAATTGAAAAGAAAATTGAAAAGAAAATTGTGTGCAAAAACTACGAGAAGTGACTTGTACCTTTAATGGCTTTCATGTAGTAATGTAGTTTAAGATGCTTCATTGGAGCTTTGTCAAACAAAATTCGACAGCAAGCAACAAAATGAGATAATGAAGACAGCTGACTAAACCATTGGTTAAAGAAGTAAGTACTAAGAAGCCTCTTAAATGAGGAGTGAAACATAGAGGGATGAAGAAGTTTGAAAGTGGAATTCCAAAACTTAGGGACTCAAAAACTGAAGTGTGTCTGCCATTCCTGATGAAGGGCTTTTGCCCGAAACCTCTATTCTCCTGCTCCTCAGATGCTGCCTGATCTGCTGTGCTCTTCCAGCACCACACTCTCAACTCTAATCTCCATCATCTGAAGTCCTCACTTTTGCCTATGTCTGCCATTGGTAGAGTGATTCAAACTGACAACGTGCAAGAGAATACAAATATCTCTCTGGGCTGTAGGGCTGGAGAAGGTTACATAGATACATGAGTGATGCATGGGCTAGTTTAAAACAAAGATAAGAATGCTACAATTGGAGAACTGTCAGATATAAATCAGTGAGCTCAGGCTTAATGGGTGAACTGAACTTGGTGTGAGTTAAGATGAAGACTGCAGAGTTTTGGATGAATTCAAGATTGTGAAGGGTGAAAACACAAAGCCACACAGGAGAGCATTGGACTAGTCCAATGTAGGAGCTACAAGAACATATATAAAAGTTTCAGCAGCAGGTGAGCAGATGCAATGGTAGAGCAGAGAAATTTTCATAGAAGGACATAAACAGTTTTTGGTATGTGGATGGAAGCTGATCTTACGGTCAAGTCTGACCTGATGTTTGGGAATACTCCAGTTCAACCTTAGACAGTTACCATGGAGAGGGATGGGATCAATGGATAGAGAGGGAAAAATTGTCTTACGGACGAAACACAACCTAATACTTAACTGAAGAAAATTTCTGCTAATCCACACAGAGTTCTGTTGGGATGTAGAATGTCCAATCAGAAACAGCAGTAGAAATAAAATATATAATTTGTTAAAAGGAATTGGATTATTAACCGAAAGAAAGAACAAAAAATAAAACATCACAGGGGAATGAAATTGAAAGAATGGTCTTTGGTAGCAATTGCCTCCTCTTGTGCTCTATATAATTGTTTAATTCTTTTCAGACAACAAATATTTTTAAGCAACCTGCTCAGACATGTTCTAACACTTGAACACAGGTCTTGGAGCTCAGGAATAGGGAAATTGCCACTGCACCACAGAACAGCCCCCACTGCGCCAATAATGCCCCATGCCCCCTTTTTAAGGCTTTATGTTCAGCACAGTTCTCCTGTCTCAGGTATCACAGTTGCCAGATAATATAGAAAGTCATCCATGAAGCATATGTTGCCATTGGCTGTGAAATAATGTTTCCTTTATTTACATGTGCACAATACATAGACTCTGACCAGCCAGCTCAGAGCCTTTTCTATTATTCATATTGTTTGTTTAATGTGCTCCCTTTAGAGTTAAAGGGTGCTCTCTTGTGCTAGCTAATATGTCCCTGGAGAAGAAAGAGCAGCTGGAGCAGGAAATATTTCCCTGCTCTACAGAAATGGCAGACATGAAGTCACCCACTTCACAGCTTAGTAGTGGAACAGTATTCATTTAATGAAGATTAAAAACACCACTGTTGAGGGACTAGCACCAGGGAAAAATGAGAGATGCTGAGAGGTATTCTACTACTATTTTCCTACTGTTCCTAACATGCCTGGGGGAGAAAATGAGAAGAGTCTACTATACATTGAGTAGCCTGCTCATTATATTTAACTGCATGGAAAATATTGTGAAGCAAGGTCTGAAAATTACAAATATCATTCATGTTGCAAGGTGTTTCAAATATGTTGGAGATGTGAGGATTGCAGATGCTGGAGATCAGAGCTGGAAAAGCGCAGCAGGTCAGGCAGCATCCAAGGAACAGGAGAATCGACGTTTCGGGCATAAGCCCTTCTTCAGGAATGAGGAAAGTGTGTCCAGCAGGTTAAGGTAAAAGGTAGGGAGGAGGGATTTGGTGGAGGTGGGTTGGAAATGCGATAGGTGGAAGGAGGTCAAGGTGAGGGTGACAGGCCGGAGTGGGGTGGGGGCGGAGAGGTCAGGAAGAAGATTGCAGGTTAGGAAGGCAGTGCTCAGTTCGAGGGATTTGAATGAGACAAGGTGGGGGGAGGGGAAATGAGGAAACTGGAGAAATCTGAGTTCATCCCTTGTGGTTGGAGGGTTCCTGGGCGGAAGATGAGGTGCTCTTCCTCCAACCGTCGTGTTGCTATGGTCTGGCAATGGAGGAGTCCAAGGACCTGCATGTCCTTGGTGGAATGGGAGGGGGAATTGAAGTGTTGAGCCACGGGGTGGTTGCGTTGGTTGGTCCGGGTGTCCCAGAGGTGTTCTCTGAAACGTTCCGCAAGTAGGCGGCCTGTCTCCCCAATATAGAGGAGGCCACATCGGGTGCAGCGGATGCAATAAATGATGTGTGTGGAGGTGCAGGTAAATTTGTGGTGGATATGGAAGTATCCCTTGGGGCCTTGGAGGGAAGTAAGGGGGGAGGTGTGGGCGCAAGTTTTGCATTTCTTGCGGTTGCAGGGGAAGGTGCCGGGAGTGGAGGTTGGGTTGGTGGGGGGTGTGGACCTGACGAGGGAGTCACGGAGGGAGTGGTCTTTTTGGAACGCTGATAGGGGAGGGGAGGGAAATATATCCCTGGTGGTGGGGTCTGTTTGGAGGTGGCGGAAATGACGGCGGATGATACGCTGTATATGGAGGTTGGTGGGGTGGTAGGTGAGGACTAGTGGGGTTCTGACCTGGTGGCGGTTGGAGGTTCGGGGCTCGAGGGCAGAGAAGCAGGAAGTGGAGGAGATGCGGTGGAGGGCATCGTTGACCATGTCTGGGGGGAAATTGCGGTCTTTGAAGAAGGAGGCCATCTGGGTTGTACGGTATTGGAACTGGTCCTCCAGGGAGCAGATGCGGCGGAGACAAAGGAATTGGGAATATGGGATGGCATTTTTACAGGGGGCAGGGTGGGAGGAGGTGTAGTCCAGGTAGCTGTGGGAGTCGGTCGGTTTATAGTAAATGTCCGTGTTGATTCGGTCTCCCGAGATAGAAATGGAAATGTCTAGGAAGGGGAGGGAGGAGTCTGAGACAGTCCAGGTGAATTTGAGGTCAGGGTGGAAGGTGTTGGTAAAGTGGATGAACTGTTCAACCTCCTCGTGGGAGCACGAGGCAGCGCCGATACAGTCATCGATGTAGCGGAGGAAAAGGTGGGGGTGGTGCCAGTGTAGCTGTGGAAGATGGACTGTTCCACATATCCTACGAAGAGGCAGGCATAGCTGGGGCCCATGCTTGTGCCCATGGCTACTCCTTTGGTTTGGAGGAAGTGGGAGGATTGGAAAGAGAAGTTGTTCAGGGTGAGGACCAGTTCAGTCAGTCGAAGGAGGGTGTCTGTGGAAGGGTACTGGTTGGTATGGCGGGAAAGGAAGAAGCGGAGGGCTTTGAGTCCTTCGTGATGGGGGATGGAGGTGTACAGGGACTGAATGTCCATGGTGAAGATAAGGCGTAGGGGACCGGGGAAGTGAAAATCATGGAGGAGGTGGAGGGCGTGGGTGGTGTCCAGTACGTAGTTGGGGAGTTCTTGGACTAAGGGGGACAGGACCGTGTCGAGGTATACAGAGATGAGTTCGGTGGGTCAGGAGCAGGTTGAGACAATGGTTCGGCCGGGGCAGTCAGGTTTGTGGATTTTGGGCAGGAGGTAGAAACGGGCGGTGCGGGGTTGTGGGACTATGAGGTTGGAGGCGGTGGATGGGAGATCCCCTAAGGTGATGAGGTTATGGATGGTCTGGGATTTGATGGTTTGGTGGGAGGTGGGGTCATGGCCAAGGGGGCAGTAGGAGGTTGTGTCCGCGAGCTGACGTTTAGCCTCAGAGGTGTAAAGATCGGTACGCCAAACTACTAACGCGCCTCCCTTGTCTGCCGGTTTGATAGTGAGGTTGGGGTTGGAACGGAGGGAGTTGAGAGCTGCACATTCCGAGAGTGAGAGGTTGGAGTGGGTGAGAGGGGTGGAGAAGTTGAGGCGGTTAATGTCGTGGCAGCAGTTGGCTATGAAGAGATCGAGGGCCGGTAAGAGGCCAGCACAGGGTGGCCAGGTGGATGGGGTGTGTTGGAGGCGAGAGAAGGTGTCGTCAGAGGGTGGGCGAGAATCTTGGTTGAAGAAGTAGGCGCGGAGGCGAAGGCGGCGGAAGAATTGTTCGATGTCACGCCGCATGTTGAACTCGTTGATCCGAGAGCGTAGGGGAATGAAGGTGAGGCCTCTGCTGAGGACTGATCTTTCATCCTCAGAGAGGGGTAGGTCTGGAGGGATGTGAAAACATGGCAGGGCTGGGAGCTAGGACCTGGTGTGGGGCTGGAGCTGGGAGTGGGGGCGGGGTTGGGCGAGTTTGGTGGGGCAGGAGCAGGCTGAGACAATGGGTCGGCCGGGGCAGTCAGGTTTGTGGATTTTGGGCAGGAGAGTTCGGTGGGGCAGGAGCAGGCTGAGGAGTTCGGTGGGGCAAACCTCTCTGCATACTCGACACGGTCCTGTCCCCCTTAGTCCAAGAACTCCCCACCTACGTTCGGGACACCACCCATGCCCTCCACCTCCTCCATGATTTTCGCTTCCCCGGTCCCCAATGCCTTATCTTCACCATGTACATCCAGTCCCTGTACACCTCCATCCCCCATCACGAAGGACTCAAAGCCCTCCGCTTCTTTCTTTCCCGCCGTACCAACCAGTACCCTTCCACTGACACCCTCCTTCAACTGACTGAACTGGTCTTTACCCTGAACAACTTCTCTTTCCAATCCTCCCACTTCCTCCAAATCAAAGGAGTAGCCATGGGCCCCAGCTATGACTGCCTCTTCGTAGGATATGTGGAACAGTCCATCTTCCGCAGCTACACTGGCACCACCCCCCACCTTTTCCTCCGCTACATCGATGACTGTATCGGCGCTGCCTCGTGCTCCCACGAGGAGGTTGAACAGTTCATCCACTTTACCAACACCTTCCTCCCCGACCTCAAATTCACCTGGACTGTCTCAGACTCCTCCCTCCCCTTCCTAGACATTTCCATTTCTATCTCGGGCGACCGAATCAACACGGACAGTTACTATAAACCGACCGACTCCCACAGCTACCTAGACTACACCTCCTCCCACCCTGCCCCCTGTAAAAATGCCATCCCATATTCCCAAATCCTTTGTCTCCGCCGCATCTGCTCCCTGGAGGACCAGTTCCAATACCGTACAACCCAGATGGCCTCCTTCTTCAAAGACCGCAATTTCCCCCCAGACGTGGTCGACGATGCCGTCCACCGCATCTCCTCCACTTCCCGCTCCTCCGCCCTCGAGCCCCGCCCCTCCAACCGCCACCAGGACAGAACCCCACTAGCCCTCACCTACCACCCCACCAACCTCCATATACAGTGTATCATCCGCCGTCATTTCCGCCACCTCCAAACAGACCCCACCACCAGGGATATATTTCCCTCCGCTCCCCTATCAGCGTTCCGAAAAGACCACTCCCTCCGTGACTCCCTCGTCAGGTCCACACCCCCCACCAACCCAACCTCCACTCCCGGCACCTTCCCCTGCAACTGCAAGAAATGCAAAAATTGCGCCCACACCTCCCCCTTTACTTCCCTCCAAGGCCCCAAGGGATACTTCCATATCCGCCACAAATTCACCTGCACCTCCACACACATCATTTATTGCATCCGCTGCACCCGATGTGGCCTCCTCTATATTGGGGAGACAGGCCGCCTACTTGCGGAACGTTTCAGAGAACACCTCTGGGACACCCGGACCAACCAACCCAACCATCCCGTGGCTCAACACTTCAACTCTCCCTCCCACTCCATCAAGGACATGCAGGTCCTTGGACTCCTCCATTGCCAGACCATAGCAACATGACGGTTGGAGGAAGTGCACCTCATCTTCCGCCTAGGAACCCTCCAACCACAAGGGATGAACTCAGATTTCTCCAGTTTCCTCATTTCCCCTCCCCCCACCTTGTCTCAGTCAAATCCCTCGAACTCAGCACCGCCTTCCTAACCTGCAATCTTCTTCCTGACCTCTCCGCCCCCACCCCACTCCAGCCTCACCCTCACCTTGACCTCCTTCCACCTATCACATTTCCAACCCCCCTCCCCCAAGTCCCTCCTCCCTACCTTTTATCTTAACCTGCTGGACACACTTTCCTCATTCCTGAAGAAGGGCTTATGCCTGACACGTCAATTCTCCTGTTCCTTGGATGCTGCCTGACCTGCTGCGCTTTTCCAGCAACACATTTTCAGTTTCAAATATGTAGGTAAGGAGATTTAGCAAAGTGTCTGCAATTTGTTGTCTCGTGTGTAAAGAATGCCAGAAGCTGAGTTATATGCTCATGACCATTAGGAACTGATGCCATGAGCATATTACTTACAATGAATATCAATAATCACGCTGTAGCTATGGTAATATTTGCTCACAACAGGCAGTTATGAAAGTCACCTTCTACTCATGTGGAACTATGCAGCAAAGTGACCAGTTCCCAAAACTGCAGGTGCTCAAACATGAAAGGGGAATCTTCAGGATTTTTCTGGATGGATGAATTAAAGTAGTTCTCATGTTCTAGCTCCTTGGTATCTATTTTATGGTCACATGCCCTTGTAGCCAGTTTATGCACTATCTGTAATGTTGTGTATTATAATCTGCAGATTCTGTTACTGAGCTAACAACAAGCACACATTTCTGTGATAAAAAAAAAACAGGAAGTACTAGAGAAATTCAGCAGGTCTGGCAGCACCTGTGGGAAGAGAAACAGGGTTAATGTTTCAAGTCCAATATGACTAAAGAAGCTCAATGCTCATTATGTTTTCAGAAGTGACATTGCACTGCAGGTATCATCACTATGTTGGTATTTTCTCAGCTAGTTCAGCTTGTTGAATTACAATTCCTGCTCGAACAACATTTTAGGTGTGTTTGGGCCTTACCAAAATTATTTTCTAATGTTCTGCCTGGCTCGTGCACAGCCATCAAAAGCCAAAGTTCAAACACAAAATCATATCATCCAGGAGGTAGCAATCCAGGCTCCCTCCTCTTTTTAGCATCAATACCACAAGGCACACAGTTGAAAGAAAGAGAAAGCGAGGACTGCACATGCTGGAGATCAGATTCAAAAAGTGTGGCACTGGAAAAGCACAGCCGGTGAGTCAGCATCTGAGGAGCAGGAGAGTCGATGTTTCGAGCAAAAGCTCATTATGAGAAGGCTCACCATTGCCATCTCGGGTTATATGTGGATGAAGATTAAATGTTGTACTATCAGGATTACTGATATCCTGGGAATATATCTATATACTTGCAAAATGTTGATCCCTCTAGCTGTTTATTTGTTAGCACTACTCCTAGGTACTTGAGCCAATGTTCACTAAACGTGACAGGGTGATACCATGTAGCAAGGGACATGCCATATGGGAATGGTCTTTTAGAAGAGAATCCAATGATCCTGCCTGCACAGTCCCAGTTGACACTACATATCAGAGCTAACTTTTCATCATGGAAATAGAAATCTCTAGTTGTGAAATTCTTTCAACTCAACAGAGATGTTTTGATGGAACTGACATCACGGGGACTATTCTCACTCCAGTGTAGGACGAGGCCATGATTGAGTCAGAGTCAAGATTAGAATGGTGTTGGAAAAGCAGAGCAGGTCAGGCAGCATCCGAGGAGCAGGAAAATCGACGTTTCAGGCAAAAGCCCTTCATCAAGAATGAGGCTGGGAGAGATAAATGGGAGTGGGGTGGGACTCGGGGCAAGGTAGCTGAGAGTGCAATAGGTGGATGGAGGTGGGGGTGAAGGTGATAGATCGGAGAGGAGGGTGGAGCGGATAGGTGGGAAGGAAAATTGACAGGTAGGACAGGTCATGAGGATGGTGCTGGGCTGGAAGATTGGAACTGGGGTAAGGTGGGGGGAGTGGAAATGAGAAAACTGGTGAAGTCCACATTGATGCCATTGGCTTGAAAGGTTCCAAGGCAGAAGATGAGGCGTTCTTCCTCTAGGCATCAGGTGGTAAGGGAATGGCGATGTCCTCAGCCTCTCACCTCAAGAAGCAATTTGAAGGTAGCCACAGAAGTGGGAAACTGATTAGAAGGCCTGCCTTGATTTACTAAGACTTTGTATTGGTTTTATAAAATGCTGTTAGGCTGACTATGCCTCATAAATCAGCCTACCCCACCCACCCTCATTCATCCTCATACACCACCACACACATCCATGCCACTTCCAATGGCTTTGCCACCTGTATTACCACTCCTAGCCCAGCTCATGTTCCAATACCTACTCAATGCCGCCATCCACCTCCCCATGACATTTACATAGTCAGACATGCAGGGTCCACTTTGGGCAGACTTCAGGAGCCATGTGAAAAAAAATCTTCAAACATTTTAGTCAAGCTTATATTCATTCACACTTGATACAGGGGAAAAAAAACCTCTCATTTGTGAAAACCATTCAAGATTTTAATTTCACTGAATGGACAATCTGTTATAAAACAAATCAATTTCTATCCAGTAAATGCATCAAAGATGGTTCATTTTTCATAGCCTCTTAAACTCAGGCAAACTTCCATAATAGACTCATTTGTAATAACAGACCTCAGGAAATCTTCACAATGAAGTCAATTGCAACTGCTGGATTAAATGGTAATGAGTAAGACCATGTGCCCTGTCAATAAATGCAGATTAGCATTGGGTATTTGAATTTTTACTCTGACAGTTTGATTTTGTGTTTAAAGGGCTAGGAACTTAAAATAACTTCAGATTTTGATATTTAATAGCCGTGCTGGAGTTGGGGGAAATGTTTCGCTAATTGGAATCACTATCGGCGCAAAGTAAGATAAATATGGTTTTTGGAAGTCAGTCACTTCAAGTTCAGGATATCACTGCAGGAGTATTGTCCTAAGCCCAAAAGTATTCAGTTGTTTCATCAATGATCTTCCCTTCATCATAAGGTAAGAAGTGAAAATGATTACTGGCGATTGTACAACATTCAGCACTATTCGTGACTGCTCAGATAATAAGCAGTCCAGCCAATTACCTCAAGATCTGGATGATATCCAGGTTTTGCCAAGAGAAATTTGTGCCAAAAGTGCAGGAAATGGCTATTTCCAACAACAGGGAATTTAACCATCCCTATTTGAAATTCAATGGTACTATCATCGCTATCTACAATCCTTGGGTTTAGCATCAACCAAAAACTGAACTGTATTCCTGATGAAGGGCTTTTGCCCGAAACGTCAATTTTCCTGCTCCTTGGATGCTGCCTGAACTGCTGTGCTTTTCCAGCATCACTCTACTCCAGAATCTGGTTTCCAGCATCTGCAGTCATTGTTTTTACCCAAAAACTGAACTGGAACATCCATATAAATGCTATGGCTATAAGAGCAGGTCAGAAGCTAGGAATGCTGCAGCAAGAAACCCCATGTTCCCACCCTTACACCCCAAGTCCACATCTCAAAAAGTCTGAACACTGTCTATAAGGCACAAGTCAAGAGTGTGATGGAATACCACCACCATTTGCAAAGGTGAGTGCAGGTCCAACAACACTCAAGAAGCTTGACACATTCAGGACAAAGTGGCTCACTTGATCGGCACTGCATTCCAAATATTCACTCCCTCCACCACAGTAGCAGCTGTGTTTAACATTTGCAAGATTCACTTTCCAAACCCATGACCACCACCGTCAAGAAGGCAAGAGCAGGAGACACATGGGAATACAATCATCAACATGTTCCCTTCCTGACTTGGAATCATATCACTGGGTCAATATCCTGAAACTTATTTCCCAGTGTCATTGTTGTGGAGGGACCAAATATAAACCAAATGGACTGCAACAGTTCGAGAATGCACCATTTTCTCAAGAACGGCTAGAGATGAAAAATCAGTGCTGTCCCAGGTGACGATGTCTAACCTCCATGAATGAACATCTTCTTTTATTCTTTTAAGTTAATTTGATAGATGGCTTTGCTAACTGATGTCATTTCTGACTCATTATCAATGTGTGCAGAATTAATTGAACTTTGAAAGATGATCACCAATTCATCCATTATCTATGTAACTATCTCTTTCAACGCTCATGGGTAGTTCATAAAGTCCTATGGATTTTTTGTCAGACTCATTAATTTGTCCAAGTACTATTAATATCTTAATTCTCATTTCTTTCAGTTGTATACTTTCTCCAGATCTTTGTTTCTTAATTCTTTGGGAGAGACTTCTTGTGTATTCCAGTGTGAAAACAAATGCAAAGTATTTATTTAGCTTTGATGCTATTTCTCAATTTTCTATTATAAACTCTCCCACTGTTGAAACAGACCGACATTCATCTTTGTTAATCTTTTCCTTATCTTATAGAAACTTTCATATTCTGTTTTTAGATTTCTTGCTATTTTACATTTATTTTCTGTTCTTTATTTCTTCATCACTTTCTTGAACCTCCTTTGCTGGATTCTAAGGTTCCCCTAGTCCATAGACTTGAAAACTTGATTAGATACTTTAAAAACTAATGCTATTTTTAACTTACCAAGTTAACCATGGTATTTTGTGCTTTTCCTGTTGGGTATTTTTGCCCTAACAGAATGTACTTTTTTAAAAAAAAGAACCAAACATTAATTAATTAAATACTTGCCATTGTATTTGTTGCTGAAAATGTGTTGCTGGAAAAGCGCAGCAGGTCAGGCAGCATCCAAGGAGCAGGAGAATCGACATTTCGGGCATGAGCCCTTCTTCAGGATTTGTTGGGCCAGCAAACTCTGAGTTTCCTAAAGTTGACTGGGCAATGAAAGTGGAAGCCAATACATCATTCTAAATTTAGTTTCACATGACTGGGCTCTCAACAAACCAATACAAAGGCAGAAGAAGAAGTTTATTACCGAGATAATCACGGAATGTACCTGCAGTTTCTGTTGGTGTTAATGATAGCGTCTCAATGATTTTAATAAAGCTGATTTTTTTAACTTTTCTGCGTCATCAACAGAGACATTTGGAGAGCAAGGGCTGTTTAATCTTGTAGCCTTGACTGGCATCCATGACTGACAACATTATCCCTCTGCCCGTGACATGTCTACCTTAACTCCCGATCGGGCACAGAGTCCACTTTTGTCCTCTAATTGGCTTCCTTCTTATAGCATGGGCACAAATTACCCATCTGATGCCTGATTGGACGAGTTGAAAAGGTGAGGGTGGGAGCAAATTAACGACTTAAATTTGATTCTACTTTCCTCACCCTGCTGAAAAATGTAACATTCACTCACGGGAACAGTCTTTACAAAAGGAGGGAGAGGCTAACAATTAAAGGTTCAGAGGTCCCAACTTGAAGTGACACTATTACCTGTGTTAGAAGCCAATGAATAGAAGTTGCATTATATGACTTGAGAGCATCATCTACATTAACACTTCAGGGTAGTATAGCAAATGTCCTTTTTTAAAGGAACATCGAGAAGCATCTGCCTCTGCAATTTGGTATAAAAGATCAAATGTCACTATTTGAAGAGAAGCAGGGGAGTTACACCATCCTTGTTTTATATTCTTTCTTTGGGATGCAGACATCACAGGCAATATAGGGGCTTGTGGAAATTTGAATCTGTCTTCCCAAAAGACAATGAATAGTGGGTGAATTTAAATTTCAAGACAAAGATCAATAATCTTTTTACTCTGGTAACCGTATCAAGGGTATCAAGGGGTATGGCACAAGGCCAGGTAACTGGAGTTAATGTTCAGATCAGCCAGGATCTAATTGCACAGTGAAGCATGCTAAAAGAGCTCAATGGCCAACTCCTGTGCCTATGTTTCTGTAAATATGAGGCAAGCTCTGTTTTGTCAAATGATTGCCACCATTGTTAACTGGGAACTGGAGAATGAGAAGTTGTATTGTGGTTTGCTACTTATTCCGGATGTCTTCAGGCTAGTAAAAATGTTAATACCATCTTAGAAACTGATCCCTATTCTGTCTATCTGTTTGTCTTATAACTTTCTCCATCTCTTTTGTTTTTGTATTGTTTCTCCTGTGCCAACTGATTTGTTTCTCATCTTTCGTACTTTGATTTTTTGACTTGTTGCCATGTTGTTTCCCATGTCATTATGAAAGAATGAAGCTTTAATGACTAGACATGAATAGTACCAGTGATGTGCTTGAATAACTCTTTATGAATGTCAGTAATGGGATTGATATTTTAAGTGGGGGGGAGGGATTTATATGTCAGAATCATTGAATTACAGAATTATTATAGTGCGGAAAGAGGCCATTCTGTCCAGTGTGTCTATGCGAGCTGTCTGTACACTTTGACAATGCCAGTTGCCTGGCTTTCCCTGTATACCTGCACATTATTTCTATTCTAATTGTGACATGATTTTGGATAATTTCTGAGTTTGGAATTTTATAGGGGACTGAATGACATGAGCTATGGGAGAATCATGTGATAGAATCATGTGATGAGAAACTTCTCAACATCCAGAGCCACTAATTTTACTTTCCAATAGGAACAAGATGGGACTCTCATTATGCAGCAGTAAGATGTCAATGGATAGGATTTGTTGCTTGTTGTTGCCTTCATGTACTGCAAGTCTCACCTTATTAATACGTAGCTTTTTATCCTATCATCTGCCATGAGGAAACTAGGAGTTAAGAATTCCCTAGCAAATCCAGCTTTCCATATGCTCCTCCAGACCTTCATCTTGGAAATCTGGCACCAATATTTTAGGCTACACTTGAAAGGCAGCAGTTGCATGTACTCTGTGATGCTGGCATCCAAGACTTGCCAGCCTTGAAGAACATTGTAGCAAATATCTAATACATTTGCAGTATGCTTCTGCACTTTAAAGCTGTACTTAGGGATGCACTGGGAACTAGAATTGGAATGCAACTACATAGACACTTTGAGTACTTTGAGGACAGGCACCCAGCTCACAGACGACACCTGACAGGATCTCAGGGCTGGTCACTTGCTCACTTAGCGCTTGCTCACTACCTGCATGCTCACTGCATCCCTGTCTTGCTTTGCCTTGCAATAACTTTAGTGCGTTGGTGCCTCAGTCAGAACATAACAATTCACAGCACTGCCATTTGGTCTTGCAGTTTTTGTTTCATTCACTGGATGTAGGTGTCACTGGCTGGGCCAGTTTTGATTGCCCATGCCTAATAGCAAGTGGAGCTGAGCTGAGTTCTTGAACCGATGCAGTCTTTTTGTTGTAGGAAGACTTACAATGCCAATAGTGAGGGAATTCCAGGATTTTGACTCAGCAACAGAGCCATGCTTGTCATTATGAACTATCCAGAGGGTGAACATCTTGCTGGATGACAGTCATAATCCAATTTCACACCAACAGCATATGCCAGTTGCCTGCACAGTAAACACATTGCATAATATTTCTACTGAATAGTTCTGTCTAAATGTCTGTGGGGAGTAGACCTCAGTTGAGATGAGGAGAAGATGCTGCCTGACAGGTGTCCCTGGCATAGTTAGTCAAGGACAGTGCATGCATATGATCCAGGGGTTTGGCCAAAATCAGTTGGCTGCTTGGAGCAATCCCAGTCAATGGCTCCATCTGACTACAGTTCATAGAGTAGGCAACTGTCAGTCCTACAGGACCATTGCAAGCAGTTAGGGCAATCATGTAATGTCAGTCAGGATTTACAAGGAGAGTGGTCAGTGTCTGTTCAGATATCACCCGTTGATAGTCAGTCAGGACTTGGATAGCAGTCCATCTTCAGGGTTCATGTATTGAGAGGGTGAGGTCAGCTGGACTGGCAAAGAGGCAGGAAATGGGGGGATCAATGCTGGATTGGGCAGAGCGGAAAAGGCATGGTTTGAATAGGGAGGAGATGATCACCAAGGAAATTCGAAAGAAAAGTCGGGAAGATGATAGAGAATGGAAGGTTATAGAAGGTACGGAAAATGCCCAAAATGAGCAGACTCACTGTCAGTTGGCTGGAAAAAAGCACAACATTCATTTCTGTTTGGCAGGAAGTCATTGAATAGACAATGGCATCAGTTGTACACATGTAAATTCCAGCTTCATGTCATTTGCAATCAGATCACCGTGCATACAAAATGCATGCAGTGTAATAGTATTTGTGCTGCAAATGCTGCTCTCAAGCAATGTCCACCCTGACATTGGTCAAAGAGTCATACAGTTATAGAGATGTGCAGCACGGAAAAAGACCCTTTAGTCAAACTCGTCCATTCCGACGAAATATCCCAACCCAATATGGTCCCACCTGCCAGCACCTGGCCCGTATCCCTCCAAACCCTTCCTGTTCTTATACCCATCCAGATGCCTTGTAAATGTTGCAATTGTACCAGCCTCCATCACTTCCTCTGGCAGCTCATTCCACACATGCACCACCCTCTGCGAGAAATGGTTGCCCCTTAGGTCTCTTTTACATCTTTCCCTTAACCTATTACCCTCTAGTTCTGGACTCCCCCACCTCAGGGAAAAGGCTTTGTCTATTTACTGTATCTATCAGGTCTCCCCTCAGCCTCCGATGCTCCAGGGAAAACAGCTTCAGCCATTCAACCTCTCCCTATAGCTCAAATCCTCCAACCCTGGAAACATCCTTGTTAATCTTTTCTAAACCCTTTCAAGTTTCACAACAATCTTCCGATAGGAAGGAGACCAGAATTGCATGCAATATTCCAAACGTGGCTGAACCAATGTCCTGTACAGCTGCAACGTGATCTCTCAGCCAATGAGATAGACGACGTTGGCTGGGTCACATGAGTACCTGCCATGTACATGGCAGGCAAGGGTGCCCTGAGGCATAGTACATTGGTGAAACCGAGCAGAGGCTACGGCAACGGATGAATGGACACCGCACAACAATCAACAGAGAGGAGTGTTCCCTCCCAGTTGGAGAACACTTCAGCAGTCCAGGATATTCGACTTCAGACCTTTGGGTGACCATCCTCCAAGGTGGACTTCGGGACAGGCAGTAGCGAAAAGTGGCCGAGCAGAGGCTGATAGCTACGTTCGGTACCCATTGGGAGAGCCTCAACCGGGACCTTGGGTTCATGTCACATTACAGATAACCACCATTGCACTATATACACACACAGACACTCCTACACAAACACACACACACTCACACACACAGGCACTCCTATACACACATACACACGGACACACATATACACAGACACCCACACACCCTTACAGACACACACACTCCCACACTCACACATGCACCCTCTCACAGACTTAGACCACTTTACACTCACACACATACACAAATATACACTCTCTCTCATAGACACTCATAAGCCCCCACTCCAGACACATACACACACACTCCCACACTCACATATGCACCCTCTCACAGACTTAGACCACTTTACACTCACACACATACGCACATATACATTCTCTCTCACAAACACTCACAACCCCTCACCCCAGACACACACACATACAAACCCACATGCACACATAGACATATACGTTTGTGGGGTGAATTTGTACTTGCAGAGTTACATTGCACTTTGCTCAAAAACTGCATGAATCCATGTAAAACTCTGTTAACTCACTTTTTAGATTAGAATCAGTCTAAACATTATGGTACAGATAACAGAACACAAGGGGCTAATACCTTCAAAAACTTTACATCTTATCTGGGCTCACACCAGTTGTTACAGTTAACCTGAGAATGTAACTTTTAAAAAAAGTTTTGTGATTTACATATGAAAGAAGTGAAACTAACATGGTCATTCTAACAGATGAGAGACTTAACAGACAATCAAGGTATTTTTCAATGTATAATTTCAGTTACATCACACTGTAAACTTTTGCTATAAATTCTGTGTCTTACAATTGTGTACTCCACAACCACCTGATGAAGGAGTGTCGCTCCGAAAGCTAGTGCTTCCAATTAAACCTGTTGGACTATAACCTGGTGTTGTGTGATTTTTAACTTTGTACATTCATTTCTTATTTCCTAATTCTACCCAAATAATTTCCCTGAATGCATTTCCGGGAATATCCTCCCTCAGTACAGCTGTAATGCTATCCCTTATCAAAACACCACACCCCCTCCTCTCTTGCCTCCATTTCTGTCCCTCCTGTAGCATTTCTATCCTTGAACATTAAGCTGCCAGTCCTGTCCATCCCTGAGCCTTGTTTCTGTAATTGCTGTGATATCCTAGTCCCATATTATTAACCATGCCCTGAGTTCATCTGCTTTTCCTGTTAGGCCCCTTGCTTTGAAATAAATGCAGTTTAATTTATCAGTCCTTCCTTGTTCTCTGTTTTGTTCCTGCCTGTCCTGACTGTTTGACTTACTTCTTTTCTCAACTGTACCAGTCTCAGATTGATCTCTTTCCTCACTATCTCCCTGTGTCCCACCCCTCCACCTTACTGTTTTAAATCCTCCAGAGCAGCTCTGGCAAATCTCCCTGCAAGTATATGAGTTCCCTTCCAATTCAGGTGCAATCCACCCTTCTTGTACAGGTCACTTCTACTCCAGAAAAGATTCCAACGATCCAAAAATGTGAATCCCTCTCCCATACACCAGCTCCTCAGCCAAGCATTCATCTGCTCTATCTTTCTATTCCTACCCTCACTATCTTATAGCACTGAGAGTAATCCAGATAGTACAACTCTTGAGGACATCCTTTTTAAATTCCTATCTAACTCTCTATATTCTCTCTTCAGAATCTCACCCTTTTCCCTTCCTATGTCATTGGTTTCAATGTGTACAATGACGTCCTGCTGAACCCTCTCCCCCTTGAGAACATTCTGCAGCCTCTCTGAGGTTGATCCTGACACCATTCTGATTTTTCACTGCTGGCCACAGAAACATCTGTCTATGCCTCAGTCCCCTAACACAATCAATCTCTTGGAACCTGAAGTTGCATTAGAGCCAGTCTCAATATCAGAAATTTAGCTGTTTGTGCTACATTCCCCTGGGAAGTCATCACCCTCTACATTTTCCAAATCAACATACTTGTTTGAAATGGGGAAAGCCACAGAAGACCCCTGCACTACCTGCCTACTTCTCTTACCTTTCCTGGAGTTAACCCATCTATGTGACTCTATTTGTGACTTCCTTCCCTTCCATTAACTGCTATCCATCACACCCCCTAGCTCTTGTAAATTCCTCATTGCCTCTAAGTGTTACTCTAATTGATCCATTTGATCTGATAGGATTCGCAACCAACAGCATTTGTTGCAGATATAATCCTCAGTAACACGTAAACTCTCCCTCAACTCTCACATCCAACAAGAAGAGTATATCACTCTACTAAGGGCCATTTTTGCTTCTTCCAAACTGCAGACCCAGAAAATAGCACCTTCTTATTCCTCTACAAAACACTGCTCCAGGGTAACTTAATACTTACAGCTTACTTTTTAAGTTTAATCAAGAAACAGATTTCAATAAAATATATAATCACAAAAGCACCCACTCTACTCAATACTGCAGACTTACAGCAAGGCCACACTTAAAAATATTCAGTTATCTGTTTCTGTGCTGTGACCTCTCCCAAACAGGTTACTCCAAGATCAGTTGTAAATTTCACTATTTGCTAATTTTCCCAGACTCACTCTGATATCTGGCAATACATGAATTTCAACAGCAAAGGCAGTAACTGCACAGATTCACAGCTATGTTACTTAGCAGTGTGGGTTTCTTTTTCTCTCTTTCTCTCTCCTGCACAGACCATGTGCTGCCTTTGTCTGTTCCTCTCCTGTTTAAAAGTGTCATTGTTTTAACTTATTTTTCTCCAAAGTTCCAAAACAATGCAACAATGCAGTTACTCTAAAACAGCAATTGCTGTTCCTGGAATTCAAGGAAATCACCTCCAACACCTAAAATACTCAAGAAAGGAATAGCCTGTTACAGCCAGAAATTTTTCCTGTCCTCCATCTTGGATTACCCATAATCTTTGCTATTTGCACACAGACATCTCAATAAAGCAGAAGTTATCACAACCCACTTTAAAATAGGTGGCTGTGGGCCACAACCAACAAAGTTCTTGGGCAACTTCAAAGGATGTTGTATCACATTGCAACTGAATTCCATTCCAACTAATCTGTAAATATTATGATACACACCATTGTCGACAATAATAACATTCATTTTGGTATGAAGCTGAAATGGGAAGGGTTCAGAACACAATCAGAACTACATTATACTGTTATATGCTTGTCACTCAACCAGTGGAGCTCCTCCAGCAAGGAAGTGTCTATCTCAAAGAGCTATGATGGCTTGATACATCACCCTTTTTGTCAGAGTGCTGCATGTCTCATTGTATGGAGCAGAATGTGAGACATCAGCTGCAGGGTATACCGGCACTGATTCATCTCAGAACTAAGAATTTCTTCTATTCCTTATATCCCAACACAAGTCATGGACAAGAAGAATAATGGATTGAGCCACAGGTGGTAAGCCTGTCACAGTAGTTGCCTTGCTAAAAGAGTGAAGGTAGATGGAGGATCAGTATGTGTGATAGCCAGCCCAGGAGCAGCAACAAGCTGGCACGATGGGCAAAGGAAGAGATTGCAATGCCCCTCAGGATACATTGGGTGGGCAAGAGTCTTTTTAACCTCAAAGCATTTCCTCAGGATGAGTGAGTTGGTGTTGCAGCAGGCAAACAAATTCCCAGTGGAATTTAAGAAAGAGAAATGTGAGATGATGCATTTTGGTGAAAGCAATAGTATGATGTAATATTATTCTGCACAAAGGTCACTGGATCCAAAACATTACCTCTAATTTCTCTGCACAGATACTGCCAGACCTGCTGAGCTTTTCCAGCAATTTCTTATTTTTTTCTGATTTCCAACATTTGTGGTTCTTTTTGTTTTGTTCTAAAGGATGTTCAGAAGCAGGGATTTCTGAGTATGCATTTTGAGATAGTATTTAGAAAAGCATATAGAAGCATAAACATCATAAATAGAGGCAGTGAGTAAAAAAGTAGATAATGTGCACTGAACATTTTTATTCAGTTCCCTTCATCACACTTGCGGAAGATCTCAAGATCGTTGAGAAATTGCATAGGACAACTCTTTCAGGGCTGTGAGCTATAAGTTCCAAACTAAGGTTGGAAAGGTTGGGATTTTCTGTTTGGGGCAAAGAAGACTGAGGGAGATTTGTTCGATGCCTACAGAATTATGACAAGCTTTGCTAATGTACACAAGCAAAAATTATTGTTAGCTGCTGATACAAGGACTGGGGGACACATTTAACTTTTCGGAAAGACATGGAAAGGGAATTGTAGCGAAACAAATTATATGCAATAAATGGTAAGAAACCAGAACTTGTTGCCCAAAGGCATGATGGAAGTAGAAACAGTCAATGATTTCAATGAAAAATTCTATGGACATTTGAAGGTAATAAATTTGCAGAGCTAAACAGGGATTAAGTGGGGCAAGTGGAATTGGCTTGCTTGATTAACTTGACTGATTGAATGAATGACGGACCAGGTTCAAGGTGCTGGAGGAACTATTTGTGAAACTATGTCCTCACGTTTCTCTACTAATCAACAAGCTGTCATTACCTGATCTTCCCTTTTGAATTATCACCCTCATTCCCTTCTGAACTCTGCAAAGTATCTTTCACTCTCACTACCATGAAATACAATAAGACCATAAGACACAGGAACAGAAATTAAGCCATTCAGCCCATCAAGTTTGCTCTCCCATTCAATCATGGCTGATAAGTTTGCCAACCCCATTTTCCCACTTTCTCCCGTAACCCTTGATCCCCTTGATCCTCAAGAATTTATCTATCTCAGTCTGAAATATACTTAAATTTAATTGCTGAGGAATCAAAAGTAATGCCTGGAACTGCCAAAACTTAACCCATGAGGCTAATGAAGCAAAGTAGTCTTGCCACCAAATGTATTTGGCTCATAGAGTCATAGAGATGTATAGCACAGAAGCAGACCCTCTGTTCCAACTCAATCATGCCGACTAGGTATCCTAAATTAATCTCGTCCTATTTGCCAGCATTTGGCCCATATCCCTCCAAACTCTTCCTATTCATATACTTATCCAGATGCCTTTTAAATGTTGCAATTGTACCAGCCTCCACCACTTCCTCTGGCAGCTCATTCCATACATACATACACCATCCTCTGTATGAAAAAGATTGCCCTTTAGTTACCTTTTAAATCTTTCCCCTCTCACCTCAAACTATTCCCTTTAGTTTTGGATTCACCTATCCTGAAGAAAAGACCTTGTCTATTTATCTTATTCATGCCCCTCATGATTTTATAAACATCTACAAGGACACCCCTTAGCCTCTGATGTTCCAGGGAAAATAGCCCCAGCCCATTCAGCCTCTCCCTATAGCTCAATCCGTCCAGCCCTGGCACGACCTCTGGAAATCTTTTCTGAACCTTTTCAAGTTTCACATCATCTTTTCTATAGCAGAGAGACCAGAATTGAATGCAGTGTTCCAAAAGTGACCTAACCAATATCCTGTACAGCTGTAACATGACCTCCCAATTCCTACACTGCACTGACCAAAAATTTAAGTTCACCAAATGCTGCCTTCACTACCTTGCCTACCTGTGACTCCACTTTCTAGCAACTGTGAACCTTCACCCCAAGGTCTCTCTGTTAGGCAACACTCCCCAGACCCTTACCATTGTAAGTATAAGTCCTGCCCTGAATTATCTGAGCAAAATGCAACACCTTACATTTACCTGAATTAAATTCTATCTGGCACTCCTCAGCCCATCAGTCCATCTGATCAAGATTACTTTCTTCACTGTCCACCGTGCCACCAATTTTAGTGTCATTTGCAAACTTACTAACTATCACTCCTACATTCATATCCAAACCCTGGAATAAAGACCCTGAATAAAGACCCTGGAGCAGATTTAACTGCAAAGATTACTTATTTTAATCTTCATAAATGTAATGATGGAAGTTAATTTAATGATAAAGTTAAACTGATAAAGTGAATTTTCTACTTTGACTGTAAGTGAACCCAACTGCAAAATATGCCCAAAACTGCATTCATTTTTGACTGTTTTTCCTTCAGGTTTCCTCTCAAGTTCAATCATATACCAATTAATGAAAAGTTTTGCATGAACCTATACATCTGGGTAGAATTTTAGGATGCATATTTTTAAAAAACTTGCCTTAAAAATATCTTTTGATATGTTTTTGAATGATATATTAGTGCAACTTTATTAATGCAGTTAAGAACAGGTTTATATCATACAGAAGAATTTTCAACAGTGACCAGGTCAAAGAGTCATTGAGGTCTACAGCTCAGACATAGGCCCTTCGGCCCATCGAGTCTGTGCTGGTCAAAACCAATCACAAATTCTAAACGCATTTTCCAGCACTTGGCCCAAAGTTTTGTGTTCTTTGGCATCATAAGTGCATAACTAAGTACTTCTTAAATGTTATGAAGGTTTCTGCCTCTATCCAGATTGCCACCACTCTCTAACTGAAAGTGAAAAAATCCACACATCTCCTCACAACTTCCTAATCCTTTCCTTAAATCCTAGCCCCTTGTCATTGATCCCTCTGCAAAGGGGAAAAGTTCTTTCCTGTCTATCCTATCTATGTTCCTCATGATTTTATACATCTCATTTATATCCCCCTTAGGATCCTCTGTCCCAAGAAAACCAACCCAGTCTACTCAATCTCTCTTCAGAAACTCTCCAGATCAGACAACATCCTCTCCTCTGCACTCTTAATCACTTCTGTACTCTCTTCAGTTTTGTCACTTTCCTCCTATGATGTGGATTCCAGAACTGCACACAATACTCTTCCTGTGGCCTAACCCACCTCTATACAATTCCAGCATAACCTCTCTACTCTTAAACTCTGTGCTTCAGATGATAAAGGTAAGTATCCCAAATGCCTTCTTAACCACTTTATCTACCTGTTCTACTGTTTTAAGGGTTTGGAATGTATGCATACCTCTGATCTTCAATGCTTCTCAGGTGCCAGGAATGTGATATGAACAAACAGGCTCTGTGGTTCATACATCTGAACACATTAGCACTACTTTTGAGTGAATTGAAACTCTAGTATATCACTGTCTGAGCCTGAAAAATAGTTGGAGAAAGTGAGGACAGCAGATGCTGGAGACCAGAGTCGAAGTGTGTGATGTTGGAAAAGCAGAGCTGGTCAGGCAGTATTCAAAACATTTTGAGCATATGGTCTTCATCAGGAATTGGCTCATGAAAAACATATGCTCGAAACATTGATTCTCTTACTCCTAGATGGTGCCTGACCAGTTGTGCTTTTCCAGCACTATATTCTTTGACCCTGAAAAATAGTTGTAAACCTAGCCAATGGTTTAATTCAAATTTGAGCAAATTAACACCAGAATATTAATACAGTCATTTCTGTTAATTAGCTGTGAAAATTATTGAGAGGAGTCATACTATGAAGAATTCTGGTAATTCAGTGCCATCTTGCCTTTGTTAATTTAAGGTCATGTCTTCTTGTACTTAAAAAAATGTTGCATTTTTGCACAGTTCTCGAGAGCAGCCCCCTCCCAAGAAGTGGATGCAATTAGTGGAAATATGCTATGATGATTCTTACACACCGGGGACATGCCCCACTGGGGGCGACACAGTGGCTCAGTGGTTAGCACTGTGCCTCACTGCACCAGGGACCTAGGTTCGATTCCAGCCTCAAGCACTGTCTTTGTGGAGTTTGCACATTCTCACCGTGTCTGTATGGGTTTCCTCCCACAATCCAAGGATGTGCAGGTTAGGTGAATTGGCTATCCTAAATTGTCCATAGTGTTCAGGGATGTGTTAGTTCGGGGTAAATGTAGGGGAATGGGTTTGGGTTGCATATTCTTTGGAGGGTCGATGTGGACTTGTTGGGCTAATGGGCCTTTTTTCCACAGTGTAGTGATTCTATGATAATATTGTAGGTGTACTGTATGAGGCATTAGTAGCTGAAATTAACTAACATTATGAGATATTCTCCACTCCATAGATTAAGAAGGACTGTTTCTGGGAAAAACTAATCAATGCCCTGATCATTTCTCAGTGTGTCCGGTGTAGATAGGTGTGCGTAACAGAGGTTTAGTCGCAGTAATGTGTACTTACTCTTAAGTTGCTCCTGATCTCTCACCACCACCGCCTTCTCAAGGGCAATTAGGGATGGACAGTAAATGTGGCCCAGCCTGTGATGCCCGTGTCCTATGAGTGAATACAAAAAAAGAGACAACATTGCATCATGAATCCAATATAACTAGATTTTCAGTTAAAAATCACGTAACACCAGGTTATAGTCCCACAGGTTTATTTGGAAGTACAAACTTTCAGAGGACTGCTCCTTCATCAGGTAGCTCACTGCTGTTGTGTGATTTTTAACTTTGTCCACCTCAGTCCAACACCGGCACCTCCACATCAAAGATTATGTGTCCATTTAATAAACCTCAATTACTTATCAAGAGATGGCTTACCTATGGTCAATAGTGTTGTGGGGACATCATTCCTCATTTAGTATCAGTAGCTGAGATTAATGTCAATAAGTGTTAAGTCACTGTGAATCTACCTAAGGCATTCCAAATAGGCCAGTCACACCATATCATGGGTAGTGATAGTAGTGAAGGTTTGTGTATTGTAATAGGTGTAGCTGATTATTATCATGGGTTTCATTAAACTGATGTAAAAAACTACAGAATCTCAATGAGTGCAGAGTGTAATTTGTTTTTAATATTCTGTAATCTTATTTCCCCAATTTTGTGTGAGTAAATTATGACAAAATGAAACAATGCAACAAACTCAATGTCATGGTATTTTCAGGAATTTGTCAAAAATAACTAATTATGCCAACTGGTTGGTAAGAATAAAGTGGTATGAATAAACAGGCTGATCATATTTCTGAACACATTAATATCCCTTTTGACACAGCAAGAACTGAAACAGTAGTTCAAACAAATTGAGCCAATGACTTAATTCAAATTTGAACAAATTAACACCAAATTGTGTAGAATGGTCACTTCTGTTAATCAGTTATGAAAATTTTTGAGAGGAGTCGTACTGTGAGGAATACTGACAGCCCAGCACCATTTTGCTAAATACTGCTCATTGAAGTAGGAAAAAGTTCACTCTTTCCTTCCAGTTAGATTTTATACTGCCAGAAATATAGAACAAGAAATACACTAAGTGAAACTAGTGGAGACTGATTGGAAAAAATATTCTCTCCTGTTATTAGATATTCATTATGTGTAATGTGTTTCACATTTAAAATCACCAGGAGATATTTGCATTAAACATTGAGCATAAACTGGGCGGGAGTGTCCAACAATGGGAAGGAAGTCTTCCAATTCTAGTTCTTTTCCCAGTCAGCCAATGACATTCTGAAAGGTGGCTTCTAATGTTATTCACCATCTCTATCTACTTTTTGAATTTACTGTCTTAGGTGTTGTCTGATCACAGCAGTATTTTCCTGGCTGAATTCTTATTAATTTGTGAATTCTGCCTTCTTTATGAATTTCACCATTTTAGAAGCAGGGTATGAAACAGCAAGTTTGTTGAGAAGTTCCCAGTCCAGAACAGAGCTATTTGGCCCATCATGTCTCAGCCTGTCCCCCTTCACCAATGTGCAGGATTCTTGGGGGTGGTTTACTTGTACTTCCTCCAATTTACTACATTGAATTTACTGTTCATCATGAAACCCCCTCAATATCAAGTAGATGGCCAGTTTAAATCCTTATCTCACTCCCACTCTGACATCTCTGTCCTTGGCCTTCTGCTTTATAATATTCTAACTCAAAATTAGCTCGATGAACTGCCAATCATCTTTCCACCAGCTACTTTTGATCTTTGGAATAAAGCTTTAATATTAACTTCAACAACTCCAGCCAATATCCAGGCTTTTTATTTTTTGACAGCAAATACTGATAAAATAAGTTGAGTAGAGTTTTGGGTACAACTGTAAGTTTTGAATAAAATATACTTGAATAAAATATACCTTGTTTTGTACTGAAGTTTTGGTGCAAGTTTCTGTTCCAAATTCAAATTTATAACAAACTGATATAAAAACTTCCAAGAACCAACATAATAAGACAGCATGCTAGAATGCAATTCTGCTGTTTTTCTGTCTGTTGATGTATTTAAAAGTAAAATCTGGAGCAGTTTTAGCATTAACGTGAAAAATGGAATAATCATACAAATATTAAGCTTTTAGTGTGGCACAGTGGTTAGCACTGCAGCCTCTCAGCGCCAGAAACCCAGGTTCAATTCCCGCCTCAGGCAACTGTCTGTGTGGAGTTTGCACATTCTCCCCGTGTCTGTGTGGGTTTCCTCCGAGTGCTCCAGTTTTCTCCCACAGTCCAAAAATGTGCAGGTTAGGTGAATTGGCCATGCTAAATTGCCCGTAGTGTTAGGTGAAGGGGTAAATGTAGGGGATTGGGTCTGGGTGGGTTGCTTTTCGGAGGGTCGGAGTGGGCTTGTTGGGACGAAGGGCCTGTTTCCACACTGTAAGTGATCTAATCTATTAGCTAGAAGTCAAGGTGGCAAGAAGGCTCAGTGGTTTGCACTGTTATCTCTAATGCCAGGGACGTGGGTTCGATTCCAGCCTTGGGTGACTGTTCTTGTTCTCCCTGTATTTGTGTTGGTATCCAGTGGGTTTTCTGGTTTCCTCCTATAGTGGGAGAAAGTGAGGACTGCAGATGCTGGAGATCAGAGCTGAAAAATGTGTTGCTGGAAAAGCGCAGCAGGTCAGGCAGCATCCAAGGAACAGGAGAATTGACGTTTCGGGCATAAGCCCTTCTTCAGGAATGAGGAAAGTGTGTCCAGCAGGCTAAGATAAAAGGTAGGGAGGAGGGACTTGGGGGAGGGCCCCTCACCCAAGTCCCTCCTCCCTACCTTTTATCTTAGCCTGCTGGACACATTTTCCTCGTTCCTGAAGAAGGGCTTATGCCCGAAAAGTCGATTCTCCTGTTCCTTGGATGCTGCCTGACCTGCTGCGCTTTTCCAGCAACACATTTTCAGCTCTGATCTCCAGCATCTGCAGTCCTCACTTTCTCCTCGATAGGGTAGGAGGTTGGATCTGAGTGGGATGCTCTCCAAAGGGTTGGTGTGGATTTGATGGGCAGAATAGCCTCCTTTATCACTGCAGGGAATGTATGACTCAAAGTAAATTCGTTTTAAGTCATTAAAAATGAAATTACAAAAAGATACTGAAACTACATTTCTACATTGATTGGGATATTAATAGGAATAGAGAAGAGTCAAGGAGACAAAGCTTAACCAGTATTCCTTTAATTGTTTTTTCTGAAGTAAATTAGAAATATCATTAATTACAATCGTACCCTTACAGTAATAGATTCTAGAAAGAGCTATCCCATGAGTTATACTCTAATGCTTCTGTACTGAGAAGTTTACAACCAACAGGTACATTACATGATGAGTGACAGTGGGTAAAAGTAAATTGTAATTCTACAGTATGTCAGCACCTTTTGGCTGTGAGAGTTGGAAAAACATTATTTATTTACTTGAATCAGAAAATTTTGTATTATGAGCTTGGAATATTGGACTGCTGGAAAATGAGGCTAAAGAGGTAGCAATGGGGAACAAATAAATGATGGAGGAACTGAATAGTTACTTTACATCAGTATTCACCATGGAATCTTACCTGATCTTGAAGAGAGTTGGGGTGGGTGGGGGTGGTGGGATGGTGGCAGCGGTGGTGGGGGGTAGCAGGGAGATGTAGAGTGGGTGGTGGGGGATGGGTGGAGGTAAGTGTTATGGCCATCACCAAGGAGAAGGTGGTGGGTAAGTTGGAAGACCTGAAGCTGAATAAGTCACATGGACCAGATGGACTATACCCCAGAATTCTGAAGGAGATAGCTGAGGAGATTGTAGAGGTTTTGGTGGTGATCGTTTGGGAAATATGAGTCAGGGATGGTGCCAGAGGACTGGAAAATAGCTAATGTAACATGCTCAGCATGTCTGGCAGCATCTGTGAAGAGAAGTCAGAGTTAACCTTTCCCCAGTACTGAGGAAGCGTCACCAGACCCAAAACATTAACTCTGATTTCTCTTCGCAGATGCTGCCAGACCTGCTGAGCTTTTCTAGGAATTTATGTCTTTGTTTCTGACCTACAGCATCCACAGTTCTTTCATTTTTTTGCTCATGTAACATTCCTGTTTAAGAAGGGAGCAAGACAGAAGATAGGAAATTATCGGCTAGTTAGCCTGACCTTGGTTGCTGGTGAGATTGTAGAGTACATTATTAAGAGAGAGATTGTAGAACTACATGCCAAAATAGGTGGAGCCAGCACAGCTCCTATAAGTGAAGGTCATGCCTGACACACCTGTCAGAATTCTTTTAGGAGGTCATAAGCAAGTTAGGTGAAGGAGAGCCAGTGGATGTGGACTGTTCAGATTTCCAGAAGGCCTTTGAAAAGGAGCTGCACAGGAGGTTGCCAAATAAGACAAGAGCCTATGATTTTAGGGGCTAGGTTCTGACATGGATGGAGGATTGGCTGACTGGCAGAAGGCAGAGAGGGGTGATAAAGGGGTGACTAAAGGATATCCACAGGAGTCAGTGTTGGCACCACAAATATTCATGTTATACATTAATGATCTGTATGAAGGAACTGAGGGCATTGTTGCTAAGTTTGTAGATGACACAAAAATAGGCTGTTGGACAGGTGGTGTTGAGGAAGTGGGGAGGATGCAGAAGGACATGGAAAGGCTAGGAGAATGGGCAAAGAAGTGGCTGATGGAATGGCACTGGGAAAGTGTGAGATTATGGCACTTTGGTAGGAAGAATAGTGGTGTAGACTATTTTCTAAATGGGGAAAGGCTTTGGAAATCTGAAACACAATGGGACTTGGGATTCCTAATTCAGGATTCTCTTAAGGTTAACATGCAGGTTCAGTTGATATTTGGGAAGACAAATGCAATATTACCATTCACGTCAAGAGGGCTAGAATAAAAGAGCAGAGATGTACTGCTGAGGCTGCATAAGGCTCTGGTCAGACTGTATTTGGAATATTGTGAGCAGTTTTGTGCCCGGTATCTAAGGAAGGATGTACCTGTCTTGGAGGGGGTGCAGAGGAAGTTTACAAAAATTATCCTGGGGATGTCAGTCTTGTCATATGAGGAGCATTTGAGAACCCTGTGTCTGTAATCAATGCAGCTTAGAAGGATGAGAGGAAATCTCATTGAAACTTACAGAATACTGAGACGCCTGGATAAAGTAGACATGGAGATGTTTCCACTAGTAGGAGAGACTATGACCCAAAGGCACAGCCTCAGAGTGAAGGGATGACTGTTTAGGACTGAGATGAGGAATTTCTTCAACCAGAGGGTGGTGAATCTGTAGAACTCATTGCCACTAAAGGCTGTAGAGGCCAAGTGATTGAGTGTAATTAAGACAGAGAGGGATAGAATTAGATTTTATTGTCATGTGTACTCAAGTACAGGGATACTGGAGTGCAGGGAAAGGTGTACAGTGTTGTAATTCTCCTGTGCCATCTTAGGTACAATAAAACCAGAATTAACAGAAAGATCCATCTTAGATACAAAACCAGAACAATCATTCCCAAGAGAATAAAAATAGAATTAAAAACAAAACAAAAGAAGAAATACAAGAAACAGAGTCAAGAAGAAAGGAAAACATCTGTATCTTAAAGCCTTATTTCTACAAAGTAGGAGAGTCTGCATCTCCGAAGCCCTGAGGCCACCAGCCCCTGGAACTCAGTCCTCGATCCCCGCCTTGTTGCTGCTATTCTAATGCAGCCAATGCCCCTCTGAATTCACAAAATGCTTTGAAGAAAAAGAGCAAAAGTAAAAGGAAAAATAGAAAAGCGGAGGAAGCAGACAAGCCTGAAGGTCAGCATCCCAAACACTATGCTGCTGCCCCGCTGCCATCTTGGTGATGTCCATTAATAAGGCAACCAAATATTATGGTCTGTAGTGTTTTCGCACTTGTTCAGGGATTTAGTAGTGAGCCATTGAATGAAATATTATTGTTAAAATTTGATTATTTGAATTGAAACTAAACTTGGCCAGTCACACAAATGCTGTGGGAACAAGGCCAGAGGCTAGGAATCCTGCAGTGAGTAACTCTTCAAAACCTGTCCATGTGATACAAGTCAAGAATGTGATGGAATACTGTCCACTTGCTGAGATGGTTGCAGCTCCAGCAACACTTAAGAGGTTTGGCAACACATACAAGATCCTGAGGAGGTCTTAATACAATGCATGCCTGACAGATATTTCCTCTTGTGGAAGATTCAAGAACTAGCGATTATTATTTAAAGATAGGGCAGTGCCCATTTAAGACAGAGATGTAGAGAATTTTTATTCTGACAGCAGGTCACAAGTCTGTGAAATACTCTTCCTTGAAAGTCAATGGAAACAGAATGTTTGCATCTCTGCAAGACAGAAGTAGAAAGTATTTTGAGAAGCAAGGGATAAAAGCCTATCATGGGTATGGGGAATGAAGAATAATCAGATCAGCCATGACCTTATTGAAATGGCAGAGCAGACTCAAGTGACCAAGTGGCCTTATTCTGCTCCTCATTTGTATGTTCCGATGTACCATCCAGCAAAAAGCAGCCTATTTGGGTTGGCACCTCATCCACTATGTCAATCATTCACTCTTCCACAAACTGACCACACTGGAAACAAGATTTGCCATCTATAAGAAATACATCAGCAATTCAACAATAATCCTTCAAGAGCATGGTCTCTACAATTGAGAAAGAAGATACTTGGAGGACCAACATTTGCCCATAGGTTTAAGATAGTGTCTCGAAAGATTTTGACTGAAGTTTGTTAATGCAGATAGAGTGTGATCACTCAGTTCAAAAGAGTACAGGGACCTTTACTCTGTATTTAACCCATGCTGTCCCTGTCTTGGGAGTGTTTGATGGAAACAACGTAGAGACAGATTTACTGTGTATTTAACACCATGCTGGCCCTGTCCAGGAAGTTTAAAAAAAATAAAATGTGGTTCACTGGTTGTGGGTTTGCTCACTGAGCTGGAAGGTTCATGTTCAGACATTTTGTCACCATACTAGGTAACATCTTTCGTGAACCTCCAGACGAAGCATTGCTGATGATTCCTGCTTTCTATTTATATGTTTGGGTTTCTTTGGGTTGGTAATGTCATTTCCTCTAGTGATGTCATTTCCTGTTCTTTTTCTCATGGAGTAGTAAATGGGATCCAAGTCAATGTCTTTGTTGGCAGAGTTCCGGTTGGAATGCCATGCGTGTCTCTGTCTGGCGTATCCTAGGATGGATGAGTTGGCCCAGTTAAAGTGGTGTCCTTGGATATTAGTAGGAGAGGGTCATGTCATTTTGTGGCTAGTTGATGTTCATGTATGTTACCAAACTTAAAGAAACTCAATCATATAAATAGAAAGCAGGAATCATCAGCAATACTTCGTCTGGAAACTCACTGAAGATGTTACCTTGTATGGTGATGAAAAGTCTGAACATGAACCTTCCAGCTCAGTGAGCAAACCTACATCCAGAACCTCAAACTGAGCTACAAATCTTCTCAAAGCTTGCTGACACCTATGGGCGCAATACACTAAAACTGGCCGGAAAAAGTGGATCACTGCCTCTCTTTGCTTAACAGTCACTGGGATCCCTGACAATCAAATGTAAAGGAGCTTGCCAGGTCTCTGGGCAGGGGTCTCACCTCTGGAGGGTTTATTTTCATCACTAGAATGTTTCTCCTTGGCTATTTGCAGCAGTTGGAGACAATCATGGAAGTTTGATAGTTCCATGAGGCCTGTCGTACACAAGAATCATAACACTGTGTCCATCTATTATTGCGTACGTGTTAGGGTTGAATTACTAAAGGGGCCCTCACAAGCATTTGGACTCTAATTTACATATGTACTGGGTCAAACATTTTCTCTCAGAGATCTGCCTGGGACCAATCTCCACCTTACAACCTTGATTGTGGATTGAATTACAACTTTGAAACACTTGCTTGTCTTTCTGTGAAGACTTGTAATTACTTCTCAGTATTCATAACTTTAGTTCTAATGAAAATGTGACAAATCACCATGGATTTATTTGCCTGCTGGACCTCTCTGATATTACTGCCCTAAAGCTGGAGAAAAATGGCTCATAATGTGATCGAATTGAGAGTATTTTTGCCCCTATTTGTAACTGCACTTAAGTATTGTGTTAAGCCTGAGGCAGGGGAACGTCAAATAGTCTGCTACAGCTCACTTCGTGTTTACTGTACTTCCTTCAAAAAGCCAGGCAGGATCCCATCTCTTATCAGAGGCTAAGGTCTAACAGATTGCAGACTCAAATTTCCCCTTCCAGGCAATGTTGTTTTTTGTCCATTGTTCACTCCAACAAAGGTTTTGCCAATCCTACAGCTTGAATTTCGGCTTTATTTTCCCAGTGTCACCTTCAGGCTATGAAGCTCTCGACATCCAGAAATGATTCAAAAGGCTCCCAGGAACACCACAACTGCTGAGTGCCATGTCTGTATTAAAAAAGCACACAGTTGTTTTCATTCAACCTAGTTATTCTAAAACTGTACAAGCAGTCTCACCGGGTTTGAAAGAGAACAGAAACAATTCAATGATGTCTTGAGGAAGACATTGTTTTCGGCATTTATAAAAGAGAGTTTGCATTAAATAACAGGAGGAGAGATTTTTCATTCACACTTGTCAGAGACACATTGAAGTTCATGTTTTAGTAGCAGTTTTGTGGATGAGTCAACAGGATTTAATCTATACCTTTCAAGTAATGATACCATAAGTATTATATAACCATCTCTAATGATAACACATTTCATAACATTGACAGATCATATTTGTTTTAAATACTGTGCCATATTTTTATTGCTTTGCATATGTATGTTTTCGAGCTCAGCCACAAAACATAATATGAGTTGAAATATTGCATACTAAAGAGTATACTCACCTTCCTTCAGATTAATTAAGTAGTATAATGATATGCTTGGTTTAGATTAGATTCCCTACAGTGTGGAAATGGCCCAACAAGTCCACACTGACCCTCCGAAAAATAACCCACCCAGACCCATTCTCCTACCCTATATTTACACCTGACTAATGCCTCTACATACCACTACGGGCAATTTAGCATAGCCAATTCACCTAACCTGCACATCTTTTTTGGATTGTGGGAGGAAACCCACACATAAAAAGGGAGAATGTGCAAACTCTACACAGACAGTCACCCGGGGCAAGAATCAAACTTGGGTGCCTGGCACTGTGAGGCAGCAGTGCTAACTCACTGAGCCATTGTGCCGCCCCACACTGTTTAACAGTCAATTCGTATTTTTACCAGAGATTAAAATGTTTTGACTATAGGTAGTTCTCTTGTAATGCATGTTTATTAAACGTGTTTTGATTGTAATGCGATTTGTGAATTGTGGATTTTTTTTAATAAAGCGAACTCCTATTTGCTGATAGGTGATTCCCATCTCTGGCACCAGCCTCAGGATCCTCTGTCTGCAAAATGCAAATTCAGCTAAAACAGGAATGATATCAGCTCTGCAAGCCTTGAAACTGAGACTACATTTAGAAGGAAGTTTATTTCAAACCGGGGGGAGCTTGTGGAGGACTGGACTTCCACATCGGCATCACATGGTCAGATGGCTCGCGCACTTTCTGGTGAAGAGATCTGTAAAACATACATGCTGTAGTCAGTGATTTTAGTGTTAAAGTGTTAAACATACTGTATTTTTTCATTAAAATATAGATTTAAAGATTTTCTTAGACTGCTACCGTTTGTGTTAGGCTAACTACAATTTTTGTTTTGGTTTTTTCTGGTATTTTTGGCGGTTTGCCCTTAAGCCTGTATTTCCCATAGCCCCCATGATTTGTGTTTTATGATTTTCTATAACAATGGAATGCAGCTACTGTGTTGTAGGAGAACTATCTGGATTTATCAATGAAATAATTAGAAATTAGGATTACTTATAACTCTTTATGTATTTTTGATCAACAGTATACTCCAGGATTTAGAAGAATAATTTGCTTATTTGTGATTCTGAAGAAGCCGGTTTTGGACTGGGGTGGACAAAGTTAAAAATCAGACTCAAGGTTAGTGTGGTGCTGGAAAAGCACAGCAGGTCAGGCAGCATCTGAGGAGCAGGAAAAATCAACGTTTCTGGCAACAACCCTTCATCAGGAATGGCTTCTTGGCTTTAATCTCCAGCATCTGCAGTACCCACCTGCCTATTTTTCCTGTTCCTCAGATGCTGCCTGACCTGCTGTGCTTTAACCTTGACTCTAATCTCCAGCATCTACAGTACCCAATTCTGCAAAGTTAAAAATCACACAACATCAGGTTATGTTGGACTATAACCTGGTGTTGTGTGCTTTTTAATTTTGCTTATTTGTGAAAGGCTTTACTAACTGCAACTGAGTGATGTTGGACTAAACATAGAAAGATTTTTCAATGTTGCAGAAACTTAAAAATTAAGTCACTTAAACAATTACTGATCAACCACAACTGCCTGAGCAGCACTCTGAAAGCTAGTGCTTCCAATTAAACCTGTTAGACTATAACCTGGTGTTGTGTACATGTTGAGGCAGAGACTGAAATCTTCAATCTTACTCTTTGGAATCAGTTACTAACTCTGAACACTTGGAATAGCTCCTGTTTTTGGATTTTACTCTGAAAAGGAGGTTGCCAGGAAGAAACCAGTTTGGACGGCAGTTGGCTGGGTGATTTACTGACCGTGTCCTACTTGAATCTTGTTGTCTTCAATTTGAACCCAATTTCTGCGTTAGGTAGCAAAAACACCAGACTGAAACTAATTGGCTGCTTCTTTAAATACACTGTTGCCGAATCGCTGGAAAGCCATTGTGGCGCTCCCAGCAAATGAAATTTGTAAGGACGTGGTCCCAGAAGGACAACTGTCGAAGGTTAGTTGCTTTACTTTCTTTGTGAGTAACAGGAACTGGACTGCTATCCACATCACTGTTCAATAAGAATCTCCTGGAACACCGACTGAATGGCTTATCTTCATTTTGTTTCCATTCTGGCCTGTTTTTGCTAAGTAGTAAATGGATGCCTATTATAGAAACAACTTGATTTAAAATTTCTATAATGGGCGGTGGATGTGCAATATTAATTCTCACTGAGGCAGTAAATCTATGCCAATGGGCTGAATCTTACAATCTTTGGTTAAGTTTCTACATATCTTGTGTAGGGTTTTTCATGGTGAGGTCGAGCAAATTCTCTCATTGTATCTGAACAAACTCATGTCATTGGGACCATACAAACAGAGATACTCCATTCAGCACATTGAGCTTGCGTTACCATTCAATATGATCATGGCTGGTCGAACACTTCAATGCATTTTATCCAGCTATCCTCATAAGTCTGTATGTCACTGGTAGTCATAAATATATGAATCTCAACCTTAAAAATAGTCAAGACTGAACTTCCACAGCTCTCTGTGGTTAAGAATTTCAAAAGTTCATAACCTTCTGAATAGAATAAATTTATCCTCATCTCAGAAATGTGTGGTATTGCCCTTACATTTAAATTGACAGGTGAAACATCTTAACTGCATCTATGCTGTCTGTCACTTTAAGTATTTTTAACGTTCCAATGAGACCACTTCTTATATGTCAAAACCCCAGAGAATACAAACCATTCTGCCCAATTTGTCCTCATAAGACAGTTTATCATCCTCGGAACAATATTGATGAAGCTTCACTCCACTCCTCCTTGACAATAATATCTTTCCTATTATAAGAAAATCAAAACTGCATACAGTACTCCAGATGTAGTCCAACCAAAGTCCGAGAAGCAAAGTCCTAGTGTGATAATTACTCCTATACTCAAATCCTCTTGCAATAAAGGCTAACATTATTTTAGTCTTCCAAATAGCTAGATAAGCCTAAATATTAGTCTTCAAGGACTTATCAACAAGGACACTTAGGTCTCCTTGTACATATATGCATAGAGTCGTGCAGCAAGGAAACAGACCCTTCAGTCTAACTCATCCATGCTGACCAACTTTCCCAAACTAAACTAGTTTCATTGCCCTGCATTTGGCTCAGATCCTCTAAACGTTTCCTATTCATGTACCAATCCAAATGTCTTTTAAATGTTGTAATTGTCTCGACCACTTCTTCTGGCAGTTCATTACACATACAAACCACTCTCTGTGTGGAAAAAGTTGCCCTTCAGGTCCTTTAACAATCTTTCTGCCCTCATCATAAAAATATGCCTCCTATTTTTGAACTCCTTTACCCTTGGGAAAAGACCTTTGCTATTCAGCTTATCCATGCCCCTCAGGATTTTATAAACCATAATAAGATCACGCTCAGCCTCCTACACGCCAGTGAAACAAGTCCCAGCCTATCGAGGCTCCCTTTATAACTCAAACTCTCCCAGCAACATTATGGTACATTTTTCCTGAACCTTCTCCAATTTAAAATATCCTTCCTATAGCAGGGCAACCAGAACTGTACACTGACCAGAACAGAAAAGACATCACCAACATCCTATACAACCTTAGCATGATGTCCCAACATTCTCAAAAGTCTGAGCAATGAAGGCAAGCATACTAAACACCTTAACAACCCTGCCTAACTGTGACACAACTTTCAAAGAACTATGTACCTGAACCCTAGGTCTCTCTGTTTGACAATACTACCCAGGGCTTTATCACTAACTGTATAAGCCTTACCCTTGTTTGTTTTACCAAAATGCAATACCTCGCATTTATCCAAATTAAACTCCACCTGCTACTCCTCAACTCATTGGTCTAATTGATCAAGATCCTATTGTAATCTTAGATAGCCTTCTTCACTGTCAACTATAATACCACCAATTTTAATGTCATCCACAAACTTATGAACCATGTCTCCCAAATTCTCATTGAAATCATTTTCATACATGACAGACAACAGTAGACTCAGCTTCTAACCTCCTACCATTTTATAAATACTCTGCACATCTGTTTATGCTACAAAGTGGATAACTTCACATTTGTCCATGTTATATTCTATTTGACATGTTTTTGACCAATCATTAAGTCTGTTCAAATCCTCTTAAAGCCATTTTATATATTCCTCACAACACGATCTTTTCACAAGGGAAACAACCTCTGCATCAAGTCCTCTAAGAATCTATGTATATATTTCTGGAAAGTTAACTTGCAGATTTTTTATCTCCAATGAGTACATGCTGAACCTACTCAACCTCCCATAAGAGAGTCTCTCCATATCTGGGTTCAGCTTAGTGAATGTACTCAGACCTCAAAAGCCAATGTATCTCTGCTTAGATAAGAGGACCAAAACTATTCACAGTGTTCTAGATATAGGCTAAGTAGTGTTTTGTTTAATCTGTACTGTATTCTCTTTGAAATAAAGGTCAACATTCTATTTGCTTTCCCAATTAACAGCTGAACTTCTATGTCAACTTTTTGTGATTTATGTTCTACGACTTCCAAATCCCTCTGTTCTGTCACTTTCCTCAGGTTTTCTCCATTTAAATAATATTCAGCTCTTCTTTCTTCCTTGAATAAAAGCCAATCTTTGTAGCACCACCAAAATGCATATTATATATATTTCCATATTATATTCCATCTGCCAAATTTTTGCCCACTTGCTTAACCTGCCTGTGTCCTTCTGCAAACTCATTGTGTCATTCTCACCACTTACCTTCCCATCTATTTTTATATTAACTGTAAATGTGCCCATAGTGTATTCATTTTCCTCATTCAAGTCATTAATAAATATTCTAGATAATTGTGGCCTCAGCAATGAACCTTATCTATTAGTTTCAGGTTACCATCCTGAAAATGCCCTCCTTATCCCAATTTGCTGAAATCTGTCCATGTTAATATACTATCTTCAACAACATGAATTATTAACTCATTAAGTAACCTAAGGTTTAATCGTATCAAGCATTGGTTGGTGTTTAAAAGAGGGAGAAAATTATTGACTGAGTAAATATATACAAATCGAAGTAACCTCAGTGGTTAGAAAAGTATTGAGAAAGTTCTGAGATACAGCAATAAGTGCTTGATAGAAAGGCACAAATTAATCATGGACAATAAGCATGAAGAATCATATTTGATTCAAATGGTTAACTCTGTTTTGCTCTCCATAGATGCTCCCAGATCTGTTGAGTAGTACATTAAAGTAAAAACCAATGGGATCCACATGAAAGTGATCTTTTGGACCCAAAATTGGGCTCAGTGACAGAAGTAAAGGTCTTTTTTGTTGATTTTGTGACTGTCAGCTTTTTTTTTAGTCAGGGTCCACTGCTCAGTAATAGCTTTTTTTTCTCAGTAATATATCTATGGATTTAGAATTAGATGCCGAAAGCATGTTAATAAGTTTACAGATGATAGAATTGGCTACGTGGCCAATGGTGAGGAAGAAAGAACATAAAGATTAAATGTGAGTTGAGAAGAATTGTTTTCCCTTGTGGTAGGCCTTGCAAAAATGATGAAGGAAAAACACCTTAATGCATTTAAGGAGCACGTTGATACATATTTGAAGTGTTGTAACTTATCGGACTACAGACAAAGAACTAGAAAAATAGTATTAACTCAGATCACTCTTCTTCAGGGGGAACGATCAAGATAGGCTGAATGGCCTGCATCTATGCACTATGCTCTATTACAACATTTTTCTTTTCAAATTGTCATGTTGGGATTGCAATTCACATTATCTAGATTATTAGTTCAATGTCAATAACAATTAACTGACCACACCATGTCTCATCAAGACAGCGCTAACCCAATATTATACAGTGCACAATGTCCTTAAAGGTAGAACATATTCTAATCAACAACTAATAATAGTCACTTGAATAAAAGCCAATCTTTGTAGCACCACCAAAATGCACAAATGAACATTTATTGCAGAAGAGTTTTATAATATGGGCACGTTATGCCGTTAGCATATCTATGCAACCGCAAAAGAGTAGGAGGGAATAGAAAGGATAATTTAGGAGTGTATTGAACAGAAGAGACACATAATTCCCAGAACTATTTATTCAGTTATAACACAATGGAGTCAGTTAGCTTGAAACTGGATAGGCATGATAAGAGTGAAGGTCAGCAGTGACATCATGACAAAGACAATCCAATGAAAGTTACTGGGGCAGTGGGGAGAAAGCTTTATTTATGCTCAAAAGATATGATGTTTGTGCTTGGGCTGTTCAGTTCATGCGTTCATGCTGATGTGAGACTTGAACAATAATAGATAGTCCAGAGAATGTCCTGATCAACAGAATGGTCAATCCTCCAGGCAGGGAGAGGCTAGAGTGAAAGATACATTCTTCTTTTGAATGTAAACCTCTTAATTACATAAAAAGTGAAACAATAATATGGGTTTTTTGAAGGTAAGATTCTGTACAAATGATGTTCACTGGGAGCAAAGCATCTAACTCCCATCTTTACTGCTCATGGACTGCAAGTCATTGTGACGAAGAATATGGAATATCCTTTATTGTCACATGTACTTCTGTAGAGTGAAAAGGTTTTGCAATGGCTGCCTCTAATGGTGCTAAATTAGGTACAAGTACCTAGCTACAAAACTTGGATACAAAAGAAGAAAAAAAGGAAAAGTAGTAGCATTACTTACAGTGTCTGAAACGAAGTTAGAAGTAAGATAGTTATAATATAAAGGATTGACATTACAGTCTGGTAAAGAATTTCAGGTCACTATTACACTGAAGCAGCTTAGCACACGGTCAAACTGCCTGCACCAGGCCTGAGTCCAATAATAATCCCACTCCACTCCGAGCCTCCAGTTCGCTCCATCACCTGCACTAAGGTAAATTGTGCTGCTCTTGGACTTGCTTTTCCTCTCGCAGATCTCAAGGACTCATTCCCCCCATACTGCTCCGGGACATCCTTCCCCTTGCACTGCTCCTGGACTCGTTTCCTCTTGCACTGCTCCTGGACACGCTTCCTGCCACACACTTCTCTGGGGACTACCTCCCTGCACGTTGGTCCAGGACTGACTACTAAAATGAGAGATAAAAGAAGAAAAGAAAGAAAAAGAACAGGCAGAGAGGAGGATCTCCAGGTGAAGCATACTGTTCTGCCGTATTTTGCTGGAAGTAATAGATCACACCTCTTGTGCATCATGATTGACAGTATTTTAACAAACACCCTTAAAAGTTGCACATTTTATCACAACATCCCTTTTACTAAACAAATGTTTTGCCTTAGAGAATCAAACTATTTTCAGAAAGTGCAGCAAAATAACCTTTGACTGAATCTTACTTTTGGCGAAGTCTAATTTATCCAATGTTTCCACCATGAGGCTGTGAGGTTTTTTTCACATTTCTTAACAAATTTGCTCAATTAACTCCTGATCTCATCCCTTTTTTAAATTCATTCGTGGGTTGTCGCGTTGCTGTCTAGGCCAGCATTTATTGCTCATCCCTATTTAGGCAGAGAATAGTTGAGTCTGGGATCCGCTGGCTCAGGAGTCACATATAGGCTAGACCAGGTAAGGATAGCAGTCTCTCTTCCTGGACTGAATTGTGAACTAATTCCTTCTAATTTCCAACATGGCCCTTTTGATGAATGAACATGCAATACATTTACTGTGTAAGCAACTGGCACATTGTGTAGGTGTTATTTTGAGACCTTGTTCTTCCCATTCCCAGACAGATCCTAACTGACAAGCAAGACAAGCAGCTTGTCTGTTTATCAGTATAAATAAGCATCTCAATATGGCAGCATTGACAGCCTTTGGATCTGGCTGAAGAGCCAACAAATAATCAGGCATTGCATGGCATAGTACAAAGCATGCAGCCTAGTCCAGTCTTTCACCTGCGTATTCGCCCCTATTAGCCAAGTGCCCTCGCTGTAACTTTAAAATACTAACTGCTGGCGTACCATGCAAATGCGAGTCTGTGCTTCTTAATTGGCCTGCCAGGGTATTAGAGAGATGCCAAGATGTTGGCAACGATTTCAATATCTATAGATGAGGCATGTGTGCTGGTGCCCAAGGGTCATGCCCTGAGATAGTGTCATAGAGAGGTACAGCACAGGAACAGACCCTTCAGTCTAACTCATCCAAGCCAAGCAGAAATCATAAATTAATCTAGCCCCATTTGCCAGCACTTGGCCCATATTCTTCTAAACTCTTCCTGTTCATGTATCCATCCAGATGTCTTTTAAATGCTGTAATTGTACCAACCTCCTCCACTTCCTCTGGCAGCACATTCCATATACACACCACCATATACGAAGGTTGCACCTTCGGACCCTTTTAAACCTTTTCCCTCTTACATTAAACCTATGCCCTCTAGTTTTGTGCTCCCCCTCTCTGGGTAAAAGGCATTGGCTACTCACCCTGTCCATGCCCCTCATGCTTTTATAAACCTCTATAAGGTCACACCTCAGCTTCCAATGCTCTGGGAAAATAGCCGAAGCCTATTGAGTGTCTCCCTGTAGCTCAAACCCTTCAACCCTGGCAACTTCCTTGTAAATCTTTTCTGAACCCTTTCAAGTTTCACAATGTATTTCCTATAGCAGAGAGACCAAAACTGAATGCAGATGTTATTTGTTTGAATGGAACATGGAGGTTCTTTGGATCAAGTGGTGATCTGAATCCACCAGGTACCCACACTGATTTCCATGTGAGTTTTCTCAATGTTTAGCTTGTTGGGCACATTCATTAAGATGGGAAGCTGAATATCCTGGAGGCAAGTTAGGCTGCTAACAGGGCATTTTAAGAAGCTACGTTCCCCATAATGCAAAACTCACTACTGCCTACTCTCCATGCCAATTGCAAAAAGCTGAAAAGATGAAACATGATGCCCCCAATATAGTTCCCAATAAGATTTTGCACTTTTGTTTTTACAGAAAGCAATAAACCTACAAGTTTATAAGTATTGACAATTTGCTTATCTGTCTAGCTTTTGTTATGTCGATCTTTGCTAGAGGCTGCTTTGTTTTCAGAATGCTTTGTTTGTTTTACTGATTAGACCTTGTTTTGTTGACAATAGGATTACCCTGTTTTTTGGTTGCGGTATTGTCCTGATTTGGTATTTGTTTTCTTGCACTGTACTACAGACTGTTGGTATTTGATAATACCTTGGCTCTGAGCACATGCTGATTATTTTTTTGCCAGATTCAAAGTGCCACTAACTGAATATTGTATTTGAACTTTGTGTCGATAATTCATTATTCGCATGCTAGTCATGGGTACCTTTCACTTCTCCCAGTTTTTCAGCTGAGTATTATGTAGTATTGACAATAACTGATGACTGGAGAGGTTTGTACATACATGTCTGTCAAATATTAGATCTACTATCAGTAATTTTGGAAACAACAGCATGTATTAAGTTAATTAAAGTTGTATAGCCTATTAGCTGATGATGTACATTGCAGAGTTCACCCATTGTAAAATGCTCCTGATGATGCTCCTTGAGGTCTGTAGTTATTATCATAGTCTTGATGGTATCATGGATGGTGACCCAGGACAAGTCCTTGCATACCAGGAGGTCTGCAATCACGATATCTATGGTGTCCACAAAATAGAATATTTGGAGAGATTACAGTCAGTTCTTGCTACAATATTTGAGTGTGATTAATCTAAGCAATGGAAACATGGTCATTATATACAGTGAGTTTGCCATTGCTTCTCATCACTTGTCACTTCTGTGTGTCCATACATTATGGTGTATGAAGTGGAGAGATGTTTGCACCTGCAATGATATCCGGGATGTATATAAATTTGGTTGACTCTTCCTCGTCGGTATACAATATGGATGGATGCACACGTCATTGACACACGTCTGAAATTCCCTACAGCCAATCCGTTCGAGCTAGGGAGAGGCTACAAATGCTGGCCTTTCCAGCAATGCCGACATCCCATACAAGAACTTGGAAAGATGGTCATTGTTCAGACTTAGGTTCCACCTATGGAAGCTTTCATTGCCTACAACAGATTGAATTCAAATAACTCATTTGTCTGGTCAAGAAAACACACCAGCTCAACCCATTGTTGGAGGAATTGGAAATCCATTGCTTTCCAATTGAATGTTGGAAATTTTATAATAACCTTTACCAATATATTTAATGTTGGCTGGAACTTTTAACAACTATTGAAGAGATTGAGAATATTAGATAATTGCTGAATACGAAATGTAGTTGCATTAATGTCAGACTATGTTCTATAATGTAAAGGCCTTGTGTCTCTCATAAGTTAACCATGATTGAGTACAGAATGGCACTATATTTCATGCATTGATGGTGCTACAGCTATTTGTTAAGTCAATTGTCTTGAAAATGTCATTTGATTTTTATTTTTAAGAAAAATATGTCAAAGGATACAGTCCTGGAAACTAACTAGCCACTAAGCCAATCAGAAGGGAACAGGGCAAGAAAACACCCTACCAAAAAACAGAAATTGCTGGAGAAACTCAGCAGATATCACAACATCTGTGGAAAGAGAGCAGGGTTCACATCTTAGATCCAGTGACCCTTCTTCAGAAGGGTTCTGGAAAAGGGTCACTACATCTGAAATGTGAACTCTGCTTTGTTTCCAGGAATGCTGTAAGACCTGCTGAGTTTCTCCAGCAATTTCAGTTTTTGTTTCAGACTTTCAACACTTGCAGTTCTTTGCTTTATTTTATGATAAAAGAATGTTTCTGCTTTAAAAGTCAATGCAATGGAAATTAAGTTTCAAAAGAGGTCTCTTCAAGATGGAAACCACAGCAGTCCATGGCTATTGTAATGGACAGTTTCAACACCTATATCTTGGTCTCAAATTACAAAGGCATAAACTTTTAAAATGCACCTAGCCATCAGCAATACATTGATTTCTTGGAAAGCGCATGATATAACTCCACAGAGGCTGGAATCCCATCACCAAGTCACCCTTTATTTACACGTTGGAAGTCCTTCAATTTCCACCACCAGAAAGAGACACCCAAGTGGCCAGTGACACTCATGATCTTATCTGTCAGCCAGGGCTCCCTGATAGGACCAAGTGAACAGCCCCAATTAGGAAACTCCTATCTTATGAGATCCACCTGGCTGACCTCATCACAGTCACTGCTGTGCAAAACTGAGCTTTCTATCTCAACACTACAATTACATTGATGTCAATGGCATTAGAAAAGCTCAATGCCTGAACATGAACCTAGTCTGAAAGCCTGGATTAATCATCCCTTGCAGCAGGAAAGATGACTCATTGGTCTGGAGCAGTCACTTACACAAGTTGAAATGGTATACAATTGACTCTGCAGCCATCGCGGATGTAGAACTTCAAGAAAAAGAGTGAGAACTCACTGTCAGTGGGGAATTTTAACCAAGAAGGGCAAAGGGATAAGGTATACAGAAACTTAGTACAGTTCTATTGAAAACAGAAGACAAAAAGTGGCAGTAGTACAGAACTAGTAAAGCTTTTTTCTGTTCAAGGGATGTGGGTTTCACTGGCTGAGCCAATATTTATTTCCCTCCCTAATTGCACTCGGTGATGGTGAGCTGCCTTCCAAAACTGTCCCAATCCTTGGGCTGAAGGGACACCTATAATGCTATTCAGGGAGGAGTTGACCCAGTAACAGGGAAGAAATGGTGATATATATCGAATGATGCCAGCTTGAAAAAGAACAAGCAGGACACTATCCAAGGTGGCAGTAGAGTAGCAGGGCTGCATGCAGGCTGTTGCCTGGGGCTCATTTACTCTCATTCTTTTTTCTTTTTTTGTTGTTTTGCTTCTGCTGTTTTTCTTTCATTTTAAAAATATTCTTTTTCTGTGGTAGGTTCCTCAGCAGCATCAACGAGAGTGTGCTGCATGCAGAGTGGTCAATTCAGCTTCTCCCGGCAATTGGAGGTGGCAGCAGCGGCAGCAACATTGCTCTCTCAGAGATCAGAGTGGGTGGCTGCACCAGCGGCAGCAGACTCTTCAAGATGGGAGGGCCAGCAAGGTGACATCTGCAGCTGAAGTGGGACTCTTGGTGCAGCAGCAGCCTGGTCTGGCAGTGAACCAGGAATTCCTGGTGGCATTAAGCAGAGAGTGAGGACTCCAGGTTACAATGGGCCTAGAGTGAGGACTCCTGATTCCAATGGTCCCAGAGTGAGGACTCCTTGTTACAATGGTCCCAGAGTGAGGAGTCCTGGTTACAGTGGGCACAGTGTGAGGACCCCTTGTTACAATGGTCCCAGAGTGAGGACTCCTGGTTACAGTGGTCCCAGAGTGAGGACTCCTGGTTACAGTGGGCCCAGAGAGAGGACTCCTGGTTACAGTGGGCCCAGAGAGAGGACTTCGGGTTACAGTGGGCCCAGAGCGAGGACTCCTGGTTCCAATGGTCCCAGAGTGAGGAGTCCTGGTTACAGTGGGCACAGTGTGAGGACTCCTTGTTACAATGGTCCCAGACCGAGGACTCCTGGTCCCAATGGTCCCAGAGTGAGGACTCCAGGTTACAGTGGGCCCAGAATGAGGACTCCAGATTACAATGGGCCTAGAGTGAGGACTGAGATGGAAATGTGTTGCTGGAGAAGCGCAGCAGGTCAGGCAGCATCTAGGGAACAGGAGAATCGACGTTTCGGGCATTAGCCCTTCTTCAGGAATGAGGAAAGTTTGTCCAGCAGGCTAAGATAAAAGATAGGGAGGAGGGACTTGGGGGAGGGGCGTCGGAAATGTGATAGGTGGAAAAAGGTCAAGGTGAGGGTGATAACAATGGTCCCAGACCGAGGACTCCTGGTCCCAATGGTCCCAGAGTGAGGACTCCAGGTTACAGTGGTCCCAGAGTGAAGACTCCAGGTTACAATGGTCCCAGAGTGAGGACTCCTAGTTACAGTGGTCCCAGAGTGAGGACTCCTGGTTCCAATGGTCCCAGAGCAAGGACTCCTGCTTACAGTGGGCCCAGAGTGAGGACTTCTGGCTACAATTGTCCCAGAGTGAGGATTCCTGGTCACAGTGGGCCTAGAGCATGGACTCCTGGCTACAGTGGTCTTAGAGTGAGGACTCCTGGTTACAATGGTCCCAGAGTGAGGACTCCAGGTTACAATAGTCCCAGAGTGAGGACTCCTGGTTACAGTGGTCCCAGAGTGAGGACTCCAGGTTACAATAGTCCTAGAGTGAGGACTCCTAGTTACAGTGGTCCCAGAGTGAGGACTCCAGGTTACAATAGTCCCAGAGTGAGGACTCCTGGTTACAATGGTCCCAGAGCCAGGACTCCTGGTTACAGTGATCCCAGAGTGAGGAGTCCTGGTTACAGTGATCCCAGAGTGAGGAGTCCTGGTTACAATGGTCCCAGAGCGTGGACTCCTGGTTACAGTGGGCCCAGAGAGATGACCCCTTGTTACAATGGTCCCAGAGTGAAGACTCCAGGTTACAATGGTCCCAGAGTGAGGACTCCTAGTTACAGTGGTCCCAGAGTGAGGACTCCTGGTTACAATTGTCCCAGAGCGAGGACTTCTAGTTACAGTTGGCCTAGAGCGAGGAATCCTGGTTACAGCTGGCCCAGATTGAGGAATCCTGGTTACAGTTGGCCCAGATTGAGGACTCCTGGTTACAGTGGACCTAGAGCAAGGACTCCTGATACTGCCATGGCAATAGTGGCAGCATGTTATGCTCAGTGCAGGAACTCCTGGTTTGTTGAAGCAGCAGTAGAACTGGGCTGTCTGAGTAGGTCCAGAGCAGGCACTTCGGGTTATTGGTGAAGCAGCAGCAGAGTTGGAGACTTCTGGTTGCAGGGTGAGTGTGGGTTCAATGACATTAGTGAGATGGGCCTAGCGGCAAAGAGATTGCACCTGAAGTGTGACAATTCCCAAAGTTGCTGGGTCAAGGTTGGAGGAGGTGGCGAGGTGATTGGGGTCTCTGTTACAGTTACTGGAGGACAGCTGGGTTGGAAAGACATATTCTGAATTTTTTATTTCTTTATTTTTCAAATTATTTTTCCAAAGAATTTGTTCTTAAAAATCTGTACCTTTGCACCTGATATGGCATCATAATTTAGTTACTTGTAAACTTTTCGCTCATTTGAGTACATGTGACCAAAAAGCTAACGCAATTCAGTTCAGTTAGTAGTGCTGCCATACATCTTGCTGCAGCAGGTGATAAAGCCATGGTTTCAATAGTGCTGTTAAAGGAGATCTCCTTTCCCTCCCAAAATCTGCTTATGTGAGGATCTTGTCCATGCTATAGAGCAGCATGTGTTCAGTTATGGACGCTTTTGCAGACATTGGATCAGACCTCAAGTGTCAACCTAATCACATCACCATTAATGAAAATACACTCATTTGTCTTCTCATTACCTACAGATTTTGCAATCTATAATACTTTTTAGAAATGTTATGGACAAGACCAAACCTCCCTGGAAATATATCAAGGATCCTAACACTATCTTATTCAAAGGCAAGTGTAAGGCGCTGTGTTCCAGATTTGATTTGATTGGTCAAACTACTAAGCTTTAAGCAAAACACACTTTATTCTTACACCACAGTTAAAACACAAACAAAAAAAAAGAACTTTAGCATACTTTAACTCTGTTGAAATACTTAACAAAATAATATATGTTTTGACTACTATTCATCCACTGTTTCAAGATAGCAGCATCCCATAAACAAACCCTTGACAAAGGCAAATTCAGCAAAGCAGATTTCCCTCGCTTGTTATCTCCTCCAATCCAGGAGAACAGAAAATCGATAAAATGAATCTAGCAGCAGAGAGAGAACTCCAGCTTTTACAAGAGAAGAGAGAGAGCTTTATCTAGCAGCTTCACTCCAAAACCCTAAAGTCAAGAGCTAAAACCAAACCTAAAACCCAGGATCTGTGTGAGCCTGACTCCACCATTCATGCATTCTTTTATCTAAGTTAAAAATACCCAAAGCTATTTACTCTGCTTTCCAAGGAGCAGACACCTCGGCACCATGTTGACAAATCCCCTCTTCAAGAGAAACAGGCCAGAACTCCTAAAGGCACATATAGTCACAGAATGTACATATTCTCTGCCATTCCAAATAGGGTCCATTTGAGCTATTTAGCTACTATATACAAAAGTTATCTGGAACATCTATTAAAAACAGGTCTTTACTTAGAAGATCATTTACCTCTGCATTCAATTTGACATCTTTCCTTTCTAATCTCTCTTGATGAATTCTGCAATTTCAAAGCCCATTCTTTGTACCATCCTCAAATTACACCTTTAAATTTTTGGTATGAAGTTAGACCTGTAAAGGAATGCAAATTGTTCAGCAATATTAGCAATACTGGTATCTGGATGCATGTATAAGGATGCAATCAAGGCTTTCTACTGAACATCGGAACTAATCTTTTTCCCAATGACCTACAGTACCACTTATGTTTATGCTAACAGCAATTCAAATGTCCTTAAGAATCCATTTATGTTATCATAATGATTAAATTCTGAAATCAGATTAGATTTGCTACCCCTATCATATACCAGATCAAGGGCCTTTCAAGAGAAAATTAATATCAGTCACATAAGAACCTTTCTCACAGCAGATTAAACTCCAAAACAAATTTATACAAAGATAGAGTCACTGACGGCAGCAAGTAATAACAGTCAATTGTTAAAGTTAGTACAAAGAGCATAACGACATTGTACCAGTTCCTGAGACAGCCAAACAAGCAAAGCCCTTGAGTAGTTTCCATTGCAGATCTTTAAAACAAATAACAGAAATGGAACTTGGAAAGGGAGTGGACACCTTGGGTTTTGAGAGTATTTGAGGCACATATTGGAGCACTCTGATGGAGCAGTCCAGACAGTAAAATTTCCTTTTCAGCAGCATGGTGTTTTGCTTTATAATGCCCCTTGTGAAATCATCTGCTTCATTGTTGAGCTGCCAAACGGGAGTTCCAAGTGTTCTGACTGGTGCGAACAAAATGTTTTTGAGTTAACAACCCCTGTTATGTTGAATCTGAAGGGGCATTGAAGAGCTATGGTACCTAGACATGGCACAGAAATTGTTAATCAGGAGAGCTCCCCACAAACCAAGCATTTACCAAGAGGCTGTGCCTGCTGTGTGTTGTATTTGTTGGTCAAAAGATGCTACCACCAATCTGTCATGGTTAAGTAGATCTGAGGGCTTTCTTGGTTTATGTTGATTGAGAATCAATCACTATTTTGTCATTACAAGAAGACGGTCTTGTTTTAACATGATAATTAGTTTATTACATGATAACAATTAAGTACAAGTTACATTAGTTTGTTAGACATTGTAACCAGTACTAAAAGGAGAACTGTGAACATAGCTCCACAGATCATGAGACAGTAAGATCCTTTGCCTTATCCCTAGCTGATTGGGTGGAGTTTAATACAGAGTTAAAGACTGTAGTGCTGGAAAAGCACAGCCAGTCATGCAGCATCCGAGGAGCAGGAGAATGAACATTTCCAGCATAAGCCCTTCATCGGGAAAAAACATGGCACCCCACCAAACTCCAAGTCCAAAAATGTTCCTAATGAAGGGCTTATGCCCGAAACATCGACTCCCCTGCTTCTCGGATGCTGCCTGACCTGCTGTGCTTTTTCAGCACTACACTCTCAACTCTAATCTCCAGCATCTGCAGTACTCACTTTCTCAGAGTTTAATACAGTTTCATACAATAACTCTTTCAGAACCTTATTATATATACCATTTTCTCTCAAGTATTCTTCCTCATAGTTAACATTTGTATATTTGTGTATTGCAATTGTACTTAGAATTGCCCATCTCCTCTCAAGTCTCTAACTTCACAAATTTAGATAATCTGGAGGTCTCACAATTTTCCTACAATTTTCTTCTCTTTGGTCTGAAATATCAGTAAATCTGTGGATTTAAGACTGGTTGCACTGTTTCTGATCTTGACCTCATATGGTCAGCAAACTGTCTCTCTGCTGGAAGAACTTTTGCCTATTGAGTCATTCATCATTTCTGATAACTTAGATGGTTGTTCCAGTACATTATCAGGAGGGCCCTAAATCTCTTGAATTTCCTTCATAGCAGAACTCTTCTCTGTTAATTCTGGTAGTTGTTCCATACAATTATGTCAGGGATCTTTTAAATTCATGAATTTCCATCATGGAAGATAACTGCCTGTTGGAACAAATACTTTCTTTGCAGTATCCTGAATGGCTGAGACAAATAAGTCCTTCCTTTTCACTGTTTTCAGAGCCTGTAGGCATTGATCTGGCTGTTATGGAATGGTATGCATCTTATTTTCATTCAGTGCAGGAAATCTTTGTGTCAATCTGCTGTTAGATTGATGTTGAAGAATGTAAGCTCTGAAATTCAGCTTGTTGATTGGGTTGCATGTTCTCTTTCACTCACCATGGTCTTTGTATCATTTTCCCATCTCAATCAACTATTTACTTAACATTATGTCTATCACTGATATGGATAACCTTGCTTTGGAAGATGAATACTTGAAATATTACTCTTGAACTCATCTCATCACCTGGTATCAGATTCAAATCTGCTGTAACAATTTGCGCTGCAAGTAGTTTTGTTGTCTGAATGATGATCAAATTGTTTTGCTCATTCTTATCAGTATTTGTCTTTGCTTACAACTTTGCTGATTTTTGACACCTGAAGATTTCTAATGATGAGAGTGTTGCCTAGTTCCTCCTTAACAAGTTAGACAACTCCGGCCAGAATGATATGAATGAATGTTCCCAGGTGTCCTACTAGATCGAAGCAGTAAAACCACTGGGAACACAAGCCAGTACCAATGCAAAACAATACCAACTCTACCGGGAAACAAACTACAATAACGTTTACCACAAAACAATACTATCTCTAATCCTATTCAGCCCCTGAAGTTTACAATACTTCCTGAGTCTCTTGTGGATTTGCACAGCTGCCTCTCCCTGTTGACCATATGAAACAATTCTGTTGAGCCTACATAAGTAATCTCCGTAGATTTTTTCTTCTCTTGGGTTCCATCTTGAGTCTAGGAAGCCTAATTAAATGTTCTAAAGGTTGCTTCTTGACTAGTTGAATAAGAAGCTGAAAATGTGTTGCTGGAAAAGCGCCGCAGGTCAGGCAGAATCCAAGGAGCAGGAGAATCGACGTTTTGGGCATGAGCCCTTCTTCAGGAATGAGGAAAATATGTCCAGCAGGCTAAGATAAAAGGTAGGGAGGAGGGACTTGGGGGAGGGGCGTTGGGAATGCAATAGGTGGAAGGAGGTTAAGGTGAGGGTGATAGGCCGGAGTGGGGGTGGGGACGGAGAGGTCAGGAAGAAGATTGCAGGTTAGGAAAGTGGTGCTGAGTTTGAGGGTTGGGACTGAGACAAGGTGGGGGGAGGGGAAATGAGGAAACTGGAGAAATCTGAGACTGGCGCACCGATCTTTACACCGCTGAGGCTAAACGTCAGCTCGCGGACACCTCCTCCTACTGCCCCCTTGACCATGACTCCACCTCCCACCACCAAACCATCATCTCCCAGACCATCCATAACCTCATCACCTCAGGGGATCTCCCATCCACCGCCTCCAACCTCATAGTCCCACAACCCCGCACCGCCCGTTTCTACCTCCTGCCCAAAATCCACAAACCTGAATGCCCTGACCGACCCATTGTCTCAGCCTGCTCCTGCCCCACCGAACTCATCTCTGCATACCTTGACACGGTCCTGTCCCCCTTAGTCCAAGAACTCCCCACCTACATTCGGGACACCACCCACGCCCTCCACCTCCTCCATGATTTTCGCTTCTCCAGTCCCCAATGCCTTATCTTCACCATGGACATCCAGTCCTTGTACACCTCCATCCCCCATCACGAAGGACTCAAAGCCCTCCGCTTCTTCCTTTCCCGCCGTACCAACCAGTACCCTTCCACTGACACCCTCCTTCGACTGACTGAACTGGTCCTCACTCTGAACAACTTCTCTTTCCAATCCTCCCACTTCCTCCAAACCAAAGGAATAGCCATGGGCACCCGCATGGGCCCCAGCTATGCCTGCCTCTTCATAGGATATGTGGAACAGTCCATCTTCCACAGCTACACTGGCACCACACCCCACCATTTCCTCCGCTATATCGATGACTGTATCGGCGCTGCCTCGTGCTCCCACGAGGAGGTTGAACAGTTCATCCACTTTACCAACACCTTCCACTCCGACCTCAAATTTACCTGGACCGTCTCAGACACCTCCCTCACCTTCCTAGACCTCTCCATTTCTATCTCGGGCGACCGAATCAACACGGACATTTACAATAAACCAACCGACTCCCACAGCTACTTAGACTACACCTCCTCCCACCCTGCCCCGTGTAAAAACGCCATCCCATATTCCCAATTCCTTCGTCTCCGCCACATCTGCTCCCAGGAGGACTAGTTCCAATACCGAACAACCCAGATGGCCTCCTTCTTCAAAGACCGCAATTTCCTCCCAGACGTAATTGACGATGCTCTCCACCGCATCTCCTCCACTTCCTGCTCCTCTGCCCTTGAGCCCCACCCCTCCAATCGCCACCAGGACAGAACCCCACTGGTCCTCACCTACCACCCCACCAACCTCCATATACATCATATCATCCGTTGTCATTTCCGCCACCTCCAAATGGACCCCACCACCCCTCCCCTATCAGCGTTCCGAAAAGACCACTCCCTCCCCTCCCCTATCAGCGTTCCGAAAAGACCACTCCCTCCGTGTCTCTCTTGTCAGGTCCACACCCCCCACCAACCCAACCTCCACTCCTGGCACCTTCCCCTGCAACCGCAAGAAATGCAAAACTTGCGCCCACACCTCCCCCCCTTACTTCCCTCCAAGGCCCCAAGGGATCCTTCCATATCCGTCACAAATTCACCTGCACCTCCACACACATCATCTACTGCATCAGCTGCACCCGATGTGGTCTCCTCTATAACTGCATACATTCATGAAGAACTCTGAGCTCAAAAACTGCATGAATTTATGTAAAACTCTGTTATCTCACTTTTTAGATTAGAATCAATCTAAACATCAGGTCATAGACAGAGAACACAGGGGGCTAACACCTTCAACATATTGTCTAGCTATCACCATTGTTAACAGATAACCCGAGAATGCAACTTTTAAAAAAAGGTTTTGTGATTTACACATGAAAGAAATGAAACTATCACTGTATTCTAACAGATGAAAGGCTTAACAGACAATCAATTTTTCAATGTATAATCTCAGTTACACTACACTGCAAATTTTCGGTATAAATTCTGTGTTATGATCGAGCCCTCCACTATCACCTGATGAAGGAGCGGCGCACCGAAAGGTAATGTGCTTCCAATTAAACCTGTTGGACTATAACCTCAGCGGTGTAAAGATCGGTGCGCCAGTCTCAGATTTCTCCAGTTTCCTCATTTCCCCTCCCCCCACCTTGTCTCAGTCCCAACCCTCAAACTCAGCACCACCTTCCTAACCTGCAATCTTCTTCCTGACCTCTCTGTCCCCACCCCCACTCCGGCCTATCACCCTCACCTTAACCTTCTTCCACCTATTGTATTTCCAATGCCCCTCCCCCAAATCCCTCCTCCCTACCTTTTATCTTAGCCTGCTTGGCACACTTTCCTCATTCTTGAAGAAGGGCTCATGCCCAAAACGTCGATTCTCCTGCTCCTTGGATGCTGCCCGACCTGCTGCGCTTTTCCAGCAACACATTTTCAGCTCTGATCTCCAGCATCTGCAGTCCTCACTTTCTCCTAGTTGAATAATACCTCTAACTGGCTTTTCTTTGAGTAGACTGGTATAGCTTGTTTTTCTCTTTACCCGTTCATTTCTGTTGGAACTAATTGAACCTTCCGCTACTTCAAAGATGTTCATGATCTGCCCTCAATCACATCTCTTCTATCTCCCACACATCTGCCCTTGAACCTCACCCCCCTCCAAGCACAACAAGAACAGAGGCCCCGTGGTCCACCAATCTCCAAATTCAATGCATCGTCCTCTGCCATTTTGTCACCTGCAGTCTGACCCCACCACCAAAAAGATATTTCCTTCCCCAACCCCATCTGCTTTCTGTTGGGGCTATTCTCTCCACGACTCCCTCGTTAGGTCCACACTCCCTACCAACCTCTCCTCCACACCTAGTACCTTTCCCTAAGGCTGCAGGAGGTGCTACACCTATCCCCAATATTCCCCTCTTACCTGCGTCCAAGGCCCCAAAGAATCTTTCCAAGTCCGGCAGAGATTTACCTGCATTTCCTCTATCCTGATTAATTGCATCTGTTGCTCCCGGTGTGGTGTCCTCTACATCGGGGAGACCGAGCACAAACTCGGAGACTGGTTCAGGAAACATCAACTCAAAGCAACCCCACCTTCCAGTTGCCAACCACTTCAACTCTCCCTCCCACTCCTCTAATGACATGTCCATCCCAAGACTCCTCCACCATCAAAATAAGGCCACATGCAAACTGGAGGAAGTTTTCACCTCAGAAGCTTACAGCCTTAAGGCTTCACCATAGAATTCAACAGCTTCCAAATCTCCACACCCCCACCTCATCCCAGGCCAAGACCTCCCTCTCCGTCCCATTTTCTTGACCTGACCTAACCTGTCTATCTTCCTTCCCACCTATCCACTCCACCCTTCTCACTTACCAATCACAATCACCTCCTACATGCATCCACCTACCGCCATCCAACCTACCTTTCTCCCAGTCCACCCTGCTCCCCCTATTTATCTCTCAGCCCCCTTCCCCCCTGAGTCCTGATGAAGGGTCCTGCTCGAAATGTCGATTCTTCTGCTCTTCCGATGCTGCCTGACCTCCTGTGCTTTTTCCAGCTCCACATTTTCCAAAATCTGCAGTCCTCACTATCATCAAGGTATGCATGAAGGTTCAAAAGTGAGAAGCACTTGGTTGTAAATCATGAATACATTCCCAACTCTCCTACACTCTTTATATCACAGTGTTGGGTAGAACACCACTTTCATCAAGGAATGCATTAGGTATCTTTTCTAATCCTGATAGTTGTATCACGTTAACTTCTTTGAATGGGTAGGCATTTGCCTTCCTGCTATTGCTGAAACTGTGCCCTGTTCCTGCACATCTTTTGGAATTGACATGTAGTTTTACAATTGCTGAAGGTTGCAGGCTCGGCCCAGGAAACTTCAATTGCTACATGCAAGCAGTCAATAACCCCTTGAACTTGTGGGAAGCTTGCAATGCCTGTACAACACACAAATTCATCAGATTCACTCTCTGCATTAGATCTGCAGTGCACCAACTCTCTGGCTCAATTAAAGAGGGGATGAATCATCAAGGAGAAGGATATGGATGACGGTAAGATTAGCAAGAGGTATGTTGGTATTCTTGAGCATATTGATATTAAAAATGGGGACGTGATGGCTGTCTTGAAAAACATGAAGTGCCCAGGGCCTGATAAGATCCAATTCATGAAACCTAAAGAAGTAAGTGAGGAGATTGCTGGGGCCTTGAAGGAGATCCTTTTGTCCTCATTAGCCACAGGTGATGTCCAAAATACTGGAGAATAGCCAATGTTGTTCTTTCGTTGAGGCAGGGCAACAGAGATAACCCAGGACATAATAGTCCAGTGAGCCTTACATCCAGAGTTATGCAAATTATTGGAGAGGTTTCTTAGGGACAGGATTTACTCACATTTGGGAAAAAAATGGACTAATTTGGGATAATTGACTTTGTGTAGGGGAAGTCTTGTCTCACAAATTTGATTGAGGTTTTTGACGAAGTGACAAAGATTATTGATGAGGGTAAGGCAATGTATGTAGTTTGCATGAGCTTTACGAAAGCATTTGACAAGGCTGGTACACTGGTCAACAAGATTACGTTACATGGGATTAATGGTGAATTGGTAAGTTGCGTACAAAATTGTTTGGTCACAGTTGTGGAGTGATATTTTTCTGTCTGGATGTCTATAACCAGTGGTTTTTCACAAGGATTAGTGCTGGGACCTTTGTTGTTTGTGATGTATATATAAAGACATTGGATGAAAATGTTGGTGATCTGATTGGTAAGTTTGCAGACAACACAAATATTGGTGAAGTTGTGGATAGTGAGGAAGTTGTCAACAGATACAGCAGTATATAGATCAATTGGAAAATTGAATGGAGAAATGGCAGATGGAATTTAATCAGGACAGCTGATGCATTGTGGGAGGTCAAATAAGAGAGGAAGGTATACAGTAAATGACAGGACCCAGGATGGCACAGTACTATTCTATGTTCTATGTTACCATTTTCATGTTGTGGCTGTATGTGAGGTGCTCCTGTGGAGCCTTGGAAGAAGCATAATGCTGCAGTGACTTTTAAAACTACCATCATTAGATTCATCCTGAAGTCATCCTGAAGAAAAGAATTCCTTTGTGAATGAAATTCAAGAGATTTAAGATCCTTCAGTGAATAATGGACTAATCATCACTTTAGATTTATTCACAAATGAAACATTACAAGAGTATAGTTCCTAACGATTACTTTCCACTCCAGTGTTATTAAGTGTCTCTTTTTGAATGATCAAATAATGACTATCCTCCACCCATTTGTTTTTCCCTAAATTTATACAGTTAACGCATCAGATGTGACCATCACTGACAAGGACAGTTTTTAATCATTCCATGTTATTAGATAAAGAGTCATATGATTTTGAATCAGTGAATAGTGATATGTTTCCAGACACCATTGGTTCAGATGATGTTATTGACTGAGCCTTAGTAAGTTGCTGCAATGTACCTTTAGAATGCCACACAACACTGACTCAGTTGGAGCTGTGGTGAAGTGAGGCCCACATGTTCAGACAAAAGTGTGATCTGCCTGTATTGCAGGCAAGACAAAGCTTTTCACTGTGCCTCAGTACTCGTGACAATAAATTCAATTCAATTCAATTCAAAAAATACTTTTTCCACCATTCCATGTGTCATAGAACATAGAACTGTACAGCACAGGAATGGGCCCTTCAGCCCATGATGTTGTGATGAACATGACACCAAATTAATCTAACCCCCTCTGCCGGCCCTTGGTCCCTATCCTTCCATTCCATGTACTTGGCTAAAAGTCCCTTAAATGCCCCTATTGTATTTATCTTCGCCACCACCCTTGGCAGCATGTTCCTACCACTCCTTGTGTAAAAAAACATACTCCTCGCATCTCTTTTGAACTTTCCCCCTCCCACCTTAAATTCATGCCCCCTAGTATTGGATATTTCAACTCTGGGAAAAACATTCTGACATCAACCCAATCAATACATCTCATAATTTTATAGACTCCTATCAAGTTTCCCCTCAGCCTCTGCTGCTCCAGAGAAAACAACCCAAGCTTTTCTACCCTCTCCGTATAGCTCATGCCTTCTAATCCAGTCAGCATCCTGGTAAACCTCTTCTGCACTCTCCCAAAGCCTCCATGACCTTCCTATAGTGTGGCAACCAGAACTGAACACATTATTCTAAGTGTGGCCTAACTAAAGTCTTACAAATCTGAAACATGACATCCTGACTCTTCTACTCAATCCCCCAACCAATAAAGGCAAGCATGCTACACACCTTCTTTATCACCCTGTCTGACTTTCATTCCGGGAGCTGTTGCCGTCTAGTACGTAGAAGGAAAGAGAAATGCATATCAATGAGATAAGAGCTGAAAATGTGTTGCTGGAAAAGCGTAGCAGGTCAGGCAGCATTCAGGGAACAGGAGAATCGACGTTTCGGGCATAAGCCCTTCTTCAGGAATTTCCTGAAGAAGGGCTTATGCCCGAAATGTCGATTCTCCTGTTCCCTGGATGCTGCCTGACCTGCTGCGCTTTTCCAGCAACACATTTTCAGCTCTGATCTCCAGCATCTGCAGACCTCACTTTCTTATCAATGAGATAAGACTAGATATCTATGACATCCAAATGCATGCAGGTAGACCTCTCACCTGTCAGTAGTCAGACACTCATCTTGCCATTCAAAACTTAGTTGGAGAATCTGACTTTTATTTCTCAACATCAAAAATCGTATTTCTGCCAATCTCACCATATTTTCCAACTGCCTCACCATTGCTTATGTCATTCAGGATCTTGGGAAAATTCTGCCAACTGTAATCATTGCCTGCGGTGAGAACTTTCCAAAAGTGAGGGTGATTACAAACTTATCACATTCAGTTTGATGTGACAGATTCATTTTAAAGATGTTTGTCTATTTTAAATAAAACCTGTCACTCATGCAAGATTTTATTTTATTCAAACTCATCAATTTTGCACAAAGATAAAATTGTGCCTAATGTCAGAAATGTGAGCTGTTCCTTCAGTACATTTTTAGGACATTAGGAATTTTGAATCAGTGAATGGAGATGTACCTTAAGAGACCAGGGGTTTAGATGATGTCATTGAATGAGTCTTAGTAAGTTGCTGCAATGTTTATGTTCATGTAGCTCTGACCTCACACTATGATGAAGGTATAATGTATTAATACATTGGAGTTTTACTAATCTGGTGATATTAGCATATCACTCAACTGGTCCTTGCTCATTAGAATTAGAATTAGTTTTACTCTCATGTGTACTCAGTTAAAAATCATACATCACCAGGTTATAGTCCACCAGGTTTATTTGGAAGCAACAGCTTTCGGAGTGCTGCTCCTTCATCAGATAGCAGCGCTCCAAAAGCTAGTGCCTCCAAATAAACCTGTTGGATTATAACCTGCTGTAGGTTGATTTTTAACTTTGTCCACCCCAGTCCAGCACTGGCTCTTCCACATCATGTGTACTCACGTGTAGAAGTACAGGAGTAAAGTGAAATGTGTACAAGTCACCATTCCCGGTGCCATCTTAAGTACAAAATCTTAGGTACAAAATAGAAAAATAAAGAAGTAAGTTAGAAGATTTTCTTTATTGATTCATTGGATGAGGGCATCACTGGCTAAGCCAATATTTATTGCCCACTCATAAGTGCTCAGAGAGCAGTTAAGAGTCAACCATATTGCTGTTGGTCTGGAGTCACATGTAGGCCAGACTGGGTAAGGGTAGCAGTTTCCTTCCCTAAAGGGAATTAGTGAACCAGATGGGTTTTTCCAACTGGCAGCACGGTGGCACAGTGGTTAGCACTGCTGCCTCACAGCATCAGAAACCCGGGTTCAATTCCCGCCTCAGGTGACTCTCTGTGTGGAGTTTGTACATTCTCCCCGTGTCTGCGTGGGTTTCCTCCGGGTGCTCCAGTTTCCTCCCACAATCCAAAAATGTGCAGGTTAGGTGAATTGGCCATACTAAATTGCCCGTAGTGTTAGGTGAAGGGGTAATTGTAGGAGAATGGTTTGGGTGGGTTGCGGGTCGGTGTGGACTTGTTGGGCTGAAGGGCCTGTTTCCACACTGTAAGTAATCTAATCTAACTATCGGTAATGGGTTCATGGTCATCATTAGGCTCTTAATTCCAGATTTTTTTTTGATTGAATTTAAATTCCACCATCCACCATGGCAGGATTTGAATCTGTATCTCCAGATCAATCTCTGGGTCTTTGGATTGACATCCAGTGATAATACCACTAGGCCACTACCTCCCAATAAATGTTACAGTACTTTTATAGCCATAGGCCTGCAGTCACTCCACGCTGGACTTTTCCAATGAGGGCTCGCTCTCCCCACACTCACCACGAGGACACGCTTTCCCCTGCGCTAGGCTGTCTCTCACCGCTGATCGCCATCCAGACTCTCCAGCTGCATCACCGCCGACTGTGAAAGTCTGCTGGCCCCAGCCTCTGCCACTTTCCATCCTCCAGACTCTGATGCCATCGTCGCTGCTGCCTTCATAACTGACCTCTCTACAGAAGGTAAGTAAAAAAAAAATCTTTCAAAACAAAAAGAAAGGAAAGATGAAGATAGGAGGAATAGCAGGAAAAATGGATGGAATGGACAAGCTCCAGTCTCAAGAGTCCAGATGCTGCTTTCTCCACCACCGCCAGTATTAGTGAAGTAGTTAATGCTATTCAGAAGCAGTTTTTACCCATGAGAATGAAAACTCCACCTCACAATAAAAAAAAGCTATGAACACTTAAGGAAGTAAAAAGCAGCATAAAATTAAAAGAAAGGGCTTATAAAAATGTAAAGAATGCTGCAGATCCCACATAATGGGATAAATACCAACAAAGGGTCACAAAATGGCTTTTAAGAGTGGCTAAAAAGAATTGTGAAAAGAGACTTGCAAGGGACATAAAAGATAGTAAGAGGAGATGTTATATAAAGGGAGAGCCACTGATAAAGAGTATTATTGATCCATTGGAGGCTGGGAGTGAGAACATTGTCAATGACCACATGGAGCTGATGAACACACTGAACAATTATTTTGCTTCAGTATTCACAGCAGCAAAGGAAGAGCGCTTGTCAGATATTGCAAAGAATTTAACCAAGGATCAGGAACAGAGTCTGAATAAAATTAGCTTAAATAAATCATTAATAATGGGCAAATTAATGGAACTGAAAACTGATCGATCCCCAGGACCTGATGGTTTCCATCTGTGCAGGAGGGTACAGTGCCGATGTCCTAACCATAATCTTTCAGAGTTCCCTGAATTCAAGATTGGAAATTTGCTCATGTCACACAGCTCTTTAAGAAGGGTGACAGAAGAAAACCAGGGAATTACAGATCAGTTAGCCTAACATCTGTGGTGGGGAAATAGACTGTTGGAGACTATAATCAAGGATAGGGTAACTGATTACTTCAAAAAATTTTGGTTAATTGGATAAAGTCAGTGTGGATTCATGACAAACCTCAGAGGCTGTTGAAGAGGTGAACCAGGTGGACAGAAGTTAGTTTATGAAATCTGTTTATATGGACTTTCAGAGGTTTTTGATAAAGTCCTAAAAAGAAACTTTTCGTTAAGATGAAGCCCATGGAATTTGGGACAAATCATTGACATGGACAGGAAATTGGTTGACTGGCAGGAAACAAAGTTGGAATAATCAGTAAGTACTCAAATTGGCAGAACTAGTGGTGTCCTACAGAGATCTGTATTGGAGCCTCAATTATTCACAAGATTCAGTAATGACTTGGATAATAATATAAAGAGTCAAATATTCAAATTTGCTGATGACAAAAGTGGACAGTACTGTGGATGAAGCATAAATTTACAACAGGATATTGGTGATGAGGTGAATGGGCAAAGTTGTGGCAGATGGATTTTCAGACAAACAAGTTTGATGTTATTCATTTCAGACTGATAAAGGATAAATCATGATATTTTTTAGAAGGCCAATGTTAAATACAATGGATTTTCAATGAGGTGTGGGACTTCAGGAGCTTTTTAAAACACCACAAACAGGTGCAGAAAATAGCCAAGAAGGTTAAAGGAATGTTGGCTTTCATATTTAAAGGGCTGGAGTATAGGGAGACAATCATCATGCTGCATAAACCCTATTTATACCCCATTTTGAGTACTATGATCAGATTTGGGAAAAAACACTTTAGGACGGATGTTTTGGCGCTGTTGGGAGTTCAATGCATGTTAACAAGGATGATACCGAGACTTCGGGGTTAAGTTATGAGGAGAGGTTAGACAAATTAGAATTTTGAAGGTTAAGGATAATGTAAACAAGGTCTTCAGGGTATTAACAGGGAAAGACAGAGTAGATAATTCAGTTGTTAAATTTAAATCTGAAAATGGACTTTTTTTATTAAGCAAGGATATCGGGGACTCGTGCTCAAGGCAGGCATAGGGAGTTCGGCAATAAATCAGCAGTAATCTTACTGAGTGACAGACAGGCTTGAGGGGCTGAAGAGTCTACTCCTGCTCCTATGTTCCTTTGTTCCTGTGTCAATAATTAGGATATGGAAAAGTCTCTTTAAGAACAAAGTTTTGATAACATATTTTTGTTTTAAAATTATAACTTTTTTTGGTATTTTTGATTGCAGACTGAATTGGGAAAGGTACTCTTCTAAAACCATAGTTTGTGGAAGGAATTGCTGCAGTTTTGCTGCAAGTAACTGAAAGTGAGGTATAGGTTTTTAAGTTGCAGCTTTATTCAAGCAGAGGGGAATGTGATTTGCAGATGGGCTGTGATGAGAGGGTGTGTATAAAGTGTGATTTGGCCTACGGAAGATTTTCAGATTGCTTTGTGGATTGGTGACCATAAAGGCCTGTCACCTGCCAGTCAATAAGTATCTGATTGGCTCTTGGGTGGTTGAACAGTCTATTGGGGGTGCACGATTACAGGCAAGAGCCTTTGGTTGCTACAAGGGGCAGATCATGTGCCTTCCCCTCCATTAAAATATCTAAAACCCAAAGGAATCCAACTTATTTTCTCTCACCATTTGTAAGCTGTGAATTTTAAACAATGAGTAAGAGACTTTACAGTTAGTGCAATAATCATCTGTGCCTCCTGTGAAGAAAGGGATCTGAAAAAGAGATTGAAGAACAGAAACTCCTAGCAAGCAAAAGGAACACTTCAGCAAATCCTGTGGACTGGGACTATTGAGTTGCTTTCCCATTGTTTATTCCCTCCATGAATATACTATTTTTTTTATCTGGGTCTCTCTGTAGGCATATATAGGGGAGGTTTATAGGGAAAAAGTGAGGACTGCAGATGCTGGAGATCAGAGCTGAAAATGTGTTGCTGGAAAAGCACAGCAGGTCAGGCAGCATCCAAGGAGCAGGAGAATAGACGTTTCGGGCATGAGCCCTTCTTCAGGAATGAGGAAAGTGTGTCCAGCAGGCTAAGATAAAAGGTAGGGAGGAGGGACTTGGGGGAAATGCGATAGGTGGAAGGAGGTCAAGGTGACGGTGATAGGCTGGAGTGGGGTGGGGGCGGAGAGGTCAGGAAGAAGATTGCAGGTTAGGAAGGTGGTGCTGAGTTCGAGGGATTTGACTGAGACAAGGTGGGGGGAGGGGAAATGAGGAAACTGGAGAAATCTGAGTTCATCCCTTGTGGTTGGAGGGTTCCTAGGCGGAAGATGAGGTGCTCTTCCTTCAACCGTCGTGTTGCTATGGTCTGGCGATGGAGGAGTCCGAGGACCTGGATGTCTTTGGTGGAGTGGGAGGGGGAGTTGAAGTTTTGAGCCATGGGGTGGTTGGGTTGGTTGGTCCAGGTATCCCAGAGGTGTTCTCTGAAACATTCCGCAAGTAGGCGGCCTGTCTCCCCAATATAGAGGAGGCCACATTGGGTGCAGCGGATGCAATAGATGATGTGAGTGGAGGTGCAGGTGAATTTGTGGCGGATATGGAAGTATCCCTTGGGGCCTTGGAGAGAAGTAAGGGGGGAGGTGTGGGCGCAAGTTTTGCATTTCATGCGGTTGCAGGGGAAGGTGCCGGGAGTGGAGGTTGGGTTGGTGGGGGGTGTGGACCTGACGAGGGAGTCACGGAGGGAGTGGTCCGGGAGTGGAGGTTGGGTTGGTGGGGGGTGTGGACCTGACGAGGGAGTCACGGAGGGAGTGGTCTTTTTAGAATGCTGATAGGGGAGGAGAGGGAAATATATCCCTGGTGGTGGGGTCCGTTTGGAGGTGGCGGAAATGACGACGGATGATACGCTGTACATGGAGGTTGGTGGGGTGGTAGGTGAGGACGAGTGGGGTTCTTTCACTTAACCTATGTCGATCAGGCAGGTAAAATGGGCACCTTATGTACTTTGGTAAAATGTTTAATATTTGTAATGACCCTGACAGTAAAAAGGCTTGATTTGCACATTGCCCCAGTAATAATATCCATCAGGTTACAGGTCTTACTATCAAATTTTAATTCGATATGCTGATATCAAACATCACAACAATTAAACATGGGATGTTTGTAACTTATATGCAATTGCTAATTATTTAAATTAAGGTTTGTTTCTGCTTCAAGAATGACATATGCCTGGATGTGCAACACGTGCAATTATTGATGATAATTCCAAAACTTGAACAAATAATGTTGTTTCCAATTTTGGAAGGCTTTATCAGGAGAAGGTGAGCAGTTTGTTTCATCCTCTGTCACTTAAATAGATGTCAGTTCTTTTGTGCAGCTGGAACAATTGCTGCCTGTGAAACCCGGCCAGTTGCTATAACCACGGCATCAGGTGAATACATTTGGCCTGTGACATTGGAGGGCAATAGGTCTGAGTGACTGATATCACAGAGTGTTTTTGTTTCTTGAGAACATTTCAGTTCTGCTAATGATACCCAAGAGTACCAAAGAAAAGACTCTTTGAGAGCTACTAGGCAATATTGAATATAAACTTGTCCTGTCACTGATTTGTAGCCAGCCTCAAACTGATGTTAAGGCAGCCTGCTAATTGCAGTCTGGGCCAATATATTGCCACTTAATGTCTTGATTATAGCTATCCAATATTGGCTCTGTTGACAATGTTGGTGAAAATGGTTTAAGAATCTATAAGCAACATCTGGAAGATATGGCTAACAAACACTTAATCACCTGCATTCAGAACAGCCATACTGATAATAAATAATATATTAGGCAGCATCCACTTAACATGAAAGATATTCAACAAGCAAAGCCTTTAGTGTTTCAGTTGATATGAGTCAGTGAACACTGGCTGATGGGTTCTGTAATATATTTAACTATTGTTCATTTGGATTATATATTAGTATAATACTGGACTTAATTGAAATTTTTTCCATGATTTGCAAGAACAAGTGAAGGAAGATTTTGCATGCACTAATATGAGTTAGAAACATAGATTCCCTACAGTGTGGAAACAGGCTATTCAGCCCAACAAGTTCACATTTCCTGTACCCTATTACTCCATATTTCCCATGACTAATGCAACTAATCGACATATCCCTGAACATTACAGGCAATTCACCTAACCCGCACATCTCTGGACTGTGAGAGGAAACCAGCGCACACAGAGGAAACCCATGAGACACAGGAAGAATGCACAAACTCCACACAGATAGTGACCCAAGACTGGAATTGAGCCCGGGTCCGTATCATTGTGAGGCAGCAGTGCTAACCACTGATCCACCGTACTGCCTGTAGCAGAGATAGTGTGAGGTAGCAGAGAGATGATGCTGACATCTACCCTGGCAGAGTTGAAGTTGAATAACCTTTTCTTCCAGCACTGCAGAATAGTTTTCTGGACTGTGGAGACCACATTGAGTCAGGTAAAGAGTTAAGAGTCAGGGCTCTGCGAGTGAGGAACTTGGGGTGTATTTGGTGAAATTAGGTGACTGTGAAGTAGGAGTTATGTGGGGATAATCTGGGGGTGTAGTTAGGTCAATGGTGATTCAGGTGTGTCAGTTTTATCATTAACCAGGAGGTAAATTCCTCTAACTTTTTCTGGGTATCTATTCAAGTAAGCGAGCAGGAGCTCTGCAAAGTCTCTGACTCTAACTCAGCGTTGGGTTCTTGATGTCAGATAATTGCCCACTGAAGTTGCAACTTCTCACAAAGGTGGCTGTATTAGGACTTCTTGTGGCCCTGGCCCCAGTGCACATGGCTGAAATATCTAGGTTCCTATCAAGTCTGAATCATTCTATTTAATTGATATTTATCTGGCGTGGAAAGGAAGGTCATGAGATTCTAATAACGGAGGTTGCATATGTGATTGAAGGTGAACCATTAGGTATATTGACTGTAATTCACTACATTAGTTTGATATCAATAGTTCCATTCTGTAAATTTGTTTTTTTTTTAAATGATAATTTTCAGTATTTTATGACATTTGAGCTTTGTTTGTTATTTGGTTAGGGTTAGTTGGGGGAAGTAAAACCAATCTAGGTTTTAGTGTAGAGTACAAATGGCTTTAAGATCAAAATACATTTCAAATCAAATGAGATCTGCGACTCAAGTGTGCAATATTTGGACTCAACTTCTTATGATGAAATCATGAGAACCTCAAGTGAAGGAGATTGAAAAATTATTCAAATTCATGAGTGTTATCATGGACGCATCAGAATCATAGCATTATTTAGTCAAAGACCTCCATTTATCTCATTGCTCTGTACCATCTGTGTGAACTCTACACTTTGAAACTTGTTGTGTTTTACTGAACTCCACTTTCATGCCTGTCTGCTTTCATAACTCTTGACTCCCTTGTGGATCACGTAAAATGATAAAAAATACAATGGAATAATGAATAGTGAATAAAATGGGAACAAAATAAATCAAATTAGTAAAATACACATGCAATAGCAACTGAACCTATTTTCATAACTTTACAATAAGTACCTAGTCATGGCCTTCTCTTACTAATCAGTATCATTACACTAACATGATCATTCTACTAACCATGCATGCCCTCTGTTCAGCTTGCTCATTCACATGCATCACCTCAGCACCCTTTCCATTACTCTAAGCCTAACCCATTTTCACCTGCACTATTAGCTGTGCCACCTCATCAATCTACCCTGTTCTCTCATTTCAGGAGAGAATGGCCCATAACAGTGTTGAAAGGGCTAGAACAGCTGATGGGATACTGGATAATATTAGGTATATGCATTTAAGGTGAGAGGGGGCAAGTTCAAAGGAGATGTGAGGGGCAAGTTTTTTTTATTCAGAGAACGGCAGGAGTCTGAAACACACTGCCAGGGATATTTGTAGAGGCAGATGCAATAGGGGCATTTAAGGGACTTTTAGATAAGCACATGAATATGCAAGGAATGGAGGGATATCGACCAAAGGCAGGCATAGGGGTTACTTTAATTTGGTGTCATGGTCAGTACAATATCGTAAACCAAACAGTCCATTCCTATGCTATACAGTTTGATGTTCTATGGATATTTGTCCCTTCCCTATGAGGAGAGGAACTTGGCTCAGCCAATAAAGACTGGGCCCCCGCCTGTGGAAATGCAAATCCTTCATGTTCTGGCAACAACTAAAAAGCATTGTTTACCGTTGAGCTACTGTTCTACTATCACCACTGTGCACTTAATATTAACATGACACAACTTCGACCCATTGGTCGCAACATTTGCTTTTTTTGTCTTAAAGAGGCCGCTGTGGGATTTCCATAGACTCTACAATCAAGAACGTGGACCACTAGACAAAACCTCCTCCCATTTCTGAGGAAGACAACTTCAAAAGCACAGGCAAGGCTGCCTCCTTTCAATGCCCCACAGGCTCAGATACTGACACTTTGATGACTGTGTTATCTCAATTAATGTGATGATCACTTGTTGCTGAGCACAATACTACTGCAAGGAAGAAATATTTCAGGTCACAGGCATTCAGAGAACTGCCACTTTCTCTGCCCCAGCTAGGAGAAAACCTAATGGTGTTGACTATCAGGGACTACAGAGAAAGCTAAAGTCACCATAGACTTACCAGACCATAGGGCTGCTTTCTCATTAGATATAGATGGCCAGTAGCAGTTTCACCTGAGGTGAGCAGAGAGCTTGACAAGGAGAGTCCTTCATGTTGAACCCATGCTGTTAGTGTGACTCTAGAATCATAAACCAGTCATCCAGCCAACTGACCTAACCGACCTCCTAAAAGGTGAACTGTAACTGTGAGGCTATTTAGTATGGTAGGAAGAGTAGAAAAATCATACACTACACATTCTTTAAATGCTGAGAACTATTAAATCTTCTCTACATTGAAGAGGTGAAATATAAACGGGGTGACAAATTTGGAAAATACTTCTATCCCACAAACCTGATGCCGATATTCTGACCCCATAACATCACACTCCAATATCTTGCTCTCAATCTTACATTGCTGGCCTAGTCTGCTGCAATGTTTCAGTGAAGCCCCACAAAAGGTGGAGGATCAGCAATCCCTATTCTTTACAGCTTTCGGGACTCAACAGTGAGTTCAACAATGTCAGACCATGAATTCTGCCAACCATTTTCTTTCTGAAGCCCTCACCATAACACTGAGATTTAGACAATATTAAATCAGGATACCATTTTAAAGGTGGTGCAGGAGCAGACGGACCTGTACTGTACATGTGCATAAAACATTGAAGTTGGTAGGCTAAGAAAAGAGCCAAGTTAATAAAGCAGATGGTATTCTGGGCATTATCAATAGGGATGCAGAGTACAAAAATGAGAAAGTTATTTTAAATCTGTCAAAAATAAGTACTGGTCCAGCTTCAACTTTAAAAAGGATATGATAGTATGGAAGAAAGTGCAGAAAGGATTCAGAAGAATGGTTCCAAGGCTGTGGAACTGCAGTGATGTGAAAAATAAATGGTGAAGGTGGACTGCTGTCTTTGGAGTAGTAAAGGCTGAGAAGAGATTTGATAAGGGTGTTCAAACCATAAAGAGTCTGGACGGAGTGAATTGGGAGAAGCTGTCCATATTGTTGAAAGGATTGAGAAGCAGAGATCACAGATTTAAGGTATGGGGCAAAAGAAGTAACAATGGCAATTTGGAAAAAAGACATTTTCCACTCAGAAAAGATTTTTTAAGAACAATTAATCAAATTTGGTTGCTGCTGTCTTCCTGCCCAGCATCTCCTGACACATTCAGTCAATGCCCCAGTGGGGGGGGGGGGGGGGGGGGGGTTTGCTATCACCTTTGTGCCACCACATTATAGTTTTTGTGAAAGACTCCAAAACCTGTTCTTGTGTGAAACCCAAAAGTGCAGTAGACATTGGCAATTGAGTTTCTAACAGATTAATAGCTTGTTAGTTTGTAATTCAAAATGGTGGGTAGGCAACATTTGCTGCATTCAGACTCTTCCAAAGTTTGGAGAAAGTAAGGACTGCAGATGCTGGAGATCAGAGTCGAGAGTGTGCTGCTGGAAAACCACAGCAGGTCAGGAAACATCCGAGGAGCAGGAGAATCGATGTTTTGGGCAAGAGCCTCATTCCTGATGAAGGGCTTATGCCTGAAACACAGATTCTCCTGCTCCACGGATGCAGCCTGACCTGCTGTGCTTTTCCAGCACTACATGTCCAAAATTTGGGAGACTGGTGTGATCGCTCACGCAGAATTTTCTGTCCACGCAGGAGAGCAGAGTGCCCAATCTCGGTAAACAAATCCCAGCCCTATGATTCTAAACAAATCATTGAGCTCAATTGGATAATGCTCCACAAGAGTCCTTTCTTACTGTTTACTTCATTTCAGCCAATTGTTATTCTTCTATTCTATTTTCCTTCATGTACTTGTCAAGCTTCCCCTTAACTGTATCCATGATCATTTACCTCAACCACTCCATGTTAGTTATTTCCACAATCTGGCCACTCTGAATAAATTAGTTTATTTTGGCCTCTTTTCAATTATTTCTAGGTGTTTTTGTTTTTCAAAATTCAAGCTGAGTAGATGGTGCATTCTTTCTTAACAAAGCCTTTGGAGGTATACTTCCCAGGTTCTAAATGCTGTGGACCATCATGACATATTTGGGAGAATATTGTGAGAATCTGAGTGAGGTTTTTGTCAAAGTCGGGAGCAACGAGTCACATATTGCACCAAGGTTCCAGATATTGAGACAAGATTTTCACTCGTGAGCCATGAGAGGCCTAACAATGGAAATTGTTGCCCACTATCACCCCTATTATTTGTTAATCTTGCCTCACTAATATTCTACCCACCCACCATTAGTATCTAGATGCTGAGAATTCCTGGCATGAAAGTCAGAGTGTGTAACAGCGAATCCAGCTCATTGTTTGCTTCCAGACCTCCATTTTGGACACTCAATACTAAGATCACAGGGCACATTCCATGAGCAGTGGATATATGCATAACACATCGTGCATAGAGTCATAGAGATGTACAGCACGGAAACAGACCCTTTGGTCCAACTCATCCATGCCGACCAGATATCCTGACCTGATCTAGACCCATTTGCCAGCACTTGGCCCATATCCCTCTAAACCCTTCCTATTCATATAACCACCCAGATGCCTTTTAAATGCTGTAATTGTATCAGCATCCATTACTTCCTCGGGCAGTTCATTCCATACACGCACTACCCTCTGTTGCCCCTTAGGTTCCCTTTTCTTTCCCCTCTCACCCAAAGCTGTAGTAGACTTGCCAATCTTAAGGGCATTTAAATGGTCATTGGATAAATACATGGATGAAAATAGAGTAGGATAGATAGGCTTCAGATTGGTTTACAGGTTAGCACAGAATTGAGGGATATGTTCTATGTTCTATGTTCCCTAGTTCTGGACTGCCCCACCACATGGAAAAAAGTTTGTCTATTTATCCTATCCATGCCCCTCATGATTTTATAAACCTCTATAAGGTCACCCCTCAGTGTCTGACGCTCCAGGGAAAACAGCCCCAGTCTCTCCCTATAGCTCAAAGTCTCCAACCTTGGCAACATCCTCGTAAATCTTGTCTGAATCCTTTCAAGATTCACAACATCCTTCTGATAGGAAGGAAACTAGAATTGCATGCAATACGCCAAAAGTGGCCTCACCAATGTTCTCTACATCCACAACATGACCTCCCAACTCCGATACTCAATACTCTGACCAATAAAGGAAAGCATACCAAATACCTTTTTCACTATCCTATCTACCTGTGATTCCACTTTCAAGGAACTATGAACCTGCACTCCAAGGTCTCTTTGTTCAGCAACACGCCCCAGAACCTTACCATTAAGTGAATAAGTCCTGTTCTGATTTGGTTTTCCAAAATGCAGCAACTCACATTTATCTAAATTAAACTCCATCTGCCACTCCTCAGCTCTTTGGCCCATCTGATCAAGATCCCATTGTACTCTGAGGTAACCTTCTTCGCTGTCCATTACACCTTCAATTTTGGTGTCACCTGCAAACTTACTAACTATACCTCATATGTTCACATCCAAATTATTTATATAAATGAGGAAAAGCTGTGGACTCAGCACTGATCCTTGTGGTACACCACTGGTCACAGGCATTCAGTCAGACTGGCAACCCTTCACCACCACCCTTTGTCTTCTACCTTCAAGCCAGTTCTGTATCCAAATGACTAGTTCTCTCTGTATTCCATGAGATCTAACCTTTTTAATCAGCCTCCCATAAAGAACCTTTTTGAATGCCTTGATTGGCATCCAACACATAATGGTAGTAAAAACAATGACTGCAGATGCTGGAAACCAGATTCTGGATTAGTGGTGCTGGAAGAGCACAACAGTTCAGGCAGCATCCAAGTAGCTTCGAAATCAACGTTTCGGGCAAAAGCCCTTCATCAGGAATAAAGCTTGATGAAGGGCTTTTGCCCAAAACGTCGATTTCGAAGCTCCTTGGATGCTGCCTGAACTGCTGTGCTCTTCCAGCACCACTAATCCAGAATCCAACACATAATGCCTCTCTGAATGATCAGGGCACATCTCCAATCCACTTACAGTTCCTGTGGCTCCTCCTCTGGCTGGGGTTCTACTGGCACTACCCTGTATCCTTGGAAATAATAATACCTTGAGTTAAGTCAAACTTCCTTGTCCGCTGTAATTTTTCCATTGGTGCTGAACTCTAATGGTTAGAACGATGGCTTGCAGTTTTCTGTGCTTATCCAGCCAACACTGAGACTGCTGATTCTGGTTTTCCAAAGCAGTGCCAATCTGTACCTACAAGTAACCAGATACTTGAATGCCTGAAGCAGCAGGGTTCCGATGGTATTATTGCAGTCCTGCAACCTTGTGTCATGTTGTCTAGTGCCCCATAAAGCTGCCAGTCGCTCCTGTGTCTACTTGTGCATTTCTATGCAGCGAGGCCAGTTAGCTCAGTAGGCTGGATGACTTGTCAGTGACGCAGAGTGACACCTATATTGTGGGTTCAAGTCCCACACTGGTTGAGGTTGCCATGAATGATTCTCCTACTCAACCTTTCCTGTCACCTGAGGCATGGTGACTCTCACATTAAATCATTACCAGTCATTGCTCTCTAATGAGACAGCAGTCCTGTGGTCTGTCAATATTAAATCTCTCTCTCTAGCTTCGTGACAACCCACTTAACCTATCTATGTCACTTTACAGACTTTGTGAATATCAGCCACAAAGAATGGTCAGGTTTGGATTGAATGGAGGGAAAGAAATCCTTAAAAATAAGAATCCAGGCCCAAAGCTGCTTCTGGCTTTAATGAAGGTGGGAAAATGGTCGGGAGACCAACCCATTCCAGTTTCCTAGTAAATCTGTTCAGCAATGTTATTACATACCTCTGGGCTTGACCCCAGGCCTCCCTAGTCCAGAGTAAGGAGTACATTACAAGAAGCATTACAAGAAGCCCTGACTAACCCACTCCAGTTAGGTGATTGGCACTTTATAAATCATATTGAGGCTGTTAACCTCACAGTTATTCTAATTGTCAAGGTTAACACTGAAAGTCCAGGCTCCCTGAGGCTCAGAAAACCTAGCAGGTGCATTCAGGAAAGGGCTTCTGGATTGGTGGGTTGCGATGGGTGGGTGAAGAGGTTTTACGCCAGCGGTTTGGTCTATTCAGCATGCCTACCTCAGACAACTTCCTGATTGGGCATCCATCACAATGCTATTCAGATCTTAGAACTCCACTCCAACATTGACCAAGAGGCCTCCAACCTCCTAACCCCCACATCATCCTGACCCCTATCCCTCTTACATGCATTTACAACATCACTGAACACAGGAAGCAAACCCTTGGCCTTATCTTAGACTGTAATAATTATTTTGCATTGTGAGAGATTTGTCATGTTTTCCTGATTATCTTGTGCTGTGACTTAGGTCAAAAGAAGGGAAATGATCACATTTTAAATGAGATCCTTTGTTACAATTAAAGGAAGGAAAAGGGCAGTTGTAGCTGATCAAGACAACTTCTCAGATAGTAACAGTTGTTATGGTTCAAAGGTGGAATAACTATGAACCAGCTGAGGTTGTGATTGCTTCTTCAGTGAGGATTTGTAACTTACAAGGTCCATATACCAAGCTATAGTCCCTCATTTATAAAATAGATTCTGTTTGGTGGAAAAGAATAGAATCACTTACATTTATAATGATGTTCTGCTGACTTATTAGTACATTATGTCTATCATTTACAGTGTGACCTTTCAGCCATTCTTATTTGCCTCTTCCTAAATAACAATGTATTTTACTCTCTGAATTCTTTAGATGTGATTCATAAGCTTATGCCAGGCTCATACTCAAAATTTCCCAATGATTCACTTCCCTGGGCATACACCCAACCATGGCGATGGAGGATAGGTGGAGGTCAGGGTGTGGGCGGTGGCCTGGGGTAGTGAGGTGAGATGGATACATTGTTTCATCAGGTAGGTTGGCACTTAATATAAAAACATCCACCACTGTGTAACAATCGAACCTGGGAACTCCCAGAATATTGAGTGCATTTCCTTGAGTCTCGCCTCCAACCCCTTTTTGTTGCTAATATTAGTAACTGAAGACTATTCGGCAATTGCATAGAAATAATATAGAATTATAGAATACTTACAGGACAGAAGGAGGCCATCTGAACTACATGAAACTTCATTTCAGTCAGAAAAGTTTATCTAAGATATCCATGTAATGAAAGTTTCTAAACTGCAGATACATTCTTACATCTTTTCTGCTCCGTCTCTAAAGCTTTCATGTCTTTTTGAAAGTGCAGTGCTCAGAATTGGATATAATACTCCATTGAGGCCAAACCAATATAATGTGAAGGTTCATTGTTGCTTCTTACTTTTTATACCCAATGGGTGGAATCTTCATAGCCCATGAACAATGTGGGCATCAGTGACAAGATTGGGAGATCGACAGTCAGGGGATTCCTGTGGTCAGAGCAAAAGGTCCCATTTCCAAACCAAGTGTTGAATGGGGAGACTGAGTTCTCTCTCATGAGCAATGTGAAGACTGTTTGCATGCATTGGCATGTATGAACATTGGCATTATTACATTTATCTCACCTCAGTGATATGCAGTTTCCCATTTTTCCACCTGGCTCACAGAAACAAGATGGCAACAATTCATGGCATAGAAGTCAGACCAATAATCTGGCTACTCCAGTTGTAGCTTGTTGGTCTGATCCTCCAACTTGGACACTTGGCACCAAAATGTCAGGACATGCTCTATGAGTAGTGACCACGCGTGTACCACTGTTCAACCAGATCACCAGGTCCCTGTCAGCAAGTGTCAGTTTCCCTGTGTACAACATATCTGGGACAATGAGAACATAGAGCAAAATGCATCATTTCACACTTTTCTGGATTAAACTCCATCTACCATTTCTCCACCCAACTTTCAGGCAGCTTGGTGACTCAGTGGTTAGCACTGCTGCCTCACAGCACCAAGGACCCAGGTTTGATTCCAGCCTTGGGTGATTGTTTGCGTGGAGTTCGCACATTCTCCCCATGTCTACGTGGGTTTCCTCCGGGTGCTCCGGTTTCCTCCCACAATCCAAAGATGTGCAGGTTAGGTGAATTGGCCATGCTAAATTGCCCATAGTGTTCAGGGATGTACAGGTTACCTGCATTAGTCAGGGGTAAATACAGGGGAATGGGTCTGGGTGGGTTACTGTTCAAAGAGTCGGTGCGGACTTGTTGGGCCGAAGGGCCTTTTCCCACATTGTAGGGATTCTTAGCTTTTAATCTTTCTAACTGATCTATATCCTGCTCTATCCTACTTCACTATCCACAAGTCCACCAATTTTTGTGCTGTCACAGACATCCAGTAAGAAGAACACCCATCCACAACTACCTTCTGCCTTCTACGGCCAAGCCAATTTTGTGTCCAACATACCAACTCACTGTGGATCCCATATGCCTTAATCTTCTGGATCAGCCTACCACAGGTACTTTGTCAAACAGCTTGGTAAAGTCCATGCAGACAACATCCACTTCCTTACACTCAAAAAACAATTTGTGAGACAGGACCTCTATCACAAAAATCCATACTGACCATCCCACATAATTCCATTGTTTTCCAAATGCTAAATTCTGTACATGAGAACCTTCTCAAATAATTTCCCTACTACTGATCGGCTTTCTGGCCTATAATTTTCTGGATTACCCCTGTTGCCCTTCTCAAACAAATAAACAATATTAGCTATTCTCCATTCAACCAAGATATTCAAAGGCTCCTCCTTCTTAATGTTGACATACCCTAGAATATCAACATTCCCCTTCCCAATCTTACCATTGTCTATGTCCTTCTCTTTGATGTATTCCAATAAAACGTCCTCATTAAGGACTTCAACCACTTCCCCTGGCTCCATACATGAATTCCCTCCTTTGTTCTTGAATAAAGCAGCATTTTCCATCTTTACATTCTTGATCCTAATATACCTATAAAATGCCTTGGGATTCTCCTTAATCTCACTTGACAAGGACATTTGAAGACCATTTTTAGCTTTGTTAATCCTTTGCTTAAGTTCTTTTATCCTTCCTTTATATTCCTCAAGAATCTTGTCTGATTTCAATTTCCTAAGCCTTATATCTGCTTCCTTTTTTCTTTTTGATTAAACATTCATTATGTCCTGTCATTCAGGCATCCCAAATCTTGCCATCCTTATCTTTCATCTTCACAATTACATGCTGGTTCTGAACCCTGACTAACTGGCCTTGAACAGACTCCCTCATGTCAGATGTAGATTTGCCCTCAGACAGTCAACATCAATCTAATTTCTCTGATTCCTGTCTAATACTATTGTAATTAGCCTTCCCCAAATTTAGCACTGACAAGAACAATTAACAGGAACCAACCAGAGATGCTGCAGACTACAAGTGCTTAACTGCATGCACAAATAAGAGTGAAAGATGGTGCGAGCAGCAAGAATACCAGGAAATCCTGGTAGTGTCCAGTAGTTCTGCTTGTATCAAGTGAAAGGCCACAGTAATGAAGGTGCCATTGAGGTGTACTACATAGATAATAAGGCAAGTTTAGGAGGATAGCATGAGAAAACCTGCAGAAAGAAACTGTCAACAACATTGACATTTAACCAATTTCTGGTAAAGTTCAGCCCATTGTGTTTAGGAACGTAGGAACATAAGAGTAGACCACTCAGCCCTTTGAACCTGTTCCACTATGGGCTAACTGGATTGATAAGGGCAGAGTGGTGGATGTGATCTATTTGGACTTCGGTAAGGCTTTCGACAAAGTTCCCCATGGGAGATTAGTTAGCAAGGTTGGATCTCATGAAATACAGGGAGAACTAGTCATTTGGATACAGAATTGGCTCGAAGGTAGAAGACAGAGGGTGGTGGTAGAAGGTTGTTTTTCATCTGGAGACCTATGACTAGTGGAGTGACATAAGGATCGGTGCTGGGTCCACTACTTTTTGTCATTTATGTAAATGATTTGGATTACATAGGAGGTATAGTTAGTAAGTGCGCATATGACACCAAAATTGGAGATGTAGTGGACAGTGAAGAAGGTTACGTCAGATTACAACAGGATCTTGACCAGATGGGCCAATGGGCTGAGGAGTGGCAGATGGAGTTTAATTTAGACAAATTAACTTTAACTTTCCTGATATTGATTGGGAAAGCTATAGCTCAAGTTCGTTAGATGGGTCAGTGTTTGTTCAATGTGTGCAGGAGAGTTTCCTGACACAATATGTAGACAGGCCAACAAGAGGTGAGGCCATACTGGATTTGGTTCTGGGTAACGAACCAGGCCAGGTGTTAGAATTAGAGGTAGGTGAGCACTTTGGGGATAGTGACCATAATTCGGTGATTTTTACACTCGTGATGGAGAGGGATAAGTGTGTACTACAGGGCAAGAATTATAGCTGGGGTAAGGGAAATTATGATGCGGTGAGGCATGACTTAGGATGTGTGGCTTGGAAAAGTAGACTCCAAGGCAAGAGTGTAAATGATATGTGGAACTTGTTCAAGGGGCAACTATTGAGTGTCCTTGATAATTATGTACCTGTCAGGCAGGAAGGAAAGGGTCGTGCGAGGGAGCCGTGGTTTAATAAGGAATTGGAATCCCTTGTTAAATGGAAGAGGGCGGCCTATCTCAAGATGAGACGTGAAGGTTCAATTGGGGCGATTGAGAGTTATAGGGTAGCCAGGAAGGACCTGAAGAGAGAGCTAAAAGCAGCAAGGAGGGGACATGAAAGGTCCTTAGTAGATAGGATTAGGGAAAACCCTAAGGCTTTCTATAGGTACGTTAGGAATAAAAGAATGACTAGGGTAGGAATAGGTCCAGTCAAGGATAGTAGGGGGAAGTTGCGTGTGGAGGCGGAAGAGATTGGGGAGACACTGAATGAATACTTTTCTTCAGTATTCACTCAGGAACAGGGCATTGTTGTCGATGAGAATACTGAGGCACAAATAAGTAGAATGGATGGCTTTGAGGTATGTAGAGAAGAGGTGTTGGAAATCCTGGAAAAGGTGAAAATAGATAAGTCCCCTGGGCCTGATGGCATTTATCCTAGGATTCTCTGGGAAGCAAGGGAGGAGATTGCAGAGCCATTGGCCTTGATTTTTATGTCCTCTTTGTCTACAGGAGTAGTCCCAGAAGACTGGAGGATAGCAAATGTGGTTCCCTTGTTCAAAAAGGGGAGTAGGGATAGCCCTAGTAACTATAGGCCGGTGAGTCTCACTTCTGTTGTGGGCAAAGTCTTAGAGAGAATTGTAAGGGATAGGATTTATGCACATCTAGATAGGAATAATGTGATCAAGGATAGTCAGCATGGTTTTGTGAAGGGCAAGTCGTGCCTCACAAACCTTATTGAATTCTTTGAAAAGGTGACGAAGGAGGTTGATGAGGGGAAAGCGGTAGATGTGGTATATATGGATTTTAGTAAGGCGTTTGATAAGGTTCCCCATGGTAGGCTACTGCAGAAAATACGGAGATATGGCATTGAGGGTGAGTTGGAGGTTTGGATTAGGAATTGGCTGGATGGAAGAAGACAGAGGGTAGTAGTTGATGGCAAAGTTTCTTCATGGAGTGCCGTCACTAGCGGTGTTCCGCAAGGATCTGTTTTGGGACCATTGCTGTTTGTCATTTTTATAAATGACCTGGAAGAGGGGTTAGAAGGTTGGGTGAGCAAGTTTGCGGATGATACGAAAGTCGGAGGAGTTGTTGACAGTGAGGAAGGATGTGGCAGGTTACAGCAGGATATAGAGAAGCTGCAGAGCTGGGCAGAAAGGTGGCAGATGGAATTCAATGTAGCTAAGTGCGAGGTGATTCACTTTGGGAAGAATAACAAAAAGATGGGGTACTGGGCTAATGGTCGGATACTTGGTAGTGTGGATGAGCAGAGGGATCTTGGTGTCCATGTACACAGATCTCTGAAAGTTGCCACCCAGGTAAATAGTGCGGTGAGGAAGGCATATGGCGTACTGGCTTTTATTGGTAGAGGAATTGAGTTCCGGAGTCCTGAGGTCATGATGCAGTTGTATAAGACTCTGGTACGGCCGCATCTGGAATATTGTGTGCAGTTTTGGTCGCCATACTATAGGAAGGATGTGGAGGCATTGGAACGGGTGCAGAGGAGGTTTACCAGGATGTTGCCTGGTATGGAAGGAAAATCGTATGAGGAAAGACTGAGGCACTTGGGGCTGTTTTCACTAGAGAAAAGAAGGTTTAGGGGTGACTTGATTGAGGTGTACAAGATGATTAGGGGGTTAGATAGGGTCGACAGTATGAACCTTTTCCCGCGTATTGAGTCGGGTATTACAAGGGGGCTTAGCTTTAAATTAAGGGGGGGTAGATATAGGACTGATGTTAGGGGTAGGTTCTTCACTCAGCGAGTCGTTAGTTCATGGAATGCCCTGCCAGTAACAGTGGTGGACTCTCCCTCTTTATGGGCATTTAAGAGGGCATTGGATAGGTATATGGAGGATAGTGGGTTAGTGTAGTTTAGGTGGGCTTGGATCGGCGCAACATCGAGGGCCCAAGGGCCTGTACTGCGCTGTATTCTTCTATGTTCTATGTTCTATGTTCTAAATGTGAGGTGTTGGATTTGGGAAAACAAATCTTAGCAGGAATTATACACTTAATGGTAAGATCCTGGGGAGTGTTGCTGAACCAAAAGACCTTGCAATGCAGGTTCGTAGCTCCTTGAAAGTAGAGTCACAGGTAGTTAGAATAGTGAAGAAGGCGAGTTTTGAGAAGATTTGTAGCTCAGGTTGAGGTTTTGGATGTAGGTTTGCTCACTGAGCTGGAAGGTTCATTTTCATATGTTTCGTCACCATACTAGGTAACATCTTCAGTGAGCCTCCGGACGAGCCACTCATCTGGAGACTTACTGAAAGTGTTACCTAGTATGGCGATGAAACGTTGAAAATGAACCTTCCAGCTCAGCAAGCAAACCTACATCCAATGAAGAAGGTATGCTTTCCTTTATTGGTCAGAGCATTGAATATGGGAGTTAGGAGGCCATGTTGCAGCTGTACAGTGCGTTGGTTAGGTGACTTTTGGAATATTGCGTGCATTTCTGGTCTCCTTCCTTTCAGAAAGATGTTGTGAAACTTGAAAGGGTTCAGAAAAGATTTACAAGGGTGTTGCCAGGGTTGGAGGATTTGAGCTACAGGGAGAGGCTGAACAGGCTGGGGCTGTTTTCCCTGGAGCATCAAGAACTGAGGGGTGATTTCATTGAGGTTTATAAAATCATGAGGGGCATGAATAGGATAAATAGACAAAGTCTTTTCCCAGGTGTGAGGGAGACCAGAACTGGAGGGCGTAGGTTTAGGGTGAGAGGGGAAAGATATAAAAGAGACCTAAGAGGCAACGTTTTAACTCAGAGGGTGATGCATGTATGGAATGAGCTGCCAGAGGAAGTGATGGAGGCTGGTCCCATTGCAAAACTTAAAAGTCATTTCGATGGGTATATGAATAGGAAGGGTTTGGAGGGATATGGGCCAAGTGCTGGAAAATGGGACTAGATTAGGTTAGGATATCTGGTCGGCATGGACAAGGTGGACTGAAGGGTCTGTTTCCATGTTGTCCATCTCTATGACTCTCTGACTCTGTATCTCCTATACCTGCCTTTGGACCATATCTCTGAATATTTTTGCTTAACAGAAAGTTATTTATCTCAGATGTAAAATTAACAACTGATCCAGTATCCACTACTGATTGTGGAAGAGAGTTCCAAATATCTACCACCCTTTGCATGAAAAAGTATTAATAAATAATGTATTGTTTTTCAGTTGTTTGGAGGTTAATTATAATGTTTGAAATGTGGAACCCCATTGAACATCCAATAAAGAAAGACTGCTTGTGGTGTTAAACTGATGACATTAAGTTCTGCTGAAGAAGTAAATGAGAAATAGGAGTCATCAAGCTGTCAGTAGTCATCATATTTTACAGGTCAAGGTACTGCAGTTAATCTGAAGGTCCTACATATTTGGACAAGGTTGTTGCCATTGGATAGTGGTTCCTGGAAGAGGAGCAAGATGGTCCTTGATGTTGAGTGCACTTTAGGTGGCAGAATATGTAGAGAGACATTGTACTACCTTGTTCTATCTGACAAACAATGACTTAAGTAGTTCTGGTTTAGCAGAATTAGTGCTCACTGGTATCTGTGCCCTCACGGTAATTCCACAGTTTGCACGAGATTATATCAAACAGCAAAATGAACCACAGAACTTGGGTTCCATTAAACTGGTATATTCCAGGCACCTACAAGAGTCAGTTCCTTTTTTTGGGTCATTAATGTTAAAATCATACCAGCAGATGTGAAGGTTTTTAGTACCATCCAAATCAGGGAATGGCCCAAATAATCATAAGATCTGAGGAACAATTTCAGTTAGGTGCTCATTCAAAGTCCAAAATGGATTTCTTCCCCTTTGTCTTCACAATAGAATTGTTATTGTAGCTGTCTAGTCATTTAAACAATGTAAGATATTCATTATTTTATCATTTACTGAATCATTGCTTCTGGTTCAAACTGACCACTGCAAAACTGGATACTGAAATGTTGGCAACAGGTCACTGTTTCAGCACAGAGAATGGACAATTATTCCAGTTACAGTGATCACCAAATGTCTTTTCAATCTTCGATGCTTGTGTTTTTTTTATTGCGTGTTGTTCAATAACAATTGTTTTCCCAAAAATGCAAAGATTCATTCTTTGAATTCTTCCCACCTCACTTTCAGAATATTTTTTCATTAGTCCTACGAGTGGTGCTCGATGCATTGTAGTCAAAACATTATCTGATAAAACTCTTTATCTGAAGATTTCACTCGTTTAACTTGCTTGCTTCTAAGGAAGTGAAACCCAAAGGAAGCAGGCTGGAGTCAGTATTTATTTGGAAGTATTAACAGAGGACATCATTTAAGGAAGTCACACTTCTCCAGCAGTTGACTGGTTAGTTCATTGCCGGTAAAAATTAGTTTACATTGACAGAAATTAATATCTTGATGCTTATTATTTTAAAGTCTAATGCGGCAGTGTCGACAATATGACAAGGTAAAAAGTCACATAAAATATGTCACTATTTAGTTTAATTGTTGGCTGAATTTGAATTGAATTGAATTTATTGTCACGTGTACCAAGGCACAGTGAAAACCTTTGTCTTGCGAGCAATACAGGCAGATCACAGATTGAAGTAGCATAGATAAGTAAATAATAGGTTAACAGCAGCAAAAACAAAAGCACAGGTACAGGCGAATGTTAAGAGTTTGTGAGTCCATTCAGTATTCTAACCACAGTAGAATAGAAACTGTTTCGAAACCGGCTGGTGCATGTGTTCAGGCTTCTGTACCTTCTCCCCGATGGTAGGGGTTGTAGAAAAACATTGCCAGGGTGGGATGGATCTTTGAGAATGCTGGCAGCCTTTCCTTGACAGTGGGCCTAATAGATGGATTCTATAAATGGGACGTTAGCCTTTGTGATTGTCCGGACCGAGTTCACCACTCTCTGTAACCGTCGCCAATCTTGAATGGTACAGTTGCCATATCAGGTAGTGATACATCCAGACAGAATGCTCTCAATGACACACCTATAAAAGTTAGCAAGGATTTTCGCTGTCATTGCCAAAGTTCCTCAGCTGCCTGAGGAAGAAGAGATGTTATTGGGCCTTTGTAACCAGTGTGTCCACATGAAAAGTCCAAGAAAGCTTATTGTGGATGACCACTCCCAGGAGCTTCACACTCTCCACTTGTTCTACCTCTATGCTGTTAATGTTAAGGGGGGGGGGGTCATGAGTAACATCCCACCAAAAGTCAATAATGAGTTCCTTGATTTTGCCGGCATTGAGAGTTAGGTTGTTCTCAGTGCACCATTTTCCAGGTCTTCCACTTTCCGTCTGTAGTCTGTTCCGTTGCCATCTGAGATTCATATGGTGGTCATCAGGGAACTTGTAAATGGCATTGGTCTAGTATTTGGCGATGCAGTCATGGGTATATAGTGAGTACAGTAGTGGGCTGAGTACGCACCCATTGGGGGCTCCAGTGTTAGTGAAGATGAAATATTGTCCCCAGTCTTCATTGATTGTAGCCTGTGGGTCAGGAAACTGAAGATCCAGTTGCAGAAAGTCGGGCTTTTGCCTTTTAATGCTTTGTTGGAGTAAAATAGTCTTTTTTCTCACCCTGATTACTAAAGGTTGGGCCATGGATTTCCATTGGATTAATCCATATTCAAATTACTGCAGTGATTTGCCATTGCCTTTTGAAGGATGGTTTACCAGGAAACTCTCTCACAGTTACCATTTGTGATTAGGCATATTGGAAAGATTCCCAGGCTGACAGCCAAACCATTTGGCCACATTATGAATGCATTTTCCATTGTCTGCAGGACCTTGGCAACTTCCACTTATATCTCTTTATAGACAGGTTGCCCTCTTCCTTCTTTATTTGGGAGAACTCATTTCACTTTTGCTTCTCAGCTTTCCACAGTAGGTTCTTCATGAAAGAATGTGAGAGAGGGAGCAGCAGAGCTCCCCCAGGTTTCCTCTCTTTTCCTTTGGTTGCAGCCTTAAAGACCTGTTGGTGAACTTTCTTGATCCCTGCAGTCACCAGTTAACTAGAATTCCTTCAACTATAATGGATGCACATCCCATCTGCCTGCCCTAATTGATGAGGGAACTCGGAGGCAGACTGATAATTGGTTTGCTTTGCTAAAGATCAAAGGGTTCAGGGACCAAAAATGACCCCACTATTCTGGTAGGGACCAAGCTGAGAGGGTACTTCCAATGTGAAGACTTACCTGGAAGTAAGTAGTCGTGTAAACAAATTTTGAATAGGAGACTCAATGATGCACCAGATTATGATCAGTTGGTGCAGTGTTTGATTAAAAGCAAGCTCTCCACCATATAAGATGTTTTTTCTACTCATTATTCACTTGTTAAACAAGCACAACATGATCAAATGCCTAGGCCTCAAAGTTCTAAATGTACAGGAATAGTTTACTAATGTTTCATTTATGCAATAGATTTAATTTAGAATGCAAATACTTGGGATGAGAATCGCCCTGTTGCCTTGTTTATCTCAGGACTGCTGTTGAATATACAACAGATTATTTGCTGAAAAATTAACATCACTAGGAATTTACCAGATGTACTAGATATGTTCTTAATTCAAAAAGATGCATTTTTACTTACAAACTGCAATCATTGTTGTAGGCACCAGGCTGAATCAATAATAGACAGCGATTATAGTTCAATGTGTGCAATAAAAGGGAACAATCAACTTAAATTAATTTATTTTTACTTGATTAACTTCTGATTGAGAAAGTGTAATAAGATTATTCCCTAGTACAGTCAAAATGCTTTACATTGAATATAATTATGGAATTACTTAATGAAGTAGAGAGAATACATTGTTCTATAAGGAGGTACACTTCATGTTTGTGACATGAAAAGGCTAGTCCGACTCAACTGTGCCATCCTGAGTAGAGGCCAAGTGCTTCCAACTAGGACAGAATGAAATCAGGGGAAGAGAATTTCTCTGTGTTTGCTCACACATAGCTCTCAGTGATCCTTAATTGTTCAATTCTGGCGGAGACTTCAGACAGGTCAGCTAACAGCAACATGATGTACAGAATAGAGTGATAGTGAATTAAGGGAAAATAGGTCAATGGGCAAATAAAATAGCATACCTGAAAAAAATCTTGCTCAGGAGATTGGTTTAAAAATGTCAGTGCTACTTTATTTATGGGAGTTCTTCTGGTGCAATGGTGGATGGTAACAGTTCATGAAGACAGCTCACTGCCACCTTCTCAAGGACAATGAGAGTTGAGCAATAAATGCTGGCCCATCTAGTGATGCCCACATCGCATGAATGAATACAAAAATGGTGGTGTTCCTACCCCTTGGCCAGGAGCTGCAGGTTAGTGTTCTAGAACCTGCTGCCCCTCAGCTTAAATCTATACCCCACCTTGTTAGTGATCCCCCCCTTGAAGAGTAAAGCTCCTTCCTGTCAACTCTGCCTATGCCCTTCACAATTTTATACATCTCAATCATGTCCCCCCTCAGACTCCAACATGGAGAGAGTGCACCAAGAGGACATGGAACCTTGGGAGGGCAGGACAGATAAGTGCCAAGAGTGTGGTGCTGGAAAAGCACATCAGGTGAGCCAGCATTTCAGGTAAATGTGATTTTTCTGCTCCTCGGATGCTGGAAAAGTACCTGCTGTACTTTTCCAGCACCACACTCTTGACTCTAATCTCCAGCATCTGCAGTACTCACTTTCATGAAGGACAGATAAATGGCATAGCATGAAATGGGCAAATCCCACAAACCAATTTGTACAGCATTCTCCCACAAAGCACACCTTAAGACAGCATACCTTGTAGCTTTATCCTTTTTTTATTCTCCCTCAAGGCACTTCACACTTCCATCTGAGCAGCCTCCATTCACACTCACCTTATTGCCCTCTTCCATCTAAATCTTACAGTAACCCTTCATATTTGTCCTTCCTTCATCTTCACAATAGCAGTAGGTAACCTATCTCAACTTTTTTTTATACTCTCCCATGTAATATGTCATGTGTTGAGTGTTCTATTGAATGTTGTTGCTTTCCATGAGGGAAATGCGCTTTATAATAGCTGGGAGTTGGTTGAACAGGCGATCACGGCAAAGTAGGTTACTATATGAACAATCAATAGGCAAAGAATTGAACCTTTTAGTACATATAATACCAACTATTTAGCAAGATGGATCACCAAGCTGAATTTTACACTTATACTTCCTTATTTTTCCTTATACTTTCACTCATTTTTTAATTCCTTTTCTTCATGTTCCTCAACACTAAGTACTGAATTTTCATTCCTGAGTCCCAATCCCACTACAGCAATGAAACCCATGTTAGTAAACTGGAAATGAATATGACAGGACCAGGAGTGAGGGCCAGACAGAATGCCTAAAGTTCCAGATGGCCCTAGCAAGAGAGGGAGGCACTGTTGATGTAGTTGAGAAAAGTGTTCCTCAAGATGGATCCACTTCTGAACACATTATTAAGTATAAAAGTTAAAATAAATGCCACAGTTGTAAGGGAGGGGAGCCCATTCTAACAAATGATCAAAACATCCAAGAGTGTTTTTGATTTGCTTAATTGACTGCCTAACTTTAACAGGCAAGTAAATGTCAGCCAATTCTCTTCTTTCAACCATCTTAATGCTAGCTGGTAATGCAAAATTTGGTGCCATAGTTGTTTCCCATTCCACTTCTTCAGCCCATTGATACTTCAGGCCCAAGTTCCACTTTGGCAAACTGGAAGAAAGTACAAGTCTACTAAAAGATAAACCAGAATGCTGAGTTCAGGATGCAAAATAAGGTAATGTAATCAAGAAGACATGATAAGAAAGTAGAGAGGAAAAATGTAGAGAGTACAGAAGCTTAAAATTGGGAATAGAAAGGAAAGACCTTCAGAAAGGATGGAAAATTAGGTAAGGGATAAGATGGGAATAGGCTATATTTTTATCCTGAGCTACAGTATGTTGAGCATGTGCAAATTATGCCATCACTTCATCAACTGAAAAATAAATTGAAAATTTGATGTGATTGAAGTTATTTTAGTTTGGACTTGTCTTTCTTATTTTTAAACCATTATGTTTTATAATGCCACTGAAGAAGTATGTATTCATTTTCACATTTTCTATGATATTGTGCAATGTGTTAGTTCTGCCAATTTTGGGAATCCAGTGAAATAAAGTAGATTCCAAAGTTCGTTATGTTACTAATGTTTCAATTTTCTTTTTAGTGCTTCTAATCAGTGATAATTTGTCTCTAATGTTTATTTCTATTAAGTTGCTTTCCTGGCTGATCTAATCATTATATTTCACAAAAGAAGAGGATAGAAGTATTGTCACAATAAATAAGGAGGAAGTAGAGGCATTTTTTATTCGTTATGTTAGGTTCTTGTTAAACAGTGTTCATTGTGGGCGGCACGGTGGCACAGTGGTTAGCACTGCTGCCTCACAGCGCCAGAGACGCGGGTTCAATTCCCGACTCAGGCGACTGACTGTGTGGAGTTTGCACATTCTCCCCGTGTCTGCGTGGGTTTCCTCCGGGTGCTCCGGTTTCCTCCCACAGTCCAAAGATGTGCAGGTCAGGTGAATTGGCCATGCCAAATTGCCCGTAGTGTTAGGTAAGGGGTAAATGTAGGGGTATGGGTGGGTTGCGCTTCGGCGGGGCGGTGTGGACTTGTTGGGCCGAAGGGCCTGTTTCCACACTGTAACTAATCTAATCTTATATATTTGATAGAAAGGTTCTGGAGCAACAAGCTGTGCAGGGTCCACCTTCTGAGCCGAATACAAGCACATAACTCCTGAACTCACAGTAATATCACTGATTACCTCTGAGGCTCATTTACAAACTCATTAAACCCATCTCAGCATTGAATAGGATGAATATAAATCAGATGCATCCATTCTTATAGTGACTTATTATTCTTTGATAGACGCAAAATATGATCCTTGAAATAGAATCCTTGAAATTAAAACCCTTATCATAGAACCTTACAACAGAGAAGGAGGCCATTTGTTACATTTTGCATGGACCAATGTGTTTTTTACAAATTCTCTAATTTTGTCTATGTCTCAGGTTTTTCTCATAAGCTTTCGTCTTTGCAGATATGTTCAATCGTCTTCTATGGAATCTCTTCCCAGCACCCTTGCAGGTAAGCATTCCAAATTGCAATAATCCTTTGTGTGAAAAAGAATCTACATTCTACACATTCTCATTCAATTATTTTAAATCCACGATCTTTGCTTACCAACCCACTTTGCAGAGGAAATAGTTTTTCGCTACTTTCTCGAGCTAAACAGTTTTTTGCAAATGTCCAGCAGTTACCTAGTCAGTGATTTGTAAAGGTTTCATGGAATCTCTACAGTGTAGAAACAAGCCATTCAGCCCATTGAGTCCACAGGGTCTCTCTGAAGAGCATCCCAACCAGATCCATCTTGCACTTCCTCTGGCTAAACCTACCTCACCCTCACATCCTTCGACACTATGGACAATTTAGCATGTCCAATCTACCTAACCCGCATACCTTTGAGAGAAAACCAGAGCACCCAGAGGAAACCCATGCAGACACAGGGAGAATGTGCAAACTCCACACAGGCAGCCACCCAAGGGTGGAATCGAACCTAGGTCCCTCGTGCTGTGAGGCAGCAATGCCAACCGCTTTGGCCTTTATGTTGTCTGGTGGATCACTCCTTCATGCATACATCCCTCTTAACAAAGCCAAGTATCCCAAATTATGAAATGCTTTGAGAGGTTAGTAATAGCACATATCAACTCCCAGATCTGCTACAATTCACTTCCTCTTATAACAGGTCCATGGCAGACGTCATCTCCCTGGCCATACACTCTGGAACATCTGGATAACTAAGACATCTACATCAGACTCTTATTTATTGACTTTAGCTCTGCCTTCAACACCATAATTCCAATCTAATTCATCTCCAGACTCTGAGAGCAAGGACGTTGCTCCCCTCTCTGCAACTGGGTCCTCGACTTACCAACCCATAGACTGCAATCATTAAGTATAGATGACAACATCTTTTCCACAATAATCCTCAAAACTGGTGCCCAGCAAGGCTGTGCAGTCTGCCCCTTACTCCTTATACACTCACAATTGTGTGGCCAAACTCAACATTAATTCCACTTACAAATTTGCTGACGATACCACTGTAGTGGGTTGGATCTCAAACAATGATGACACAAAATATGGGAGAAAGATTGCATACTTCATGGAATGGTGTAAAGACAACTATCTCTCCCTCAATGTCGGCAAAACAAAGGAGCTGGTCAAGGATTTCAGGAAGAGCACCCACTTGTCTGTATCAATGGAGTTGAGGTGGAAGTGGTCATGAGCTTCAAGTTCTTTGAATTAATAACACCAATGATCTATCCTGGTCCATCCATGTTGACACTACAGTCAAGAAACACACTAATGCCTTTACTGCCTCAGGAGGCTTTGAAAATTTGTCATGTTCACTCTTACCAGTTTTTATAGATGAACCATAGAAAGCATCTTATCCAGATCTTCACAGCTTGGTATGGCAGTTGCTCTGCCCAAGACCACATGAGAGTTATGAATGCAGCCCAGTGCATCACAAAAACCAGCCTTCCTTCCATTAACTCCAACTATATTTCCCGCTGTCTCGGGAAAGCAGCCAACATCATCAAAGTCCTGGGTATACTCTCTTCCACTCTCTTCCATCCAGCAGAAAATGAAATATTTTGAAAACACATACCAACAGATTTAAGAACAGCTTCTTTCCAGCTGTTCACTGATCTATGAACGGACTTCTGATATCTCAGAGATTATCCTTCTCTACACCTTCTCTGTTGTTGTCACACTCTATTCTGTATTCTGTTGTATTATCCTGATGTACTTATGTCAGATATGATTTGTCTGGTTAGAACGTAAAACAATATTCTTCACTGTATCTCTGTACATGTGATAATAATAAATCAAATCAAATCAAATCAAATATATGTAGCCACTTTTTCCAAATTGCTCTGCCACCTTTGCAAATATATAGCCTCTCAACTCTAAACCAGCCTTAAAATAATAGGATTTAGGTTATACTGTTTCTCTGTGTTACTAACCCATACTGAATCATTTTTTAAAAATCTCTCATGGTATTTGGTTGCTGCCAGTAAGGCCAGTTTTTATTGTTCATCTGTAATTACCCTGAAGAAGATGCTGGTGAGACATCTTCTCGAATCTATCTTGAATCATTGCATTCTGTAAAAGGTAGGTACAGTGGTAGGGAAGAATTTTCAGCAACAGTGAAACAATGATGATAGTTTCAAATCAAGATGGAATGTGACTCAGAACAGAATTTGAAAATGGTAATGCTCCCACATGTCTGGAGCCCTTGTCCCTTGAGTTGGTGGTGGATACTTGTTCAAAGGATTCTTAATGAATTGTTGCTGTGCATCTTGTGGATAATGTACACTTCAGTCACTGAGCTTAAAACAATCTTAAATGGACCATCGACTTAAATTATTTGCACACATCCCAAAAATAAAATTGGAGGGAATGCTGCCAGTGTTCCTTGAATTGTATGTGCTTCTATTTCCCCAATAGATATATTGTATGCTGCTTTATCTTTTTTTTCCAATGTCCACATATATATTTACTGTAGATCTACAGTGGTGCAGTCTGTTATTTTATCCATTTATTCAAGTTAATCAGACTTGATTTGCATTTAGCAATACCGGTATTATTGCTGGATCAATAATCCAGAGATCCAGGTATTATTTTGGGGACTGGGGTTCCAAACGCACCATGGCAAAAAGTGGAATCTGGATTCAATAAACAAAAGTCTGAAGGTTAAAGTCTAAGAACAATTATGAAACCATTATTAATTGTCTGAAAAATCTATTTCGTTTTTCTCATGTCCTTTACAGATGGGAAAACAATAGTCCTTAACTTACATGTGACTTCAGACCCATAGCAATATGGTTGACTCTTTGCCACTTTTTGAAATGGCTAAGCAAGCCACTCAATTGCATTAAGCACTAGAAAGGGCCAGAAAATGAATGAAACAGGACAGACCACCTGATCAACAGAGGCACCAGAAGCAACAATGGCAAACACATCTTTTCATTCCTACAAAGTCCTCCTTATTAACATCTGTGAGCGAGTGCGAACATTGGAGAGCTAGTTCAGAGACTAGTCAAGCAACAAACCTACATCGTTATATTCATGTAATCATACCTTACAGACAGAGTCCCAGACAACACCATCACTGCCCCGATGCAGATGTGGAGGCACAGTGTACACAATCAGGAGGGAATTGTGCTGTAAATCCTCACCCATAACTTCAGACCCCATGAAGCCTCATGGTGTCAGGTCAAATACGAGCAAGGATATCTCTCCCTGATACAAGATATCACACATCCCCTCAGCTGATAAGTCAGTACTCCTCCATGTTGAACACCATTTGAAGGAAGCACTGGGGTTGATAAAGTGCAGAATGTACTCTGGGTTGGGAACTTCAATGTGTATCACCAAGCCTGGTTTGGCAGCACCAGTACTGATTGAGCTGGTTGGGTCCCAAAGAATGTAGCTGCTAGACTGGGTGTGCGTCAGGTGGTGAGTGAACCAACAAGAGTGAAAAACATATTTGACCTCATCCTCATCAATCTGCCAGCTGCCAAATGCATCTGTCATTGACAGTGTCAGTCAGAGTGACCATGGCATAGTCTTTGCGGTAACAAAGTTCCACTTTCACATTGAAGTTATCTGTCCTCATGTTGTTTGGCACTCCCACTGTGTTAAATGGGACAGACTTTGAACAGATATTGTAACTCAAGACTAGGTGTCCATGAGTCTCTGGGCTAGAAACAGCAGCAGAAATGTATTCTAACGCAATCTGCAAACCTCATGGCCCTGCTTATCTCGCATTCTAACATAACCATCAAGCCAGTGATCAACCCTAATTCAGTGATGCATGCAAGGGGGCATGCCAGGAGTCAACCTGATGAATGTACAAAAAAGGACAACTTATACATCAAAGGACACAAGTAGCAGGTATTAATCAGGGTGAAGTAATTCCACAATTAACTGAGTTCAGAATCACAGATACAATTTATCATTCAGAGGTCTGACATTGTGTTAATAACAGAGCCCTGGTACAAGGAAAAGCTTAAAAAAAGCAAGAAGCTATGAATGCTGGAAATTAGAAACAAAAACAGAAATTGCTGGAAAAGAATCAGCAGGTCTGACAGCATCTGTGGAGAGAAAGCAAATTTAATGTTTCAGGTCCACTGACACCTCTTCGGAACTGATTGTAGCTAGAGAAATGTTGTATAAATGCTGAAGATGGGGGGGAGGGGATGGGTGGATGGGGGGTTGTGGAGGGGTTCAGGATAGGTGGAGATGAAGCTGAGAGTGAGAGAAAAACAGTTAGACATGTAAAGGAATAGGTAAAAGTCAGCCTGGGAGAATGAATAGCTGCTAATGGGGACCGTTAGTGGCTGACAATGAGACGGTACTGGTAGCAGCCTAGGTGGCAAGATCTGGTGTGTGGGGTTTGGGTAAGACAATGGGGGAATGCGTTCTGGCCCTAATATTATCGGATTTGACATTGAGTCCCAAAGGCTTCAGGGTCCCCATGTGGAAAATAAAGTGCTGTTCTTTGAGCTTGCACTGAGCTTTGCTGGAACAGTGCAGTGAGCTTGAGATAGAGGTGTTGGTCAGGGAACAGTGCAGTGACGTGTTGAAGTGGCAGGCAACTGGACTCTCAGGGTCATTGGTGTGAAAGAACATAGATGCAAAGCACTCGTCCAGTCTGCATCCTCCAATGTACAGGAGCCCCTTGCTATGCCTGAACTCTATCCATATGGCTTTCCAGATGAGCCCACCCAAGATAGTGTAGGGGGACGAGTTGAGAATAGTTCACAGGTCGGCGCAATACTGAGGGCCGAAGGCCTTGTTCTGCGCTGTATTATTCTATGTTCTATAAGAGGTCTTCCTTCAGTACAGCTGTGATATTCCCTGATTAAGAAACACACCTCCATCACCTCTTTTACATCCTTCTCTATCTTGCCAGAAACATCTAACTCATGTAACATTAAGCTGCATGTCGTGCCCTTCTCACAAGCAAGTCTCTGTGATAGCTATAACACCATAGTTAAATGCACTAATCCAAGCTCTAAGTTCATCTGCCTTGCCTCTTATATTCCTCGTGTTAAAACAAATACATTTCAGACCACAGCAACACCATGTTCAGTGACCTCTCTTATCTGTTCTTCCTCTTAGTCTTACTGGCCTTAGTCTGTAACTCCTCCTCAGGCATTTCAGTTGCTGACCTACTGCTCTGATTCTGACCAACCTGCAAAACTAGTTTACACTGATTACATTGATTAGACAAGTAATGAAGATTTCTCTTGAAATCCTGTTATTCTTTAATGAAGAACGACTTGCAAGTTCCTCTCCAAACCATCCTGGCTTAGAAATATATTGCCATTTCTTTAGCCTCACTTGGTCAAAATGCTGGAACTTGGTTGAGAAAAGTTAGGTCGACTCAAGGACAAAAGAGGAAATTTTTGCGTGGAGCCTGAGAATATGGATTAACAAATATTATGCTTCAATATTCACAAAAGTGAAGGATACGGTGAATGGTGAGAGGGCTATGTTGATATTCTCGGGCATGTCAACATAACAAAGAGGAGGTGTTGGCTGTGTTGGCTGCGTGTACAGGCACGCAGGAACTGATGGGATCTATTCCAGAATGCTGAGGGAGGCAAGGGAAGTAATTGATGGGGGCTTGTATAAAATATCTGTATTCTGTTTAGTCATAGGCTGTTCTCCAATCCTCTGGGGCCTCCCTATGTTGTTCCTTTATTTAAGAAGGGCAAAATGGATAATCTGGAAAATTACAGATTGCTGAGCTTTCTGTCAATGGAGAAGATTCTTTGGGACAGGAATTATTCACATTTGGAAAAATATGGACTAACTGCATTGCGGGTCTACCTATTGCGCATGGACTGCAGAGGTACAAGGAGGCAGTTCACCAACACATTCAAATGAGCATTAGGGAAGGGCAGTTAATGCTGGCCAGCCAGAAAGTCTCATATCCCGTGAATGAACACATTTTAAAAATTAGTGCCAATAACATAATGAGAAACACAGATTCTACCTTAAACTCTTGCACACACCAATATATGAATCCCACCAAATGCATGTTGATGGAGTCAGCATCGATGATCCTGGATGATCTATTGTGATCTGTGGCCATTTAATTGTTACATGTGTACATTCAATGAAGCCCTGCACATGCACCAACAGGATAATCCTGTCAGTGTTTCTGACAGACCCTGGAAAGATCCAAATGGAAAATCTTTGAGGGTCCTGGTGACTTTAACAGCTGATGCTAAAGCTTGCCCACCAGATCCAGCTGTCAGCAGTTCCTACTGCAGAAAGCTGAAAATAGTGGCAGATGGCATTCGAACATGAGGCAGACATGTCAAGAACAGATAACCTCTCCCTGTGCCAGGATGGACCCCTGCATTCTGCACCTTGATGCTGTTCCTCCCTGTTTGTCATCTTGTCTGATGTCCAGAATAAGACAGCATAAGTGCTCCAAATCAGAGCTTCACAGTTCAAACCTCCAAACCACCGAATTGTTGATAAGAACTCCGAGTATGCCATAATCTGTGTGCTGTGTGATTGCTTGAGACCTCTCAGTTGCTACTATTTTCACCTTGCTTTCACTGGCTACTTTGAAGAAACTCAGGAAGCCCATGAACCTAAAGAAATCTGCACTAATTGAGTGATCAATCTATGCTAAGTGACAACACATCTCTCTGTAGGGATTACATACAGGGGGCTCTTTGGACTGGCTTCTATTCCAGTCTCAAACCTATGTGTTTCTGCATGCAGCCCAAAGAAACAGAAAATGCAGTTTGATGGACAATTTAATGAGAAATTTACTACTAAAATTAATTGCAAATTCAGTAGTTCTAGGTTGAATCATGCAAAGAAAAATATATCAAAGTTAGTTATAAATTTCAACACACCGTAATTGTTGATAATAAAAGTGAAATCTCTTCATTTTATCTACACATACCGATACCTTAAGCATAGTTAGCTCTTGCACTGGAAGCTCATCATTGTCAAGATATCTACTGGTTGCTAAGCAAATAGCCAATGAGGTTTGTTTCACAACAGTGGCATGATTAGAAAATAAAACAATGTTACGTGGCCCTTATATGTATGTGTGTGTATATCAGTTTATTAGATTTTTATTCATTATGGTTTCATTCATGTAAAAAAAACCACACCCACACATTCATTAGTTGTTTGCCATTAGTAGGATTAGGTAACAAATGCTGTTGAAATTTTCCAAAGTACTGTTAATGAGTGGTTTCAGTTAACATATGTGATCCTATTCTGTGCATACTGAAACAGGTCATATTATAAAGTATGTTTTTATGATTATTTAACTACCATCAAAACAGAAAATATATTCAAGGTCATATTTGCAAAAGTCTCTTAAATACTGTCTGCTAAACAATGCTTGTTTATACTTTTGACACACTTTGTAAATCAAATAGAATTTAGGTCACATTTATCTGATTGAATTGCAAATCAAGACCTTGTTTATGCAGTATTCAAAATCCTGGTTGTATGATAATTGAAATGTAAGTTTTGTTCCCACAAATGAAAATTATTTCAAAAGCAAGTCATTAACTGTCTAAAATTAAAAGTAACGGATAATTGAGGCAATGTAATTTATAGTTCAGTTGGACTGAAACTATTTCCCTCGCTAGAATAGCTTTATCATAGAATCCCTACAGTGTTGAAGCAGGCCATTCAGCCAATCAAATCCACACAACCCTCCAAAGAGCATCCCACTCAGCCCCATCCCATCCCTGTTATCTGACATTTTCCATGGTTAATCCATCTCGCTTGCACATCCCTTGACACCATGAGCAATTTAGCGCAGCCAATCCACCTAACCTGCGCATCTTTGTGAGAGGAAACCAAAGCACCTGGAGGAACCCCACACAGACATGGGGAGAATGTGCAAATTCCACATAGACTGTCACCCAAGTGTGGAATCGAACCCAGGTCCCTGGTGCTGCGAGGTGGCAGTGTTGACCACCATACCATCGTAATGCCCTTGACTTCGAAGCAAAGCCATTTAACTACATTCATGGGATCTGAAATGAAACTGACTTTTACAGAATACAATTAGCATAAAACAAAAGAAATAGAAGCATGACCATTCAGCCCTTCAAGTTGGCCCCATTAACCAACAAGATTATGACTTTTTTGTACCAGCTCATTATAGCACTCAATTCCCTGATATTTCAAAACATCCATCTACCTCGTCTTTGAATACTTTCAGTGATCTAGCCTCCAGATCTCTCTGGGTAGAGAATTCACTGCCCTCAGGGAAAGGAAATTCCTTTGCATATTAGTTTTCCTCATTGAAAAATGTATTCCTGCCTATTTTTATACCATTCGCAAATTTGGATTAATTTGGATATAAGAGTGGATCTACCAGTCTTCCAAACCTTTGATTTAGCTAGTAACTAATTGAAGCTCTAAGATTGATCCTTATAGCACTCCATTAATTACGTCTGCAATGGGAAAGACCATTAATCCTAACTGTCTTCTGTGTGTTAACCAATCCTCAATGCATACTAATGCTGTGAACTCCTGTATTATGCAGTAACCTTTAAGAACCTGAAGCTGAGTGTGTAGGGTGCAAGACAAGGTCTTTCTACCCTTCTTTTTTACATGTTACTATAGAGCTGTTTAATAAAGTTTGATTTGGAGACGCTGGTGTTGGACTGGGGTGTACAAAGTTAAAAATCACACAACACCAGGTTATAGTCCAACAGGTTTATTTGGAAGCACTAGCATTCGGAGCGCTGCTCCTTCATCATGTAGTTGTCAACCACCTGATGAAGGAGCAGCGCTCCGAAAGCTAGTGCTTCCAAATAAACCTGTTGAACTATAACCTGGTGTTGTGTGATTTGTTTTAACTTAATAAAGCTTGTTAACATTCACTGAACTGAACACAGACCTGATCTTAGAACATGATGGCAACGGGTTCCAAAATTTTCAGTCGGACTCCCTGCCTGGAAAAATAAACCTTCCGGTTGGACTCTTGACCTGGAAGGTGGGAAAGCATCACAGCCATCAGTCAGTAGTCAAGAACCTTTGCAAGAAAAGCCTAAACTGACTGACTCCAAACTCAGTTAGTCTATATTGAGTGCATGAAAATGTCTCACACTATAACAGAATATAAGGTCCAATTGACCAGACAATGAAGGATTTTGTAAAGCTCTGTAACAGTGTAATAAGTTCCCGATCAATCCACAGACTATTCAGGGCAGGAAAGAGAACAAATCAAAGCCCTAAGCAGGGAATGCTGCAAGTTGCAGAATCACTCAGATGAACAATAAGTGCTAGTTAACTTCAGATTAGAGGAATTTATAGAAATGGAAAATAAAATGGCACTAAAAAATCCACAAGCAGGATTAACCTATACCTTTACCTTTACTCTATACTTTTACTCTAAGAACAGTTACTGGATGTGAGGATGAGGAATTAGGCCATGATGATGTCGGAATAGGATGGCACCAAAACTTGAATTTATAGGGTCTTAGCCTGAATCCCTCATATCATCAGTATTTCAAGAACTTTTGTTTTCTTTATCAAACATTACATCAGTCAGTATTCAATGCAACCATGAACTGATGTTACTAATATCTGCTTTTGTAGCCTGAAATGTGCCTGCAACAAAGATGTTCAGGGGTGCAACAGGCCAACAGTACTGGTTAGTAGACCTTGAGCAGGAGGCAACAAAAATTTATCACTCGATAATCAAACCTTCTTATGTACTGTTCCAGAAAAATGCAGTTATGTCATTCAGGGCCGGTAAACTCTCTTTGGACATAGATAAAAGTCACAAGAATTAAATTTAAAAATCACACAACACCAGGTTATAGTCCAACAGGTTTAATTGGAAGCACACTAGCTTTCGGAGCGACGCTCCTTCATCAGGTGATTGTGGAGGGCTTGATCGTAACACAGAATTTATAGCAAACATTTACAGTGTGATGAAACTGAAATTATACATTGAAAAATTGATTGTCTGTTAAGCCTTTCATCTGTTAGTTTCACTTCTTTCATGTGTAGACAGTTTGGAAGAGTGGTCCAGGAAATGGCTGATGGAATTCAATGTGAGCAAATGCGAGGTCTTGCACTTTGGAAAAAAGAATACAAGCATGGAATACTTTCTAAACGGTGAGAAAATTCGTAAAACCGAAGTACAAAGGGATCTGGGAGTGCTAGTTGAGGATTCTCTAAAGGTAAACATGCAGGTTGAGTCTGTGATTAAGAAAGCGAATGCAATGTTGTCATTATCCGCTGGACACGCTCCAGTGCCAGTATGTCCTTCCTGAGGTGTGGGGACCAAAACTGGACACAGTACTCCAAATGGGGCCTAACCAGAGCTTTCTAAAGACTCAGTAGCACAACGGTGCTTTTATATTCCAACCCTCTTGAGATAAATGACAACATTGCATTCGCTTTCTTAATCACGGACTCAACCTGCATGTTTACCTTTAGAGAATCCTCAACTAGCACTCCCAGATCCCTTTGCACTTCGGCTTTACGAATTTTCTCACCGTTTAGAAAGTAGTCCATGCTCGTATTCTTTTTTCCAAAGTGCAAGACCTTGCATTTGCTCACATTGAATTCCATCGGCCATTTCTTGGACCACTCTTCCAAACTGTCTACACATGAAAGAAGTGAAACTATCACTGTATTCTAACAGATGAAAAGCTTAACAGACAATCAATTTTTCAATGTATAATTTCAGTTACATCACACTGCAAATTTTTGCTATAAATTCTGTGTTACGATCGAGCCCTCCACAATCACCTGATGAAGGAGCGTCGCTCCGAAAGCTAGTGTGCTTCCAATTAAACCTGTTGGACTATAACCTGGTGTTGTGTGATTTTTAACTTTGTACACCCCAGTTCAACACCGGCATCTCCAAATCATGACAAGAATTAAAGTTCACTTAAAAAAATGTAATGGATGGAACGGTAGTTGGGGTCCTGTTCCTCATGTGGGTTTCTTCCAGCTATAGCCCTGTGTTTAGGCGTGATTGAGATAAGTAAAATGGACTTTTTTAAATCTCTGATTGTGTGCAGCAAATTGATTTTGATTTGGAGTTGTACAGTCTTCCATACAAAGATAATGAACAATGATTTGAAAAATACATCATCTGAGATGGGAGTTTGTTGTGATGTGGAGGTGTATGAGATATGTGGGTTCGTAAATAATGAATGATATTCTTTACTATTGTTTTGATCATTTGGCCTGTGTACATGCTGATTTGAGCAGTACAGTTCAATTGAGAAATTAATACAAAATGATAATCTTCAGGATTTATTGATTGATGTATTGTTGTCACATGTACTGAGATGCACTTGTTTTACGTGCTGTACAGACAGATCATATAATACAAAGTGCATCAGGGTAACAGAACAGAGTGCAGAATACAGTGTTGAAGCTGCAGAGAAGGTGCTGTGAGAGAGATCAGAATTAACATTTGAGAGGCCCCTTCAGCAGGGAAGAAGCTGATCTTGCATCTGTTTGTATGTGTAATCAAGTTTTGTATGTATAATCAGAATAGTGTTGAAGAGTGTATGACCAGGGTGGTAGGGGTCTTTTATTATGTTGGTTACTTTCCCTCGGCAGCAGGAAGTATAGATGGGGGTCTATAGATGGAAAACTGGACTGGGCTGTATTCACAACTCTAATTTCTTGTGATTTTAGGAAGAGCACTTTCCATACCACACTGTGATGCATCCTGATATGTTGTTTTCTATGATGCATCAAAAGAAATTGGTAAGAATCCTTGTGGACACGCCAAATTTCCTTAGCTGCGTGAGGATGTAGAGATGTTGTGCTTTCTTGACCATCACGTCATCACGGCTGGACCAAGACAGATTGTTGGTGATCATCAGTCCAAGGAACTTGATTTTATCGACTATCTCCACCTCAGCACCATTGATATAGACGGTACATGCTCTCCACTCCACCTCATGAAGTCTATGACCAGCTCCTTCATTTTGTTGATGCGTACAGCATGCCACCAAGCACTCAATCTCTTTGTTTACAATGTTTAAAATTGTGATTTTTGCAAGAAGGCAATAAATATCCACAATCCTTAAAAGAGTTAAAAAAAAAAGAGAGCCTTACGTTTTTCTAAATCTAAGATCTTGTTGAATGATGGAGATGCTCAAAGGGCTGAATAGCTCATACCAGCTCTTATTTCTTGTATTCTTAAGCTCTTAGGAAATGATCCAATACCCACATTCTTCTTATCCATGCTAATGTACTGTCTCCAACACCACTGCATCTTATCTCATTAAATGGCCATATTATGAAACTCTAAATATGCTACAAGCATTATTTTCCCTTTATCAATCCTGCTTTGTACCTTCTCAAAGAATTCTAGTAAAATTGTCAGGTATGATTTCCCTTTCATGTAGCTAAACTGACTCAGCTTCATCATATTTCATATTTCTAAATGTTCTGCTATAACTTTCTTTACAATGGGCTCAAATGTTTTCCCAAATACAGATGTTAAATTAACTGGCCTATAATTACATGTTTTTGGTCTTCTTCCGTTGCAAATAAAATTCTTACATTGGCAGTTTTCCAATCCTTTAGGACTTTTCCAGAATCTTAAAGAGAAAATTACTCCCACTGCATCCACTATCTCTGCTGTTACTTCCTTTAATATCCTAGGATACATCCCAACAGGTCAAGGGGACTTATTGTCTTTATTTGCTTCCCTAGCATCTTTTCTTTAGTGATAGTTATTATATTTATTTCCTCTCCTCCTTTTGATGCTTGATTATTTAATATTTTTGGAATATATTATTGCCTTCTGTAATGAAAACTAATACCGAGTGTTTATTTAAATCTTCCATCATTTTCTGATTTCCCATTTTTTTTTCTCTAGCGTCTTTCCCTAAGGGTCTTTTTTCAAAATTTTCTCTCTTCCTTTTTAAACATCTAAGAGGGTCTTCCTCTCTATCTTGATACAATTTGCATATTTTGTCCATCTTTACAATTTTGGTAAACTTTTGTTGTTTTTTAAAACTTTTCCTAATCTCTGACTTGCCACTTAACTTCACCACTTTTTTAATTTCTTTCAAATTGATGCTATCCTTAACCACACTATTAAAAATCACGCAACCCCAGGTTATAGTCCAACAGGTTTATTTGGAAGTACTATCTTTTGGAGCACTGCTCCTTCATCAGGTAGCAGTGGAGCAGGATCATAAGACACAGAATTTATAGCAAAAGATCACAGTGTCATGCAACTGATACCATAGTACTTAAGCACACTGGTTAACCATGGTTGGCTTTTCCCCTTCTGAGAAACCATCTTCCTTGCTTCAATATATTTTTGCTGTGAGCCATGAACTATTTTCTTTGACAGCTGCCATTGTTCCTCAACTGTCTTTGCTGCTAAACCCTTTGACTTCAGCTAGTTCTACCTTCATTCATTTGTAATTACCTTTATTTAAGCTTAACACAATTGATTCCAACCCAAGTTCCTCCCTCTCAAATTGAATGCTAAATTCTTTCATTTTATCATTATTATCTCTTAGGGGACCTTTTACTCTTACAACATATATTAAAATTGTACCATTATACAGACTAAATCCAAAAGAGCATGATTCTTGTTCCGATCCACACTATAATTTTATAGGAAACTGGCCTGAATTCTTCATCATGGCTGTCTCTGCCTATCTTATTAGCTCACCCTAGATGAAGATTAAAGTCACCCATGATTAATGCACTGTCTTTGTTATGTGAGACTGTCCAGAGTCAGTAGCACTCAGAATTCTCACACACTCTGGTCAGTTGGCTGTGCTCTGACTGGTGTCAGCTCACAATAGTATGATTGTGACCAGAAGTCATAGTTGTGAGAGTATTGTGACACCCTGATTATAATATTTATGTTTTAGAAATATAATCCAAAGAAATTGCATTATTGTTAAAGATGCCCTCAAAGCTCCTGATTTTTTTTCTGTCCCATCATGTAGTAACCATTAAGGAGGCTGTAGGTTATTCCTATCCATATCTTTTTTCTATTGTTTTACCTCCACTAACAGGAATTCTAAATCTTCCAATTCAGGATCATTTCTTGATATTGTACTTATTCCATCATGTACCAACAATACTACGCCACACCATTTCCTTCCTGCCATGTCTTTTGAAAAGTTTCATATCCCTGAACCTTTAGTTCCCAGCTTTGATTATGTTGCTGTCTAATCTGGCATACTGAAGACCTGCACCCTTTCCTCAGAACGGGCATTATCTCCTACTATTCTTACCTTCTGAGGGGCATTTTGATATATAGCTGATAGCACTTCAGTGCTGACACAACATATAAGCCCCCATATTGAAACAATGCTTACAAACCTAGGAGCTGGAGTTGACCAGCTAGCCCACTGAGGCTGTTCCACCATTCAATTTGATCATGGAAGATCATCCACTTTTTCCCTCAGTATCTCCATATTCCCCAATGCCATTGGTATTTACATAGACAGTGCTCACAAGTGTTTAAGTTAAAAAATTCAAATCAGACAACAAGTACTTTTTAAAGGAAGCTCAGACATTGTATGTATCTCTGTGATGTTTCTCCATTCCACATTACAAGTGTCTTATCAATTTAACAACGAAGAAAAGTACAGCATAAATTAACATGTTATTATCTATACGTATTATGCACAAATTTATATATGAACATATGCAAAGTAAAAGATAACTATAAACGGCAATTTTAATGCTGAGACATGGATGCTTGATTTTCTTTTTTATTCTGAGCTCTGCCCAAATTTAAGTCCTTGGCTTACTATGTGCTGAGGTTTCATCCGGAGTTGTTTATCTTGGCAAAGTTTTTGTCAGTGATTGTTTGTCTTGTCTTCTCCTCTCAAGGTCAGCACAAGTCTTCCTCGGTCACAACAGGAATAAAACACACAGTACTGGTGTTGATCTAAACCAAGAACTCATCATCTTGCCAAATGAACTAATAAGCACCTTTCTGCTTAAATTTTCTTGAACAATGCATTTTCCTCTTACTTTAGCCAAAGCATTAATTGAGGTTTAACAGGTAAAATAGTCATAACAGGAGTTACATAAAAGCACATTAAAAGTTTATAGATTAATGTTTGTGTACAACATTCTCAGAACCTTTGCTCTTTAATATTCTGATTAATATGCCAATACAACTGAAAAAAGAAAGCTTCTTGGATTGTATATATGATAATCAATCTCAGGAGTTTTAATTAATATTTATGATGTGTATTATATTATTCATGTTGTAAACATTTGCTTGATTTCTGTGCTTCTGAAAATATCCCCTGTCAGCTGCCTTGATTAGCCAAGAACTTGGCTGGCAATAAGTAAAGTTTTATTCTGTCACTGTTCAATAGGTGGCTACTGGGAATTATGTGAAAGTGTCTAGAGTCAGAAGCATTCAGAATTCCCCTTTACTCTGGAGAGTTGACTGTGCTCTGATTGGTGTCATCTCACAATAGTATGATTCTAGCCAGAAGTCATATTGCAAGAGTATTTTGACACCCTGATTATAATATTTATGTTTTAGAAATATAATCCAAAGAAATTGCATTATTAGCAAAGAAGCATTTTCATTAACCATCAATCAACCATGTTGGTTATCAATAATATAAATATTTGGAAACACTGCCAATTTAGTATAACCACATATAAATGACTAAAAGCAACAACCCTAGCAAGATCAGTAGTAATGATTGTGGGCAACGTTTTCCTCAAATTAAGTTCTGTTACTCTGAGTCTCTCCTTTGTACATGATAGTCTTTCAGCATTATATTCTTTTGAATGTTTATTCAATAGCCAGATAAGGTTGCACTAAGATCTATAGTATATTCTTTTATAGGTTTCAATTTGCACAGCTAACAGTCCCAGAACAAGTTGCTTGACAGGCTTGCAGTGAAAGAGTGAGTTGTGCCACTGGGGAGGAGCAGCACTTGATAAGATTGGAAAGGATAACAGCCAGGACTACAATCCACTTCAATAAGCAAGACAAATCTTTGAATTTAGTTTGAATGCTCAACTTGCTCTTCACCACAAATGCCTGCTTGTTTAATTGAAGGCCAACATCTGATTAGACAACAAAGCAGACAAAAGAAGGACCAATCTAGCATTTCTCAACTTTCAGTACCATTGTTCTAGCAGTATAAATAGACCATGTTTGAACTAACATCTCTTTATTTGCATCTCTGATTCTTCAAACAGACATTGGTCTACCGAATAACTTGCCCTATTATCAGAAATGAAACAGTTCCTTTTAAGATATAGTGAGTATAAATTGCAAGCTATAGCTACTGACTCTAAACTCTATAAGTGAGCTGCTATTGCAGTTGTGATAATACATCTAACTTACTGGAAAGGAAACTGCACTCCGTGTTATATAAAATGTTTGCCATAAAATGTTTTGCCTTATATAAGTTCCAGTTTCTGGGTTCATTATATTTTTAACGTTCCAGAGTAAATCAGATATTGGGACTAAACAAAAACAGCTTTATCTTGAAGGAGGCAAATTACTTCCTGCACGGTTTGATGTGGTTAACCAGTGACAAAATGATGACTTAATTTCTATACAGTATTTTGTAACAGAGCCAGCATTATTTGCTAACAAAGACTACCAGTAAGATTTAACAGGAGACAGCAAGAATGTTGTCCAGAACATAAAACATTGTTATTATTCTGTAACTACTCCTACATCTGAAATGTCACAATACTCCAGAAAAAAGGAATAACTATAAAAGAATTTCAGGATAACAATTTCAGCCTTATATCAGAATTTAGAAGTTTTTGTCTGGGATAATTTTTGTCAGTATCAGCATGCTAAAGCTGATAGCATAATTCTTCTGTCCACTATTTCTGCAGATCCTCTAATTCCCTTAAAAATCAGGTTTACATTTGTGTTAAAAGAACAGATAGAAAAATGACAGAACAGATTATGTTTTTGCCCAGTGAAAATATTGGCAGGAATAACTTCTGGCTGGTAATTTATTTATGCTTTATATGTATATGTGTGTGAGAGCAAAAAGGCTGCTATTAAGTTGGTAAAAGAATATTCAAAACTAAATTTAATTTTAATTTTTTTCTTTTGTTCTTTTGGTAATGTGTGTCTTTTATTTGCTTTTTTTAAATATTACACAAGTAACTTGGATGGATCAATTTAGTATCATGAAACGTGGAATTGCTTTCGTTCCATACATGCTTAACTCACCACCAAATAAACATAAATGTATCAATTGTTGCATTTGAACATTTCTTAACAAGTCTAATACACGAAAGGCTAAATTTCACAAGCAAAACTACTAAAGGAATTTTAGCTTCAAATACTGGCATAGATCTTCATCTGGCAATTATAAGCTGAGACTTCTTTATGACTCTATAGCCAATAAAACTCTAGTAGACCTCAATACAACAAAAGATCAGAGTGTGCAATGCTTTATAGAGATGTCACACATGTAGTTAAGACAAAATTGTTATTCTTCAATATATATGTGTGGTAGTTACTAATGTAGTCTTATAAACTGCCAGAATACCTGAAATGGGATGATTCATTTTCTTGGACAAATAGATTGGAACAATATGTTTTTACTATGCTGTGTGAAACATCATTGGTTACTCCAACAAATATGTGTAGCAATTAAAATGCAACAAAAAGGATTGTATTTTCATGAGAATGCCAGTATCTTTAGCCTCTGTAATTTTAGTATTGGCTTTTACAAGGAGTCTTCCTCTGAAAGGAGTCACTCATAGTTTTATGACTTATTTTGTGACCTTTCCATGATCTTACAACCTTGAGCAGGAGCATAGCCAATACAAACATGGCTGCAATAAAAGAATGACATTGTGGTTAAGTTTGCTTGCTGAGCATAGCTGTTTGGTGACTTGTCCACATTTCCAGATTCTTAAAGCACAGACAAAACTTAGTATTCTCTTTGCAAAAATATTTTAAATTACCTGATTTAAAATGCCTCTGTACCAAATGAGCATATACAATAAATGTATTTCTAAAGCATAAAGCACTCCTTCATTTGCAGTTATTCTGCCAAATTATTAATCTACATTTAAAACTGACAAATGTATACGTTTACTTTCAAAAACAGCTTTTATATAAATTCAAATATTTAAAGACATTTATGAAGAGTACAAATAGAAGCATTTTGAAACATATGATTGAATTTATGGAAATTAAGGTACAGGATTTGAAAGATATAAACAAACCTTATCTTCTGCTTTCACTCTGCTGGTACAGACCTAAAAGACTGCCTCAGAGGCAATTGTAGTATCTGTTTGACAATCTGGCCATAAAAGTAAAACTTCATTTGCTTTGCATGAGAACAAATCAATAAAAGTTAAGTTACAGCCAGAGAGGGCATCCTTTTACAAAGATCAAAGATACTAAAAATGAGTTATATAGCTTCCAGAAAAGATCAAACCCTACAGTTGATGGGTATTTATACTACACGTGTGGTCTAACGAGTGGTGTTTTATGAAGAGTGGGTATGACTCCTGATAGTCATGTGCTTCTATTAATCCAATTCTTGAGACAATGTCCAAAAGTGATAGAAATATTATTGAGAGGTTGGATGATGGTGTGCTCATTATAAAGTGGAATGTATTACCTAACAGATCCTAGCACATGGTTCCACCTTTATGTTTGAATACATTTACTTTGTGTTGTTCTAGTAATTCTTCCAGAACAGTCAGTCCTGAAGAATAATGAAATTTTAGTCCTTGCAATCAAGACAGATATGTGTAAATGATAAAAGAATGATCCCATTGGATTCAACAGAATTAAAATCTGATGGGTTCTCTTAATAGTAGGCAACCTATCTTGTTGATCTACCATCCAGGCAGGTTTGATTTTGATTTTGTGCAATAGTATAAAATTGGTAACAGCAAATTGGCAGTCCGTTTTACAATTTTCCCAATTAAATTTCCATTGACGTCCAGTTGGCAGTCATTGATGTATATACAGCAATTAGTTTAATCAATGTGGAATTTAAGTGTTGTTCTGAGATTTCAAACTGCATTATGAAGCAACAAATAAATGCCATATCTCTCAAGATACCAAACTGAAACAATCAACATTACAATAATTGTCCAGTTGTTATAGATTTGGCAGACCACAGTGGAGACAAGCTGAATCCTGCGGATATTTAATGTTCTCTTCAACCTTGGTTATGAAGCAGCTTGTCATGACAACCAGCAAGACACAGAAGTATTCAAATATGCCAATGCCAAAACTAAGGAAGTCATTATGCAGTCCTTTACGTCTTGAAATAATTACTGTTGTCCATAACATTTGTGATGACCACCTTACAACATATAGAGGTGTGCAAATAGTGAATATGTGGTACTTGTTCTGTAATATTGTAGCTATAATAAATATCAGCATGTAGGATATACCTGCATGGGATTAATAGGATAACATAGGGTCTGACATCTATTTGTAGAGAACCCCATGGTCTGGAAACAGGCCAGTCAGCCTAACAAATCCACACCAATCCTCCAAAGAGTGTCCCCCCCCCAAACCCAACCCTCTACCCCATATCTTTCATTTCCCATGGCTAACACAACTAACCTACACATCCCTGAATACTATGGGTAATTTAGCATAGCCAATCCACCTAACTTGTACATCTTTAGACTATAGGAGGAAACCAGAGCACCCAGTGGAAACACACACAAACACAGGGAGAATATGCAAACTCTACACAGACAGCCACCAAAGGCTAGAATCAAACCCAGGCCTCTGACACAGTGAGGCAGTAGTGCTAACCAAGGAGCCACTGTGCTGCCCCAGTGAAGCGTTACCATAAAGCAGTCAGATGCATCCACAGTTAGTCATTAGAGTCTTCAGCTAAGTTGAAAGTGGAAATGTCTTGACAGCAATGATGAATGTTTCTTATGCTTGCCCTCTGCAATTACTGTTGGTGCCATGATTTTTTTTTGTGATAGGTTGGAACTCTCTCTGGTGCTAATGACATCATCTAATACATAGTAATGAAAGAAGAGATGCATTCTGTATACAATAAAAGATTATCAGATATTAAAGAAACAAGCAAAGCTAGAAATTTGCAAGCAATTTTGTGATTATGTAGGAATCTTGCCCTCTGGCAATTTTTACACCAGAACTGGGACATCAGGCAGAAAACCAGTCAACAAGGTTCAAACATTTCTTGAATCAAGTCAAGGATTTCTTAACTTTTTCAGAACCCTTACCATTGGATTTCCCTGCTTTTCATTCTGTACATGTTTATTTGCATGTGTAGACCCTGATGGTCTCTCATTTACTTTTTTATAAACAAAATGTGCTGGAGAAACTCAGCCAATCTGGCAGTATTGGGGAGAAGCAGAGTTAACATTTGAGTCCAGAATGGTTCTTGCTTGGAATATAAAGGATTTGGAAAATGGTGTTTTTATTGCTGCAAACAGAAGGTAAAGAGGAACATGTAGAAAGGATTGTGAGAGTGCCCAGTGCAAAAGACAAAGGCAGTGATAATGGTAGTGAAGGAGTGATAGAGATATTAAGTAGATGTAAATGTTAGCTCTGAAAACGAGAGAAAGAGTCCACTCTGCAGTGAACAAAGCCACCAAGACACAAAGAAGACACAGCTGGAGGATGATAGGGTATGTAAGAACATGGAGTAGAGATAGCCTACTCTGAAGTAGTAGAACTCAATACTGTGTCCATGTGGCTGCAAAGTGCCAAAGTGGAAAATGTGGTGTTGTTACTGTGGCTTGCATAGCAGTCTGAGTCTGGAAATGTTAGCATGGGAATAAAGTGGTGCTTTGAAATGACAAGCAACTGCAAGATTGGGGTTACTCTTGCGGACAGAGTGAAGGTATACCCCATAGCGATCACACAGTCCATTCATAATCTCACCAAGTAAATATGGAGGGGAATACAATGTGGCAAAGTATGAGGTTATACACTTATGTAGTAGGAATGGAGACACAGATCAGGCCATGGAGATGCCATTTAGATTTCTAAATGAGAAAGGCTTGAGATATCTGAAATACAAAAGGGAGTCTTAGTTCAGGATCCTCTTAATGTTAACATTCAGGTTCAGTTGGTGGTTAGGAAGGCAAATGCAATGTTAACATTCATTTTGAGAAGGATAGAATACAAGAACGGGGACGTACTGCTGAGACAGTATAAGGCTCTAGTGAGACTGCATATGGAATATTGTGAGCAATTTTGTGCCCTTATCCAAGGAATGCCTTGCTGGCCTTGGAGGCGGTTCGAAGGAGTTTTACAAGAATGATCCTGGCGATGAAGGGCTTGTCATATGAGGACGGTTCATGTTTCTGGTCTGTACTTAATGGAATTTCAAAGGATGTGGGGGGATCACATTGAAATTTACAGAATAATGAGAGGCCTGGGATAGGAGATACTGGGGCACAGCCTCAAAGTGAAGGGGTGGCATTTAGAACAGAGATGTGGTGGATGTTCTTTTAGCCATAGGGTGGTGAATCAATGGAACTCATTGCCACAGAAGGATATGGAGGCCAATACTTTGACTGTACTTAAGGCAAGGATGGATAGTCCTTGATCAGTAAGAGAATCAAAGGTTACATGATCGACTGGCGGAGAAGACTCAATGGACCAAATGGCTTAATTCTGCTCCTATATTTTATAGTATAAAGGACACCGCAATTTGAGCAGTAAAAGCAGCAGAATAGATTTAAAGATTTACAAGTAAAATGGTGCTTCATTGGAAGGTGTGTTTGAGGCCTTGGAGGGAGTGAGGAGGGAAAAGGTGAATTGGAGAGAGTATGCATCTTCTGCAAATGTATGGGAGAGTGCCGAGACAGACTGACCAGAGTGTCATGGAGGGAACAGCCCCATGCTGATGGTGGAGGAGAGGAGAAGCTGTATTTGGTGGTAGCATCCTCTGGAGGTGATGGAAATTAGATTACTTTAGATTACTTACAGCCTGAAAACAGGCCCTTTGGCCCAACAAGTCCACACCAACCCGCCGAAGCGCAACCCACCCAGACCCATTCCCCTACACTTATCCCTTCACCTAACACCTTGGCCAATTCACCTAACCTGCACATTTTTGGACTGTGGGAGGAAACCGGAGCACCCGGAGGAAACCCACGCAGACACGGGGAGAACGTGCAAACTCCATACAGAGAGTCGCCTGAGGCGGGAATTGAACCCGGGTCTCTGGAGCTGTGAGGCAGCAGTGCTAACCACTGTGCCACAGTGCCGCCCAAATGGTCAAGCATGATCCGCTGAATGCAGAGGTGACATGGTAGAAGGTGAAGACATAGGTAATGCTATTAATGCTCTGGGAAGGAGGGGAATATGTGAGGGCAAAAGTGGAGGAGCAGCATCAGACTTGGCTGAAGGCCTCTCAAGCACAGTGAAAGAGAATCCTTGGTTGAGGATAAAAGGACATGTCAGAGACACCCCAGGGAAGGTGGTATAACTGAAGGTGATAGAGATGGAGAAACACAGAAATTTGAATGGAATATTTGCAGGAAGCAGAGTATGAGGCAATGTGGTTGAATTGACTCTGGGGGTCATAGAGTTATAGAGATGTACAGCATGAAACAGACTCTCTGGTCTAACCTGTCCATGCCTACCAGATTCTACATTAAAATAATCCTATTTGCAGTATTTGGCTCATATCCTTCTGAACCCTTCCTATTTATATACCCATCCAGATGCTTTTTAAATGTTGTAATTGTACCAGCCTCCACCACTTCCTCTGGTGGCTCATTCCATATAAGTACCACCCTCCGTGTGAAAAAGTTGTCTCTTAGGTCCCTTTTAAATCTTTCCCCTCTCACTTTAAACCTATGCCCTCCAGTTTTGGATTTCCCTACCATGGGGAAAATACCTTGGTTATTCACCCTATCCATGCCCCTTGTGATTTTGTAAACTTCTATAAGGTCACCCCTTAGCTTCCTATGCAACAGGGAAAATAGTCCAGCATTTTCTGCCTCTCCCTATAGCTCAAATCCTCCAACCTTGGCTTGTAAATCTTTGTAAGTCTTTTCTGAACTCTTTCAAGTTTCACAACATCCTTCTGATAGCAGGGAGACCAGAAGTTAACATAACATTTCAAAAGTGGCCTTACCAATGTCCTGTACAGCCGCAAGATGACATCCCAACTCCGACACTCAATGCACTGACCAATAAAAACAAGCATACCAAACAGCTTGGGTTTGTTGGGGTTCAGTAGAGATGGGCTGTCCAGGAAATGCTATTAAGAAAGGAATAACGAGTTTTAGGTTGGGAGAGGATCCGATGACCAGCCTGGGACTCATGGTGTCCAATGCAACCTATGTTGTCTTCCCTGATCTCTCGAATATAAAATGCAACTCAGGAATGGAAAATCACGGCGACCACAACCAGAGTAGCTAAATTCAACATCTCTTGGCTCAGTAAAAATATGGGCTCCATTCTGAGCAATGGGAGGCCCTTCAAGGAGCCACAGCATCACTCATGATCATTCATGCACTTGCTGGGTACAGGTTTATGTCAAATGCAAACACATTATTATGTACCTGAATTGTATATTATGTCAAATTATGTAAGATGCAAATTCTGATCGGTAACAAGATAATAATATTTGGCCTTACAGATTGCAAGCAGATATTTCAGTCAAGTTGAAGTAATTAAATGTGATGTTAAAAAAGACACATTGGGCCACAAAACACAAGACTATTGCAAGACATCATAACCTGCATAGAGACATAGAACTGAGTCCCTCTCAACTTGAACAGCGATGATGCTTCTTGTGGGTGTTGTGGGGTTGGGAGGGCAAGGTTTCAATAACCATGCAGTACTTACAATCTCCCAGTGTCTCTTTGCATCATGGCTTTAGTTGTATTCATTGCCTCTCTGACCTATCACCTTCATCCCCACCTGCTCCCCTCCCACCCCTCTCATTTATCTCTCCACCCCAGAGGGCCCCTGCCTCATTCCTGATGAAGGGCTTTTGCCCGAAACATTGATTTTTCTGCTCTTTGGATGCTGCCTGACCTGCTGTGCTTTTCCAGCACCACTCTAATCTTGACTCATCATTGCAAAGATGACTGATGGATCCAGTAACAGGAAGGGTTATTATCATTCTTGCTGCAATGCAACAAAGGCACAAAGAACTGGAAAATGAACTAAGACAAAGTCATCACAGACAAAGCAACATTGCTTAGGGGATGCCTAACAGCTTGCATTTAGAGATTTGTAGGAGGAGATGCAAATACAGGCAGACCAAACTGCTTCATCCTCAACAACATTTCCTCCAGATGAGCGAGACACAGTGTTTAGCCCAGGCAGTGGATGTCCTGGGACGCTGGCACAGAACTAGGCCAACTGCTGGAGTGGGACCTGTGATCTGAAGGAGTGGATGGCCATCCTAACACTGTGGCATCAAGCTGACAGTGAATTGAACATTTATGTAGCCTGTATGGGATTGTCAATCTCCACCCACAAACGTACAAAGGCTGTTTTTTATTTCATTTGTTCCAAAATCAAGGTTTTTTTCTCGTTTCTCTGTGACGAGGTCAGTGCTTCAGCCTGTAGAGCAGTAGGCTTCACCAACGTAAGTGTATAATGTGACAAACTGTACACGCCATATCTTAATGTAACTGGGTTCTTCAATAGAAAGGGACTCCATCAATATAAAAGTCACTTGCAATCATTGCTACCATTTCTAAGAAGTCTGCTCCAGATGTCCTGTGAGCTGCCATGATGCCTACATCCTTGAGAAACATCAAACACCAGGTGCAGTTAAGGATGGTTACTGGAAGACAAGTGCAAGACTCTGTGACAATGGCTGGTGACTCTATTACACAACCCCCTGACTGAGGTGGTGCCAAGATGAAGTCCAGGCCATTCTTTGATAAAGCCCATTGTGGAGCGGCGATATGTCTACTGAAGATTAGGGTCCACTGCTGGATCCAGTCTGAGGGATTTGCAGTTCTGTCTAGACAGTGTGTGCAACATAATCCTAGCATGATGTGTTTTGGGCCTATGTGCCTTCAGTCAAACTCCCACAAATTTGCTATTTCCATGTTAACATAGTTTCTATTGGTATTTATCATGACGATAGATCAGAACCCTAAAGTACTTATGGAACATATCAAACATGTAATTCCACTACGTGATTTTTTTCAGAGGGCTGCTACAATCAAAAAATGACTGCAGATACAAGTTCAGTAGCTAACTGGCAGAGTCCTGTGAGGACCCATGCAATGGCATACATGCAAAGTCAACAAAACATTAAACAGAATGACTAATAAGGAAGAAATGGTGAATGGTCAACTCCCCACCCTACCCTACCCCACCACCCCCTTTTAGCAAGAAAATGGGCTTATCCATCTAGAGATGTACAAAAGAATGCGATGAATAACAAATTGCAATCCACTGGTCTGGGTGTGCTAGTGGCTTGATGTGTGAATGAGTGTGCTATTAAGATCACAGTTGAAGAGCAGCTATTAAACAGCCTGACACCAAAGGTAAGAAAATAGAAAACGAACCCTGTCAGTGACAGTGCTGCCAGCCAACTACCAACAAAAGGTGCCAGGACTAAGGAATCTCATTCAATCTGCTAAACCTTGAATCTGAAAATTGTCTGCCATGTTAATACCATGAGGGGCTATCCAACATAACGGCTGTAACAGTTTCTTGTTTCCTCTTCATGATTGTTGCAGAGGCTGATCTGTTTTTAAATGTTAATTCACTTTTGTTTCATTTCTTGCTCCTAATCTGTGTGTGTTTGTACTGCATTATTTTTTCTTGCACTTAATGACAAATAAACTCAGTCCTTTGCTAACAAAAAGACTGGTAAAATTTGCCCCTTTTTTGTTGATCTGGGAGAAAGGTAAATTCATTTGATATGGGAGGAAGGTATCCACAAGGGAAGCAATCCTGTTTGAATTAACCTATTTGTGACCAACCAAGGGGGTGGGGGAATGAAGAGGAAGGACCAGTTCATTCCTCCTCAGTTGGTAGTTTAACAATTTGGGTTAACCTGTTTGGAACAGTAACAAATTGGGGAACCCCGCCTTAAGACTGATGATAGCATATTACAGCATACACTCCACTCCACACACAAAGCTACTGTGGATTTTAATTCCGTTCATTTGGTGCTGTTGTTTTCATTTTGTTCTAGTTAGCTCTCAAATTTTAATGTTAGCTTCAATTTTTATCAAGGGTTTTAGTACTTTACCTTTGCAAACATTTGTTTTCTAAACTAAAACCACACTGCCCAGTTCAGTTTGTCTCAATAGTGTTCAGGGAAAAGTGCTGCTGATTTTGTTAGCCAACACGCACGTATGATTATGCTGATTGTCAAATCCGGTATATGTATGAGTTGCCGTTATGAGCCATATTGAGCAAGAGTGCGCTGCACATATAGAAACTAAAAGAAATAATCCTGCAGCTTTCAGAATGGCCATGCATATCTGGTGTTTTACTTCAAAGAGTAGCTTCTGGTGCAAATGCAGGAATAGGAAATCAGTGCTTTGGCTGGGAATAATGATTGGAAGTCTTCACTTCTCCAGTTTTTTGTTTTGTAGGATATAATGAAAATGTGACTTTAATCAGTGTGTGGCAAAACCCAGCTAATTAGTTTATTAACATCGCTAATGATCTGTTGACAAACGCGATAAGAGTTTCAAAATCCGGGATAGCATGTAATGTTATTTCTTTAGTTGACAAAAGGGTTTCAGGAAACACTGAATGAAAACAAGGAAAACATAATCATGCAGCAGGCAGGAGGGACCTTTTATTCTGATAATGTTATCAAACTTGACTGAGGATATAGATAGTAAAGTTAACTTTAACATACAACTAAACAAAAGAAATCACTCTTTCTGCAATCATGCGTATTTAAAAGAATGCAGAACAGATAAGCTTTCAAATGACGTAGGTTTAATTTAGTAACAAAAACCTGTGATCATGTTGACACTTGCTCTCCCAGAGTGATTCCAGGAGGCTTAGCTCAATGTTTTTCTCCATTTCTCTCGACACACTAGATCTGTAGCTTTAACACTATTTATGGAGCTGACACCTCAGAATAAATTAGGGCAAAATTAGACCAGGACGGGCATGAGGGTCACAATCTGGGATTCGCCTAATGTTTATATAGGCAGCACACTCCTATATCTCTCCTGTATGTGTGCACTTATTGCTCTTCTGACATTTTGAATATTCCTGACTGTAATTGCCCCACCATTGGTGGCTGTGCCTTCACTTTCATGGACCTCAGGCTCTGGAATTCCTTCCATGCACCTTCCTGCCTCACTCTCTCACTTTTCACCTTTGAGTCTCTCTTCAGTTTGACCAAGCTTTTGTTTGTCTGACGTCCTATTCCTGCAGTTACCTCAATCCCATTTTTTGTTTTGAAAGCTCAAGTGAAGCAACTAAGCAAGGTGCTTGCTTACAGTGGACTATATCAGTCGAGGATAGAATGAGTTAAAGACACCCAACACTACCCTATGTATTGCATCATCTTAAACGGGAGGGCTAATAAGGGTTCAGCAAAGGCGAGTAGGAGTTTTTAAGTGATTTTTTTAAAATACTAAACACATTCAATACTGGCAGAACTTGACAGATTTTAAGGTTTTCTGATATTTATCTGTATAACTCTACAGGAGCCAGGGGGTGGAGAGATGTACACCCTTAAATGCATGATCAAGATCAATTAATGCAGCTTAAAATCTCATCAACTGCAATGTTACTAGGAGGGAAATGATGGCATAGTCATTGTATCATTGGATTTTTGATCCAAAATTTTATGGAGGACGTGGGTTCAAATCCTACTATAACAACTGGTGGAATTTAAATTCAATTAATACGTCTGGAACATAAAGCCAATCTCAACATAATTACAATTGATTATTGAAAGAAATCATTGGGTGTAATAATACCTTTTAGGGAAGGAACTCTCCCATTCTGCCCTACTGGAGATTCCAGATCCACAGAAACATGTTTGCCTCTTAACTACCCTCTAAAATGGCCGATTGAGCCAATCAGGTCAAGGGCAGTTAGGGTTGGCAGCAAATGATGGCATTGCTGGTCAGCTCCATTTGTTGAAGTGGGAATTTTGAGTTCCTGTTGTGTAGAAACTAGAGTGTGGCGATTAGACCAAGTGAAAGCAGATCCGTCCCTGGATTTCATTTGGGTTGTTAGGGTAGTGCTTTGGAAAGTTAAGGAATCCTTGTAGATATAGTCAAACATATTTGGATTTATCCTTGGGTCACCCTTGATGGAAGTAAGACACTTTTAGGTAGAGCTAAATTGCCATTTTGGATTATAGAAAGTCATGAATGTGAGTAAAAATATGTAAAAACAGTGGGATTGGCAAAGATGCCAAGGAACTGTTCAAAAATGCATGGAGTTTAAAAAAGAATGCTTTTTTTTCCTGACTGCCTGTTTCAGATGAAACTATTGTAAGATCTGCACTGCATGATTCATTTCAGAATCATTTTCATGATATGTTGCCCACAAGTGAATATTTTGATGGATAGTTTGAATTGCTAATGGAAGTATCTATTGATATAAGGGATTAACCAATTAAGGAGAAAGTGAGGTCTGCAGATGCTGGAGATCAGAGCTGAAAATGTGTTGCTGGAAAAGCGCAGCAGGTCAGACAGCATCCAGGAAACAGGAGAATCGACGTTTCGGGCATTAACCAATTAAGTGGGGACCCTTGGGGTGCAGTGATAGTATCCCTCCCTCTAAGCCAGGAGGCCTAGGTTCGAAGTCCCTCCTGCTCCAATGCTGTGCAATAATATCTCTGAATAGGTTGATTAGAAAATATCTTAAGCAATTAATTGGAACGTTTGTATTCATAAGGGATTAATTGAAGAAATTTTAATGTGTTGTTATTTTTGTTATCAATTAGAGTGTTGATTTGCAATGATGGCACCATTAAGAAACACTGCTAGCATGCCAGCTGTGATTTGTCCATGACGGATCCTAAGTAAGATGGGGATGACTGTTGATATAGAGTGCCACATATACTACAAAGGACTGTGGGAGATAGAAGGGCCTGGGTAGTACAGGAACTATAAAGAGCCATGGGGCATGTGTAAATGGACATAAGGTGGCATAAGTATATGATAGGCAATGGGGTTGGGTAGACAAGCATACAGCAGCATGGATGGACAATACACTGTGTGTTGGTATGAGGAGGAGTGAGCTGGAGAGACATTTTATGTTTTAACATTTATTTGTAACCTTTGAGCACAGTTTTTGGAGTCCCCACGTAGGCTTTCCTCCTAGTCAGCCTCACAAACTGGTAGTCTCTGTGTTGTTTGGTGCTGCCCACCTCCCAATCTAGGCTGCACCCTGCCCTAGACTGAAAACCGGGAATGTGGGTGGCCATTTTTAAAGGTTGAGTTTGGGATGCTAGCATTTCTTCACCTCTGCATACTCCATCTGGGAATAAAGGCAGTGTCTGCGCCTGTCTTTCAGATGTTGAAGGTCTGTATTCAGGCTAAGATAAATGTTGGCAGAATATGGATATTATGTCTGTGATGTTAATGCAACCAACGATGAAGCAGAGGATTAGCAAAATAACAGAGTCAAGTCAAAGTCATTTGTAAACTCCAACACTATTATTGATACTGTCTAATTTAGAAGGTAACGTTAAGGTTGGATCTAGGTTTGATGGGACTTTGGAATGAATGTCCTGCACAAAGGGCAGGGGATCAAGACTAGAATAGGTATCAACTTTCTGGATGCCAAGGACACATGGGAATTTTGCTACCATTGATTGAGATGACTACTTCCTTGGTGTGCCTACTGAAGAGAGCTGGTAGGTATCAACATAGACATGCTTGGAAAATTAGCAGCCCTGTCAAAATACCTCTGATCAGTGTAAAAGAATATGAAGGAGAAGCACAGCAAATTTACAACAGGGTTTGCACAAAGCCTGGAGTCTATCTTTTCCAAGGTAATTTCTATTATTTCACTTTTGAATACATCTATGGTGCAGACTCTGATACCAATGTGCCAGCTTCTGTTGCACCAGAGTTTGGACACTGCACTGGAGACTCAACATTTCTGTCATCCATGTAAAGACTGCTGTCATCATTGTTGAAAGGGGTTTGGAGGGCGTTGCAGCAGTGCAGCAATCTGTTCTGCAATATGACCAGATTGTTCAGGCACCAACCCTGGTGAGTAGTATTACTTACAAACAGCTTGAACTTACTGTCCTCTCTCATATTGACATTTGTCCTCACATCTCTGCTGCATTGCTGGTGGCTTGCCATTGCCTGTCCACCTAGCAAGTTGAGTTGCTGCACTTTCTGAAAAATTGAACCACACAAGTCAAGGAGCTACTCCCAGCTTAACACACATTCAGCTGTCACTCTCCAAACAAATTCCAGTCACTTGGTCACCTTTTCAACTTGCAGGTGAAGTGATAGACTTATTTTTTCTTTCTGATTCATTCCTGTCATGTGGGTATCACTGACTGGGCCAGCACTTATTGCCAATCTCTGGTTGCCCTTAAGGAGGTGCTGGTGAGCTACCTACTCAAAATGCTGCACTCCATTTGACACCCACAATACTGTTAGGGAAGTAGCTCCAGGATTATTCTCCAGTGACACTGAAAGAATGATGATACATTTCTAAGTTAGGATGGCAAATGACTTGGAGTGAAACTTGCAGGCAGTGATGCTTCCAAGTATATGCTGCCCTTGTCCTTCTAGATGGCAGATGCCATGGGTTTGGAAGGCGTTGTCTACGTGTGCACTGCTGCCACTGTGCACCAGTGCTGACCAGTTGGTGGGTATGTGGGGTAAATGTTTGTAACTGTAGTGCCAATCAAACATTTTGCTTAGTCCTGAATGGTGTGGACCTTTTTGAGTGCTGTTGGACTTGGACTCATCCAGACAAGTGAGGAATATTCCAAATCATTCCTGACTTGTGCCTTGTAGATGGTGAACAGGTTTTGGGAAGTCAGGAGGTGAGTTAGTTACTACAGAATTCCTAGCCTCAATTACTCTTTTATCCACAGAATCAATATGACTAGTCCAGTTCAGTTTTTGGTCAAAGGTAACCCCCAAAATGTTGAAAGTGTGGAATTCAGTGATTATATTACCATTGAATATCAAGCAGCGAAGGTTAGATTCTGTATTGTTGGAGGGAGTTACCCCATACATATATAGTTATGATCTTATACTGGATGGAAGACCATTGATGAAGCAGCTGAAGATGGTTGGGATTGCTGTTGTCCTTGCAAACTTTACAGAAGTATTGTGGACATTTTTTTGGAGGGGTTCCAGTGGGTTGATTTAGAAGTGAATATTACTGCATCATAATAACTCAGCAATTTGGAGGAGTCTGTGACCTGTCCATTGAAAACCTGCAGAGTGGAAAGAATATCAGTGATTGTATTGGACTGTGTTTGGATAATGGCTATTGAATACAATAGTTGCATTTTGGGAATCAGCTTCAATAGTAAGTCAAAGACGGGGCATAAAGCTTCAATTCAAGTGCTGATGAATATCTTTAGCATGCATTTGTGTTGGAATAAGAGTACCATCATTGAAGTCATTGTTACACTGCATCTACTGCTTCATGTGCTCGCTTTAATTGTTATATCTGCTCCATGAGTGTCAATTAGGTTCTGTACATTTTTACCAACAGCCATTCCACCTTTTGTTTCTTACAAAACACAAATTCCACTCGTTCAGGCTTTCTCCTGTTAAGTTTTTTCCATCACCTCCTGATCAACAGTGCATAGGCTAACCTTTGCCATGACTTCTTGGCTACACATCTTAACCACTTTCAATCAGCTAACTTAATTTCCCACATCCAAAAATTGCTCTTGCTCACCTCCTTCGATAACCTGCTGCCCGAGTTGTTCTCCCAATCTTGATAACTGTTTAGTACTTCTCAATTTTCTCAAAAATGTCAAATTTATCATCTGCTGTGCTGAAATCATGGTTCTTTGTTACTTCAATTTTCAGCATCAGCAAAGCTTCTATTCTCATCTTCCACTGATCAGACTGAACTAATTCAAAGCCCTTTGCTATCCTGATGACCTCAAACAAATCATCAATCAGTCTAACTATCCTTGATCATCATGGCACATCTTATAATCACCCTAAAGTTTTCTTCACCCTCACTTTACCTCTTCCATTGAAACTGTCTCATCATTTTACTCATGGCTTTCTTATATATGTTTTGTGCAGAAAACCTTTGTAAGCCAGGAAAACCTTGTCTACCCCTATAAATAAACTTTTCCAACTGGTAACAGCTTACAACAAACATTGTTTTCAGACAGCTGTCAAACTGTTTTGTGTTGCTCACTAAGAACAGTCAATTAAAACATTTTCCCTCATAAATAATTAAGAATTCTTCATTGTCTTTCATGATTCCTTTCATTCTTCTGATTGTTCTATGTGTATTGAGAAATATAATAATGAATGATATGTATTGATTGAAGTTTAACACATGATGAACTTATGAACGTGTGGCTTCAAATCTCAGTGAAAGGTTTATAAACTTATACAAAGTTAATTATTTTGGCTACTGTTACAAATTATGTGCAGAGAAAATGTTTACATTTATTTATGTAAAGGTGTTTCAACTATATGAAAGATAAATTCTTATTGGTTGAAGAGTTTTAAGGCATAATTGTAAACATTCTTATCAAGCTGCAGCAAAGTGAAAATTGTTAAGGTAATATGAGCTTGTAATTTATAACAAACACACTGGGTGTGCTTCTTAATTTAAGCTTTAGTAAAATTTTATTTTTCAAATTAAAAATGTGGGTTGCGAAATAGACTGTCCCACTTCCTGTATCCAATTTCTTTAAGGTCTCTTTATATTTGTAGTTAGTCCAGTGCACTCCTGACCCACCTAGTTCCACCTCCTTTCAGGTCAAGCCGAGTGGCAGATGTGATAGTGAAGCCTTTTGTGCTTGTTACTATGCTTCCCACTGCCTGAGGAATGGAATCAGGCTGCAGGTGGATAGGAGCATACTGCTGCCACTTCTTTAGCCCACACGCAGTGTAAATGAGATGCTGGCAAGGCATTGGAGCACTTCAAATGATTTAAAACAAATAACATATTAATTGGCACAGTGTTAGTGATGGGGTCAAATTTTGCAGATTTACCTGCCAAAGGTGCTAATTAAGGCATCAAGTTTCTTTATGCATCACAAGTCATACTTTGATTTAAAGTTGCTGTTAATGTATAATTATCACATTAATTCTCAGATTTAAAGTCCTCACAATTGTATGCTAACATCAAAAATTTATTCTAATTTATTGTATATAAATTATTTTTAAATACTTGTGTTGCAAAACAGTGATCAGTTAAAGATCATAACTCTGCAGTAACTAGAATTTTGCTTTATTGTCACCTACAAGGATACAAGTGAAAAGTATACAAAGCCGCCATTCCCAATGCCATCTTAGGTATAAACATACCTAGGTACAAAATCTTAGGAAAGTAGAAAAATAAAGCAATAAGTTAAAAGCTAACCATCCAAGGAGAGTGAGGACTGCAGATGCTGGAGAAGTCAGAGTTGGTAAAGCGTGGTGCTGGCAAAAGCACAGCAGGTCAGGCAGCATCTGAAGAGCAAGAGAGTCAACATTTCAAGCTTGATTGGGTCCTGCTTGAAATATCGACTCTCTTGATCCTCAGATGCTGCCTGACCTGCTGTCCTTTTTCCAACATCACACTTTATCAACTCAAACATTACAGTCTTTCGTAATATAAAGTAGAAAAAAATAAATAATTATAGTCCTTCTTTAGCCCTGGGCCTGCAGATGCTCCAAGCTGGGCTTCTCTACGATGGCTTGATCTCCTCCCCGCCATGCTTGCTTAACCCCTGCACTGGACTCCATCTGCCACTTGTACTGAGCTCAACCTCTCCCCTGCACTGTGTTCAATCTCTCCCCCACACAAATCGGTTTCCCAGCATACTGGACATGCACTCTTCTACAATGCCAACTTGCCGCTGACTGCTACAGTCCAATCAGGCTTGCCAGAGACATTGCCGCTGACCGCCATCAGGGATCACCTGGCACCTTGCCGCGGATCACCAGAAACTTGATCTGGTACAACACCAAATTGCCAAGCCCCTTCTACACTCTGCACCTTGAAGAAGCCATGGTGGCATCGCACCAGTTGCCTTACACCAAAGACACGATCTGGGCCCACAGCCGTTGCCATTGCTGCTGCCTTGACGACTGAGCTCCCTCCAGTTGGCAAGTTGAAAAAAAGACTGAGAAACTGAAAAAAAAGAAAAAAATGCGAGAAAAGAAAAGTGATTGGAGGAAACGAGCCCCAGCTCAGGAGCCGTCCTCCACTGCCATCTTGATTGATTGTTCATAATGGTGAAGGCTGGTCTCCATGTCCAATTATTGATAATGTTACAATCAGACATTAGAGGTTCCCAGGTTATTACAGTTCCACTTGAATTCACCAAATCGTTAAGATGTCAGGCAAGGAGAGATGAACTGGTGCCCCTTCTTTGTTCACCTATTTCCTCAATTGGTTACAACAAGGTTAAATGAAGATCTCTCTCCCTTTCTCTCAGATCAAATGAATTGATGTTTTAAAAAAAAGCCGATTTAAACAAAGATTTCTTGAGTTAAGAAAAGTGAGAGTTCATTAGTTAATAAATATGAAAGAAATAATCTTGTCACACAGACACATATTAGGAATAAGAAGTGAGTCCAAAAAATAGAAAAGCTAAAAGATTGATAGCCTAGTCTATCCACATACACTGTGGGGAGGGGAATATTGATAGTTGAACAGGCAATTTTGGGGTTCTTTGCTTTGCAATTCATTGAAATTCTCTGTCTTGTTTCCTTTGATGGTGGTTGCCTGGCAGCACTCACAGCAAAACTGTGATTTCCTGCCTTGTTTCCTTCTGATTGGCTTGCTGGCTAGTTGGTTTCCCAGACTGAGAGTGACATAAATTTACTGGCAAGGCAGGGGTGATTACAGGTTATTCAATTGTGATTTTCGCTGCACCCTACTGCTAACACACTTTCTTCCACGAGCACATCTTCTTCTTTAGCACACACAAATGAAGGTTGAAGTCAGTGGAAGGATTAAACACAAAATGTCTACAAGAGGTGGACTTCTGCTGAAAAGGGGAAAATAGTCATCCCCTCATTATCTTTTCCTGTTTTATATTTCTCTGTTGAAATTTCCTTGATTCACTGCAGGTGTAAGCTCCCATTGGTCCATCACAGGACTTTGCCAGCTAGTGCTGAATTTATATTTGTAATCAGTTTTTATTTTGCTCTGTAGTAGTCCTCTTTTAAAAATACATTTTGGAATTAAAAGTTAAAAATGTTCACAGTACCTCAGGGTTCTGAATTGTCATCATTACTATGGGCTTGCCAATTTTTCCCAAATGTATAGCAAATCCAAGGAATTTTCTGCTGTTAAAAGCCCAGGAATGGTCACTCAGTTTCATAACATAATTCTGGATGAGGACAGCCCTATGATCCATGGTAATAAATGCATCTATGGAGATTTCATTTTCCCCAAATCGTGGATTGTGACTGTGCATTTTTGGCTCACATTACTTAATGTGGAAGACTATTCTGAGTGTTGTTCACTTTGGCAATAACAATAATACTAAGTTGTATTTATCTAACACTTATAGTATGGATAGCATCACATGACATATCAGAGGAGCATTAAAAGAACACAATGATCATTGAATAAATGAAAAAAAATTAGAGCAGGTGTTTAAAGGCTTGATCAAATATGTCATTTTAAGAAGGGGCTTAAAGAAGAAGAAAGACCAAAGTTTACAGAGAGAAATTCTAAAGTTCAGGACTAATCTGAAGCCACTAATGGAGAGGCAAGGAGATATGTAAGAGCTCAAACTGCACAATCCAGACCTCTTGGAGAGTGATAGGTTGGGAGGAGATTAGAGGTAGGAAAGAGGAAGTCTGTGGGCAAGTATGAACACAGTTTGGGAATTTCACATTGACGAGTGAATGTGATTTGGTGCAATTTAAGATTTGAAAAGCAGAGTTTTGGAGGAGCTCAGATTTATATGAAAGATGGAAAGTGCTCCAGGAGATGTGTGAATAGTCGAAACTTCCGATAACAAAAGCGTTGTTTTGATCCTCATGGAAACCAATACCCTTTTTAAAACAATAATGAATCCTCACTTAGACGATGGAAATAACACTGATGGATAAGATTTTACTTTTTAAATCAGTCACTGTAACAAATTATGTAAAATTGACATAAGTTGAACAGTAATTAACAAGCAAAGCATTATCAAAGAAATAAATTTCACTTAGCTCCATAAGGCCAGTCTGGGGGTGGAGTAGGGCTTATGGAGTCAGCGAAATGCAGAGGATTTAATTAGGAGTCTGGGCACTGTTCATCTGGGTCTGCTAAGTTAGGTCCCTCAAGCAGGTTCGCCATGGTTAATCCATTATTGGTTTGGAGGGGGGAGGGATTTGGGGAGATCAAGGAGGTCATTTATCTCAATTATCTCAAGAGGGTTGGAATATAAAAGCACTGTTGTGCTACTGAGACTTTATAAAGCTCTGGTTAGGCCCCATTTGGAGGAGTACTGTGCCCAGTTTTGGATCCACACCTCAGGAAGGACATACTGGCACTGGAGCATGTCCAGCGGAGATTCACACGGATGATCCCTGGAATGGTAGGTTTAACATATGAGGAACGGCTGAGGATCCTGGGATTGTATTCATTGTAGTTTAGAAGATTAAGGGAGATCTAATAGAAACTTACAAGATAATACATGGCTTGGAGAGGGTGGACGATAGGAAATTGTTTCCATTAGGCGAGGAGACTAGGACCCGTGGACACAGCCTTAGAATTAGTGGGGGTAAATTCAGAACAGAAATGCGGAGACATTTCTTCAGCCAGAGAGTGGTGGGCCTGTGGAATTCATTGCCACAGAGTGCAGTGGAGGCTGGGACGCTAAATGTCTTCAAGGCAGAAATTGATAAATTCTTGATGTCACAAGGAATTAAGGGCTACGGGGAGAATGCGGGTAAGTGGAGTTGAAATGCCCATCAGCCATGATTGAATGGCGGAGTGGACTCGATGGGCCGAATGGCCTTACTTCCGCTCCTATGTCTTATGGTCTTATGGTCTTATGGTCATTGCCATAGGTGGAGACACTCGGGAACTAATTATTCAGGATTGGGACTACAGGCTGGGGCGAGGAGGGGTGACAGTTGTGAAGGGGTCAACTGTACTTGCACTGGGAAGAATATGAAAAAGCATGGACTCAAAGAGGTTATAGGGAAGGAGGCTTTGCCCATAATCAAGCACATGGTGGGGAATAATATATGACCACGTTTAGCAAAGTCAACTCAAATGTAGAGGCTATGGAGGAAATGTGGGTAGGTATCGGTACCTAACTGAAGACCTACATCACTGGCATCATTGTGGCAAATCTCCTCTGACTTAAATTTAATATATTAATTCACAGGATGCGGGTATCAGTGTGAAGACTAGCATTGATTGCCTATATATAATTGGCCTGAGGAAAGTTTGATCGATGTTCTTACAACTGAGTGGCTAGCTACTTACTGGAGAGCAATTACAAATTAATCACATTTGTGTGGAACTAGGGTTAAATGTAGGTAAACTGGGTTCAGACAGCATCTTTTCTTCCACAAACGACATTAATACATTTCTTGTTTCTTTTAAACTGAATTCAGATTCTCAAACTTAGATTTTGACCTCATATTTTTGGCATTATTATTCCAGTTCCATAACAAATACACTATCTGACCCAATTATTTCTTTTAACAGTGCTTTCCTTGACTAACAAAGACCTTGCTTTCAACTGGAGAATAAACCAGAAAGAAAGATCAAAATAATTTTAGCCATGCTCTCTCTTAAAAAAATGAGCAAAATCCAAATAAACTAAACAGTTGATGAAGTTGCAAAATAAACTTTAATAGCTTCAATGACTATAACAGAGCCTTGTGACCTTGAGCAGATCATATCTAAAGTGTTTTTCGTGTTTAAACTGCATATGCACTGTTTAAAACTCATTCATGGTTTCAATGTGCATCTGTAAACATCAGCCTTCATTTCAAACAAAAACTGCAGTCATATGCATTTGCAACATTCATGGAGTCTACCTTTATTTAGAGAAAAATAATTTAGCTTATTGAGTGAAAGCTATTAATGACATGATGGGCAGCAATAATGCTTCCACAGCAAAATTAATCATAAGCAAAAAGACATGGCTCAACAGAGTCAGCAATGAGATCTTAGTCATGTGGGAGATTTTATTGATCAAAATATAAACATCACAAAATTAAAGTTTTGTTGGGTGGAGGATCACAAGTAGAATTTCACTCCTACTTATATTGCATTTGGGCTGCATTTCACAATCTATAGATCTGAAAGGGATTATCTTGTCTATCCCTTGCTATAATTGTATTCTAACAGTTTTTTAAATATAACTTGCTGGAGCAAAGGTTGAACGAATGCATCTGGGACAAGCCAGTTACTGAGGTCTGTGTTGCAGACATAAGACAAATCTAATCCAGCGAAAATAAAGAATACACATATTTAGGGCAGACTGACACTGAACTAAGGACTGGCGTCAGATCCTTGTACAATGTCAGTCTGCCCCACATTCAATATGTAATCACCTTAGTGTTCTTTCTGCCTTCTGGTTCAAATTACTGCATCAGAGTCAATATATAGTGTGTACAATTTAAAGTTAATCACTGTAAAAAATATCTCCATAGACTGAACTGGTGCCAATGCTATGGAAGTCCAGGACTCCAAAAATGTTGGCCAATTGCTTCCAGTCATTTGGCATGCGATTATTGTAAGACATCAAGTGCTTTGAATCCATTGGAAGGATATAGACTGGACAAATTGCAGGATCAAAATATAGTGCACAGCCTGCCATTTCTTAATTTGCAGCTCCCATTAGCATATTCCCTGAATGACTGAGGAGTGTTGCTGAACAAGAGACTGAGGCCTATAGGTGCACAGTTAGTGGAGTTGTATGTCAAGAAGGGAGTGAAGAAGGTTTTGGCATGCTTGCCTTCATTCGTTAGTGCATTGACTATAGGAATGGGATGTCATGTTGTGGCTGTACAGTGCATTAGTGAGGTCATTTTTAGAATACGGTATTCAATTTTCTGGTCTCCCTGCTTTATGAAGGATATTGTTAAACTTGAAAAGGTGCAGAAAAGATTTACAAAGATTCTGCAAGGAGTGCAGGGTTTGAGCTATAGGGAGAGACTGAATGGGTTGGGGCTTTTTTCTCTGGAATGTCAAAGGCTGGGGGGTGACCTTATAGAAAATAATGAGGGGCATGGATAGGGTGAATAGCCAAGGTCTTTTTCCCAAGGTAGGGGAGTCCTAAACTCCAAGGTATAGGTTTAAGGTGAGAGGGGAAAGAATTAAAATGGACCTGAGAGGCAACATTTTTACGCAGAGGCTGGTGTGTGTATGAATTGAGCTACTCGAGGAACTGGTAGGGGTGGGTACAACATTTAACAGATATCTGGATGGGTATATGAATAGGAACGGTTTAGAGGGATATGGGCCAAGTGCTGGCAAATGGGACGAGTTCAGTTTCGGATACCTGGTCAACACAGATGCGTTGGACCAAAGGTCCGGTTCCATGCTGTACGACTCAAGACTCCATGATTTCCATCTGAACAAGCGACAAGCTGCATTAAGGAGGTTTCCACTCAAGCAATTTAAAGGGATCATTATAGATCTTTCAGGTGAGGTGTTCATGGGTTTCTTTTGCTACTGCAGAGTTAGTGAAAGTATTGTGTTGACTGTAGTGAACAAATTGGAATCCATTTTGTTTTAGAACCAAAAAGGTGTTAGACTTTAACAAGTATTTAGAGGCAAGTTTTTTTCATTCTTTCATGAGATGTGAACGTCATTGGCAAAACCAATTTTGCTGTCCTTCACCCTTAACTTTGTCCTTGAAAAGATGGTGACAAAAAATCGTCACAAACCACTGCAGTCCATCTAGTGTAGGTATTGTAGTGCTGTTAAAAAATAAATTCCTGGGTTTCGACCCAGTGACAGTGAAAGAAAGCCCTTCATCACTATCCAAGGTCCTAGACATAACTTCAGGTGAAGCAGTGATTTACCTGCACTTCATTTAATCTAGCCTACAATATTCATTGTTCTCAATGTCACCTTTACATTGGGAAGACAAAAAGCAATCTGTGTGACTGCTTTGCAAACCAGCTATGCTCTGCAATAATGAGCTTCTATTTACATACTACTTCAACACCCTACTGCATTCGCACACCAATTTTTCTGGGTCTGAGGCCTGTTGCAGTGTTCCAGCAAGCCTCAGTGCAAGCTTGAAGAACAATATCTCATTTTCCACTTGGGGATCCTACAACCTCTACTGAACTTCAAGTTCAATAACTTTAAAGTCTGATTCTATTTACCCACCCACACACTCATGACATGGGGGTTGCTATCAGTACAGTCAACTTATTGTTCCCTACTCTAGCACTCATTTTCATATATTTAGCTTCTCCTCTATTCTGGCTTACTATCAATAATCCCCTTATCTGCTCAGCTCTTATCTCTCTCTCTCTCTGTCTCTCTCACTGGTCTCGTCCTCAACCAATTTGCTTATCTGTCCCCCCCAATACCCGAAATTGCCACCATTCCATCCAACCTCATGGTCAGCATACATGTTACCTTTTCCCAGCTGCTGACTATTCTGATGAATAGTTATCTGGACTCAAAACATGAATTCTGCTTTCTCCCATGTCTCCTTTACATTGGGAAGACAAAACACAGCCGGGGTGACTGCTTTGCAGACCAGCTACTTTCTGTAATAATGATGCCAGGCCAGCTGAGTTTTGCCAGCTATTTCTGTTTATGTTCTGATCTCTGACATTTAGAGTACATTGTTTTATTTTAGGTGAAATAAAAGTGATTTGGTTCCATGTCAGGATGGACTGGGGCTTGGAGAGCTGATTGGAGTTGTTACAACTGTGTGTATGCTGCCCTTAACTCCTGAGTAAACAAGATGGGTTTTGAGATTGCTGTCAGAGAAAGGTTGGTTATTCATTCCAATGCATTTTGTAGATGGGAGAGACTGTTGGCATTGTGTGTTGGTGGTGAAAGGATTCCCAGCAGTGGAAAAGATGTTGAACAAGTAGACAGCTTTGTCCTGTGTTATATTGTGATTGTGTTTGTCTGGCCTCATGTCATTAGCAGAGTTGGTTCAGGGAGCTGACTGAAGAATGCCCTCGAGCAGCTTCAGGTATTCAGAGCCGACTGTCAGACTGCAGTAACCCAATGTGGGTGGTAACAGGCTGCACTGCCAGCAAGTGCACTGGCACAATGGCAATTGCCTTCCTGAAGCAACACTACAGAAGTGCAGTTACTCTTGATAGTCCTTTGAGTACTGATATTGTGGCTATAATGGTTGCACTATCAATGTTCATGGTGCTAAACTGGACTTGCATTGCAGCAAGCCTGGATCGCACAACTCTTGTCTGAGCATCTGCTGTAGCGCTCAGAGGTTGTGTTATCCTGGAGGCTGAGACTTTGGCCTCACAGGACATACCACAATTCCTGTCAATGAGTTAAAAATCACACAACACTAGATTATAGTCCAACAGATTTGTTTACAAACATTTGCTTTCAGAGCACTGCTTCTTCATCAAGTGCCAGTGAGAGAGGTAGACCTTAGGCACAGAATTTATAAGAAAAAGATCAAAGGGTCATGCAACACATGCAAATGAATTGAACACACCTAAGATGGGTCTTAAATCTTTAATCAGTTAGAATGGAGTTGCAGGTTTCGATTGATTAATATGTAAATCCCAGAATTTTTTTAAGTGACTGCCCCAGGATAACTTAAGGAGGTGTGAGTGTGTGTGTCGTACACACACACACAAACACAAATCTGTGGAATGAATCTGCACTTGCAGATTTGTATTTGCAGATACATTCCATTTTGTTCGAAAAGCACACATTTGTAGACAGTCAGTCGATGTGTCATTTTATAAACTCCTACTTTGGAAATAAAACCAGTCTGACTCCAGGTTAAGACACAGTTAGACTCCAAACAAGACCTCACACCTAAAATACATTGTCTGGCCGTAGAGGTCACCTCCTTTATATTGATAACTCCTTAGGTTATCTCAGGGCAGTGATTGAAAGAAATTCTGGGACGTGCATATTAATCAATCAAAACCTGCACCTCCATTCTAATTGATTAAATATTTAAGAGCCATCTTAGGTGTGTTCAATTCGCATGAGCTTTATGACCCTTTGATCATTTCCTTATAAATTCTGAGTCTACGGTCTACCTCTTTCACTAGCACCTAATGAAGGGCCAAACACTCTGAAAGCTAGTGTTTTCAAATAAACCTGTTGCACTATGACCTGGTCTCATATGATCTTTGGCCTTGTTCAACCCAGTCCAACACCTGCACCACCACAGCACGGATTCGAAAGATCTGGGCTTCAAGCTCCATCCGTGTGCTACATTGAAGTCTACATTCAAATCAGTTTCTGGCAGTTCTGAGCTCCACCAAGCAGTTCACTGTGCTATCCATCAGCCTTTATCTACATACTGCATTCAACTAAATCATAACGTGTCTATGTCCTCACCCTCTGTCAAACCTTTCCCCTGCTCAGGAAGTATCCCATATCTGTGATGTGGCTCACCACATGCTGACCCCAACTTTACCCTGCCCAACTTCAATATGGTTGCTGCATCTGACCTGGCAGCTACAAATCTCAAATCAACCAATGATGCCTCTTCAACAAAAGAAGTAGAAGTCTGATGTGACATTTAAAAAGTCCATGCTCACATGTTGCTGCATGCCAGATACATAGGTGAATTTGAAGTAGGCATTGAGAAGATGTAGAAAGCAGGATCATCTCATTGCAAATAAAATAATGTCAACAACTTCAGATGCAACTGCTTCAGTCAATAGCTAGCCCCATAAAGTGATGAACTATGATCCTCCAAAGAGGTCAGCAACATACATGTTCTTCTTCATTGATTATTTACTACTCTTTGATCTTTCTGTGTGCCTTTGTCATGCAAGAAGAGGGAAGGATATGAAGAATGCTCCAATATGCTCGAATGATGTACCAGCCATTGCTGAATTGCTTGATGTTACAAGGAGTGGATTTGAGGCTGTCAGCACTGGTAAGTTTGTGAAGGTGAAGTGACGTAGCTGAGCTTTAGAAATGAGCCCAGTTGCTGACAAGTGAGTGATATGTATGTGATGTATTGGTCAGTGTGTGAGGTTAATGGTGTAGTGGAAGGAAGTGGCATTGGAGGATTCAGCCACTGACCTTGTGACAGGTTTGAGGACTTCTTCTGACACTGCAGCCAGGTCTGAGAGGCCAGACTCCATGAGTTCACCTTTTTTAGTGACTTGTTGCATCTCTCTCCACAGCCTACGCTTTGAGGACTTCTTGACTCCTTGTTCAACCATGATCTTGTCATCTTCCTCTGAACCTCTGAGGCTAAGTTCTCCAAACAGATCAACATCAGAAAATCAGAATCCCCTCCGCCCCCTTTCTTTCTCTCGGGATTGTGACCTATTGTCTGCCTATTAATTTTCATCGAAGGTTTTCTAACACTGCTAATACCCAATTGCAACTTCCCACTATGAGATCTATGCCAGTTATATATCATGCTAAACACACATACAGAGTACAGTCTTGATTTGCATTAGGAGTTCACCACAATCTTGTTGACAAGTAGGCAATATGAACTTTGCATGCTCCCTGCCACCATAAGATAATTATGTATCATGGTCCCTGAGTCCAATAACAGTCCTATCAAATTTTCCCCAGCTGTTTTTCTTTAAGAGAAAGTTATTATCTTGAGTTCAGGTTTAATTTACTATGTTGAACAGATGATATAATTTTTGTTTGGAAATAAAGATTTTTCACACAGGAAAATTGTTTGCCCAAGTGTAATTTGCAGTATTTGTATTATTATCACAAAGCTTCGGATTTGGAGCACCTGGGAACTGTTTACAAATATGAACATACTGTTGTGGTTTAAATGAAGTATAACTATTCAAGACTGATGAAGGAAAAGAGACATCAGTGGGCATCAACATCTGTCCCAGTGGGGGAATCTCATCTAAAACTGGATACCATAATGTCACAATTTATCAATATGCTGATACGCTGGCATTAGGTAAGATCATTGTATTGATCATTGTTTGCATATTATTGACAACCATAAAATTAAAATCGAAGGGTATGAACTATCCACTAAGAAGCCAAAAGAGAGTCAGATTTACAGGATAGATGAAGTTTTCATTAATTTTCGCAATCTTCAATTTGTCAACACAGAAATTAAAAATGTTCACACAGTAGAGTTTGAATGTTATCGGTGTCAGAATCCTAGCAATTAGGTTTGACTTGCATTGAAACCTTTACAGTACGACTGCTACAGAACACGATTGAAAATATTGCAAGAGTCATGAAATGAAAATATCTCAGCAATCTGCTCTACTGATTTGCAGCATATTAAATATTAGAAACAAGCTTTATAAGTCATTAGAACAAAACATTATTTGTGTATAAGCATCTCAAAACGTCAAGGTCCTTCATAAAATTCTGCATCAATTTAATTTTGTGCATGAGATGTAACAACAACTGCAGGAAGATTGAAATGGATTCAGTGTAATAACATACATCATTATAGGCAATCGAACTATCACTAACATCCATATTGGACAATTGGTCTTTTATACTAAAATAATTTCTAAAATGTCTAGTTCCTCTGCAAATATTTACTTATAATGAAGATCAATCAAGTGTACAACATATCTGGTAAATGTATATGGCTGTTTACATATTTGTAGTTAGTATTTTTCACATATTTATAATTAGTACATTTTTAAACTCTAACCTATACTTGTATGTACATTCATAGAACTACGGAAAGTTTATGGCAAAGGAAAGGCGATTCAGCCTATTATGTCTATGCAGTTACATATATATGATTTGGAGATACACACTTACGTAAACAATCAAATATATTTTTTATATTTGCATCTGCATTTTTGTTATGGATATAAGTGTATAAATCATTGGCATATACACTTACACATGTGGAAATATAGCTAAAGATTGACAGAATATATATATATAATTTAAATAATTATATATTATATATAAACAATATTGAAATTGGCAATGCATAAAAATGGGTGATTAAGAATAACAAAAAAATAATTTTGCAAATCTCATATTACATCAGTACACATGATCTGTTGAAATGAAAATCAGAAATGCATTTCTCCATGTACTTGTAATTAAGATTTGCAATAAATCCTATTGTTGGATCTTTTCTCAATTTTGCTATCAAAATAATCCAACACTAACAATATTTTTAATTAAACTTTTAATGTGCCAAAGGAGAGCCATTAAACAATATTTCAAAAGTATTTTAATGTTATTTAATTCGTACTTTTTCTTTAAGAAAAAAATATTTTTCTGTGGTTTCTTTTGTTTAAATGAAGATTGCACATTGTTCTGTGTCAAGTTGGTCCAAAGTCCAGTCTTTGTGATGAAAAGTAGCCCTTTTGGTAGGAGGCCTACCTTGGACTAGTATAAACTGGTTTGATAAACATTAAATAAACATTCTATGACTCTTAGAATAGCATTTGGTTTGTTTGACTTTGTTGTAAAATGAACTTGTCACTTTGCAGTAAATAGCAAACCCTTTGCAGCTGTGGCATGTTACCAGACAGTACAGAGGGTAATATGTATCAAACCATAATTAACTACAGCTGTTTTCTCTGTTTCAAGTACCAGCAAAGCTTTAACTATGCAGGCAAATCTTACTCCTGATATTTGTTTTTTCACACCAAAGATCTAAAACTTATGTATTTTATGAAGTGGGCAAACTGAGGAAGCCCCAAACTGGCCCCTGGGGGTCTCTTTGTTACCTATGGTATGGACTGAGACACAAACAGTCTGTCACTGATAGTGGCTTGATTGGTATTTGCCAATTTGATTCAGTGGCCAGGATCAAAGTGGAACGACAGCACTCTCTCAAGTCACGTATCAGTATATTTTTGCACAGACCTTGTTCCATCAAAGCAATAGGAAACGCTGTATCCTTTGTGCATGGTACCATTAAATTTAAAGTGAACCATTGCACTTAATGGTCTTGCCCTTACTTGCACTACCATAAACATGATAGCCCTTTAAAGTTTCAACTAATTGTGATGTTTCTAGGATGAAGCAGCAGTGAGCAGTTCAGTCATTTCATGATAAATTATATTAAGGGTTAATCAAATTTGAATCATATTTGGGAAATTTGCTTTAATAGTACGTATAATCTAATATTCAAAGTTAAGAATTTTCTTACAGTCTTACTGATTACTTTAATGCATTTCAATGAATAGTTGTAGTACAATTGCATTAGTGTTCAATTTTTTTCTGATAACGTGCTTAGTAAGATTTGGTTCTAATTATATATCAATCTTTTTGGTGCAGTTTTTGTCCTGCCTTTACAAACAATCTGTCTTTCTACATAATCATGTTTTGCAGACACAGAAAACAACTTAAATGGACAACTATTTTGCCAATAATTTTGTTCACTTAACTTCTATTGTTTTCAAAAAATGTAAATGCATGAAATTGATATAAATTTCCTTTGAGATAATCTGCAGATCAGACAGCATCAGTGAAGAGAAAAACAGCATTACTGGTTCAGATTGTTGAACGTATGCTGTGACGAAAGAGCATTGATTTGAAATGTTAACAATGTTATCTCTCTCCACCTACACTGTCAGACGTGCTGAAAATGTCTACCTGTCATCTTTTTCACCTGTTGTATTAAACTTGGCAAGAAACTAACAATGAAGTTCAATCTGGTTTCCAGTTACAATCCTGTAAAAATTGCCACAATTTTTTAAAAAATTCTGTATTTTTATAGCACCTTTCACAACCACAGTCTCAAGAGCATTTAACTATTTCTGAAGTGTAGTCACATTTGTAATGTAGGAAATACAAAAGTCAGTTTGCACGAAACAAACAGCAATGTGACAATAGCTACAGCATGTAATTTGTGATATTAATTGAGGAGCAATCATAGACCAGGATACTGACGAACAATTCTCCTGCTCTTCTTCATGGCACCTTTTACATTCATATATAGTTGCAGACAGGCCCTCAGTTAAACTGTTCATCCAAACAACGCATGTGCAAGACTTTAATTTTTATCTTTTTGATCAAGGTCTGGAGTGGAATTTGAACTACAAATTTTATAACTCAAGAGGAAAGAGTACTTGGCCAGAGCCAATATGAACACTTGGTAGTGCATTTAAGACATTTGCTTCATTATAATGTACATATTACAATGCCTTGCATAATCATTTAAACATTTGTAGCCTCTAACTGCTTAGGATTTCAATCTGACAATCTGAGAAACATATGGGCCAAGCACCATAACAATTTTACTTTATCAGAAGGAGACAGAGTCTTCTTTTTTACATGTGATCTTTTCATTCATTTAGGAGGTGACGTACTAGATTGTAACTCAAAATGGGACAGGTCCATGTGTGCAAGAGTGAAGGCAGGGATAGAGAGTAAGCATTAGAATAATGACAGATGATGACATTTTAGCTCTCGATCTTCATCTAGGTATTTCAGATCAGGCTCCTCTTTGAACACTTTTTTTTACCTGGGTAGGGAAAGGCCTGTGCAAGATCCTTCATTCCACTTTAACTGTTTGCCCAGTACCATTCGTCCATAGTTAAGCAAGGGTACGGAAAGGTTAGAGCAAGAGTAGGGTAACAATAATAGCTTCTTGGGAGAACTGCAGAGATAATAGAATGAAAACAGCTTAAAATAGAATCAGCAAGCTTGGTGGGCAGGAACGGGGAAAGCTTTCAATCCTTTTCACCTTCCACCTCTGGGGTCTGCCTGGCAGTGGAAGTTAAAGTTAACTCTAATGTTTGAAATTTTATTTTGTCACTTTTTAGAAATGCCTTTATTTTCTTCTACTTTTAGATCTTCACATATCCATTCCATATCAGAGAGAACAGCTGCTGATCTGTGACCAAGTCTCTGCCAGCGTCATTTAATCAGGCTGTTAAGAGATGAATGAGAGCAACTCAGAGTAACATGACCAGCTATTACATCGCTTTTCCTATGGGAAAGTGTCTAGTCTTCATTCAGTGCTCCCTTTTGAAGGTGCACACGTCTAATGTAACAGCTCCCTGTGTCAGGAATCACAGGAGCAAGCTTCAATTTCCCACTCCAAAGTATTGCTAATCAGATTTTAGTTTAAATTCCTCTAGTTGAAGAAAAATAATCACTCAATATTAAACAACTTAATACCTAAAGCTGCTTAAATACCCTAATTGCCTGTGAAGAATATGAATTTCAATTTAATATCTAATTTTGTTCAAAACTGTGTTGAAATGGCTGTTTTTCTTTATTTATTCTCAGGATTCAAGCAATGCTGATATTTATGAGCTATCCTTCAATGTTTTGAGAAAATAGTTGTGGATCTGTTGAATTGCTAGTGTACAATAGTGTGCCTATCTAAGGCACCTAAAGAGATGATTAAGTGTCAACCACAATGTTCTAGGAGCAAAGGCATATTAGAGCATGCTTGGTAAGGACAGTTATTTTGTCCTCATGAACATTATGGGTTTTACAACAATCCAACACCCTTTAATTTTATTTAACTGATACCAACATCTTATTTTCCGTATTTTTAAAAATCTTAATTTACTTTCTAAAACTGCCATGTGGCTATTGAATTCACAATCTCAGGATTATTAGTTCAGTGGCATAACCACTAAATGAACATCCTTTCTAATTTCTTAGAATGGAATTAATAATCAGAATTATGTTAACTTCCTTTGTAATATCAGTTTCGGCAGCTTTAATCCTGTTCAAAGCTATGTGAGCTTCTGGTATAAAACTTTATATAATTCAACATGAAATCAACAATATTTTTATTAAAAATTATAAATTACATCAGAGCATTAGAAAGTACTTTTACAAATTTGGATGAAACTTCATTGTTGAAGCAGAGTAAATTGGAAGTCTGATCTCCATAAAATGCATATTGTCCTTGATTGGAGAATGCTTAAAACTAGCAATGAGTGAAGAAATAGAAACTATTCCAATAATGATAATAACTTTAATCATGAGAGAAGGAAGATTACATTAGAAACTGTAATGTATTAGAAATTCTTGCCATTATTGCAAAGATTATACTATTTTGTACTTAATACCTTTTAAAATCTAAGAAAATGTATTTCCTTATAAAAATACTATTTAAAAGGATAATTGAACAGGGATTCAGTTGGTGTCATTAGAATTACATTATTTCATGGTGCTAAAAGTTTCAAAACTTTTTAAAAGCTGTGTAACAAATAAAGCTTTTGTTTATTTTGTATTACTTGTTCCAATCCTATAGCCAATCATCCATATGTAGACGGGCCGACTAGAGGGGATGCAACATGGGATTTGGTGCTTGGCAATGAACCATGCCAGGTGTCAGATCTCTCGGGAGAGCATTTTAGTGATAGTGATCACAACTCCAAGGCCTTTACTATACTCATGGAGAGGGATAGGAACAGATGGCATGAGAAAGTATTTATTTTGGGGAGGTGGGAATTACAATGCTATTAGGCAGGAACTGAGCCACCTAGATTGGGAACAGATGCTCTCAGGGAAATTCTCAGGGAAACGTGGAGATTATACAGAACACACCTGATGATAGTGCTGGACAGGTTTGTCCCACTGAGGCAAGGCAGGAATGGTATGTTGAATGAGCCATGGGTAATAAGGGATGTAGAATATCTAGTCAAGAGGAAGAAGGATCCTTAAGGTTGAGGAAGCAGGGATCAGACAGGGCTCTCGAGGGTTACAGGAAGGAACTGAAGAATGGACGTAGGAGAGCTAGAAGGGGGAATTAAAGAGCTTTAGTGGGTAGGATTAAGGAAAACCCTAGGGCATTCTACATTTATGTGAGGAATAAGAGGATGGCCAGAGTGAGGGTAGGACCGACCAGGGATAGCAGAGGGAACTTGCGCCTGGAGTTGGAAGAAGTGGGGGGGGTCCGTAATGAATACTTTGCTTCAGTATTCACTACCAAGAGGAACCTTGACATTTCTGAGGACAGCTTGAAACAGACCGATATGCTCAAACAGATTAATGTTAAGAAGGATAATGTGCTGAAAATTTTGAAAAACATAAGGATAGATAAATAAATTCTTATACTCCTTTGATGCTGCCTGACCTGCTGCGCTTTTCCAGCAACACATTTTTAGGCTCTGATCCCCAGCATCTGCAGTCCTCACTTTCTCCCAAATAAATTCTTATACCCAAGGTTACTACAGGAAGTGAGGGAAAAGATTACTGCACCTTTGGCGATGATTTTTGCATCTTCACTGTCCACTGGTGTAGTTCCAGATGATTAGAGGATGGAAAATGTTATTCTCTTGTTCAAGAAAGAGCATAGGGATATCCTGGGAATTACAAACCAGTCAGTCTTACTTCTGTGGTGTGCAAAGTATTGGAGAGGATTCTAAGAGACAGAATTTGTGATTACTTGGAAAATCATAGTTTGATTAGAGATAGTCAGTGTGGCTTTGTGAGGGGAAGTTTATGCCTCACAAACTTTATTGAATTCTTTGAGAATGTGACAAAACACATTGATGAAGGTAGATTGTGGTACACATGGATTTTAGCAAGGCATTTGATAACGCTCCCCACAGTAGGCTCATTCAGAAAGTAAGGAGGCATGGGATACAGGGAAACTTGTCTGTCTTGATACAGAATTGACTGGCCCATAGATGACAGAGGGTGGTGATCGATGGAGAGTATTCAGCCTGGAGCTCGGTGACCAGTGTTGCTCCACAGGGATCGGTTCTGGGTCCTCTGCTCTTTGTGATTTTTATAAATGATGTGGGAGGAAGTGGAAGGGTGGGTTAACATGTTTGCCGATGACAAGAAGGTTGTTGGAGTTGTGGATTGTGTGGAGGGCTGTTGTAGGTTGCAATGGGACATTGATATGATACAGGTCTGGGCTGATAAGTGGCAGATGGAATTCAACCTGGAAAAGTGTGAAGTCATTCACTGTGGAAGGTTGAATTTGAATGCAGATTACAGGGTTAAAGGCAGGATTCTTCGTAGTGTGGAGGAAAAGTGGGATTTAGGGGTCCATGTCCATAGATCCCTCAAAATTGCCACCCAGGTTGATAGAGTTGTTAAGAAGACATGTGTGTTGGCTTTTATTAGCAGGGGATTGAGTTTAAGAGCCATGAGGTTAGGCTGCAGCTCTATAGAACCTGGTTAGACCACACTTGGAATATTATGTTCAGTTCTAGTTGCCTCATTATAGGAAAGACGTGGAAACTTTAGAGATGGTGCGAAGGAGATTAACCAGGATGCTGCCTGGACTGGAGGGCATGTGTTATGAAGAAAGGTTGAGCGAGCTAGGACTTTTATCATTGGAGCAAAGGAGGATGAGAGTTGATTTGATAGAGGTGTACAAGATGTTGAGAGATCATGGATAAAGTGGATAGCCAGAGACTTTTGCCCATGGTGAAAATGTCTATTATGAGGGGACATAATTTTAAGATAATTGGAGGAAGGTTTAGGGGAGATGTCAGGTGTAGGGGAGATGTCAGGTGTAGGTTTTTTACTCAGAGAGTGGTGGGTGCGTGGAATGCACTACCAGCAGTGATAGTAGAGTCAGATGCATTAGGGATATTTAAGTGACTCTTGATTAGGCACATGGAAGATAGTACAATGAACTGTATTTAGGATAGTCTGATCTTCGAGTAGAATAGAAGACCGGAACAACATTGAGGGCAAATGGCCTGTGCTGTGCTGTACTGATCCATGATCTATATATCACATAAATCAATAAAACAACCAGTTTCGTCCAGTGGTAAAGGAATGCAACAAACGCTCAGGGATGGGAAAGATCAGCTCAGATCTACATAGCCCTATCTGTGGTCTCTAGCGCTATTTGCGATCCATAGCATTTTTTTAGACTGGCCTAAAATTATTCCAACCAAAATAAGCCAAAGCTTTATGTAAGCAGGAGCTAGTAATTCCAATAGGCAGTTCGCAAATAGCATGTGCCTTATAGGCACTAATTCTTTGTTCTTAATCTGTGGTATTATGATGCAGGCATTTACCTATGTATTTTTAACAGCGTAGTCAGGGCTATATAAAAATCTTGGGTTTGTGTTGGTACTTCCATGAAAGAAGCCAGATTTCATGATTTGATGCAATTCCCATGAATGCTGCCAGGTTGCAGAGCCTCCTCCCATATGTGCCAATGTCTCATGGATGATGTAAATCAAAATGTAACAGATCTTGATTCACATAAAATTTGTATTTTAAAAGTTTTAGGACCTACGTTTGTTGCTAATTATTTTTGGTCCTAGGAATCCACTTCCTGAGTAACAATATGACTAAGGTAAATTTTCATATTACTTGGGTTGGGCATCTTGAATTATATGAGTGTAATAGCGTAGGTAAATTGGTCAGAAGAATTGCATGTCATAAGGTAGTCCATCTGATGTTCCATCTATTTAATTAAATGAGAAAAGAACATTTTATTACAATTTCACTGCAAAAGGGAGGGTTCAGAGATTAGTTTGCAGATGTTAGCACACAGCAAAATCACTTAAGTGAGGCAATCCAAACCTAAAGTGATAAAAACTGAGTGCACACATTGCACGGAACAGGGAGAATTACTGCACACTCAAAGCGAGTAAGATCTTAAAGCTACAGTCACCTCCCAATCATATCCCATTATGCACCCGGCTTTAAAAATAAGGGCACCTAGTGATCACCATTAGTGCTTATAATGCTGGGGAAAGTTATAGTCCATTGCATTGTGCTGGACAAAGTTAAAGACAGGGTGATCAAACTATTACACCGGCTTTCATAATTCAAGGTGTATGGCTGCCTTGCAGAGCATAATGCAAGACAAGAAGAGTGGCATTGTTGTAATTGCAATGCATACAAAACAATATAAAGCGAAAGGAGATAACATCTTGCACGTGGCAACACTCGCCTCTCTTCATTATTGAAATACTCCATCCCAGGCAATATCCTGGTGTTATGGACCAGATCAAAACCCCTCAAAATATATTAAGAAGATAGTCTGGAACCTAACGTTTTGTTCTTTCAAAAGGTAAATGTAATGTGTTGTTTTCCAGATACAATTTGATTGTTCAAATTACCAGGCTTGAAATAAAACAATGCTGGGAGGTAAGTGGTATTGTTACTAAACTGTTAATTCAGAGACTCAGGTAACCTTCTGGGGAGCTGGGTTTGAATCCTGCCATGGTAGATGGTGGAATTTGAGTTCAATAAATAGCTGGAATTAAAAGTCCAATGATGACCACAAATGCATTGTTGATTGTCCAGAAAAAAAACCCAATCTGGTTCACTAACATCCTTTTGGGAAGGAAATTGTCATTCTTACCTGGCCTGGTCTAGATGTGACTCCAGACCCACAATAATGTGTTGACTCTTAACAATTAGGGATGGCCAATAAATGCTGTCCTGGCCAGCAATGCCCTCACCCTGTGAATTAATTTAAAAAAAAACATACTTTGTTCATACACGATAATTAAAATACAGACAAATAAAAGATTTGTCTTAACTGTAATCTATTGTTGAAATTTGAAATGCTTAACAAAATAATATATTTTAAATACTAACAAATAACTTTTCCAATATAGTAACAACCCAAAACACACTTTTGCCAAAGACAAGTTCAATAAAATAGATTGTCTCATGAGCAATTCTAATAGCAGGAAGTAAACCCTAGTTTTTAGATGTAACAGAAAGAGAAATAAAAGCTTTCAAATCCAGCTTCAAGACCTCAGAAATTACTGAAAGCTAAAACTAAAAGTCCTGATTCTATGGGACCTTGACCACACCCATTCAGGCTGCTTATACTGTTTTACCATTTAAAGAAAATCCAAAGTCTCAGAAGATATTTACCTTATTGGTTTGGAGCAGACTACTCGACAGCTCTTGTCTTTATAAAAAAAGGACAAAATACACTTCCTAAAGCCATTGCATTGTCACACTGGTGAGTCTCTTTTGCACCCCCTCCAGCCCTCCGTGGACGGCACGGTGGCACAGTGGTTAGCACTGCTGCCTCACAGCGCCTGAGACCCGGGTTCATTTCCCGCCTCAGGCGACTGACCGTGTGGAGTTTGCACGTTCTCCCCGTGTCTGCGTGGGTTTCCTCCGGGTGCTCCAGTTTCCTTCCACAGTCCAAAGATGTGCAGGTCAGGTGAATTGGCCATGCTAAATTGCCCGTAGTGTTAGGTAAGGGGTAATGTAGGGTATGGGTGGGTTGCGCTTTGGCGGGGCGGTGTGGACTTGTTGGGCTGAAGGGCCTGTTTCCACACTGTAAGTAATCTAAACACATCCTTCCTATAGTATGCTGATCAGAACTGCACACAGTAGTCCATCCGTAACTTAGTCAATGCTCTGTACTGCTCCAAAGTAGCCTTGCACTTATAATCTATGTCACCCCATGATAAAGCCAAGTGTCCTGTATTCCCTTGTTAACCTGTCCTGTCAACTCAGAGATCTGTGGTCAAATCCACTGATCCACTGAGCTTTCTAGTGTCCTGCCATTCATGAGTAGTCCCTTGTCTTGTTACTTCTTCCAAAGTGCATCACTGCACAGTTATTGGTATTAACTTCTTTCTGCCATGGATCTCCACATCTGACTACCCTGTCTATATCCTCCTGTAACCTAAAACCTTCTTCCTCCTTATCAACCACTCTTCGAGTCATCTGTAAACTTACTTGTTATCTCACCCACATTATATCTTTATATATCTACATATGCATCATGAACAGTAAGGGACCCAGCACTGATCCCTCTGGTATGCTACTGAACACTGGTCTCCAGTCACATAGCCTTCTACCACCACCCTCATAATCCTACCACAAAGCAGATTTTGATCAAACTTGCCAAATTACCTAGATCCCATGTGCTTTTACATTTCTCCCACGTGAAACCTTGTCAAAGGCCTTGCTGAAATCCATATAAACTGTACTACCCATAACTATACATCTGATCACCTTTTTGAAAAATTCAATCAAATTTGTTAGGCATGACCTCCCTCTGACAAAGCAATTCTGATTATCACTGATCAAACCTTGCCTCTCCAAGTGGAGATTAATTATCATCTTCCAGGTTTAGTTCATTCATTTCTCTATCACTGATCTGAGATTCACTAGCCCATAATTCCCTGGCCAATCTCTACCACTCTTCTTGAAAAGTGGAACCACATGAGGAGTCCTCCAGTACCCTGGTATCTCCCTGATAGAAATTAAAAGCTTGGGTCAGAGGCTCTGTACTCTCCTCCCTCATCTCCCACAGCAGCCTGAGTTACAATTCAACCAGACACGTGGATCTGTCCAGTTAAGCCTGTTAAAACTCCTATACATCCTCACTCCCTACGTCAAACTGCTCAAGAAACTCATAGTCCCTCTTCCCAAATTCTGTATCTCCATCCTTCTTTTCCAAAGCGAAGACAGATGTGAAATAGTCATTTAATACACTAACAATGTCCTCCAACTTCACACATAGGTTGACCCTTTGGTTCCTAATGGGCCCTAATCTTTCCCTGTTTTTCTCCTTCCCCTTAATGTATACCCCTGAATGGCAGTGTAGGCCTGCTGTCTGGCAGGGTGGTCTCATGGTGTGGACGTCTCCCAGTATGGCGGTCTTGTCCTGGCATGGAGATGTAGTCCTGGCATGGTTTTCTCAGCTCGCCCCTGCGTGGCATTTTTGATCCAGTTTTCCAGCATAACCCAAACCCAGACTCCTCATGAAATGGCACTCCCAACAAACTAGCAAAAGTCATATACCTGAAATACCTGATGTTTACTGTATGATCACGATCTCTGTGAAAATTGAGTAGTCAGTTGAGGGTGGGAGTAAGAAGGCTTCCTGTTTAGTTTTGCTTAAGGCAAAGTTGCATTATTATTTAAGTAAATTATGCTGCAAATAAAATAATAGTGATGTGATAACCCTTATATTATGTTTCTCTAACTTAATGTGTGTTTTTCCATTGATTATGTGGACCTCTTAATCCACTGGAATACTCAATCAATTGATTCACGCCTGGTCCCATAGGTGCCAGTTAATAAAAAGGTTGCTTTATCTCCTATTTATTGTTCCACCTTTGTCTCAAAATATTAAAATTACAACTACAAGATCAGCTCTTTCTTCACCCTCTGTTTTTCTTTTTCAAATTAGCAATCAGACGATCTGCACTGTAAGTCACTGTGGTCATTTATGTCAAATAGGTCACTGATATATACTTCCGCATTTTCCCAAGCATTTGAACAGTACCATGACATGACTACCTAATGCAGTCAGACTGCTTAAATCTTCTGCAACAACAGACCACCATAGTGTTGTATTGCTTCCTAATTAGGTACCCATCAATCATACAACTGGGTGAATCATGGTAATTGACTATCTGAAATTCTTTGAAGATTCAACTATTCCCAAAGTGCCAGTTATAAGGAAAAGTTGTTTCCCCTTGTGGGAGAGTTTAGGACCAGGTGACATAACCCCAGAATAAGGGTTCACCTGCTTAAGATACGGTGGCATGTTGGCTCAGTAGTTAGGACTGCTACCTCATAGAGCCAGGGACGCGGGTTTGATTCCAGCCTCAGACGACTGTCTGTGTGGGTTTTGTACATTCTCCCTGTGTCTATGTGGGTTTCCTCCCACAATCTAAAGATGTGCAGGTTAGGTGAATTGGCCATGCTAAATTGCCCATAGTGTTCAGGGATGTGTAGGTTAGGTGCATTAGTCAGGAGGTAAATTTAGGGGAATGGGTTTGGGTGGGATACTCTTCAGAGGGTCAGTTTCCACACTGTAGGTATTCTATTTTAAGACAGAGATGAGATATAATTTCTTCTCTCAGAGGGTAGTGAATCTGTGCAATTTGCACCCACAGAGCACTAACAAGGCTGGGTCACTAATTATACTTAAGGTTGAGGTGGATTTTTTTTATATCAGTACAGGAATCAAGAGTTACGGGGAAAAGGCAGGAAAGTCAAATTGAGATTATCATATGAACCAAATCGCATTGAATAAGCAAGCAGACTTGGCAGGCTGAATGGCATACTTCTGCTCCTGTGTCTTATGATCTTATGGACATTCATTGCAAGAAAAATCAAGGTTAAAATTAAGTTAAAAAAGGGATCAGGTGTTCTTTAGAAAAAGCAACAAAAATATTAAAAGAATAGAAGGGTGGAAAATTTTGAGAAATAGCTTTAACAACAGACTAGAATAAACTAGTGCTGGAGGGGTAGGAAGGTGAGAATTGACACTTTTCAATAAAGCTTTTCTATTAATCATCTGCCTCAGGGTTAACCTTCTTGCCCTTATGAGAGTCAACATGTGAAACGGAGAATAGCATTATCTTCTGATTTACTCTAATATTGTTCAGTGGAATGCTATTCTTTGGGGGAAATTTTAAATAATAAATTATCCATTTTGTGTTACACACCCATCCAAGTCTGATAGATATGTGATGTTCCAATGTGCTAATGTAATCCTTTTCCATGGTTCACATTGACTCCACACAGGTTAATGCCTTACATTCATGTTTATTTTTAAAATGCTCAGTGGTTGCAGAAAGATACCATGTTTACTGAAACATACGTCTACTGAAAAGGATTCCAGTCATTCAAAGAGAATATTATATTTGAATATTTAAAGAGAACATGCTGATCTCTCATACACATACTATTCAAATAATCAGTTTATCAAGATTAGATCCCACTGGATCTTTGTCAGGTGAACTGCTGACAAATGCCATAGACATGCAAACAAATGGAAATAGTGGACTATTTGTTTCAACAAACCTGCCCTCTTTTCTTGAAACATCATATTTCGCTTAACCCACTGGCAGCCATGTGAATTCAGCTTTTCTGCATTTGTAAGGTCAGACCAAAATGTCTTAATAATCTAAATTTGTCCAAAGCAAGCTAATGTTGCAACAGATGTGATGGTTCTGAATATTCTCATTCATATAATTTGCAGCACAAATGGTAGTGGAAGGAGAGAGTTGTCACCAAAAAGCAGATTTCACTCGCTGCTCATCTCAATGCTGAGAAACCTAACAATCTCTGTAATGAACACCAGATCTCTCTTGATAAATAGCTGTAGTATTGTTTAATCTGTATTTTCAACATCAAACTGCTATAATAACACTGTCGAAGCAACTAATCAAATTAAAGAATTCTTATACGGTGATGAAATTTATTTCCTGTTGCATCCATTTGTGACCATCACTCTATGAACTGGAACATTCAAAGTACATTTAATCCCCTGAGTTGCTCAGTGTCATTAAATAACTTCAACACGGTTGACTTGGGGTGAATACCCAACTAACTGTGGTACATGTTACATGGGTTAACATGCAGAAAACTAGAAAGTGCATCATGGTGGTAGTAAGTAGGTATTAAAATCTATCATATCAGCTAGTTCATGGCAATTGAATCAATGCAAAGCGATGAATAGGTCCCAACAGCATGGCAGTTGTGAAGTCTTTTTTCTTGATAGTCAACTATTTGAATGTTTGAATGTAGGTTTGCTCGCTGAGCTGGAAGCTTCATTTCCAGACGTTTCATCACCCTACTAGGTAACATCTTCAGTGGGACTCAGGTAAGGCACTGTACATGATTCCTGCTTTCTATTTATATGTTTGGGGTTGGTGATGTCATTTCCTGTGATGATGTAATTTCCTGTTCATTTTCTCAGGGGGTGGTAGATGGGGTCTAACTCGATGTGTTTGTTGATAGAGTTCCGGTTGGAATGCCATGCTTCTAGGAATTCTCGTGTGTGTCTCTGTTGGCTTGTCCTAAGATGAATGTGTTATCCCAGTCGAAGTGGTGTCCTTCCTCATCTGTATGTAAGGATACTAGTGAGAGCGGGTCATGTCATTTTGTGGCTAGTTGGTGTTCATGTATCCTGGTGGCTAGTCTTGTGCCTGTTTGCCCAATGTAGTGTTTGTTACATTTCTTGCACGGTATAAATGCCCTCCCCATCCCTGACACCCTATCCAGCATCTCACCATCCTTTCCACTGCTCCCTGACATCAACTGGATTCATTCCTCCCATTGACCAACCAGGTCATGCCCTCTGCCTTGTTCATCTATTCCCACTTCAACACCTTCCCCCTGCCACCTCCTTTTTCTGCAGCTCCCTCCACACCCAACCTCAGACCTGAAGAAGGGTTACACTTGTAACATTGTTTTCTCCACCTCCTGATGCTGCCTGGCTTGCTGTGTTCTTCCAGCCTCCTGCCTGTCTATTATGTACAGACATAAGGTTGCCACATTAAATGCCTAATAACATTTAACAATCGAGAAAAGAGAAGGCAAGTTAACAGCCAAGTGATAAAAGAAAGCAGGAAAAACACAACATTTAATATAAACTTGAAAGAACACAAAGCAGCAAAAGAAAGATGAAAAGCAAAAATGTAAGTATAGTTTAGCACACCATCGGCATTCTAGCAGAATGTCAGAAACAAAAACAGAAGTTGCTGGAAAAACTCAGCAGGTCTGGTAGTACCTGTGAAGACAAATCAGAGTTAACGTTTCAAGTCCAGTGTCTTTTCCTCAGAATAGAATTTCAGTTCTTTAGAAAGAATTAGTTTTTATGGATTAACAGAAAACTACCAAAGAATGACCCGCAGTCAAAAGTCTTCCCACTTTGGGCAGTAAATGGTTAAGAGGAAGAAAATCCACTGGTATTTCTGACAATGACTGCAAAACTTCTTTCAAATTTCTTTTAGCTTGTAGAAAACCAAGTTAAATTTTGAATTAATTTCAGGAGACCGAGGGTTGAGTTGATTTCATACCACGAATAGATACATGAAACAATTGACCAATTCACAGGAAGATGTCAACATAATGGGAGAGAATGTGAATTGAACAAAGCTAACTTAGCTGAAGGGCCTATGGAACTTGTCATTGCCTCTACAACTATTGATATTTCAGGAAAGCACTGCTGCACCCAACCAATGAATATATCATCAACATTCTGCTATAATAAGGATGGAAATTCAAAGCAACCCACCCTGACCCATTTCCCTTTGACAAATGCACCTAACACTATAGGCAATTTAGCATTGCCAGTTCACCTGGCCTGTACATTTTTTGGACTGTGGGAAGAAACCAGGGCACCCGGAGGAAGCCCACGCAGACACAAGGAGAATGTGCAAACTCCACACAGACAGTCACACAAGGCTGGAAATGAAACTGGGTCCCTGATGCTAGTGAAGCAACAGTGCTAACCACTGAGCCACCGTGCCACCCCATTTGCAAGTGTTCCTCTCTGGAACAACTATAACAGCCACCAACAGATTCATTGCAACATCCAATGTTTGTAAGGGTTGGAGTTTCTGTGGCTCAATGTCAAAACCCCCACAAATTCTAAGTATGCTTTTGTTAACTTCAGGACTACACATAGAGCATAGCAACTATTCGACTTTTGCCCTGTCGTAAAATTAGTGAGGTTACAGAAGTAAAATATTACAGATGTTGGAAATCTGAAATCAGAACAGAAATTGCTGAAAGTGTTGAGTTGGTTGGCCAAATATCTCTGAACAGGTAAATAAAGTCCCAGGTTTATCCCAATCTGTTAAAAATGGTAGAAGCAACCAAAAATTGTAAGTCCTGGCCTGAAATATGGCAATGCCCATTTTGTTGGTGCGGGGTGCAGATCGCATCTACACCTTTTCCAGAACCTGCTGCTGATTAAAATCATCATCTGCCTCCACTGATCAGGGATCTTGGTTGCCATGGAGTATAAAATCTGAAGAGTGCAGAATCGACCTAATAAGAACAGGTCTGAACTTTGCTCGAGAAGCCAAGGTACACCATTTGGAAATGTAAGGTACGTCTTTGGATTAGGTCTCAGGTCTGTGGGAGAGATAAGAAGCTATTTGCTGGATGTAAGGTGCACTTTGAAGTACCCTGTTAAGCTGAGGTGCCATTAGGAACAAAGAACAAAGAAAGTTACAGCACAGGAACAGGCCCTTCGGCCCTCCAAGCCTGCACCAATCCAGATCCACTGTCTAAACCTGTCGCCTATTTTCTAAGGATCTGTATCCCTCTGCTCCCTGCCCATTCATGTAACTGTCTAGATACATCTTAAATGACACTATCGTGCCCACCTCTACCACCTCTGCTGGCAACGCATTCCAGGCACCCACCACCAACCATCCTCTACGTAAAGAACTTTCCACTCATATCTCCCTTAAACTTTTCCCCCTCTTACCTTGAACTTGTGACCCCTAGTAATTGAGTCCCCCACTTTTGGAAAAAGCTTCTTGCTATCCAACCTCTCTATACCTTACATGATTTTGTAGACTTATTGACAATGAGATAATCTCAATCAGGTTCCCTATCAACCTCCGTCTTTCTAATGAAAATAATTCTTATCTACTCAACCTCTCCTCATTGCTTGTGCTCTCCATACCAGGCACCATCCTGCTGAACCTCCTCTGCACCCTCTCCAAAGCATCCACATCCTTTTGGTATTGTGGCAACCAGAACTGTACGCAGTATTCCAAATGTGGTCAAACCAAAGTCCTATACAACTATAATATGACCTGCCAACTCTTGTACAAAATTCCCTGTCCGATAAAGGAAAGCGTGCTGTATGCCTTCTTAACGCTCTATTGACTTGCATTGCTACCTTCAGGGTACAATGGGCTCGAACACCCAGATCTCTCTGTACATCAATTTTCCCCAGGGTTTTTCCATTTACCATGTAGTTTGCTCTTGAATTGGATCTTCCAAAATGCATCACTTCGCATTTGCCTGGATTGAACTCCATCTGCTATTTCTCTGCCCAACTCTCTAGTCTTTCTATATTCTGCTGCATTCTCTGACAGTTCTGCTATTCCATCAATTTTAGTGTCATCTTCAAATTTGCTAATCAGACCACCTATATCTTTCTCCAGATCATTTAAGACCCTAAGACCATAAGACATAGGAGTGGAAGCAAAGCCATTAGGCCTATTGAGTCCACTCCACCATTTAATCATGGCTGATGGGTGTTTCAATTCCACTTACCCGCCCTCTCCCCGTAGCTATTTATGTATATCCCAAACAAAAGTGGTCCCAACAGGGATTCCTGTGGAACACCACTAGTCACAGCTGTCCATTTTGAGAAACTCCCTTCCACTACTACTCTCTGTCTCCTGCTGCACAGCCAATTCTCTATCCATCTAGTTAGTACACCCTGGACCCCATGTGACTTCACTTTCTCCATCACTGTACCATTGGGCAACCTTATCAGATCCATGTAAATGACATCTATAGCCCTTTCCTTATCAATCAACTTTGTCACTTCCTCAAAGAATTCTATTACGTTGGTAAGACATCACCTTCCTTGCACAAAACCATGTTGCTGATCACTGATAAGCCCATTTTCTTCCAAATGGGAATAGATCCTTTCCCTCAGTATCGTCAGCAGCTTCCCTATCACTGACATCAGGCTCACTGGTCTATAATTACCTGGATTATCCCTGCTACCCTTCTTAACCAAGGGGACAACATTAGCAATTCTTCAGTCTTCCAGGATGCTGCAAAGATATCTGTTAAAGCCCCAACTATTTTGTTTCTCGTTTCTCTCAGTAACCTTGGATAGATACCACCCAGATCTGGGGACTTGTCCACCTTAATGCCTTTTAGAATACCTAACACTTCCTCCCTTGTTATGCTAACTTGACTTAGAGTAATCAAACATCTATCCCTAACCTCAACATCCGTCATGTCCCTCTATGTTGAAAGTAATCATAAATGCGTGTCATCAAGTGTCGGTATGGTCAAGCTTATTGGAAATATCATTAAACCTATCAAACTAAACTGTCCAACCTATCAGATGCACCATTGGATTGTAGGTTTCCATAAAAGTTCTTTATAGTGTGAGTACTAGATCTTACAGGAGCAAGACACAATGAGTAAAATGATAGTTAGACATTTTCCCGCAATCTCCTGCCTAAGATATTTGTGATCGAACAAGCTCGATCATGACAGTTAACAACAGCATGATGAAAGTAAGAGGGCAACTGAGACCTCATTGAATGCTGAGACAAATGTTATACCTCCTTTTGTAATAAATTTAATGCTTGGAAAATAAACAGGGAAATATTGAGACAGACAATAAACTCGAATGGGGGAGTTAGAGTCAAACCATGTACAGAAAGAGGAAGAAAAAAAAGAAAAATAGATTGTCTCCAGTCAAATGGGAGACTAAAAAAATAAGAAAAAAGAACTAAACAATTAAAATGATTTTTTATACAGCCTCCAGCAACAATTCACTTTATAGAATCCTTACAGTGAGAGAGTAGGCCATTTGGCCCATCTAATCTACACTGATGCTCAAAAGTGCACCCTTCCCAGACCCATCTCCCCCACCCTATCCCTGCAACCCCACATTCCCCATGGTCAATCCACCCAGCCTGCTCATCTCTGGACACTACAGACAATTTAGCATGGCCAATCCACCTAATCTGCACATATTTGGATTGTGGGAGGAAATAAAGCACCATGACGAAACCCATACAATCACAGTGAGAATGTGCAAACTCCACACAGATGGTCACCTGAGAGTGAAATTGATATTGGACCCGTGGTGCTGTGAAGCACCAGTGCTAACCCCAATGAACCACCATGACACTCCAACGTATTGAATGAATGGAACTCCAGAATTTCGGTTGTTTACTCAAAAATATTTAATTGCAATCTTTAACAACCTGCCCATTAGTTTACTTGCAATTTTAATTAGCAGACAATTTCTTTAGGAGAAAGTGAGGATTGCAGATGCTGGAGATCAGAGCTGAAAATGTGTTGCTGGAAAAGCGCAGCAGGTCAGGCAGCATCCAAGGGGGAGGAAGAGAGCTTCTTCAAGGAAGGCATCCTTGCATTCCTAAAGAAGGGCTCATGCCCGAAACATTGATTCACCTGCTCCTTGGATGCTGCCTGACCTGCTGCTCTTTTCCAGCAACACATGTTCAGCAGACAATTTCTTTAGTAAGGATAGTGGTTGTATTATGTACACATCAGCATTTACTTACAAGTAAGAAAAGAGTATGATTCTATCATGCAAAATGGTGGAGATTTTTTCTATTTATTCACAGGATACGGGCGCCACGGTCAAGGCCAGAACTTATTGTTTTTCCTTATTGCTATCATATGGACAAAAGAAATAGGAATCAAAGTAGACCTGTTCACCGAGCTGGAAGTTTTTGTTGCAAACGTTTCGTCCCCTGGCTAGGCGACATCATCAGTGCTTGGGAGCCTCCTGCGAAGCGCTTCTTTGATGTTTCCTCCGGTGTTTATAGTGGTCTGTCCCTGCCGCTTCCGGTTGTCAGTTTCAGCTGTCCGCTGTAGTGGTTGGTATATTGGGTCCAGGTCGATGTGTTTGTTGATGGAGTTTGTGGATGAATGCCATGCCTCTAGGAATTCCCTGGCTGTTCTCTGTCTGGCTTGCCCTATGATAGTAGTGTTGTCCCAGTCGAATTCATGTTGCTTGTTGTCTGCGTGTGTGGCTACTAAGGATAGCTGGTCGTGTCGTTTCGTGGCTAGTTGATGTTCATGTATGCGGATTGTTAGCTGTCTTCCTGTTTGTCCTATATAGCGTTTTGTGCAGTCCTTGCATGGTATTTTGTACACTACATTCGTTTTGCTCATGTTGGGTATCGGGTCCTTCGTTCTGGTGAGTTGTTGTCTGAGCGTGGCTGTTGGTTTGTGTGCCGTTATGAGTCCTAGGGGTCGCAGTAGTCTGGCTGTCAGTTCCGAGATGCTCCTGATGTATGGTAGTGTGGCTAGTCCTTTTGGTTGTGGTATGTCCTCGTTCTGTGGTCTTTCTCTTAGGCATCTGTTGATGAAGTTGCGCGGGTATCCGTTTTTGGCGAATACCTTGTATAGGTGTTGCTCTTCTTCTTTTTGCAGTTCTGGTGTACTGCAGTGTGTTGTGGCCCTTCTGAATAGTGTCCTGATGCAGCTTCGTTTGTGTGTGTTGGGGTGGTTACTTTCATAGTTTAGAACTTGGTCTGTGTGTGTGGCTTTCCTGTATACCCTTGTAGTGAATTCTCCGTTTGGTGTTCTCTGTACCATCACGTCTAGGAATGGGAGTTGGCTATCCTTTTCTTCTTCTCTCGTGAATCGGATTCCTGTGAGTGTGGCGTTGATGATCCGGTGTGTTTTTTCTATTTCCGTGTTTTTAATGATTACAAACGTGTCATCGACATATCTGACCCAGAGTTTGGGTTGAATTTGTGGTAGGACTACTAGCCACGAAACGACACGACCAGCTATCCTTAGTAGCCACACACGCAGACAACAAGCAACATGAATTCGACTGGGACAACACTACTATCATAGGGCAAGCCAGACAGAGAACAGCCAGGGAATTCCTAGAGGCATGGCATTCATCCACAAACTCCATCAACAAACACATCGACCTGGACCCAATATACCAACCACTACAGCGGACAGCTGAAACTGACAACCGGAAGCGGCAGGGACAGACCACTATAAACACCGGAGGAAACATCAAAGAAGCGCTTCGCAGGAGGCTCCCAAGCACTGATGATGTCGCCTAGCCAGGGGACGAAACGTTTGCAACAAAAACTTCCAGCTCGGCGAACAGAACCACAACAACGAGCACCCGAGCTACGAATCTTCGCACAAACTTTGATCAAAGTAGACCATCCAGCAATCCCCCAACCCCCTCTCCCTCCTTCCCAATCCCCACCACGCCACACACAAAGAATCATGGCTTATTTGTTTGTGTTTCAAATTCCACGTCCCCATCTACCTCTAATAAGCCTTGACAAGATTCTATCCACCTCGGAGTTGAAATTGCCAACAGCCCTGCCTTCATCGCTCTCTAAAACATGGAGTGCATAGACCTCTGTGAGAAGAACAATTCTCCTCATTTCTACCTTGAAACTTAATTTAAAGCAGCACCACCTAGTTCTGAACTGACCCACAACAGGAAACAACCTTTCCACATCCACCTTGTCAAGACCATTCAGATTCTTACACTCATCAACTGCACTCTTTGAAACCCAGTGAAAACAAACCTAGCCTGTCCACACTGTCTCCTTAAAATGGCCCATTCATTCCAGGTTTAACCTATCAATTTAGTAGTCTACAGTTACCTTCGAGGACTGCCCTCTTGAACCACAAACGCACCAGGGAGCTCTGGATGCTCCTCTTATCACTTAAGCTCCTCATTTTTTGATTTGCATATTAATAACATTATTACTAAAAATATTCAACATTTGCGTCATGCCATCAAAGAACATAGCTTCTTAGGCTTAGCATTTATCAATTGAATTGTAGTTAAACATACAACAGAAATGTTTTCATATTTAGTTTATTTTATGTTTGCATGAATTATCCAATTGGTTTCACAGCTTTCTACTTCACTATCTATTATAACAAAAGCCCATCATCAAACATATCAACACTAATTCCATCAGGGAATGGAAATATGTAAAGGCACTAAAAAAAGCACAAAACTATTAGAACAATGCATAGATATATTTCACCAGTTGGGAAAAATCCATCCCTTCAGCTGTCACTCCATTTTTTATGACCTGATGTTTGTAGATGGGGTCAGGTGACTCATGAGGGCAGTGTGTGTAATGTATTGGAGGTTGAAACACTTCCTGAACCACTATTATCAGGAGAATAACTAATGGTAATTATTGAAAGCAGATAACGATTCATTTTAATTTAGATGAAGGAAATCTCAAATTAGCCTCGTGCAAATGGAGTCTTTTAGTGAGAAGTTAGATCTATAGAGCTGGGCTGCATATTTCATCTAGAGCAGAGCTAAACTGATATATGATGGTTAAGGGTTATGGAACTCACTCTTTTTAAAACATTGTGTGCAGATGTAGGAACATTCAAGCTATTAGTAGTAATGAGGAACTTGATCAACGACATTGAGACGAACAAATTTCAGCACAGAATTGTTTGTGAAATTGGAGATGGATAGATTCACATGGGAAATTTGCATTTGTTCAATATAATAACTAAACTTTAACAATTAAAATTTCAAAAGCATGAACCAATGTCACTTCTTCTTAATATTCATTTATGGAATATGAGCATTTACTGCCATCCCTAAATGCCCTTGAGTGATAATGGTGAGTCACTGTCTTTCCTGATGAAGGTCTTTTGCCCGAAACGTCGATTTCGAAGCTTTTCGGATGCTGCCTGAATTGCTGTGCTCTTCCAGCACCACTGATCCAGACACTGCAGTCTATGTCCGTCGATAAGTAATAGTTCTCGAGGTGTTAGTATTAGTTATATTGGCTCCACCCAATTTACTGATGTGACACACAGACTGAGTCAAGACAAGAATTCAATTAACACAAACAATACGTGTGAAGCCCAGAGCACAGCAATCACTTATTTCCCCCATTAATGCCATGGTTATTGTTGGAAAGGAATGTTGTTTGAAGCAATTTGCTGCCACCAATCCTCCTTTGTGTTTGCTTTATCTTCGGCATATTTTGTGATTACTGGTTTAGGATTTACCACTGTATTGTATCTGCAAAAAGAAGCAATGTTCTTTGATAACAAGTGGGTTTATTGCATGATGGCAAAATGTACAGAATTTGGTCAGTTATAATTACTTGCACCTTAGGAAGCTCATACAGATAAATATTCTTTCTCTGAAAGCTACAATAGAGCTCCTTGACCCTACTCACACCGTGTGTGACATTGGTAAAATAGGTAGAGTCAATGTAACATAAACATTAACCCTTTTAAGGCTATGACCTTGTACAACATTTCACCGCAAACTTTCCTTGCCGCTTTAGGTTAATACACTCATGTGTATTCATGCCTCCCTAATCTCACTACAAGTCTGACTTTATAAATACAAATGGACATTTCACATTTACCCAAGAAGATGTTCTCTTTGGACTTGGAAGTATGATAGGTCTTGTGCTTGAGGACTGATTGCCATGGTGAATCATTTGTCCCCTGGAGCATCTTTTATCACTTGAAAATTCTTTACAGTGGATTTTTTTTGTACACCTTGTTCCACCATTAGTTCATCTGGGGGAACCTTAATCTTCTCAATTTATTTGCTGGAAGACATTTAATCTTTGCATTATCCTCAATTTCTGTATATTAAAGGGTAGTCTTCTTGTCTTTTATCCTGGATGTTTAGACCATTTTGACCATGTCCTGTGGACTTTGGTTTGGCTCCCGAGTCATGAGCCTCTCTTGAGTTTTTGATCTGACTGGATATCTTCAGTTACCCATTGTGGTGCTTGATAGTTTTGATTTTCCTGTTTTTTTTCTGCTCCAGGTCATGTTACGGTAAGATTCCTGAATGGGATCAAGTGAGCTGCGGTGCTCATTTGTGTTTTCAGTTTGTGCTTCTTCTCTCAGCTTTTGCTGAATTTCATCTTCTCATCTGTCTTAGATGATGACAGAATCCTGTATAATTGGAGACTTTTTTTGTTCTTTCTTGGAATGTTGGCGTCTTTGGCTAAACCAGATTGGAAAGTTACTAACTGATGCCAAGCAATAACCATCCAACAAGAAACAATTCAACCATATGCCCTTGACTTCAAGGCATTGCCATAATTGAATATGCCACTATCAACATCCTGAGAATTACTATTGACTAGAAAGCTAGACCACCCTTACAAATATGCTGGCCCTAAGATCCAGAAACTGGGTATTGTGCAGTAAGTAACTTACCTCAAGACTATGCAAAGCATGTCCAATATCTACAAAGCACTAGCCAGGTGTGTGATGAAATATTCTCACTTGCTTGGATGAGTATATCTCCAACAAAATGTGAAGCTCAACACCATCAACATCAAAGCAGCCTGTTTGATTGGAATGTCTCCACTACCTTGAATATTTACTTCCTGTACTACTTGTGCACACTGACAACAGTGTATTCCTTATAAAAGATAAAATTTTGCAACTCACCAAGGGTCCTTTAAAAATATCCATAAATCCATTACTTCTGTGGAAAATGAGTACATTGTACACAATCACCCAAATTCACTCTTGAACCTGCACACATCCCACAACTTCAACTTCCTTAGGAGAGAGAACAATCAGTCCAGAAAAAAATATTGTGAACCAACCAGTTAAGGGACAACCAGTAGAAGATTTCATTGAGGTTACTAGACTCTTATTGGAACCCAAAGAAAGGACAGCAGCTGGTGATAACTTAAAGGTAAATGACATGAGCAGAAACAAAACAAGGCTCAAAGCAATTCGACAAAAACAGAAGAATAGCCAGGACTGTGCTACCAAACACTAGCATTTGTTAATGGTTGGCCAGACCATAAAATCCAACAAGTTGGCCAAGAACATAAACTTTGGGCACCCTCATAATTTCACAGGCATGAACAAACTTAATAATGCATGAGAAAACATTTCAGTTTGATTTCAGGAAGATGTACTGGAAGGGATACACCTCTAACACTTAGGCATTGTCAGGTGTGCATCCAGGCTCAGTGTGCAGTTTGGGGCTAGGTATCTCAAAAGAAATTAAGGATCTCTTATTTCATGGGGCCCATAAGTTGCAAGTAATATTCACAATGGCTACACAATTGCCAGGCAATGCCATCTCTTACAAGAACGAATTTAACAAGCACCCTTAGGATTCATATGTATTACCATCACTTAATCCCCACTGTCAAAATCCAAGAGGTTACAATTGACCAGAAACTTAACTAGATATAGCTTATTAACATAGTAGCCAAAAGAACAATGTCTAAGAGACAGGCACTAAGAATTCTGTGCAAAGAAACTCACCTCCAGTCTCCCCAATGTTTGTAAACTATATACAAGGCACAAGTCAGGAATGTGATGGAACACTCTCCACTCCCCACTTTCCTGGATGAGTACAATTGCAAAAACATTTCAGTAGATTGACACCAGCCAGGATAAATCTGCCCTATGTATCACCTTTGACATTCAACATTCACTTTTTTCATCAATAACACAAAATGGCAGCAGAGTGTGTGATCTATAAGATCTAATGCAGTAGTTCACTGAAGCTCCTTCAACTCCTATCACCAAGAAGGCAAAGACAACATCACTTTAGAGTCATAGAGTCAAACACAGAAAAGGCCCTTTGACTGAACGAATTTATGCCAATCTATCTTCACTAATCCCACTTGCTAGTACTTGGCCCATAGCCTTGAATGCTATTTCAAGTATTTATCCCAGTACTTTTTAAAGGTTGACAGTTTTAAAGGTTTCCAACTTCTACTGACTGCCATGTATGGTATTTCAGAGCCCCATCAACTTCTGGGTGAAAACATTTTTCCTCAAATCCCTTCCAAGCCTCCTTTCTTTTACTTGAGCTTATCCAATCTCTCTTCCTAGCTAAAATGCTCCAACCGAGGCACCACCCTGGTTAATCTTGTCCGCACCATCTCCAGTGCAAACACATCCTTCTGAAAATGCAGTGACTGGAACTGCACACAATAAGCCAGCCATGGACTAACTAGAGTTTTGTACAGCTCCATCATAACCTCCCTGCTCTTAGAATCTATGCCACTACTGATCGCACAATCATAAGGCACAGAAGAGTTCCTTTGGTCCATTGTGATTGCACTGATGAAAAGTTACCCTAAATCTACACTTGGCCCACTTTCCAGTACATGACCCTAAGCATGAATATTATGAAATTTCAAGTGCTCTTGCAAGTACATATTAAAGGTTGTAGTTTCCTGCCTCAACTACCCTCCCAGAAGCGCATTCCAGACTCTTCCACTCTCTTGGTGAAAAGATGTTTCCTCAAATCGCATCTAATCTTCCTGTCTTTCATCTTAAAAATATGCTCCCTTGTTATTGACCCTTTAATCGTGGGAAATAGCTACTTTGCATCCACACTGTCAATGTCCCTCAACTAAGTCCACTCTCAGCCTTCTTCACTGCAAAGAAAACAACCCGATCTTTTTCAGCCTTGCTTCTTGTTAAACACAAATGTTCCATATGCTATCTTAACCACTTTGTTAACCTGTCCCACTGCCTCCAAGCACTGACAATCACTACAAGTTCCTTCTATTCCTCTGAGCTTCCTAGTGTCCTGCTAATTATTGAGCACTCCCATGTTTTGTTACTTCTTCCGAAGCACGTTACCTCACAATTACACTTAAACTTAACTGTTCTAATGAATTCCTGGCTAGAATCTCATCTTTCATAATCCAAGAACTCTACCTTCTATATCTTAATTTAAACCCATTCCAACTTACTTATTACACTTGTTCAAGACAACCAAAAGCTGAGCAATAGCTTAATTTTAAAATTTTCATTGTTTTTTCTAATCCTTTCCTGGTCTGACTCCTCCCTATTTTTGCACTCTCTTCCATCCCTACAACATTCAAACGTCATTCAAACTTTTCCAGTTCTAGTCTCTTGATTTTAATTGCTCCGAAAATGGCAGCTTTGCTATCAAACTGTATTTCTTTGTTCCCTCCTTAACCTGCTCTGCCTTTCTGCATTATTTTCCTCCTTTGACTTGCTATAAACTAGGTCTTTGACCAAAGTTTTGATTGTCTGGTCCAATTGTTGCAGAAATGTTCCAAAATCAGACTCTGTTAATGCTCTTGTAAAATGCATTGAGACTTTTTCACAACATCAAAGGTAGCGCTGAAACTTAAGTTGTTCGCAAGACAAATACAAACATCAGAAAATATTGCTTAAACCAGAGTCACATGATAAAACACTGTGTGATTGAATGTTCTAAATAAATATATAACTAATGCTCCAGGAATAAGACCAAACTTGACTACTCTAAGTTAACTCCAAATCCTATCCAGAATATTTGGGTCACAGTCACATGATATGATACATTTATTGGTTATTTCTAAAATGAAGAAGACAAGTTGGCCTCAGTATAAACTTATCGATACTTTTGAATTATCTTTGGGGTTGGTTAGTTCAGTTGTCTGAGTGGCTGGCTTGTAGTGTGGCGTTAATACTAACAGCATGGGTTTAATTTTCACACTGGCTGAGATTACCATGAAGGACTGTCCTTCTCAACATCTCTCCTTGCCTGAGGTGTGGTGTCCCTCAGGTTAAACCACCACCAGTTGTTTCTCTCTAATGAGACAGTGTCCTGATGGTGACTTTAATTTTTGAGATACCTAGAGCAAAGCCTTAACTTGTTGCCAGTCCTTGTGGTTATCACCAGTTGTTTCCAATTGAAAGTAAATTTTTTTGTAAAGATCTCATCAGTAAAAATCATTCAAGGTCTGAACTAGATGTTAGGACATACTGTAGAAAATGTTACAATAATGTATTGTTCTAGAAAATTAAAAGCATAATTACTCCAGTGCTTGGTCCAATTTACTGAGTTTAGGGACTACTGTTACAATTATAAGTGAGTTTTTGTTACTCCATTCTTTGCCATTTATGTTGCAGCTTACTACAATTGTCTTCATGTAGACATTTTGTTGGCAAGTACTCTTGCCAGAACTGCAAGATCTTAGAATGTAATGATCAAAGATTTGATTGATTTCCCATGGGACCACACAAAACAATCATAGCAACTTCTCAGTGTACAAGTACTAAATTATATCATCCACCATCAATTAAACTTTGCAATAATAGTTGTCCAAAATGTTTAGCCTGAAGGATATGGTGATCTTGCCAGGAGATTATTTGTTTTTGTGCGGTTGAGGTTTTATAGTAGGTAATTTCTGACAATGATGCAGTTTTGACTTGAAAATAGAGAAGAAATTATGTCTCATTGATCTTTAAGCGGGCAATGAGTATCAAATTTTCCAAGGAGACAGGTGTACTTTACAGAAATTGACTTATGATGATGGTTGGCACCATTGGTGAGATCTTAAAATGGTAGCTATAGAAAATGAACTTACAATGCAATTATGACTTTTAGGCATAGAATTTAACTTGAAACTGGTGGATCATGGGAAAGGAATGCAATTCTCTTATCTTTCACAATGTGCACCAGCCAGGAAATGAAACAATACACAAGCATTTTAGTCACTGGGTTTTATTAAACCATATCCATTGTGAGTTTAAATGTTCCCACTTCTCTTTAAGAGGCAGAAAGTTTGTAATAGGACTGTTGATATTTATATTATTTGCTTTAAATGAGTCTAGAATTAAAAAATAAAGATTTGTCAATGTCTCCCACCTCGTGTTTTCTTTAGAAATCCAGTAATGTTTCACAAATACAATTTATTTTACTTGTCATTTAACAATAGGAATTGTACAGTGTTCTCCTTAAATGTAAACTTGAGGTCATCCAAAACTCTGGTGTTTATGTTTTTACTCACACAAAGTCTTATTCCTTTTGTTCTCACTGACCTCCACCAACTCATGATTAAGCAGCAACTTAATATGATTTTAAACTCATATCCGTTTTTAAAATTCCTTTCACGTCCTTGTCTCTCCTTATCACTGTAACCTCCTTCAGTGCTCTGAGGTACTAGAATTCATCTAACTCTGGCTCTTGAGTGTCACTGATTTTAATTGCAGTGAGTGTGCTTTCAGACACTTGGGCCCTAAAGTTTTGATTCCCTCCCTAGAACTCTCTATATGACTGATTGTCCAAGGTTATTTTATATTTTTCCAATGAAACAGCTTGAGATATTTAATTATGTTGAAGGAGCTATATAAACACAAGCTATTATTGATATAGAGAGAATTGGAATGTGTATATTCCAAAACAAAAATCACCTAATTAGGAAGGGTGACTTTTAAATTCTCACTCTACAAGGGATCCCAAGAAAATCAAAAATGTTGATAGAAAGGTTCCATATACAATTTTTTTGTAGTTTTAATTAAAATGTTGTTGAAAACACAATGGAATCATAAAGGTTTACATCACAAGAGGAAGCCATTTGTTGTGTTGTATGTGTGTTGGCTCACGGGAGCACAGGATGATAGAATCAGGGATGGCACGGTGGCTCAGTGATTAGTACTGCTACCTCACAACAGCAGGGACTCAGGTTCGATTCCAGCCTCAGGCAACTGTCTGTGTGGAGTTTGCACATTCTCCCTGTGCCTGTGTGGGTTTCCTTTGGGTGCTCCAGTTTCCTCCCACAATCCAAAAGATGTGCAGGTCAGGTGAATTAGCCATGCTAAATTGCATATAGTGTTCAGGGATGTGTTGGTTAGGTGTATTAGTCAGGGCTGAAAATGTGTTGCTGGAAAAGCGCAGCACTTTCTCTTAGAATATTTTAACCTACTGCGAATCCTCTTACAAGGATGCCTTCCTTGAAGAAGCTCTCCCTCACTTTCTCCTGTATTAGTCAGGGGTAAATATAAGATAGTAGGGAATGGGTCTGGGAAGATTACTCTTTGGAAGGTCGATGTGGACTTGTTGGGCCAAAGAACCTGTTTCCACACTGTAGGGATTCTATGATTCTGACTATTAACTCAAACACTAATGAAATACAACCCACTTCTGAACCTCTTGGTACACTGACTTCTCTTTTTGTGCCTCTTTTGAACTTGGCTCCACTTGGCATGATATTTGGCTCCAAGGGAAACCTTATTGGTCTTATGCAGTAGGGCTAAAGTCAAAATTACAGTCAGGTCTCCATCATGCAGCATTGATGGGTAATACATCATCCATCTTGACTATATCTACCTTATTTTGCTCTGTTGCTCCTAGAATGAGAGGGGTCCCGGTATTACAGAAGATGAAAGTGAGTGGGATAGCTGTTATTGTTGGTGCAAGTGGGGAGGTGTCCCATGTAAATGAGTAGGCAACACAGAGGGCATGCAGGGTTATGGTGTGCAGATTGAATAGGGAAGATGTTGTCGGTATTTGTGAGAGTGATAGGGCATGAGCCTTGGGGGGAATCTCCAGCAACAGAGATAGAATGAGTGTGAGGTATCAGAGAGGAGATGGTGGCACTTACACTGACTAAGTGAAGAAGGACATTGACCTTCTTCTTACAGTGCTGTTGCATTCGGCCAGACAGCTGAAACCTCTCTAACCTGGATGGCAACAGACCCAGCTGTTGAGGCATCCATTGTTACTGACTGTACTATCCGACCTAGCAGGAGCTCCAGGACCCTGCCTACAAAGTAGGATACCATTATCTTCCTGCCTGTCATGTCTGGGGAAAAGGTCAGACAGTGCAAGGCAGCTCCAGGCTGACAGTGCTTGTCTGGGTGCATCACAGCATTTTAAATATAGTGTCATGCTGGGAATGCCGATCAATTCTGCTGAGTGGAGAATTGCATTGGGAAGAGAACATAATAAAATGGGATGGAAATCAGGTGTGATATCCAGCATAAGGGCTGAAACACCAATTAATACAGTGAGTTTGGTAAGATAGAAGAAGAAAATTCAATGAAACTCGCACTTAGCCAAAAAAAGTCACAATTTAGCCACGAGTTTATATGAGCAGATATATGGGATGACACGGTGGCTCAGTGGTTAGCACTGCTGCCTCACAGCACCAGGGACCCAGGTTCAGTTTCAGCCTTGGATGACTGTCTGTGTGGAGTTTGCACATTCTCCCTGTGTCTGCACGGGTTTCCTCTGGATGATCCAGTTTCCTCCCACAGTCCAAGGATGCGCAGGTTAGGTGAATTGGCCATGCTAAATTGCCTATAGTGTTAGGTGCATTAGTCAGAGGGAAGTGGATCTGGGTGGGTTGTTCTTTGGAGGATTGGTGTGGATTTGTTGGGAAGAAGGGCCTGTTTCCACACTGTAGAGAATCTAATCTAATCATAAAGTAGCACAATATGAAACAGCAATTCTAGGAATGAATGTAAATGAAGAATCACTCTTCAATATTGTTCATAATAAGTCAATTATATGGAAGTTCCAATGATTACAACTTCATAGTTTCACAAGATGACGGCCTATCCTTTTAACTATCTCTGTGTCTTGATATTTACATTCATTGTTAAGTTTGGTCACAATGCTAAATTAAGATTTAAACAAGAGACACAAGATATTTACTAAATTTTAAATAAAATCCTGCATACTTTTGTTTTGTTGAGAAAACGTTTGGACACTATCGCTGCTTTGTAGTTTGAAGGGGTTCAAACATATAATGAAAGCATTACGTTTGAAAAAGACCAGGGAGTTAGCATTCATTTCCTCTGCTTGAACAACAATATTTAGTTCACCTGAACAGTTCATTGGAGTAGTTCATTGGATAGGACATAAATGCTACCATCTACTGATTGATTGGAGATGTGTTCCATCAGTTCCATCTGTCATGAACACCATCATCAACCAAACTGAAATTTGAGGGATGACGAGGAACCACAAGGTATGGACTTCTGACGTATTAAGGAGCAACAATTGCAGCCTTCCTGTCAAAGACACAATGTTTGAGAGATAGTTAAAGGTTCCTCCAGAAAGGGTAAGAGAACTTCTCCAGTAGTTTCTTGTTTTTGAAAGAATTTTCTCATTTTCTGTTTCAGAAAAAAATACAACCATCTCTGCCTCTTTAGAATTCCAGGGCCAGACCTTATCCTGTACCCAGAATTGCGTCATATCTCTGCCATAGACTTTGTGTCACCAGGTATTGTGCGAGTCTTTACTCCAGTGAGTTATTGGTCAGACCCCAAACTCAGAAATTTAACCTTAAATGACAAGAAAATTTGAATCAACTGAGCTTAAAGTGAGAACCTGGTGGGACAACAGGAAAATCTGGCCTCTTTCTCCATCTCTGAATCAAAGACGTACAGGTATAGAGGTGGTGAGTTACAAAGTGCAAATTGCTGTGGGTGAAGGTGCCCACTTGCCTTACAACTAACACTTGGAACCTCCAAGTCATCCTTGTTTTGAAGGTAGTATCTTCTTGCTACACAATCAGTGAGATTTCGAAAACACTTTTGTGGTGTTGTTCAAAGCAATGCAATGTTCTGTTCCAATGCATTGTTTCTTCCAGGCAACAATTAGTGAACTTGGAATGTGAATATATTTGTTGCCATTAGAAGTGTCAATGCAGTCACTCAATGCATTATTAAAGAGGGCCAATAGTTCCATGTCTTTGAAAGTTGACCAGTAGAAGTAACATGTAGGGGAAACACAGTGTTATAACTTGTGGTCCGCAAATGTTCAAAATAATCACATTTTTATACACAAAATGCCACAGATTTCTTTTTTTAACTTATTGTTGCATATTGATGCATTATTGCTCTACATTGGACTACTGTTCAGCAATATATGTGTTATATATATATAATTCTTTTATGGGTTGGGAGCACTGCAGGTTAGGCCAGTTTTTGTTTCTCATCCCGAGTTGCCCTTGAGATGATAGTGGTGAACTGCCACCTTGAACGAATACAGGCCACATGGTGTATATGTACCAAAGTGATGTTAGATGGCAGGTTGCAGTATTTTGACCAAGTGACAGTGATTTGTTTCTCAATTAGGATGTTAGGTGGCTTGAAGAGCAGTTGGTGGTGTTCCATCTACTCATGTCCTTATAGATGGTTGTGCTTGTGCGTTCAAGAGATACTGTTGAAAGAGATTTGGTGAGTTTTTGCAGTGCAATTTATTGATTATATGTATTACCATTGCCCTGAATTGGTGTTGCCATTCATGGTGCGTTTGAGTTGGTGGATGTACTGCCAATCAAGTGGAATGCTTGTCCTTTGAATGTTGTTGGAGCTGCACCCATCCAGGCAAGTAGGGAACATTCCATAATAAATCTCACTTATCCCTTGTAGGTGGGAGCCAGGAGATGAGTTACTTGCTGTAGCATTTCTAGTCTCTAACCTGCTCTTGTAGCCACTGTATAGATGTGACTAGTCCAGTTGAGTTCCTGGTCAGTTGTAACCCTCACCATATTGATAGTGGGGGATTCAGTGATGGTAACGTCCTTGAATATCAAGTGGTGACAGTTATATTGCCTCTTATTGAAGGTGGTGTTGCTACCTTGTATGACATGAATGTTACTTGCCACTTATTAGCCCAAGTCTGGATGTTGCCAAGACCCTGTGACCTATGGACAAGGGCTACTTCAATAGGTAATGAGGTATGAATGCCACTCACCAGTGAACCTCTCAAGTTCTGACCTTATGCTGGAGAGACAGTCATTGATGAAACAACTGACCATCTCTGGACCTAGGAGACTTTCCTCAGGAACTCCTGCAGTTATACAATGGGATGATATTTTGCATAACAATATTCCCTAACACTTACTGAACAATGTGATACAGAAGTACAATTCTTCCACATTTCTCACAGTCAAAGGATTATCACTTGAACCTACGTTTGCATTTAGGTCCCTGCATTTATTCTTTAAGAATTGCAAGCACTGTCAATCCAGCAGCACAGACTCACATATTGTGTTTAATTCTCAGTTAACAGTTATAATAGATCATTTGAAGGCAGTTATTTGTGCCTACCTATTTGTACAAGAAATGTATATCACAAGAGTAATATCTACAACATAAAGGATGACATTGTTATGACAGTTATGATTACAAAGCTCACAAAGACAAAATATAGATCATTATCAATAGTCATTTAGCAGTACAGAACTTGAGCACTGTTGCAAAAAAGTCACATTTGTCAAAGCTTTTTGTCTTGAACTCATCAGGACAATTCACAACAAATAAAGTAAAGGGAGTATTCTGTTTGAGAAGAAAATGCTGATTGGTTGATAAGTGGTCTGTGATTGATAAAGGTGCTGTTATTGGAGAATTCCAGCATCTGCAGTGTTTTTGTCCCTTCCCAAGTTTATACCATTGCGAAGTCTCTTCAAAGGATGCCCACTTTGAAGCAGTTCGCTACCTCCGACCGGTAATGACGGACAGTGATTGCCCAGCTTTGTTTGAATTGGAAATCGAGCAGGTTGATTAAATCAGCCAAGACATTGCTCTAAGAACTGAACCAGAGTCCAAAGAATGGCTGTCACCAATTTTGTTGAGTTGGACAGGTGCAATGTATGCACATGTTCTTATTGTTTGCAAAACAATGCAGATGACGTGCATCAATATATGTAGTCTCCAGCACTCAAGCGCACCACACAGCAAGTTTAGCTGTCAGTATAATTCAGGATCATTTAGCAAATGTTGTCCAATCACAGAATCACATCTAATGTTGGACACTGTCATGAGCTTTGCAAGCATGGGCTGGTTGATCATGGTCACTACCTTGCTTGTAGAATCACCAGAGACATACTACGCACAAAATACTCATCTGATGAAGAATCACTGGACTTGAAACATTGACTCTGTTTTCTCCCCACAGATGCTGCCAGACTGCTGACTTTCTCCAGGAATTTCTGTTTTTGTGGAAAAGAGATACTGTTTGATACAACCTGTCTGTTTGGGATGTACTACACACATACCTAACAACATACTTGCACTGTAATTAACATTCCACTTGGCTTCTTTGTACAATGTGCAAACTGTATTTCTGTTTGCTTGCAGCATCCTGTTAGTTGCAAACACCACTTGTGACGTTACTGAATGTACAGTGTTAAACATCTGGATTCCATTGCTGTTCAAACATTCCCTTAGAGTTATGGAGTCAAAGAGCATAAAAGAGGCCTTTTGGTCTGCATTTGATCTTGCTACACTTATCACACTTACCAGTACTTGGCCCATTGCTTTTGAATGTTATGACATTTCAAGTGTTCACTGGAATACTTTTTAAGAATTGTAATATTTCCCGCCTCTACTAAAATGCCAGGAAATGCATTTTGGGCTCCCACCACCTGCTGAGTGAAAGAAATCCCCACTAAACCTCACACTTTTCATCTAAATATTATGCCCCCTTATGATTGAGCCTTCAACTGAGTAGACAGCTGCTTTCTATCTACCTTCTCTATGCTGTGCTTAATTGGATGGCACAATGGCGGAGTGGTTAGCATTGCAATTTCACAGTGCCAGGGACCTAAGATCAATTCCAGACTCGGGTGACTGTATGTGTGGAGTTCTACGCTTACCCCTGTCTATGCCGGTTTCTTCTGGATGCTCTGGTTTCCTCCCACAGTCCTAAGGTGTGGAGGTTAGGTTGATTGGCCACGTTAAATTGCTTCAGTGATGTGTGGATTAGCCATGGGAAATGCAGAGTTATTGTGACAGAGTAGGTAAGAGTGAATCTGTGTGTGATGCTATTTGGAGAGTTGGTGTGGACTTGTTGGGCTGAATGGCCTGTTTCTACACTGTAGGGATTCTGTGAATATACATCTCTACCAATCAGCACTCTCCTCTCATACAGTATAAATGTTGTTTTTTTTAACCTTGGAATTTAATACAAATTACAAGATGAAAATGTGCCTCTTAACAATGATACTCAAGATTGTCATCAAGCATATAAATGTTGTAAGGCATAATTTTGGGGTCTGTAAGGACATGCTATAGAACACTTCCTCCCGAAAATCACAAAAGTTATTACTCTCTGCTGCATACTCCTCAGCTCCTTAAGTAAGAGTCTGAAAATGGAACGGATGAGGAAAACTAAGGCCAACAACAGACAGAGCAAGAACATAAAATAACTCAATGTCCTGAATTGCCAATTTTCAAAATCAGGACTTTCAACTCTGTGCCTTACCTGTCCAGTGTGTAACAGCACCGTACAGCTGCACTAAATCCAGTGATATCATAATTATTTTTCAATACTGTCTTCTGCTCTGACAACTACCGTTGTCCTCATCCTCTGATGTGCTCAAACTAGCACCATTAGAACAAACATCGGTGGCCACAGATGAAACAGTGCAACCAACATGAAATCATTGGGTGCACTTTGTGTTGTTTATGCTGATATTTTCACATAGAATCATGAATTTAGCCCATCGAGTCCACATTAACCCTTTGAAGAGCATCCCATCCAGAACCACCCCTCTACCTTATCCCTATAACCATGTGGTTTAATTGGTTCCAACCCCAACGGACAAGAGTTAAACCGGTGAACAAGGGAGGCACTGCATTAGTATGGTGTACTGCCCTCTACATCGCTGAGGACAGATGCCATCTTGCTGATACCTCCTTCGACCACGACCCCACCTCCCATCACAAAACATCATCTGCAAGACGATCCACAACCTCATCATCTTGGGAGATCTCCCATCCACAGCTTCCAATCTTACAGTTCCCAACCCTTGCACTGCCTGTTTCTATCTCCTACCCAAAATCCATTAACCTGACTGCCCAATCGTCCTATTGTCTCCGCCTGCTCTTGCCCCACTGAACTCATTTTCTCATATTTCAACTCCATCCTTTCCCCCTTTGTCCAGGAACTCATCTCCTACGTTCGGGGCACTACCCATGCCCTCTGCCTTCTCCAGGGCTCTCAATTCCCTGGCCCCCAACACCTTGTCTTCACCATGGACATCCTAACTCTGTACACAAATACACCCCATGAGGAGGGCCTTAAAGCCTTCAGTTTGTTCCTCTCCCACTGACTCAACCAGCTCCCCCTCCACCGACATGCTTGGTCCAACTCATCCTCACCCTTAACAATCCCACTTGCCTTTGAATTCTCCCTCGTCCTACAAAGTAGAGGGGTGACTATGGGTACACACATGGTTCCGAGCTATGCCTGCCTCTTTATAGGAAACATGAGCTCAAACAGTTCATCAACTTCACCCACACCTTCACCCTGACCTCAAATTCACCTGAACCACCTCTGACACTTCCCTCCTCTTCCTGGACCTCTCCGTCTCTATCCCCAACAATCAACATTTATTTCAAACCCACTGCTACCTCAACTACACCTCCTTCCAAACCCCCTCCTGCAAAAATGCATTCTCATACTCCCAATTCTTCTGTTTCCACCACATCTGCACCCAGGATGAGCAATTCCATTGCAGGACAGCCCAGGAGTATAATTTCCCTTTCCCCATGATCAACGATGCCCTCATCCATATCTCCTCCATTTCCCACATCCTTGCCCTGAAACCCCAAGCCCCAACCACAACAAGAACAGAGTTCCCCGATCCTCACATTCCAACCTACTAATTTCCAAATCCAACACATCATCCTCCACCAATTTCACCACCTGCAGTCTGATCCCACCACCAAAAAGATATTTCCTTCCCCATTCCTGCCCACTTTCCACAGGGACAGTTCCCTCCGTAACTCCCTCATAAGTCCACACTCCCCACCAACCTCTCCTCCACACCTGGCACCTTTCCCTGTAGCCACAGGATGTGTAACACATGCCGCCACACCTTCTCTCTTACATCCATTCAAGGTCTCAAAGACCACTCCAAGTCCAGCAGAGATTCACCTGCATTTCCTCTAACCTGAATTATTGCATCCGTTGCTCCTGATGTTGTCTCCGTTACATTGCAGCGCAAACCCTCCAAGCAACCCCACCTCCTGGCTGCCCACTATGTCAACTCTCCCTCCCGCTCCCCCAATGACATGTCCATCCTGGGCCTCCTTGACTATCAAAATAAGACCACAAGCAAACTGGAGGAAGAACACCTCATCTTCCATCTGAGGAGCTTACAACATAGAGTCCACCAGCTTCCAAACCTCCCTTCCCACCTAATCCTCGTTCCAACCCTCCCTCTCTGCCCCACCCCTTGGCCTGACCTAACCTGTCCATCTTTATTCCTACCTATCTGCTCCACCCTTCCCACTGACCAATCACAATCACCTTGCACCTGCATCCACTTATCGCCATCCCACCTACCTTTCCACCAGCCCCATCCCCTCCCTCTGTTTATTTTTCAGTCCCCTTCCCTCTCCCCAGTCCTGATGAAGAATCCTTCCCCTGAAACATCAACTGTCCTGCTCTTCTGATGTTGCTTGACCTGCTGTGCTTTTTCTAGCTCCACACTGTATCAACTTTGACTTTCCAGCATCTACAGTCCTCACTATCCCTAATGACTAATCCAACTCACCTGCACATCCCTGGACATTATAGATGATATTGATATGTCCAATCACCAATCTAATGCTCCTTCCATGTATTACATGGTTAAAGGAAGTAAAGTAGTCATTTATTGGGTTTAATGTGAATCTCAGAAGAATGGGGCTTCAATACACCCATGAGCCAGGTTATGTGATGATTAGCAACCAGTAAATTCAATAGCACTTTCACAGTGCTTGAATGGTTCAGCCTACATTGTAACTCATCTTCATTTGAACAGGAGCACCAGGGTTTATTTGAATTTGTTTGTGAGATGTTGTATTGTTGGCAGGCAGGTATTAATTCCCAGTTCAGAGTGTGGTGCTGGAAAAGCACAGCAGATCAGGCAGCATCCGAGGAGCAGGAGAGTCAACATTTCAAGCATAAGCGCTTCCTCAACAGGAGTGTTGGAAGACAGACCCAAGGGGCTGAGAGATAAATGGGAGGAGGTGGGGCCGGGGGAAAGTTACTGAGAATGTGACAGGTAGATGAAGGTGGGGTTGATGGTGATAAGTCGGAGAGGACAGTGGAGTGGAGAAGATGGACAGCTAAGACAGTTCAAGAGGGTGGCGACAAGCTGGAGGGTTGGACCTGGGAATAAGGTGTGGGGAGGAAAGATGAGGAAATCAGTGAAATCCATATTGATTCCATGTGGTTAGAGGGTCCCAAGGCAGAAAATGAAGTATTCTACCTCTATGCATTGGGTGGCTAGAATTTGGCACTGGAGGAGGCCCAGGACTTGCATGTCCTTAGCAGAGTGGAAGGAGGAGTTGAAGTGATCAGCCACAGGGTGGTGGGGTTGTTTAGTGCATCTGTCCTAGAGATGTTCTCTGAAACGTTCCACAAGCTGTTATCCTGTATCCCCAATGTAGAGGAGACCACATGGTGAGCAACGGACACAGTAGATGAGGTGTTTGGAGGTGCTGGAAGTGGAAGGATCCTTTGGGGCCTTGGATGCAGGTGAGGCAGGAGGTGTAGGTGCAGGTTTTACACCTCTTGCGGTGGGAAGGCACCAGAAGTGGAGGGTAAATTGGTGGGGGATGTGAACCTAACAAGGGAGTCATGGAGCAAATGGTCTCTGCAGAATGCTGAAAGGGGTGGGGAGGGACATATACCTCTGGTGGTGGGGTATTACTGTAGGTGGCAGAAATGGCGGAAGATGATCTGTTGTATCTGGAGTTTGTGGGGTGGAGGGTGAGGACCAGGTGGGTTCTATCCCTGTTGCGTCTGGAGGGGTGGAGATCAAGGACGGAGGTGTGGGAAGTGGAGGAGATGCGTTGGAGGCATTGTTTACCATATGGGAGCGGAGATTGTGATCCTTGAAGTAGGAGGCCACCTGGGATGTTCTGGAGTAGAATTGGTCCTCCTGGGAGCAGATTTGGCAGACGCAAAGACATTGGGAGTAAGGAATAGCATTTATACAGGAGTGGGGGGAGGTGGGAGGAAGTGTAGTCCAGGAAACTGTGGGAGTCGGTGGGCTTAATCCAGAACCTCAAGCGATGTACTGGTTTCATAGATTCAAATCTGATGCTGAAATTTGGATTCAATAAAAAAAAGTCTGCAATGAAAAGCTGTATCCTGGCGGTGACTAGATAACCACTGCTAAGTGTTGTGAACCTTATGTTGACTCATGTCTTTTAGCGAAAGGCATTTTTACCTGGTCTGGCCTACATGTAACTCCAAACATACAGCAAGGTCGTTGACTCTTAACTACCCTCTGAGCAACTAGAGATGGGCAATAAATGCTGGCTTAACCAGCAACACTCACATCTTGAGAGCAAATAATAAAAGAAACATTCAGAGAAAATTAAGAGCCAACCATGTTGATGTGGGAATGTGATTATGTATCAAATAAATCAGATAAGGCTTCCATCCTTAAAGACATCAGTGAATGAGCTAGTTTTTTTTTTAAACAATCTAACAGTTTCATTTACTGGATCTGCATTTACTGCCCATCCTTAAATATCTTAGAAAAGGTGGTGATGAGCTGTCTTCCTGAACTACTGCAGTCCATTTGGTGTAGGTACAGCCACAATGTAATTAGGGAGAGAGAAGTAATGTTCAGATGTTGGAAGAAAACACAACGCACTGCTGGTGTATTCTATTCACTTGTATTTGTGGGAGGCTTGCCTGGTGGACTCACCTTCACAGCTGCAATTATGACAGTCCTGGTTTAAAACTGTAGTTGGAAAGTGTCACCTATTGCTGTTGAGGTCATGAAGGTGCATCTGTCCTTTGCTGAGATATAACAGAGGGAGAAGGCTGTAGAATTTGTAGATGAATTATTTCAGTGCCAGAAAATCACTCACTGCAGGAGATTGATGGGATCATAGCCCATTCTCAATTATCTTTTAACTACTTTATCAATTCACTTCCATACGACATAACATTCAGAAATGGGGATATCTGCTGATGATTACCACATTCAGTTCACTCTCAATTCCAAACACAGTGAAGCAGTCCATTCCCTCATATAATGAGATCTGGTTATATTAAAGCTCAGTCTGACAAGTGTTAATTAATATTTATTAGGAGAAAGTGAGGACTGCAGATGCTAGAGATCAGAGTCGAGAGTGTGATGCTGGAAAAGCACAGCAAGTCAGGCAGCATCCAAAGACGAGGAGAATTGACATTTTGGGCATACACCCTTCATTGATGAAGGGCTTATGCCCAAAAAGTTAATTCTTGTGCTCCTCGGATACTGCCTGATCTGCTGTGCTTTTCCAGCACCACACTCACGACTAATTAATATTTATGTCACATAAATAGACAATGACCAAGGAATGACTACATCCAACAAGAGAATCTAACCATCTCCCATTGACATTCAATGGTATTAGCACTGCTGAACCTTCCCACTGTCTATATTTTGGGGAAACCATGATCAAAAATTTAACTGGACCAGTTATATCAATACTGTGGGTATAGGAGAAGAGGTTGGGAATTCTGTAGTGTAAGTCTTAGCCTGACTCCATAAAGCTGCTCCATTACTTTCAAGAAATATGATAGAAAACTCTCCACTAATCTGAATGAATGCAGCTTCCTCAACATTGAATTACGACAATATTACCCAAAACAAAGCAAATCAGCAGTTGATCAACTTAAACATTCAGCATTCACACCATCTGTAATGGATGAACTATGTGTACCATTTTTGGAATGCAGCAACTTTTACATAGAAAGTAGAACATAGAACATAGAAAATAGAACATAGGGCAGTAAAATTTCATCAAAAGCACTTTTCAAACTTCTATAATTTTGAAAATTAAGGGCTGCAGGAACATGCAAACACCACCATCTGCAAGTTTCTCTCCAAGTCACACAATCCTGACTCGCACACAAGTCACCATTCCTTCGATATCCCTGAGTCAAAATCTTTGATGATTGCAGGCCAGTAGTTTAACCACATCACCCTCAGTTGTTCAATAAGAATTACAATCAATCTTTCAAGGATGACTAGTGCTAGAGAGACAATGCTGGCGTTGTCGATGACATTTATATCCTAAGAATGGATTTGAGAAAATGGGAACCAATGTAAGTAAAAGGATTTTTTTTTCTTAAGATGAGAAGTTGAGTAGGGTTGGATGTGCAGTCATTGGAGTTTAGAAGAATGAGAAGAGACCTGATTAAAGCAAACAAGATCCTGAGGGGAATCAACAGTCCAGAGTTTTAGAGGTTGTTTTCCCTTGTGGGAGAGTCTAGGACCAGAGTTGGGGATGGGGGATGAATAAGATCTCAGAATGAGGGGTTACCTATTTATGATAGAGATGTGGAGGAATGTTTTCACTCAGATGGTAGTCAGTCTGTGGAATGCTTTACTGCACTGGGCCATCAAAACTGGTTATTAAATATACTTAAGGCTCAGATAGACAGATTTCTAATCAGTAATGTTATGTATTATGGACAAAAGGTAGGAAAGGGTGGACGCTAGGAAATTGTTTCCATTAGGCGAGGAGACTAGGACCCGTGGACACAGCCTTAGAATTAGAGGGGGTAAATTCAGAACAGAAATGCGGAGACATTTCTTCAGCCAGAGAGTGGTGGACCTGTGGAATTCATTGTCACAGAGTGCAGTGGAGGCTGGGACGCTAAATGTCTTCAAGGCAGAAATTGATAAATTCTTGATGTCACAAGGAATTAAGGGCTACGGGGAGAATGCGGATAAGTGGAGTTGAAATGCCCATCAGCCATGATTGAATGGTGGAGTGGACTCGATGGGCCGAATGGCCTTACTTCCGCTCCTATGTCTTATGGTCTTATGGTCTTATGGAAAGTGGAATTGAGGATTATAAATTTTGCCATGATCTCATTGCATAGCAGTGCAGACTTGTGGGCCGAATGCCTTACTTCTGCTCCTATGTAATATTGTCCAAAAATAACAAGCCACTCAGATTTCAGATTATCTAAATCAAGTAGTGTACTTTCAGCATTCACCTGTATTATCCTAATTTATTTCAATTATTTTCTAATTGCAATCAATTAAAATTTCATAGCCAACCAAAATAGTTGCTCAATTCTATACCAAGTTGAACTTAGTATTTTTCCTGTTTGATCTCGACAGTTCTGGTACTCATTAGTTACTTTACTTTCTTCTAGTTTACCTTTAAAACAATTTACTTTTAAAACAATTCTGTTTAATTTTAGTTTCAAAAGGAATAAAAAATATCATATTTCTACTGACTGATACTGGAATAGTGTTTAAACTGGTCATGGTAAAATTCATGGCATAATTTGTCCAGTCCTCACAACTCTAAGGTAAGACTAGGAAGAACTAACCACAACCATAGAATAGCTCAGTGACTTAATGACAAATGCATTCTTTTAAACTGTGAAATCATTTAAAATTGCAAGTGAAAAAAGTGTAATGTTTCACTCTCTATGGTCCTATGTGGTTGTTGCTGTTGCAGAGGTGAAAGTACAATAGATCATGTAGGTGAAGCACTGGAAATGGTTGATTGAATGTCTAAAATCATATTATGTGTTCTGGTATAATGGCACATGAAGACTGCTCAGCAGTGTTTTGTATTCAGATATTGATCTGAAGGATTGCACATTTGATGAGGAACTCTATTTACTTTATAACTAAATAATGAAAGAAATAATAAGGAATTGAATCACACACAACATTACAGGTGGAGCAAAGCACTAATAGATATGTTTGTTTTCTTAGGAAATAGAAGTTACAACTCCTCAGATTCAATATTTATCATTGCAATGTTGATTGACTTTAAACAACACAAAAGCTTTCTTCCATCAGCCAATCTTTAGTGGGTGTTGATTTATGTAATCAATAATTTATCAGCTTGCTCTATGCCTTTCTACTGTCAGCCAGATGCTGTTGCCTTCGCACTGCCAGCAAACGTCAGCTGGAAACTGTAATGGCCCTTTCAGATTCTGAAATAAGGCATAAATATTTTAAAAATCATGCTGCAGGAAGTACAGGGTCTCCACCAGTTTGCTGTGACTGTGTCACAGCTTTGCTACAATATATTTACAGGACAGCTTTATCGAAAGAGGAGACAGACATAGCTCCTGCTCAATGATTGTTATCTCCAAACAAGTATGACAGGCTCAGGTTTTTTCAAAGAAAATTGTTGAAGACATCTGCTGGTGCTTTCTGAGAATGGGTTTGCGGCAGCGGGATCCTCTGGCTCTTGTTGACATGGCAACTGGCAGAGGGCCATTCAACATCAATGAGAATTGAAAGAGTTCAGGTCTAGTTTAAAATCTATTTGGGTTTCTACTACAGCATTTTTCATTTAGAACAAAATGTTCTGTATCTAATTTTTGCAGGATCTAACACTTCTCCATCTCTGCAATTCTAACCCCTGTAATCATGATTATTTTTATCCAAGAGTGGCTCTATTTCTTGAGAATTGGCCAACTTGCAACTGTAAGGTTGACGTGCTGCTCTATGTTTATATTTATCACAGTGCAACTGCTAGGATTTTAGTCAGTTACACTACACGGAATCTTCATAAAATGACTATTACACTCACTCCTGTCGCGTCAAACTAATTTCCACATTTAAGTTATGCACTTAGTTATGCGTATATATATGTATATTGCTCAGTTAGCTTAGCTGACTGGATTGCAATACAGAGTAACCACCAATAGTATGGGTATAATCCCTATACCAGCTGAGGTTACCATGCAGACACAAACCTCTGAACCTCATCTCTTGCCTGAGGCATGGCGACCCTCATGTTAAACCACATCTATTGTGATTATAATAGGATTATAATGACTATAGTGATTATATTATGAATCCTGATTTTATAGATCAGAATCTATAAATTCTTCAAAAGAAGCATTTCATAATAACCTGGAATAGTGACTTGTTAAAGGGATGGGGAGCAAATAGAAGAGAAGGTTAGCGTTAGGTCACATATCAATAAACAAGGTCATAGACTTGAAGAATCAAACTGCTGTTTGTATAGTACAACTTTTGCGGATTCTATTCATTTTTAAATAACAGAAATGCAATGCCTTATGAAATCTTAGTGAATTTAGAAATATGATGATTGATTTGTATTTTCTTTACTTGTCAGTCTGTAGCATGCTGTAAAATTGTTATGAATAATGAACATACCAATATTCACAAATGCAAGAATATGAAATTCTGGAAAATGTGAAAATAGATAAGCCCCCTGGGCTGGATGGGATTTATCCGAGGATATTCTGGGAGGCTAGGAAGGAGATTGCAGAGTCTTTGGCTGTGATCTTTATGTCTTCATAAAGAGTAGTACCAGGGGTAGTAGCAGAGGACTAGAAGATAGCCAATGTTGTTCCCTTGTTCAAGAAGGGGAGTAGAAACAATCCTGGTAATTATAGACCAGTGAGCCTTACTTTGGTTTGCTGGAAAAGGTTATAAGAGATAGAATTTGTAATCATCTATAAAGGAATAAGTTGATTAGGGATAGTCAACACAGTTTCGTGAAGAATAGGTTATGCCTCACAAACCTTATTGAGTTCTTTGAGAAGGTGACCAAACAGGTGGATGAGGATAAAGCTGTTGATGTGGTGTATATGGATTTCAGTAAGGAGTTTGATAAGGTTCCCCCTGGTAGGCTACTGCACAAAATATGGAAGCAGGGATTGAGGGTGATTTAACAGTTTGGATCAGAAATTGGCTAGCTGAAAGAAAACAGAAAGTAGTGGTTGATGGGAAATATTCATCCTGGAGTTCAGTTACTAGTGGTGTACCGCAAGGATCTGTTTTAGGTCCACTGCTGTTTGTCATTTTTATAAATGAGCTGGATGAGGTCATAGAATGATGGGATAGTAAATTTGCAGATGACACTAAGGTCGGTGGAGTTATGGATAGTACCGAAGGATGTTGCAGGTTACAGAGGGACATAGATAAGATGTAAAGCTGGGCTGAGAGGTGGCAAATGGAATTTAATGCAGAAAGGTGTGAGGGATTCACTTTGGAAAGAGTAATAGGAATGCAGAGTCCTGGGCAAATGGTAAGATTCTTCATAGTAGGATGAACAGAGAGATCTCAGTGTCCATGTACGTAGATCCCTCAAAGTTGCCACCCAGGCTGATAGGACTGTTAAGAAAGTATATGGTGTGTTTACTTTTATTTGTAGAGGGATCAAGTTTCAGAACCATGAGGTCATGTTGCAGCTGTACAAAACTCTGGTGCGGCTGCACTTGGAGTATTGTATGCAGTTCTGGTCACCGCATTATATGAAGGATATGGAAGCTTTGGAAAGGGTTCAGAGGAGGTTTGTCTGGTATGGAGGGTAGTTCTTATGAGGAAAGGTTGATAGACTTGAGGCTGTTGTCATTAGAGAGAAGAGGTTTGAGAGGTGACTTAACTGAGACATATTAGATAATCAGAGGGTTAGATAGGGTGGACAGTGAGAGCCTTTTTCCGAGGATGGTGATGGATAGCATGAGGGGGCATAGATTCAAACTGAGGGGAAATTGATTTCGGATAGATATCAGAGGTAGTTTCTTTACTCAGAGAGTAGTAAAGTGTGGAATGCCCTGCCTGCAACAGTTTTAGACTTCCCAACTTTACAGGCAATTAAATGGTCATTGGATAGGCATATGGACGAGAATGGAATAGTGTAGGTTGGGCTTCAGATTGGTTTCACAGGGCGGCACAACATTGAGGCCTGAAGGGCCCGTACTGCACTGTAATGTTCTATGAACTAAATAATATGCTGCATGAAGATCAAATTGAGATATTCATGATAAAAGGTGTGGATAAAAAAAGACATGGAGCGGATGCTTCCTCTTGTGGGGCATCCTAGAATGAGAGGTCATAGTCTTAGGATAAGAGGTAGCAAATTTAAAACAGAGTTAAGGAGAAACTACTTCTCCCAAAGTGCGGTGGATGCTGGGACTGTGAGTAAATTTAAGGAGGAGATAGACAGATTATTAATTGGTAATGGGTTGAAGGGGTATGGGAAAAAGGCAGAAAAGTGGGGGTGAGGAACATATCAGCCATGATCAAATGGTGGAGCAGACTCAATGGGCCTAATGGCCTAATTCTGCTCCTATACCTTGTGAAATACGTAAAATATATTTCAGTAAAAAAATTGCAATTATTATTTGAACAATGGAATAAGATTTCAGAGCAATTATTATCTGGGGAAAAAAGTATCCTATAAATTTCCTGGCTACGTATCCACAGTAATTGAAGAAACAATTGCACTAACTGAACTGTTTTATCATTGCAGGAAATGTATAATCAATGACTGACAAGATATAATATTTTTGTGGTGTGATCATCAAACCTGAGCTTATCATTCTAAGTGTATTCCCACCAAACTTATTGGGAAACCTTAGCATAACATGTTTAGACATGAGTTCCAGTGCTCTGGCTATGTATCCATGCATCTAGTTAGTATTTTTTAAATTGTTATTATAAAGTCTGAACATTGAAACTAATTCAGTTTCAATAGATCAAACTCCATTTTTGTGAGGAATTTTACAATAGCAAAATTCTGACAATGGGACCTTGTTTTTCAGTCCTGAGATCTTAAATACTGCTGCCAATTTAGCACCAGCAATTACATTCAAAAGTGGAACTCGTGCCTTAATATGCCCAGTACTTAAATAAGGACTAATGTTACTCAAGGGCCCTTAATGGAACTTTACTGTTTACATCAACTGTTGAAATTTATCAGGTGCCACCTTCCTGTCTTTTAAACATAAGCAGGCACTTAAAATGTTGGTGTTGGACATTTGTGAGGGACATCTTGGAGTAGGTGTGAACTACTGCTATACATTCAAACGCAAATATATTTTTAACTTAATTGATATCATCATACTTTCAGTTCTTGTAACAGCTTACGAAGATATAGCTACACACATGTTCTTACAAATCATAGCATTGAGGGCTTCACACCTAGAATAAATTATTTGTTTTATGGGGTGTGAATATAATGTTTCTGAGGTATTAGGGTTTCCATTACTTAAATGCAAATGAAATGTACCAAAGCCAATAATGATTCATTGAATGACCACCAGAGTTAGTCAATACAATATGATACCCTTTTATTGTGATGTGAAGGAGTACAGTGAAAAACTTTTCCAATGTTGCCTTCTTATGGCAACATCTTAGGTACAAATTCCTAGGTATAGTTCTTGGAAACACAGAAGAATAAAAGTAGTTGCATTACTTACAGAGTTGAAAAACAATTAAAAATAGAACAACATTAAAGAGTTAACATTACAGTAACGTAGGAAATTTCAAATAGACATTACGGTGGAGCAGCTCATCGCAGGGCCTCCACACATGGTCTGACTGCCCGTACCAGTCCCCGCTCTGCTCCAAGTCCCAGCCCTCTCCATACCGGCACTCAGCTACTCCAAGGTTAGTGTCAGGACTGCCTCCCCCACGCCAGTTAACACCCGGGACTCGCTGCCTGCACAATTCCCATCACATCTCTGCCAGTCAAAAACAACCTCTTTATTGCCAGCACTTGGCCCTTAGTCTTGTATACCTTGCTTTGTAAGTGCACATCTAATTACTTCTTAAATGTTGTGAGGATTTTTGCATCTACCATCCTTACAGACAGTGAGTTCCAGATTCCTACCCCTCTCTAGGAAAAAAAGGTTTTCCTTACTGACCCTTCTACCCATTGTGTTCAATCTCTGCATGTTGGTCAGTAATCTCTCCATCAAGAGGAAAGGCTTTCTCCTGTCTACTCTATTCCTGCCTCTCATAATCTTATACATCTCAATCACGGTTCCCTCGCAATGCGCTCTGCTCTCAGGAAAACAACCCAGTTTGTCCAATCTCTCTTCATAATTAAAACTCTCCACATCAGGCAGTATGTTCATAAGTCTCCTCTGCACCTCTTCAGTACAATCATATCCCTCTATAATGTGGATTTCAGAACTGCACGCAATAGTCTCGTTGTGGCCTAACCAATGTTTTATACAGTTCCAGGAGAAAGTGAGGTCTGCAGATGCTGGAGATCAAAGTTGAAACTTTATTGCTGGAACAGCACAGCAGGTCAGGCAGCATCCAGGGAACAGGAGATTCGACGTTTCGGGCACAGGCCGAAGAAGAAGGGCCTGTGCCCGAAACGTCGAATCTCCTGTTCCCTGGATGCTGCCTGACCTGCTGTGCTGTTCCAGCAATAAAGTTTCAACTTTATACAGTTCCAGCATAACCTCCATGTTCTGCACTCTACTTGCCTCGATTAATAAAGGGAAGTATGCCATATGGCTTCTTAACCACTTTATCCACCTGTCCTGATACTTTAAGAGACCAATATACATGCATCTCTGATCCTTGGTCCATCCTAGGGTCTATTGAATGGCTACTCATCATATATTCCTTTGTATTTACTATACAAAAAGATTTTATGTAATTTTTTATCCTGGTAAGCAAGCATCTTACTAAGAATCTCCAAGAAAGAAACATAAATGGAATCTTTGGAGATCTGGCTCATACTTGCACTTTATGTATGTGTAACAATGCTCTCACTTTAAAAGGTTATTTTGTCCTGGTATGTTTTTTGAAGAGAGGTTGTGAGGCAGAGGTACAAAACTGTTTACTGAAGATGACTTGAGTCAATAGGTTTTGAGGCCTTGCGTCTTTTTTAAGTTGGAGCAATGGAAGCAGCCTGGGTGTGGCCAGCTCTCACAGAGTAGGCTTCCTAGTTTTTTTTAAGATTTAAGCAACAGAAGCAGTTTGGGGTCTCAAAAGATTTGGTGGTCTCTGTAAATAATTCTTAGTTGCTATTCTCTCTGAACTTTCTCTTGACGTTTCTTCCTCCAGGGTTGGAGAACTGCCTGTAAGAATCTGTGACCGAATTTGTCTTGTTCTGTTATTATAAATTCCTCTTGCTTTTGTTTGTATTTTAACTGTAGTGTTTAAATAAACTGTTTTGCTTAACGTTGTGTAGTTTGACCAGTTGCATTGCATCTGGAACACAGCACTTCACATCTACCTTTAATATAAGAAAAAGTTAAGGTCGAGGCTACCTTCTTAAAATATTTCGAAGGGCAGTGGTCCATAACATATGCAACATCATATATTGCTACTCCAAGACCTCCTGCAATGTGATGATATACAGGATTGGCTATTGCACAAACTGTTTTCAAGTGCACCTGTATTCCAGGTTGCATGTGTAACAGTTGATTGAGTAGTTTCATATATGTAAAGCTTGAGATTTTCAGTCGTTATGTCACTTCTAATCACTTCTGTTATTAAATATGCACAAATGTGCCAGAAGCGCTGCACTTCCAATTTCAATGTCGCATTAGTCGATAACTTATAACTGATGTCTCGATGAGAGGCAGTAAGCTGCTCCTGAGCTGCTGTGTAAGTATTAGGTGCAAAGTCAAGTTGCAATGCTCCAATGAGACTTAGCACAAGCTGCAAGAATAGCATTGCATTGTCTGCTTAGGTTCACTGCAGCCCTCAGGACTCACTATCAAGTTCAATGATCTCAGAGTCTGAAAATCTCCTTCCATCCTTTACCCACTCCATCACCACAGGCCCAATCATAACAGCATAGCCAACCCATTTTCACCTATTCGTGGTCCCTGTTATCAGCTTTTAGAAGAATACAGCGCAGTACAGGCCCTTCGGCCCTCGATGAAAGAGAGGTTGTGAGGCAGAGGTACAAAACTGTTTACTGAAGATGACTTTTCTCCTCCCTCAGCTTACTATCAATGATTCCTTTGTCTACCTAATTTTCTTTCTCTCCCGCTGACTCTGTCTCCATCTATCTGTCATTTTCCACCATACTCCCACACCTGCCCCCAAACCCCTGTCATCAGCACATATACTAACTATCAGTTCCTCCCAGATGCTATCAGTTCTGAAGAAGGATCACTAGACCCAAAAACTTAACTCTGCATTCTCTCCACAGATGGTGCTAGACCTGCTGAGTTTCTCCAGGAATTTCTGCATTGGTTTTATGTTGGTTCTGGTGAAATGTCATAGACTAAAAGTTTTTTTTTCACTGCAAAAGCTGACAAATTGTTCAGTAATTCCATCATTTTTTGTTTTAATTTCAGAGGTCCTGCATCCGTAGTATTTTAACTTCTACATTTCATGTTGCATTATGTTCTGAATCTCTGACAAATGGCTGACTGAAAATTGTCTCCAAATTCACTACACTTTGCTAATGTGGCACTGTGGATTCGTTTCCTAATTATTAAGGAGCAAGAAATAGGGTAAAGAAATGTATTGTATTATGGGACAACTGTGCAGTCAACGTATCACTCATATTGTTTATAGCTGAACACATCAGTGTGGCATATGCAGTTCATGATTCGATAACGCTGATTTGATTTCAGTATTCAGTGCACAGTGCACAGACTGAAATTATTACTTTTCCCATTTCTATTCATACGATACCATGTTTTTGCAAATAAGATCCCCTAAGGTTCAAATCCTAAGATGTCTCTGTTCTGACAGTCACTATATTGTGTTCTCCACAATGAAACATGGCTTTTCCACAGATTCTGGCACTTATTATTCATCAACCATATATGACATGTTACTTTATCACCCTACTTCATGATGATCTTCTGCTGCCTCGAGTTATCAATCTCTGCATTTTGCTGCACGGTATTTTGCTGCACGGTATAGTCCCATCCCACAACTGGAAAATTTATATCGCTATCCTTGGTTAACTACACATCTTTGTTAAAAAAAACTGTATAGCATCAGTGAAGGAGAAAGAGAATGACAAAGTAATTACATTGATGTGACATCAGAGCTTTTTAAGTACTTATTAGCTGATTAAATGTAATGAAACAAACTGCAAGGAATACTCTGCAGGTCTGGTAGCATCCATAGTGGAGAGGGATATACACTTAATAATTTGAGACAAATATGAATCTTCTTCAGAGGAGCAGGTATGTTAAGGGCTCTTCAACAGGCAAGAAATGACACTGGTGAAGACATCAATTTATTTGAATAGAGTTGGGGTAGGGGAGCTTGAGTAGTATTAGAACATACTGCACAAAGAAATGAACATAGCTAGGGTCGATATGTGCACCTATTGCAAGATATTCAATTTGAATGAAGTGAGAAACATTGACAGAGAAATTCTCATAGTGTTATAGAGCATGAGTATTGCTGTAAAAGAGATGCATGTTGTTGAAGCTTTTCATCTTTCCGTCTTCAGGACAATTGCAAGAATACCAAATTTCAGGAGGAATAAATATTGTATAAGTAGAGGGAGCAGATTCTTTAGCAAGTGGACTCTGATTGGTTTAAGGCATTACCGTAGAGAATGCACCAATGAGTTGTTGCACTAGGAAAACGTAAGGACTACAGATGCTGGAGATCAGAGTCAAGAGTGGGGTGCTGGAAAAGCACAGCAGGTCAGGCAGCATTGGAGCAGAAGGAAAATCGATGCTTCGGGCCTAAGCCCTTCATCGATGAAGGACTTTTCCCAAAACATCGATTCTCCTGCTCCATCCGATATTGCCTGACCTGCTGTGCTTTTGAGGAAGGGCATGTGCCCGAAACGTCGAATCTCCTTTTCCCTAGATGCTGTCTGACCTGCTGAGCTGTTCCAGCAATAAAGTTTCAGCTTTGATCTCCAGCGTCTGCAGACCTCACTTTCTCCTCGTGCTTTTCCAGCACCCCATTCTCAACAATGAGCTGTTGTACCCCAAGTGTTTAGTTGATTAAAAAAAGTGAATGAGCAAAAATGTTCTTTTTTTTTGCAAAGGACAGATTCCAGCACATGAACATACAGATAATCTAGCAAGCCAGGCCGATCTTCTCAAATTGATTGTTAGTGCAGTTCTTACCACAACTGGTGTCATTTCATGTTGTATAATCATGAACTCACATCTGCAGATGGATATTGTGTTCGAGGTTTTGCAAGCACTGACTGATTGAGTACAGTGTAAGCTCTGCTGTTGTGTATTGCTGAAGAAGACAAGCTGTTTAATCCACCATTCAGTAGGACATGTGGCTTACATACCTGGCATTACACTGGCACTGTATTTTCTGTACCATTGAATTTGGGTGTCAGGCAAAATTTGTTGTTTTTGCTTGATGATAGTACCTTGTTACTGAAGAATACACTTGTGTTGTTGCTGCATACTGTGAAATGGCTAGCTTCTCCTATTGCTCAATTTTTTTCAGAGACCCGACACCTAGACATAAACTGATTCTGACCCAGCAACCTTGTGTCACATTTTCTAGGCTGGATTAAACGCTCTCCAAACTGGATAATTTTGTGATATGCAATAATAAAAATCCAGCCAGAGACGTGGCTGGCCAAACACATATTACTTAGAGTTATTATTTATTAAAATATTATTCTTTAGTTTATTATTTATTATTTAGTTATTATTTAGAGTTCAGTACTAGTGAAAGCAGGAATGGAAGGATACAACAGATGAATGCGTGGCTGAGGAGCTGATGCAGGGGACAGGGATTCAGATCCTTAGATCATTGGGATCTCTTCTGGGGAAGAAGTTATCTATACAAGAGGGATGGGTTGTACCTGAACTGGAGGGGGACCAATATCCTAGTGGAGAGATTTACTACAGCTACTCGGGAGGGTTTCAATTAGTCTGGCGTTGGCTGGGATTCTAAGCAGCAGTGAGACAAGAGAGAAGATGAAGGCTGGTACAGAACCTTAACAGAGCAAGTTAAATAGAGAAGACAGGTAAGAGCATGGCAGAGAATGAGGGAAGTCTAATGAATTAAACTGATGAATAAATACAAGAGGCCTGACAGGTAAAGCAGATGAGCATTGGGCATGGATGGGAATATGGGACTGGGATATCATAGCTATTACAGCTTTTACTTTTTTACATTTTTAAAATTTTTTTCTTCTTTCACTATTTTCTTTCCTTACTTAATCTGCTTTACTTACTTTCTGTGGAGAGCAGGTTTTGCAGCATGGAGGAAATCAGTGTGGAACAGAGCGGGCCCAGCATGTGGGAGATCGAGCTATCACGGGGACAACGAGCCCAACATTGAGAGAAGTGCCTCAGCATCTGTGGCAGGGACGGGAGCAGGCAGCACCAGGTCTCCCAACATATGCAGCAGCGGTGAGCCTTAGGGGGAGATCGATTTTACCTGCTGGAGAGAGCTCGGGTGTGAAGGCAGCGGCAGTACTCCATTGCGGTTTGTTGCAGTCTGGAGTGTGGTAGCAGCTGGGGCCCTGGATCGGGACTCTGATGGGCAGAGATCAAGCCCAATACAGGAAGAGTGAGCCTATGGCAGCAGTGAAGGAGGTTCCCTCAGCATGTGAGGCAGTGGTGGGAGCAGGCAGACAAAGGTCTTCTGGAGAGTCAGCCAAAGCGGAGGAGATTGAGCCTTTGTAGGGAGTGTGAGCTCAGCATAACTAAGCACTTAAAAAAGACTGTTTAAGTTTTAACTTTATTTCTTTTTTTCACTTAAGACTAAGAATGACTGTGATGCTTAACTTTTAATTTTAATTATTTATTTTTCTACTTTATACCAAGAGGCTCTGTAATGTTTAATTTTTAACTTTGTTTCTTTATTTTTCTACTTTGTACCTAAGATGGTGCCAGGAATGGTGACATTATACATTTTTCACTGTACTCATGTACTGGTGTACTTGAGTACACATGACAATAAAATCTAATTCTAAATATGGCTGAGGGAGGAACAGGACTGGCAGCTCAACATTCCGGGATACAGATGCTATCAGAAGGATAGGAGGGGAAGCAAGGTGGGGGGCATTTTAGGGAAAACGTCATGGCAGTAATTAAGATATTCGTGAGGGATTGTCCAGTGATGCTATATAGATGGAACTGAGAAATAAGAATGGGTGATCACTTTGATGCTGAAAATGTGTTGCTGGAGGGCAGGAATGAAGAAGGGCTTATGCCCGAAACGTCGATTCTCCTGTTCCCTAGATGCTGCCTGACCTGCTGCGCTTCTCCAGCAACACATTTTCAGCTCTGATCTCCAGCATCTGCAGCCCTCACTTTCTCCTCAATGATCACTTTGATGGGATTGTACTATAGGCCCCCAATAGTCAGCAGGAAATTGAGGCACACATATGTAGGGAGATTGCAGATAGCTTTAAGAATAATGGGGTTGTATTAGTAGAGGATTTTATTTTTCCAAACATAGACTGGAACTCATGGCTTTGATAGGAATGAATTTAAATGTGTTCAAGAAAACTTTCTCAATCAACATGTAAATGGCCCTACGAGAGAAGGGGTAAAACTCAACAAAGTTTTGCAGCGCAAAAGTGACTGAGGTGTTAGTGGGGGAACCCTTTAACCGATAACCATAATTCTAATTGTTTTAAAATAGTTATAGAAAAAGATTGATCTGGTGTAAAAGTTAAATTTCACCATTTGATGGTATTAGATACGAATTTTCAAAAGTTGTTTGGGGAGGCTGTTCGCAGGTGAAGAAACATCTGGCAAGTGGGAAGCTTTCAAAATAAGATAACAAGAGTTCAGGGCCATCATGTTCCTGTTAGTGTGAAAGGCAAGGCTCGTAGGGAAGTAGGGATAACTGAATAACTAGAGATATTGAGCCTCTGGTCAAGAACATAAAGGAGACATATCTCAGGTATACACAGCTGGGATCAAGTGAATCCCTTGAAGAGTATGGGGGTATAGGAATATTATTAAGACAGAAATCAAGATGGCAAAATGTAATAAGAGATAGCTTTGGCAGAGAGAGTAAAGGAGAATCCAAACAGATTCTATGAGTAATTAAGGGCAAAAGAGTAACTAGGGATATAATAAGGCCCCTTAAAGATCATGAGGTGATCTATGTATGGAATCATCGGAGATTGGGTGAGGTCCTAAAAGAATATTTTGAGTCAGTATTCACCATGGAGAAAGACATTGAAGCTAGGAACTCAGCAAAATCAATAGTGATGTCTTGGAAAGAGTCCACATTACAGAAAACAAGGTGCTGGAGATCTTAAAATGCATAAAGGTAGATAAATCCCTGGGACCTGACCATGTGTATCCAAGGAGACTAAGGAAGCTAGGAAAGAAATTGCAGGACAGAGACAATGTATCATTGATAGCCACAGGTGATAGCCAGAAGACTGACTAATGTTATGCCATTCTTTAAGATTAGATTACCTACAGTGTGGGAACAAGCTATTTGGCCTACCAAGCCCACACTGACCCTCCGAAGAGTAAACCACCCAAATCCATTCTCCTACATTTACCCCGACTAATACACCTAACACTCCGGGCAATTTAGCATGGCCAATTCACCTGAGCTGCACATCGTTAGGTTGTGAGACGAAGCTTACACAGACACGGGAAGAATGTGCAAACTCCACACAGACAGTGGCCCAAGGCTGGAATCGAATCCTGGTCCCTGGCACCATGAGGCAACAATGTTAACTACTGAGCCACTGTGCTGCTCATGCATTAAGAAAGGTTGCAATGAAAAACCAGGTAACTACAGGCTGATGAGCCTAAAATCAGTAGTAGGTAAGTTGTTGGATGGGCTTCTGAGAGACAGGATTGACATGCATTTGGAAAGGCAAGGACTGATTATGGAAAGTTGGCATGCTTTGTGCGTGCAAAATTGTGCTTTTTACAGAGGTGACCAAAAAGATAGATGAAGGCAAAGCAGTAGACGTTGGCTACATGGATTTTAGCGAGGCCTGCGACAACGTTTCGCATGGTAGACTGATTGGCAAGGTTAGATCACATGGGATCCAGGGAGAGCTAGCCAATTGGATACAAAACTATAGGAGCAGATGGTGGAATCTTTACTGAAAACAAAAAAAAAAGCTGGTGACCACAGCATGTCAAGGCAGTATCTGTGGAGAGAGAGCAAGCTAACATTTCATATCTAGATGATTCTTCACGAAGGCTGTGATGAAGAGTAATTTAGACTTGAAACATTAGCATGCTTTCTCTCTCTCCACAGATGCTGCCTGACCAGCATTTTTTGTTTTTAGTTAGATACAAAATTGCTTGACAGTAGGAAACAGAAGGTGATGGTTGAAATTGTCATTCAGACTGGAGGCCTGTGACCAGTGGTGTACCACAAGGATTGGTGATGGATCCACACGTCATTGGTCGTAATAAATTATATGGACGAGAATATAAGAGGCATGTTTTCATGATGGGCTAAGGTGTGTTCAGATAGAGTACTTGACGGCTTGGTGTAAAGACAACAGTGTCTCCATTAATATCAGCAAAATGAAGGAGCTGGTCATTGACTTCAGGAAGTGGAGTGGAGGACACGCCTCTGTCTGTATTAATGGGGCTGAGATGGAGTGGTTGAGAGTGTCATATTCTTGGGAATGACGATCACCTAACAACCTGTCCTGGTCCACTCACTTTGGCACGATGGTCAAGAAAGCACAACAGTGCCTGTAAATTTTCAAGAGCTAATGAGTTTTAGCAATGTCCACAAAGACTCTTACAATCTTTTTATAGAAAGCATCCTATTTGAATACATCCAAGCACGGTATGGCAACTACTCTTGCATCAGAGACATGGACAATGCACAGCAAATGTCTCAAATCAAAAAGAAATATCACCAGCAATGCTTTTGTAAATTCCTGCAAATCCAATGGTAGGATAAGTTTCCAATATCAATGTCCTCTCTCAGGCCACTGTCTTCAAAATACTGTTTAGATTAGATTCCCTACAGTGTGGAAACAGGCCCTTCGGCCCAACCATTCCACACTGACCCCCCGAAGAGTAACCCACCCAGACCCATTTTCCTCTGACTGATGCCCCTAACACTATGGGCAATTTAGAATGGTCAATTCACCTGACCTGCACATCTTTGGACTGTGGGCGGAAACCAGAACACCAGGAGGAAACCCACGCAGACATGGGGAGAATGTGCAAACTCCACACAGTAGTCATCCGAGGCTGGAATCGAACCTGGGACCCTGGTGCTGTGAGGCAGCAGTGCTAACCAGTGAGCCAAATATGGTCAATCAGCTGTGTTGGACAAAACATTTCATCCACAAGCTGTCACAAGCTTTCCAAAACTTGCTCTCGACTCCAAACAAGTAGTTATAAGAAGGGCAGAGAAGATGCTTCTAGGATATCCTTAAAATCTGCCTGAAAAACAGCAATACTCCACGGGATTCTCAAACCCAAGGCTGCTCAGTTCAGACATTTCTGATAGGTTCTGTTTGAGGCCAAGCTCAAACAACAGGTAATTTGAAAACCTGAACATTCCAATACCTAACTTATCAGATACCACCTTCCCACACTTGGCACAATAAAATCGTTTTGTCACTTTAGGATTCAAACTCATTCTCAAGGGATTATCTAAGAAGGAGATAGTTGCAAGAGTAACAACTGTCTTTCAGAAGTTTATTCCTCAGTGCTGTATTTGCCTGGAGTGTAGGATATTCGACCTTGAGAGAAGCACAACAATTGATTTTACACTTCAATAAATTACATTCAGGATTGGAAGAGACATTGATTTCATTTCTCCTGTTAAATGAGAAGCATTGAAGTTATCTGCAGCATTTTTATAGTCAACCCAGCTGAGACAAGTAAAACCAGACTGCAAAGCAGACATTGAACATGGAGCTTCAAGGTCCAACTGACATCACCCCATATTGGACAGTGTATCTCACAAATGGTCAATTGAGGAACTCGTGGATTGAGATGGATATCTATCACAAAAGGATTTTACAACACCAAAGAGAAAGAAATATGCTTAACAAGCTTGAAAAGCCACATGGCACATCAGAAATGTATGTGATTGTCATGTGGGGATTCTATTGAAAAAAAAACTATTTCAATCACAGAAAGGTCACAGCATAGAAGGAGACCATTCAAGCAATTGTGTTCATGCCAGCTTTCAGAAGAGGTAAAATCTGATGCTGTATTTTTCTAAATTGTGTGGTATAATGTCTGATACTGAAATGACTGCATGTATGATTCTGAAATCTTGTGGAATGGTTTGATGCATCCTTATGCTGGTGAATTGTCAAAGCATTGAATTCATCACAAAAAGCATGTAAACTATTTTTCCAATGTAAAAATCATCAAAATTGACTCGTTAAAGATTGGAGAGATAGCTTTCCTGCTACTTAACTGCAGCTCCACAAATACACATAGGACTATCCTGCTTTTCATTTTAATTTGTATATTCTTAATTCTTGCCCCTTTAACTTTGACAAAGGCTGTAGATGGTCTGTGGTGCCTTTTAAAACTCTTCAGAATGTTTCTAAATATTTGTCCTCCAGCACATCATTTTGAATTGCCCTTTTAATTATCCATAGCTCTTAAACTTTGATTTACACACAATTTGCCTATCTTACTGACAATGTCATCCCTAGACATGGTTGATTTGGTGTCTGGAGTTGTAAATATCTATGCAAATTAGTTTGACAATTGCTGTTGAGAATCAGGAATTATTTTTCTCCTTTCTCCTCTTCATTAAAACTTGTCATGTCAGTCACTGTTGATTTCATTCATTGCTCAGTTCATGTTTTCTCTATAAAAAAACCTGGGGGTGTATTCCATTGAGCAACTTGATACAAAGGTAGCTGGTTGCTGCATTACTCCTGAGTTTTCTTTTCATTTCAGAGATCCAGCATTTCTGTACTTTGTCTGTGCATTATAATTAATATTGTTATGTTGATTAAAAGCAAAAGGCAAATAAAATAAAAACAAATAACTTACTGACACAAATATGATTATGAGTTTTGGCGTTTCTTGCTGGTCTTAAAGTTACCAACCTTCCATAGAAACAAAATGCAGGAATGCTTCAGCATTTGAAACAAATGGTCTTGTAAGTTTAGATTATTAGATTACATTACAGTGTGGAAACAGGCCCTTCGGCCCAACAAGTCCATACCGACCCGCCGAAGCGCAACCCACCCATACCCCTACATTTACCCCTTACCTAACACTACGGGCAATTTAGCATGGCCAATTCACCGTACCTGCACATCTTTGGACTGTGGGAGGAAACCGGAGCACCCGGAGGAAACCCACGCAGACACGGGGAGAACGTGCAAACTCCACACAGTCAGTCGCCTGAGGCGGGAATTGAACCCGGGTCTCTGGCACTGTGAGGCAACAGTGTTAACCACTGTGCCACCGTGCCGCCCACATAGTTGTAACATGCCAGTTAATATTTAGACAAATGAATCTTGGTGAACTGAGCATATTCAATTTGTTTGAAGAATACGATGGTAAAAAGAAGCATCAAGTTGAGGGGCACTGTCATATCTATCAAAGCTGCAAATCTGATTATGAATGGGCTGCTGGATGGTTTCCAGAAGAATCCATCAGCTTAGATTTAAGGAGCAAAATGGATGGGCTTATGCTTTTGGACATATACTGTAGAACTCCAAATATTGGGAATGAGACAGTGGAGCAAATCTGACATCAAATTTCTGAAGTATGGAATGTCAACAGTGATAATTGGAATATTCAGTTATTTGAATATTGATTGGGTGGTGGGGGATACAGGGTAAGGGAAAAGGTGGGGAGGAATTCTTGATGTTTGTGAAAAAAAATAGTGTTGGATCCAGATCTAGGAAATGAAATGTGGCAATTTGATTATATTTCATCAGAAGAACATTTGGGAAAAAGGTGATCAGCATATTATGTCTGGGTAATAAAGGAAAGGACAAAGACTAATCAAAGTTGAAGACCTGCAACTGAAAAATGGACAATTTTCCTAAGTTGGAAGAGATCCAGCCAAGGTGGAATGGAAACAAAGACCCAAAAGTTTGAGGAATCATAGAGATTCTACAGAGGACAAGTGGCATAGATTATAAGAGCAATAAGGTAATGTTGGAGCAGTACAGAACTTTGGTTAGGTCACAGCTGGAGTACTGTACATAGTTCTGATCTCTATACTATAGGAAGTATGCAATTGCACAGGATGGGGTACGGGGCGATTTACCAGGAATGGAGCAATTCAGCCAAGAGAGAGGCTTGATAAGTTCAGGTTGCTTTCTTTGGAGCAGAGAAGGCTGAGTGACAACCTGATTGAGATGTATATGATTGTAAGGGGCATCGACAGGCTGGGTAGAAAGAAGATTTTCCTCTTTGGAAAACTGGAGCATGATTTTAAAATTAAAGGCAGGAGCTTTAGAGGGGGTTTCTGGAAGACCTTTCTCACCCAGACGGTGGCGGGGTCTACAATGCACTGTCTGGGAGGACAACCAGAGATACATGCAGTACTCTGGCTGTGACCTAAACTAGTTCTTTACAGCTCCAGTGTAACCTTCCTGCTCTGATCATCTTGCCTTTTTGGAGGTTGTGTGGAATCTCCATGAGTCCTCAAAACTCCATGTCTTTATTTACATTCCACTTTGCCTTGGATGGTCTTTTGAAGTGTCAAAACATTCAAGGCTATGAGCCTAGTGTGGGAAAGCGGGACTATAGTAGGTGATTGCATATTTTTGGCAATATAGACTTGATGGTTCGAAGGGCCTTATCTGAACTGTATGATTCTTTGATTCTGTGGAACTCACTACATCCTGGGCCCACTCTTCCATTGCTCCAGGCCACAGAAGTGGGCACTGTGAGCCTAGAGATTTTCTGACTCCCACTACCCAACTCAGAAGTCCAAATTTGCATAAACATTTTCAGGTTAAATGCTAATTAAGCCATGTTTAAGGCAGGGATAGCATCTGGCACCGACTTGATACATTTCTCCAATATGGAAAAGGAGGACATTCACTAGTAGAGCTTCCTGCAAAGAAGATTTGTGATTAAAATGAAACACAGAAAGAGTCTTTGATAAATGTTAGATTCGTAATACAGTCAAGAATCACACAGAATACTGAAAATACAAAGAACTATAAAATGAAGTAAAACCAACAAAGAGGAAATATGAGAAAAGATTAGTAGTGTCATAAAGGCAGCAAGAAAGTATATCAAAAATATAAATACTACAATGTCTACAAAACTAAATTGTGTTTGGGATTATGGACTGAAAAAGAATTTATCTCACAGAGACCAAGGGCATGACTGATGTACTAAATGTATACTTTGCATCCATCTGCACAAAGGAAGAAAATTCTGCCAATGTCACACTAAAGGTTGAGGTGGAGAAATTGGATATGATAAAATAGATAAAGAGGAGGTACATAAATAGTTAGCAGTGCTTCATGTGGAAACATCACCTGACCCAACTGGATCATGTTCTAGATTATTGAAGCCGGTAAGACTAAAAATAATGAAAGCTTTGGTGACGTTCCTTTGAACTCCTTGAAAATGAGGTGCAGGAAAAGTGGGACATGGGCAATGACATGGACAAATCCTCAAAGGGTGATGGGGCAAACTGATTTTTAAAGAGGTGTAATTAGACTTGTAGGGCCAATGAGGCAGGTGGCTCAAGTTGAGAAATGTCCCAACTCCATACAGCTGCCTTAGATTACCAGGTTCTGTTTGATTCAGTATTCTCTACAGGGAGACAAAGGAGATCCTCCAACATTACAAGAAGATTTAATGTGGCCATAGGGTAGGCAATTATTGAGGCACATTGTTCGGAAGACAGCTTCTTCTCTGAAAATCTGTCCTCAGTGTTTTGGAAATTATTAGGGCATCTAGTCCTTACACCTCACATTTCCTCATCCCTGATGGCCCCTCATATCCATGCATTGATTCATGCCAACTTGAACTACTCTCATCCCCATGGTTGGTCATATGCCCATGCCATTTCATACCCTCTACCCATGATGCATTGTCCTGTCATGTCTTGTGATGCCTCCAGCAAACCCCATGGCCCTTCATATGCACAATATGAATGAATGCGTGAATGATTTTTGAATGAAGGAATACTTTTATTGTCATATATATTTTACAGTTAAAACACAATAAAATACAGTGAAAGGTTTTCATTTATTGACCTGATTCAGCACCATTTTGAATAATTTAAGAATAAGGGAAAAGAAGATACAGCTTAAAGAGAGTCTATCAATCCTGAGTCAGCTTATCACTATCAACTATGCCTGTGTTGCCATCCCTCCTCCACCACTTTTGCCGTGGTCTACATCGAAGCCAACCAATGTTGAAGAGCCACCTCCTGCCATTCACGCAGCATTCACCCAGCATCCGTCATGGATAGGTTTCAGGAAGCATGTCGTGATGAAAATTGATATTAACAATGGAGTTCCTGTGAACAGGGCACGACAGAGGAGATATAACCTCTTCCCATTGGACCAGCAGAGGATGCCACACCACCAGACTCTCAGGTTGCCACCTGGGTCAGAGTTGTCTTCAGGGTGACGAGGAATTGCCAGCAATTCCCTATTTACCAGGTTAAGTGCCAGACTCGTCTCTCTGCCATGTCTATTCCACCTCTGCTGCTACACCGATCTCCCACCTTGACTGAACCTGTGCCACTCTCGTTAATGCCTGCAATACTTCCTTTCACTTCCTCTCTTGTCACCACAAACCTCTCACCTCATTAACCCTGCACAGTCTCTGTGTTGCTTTCTCAGCCCTTTGGGACACATGACCACCTATCTGTTACATTCGCCAGTACTAGCTTTCATGCCACCATGTCACTCAATCCCCTCTTTTCTCTTACTGCAGGATAATATAGCACTGGATGGGTGAAGTGGTGCCCAACATTCATGCACTCACCCACTATGAGAACAGAATCCTGGCTTTGCAAAACAAAAGGACTGGGATCATTCATGCAAACATACTAAAATATCCATGTTCGGCCAAATGATGATGTCCCACTGTTCATTCCCCAGCAGCTCTTCCCACTGTTATTTTCAGTCACTTCTATCCTCTTGCTGTGACCATTTCTCTCCCTTTTATCTTTCAGGATCCACAACCACTGCGGAGAAACAGTCAGCTCCCCAAAAGGTGCCTTTCTCAACCTCTAGTGATGAGAGTACCGAGGCCTCAGAGGAAGCATCAGCAAGGCTGCCTCCTTTACCAGCCCAGATGCTGACACTTTAGGAATGATCCTTAAGTTTAGAGATTATGGATACACAATCTGATGAACACCTCATTGCAATGACCAAAGCCGTTGGTGCTCTGAGGGCTGCCAAAGACTATGCCCCTGCTCAGGAGAAAATCCTGCGATATTGCAGTCAGGGATTTTCTCCAGTTTCCGGAGAAAAACAGGAACAGAAAAACAAGATATGTGGAACACAATGGCTTTATGGCATAGAAACTACAGCAGTGAAATGATTCATGTGATTGTCTAGCTGCCTTCATAGACAGATTGTGGTCATGAAGAGACAGGCCTGTACCCATAGGGTCTGCTGGAGATGAGAATATACGTGCACTCCACTGTCCCTCCCATTGGTGTCCAGGATTGAAGACATGGTAACAGAGAGGCACAGAACTTTCACCCTGCTTTAGGTGCCCCTCCTCACAAGGAGGAGAAAGTGAGGTCTGCAGATGCTGGAGATCAAAGTTGAAACTTTATTGCTGGAACAGCACAGCAGGTCAGGCAGCATCCAGGGAACAGGAGATTCGACGTTTCGGGCACAGGCCCTTCTTCAGGAATTCCTGAAGAAGGGCCTGTGCCCGAAACGTCGAATCTCCTGTTCCCTGGATGCTGCCTGACCTGCTGTGCTGTTCCAGCAATAAAACCTCCTCACAAGGAGACAGGGTCGTGCCAGAATGCATCCATCTGGAGGTGGAACCACACCCAGGACCCTCTAGCCTCTCCACTCTGAGCATTACAGTGGTGGCTCAACCCTCAACTCCACTCTGCTACATCCCTCTGACACTTGGAAGCTGAAGCTGAGGAAGGTCAACTTGCTTCTGAAAGAAGACCCTCAAACTGTCCAGCCTATTATTTGGAAAGATCAGCCACAGTGGACTCAATGGTTTCCATCTGTAGTTTATGATTTATGAAATTGTCTTCCAGATCATTTTCATCATGTTTAGTGTGTATAACAATAGTAAATGATAGACCAACTATGCAATAGTCTTAGAAATGTTTAGAAGTGAAAATCTGGAAAGAGTAAGGAGGCTTTCCTCGACCCTATCTTTCTCTTGTTAGTGCTTGATTTTTATTGCAGTGGTTAGGAGAGGCACAGTGTGACCTTTTTAATGCTAATTCATCATTGCAAAGTTATAAATTCAAATCTCTAATGATCCTTTAATGCTTAGATCAATACAAGAGTACTATCTGTGTTTTATCTAGTCAATATTTAATGTGATACACACTGGACTTGACGGAAATATAGCTCCTAAGCACTTTAATGTTTAAAGAAATTATTAAGTCTTTTGACTGTTGCAGAGGAAGTCTCTTAACGAAAATAAGACCACAATGAGCAAAGCATTCCTAAATCCTTGTCCCTTTCAAGAATACACAGTATTAGCATGCACATATATCTGCATTAGTAAAAACATCATGGAAATGGTGAGAGCATAAAAAAGTGACATATCTCTAAAATGAGGCAGCAAGATAACTAAAAAGGTGATAAAACAACATACTGAATATTTATTGAGTAGCACTTTTTATACATCCCTTTTTCACTTAATTAATGAAGAATGATGCAGCACCTAGAAACTGAATTTAGACACACTCCAGTTAGACATGAGGAGAGGAAACTCTTTAATAAGATTATCAAAATCTCAGGATCTAGAGTCCAAAACAAATTATTTTATAGTACCGGTAATTAATTATAGTGGAAATATCCAAAATGTGCCTGGTCCAGAGACAGGACAGGAATAGACCATTGAAGGAAATTACAGTGTGAATAAAATAAATGTGAGTGACACTGAGAGATAAAATTAATTGATGGAAAGGGAAGTAGAAAGGAACGATATTAACTATTCTGGTTAAATATCTCAAGGTAAAAGAATTGAAGGAAAATGATAGGGGCATGCTGTATGTAACAGATTATTACGACAAAAACTTTATGAAGTGATTGGAACAACATGCGAAAACAGGAAAGTTATTTTAAATTTAAAATAGATTTAAAATCAACCTAATATAAACCAAGTAAACCTAATTTGCTCAGAGTAGTATCAATTACAGCCGTGTTTACCAAAGATTCCAGGTGACATAGAACTCATACTGCTTTGCTATTCTATAAAGATCTAGAACATGTGCTTAGTATGGAAACCAAATCAGTTTTGAAGGATGGTCGACAGAAAATTATTATTTAGCATGAACTAAAAATCAGCAATAACTCAGACGAGAAGCCAAATGTATAAATGTAAAAGTTCAAAATTCAGTTAGGGAACAACTAAAACAAATTGATTGGTAATATTCTTGAATAGCTTCAGTAGAAGACAAGTCAAGCACTTTAAATGTATATGGGGACACCAGAGGGATCTAGGTTTCCTTGTACACAAAATAAAAATGTTAGCATGCAGACACAGTGAGTACCTAGGAAGGCAAATTCAGAATAAAGGCAACAGCATGGGTTCAATTCTTGTTATGACTGAGATAGACTAAGGACCTACCCCATGCTTTATGCTGTGTCTCCCCCTTATATGGTCCCTGAAGGACTAATAATTAATGACATGAATCTAAGATTCTGAAGGCAGTTGACAGGGTAGATTCTGAGAGGATGTTTTTCTCCATGAAGAATCATGAACCATGTTGCGTAGTTGCAGAACAAGGGATTGATCATTAACAATGAGATGAGGAGTATTTCTCCTCTCAAAGGAATAGATTTCTCCAGAATTCTTGACACCAGAGAGATGTGGAGGCTGGATCATTGACTACACTCAAGGTTGCAATATACTGATTCTTGACCAGGGAGTCAGTGTTATGGGGGAAAAAGATGATGAGATCAGCAATGATTGTATTGAAAGCAAAGGGAATTTGAGGGGCCAAATAGTCTTGTTTTGCTTTATTTCTCATATCCTTATGCACAATGCAAGCATATGGGATCAGCTCATTCTTACTTCAATTGAAAAAAAATGAGAGATTTGTAACACACTACTGATACACCATCATTTGTTTTATCTTTACTCAAAAAGTCAAAATGATTATATTGTATCTCAAGGCACACGAATACCATTAAAATCAATGCAGTCAATGCGAATCAAAAAACATAGACCATATTGTTACACCAAAATGATGTTCAAACAGCTATGTGACTGAAAGTTGTTAAAGGAAATCAGAGATGTTGTGGAGACTTTTACAGCGTAGGCAATGGCTGTATGGTCACTAGACGATTAATACAGCCATCCAGGTAATGTTCTGGGGACCTGGGTTTGAATCCTGCCATGGCAGATGGTGGAACTTGAATTCGATAATAACTTGGAAGTAAGAGACTAATGCTGACTATGAAACTATTGTCGAGTAAGATAAATGTGAGGTGCTGCATCTTGGAAAGGCAAATCAGGGACTTATACACTGAATGGTAAAGTCTTGGGGAGTGTTGCTGAACGAAGAGACCTTGAAGTGCAGGTTCATAGTTCCTTGAAGATGGAGTCACAGGTAGATAAGATAGTGAAGAAGGCGATTGGTATGCTTTCCTTTATTGGTCAGTGCATTGAGTATAGGAGTTATGATGTCATGTTGCGGCTGTACAGGACATTGGTTAGGCCACCTTTGCAATTCTGGTCTTCCTTCTATAGGGAGCATGTTGTGAAACTTGAAATGATTTACAAGGATGTTGCCAGGGTTAGAGTGTTTGCGCAATGGGGAGAGGCTGAATAGACTTTGGGCTATTTTCAATGAACATCAGAGGCTGACGTTTATAAAGTCATGAGGGGCATGAATAGGGTGAATAGCCAAGGGTCTTTTCCTCTGGGTTGGGGGAAACCAAAGCTAGAGGGCATAGTTTTAAGGTGAGAGGAGAACGATTTAAAAAGGACCTAACGGGCAACTTTTTCATACAGAGGCTGGTGTGTGTATGGAATGAGCTGTCAGTGGAAGTGGTGGAATCTGGTACAAGGACAACATTTAAAAGGCATTTGATTAGGTACCTGAATGGGAAAGGCTTAGAGGGATATGGGCCAAATTCTGGCAAATGGGACTAGATTAATTTAGAATATCTGTCTGGCATGAATGATTTGGACCGAAGAGTCTGTTTCAGTGCTGTACATCTCTATGACTCGATGATAAACCCATCCATCTCACTAACATCCTTTAGGGAAGGAAACTGCCATCCTTACCTGGTCTGACCGACATGTGACTCCAGATCCACAGCAATGTGGTTAACTCATAACTGTACTCTGGGAGTTTAGGATTGAGGCAATGAATCTTGGCCTAGTCATCTGATAAATGAGTACAAAAAAAGACTTGATATTATCAACATTGACCAGGAGGTTAGGAATCCCACAGTGAGTAACTCTCCTTCTCACTTCCCAAAGTTAATCCACCATCAATAAGGTGCACATCTTAGTTGGCTAAATGTGCTTCTAAAACATTTGAGAAGCATAATACCATCAGGACAAAGCAGCCTAACTTTATCCACTCTCCACACCACAAATTCACAATTCTAGCCATCTACTGGAATTTACCAAAGTTCGTTAGCCAGCACCTTCTAAACCCATGGCAACTACCATCCAGAGGAGGAAGAGGAGCAGATACATGGGAAAACCATAAACCCCAAGTTTCCCTCCAAGTCAATTACCGTTCTGACTTGGAATCATATCAGCTTTCCTTCAGTGTCATTGAGTAAAAAGCCTGGAACTTTCTCCCCATCAACATTTGTGTAACTGTATAAAATGGAAGACAGCTCACCACCATCTTCTCAAGGACATTATGGATAGGTAAAAATTGGTAGCCCACAGTCAGCACATCCCATGGAACCGTTTTTTAAAAAAATACATGTTCAACTATTACAATGCAGAAGGCAACAAAATCAAGTCGAAATAAAACTAAAAACAGAAAATGCGGGAGAAACTCAGCAACATCTGTGAAGTGAGAAATATTGTTAGTGTTTAAAATCAAATATTACTCTTCTTCAGACCTTTTATTTTTCTTGCGGGACTACATAGTCAGTGGAGCAAAGTCTGGATAAGACTCTTATTTTACTGATCTATTAAAAACTAAAGGAGATTAGCTTTTGCCTTGTTGTGAGCCTATCTCCACTATCATGCACTGGCTGGATTTTCCTCCCCATCAGGACAGACATGAACACAGCTCCTTTCCTCCTGTTATGTGCATATGTCAGCAGATATTGGAGGTGGGAGGGATGAACAGGTTCCATTCTATCATCTTTCCTGAATATATGCAAGCTCGAGAGTAATGGCTGGGAGGTCTGACCTCTCAGTTGTTTGAATAGGGGAAGAGGGCCTTTTTGAGATCTTCCTCCAACAGTTGCAACATACTTCTTCTTTGGAATAGTTTTGCCCTTATAACTGTCCTTGCCATCTCTATAGGCAGCAGTGACAGTCCTGTCATCCAGCTGGATGGGAGTCATAGCTATTTAAGGGCTCCTGATTATTCATTTGCAATGGCTTCTCTTCCTGCTTGTGCAACATGATCACTTGTACCTCCCAAGAACCTATTCTTTGTCTCTGCCGACTTTTCATTTGCTTGCAGTACCGTCTGTGACATTATATGAAAGCGTATTAGCTTTCATGTGTACACATTTAATGAGATAAGGTTAATTAATAACCTAATGCTAAAAGATCTGCTGGAAATTAATGATTATAATACAATTCGTCCTGTGCTAAGTTTTAAAATGACATACTCCAATTATAAACAAGAATCTTAAACTTAAAGAAAACCAATAACATTGGTATCAGGAGAAGGCTGACGAAAGTTGATTGCATTATAGACTGAAAGGTTTGACAGTTAATAAACACTGCTCCACAAAAATACATTTCATCAAAAAACTCAGCAAGAAAGATACATCTGTGGGTGAATAAAGAAATTAAGAATATTAGATTAAAAGAAGAGGCTTTTGATGTTGCAAAGAATAGTCATTAACATGAGGATTAGGAGAATCTTACAAACCTCAAAAGACCAAAAAAGTTGATTTTTTAAAAAGGGTACATTTCGACTGACAACAAACTAGCTATGAGTATTTTTAAAAAAAACACAGATTTTTGAGCTTTCTCAGGTATTAAAAGATGAAGAGTAGCTGAAGTAAATGTTGACCCTTTCGATACACAGACATGAGAAATTATAATCAATAAGGAAACAGCAGAGATATTGATCAATTATTTCTGTTTGGATCCATGAAACGTTTCTTGACACTATGGTACTGTCTCTTGTTTGATCATTCTACTTGCAAGTTGAGTGGTAGAATGGTGAGAGTTGGGTGTCAACTCCCAAAGCAGACCTGAAGCAGGAATGAAAGCAGACAGATGCCAAACAAGGCAGGCTAGAAGAACACTGTTCCAGACCTAAACACAGGTTAGTTACCTGACACTCGGTGCTCCAAATATATGGTGGCAGCAGATGGATCTGCTCCAAATTTCTGGGAATATTCATTTATTGAGAGAAAAGCCTCCCACATAAGTAGAATGGAAGAATACAGCAAGAAGCTGCTTCTCCAACCACAAATTTGGTCCTCTCATGTTCTTGTTACTGATAGATCAACTAGTAAACCCATCAGCAACAAACATGGAAGAGAAGCAAGCTGTGACTGAGGAAGAGTGAAGTAGAGTGAATAAGTGCTGGCAGTGAGGAATCCAGAAGGGTAGCATCTTCCAGAAGCTGGGAGCTGGCTGCTTGGAGCTTGCCACCTTTTTGCCAATATTGGGAAAAGAGAGGACCCTGAAATGGAGAATGGTAAAGGGCAAGACAGGAAAACCACATGAAAATATTGGAAGATAAGGAATATAGAAAGTTAGCATTCAGGTATATCAAGCAATTGGAAAGGCAAATGACAAGTTGGTCTTTATTGCAAAGGGATGGGAATTGAAGAAGAAATCTTCTGCAAACTGTGGTAAGATCATGCTTGAGTACCTGTACAGTTTTAACGTCCAAAATTAAGAATATATTTACATTAGAAACAGTACAGCAAAGATTGGTCACTGGGGTCAAAGAATTTCCACATGATAAGAGGCTGAGTAAATTAGGCTGACATTGGTGTCATTCAGAAGAATGAGATCTGATTGAACCATACAAGATTCTGTTGTGAATTAATAGGAAACATGAGAATATAAGAATATAAGAGATCAAAGCAGGAGTAGGCCCTTCAGTCTTTCAAGCTTGTCTGTCATTCAATATGATCATGGCTGATCTGCCAAAGAATTTGACTCCTCTTTCATGCCAGCTTCTCATAGCTCTCATTTCCCTGATTTTAAAAATCTGTCAACTTCCTCATGAAGTACTTTCAGTGATCTATCCTCAACGACTCTGTAAATTAGAGATTTCCAGATATTCACTGCACGCTGGGAGAACAAAATGATTTCTTCACATTTCAGTTTAAATGAGTGCCTTGTCTTTCTGTAACCATGTCCCCTAGTTCAAGATTTCATCGTGAATGGAAACATCTTTTTAATATGTACATCTTCAAACCCCCTCAGAATCTTTTATGTTACAAAGATTTCATAGTTTCATAGTATTAGAAGCAGGAGTAGGCCATTTGGCCCATCAAGCCTGCTCTGCCATTCATTAAGATCATGGCTGATCTATCCATCATCTCAGCTCCTCCTATCTGAGTTAATCCCATAACCCTTAATTCCTCTACCATGCAAAAACCCATCCAATTTTGCCTTGAATATATTTAATGAAACTGCCTCTACTGCTTCCTTGGACAGAGAATTCCATAGATTCACCAGTCTCTGGAAAAAGCAGTTCGTCCTCATCTTTGTCCTAAATCTACTAACCCTAATCTTGAGGCCATGTCCCCTAGCCCTGGTCTCATCCACCAGTGGAAACAACTTGCCTGTCTCTATCTTATCTATGAGGAAGAGAAAGTGAGGACTGCAGATGCTGGAGATCAGAGTCGAAAAGTGTGGCACTGGAAAAGCACAGCAGGTCAGGCAGCAACTGAGGAGCAGGAGAATCAATGTTTCGGGTATAAGCTCTTCACCTGATGAAGGGCTTATACCCGAAATGCCAACTCTCTGTTCCTCAGTTGCTGCCTGGCTGGCTGTGCTTTTCCAGTGCCATAATTTTTGACTCAATCTCATCTCTCACTTTCATAATTTTATATGTTTCTATAAAGTCCCCTCTCATTCTTCTAAATTCACGTGAGTAAAATCCCAGATGGCTCAACCTCTCCTCATAGGGTAACTCTCTTATCTCCAGAATCAACCAAGTAATCCTCCTCTGCACCACCTCCAAAGCCAGTATATCCTTTCTCAAGTAAGGAGACTAGAACTGCACACAATACTCCAGGTGCGGCCTCACCAACACCTTGTAGAATTGCACCAGAACCTCCCTGCTCTAAAATTCAATCCCTCTCGCAATGAAAGTCAATATTCCCTTTGCCTTCCTGATTACCTGCTGCACCTGTAAATCAATGTTTAGTGATTCATGTACAAGCACTCCTAAGTCCCTCTGCTCAGCAGCATGCTGCGACCTTTCACCATTTAAATAATATTCTGAGTTATGATTTTTACTTCCAAAGTGAATAACCCCACATTGTACTTCATCTTCCAAACCCTTGCCCACTCATTTAACCTATTTAAATCTCTCTGCAGACCTTCCATATCCTCAGCAAAGTTTGCCTTTCCACTCAATAAAACTGTCCTTCATTCTTCTAAACTCCTAATTAAAGTAGAAACTGTGAGGTTGTTTCCCCTGGCTGGGGAACGTAGAACATTCCCAGGTCAAGAAGGAGCCAATCATTTATGACTGAGATGAAGAGAATTATTTTTAATTAAATGGTTGTGAATCTTTGGAACTCATTGCTCTATGGGGTTGGGGATCCTCCATGTTTGATATATTAATGCTGACAAATAGAAATCCGTGATTTCTCAGGGGCACAGGTAGGGAGCAGGAAAATGGAATTGAAGCTGAAAGCCGACCACGATTGAACTGAATGGTGGAGCAGGTTCAATGGTATGGTGTTCTTCTGTTCCTTTTCCTTGTGTTCTTATGTCACTCAGCTTTATGTTATCACCACCTCTCTAGAATCATCTACCTTTGCTAAGGTATCAGACTGCTGGTCAGATATTAATACTGGATGAGCAATTAAACAATGGGAGGACTGAAGTCCTTGTTTTTAGCACTAGCTCCAAACTCAGCACGCCAGCTACTGAGTCGATCTCTTCCCCTTCTGAGATTAAACTAATCTTGTTTGCAACTTTGGTGTCACATGTGCCCCTGACATTAGTTTCCAACCTGATATTCATGCCATTAATTAACCTATGTATTTCCATCTTCTTTAATTTGCCCTGTTTCACCTCATGTGTAACTAAAACCCACATTCATGTCTTTCTTCCCTCTATAATTCACAATGTCAACATATGCCTGACTGCTCTCCCACATTCTGTCCTCGACAAACTTGAGGCCATTTGAAACTGTGCTGCCCATAACTTCACATTCACTATGTGCAAATTTTACAAGGTTCACAGGAATGGTTGCCAGAAAGGGATAATAGTGTTCAGGGTCTTGCCAACGTTTAGAAGCGGAGGCTGGTAGCCACTGCCCAAATAGCTCACTGGCCCCCACTGCAGTGCTGGAAGTCAAAAGCATGCAACGGGTTCTAACCACACTTGAAGTGAGAGGTTGTCAGTGATGAATCTACACAGGAAGTGGCTGCAGGATCCACTAATCTGAGGACATTACACACAGACCCACTGTACAGGAGTCAGGCCTACAGGGTCCCTAATCCGTGATCACACCAATACATTGACTTTGTGTTTGCCATGCATCTCACTCCCCATTCATGGGAGAAAGTGAGGACTGCAGATGCTGGAGATCAGAGTCGAGAGTGTGGTGCTAAAAAAGCACAGCGGGTCAGGCAGCATCCAAAGAGCAGGAGAATCAACATTTCGGACAAAACATTGAAGGGTTGGAACTGGGATGAGTTGGGAGTTGAAGTGGTTGGCCACTGGGCAGTGGGGTTGTTTGGTGAGTGTATTCCAGAGATGTTCCCTGAACCGCTCTGTGAGTTGGCACTCAGTCTCCCTGATATAAAGGAGGCTTTGCCACATGTCTGGTGAACCTCAAGTGCCAATTGCAATAGATTGTACACCACATCCTCAGAGAAAAACGTTCCATTTGGTCAATGTATAAATTATCTGTGATTATTGGTACCATGTCTTAGAAGTCTGCATCACATACTCTGCAAGCTGCTATAATGACCACATACTTGGGAATTCTCCATGTCCTACATCATTTCAAGTACAAGATGCTTTACAAGGATGGCTGTTGCCCTTTGCAACCATTTGCTTTGCAATCCTTGTCTGATACTGATTCAAGGAGGAGAAAGTGAGGTCTGCAGATGCTGGAGATCAGAGCTGGAAATGTGTTGCTGGAAAAGCGCAGCAGGTCAGGCAGCATCCAGGGAACAGGAGAATCGACGTTTCGGGCATAAGCCCGAAGAAGGGCTTATGCCCGAAACGTCGATTCTCCTGTTCCCTGGATGCTGCCTGACCTGCTGCGCTTTTCCAGCAACACATTTCCAGCTCTGATACTGATTCAATGCAACCTATTCCTCAGTTGATCAGTCAAATGATGATGTGAAGTATGTCTGTAAAGGGCTATTCCTAGCTGTCAGGGTTTAACCTGGTGCACAGCCACATTTTAAATATGGTGTCAATAGCATGGATCCCAGGCAGCGCCCATTGAGTTGAGTATTTCTGCTGCTGGAGAATACGCGGTAGTGTGAGTGTGGTGCCATGAATATGTAGGGCATGCATAATAAGGTAAGCAGTAGAGAATGACTTGAGAAAGCTTGCTGGAAATCCAGAGAGAACGTTTTATGAAATTATCCAAAACTGAAACTTAACTGATTTTTGATAAAATTCACTAGGATGAACAAAAACATCTGCCCATAATAATTGTCTTAATAGAGTTTATCATCGATTACAAAATCACAGTAAATTGACACAAAGACTAACTAGCTTTTATCTTTAAATACGTAAGTCTGTGTGATCTAATAATAAATCAACTTCAGGACTGACTTGGAATCGTTCATTTTTTCAAACAAGAAGTCTGATATGAACTCATAGATTTTCCATTGAAATGTATATGGAAGAAATTGTTTCAAAAAGAAATGACTTTTTTTTTTCAACTTCCAGCTATAAAAGTGAATTTTTAAAAAAATGAAATTATTTGAGTTAAGATCTTTAATAAAGTCTGTAAAACAAGTTTAAATTTAAATTTCATCCTTGCAATTTGTGGGCCTTACCAGAGCTGGAGATTTGTGTTATTTGGAGAGTAAGCCAGGAAACACATTACTAAAGCTTTTTGGTTCACCTTTTGATAAAAGCTACAAAATTAAGTGTAATGTTTGAAAGTTGTTTCCCTGAATGATTACAGTTCTGAGAATAAGCTATCTTTGTACATAACGTATCAATGCCTACATAACTTGGAGGTGCCAGTTTTGGACTGGGGTGGACAAAGTTAAAAATTGCACACCAGGTTATAGTCCAACAGGTTTATTTGGAAGCACTAGCTTTCAAAGCGCTGCACCTACCTAATGAAAGAGCGGCACTCAAAAAGCAAATGCCAACATACTCATTTTTAACACTCCTATTTACTCACTTACAGATAAAATTTAAATAAAATTTAGCAGGTTAGCAATAAATACAAACAATTATCTTTATCAATTAGAATATACAAAAAATGCAACATTTTTGATGTGTGTACATGTAGACATGCTTTTGGTTTGCCTTTCCATCATTTTGCCTGTCAATTGCAATCACTTTAACTTTTGCTTGGTCAATTTTTGTTTCATATCATTTACCTTGGGAATTTTGCTTCAGAAGAAAAGGTCTACTTAGTCCATTAGCTGATCCACTTTTATGATGATAAATCCCTTGGTGTGCACTCATGACAGGAATTACTTCACTCTAATGACTAATAAACGTGGATAAGTCATATGTCTCTATGGATTACATTGCCAGAAATTACATTTAGAAGATGGCTAATTATCTAAAATTTATCCAAATTCAATACAAATTTCATTGTGTTAATTGCTTTTCCATGTTTCACTGCATTAAAGATATTTAGATGCATTTGTCATAGCACTCCAGTGTATATGTAATGCTTGATATTAACAGTCGTTGCCATCTTATATAAGTGCCTGAGCTATTATAAAAAGAACACAAACATTAAATCATAGTGACTTCATACAATATACTTGACATGAAATTGTGTTTTACAAATTACAGTGGTATCTACACAGTCTGTTTTCTTGTAATACAAATTTTTACATTTATATCTTTAACTGCATCAATCTCAAAGTAAATCAAAGGATACATTGCGAACTGAGGGTAAAATTATTATTTGCCAGTGTGAAAACAAGCTTGCTGTGAATTGGCAGCACATTTTTCACTGTTACCAATGTACTTTGCACTGAGATTTACAGAATGATATGTCAAACTTATTGTGGATATGAGTTCCTAGTTTCTCTAATGCTGCTTTTGGTTGGGTCCTTTTATTCATTTCTGGGATGTGGGTATTTCAGGATAAGCCAGTATTTATTGACTAGCCCCAACTGCCTTTGAGAGAGTGATGGCAAGTTGCTTCCTTAAACCACAGGAGTTTTTGGGATGGATTTCCAGGATTTTGACCCAGAAATAGTCAAGGAGTGGTAAAACAGTTTAAAGTCAAGTGGGTTTGTGGCTTGGAGGAAAACTTGTGGTTGATAGTATTCCCAAGGATTTACTCATCTTGTCCTTCTAGGAGATGTAGTTCCATATTTGGTAGGTGTTGTTGTTCAACAAATCTTGGTAAATAAGTTGTTTTGAAATTAAAAATCTCGGCAATATTTTCTTAGTCAATGGAACATGAAAACTACACAATGTCCTCAATATTGCGGTAGGATCAGGAGTCAGCTATTTGGTCTGTCAAGCCTGCTCTGTAATTCAATAAACTATGGTTCATCTGATTATGGCCTCAACTCTATCATCTTGACGTGTGTGATTTTATATATCTAACAGGCTGCCAATCCATTACAAGACCATTTCACTCTGCAGTTGTAAACCAATATCACCTCCTAAAGTCTGATTATGGTTCTATTTTTTCATTGAATTTGTCACTAAATGCAAGCTTGCAAAGGCTGGAAGTTTATTTTAGCATCCTATTAAAATTGTAAAATACTAAAAATACAAAATTATCTCATAAGAAATTATTTGTTTGGAAAGCTCTGAATTAGAGTTTTCAAGAAAGTGAGCTGCTGGCTTTGTTGTGATATATACAAAGGATCTTTTCTTTGTCTGATTAAAGGCGTTGGTCTCAAGGCCCACATATTCAGCTGAGTTGTATAGTTCTCTTTTGGAATCAGCCGAGCCAGTGGAGAAAATTACAGAAATTTGAAAACAAGTTACATTCTTCCAAATAGAGTTTCCCTGATCTTTGCAATACATATGTTAGAATTTGGCCTGCCCACAAAATCACTTAAATGAGCTACCATACCAAGTTCCTACTGACTTAAAAAAAAGAACTGCAGATGCTGTAAATCAGAGACAAAAATACAAATTGCTGGAAAAGCTCAGCAGGTCTGGCAGCATCAGTGGAGAGAAATCAGAGTTAACGTTTCGGATCCAGTGACCCTTCCTCAGAAGTGGACCTTTCTATCCTCAGAGGAGTCACCAGACCCAAAACATTATATTTGGACTATATAGTTATGTGATAAACTCATTTTCAGCTGTATTAATAAAATTGTACCAAATTATAACTTTTAAATATAACTTAATATTAACTGTTAAGCAATTTAATTTAAAAAACAACATAAACTAAAAAGCATTACATTCAACATAATAAGTTTGGGATTACTACCTAAACTATGGGCAAACTGGCATAGAGTAAATAAGCCAATGAGTTAAATGCATGAGTTAAAGACTGGTGTGGGTGGAATAGGTTTCAGTTCATGTGGACTGGAACCAATAGGGGGAAGCTGTTCTGATGAAATGGGCTTCACTTGGTCTTTGCTGAAATCTATATCCTTGCAGTCAAATAAAAGTTTTAAACTAAATAGAAAGAGCTACGTCCAGGATAGGGAAAACATTGGCTTGTATGGCATTGTAGAGCAGCTAATTAAATAAAGGCACGCAGTGTAGGACCGGAAAGGGCAAGTATTTTAAAAAGGAGCAAATATGGTCTAAGGGGAAACAAATTGTAAAAAGACAACCTTAATGGCTCTTTACTTAAACAAACACAGTATTTAGAACAAAATAAATTAATTAATGGCACAAATAGAGTTAATGGGCATGATCTTATCACCATTGTAGAGAAATGAATACAAGAAGATCATAGCTGGGAACCAAATATGAAGACAGATAGCTTCTGGAGAGAGGTCAGGAGGGAGAGATTATATCCAGAGTGAGACATAGACTGATTTACTGGATAGTTCAGGAAATTGAGGCAATGTGGAACAAAACTGATAAATATTTCTTCTCTTTCTCCATTTTAAAAGTTTCAATTTCAGTACTCTAGTGAAAAGGTAGCTGACTCAGCTGAGTAAGGGACAGTTATCAGTCAATCATCTGAAGCCTGAATCAGGGCTCAATAAGCGTTAATTACTATTGAGCACAAAAAGCCAAAGAACTAAGGATGTGGAAAATCAGAAACAGAAACAGAAACTGCTGGAAAAATTCAGCAGATTTGGCAGCGAACGCAGCGTTAATGTTTTGGATCCATTGATCCTTCTTTAGAACTTGCAGTTAACAAGTGCTAAAGGTTCTGAAGATGGGTCACTAGACTGAAATATTAACTCTGCTTTCTCTCCAAAGATACTGCTAGAAATGTTGAGTTTCTCCAGCAATTTCTGTTTTAATTACTATTGAATCTTAACTAGTGTGAGTAAGCTCAGCTCACCTAAGCTCTATTTAAAAAGTGCAAGATTACAATCTGCTTTGCACGGCTAGGAAGGATGAAGTTCAGAGAATTTAGAGGCAATGTGGGATTTTGATGAAGAGAGGAAGAGGTGTTTTTTTCTTGTATTGTTTTTGGCTCATACTTTGTGAGTGTTTTTTTAATGACATAAATTGAACCCTAAGATCAGGTGCCCATCACAGAAGAGTAACATCACAGGTCAACTGTCAGCTCACTAGATGGTGATAGCTACTAATTTGACCATCTATTATAGGTTACTTTCAGATTAAAGGCAAATAGGGGAATTTTTTACAGGCTACAAACTAAAAGACCAGTGTGACATTTTTAAAAATCAAATTAAAAGCTTAAGTAATTAAAATAGAGATGCCGAGTCAGGCGATACATTCAACCTACATGGTGTGGGAATTGGTGACCCCATTGTGGTTTGGAGTGACTGCTCTGTCGCAAATGTTGGTTGCTTGATGAACTCCGGCTCAGCGGTTTTAGATTAGATTACTTACAGTGTGGAAACAGGCCCTTCGGCCCAACAAGTCCACACCGACCCTCCGATGCGCACCCACTCAGACCCATTCCCCTAAATTTACCCCTGCACCTAACACTACGGGCAATTTAGCATGGCCAAGACACCTAACCTGCACATTTTTCTTGGGTTGTGGGAGGAAACCAGAGCACCCGGAGGAAACCCACGCAGACACGGGGAGAATGTGCAAACTCCACACAGTCAGTCGCCTGAGGCGTGAATTGAACCCGGGTCTCTGGCGCTGTGAGGCAGCAGTGCTAATCACTGTGCCACCATGCCGCCCACTAATGATGAGCTGGAGTCTGAGCTTCAAACACTGCGAAGCTGTAGAAAGAGGAAGAATTACCCAGATGCTGTGTTTCCAGAGGCAATTTTCACTAGGAGGTGAGACCAGGATCTGAAAACACAGCCTCAGATTGAATGGACGATCCTTTAGAACTGAAATGAGGAGGGATTTCTTCAACCAGAGGGTAATTAATCTGTTGAATTCATTTCAGCAGAGGCCTGTGGAGGCCAAGTCATTGAGTGTATTTAAGACAGAGGTTGATTGGTAAGGATATCAAAGGCTATGGGGAAAAGGCAAGAGAATAAGATTGAGAAATATATGAGTCAAAAGTATGGTGCTGGAAAAGCACAGCAGGTCAGGTAGCATCTGAGGAGCATGAGAATCGATGTTCCTGATGAAGGGCTTATGCCCGAAACTTCGATTCTCCTGCTCCTCGGATGCTGCCTGATCTTCAGCATCTGCAGTCCTCACTTTCTACTACCTGAGAAATATATGAGCCATGATCGAATGGCAGAGAAAACTGCTGCTCTGTCTTATTGTCTAAAGGAAAGGGTGGTAAGGTAGTTTGATTAGTATAAGATGGAATAATTGTGATAGCGAAAAATGAGAGAAATAAAGTTGAATCCATATGAGAGGACCTGAGACATAACTATGGGAAAAAGACACTGGTGGGAGTAGTATAAAAGACCACTAAGAGTATTTGTACTAAACAGTAAAGATATATATCCCAGTGAGGAATATGATTACTGGGAAGGTGATAAACCAACCATGATTAACCAAGTTTAGTATTAAGTTGCAAATATTGGCAGTAAACCAAATAATTGGGCAAGTTATAAAATCCAACAAAAGATGAAAAAGAAAAGTAAAGAGAGAGAAAATAACCTGACCGTACATGAGCAAATAACATAAAATGGATAGGAAGAACTTTCTTTAAATAAATGAAATGGAACACAGAGGCCAAAGTGAACATAGGCACCTCAGAGAATGATGCTGGGGAACTAATAATGAGGAACCAGGAATTGGCAGAGGAATAGAATAGCAGAGGCTCTCCTAAGAAATTGTTTGGGAAATCTGTAGTTCCCAACAATATTTCATTATGGCTATAAGGTGAATGTGCCAGTGTTGGACTGAATTGGACAAGGTCAGAAATCACATGACACCAAGTTATAGTCCAAAAGCTTTATTAGAATGCGCAAGCTTTCAGAGTGCTGCTCATTCGTCACATGAAGTGGAGAGTTTGCGATTTCAAATTTAGTCCCTGTTGGACTATAACCTGGTGTTGTGTCACTTCTGATCTTATTATAGCTACAATCGAAGGTTTAAAGAGAACTTCGGCATAAATTTCAGGTGTGGGGGTTTAGCTAGGTCATTAGAAACTGCACTTACTCCTGTGTGATGGGAAAGCTGAACAAATACATTTTTAAAATAAATTACCTAGCATATCCACATTGTAATTAAAGCACTGTGGAGCAAATCTGAAATAAAAGCCGGAAATGCTAGAGAAACTCAGCAGCACCTACAGAAAAGGCAATAGAGTTAAGTTGAGTCAAGGCTTCCCTAACCCCCAGCTTTGATAGTATCATTGGTAGGGTTTCCTTCTAACTGCTGAGGCACTTCCTGACCCAGTGTCAGATATTTCACCTTCCATTTGAATGTTCTTTTATTGTTTTGCCAGCATCCTCTGCAGTGACTACCTCCCTTGATTGCATTGGTGCTGACGGTTTGTTGCTGTCTTTGTTGGTCTGAGACTCCTGTATGGTCCCAACACTGACACTTACTCTCTGCCAGGAAAGTCCCAGCCATAGTTATTCCATAGCTGTACACCAGCAGTAAAGCCTTACATTTTATGCATTATATGCTAGACTATCATTCTACTTGCAATACAGTATTTCACCTGCTAAAATGAATGCTAAGTTTCTGGTTGATTCTTAAAAATCTCCAATAAATTTTTCATGTTTCAAATTTTGTTAGACTTTGTATAATGGAATGAAACTCCAATTTTGGCAGAAAAGATACCAGTCTAAGAATTGTCAGCCCTTATAGCTGACAAAAAAACATTATCATAACATTGTAGTTATGTGGAGAGCATATGTTGCACCAGTTTTATAAGTATATTACTGATTGGGTAACAATTAGAAATACAAGAACAACCTGGTAGGAAGTGGTGAATATATGTCCAACATAATGTTTAGCTCAATGTCAGCATGGTGGTGATTTCATCATTGAGCAAGTGATTGCGAGTTCAATCCCCACTCCACAAAGTCAGCACATAATCTAAGCTGACATTTTGGTGAAGGACTGCAAGGTCAGAGGTGCTTCCTTTGAATGCAACATTAAACCAAGTGTTTCAAAGTATAAAGAAGACACTGTGTATAAATAGAAATCCTCTGACCTTTTGAGCTCTGATTGACTTTGCAAATTGCTTTCAGTTTTAGAAGGTCCTATGCAATCATCAAATTTTGAATAAATGTTGCCAATACAGTGTTTAATTAATTGTCTTACTGGAGCAAGTTGGAACATATGTTACTTAACAAATGTTGAAATACCACAGAATGTAGCACATAATGTACTATATTTCAGTTGAGGCGAAGCTTTGTGCATTACGGTAATGCACAGAAGCTGTGGCCTTTTTATCAATTTTTTAGTTGATAGTAGGGTAATCAGCCACCTCCTGAAATTCCTTAAATGGCATTTGGTGCTGCATTGAACAGTCCGCATATGTATAAGGATGGAAAACTTTGAACTGTCACAAGTAAGATAAACATAATCACCAGCAAAACCTGCTGTTCTGTAGTTTTCAAAAACAAATAGATTTTTCAAGAATCAGCAATTGAAAATAAAGCATTGGAAAAAATATAACCCATTTTGCTTCATAGAGAAAAAAGTAGGTAAACAAGTAAAGTCATGTTTTTATAGTGCATCGGTGTCATTGGACAGTTTAGTCTGAGTTAATAATAGCAATAGTGGATCTTATGCTACTTAAGATTTCTTATGCCTGCTGTAAATGTATGATACATTTAAATATAAGTTTTCATGTTATGATACGTTAACATATATAAATATGAAATTTAACTGTTCAACTGAGGTGTCCCATTTGTCTGTTCCAACAAGCAATGTAATGGCTGTGAAAGCCTTACTATTTCCTGTTTCTGAATGTAATACATTCTTCCATTGACTCGATAAAGCAGAGAAGCCGCCAGGGATAGTAAATAAAGCCCATATCTACTTTCGTTGCTCCTTTGTATCTGAAAACATTAATTTTCAATAGTGAAATGGAAAAGAAGCAGTGAATGATCAGACACGGTTACATCACACAACTGTCAGACAAAATTAATGTAATCAGTAACAATACAGTAATATGAGTCTAGCTTTAGAACATATGTCTTCATATTAAACTGTTGAAAGATCTTTTTGTGGAATTTTCTGAAAGCAAAAACATTTTTAGCTTTGTCCTGCTACAGGAAATTCTGGCACCACCCCACTATGGCTAATACACTCATGCAAATATCATTTGATAATGTTGTTGACTCATTCCCAGTCGTGGGATTCGCTCTTCAGTCCCATGTAAAAAGCACCATACTTAATCATGTGATGTATGCTGAAAGTCAATGTTGCTTACCTACTTATTTATACTTTTCTCATGGGTGAACAACTGAGATTACCGTCATCACATATTGCCTCTGGCTCTGTCTTCTGTGATAGTACTAACTAGTTTCCATCTGGTGTTGACATTCAGCAGCCACTGATCAAGTTCATTTTTCTATTTTTGGCTCAGCTGGCTTTGTCTTCAAGGGCAATTTGGTTGCTATTGTAGCTATATTTTTGTTCATTAATTCTATTCATTCACTACATATGGTCTATTCATCTCAGGCACAATTTCATCTGATTCACTGATATTTCACAATTTTTAACTATGATACAAATTGCTTTATTTTAGAGAAATAATTCAAAATTTTAGTGCTTTAGTATCAGATGTGGTATTTCACCCATGTCAAAGTAGACTTAATACATATAGTTGACAGGAATAGCAGGTACTACTGACTGAAGATTAACAATACACCTGAAGGGTTCTGCTTCTATATGTATCGAAAAATGGTATCAAATTGTTAAACAGCGCTTGTGTGTTCCAGTCATTTTCCACTGTTATGATTACCAATTTAAAGTTCTTTTGCATAGTGCTCAAATAATATCAATGCATCCTGAATTGCTGCTTAATATAGTAAACCCATATTGATGTAAAAGCATTGGATGCTTCTGTTGACCTAGAAACCTTCAAGGTGGCAGGAACTTATTTTAGAAAATCCATGGTATTTCCTAAACAACTGGTGATTTCATGATTTTATAGAGCTTACAAAAACAGTGGTCTACTAATTAGGTAGTTTACTAATATACTTCAACATTGATCACTTAGTGGCACTAACTGTTCCTAAAAAAAAATCTTTCAGCAGGAAGCAGTTGTTAGTTAAGGTCTTTCTTTAACCAAGTCTTCAAGTCTTTGCATTCATATGTAACAGAATGTAGGGATAGAATTTTTTATGCGTTATGACTTGTTTAGGTATAAAACCAATGCAAAGGAAACCATCAATTAGCAGAGGAACAGTATAAACCCAACTCTGAACACATTGCTTCAAGTGCTAAACTCATGGAGGTTATTTGTTAAAAGTATCAGCCACATTTAACTGGACCAATCATACTCTACAAGAGAAGGGCAGAGACTGGACAGTCTGCAGTGAATAACTTCTTGACTTCCATATCCCATGCACTATCTACAATGGCCATGATAGGAGTCTAATGGCAATATCTCCACTTTCCTGGATAAGTGCATCTCCAACAACATTCAAGAAGCCCAACACTATCCAGGATAAATAAGCCTGTTTGAGTGGCATCCCATCACTGCCTTAAGTGGAACACCTCTGCTAAGTCTAGAAATATGACCCTAATCTTCTAGTCGATTGCCATTTTAATCCTACACTTCAGTCTCATGCTGACATCTTTCCTCAGCCTAGTGCTGTCTCTAATAAAGCTCAATGTACACTTGAAGAATGGCATTTACCTTTCTATTAGGCACTTTAGAGATTTCCAGACTCAACAGTGAGTTCAATAATTTCAGACTGTTAAATCTGTCCTTCTCTGTTGTTTCAGTTTTTATTTTGCCATGTCCTGGACTTAATCCTGTTTTTCATATATTTGCTTTTCAACACAACTTCTGCTATTTACCCCCACTATAGAAAAATTCTTCATCATGTCAAGTGACATGAAAAAGATCAAAAATAACTGTTGAAATCAAACTTGCCGATTTAAACATAAACAATGCTGGCCACAAAGGTAGCCACAACCATTCTCATCATGACAGTTGGCTATAATTTGGGAAACTTCAATTGTAAGGACGAGCTTAGATACACCTTGTATGGACATGTGATCAATAAACACATATAATCACAGAATTGTTTCCGTGCAGAAGGATGCTATTCATCCCATAGTTCGACACCGGCTCTTTGAATGGGCACCATAACTTAGTGCCCTTCTTCAGCTCTATCCCACAACCCTACATACTTCTCTATTTATATATTCATCCAATGCTGTCATGAATGTCTCAACAGGATCTGCTTCTACCACACTTGCAGGCAGTGCATTACAGACCCAAACCACTCGCTGTATGAAAATGTTCTTCTCTCACTTCAAATTGAGTTTTATTTTGCAAATAACTTCAAATTTGTGCCCTCTCATTTTTGATTCAAAACTGCAACAGTTTGTCTATGTCTACTCTGTCCAGGCCTCTCATGAATTCAAAAATGTCAATTGATCTTCAAAGAAAATCATCTCACCTTCTTGAAGCTATCTCCACAACTGAAACTTCTCATCTCAGGAACTATTCTTGTTAAACTCTTCTGAACTCTCTGAAATATGTCCACAACCTTCCTAAGATGTGATGCCATGAACTGTACACAATATGCCTGAGGTTTTAGTAGTGTCTTTTACAGGTTTAGTGTAACCTCTCTGCTGTTGCACTTACAGCACCCATTGATTATGCCAAGTATAGTGTACGTTTTATTAACCTCCATCTCTACCTGTCATGCCACAGTTAACAACCTGTACATATCTACACCCAGATCTCTCTGTTACTGCACACCATTTAGCGTAATACCCTTTATCATTTTATCATCTCTTCATATTCTTTCTACTGAAATGTGTAACTCACACTTCTCCTCCTTAAATTTCAGCTGTCACCACCCACCCAGTTGACCAACATGAAAGAAAAGTGGGTGGTGTGCCTGCCCAGCACTGGCTGATAACAAAGTTTATTACAAACGCAAAGGAGATAATTTCTCAACCTCAGCTGAATAACGAATCCTTGACCAATGAGATTGTTAACTTGAAACTAACTTTTTCATGGGCAAGTCACATGACATCTGGCCTTTGGAAAGTTTTAATGTTACAGTTTTCCCGATCCCAGTCAGTCTGCTTTTAACACCGAAACAAAAAAACAGCATTCCAATCTGATAGCACAGTCTGCCTCATCTCCAAGTCTCTCAACCAGTTCCAGAAGATGCTTGCAATCGCTTGCTGTTTGAACCAATTCCCCTTTATATCAAGTTTATCATGCTGCTGCATTACTAATAGTGAAGACATTCTGCAACTGCTGCTCCTTAGTCCAATGGATTTTGCTGCCGAAAGAAAAAAAATCATCATTGGGTTGATTTTACTCTTTCTTTTGAGCTTGGTTGTGTGTATGTGTGAAATCTCAAAGACAACACTGACTTAAATAAATTATTAAATAATACCATTGATCTAAACTTTTAAGAGTTTCCTGAAAGTCATTTTTAAAATTGATTTCACAAAAAATTGAGATAACAGCCGATTTTAAAATAAAATCACTCTGTTTATAAACAGAATGTAAAAGTTCAGTGTCTCTTTTGCATGTCGATAGCTGTTTCTTCACTATAACCATTACCACTCCCTTTTGCTTTTGTTCCACAAAATCTTTTGCGACTTAAGCTCTCTGCCCTCCACCTGATCATTCCTTTTGTTCTTCCTCCCATCTCTTCCTGTTCAGTTGCACAAAGCTTCAGTTCTGAATAAAGGTTCTTGACCTGAAATTTTAACTCTGTTCATGTTAACTCTCCACAGATGCTGCCAGACATATTGTCTATTTCCATTAATTTTGATTTTTATACCTGCTCATTGATGTTTAGTTTAGATTCTGACATGGCCACTTAGTTCCTGATCTCATTACAACCTTGGTCCAAACATAAATGAACTGAATTCAAGAGATGAAGTAGACCTCCTGTAGTCGGTCACTTTAGCATAGTTTAAAAATGTGTTGCTGGAAATGTCGATTCTCCTGTTCCTTTGATGCTGCCTGACCTGCTGCGCTTTTCCAGCAACACATTTTTAAGCTCTGATCTCCAGCATCTGCAGTCCTCACTTTCTCCCACTTTAGCATAGTGTCCTGCTCACATATCTTCTTGTCTGTTCTCCGCATATTGCAATGCTCCAGCAAGTCACAGCAGCAAACTGGAAGAAAAACATCTTCAAACTAGGCACTTTACAGCCTTCTGGACATAATATTAAGTTTAACAACTTCAGAATGTGAATTAATTCCCATTTCTTCCCTTTCTTTTTGCTTTACTAGTTGCATTCTCTGTCACTATGTCCTCTATCCCCAACTCCAATAGGACATTGTGCTCTTTCCAGTTTGGCAGCTGGATACACTGTTGTTCTGCCATTCTCACATTATGATCACTTAATTTGCATAACCTACACCTTTTCTCCACAAGCACTCCACTCCACTCCCCCACAGGTATTCCCAACTGTTGTCCCCTCCATACTTCATGTCAGCTCTGATGAAGAATGTTCTAGACTCGAAACATTAGCTTGCTTTCTCTCCATGGATGCTACTTGGCCCATTGTATCTACAGCACTTTTTGTTTTCAGTACAGATTCCAGCACCTAAGAATGTTCAGGAATCTTGCATTCTGTTGCACATAGAGTTATAACTTAAATGGGAGGAAGACCCAGTGCAAGAATGATTAATGTATTCTATGTATTTTCTGACCATTAGCCGATCATTAATCCATGCCTATACATTACCTCCTATAATGTGCTTTATTTTTCACTCACTGAGGAATCCAGAACTGGGGTCATAATTTCAGTATAAGAGCATAAAGCAAAGAACTTAAGAAATCGGAGTATGAGCAGGCAATTCAGCTCAGCAAACCTGCTCTGCCCTCCAATAAGGTCATGGCTGATTTAGTAGTGACCTCAACTCCACTTTCCCACCTGCTATGCGTAATTGACTCCCTTGTCAATCAAAGATCAGTATAATTCAGCTTTGAATGTACCCAGCCTCTATTGCTCACTGGGAAAAGATTTTAAGACACTAACAATCTTCTGAGAGAAAAAAGTCCTCATTGTCTCTGTCTTAGGTGAACATCCGCTTATCTTCAAACTGTTCCACTAGTTCTATATTTTCCCACAAGAGGAGAAAAATCCTTTCAGCATCTACCTACCAAGTCCCCTCAGAATCTTATATCTTTTAAAGACAACTTCACATCCTTCTTAATGCCATTGAGTGTAAGGCCAATCTGTTCAATTGTTTTTCAAAAGTTGAGGTCAGTCAATTAGAAACATGATGAAAAGACTTTTGTTCAATCGAATAGTTGTATACCTTTGAAATTCTCTATGTTAGTGGGCTAGGGATGCTCAATCATTGACGATATTTAAAACTGATATCCATATGTATTTGTCCAGGAAAGCAATAAAGAAATGCAAGGATAGGGCAGGAAAGTGGAGGGGACATAGAGTTCAGCCATGGCCTTATGTCAAATAGTGGAGCAAATTCAATGATCCACAGGACCTAAATCTACTCTGATTTCTCAAGGCTTTTTGAAAGCTATCCCATTGACCAAGCTTTCTGTTTTCAATCAACCTATTTGTGTATGTCTGATATATTTCTGAGACCATTGCAACCTGAGATGGGACTTAAACACAAAGCTTTTGGCCCAGGGACATACCATGCACTACAAGACCCTTTGACCAAGCATTTGGTCATCTATTCAAACCACTTCTTGGCTTTGTGTCTAATTTTACCTGGCAGCTCTCCTGTGAATCAACTTGGTATGTTTTATAACTTTAAAAACTAAATATAGGTTGTTGTTATTCTCTTTCTTCTTATCCCAGTAATTGGTAGGTTGTGACATATAACTTAAAAATATCAACTCAAAGCACATTGGTACGAGTTCAATGACAGCAAACAGAGAAAACAAATAGAGATAGATTGTGTGATGTGAAAGAAAATCTTGCCTGCATCTTAGTGATAAATAATCATCTGAAAAAGAATGGCCAAAACCCTTTTCACTCCTTGGATGTTACCTTACCAATTCAGAACTTCTGAACATTTTCAGATTTCCAGCCTCCACAGTGTTTTTTTTCCAAAGGAAATGAGTATTGATATCTTTTAGATACCCTCCTAACCAACTTATTCAGAGGTGCTTTTCCACAACTCTGGAGTAGGTGAGGCTTGAATCTGGGCCTCCTGGATCAGAAGTAGGAATGCTACAACAGCATCACAAAAGCCACCCTTGACATTTTTAAATATTGTTTTAGCTATTAATTTCAAAAACAGTCCAAATTTAATTGCATTTATATACAGCCTTATCACTGAATGTGTTACTTTAACTTCAACCTTTTGGGTTACAATGAGAATCAGGTAACTCTTGAAGATCCAACTAATGATATGACTGACAACACATCGAGAGAAGGCACCAGTCAGTTTAGAATGAGTACATGAAAACAAATGTCTAAAACAGTTTAGTATGTGTATATGAAAAGAAATGCCTAAAACAATGCACTAGAGAGATGTATTTACAACCTGCTGTATAGAGGAATGTTAAAGTACAAAAAGAGTTGAGCAGCCTTACTCAGTGATAAGAAGCAAGCAGCCTCAGGGACAGTGAATGCACAGATACACAACCAGAGATACTCCTGACCGGTGTCTTAAAATGCAGGCAGTACCATTGACTTCCAGCACAAGACATAACAACCTCCACCCTGAAGGATTAGTAACAGGAGCATTTACTGTCCAGTGAATACTACAATACTTTCACCACTTACTAAATGCAAAATTATAATTCTTATTGTACAAAGGGAAAATTGAACTCTATCAACGTACATAGAAGTGCTGAATGAGAATATTTTACTGCACTGTTTCCAATTAATTCAAGGATCAAATAGAGTGTTTTAATCTAAAGTTCAAAGCTATTTACTTCATTGATTAGTTGAATGACTAGAATGTTGGGCAATGCACAAATATGTCTTGAGCAGGTGATCTAGAAAGTCCTGGAAGCCTACTTTGCTCAGTAACAGAATCACATACACTCTGTTTTCCAAACTGGCTGTGCTTAAATTATTGGATTCTCTCAATGGTAATGAAGTTCAAGGTTCTTGGAAGCTCAAAATCTATACTGATGATAATGGTTTGGCCTAATCAAATGATTCTCATTGCTCTAGGCAAAGAAACAATATGTGCATTTTTAATTCCCTATGCTGGTTTTTCACAATGTATTTTCTTAGAATGTGTTTTGAATTATTTTGAAAGTGATTATTTAGATAGAAATATTTAACTATATTCTTTAATGGGATGTGGACAACATTGCTAGACCACAGGTCATTTACTGGAGAAGCACTCATCATGCTGTTAGAGAATGTCTTCCAGGACAGTGATGGAATGGTGACATGTTTCCAAGTCAAGCTGTTGTGTGGCTTAGTGAGGAACTTGCATTATGTCTGTTGCCCTTATCTTCCTAGGTATAAAATTTAGTCACCCCAACCATCAATTTTACAATCATTGTGGCCCCTGTCCTGCTCTGAGTTGCAGTTATGACTGCAGCTGATGGGAAATTTCACAGGGTATCTGCGATGAATCATTGACAACACACATACTTCTTTTTATGAAGTTCCAGAAGGAGAAATGTTCCTTCAATGCACTGATTATGAGTGGTCTTGTATTAAGAGACTTTCTCTACCATACGCTCCTTTTCTCCCCGCAAGTAACTTTCCCTGCTCTACATGATCTCCTCCTATTCTCACAGCAATAGGCTTTTCCAATGGGATTACATAATTTAAGCATACTGTGGCACAGTGGTTAGCACTGCTGCCTCACAGCGCCAGAGACCCAGGTTCAATTCCCGCCTCAGGCGACTGATTGTGTGGAGTTTGCACATTCTCCCCGTGTCTACGTGGGTTTCCTCCGGGTGCTCCGGTTTCCTCCCACAGTCCAAAAATGTGCAGGTCAGATGAATTGGCCATGCTAAATTGCCCGTAGTGTGAGGTGCAGGGGTAAATGTAGGGGAATGGGTCTGGGTGGGTTGCGCTTCGGCGGTTCGGTGTGGACTTGTTGGGCCGAAGGGCCTGTTTCCACACTGTAAATTAATCTAATCTAATCTAATTGGTTTGTACAAAAGTTTTGAAGTCAATACCAATAACACCACTCACTGTAAATATTTGCAAATTGAAAAATCTATACATACACAAAATACTTGCAGAACGTGGAACATAGAACATAGCCCAGCACAGCACAGGAATAGGCTCATCAGTCTACCATGTCTGTGCTGACCTTGATGCTATTCTAAACTAATCCAATCTGCTTGCACATAACCCATATCCCTCTATTCCCTGCCTGCTCATGTGTCTGTCTAAATGCCCTTAAATATTGCTATCATATTTGCTTTACCTTCCCGAGCAGTGAATTCCGGCACCTTCCGGCCTCTGTGTAAAAACTTTGCTTTGCACATCACCTTTAAACATTTCCTCTGTCTCTCACTTTAACCTATGCCCCCTTGTATTTAGCATTCCATCCTCGGAAAAAAGACTCTGACAATCCACTGTATCCACTCCTCTGAATTTTATCTCCTTCTATAAGGTTACCCCTTAGCCTCCGATGCTCAAGTGAAAATAATTGAAGTTTGTCTAATCTCTCATTACAGCTAATACACTCCAATCCAGGTAATATTCTGGGAAACCTCTTTTGCACCCTCTCCAAAGCCTCCACATCCTTCATTTAATGTGTCAAGTAGAACTGCACACTGTATTCCAAATGTGACCTAACTAAAGTTTTATACAGTTGAAACATGACTTGCCAACTTTTATAGACAAAATCCCTGACTGATGAAGGCAAGCATGCTCTCCTGTTCCCTGGATGCTGCCTGACCTGCTGCGCTTTTCCAGCAACACATTTTCAGCTCTAATCTCCAGCATCTACAGACCTCACTTTCTCCTCCTTTATCATTTTATTGTCTTTTAATGCCACTTTCAGGAAGCTATGGATTTGCAACCAAAGATCTCTCTGTTTATCAAAGCTCTTAAGAGTCCTGTCATTCATTGTATACTTTCCTCTTGCATTTGACCTCCCACAATGCATCAGCTCACACTTGTCCAGATTAAACACTATCTGCCATTTCTCTGTCCAACATTCCAACTAATCTATATCTTACTCTATTCTTTAACAAGCCTTCTCACTATCCACAACTCTACCAATATTTGTGTTGTCTGCAAACTTACTAATTAGATCTCCTACATTCTCATCCAAATCATTCATAAATATTACAAACAACACAAGTCACAACACTGTTCCTTAGAGAGCACTACTGGCCACAGATCCCCAGTCAGAAAAACATCCCTCCACAACTACTCTCTATTTTCCATGACCAGGCCAATTTTGTCTCCAACTTACCAACTCGCTATGGATGCCATGTGACTTAATCTTCTGGATCAGTCTACAATGAGGGACCTTGTCAAATGCTTTAATAAAGTCCGTGTAGACAACATCCAATGCTCTACTTCATCAATCATCTTCATCACTTCCTCAAAAATTTCAATTAAAGTTGTGAGATGAAACCTCCCCCCATACAAAGCCATGCTGACTATCGCTAACAAGTTTGCAAATGGAGTACCTCCTACCCTTAAGAATCTTCACCATTGATGTAAGGTTCTCCGGCCTATACTTTACTGGATTATCCCTGTTACCACTATAAAAGAAACATCATTGACTATTCTCTAATCTTCACAGACTGTGCTTGTGACGAGAGGATCCAAAGATCTCTGTCAAAGCCCCAGCAATCTCCTCCATTGCCTGCCTCAGTATCTTGGGATAGATCCCATCAGGGCCCTGGACTTATCTACCTTAAAGATACTCAACATCTTAATATCGGCATACCCTAAAATATCAACATACCCTCCCTAACCTTACCATGTCCTTCTCCTTGGTAAACACCAATATGAGGTACTCATTGAGGACCTCACCCACTTCCTCTGGCTCCATGAATAAATTCCTTCTTTTGTCCTTAAATAAACCTACCCTATCCCTAGCTATCCACTTGCTGCTAATACTTACATAAAATGCCTTGGGATTCCCTTTAATCCTACTTGCTAAAGACATTTCATGGCCCCCTATAACTCTCCTAATTCTTTGCTTAAAGTGTTTTGTTGTATTTAATTTGTCTCTGTTATATTCCTCAAGGACCTTATCTGATTTGTTTCCTAAACCTTATGTAGTTTTCCTTTATCATTTTTACTAAACGTACAAAATCTCGTCATCCAGAGTTCCCAAATCTCACCAACCTTATTTTTGATCCTCGCAGGAACATGCTGGTCCTGAATTCTGATCAAGTTCCCATATGTCAGACTGCCCTCAGACAGTCACCCCCAATCCTGCCTCATACTGTGGTAATTAGCCATCCCCCCAATTTTGAACTTTCACCCGAGGACCAGTCTTATCCTTATCCATAACTATCTTAAAACTTATGGAATTATGATCACCATTCCCAAAAGTTCCTCACTGAAATTTCAATCACCTGGCCAAGCTCATTTCCCAGTACAAGCTTTAGTATGTCCCCTTCCCTAGATGGACTATCTACAGATTGTTTCCAAAAACCCTCCTGGATACATCTAACACATTCGATTCCATTTAAACTCCTGGAACTAAAGGAAAATCCTGTCAATAATGAGCAAGTTAAAATCATCTTTGACAACAGCCCTGTTGTTTTTATGTTTTTCCATGATCTGCCTATCTACCTGTTCCTCTACCTCCCATTGTCTATTGGCAAGCATGTAGTATAACCCCATTATAGTGTTTGTACTTTTCTTATTCCCGAGTTCCACCCATATGGCCTTGTTGGATGAGCACTCTAAGAAGTCCCTGCTTAATACAGCTGTGACATTCTTTTTATAATGTAATGTAACTCCCCCATCCCTTTTACATCTCTCTCTATCGCACCTGAAACATCTAAACGCTGGAATATTGAGCTGCCAGTCCTGCCCTTTTCTCAACCAAGCTTCTGTAATGGGGACAACATCATAGTTCCATGTAATAATCCAGATTCATCTGATTTACCTATTATGCTCCTTGCATTAAAATAAGTCACTTCAGACTGCCAGTCCTGCCGTGTTCAATAACCTGGTCCTATTAGACTTACTCGGCTTAACCTTTACTTTCTCCTCAATCATGCCACATGCTGACCTACTGCTTTGGTTTCCACGTCCCTACCACACTAGTTTAAATCCTCCTAAGTGACATTAGCAAACCTCCCTGAAAGGATATTGGTGTCCCTCCACTTTAGGTGAAATCTGTCCTTCTTGTACAGGTCCTTTCTGCCCTGGAAGCAATCCCAAAGATTCAGATATCTGAAGCCCTCCCTTTTACACTTGCTCTTTTGCAATACATTAAACTATTTTATCTTCCTATTTCAGGCCTCGCTAGCACATGGTATGGGAAATAATCCTGAGATTACAACCCTGCTTTTCAGCTTTCTACCTAACTTCTCAAAATTCTCTTTGCAGAACCTCTCTTCTTGCCTCTGTCATTCGCACCAATGTGGACCACAACCTCTGCTCACCTTCACCTTCAAGAATCTCCTGTGCCCATTCAGACACAACTTTGACCCTGTCACCAGGAAGCCAACACACCATCCTTAAATGTCACTCATCGTCACAGAAATGCCTATCTGTGACCCTGAATATACTGCCGCCTATCTTTAGCACTGTAGAACTGAAGCAAAACTATAGATGAAATTAACCAGCCTTCAATGTGTAAGTAGCTATTTGTTTTTCAAAATGATGCCTAGTTTCTAAGGTATTAAAGGGTGGAGGGAGGACCTCCAGTTACATTTACTCAGCAAAACCTGCTCATTAACACTCAGGTTCCATCAGGGCCACTCTGTTCCAACCTTATTGCAACTTTGGTCCAAACATTGACAAAAGAGGTGAATTCCAGAGGTTAGGTGAGAGAGGCTGTCTTTGACATCAAGGTAGCATTTGATAAAGTATGACATTGAAAAGCCCGAACAAAACTGGAGTCAATGGAATCATACCTGTCACAAAAGAAGATGGCTGTGGTTGTTGATGGCAAAAGTCTCAATCCTAAGATATCTCTGCATGAGTTCCTTAGCATAGTGTCCTCGGCCCAACCATCATCAATGCTTCATCAATGACCTTCCCTCCATTATAAAGTCAAAAGTGTGTAGTAGTATGTAGAATCTTTAAGATGGACTGCAGTAACACAGCAAAGTTCCTCAGAAATCACTTCCAGGCCCACAAGTTCTATCAACTAGAAGTCCAAGGACAGCAGATATACGTGAACACATGCAAGTTCCCCTCCAATCCTCACATCATCCTGGCTTGCAATTATATTACCATTATTATATTGTTATTTGATCAAAATCCTGGAGCTCCCATCCTAACAGGACTTTGAGTGTACTTACACCAATGGACTGTGGAGTTTCAAGAAGGAGGCTTAACACCAACTTCTCAAGTGCAAATAATGATGGGGAATAAATGCTGCCCTAGTCAATGATGCCCATATTCTGTGAAAGAAGAAAATAGAACACTTGCTCAGCTGGGTGAGCTTAAGAGTATATGTAGCCTGGAGTACTGAGTTCCCGAATGGCATCACTGATGGCAACTCAGCATTGTGCACTGATCTGACCATTCAGCATTCTTTTTGTGAACATTACCTGTGCACGTACGTAAGCGCTTACCACGCTGGTGCCTGATAAGATGAGAGAGAAAATGTGCACACTCAAATTGGAGACAATTTTTGACCTCTAAATGGCACCCAAACAATGGGCCCTACCAATATCAATGTCTCACTGTGATTCTATGCTATTCACACTGTCCTGCATAGATTAAGCAGTTCCATAAACTAAAGAACAGAGTAGGATTGATTGTTTTGTTTTGATATTAGATTAAAATATCAGGTGACTTCAAGTGATAGGATTAGGGAACAATATTGTTGAATTGTGATAGCTATAAATTCCAATTACACTTCATGAACATAGCCTTCTGTTGTAAGAAGTGAACAGTTCTGCAAATACATTTTGGAGCCACAACTCAAGGTCAGAAAGGAAATTCAGATGAATTGGATAATTAGAGAAATTTTAAAGTACATCGGGAGAAGACTTCAGTAATATAGCTCTGAAAAATCTGGAAACGTATAGCTGTTACCAAGGACTAGTGACTCTGAAGCTGCCAAGTTACTGTCATTGCCAACTAGATCACTGATAATCTCTCAGGAATTAAACTTTGATCTGATAATTGGTCTCTACCTATTTTCAAGTGCAGTGCTTATGAGTTGTGACCCATCATTTCTAATCCCAATGAGTCAGACATCAAGTAAACTTCAAGTGTTCAATATCCCTTGCTGCAAAGGTGTTAATGATCTCACCAGAGGTTCAATATTTGTGGAAAAAAAATGTTATCCTTGTCCAGGTTCATAATGAAGGACTAGTTCAAATTCTAAACATAGGTTTCAGGTCACGCAGGGATTTGAAAACAATCTGTCCACCTCACATGCTCTAAGGACGACGTTCTCCTCCAATCATGACCTGTTACATATCCCCAATTTTAATCGACTCATGCTTTTGGCTTTGGCAGCCATGTCAACAGCTGACACTAAACATTTAGCTTACATCTATTGTCACAATGAAAAGCACAATACTATGGGAATCAATGGTCTAATTACAGAAAATAATCCAATCAATTATTATCAGTAAGTAAAAGGTACTGGAGAAATAACTGGGATGAAAAGTTGACCAGCAACCGATGAGTTAGTGTTGTCATAAGAGATGTAATGATTGTGTTGGTTTTGATCTTTCAGATTTCAAGATTCTATTGTTGAGTATATTCAAAGTTGAGACTGACAGATTGTTAATCAGTAAGGGAATCATGGGTGATGGCTGAGCTGGAGAAGGAAAGCAATGGTCTACTGGTATTATCACTGGTCTATTATCTACCCAGATAATATTCTAGGGACCTGGGTTCAAGTCTCACCATGGCAGATGGTGAAATTTGAATTCAATTTAAAAAATCTGGAATTAAGGGTCGAATGATAACCATGAAGTCCATATCAATTGTTGGAAAAACCCATCAGGTGCAGTAATGCCCTTGAGGGAAGGAATCTGCCATCCTTACCTGGTTTGAACTACATGTGACTCCACACCCACTTTTAACTGCCCTCTTGGCAATTAGGGATCGGCAATAAATGCTGCCTTAACCAGAGGTGCCCTCCTTGCATGAATTTCAAAGAAAATTAGCCAGATTAAATTAAACAACTAAAACAGTGGAAACTAAGATCAAAGAGGTGAAAGGTTCAAGGGGCACCAATGACAACCAGCCTGAGGGTTATGTACTGGAAAAATATTGATCAGATGTTCTGGCATCTTGATTGCCTGAGTACTTGACATCTTCTGACATGGCAACTGTAAAGAGTGTTGGCATGATCCTATTGGTTACTTGACCTTTGCTGATGACCCCATTGGCTAAAGGTCACAGAACAGTCTGGAAGGTTTAGTACAAGGAAGGGTTTAAAAACACATACACCTGTAATCCAAACCTCGGTGATGACTCCGTGAAAATTCAGTTTAGCCGAGCAATGGAGCTCCGACCACCTGGAAAGGAGAGAGAGAGATAGAGAGAGAGAAGCTTAGCCCTAACCTGTGAGACCTATTTTCATGGAAGAAAACCAGCCTTATGTCAGAGATTAAGGTGATTCCAACGGCACAGTTCAACACATGGATCTTTGTAGATATTATCTTTTCTCAGATGGATAGAGCTAGATAGAGAGTAGATATTGTGGGAATTTGGGAAATGCTGAGATGGTGTTTTTAATAAGGAATACTTTGTTAATAAAATCACAACCAAATTTTCTGTCCCTTTGACAGCCTCACCAAGCCATTTTGCATAAATTATTTTTAGCACATAAACTGGTCAAAGTGTCCAAAGCATGGACAATGTTCAAAATTTTGGCCTAAAGTTTTAAGGAGAATATCAACAAAATGAAGAGAACGTAATAGGTAGTGAGGTTTAGAGGTAATTCAGAGATTGGGACTTTAACAGTGGAAAGTATGACTACCAATGGTTGATTAAAGTCAACAACACTTAAGACTCAGAAATTAGAGGAACAGATTATCACAGAGGGTGTAGGAGTGGAGAAGATTACCCAGATAAAAATGGGAATAGCTGTTGAAGAAATTAAAACATGGTTTTAAAATTTGAACTTTAAAATTGAGGAATTTCTAACTGGAAGCCAACACAGATCAGGGGAGGCAAGGGTAAGGGATAAACAGAACTTGCGGCTGGTAACAATAAAACAGGCAGCAAAGTTTTGGATGACTGAAGTTTATGGAAGAGCGAAGATGGGAGGTCAACCATTTGAATAGTCAAACTGAGAAGTAAGAAAAAAATGAGCAAGGGATTCAGCAAGGGTTGAGATGAAGCAGAGGCCAAATCAAGGGTTGAGATAACCATTCTTCATGATAGTGTGGAGATATTTGCAGAATTAACAAAAGAACTGTGGATGCTGGAGATCTGGAACAGAAACAAAAATTGCTGGAGAAACTCAGCAGGTTTGGCAGCATCTGTGGAGGGAAATCAAAGTTAACGTTTCAGGTCCAGTGTGCCTCCTTCAAAACTCACTCGACCCAAAACATCAGCTCTGCTTTCACTCCATAGATGTTACCAGACCTGCTGAGTTTCTCCAATACCTTCTGATGTCAAAAGTTCATCTCAAGATTACGATACCAAGGTTTAGCCTGAGATAGTTGGCAGGGAGATGTGTGGAGTCAGTCGTTAAGGAATCCCCTGGGCTTATTTATCACAGGAAATGCTCTTTGTAGCACTTTAAACATTAGTCATTTCTTTTCGCATTTGCCCCTTCTTTAGTTGGGAGATATCACAGTTGATTCACAGTTGAAACAGCTACTGTTTGTAAAATGTGATGTCATTAAGATATGGGAACAAGCTTGTAAATCTGAACATTAATTTATTGCATTTTAGACCTTCAACAAACAACTTACTTCCCTCAATCAAATTTCTTATTGTCGTTTCTTAGCAATCTGCCTTATTTTCTGCTGGTCGACAGTCAACATTGTTTGGCTGTAAATATAAGGCAGATTTTCAACTTAATAACTTACAGATTTTCAGCTTGTTAACCTAAAATAACCTGATTTCAGATAAAGATTAATTGTTGTTAAATTTGCTGCTAATGGATTTGTCAGTGCCTTGTTAAGCAAAAATATTAATAACATTACATTGCAACAGTCACTGCTTTTAGATGTACTTCAGTGACTGTAAAGCACTTTGGGATGTCATGCATTTTTAAAAGGTGTTATACATGCGCAAGTCTTCCTTTTATCTTTTACTAAGCAGTAGTAACAATGGTAACATGGCAAATTTACTGACCGGTTAACACCAAAATACTCTTGACCACAAGTGCAAGATACAATGCCTCTTGTAAAAATAGAAGGATCAACAACATCAATACAAATATAACACACAGAATTTTAAACTGCTTTCTCTCCTTTTTAATTCAAGGACTAGATAAAAGTGTTTTAATCTAAAGCTCAAATTCATTCATTTCAATACATGATTGCATGACCAGTGTCCTGGGTTATGTGCAGTGTGACCAGAACAGAAGAGTCAGTAATCCTGGAAATACGCTTTTTATATGCTTAGTGACAGGATCACATAAGCTGGATTTTTTGATCAGGCTGTGTTACTGCTACTGAATATTCCCAATAGTTATGCAGGTTCAAGGTTACTGGAGGCTCAAATTATTCTGATGATAATGGTTTGCCCTAGTCAAGCAACAATATCATTCTCGGTGAGGAAACATCAGGTGTGTTTGAATCTCACTTCGCATTTTTTGCAATCTCTTTGCTCAGATGTCTTGAATTGTTTTAGAAATGGCCCAGGGATTGCTCGTATTTTGGCATTTGTAGAGTTTTTGTTCGTTACTTTTAGTCAACTATATTGACATAGCATTTCTTCAAGGTTTTTCACCAATCTCTCAAACACACTGGATAAAAAAACAGTAAAAAGGATTTCTTGATCATCCTTATAAAGGTTTGAAACCCCAGCCAACATAATCTTGGATTTGATAAAGATGTTCAAAATCATGAGGGGTTGAGATTGAATGGATAAAAGACTGTTCCCATTGGCAAAGGATTTATTTTACTTCATTCCCAGGTTGAGGGTGACATTGGCTAGGCCAGCATTTATAGCATATTCATAATTGCCCAGAGGGCTGATAAGAGTCAACCAGATTGTCATGGGTGTGGAGTCGCACATAAGGATGGCAGTTTCCTTTCCTGAAGGACATTAGTGAACCAAATGTTTTTTTTTCCCCCATCAATCAATTCATGATCAGCATTCTACTCTTAAATCCAGATTTTTATTGAATTCTCATTCCACCATGGCACGGTGGCTCAGTAGTTCACAGTGCTGCTTCACAGTGCCAGAGATCTGCATTCAATTCCACCCTCAGGTGACTGTGTGGAGTTTGCACATTTTCCCTGTGGGTTTCCTCCCATGGTCCAAAGATTTGCAGGTTATTTGGATTGGTTATGGGAAATTGCTCCTAGTGTCCAGGACCGTGTAGGCCAGCTAAATTAGCTATGGGAAATGTGGTACTCTAGGGATAGAGTCGGGAGGTGCGTCTGGGTGGGATGCTCTTCGGAGGGGTGGTATGCACTCGCTAGACTGAATGGCCTGTTTCCACACTATAGGGAATTCTGTGATCTATCATGGTGGGATTTGAACCTAGATTCCCACAACATTACCTTGGTCACTAGATTCTCCCTGTGGTAACAGTGGCTGAAGGACCTGAACTTAAGGGAATTTATATTTGCCAGGATTTGGTGTTGGAGAGACTGTTAGGCCTGAAGGTTGATAAGTCTCCGGGGCCTGATGGTCTGCATCCCAGGGTACTGAAGGAGTGGCTCGGGAAATCGTGGATGCGTTGGTGATTATTTTCAGGAGTTAAATAGATTCGGGGTCGGTTCCTGAGGATTGGAGGGTGGCTAATGTTATACCACTTTTTAAGAAAGGTGGGCGAGAGAAAGCAGGAAATTATAGACCAGTTAGTCTGACCTCAGTGGTGGGAAAGATGCTGGAGTCTATTATAAAGGATGAAATTACTGCACATCTGGATAGTAGTAACAGGATAGGACAGAGTCAGCATGGATTTATGAAGGGGAAATCATGCTTGACTAATCTTCTTGAATTTTTTGAGGATGTAACTATGAAGTTGGACGAGGGAAATCCAGTAGATGTAGTGTACCTGGACTTTCAGAAAGCTTTTGATAAAGTCCCACACAGGAGGTTAGTGAGTAAAATTAGGGCGCATGGTATTGGGGGCAAAGTACTAGATTCGATTGAAAATTGGTTGGCTAATAGGAAACAAAGGGTAGTGATAAACGGCTCCATTTCAGAATGGCAGGCAGTGACCAGTGGGGTACCGCAGGGATCCGTGCTGGGACCGCAGCTTTTTTACAATATATGTTAATGATATAGAAGATGGTATCAGCAATAACGTTAGCAAATTTGCTGATGATACAAAGCTGGGTGGCAGGGTGAAATGTGATGAGGATGTTAGGAGATTACAGGGTGACCTGGACAAGTTAGGTGAGTGGGCCGATGCATGGCAGATGCAGTTTAATGTGAATAAATGTATGGTTATCCACTTTGGTAGCAAGAACAGGAAGGCAGACTACTACCTAAATGGAATCAATTTATGTAAAGGGGCAGTACAGAGAGATCTGGGTGTTCTTGTACACCAGTCAATGAAGGCAAGCATGCAGGTACAGCATGTAGTGAAGAAGGCTAATAGCATGCTGGCCTTCATAACAAGAGGAATTGAGTATAGAAGCAAAGAGGTGCTTCTGCAGCTGTACAGGGCCCTGGTGAGACCACGCCTGGAGTACTGTGTGCAGTTCTGGTCTCCAAATTTGAGAAAAGACATTCTGGCTATTGAGGGAGTGCAGCGTAGGTTCACGAGGTCAATTCCTGGAATGGCAGGAAGACTGAAAGACTGAAGTGACTGGGCTTGTATACCCTTGAGTTTCGAAGATTGAGAGGGGATCTGATTGAGACGTATAAGATTATGAAAGGATTGGACACTCTGGCAGTAGGAAACATATTTCCACTGATGGGTGAGTGCCGAACCAGAGGACACAGCTTAAAAATACGGGGTAGACCATTTAGGACAGAGCTCAGGAGAAACTAAATTGCCTGTAGTGTTAGGTAAGGGGTAAATGTAGGGGTATGGGTGGGTTGCGCTTCGGCGGGGCGGTGTGGACTTGTTGGGCCGAAGGTCCTGTTTCCACACTGTAAGTAATCTAATCTAATCGAAAAAAAAACTTCTTCACCCAGAGAGTGGTGGCTGTGTGGAATGCTCTGCCCCAGAGGGCAGTGGAGGCCCACTCTCTGGATTCATTTAAGAAAGAGTTGGATAGAGCTCTCAAAGATAGTGGAATCAAGGGTTATGGAGATAAGGCAGGAACAGGATACTGATTAGGAATGATCAGCCATGATTATATTGAATGGCGGTGCAGGCTCGAAGGGCTGAATGGCCTACTCCTGCACCTATTGTCTATTGTCTATTCATAGTCCAGTGAAAATGCCACTTGGCCATTGCCTCCCATTAGAGAGAGGATCCAAGGAATCCAATCTAAGATGATAAGAGAGAAGAAAACCAAATGAGACATAATCTTATTCACCTACTGAGTAGTTTGAATCTCTGAGGTACTACCTGAAATCTGTTGGAGACAAATTCAATTGGATTTCAAAAGGCAATTGGATTTTTATCTGAAGAGAAAGAAATTTCATTGTTCCAGAGAAAAGGGAGGGAAGTCAGGCTAGCTGAGCTGCATTTCTGGATAACTAGCATGGACATAATAGGCCAAATGGCCTCCTTCTGTGCTATAACTATTCCATATAAACTCACCATGCTGGTTGGGTTAAAATTACTATAAATGTTACTGCTGATTGAAGGCCCAGATATAGGGCATGACTGCTAATGAATCTTTAACAAATTTGTCTTCTCTCTGTAGCTGTATTGGATTTATTATTGACTTATTGCAACTGGCATTTTATATGTATATAGTTTAATATCCAACAATATCACTTGCACTGCAACTTAGTGGTGAGAATTGGTTGCCCTTTGCAGAATCCACCAGATTATCAGACCATTTCAAAGTATCTCCTTGCAGTTATGCTTCTCTTTAGACCATATAGATATGATCGAAGTGGTATTTTGGAGTTTTATTTGTGCATTCCCCCTTCAGTATGTATTTGATTAGTTGTGTTTGTTGTCCTTGTAAAACTTCAGTGGCAACACTGATACTTGTGGATGAAGCTCACATGTTTTCCTCCAAAGTACAAAATTGATGATGGAGGTCATATTAAATTTAATGAGAAGGCAATCTGACACCACCAGAAACACAAATGATGTTTAAATCTTTATTTTGCCATTAATATTCTTGGTTTAACTCATTCCTTAGTTACAGCTATACTTACCTTGCTGTGATTAACTTGGGTGACATCTAATATTTCATAAAATATCTCACACAAAGTGCGTACTTAAGCCATCTCAAATCTCAGCTAAATGTGCACCTACAGAAGGCTGTCATCAAATACTGTCTTGGTCAGAAATAATCCACACCGTAGCCTGAATCTATGTTAAGAAAGAATCAAATGTGCTTTGCAAGTTTTCATGGCTGCTGTTTTGACCACAGAATTCTAGAGATGTCTGCGCCTTCCTTGAAATCCAACTTACACAGAAACATAGAAAATAGCAGCACCACAAGGCCATTTGGCCCTTCAAGCCTGCTTCGTCATTCATTACAATCATGGCTGATCATCCAACTCAATCGCCTAATCCTGCTTTCTCCCCATAACCTTTGGTTTCATTCACCCCAAGTGCTGTATCTAGCTGCCTCTTTAATACATTCATTGTTTTTGAGTCTGTGGTAATGAATTCCACAGGCTCACCATTCTTTGGGCGAAGACATTTCTCCTCATCTCTATCCTAATTGGTTCACCCCGAATCCTCTGACTGTGAATTTTGCTAAAGGTAAATCAAGTTGCTTGTCAAAATTATTTCCACCTTTAGAAAATGAAGAGAGTTGAATCAGAACTTAACAAATACAGCTTTCCATACAACAAAGATGGTGGCATAGTAGTAAAGATTATTGGGCTAGTAATTATGCCCTCGGCTGTTTAAGCCCAATTGCTCCAGATTGTGAAATTTTAATTCAATAAAATCTGGAATTAAAAGCTCGTGTAATGATGATATGGACATTGTCCACTATTGTAAATGACTATCTGGTTTACTAATATCCCTTTAAGGAAGAAAACCTAGAATCTGGAAACTTATGTCAAAATTTGCAGAGCTGTCCAATAGACAAATAAAGCAACAAATTGAAATAGTCATATTCACAGAATCATGCCTCTATCACTACCATCAAACCAGGAGGCTAACCCAAGTTCAAGCAATAATCTGTTAATCTGTACTCGCTCCTGACTTTCTTATGGCTTTGGTCCAAACATTGGTAAAAAGTTAATGCCATGCAAGCAAATGCAGCAAGGTCTGCTTGTACCCTTGGCTTCGCATATCCAAGATAGTCACTACTGGGCTCCTTTATTTTTAAACTCTATCTGAGGTCATTCATTGTCATTCTTGGCTCTTCCCTAGACTGACCACCATTAGTATCTATCTAAAAAACTGCCTCTCCTAATACTTTACAGCTCAATCTACAATTTCAGCCAACAGGTTTATCATTAATTGCACGTAGACATGCCCCCATTCCCATCTCAGTTTGTTCTGATTTTAATTTTTCTTTTTTTACCAGTTAGAACACTGCTCACACTTAATTTGCTTGACTCCTTGTACCATCAAGATCACATTACTGAACTGGATGCTAAACATTTGTCATGATTTTGATCTGTGATTTAATCACTTCAAATTTAAGTTAACTTAATCAGCATTGATTCAGTCAAGATTTAGTTGAGGCATTCAAAAGAGTGTTAGACTCTTACCTGTGAAGGAAAAACCTGCAGCGATAGAGGGTGAAGGAAGGTGAATGGGCCTGGTGAATTTCTCATTCCAGGAGTGGGTTTAGACAGAATAGGCCAAATGGTCTCTTTCTGCACTATAATGATTCTGTGAATCTATAACACCCTCTTGTATTCTCCTCCAACCTCTCCTGTTAACTGTTGATCTGGTCTTTAAGCTAGAAAGTCAGTTTTTTTTTCTGGGCCTAAGTCTATTTGGCTCCTGGGTTTAGGTCGTCACTGTCACTTTTTATTTTCACTACTATTTGCCACTGTAGTTTCATTCTCCTCTGAATAATCTATTATGCTGTTTCTATGTGCTCAGCTTTCTGGAATTTCCCCCGGCAATATGCTGAGCTAGTATTGATCTTTCCTGCTGGTACCAACCTCTGTCTGGATTCTGCTTCCTCTGTTTGGATGCTGCTTCCTCACTGCTAGTCAGCTTTACATTGCCACATTTCATGGCTACTAACTACTGTTATTCTTCACAACCTATCCATTGCCCTTCACTGGATTGAGCTAGACTGGTTTCTCATACTTCTATTGGTGGTCCCACTCTGCTTAGTTTTTCATGGCTGTTCCTTTGAATGATTTTCAGTAAGTTGGAGTTGCTGCTTATTCTAGTGACCCATTCAGAGAACATCTGGATTGGCAGAGAGGAAGAATTCATGGCCTATTCCAATGGGAGATCAAACTGGGAAAGCAGATAGATAGGAAAATCACCACCTATAAGTTCCCTCCAAAACTACTCACCATCCAGATTTGGAAATATATCATTCTTTCTTCAGCATTGCTGAGTCAGAACCCTGGAACTCCCTCCCTAACAGCTTTTGCATGTACCAAGCAGTTCAAGAAGGTAGCTCACCATCACCTTCTCAACAGCAACTAGGCTAGGCAATTAATACTGGTCCAGCCAGGGATACCAACATTCAATTTTCTAATCATTTACACTTCTTTAAAAATCCTATTTGCATTCAAGTGGTAGAGGGGGGCAATGTTAGGAGAAAGACAGATTTCCGGCAGTGTTATGAAATTGGCTTGGAGCACTGGTGAACAAAAGTCAAAGTATGGAGATACATTTGAACAGGAAGCTGTCTGAGCAGCAAATTTTAACTCGAAAATTTCCAGTGGAATCAGAAGGCTTCCAAGAATGAAGAGTCAACATGACAGCTGAAATTGTTCCAGGGTTTCAGCTAAGGTATGGAGAAATCTCAGCTGATGGCAGTGCACTGTAGTAGATTGGTATATCAGCAAAAGTTACTCTCCCTGTTAATAAAGTACAGAATGTAGGATGTATTCACTGAATCAATCAGTCAATTGGTATATCAGCAAAAGTTACTCTCCCTGTTAATAAAGTACAGAATGTAGGATGTATTCACTGAATCAATCAATCACTACAGGGCGTAGTACATAATCTCTAACTCAAATTCTAATAGGTAAACTTATAAAATGATAGGAATTCAACTGCCATGCTAATACAGTAGAGTGCGATCCTCATCAGCTTAACGAAGAGCTAGATTCACATGGTTGTATATGGTTTCTCTTTGGACTTTCACATCCCATACTTGTCCCCATCTTGTTCATAACAATGAAGATGGAGTTCGTGTCTGCCAGTAAAATGAATGCACACCAACAAATAAATAGTCTATTGAACACCAGACCTAATCTTATTTTCTATTGAAGTCAACTGAGATCCAGAAGCAGTTCTGATTCTTGCAATGTATGTTTTTCAAAATAATCCAGTGAACAGTAGAAAGCCTGCTATGTTGGCAGAGTAAGAAATGTATCATTCTGAATATAGTTATGACCCAAAACATTTTTGAATTTGTAAATCTTCTCTCAGTGTTTATGACAATTCCAAATTTATCCAGCATACTCCATGGAAGCAGTATCACTTCTATAAAATTGGAATGTTTCATCTTGCATTGAGGCCAGGTAAACATATTTTGAAACAAGAGAGACTGCAGTAATACTGATTGTGTTGTATTTTAGCGTCATCCGGTTCCCTTCATGCAACCATTTATTATCATTCTGAATTGGTCTGTTGGATCTTGGATTAGTATTTATGTGTAACTAAATAGAAATGCATGAATTACTCTTTGATTGTGCTGTTAGCAAACAGTCATCATATGCCAGGAAAAAAGCTTTCTATTCAAAGTTACACAGGGCATGTTTCATGAACCCCAAAATTCCCAATTTATTTTTGCCTGTACCAGATAATCATTATTTGCTGTGCTGCCTTGGGGAGGAACATTCAACTGATTATGCAAATTTCAAGGTGCATGTTTACAAATGTTTTGCTATGTGTCTCTTTCATCATTTGCATTCTAGTGCTTTCTTTATTCACGTTTCCATGGTAGCACCCTTTTTTGCCTGTTTACCAGAGTGAATTCTGTTTAATTGATCTTCTAATGCACAGCTTAATGGTAACTGTTAAGCATTCTTTTGTTTCCAGGTCACATTCTGAGTCTGTGTACATAAATAAACGCAACATGGTTGCTAAAACCAGTCATTAGTAGTAATTTTCTTCCAGTAGTGAGGACTAACAGAAATCAAATTCTACAGTTCCAATGGCATCACATTAATGAGATGTTTAAATAAATTCTACAACGAGCTAGTTCACATGAGGAATTGACAGCACAACTCAAAGTACTTACATTTGTAGTTCATCTTTTGAGAAAAACTTTCAGATGTTGCAAAGCAACATTGATTATTTGACTTTGAATTTTTTAACATAATTATTGAGATGTGAACATACATTATAGTATTTATTGTCTGTCTCGGTTTGCCTTTGGAATAAAGTGATAGTCTAAGTTTGCCCAATCTGACTGGACATATTGCTCGAGATATCATCACATGACCTATTGTCACCAGCTACCCAGCCAAACACTTTTGCCCTTAGTCATTCCACATGCACCATCCTTCATTATATACCATCTTCCACATCAATTGGAAAGCAATTGAACTATTCCTGATCAGCCTGAATGGTTTCTGACTGTCAGTCAACAGACCTTTTATTCCCACAATCTTTTTTTTAAACAAGCCAACAAATACATTGTCCGTTTGTAAAAAATGTTAATTGCCCTTTTGACTTTTCTACTGCTCACAGCAGAATGTGGGGTGTTGCTGGTGTTTAGTTTGCAACCCTGGAAAATTGGTAGCCCTGTGGCAGTCTGCGTTCAGAAACAATGAGTTTGTACCTAAATTACTAATTACATCCACACAGTTGGCAAAGTCAGGTGATCTTTCATAATCTATAGTTAAATGTCTTAGAAGCTGGTTGTCACAATCTGTAACTGAAACAGAACAAAAGCAAGAGCAGAAAATTCTAATTTATCCTATTCAATAAGCACTGGCAAGACTGAGATCAAAACAGGAAGTAATGGCCCTATTCTCAACCTTTCTTCACAGATGCTGGCAGTGGTGATTTGGTTTACCTAACAATCTCTCAAACATAAGTCACCCTGACTCATGCCTATTTCCAGAAGACGATGGAGCCTTTGCAGCTGGCTGATGTACATAGTTATTGGACTGAAAGGCAAGAAAATAGTTTAAACATCTTTGTGTTCTGTCTTTACAGTGTGAAATCAATACTGAACTTACAAATTTCATTGTTGATTGTCACCCATTGGAAGTGCTTGCAAAACACAGCATTTGCAAGATTCAGCATTGAATCCATCCATGAATGGTACACATTTGTAGCATCTTCAAGATAGACTGCAGGAATTCACCAAGGCTCCATCAACAACACACGTGACCTTCACTATCTACATAGACAAGGGCAGTAGATACTTGCATGGAACAAACCACCACCAGTTCCCCTCCGAACTGCACACCATTCTGACATGGCCACATTGCCATTCTGTCACTGTCAATGGGTTAATATCCTGGAACTCCCTATTAGTATTATGGATGTCATCATATCCCAAGGATTGCAAGTAGTTTGTTACAGTTGTGATAAATACAGACTGTCAAACGTTGACTTCTTTCATCTACTTGTTATACCTGAGAAACCTATCTTTGATTTTTTTTAGAAGAAAAAGAGAAATACAATGGTGACTGTGGTAATCTGACCAGAGATTGAGGTGAGTTTCATGAGATCCATGGGGGAATAAACAAAGCTGACTGTACTTCAATTACTATTTTCATTTCAAGATATCAACATCAAGCAACACAGTGAGCATCTCATATTTAATTCACTTGTGTATGATGCTTTCACATTTTTAGAGATGAAAGGCTCGCTTTCCAGTTCGCCAGTATAAAAGATACTGCCCCTCAGATGCTGCCTGACTGACTGTGCTTTTCAAGTGCCACACTTTTTGAAATTGATCTCCAGCAACAGCAATCTTCACTTTCTCTTAGCATGAAACTAGACTCTGGAATACATGCTGAACTGCATTTCACCAGCTGCTTTAGAGCAGCAGTGCAGAAAGAAGAATATGAATTCATAACAGCAGGACATGGAAGTCTTGTTCTCTCTTTCTCTGCCTCCCTGCCTGATAGTCTTACTACAGTCTCAAAGCAGTGCCCTGTGGAAAAAGAACCTTTGGAAAAGAACCATTCACTGACAACTCTTGACATCTGGTATGAATTTGATAATTAATAAACTGTGATCTTAGGTTTAATATTGAACATACAGGATAGTCTGCATTTTGTGTGTGTGTGCGTGCGTGCGTGCGTGTGTGTGCGTGCGTGTGTGTGTGTGTGTTCTGAGAGTAGTAGATAATACTCTTTCTTTCCCTCAAGAAATCCTTGGTAATTGGCTCCTCCATTTTCTCATGAATTGTGCTTCAATAGAAATGTCACAACTGTGCTGTTGAATAGAAATAACAATACGTATTGTGACCAACAAAGAGGGAATTAAAAAGAGAGGAACTGATACTCTCCTTCACCTGGTAGTGAAAAAATAAAGTTGCCAGTCTTAGCAGACAATAGGGCTGCTCTCTCTTGAGACAAATAACTGGTTATGGTTTAAACCTGAAGGTCACTCTGCCTCAGGTAAGGGGAGATGTTGAAAACACCTCTGACCACTGCCGCCTGCTGGCTGACTGTCACCTACAGGACGAGCAGCGGGCTGTTAAGAGAAAGTGGAAGCTGAACACAAAGCTGTTGACCCCGGGAAACATTGAGGAGCTCAAGAGGGATTACGCAGGTTGGAGAACAGTGAAGCCCCTCTTTGCGTCCCCAGCGGACTGGTGGGAAACAGTAAAAGGTAACATCAAGAGATTCTTCATCCTCAAAGGTGTTCAGGAGGCGAGAGAGAAGCGGGGAAAACTGTCCCAGCTCCAAGAAAGTATGCAGAACCTGCTCCTGCTGCAGACGATGGGGGGTCGATGTCACGGAGGACCTCAAGGAGGTGAAGGGCCAGCAAGCCTCGTTCTTTGCCTCGGAGGCCTCCAAGACAATCTTCCGGTCCAGGGTCCGCTCGGTGGAGCAGGACAAGACATGCTCATGTTTCTTCTTCCAGAAGGTGCACAAAGACAGCTCCGTGCTCAGCAGCCTGAAGGAAGAAGATGGCTTGATAACGTCATCTCAGGCTGACGTCATGAGGATCAGCAAATCCTTCTATGCCAGTCTGTACGACGCGAAGCCCGACCGACAGCGCGGCCTCCCAGTTGTTCCTGTCCTCTATCGCGGAGGTCTTAGATGACAGAACACGGAAGAGGCTGTACCAGCCACTATCTCTGGATGAGCTGACAAAGGCCCTTGAGTCCTTCGAAAAGAATAGAACTACCGGAAGTGACGGCTTACCGGTCGAGCTCTATTCCACTCTGTGGGACTTGATTGGCCAGGACCTGCTGGAGGTGTATGTCAGTATGCTTTGGGCAGGTACCATGAGTGAATCCATGAGGAAAGGCATAATCACCCTCATCTACAAGCGGAAGGGGGAGAGGGAGGAACTCAAAAAGTGGAGACCAATCTCACTGTTGAATGCGGATTACAAAATTCTGTCAAAGGTAATCACCAACTGGGTCAGGTCTGCTCTGGGGTCGGTGATTCACCCTGACCAAACCTGTGCTGTACCGGGCAGGAAGATCGCTGAGAGTCTCGCACTCCTCAGGGATACGATCGCCTACGTGCAGGACAGAGTGTTGGATACCTGCCTAATCAGCCTGGGCCAGGAGAAAGCCTTTGACAGGATATCACACAGGTATATGAGAGATGTTCTCTCCGAAATGGGCTTTGGGGAGGAATCTGCAATTGGATCAGACTGCTCTACACCAACATTGTCAGTGCAGTCTCAATCAATGGGTGGAAATCAGATAGCTTCCCAGTCAGATCTGGAGTCAGGCAGGGCTGCCCTCTCTCTTCTGCCTTGTTTGTGTGCTGCATAGAGCCATTTGCAGAGTCCATCAGGAAGGATGCGAGCCTGAGAGGGGTGACTATTCCTGGCAGTGGGGGCCTGCAGGTCAAGGCCTCCCTGTACATGGATGACATCGCCGTTTTCTGCTCGGATCTGCTGTCCGTGCACAGACTCATGTGCGTATGTGACCAGTTCGAACGGGCTTCGGGGGCCAAGGTAAACCGAGGCAAGAGCGAGGCCATGCTCTTCTGGAACTGGGCCGATCAATCCTCGATCCCCTTCACTGTCAGGACCGACCACCTGAAGGTGCTGGGTATTTGGTTCGGGGGGGCTGGGCATGTGCCAAGTCTTGGGAGGAGCGTATCAGCAAAGTGAGGCAGAAACTGGGCAGATGGAAGCTACGGTTGCTCTCCATCGCGGGAAAAAACCTGGTCATCAGGTGTGAGGCACTGTCATTGCTGTTATACGTGGCACAGGTCTGGCATATTCCCAGAACCTGTGCCACTGCAGTCACCCGGGCCATCTTCCAATTTATATGGGGGTCAAAGATGGACCGGGTCCGAAGGGACTCGCTGTACAAAGATCTGGACAACAGGGGAAAAAATACACCCAATGCCACCCTCACCCTGATGACCACCTTTGTGTGTGGCTGCATCAAGCTGTGCGTGGATCCCCGGTACGCTAACACCAAGTGTCACTATGTACTGAGGTTCTACCTGTCCCCGGTGTTGCGAAGGATGGGCTGGCCTCGCTGCTGCGGAACGCTCCGAGTAGTTGGACAGTTCCGTTTCACCTGTCCTTCGTGGAGAAGTTTATGAGGAAAAACACCTTTGACCACAATCCATCAGGAAATGGTCAGCTCGTAATGTCCTTGAGACCCTTCGGGAAAAGGAGAGGGCGGTTCCCTGAGCAGACTGTCAAAGCCATTTGGCAGAATGTCTCATCGCCAGAACTTTCCAACAAGCACCAAGACATGGCTTGGCTAGTGGTGAGAAGGGCTCTGCCTGTGAGATCCTTTGTGCACGCCCGGACTCTCAGCCGCACTGCACGCTGCCCTCGAAGCGGCTGCGGGGGGGACGAGACTGTCACACACCTCCTTCTGGAATGTGCCTATGCAGAGGAAGTCTGGAGAGGAATGCAGTGGTGTTTGTTGAGGTCCGTCCCAAGCAGTGCCGTGACGTGGGACTCCGTGCTCTACGGTCTGCTCCCGGGACGCACACCAAGACGAACATCAACTGTGGCTGGAGGATCATCAACTCGGTGAAGGACGCTCTCTGGGCGGTCCGAAAACTGTTGATCTTCCAGCTGAAGGAGATGACCCCGACTGAGTGTTGCAGACTGGCACATTCCAAGGTCCAGGACTACGTGTTGAGGGACGCGCTGAAGCTTGGCGCAGCTGCCGCCAAGGCGCGGTGGGGAAAGACCTGCCCAAGAAGAACAGGGGGCCCACGCAGTCATTTAGGCTCTGCTGACGCCTCAGCTAAATATATGGACATATGATTGATAAATGTACAGACCTGTATATAAAAATGATAAATTCTGATCTCTGTATGTAAATGTTTACATATGTATGGCATGACCAACTGTACAAACCATCAAATTATTTTATGAATAAAGTATATTTTTGAAATAAAGAAAAGAGATGTTGAAAAAGAAAATCCTCCATGGTAACCTCAGCTAGTGCAGGAATTGAACCCAAACTTTTGGCATTACTTTAGATACAAACCAGCTATCCAGCCAACTGAACCATACCAATCTAACAGCAGCAGGCTCAAGAAGGTACTACCTTTTCTGAGGAAATTAGGGGCAGGTAATAAATGCTAGGTCAGCCAGAAATGTCACATCATATGAATGAACTTGAAAAAAATGTTTGGGAGTGACAAATGCTAGGCATCCATACTGGCTTCCTGAATGAAGGTTTGCTTCTTTAAAACATGTTCGCAGCTTTTCTGTGCTTGATTGATTACTTCACAAAATTGTGCACTTTCCATTCATTGTTTCATGTGGTCACCAAAAATATATGGCATTTGGAAGTCAATGTTCAGCCTCTTCCAGTCCTCACTTCCTCCCTACTTCAGTTTGTTATGTTTGCCTGTAAGAAGGAAAGGACTGAGGTGGTTTGAAGATATGCTTGTAAGGTATAATAAAAGTTTTGGTGCCCAATGTGTGAGGAGGTGAAGAGACCTCTGATGAGGAGAGTAAGAGTTGCAATTTATGGCTACAGGAGCACTGTGACCTTGAATAATTTCTTACCCTTGTCTTGCTCGGGTGATTAGAAATACACTGCCAATCTGGCACTGCTGTCGAGCCCAGAAATGGGCTGGCATGAATTACTGCTCTGACATTTTATCCAGGAGCAGTGGGTCAAACAACACTCACTGTAAATACAAAAATAAACCGACATGAGATAATTAGCCATCTGAAGAAATGACAGACATTGAAACTTCAATTCAAATAAAAACCAGAATAACTGAGCTCACCTGCTTTAATTGCTTCAAGTTCACTCCTCTCTCTTCATGACTGTATTATGCCCTGGACCAACCATTGAATGAAAAGGTCCCGTACTTCTGTTATAAGAGAATATTGAGAAAGATCACAATCTTCACACCTGCTCCACACCACTTAGCCAAAACATGACCTCAGCTTGAAAGTATGTTGGCCTGTAATGTGAATGAAAGACATTCAGGCTCTGTGAAAAACTGGCATTGCAGACCAGCTCCTTGTTAGAGAAACCATCTGACTGGCATTTCCACAGGGAACATCAAAATGAAACATTTTACTGGGAGGAGTTTTACAGTATGGTGTAAGATAGATTAATTGTTGCATTTCCTTCAGTTGCAGCAAACATTTTTTTTTACCATGTATTTACAACACTTAGGGTGCCACCTGAGAAGTGATATGAATCTCCATTATTGGATTGCATGTTTACAAACAAAGCTCAAAAGCTATCCCAGCAATTTTATAGCGGACTGGAAAGTAAGTGCTTTGGATGCTGTGATAAGTGTTTGCTTTTCCGTAAGTACCAATAGACTAAACTATGCCAGGTATTAAGGAAAGTACGCCAGCTCTTCAATGCTGCCTCACCTATGTTGTTACAAGTGCTGTCAGACAAAAAGAATGACATGCACTAATGTTGCCAGATTTGTTTTTGAATGGTATCCATTGACCATGACCAACTTTATTAGGTTGGCTTACAAGCTCTATGTGCTACCATCTGAGCTGAAGAAAATGTAATTAACATACTTAATCTTGCTTTTCTCACCCCTTTCTTTCCCTGTTGCATTCCGTGACCTGGTGTTTCTTTTAAGAAATGTTAATAGCATTATCATTATGTTGTGATTAAAATAGTCGACTGCGCAACAATACAACATGACAAGAAGTTTCTTTTATCTTTCTGGATGTCATTCTGTGTAGCCTTTCTGCTCCAGAATGTGATGTACTTTTTATGGCTCCATTTATTATCAAATGGCATCGTTTGCTCTCTTGGCATTCTGCCCCTTTCATTGCTACTGCATTCTATTATTGAGATGCCATTAAAAAATAAATTTAATATGTATAATTTTACATGTAAAATGTTCTTTAGTAAATGCAAAAACAATTAGATTCAACACTTGTTTTGAATAGTAAATTTACAGAGTTGAATTTGAATGTTCATGTGTGTTTATTGGAGTGTAATTTGAAGTTAATTCCAGTGAAATACTGGCAGTACATCAGGAAGTCGGCTCCAATGCATTGACATCTACATTTTACTCCGTTGAGTTAGAATTCATCGGCACAAAGCCTTAAAAAGCAGGTTGGCAAACGTCATACATTAATGATTCAATTAGAGCAATATTGATATTCTGTTTTTCCCTTTAATATGGGTTTCCTGAAACTTGCCGGTGGGTAAAACGGAACACAGCAACAATTGATGGAGCTGAAGCAATCTAAGGCAAATGTGTCAATAAGTATTCAGTATTTCAAGCTGCCTTCTGACTGGGAGGTGGATTCCTTGCCAATACTGCTGTTACTAGGCCATTTTGTCTGATTTAGAGATTAATTTCTGCACTCTGAAAGTTTGCTCTTTTGTTTAGATTAGATCACTTACAGTGTGGAAACAGGCCCTTCGGCCCAACAAGTCCACACCGACCCGCCGAAGCGAAACCCACCCATACCCCTACATTTACCCCCTACCTAACACTATGGGCAATTTAGCATGGCCAATTCACCTGACCTGCACATTTTTGGACTGTAGGAGGAAACCGGAGCACCCGGAGGAAACCCACGCAGACACGGGGAGAACGTGCAAACTCCACACAGTCAGTCGCCTGAGGCGGGAATTGAACCCTGGTCTCTGGCGCTGTGAGGCAGCAGTGCTAACCACTGTGCCACCGTGCCGCCCACTTGTTGCAACCACCACCACCCCGCCCGCCCACACCACATTCTCCATTAATTGTTATTGAAATGTCAGGTTTTCTCAGCCATTTCAATTGAGAGTTAATCTTATTTTTTGGTTCGGATTTTTTTAATTATACCAACCATTTTTGAAACTGGATTTCATATCTAGGTTGCATTAATTGAACTAAAATTCCACCAGCTGACAAGATGGAATTTGAACCCAGGATTCAACAGCATCAGCCTGGGTTCCTGGATCACTACTCCAGTGACATTACTGCTCAGTAGCAGTACTTTGTACAATCTACAAGACGTACAATCTAAAAATGATCAAAGTTCCTTCGACAGCACCTTCCAAATCTGGGACCACTACAGCAATGGAAAAGCTAGCTGAGAGATGCAGATCCATGAATCATGGTCCACCAGCAGACCACGCTTCCTTGACAAATCTGAATAACATTGTCTCAGGAAATGCAAGATATGATGTCTGTTGATGTCAGACTAGAGCTGGACAAAATGAAAGGTGTGGGTGAGATAAAGAATCCAAAGCAGGTTGTATGGAGCTTGCAAGAAGAGGACCCTGAGACAGGCAGTCAGCAACTCCAAGAGAGGCACATAAGAAATTATCTACAATAATCATGGGGACTTCCATTCACATAGATTGGGTGTAGATTAGATAGAGTAGATTGAGCAAATCAGATTGGCAAAAGTAGCTTGGAGGCCTTTGGAGACGACATGTTGATGCAGTACACTCCAGGATCAATCAGGGAGCAGACCATCCTAGACACGGTAATGTACAATCAATAACTTTCTTGATAGCTTCAGTATCTCTCTATGTTGCAATTCTTTTGCATCAATTCAATACATCATCAATTAGTTTCAATGAGTCATCTGTTGACTTCTCACCAACACAATCTCTTGAATCAGTTGGGTGTTGAAATGGCAGCGGCACAAATTCATAAGGAATGCAACAGGTAGCACCCATTTGCCAACTTAAACCTTGTGTGGCATGCACTTGACTAATCTTCTTATTTAGTCCTATAGGTAGCTATCATTATTTGTCAATACAGTATCTTTTATGGATCATTCATCAATTGAATTCTAATTATTTGCATTGAAAACAAGGAGCAAGTTACATTTGGGCTCTCTAACATTGTAACAGCTAGATTCAATCTGATTACTTCAGCTAGTTTGCAACACATTTTTATTCTGACATCTTCAAAACAAAGATCATCTTCATGTTTGTAGTTTCTGAAAAGATAACTTACATACTTTAAACAAAAATGCTTCAATCAACATTGGAGAAGGGATGTAAAAATTAGAAAATGTGTTCATCTTGTTAAATATATTGGAATATGTTGAGAACAAAATTGAAGTTTTAGTCTTTTTTTATTTTAAAACTTCAAAAAGAGAGCTAAGTATGAAAAATATATAAGAACCTATTATATGAATACATTTTTTAGTCATATGTTTTATTGTGTGGATTTAATTTATACTAAAACACACAGCTCACTTCTCTATAGAATCATTTCCATTTATTGTGATTCTATTTTTGAAAAAGCTCTAGAGATTGTTCAGATAAGAATGGAACATCAAAGATCAAAGCACTCAATTGTATTTAACTGAGTTTTGTGATTCCTGGTACAGTGATAGCAGTCATTATTTTGTGCTATGGATATGGTAAAATCAGAAGTACAAGAGAAAAGCTGCAGCCTAATCAGAAGCCACAAAGCATCCACAGATGAATTAGACATCTAATACATTTTCCCTGTAGAGGCTGAAATCATAGAAGAAAGGGTCTTTGCTTGAGGCATTCTGAAGTGTGATCCAGTGGCATGGTCATCAAAGGGCAATTCAGGGATGTTCAATAGTCCTTCATTATGGACAATTACAGTATAAAAGCCATATGTTGGGCTGACCATATGTTGTAGAGGTGCAAACATCTGCTGCCTATGCAAGTAAATACCAGATATAAAGGATTATATTGTGGGAGCGGATAGGCATTGTTATAAGGCTTTGGTTCTTGCTATAGATATTCCTGCCTCTCCTGTGAATGGTTCCAATCTTATGCCGATTATATGATATTGTAGGATGTATCAAGACACCTTCCTTATGATTCAGAAATAATAATCTGGGGTCAAAACCAACAATCACTTGGATATGCAGGAATTAAATAGTAAAAGAAAGCGACTGGTTGAGGGCAAATTAAGTTTAATGAATTTGATTTAGTTTTTAGATGAGAAAATGCAAGGGATGATGACGGTCATGTAGTTGATGTGATATGCATGAACTTGCAAAACATTTTACAAAATGCCACATAAGAGATTTGTCAGTAATACTGAAATCCATAGAATAAAAATGGTAGTGGCAGCAGTTCATAGACTTGGCTGAGAGATAGGAAATAGAAAATAATGGTATTTTGGATTGGAAGATAGTGTATAGTGGATCTCTCCAGGGATCAATATTAATACCAATGCTTTTCTTCATCTTTATTAATGATCTAGTCTTAAGTGAGCATGGCACAATTTTAATTTCTGCATATGACACAAACTTAGAAGTCTTAGGGTGCAGTTTCATTGCTCCTTGAAAGCAGAGTCACAGGTGGATCAGATAGTGAAGAAGGTGTTTGGTATGCTTACCTTTATTGGTCATTGCATTGAGTATAGGAGTTGGGAGGTCATGTTGCAACTGTATAGGACATTTATTAGGCCACTTTTAGAATACTACGTTTAATTCAATTCGCTTTGTTACAGGAAGGATGTTGTGAAACTTGAAAGGGTTCAGAGAAGATTTACAAAGATGTTGCCAGGTTTGGAGGATTTGAGCTATAGGGAAAGGCTGAATAGACTGGGAAATTGGAGGCTGTGGAAAGATCTTATAGAAGTTTATAAAATCATGAGGGGCATGTATCGGGTGAATAACTATGGTTTTTTTCCTAGGACTGGGGAGTCCAAAACTAGAGAACATAAGTTTAAGGTGAGAGGGGAAAGAATTAACAGGGGCCTAAAGGGCAACCTTTTCACACAGAGGGTGTTGTGTATATGGAATAGGCTGCAGAGCAAGTGGTGGAGGCTGGTACAATTAGAAGACATCTGCATGGGTATACAAATAGGAAGGATTTGGAGGGACTTGGCCAAATTCTGGCAAATGGGACGAGTGTAATTTAGTCAGCATGGATGAGTTGGACTGAAGGCTCTGTTCTGTGTTATACACCTTTATGAGTCTATGACTTGATACTCTGTATGTCAACTCCAGTTTTTGTGCAAAAAGGCATAGATAGTGACATGGATTGTTAACAGCAATCTTAATTTTGGACACCAGTAATGTTGAAAAAACAACTTGGGAAAAAAAGACATTATTCAGTGTTGCTTGGGAAACAGAACAACAGCTATTCAGTTGGGATTGTGGTTTCACTTTTATGACTATGATTGCCTGTACCTTTCTGTCTGTTATAGACATCCCTCCTCCCCCTCCCACTCTACCAGCTTCTTTGGAAACTTTATTACCTGGGTTTGTTTGTATGTATTTGGTTGCATATTTTCTTATTTTTCGTATGTTTAATACATAGTAAAATTATTCTTTATCTCAATAAAACATTTGAACTGGCTGTCCTTCAACTTTGACCAAGTTAACTGCATTTATTTGAGAAGTGATAGATATGTGCTAAAAATAGAAATAAAAATATTCGCTATGAGCAACTAAGATGTGATTTAAAAGTGAGAGCCCATTCACTACTTCTCCCCTGGTCATAATAAGGCAGAAAAGTTTTAGAAGAGTAATTTTGTGGATGTGTGGTTTTATCTCCAGATTGCTAAAGTTAGGGTTGTCCTCCATCATCAAGAAAAGGTTGAGAGGACAAGAAGTGTTCAAGGTATCTGAATAGAGTAGATAGGGACAAATAGTTCCCTTTGGTGGCAATGACAGCCAGAAAGTGATAATTTAGGAAGCAGAAGAAGTAGAGGCAACATGAGGAAAATCTTTTTAATGGACCACATGGGAATGGACTGATCTGACAGTGGTGCCAATACTTACAGGGGTCTGGGTAAAGCCAAACATGGCTGAGGAACCCAAAGTAAATGTCAAAGATAGCGAGAAGCTGTATTTTCCTTTTCTTATTCTTTTGTGAGATGTCAGCATTGCAAGTAAAGCCCATCCCTAAACGATCCCGGTGGCAGGAATTCTTTATTGTGCTTTTAGTATGTTTCCAACAACCAGCCCAATGGACAGCCTGACAGGGAAGCCAAGAGTGATAAGTCTGCCCCACCATTCAATATAATCATGGCTGATCAAATATTTCAATGCCTTTTATTCGTCACATCCTCATAACCCTGTAAAACTGACATTCAACAATCTATCAACCTCAACCTAAACATACTCAAAGACTGTACACAAAACATACACAACACACTGTATTGTTTGGTAAAATATAAAGTAGAATATTGATTTGGTGAGTTGTGGCATTGATAAGGTGTATAGCAAGCTGTAATCCCATTTAATTGGCAACTCATTGCTGCCTAACGAGATAGTTACAAGCTTCTTGGCTAAAACCATAAAAGATGAGAGAGATATTCCTTCTGTCGAGACAGGCTCACCAGACTTCACACTCAATTTTACAACAAACCTTGCCATAGACCATATCACTCAGACCCCTATTGAATTCACGTTTCTACATAATTTTAAGAAAAACAGTTTAAAAATCCCAAATAACAATTGATATATAAATGATCACACAACTGCCAGTAAATGTCTGATAATTTTAAACAATTCATTCATGGGTTGTGGGTGTTACTGGCTAGACCAGTATTTATTGCCCATCTATAATTGTCTAGAGGGATTTTGAGAGTCAACCATATTGCTGAGGGTTGAAGTCACATGTAGGCCAGACCAGATAAGGACGGCTGTTTCCTTTCTGAGAGGATATTAGTGAACCAGATGGGTTTTTCCGACAATTAACAATGAATTGATCATCATTAGATTCTTAATTCTAGATTATTTTCTATTAAATTCAAATCTGCTTTGGTTGGATTCCTTTCTTTAATAATACACGTAATTTTTCATATGTCTAGTTATGGATAAATAATTTACTTTGAATGGAAATGAAGCAAAAATGTTTGAAAATGTCACAAAGGAGAGAGAAAATCTCACATGAGGAAAAAGTATTCTAATTTTCACAATATATTTTACTGGAGATCAGATTTATGACAATTTTTGCAACAGGACTGATCTCTATTTTGCAGTATTAGAGCAATAGAATCATAGAGATGTACAGCATGGAAACAGACGTTTCGGTCCAACCCATCCATGCCGACCAGATATCCCAACCCAATCTAGTCCCACCTGCCAGCACCCGGCCCATATCCCTCCAAACCCTTCCTATTCATATACCCATCCAAATGCCTCTTAAATGTTGCAATTGTACCAGTCTCCAACACTTCCTCTGGCAGCTCATTCCATATATGTACCACCCTCTGTGTGAAAACATTTCCCTGTAAGTCTCTTTTATATCTTTCCCCTCTCACCCTAAACCTATGGCCTCTAGTTCTGGACTCTAGGGAAAAGACTTTGCCTATTTACCTTATCCATGCCCCTCATAATTTTGTAAACCTCAATAAGGTCACCCCTCAGCCTTCGATGCTCCAGGGAACACAGTCCCAGCCTGTTCAGGCTCTCCCTATAGCTCAAATTCTCTAACCCTGGCAACATCCTTGTAAATCTTTTCTGAACCCTTTCAAGTTTCACATCTTTCCGATAGGAAGGAAACCAGAATTGCACGCAATATTCCAAAAGTGGCCTATACAGCTGCAATCAGTTTTTGCTTTCCTGGTCAGTTATGAATGTAAACTGTCTTACAATTAAATTGGACTTTATAAAATTAACATACAGCAGAAAAGAAGTGGACTGAATTACTGTGTGGAAGAAAAATACCTAACTTTTCAGCTAAAGCAATTCCAAATGGCATCAAAATGATTAATCAATCTGTCCCTCACAGATGATTAAGGACTTATTGTGAATTTATAATCTATTCTGGTCAAATGTTAGACTTTGTCAGGAATTATTTCATATTTCATACTACTACTGATGGAAAGGAAACAACATTCCTTTAAACCCATTCCCAGCATAAAACGGGAATGACTACTTTCCCCCCTTTTGTCATTAAATCTTCAGCAAGCCTTGTATTTTCTTGGCTAAGTCTGGTTGTACTGAGTTTAATTTTTGCCCTGTGACTGAACAGGTTTTCTTACTGTATCTTACCAAAGTTTCCAGATTAACTTACCTACGTTGACCCTATGGCATATGTCACATCCAATTTCCACCTCATCTTACAATGCACCATTCCCAGAACAATTTAACTCTCAGTGCTTTTAAAACTGTTATGCACCTGGACAAGTGTTGGAAATCCAACATTGCCCCTCACTAGTAGACACAAAGCCCACAACACACAGCCTCTGTGGCTGATACTCCTTCACATATATGTGGCTGATACTCCTTCGCTCACCCTCCTCACCAGATGGCACAATTAACTTATCCATGGCTACAACCCATCTAAACATGCTTGGTGTCAGGGCCCACTGTTGATCAATAGCTTGTCATTGCCCTGTGGGAAAAACACACCAACATACATGATCAGCCAAATCCAAGCATGAGCTTTTATTTACAGCCAGCAACGGGCAACACAGACAAAACCAGGAGAGACTCAATTTCATCCCTGACAATTCAAATTGGAATCCGGCATCATGACCAATGATTACTTTGCAGACCATAATGGTCTGCAATACCCAGCTCTGATCTGTTGGAAATAGGTGTCAATGAGGTTCTCTCTGATGCAACTGGGCAAACTCATGGACAATGACAGCTTCCTTCTCCCAAATGTCCTTGTCCTCCTCTTCCTCCTTGAAGGACTGCTGCAGTGCTCCCAGTTTCTCATCATCCAGCACACCACCTTCTCACAGCGTATTAGTATAATGCACCACATTCTGTCCAGACTATACTAGAAGGCCTCCACCAGAGCAGTCCAAGCAATATCTTCAACAGTGCTGTATTCTGCTCCACCTTGACCACTGTCCGAGAATAGTTGGCAATAAACCTGCACTCTGCACTAGCCAGATGTCATGTTCTTGGTGGGTACCCTTGTTTCCCAGTAATTAGCCTTGTAAGGCCCCGGATCCTCACAAACATCAGGTATGCAAAGCTGCTGCACAATATATGAGGCATAGCAGCTGCCAGGGTAGACAGCACACACCTCCAAGAAGTGATAATGATGATTGCAGATGCCCTGAATATTTGATTTGATTTATTAATGTCACATGTACCTAAGTACAGTGAAGCATTTTGCTTTGCATGCAGTTTAGGTAGATTATAACGTACAAGGAAGACAGATCATTGGGTATTCAGAGAGAGTGAAGAATACTAGTTACGGCTGCACAGAAGGTACACAAAAGCAAAATCAACATTAGATTTGAAGTTTGAGAGGTTCTTTCGTCAGTCTAATAACAGCAGAAAGAAGTTGTTCTTGAACCTGTTTGCACATGTGTTTAAGCTTTTGTTTCTTCTGTAAGAGGTTAGAAGAGATTATAACTGGGATGGGAGGGGTCTTTGATGATGCTCGCAGCCTTCCCGATGCTATGAAAAGTGTAGTTGGAGTCAGTGGATGGGATGTTGGCTCGCATGATTGACTGAGCTGTGTTCACAACATTCTGTAGTTTCTTTTGGTCCTGGGCAGTGCAGTTGATGTACCGAACTGTGATGCATTTAGCTAGCAGGCTTTCTATGGGGCATCTATAAAAATTAGATCTTTATGGACATGCCGAATTTCCTTAGCCACCCGAAGAAGAAGAGACATTGCTGTGCCTTCTTGACAGTCACATCTCCCTGGGTGGTCAAGGACAATTGTTGGTTCTTGTCACTCTGAAGAACTTGATGCTCTCAATTGAATGGAACCCTTTCCTGTCAATGAATTCTGCAGTGTTGTGATACGCTACTCTCAGTGCCATGTGTGTGCAGTCGATTGCATCCCACACCTGGGGGAATACCAGCTACATTCCTGAATCCTACTGCCCAGCTATAGTACTGTCCTCACCACCAGTAAACTGGCACAACCTGCCCAGTTGACATGGTGACTGTTATAATGCATCTGTCGGTGTATGACTGAGAAATCCCACAGTCACTCATCACTCCCTGGAGAAAAGTAAGACAGCAAACTTATGTGGCTCATATTGAACCTTTGGAGTTGGTCAAAAAGTGCTTCCTCTTCAGCCTGCATTAGCTTTTCATAGCATTATCGCTGTTAATTTCTACCTTATGCAGATTTCTAAATTCAATTTGCAAATATCAATGGCATATAGCAAGTTGCTTTTGACCAGCATCTGACCCCCACCACCTCACCTCTGCTTGGATAGCAAATGGTGATGCTTTGATTGCAGATTAAATGTAGCCGCATTTCGCAAACGATGTTCAGTGTATTTGTTGTTACTGTCTCATAACTAGACATCCAGGTGGGTGAGCATTAAAAGAGAAAGTGAGCAGCCCTGAGACACAACAAGGTCAAATCAGTGAGCTGGGTACCAGTTCTTGCATGCATAGTGTCCTTGTTACAGTTTTTCAATGCTAGATGCCAATGCACCCTACAATGCTTTATGAGCAGACTGCCAATGTATTAGAATGGCACCAAGATAGGTGTGAGAGGTTGGTAGATATTAGATGCCAATATCCATTGTTGAGGGAGCAACTGGTGCCCATGGATCATTCCCTGGCATGCATTTTCATGATAGGCAACAAGGAGGTCATTTGGAGAAAACGTGAGCCAAATATGCCTGATACAAATTGGTTTCTGTGTCATGTTTTCCTGAGGTCTAGCTTGTGAGGTGAGTTTGCATAACAGGAGGCTGAATATTAATGAAGCGTGTATTGCTATCAGCAAGGTGTTTAACAGGCAACAATCCCATCAATTTAAAACTCACTGCTGCCTAGCAAGTAATAGCCACACAGTGGAACGCATAAAAGTTGGAGGGAGTTGACATCACCGTCGAGGTGGGCCTTAATGGACTTCTTGTCTGACCTGCTACTCATCTTGCCAGAGCCTATGTTTCCCACACTGCTACAAGATTCTGCCCTCAGTTTCCAATGACGATACTGGCATTTCTATTTTTCTGAACTCTTTGGTTCACAATTCTCCACATGAGGCGTTCTCAAAATCAACTAGTTGAGATGAGAAAACAGCCTACACTACTCCCACACAACCCCTTGACAGCTGTTTGAAGAGCACAATGCCAAACAACTTTGAATAGTTCCTCTTCCCACCTCTTGATTGGATAATGTATTGTTACATTAAAGCCCTTAAGATGGAGGCAGGAGGCTAAATCAGAAAAAGTAGATATATATTATTGGAATTCACAATATAAAAGGAGCACAAATATAAATTTGTCACATTAAATAATAAATTTACTCTATTATATTCAATTTTGTCTTTTTAGTACTTTTGCCTGTAGTATATTCCCTGAACTTGTCTCTTTTATTTGAGTTCAGCTGTAAATTCACAGATCAGTGATGGTTTGCTTGCTTTGAATATTATTGCATTATTGAAAACAAAAGGCTCATTTAACTTGTTTTGTGTGGTGTTAATGGAATGGGATCTGCCAGTAAATGGAGTCAGTAGCTCTACCTCCCCATTAACTGTTTCAAAAGGGGCTTACTGCTAACTGTGTGAAGGTCCTGTCTGTTTTAGGGTGTTGGCTCCTTTCAAGCTATAAATCAGTATCCTGGGAACACAATTGTCAGATGAGGTTAGCACTGGCTAGAGAATGCACCATCCAAGATGACCTGATCAGTTCCACACTTGATCAAGCCAAAGAGTTCCAGCAGAGGGTCCAACAAAAATATTCTGGACTATTGCTCAATCCCACCACTTCCGCATTTCCCGATCACACTTCATGCTTCCTTTATGGTATTACGAGGAAGTTAGTTTTTATAAAATTCCACTCTAAATTCCAAACTTAGCAACACAGAATTAAGACTTTTGATTTATTTTACCCTTCCATTACTTTTTAATCTCCTGAATGATTCTCAGATTAAAGATAATAGGTTGAATCTTTCAATTATTTGGCTAAGTGCCAGATGCATCCCACATGTTGCGGGGTTTTTGTTGCTGCAAAGCCCATCAGGTCTTCTTGCCGTATCTTACCAAACTTGCCTCAATAACTACTTATCCCATTCCTATGACATTCCTTTTGCCCAATCCTTGTCCCAACTTTCCATGTACCATTCTCAGAATAAGTCACTACTGCCAAGATATCCCAGAATTGAATGGTATCCCTGACACTAACTGTCATTAAAAGGCCATTGTATATAGGGATAAGCATTGTTAAATCAGGAACTGCACTCCATGGGTTCTCAGATTTGCCCTGGATGTAGCAGACAAGGGACCTGAAGCTTCACTTTGCAGGCAGGGACCTGGAAATTCTGCTGGATGGGATAATGTGTAATTCTACCATATCTTACAATATCTCACAAACATTCCATCTCTGCTACTGCACCCACCCCCCACCAAGGCTCGTGCTCTGTCATTTTCACTATTCCCTGCAATATCCTCACTCGCTTGCATGACACCAACATTGTTTTTCACCGCCACTCCCTCACCACCAGACGCCTGGAGGAAGAACGCCTCATCTTCCGCCTCGGAACACTTCAACCCCAGGGCATCAATGTGGACTTCAACAGTTTCCTCATTTCCCCTTCCCCCACCTCACCCAAGTTCCAAACTTCCAGCTCAGCACTGTCCCCATGTCTGGACTTGTCTGGACTTGTCCTACCTGCCTATCTCCTTTTCCACCTATCCACTCCACCCTCTACTCCCTGACCTATCACCTTCATCCCCTCCCCCACTCTACGCTGCTTTCTCCCCACCCCCACCCTCCTCTAGCTTATCTCTCCACGCTTCAGGCTCACTGCCTTTATTCCTGATGAAGGGCTTTTGCCCGAAATGTCATTTCAAAGCTCCTTGGATGCTGCCTGAACTGCTGTGCTCTTCCAGCACCACTAATCCAGAACCACTAACCTTGCATGCCCTCTGTGCTGCCAACCTACTTGTTTATAACAATTCCCCACCCGCACCAAAAAGAATAGCAGTGTCACCCACTTGCGTCTCCCTTAAGACTCGCCTCACTCTCATTCCAGGAGGAAATCAGCTCACAATGAGGCAAAAAGGGACAAAACAGGTTGGTAAGCTGTCCAATGTTTGGCTTCTCACCCTCATGTGAAGAGCATCTTGTCTCTGACCACCCCAAATGGCTAATTGACTATGTCCAAGCCCTTGGACTGTTACCAGTAGTTACCCTCAACTTATTGTGTTGGCATCCACTTGAGCAAAGGCTACCTCCTTTCATTTGCCTCAAGACTTCTGACAACCATGACAAGCTTCTTGACATTGTATCTGGCATGGCATGGTAAATCAAGCAATACTATAAGCCTAGTGTCACTGTCAATAAAGCAAAGAGCAAAGAGGCAACGCAATGCAATGCAAGGCCCACATCCACCTTTGTATTTTATTGAAGAGGGAAAGGAAACAGATAATCAGCATGATGGTGGGAAAAAGAGTTCCACATCAAACAATTCATCTGAGATTTGGAGTCTCACATTGAGCCAATGTGTAAGGTAGATTCACAGATTCTGGAAATCCATCAGCTGGAGGAAGATGAGAACAGCTTTGAGGAAACATTAAGTCCCCTGATGGCACTGGGGTGGCAGGAAGGATGACAGTAAATGACACACGGAAATAGAGCCTAAAGAGAGAGAAAAACTGTTGGACAAACCAAGAAGTAAGTGAAGGTGAGTCTCAAGGAATGAATTGCTGTTACTGGGGACTGTTAGTGTCTGACGTTTGGTAGTGTGTGGTTACAGCCCATGTGATGATAAGATCTGGTGTGTGTGCGACTTGGAGTTAGAAAATGGGAGAAGGTGCTTCAAACCCTAAAATTGTTGAACTCAACATTAAGTTGAGAAGGCTGCAGAGTTCCCAGGTGGAAAATGAAGTGTTGTTCTTCCAGCTTGTGCTGAGCTTCTCTGGACTACTGCAGCAAGCCTGAGACAGAGACGTTAGCCAGGGAACACAGTGGTATGTTAAAATGGCAGGCTACTGGAAGGTCAGAATCTTTTGCAGGCAGAATGTAGGTATACTTTATTCCTGCAAAGTTGAAGTCTCCTAAGGTTCAGCTGTTTGATTTCAAGAGTGGTGGTCCAGCCAATATCATGTATATTAGAATGGGGAGTCGAGTCCTCCCATAGGCAGGTATTGGTAGCTAACACTAGGCAATAAGGAAACAACAGATTCATTACAGTTTTTGACAGTGAAGAAAGAGGTACATAGATTGAAATGCTAAGCTGATAAAATGATTCAATTGAATAAATGTTGAAAACCATTGCCTCTGAAGGGGTAATCCAAAAACTAACTTATTCAGGATTCAAATCACCAAGTGCTCTTTTTGCACCAAAAGATGGTAGAAATCTAGAACTCGCTCAAAAGGCTGTGAGAAGATGGGCCAAATAAAATTTCTAAGCCTGAAACAGATAATGTCAGGTAATCAGACAAAAGAAAATGAAGTCAAAATAGAAAAATTGAGACGTTTTACAGATCAATCACAGTCTAAGAGAATGATGGTACACATTCAAGAAACAGAAAAGCACTCTCCTCTTACTGTACTCTTCGTCTTAAATCATTTTATGCTACAATCTGATCTCTACACCATATACCTATTTTTCTATATTGAACAAGCATAATTATTGATGGAGTGTTCCTAGACACAGTAGTGCAGCCTTTTACTCATTTTCTGCTTTTAGAAATAAGATGATGAAAATATCAAAGTATTCTTTGTCACATTATTAGCCATTGTGAAATTAAATAACTTCTTCAATGTTATCCTTCATTCTAAGAACAAAATTTGAAATGTGTGAATTCTCTAAAATGAAGATAAACTAAATATGACTAAAAAGGAAATATCATGCAGCTTGTCATTGTTTAGAACTTCCATTCTAGTACCATTTAGCAATTTGAATCACAGAACCATAAAACGGTTACATCACAGAAGGAGACCATTTGGCCACGTGCCGGAACAATTAATCTAGTGTTATGGCCCCATCATTCCCCATAGCCTGCTCTGCTATTTAATGGGATCATGGATGATCTAACATTCCTCACATCCATCCACCTGAGTGGCTGGAGTAAGATGTGAGTACTCAACTTCATGATTCAGATCATGAGTAACAGTTAAATAGGTGCAATAAAAATGTAAATATTAAAATAGACATGTTGCTTCTGTGGCTGCCTTGTTTTCAATGCTGGATGAAGCCATCCACATATCAAGCAGCAAGTGCTCTCCAAATAAAAATGACTGCTAATTCTAAATGCTGAATGCTGGTGAACAGATTCAGACTCTTTAAATGATTGAATAGTGTACAATTAAAACTATCAATTTATTCTTTTCCATGTGTGATATGAATGGCAAAAGCATAATTAATTCTCAATGAATGAGATACAGCCCCTGTACAATTCAACTACCATCATCCAAACTACTTTGTAATGCCCATTATCTATAAGGTCAACCTTAACATAAAAGATGCTTTATTGATGCTTATTTTCTTAGTGACAAATGATGCATGTAAACTACATTTCAATCATTTATTAATAACATGGTTGCTGAATAAACAGGACAGTCAACATTTTCACCATTGCATAACCCCAGATTCATATATGTGCATTCTGCCTCCTCCGCAGATCACTCGATGTTAATCATTGGTCCTGTCGCTGGGATGTGAGTGCTGCCTGTTGAACAATGTAGGCTGCAATTAGTTTGATTGTGTGATCTGACTGAAGAAGTTTGAAGAGCTCTTTAAGTAACATTTTGCAAACCTAGTTTCATTTGGTATTGGAATATATATAAAAGATATTTACAAATTGTTTTTGCTCTTTTGTACATGCCTAACACAAGGATTTGTGTGCATGCTAAGAATGGGAAATGGAACAAAATTTTAATGATTGCCTCTTCCAGGTGAACTAGGTTATAAAGCAAAAGCTGTTGGGCTGTATATTCAGGGGCTGCTTCTCCTGGAAAATAGGCAAGGTAAGGATGAGTGTTGGGAATGGTGGTGAATACTGCTTTTGATGTTTTCCTCTCATAAACTTTGAATTACGACCTTTTATCAACTCCCATGAGTGGAGTCTAATGGTCTGTCCTGAATGATGATCATGGGGTTGGGGGGGGGGGGGGGGGGGGGGGGGGCGGGGGGTTGGGGGGGTGCGCGGTGGCGGTGAGGGTGGAGGGTATACATAAGCTCAGGCTCCTGTTTGTATTTTGTATTTAAATTTTGTATTTATTTTCCACTTACTTAATCAATCCACCTCCGTAAACTGCTTGCATTTGTCTTGCAACTTGCCTTTCCATATATTTTTGTTTCACCTGCAAATTTGGCAACTATACATTCACATCCTTCTTTCAAGGCATCAATATATATGTATTATAAAAAGCTGCAAACCCAACATTAATCCCTGTGGAAACCCACTGGTCATGGGTCGCCAACCTGAAAAGAACCCCTTATCTCCATTCACTGTTTTCTGCCAGTATATTACCTCTAATTCCATGGGCTCGTAGCTTATGATCTATCTTTAGTGAGATACCTTGTGTCTTGGATCACAGGGTTTAGTCGATCATTTCTTTTCAGATTCAGGTAAATGTAGTTAAGGGAATCAAAGTTTGTGACAAGATTTGTAACACGGGTGCTCATTGTTTGGTTCTGTTCGCCGAGCTGGGAATTTCGTCCCCTGTCTAGGTGACATCCTCAGTGTTTGGGAGCCTCCTATGAAGCGCTTCTGTGATCTTTCCTCCGGCATTTGTAGAGGTTTGAATCTGCCGCTTCCAGTTGTCAGTTCCAGCTGTCCGCTGCAGTGGTCGGTATATTGGGTCCAGGTCGTTGTGCTTGTTGATTGAATCTGTGGATGAGTGCCATGCCTCTAGGAATTCCCTAGCTGTTCTCTGTTTGGCTTGCCCTATGATAGTAGTGTTGTCCCAGTCGAATTCATGTTGCTTGTCATCTGCGTGTGTGGCTACTAAGGATAGCTGGTCGTGTCGTTTCGTGGCTAGTTGGTGTTCATGGATGCGGATCGTTAGCTGTCTTCCTGTTTGTCCTATGTAGTATTTTGTGCGGTCCTTGCATGGGTTTTTGTACACTACATTGGTTTTGCTCATGCTGGGTATCGGGTCCTTCGTTCTGGTGAGTTGTTGTCTGAGAGTGGCTGTTGGTTTGTGTGCTGTTATGAGTCCTAGTGGTCGCAGTAGTCTGGCTGTCAGTTCGGAAATGCTCTTGATGCATGGCTAGTCTTTTGGGTTGCGGCATGTCCTCGTTCCGTTGTCTTTCCCTTAGGCATCTGTTGATGAAATTGCGCGGGTATCCGTTTTTGGCGAATACATTGTATAGGTGTTCTTCTTCCTCTTTTTGCAGTTCTGGTGCAGTTCTGGTGTACTGCAGTGTGTTGTGGCCCTTTTGAACAGTGTCTTGATGCAACTTCTTTTGTGTGTGTTGGGGTGGTTGCTTTCGTAGTTCAGGACTTGGTCTGTGTGTGTGGCTTTCCTGTATACCTTTGTGGTGAATTCTCCGTTAGGTGTTCTCTGTACCATCTCGTCTAGGAATGGGAGTTGGTTGTCCTTTTCTTCCTCTCTAGTGAATCGGATTCCTGTGAGTGTGGTGTTGATGATCCGGTGTGTGTTCTCTATTTCTGTGTTTTTAATGATTACAAAGGTGTCATCCACATATCTGACCCAGAGTTTGGGTTGAATTTGTGGTAAGACTGTTTGTTCTAATCTTTGCATTTCCACTTCTGCTATGAGTCCAGAGATGGGTGAGCCCATGGGTGTGCCATTGATTTGTTCATGTATTTGGTTGTTAAATGTGAAGTGTGTTGTGAGGCACAGGTCCAGTAGTTTGAGTATGCCGTCTTTGTTGATAGGTTCAATGTCCTGTTGTCTGTTCTGTATGTCCAGCAGGTTGGCTATTGTTTCTTTGGCTAGGGTTTTGTCGATAGAGATGAACAGTGAATAGTTAATTGAAAGCTCAACAACAGCAATTTGCTTAAATATGAAGTATAAATATATTGAGTAAAAGATGGAAAAAGGAAGGAACATTTATTAAGTAAATAAAAGTAGTGAAAAACAAAGGAAATAAACAATAAACTGATGCCTATCTGCCCTTCGGGAACACCTTGATTGATGGCTGGTCTGGAGGCTTAGGTTTGTTCCTGGCACTGTTCGTGATCTTGGTCCAAGGTGAAGTCCCACTCTTAGAACAAAGTTCTCTCGCTCTTACACAATTTCAAAACAGACAGTATAGAAAAGTTTCAGAACAAAAACAAGCTGCCGTAACCACTTTCGGCCCGTAAAAGACACAGGACTCGTTCAAGGTCATGCAGTTTGTTGAGTTTACAGACCAGTAAGTCTCACGTCTGTCGTCTGCAAGATGTTAGAAAGGATTCTGAGGGATAGAATTTATGACTATCTGGAAGAGCATGGCTTGATTAAATGCAGTCAACACGGCTTTGTGAGGGGCAGGTCATGCCTCACAAACCTTATAGAGTTCTTTGAGGATGTGACTAGAAAAGTTGATGAGGGTCAAGCTGTGGTTGTGGTGTATATGGACTTCAGCAAGGCATTTGATAAGGTTCCCCATGTAGGCTCATTCAGAAGGTCAGGAGGAATGGGATTCAGGGGAACATAGCTGTCTGGATACAGAATTGACTGGCCAACAGAAGACAGCGAGTGGTAGTAGAAGGAAAATATTCTGCCTGGAAGTCTGTGGTGAGTGGTGTTCCACAGGGCTCTGTCCTTGGCTTGTATTGTTTGTAATTTTTATTAATGACTTGGATGAGGGGATTGAAGGATGGGTCAGCAAATTTGCAGATGACACAAAGGTTGGAGGTGTGATTGACAGCATAGAGGGCTGTTGTAGGCTGCAGCGGGACATGGACAGGATGCAGAGGTGGGCTGAGAGGTGGCAGATGGAGTTCAACCTGGATAAATGTGAGGTGATGCATTTTGGAAGGTCGAATTTGAAAGCTGAGTACAGGATTAAGAATAGGATTCCTGGCAGTGTGGACGAACAGAGAGATCTTGGGGTGCAGGTAAATAGATCCCTTAATATGGCCACCCAAGTGGACGGGGTTGTTAAGAAAGCATATGGTGTTTTTGGCTTTCATTAACAGGGGTATTGAGTTTAAGAGTCGTGAGATCTTGTTGCAGCTCTATAAAACTTTGATTAGACCGCACTTGGAATACTGCGTCCAGTTCTGGTCGCCCTATTATAAGAAAGATGTGGATGCTTTGGAGCGGGTTCAGAGGAGATTTACCAGGATGCTGCCTTATCTTATGAGGAGAGGTTGACTGAGCTCGGACATTTTTCATTGGAGAAAAGGAGGAGAAGAGGGGACCTAATTGAGGTATACAAGATAGTGAGAGGCATAGATAGAGTCGATAGCCAGAGACTATTTCCCAGGGCAGAAATGACTAACACGAGGGGTCATAGTTTTAAGCTGGTTGGAGGAAATTATAGAGGGGATGTCAGAGGTAAGTTCTTTACACAGAGAGTTGTGAGAGCATGGAATGCATTGCCAGCAGCAGTTGTGGAGGCAGGGTCATTGGGGACATTTAAGAGACTCCTGGACATGCATATGGTCACAGAAATTTGAGGGTACATACATGAGGATCAGTGGCTGGCACAACATCATGGGCTGAAGGGCCTGTTCTGTGCTGTACTGTTCTATGTTCTATGTTCTATGTTAACCAGACAAATCATGCCTTACATAAGTATGTCAGGGTAATTAAACTGAATGCAGAATATAGTGTTACAGCTACAGTGGAAGTGCAGAGGAAAAGCAATTCGAATTGTTCAAGAAGGGGAGTAGAGATAACCCTAGTAACTATAGGCCAGTGAGTCTCACTTCTGTTGTGGGCAAAGTCTTAGAGAGAATTGTAAGGGATAGGATTTATGAACATCTGGATAGGAATAATGTGATCAAGGATAGTCAGCATGGTTTTGTGAAGGGCAGGTCGTGCCTCACAAACCTTATTGAATTCTTTGAAAAGGTGACTAAGGAGGTGGATGAGGGGAAAGCGGTAGATGTGGTGTATATGGATTTTAGTAAGGCATTTGATAAGGTTCCCCATGGTAGGCTACTTCAAAAAATATGGAGGTATGGCATTGAGGGTGAGTTGGAGGTTTGGATTAGGAATTGGCTGGCTGGAAGAAGACAGAGGGTAGTAGTTGATGGTAAAGGTTCATCTTGGAGTGCCGTTACTAGCGGTGTTCCGCAAGAATCTGTTTTGGGACCATTGCTGTTTGTCATTTTTATAAATGACCTGGAGGAGGGGCTAGAAGGTTGGGTGAGCAAGTTTGCAGTTGATACGAAAGTCGGAAGAGTTGTTGACAGTGAGGAAGGATGTGGCAGGTTACAGCGGGATATAGATAAGCTGCAGAACTGGGCAGAAAGGTGGCAAATGGAGTTCAATGTAGCTAAGTGTGAGGTGATTCACTTTGGTAAGAGTAACAAAAAGATGGGGTACTGGGCTAATTGTCAGATACTTGGTAGTGTGGATGAGCAGAGGGATCTTGGTGTCCATGTACACAGATCTCTGAAAGTTGCCACCCAGGTAAATAGTGCGGTGAAGAAGGCATATGGCGTACTGGCTTTTATTGGTAGAGGAATTGAGTTCCGGAGTCCTGAGATCATGTTGCAGTTGTATAAGACTCTGGTGCGGCTGCAGCTGGAGTATTGTGTGCAGTTTTGGTCGCCATACTATAGGAAGGATGTGGAGGCACTGAAACGGGTGCAGAGGAGGTTTACCAGGATGTTGCCTGGTATGGTAGAAAGATCGTATGAGGAAAGGCTGAGGCATCTGTGGTTGTTTTCATTGGAGAAAAGAAGGTTTAGGGGTGACTTGATAGAGGTGTACAAGATGATTAGGGGTTTAGATAGGGTTGACCGTGAGAACCTTTTTCCACGTATGGAGTCAGCTATTACGAGGGGGTATAGCTTTGAATTAAGGGGTGGTAGGTATAGGACAGATGTTAGGGGTAGGTTCTTTACTCAGCGAGTCGTGAGTTCATGGAATGCCCTGCCAGTAGCAGTGGTGGACTCTCCCTCTTTATGGGCATTTAAGCAGGCATTTAATAGGCATATGTAGGATAGTGGGCTAGTGTAGGTTAGGTGGGCTTGAATCGGCGCAACATCGAGGGCCAAAGGGCCTGTACTGCGCTGTATTCTTCTATGTTCTATGTTCTATGTTCTACATGAGAAGTCTGTTCAAAGTCTGATAACAGCAGGGAAGAAGCTGTTCTTAAATCTGTTGACATATGTTTTCAAACTTTTGTATCTTCTGCCCAATGGAAGAGGGTGGAAAAGAGAATAGCCAGAGTAGGAGGGGTCTTTGATGATGTTGCCTACTTTCCTGAGGCAGCTGGTAGTGTCGACGGAGTCAATGGAAGAAAAACTGATTTTGGCGATGGACTGGCTACATTGACAAATCTTTTTTTACGATCTTGGGCAGAGCAGCTGCCATACCAAGCTGTGATGCACCCATATAGGATGTTTTTTATGGTGCATCTATAAAAATGCTAAGAGTCATTCTGGACATGCCGAATTTCCTTACCCTTCTGAGAAAGTAGAGGTATTGGTGTACTTTCTTTGTTGTTGCATTGACATAGATGGATCAGAATAGATGTTGATGATATTTATTCCTAGGAACTTGAAGTTCTTGATCGTCTCCACCTTAGCACCATTGATACAGACAGAAGTGTGTCCTCCAATCTGTTTCCTGAAGTCAATGACCAAGTCCATTACTTCACTGAAATTGAGAGAGAGGTTGTTATCTTTACACCGTCTCACTAAGCTATATATTTCCTTTCGATAGGAGAAAGTGAGGACTGCAGATGCTGGAGATCAGAGTCAAAAAGCATGGTGATGGAAAAGCACAGCAGGTTATGCAGCATTTGAGGAGCAGGATAGTCTACGTTTTGGGTATTCCTGATGAATGGGCTATGCTCAAAACATCGACTTTACTGCTCCTCAAATGCTGCCGGACTTGCTGTGCTTTTCCAGTGCCACACTCTATTTCCTTCTGGTACTCTGTCTCATTATTGTTTCAGATTAGACCCATGACAGTGGTGTTATCAGCAAATGTGTAAATGGAGTTGGGCTGAATTTGGCCACACAGACATGAGTGTACACGGAGTACAGTACAGAGCTGAGTTGGCAGTCTTGTGGGGCACTGATTTTGAGGAGGGCATTGAATACAGTGGATCCCTTGTACTGTACTCCGGCAAAACTAAATTAAATAGTGCATCCCAGCAGTACAGCTAGTTTATCCAATAACTATTTGCTATTTTCTACCAGATAATTTTAAGGTCTGGTCTCAAATCTTCTATGTCAACAACATTTAGGATTTTACATTTAGCCTCAACTTGCATGAGTTAGGACAAGTAAAACAATTTCTAATTCTAATTACTGTCCATTGACCGAAGTGTGAGTATATAGATAGTGAAGAATCATTGCTAACTATAAATTCAAAGTTAAAAATCACACAACACCAGGTTATAGTCCAACAGGTTTAATTGGAAGCAATTAAACCTGTTCCAACTAAACCTGTTGGACTATGACCTGGTGTTGTGTGATTTTTAACTTTGTATACCCCAGTCCAACACCGGCATCTCCAAATTATAAATTCACACAGAGCCAAATATACTGACTGTCAATTCTCATGCATAAAAATTAAATGTCTTTGTTTTTGCAAGGAGTCACTATTTTTAGGAAGGGATTAATACAGCTTTTTCATGTTTGAATTTTTTTTTGCTGCAACAAGCCTGCTGTCACTGAGCATTCAGCAACATGAAGCAATTCATATGAAGTTTTGTTAAAATTGTTCCATAGCTACATTTAGAACTTCACATAAATTACTCATAATTTGAACTGCATTTATTTCACCAGTTTTATGACCAATATAAGTTGTTTTAATCAATAAACCTGTGCTAAATAAAAGCCATTCCATTTCTTGACTTTTGCATTAACCTTCCATTAACTATTATCATTTCAATCAAGCATGCCTTAGTCAATAATGCTAATGTAGAAAAGTTGAGCATGCTGTACGAGGTAGGTATTTACATTTTGTTAATGTGGCTGGCCTGTCCAATAACCTGTCATACGACAAGAAATTTATAATGAATTTTGAAATGCCCTTCTTCAGAATGAATGATATGGAACTCATGAACCTGGTATAATAATAATTTTGAAATAAGGTCAGTCACTCTTACTGATCAGTAATGTTTAAGGTGGTAATATTTAAGGTGGTACAGTGAATATTTTGAACCTTTCTTTCAATCCATAATGCAGCCTGATTATAAATTAAATTAATAATGGATTGTCATTTAATGCAAGATTTATATATATATATATATTACTAGAAACAAACTTTTGGATTTCTATGCAGAAACTGTTCTGTCTGCACTGATGGCTATTTTACACAACAACATACATCTTTCTGTTCAAAAACAAGAAGCAGCAGTGCTGTATTTGCAAATTATGCTCATGCAAATTTAGTGTATGGTTTTCTGTTATAATTAGAAATATTTTAGCAGGTGGATAAAGGGGACAGAGATAAAGTCTTGTATATATTTGTGTTGCAATAAATGTCTAAGTTTTCATTTTTCTTTTACAGTTTTTTTAATTGTAGAAAACAAACTGTGCATCTTACTATATCTAAGAATAGATCAAGTATTCTGTCTAGCATTTGCAGAAATGTTTAAAGTTTTAAATCAACGATTATTGCTCTCATGAACGCTGTTCCAAAATGGATGCATGTGACACTCATGTATGCTATTAAAGAATACCTACATGTAAAAGAATAAGAAAACCATCAAACATTTGTTTCGCTATTCCGAAATGATACCGCTTGTTGCTGCTGTCATTGCAAGTTGTTGCCAACAGCAATAAATGGTTCAAATAGTTACATATAATAACATGTAGAAAGTGGAAAGTGCAGCGTACAAGGTGTGTTGGGGTGTGTGAGCCTTTGGAAATTATTTGATACTTCCAAATATTTAACTTGCTATGTGTTCTCCTTACATGTATTAGTTTCAGGTTGATATAAATTAATATATATGAGATGAAACTTAATTGTGTATTATTTGAAATTCATAATAAATATTTTTATATTAACCATTCAGTAATTTTAATAACAACACGTATATAGCACTTTAACATTGTAAGTTGCCAAAGGTAGTTCATAGGGATCGTACCAAACAATATTTGGCAGCAAGCCATATTAGAGGATGTTCAGGCAGGGAACCAAAGAAATAGATTTAAATAAGCTCCCGAAAGGAGAGAGAAGGGTAGGGAATCAGGTTTAAGAAGGCAATTTGAAAAGTTTGAGTCCAGGTAGTTGAAGACACAGATACCAATAGTCATAGAAAGAAAATTAGGGATGTGAAGAAATCAGAATAGTAGGAGCAGAAATTTCTCAAAGAGTTGGAGGCGATTACAGAAACAGAGATGGTTGAGGCTATAGAGAGATTTGAAAATAGGGCTAACAGATTTTTTCAGGAATATTTGTTATCTCTGATGGTTTCATTGTTATATAATTCTTTCACAGTACTCCCGCCATGTGACTATTCATAAATGCTCATTGTTATATAAGCCTGAAATTTTAACTATTGCATCAGAGCAAAATCTGGACTTGCTCTCAGCTCCACTACACTTACTAAAAAAATTCACCAAATTGTAATTGTAAAATGTAAGGATAAAATCAGAAATTATAGACCTGCTAGTTTAACTTCAGTGACGGGGATACGTTGAGAAATAATGACTTAGCTTGAAATTAGTAGTCACATGGAAGATGGTGTGCTGCTTATGAAGAGTTAGCATGGACTTCTAATAGTTGGGAGGAGTGTTTTTAAAGTGATAACAAAACAAAATGGAGGTAATGCTTTTGATGCAGTATACAGGGACTGCCGGAGGCATTCAATATGTTGCCACACAACAGACTTGTTTAACCATATATAGTTCATGGAACAAAATGGACAGAAACGACATGAATATAAATTGGCTGAGTATTAAGAATCAGAGAACAATAATCAATGAATAATTTTTTAGCTGAAGGAATGATTGTAAGGGTGTTCCTCAGTACTGGGACATTCACTACTGCTGATATATGTGTGTGATCTAAATTTTGATATGCAGAGGATAATTCCAAAGTTTGCAGATGATACGAAAATTAGAAGTATTGTAACTTCTGAGCAAGCCTATGTCAAATTTCTAAAGGACCAAGACATGGTGGTGGAGTTGATGGATGACTGTGGCAGATGAATTTCAATGCTGAGAATCCTGAGGTAATGCATTTTTGTATTCAGAACATGGACAATGTAAAGTATTAGATATAATAATTAGGTGCAAAAACAAAAAAAGTCTTGGTGTATACTGAATACATAATTGAAGGTAACAGGCAAGATGAAGGGATCCATTAATAAAGAATAGACTATCCTTGGCTTTATAATTCGGGATGTTGAGGGTAACAGCAGTGAAGTTACTCTGAACTTGTATAATTCACCTATTAGACCTCAGTTGGGCTATTATGTATCAATCTGGGAACTACAGTGGGGCTTTAAAATTGAAAAGAAATTAGCGGGTTAAAATTATTTTCAGCCATTAGGTCACAAAGTCCAAAAGCTATGAAATAACTTTATTTCAGACATATGGGTCTCTCAGTTTGTTCAGTAACTAATATCACAAAGACACCTCCTGAGGATATCCTGCTGGTGATTTGGAGGTAATGGCCTAGTGGTAATATCGCTAGACTATTAATCCATAAACCTATATAATGTCTTGGGGAACGGTGCAATTCTGGTCTCCTTCCTATCGAAAAGCTGTTGTAAAACTTGAAAAGGTTCAGAAAAGATTTACAAGGATGTTGCCAGGGTTGGAGGATTTGAGCTATAGGGAGAGACTGAACAGGCTGGAGCTGTTTTCCCTGGAGTATCAGAAGCTGAGGGGTGACCTTATAGAGGTTTACAAAATTATAAGGGGCATGGATAGGATAAATAGACAAAGTCTTTTCCCTGAGGTGGGGGAGTCCAGAACTAGAGGGCATAGGTTTAGGGTGAGAGGGGAAAGATATAAAGGAGACCTAAGGGTCAACTTTTTCACGCAGAGGGTGGTACCTGTACGGAATGAACTGCCAGAGGAAGTGGTGGAGGCTGATACAACTGCAACATTTAAGAGGCATTTGGATGGGTATATGAATAGGAAGGGTTTGGAGGGATATTGGCCGGGTGCTGGCAGGTGGGACTAGATTGGGTTGGGATAGCTGGTTGACATGGACGGGTTGGACCGAAGGCTATGTTTCCATGCTGTACATCTATGACTTAATATAATAAATGTCTGTAACTAAAAGTCAAATGATGAATGTGAAACTGTTGGGGAAAACCCTATCTGGTTCACTAATGTCTTTAGGAAAGGAAACTGTTGTTCTTACCTGGTCTGGCCTACATGTGACCTCCAGATTCACAACAATATTTTAACACTTAACTGTCCTCTGAGGAATTAGGAATGGAAAATAAATTTTTTTTAGATTAGATTACTTACACTGTGGAAACAGGCTCTTCGGCCCAACAAGTCCACACCGACCCGCCGAAGCGCAACCCACCCATTCCCCTACATTTACTGAAGAAGGGCCTGTGCCCGAAACGTCGAATCTCCTGTTCCCTGGATGCTGTCTGACCTGCTGTGCTGTTCCAGCAATAAAGTTTCAACCCCTACATTTACCCCTTTACCTAACACTACAGGCAATTTAGCATGGCCAATTCACCTGACCTGCACATCTTTGGACTGTGGGAGGAAACCGGAGCACCCGGAGGAAACCCACACAGACACGGGGAGAATGTGCAAACTCCACACAGTCAGTCGCCTGAGGCGGGAATTGAACCCGGGTCTCTGGTGCTGTGAGGCTAACCCCTGTGCCACCGTGCCACCCAGCAATGCCCTCATTCTGTGAATGAATAGAACAGATAATGCACTTTTATCCAGCAAATCTATCCTGGATAGACACTAATGCGATGTTACTTCTACAACTGAAATCATAGATTTTACATCAAGGTGAGGTATCCTTGGCTTCCAAGTTGATCTTCATGTAAAAGACTTCTGCTCTTTCTGAGACTGAGGTGAATGGATCTTGCCTCGGGCCATTTGGCTGTGACAATAGCCTCCTCCATTCCTTAAGGTTACAGGATGTTGGTTATCTTGTGTCATTGTTGTGAAGTCCGAAATTCTAGTACTTCTTAATAGTATCCGTCTTAATTTCGGTGGCATTGGGATTACAATGCGATTAAAAGAAGGTATAAACTGTTTGAACCTCTGTATTGGTGGAGAAGTCTCTTGGTTTATCAATAGAGATAAACTTCCCAACCAGAGTAAAACAAAGCTGCTTGACATTTGAAGGAAAGAACATGGGTTTACAATACTCCAAAACAGAACCACACTACAGGAAGGAAGTTAATGCATTGGAAAAGTGCAGAAGAGATTATTTAAAATCGAGAATTCAATCATGAGGATAGGTTGGAGAGGTTGTGACTGTCCTCTTTGGAGAGAGGACTGTGAAGAGATCTTATAGATTTTTCAAAATCATGGAAAACTTTTTCTGTTCATAACAGGATCACTAACAAGACTACATAAATTTAAAGTGATTTACAAATGCAACAAATCTGATGTCAAAAAAAGTCCTTTTCGCTTAACAAATTGTTTGGGTTTGGAATACGCTACCTGGAAATGTGCTGAAGTCAGGATCAATTGATGCATTCAACAGCAGATTGAATGATTATTTGAACTAAAATGATGTGAAATGGGGAAAATGCAAGAGAATGGCACTGAGTCTTTGGATAGCTAGTGCGAACACAATAAGCCAAATGGCCACCATCTATACCATAACACTTATGTGATTCTGTAATCAGAGTAAAAGCTTAATTGTTTTTTTCCTCCCTTCATAATTTAGCAGAGCTGAGACCAACTGAGCATGGCAATTCTCAGTTCAGCAGAAATCAGGTAACTAATCCAATACAAAGCAATGAGTCAAACCTGCAATCTATTAATTCCATGCTGAGCTGGCCATTATCAACTGAGCCATCACAAACTCCTCAGTAATTTTGCCATCTGAGTTTATTGTATTTTTATCAATTTCTGAGATTTTCCTGAAGAGATTACTGGATTAATTAATGCTAATTTAATGTATGAGCCTTACTGCAGAAGAACTCAAATTTAGAAAAACACAGGTGGAAGAGTGCATTGCCATAATACAATGGGAAGTAGTTTAGGTCAGTTGTAAGAACACTATAAATAAAAACTTCAAACAGCAAAATGATAGGTTCTTAGATTGAAGCAAGTAGTTATATATTATTAAGGAGAATTGGAACATTTTGGGGGTTGTGAGCTTTTTATATGGAGCAGTAAAACAGGCCACTTGTGGATGCATCAACCAACTTGAGACTGCATATACTTTCAAAACGTATCCTTGACTATTCATTACGCTATATAGAAATGGAAAACATATACTATTCAAAATCTCTTACAAAAAGAGACCTCCAACATATTTGAAAGGACAATGTAATAAAGAAGTGCACAGAAATGTGCAAGCAATATTTTAAGATGTGTGAGTGGCAATCTAGTTTTATGTAATATTTCTTATGATATAATCATGTAGAAATATATTTTATATATTTCATTATTTCCAAAATTTAAAATAAATACTTTATTATTTCAATGTCAGCATGAAAAGTTATTTTGAATGTTTCAAAAATAACATTGAGACTGCTGGTGACACAGCATACTCGAGTTACAATGGTTTGTGCCATTGTATAACACGTTATAGTTTTAATTATAATATCAATTATGACATCTCAATCTGAGCTGGGATATACACCAACTGAAAGCAGGAGAATATACCATAAGAAGGAAGAGGGCATTTAAGGTTCAAAATATCAGACTGTGTTTACCCATAGATGGATTCTCAGAGAAAAAAAGAAATATGCTGTACAGATCATAGAATCCCTACAGTATGGAAGCAGGCTATTCAGCCCACGCCAACCCTTCGAAGAGCATCTCGCCCAGATCCTATCCATGCATTCCCACCTAGACTTCAAATCCCTGGACATACAGGACAATTTAACATGGCCTGGGAGAAAACCCACACAGACACAGGGAGAACATGCAAACTTCACACAGACAGTTGCCTGAAGCTGGAATTGAATGTAGGTCACTGGCACTGTGATGCAGCAGTACTAACCACTGTACCACCCTTGTATTTCTGAAACATTGCAATAAAAATTAGAAAATGTTAGTCTGGCAGTATATATGGAAAGAGAATCAAGGTTAATGGGCAAAACATCAGAGCTAGAAGAGAGGATTCCATCCACTTAGTTGGAAAACTGGTGGCAACAGATCCACAGCCAGTTCTGGGTGCTCTGTGCGGCTTAAACCTTGATCAAGAAGTCAGCTGGCTGCTGTATGAGATTCTGGCTCCTGCAGGACAGATATCGCTCCTGTCTCTGAGAACTGCTGATCAAGGGCCAGTATGGAAAGAAACTGCAGGAAGCTGCAGAATTGAGGGATTTGAATGTCTATGCCACAATATCAAGGTTCCTTGAATTGATAGTCAGCTGACATTCACACTCTATAACTGTGGGCATAACCATCATAGAGTTATCGAGTCATACAGCATGCTGACCAAGGATCCTTAACGAAACTAGTCCCATTTGCCTGTGTTTAGACCAGATTCCTCTAAACCTTTCCAATTCATGAATCAACCAAATACATTTAAATGTTGCAATAGTACCAGCCTCCACCACTTCCTCAGGTAGCTCATTTGAAACATGCACAACCCTCTGTGTGAAAAAGATGACCCTCAGGTCCCTTTTAAATCATTCCCCTCTCACCTTAAATCTATGCCCTCCAGATGTGGACTCCCCTAACCAGGGAAAAAGACTTTGGTTTTTCACCTTACCTATATCCCTCATGACCTTACAAATCTCTATAAGATCACTCCACAGTCTCCGATGTTACAGGAAAAATATCCCCAAACTATCCAGCCTCTCCTCTTGTCGTAGACCTTGCTAAAATCCATGTATGCAATGTCTACTGCTCTGCCTTGATCAATCTTTTTGTCACCTCTTCAAAAATCTCTGGTTAAAGGAATGCAATTTTCCAGGCACAAAGCCATGCTGACTTTCCCTAATCAATCCTTGCCTTTCCAAATGCATGTAAATCCTGTGATCAGAATCTCCTTCAGCAACTTACCCATCACTGACATCAGGCTCACTGGTCTATCATTCTGTATTTTTCTTGCAGCTTTTCTTAAACAACATGTTAGGAACAAGGTACTGTCATGGGTAGAGGACTGGCTGATTGGCAGAAGGCAGATTGAGGATAAAGGTATCTTTTTCAGGATGCCAACCAGTGACTAATGGAGGTCTACACGGGTCAGTGACAGGTACATAACTAATCACTTTACACACAAATGATTTGAATGTAGGAACTCAAGTTTGCAAATGATACAAAGATAGACGGAGGGACAGTAATGTTAAGGAAGAGGGGAAGCTACAGCAGGGCATGAACAGGCCAGGGGAGTGAGCAAAGAAGTGGCAGATGGAATGCAATGTGGGTACATGTGAGATTATGGACCTTGGTAGGAGAAATAGATGCTCAGACTACTTTCTAAATCATGCACTGACAGATGGTGGGCTTTAATTCATCAAAGATAACAACATTGACCTTTTAACCAGGAGGCCCAGGTTCAATTCTCATCTGCTGCAGAGGCTTCTTAAAAATTCATTCATGGGATGAGGGTGTCTCTGGCTGGACCAGCATTATTGCCCTGAGAGCTGTTAAAGTCTGGAGTCACATTTAGGTCAGGATGACAGTTTTTCGTTCCCCCAAAAGTGCATTAGTGAACCAAATGTTTTTTTTTCAACATTCATTAGACTCTTAATTCTAGATTTTTTTAAATTGAATTCAAATTCCACCATCTGCTAGGCTGGATTCAACTCTGATTTGTCACAACACTACCTGGGCCTCCAAATTAATAATCCAGTGATAATATCGCAAGGATTATTCCAACTGTGTTTGGAAAGTATGCTGAAGCTTTTATTCACTGTTTCCTTGAAAATAATTCCTCCCTGTACATGATTGTCGAGAGTTGGTTCTAGTTATTTCCCCTTCTCTGATACATCCGTGCAGCATCAAACAGGAAAACAGCCCAGCAATCTACCAGCAGATGCCAATCTATCACTGACCAATATTAGAAATTAATTGATGTGGATTTTCTTCAGAAAATGTGAATTGTTTTATGTTTGTGAACTCTTTTGCTATGATTGTCATTACCAATGACCATTCTTGGCAGCCAGAAAATTAGCATGGGAAAATGAAATTTTTAAAAAATTCACTGAAATTAGTGATGAACCTCAGCTCCAGTCTATGTTGACTCCTTTCCCTCAGTGTGTGGAAATGATTTAGTCCCACTTATTGAGACTACGATGGTTTCCTGTGTGTACAACAACAACAGATGGGCCAGGGAGGACTTCAGCAAGGCAATAGCTGTGAGATGTGTATGTTGAAGCTTTTATTCACTGTTTCCTTGAAAATAATTCCTCCAATTCTTCCAATGGTGTGCAATATCTTGAATAGGTTGACTTAAAACACTGAATAAAATATTGACAAGCACCACCTTGAGGCATTTTCCAAATGTGAGACTGAAGTTGGATAAGGATGCAAATAGTGCTTCTGGTTAACACAGCGGAATCCCACCTTTATCTGATATGAAGAGTGCAGAACTGGAAGGGAGCCAGCCTGCTTGCCTCCAAATAAACTGACTATTAGACCTATTGAAGACCTTTTTAACAGGGTGAAGAGGAACAGAATGACATGTGCAAAGTGACAAGTGTGAACAGCTAGTACATAGTTGTCAAGACCACTGCAGGAAACCATAATGTTCTCAAGCATTACTTCAAAGTTACCATCACTTGAGCAGTGTAATAAATCAGGTCACTTATTCATACCTGTTTGGATGATTGAACTGTTCTCCTGTCTGGTTCATTCTGTAATGCAACAGCAAGTTCAGTCATGGTTGACTTCTGAGTTTGAACAATGCACTTCAGAGCTAGACCCTACCCCCAAGCACTACGTGATATATTTGCCACTGACCGAGGTAAAGGGTCTGATATTAAAATACCATCAGTGTGGAAAATGTGGATGACATTATGACACAGTAATAGTCTGAGCATTGGGTTCCCAGCGTCAGACTGAAAGCCTCATATCAGAAGTAGTACAGGATACATTCAGTAGAGTTTTGGAAATATTGGAAAATTTAGAGATTGTGCAAAGTTGGTGGAGGTATGAAAGGGATAGGTAGCTAATAAAGAAAGCAAGTTTCCCTCCAAGCTACTCACCATCTGAACTTGGAAACACATTACCGTCCCTTCATTGTCGCTGGGTCAAAATCCCAGAATTCCCTCCCTAAGGGCATTGTGGGTCAATCTATAGCATGTGGATTGCAGCAATTCAAAAGGGCAGCTCACCACTACCTTGTCAATGGCAATTAAGAACAGGCAATAAATGTAAGCCTACCAGTTAATTCCATTCAGATACACTGTTCATCTCCCTCATATTCCTTTCGTTTACTAGTTACACATCTCACAGCTATTGCCTTGCTGAAGTCCTCCCTGGCCCATCTGTTGTTGTTGTACACACAGGAAGCCATCGTAGTCTCAATAAGTGGGACTAAATCATTTCCACACACTGAGGGAAAGGAGTCAACATAGACTGGAGCTGAGGTTCATCACTAATTTCAGTGAATTTTTTAAAAAATTTCATTTTCCCCTGCTAATTTTCTGGCTGCCAAGAATGGTCATTGGTAATGACAATCATAGCAAAAGAGTTCACAAACATAAAACAATTCACATTTTCTGAAGAAAATCCACATCAATTAATTTCTAATATTGGTCAGTGACAGATTGGCATCTGCTGGTAGATTGCTGGGCTGTTTTCCTGTTTGATGCTGCACGGATGTATCAGAGAAGGGGAAATAACTAGAACCAACTCCTGACAATCATGTACAGGGAGGAATTATTTTCAAGGAAACAGTGAATAAAAGCTTCAGCATACTTTCCAAACACAGTTGGAATTATGATAAATAAATTTGCAGTAAAGGAGACCATTTAAATAATCTATTTCTGCTAGTTTTTGCTCAGCAATCCTAAATTAATCTACCCACTCTTCTCGCTCCCCATAGTCCTGTTGTTTGCAGTACAACAGTGCAATTGACTGAAGTGCAGCAGACCTGGATCTTCACGTGCTAGCACATAGACTTGTTATTACCTATTTTAACTGTTGTAAGATCACAATCCTGCAATTCTTGACTTAAATAAAACAAAGTGTATTGAAGTGTAACCATTCCATTGTGATTAGTCTTTTTTTGTTTGTTCAGGTCCAGGTTATTCTAAAGAACCATGGGGGGATTATATGTCTGCATAGTACTCACTTCTTGAGAAAATTGAAAACAGAGAAAACACAGAGGTACAGCTGTTAATTTTGCTGCATGACTGTACTATTATAGGGACTCTTTTTTTGGATGCCTGTGCTGTTAACTGTCATGTCTTCTGATGAGGTAATGTAGAATGCTTGGCAGATTGAGAGTTAATAGAGTGTCTGGTATATAGGGGAATTCTGCCACTGCAATGAAAATGTGAGAGAGATTGAACAGTTCCATTCTTCAATGGCAAGTCTTTGGTGGAATAGTTAGAACTGACATAGAATCACAACCGCAATCTTGCTATCTCTCTAAAATACTGTGGTATTGATGAGAACAAAAATAGAAAACAGCATGCAAACAGGGCAATTGATCATTTTCTACACAAGTTAATTAACTGTATTGTACACAAGCTTCACTCATACTCATTTCATACAGAGTTGTGAAAGCATTTGCACAGTGAAAATTTTCAGGTCATTTTGTTAGACTGGATAAGTTATGTTTTAATCATTGAAAAAAAAATCACCTCTGACCACGATGGCCACTTTGATGTATTCAGTTCTGATTAGACACACTTGTAATTTGACACAATGTGACAAGATAAAGGCAGTTGAAGAAAATAGATTTGTATTTTCATTTACATTTTTGTTTTTCAAAAGATTTATCAATTGAAACCAAACAAATACCTACGGTGATTTAATACTACATAAAAGTAGAACTTGGAACATTCCAAACCAGCTTGTTTAAAGGGTATTGTAAAGAATAGCCTTTAATCTGACTGACGAATTAAATGTAGAGCAACTATCCTCTGTACAACAGCTTGCCTGATAATATGAAAGAATTCCTACTTGAGCAGACACAGTTTAGAGAAGAAAGACCCCTTTCATCATGTCACCTTCTCCTTAATAGTGCGCTCATAGAAAAAAAAAGTTGAATTTTCATCATGGTTCAAGGGAGTACTTGTAAAACATTCATTGAAAATTTAAGAGCAATTACGATGTCAGACAGTTAGAGAAATTGCTTTTACTGAGTGAGAGTTCTTTGACAGATGCATTGTGGGAGAATTGATTCTAGCGAGGGGATAAGTGAATTGTCATTGTGTGTCTTTGCTCATGACATCTAGCTGGATGTCATCTGCTTTGTAACAGAAGATTTGAATCAGCCAACTGTACTCATCTTAACATGAGACAGCGAATAGATTAGCCGAGGAGGGAAATAAGCCTGTACTCTGCAGGGCATCATCTGAACATTTTAAGGTTATGCATCTGGAAAAGGTTGAGGAGAAAATAAAAATCACAGGCAGGGCTTGATGAACACATCATAAAAATCATCATGTCTGACCTGCTACGTGGAAGTCTGTCAATCCCTAAAGAAACCACATGGAAAAAAAAATCAATAGAGTACCTGCCGACTCCATTAGCCTGATGAAAGAAAGCAAAGAAGGAAAAAAAGCTGTTGCAAACCAGAAACAAGTTTATTCCAGGGATTATAAAGGATAAGAGGTGTTCTTTGGATGGGCAGGAGAAACTGTTGAAGCCTCTCTAGATGGTCCAAGACTGAAGTGGATGGGCTTGTCAGGTAATCCAACTGATTTGAAGTGAGCAGTTCAGTGACCGAAGGTGACTGCAATTAGGCTCATATTAGCATAGGGCAGGTGTCGGCACTAATTGTGGGCTATTGTATGACAGAAAAGGACAAAGGCTAAAATTAAGACAGACTGGATTTCCACCAGTATATTTTTCATACTTGTTGTATAATTTATTGTTTAGCTTTGGTAATGTATGAGCTAAATTTCTTATTTTCTGACTCCTTTCCTTTGATGGTAAATGCTACTAAAGCTGAAAGACAAATATTGGTTTTAAAAGCTCTTCTGAAAGTAAATATGTGCCTGCTTTGTTAAAAATTATTGAAGCTAATTTGTTTTGAAAGTTAATACTTAAAGGAAGCCAAAATGATATTTTGTATGAGTGTTCCTATCAAAGAATTGCTCTAACATTCTGTGCACTATGTCTAAGTTAATCAGTAGGTTAAAGAATAAGCAAAAGTTAATCGTATTTTGAGGTAGGTGGTTAGTTAATTGTAAGAAATTATCAGCCTGAACCATCTCTAAATTATTCATTACTGCACAGCGCAGAGAACTGCAACTGAAAGTGAAATGCTTTCTTATGGGACATTAGTCTCTTATTTTCTTCACTGTCTGCTACATTTGCCAGTGTAAATATTAATATTTAGGTCTGAATGGAATTTTTGTAATGGAATTTCCTTTAACATGTACAGATGTGAGAACTGCAGCTTGACACAACAGCTCATATAAATTACTCAGAAACTCGACTTATTGTTTATTGTTTTTGTACTGATTTTATTTTTCAAATCAACAGTATTGACAGTGTGGGGAGGAAGCAAAAATTGATTTGAAAGAATTCATCAGAAGATGTTGTGTGTTTTGGGAAATGGATCAATCTTTTTTTCCCAGTTTTAATTATAAATTTGAAAGAGCTTTGCACATTCATAGTCAGCTCCACTGGTCCCTGACATATTTAAGATTGACACAATACATACAGTAATGCCAGGCATAGAATTAGATATGACCTCTGAACAATTGGCTCATTTGAATGATTCTAAAATTAATTTCCATCTACAAGACACCTTTAATTGTCACCAAATACTTTCCAGAACTATGCAAAAAATATGGCACTGGGTGGATTTTAAAGAATGTCTTGATGTTGGAAAGCAAGGTAAAGAGGTATAGAAGCTTAGGGAGCAAATCCCATGCAATGGCCCTCTATTTGTTTTTGTTCATGGGCTACTCGCTTAAGTGTACAGACACTTTAAAATTTATTGTGTGGCTGTGCACGCTCAGTAACTTAAAAGGGCTGACTTGTGCAAGAACTCCTGGGTTGATGCATGACTGAGCAGCTTAGGGAGAGAATTACTTAAGGTCCTGAGAGCTGAACACAAGGCTTAAATACCAACTTGACAATTACTAGATATTTATAATTGTTTTCAGTTCTGATTAGCATGAAACAAGTTGCAATAGCAACAGTGCAGTTAATTGAACAAAACATTTGGTTCATTTACTTATAAATTTAAGCTGTTTGAATTGTTCTCTTGAATAACTATGTCGTCTCCAATATAAGGATGACACTCAGACAGCAAGATCCTAGCTTCAATTTTCTGAATTAACTGAGTTCAACCAAGATGTGCTGTAAGGGATACTACAATTAGACTCATTAGAGTAGATCCTTTGCTTACCACCTGAGTGCAAAACTGGCTTTGCGAATCATGAGGCTTTCATAAAGAGCCATAACATTGAGTTTACACATCAAACAATAAGTTAAATATCTATGTTAGTGCCAGAAGGAGATTGAAAGTCAACTGTTGCCATTCCCAATTGCTATCTAATGAATGTAATTATCAATGGGGTATGAGAACAAGTTTACATTCAACTGGAAAGTTGCATATAGTCCACTGCTAACTATCCATCTCACAAAGAATGGATGCTTGCACAGATTCAATAGGACATTTAACACTTACAGAATTATATCCCGCAAGCAGCAAGTAGCTTATTTGGTAAAGCAGAGAAAAGATCTATGCATTTTGAATATGTGAGAAACAATATGTGACTGTATGTTCTTGTGAATTTCTGTGTATGCATGTGTTTGTCCACATATGTGTCTGCACATGTGCATGCGTAAATATCTATATGTGCATATGGTGCTGTACAAAAGTGCAATGGGGGATTGGTAATCCTAGGCAAATTAAAAGTAAATCTGATACATATAACCGAGAGCTGGAAGTATTGCTAAGAACGTCAAGAAACTAGTGAGGATTTGAGGTGAATGACTCCATTTTAGAGCTTAATTTCATCTAAATAGTTTAGTTAAGTATGTTTGGAATATCTAACAGTACAATTATCTTGCCTAAATGCAGCCATTCGGAAATATCTCCTGTTCCCTGAACATAGTCAGAAGATAGTTGCAATATCATAAAATATAATATTTCTCTATCTATTTAACATGGGCATCATAGCAAGAATAAAGTTACATAGTCACAGAGAACTGCACTCTTATTAGAGAAAAACAATTGGTGGTAGCTTAACTTGAAGGTCACCATGCCTTAAGTGAGGTGAGAGGTTGAGAAGACAGGATCTTCTGGGTAACTATAGACAGTATGGGAAATTAATCCACACTGTTGGCATCACTCTGCATTGTAAACTGGCTGTCCAGCAAACTGAACTAAACAACCCTACATCCTTCCAGCAAGGTGCTTAACAGAATGAACCCAAACAGATGAGTAATTAGTGTCAGTAATGCTGGCAGATAAACACCAGACTTGCATTTATAACAACTTATTGGTCTGACTTCCTCAAAAAGAACAAAGTTAAATTGGTATTAGTAATAAAATAGTATTCAAAGTAATGCCATGTAAATGTATTAATTATTCTTTTGCTAATTCTATGGATTAAGTGATCTGTTTTCTCAGTAGCATACATTTAAGGATGAAGGACTTCTGAACTGCGAAATATTACTGCATGTTGTTAGCATCAACCCAATTGAAATATATTCATTCTCAGGCCATCTGTAAAAATAATCTCCATGAACTGTTTGATATTTCAATTGTTTTCTTGTATCAAATAACACATCTTTCAAGCTGGATTCATGGAGCTCCCAATAAACTGCAGCAAAATCAGAAGCAAAGGTCACAACTGCACCTCTGCATCTTCTGTTAGGACTTTAGTTTCCTCAACATAACCTGAGTTAACATCTGAATGATTAGACTATTTTAGGTGCAGCCAGTTATCCATGCCCAAAACAATATTCATATATGAGCAAAAACAAAGTACTGTAGATGCTGAAGATGAGAAATCAAACTGAAAAGACTGGAGAAACACAGCAGGTTTGTGGAGAGAGAAAAACAAAATTAATATTTCAAGTATAATATGACTCTTTTTTTGCAACCTGGGAAAAAGGTCACATAGAAACTTGAAACGTTAACTCTGTTCCTTTCTCTACAGGTGCTGCCAGACCTGCTGAGTTTCTCCAGCACTTTCTTCAAGAGTCATTTACTCTTGCTGGCATCGTTTTTTTTCCCTTGATAACTAAGGGTAATCAAAATGTTATCCATTCTATATTTCCAATTTTAACCAAAAGCTACTTGCTTTACATAGTAAACAACATAAGAATTATCACATTGCTCTCTTCAACATCTCTTCCACCTTGTAAATCACATATTTATTCAATTCCTACCAAATAGTGAAGAGTCCACAGACAGCATAAAATTCTTCACAATTCCAAATCAGTTTTATCAGGTCGTTTTGAGAGAACACAGGAGTGAAGCATGGAATTAGTTTATTGATTAATTTGAGAAGAGATTACCTTTTAAGAATGGGTTTGACCAATACTTGGGCAAGAAGATATTCCAAATTTTATGTGTACCACAACTGACCTGATACGTTATATGTGATATTCACTGAGTGCAAAACATAAAACATGTCCTATTTCCCTGCACTACAATGCTTCTCGTAGGATCAAAGAATCATGGATCCCTACAGTGCAGAGAGAGGTCATTTGGCACATCAAGTCTGTAATGACCCTCAGAAGAGCAGCCTACTTTCACCCCGCCCACATGCCCACCCATATCTTTATTTGGATGGCTAGTTCCCTGTGCATCCCTGCTTCTTCTCAGTCAACACAGCATTGGCCAACAAATAAAGCGTAAAGTAATGTGAGACACTTACTTATTCTAAAATTAGCTTAAACCCCAGTCTTGGTTGAGTAGTTATTTGCTCAGACTTTGCTATAAAAAGGAGTTTGAACTAAAACAGTCTGAATGGAGTACCAGGTATCCTATTGTGTCCCGTGAGTGCTTTAGCACAGACCCATCTCAGTTTATTCAATTGATTGATAAGTTTGTGAATATAGACAGCTGCAGATACTACCTATGTCCTAGACAGAGTGTTGCCAGCTTCAGAAACTTAACATCTGGGATTCAGGGTTAGGGTTAGGGTTGGGTTAGGGTTAGGATGAGGACAGAGCTGGAAATGTGTTGCTGGAAAAGCGCAGCAGGTCAGGCAGCATCCAGGGAACAGGAGAATCGACGTTTCGGGCACAAGCCCTTCCCCAGGAAAGATTCCTGGGGAAGGGCTTGTGCCCGAAACGTCGATTCTCCTGTTCCCTGGATGCTGCCTGACCTGCTGCGCTTTTCCAGCAACACATTTCCAGCTCTGATCTCCAGCATCTGCAGACCTCACTTTCTCCTCAAAGATTTCAACCTACTGCGAATCCTCTTACAAGGATGCCTTCCTTGAAGAAGCTCTCTTCCTCCCTCTACAAGGATTTCAGTGAGTCCCTCTCTCACTGCACCCCCCAGGTCATCTCCTCTGCACAGAAGCTCTTCAGATTCCTGGGGAAGGGCTTGTGCCCGAAACGTCGATTCTCCTGTTCCCTGGATGCTGCCTGACCTGCTGCGCCTTTCCAGCAACACATTTCCAGCTCTGATCTCCAGCATCTGCAGACCTCACTTTCTCCTTAGGATGAGGACAAAATGGAAATATATGGTTGGATTAATTTGTGAAAAATTGATCATCCTGTTGGACTAGAACTTTTATCTGTATCTAAAACCTTTTATATTGCTATGCTTGATATGTTCAAACAATGTAGTCCTGTCACTATACAGGCAGCTTTTAAACCCTTTTATCCAGTAAAAACTGAAAAGCCAACCCTTAAGCAGGAGCCCGATGATTCATTGAAAGTTGAAGTTCTCATCTTGTGCATCGGATGCTGTTCTGATTCTTGACAAGACTTTTAAATTTATGCAAGGCCTGAACAGGGATCAATAACATTGATAACAATGGACAAAGTCTGAAATCACAGGTATTTACTAAGAGAATAATGCCACAATATTTCACAGTTTTGAATAAAAAATATTTTAAAAATTACTATACACTTTAAAAAGCATATACAATATATACAACTTAGACTCTTAAATCCAGCATTAACATAGTGTAAATATAGGTAACGGACAAGCTATAATCAAACACTCCACAGAACATGTCAAATTGCAAATGGAATTCAGACATATACCACAGGTTATCAGAAACTCCCCAGATCACTACATCTCAATAAACCTTCTTCTTTTCAGGAGAATATAATACTTCACTTTCAAAGACCTAGCTTTGGAACTACCTCAAAGACTCCTTCATGACGGTTCACAAACTCTTCAAATGAAGAAATGTTCCACTGAATTCTTTCTTTTGTAATATAAAGTTAAACACAATAAAAGTCAAAGTATGTATAAATTAGGTTAGTCGTAAAACTACTTATATCAAAATGATAAGTGAAAAATAAGAGTTTGAGTGAGAATCTGCATAAAGTCTATGAGTTGACAATCCTTTCAGATGTAGTTATCATGTAACCGTATAGAAATTTAGATTTCCCACTTGGGAGTTTTTGATTTGTAGGTGTTTTGGAATCTTGCAAGTTATTAGAGTGTTGATTATTGCCCTGATGGTATTCTATATATTCCTTATTCAAGCTTATTTTGGTGTGTGGTTTGTGCACATTTGGAGTATCGTCCAATTTACTGAGCTGGCTTCTGTTTTCCTCAATATTATTTCATTCAGTGCTGTGACTTTGTAGGATCCAGACTTACAGCATATTTTGTTTAATTCTACAGTTTTCTATATAGAATGTATGATTCTGACTTTTTGTCCTACATTGTCATGATTATGGATCATTACCCCGGATCACCTCTGGAAATATTAATTTTTTTGATGTAACATGTGATTTTTAGAAAAAAAAGATATAACCAAAAAATGAGGGTGAATCAGGTTATACATTTGCTCACTGAGCTGGAAGGTTTGTTCTTAGACGTTTTGTCACCATGCTAGGTAACATCATCAGTGAGCCACCTTGAAGCACTGGTGTTCTGTACTGCTTTCTATTTATGTGTCTTGGTCTGTTCTGGTGGATGATATCACTTCTGGTTCTTTTTCTGAGAGGTTGGTAAATGGGGTCCAAATCGATGGATACACTAGCACCAACTAGCCACCAAAAGACATGACCAACTATCACTATCACTAGTATCCTTACATACAGATGATGAGGGACACCAGTCTGACTGAAACAATACATCCATCATTGGACAGGCTAAACAAAGACATAAACGGGAATTCCCATAGACTTGGCATTCAAACCAGAATTCCATCAACAAACACATTGATTTGGACCCCATTTACTAATCTGTCAGAAAAAGAATCCTGGTGTGGGTCATGTACAAGTGGACTAAGATATTTATGTGTATTAGATTTGAGTCCTGTAAAAGTCATTTTTGAAGAATCATCCACTACTCACACCTGTGTTACAGGTGAAGGACGGTTTTATTCTGAGTGCTGAAAACCACTCAACAAAGCCCATCGGAAGAAAACAGGACAAAATAATTTCAGCTAATCTGCAGTTACATGAAATTCAGAATTTTCTGCTCAATGATCAATGCTCCACCGTTTGGTCTTCATGAATAACTCAGAAACTGATTAACTTTTTTATTTTTTGGACTCAATTCTCATTTCCAAAGATTTTCTGCATTGTGGTATTATTTGTTTTTATATTTAGTAACTAAGTAAACTCACCCTTTCATTAACTCAAGGAAGCCTTGGCTTTCTTTAAAATATACACCTATTTGGTCGAGGGAAAAGATATACACAAAGGGAAGGATCCTTTTTAATTAAACTTGTTTTGACAAACCCTTGGGGCAAGTGAATAAAGAAAAGAATCAAGTTCATCACCATTCAATTGTCTGGTGCCGTTATAAATTGGGAGTCATCTTCGTGAAATTAGTTGTAACAAATCATGAGGTTGTACCAATGATTTGAACACACAGAAAAAAATGAAGGATTTAGAAGTTGTAATTTTTTTGTCTCTTTTACACTAAATTTTGAAAAGCTGAAAAGTTTTCACTGTTACCGTTTAGTAATGGCTATAATTGAAGTTGGTGTGTTTCTAGGAGAATAAGGGAAAGTTACTTTTGACGATTTATCAGTTCTGTCCCTCAAATGGTCAAAAGATTTTATGAGAAACTTGGGATTGAACTGTTACCTGAGAGCCAGAAAACCAGAAACTGTAAAAGAGGTGACCAAAGGTTTACAGAGTGAAGAAGCCACAGAAATTTGAAAAAAGGAAACAAAGAGAGAGAAAATGAGACTAAAATAAAACAGAATTTGAGAAAGATGGGAAGTTAGGAAAGGAGGCAAAAAGCAAAGAGAGAAGAGAGAACATTTCAGGAAAAATACAGGAAAGGGAGTTTGAACTAAAACAGTCTGAATGGAGTATCAGGTATCCTACTTTGTCCCGTGAATGCTTTAGCACAGACCCATCTCAGTTTGTTCAATTGATTCCTAAGTTTGAGAATGTAGACAGCTGCAGACACTACCTGCGTCCTAGACAGAGTGTGCCAACTTCAGAACCTTGATGTCTGGGATTCAGAGTTTGAGTAGCTGCTGGGGTCACTATAATACATCTACAAGGCTGAGAGTTATGTCAACACAGGTTTAAAGAGGTAAACATAATGCAACCTAAGGGTGTGGAGGCAGAAAGGGAGCCCAATAGAATTGCACAGTAGTGCAGAAGTCATCTGAGGTCCCGCAAACAAATTGGCTCTTCACTTTAGAAGCTGATGACATGCTGGTTCCTCAAGGGAACTCGCTTTTGTGGTACCATAAGTAGCTCAGCTATACAGAAGTAGGGGAGGAAGAAAGGAACAATAATTGTGGAAGATGAGAATGTCAAAGAAAAGCTGCAGGACATTAGAACATAGAACATTACAGTGCAGTAAAGGCCCTTCGACCCTTGATGTTGTGTCAACCTGTGAAACAAATCTGAAGCCCGTCTAACCTACACTATTCCATTATCATCCTTATGTTTATCCAATGACCACTTAAATGTCTTTAAAGTTAGCGAGTTTACTATTTTTGCAGGCAGAGCATTCCATGCCCCTACTACTCTCTGAGTAAGGAAACTACGTCTGACATCTGTCCTATACCAATCATCCCTTAATTTAAAGCTATGTCCCCTCGTGCTCAATCACCATCTGAGGAAAAAAGGTGTCACTGTCCACCCTGCCTAATCCTCTGACCATTTTGTATGTCACCTCTCAATCTTCTTCTCTCTAATGAAAACAGCCTCAGGTTACTCAGCCTTTCCTCATAAGACCTTCCCTCCATCTCAGGCAACATCCTGGTAAATCTCCTCTGCACCCTTTCCAATGCTTCCACATTCTTCCTCTAATGCGGCAACCAGAACTGTACGAAGTATTCCAAGTGTGGCCGCACCAGAGTTTTGTGCAGCTGCAACATACCTCATGGCTCCAAAACTCAATCCCTCTACCAATAAAAGCCAACACACTGTATGCCTTCTTAACAGCCCGATCAACCTGGATGGCAACTTCCAGGGATCTAAGTACATGGACACAGAGATCTCTCTGCTCGTCCATACTCCAAGAATCTTAACGTTAGCCCAGTACTCTGTATTCCTGTTACTCCTTCCAAAGTGAATCACCTCACATTTTTTCACATTAAACTCCATTTGCCACCTCTCAGCCCACCTCTGCAGCTTATCTATGTCCCTCTGTAACCTGCAACATCCTTCGGCACTGTCTACAATTCCACCAACTTTAGTGTCATCCGCGGATTAACTAATTCATCCTTCTATGCCCTCATCCAGTTCATTTATTAAAATGACCAACAGCAGTGGCACCAAAACAGATCCTTGTGGTACATCACTAGTAACTGAACTTCAGGATGAACATTTCCCATCAACCATCACCCTCTGTCTTCTTTCAGATAGCCAGTTTCTGATCCAAACCACTAAATTACCCTAAATGCCTGCTTCCATATTTTCTGCAATAGCCTAACATGGGCAACTCTGGGGAGGATGAACAATAAGTCACAGAGGTTCTTGTCGGTACCAAGGACTGAAATGGAAAGGGGGATCTGGTCCTGCAATCAGAATTTCAGGAGCTAGGAGGAAAATTAGCAAGCATCAGGAGTAGTCTGGAGATTACTACATTAAGGGCCTACTTGCTAATTTTCCTCCTAGCTCCTGAAATTCTTATTGCAGGACCAGACCCCCTTTTCCATTCCTGATGAAGGGCTGCACGCTTATTGGGCGGCACGGTGGCATAGTGGTTAGCACTGCTGCCTCACAGCGCCAGATACCCGGGTTCATTTCCCACCTCTGGCAACTGTCTGTGTGGAATTTGCACATTCTCCCTGTGTCTGCGTGGGTTTCTTCCGGGTGCTCTAGTTTCCTCCCACAGTCCAAAAAATGTGCAGGTTAGATGAATGGGCCATGCTAAATTGCCCATAGTGTTAGGTGAAGGGGTAAATGTAGGTGAATGGGTCTGGGTGGGTTGCTCTTCGGCAGGTCAGTGTGGACTTGTTGGGCTGAAGGGCCTGTTTCCACACTGTAAGTAATCTAATCTAATCTAATCTAATCATACTGTCAACCCAGAACATAGAATATTACAGCACAGTACAGGCCCTTTGGCCCTTGATATTGTGTTGATCTGTGGAACCAATCTGAAGCCTATCTAACCTACACTATTCCATTTTCAGCCATATGTTTATCCAATGACCATTTAAATGTCCTTAAAGTTGGTGCATCTACTACTATTGCAGGCAGGGTGTTCTGAGTAAAGAAACTACCTGTGACATCTGTCCTATACCTATCACCCCTCAATTTAAAGCTATGCCTCCTCGTGTTAGCTATCACCATCCAAGGAAAAAGATTCTCACTGTCCACCCGATCTAATCCTCAGATTATTTTATATGTCTCAATTAAGGCACCTCTCAACCTTCTTCTCTCTAATGAAAACAGCCTTAAGTCCCACAGCCTTTCCTCATAAGAGCTTCCCTCCATACCAACCAACACCCTAGCAAATCGCCTCTGAACCCCTTTCCAATGTTTCCACATCCTTCCCATAATGCGGCATGCAGAACAATATGCAATACTTCAAGTGCGGCTGTACCAAAGTTTTGTATAGCTGCAGCTCCGAACCTCAATCCCTCTTCCAATAAAAGCTAATACATCATATGTCATTTTTAACAATCCAATCACCTGGTTACAACTTTCAGAGATCTATGCACATCGACACTGAGATCTTTCTGCTCATTCACTCTACCAAGAATCTTACCATTAGCCCAGTACTCTTTATTCCTGTTGCTCCTTCCACAATGAATCACCTCAGACTTTTCCACATTAAACTCCATTTGCCACCTCTCAGCCCAGCTCTGCAGCTTATCTATGTCCCTCTGTAACTTGCAGCATCCTTCGGCACTATCCACAATTCTACCGACCTCAGTGCCATCCACAAATTTGCTAACCCATCCTTCTATGCCCTCATCCAGGTTATTTATAAAAATGACAAACAGTAGTGGACCAATCAGATCCTTGTGGTACACCACTACTAACTGAATTCCACGATGAACATTTCCTATCAACCACCGCCCTCTGTCTTCTTTCAACTAGCCAATTTCTGATCCAAACTGCAAAATCACGCTCAATCCCAGGCCCACATATGTTGTGCAATAAGCTAGAGGAGGGTGGGGGTGGGGAGAAACTAGCATAGAGTACAATGGGTAAGTGGGGGAGGGGATGAAGGTGATAGGACAGGGAGGAGAGGGTGGAGTGGATAGGTGGAAAAGGAGATAGGCAGGTAGGACAGGTCCGGACAAGTCATGGGGACAGTGCTGAGCTGGAAGTCTGGAACTAGGGTGAGGTGGGGGAAGGGGAAATGAGGAAACTGTTGAAGTCCACATTGATGCCCTGGGGTTGAAGTGTTCCGAGGTGGAAGATGAGGCGTTCTTCCTCCAGGCATCTGGTGGTGAGGGAACGGCAGTGAAGGAGGCCCAGGACCTCCATGTCCTCGGCAGAGTGGGAGGGGAGTTGAAATGTTGGGCCATGGGGTGGTGTGGTTGATTGGTGCGGGTGTCCCGGAGATGTTCCCTAAAGCGCTCTGCTAGGAGGCGTCCAGTCTCCCCAATGTAGAGGAGACCGCGTCAGGAGGAACGGATACAATAAATGATATTAGTGGATGTGTAAATAAAACTTTGATGGATGTGGAAGGCTCCTTTAGGGCCTTGGATAGAGGTGAGGGAGGAGGTGTGGGCGCAGGTTTTACAGTTCCTGCAGTGGCAGGGGAAGGTGCCAGGATGGGAGGGTGAGTTGTAGAGGGGCGTGGACCTGACCAGGTAGTCACGGAGGGAACGGTCTTTGCGGAAGGCGGAAAGGGGTGGGGAGGGAAATATATCCCTAGTGGTGGGGTCTGTTTGGAGGTGGCGAAAATGTCGGTGGATGATTTGGTTTATGCGAAGATTGGTAGGGTGGAAGGTGAGCACCAGGGGCGTTCAGTCCTTGTTACGGGTGGAGAGGTGGGGTCTGAGGGCAGAGGTGCGGGATGTGGACGAGATGCGTTGGAGGGCATCTTTAACCACGTGGGAAGGGAAATTGCGGTCTCTAAAGAAGGAGGCCATCTGGTATGTTCTGTGGTGGAACTGGTCCTCCTGGGAGCAGATACGGCAGAGGCGGGGGAATTGGGAATACCGGATGGCATTTTTGCAGGAGGTAGGGTGGGAAGAGGTGTAATCCAGGTAGCTGTGGGAGTCGGTGGGTTTGTAAAAAATGTCAGTGTCAAGTCGGTTCCACCACAGAACACACCAGATAGTTTTTATTTGGTAACTGGCCAGGTTAGATTTGTTTTCCTTTGCATGTTCAGGATCTATCTGGCCAAGTTTAACATTGCTAAAAAATACCAGTACTGAAGCTGCACTGGGATAGATTGCTAAGGGGACAGCAGGTTCTGCAGCACAGGTCTCCATATTGCAGCAAGAAGGTTGTCAACCAAAGCAATAGAAAAAATTGCAGAAGAATGGCACAAAATCATGAAGCTCATTTGGAGAAACAGTGCAGAAACAATGCACCGTAACACTTCTGTCATTCTGCATTTCTGTGAGAAGGCAGATGCATAATGTTGACAGCAGCAAAAGCCTCTAACTGTTTGACTTCATTCATAAGATATATCACATTCACAGCGTAGAAAGCCTCTTCGCCTTCTGGTCGAAACCTATTTCACACTGAAACTTTTTGCTAGTTCAGGTACGTTGCAGAACTCAGGTATATTTGTGCACCAGCAGGGTCTCTGATGCACTTGCTCTTGTTAGTGCCAACATCTGCACATCTTGCTTCAATTTATTATTGTCACATGTACACGGGTACAGTGAAAAGCTTTGTTTTTATCATACAGTATAGCAGATCGTACCTTTCAATGTTTGTTAGGGTAATAGAACAGTGTGACGAATACAATGATACAGCTGCAGAGAAGGTGCACAAAGAGTGAGGTCAACATTAGATTTGAAATTTAAAAGGCCCATTCAGAAATCTAATAACAGCGGGCAAGAAGCTGCTCTTGAAGCTTTTGTATCTTTTGCCCGATGGAAGAGGTTCCTTGTAGAGACAAGTCCAGCGTCCATTTGCTTAGTGACTTACAAAAATCTTGGAACACAGGTCAGCTTCATGGTGTAGTATTTCTTGTGCTATTGTTAACTAACACAGATTAAGTTGTGTGGATCCAGTTTAACTGAGAATCCCATACAGATTTATTTAGCAGCTTAGACTACAATTTCTGGTGACAAATAACTACGCATGTATTTGGCCTCTAATATTCTGCTATTGAACTCAACATGGCAACCAGTCAATGGTCAGGTGGTTTCTTCCCTGCCCATGGCTCATTAGCATAATGAGCTCTTAAAGCAATACAGCTCTTAAAGCAAACATGAACGTATTTTTTATTTCCTTTACCAAAACTACATAGCATTTTGTTGACATCAATTAAATCTCCTCCTAATCTTTCCTGTTGTACTAAAAAGAATCTGAGTTACACAGGTCTTCTCCTCTAAATGAAATTGTTTGAAATTACTGAGGTATTATTTTGAATGAATGCTTTTTCGAACTTCTCTTCACCTGGTTTGCTACAATGTGGAATGCATTGTCTGTGAGGGCGAAAGAAACAGAATCAAGAATATCTTTCAAAAGGGAACTTGAAGAGGAAATATTTGCATGGCTGTATGGAAAGGGCAGTTAAGTACAACTAATTAGACAGCTCTGTCAAAGTGAATGTTTGGTCCATGGCCTTTTCTATGGTGCATCATTTTACAACTCTTATGATTCTGTGGTTTTAGCCTATACTGTCTGCTAACACATTTAGGTGCAGCATGTCAATTACAGTTATGATGACAGTAAAACATGATACATTAGTATTCTTAAATCAACGTTATCAATATATTAGACATTGCATTTTCTAGGATACAATGCCTCTCTTTAACTTGAAAAAGCCCAGACCTCCCCAGTGAAAATATTTCAGAATTTATTTCTGCTTGATTATATAATCCTCATAGGCATTGCAATTGGAGTTAAAAGATAATACTAAACAGAAGTTTAACAGTTTGGTGTATACCATAACAAACTGAGGAAGAAGCTGTTCTTGAATTTGTTCATGTGTACATTCAAACTTTGATATCTTCTGCCTGATAAAGAGGATGGAAGAAAGTGTAACCGGGTGGGGGTGGTTTTGGATTATCTTGATTGTTTTCCCAAGGCAGCGGGAAGTTTAGATGGTGTAAATGGATGAAAGGCTGGGTTGCGTGATGGACTGGGCTGTGGTCATGACTCTCTGTAATTTCTTGCAGTCTTGGGAAGAACAGTTGCCAAGATGCACCCAGATAGGGTGTTTTCTATGGCTCCTCTCTAAAAATTAGTTAAAATTCTTGAGGACATGCCAGATTTCATACCCTCTGAAGAAGTAGAGATGTTGTGCTTTCTTGACCATAGCATTGACACGGATAGGCCAAGACAGATTGTTGGTGATCATCACTCCTGGGAACCTGATGCTCTCGACCATTTCCCTTCAACACCATTGATACAGACAGGGGTATGCCCTCCACTCTGCTTCCTGAAGTCAATGACCATCTCCAGCGTTTTGCTGATGTTGGTGGAGAGATTGCTGTCTTTACACCATGCTGCCATGCACCCAATCTCTTTCCTCTATTCTGTCTCATCAATGTTTGAGATCTGACCCACAATGGTGGTGTCATCAGCAAAATGGAAATGGAGTTGGGATGGAATTTGGCCACTCAGTCTTGAGTGTATAAGGAGTATAGTAGGAGACTGAGTGTGCAGCCTTGTGAGGCACTGTTGTTGAATTGTTGTCAGCTATTCTTACTGATTGCAGTCTCTGGGTCAGGAGGTCGGGGACCAGTACAGAGAGGGGCGAGGAAGCTTAGGTCATGGAGTTCAGAGATTGGAACTATAGAACTTTCTTGTGAAGAGAGGCTAGGTTGTAGCCTTGGGGATTTAGGAGAATGAGAGGAGACTTTATTGAAACATATTCTTTGGGGGTTTAACAAGGAAGGTGAAGAGAGGTTGGTTCCCATTGTGGGAGAGTGCATAAGAGGGCATAATCTCAGAGTAAGGAGTCATCTGTTTCAGAGAGATGAGAAGGAGCTTATTTTCTTTCAGACCATGGTGAATTCTCAGAACTCTTTACTGCAAAGGATTGTACAGACCGAACTGTTAAGTATTTTCAAGGCTGAGAAAGATAGATTCTGGATTAGTGGTGCTGGAAGAGCACAGCAGTTCAGGCAGCATCCAAGGAGCAGCGAAAGCTGCCTGAACTGCTGTGCTCTTCCAGCACCACTAATCCAGAATCTGGTTTCCAGCATCTGCAGTCATTGTTTTTACCTCTGAGAAAGATAGATGTTTAATCATTAAGTTAATCAAGGATTATGGGGATAAGCAGGAAAGTAAAGGTGAAGATTGTCAGGTCCACCATAATCTCATTGAATGGTGAAAGAGTCTCAATAGACCAAATGGCCTACTTCTGCTCCAATGTCTTGTGATCTTTTGGTCCATATAATTAATATTTTTCAATAATTCTGTGCTGCAAATACTAATCCTCTAAAAAAAGCTGCAAGCAATTTATTATGCATCAGATGCTAATAAATATAATTGTGGAGAAAATAATTTAGCAAAAAGCATTGTGAAGTTCAAATTGTTCTGAAAATTAGACCCCATGTTGTTAGAATGTAAAGAAACCCCAGGAACTACATGTCTGCTGTTGTAGATTTTAATATCATTACTGAGTCTTTTGTTCTCCTGAACCTTTTCTGATGCTAATCATTTTGTCATATTTATTTTTGTACCATGATGTCTCATTCCACTACAATTGCTGTTGCAATGAAAAGGGCGGGAGGGGGTGGGGGTATAGTAACATGCTCTAACTCAGCAGCTATCTAAATAATTGGCAAGGTAATTGATCAGAGACTAATTCAGTGAGTGAAGGTAGTATTTGAAAACACAATACGCAGTAGTGTGCTGAAAAAGCTTATGCTGGAGCTCGTACTGAAACCTGCTGGGATTATGTTCATTTTTCACAAAAAATTCAGTAACTTCCTGCACAATAAAAAGAGATTGTGTAGCCTGTCGGGGTAAAAAAAAACATTCAAGACAAATGCTTTGAACTTGCAAGAGAGCAAGAAAGCGGCATTTTCCATTCTATCCTAGCTATCGTAGTTCATGACACTGGGGCTGGTTTCTTTATGCCGCCCATTACTTCCCTGCAATAATATGCAGCAGTTGAAAAGTGGGAAAGGTTGAGTATTTGCACCTCCCCCATCTGTTTTTCTGCCCAGGACTGTATGTAATCTCCAAGCAACCTGAAAATGGGCATCAGCATACGTATCAGTTTTGGATATAAGGGTGCTTAACTATTCAAATTGGGTAGTAGGCTGTTTGTAGGATCAGAGACTAATTCGGTGAGCGAAGGTAGCATACCAACTGACAGAGTACATGTCATCCATGCTACACCCATTCATATCGGATAGTGAATGGTTATTCAGGAAAAGGCATACAATTGTTAACAATGTGACAATAATGGACTGGCATTCCACAAAATTGCAAAATATCCTGCCTTTGCTGCATGTTGATTATGAATATTCAGTTAAAAGCCAGTTGGCATACATTTTCTTTTGGTCTGCATTTAGCTGTCTGAAGAAAAACATCATGAACAGAATCAAAAGAGGTAAAACTTCTGTATGCTTGGAATTGTACCAGGTGGAGTAGCATTATTGCATGAGGGAGATCAGTTGGCATGCTGTGTAACAGATTTCCAAAGGACGCAAACTTTATTATTTTTCAATAGGCTTTATTACTAATGGGTGTGGCATATGTTGACATGATCTCTGTTATGACAATGTCAGAGCAACACCATGGCATTGGCTACTACAAAGGTAATAATTTTTATCACAGCTTGAATTAAAATATTCAAATGCAATGGGCCGATTAATGTATTGAAGAAGATTTTAAACTTCATGATAATTGTTCATGTCAGCATGTTGACGTGATGTTCATTGTACTGCCAGGCATCGGTAGTGGTATTTATGAATAAGTATTAGGTTAAATAATTATACCTCATAGCTCTGTAATAATCTCTTCAACATTAGCAAAAAGAAAATTAAAATAGTACACATTGAGGTTTCACTATAATTTTAGCACTTGGTTCCTTTAATGAATTTTTTTTGTACTATTGTCAGGGTTGGAGGATGTAAGCTGAAGGAAGAGCTTGAATAGGCTGGGGCAGTTTTCCCTGGAGCATCGGAGATTAAGGGTGACCATTTAGAGGTTTATAAAATTATGAGGGGCATGAATAGGGTAAAAGGATAATGCCTTTATTCTGGGATGGGGAAGGCCATAATTAAAGGGCATAGGTTTAGGGTGAGAGAGAAAAGATATGAAAGGGACCGAAGGGGCAACTTTTTAAAGCAGGAGGTGGTGCGAATATGGAATGAGCTGCCAGAGGAAGTGGTGGAGGCTGGTATAATTATAACATTTAAAAGGATGGGTATGTGAATAGGAAGAGTTTAAAGGGATATGGGCCAAGTGTTGGCAAATGGAACTAGATTAGGTTAGGATATCTGGTCGGCATAGACGAGGTGGACCGAAGGGTCTATTTCCATACTATACAACTCTATGACTCTACGATGAGATGATATTCATTGAGTCATGGATTGGAGGCAGACCAGAAGGAGGCCATTGAGTCAGTCATGTGTCTGCTACCTCTCTGTCTGTTATTTTCAGATGGATCCTGTTATCTGCCTTTTTGTTGCATTCATGCATTTATTTTCTCTTCAGATAATTATCTAATTCCCTTTTGAGAGCTGTGACTGAATTGTCCGCCACTACATTCTCAGGCTGACATTCTTGGCCCTGCTGAATGAAGTTCCAATGTAAAATAAAATTGGAGGGTATCAATTCTGTTTTATGGATGGATGAAACTGAAGTGCAACATTAGTAACTTAAAGAAAGAGATTATTGGTGCAGAAAATGGAATAATTCACATGGTCACATTAGGTGCCCCTGTGCTCTTGGGGTTAATTGGAGACATTTGTTCTCGGCAGTATACCTGACCAGAAAGGGTTCGATTCTGTTATAAATGTGTGCAGAAATGTGCTCCCCATATTTATTATCATACATAAAACTTATTTCCTGATATTGTAAAGGTAATTGGAGATATTGAAGTTAAGGGATGAGCATTTTGTCTGATGAGGAAAGACTGAGCAGGTTGGGCTCAGCGTTTTGAAAAATGGGAAGTAATTTCTAAGATTTTGAGGTTTAAAAATAAGGGCTCTATCATGTAAGATGGACCTGAGGAGGAATTTCTCCTTTCAGAAGATCAATTATGCCTGAAGTTCTCTTGTTCAAAGAGCATTCGAAGCTAGACCATTGACAAAAAAAAAATTCAAGTCTGAGTTAGCCAGATTTTAATTAACAAGGGTGTCACGGAGGGAAAACAGGAAAGTGGAGTTAAGGCCACAATTGGAACAGCTATAGAACAAAGAGAAATACAGCACAGGAACAGACCCTTTGCCCTCCAAGTCCGCACCAATTATCTTGCCCTAACTAAACTATAAAACAAACATTCTGCCCTTACATGATCCATATGACTATTCCCTCCCTATTCATATAACCATCCAGATGCCTCTTAAACATTATCAATGTGCCTGCTTCCACCACGTCCTCATTATGTGCATTCCAGGCTCCTACCACATTTCTGCGTGAAAGCTTCCTTCACACATCTCCCTTCAACTATCCCCCTCTCATCTTGAGCCTGTGCCTCCTTGTAATTGAAAATTTAACCCTGGGAAAGAGCCTCTGACTATCTACCCTACCTACGTCTCACATAATTTTGTGGAACTCTATCAGGTCCCCTCTCAGTCGCCATCTTTCCAGTGAAAACAATCCTAGTCTTTATAACCTTTCCTCATAGCAAATGCCAAGATCAGGCAACATCCTGGTGAACACTCTCTCCAAAGCTTCCGTGCGCTTCTGATAGTAAGATGACCAAAACTGCACACAATTCTCCAAATGCAGCCTAACACGAGTTTTATATAGCTGCAACAAATGCTTCTCTTAATTCCTATGTTTTTCAGTTAAGGTGGCAAATTAAAAACAATTTTCTTGAAAAGAAAACATTTGCTCCTTGCAATGACAGTGAAGCCCAGAGGTACCTCACCACGAGCAGCAAGTCTTTGTGACTGTTGTTTTCTTTGCTTTTTAAATACTTGTTTGGCAGTACAAAACCCCTGGGTATTGCTGAAAAAAAGGCACATTGTGTCAAAGTCTTTGATCTTGCACTCATCAGGACATTGACAAAAATATCAATGTAAAGCGGGACAACATCTTATACTGTATGAAAAGAATGCATTTATTGATTGGCAAGTGGACTTTTGATGAAGAAGTTAACAAAGCGGTAGATTTGTCTGCTTATTCCACTGAGCCCACCAATAGTTTACAACAATGACAACACCACCAGCAACTGTAACTAGATTTAGAAATCCCTTCCTGTGCTGAATGCCTACAGGGAAGAAGAAAGAGATTGACATCCTGAAGTTTCAGCTGCTGTCAACATCCATTCGAGGTGAACAGAACCATGCAAAAGTTACAGGAAATTTAAGTGAAGATAAACAACCAGCCAGTGTGGTGGCCGAAGTACAATGAACAGCCACAAAATTGTTGATGTCCTAACACTTCAGGGAACAGTTGCCGAAGAAGTGCTTATGGGACTTTAAATACAAACGAACACTTGCAATAAGACCATAAGACATAGGAGCAGAAGTAAGGCCATTCGGCCCATCGAGTCCACTCCGCCATTCAATCATGGCTGATGAGCATTTCAACTCCACTTACCCGCATTCTCCCTGTAGCCCTTAATTCCTTGTGACATCAATGCTGCAGACCTCTCCACAGAAATTGGTTACAATATCTGAGAAGTCTTGCATTCTGGATTTAGAAAGGACTCTTCAGTCATGCGTGAAAGAAAGCTGAGAAAGAGTTTCATAGGCTTGAAACTCATACAGGATGGACAGTACTTCCCTTCTCTTACTGAGAGAGGGACTGCAGATGCTGAAGATCAAAGTCAAAATGTATGACACTAGAAAAGCACAGCAGGTCAGGCAGCATCCAAGGAGCAGGAGAATCGACGGTTTGGGCATATGCCTGATGAAGGGCTTATGCCTGAAACGTAGACTCTCCTGCTCCTCAGATGCTGACTGACCTGCTGTGCTTTTCAAGCACACACATTTTGAATCTTCACTTCGATTACCAGAAATCAACTGCAGTTAACACGCACTTAAAATAATGTGCAAAAAACACTAAAATGAACTTGGTACATTCACAGGAAAACTTCAAACTTTGTGAGTTACAGAAGTATAGGAGTATAGCAAAAAGTGTACAAAGTCACCACTCACCGGCACCATCTTAGGTACAAAAAAACGAATTTTTTTAAAAAACCGTCTCGATATAAAAACCCAAAGAACCATCAAAGATACAAAAATCAAAAATGAAACAAAAACAGAAATACAAAAAAAAAGAGCCAAGAAGAATAGCCCACAAAGAGAAAGTTCAGCAACAGCAAACAGCTAGTGTTAAGCTTTCCAGGGAAAAGGTGATGTTAGGTCCAAATTAATAAAGAACAAGTTATGCCTAATGAAAATAATTAATTTGTTTTTATTTCAAAGAGGTGACTAAAACAGTGCACAGAGGAATGCCTCTGGAAGTGCTTGCATGGACTTCCAGTGGGCAATTGATAATATTCCTCATAAGGAATGATGGCCAAATTTGAAGCTCATGGAACTGAAGACAAATAAATGCCCTGGTTAAGAAACTGGCTGTACAGCAAGAAATGATTCAGAATGAGAATGTGCAAACTTCACGCAGTCACCCAAGCTTGGAATCGAACCCAGGTCAATGGCCCTATGAGACTACAGTGCTAACCACTGAGCCACCATAGGATGATGGGCAGTTAGACTAATTGACAGGATTTGACTAATGACATGCTGCAAGGGCTATGTTATAGATTCAGAGAATCATAGAGATGTACAGCATGGAAACAGACCCTTCAGTCCAACTCATCTATGCCGACCAGATATCCCAACCCAATCTAGTTCCACCTGCCAGCACACGGCCCATATCCCTCCAAACCCTTCCTATTCATATACCCATCCAAATGCCTTTTAAATGCAGTAATTGTACCAACCTCCATCACTTCCTCTGGCAGCTCATTCCATACATGTGCCACCCTCTGTGTGAAGAAATTGCCCCTTAGGTCTCTTTTATATCTTTCCCCTCTCACCCTAAACCTATGCCATCTAGTTCTGGACTCCCCCACCCCAAGGAAAAGACTTTTTCTGTTTATCCTATCCATGCCTCTCATGATTTTATAAACCTCTAAAAGGTTCACCCCTCAGCCTCCGAAGCTCCAGGGAAAACAGCCCCATCCTATTCATCCTCTCCCTATAGTTCAAATCCTCCAACCCTGGCAACATCCTTGTAAATCTTTCCTGAACCCTTTCAAGTTTCACAATACCGTTCCAATAGAAAGGTACCAGAATTGGTCTGTACAGCCACAACATGACTCCCAACTCCTGTACTCAATATTCTGACCAATAAAGGAAAGCATAACAAACGCCTTCTTCACTGTCCTATCTACCTGTGACTCCACTTTTAGGGAGCTATGAACCTGCACTCCAAGGTCTTTTTGGTCAGCTACACTCCCTAGGACTTTGTCATTAAGTGTATAAGTCCTGCTAAGATTTGCTTTCTCAAAATGCAGCACCTCGCATTTATCTAAACTAAACTCCATCTGCCACTTTTCAGCCCATTGGCCCATCTGATCAGGATCCCATTGTAATCTGAGGTAACCTTCTTCGCTGTTCATTACACCTCCAATTTTGGTGTCATCTGCAAACTTACTAACTATACCGCTTATGCTCATATCCAAATCATTTATGTAAATGACAAAAAGTAGAGGACACAGCACCGATCCTTGCGGCACTCCACTGGTCACAGGCCTCCAGTCTGAAAAACAACCCTCCACCACCACCTTCTGTCCAGAACTAGAGGGCATAGGTTTAGGGTGAGAGGGGAAAGATATAAAAGAGACCTAAGGGGCAATTTTTTCACACAGAGGGTGGTACGTGTATGGAATGAGCTGCCAGAGGAAGTGATGGAGGTTGGTACAATTACTGCATTTAAAAGGCATTTGAGCCAGTTCTATATCCAAATGGCTAGTTCTCCCTATTTTGAGGCTATAACCCTCAATTTACTTAAATTAATTGTACCTCAGATAATGGAGCAGAATTAGCAAAACACAAAGAGAGATGGCATAAAAGGCAAAGTAGATGAAAGCATAAAATTATAAATATATATTAGAGAGTGATGAAGTCATACAACATGGAAACAGCCTCTTTGGTCTAAATAGTCTACACCAAACATGCTCCCAAACTAATGTAGTCCCACTTGCCTGCATTTGGCCCATATCCTTCCGAATCTTTCCTATTCATGTTCTTATCCAAATGTCTTTTAAATATTGTAACTGTACCTGCATCCACCACTTTCTCTAGCAGTTCATTCCATGTATGAACTAGTCTTTGTGTAAAAAAGTTGTCCACATGTCCTTTTTAATAATTTCTCCTCACACCTTAAAAATCTTCCCTCTAGTTTTGAATTCCCCACCTTAGGGAAAAGAGCCTTGCTTTTTACCTTATCTGTGCCTCTTATGATTTTTGGTAGTTCAGAACTTGAGTACTCTTGAAAGGTTACAAATTTTGTCAAAGTTTTTTGATTAGTGTTCATCAGACCAATTTACAAGAAGTAATGAACTATTCAAAAGAATATTTATTCTGGAGGAAAGGAGAATGCAAATTGGTTGGCAAGTAGATTCTGATTGATAGAGGCATTACAATGGATAATGGACCAGTTAATGATAACTGATAGCTACTTGTCAAGATTAGTTTAAAGTTTGCAAAGAGGCAAGTTGACTCTAATTGGTCACAGTTGTTCTTAGAAATGCTTATTCCAACAGAGAAGTGTATGTACATGTTCCTTCTATCTACAAAGATGTATTAGCAGCTAAATTAATATGCAAAACTGTAGCAGACAGATTTCAATATAAATAATTGGTGTGATGTTATCTGCTTTACAGTTAAAGAGTGTAGACCAGCAAACTTTCTCAACGATGAAAAGCAGAGACAGTGGATGTCCAAGGAGATTTGAGAGTCCAGGTGCACTACAATGCCATAAATATGTAATGAAAATAGTAAAAAGGAGATGAATGGGTTGTTGGTCTTAATAACTAGAGAGCATTAAGACAATAAGATTTAATCAAATGACCATTTCAGGCCATCTCTCTTAGGGAAGATGTATTGGCTTTGGAGGGAGTTAGACCTAATTTTTAGGTTTAAAGGGATTAAACAGTATGGGGAAAAGCAGGAAGAGAATACAGAGTTGGATGATCAGCCATGATTATGTTGAATGGTGGAGCAGGCTAGAAGGGCCAGTTCCTCTTCCTATTTTTTATGTTTCTATACATTTAACAGAATGCTGCATCAACTACAAGGGTATAAATCAAGAGAAGAAATTATACAAAATTGAATTATAAAGAAAATTCTTGAATGATTTCATCTTAATTTTCAAGCTGACATAGAATAAAGAATGAGAATCCTGTTGGTTAGAAGTCCAAGTTCAGGAAATCTAATCTAATTATTAGAACCAATGCCCTGAGGAGTGAAATTCAGAAATGTTCACACACAAAGGGTGTGAAGATTTGGAATTCCTTCAGCTGCAGAGGAATGGGCACAGGCTGCTCTTAAACCTCTGGGCTCATAGATTTGGTTGTCTCACTCATTGGTAGAATAATTTGCTCACTTTGTTGTATGGTGAAGATAAAAAAAATCTTCACATCCTTGATGTTGCTCACAATGATAAGGCCAATCATCATTGTTTTACTGTCAACAATCTTCTGGCTCAATGATAAACGGTGGGATTGGCTGAGCTAGAGTAGACCAGAATGGCTAAATATGCTGCTTCTGTGCTGTAACCATTCTGGTGACGATGTTTTACTGACATCAGCAGCAAATGTGTATCATCAACTGCCAATTAATTAACTGACATCAAGTTTGTTGTCCCACTCAGAATGGCAGCTCAGCCTGAGAGTTACCAGCCCGATCAAACGACTGGCAGCTCAGCATTACCTCCAGCAGCAGTGGTCAATGTTGAAGCAAGAAGGAGCCCTACAGCTCACACTGACTCTTTGGGTGAAGAATTCCAGATGACTCCCTCTTTATTCTTAATGTCCTAATTTGCTCACAGTAGTGAACTGCCAAAATAAGACTGTCAATTCTGTCAATGAGTGTGGGTATTACCCAAAGAGTGATGGAGTTGTGAAATAATTTGTTAGACAAATTGTTTGGCTAACATGGTGCCACTGTTTAAGAAGGGTGGTAAGGACAAGACAAGGAACTATAAACCAGTGAGTCTGATGTCGATGGTGGGCAAGTTGTTGGAGGGAATCCTGAGGAATAGGATGTACATGTATTTGGAAAGGCAAGTACTGATTAGTGATAGTCAAAATGGCCTTGTGTATTGGAAATCATGTCTCACAAACTTGATTGAATTTTTTGAAGAAATAACAAAGACGATTGATGAGGGCAGAGTAGTGGATGTGATCTATATGGACTTCAGCAAGGTGTTGGACAAGGTTCCCCATGGGAGACTGATCTCATGGAATATAGGGAGAACTAGCCATTTGGATACAGAACTGGCTCAAAGGTAGAACACAGAGGGTGGTGGTGGAGGGTTGTTTTTCAGACAGGAGGCCTGTGACCAATGGAGTGCCACAAGAATCGGTGCTGGGCCCTCTACTTTTTGTCATTTACATAAATGATTTGCATGTGAGCATAAGAGATACAGTTAGTAAGTTTGCAGATGACACCAAAATTGGAGGTGTAGTGGACAGCGAAGATGGTTACCTCAGATTACAACAGGATCTGGACCAGATGGGCCAATGAGCCGAGAAGTGGCAGATGGAGTTTAATTTAGATAAATGCGAGGTGCTGCATTTTGGGAAAGCAAATCTTAGTAGGACTTATACATTTAATGGTAAGGTCCTAGGGAATGTTGCTGACCAAAAAGACCTTGGAGTACAGGTTCATCGCTCCTTGAAAGTGGAGTTGCAGGTAGATAGGATAGTGAAGAAGGTGTTTGGTATGCTTTCCGTTATTGGTCCTGTATTGAGTACTGTTGGGAAGTCATGTTGCGGATGCACAGGACATTGGTTAGGCCACTGTTGGAATATTGCGTGCAATTCTGGTCTCCTTCCTATCAGATAGATGTTGTGAAACTTGAAAGGGTTCAGAAAAGATTTACAAGGATGTTGCTAGGGTTGGAGAATTTGAGCTATAGGGAGAGGCTGAATAGTCTGGGGCTGTTTTCTCTGGAGCGTCAGAGGCTGAGGGGTGACCTTGTAGAGGTTTACAAAATTTTGAGGGGAATGGATAGGGCAAATAAGCAAAGTCTTTTCCCTGGGGTCGGGGGAGTCCAGAACTAGAGGGCATATGTTTAGGGTGAAAGGGGAAAGATATAAAAGAGTCCTAAGGGGCAACTTTTGCACACAGAGGATGGTACGGGTATGGATTGAGCTGCCAGAGGAAGTGGTAGAGGCTGGTATAATTGCAACATTTAAGAGGCATTTGGATGGGTATATGTATAGGAAGGGTTTGGAGGGATATGGGTTGTGTGCTGGCAGGTGGGACTAGATTGGGTTGGAATATCTGGTCTGCATGGATTGCCTGGACAGAAGGGTCTGTTTCCATGCTATACATCTCTATGACTCTAAATAGATGGTACATGTAGGTTCAGGAGATAATTGAATAGTTTATTAGAACGGGAAGGAATTTAGGGATATGATCTTAAGGAAGTGGCTTGGATGCATCTATCAAAACAGAATATAGATTTTCTGTTTGAAATATTCATATGGTCTTGAGCAAGTATTTCTTATATCCTGTGTCATTTGTTACTTGCCCCTTTAGACTTTTTTTCCTTGACATCTATAAGAAACTTGCTCTTACTATTTTCCCCAAGGCAGTAGGAGACACTTGTTTAAATATTCCAAAATTCTGTGAGAAAGCACTTTAAGTCATAATTCCTATCAATGATGAGGTCATCAGCTTGTCTCAGTTTTTAAAATGAGATAACTTGTTTGGAGTCTGAGAGAAAACCAACCCAATGAAGATAACATTTCAACTAATGATTTCAATTAACTGAAAATGGTAAGAATTGAAGGTGTGCTGTCATTATTTACAGACAATACCAAATAATGGGGTATAATGTGAAGAATTGTGCCAAAGTATAAGAAGATAGGTGTATGGTTTTACAAGGTAGTCAGATAAATTTAATTATAAAAGAGTGTGATTTCCTTTTGTTAGGAAGAAACAGCTTCTTGCCCACTGTTATTAGACTTCTGAAGGCACCTCTAAAATTTCAAATCTAATGTTGATTTTGTTTTTTGGTACCTTTTTTGCTGCCATAACTTTGCATTCCTCACACTTTTCTATCACACTACGATCATTGTCTGTTATGATCTGCCTGTGGTGCACGCAAAACAAAACTTTTCACTGTACTAAGGTGACATTAGTAAATCAAATCACAATTGAAAGGACATTTGTTTGAAAGGTAACACTCTAAATTGAGTGGAGAAGCAAAGAGATGGGGGAGAACAAATTAATAAATTATTGTAAGTAGCAACAAATATTGATGAAGCTTTGCAAAATGCACAAAATGCACAGGAACTAATTTCTCGAGGAACAAAGTATTAACCTGCAAGGTGGTGTTTTATTTACATAGAATCCTGCATAGAAGATGCAGGAATACTGGACAGAATTCAATGGCCACTGCAGTTGTCCCATCCACTGGGTGAAAATCCAATGGCTTACCAAGGACATTCTGATCACTGACAGATGAAAAAAAGCCAATTAGACACTGATTGGCACAGCATCAGGTTCGTGCAGATGTCTTACCAGTCAATTAGAAACCAGCAGCTTTTCAGCATCTGCGGCATCACCAGGGCAATGGCCACTGCCAGGACTGCAGGAAACTTGAGCTCCAGAATTCAATTTAAATAAGGGGGATGTGGTGAGGGGCAGAAAGACGGCTCTGAAAAGTGATGTATTTCCTGTGTGAATATTTCAAACAGAAAATCTATATTCTGTTTTGATAAGCTTTGCTTCAGAAGATTGAGCACAGGCTGCTCTTAAACCTCTGGGCTCATAGATTTGGTTGTCTCGCCCATTGTTCGAATAATTTTCTCACTTTGTTGTACGGTGAAGATAAAAAAAATCTTCATATCCTTGATGTTGTTCACCATGTTTTATGATAAGGCCAAACACCATTGTTTTACTGTCAACAAGCTTCTAGATATAAGTTTCTTCAGGACCCGTCTGGTCAATTGTGGGTGAGGATAGTGACCTTCAACTCTAACTGGAAGAGTTTCTTGGCATAAACAAAATATTATTTATTTATTTATTGTTTCTCTGCAATATACTGAGATATGACATACATTGTTACAGAGACTATTAGGAAAACCTGGTCTTAGATCTAACTTTTTCTAAATCCTTAGTTATACTTCTCATAGTCCTCATGACATTATTGTAGTGGCTGATGGATATAACATGTAATCGCCATTAACCCTTCCATAGCAATGTGGTTGGGTTTAAGAACTGTAGTAGTTAAAACTGTTGAATGCACCCAACAGTATGGGGCTAGTTTAACTTAACTAATTTCCACCTTTTACCTCAGCACGATCTGTAGCATGTGGGAAGTTTCCATGAGACTGACATTTGGATAACTTCTTGCCTCAGAGGGTCATGAATTTGTGGATTTTTTTTATTACAGAAGACTGTTGAGGCGGAGTTATTAAATATAGTCAAGGCTGAAATTGACACTTTTAATCATTAAGGGAATCAATGGTTGTGGGGAAAAGGCAGGAAAGAGGAGTTGAAGATTGCCAGTTTAACTCTGCAGCATCATGTTTAGAAATGCATTTGTGCAGTGTGGTGCTGCCTTGTTAGTTGACTTCTTCATTTCCCCAGGTTATGGCTTTCTCTCAAGTTCTATACTCCCATCTTGATCCTTGCATGGTCTCTTTTAAATTAAAGATGAAAACAAACTGATACAGGTCATCATGACGGTCACTCATTTAATTGGTAGGGAAACGTAGAAGGCGGATGTAAAGCTGTGATTGAAAAGCAAAGACTTTGTTACATTTCAAAAATATAATTTGTTCAATAAAAATGAATACACACAGTCACTGAAGCAGTTTGATTCTGTAACATATGAAGATTGCAGCCTCCATCTTCCCCATTTGAACTGGCCTCCTTTATTGTGAGTGAATTGGAAGGTTAATATGTATCTATTGCTTTTACTTATGATAACTTCAGAACCATGAGGCACTAACGTAATCACTAACAGATCAAATGAAGGTGAATTTTATTTTGAGAGTGGTAAGAAGGTGGAATGCACTGTTCTGTGAACCAGTTAAAACAAATTACTTTGATACATTTGAGGGGAAATTTGATGCATACTGTAAGTACCAACAACCTGTCCAAAAGTTCTACCTTATTAATTTTGAATGTTTCTAGTGACAGAGTTCCCTCCTCTGTCACCAGGGCCTGGATAGCATCGCCATCCTTGGTAAAGACAGATACAGTGACTTTATTTAACAACTCAGCCAGGTCCCCTGCTTTAGCTGTGAGCCCCCCCCCCTTTTGGACTACAATCAGCACTCCACCTGTTTTTACCACTCATTTACTATTTAGATCTCTATCGAAGACTTTGGAATTCTGTATGTGCTAGCTGTCAACCTTTCCTTAGGATTCCTGCTTGCTTCTCTTATATGCTTTTTCACCTCCCTTCAGTACATTCTGGATTCCTCTTGGCTCTCAATTGTATTTTCAACCTGACAACCTGACAAAGTGAAAAAAAAGCAAAAAAGATCTGTGGATGCTGGAAATCAGAAACAAATCAGAAATTGCTGTAAAAGCTGATTAGGTCTGGCAGCATTTATGGAGAGAAAGCGGAATTCACGTTTCGGGTCCAATGACCCTTCTTCAGAACATTCTGAAGAAGGGTCACTGGACTTGAAATGTTAACTCCACTGTCGAAAGCATACATTTTCTTCCTTATCTTAATTTCTGTCTATTTCTGAATGGCAGCCAGTGATCACCGGGGTACTGCAGGGATCAGAGTTTGAACCCTAGCTATTCACAATATATACTAATAAATTATTTCAGGATACTACATGTCATATGTCCAAGTTTTCAGATGACGTAAAGCTGGATGGGAAAATAGGTTGTGAGGAGATTGCAGAGAAGCTTCAGTGTGATTTGGACAAATTACATTCGTGGGCAAATACATGGCAGATGCAGCACCTTGTGCATAAAACAGGCAGGCAGATTATTATCAGAATGGTGATATATTGGGGAAAAGGGAGATATAGTAAGACAGGAGTGCCTCACACACCAATGCTGTAAGTAAATATGCAGCTGGTGAAGAAGGCAAATGGTATACTGATCCCTCATTAGTAAGACTACACTTGAAGTATTGTGAGCAGTGTGTTTCCTCACCTGAAGAAGGATACTTCATTTACTGAGGGAGTATAAAGACTGATTCCTGGGATGGCAGAGTTGACATATGGGGAGATACTGGATTGGTTATGACTATATTTCCTTGAATTTAGAAGAATAAGAAGGATCTAACAGAAGCCTATAAAATTCTAAAATGATTAGACAGGGCAGATGTGGAAAGGATGTTCTCAATGACTAGGGAATTCAGACACAGGGCTCATAGTCTAAGGATGTGTGATAGACCATTCAAAACTGAGATGAGGAGAAATTTCTTCATCCAGAGTACTGAGCCTGTGGAATTTCCTGCCACAAAAAGCAGTTGAAGACAAAACATTGAATTTTTTCAAGGAGATAGATATATTTCTTAGGGCTAAAGGGCTCAAAGGGTATGAGGGGAAAGCAGGATCAGGTTACTGAGTTAGATGACCAACCATAATCATAATGAATGGCAGAGAAGGCTCAAAGGACCGAATGGCCTACTCCTGCTCCTATTTTCTATGTTTCTGTCTCTTTTGCCACCCAGGGAGTTGGATGGACTTGTCCTACCTTTCCCCTGTGAGGGAATATACTTGGACTGTACGTGAACCATCTCCTCTTTAAAGGTAAACCATTACTCAATTACAGTTTCCCAATAAACCATTTGTTCCAGTCTATCTAGCCCAGCTGTGTTCTTACTCCACTGAAGTCAACTCTCCACCAATTAATTTTTTTCACTATATCAGAGCATGAGGTGAAAAGGGGATCTTTAGAGATAAGATAATACAACTATTCCTCATTTGAAAAGGAAGAAAAATTAAGCAGCATAAACAAACATAAGAGGTACTTGAAAGCCCAAACTGTGAAGTTGAAACAAATGACCAAGAGACAGTGAATGGGTCATTGGCCCACCTTGCTCATGCAGGTCCCACATGAGCACCTCACTCCACCCTCTTCGGAACACAAAATTCTTCTCCCAAGATTCACTGCATGTATTCAAACAAGTCTGCACCAACACCACTGGTCACCAAATACTGATCTGTAAAACTAGAAATGTCACAAGCTGATATCTTTTGCTGAGCCCAAGACTCAAATGAAACGTAGCTTTAGCCAGAAAACTCGTATATAAGAGGAATGGCTTTTGGACTCAAATTAAAGTCCAACAGTATTTTAGAAATCAGTGATCACAAAATACAATGTTGAACATAATGTAAATATTCATGAACACAAGCAAGGCATTGTATACAAGGTATTGCACAGATCTGATTATTTTTAAAACCTACTTATTGCTCCTTAAGCAAGAATTTTCAGATAGAAATATCTTGTATCATTAGCCAAAACATATACAGTAGTTAGTATTTATAGGAGGGATAGAATTTTAATTTCATCAAAGTTATGTAACATTTCCAGCAATAGATGCACTCCACACATTTCTGTCCCTAATGTCACATGTCTGGTGTTTTCCCAGATGCAGTTAGTGTCTGATATAAAAATTGTGGGAGCATAGGGATTATTTGCTGGGGAAATAATAGTGGTGAGGCTAACAGCACCCACTGTTAAAGGGAAAGCCAAACAGCCACCTCCTGCACTTAAATGCTAAAATCTAAATGTTGCTGTTGTGAGGTGCCCAGTTCCTCTGGAAGCTGCAAAATACTAAAAATGGAAGGGTGCATAGTAAGTGTACTTAGATTGAGCATTCCCACTAAGTTCACAAAAATGTTTGGGATTGTCCATCTAAAATTGAAAATAGTAGTGCATGTAACTCATCAATCCTGCTCTACTTATAAATAAGGTGAATGATGGACTTCTATATTAATTCCACCGCCACATTTCCCCACGCCTTTGTCCCTCACAAGCTGTAGATATTGTTAATACTGAAAAATCTACAGATCTCAGTCATGAATATTATTGATGCTTGAGCATCTACACCCCTTTGGATATGAAAATCTCTCTAAGATTCACAATCTTCTACGTGAAGAGAGACCTTGTTCTTTTCTAAATGGCTCCTGAGACTATGACGCTTAGTTTAGACACAAGCCAGAGGAAGACGTCTCTCAGTTGAACATCCTTGTTAAGCCTTCTGCAAAAATTAAAATGAAAATTAAGTAATTGGAATGTTCAATGGCAGGGACCCGGCCTCAAAACAATAAATCCTCGCCTCCTTTTGTGTACATACCAAAAGCACATACGTTGTGTTTAAATGTGGCCTCCATGAAATTACATCTGGAGTACTTATTGCTTTAGTCTCATTATTTGAAAAAGGATGAATGCATTAGAAGCAGTACATAGAAGAATTACTCAACTGATTATAGAGACATAGAGATGTACAGCATGGAAACAGACCCTTCAGTCCAACCTGTCCATGCCGACCAGATAGGCCAACCCAATCTAGTCCCACCTGCCAGCACCTGGCCCTTATCCCGCCAAACCCTTCCTATTCATATACCCATCCAAATGCCACTTAAATGTTGCAATTGTACCAGCCTCCATCACTTCCTCTGGCAGCTCATTCCATACATGTACCACCCTCTGTGTGAAAAAGTTGCCCTTTAGGTCTCTTTTATGTCTTTCCCCTCTCACCCTAAACCTATGCCCTCTAGTTCTGGACTCCCCGATCCCAGAGAAAAGACTTTGTCTAGTTATTCTATCCATGGCCCTCATGATTTTATAAACCTCAATCAGGTCACCCCACAGCCTCTGACGCTCCAGGGAAAACAGCGTATTCAACCTCTCCCTAAAGGTCAAATCCTCCAACCCTGGCAACATCCTTGTAAATCTTTTCTGAACCCTTTCAAGTTTCACAACATCTATCTGATAGGAAGGAGACCAGAATTGCACGCAATATTCCAACAGTGGCCTAACCAATGTCCTGTACATCCGCAACATGACCTCCCAACTCCTGTATTCAATACTCTGACCAATAAAAGAAAGCATACCAAACACCTTCTTCACTATGCTATCTACCTGTGACTCCAATTTCAAGGAGCTATGAACCTGCACTCCAAGGTCTCTTTGTTCAGCAGCACTCCCTAGGGCCTTACCATTAAATGTATAAGTCCTGTTAAGATTTGCTTTCCTAAAATGCAGCACCTCGCATTTATCTAAATTAAACTCAATCTGCCACTTCTCAGCCAATTGGCCCATCTGGTCCAGATCCTGTTGTAATCTGAGGTAACCATCTTCGCTGTCCACTACACCTCCAATTTTGGTGTCATCTACAAACTTACTAACTGAACCTCTTATGTTCACATCCATATCATTTATGTAAATGACAAAAAATAGAGGGCCCAGCACCGATCCTTGTGGCACTCCACTGGTCACAGGCCTCCAGTCTGAAAAACAACCCTCCACCACCACCCTCTGTGTTCTACCTTTGAGCCAGTTCTGTATCCAAATGGCTAGTTCTCCCTGTATTCCATTAGATCTAACCTTGTTAATCAATCTCCCATGGGGAACCTAGTCGAACACCTTACTGAAGTCCATATAGGTCACACCTGCTGCTCTGCCCTCATCAATCCTTTTTGTTACTTCTTCAAAAAAATTCAATCAAGTTCGTGAGACATGATTTCCCATGCATAAAGCCATGTTGCCATTCCCTAATCAGTCCTTACCCTTCCAAATTCATGTACATCCTGTCCCTCAGGATTCCCTCCAGCAACTTGCCCACCACCGACGTCCGGCTCACTGGCTTATAGTTCCCTGGCTTGTCTTTACCACCCTTCTTAAACAGTGGCACCACGTTAACCAACCTCCACTCTTCGGGCACCTCACCTGTGACTATCGATGATACAAATATCTCAACAAGAGGTCCAGCAATCATTTCTCTAACTTCCCACAGAGTTCTAGGGTACACTTGATCAGGTCCTGGGGATTTATCCACCTTTATACTTTCAAAACATCCAGCACTTCCTCCTCTGTAATTTGGACATTTTGCAAGGTGTCACCCTCTATTTCCCTACAGTCTATATCTTTCAGTAAATACTGATGCAAAATACTCATTTCGTATCTCCCCCATTTTCTGTGGTTCCACACAAAGGCCGCCTTGCTGATATTTGAGGGGCCCTATTTTCTCCCTAGTTACCTTCTTGTCCTTAGAAACCCTTTGGATTCTCCTTAATTCTATTTGCCAAAGCTATCTCATGTGCCATTTTTGCCCTCTTGATTTCCCTCTTAAGTATACTCCTACTGCCTTTATACTCTTCTAAGGATTCACGCGATCTATCCTATCTATACCTTACATATGCTTCCTTCCTCAATTTCTTTAGTCATTCAGCATTCTCTATATCTACCAGCCTTTCCTTTCACCCTAACAGGAATATACTTTCTCTGGATTCTTGTTATCTCATTTCTGAAGGCTTCCCATTTTCCAGTCGTCCCTTTACCTGCGAACATCTGCCCCCAATCAGCTTTCGAAAGTTCTTGCCTATTACCGTCAAAATTGGCCTTTCTCCAATTTAGAACTTCAACTTTTATATCTGGTCTATCCTTTTCCATCACTATTTTAAATCTAATAGAATTATAGTCGCTGGCCCCAAAGTGCTCCCACACTGACACCTCAGTCACCTCCTGCCTTATTTCCCAAGAGGAGGTCAAGTTTTGCGCCTTCTCTAGTAGGTACATCCAACATATTGAATCAGAAAATTTTCTTGTACACACTTAACAAATTCCTCTCCATCTAAACCCTTAACACTATTGCAGTCCCAGTCTATGTTTGGATAGTTAAAATCCCCTACTATAATCTTGGGATAAAGAATTTATCTTATGAGAGTGACTTGTTAGGTTGTATCTAGGGGGGTTATTTGGTCTTCTGGGATAGACTAGAACTAGGGGACATGATCTGATACTAAGTTGAGACAGAGTTGAAGAGACCTTTCTTCTTTCAGTGGGTTGTTTCTCTGAAGAACTCTTTTCCCCAGAAAACAGTGGAGGCTGTGTCATGGAATATTGTTAAGGCTGAAGGGGATAGACTTTTAATAGACAAGGAAGTCAAATGTTACAGGGAGGAGAAATAAAAATGGTTTAGACAAAAACTAATCAACTATCACCTTATTAAATAACACATTCTTGAAGAACTGTTTGGCGTGTTCTTGTCCCACATTCCTACATAATTGAGGAATGAAGGGACACAATAGGCCATAAGACGTAAGAGCAGAAATAGGCCCAGCAACCCATCGAGTCAGTTCTACAACTCAATGAGATTATGGCTGATCTGATAATTGTCAACTTCACAACCTGCCTTTTCCCATAAACGTTGATTTCCTAACTGAATAAAAATATCCATCTCAACCTTGAGTATATATCATGACCCAACTCCACAGCTCTCTATAGTAACTAATTCCACAGATTCACTACGCTCTGAGACAAGAAATTCCTCTTCATTTCTGTCCTAATTGGACAATCCCTTACTTTAAGACTATGCCCTCTGCTCCTAGACTCTGCCACATGGAGAATCAACTCTTTCACATCTACCCTGCCAAGTTTCGGAGGGATCTTGTATATGCCAATAAGATTGCCTCCCTGTCTTTTAAATTCCCAGAGTACAGATCCATCCTAAACAAACTCTTCTCATAAGGAAACCCCTTTTCTTGAGCAAATCTCTCCATATCCAGAGTCAACTTAATGAATCTTATCTGGATTGCCTCCGATGCAAATCTATCCTTCCTTCCATATTTGTTGTAAACTTTTAGCAAGAACTCCCTTTTTTTAATACTCTGTTCTCTTTGAAATAATAGGAGAAAGTGAGGTCTGCAGATGCTGGAGATCAAAGTTGAAACTTTATTGCTGGAACAGCACAGCAGGTCAGGCAGCATCCAGGGAACAGGAGATTCGACGTTTCGGGCACAGGCCGAAACGTCGAATCATTCCTGAGGAAGGGCCTGTGCCCGAAACGTCGAATCTCCTGTTCCCTGGATGCTGCCTGACCTGCTGTGCTGTCTTTGAAATAATACACAGCTATGGGACCTGGGTGTAAACATGTGTTTAGAGTAGGTTGAACATTGCATGTGGAATATAAACATCAACATAGTCCCCATAGACCAAGTATGATGCTCCAAAGATACAGACCCTCTGCCATTTTGTAGGATTATATGCAATATGATTTTGAGTGGGTAAAACAACTACTTCCTTTTCATTTTTGTACCATTTTAGAATTAATTGTAAAATTTGTAACCTCAAGAAATATTAAATCTACACTTATGTAACAGCAACAGATCTTATTAAACACAACTATATACAGTGGATTTATTTGATTTATTATTGTCAAATGTATCAAAGTATAGTGAAAAGTTTTGTTTTGCATACAGTACAGGCATACTATACTATACAAAGTGCAATAGGGTAATAGGACAGAGCAAAGAATACAATGTTATGGCTGCAAGAAAAGGTGCACAGAGAGAGATCAACATTATATTTAAAATTTGAGAGGGCAATTCAGAAATCTAATAACAGCAGGGAATAAGCTGATCTTAATCTGTTTATAATTTCTTGTGGTCTTGGGAAGAGCTGTTGCTGTGATGCATCCTGATAGAATACTTTCTATGGTGCATCTATAAAAATTGGTAAGAGTAAATTTATAAAATTGGATAGTGAGAGAGGACATGTCATCTCAAGTCCTGCACACCTAGACTGCAACTCCATGTGATTTGCTGTCATCTCAATTTAGCTCCTTTCACACATGCTCAGGACCTGGCTTTAGAATAGAAGCATCTCCCCAATTTTCTTTTGTCAGTTCCCCATTTTTCAACCATCAATGAGTGAGACAAACTCATATGTCTTCAGGATATTTAAAAAATCTGCTACCAGCTTTTCTTTTTCAGTTTGCAACAGTTTGATTGTATTGTTTCACTACTACGTGGTGAAATCTTGATTCAGTAGTCTGTTTTGAAGGGAGTTACCGATTTGTATTCCGTTTTGAACTGTTTGACCTCACTTTGACTCTCAATTTTAAGGTTCACCAAGGCATTCTGCATTAATGCTAGCTCAATTGTTAGTCCAGAAGTGATGATTGGAAAATCTCTACAATTTCCATGGATTCTTGATAAGCTTCCATTGCAGCCATCAGATGCTATTTATGAAGATCAACAGATTCTGCATGTAGAATAATGGCATTTAAAGATGTTTTTCTTGCGATAGCTTTTTAGTAATGACTTGCAGTCGTGTTGCCATTCGAAGGGCCATTTCCGAGGGCTGTTGTTCATCTTTCACTGTGTCTTTCACATGATGTTCTGTGATCATGATTGTAAAGCGGGTTGCATACAATCAGTTTCTACCAGTGAAGGTGGGACACCATCCATCATATCTGACACTTCCATGGCCTTGAATTTGGGCTGGAGGTATGAGACTTCTTTTCTGGATGATTTCTCGATCTCTTACTAGCTGCATAATCTGAAAGAACTTCAGATCCTGAAATAATTTTACTTAATGTAGAAATTTCTAAAGCTTCACGAGCTGATTTCACTGGTGATTGAACTAGTATAGATTTTGTTTCTGCATCCACATAAGTCACTGATCTTCTATACAGCAAGCAAGGAATGTCTTCATTTAATTGTTACTGCCTCTTTTTTGAAATAAATAAACAACTTAACCTCTTCTTTACCTTCTTCAAGAAAGGGATGGTTCAGTGAGATACCAGGGTTTTAAGAACAGCACCATCAAAATCCAAAGGCAAAAAAAAATGTTCAAAATCCCAGGTTTCAGTAAAAAATGACTTGAATGCTGTTGTTCTTCTCTGTGACTACATGATGAAAGAACAGTCTAAGGTCTAGAATATCCTTTGGCGGATTCATTGGCACCTTTCTTTTACTATTATTAATAGTTTTGGTTTTGAGCAAAATAAAGATTTTGCACTAACATTGCATAACACCTAATGAAGGCACCTAATGAAGGCTGATCCTTGGTGCACAGATGTCAAGGTCAACATCTCCACTTAATCAAGAAATATAATGATTGAGAATGACATACAAGGCCTCTGTAGTCTCTCTTCCATTACAGAAGAACATATTATTCCTCAGGCCTTTTACTCTAATTTTAGTAATTCCTGAAACTCAAAGTTGAAAGGAGGACTTCCTTTTGCATTATTCATGATGGAATGCCAGCTGTGCTAGCATTTATTAGCCATCCCTAGTTGACCTTGAGAAAGTGATTGTGATCAAACTTCTTGAACTGCTGTAGTCCTTTTGGTAGAGTTCTAGGATTTTGACCCAGAGATACCGAAGGAACAATGATATATTTCCAAATCAAGATGGTGAGTAGCTTCGAGGAAGACTTAAAGGTGGTGGTGTTCCCATGGATATGTCCTTCTCGATGGAAGTGATCATAGATTTGGAAGGTGCTCTCTAAGAAGCTTTGATAAATTTCTGCAGTACATCTTCTAGATAGTAGGAACTGTTGCTATTGAGCATCAAGTTTGAGGAATTGTGGTCTCAATACACCCACCTCATATTGAATTAAAGTCAGTTTTTACTTGCTATTTACCAGAATGACCATGTACTAGAATTAATCCTGCGGTTCCACATATTCTGGGAAGTTGGAATGTTGTAGTCGGCCTGCTACAAATCCCAGAAAGAGGTCGTCCTTGCTGTCTTCTCTCCTAGTGCTGAGATGTCTCCAGATTATTTTGGTCTATGTGTAATTCTCTGAGCTGACTGTGTTACTGTGTCCTGGTATCTCCCATTGTGCTAGGGACTTTCTCTAAATCTATCCTGTGTCTTTGTGTGCTTGGTGAATTATCTAAGTGCTCATTTCTTCCCATCCCTGTAAGCACATTTGATTCTCTGTAATGTCAGAGCAAATTACTGCACTTGCTGGAAATGTACTGAAAACAACAAATGCTGGGGATCAAAGCAGGTCAGGCAGCATCCATGGAGAGAGAGCAAGCTAATTTTTTGAATCCAGATGACTCTTCATCATGATTCTCTGTAATGTTTTACTCATTGGACCTGATTGACTTCTTCCTGTTGTTTACCACATGCAACTCCTAGACTCCTCTCCCAGCTGTTATAACTTTTACATTGGCTGTTCCTTTTTATGGTTCAGTACCTGGATGAGCATCAAAGTCCATCATTTGCTCGCCCACACTGCCATTGAGGTACACTTCCAATATTTACCCCAGCCCTGGGCTTGCATCGCCAAAGGGGCCACATGATTTATCCATAGTATTTTATTGCTGCTGGTCTTTAGTTCGGGCTTCTAATGGTTTTGTATGTCTGGGTCACAATTCTTTAGTCATGTGAAGTCTACACTCTTGTAAATGACAGCAACAGTATTCATTGAACATAAATACAGAAGATGTTAGGACATAATATCTTATCTGGAAAACTACAGTCCTAGAACACATTTCAAATGTTCTCACATCACTATGGCACTTTTCTCTCACATGTGCTCTGGGACTATACTATAAAAGGGATAATTTCCTTTACTTGACACAGTGCCAGCATACAATGTTGCAACCTTTGAAGTGCTGATGAGTACTAAACTCACTTCCTTTATGAGGAGAAATCTTCACATAGCTTTGTGATTCTTTTCAAACTATTATGTGAATATGAGCCTGTCCATGGTTGGCACAAATCAGAAACTTAACTTACCCATGATATCATTTGAGTGACACAAGCATTTCATAACTACATTTTCAATGTTTAATAAATTAAAATCATCATTGTGCAACTAGGCAGAAGGAAAGAACCCTCAATAGACTGGTAACCTTGTTGTTTCCCAAAGTGGTTATACTTTTCTCTCTAAAACAGGGGCTTATCAGGTATTTATCAGAGAAATACACTCTATAGCACAGATCATAAAAAATCTTTGGACATTAAGGATTTATGATTAAAGCTTTAAGCATATGCATCTGCTGAACCATACATGGATTATTTGCAGTGCTAGGTGAAAATCTTGCCTCTAATGCAACAGCACTAGCTATTTGCTTCTATTAAGAAAAAAAATAATTTTAAATTAGAATACATAAGAGGCAAAGTTAAAAGAAATAAACTAATAGAAATTTGTTGGAAAAGTAAAAAATGCCAGAAATACCAAAGAAAAATGTCTGTCAGCATCCGAACAAAATGAAAAGACAGGTTTAAATTTTAAGTGTGAATCTTTCATGAGACCAAGCAAAGGATGTTAACCTGTTTTTCTCTTTTTTGATGCTGCCAGACCTGCTGTGTATTTTCAGTTTATTTTTAATTTTGATATGTAAATATGCAGTTGAGCATATATTCTGCTTATGCAAATGTTGCTATTAAAAGAAGTGTCATTAAATTGCAAGACCATCCTAAAAGCCCTTCAATTCAACTTCATTTGTATTTTAAATGCATGGATTTAGGTGAATGTAACACTAATTATTGAATTATGGCAATAGAACTTTGCTTAATTGTACCAGTCTTTCCTAGTACTCATCTACTCAACAAAAAGGTAACAAAAATCCCTTACTGTGAACACAGAGGGCTGCAATATTACAGTGTAAGGTGATCTTTGCACAAAAGATGCACAGTGAATTAACTGGAAAACGACTTAATCTGCTCTCTTTAGCAGAAATTCATTGCAAAAACCACAGGCAGAGCTTGTGAAAACAACAGAGTACAGAATGTCTCTTTTCACAGTCAAACTGTCTGCTGTCAGAACCGCAATCTAAAACTACTTTCTTTTCCGTGGCTCAATTTTCCTCACAGGGGGAAAAGTGATTCTTTGGTGAGTTTGACAGGTAGTGTTTCAGACGAGGGAGGGAGGCTTTATGAAACTCTTATAAATGCAGCACGCCTTGTATTGTCCTGTGGTGGTTGTCTGGAGGAGAGAAAGAAAATGTGAGGATGAAACATGAAGACGATAAGCGGAGGTGGGGGGGCTGGAGAATGGGAGGCCAGAGGCAGAGGGGGTGGGGGAATGTGGGATTGATATGTTCGTGGAAACATGAATTCATGTTCAAATGCATTCCCAGGAACATTATCCTATTTTGTTGTCACTGTACCACCGGAATAGCATCTACTGGATTTTAGCAAATGTGAGAAAGAGCCAAGGTTATTGTGCACTGTATGTGGAGTGGGGGCTGGGGAGGTTACTGAGATGCTGATTACTAGCTTCCAACTAACGGTTGGGATAGTCAGCTCCTTTCAATTGTTAATAATTGAATGGCAGTACAGTGGACCACCTGAGGTTTTGCCTACTTTAAATGTGGGAGTTTAAAAAGTCACCTACAGACTGCTAGTTGCACACTGCAATCTTATTATGGAAGGCTTGCAATCAGCACCAAGCCTTGCCTTTCTTCAAAACTGACACCATTAAACTTCAACGTTGGCAGTGGTGTCAATCTTGGAACAGATAACTGGAATATAGTCATCATTTTAATATTCAGTAAAAATCCTAAATGTTTGAGTCAGTATTATTAAAATAAATAATTGACTTCCTAAATTGTTAACAGCTCTTGTATACAATCACTGAAAAGAGTAACGGTATGATTTCCTATTATAATGTATCTACCGTACCTGGCTGAAATTAAATATTTAGAGATTCATGACAAAAAGGAAAAAGGAGCTGTATATCACTCTATAAATTTCTTCATACTGTAGTGGTGGAAAACAAGGTAACTACAGCTAAACAGGCAACAGCTTGACTTCAGAATTAGCTTCAAATCTAGTTGCAGGTTTGTCTCTCAGGTTCTCCCTCCTTGTTAGACCTTTAATTGAGTTTCATATACGAGGTGATTGCTTGATGTAGTATGTAATTGACTATTGTCTATCATAATTTGTACATTCAGATGTTGACATTTATTGCAAGGAGGTTCAGTTTAAAAGTAGGTAAGTGTACTATAGCTGTAGAGAGTTTTGGGAAGATCATATACAGTTATAATCACTTACTTATGGATATAATTGTATTAGAAATAGTTCAGAGATGCTTCATTTGACTATGATGGGAGTAATTTACATTGAACAGGTTAAGCCTGTATCCAATGGAGTTTAAAAGAATAAAAGGTAGGTTTATTGAAAATTATAAAATCCAGAGGATTTCAAATTATAAATTCTTGATGAAGGGCTTATGCCCGAAATGTCAACTCTCTTGCTCCTCAAATGCTGCCTGACCTGCTGTGTTTTTCCAGTGCCATAGTTTTCAACTCCGTTCTCCTGCATTTGCAATCCTCACTTTCTCCAATATAACAAGGAGACACAGTTTAAAAATGAGGAGTTTCTGATCTAAGATTAAGATTAGGAGTTTTCTTCAGAAAGGGTCATGAATCTGTGGAATTCTCTTCCCAATAAGTTGGAGTTAGACAGAATCAAGAGTTACGGGCTTTTGTGATGCAAAGTAATATTTCTACCTCTGAGCCAGAAAGGTCTGAGTTCAAATCCCTTCCTGCTCTGGAGGTGTGTCATAACATGTCTGAGCAGGTTGCTTAGAAATATTTTGAGTGCGGTGTGCTGACAGATGCCCACAATCTAAACATCATATCCTTAACAGTTGGCAGATAGACTTGAGGGGCCAAATGGCCTACTTTGAATCACAGAGGTATTACAACACAGAAGGAAGCCATTTGCCAATCATGTCTGCATCTGCTATTCAAATGAGCATCACTATGTATTGCCAATTTTCCTTTTGCCCTATTACCTTTCCCTTAAATCCTTGCACATTATTTCTATCCAAATAGTCATCCAATACTTTCCTGAATACATCAAGTGAATGACATTTCCAGGCAGTGCATTCCAGACCCTAATTAATCGCTGTGTGAAAACAAAAATTCATTCAGCACATTTGCTCCTTTTTCAAAACAACTGAAAAGATGTGCCCTCTTGGTTTTGCTTTTACTAGGAGGAACGGTTTCTCCGAATCTACACAATCAAACCTGCACATGATTTTTAAAACTTCTGTCAGGATCCTCTTAGGCTTCTTCTCTCCAAGGTGAACAGTTCCAACTTCTTCAATTTATCCTCATAACTGAATTTTTACATTCCCCGGAATCGTTCTCAGAAATCGCTTCTGCATCCTCTCCAATGTAATCACATCTTTCCTATATTCTGGCACCCAGAACACTACACAACACTCCAGTTGAGGTCTAACAGTTGTCTTATACAAATTCAAAATCTCTTCCTTCCTCTTGTACTCTATGCACTATTGAGAAAGCTGAGGGTGCTGCATGCTCTACTACTTGCTCTCTCCATCTGCCCTGCGACTTTCACTATGAACATATATACCCAGATTCCTTTGCTTCTACATCTGATTTAGAATGTTACCTCCTATTTTACGTTCTCTATCCATGTTCTTCCCTTCCAAACTAAATCACCTCACAATTTTCTGCATTGAACCCATCTGCCACATAATCACCCACACCAGCAGCTTGTCAATTCCACATTGTCCTCTTCACAGTTTGCATTTCATCAACATTTTGCATCATCTGCAAAATTTGAAATTGCCTCCTGCACACGAAGAGCTAAATCATTAATATATATTAGGAGAAGCAAGAGTTCCAGTAATGAGCCCTGTAATCTCCATGACAAACCTTCCTCCAGCCTGAATAATATCCATTAGCTTGCTCTCTGTTTCCTTTCATTTAGCCAATTATGTATGCATGTTGCCACTGTCCCTTTTATGCCAAGACTTGTAACTCTCCTCACAAATCTGTTGTTAGCACTGTATCAAACACCTTCTGGAAATCCATGTGCATCATATCAACAACACTACCCTCATCAAGCCTTTCTTTTACCTGTTCAAATAATTCCTGCTCCTTATTCTTGTCTTCTTGTGTAATCCTATTTGATTACATAGATATTGTTTGCATATTCAAATGCTTTTCCTAATCTAATCTCACAAACCTATGAATCTTATAATGCTTGTTTTGTTTTCTTTATCCCCACTTGTATGTTTATCATTCATCTTATATTCTAATCCCCTTCTGGGCAGTACAAACACTGGGAAAAGTAACAGTCAAGTCATATTTCTTTGACCATCTAGAATAAATAGTTGGACAATCTGCAGTGTAAGCCCTTACTGCGGCATCTGCTAGTCCCTCAACAACCTTGCTGCAACCAGAAACTCATAATCTGGGAAATGATGAATCTAAGAATAAATAACAGCAGAACAAAAACTATTCAGTGCCCTGAGCCAACTCTGTCTGTTGACGTGATCATGGCTGACCTTCTTTCTAAGCTCTACTTTCCTGTTCTCTCTATCACTTGATATCCTGAATGATCAGAAGTCAATTATTTTCAGCTTTTAATACATCCAGTCAGGAGCCACAACCCTCTGGGACAGAGACTGCAAAAGATTCATAATGAACTCTATGAATGAAGAAAGTTAGCTTATGTGAGTCCCAAATGATTGTTGCCTTATCCTGAGGAAGTGGGCTGAAAATGTGTTGCTGGAAAAGCGCGGCAGGTCAGGCAGCATCCAAGGAACAGGAGAATCGACGTTTCGGGCATAAGCCCTTCTCCTGAGGATGTGCCCTGTATTTTCGAGTTCTCAGTCTGGGAAAATGATTTTTCAGCATCTCCCTTATCAAGATCTTTCAAAATCTTGTTTATTTCAATCTGACCAGTTTTCATTTCTCTTGTTTCCAGAGTATGGACCAAATGTATTCAGTCTTTCATCGTATAATAATCCTCTCATCTCAGGAATAGATCTTATGAACCTTCACTGTACTGCCTGCTAGACAATTATATCATTCCTCAAATATGAAGACTGAAGCAGAATCACAAAGTATTATGGCACAAAGGAGAGCATTCAGCCCATCGTTCCAGCACTGGCTCTTCAAATAAGCATCATTACCAAGTGCCAACCTCTTGATTCTTCCCCATACCCTTGTACACTACTCATATCCAAAGAGTCATCCAATACCATCTTGAATGTCTCATTTGAACCTGCCCTCACCGCATTGTCAGACAATGCACTCTATACCTTAACTACTTGCTGTTTTTTTCTCACATCACTCTTGCTTCTTTTGTGCCTGATTTTAAATCTATGCCTGCTCTTTCTTGTTCCTTTTACGAGCTGGAACAGCTTCACCCTCTCAATACTGATCAGCCTTCAAATTTTGAAAACCTCTATCAAATCTCCATCTCCATCAGCCTTCTCCTCTCCCAGGAGATCAGTCCCAACTTCTTCAATCTAGCCTCATATCTGAAGTAAAACAATGCGCAGTAATCTGGGCATTGTACCAACAAGTCTTGTACAATTTGTTACAAACAGACCCTGAATGAGGTTCTCAAATGTGTTACTGCTCCAGCCAGGATACCTCAAAACCATAAGTCCAGGCAGCGAATATCCCCTTGGATATTCACCTGTCAGTTGGTTGACACATAATTCAAAAAAGATCCCTTCACTTTTTGATAACTTTCTCTCAGACACAAATTAATTTATGCTTTAAAAGGAACAATTTACCCAAGTTTTCTTCAACTCACAGAAACAGTGAGTTTATTAATCACTAAACATAAGAAGGAATGATAATGTAAGCCACATACCAGAATTTCAAAATGAGACTTGAGTCAAAAAAAGGAACAAAACTAATTGATATCAGTCCCTAAATAATTCATAAGGGCAGCTGGAACAATGTTGTGCCCAGTATTAGATGGGGCTAGTAAATTTGTTGTTGGCAGTTGAACATTTTGAGATTCTTGAACTTGCTAGTTGGCAAGTCTGTTGTTCTGATTCGTTTCGAGAGTGATGAATTCCAACATTCACAGTGAAAACAAAGTCTTTCTCTTTATTTTACCTGTAATGTAGAGGTTTTAAAATGGCTGATCTTAAAGCTGTGGTCCTCACAGCACTCTAATCCACACACTAGGACATCTGGCCAATAACATACTCAGGCCAGTATGGCAGTCAGTTTTAACCCCTTATTTTTCTTTTACCCTCCAGGAATACATAGACATGTCTACAAGAGTTGGCTCTCTGTTGAATTGGGAGATAGTTCCCTCATTATCTCTTCTTCAATAAGGACATATAAGTTAGGAGGAGGAGTAATCCATTCAAGTGGGGTGGACAAAGACAGAAGTCACCTGACACCAGGTTATAGTCCAACAGGTTTATTTGAAATCACAAGCTTTCAGAGCACAGCCACTTCATCAGGTAAAAGGAACTTATATTTAAAGATTAAGGTCTCCAAATTGACTCTGCACACTGTTGGTTTTTAACCCTGAAAGAACCCTCATTCTGTGCTCACCCAGCACCAAACATAGCAGAGGACCTATTTGGAGGTAAGTACAGCCTTTATTTCTGGACATGTGGTTTTGCAGAATTAAACAAGACAGACTTCCATAAAATGAAACCATATGGATCCAACACACCACCCTTCTACGGATTACCTAAAATTCACAAACCAGGACCACCCCCCTCCCCAGACCCTTAGTCTCACTACCTGAACACCAACGTACAGTTTGGCCAAGGAACTACACCAAAGACTAAAACACTAAGTAGATGACTTATGCCAGTCCATTCACTCCACCCAAGAATTCCTGAACACCAAGATAGAGTACGATGAAGTAATGGTCTCCTTTGACGTAACAGCCCTGTTCACATCCATCAACATCAACCTTGCCAAGGAAACGCTGACTACACTATTAGAAGAACCAAAGATACACAACAAACACCACCAACTTCATCAGCAAATACAACATCATCAAGCTTGTGGACCTATGCCTTACCATCCACTTCACTTTCAATAACAAAACCTACAGACAAACCAACAGAATACCCATGGGATCTCTGATGTCAGGGTTCTTAGCAGAGGCAGTAATGCAGCGACTTCAACAAACAGTTCTGCCAACCATCCAACCCAAACTTTGGGTCTGCTCCGTAGATGACACCTTTGTCATCACTAAGCAAAACAAATTACCTTCAAGACCATCAATAATACCTTTAGTGGCATCAAATTCACAAAAGAGGAGGAAAACAACAACAAACTGCCATTCCTAGATGTCACAGCAGAGCAAACAACTAATGGTGAACTTCAAACCAGCATCTACAAGAAAACAGAAAATACAGACCAAATACTGAACTACAGAAGCAATCATCCCAACATCCACAAATGAAGCGGCATTAGAACATTATTTCAATGAGCCATCACACACTGCAGCACAGAGGAACTATGATGAGCAGAGGAAAATCACCTATACAGCATATTCAAAAAGAACGGATGCCGAATGACCACAATTTCTCAGCAAAAAAACCAAACAAGCAGACAAGACACATCCAGAAGCTGTAGCCACTCTCCCCTACATCAAAGACATCTCAGAAATGACTGCCAGACTACTCAGACCTCTTGGCATCATGGTACCCCACAAACCCACCAACACACTATAACAGCAGCTAATGAACTTAAAGAAAACTCTATACTGACAGCAAGCAAAACTAATGTCATTTACAAAATACCTTTCAAGAACTGTAACAAACACTACATTGGGCAAACAGGCAGAAAACTAGCCACCAGGATACATGAACATCAACTACCCATTCTCACTAGTATCCTTACATATAGATGAGGAAGGACACCACTTCGACTGGGACAACACATCCATCCTAGGACAAGCCAAACAGAGACACACATGAGAATTCCTAGAAGCATGGTATTCCAACCAGAACACTATCAACAAAAACATTGACTTGGACCCCATTTACCACCCTCTAAGAAAAAGAACAGAAAATTACATCACCACCGGAAATGACATCGCCAACCCAAGGAAACCTAAACACATAATCAGAAGGTGGGTCATAACACCAGGTCTTCACCGGAGGCTCACTAATGGTATCACCTAGTATGGTGACAAAACGTCTGAAAATGAACCTTCCAGCTCTGTGAGCAAACTTACATCCAGAATCTCAACCTGAACTACAAATCTTCTCCAAACTCGCTAACACCTATGGTTGCAATGTGCTAAAATGTAGTTTTGTGTAAGGGAAGAAAAATATTGGAATTGCTCATTTGGGATGCATTAAGTTGCTGCTCTGGGCATCTCTCAATTGTTACTACCTCTCTCAATTATTTGTAAGAATGTCAATAATCACAGTGTTGCCATCAGTAATTCCTGATGATTTTGGGAATCCTACAATATATAAAAAGAACCTGTTCACACGCATTCAGCTAATGGTTTTTCACTGAAAAAAAACCTGATTTAAATATTTTCTCTGCTGAGCGATTCTCGATGGCTTGTTTCATTTGTCACACTGCAGATGAAATTATGTTGCAAATATAACTGAGACAGCTTGACAAGAGTCAAAGAATAAATGTTTAGGTCTTTAGTGACTTTGATCACTGCTGCCACTGTGGTTGCCCTGATTTTGCTGCCTGCAGGTTAGATTCCAGAAATATGACAATTCAGACACAGTATCCCTGATGACACAGAAGCTCCAAATGCAGTTGTCTTTAAATGTGTGTAGATATCACAATACCCTGTGACATGCATGGTTAAATTATATTGTGTATCGAATGCAGTTTTCTACAATACATTGTTTATAATTCATTTGTTCATATAAAATCATTCAAATTAAAGAAAAACTCTTAAAATGTTAACACATCACCCACAAATGATATCTTTGGGAACGAAGTTAAATTGTTCTGAATGAGTTTTGCTGTATTGATTCAAATGCAGAGATGTTAATCAGGCACAATATCCAATCCAAAACAAATTTGTTGCAGTAAGTCTTTGAGATACCTAAATAATTCAAGAAGGCAACTCACCACAACTTCTTAAGAGTAACTAGGGATAATGCAATAAAGGTTGCAAAGCCTCCATCCCATGAATGAATAAAATAACCTATTTTCAGAATTTTGCTGATGAATTTACATCAAAGTTGCTACTTCTTTTTATTTCCTTTACCATGGGAGCATAAAGTTTTGACTTTATAAAGCTGAATTGTTAAGTCTGTGAGTGCAGACTGACCTCTGTTTTATATTCTATTCAAGTCCCTGACAATAACAGGATAAAGAGGCATAATTGGCACATAAATATCTGCCAATATTGATTATCACTTAAGTGACATGAGAAAACCGATGTGTTTAGTCAGATTTTAAAATGAGGAAATCTCATCAAACATCAATTATCTTTTCCAATTTTAAATATGGATAATTTTCTCAGGCATTGTATTGTAATGAACTCTTATTTGCTAACACCAAGGATTTTCTTGCCAAGTAACTAAGCAATTTGCAGCAGTCGCAAGATTGTCTGTTTGCCACTTGGAAGATATGAAATAAACTGAATTTTTTTTAAAATATTGGTTCGTGAGGTGTGAGCATCACTGGCTGGGCCAGCATTTATTGTCCGTCCCTAGTTGCCGTTGAGAAGGGTTTGGTGAGCTGCCTTCTTGAGCTGCTGCAGTCCACCTGCTGTAGGTTGATCCACAATTCCATTAGGGAAGGAATTCCAGGATTTTGACTATTTGTCAGTAAAGGAACAGCAACATTTTTCCAAGTCAGGATGGTGAGGGTCTTGGAGGAGAACTTGAAGGTGGTGATGTTCCCGTACATCTGCAGCCCTTGTCCTTCTGGATGGAAATGTTTGAGGGTTTGGAAGGTGTCATCTGAGGATCTTTGGTAAATTTGTTCAGTGCATCTTGCAGATAGTACTCATTGCTGCCACTGAGCATTGGTGCTGAAGGGAGTAGGTGCTTGTGGATGTAATGCCAATCAAGTGGGCTGTTTTGTCCTGGATGGTGTCAAACTTCTTGAGTGTTGTTGGAGTTTCAGTCATCCAGGCAAGAGGGTAGTGTTCCATCACACTACTCACTTGTGCCTTGTAGATGATGAGCAGGCTTTGGGGAGTCAGGAGGTAAATTACTTGCCGCAGTATTCATAAAGTCATACAGCATGGAAACAGACCTTTCGGTCCAACTAGTCCATGCCCACCATGTTCCCAAACTAAACCATTCCCACCTGCCTGCATTTGGCCCATATCCCTCCAAACCTTTCTGATTCAGGTACTTATCCAAATACCTTTTAAATTTTCTAACTGTACCTGCGTTCATCGCTTCCTTGGCAGTTCATTCTGCAAAAAAACCACACTCTATGTAAAAATGTTACTCCTTATGTCCTTTTTAATACATTTTCCTCTCACCTTAAAAATATGTCCCCTAGTTTTGATTCCAGTTGTCTGTATCTAATTAATGATCCTTTTTTATTTTTGACTAGAATTTTAAAATCGTTATCATCCATTGTTCGCTAATCTTACCAGCCTTACCTTTCACTCTATCAGGAACATAATACGTCTGAATTCTCATTATCACATTTTTGACACTTGACAGTCATTCCTTTGCCTGCAAACAGTCTATTCCAATCAACTTTAGAAAGCTCTTATCTCATACCATTAAATTTTGCCTCACTCCAATTAAGAATTTTAACTTTTATAGAAAGCTTATCCTTTTCCGTAACTAGTTTTAAATGTCTAGAACTTTAATCACTAGTCCCAAACACTTCAAACACTTCAGTCACGTACCCTGCCTTATTTCTGAAGAGAAGGTCAAGTTTTGCTCCTTCTCCAGTAGGAGCATTTGCATGTTAACAAAGAAAATTCTTTTGAACACACTTAATAAATTCCTCTCCATCCTGACCTTTAACATTATGGCAGTCCCAGTCACTGTTGGAAAGTTAAAATTCTCTCCTATTGCAACCCTATCATTGTTGCATATATCTGAGATCTCTCGACATATTTGCTCCTTAGTTTTCCTGCTGACTAATGGCAGGCCTATAGTACAATACCTTCAAGGCAATCATACCTTTCATTTTTCTAATCTATATATTTTCACTGGATGATCCCACAGAAATATTCTCTCTAATTACAGCAGTAATGTTTTCCTCAATCAAAAACGCCACTCCCGCTCCTCTCTTGCCTCCCTTTCTATCTTTCCTATAGCATCTAAAACCCAGAACATTGAGCTGTCGGTCCTGTTCTTTCCTCGGCTAAGTTTCTGTAATAACAATGACCTCCCAGTGTCATGTTCCCATGCATGCCCTGAGTTCATCAGCTTTACTTTTAAGAACCCCTGCACTGAAATAATTGCAGTTTAATTCCTCAGAGTTACTTCGTTCTCTGACTTGCTTTGTCTGTCTTTTCATTAACTTGTTCTTTTCTGATTCAGAACTATCCTAATCTGTCTTTCTATTTACGCCGCTACTTCGGAACCTCCCACAACCCCTCTCAGTTAGTTTGCAGGCTCCCGAAATGGAACTAGCAAATCTCCTCACCAGGATTATAGTCACTTTCCAGTTCAGGTGAAACCCATCACTTTTGAACAGGTATTTTCTATCCCAAAAGAGATTCTAATGATCCAAGAATCCAAATCGTTGCACATTGCACGACCTCTTCAGCCATTGATTTATCTCCCCTATCCTTTAAATCCTTCCCTCATTAGAACTTGGCACCAGGAGTAAACCAGAGATCATTACTTTTGAGGTTCTGTTTTTTAACCTTCGATCTAACCCCTTATATTCACTTTGCAAAACCTTAACTGTTACGCTAACTATGTCATTCCTACAATGTGTACAACAGCTTCTAGCTTCTCACTCTCCCCTTTGACAGTATGCTTCAAATGTTTTGACACATCCTTAACCCTGGCACTAGGAAAGCACATACTATCCTAGATTCACACACACGGCCAGAGAATCTCCTGTCTGAGGCCCCTCACAGGAGAGTCCCCTATAAAAATGTTTCTTTTACATCTTGACAAACCCTGCTTAAGATAAGATTCATTCTTAGTGCCCAGATCTCATGGCCACTTCTCTTTTCCTCTGAGAGACTATCTCCTTCAATTGTACCCAAAATGAAATATCTGTCTGAGAGAGGAATAGCCACAGGGGACTCCTGAACTACCTTCTTACCTGTCCTGACAGTCACCCATCTACCAGACCGATCCTGTTGCGTAATCTCTTCTTTAAATCTACTCTGTCTCTCTTGAATGCTCTCAATGACAGTAAGCCTAAAAAGAAGCTCCCAATAACACCTTATATGTAAAAATAAACTACCCTTCCTTATGCGCAGATTTTAATCTTCATCATGCAGAAGATTAAAAAAAACTTGAAGAAAATCAAGCACTTAGCTAAAACAATAAAACAAATCTTCAAGTCCTCCAACTGTCAGCTTTCAATCTTTGGATTGAAAATAATCTCTCTCCAGATAGTTCCACAGGCTCAGTATGTAAAAAAAAACCACGCCTGCTTCTTTTTTTTAGGAATTTCTTTTGAAGTATCAACTTTCAAATGTAAAAAAATTCTTCTCCAGATCGACACTCAACAAGCACTTGGAGGCCACGATAACATTTAAACAAAATCTCTCCTTCTTTGTGTCTTTTAGCATTTATTTTCCATTCCTGGTCTCTGACCTGCTCTTGCAGCCACTGCACGTTCATGTGGCAAGTCCAGATGAATTGCTAGTCAATGGTAACCACCAGGATGTCGATAGTGAGGGTGTTCAGTGGTGATAACACTATTGAATGTCATGGGGCTATGGTTAGATTGTCTCTTATTGGTGATGGTCATAGCCTGGCGTTAGATTAGATTAGATTAGATTACAGTGTGGAAACAGGCCCTTCGGCCCAACAAGTCCACACCAACCCGCCGAAGCGCAACCCACCCATACCCCTACATTTACCTCTTACCTAACACCAAGGGGAATTTAGTATGGCCAATTCACCTGACCTGCACATCTTTGGACTGTGGGAGGAGACCGGAGCACCCAGAGGAAACCCACGCAGACACGGGGAGAACGTGCAAACTCCACACACTCAGTCGCCTGAGGTGGCATATGCGTGGCATGAATGTTTTTACCACTTGTCAGCCCAGGCCTGGATATTGTCCAGATATTGTTACATTTGAACATGGACTGCTTCAGAGGAGTCGTGAATCATGCTGAACATTGTCCAATTATCGATGAACATTCACATTTCTGACCTTATAATGGAGGGAAAGTCATTGATGAAGCTGCTGAAGATGGTTGGGCCTAGGGCACTACCTTGAGGGATTCCTGCAGAGATGTCCTGGAGCTGACATGACTGACCTTCAACAATCACAACCATCTTCCTATGTGTCAGGTTTCCTGCCAGTGGAGAATTTGCTCCTTGATGCCTATTGATTCCAGTTTTGCTCAGGCTTCTTGTTGTCACACTCTGCCAAATGCAGCCTTGATGCCAAAATCTGTCACTCTCACCTCACTTCTGGAATTCAACTCTTTTGTCCATGTTTGAACCAACTTTGTAATGAGGTCAGGAGCTGAATGGCCCTGGCAGAACCCAAACTTGCAGATTATTGCTAAGTAGGTGCTGCTTGATAACATTGTTAATGATACCTTCCATACCCTACTGATGATTAAGAATGCATTGATGGGGTAGTAACTGACTGGGTTGGATTTGTCCTGCCTTCTGTGTGTGTACAGGACATACCTTGGCCATTTTCCACATTACAAACTGAAAGAACTGCGGATGCTGTAAATCAGAAACAAAAACAGAAGTTGCTGAAAAGCTCAGCAGGTCTGGCAACATCTGTGAAGACTAATGAAAGTTAACATTTCAGGTCTGGTGAAAATTAAAATACTTAATTAATTTACACATAAAAATATTATTTATAAACACCCATTTTGGAGGATGGGTCACCAAAACTGAAATATTAACTTTGATTTCTTTTTTCAAATGCTACCAGACCTGCTGAGCTTTTCCAGCAACTTTTTTTATTGTTTCAATTTTCCATATTGTTGGGTACATGCCAATGTTCTAATTGCATTGGAAGGGCTTGGCTTGGGAAACGGAAAATCCTGGAGCACAGTTCTTCTACTATTGTCAGAATGTTGACAGGACCATAGCCTTTGCAGGAACCAGTGTCTCAAATGGTTTCTTGGTATCACATGGAGTGAATTAAATTGACTGAAGACAGGTAGCTATTGTGCTGGGGACCCCCAGCAGAGGCCAAGATGGCCAAAATTACTGTTTGTTTTATTCATTCATGAAATTTGAGCTTCATTGAATAGGCCAGCATTTATTCGCCAAGTCTAATTACCCTTAAGAAGGTGATGGTCAGTCACATTGTGAACTGTGGCAAGTCACATGGTATAGATACAATAACAACGCTGTTCAAAAGGTAGTTTCTGGATTTTAATCTATTGCAAGTGAAGAAATTGCAATAAATTTCCAACTCAGAAAGGCACTTTGAGGGGATCTTTCAGGTGGCAGTTTTTCTAAATGTATGCAGACCATGTTTTTCTCGATGGTTGGCTGTTGAACGTTTATTGCTTAAACCACAAAATTACTTTACACAGCTATTTTTGCTGATTTGATCTATCTATCCCTTCCCATACAGTCTTACCATTTTGATTAAGACTAACTGTGGAATATAACATTGAGAAAATGTAAAATTTACATTTAGAATATAACTATCAATCAAATATGTGTTCAAACAGGGCCCACTGGACACTTCTTTTCAAATTGAATGGTGTGATCACTCCTCCTGATTCCTGACTAGATGCCAGCCTACAAATCCCATTGTAGTATTTTGCTACCAAAAATATATTATACCTATGATATTATAGCCATGTAAATAGCTGGCCTTGTGAATAAACTTGAAGACATTTGTCTCAAAAATAACACAACTTTTGAGGTATATGTTATGTGAACTAACATATAGGGCAGCTCTCAAACTATATTCTACAGGCCATAGTGGTTGGCCTAAGAAACCGCATCATGGTGGTAGCCAGAGAGCACACAAGTGCAATGGTGATGGCTAGGTAATGGCAGTTGATGGTATTAAAAGGGGATAATCAGTTGCAATGAATGCTTTTGCTAACAGTGCACACAAGATAAGCATATTGCTCACAACAACTTTAACATTGCTTGCTTTGGCCTTATCTATTTTAAATGTCAATGCATTACATAAGGAGATGGACCTTCTATCATCAGTAAACCAGCATGCACAGATCTACATATAACAATCTACATGGTAACAAACCTGTCAGATGCAAAACCAAAGACTCCAAACCACACATCAATTCCATGTATTTTGGCTACAGATCAGTAGAACAGATTCAGCAAGCTATGTCAGATAATGGCAAGCTACCACATCTCAAAAAAATGATCCTCATCACTGGCCAGCCTGAATGCAGCCAGAAGGTTCCTGAGCAAACATGTTCATTCTGACCACACAAAAATAAGCTAGGAGTCTCTCGAAATATAATCGTTAAAGGTAAACAAATGGTCATACCATAAGAGTTGAGAGTGTGGTGCTGGAAAAGCCCAGCAGGTCAGGCAGCATTGGAGGAGCAGGAAAATCAACATTTCGGGCAAAAGCCCTTCATCAAGAATGCCCAAAACGTCAATTTTCCTGCTCCTCGGATGCTGCCTGACCTGCTGGGCTTTTCAAGCATCACACTCTCGACTCTAATCTCCAGCACCTGCAGTACTCACTTCTGCATAGTCATACCACAAGCTCCACATCAGGACCATGTTGGACCATACACATATAGGCCACTTAGGCATAGGAAAAAAGCAACTGAAAATGTGTTGCTGGAAATGCCCAGCAGATCAGGCAACATCCAAGGAGCAGGAGAATCGACGTTTCGGGCATGAGCCTGAAGAAGGGCTCATGCCCGAAACGTTGATTCTCCTGCTCCTTGGATGTTGCCTGACCTGCTGCGCTTTTCCAGCAACACATTTTCAGCTCTGATCTCCAGCATCTGCAGTCCTCACTTTCTCATAGGAAAAAAGCAAGAGATTATTTCATGAATCATATTTTTGGTGTGGAATAAGTAAGGACATTGAATAACTCTAAGAAACATATGATCTCCATCAATCTCATCAATTGAGAGGATCACTTCGACTGTATGAGATTTCTTCTGAGCCACGGTGTAATACTACCACTGATATTTTCTATGTCTTCAAAGATATTCACATTCTGATGCCTGACTATTTCACTAAATGCCCTTTGTGCCAGTGCAATAGTTATTGAGACATTGGACACTATATTCATTATGTTCAATGTTCCTCAACAAAGTGTATCTGGTAATTGTTCACGGTATACTAATGCACAATTCCATGGCATGCAGTAAATAGAGTGCTCAACATATTATATTTCTTCTCACTGCCCTCAGTCTTGCAGATCTCATTGTTCTTAGAGTAATATCTATGATAGTTAAATGTAAGATACTTGCTAAGATTTTCAGACAGCTATGCCAAGTCTATGCACTATTTCTCAAGGCCATGGCTCACTCTCACTCCAAATCTCATGTTTGCAGAACTATTCCACAGAGTTCCTCTCCCCAACGTTCACCACCCAGTCACAAGTGTGTTCTTAGAAATAGGGGAGAAAATGATACAAGATAATGTTTAACAGCATGTAGCCAAGTATCCCAGTTTGAATCAGGATAATGCATAAGAGTTTGAGATTTTCATACAAACATATGTGTTGATGAAACAATCCACCTTGTTATTTCCAGCCTAGGTCATATGATGTTGTAATGAACAATGGTCAAAACCTACAAGGAAGTAAAGGTCCACATGATCCGCATATGAACGTCAACCACTACATAGGAAGATAACTCAGATATTTAAGTTATGATGTATATCTAACATTGAGATCATTTATCAGTATACATCTTTGTAGATGTTACTGGTGAAAGGTCCCCATTCTTTGAAATAAAAGTGGGAATGTTGTGATAGTTAATCAATTTCAGACTAGACAGATGGTGCACTTTTAATAGAGGCACATGATATCACAATAAATGACTGCCTGATGTAAATGTCTGAGGAGAAAGTGAGGTCTGCAGATGCTGGAGATCAGAGCTGAAAATGTGTTGCTGGAAAAGCGCAGCAGGTCAGGCAGCATCCAGGGAACAGGAGAATCGACGTTTCGGGCATAAGCCCTTCTTCAGGAAAATGATGTAAATGTCTGCCATACCATAGACAGGTGTTCAGCACATTGGCGTCATTATGTTGTGTTCAGGTTTATCTAATGTCCAGTAACAGCAATAAATGTATAACCCAGACTATCTGTAACTCTGGTATTTTAGCCATATAAGTAGTTAGCACTGTTAATAAATGTGAAAACATCTGTCTCAAAAGGAGTCTAGTTCTTTCATGGATTACATGAGCCAATCTATAAGGAATGAGACCATGAGAAATTGGAACAGCAGTAGGTTGTTCATTCCCTCAAGCCTATTCCACCATTCAATAAGATCATGGCTGAACCTATGACATTCTTCACCTTCACTTTCCTGACCTTTCTCCATAATCCTTGATTTCCCCATCACTTAGACAATATCATACTTGTAGTGGTATTTGGCCCAAAATAGAACACATCACCCACCTTTATTGGTACAACAGGAGCAGCTCTCATTGTAAAGATGGATACTTAGAGCAGGATCTGACCACACTCAAGAGGAAGACAGTGGTGACGTGACAAAAGCATGATTTTTTTTTATGGATAACTGACCCATGTATCAATGACATTGCAATTTTCTGGAGTTAATAGACTATTGGCCAGGCCCCAGCGTGGATCCACAATGGGAACACAAAAAGACTTAGGACCTGCTTTTAAATTAGGCATACTTCTGACATAAATTCCATCAAAGAAATTACTTCAGTGGATGAGCCAATTTTTTAATCATGTATGTAATGTGACAAAGCATAGATAAAAGCAAAAAATAATTAGTCAATGAACTAAAAGTGGTCATTTCTATCACGCCATTATTTGCAGAATCACTAATAAAAGCTCATCTTGAACTTAAGAATAATTAACGTGTGGAAAAATATTTACAATGTTAGTTTAACAAACAAATGAACCAAATCATTTTTAATGAATAACTGCTTCTCTTATCCTGGTGTTGTGTGATTTTTAACTTTGAACTTCTCTTAAAGTAGTAATTATAAAGCAATGTTGTTGTGAATGCATGAATTTGCCATTCTTGTTTATTACAGCATAATCTTTAGACAGTTGCTTCCAAAAGTTAAATCACAGAGCTTCCCAAATCACATTTGAAAAGGGATCAATTTAACAGATATCATTGTGCCAGCAGAGACTGAGATCATGATGCATATATCTTTTCTTCTTTCTCAACAATGGTCTTCACCTCCATTCTGTATTGCTTGTTCCTGCCAATTACAAAGCCAGGAACTAGTGACAGGAGCAAAGGTCAGCACCAGTTGTAAACAAATCACACTACAGATGATCTGGTTCAGCTAGAAATATATTTAAATCCCCCTAAAAAATAGATTGAATTACAAAAGTGATTATCGGTGATTAATGAGAAGTGTATCAGAATTAATTTTAAAAAGCATTGAAGTCATTTGTGAGATATTAAACCATCAAAAAATGTTGGACATGCAGCCAGAATTATTTTATTTACAATAAATATCTAGAATTAATATATCTTTTAAATTTCTACTCTAAATATTTTTGCTATCATTTGCAAAATTAATTCTGTTATTTTACATTGCGAATAAAGCAATGTCTATGAGGCTTTCAGTTGATGTTCACAAATCATAAAAGAGAAAGTGTTATTAACTAATTATGAGCAATCACAGAGAATGAAGGTCAGGTGACGCTGAATTATGAGACTAGTCTGACTAATGCAGATGATCTTTCATAGCGTTTATTCTTATTTCCAACACCATTTCGTTGTTATTCATTATCGTTAAGGGTAAATGCAAAACAGCAGACTGTCTCTTAAAAAGGGTCATTTCATGAAGCATCGGGCACTGGTGTGATGCATTCATGCAATTTCTTTGTCTTTTGTGCTGTGTGATGGACAAAGTGGGCTCTATTTGAGGATGAACAGCAGATAGGCATAGGCAATGGCAACACTGTCTTGTATTACAGTCTTTCAAATACTAATATAGCCTAATGCTGTCATCCTCAGAACTAAGCTAAATAAATACTCAACTAAGATGTACATTTTACATATATTCCCAATCTATTAGTGTAATCAAAAGACATCCCAGAACATACATCTATATTTATAGTTATTTTATGCATTTTTTGTATTGCAGAATTACCAGTTAAATAATGAACCTAGTTGCCACATTCCTGTGTTGTTTTGATGATTGTCTTAACCATTACATTTAGGGACTTTATATATCTACATGTTATACTTGTGAATTGAATAGGTGTAACCCGGATTCATGACAAATAGAAGTTTGATATGAGAATGAGAGAAAGACAAAGATTTTAAAATTGAAAATTGCATTGTGATTTAGAGTAGCTTATTTCATTAAATTACATAGAATTTTAATGTATATTTAAAACAAACATGTATTTAGACTGAACTCATTTATATTTTCTTTGCCATTCGTATCCTTTCACTACTCTGCTTGGCTGATTCTATGTTTGATGTTTCTGAGGTCTTGTAGAGAAACATCAAAGGCAGGTATAACATTGCACTTTAAATACTTAATATGGAACATAATAGAACACAGAATAAGTGGAGAACAATTCAAACTGAATACATGAAACCTGTACTGTAGAAATTATTTATTAACATTTTAGATAATTCACATTTTTGGATAATATTTTTTAAAATTATATGATAAATGAAAATTAAAATTATCTTAATGTTCCTTGGTTAAAAAAAGAGAAATATTAACATTGTGTAGACTCAGCTAAAATTACTTCACAATATCTTTGTACATGAATCATCTCACAAAATTTCAATGTTTTTTCCATGAACGTTTTAAATCAAATGATGAAATTTCTATATTGATGGTCAATTTTTTAGGAGGTTGATGTGTGGTAATCTGAATCTTGTCTCTGTCGGGTGTCTGGACTTATATCCTGTACCTCACTCTCATTTGTCCTCAGATCAACCTAATGTGACTGCCTGAAGTACAAGACTTGGGTCTGTTCCTTGGATCTCCCTGTGTTTAATGCAGTGGTGACCTCAACACTTGATGCCTGCTGTGGGCATATTCCATTTGCTTGTATCTGGTTTTAGAAATGGGTTTTCCTTAAACTTAAACTTGACTTTTATTCACTAAAGGTGGTTTTGGAAAGGATGAGAGTGACCTAAAGTGGCTGTTTTGATCATCTGACAATCCCAGCCAAACCACATTGAATACACAAAACCAACAGAATTGGAATTACCATTTTAAAGCAGTTAATAGTCAATGTATGGATTTACGTAGAAGCATACAAATAAGAACTGACTATTCAGCTCATTGAATGGCAGAGCATGCTCAATCATATCAAGTCTGATCAGATTGTAATCTCAAAACTGCATTCCCACCTACTTCTGATCACCTTTCATCCCATTGCTGAAGAAGAATCTAACTACCTGAGAGCTGACCTTAATGAAAGGTATAAGGGCTGGATTTTCCGAACAGTGGCAATCTCATTCTGATTGACAATCTGCTTCTTTTTTACATCAAGCAAAAGCTCTACATTTTTGACAGGCGAGGGTCTCCTACATTAAATCTGACAGGTCCCTCATTGTACATGGTAGTTGGGGGGAAGGCAAACTATGCCGACTTTTTTTTCAGCACTTAGTTGCCATAATCTGTGATGTAAATGTCCAGCATCACAGACAGCCACATTGACATTTCACGTGAAATGGAAAGCATGCACAGTTAATGTGAGGTTAAGGTGACAGGAGGTTAGGTTGTCAAGTGAGTAAGAGATCGGGTAACAGATAGTTTGGGATGCAATGAAAGGTGAGTGGGGAGAAGACCTTTTAAAAAATATTTATTCCCATCCACACTGTAGTTGTCAGTGGCTAGGGCAGCATTCCTTGGCTATCCCATTGCTGTGGATCTGGAGTTACTTAAAAGCCAAACCAGATATGCTTCCATCCCTAAAGGACATTAGTGAAATAGATGGGTTTTTTCTTGACAATTGACAATAATTTCATGGCCATCATATGACTTTTAATGTCAGATTTTTAATAAAAAAAGTTGATTTTAAATTCCACCATGGTAGGATTTGAACCTGGATGATTATTTGGATTAATAATCTGGTGATAATATCACTCTTGAAACTTTATTGCTGGAACAGCACAGCAGGTCAGGCAGCATCCAGGGAACAGGAGATTCGACGTTTCGGGCACAGGCCCTTCTTCAGGAATGAGCAGAGAGTGTTCAGCAGGAGAAGATAAAAGGTAGGGAGGAGGGACTTGGAGGAGGGGCGTTGGAAATGTGATAGGTGGAAAGAGGTCAAGGTGAGGGTGATAGGTCGGAGTAGGATGGAGGCGGAGAGGTCAAGAAGAAGACTGCAGGTCAGGAAGGCGGTGCCGGGCTGGAGGGATCCGGCTGAGACAAGGTGGGGGGAGGGGGGATGAAGAAACTGGTGAAGTCCAAGTTCATCCCCTGCGGTTGGAGGGTTCCCAGTCGGAAGATAAGATGCTCCTCCTCCGACCGTCGGGTTGTTGTGGTTTGGCGGTGGATGAGTCCAATGACCTGCATATCCTCGGTGGAGTGGGAGGGGGAGTTGAAATGCTGTGCTACAGGTTGGTTGGGTTGGTTCGTCCGGGTGGCCCAGAGGTGCTCTCTGAATCGCTCCGCAAGTAGGCGGCCTGTTTCCCCAATATAGAGGAGGCCACACCGGCTGCAGCGGATGCAGTAGATGATGTGGGTGGAGGTGCAGGTGAATCTGTGGCGGATATGGAAGTTTCCTTTGGGGCCTTGGAGAGAAGTGAGGGGGGAGGTGTGGGCGCAAGTGTTGCACCTCCTGCGGTTGCAAGGGAAGGTGCCGGGAGTGGAGGTTGGGTCGGTGGGGGGTGTGGATCTGACAAGGGAGTCGCGGAGGGAGTGGTCTCTACGGAAAGCTGATAGGGGAGGGGAGGGAAATATATCCTTGGTGCTGGGGTCTGTTTGGAGGTGGCGGAAGTGACGGCGGATGATGCGCTGTACATTGAGATTGGTGGGGTGGTAGGTGAGGACCAGTGGGGTTCTGTCCTGGTGGCGGTTGGAGGGGCGGGGCTCAAGGGCGGCGGAGCGGGAAGTGGAGGAGATGCGGTGGAGGGCACCGTCGACCACGTCGGGGGGGAAATTGCGGTCCTTGAAGAAGGAGGCCATCTGTGTTGTACGTATTTTGAACTGGTCCTCCTGGGAGCAGATGCGGCGGAGACGAAGGAATTGGGAGAATGGGATGGCGTTTTTACAGGGGGCAGGATGGGAGGAGGTGTAGTCCAGGTAGCTGTGGGAGTCGGTTGGTTTGTAGTAGATGTCCGTGTTGATTCGGTCGCCTGAGATAGAAACAGAAAGGTCTAGGAAGGGGAGGGAGGAGTCCGAGACTGTCCAGGTGAATTTGAGGTCGGGGTGGAAGGTGTTAGTGTAGTGGATGAACTGTTCAACCTCCTCGTGGGAGCACGAGGTAGCGCCGATACAGTCATCAATGTAGCGAAGGAAAAGATGGGGGGTGGGGCCAGTGTAGTTGCGGAAGATGGATTGTTCCACATACCCTACGAAGAGGCAGGCATAGCTGGGGCCCATGCGGGTGCCCATGGCTACTCCTTTTGTTTGGAGAAAGTGGGAGGATTGGAAAGAAAAGTTGTTCAGGGTGAGGACCAGTTCGGTCAGTCGAAGGAGGGTGTCGGTGGAAGGGTACTGGGTGGTACGGCGGGAAAGGAAGAAGCGGAGTGCTTTGATGGGGGATGGAGGTGTACAGGGACTGGATGTCCATGGTGAAGATGAGGCGTTGGGGACCGGGGAAGCGGAAATCCTGGAGGAGGTGGAGGGCGTGGGTGGTGTCACGAACGTAGGTGGGGAGTTCTTGGACTACCTCGACACGGTCCTGTCCCCATTAGTCCAAGAACTCCCCACCTACGTTCGTGACACCACCCACGCCCTCCACCTCCTCCAGGATTTCCGCTTCCCCGGTCCCCAACGCCTCATCTTCACCATGGACATCCAGTCCCTGTACACCTCCATCCCCCATCACGAAGGACTCAAAGCACTCCGCTTCTTCCTTTCCCGCCGTACCACCCAGTACCCTTCCACCGACACCCTCCTTCGACTGACCGAACTGGTCCTCACCCTGAACAACTTTTCTTTCCAATCCTCCCACTTTCTCCAAACAAAAGGAGTAGCCATGGGCACCCGCATGGGCCCCAGCTATGCCTGCCTCTTCGTAGGGTATGTGGAACAATCCATCTTCCGCAACTACACTGGCCCCACCCCCCATCTTTTCCTTCGCTACATTGATGACTGTATCGGCGCTACCTCGTGCTCCCACGAGGAGGTTGAACAGTTCATCCACTACACTAACACCTTCCACCCCGACCTCAAATTCACCTGGACAGTCTCGGACTCCTCCCTCCCCTTCCTAGACCTTTCTGTTTCTATCTCAGGCGACCGAATCAACACGGACATCTACTACAAACCAACCGACTCCCACAGCTACCTGGACTACACCTCCTCCCATCCTGCCCCCTGTAAAAACGCCATCCCATTCTCCCAATTCCTTCGTCTCCGCCGCATCTGCTCCCAGGAGGACCAGTTCAAAATACGTACAACACAGATGGCCTCCTTCTTCAAGGACCGCAATTTCCCCCCCGACGTGGTCGACGGTGCCCTCCACCGCATCTCCTCCACTTCCCGCTCCTCCGCCCTTGAGCCCCGCCCCTCCAACCGCCACCAGGACAGAACCCCACTGGTCCTCACCTACCACCCCACCAATCTCCATGTACAGCGCATCATCCGCCGTCACTTCCGCCACCTCCAAACAGACCCCAGCACCAAGGATATATTTCCCTCCCCTCCCCTATCAGCTTTCCGTAGAGACCACTCCCTCCGCGACTCCCTTGTCAGATCCACACCCCCCACCGACCCAACCTCCACTCCCGGCACCTTCCCTTGCAACCGCAGGAGGTGCAACACTTGCGCCCACACCTCCCCCCTCACTTCTCTCCAAGGCCCCAAAGGAAACTTCCATATCCGCCACAGATTCACCTGCACCTCCACCCACATCATCTACTGCATCCGCTGCAGCCGGTGTGGCCTCCTCTATATTGGGGAAACAGGCCGCCTACTTGCGGAGCGATTCAGAGAGCACCTCTGGGCCACCCGGACGAACCAACCCAACCAACCTGTAGCACAGCATTTCAACTCCCCCTCCCACTCCACCGAGGATATGCAGGTCATTGGACTCATCCACCGCCAAACCACAACAACCCGACGGTCGGAGGAGGAGCGTCTTATCTTCCGACTGGGAACCCTCCAACCGCAGGGGATGAACTTGGACTTCACCAGTTTCTTCATCCCCCCTCCCCGCACCTTGTCTCAGCCGGATCCCTCCAGCCCGGCACCGCCTTCCTGACCTGCAGTCTTCTTCTTGACCTCTCCGCCTCCATCCTACTCCGACCTATCACCCTCACCTTGACCTCTTTCCACCTATCACATTTCCAACGCCCCTCCTCCAAGTCCCTCCTCCCTACCTTTTATCTTCTCCTGCTGAACACTCTCTGCTCATTCCTGAAGAAGGGCCTGTGCCCGAAACGTCGAATCTCCTGTTCCCTGGATGCTGCCTGACCTGCTGTGCTGTTCCAGCAATAAAGTTTCAACTTTGATCTCCAGCATCTGCAGACCTCACTTTCTCCTCTGATAATATCACTCGGCCATCACCTTCCCAAAGTACTAAATTGATATGCTGCCAGAGGGGTAAAAGTGAGGGTGGCAGGTGTACAGGATGCCAGGGTACAAGGTTGAACAGACAACAAGTAAATGATGGGCTGTTCAGGCTTGATCAAGGTGGGCTGAGGGTATTGGGTTTGGCAAGAATAGGAATGATGGTTTTATCCTTGGTGCAGATCCATTGCCAGGTCAGGGGGAGGGAGGTTCTGACAACAGGGTAGTATTGCAATAATTTTCTCTTCAGATAATTATTCAATTCTCTTTCAAGGACACAAATTAATATGCACCATATGCTCAAACATTGCATCCCAAGTCCTGTATAAAATCATTTTACCTCATATTATGTTTAGTTCTTTTATCATTCACCTTAATTCAGTGCCACTTGGGTTTATGACCCTTCCATTTTGGGCCAGTTTCTTATCTATTCTGAGCAGACCGTCATGATTTTGTGCAGCTATATCAAATCTGCTCTCAACCTTCTTTTCCCTTAGGAAAACAGCATCAGCTTTATCAATCTATGCACACAATTTAACACACTCATCCCTAGAACCATTCTCACAAAGCTTTTCCTTACGATCTAGAATATGCTGAGAAATGGACACAATGTTCCACTGTCAAACCAATATATTTTACAGATTCATCTGAACTTTATTTTTGTACTTAATGCTTCTCTTTAGGAGGCCCATGTGTCTTATTAACCACATTCTCAACCAGCTCTCCACATGATATGGCATGTGCTTATAAATATGCAGCCTAACTATTGATGTGCCATCTTTGAAATCAAGTGTTCTACTTTACATTGCCTTTCCTAATTTCTAGGTTCCTAGAAAGTACTGAGGATCAAAGGGAACTTGATGCACAAGTCCGTAGATACCTGAAAGTGTTAACACAGGTAGATAGGGTGTTGAAGAAGGCATATGGGTGTAGACTCGAGGAGTAAGGAAACACTGGTTAGGCCACAAATGGAATATTAAGTCTAGTTCTGGTCACAACACGATTGAAGAGGATGTGATTATTCACTAGGATGTTGCCTGGGATGAAAATTCTCAGTTATGATGAGAGCCTGTATAGGCTGGGTTTGCTTTCCATGGAGCAGAGTTGGCTGAGGCAGGATCTTATTAAGAAATACAAAATTATGAGAGGCATTGACAGGTTATATGATTTTGATATAACTGTACAAAATCATGAGGTTCTGCTCAGAATAGATAAGAAACTGGCCCAAAATGGAAGAGTCATAAACCCAAACGGCATTTTTACTCCATGGCAAATGTGTCTAAGGCCAGAGGACGCATGGTTAAGGTGAGGGGTAAGTGGTTAAGAGCAGATTCTGAGGAACTTTTGTTATACCCAGAAGATGGTAGAAATAAGGAATGCACTGCCTTAGAGGGTGTTGGAGGCAGGTACACTTGCAACTTTTCAGAAGCATCTGGATGAGCACTTAAAATGCTAAGGTATAGCAAAGTTAAAAATCCAGGTTATAGTCCAACAGGTTTAATTGGAAGCACATAAGGGTATAGCAAGCTATGGATCATGTGCAGGTTGATGGGATTAATGTAGTTTGGTGGCTGGCATAGACATGGTGTGCTAAAGGACCTATTTCTATGATATATGACTTTTTAACTAACTCTATGACTAATTCTTTCTGCTGAAATGTATCACTTCATTTTCATTGCAAGAAGGTGCATCTAGTATTCCACCATTTTAAGTCTATCAATATTCTCCTTGCAGTTCACAATATCTACAAGATTTTATCATCTGCAAGTTTTGAAATGATACCCTAAGTGTCCATGTTTAGGTCACTCATAAAACTTAGAAAAATTGTCGTCCTCATACCATGCTCCTGGGAAATTCTACTTTCAAAAGTCCTCTTGTTCAATGCACAACTGTCTTGACTCCTATGTCAGTTAGCTCGCTGAGCTGGAAGGTTTGTTTTCAGACATTTTGTCACCATGACTAGGTAACATCATCACTGAGAGTTTCTGGTGAAGCGCTGGTGGTGTGTTCTGCCTTTCTATTTATAGGTCTTGGTTTCTTAAGGTGGGTTGATATCATTTCTTTTTTTTTTCAAAGGAAGGTAGATGGGGTCTAAATTGATATGTTTATTGAGAGAGTTCCGGTTAGAATGCCATGCCTCTAGAAATTCTCGTGCATGTCTTTGTTTCACTTGTCCTGGGATATGTGTGTTGTCCTTCTTTGTCTGTATGTATGGTAACTAGTGATTGTGGTTCATGTCTTTTGGTGTCTAGTTCATGCATTTTGGTGGCAAATTTCCTGCTTGTTTCTCAAATGTAGTGTATTTTACAGTTCTTGCATGGTATTTTGTAAATGATGTTAGTTTTGTTGGTGGTATCTAGTGGATCCTTTAGGTTCATTAGTCGCTGTTTAAGTGTATTGGTAGGTTTATGGGCTACCATGATGTCAAGGGGTCTGAGTCGTCTGGAAGTCATTTCTGATATGTCTTTGATGTAAGGTAATGTGGCTATAGTTTTTGGTTAATATGTATATAAATAGACTACTCTCCATTTTCTCTCACGCAGGCACTCTGTAAACATGTTGCCAATGACCCTTTTGCTTTGTGAACTTCAACTTTGCTGACAAGCCTGTTGTGTGTCCTCCAAAATCCAAAGAATAATCCAATGAATAATGGGTTCAAAGGAGTGTGCAAGAAAAAAAATCTTCATATTGTGCATTCATAGCAATCCCTAACTGCCTTAGAGAAGGTGGCAGCAAGTTATTTTCTTGAATACTGCTGGATACGTGGTCTAGGTATGCTCGCCATACTATTAGGTAGATAATTCCAAGACTTTGATTCAGTGACAGTGAAGGAACAGTGATATATTTAAATTAGGATAGTGTGTAGTTTGAAGAGGAACTTGCATGTTGTGGTGTTCCCATGTATTTGATGTCCATGTCTATCAAAGCATCTTGTAGATAGAGTCATACAGATGTACAGCATGAAAACAGACCCTTCGATCCAACCCGTCCATGCAGACCAGATATCCTAACCGAATCTAGTCCCACCTGCCAGCACCTGACCCATATCCCTCCAAACCCTTCCTATTCATATACCCATCCAAATGCCTCTTAAATGCTGCAATTGTACCAGCCCCCACCACCTCTTCTGGCAGCTCATTCCAGACACGCACCACCCTCTGCGTGAAAATGTTGCCCCTTAGGTCTCTTTTATATCTTTCCCCTTTCACCCTAAACCTATGCCCTCTAGGTCTGGACTCCCCGACCCCAGGGAAAAGATTTTGCTTATTTACCCTATCCATGCCCCTTATAATTTTGTAAACTTCTAAGATGTACAGCATGTAAACCTCAGCCTCCGACGCTCCAGGGAAAACAGCCCTAGCCTATTCAGCCTCTCCCTATAGCTCAAATCCTCCAAACCTGGCAACTTCCTTATAAATCTTTTCTGAACCCTTTCAAGTTTCACAACATCTTTCCATTGTCAAAGCATGTTGATGGTGGAGGGAGAGAATATTGAAGGTGTTAGATGGGGTGCCAGTCAAGGAGGTTTCTTTGTCCTGGACAGTGTCAAGCTTCTTGAGTGTTATTGGAGCTGCACTCATCCAGGCAATTGAGAAGTATTCCACCACCTCCTGACTTGTGCATTGTGAACGGACTTTGAGAATCTGAATTTACAGCCTCTATCCTGTTCCTCTCTCACACTATTTGTATGGTATGGTTAATACAGTTTACTATATTCTTGTTACTACTTACAGTAAATAGAATGTTGATAGTGTGAAATTCAGCGATGGTAACGCAGTTGAATTCCAAAGGTCAGATGGTTAGATTCTCTCTGTTAGAGATGGTCATGGCCTAGCAGTTGTGTAATACAAACGTTACTTGCCACTCATCAGTCAAAGCCTGAATATTTTCCAGACCTTTTTCCATTTGGAAATGAATTACTTCAATATCTGAGGAGGTATGAATTGTCCTAAACATTGAGCAATCATCAGTGAACTCCTCACCTCTGAGCTGATAATGGAGGATAGATCATTGATGAAATAGTTGAAGATGGTTGGGCTTAGGACACTACCCTGGGCAATTTAGTGATGCCATGTAGTTGAGATGATTGATCGATAGTAACCAAAATCATAGAGTCATAAAGATGTACAGCATGGAAACAGATCCTTGGGTCCAACTCATCCATGCCAACCCAGATATCCTAAACTAATCTAGTCCCATTCTGCCTTTAGAGGTACTTGGCCCTTCTCTAAGCCCTTCCTATTCATATACCCATTCAGATGCCTTTTGAATGTTGTAACTGTACCAGTCACTACCACTTTCTCTGTTAGCTCATTCCATACACGCACCACCCCCTGTGTGAAAACGTTACCCCTTAGGTTCCTTTTCTATCTTTCCCCTCTGACTCTAAACCTATGGCCTCTAGTTCAGGACTCCTCCACCCCAGGTAAAAGACCTTGTCTATTTAGCCTATTCATGCCTCTCACAATTTTATAAACCTCTAAAAGGTCACCCATCAGCTTCCAACACTCCAGGGAAAATAGCCCCAGCCTACTCAGCATCTTTGTTTAGCTTAAACCCTCCAACCCTAGCAATACCCTTGCAATCTTTTCTGAACCCTTTCAAGTTTTACAACATATTTCCTATAGCAGGGAGACCAGAATTGCACACCTTTGTGTTAGCTATAACTCAAACCTATGGAGAATATTTCCTAAATTCTATTGACACTAGTTTTCCAAGGGGTTCTTGACACTACACATGGTCAGATGCTGCCATGATGTCAAGGCAGTCACTCTCATCTTGCCACTGGAGATCAGCTTGTTTTCCTAATTTGGACCATAGCCATAATGAGGTCAGGAACTGTGTGAACCTGTCAAAATCCATTTGTGAACAGGTTACTGTCGAGTAGGTGCCACTGAATAACACTGTCAATGATCTCCTTCCATCATTCTGGTGATGATTGAGAGTAACCTGACATGGTGGTAATTAGCTACCTTCAATAACATAAATAACGTGCAGTTTTTCTCAGAATAGCTGCATTGTTTACAATTTGCTGAAATGCTGAAATATACAGCAAAATGAACAAGATCAATGTGACAGTCTATGTGGCCATGTAATGGGTCTTCAACAGGAATTTCAAAATGAAGTAAAGTTGACCATGGTGAAAATAATAGACTTATCACAGGCTTGGCCTCTGCTAAAATCTCTACCATAAAATAGAGTGTCTATCATTTTTATCTGGCATGCATTCTTGACAAAAGATTATAGTTTCTGTTGAAAAACAAGTGGTCTCTGGTTTACATCCTACTCTCATCTAGCAATCAACCATCTAGAATTCAAAATGACTACCATAATTGTAATGGATATTGAACAAATAGCATATCAGAGACAACAATGTATTCCATCTGTACTTTATTCTTTGATGTGCAAAGGTATCATGGTTTTTATTTTTAATAACCATTAGCCAAAGCCTTAAAACGATGAGTTATTTTAATACAAGACAAATGAAATGCTGAGTACAGGCTGAACTCATTGTGCAGCACATCATCAAAGTGAATCTCTTCCTTTCTTCCTATGCAGGAACGGTATTGAAATAGTTGCTTCAGGGGGTCTTTACCTGTTATAATAGGCATGACTTCTTTCAAATTTCAAAATCATCCTCAGGATGCAAGCGTGTCAGAATATTCTTCTGTAGCACTTATTCCTATTTAACTACTATTGCTTGTTCTGAATTGGGCTGAGATGCTCTGGTGAATTTAACTCTTAATCCCCACTGAGGGATTTTCAAGATGATGAACACTCACTAGTAGAGAGATGCAATTCCCGTAGTACTGAGGTGCAATAAAGTACCAACTATACTTGTAATTAAGCTCAATAGAAGTAATGTAAAAAATATTTATATTAATTACATTTTAAGAAAATATATACACTTGTGATACGAGCAAAATGCTCATCTGGGAAATGTGCAAAAATGATTTATTGCACTTTCCACAAAGTCCTCAATTATGAACCAATGGTTTTATTTATTATGAGCTATTAGATCTTCCATATTCAATAAATGCTGCTGTACATGGCTTTCCCATTGAGTATTCTAAGTCTCTGTTTTCTCTTCTTTGCCTTCAGCTGTTAACGAGATTGGTGGGCTGGCATCTAACAAACCTGATATGCATTAACCATCAATTATAGACACCTCTGAGTTCAGAACTGATCATTAACACACTGTAAATATAATTAGTATTCAAAACCTTCCACTTATATGCTGTATGGGGAAAATGTCAAAGAAATGCGGAAACAGTCCTTAGGGATTTTATTATCCTGAATGAATTATAAGACTAAATAAGGCTTGCACTCAGTTAAATAAATCATTAACAGTTCAAGTCAAAGTCACAAAATTAGTTATGCTAACCACATGAGCTCCTGCTTATTAAAGCAAGTCAGGGTTAATCATAATGATGCTTTTCCTTTGTTGCATTATGAGAGTTGTTCATGATGGGATATGTTGAGGAAGCTCGTCACCAAATAAACTGGGGAAAACAAAATGATCAATTGAGTAACATGGCAAAGCCACTCCATTTTTAAAAATTTGTGTAGAATATGTATAAGCATTTTGTTTAAAGCCAAGCATTTATTAAGCAATACTGTAGAAGACAAACTTCCCGTTATTCTCTAGTTAATGTAAACAATCTTTTTTGATTTTAATAGATTTACATTGGTTCCACTGGCAAATAGATAAAGGCAAGTCTTGGGTTTGTGGAAGGTTCAGACTAGCAAAAATATTTTTCTAGAGTCAGGAATTCACGATAGCCCTCGATATGTTGCATTGCAGTAAGTCACCGAGACTCCTTAGAATCTTCAAAAAACAGTTTCTTGATGGCAGTTAGGGACAGGTAAAATCTGCTGGCATAGCCAGTGATGTCCACATGACATGAATGAAGAAATTAAAAACAATGATCAAAGGAAGGACAATTCTGAAGATGGCTGGGCTGAGGACATTACACTGAGGAATCCTGCAAAAATGACTTGAGGTTGAGATGATTGACTTGCAACAACAATAATTATCTTCCTTTGTCCTAGTTGTCTTCAACTAATAGACAGTTCTTCTTATGATTCCTATGCATATCAATTTATGCAACTTAGTTGTGATGAAGAACAGCATCTTGCGTGTGAAACTGTGTCAGGCTGGTACCAGCCTTTGTGCTTTTATTCTTTACCAGTCCTGTACTTCAGCTCTGTTTCAATGGCAAGAGCAATAGGTTACATGGCATTCCCAAGGCTTATGATGCTTCTTCATGAGAAGATTTCTATTGTGAAGTAGACATCAAGACAAAGATCAGAATTGAGAAAGTGTTTGGGACTTTGGAGAAAGGTATGAGGTACTGGAACCTTCCTTTAAGCATCCCAAAGAGTAAACCTAAATTATTTGTCTTTTATGACTTTGGGACATCCTAAAATATAGCTCAGAATTTTTGAATTGTAGTCACCGTAGGATATTAGGAAGGCTATTTCCAATCTATATCATAGCAAATCTTCCTGATTTACTATTCCAGGGAAATAGACAAGGTATAGATAAATCCTACCCAAAGAATACTACACCGAATATTTCTTAGCAGATTACGCACTGTGTAAATCGAGTGATGCAAGGAAACGAAACTTAATGCTGATTGAATTCTTCAGGCTGAAGTTTTTTTAAGTGATGTAGTTCTCAGAATGATTCTATCTCGTGCTTTGTAAGTCAAATTGAATAAAAATAAATAAAATAAAAAGCACTTGTTATAATTAGCACATGCAGAAAAAGCTTCTATCATCAGAATAGAAACCGGAGAGCAGATTTTATTTCTACTGTGGATTAGTTCTAGCCCACAGAAATAACATGTCCATTTTCAGATGCCAGCCTTTTTGGGACAATTCAGGCCATATAGACCCATTGCCACCAGAACATGTGGAGGAGAATGCTAGCATTCCCATTTTGCTTTGTCAATTTGGTAGAATAAAATTCAAATTATCAGTTGAGAAATATTACATGCGTATTTGCTTCTAAATCATTTTCCGACTTCTGGCCGTGGGTGTTTCCTGACGGCATAAGAAAGATTACTTAAGCCAGCAAAATAGGTCAGTCACATTTGGCAAATTAGCTAGACTGACACACATGGAAGAGTCCACCATGATTAATTCTTAAGCTGAATTAATATTTAAGTAACTGCTGGAGTAACTGAATCTTCCCAGAGTGAGGGAGATTTTCACGTGCTGGGCAGGAGGTTGGGCTTCCCCTGCAATACTGCCATGAAGAAGCTGTCAAGAGCGAACAGGCAGGATAAGTAGTTGTGTAGGGGAGAAAGACAGGTTTTACAAAGGCTGGAGCAATCTGACAGGGCTTTTAACAAAACGCCAATGGTCTGGGAAAGTGGCCTTGATTTGAAGTACCATCAGAACCGCCATTTTGTTTTCTAATCACAGAACTGCTGGAATCATTAAGCCCATAAGCATTCCTGTTGAAGCTTACTCCCTCCTTCCTGATGACCTGAAAGCTATGGGAAGTATTCATTTTCAAATATTCATCATGATTCTGATGGTATTATTTTTGGGCACTGTCTCCGATTCCTACCTGCCTCTTTGCAGCTAACCTCGCTCAACAAGGCTCATGACCATCCCTTACCACAGTCTATCCGATTGGGTCGTGAAAACTTGAAAAGGTTCAGAAAAGATTTACAACGACGTTGCGAGGGTTAGTGGGTTTGAGCTATTGGGAGAGGCTTTTTTTACCCAGAGGCTGAGGGGTTACCTTATAGAGGACTATAAAATTGTGAGGACATGGATAGGGTAAATAGACAAAGTCTTTTACCTGGGTAGGGGAGTCCAGAACTAGAGGGCATAGATCTAGGGTGAGAGGGGAAAGATATAAAAGAGACCTAAGGGGCAACATTTTGACAGAGAGGGTGCGTGTATGGAATGAGCTGCCAGAGGAAATGGTGGAGGCTGGTACAATTGCAACACTTAAAAGGCATCTGGATGGGTATATGAATAGGAAACATTTAGAGGTGAAAGACCAAGTGCTGGCAAATGGGACTAGATTAGTTGAGCATACCTGGTCAGCATGGGCAAGTTGGACGAAGGGTCTGTTTCCATACATTCAGAGGTGTACAGCATGTTGTTTGTGATAACATGGATAAAAAAGAATGACTGGCTAACAGGAAACAAGGAATAGGAATGAGTACTTTTTCAGGCTGGCAGGATGTCATGAGTAGTGTGCTACAGGGTCAATGCTGGGCCCTCAACTCTTTATATAATTTATATAAATGATTTATATGGAGGGACTGAAGGTAGGGTAGCTAAACCTGCTGGTGACACAAAGATAGATAAGTGATTGATGAAGACGACACAAAGGAGCCTACAAAGAGATATATATTGATTCATTGAGTGGGCAAAGATCTGGCAAATGGAGTATAATGTAAGAGAGTGTGAAATCATCCATTTTCACAGAAAGAATAAAAAAGCAGATGATCTAAATGGTGAGAGGTTGCAGAGCTCAGGGATGCAAAGAAATCTGGGTGCCCTTGTGCATGAATCACGGAAGATAAGTGCGCAGTTACAGCAAGTAAAGCTGATAAAATGTTCTGCTTTATTGTGAAGGGATTTGAAAGCAAGAATAGGGAGGCTATACTTCAGCTATGTAGGGCATCAGTGAGAGCGCTTCTGGAGTATTGTGTACAGTACTAGTCACCAAATTTACAGGAGGGTAATAATGCACAAAAATCAGTTCAGACAATATTTACCAAACTAACACCTGAACTGAGCAAGCTGTCTTTTGAAGAACATCCAAACAGGGTAGGCCTGTACCCTGTGGAGGTTAGAAGAGTTAGAGGTGACTGAATTGATACATATGGGGTCCTGAGGGGACTTGATTGGGTGGATGTGGAAGGGATGTTTCCTCTTGTGGGAGAAGCAAGATCTAGAGGTAACTGTTTAAAAATAATTTTAAAGTAACTTAAGTCAGAGACAGGGACATTTCTCTCAGAAGGTTGTGTCTCCTTGGAATTCAAGTCCTCAAAAGGCAGTCGATACAGAATCTATATATTTTTAAGAGAGAAATAAATAGATTCTTGATTAAAGGATGAAAGATAATTGGAGTGTGCAGAAATATAGTTGAGGTTAAAATCAAATCAGCCATGATCTTACTGAATGGTAGAGAGCTGACTCGAAGGGCCAAGTACCCACTCTTATTCCTTTTTAATAAGATTGTATGTTACAGCATGTTTTGTGAATTATCCAAAGTCACACAGTCACAGAGTTATAGAAATGGAAAAAGACCCTTTGGCCCAACTCATCCATGCCAACCAGATTGCCTAAACTGAACTAGTCCCGTTTGCCTGCATTTGGCCCATATCCCCCTAATTCTGGATTAGTGGTGCTGGAAGAGCACAGCAATTCAGGCAGCATCCGAGGACAGGCAAAATCGACGTTTCGGGCAAAAGCCCTTCATCAGGAATAAATTTGCTTTATTCCTGATGAAGGGCTTTTGCCCGAAACGTCGATTTTGCCTGTCCTCGGATGCTGCCTGAATTGCTGTGCTCTTCCAGCACCACTAATCCAGAATCTGGTTTCCAGCATCTGCAGTCATTGTTTTTACCCCATATCCCCCTAAACCCTTCCTATCCATGTACCTGTCCAAATGTCTTTTAAATATTGTAATTGCATCTACCTCCACAACTTTCTCTCAGCTTGTTCCATATACACAGCCTGTGTGTGATAAAGTTACCCCACAGGTCTCTTTTAAATCTTTCCCCTCTCATCTTAAACCTATGCCCTCTAGTTTTGGACTCCCCTACCCTGGGACAAAAACCTTGGCTACTTACCTTATCTATGCACCACATTATTTTATAAATCTCTAAAAGGTCATCCCTCAGCCTCCAATGTTCCAGGGAAAAAAATGCCAGCTTATTTAGCCTCTCATTATAAATCAAACCTTCTAGTCTCAGTAGCATCCTTGTAAATTGCTTTTGCACCCTTTCCAGTTTAATGACATTCTTCCTATAGTAGAGCGATCAGAATCATACACTCCAAATATGGACTTACCAATGTCTTATACAGCCTCAACATGACATCCCAATCCTGAACTCAACATTCTGACCATTGAAGTCAGACATGCCAAATGCCTCTTCACTATCCTGTCTACCTGTGATGCCACTTTCAATGAATTATTGAGCTGCACAACTCAGTACCTCTGTTTGACAACACTCCCCAGGACCCTATCATTAACTGTATAAGTCTTGCCCTGATTTGTCTTACCAAAATGCAACAATTCACATTTATCCAAATTAATCCTACCTGCCATTCCTTGGCCCACTGACCCTGTTGATCAAGATCCCATCATACTCTTCTATAACCTTCTTCACTGTCCACTATACCACCAATTTTGGCGTCATCTGAAAACTTACTAACTATGCACAGTGGCGCAGTGGTTAGCACTGCTGGTTCACAGCACCAGGGTCCCAGGTTCGATTCCAACCTCAGGCAGTATGGAGTTTGCACATTCTCCCCAGTATCTGTGTGGGTTTCCTCCGAAGGCTCCAGTTTCCTTCAATCCAAAGATGTGATGGTTAGGTGAATTGGCTATGCTAAATTGCCCATCATGTAGGGTGCATTAGTTCGAGGGAAAAGGGGTTTGGGTGGGTTACTCTGAGGGTCAGTGTGGACTTGTTAGGCTGAAGGGTCTGTTTCCACACTGTAGTGAATCTAATCATGCCTCCAGTATTGTCATCCAAATCATTTATATAAATAATGAACAACAGTGGATCCAGCACTGATCCTTGTGGCACACAGTTGGTCACAGGCCTCCAGTCTGAACAACAACTACACTCTCTGTCTCCTACTGTCAAGATTTGGAGATGCCAGTGTTGGACTGGGGTGTACAAAGTTAAAAATCACACACCACCAGGTTATAGTCCAACAGGTTTAATTGGAAGCACACTAGATTTCGGAGTACCTGATGAAGGAGCGGCACACTGAAAGCTAGTGTGCTTCCAATTAAACCTGTTGGACTATAACCTGGTGGTGTGAGATTTTTAACTTCCTACGATCAAGGATTTTTGTTGCTAATTGGTTAGCTCTCCTGGAATTCCATGTAATCTAACCTTATTAACCAGTCTACCATGCTGAACCTTGTCAAAGGCCTTGCTAAAGTCCATTTAGACACTATCTACCACGCTGCTGTCATCCATCTTCTTGGTCACCTCTTTAAAAAAAACAATGTTTAATTCGCAAAGCCATGCTGACTATCCCTAATCAGTCCTTGCCTTTCCAAAATCTCTGAATTAAAAATAGGTGTTTTTGTTTTAAAACACAGGAATTCTACAATTAATGTAACTGGAAATGTTAATGATTTTCATCAAACAAGGAGATCTCCAAATATTGTCAATCATGTGCAGACACAATATAGAAAAATCCACCCTGCACTGTTTGATCATGCAGCAATGCCCTTTGATGTGAAGGGCACTACTTGGGTGTTTCTTTGCTTCCTGGTGGTAGAAATTGAAGGACCTTGTGTCCTTCACTGTGTCTCACACCTGTACACACACAACATGGGTGCGGGGGGAAAAAAACACTACTGCAATTAGGCGGTAGTGTGGGGGTAAAATAAAAAAAAATAATAAAAGGAAAAAATATATAGAGAAATCCAATCCATAATGTTTATTTCATCATAACTGTAGATATATTTTTCACATTCTGGGAAGATGCTTTATTGATTAAGTCAAATGGTGTAAAACTCTAATTGTATTGTATAAAATGTTCAACAACATTTTCGCTCAGAAAAGATGATAAGAAAACACATATTTTTAACCAAATTTTTTCTTAACTTTTTTGACAGCATAACAAGGATGTAGACAACAGCATAAGATAACTGAAATTCTGTCATTGTTGCTAGAATGAGGACCAAAAGTAGACATTGGAAAGACAACACAAGTGTAGTTAGCAAAATGTTTTGTTAATGAGGAAGCTTCACATTCTTGATTTTACTCCATTTAATCAATCTCCTTTAAGACATTGAGATTACAACAGGCGAACAACCATTTTTCAATAGACCCAATTGCTGAATACAGTGGTTAGTAAAAACAAAAAAATAAGTAGAGACATGTTCCATAATGAATTTGTTGGAAGTGTTTGTCTTAACTAGTACCTGGAACCCTGCTACCACACCCTTATATCCTCTGTTTCTTTGACAGACTTAACCTCTTTCCTCTTGGCTAAAGCAAAACATCTTGACCCCAGATCTTAAGCTAATGGCTTAGTAGTATACTTAAAGCAAAGACTAACTAAGCAGCCTTTTCATGTAAGAAAACCCTCAGTATTTGACCTTTACTGATGAGACAAGTCAGAAGTCAATCAAAAAGTAACAAGGCAAAAGCAATGGGCATCAGGTTGAAATTTAATAGCCTCTGTTTACAGCTGCCATTTCTTATATACACATCCTACCCTAAGGTGCTTTTCTAAACCAGTATCATAGGTAGTAATTATCTGGTAAAGTAAGAAAAACATTACCTCCCCTCCTATGTGTCTCTTGCCTTAGGCTACTCATTGCACTAATATGTGAGAAAGGGGGAGGGGCAAACTATAGCTTCAAAGAATAAGATCCTTCTGGTTTAGTCAGAACAGAACTATTGCTTATCTTTTCAAACTGGGTACAACAGCATATGCACTTTAATCAATCAGTCCACACCACATTTTAGTTTTTTTCATATTTTATTATCTGTACTCTGGAAATACTGTCCAATAGTAAGAGAAAATTATTTTGTGGAATTTTCCTATTCCAGTTTTGAGCATCTTTGCTTACTTCATCAATTAGTTTCCCTCATAAGTGTGCTATAAGACTTATGTAAAACATAGTGATGTGACTCTGATGTCTGTAAGAGAAAATACACCAGTCTAAAATAAGCTTGTGAAGAAAGAGGTCTTAGACAGTATGCCAGAGAGTTGTGCTTAAGAACCTATGTACAAATGTAAATGAAGGAATGTTACTGTATAGTAGGAATTGAAGAGGCTCACTTGGGTATAAGGGCATGGTAGCTCAGTGGTTAGCACTGCTGCTTCACAGCGCCAGGGACCAGGATTTGATCCCACTCTCATGCTAGTGTCGTGGAGTTTGCACATTCTTCCCATGTCTGCTTGGGTTTCCGGTTTCCTCCCACAGTTCAAGGATGCACAGGTTGGGGGAATTGGTCATGCTAAATTGTCCATAATGTTCAAGAATGTGTAGTTTGGGTTCATTAGTCAGGAGAAATGTAAAGTAATAGGATAGAGGAATGGATCTGAGTGGGATACTCTTCGGAGGCTCGATGTGGGCTTGTTGGGCTGAATGGCTTGTTTCCACACTGTAGGGATTCTATGAACAAGAGTCTGAGGAACAGTGTGTGTGCAGACATCCAAAGTCCAAGATACTCCAGACTAAGCTGTTGGAAGAGATAGGCTGAATGTTAGAGGAGCAAATCTGCAGGGAAATTACAAAGAGGTGACAGTATGCTAACTGAAAGCAGTGTAACATCTGCAATGACCGTGTGCTGGTTGTGTGTTCAGAACTAATAACTATTTCCTAGCCAAATGGGGAATTGTTGGATTCCACTCGGGTTAACCAAATAATTTAGAAGGAAAATACATCCTTTTTTATCTGTTGATGATAGTTTCAGATAAACAATTTTTTCATAAAACTGGACGCCAATTCTCCAGATTATTTTATTCTTCAGACACGTTATCTGAGAACAATGCATCATGGTAAATCCAAGGAAGATAAAAAAATTACTAAATATCTTTCAATGACATGCACAAATGATAAGTGAATTGAGTGGAAAATTTTTATCAATTATGAAAAAGAGTCAAAGGCCAGGAACAGACTGCAGCTTTTGAATAGATCAAAGAAAAGTTATTTTCTACATGTATTTCAGCAGGTTGCAATTCAGACTTATTCTTAATAGTTACAGATGCATCATCTGTAGGATTATCTGCAATTCTTATTTGAATGGAAATTGATGGAACAAGTAAATTACATTGAGAGCTTTAACCAACTTGCTGTGGGTCCAGAGTTACTGTAGACCAGACCAGATAAGGAGAGCAGTTTCCTTCCTTCAAAGGATGTTAGTGAACCAGATGGGTTTTTCCTGACAATTGCAATGGGTTCGTGGTCATCATTAGATGCTTAATTCCACTTTTAACACTAAGACACTACACTATGAAACCCTGTTTGGCAACCTATGTTAATAAAGGAGCCTTTACTGTAGACAAGGGGAAGCAATGGCCTCATTTTATTATTATTGGACTACTCATCCAGAGAAGAGAAAGCGAGGTCTGCAGATGCTAGCGATTAGAGTCGAGAGTGTGGTCCTGGAAAAGCATAGCAGGTCAGGCAGCATCAGAGGACCAGGAGAATCGACTTTTCAGGTAAGAGTCCTTGATCCAGAGATCCATGAGATGTTATGGGGGTTCGAATTCAATAAAAAAAAAGTGGAAGGAAGAGTCTAATGATGGCCATGAACCCATTGTCAATTGTCAGGAAATACCCATCTGGTTCACTAATATCCTTTAGGGAAGGAAACTGCTATCCTTACCTGGTCTGGCTTACAGTGACTAGACCACAGCAATGTGGTTGACCCTTAACTGCCCTCTGGGCATTATGAATGGGCAATAAATGCTGAACTCTATTTGGAGATTTCCACACCCCATGAATGAATTTAAAAAAAAAGGAGTTGAAGAGCTATACTTAGAAATGAGGCACAAGGAGCATCTGAGATGATGTGGCTCAGTGGTTAGCACTGCTGCCTCACAGCGCCAGGGACTCGGGTTCAATTCCCACCCCAGGCGGCTGTCTGTGTGGAGCTTGCACGTTCTCCCTGTGTCTGCGTGGGTTTCCTCCAGGTACTCCGGTTTCCTCCCACAATCCAAAGATGTGCAGGTTAGGTGAATTGACCATGCTAAATTGCCTGTAGTGTTAGGAGCAGGGGTAAATGTAAGGGAATGGGTCTGGGTGGGTTGCTCTTTGGAGGGCCGGTGTGGACTTGTTGGGCTGAAGGGCCTGTTTCCACACTGTAGGGAATCTAAGAATCTAAATATGTGCACAGACACCTACAGTATGAAATATTCCAGACCATTATCTCAACATACAGATAATGGGGCTTGAAACAAAAGAGAAAACAATAATGTCAAAAACAAGCATGTGTGCTAATTGCATAACATTCATTATCACCAACTCCTGAGATAATGATTTACTTCATGCCCACACGCTACAAGTCTGGACAATGCAGACTTGGATTGCTAAGTGTCCTCCCACTCTGCTCCCTGTAAAAATGCCATCCCATACTCCCAATTCCTTTGCCTCACACCGCAGCTGCTCCCAGGAGGACCAATTCCAATACCGAACAACCCAGATGGCCTCCTTCTTCAAAGACCGCAATTTCCCCTCAGACGTGGTTGACGATGCTCTCCACTGCATCTCCTTCACTTCCTGCTCCTCCGCCCTTGAGCCCCGCCCCTCCAATCGCCACCAGGACAGAACCCCACTCGTCCTCACCTACCACCCCACCAACCTCCAGATACATTGTATCATCCTTCGTCATTTCCGCCACCTCCAAACAGACCCCACCACCAAGGATATATTTCCTTCCCCTCCCCTTTCAGCATTCCGGAAAGACCACTCCCTCCGCGACTCCCTTGTCAGGTCCACACCCCCCAACAACCCAACCTCCACTCCCGGCACTTTCCCCTGCAACCGCAAGAAATGCAAAACTTGCGCCCACACCTCCCCCCTCACTTCCCTCCAAGGTCCCAAGGGATCCTTCCATATCCGTCACAAATTCACATGCACCTCCACACACATCATTTACTGCATCCGCTGCACCCGATGTGGCCTCCTCTACATTGGGGAGACAGGCCGCCTACTTGCAGAACGTTTCAGAGAACACCTCTGGGACACCCGCACCAACCAACCCAACCACCCCGTGGCTGAACATTTTAACTCCCCCTCCCACTCCACCAAGGACATGCAGGTCCTTGGCCTCCTCCATCACCAGACCATGGCAACACGACGCCTGGAGGAAGAGCACCTCATCTTCTGCCTAGGAACTCTCCAAACACAAGGGATGAATGCAGATTTCTCCAGCTTCCTCATTTCCCCTCCCGCCACCTTATCTCAGTCCCAACCCTCAGACTCAGCACCACCTTCTTGACCTGCAATCTTCTTCCCGACCTCTCCGCCCCCACCCCCTCTCTGGCCTATCACCCTCACCTTGACCTCCTTCCACCTATCACATTCCCAACACCCCTCCCCCAAGTCCCTCCTCCCTACCTTTTATCTTAGCCTGCTTGGCACACCTTCCTCATTCCTGAAGAAGGGCTTATGCCCAAAACGTCGATTCTCCTGCTCCTTGGATGCTACCTGATCTGCTGCGCTTTTCCAGCAATACATTTTTTAGTTTTGCTAAGTGTCAAAGAGCATTTGCACTAAAGAAATGCCATGTCTTTCCAACATGAGAGAGTTTAACCACATTTCCCTGACGTTAAATGGCATTACCATAATTAAATACCCTGCCATCAACACCCAAGAGATAATAATTGACCATGAATTTACCAGGATGAGCCACATAAATTCTGTGTCTGTAAGGGCCATTTCACCTGCATCAGAAATGATGAGAAGTTCTTCAAATTTGCTAGACTATTTCCACTCAAAAATATTTCAAGTACTCAGCAAAAGGTTGCTCATTGTTGACAATGCAGTACTAACATCTCATGCTAAGAAATAGCTTTGGCAGCAACTGAACAGACTCACTCATGCCTGTAAGAGTTTGGTTTTATTATCTGCATCAGGAAAACAAGTATCATGGCATAGGAAGATGTCATACTATTAGCACTGACAACATAATATTAGAGATTGTTGACAATGGCAAATATCTCAGCTCCACAATTTTGAGCAATCTGTCACTTAAAGCTGAAATTAACAGGCACATTGCAAAACTCCAAGCTGAATAAGGTAGTGTGAAACAGTGGTACCTGCCTGAGAATCTCAAAATGAATCTATGAAACCTGTTCCCTCAGTGCTCTCTGCAGAACAAATGAGGCCTGAAGAATATATGCTAGATAGGAGAAATTGCTGAACAGTTTCCATTTTTGTTGCCCGAAACGTATCCTCAACATTTAGGGTGTAGGTTTGCTCGCTGAGCTGTAGGTTTGATAATCAGATGTTTCATTACCTGGCTAGGTAACATCATCAGTGGCAACCTCCAGGTGAAGTGAAGCTGTTGTGTCCTGCTTTCTATTTATATGTTTGTCCTGGATGGGGTTCCTGGGATTTGTGGTGACGTCATTTCCTGTTCATTTTCTGAGGGGTTGATAGATGGTATCTAGATCTATGTGCTTGTTTATGGCGTTGTGGTTGGAGTGCCAGGCCTCTAGGAATTCTCTGGCATGTCTTTGATTAGCCTGTCCCAGGAAAATGTGTTGTCCCAGTCAAAATGGTGGTTTGTTCCTCCGTGTGTAGGGCTACGAGGGAGAGAGGGTCATGTCTTTTTGTGGCTAGCTGGTGTTCGTGTATCCTGGTGGCTAACATTCTTCCTGTTTGTCCTACGTAGTGTTTGTGGCAGTCCTTGCATGGAATTTTGTAGACGACGTTGGTTTTTTCCATGGGTTATACTTCATCTTTTAAATTTGTTAGGTTTTATTTGAGAGAGTGTTGGTGGGTTTGTGTGCTATTAGGATTCTGAGGGGTCTTAGTAGTCTGGCTGTCATTTCTGAAACTTCTTTGATGTATGGTAAGGTGGTTAGGGTTTCTGACTGTGTTTGGTCTGCTTGTCGTGGTTTGTTCTTGAGGAATCTGCGGACTGTATTTTTTGAGTATCCGTTCTTTTTGAATACGTTGTATAGGTGGTTCTCCTCTGTTTTCTGAAGTTCGTCTGTGCTGCAGTTTGTGGTGGCTCGTTGGAATAGTGTTCTGATACAGCTTCGTTTGTGTGTGTTGGGATGGTTGCTAGTGTAGTTAAGTATTTAGTCAGTGTTTGTCGGTATCCTCAACATCATTTGACAACACAAAATAGATAACTCGGTCATCCAAGTTTGCATTAATTCCATAATAATACTCTTATTGCTAAGTTAATAAATTCTGTGCATGCCCAGCCACATTCATTGGATGTATGAGGCCATATAGTCAAAAACTTTCTGTACAGTGAACTGGCCACTGGATGATGACTTCCTAGGTGCCCATACCTCCGCTGTAAGGAAATGAGATGTGAAGATGATAAACATCAACACTGACAATTGGGAGACATTTGTTGACCTCTATGGCCTATGGAGGTTGAGGTTTTTTGGAATAACATTGAAATAAGAGAGTAGAAACAGGAAGTTCAGTTGGCTGAAATGAGGATGTAGAGATGAGGCCAGTGAATTGTATAAGTGGTGATGCACAGTCTTCTTCTGCCTCAAGTGTGTCTTGGCTGCGATGCTAGTGCATGCAGCCTGCATGTGGTCAGTGCTGACTGCCTGGACAGTTTCCATTGCATAGGCTTGTGCATCAGGACTTCCACAAATTCAAGGATGCATGTCTTCCAAAATATGTCTCACCTCGGATGATCTAGAGACGGTAAGATTTGTGAGGGTGGTGTTGGGGAGTGGGGACAGTGCAAGGTGAGAGTGGGGTTAATAAGGAGGATGAATCAGTGTCATTTTATACAACCAGAGAGATCATATGGGAAGTCAAATGGCCTTCCCTATTTGTATTATTCTTGTGATCATGACATCACTGCTGGAAGGAATTAGCCAACTATTCCAACATCAGTATGCAATTCTTGGAATTATGCAAGATTATCAACTTCTTGATTTAAATTCTTTAAAAATAGCTACTTTATAAAAGACAGAACTTTATTTCAAGTTACTATTTGGAAATAAGATCCTGTATTTTCAGAGGAAAACATTGAATTTAATTAGATTGTCAGGTGAAGTGAGAATAATTACTTGATTAATGTCGGAGAAGCAAATTGATTTGCTTGTTGTGCATTGTTTATCATCAGTATTATAAATAATTTGCATTCTTTAATATGCTACAGTGGAGGTGGATCAAAATGCTGTTTTCTTCCATATTCTAAAGCCACACTGGCTACAGTAAAACAATTCTGCTGCATTTTCAGCTGAAGAAGCAACAACCTTTTTTACTGGCTAGCTCAGGCTATAATTTCCCATTGTCAAAATGGTATTACAAGATTTGATTAACATAATGCACCTTTTCTAGAAAATACATTATAATTTCCATGAATTTAGTTTAAACATTACAAATATGTACAGTAAATTGATGGTACAGAAATACTGTACAACAGCTTTGCCCTTCAATAAAAAGCTGCATTTTCAACTGATCAAAATATTAAATATTTATAAAGGATTTTGAATTTATTGACAATTACTTTGTCCTACATATAAGTCATAACAGATATTTGAAAATAATGTAGAATAATGCAGGTTCTTCCGCTGCATCAAGTTACAATGGCAGACCAATATTTAAAGTTAGCAATAATTTGCATTTGTGGGGCTCCATGAACTTAGGAAAGTATTGAAGGAACTGTCAGGGGCAAGCAACACTGAAATATATAAGATATTAAGAAAGATCAAAAGTTTGGCCAAAGTTGTAAGTTTTTGGGAGAGTTTTAAAGAGGGGTTGAGGGGTAAAGAGGTTTCCAGAGCTTAGGCTCTCAGCATCTTAAGGGAATGGATATCAATAGTGTAGTGAAGAAAGTCAGTTTGCGCAAGAAGTCAAATTGGAGGAATGCAAACATCTTGGTGGGCTAGACTAGATGATCCACAGAGTTACAGACAATGGAGTGATCCAAAGGCAAAAAAAACTTTATTTAAAATGGAGGAGTTGCCGGTGCAGATTATTGAATGCATAGGTGCCTTAGTATATGCCCAGTGTTTTGGATGATCGAGATCATAATAATTACCATTAACTATAACAGAAGTAATGGAAAATTGTGCATGAAAAGACAGGCTCACTGATTGCACATTGTCAGCTATTATGAAATATTAGGCTAAAGTTTACCAGAAATCTGCTAAGAGTCATCTTGGTCAAGTTTCATTGGGGTTTCTCTCTGTGAGACCTAATGAGTTTTCTTGTGCTTTTATCCTAAACTTGTCTCATTAGCTGGGTGCCCCAATCATCTGACGCTAGCCAGATTTTCCCACTCACTATAGGAGGAAGTACTCCTCACCACAAGGTCAATCCAGAATCCCAAGTGCCAGCACCATATTTGACCCCCAGGCATGCACCCAACCAAGTCGAGAGATGCCCTTCACTGTGAATATAGTAAGCCAATAACTAAAAAAAAATCAACATTTCTTACAGTACATAAATGGCATGGCTGCCAGCTCATTTCAGATACAATTGAAAATTCCTATATCTTGCATTGTTTAAGCTCCAAACCACATAGCTTCCCATCCATATTCATGTTCCATCTTACAACCTCTCTAGATCCCTGCTGCTCTTTCCCTAATGCCCACTGTAGCCTAGCATCTTCTTCAATGTGGGGCCATTATACACAGGAAAGCTTTCAAAAGCTTAGACCAGACATTTTTATTCACCTGAAGTAAAAATGAACAAAATAGAAACGGAAGATACATTTGCTACTCGGAACAAAAATATGATGCTTGTCTTCCTTGCACCAAGAATTTTGCAGTCAATGAATAATCACTGCAGCTGTCTTCTATCAGAACTATTTGCCAATTGAGTCCCACGTAGCTCATCAATCACTATCACAACATCTTTTGCCTGCTCCAGTTCTGCAGAGGGTAGTATGTTAGGATTATGTGACACACTCTGCTTAGACTGCACTGCAAGCACCTGCCAACTACCATTCCAAGTGGCAGAACCTCATTTTCAGAAGGCCAAACATCTGCTCCACCATGGACTTAGCCAAAGAATGGGCTGCATTGTATCTCCATTCATCCTTAGTTAGGCAGTTGGGTAACCGTGTCACAAACGACTCATTGACCATAATAGCCAACTAGCATCTGGTTCCTCAGTCACAGTAGGACATGACAGTTCTCATGGATATAGCGGTATACATGGCAGCTCCACAGGTATCTGAAGCAGACTTCTCAAGGTGTACGGGATGATTACAGATCATTTCACATTGGTGAATGAACCATCAGTGATAGTGTCAGCCCACGCTGCTGAAGCCCTCGGATACTATGTCTTGCACATCCAGAGGAAATGGCATAGAGAACATAGAAACAAAGAAGCTAGAAACAGTAGTTCATTCAGCCCTTCAAACCTGCTCTGACATTCAATATGATCATGGACTGATCCTCTAGCTCAATCCACATCATCATTTCCTTGCCATACTTTTTCTTGATCTTTTTGAATATATTCAGTGTTTTGACCACCACAGTCTATGGTAAAGAATGTCACAGCTTCACTACCCTTTTTAGTGAAGAAATGTTTCCTCATTTCAGTCATGAATTGTGGACACAGTATCCAGAGACTCTATACACTGGTTCTAGATGTCCTAACCACAGAAACATCCCTCTACATCAAAGTCTATCCAGCCATGTTATAATTTTATATGTTTCAATCAAATTATTTTAAATTCTAATAATAAAGGCCCAGTCAATCCAAGCTGGCCTCATACAACAGTCCTACCATCCCCAATGCAGACTTCTGGCACAGTCCATCTGTGGCAGCTATGTCCTTCTTAGGTAGGGAGACTGAAATAACAGGATACCGGCTTCTATGGAGTTACCAAGTCACCCTTTATTTACATATGCTCAATACGTGGACTTTGACTAGGTGCTTACAGCCAGTTTCTAGACTGAGGAGAATGAGACTTCTGTTTATGTTTAGTTTCTTTTTTTATTTTATTAAACTGTACAGTTTACAAATTAAGATTAACAGCTGTATACAGAGAAACAGCAATTTATAAGGAAGAGGAGCAGCAAAGTCAGACCGTTCAACCAGTTTTGAGGGAAAGGAGGACAAATTTCAAATCCCACTCAATCAAAAAAAAGTAACAGTAACAAATACATAAAAGACAGCCCAATTAGCTAAGATACAGTGCATAGAATACAGATCCCTCACCTCCACCAGCAACCCATCAAGGCTCCCAGCCCTCCCAACTTCCCACCCCTCTTCTGGTTCTCGGTCCACCCTGACACCTTCCAACTACCTCTAGGATAGGCTGTCCTATTTCCCCAATACCCCAGATGACAGCAGTCAGGATGGCCTACTCACCTTCTGGCTTCCCTGACCACCTTTCGCACCTTCAGACCACCTCGAGGACAGCCCGCCCTGGTACCTGCCTGGGGTTACAGCGCTGAAGACAGCTTACCCGCCTTCCGGCTCTGTCTGCCCCTACGTAACCTCTGGCTCTCACCCACCCTGACGTACCATTCACCCTGTGGACTGCCCTGACACCTTCCAACCACCTCAAGGACAGCCCGTCCCCCTCCCTGGGAAGACAGCGCACAGGGTAGCCCACAAGCCTTCAGGATCTCAGCCTGCCCCTATGCACCTTCTGACCACCTCTAGGAGAGCCTCCTGATTACCCCTTCTCAAGACAACAGCGCTCATAATGGCCTACTCACCTTTTGGCTCTCTGCGGGGACCGGCTTCGGGGTGGCCTACCCACCCTCCAGCTTTCGGGGCAGTCTGCCCACCTTCAGTTTCACAGGACGGCCTAGCCACTTGCCAGCTCTTAGGGTGACAGCTTTTAGAACAACCTATGAGCCTCCCAACTCACAGTAAGGCCTGCCAGACCCGGGAACACACAAGACAGTGCAGGTGATAAACCCAAACAACATGACAGAGTTAATTAATTATCAGCAAACAGAGTCCTTTCTGGTACACAGAGTCCATTATCATAAACAGTTCTCTTCAAAATGTAGAGTTCATTCCCAGGAGCAGAGTCCACTCCAGTGTGGAAAGTGCATTGTCAGAAACAGAGTCCACTCCAATCTGCAGAGTCCATTGCCAAAAACAGAGTCCACAACAGAGGGCAAACTCAGTCCACTTCTGAAGGCAGCAATTGCACATCCCACAGCGCACACACACACACACAGGTGTTCAGCCTCCATAGAGGTCTAACCCATCCATAGAGAACCAGGCCCTTTTTATTTTAAAGGTGCAGTTAACTCAGAGGTTTGGTCCACTCCAAAAGGTGGAGTCTACTCCCAGAGTCACAGTCCATTCCTGAACTCCAGGATACAGCAAATGTTCACCTCCCAACACACACATTCAGTCATTACAGAGGCCTAGTCCACTCACAAAGGGCCAGGCCTACCACACAAAACAGTTCTTCTGGAAAGGTACAGTTTTTTCAGTCCAAACACCAAAAAGTAGAAATACATTAAAAACAAAACAAGATGCAAGGGCTAAACCCTGCCACAAAAATCAGTGTAATGCCTTTCTCAAGGAGAAAGAAAAAAATAGTACAGGCTGTAACCAGCCAGTGAAACAACAGTTCCCTAATGAGAACTGAATTACACCTGAAACACATTGACTGTGTAAATCAGGCAGTTTAGAAATCAGTCAATAGACAATAAACAATAGGTGCAAGAGTAGGCCATTCTGCCCTTCGAACCAGCACCACCATTCACTATGATCATGGCTGATCATCCTCAATCAGTATCCTGTTCCTGCCTTATCCCCATAACCTTTGATTATATCCTTAAGAGCTCTATCCAACTCTTTCTTGAAAGTATCCAGAAACTAGGCCTCCACAGCCTTCTGGGGCAGAGGATTCCATACATCCACCACTGTCTGGGTGAAAATGTTTCTCCTCAACTCTGTTCTAAGTGGCCTACCCCTTATTTTTAAACTGTGTCCTCTGGTTGGGGACTCACTCATCAGCGGAAACATGCTTCCTGCCTCCAGAGTGTCCAATCCTTTAATAATCTTATATGCTTCAATCAGATCCCCTCTCAGCCTTCTAAACTCAAGGGTGTACAAGCCCAGTCGCTCCAATCTTTCAACGTAAGATAGTCCCGCCATTCTGGGAATTGACCTCGTGAACCTATGCTGCACTCCCTCAGTAGCCAGAAATGTCTTTCCTCAAATTTTGAGACCAAAACTGCACACAATATTCCAGGTGCGGTCTCACCAGGGCCTTGTACAGCTGCAGAAGAACCTCTTTGCTTCTATTCTCAATTCCTCTTGTTATGAAGGCCAGCATGCTATTAGCCTTCTTCATTGCCTGCTGTAGCTGCATGCTTGCTTTCATTGACTGATGTACAAGAACACCCAGATCTCTCTGTACTGCCCCTTTACCTAAATTGACTCCATTTAGTTAGTAATCTTTGGTGGTAGTTCTTGCCACCAAAGTGGATAACCATACATTTATCCATATTAAACTGCATCTGCCATGCATCTGTCCAGTCACCTAGTCTGTCCAGGTCACCCTGTAATCTCCTAACATCCTCCTCACATTTCACCCTGCCACCCAGCTTTGTATCATCAGCAAATTTGCTCATATTACTCTTAATACTATCTATATCATTAAATGTATATTGTAAAAAGCTGTGGTCCTAGCACTGATCCCTGTGGTACCCCACTGGTCACCACCTATCATTCCGAAAGGGAGCCGTTTAGCGCTACTCTTTGTTTCCTGTCAGCCAACCAATTTTCAATCCATGTCAGTATTTTGCCTCCAATACCATGCGCCCTAATTTCGCTCACTAACCTCCTATGTGGGACTTTATCAAAGGCTTTCTGAAAGTCCAGGTACACTATATCCACTGGATCTCCCTTGTCCATCTTCAGAGTTACAGCCTCAAAAAATTCCGGAAGATTAGTCAAGTATGATTTCCCCTTCATAAATCCATGCTGACTCTGACCTATCCTGTTGCTGCTATCCAGATGTGTCATAATTTCATCCTTTATAATTGACTCCAGCATCTTTCCCACCATTGAGGTCAGACTAACTGGTCTATAATTCCCTGCTTTCTCTCTCCATCCTTTCTTAAAAAGTGGGACAACATTAGCCACCCTCCAATCCGCAGGAACTGATCCTGAATCTATAGAACATTGGAAAATGCTCACCAATGCATCCACGATTTCTAGAGCCACCTCCTTCAGTACCCTGGGATGTAGACCATCAGGTCCCGGGGACTTATCAGCCTTCAGACCTAACAGTCTCTCCAACACCAATTCCTGGCAAATATAAATTCCCATCAGTTCAGGTCCTTCAGCCACAATTACTCTGGGAGATTGCTTGTGTCTTCCCCAGTGAACACAAATCTAAAGTACCAATTCAACTCTTCTGCCATTTCTTTGTTCCCCGTAATATATTCACCCATTTCTATCTTCAAGGGCCCAATTTTAGTCTTAACCATTTTTTTTTCACATACCTAAAAATGTTTTTACTATCCTCCTTTTTAGCCAGTTTTCCTTCGTACCTCATTTTTTCTCTGCGTATTTCCTTCTTAGTAATCCTCTGTTCTTTAAAAGCTTCCCAGTCCTCCGTTTTCACACACATTTTTGCTATTTTATACTTTTTCTTTTTTGACTTTATATGTTTCTTAACTTCCCTTGTCAGCCACGGCCACCCCTGCCTCCTCCTAGGCTCTTTCTTCCTTTTTGGAATGAACTGATCCTGCATAATCTGCATTATACCCAGAAATACCTGCCATTGTTGCTCCACTGCCATCCCTGCCAGGGTATTGCACCATTGAACTTTGGCCAGCTCCTCCCTCATAGCTCCATAATTCCCCTTATTCAACTGAAATATTATCACTTCCAATTGTACCCTCTCCCTTTCAAATTGCAGATTGAAGCTTATTGTATTGTGGTCACTACCTCCTAATGGCTCTTTCACTTCGAGGTCCCTGATCAAATCCGGTTTGTTGCACAACACCAGATCTAGAATTGCCTTCTCCCTGGTAGGTTCCAGCACCAGCTGTTCTAAGAATCCATCTCTGAGGCACTCCACAAACTCCCTTTCTTGGGGTCCAGTACCATCCTGATTCTCCCAGTCTACCTGCATGTTGAAATCCCACATAACTGTAGTAATATCTTTGCAACAGGCCAATTTCAGCTCCTTATTCAACTTACACACCTTACATCCAGACTACTGTTTGGGGACCTGTAGATAACTCCCATGAGGGTCTTTCTACCCTTAGAATTTCTCAGCTCGATCAACACTAACTCTACATCCCCTGATTCTAGTCCTCCCACGCAAGGGACTGAATATCATTCCTTGCCAACAGGGCCACCCCACCCCCTGTGCCCATCAGTCTGTCCTTACGATAGCACGTGTAGCCTTGAATATTCATTTCCCAGGCCCTGTCCACTTGAAGCCACATCTCCGTTATCCCCACAACATTGTAACTGCCAATTTCCAAATGAGCCTCAAGCTCATCCACCTTATTTTAATGCTTCATGCATTCATATACAATATTTTTATTTTGTTACTGCCCTCACCCTTCCTATCAATCCCTATTTCACTCAACCTTACGGCATGATTCCTTTTTGAGCTTTCTGCTCTATTGATACCGTTGTCTTTCTTGACTTCTCTTGTTCTAACTTTCCCTTCAATTTCCTTCTTAAACTTCCAGTTTGTCCCCTCCCCCCCACCCCCCGCTATTTAGTTTAAACGCAGTTATGTTGCAGTGGCAAACCTACCTATCAGAATGCTGGTCTCCCACCTACTAAAGTGCAACCCGTCCCTATTGTATAATTTATCCTTACGGCAAAACATACCCCAGTGATCCAAGAATTTAAATCCTTGCTTCCTGCACCAGTTCCCCAGCCACACATTCAAGTCCATTATCTCCCTGTTCCTGGCCTCTCCAGCTTGAGGAATTGGAAGCAAACCGGAGATAACCACCCTGGACGTCCTGCTTTTTAGCTTTCTTCCGAGTTCTCCGAAGTCCAGCTGTAGAATGTCCCTCCTTTTCTTCCCGACATCATTTGTGTCGACATGTACCACCACCTCTGGCTCTTCACCTTTGCCTTGAGGATTTCCTGCACTCTGTCTGCAATGTCCTTAATCCTGGCACCAGGAAGGCAACACACCATCCTCAAATCCCACCTGTTGCCACAGAAACCCTGTTCAGTTCCTCTCACTATGGAGTCCCCTATTACCACAGCTCTGTGTAATGTCTGACTCCTCGGCTCTGCCTCCACGCTAACGTTTGATTGGCAGACCTGACCACCTCATGGACTGGCAGTGTCGTCTGTCTCTACTGTTTCCAAAAAGTTCAACTTGTTCCTGACAGGTACTTCCCCCGGGGTCTCTTGCACTTGTCTCCTCCCTGCCTTCCTCATCGTCTTCTCCCTTCTACTCTCTTCTGGAATGGTTGGTGTAATAACCTCGCTAAAGGTTCTGTCCAGAAAGATCTTGTTCTCTCGGATGATGAGCCTGAGGTCATCGAGTTCTTTCATCAGTGCTGCAATATGCTCTGTCAAAAACTGAACGTGTACACACTTTCCAGTTATACGAGTCAGATACACCAGAGTCCTTGACCTCCAACGTCATGCAAGTAGCACACTGAATCAGTCCTCAATAAAAAAGAAATATCAGGCAACTAACTGAGACTGCCGATCAGCCAGTTTAGGAATCAGGTTGCAACCCCCCCCCCCCCAAAACCAAAAAGAGAAACCAACAGCAATTATTAAACAATTCACAATTTACAAAATAATTAACATTTACAGCTGTATACAGAGAAACAGCAATTTTACAAGAGAGAGGAGCAGCAAAGCCAGGCCCCAAACCCTAACATTCAACCAGTTTAAGGAAATGAGGAACCTCAAATCTCAGTTTCAATCTTTACAAAACAGTAACAATGACATTTGTACATACAAGACAGTCCAATTACATTTAAAAAAGTACATATAATACAGACCCCCAGAAACCCAGCAAGCAGCACCCCCCCCCCCCCCCCCCATCCCTCCCTCCCACCTTCTGGCCACTCTAAGGCAGCCAGCCCCTACACACCTTCCAGCTCTCGGTCCACCCCGACACACCTTACGACCACCTCGAGGACAGCTCGCCCCAGTACCTGCCCAGGGTGACAGCGCTGAGGATGGCCTGCCGCCTTCCGGCTCTGTCTGCCCCGATGTACCATTGGGCTCTCATCCACCCCAATGCACCATCTGGCCCGTGGACTGCCCTGACACCTTCCAGCCACCTCTAGGACAGTCCGTCCCCTTCCCCTGGGATGGCAGCATGCAGGGCAGCCCACAAACCTTCCGGATCACAGCCTGCCCCTAAGCGCTTTCTGTCTCTCTTCTGCTCTGACACACCTTTCAACCACCTCTAGGATGGTCCTGAGAAGGGATTACCCTTTCTCAGGATGACAGCTCAGAATGGCCTACCCACCTTCTGGGTCTCAGGGCAACCAGCATCGGGGTGGCCTACCCACATTCCAGCATTCATGACAGCCTACCAACCATCAGGTTCACAAGATGGCCTATCCAACCTCCGACTCTCAGGGTGACAGCTTTCAGATGACCTATGAGCCACCTAGCTCACAGTAAGGCCTGCCAGACCCAGGGACACACAAGGCAATGCAGGTGAAAACCCAAGCAACATGACAGAATTAATTATCAACAAACAAGTCCTTTCTGGTACACAGAATCCATTAGCATAGATAATTCTCTTCAAAACAGAGTCTATTCCCAGGAACAGAGCCCACTCCAGTATACAAAGTGCATTGTCAGAAATGGAGTCCACTCCAAACTGCAGAGTCCATTGCTAAAAACAGAGCCCACAACCAAGGGCAGAGTCCATTCTGGAAGGCAGCAAATGCACACCCCACAGCACACAGGTGTTCAGTCTCCATAGAGTCCTGGCCCATCTATAGAGAACCAGGCCCACTCACAGGCACATAGTACATTGTAAAGGTGCAGTTAACTCACAGGGCTTTGGTCCATTCCCAAAGGCAGGGTCCATTCCCAAACTCCAGGATACAGCAAGTGCTCACCTCCCAGCTCAAGCACAGGTGTTCAGTCTTTACAGAGGCCTATTCCAAGTGTCAGGCCTACCCACAGGAACAGTTCATTTGGAAAGCTGTAGTTTCACACAAAGGCTCAGTCCAAACACCAAAGAAAAGTGAAGACACATACAAAAACAAAGAAAACAAGAGCCCAAGGGCTAAACCCTGCTACAAAATCAACATTGTCCTTTTCTCAAGAGTGAAAGAGAAAAGAGTAACACACAGGCTGTAACCAGCCAGTGAAACAACAATCTCCTAATGAGAACTGAGTTACACCTGAAACACATTGTGTGCATCAGGAGTTTAGAAATCAGTCCTCACTAAAGGAATACTAGTTAACAAACTGGTTAAATAATTCAGCCAGTTCAGGAATCAGGATCAGGTTTCCGCCCCAAAAAAAGAAGCAGAAACCAACAGTAACAGTAGCACACTGACTGTGGCCCAGCCAGCACAGAGTCAATCCCTAAACTGAGGAGATTCTAAATTTCCTGGTTATATTGGTCAGCCAGAGCTTTCCTGATTGTCTCAGGTTAACAGTATACACTAACTGTAGCCTAGCCAGCACAGTGTCAGCCCCCTAAACAGAAGCGATTCTAAATCTCCTGTTTATATCTGTCAACTCCCTGATCGGCCCAGGTTAACAAACCCAATCAGAGATCTCATATTTAATGAGACTCAGCTAGCCCTCATTCCAGTCACTACAGAGACCAAAATTACACACAATAGCCATTTATGATCTCACCAAGGCACTGGTGATCAAAGACAATAGCCTGATTGTCCCAATTTTTAATTGGAGGAAATGTTAGCTCATCGAGAATTGATGGTCTGATAATTTAGAAAGAGACAGTTAAGAGCGTCAGTGATATTCACTATTTTTTCTTTACTATTACTGAGAAAAGACATGTTTATTTGCAGAAAGAAAGCATATATGCACCAATTGCAATGGTTTCAACTCAGCAATTTGGTAGCAGTCATCTCCTGGTTCATTTCTCAGGTCAATGAACTGCCTCGTTTAAAATTTAAATGAAGCTCGACTGTTAACTGTCAATCAGCATTAATGGGTGCATTCTCCATGGTAACACCTCAAGCAATCAGAATCCACTTACCAATTATTCAGCTCTCTTTGATAATGCAGGATATTTATTGGTTTTCTCCTTGAGTTTATATTTTTGTAATTGTCTTGATGAGTGAAAGAGGACAGGCTTCATCAAAAACATTTCAGCAACTCTCAATGTACTTGTATTGACTGTGAGACTTGCTATAGCAATGTGACCTCTGTTAAAGGTGTTTTCGGAGTAGGAACCTATGCATTGGTCACTTGTGATTGATTTTGTAGGAATTTTGTTTAAATGCTTATAAGGTAAATATTGACTTGGATGCCAAAGATAATTCCTCTGTTCTCTTCCTCTATAAATTTTGTGTCTAAGGTCTTCCTCTCTCATTAGCACCTGATGAAGGAGCAGTACTGTGAAAGATAGTGTTTTCAAATAAACCCATTGCACTATTACTTGGTGTGACTTTTGCCCGAAACGTCGATTTTGCCTGTCCTCGGATGCTGCCTGAATTGTTGTGCTCTTCCAGCACCACTGATCCAGAATCTGGTTTCCAGCATCTGCAGTCCTTGTTTTTACCTCGTTGATTTTAACCCTACTGCGAATCCTCTTGCAAGGATGCCTGCCTTGAAGAAGTTTTCCTCCTCTCTCTACAAGAATCTCAGGGAGTCTCTCTCTCACTGCAACTCCTCCCTGACCTATCACCTTCATCTCCTTCCCCACTGACCTATTGTACTCTATGCCACTCTCTCCCCACCCCCACCCTCCTCTAGCTTATCTCTCCACGCTTCAGGCTCTCTGCCTTTATTCCTGATGAAGGGCTTTTGCCCGAAACGTCGATTTTTGCCTGTCCTCGGATGCTGCCTGAATTGCTGTGCTCTTCCAGCACCACTGATCCAGAATCTGGTTTCCAGCTTCTGCAGTCATTGTTTTTACCTTGTTATGTGACTTTAGCCTCTTCCAGAAAATATAGTAAGATCTTCCATGCCACTCGAAAGCAAGTATGCTATCAGTTTAATAGCCATTTGAGAGACAGTTCAGCATTCCCTTACTACTGCACTGGTCTGCCACGTTTCTGTAGCCAGACCTGAATGAACAACCCCTTGGTCAGTGATAAGGATCCTACCAAGTAAGCTAATAAATACTTTGAAACTGTACGTACCCATCTATCATAAAATGAAACAATTCTTACAAGTTCATGACTAATACTGCAATGAATATTCTAAAAGAGGTAAATCAGCTATCCAGCAAGCTGCAGGAACATAGATTTTGGCCCATCTTTCAAAATTAATGACAGTTCAGGTTTTGGCTGCCTTTTTAACTCTAGAGTTTGTTGTCCATCTGACCATACCTATTGTCTTAATCATATTCAGAATAAGCATAAACACTATTTGAAATAAATGTTTGTGCCTGTGCTACATTTCAGTACATGGCAGTTTTTCTCTCTCCATGGAGGCTACCAGACCTGCTGTATTTTTACAGCACATTTTGTTTTAATTTTAGAGTTTCAGCATCAAAAATATTTTGTTTTCATTTGAATGTCGGACTCTGCAAAACTGACCCTTTATCTCCTGCAACACCCAAGCAGTCTGATTCTAAGAAGGTATCTAACCTGTATTTGAAGAAGCTCTACCTCAATGGTCTCCTATTGTTCCATTTAAGATTTTCTACTTTACTCTTGCTACAAGCTTTCTCATCACATTGAAATGAGCTGTCTTTCAATTTAGAATTTCTGCAAATGACTTCCCTTACTCCTCAATGTTACTAATCTAAACCAAATGATATGATGATTACTCTTGCCCAAATGTTTTCCCACAGACCTTCAATCCAGCACTAACTCCATCAATGCCTCTTTTCAACTTGGGCCAAGAATGCTCTATTGAATTCAAAAAATCCTCTCCTTTTAACCTTTATTCTAGCATGATCTCAACAGATAATTGTTATTGAGAATGCTTATTTTTTATGCTTATTCTGTGATTTCCTGGAGATTTACTCCTCTCTCTCTTCCTTCCGACTTCATTACATTTTCTTACCATCTAATATTATATTCTCTAAAACATCATTGCAACTCATAACATTTTCAGACAATGAAGATTTTCCTAAATACAGTGTTTTGCACAACTATCATTTTTGATTCATAGTTTAGTTAAAACCCTGTTATAAATAACAGCACCAAGAGATTGTGAACCACATTATGTAGCATGCGCCGGTGAATAATTTAACTATTGTGGTACGTTCAGTCTCACAGAAATTCTCTGCTAATGTGACTACTTACCAGAAATAATACAATAGATCTTGATGGAAGTGGTTCTGATTTCCTACTTACATTCGCTTATGAATGCTCACTTACCATAACATTTGCAACATAAATGTCAGTTTTATTTTGTATAAATATGAAGCACAAGTTGGATTTTACTAAAGTAACAATTATAAATTCCCGATATTGATTTTTTTTATTACTATTTATCTTACTGTAGCCTCCTCCCCAATTCTTCTCACCTGCCCCCACTCCCACTGCCATCACTACCACTTCTATTCTGCAATTTATTGGCAGTGCTGTAACTATTTCCTGTAGTCTCTTGTTTCCTCCATAAACCTCTCCACAATGTAATGTTTCTCTCCATCTTTAAAAGCTGCCTCAAAACAACATTTCCATTTATCTCTCCAATTTTATTTGATTTCACATTCATTTGCCTGTAATGAAGCACCTTGACTCATTATTATGTTAAATATGCTATTTAGAAGCAATATTATTAAATTAGACTACAGAATATTTTCTCTTTCATATACCAAGTCATATATCTGCTAGCAGCTACCATTAATTCTGAATACTGTATTTGTTATCTACAGCATGATTATGTTGCTCATTACTTTGACAGTAGTATGATATTGCTCATTTTCACCAAAATCCCTTGCCATATGAAATGAGTGAGTTAAGTTAAGGTGATCCACTGGATCAGGTTATTTGATCCATGTGAATTGTTAATCTATTTTCAATTCCAGTTTAACCCCTATATCAAAATGTGTATTTTCTTTCCTGCTGTGAGCACCCAGGATGATAAGAATGGCCGTTTCCTTCCTTCAAGGGCATTAGTAAACCAGATGGGCTTTTCCAAACGTCGGCAATGGGATTCATGGTTATCATTAGATTCTTAATTCCAGAATCTGAAATGGGGAAGAGATTTCATGATCTACTCTGTCCATGCCTCTCAAAATTTTGTGTTCATCAATCAGATCCCCCTCAGACTCTTGGTGGGGTGGCAGGGAGGAGTTGGTTTCCTGCTCCAAGGAAAACAAATGCACCCTATCCAGTTTCTCCTCATAACTGAGAATTTTCATCCGGGGTAACATCCTAATGAATCTCCTCTGCAGCCTCTCCGCTATGTCTTTCCAATAATAAAATGACCTGAACTGAACACAGTATTCCATCTGTGGCCTTAACCAATGTTTTATAAAGTTGTAACAAGAATTCCTTGCTCCTAAATTCTACATCACAGCTAATGAAGGCAATATCCTGTCTACCTGCTTCACCATTCTATCTACCTTTGCTGACACCTTCAATGATCTATGGGTTTGTACACCAATGTCCCTTTGTTTCTCAGTACTGCTTAGGAACCTATCATTCATTGTGTATTTCCTTCCCTTAATAGACTTGTCAAAATGCATCACAGTGCACTTATTGGAATTAAAATCCATCTGCCATTGCTCTGCCCAATTTACCAATTGATCAATATCAGGCTGTAGCCTGAGACCATTCTCCTCACTAGTAACAACACCACCAATTTTTGTGTCATCTGCAAACTTACTAATTGTACCTTCTACATTCACATCCAAGCCATTAATATGCACAGTAAGTAGCAAGAGTCCTAGCACCAATCCTTGTTGTACATCATTGGTCACAGGCTCCCAATTGCAAAGACCACCCACCACCATCACCCTCTGCCTCCTTTGTGTAAGTCAATTTTGGATCCAATTTAGTAGAAAGTGAGGACTGTAGATGCTGGAAATCAGAGTCAAGAGATTCTCCTGCTCCTCGGATGCTGCCTGACCTGCTGTGCTTTTCCAGCACCACGCTCTCAACTTGGATCCAATTTGCGAACTTGCCTTGGATCCCATGCACTCTTAACATTTGGACCAGCTTTTCATGTGGAACCTTGTCAAAGTTAGACCTTACTGAAGTCCATGGGAACCACATCAACTGCACTACCTTTATCAATATATTTAGTCACCTTTTCAACTCAACTAACTAATACGGGCTCTAACAAATCTGTGTTGACCATCCTGATCAATCTCTGCCATTTCAAATGTTGATGATCCTGTCCTTCAAAATTTTTCCAATAATTTCCCTCCCACAGATATCAGACTAATTAGTCTCTAATAACATGGCCTATCTCTGCTGTCCTCCTTGATCAATGAATCTGCATTAGCTATCCTCCAATCATCTGACACGAGGCAATCTCCTCATTTTCCATTCAAAGCAACCTGGGATACATCTGATCAGACTCTGGGAATTTGTACATCTTTATGTCTCTAAAGCATCTAATATCGCCTCCCTATTAATCTTAACATGCAGTAGAACCTAACCATCTCAAGTAAAATTGTTTCCCATTGCATTTATAGTGCTATGATTATTGCTCATTTTCACCAACATCCCTTGCCATATGAAATGATTGAGTAGATTAAGGTGATCCACTGGATCAGGTCATTTGATCCATGTGAATTGCTCATCTATTTTCAATTCCAATTCAACCTCAATATCAAAATGTGTACTTTTTTTCCTGCCATAAATGCCCAAGATGATAAGGATGGCAGCATCAATGCCTCTCTCCTCTGTGAATACAAATGAGAAATATTCAGTTAAGACTTCAGCCACATGCATTGGCTCCATGCTCAAGTTTCCCCTTTGGTCTCTAATGAACCTCAATCTTTCTACTGAAACTTCAACCACTTGACCAGCTTCATTTCTGAGGATAAAGTCTAGCATGACCCCATTTGTAGTAGCACTACCTATGTACTGTCATGAAAAGGTTTTCTGGATGCAGAAGAATTAAGAATTACACCCTATCTAATCCTTTCATACTAAGGTGATCCCAGTTAATGTTAACAAAGTTGAAGTTCGCTACAACTATAACGCTGTTTCTCTCATACCTATTTATGATTTGCCTACATATCAGCTCCTCTGACTGTTGGGAGAACTGCAGTGTGATCCTAACAAGGTAATTGCCATTTTAAAAAAAATTCTAAGCTCCACCCAGCCTCATTTAATGACCCTTTCTGGATGTTTTCCCTCATTACTGAACTGATTTTTTCTTTTATCAATAATACAATTATCTACCTCTTTTACCCCCCCCCCCACCCCCGAATCACGTCACCATTATGCCTGAAACTACACAGGATTATTAAGTTGCCAGTCCTGTTCCTTCCTTCAACTATGTCTCAGTGATTGCAACAATATCATGTTCCTATTTGTTGATCAATGCTCTAGGTACTTCCACCTTATCAGTCAAGCTCCTTGCATTAAAATAGACACAATTTAGCTTTCTAGACCTCCCATACGCCTTATCATGCCCATGCTTTCCCCACCGACAAGACTATACTAGCATTCCTTCTATTTCTGATTGGACCTTGCTCCCATCCCCCTGTCAAATCTGTTTTAGTGAGACATTTTCTGGACTGAAGGCCTATGACCAGTGGTGTTCCACAGGGATCAGTGCTGCATCCCCTTTTGTTTATCATTTTTAAAAATGATTTGGATGAGAATTTAAAAGGCATGGTTTGCAATTGAGACCAAAATTGGTGGCATTGTAGACTGTGAAGAAGGTTATCTAAGATTACAAAGAGATCTTGTTCACTTGGATAAATATGCTGATGAATGGCAGAAGGAGTTTAATTTGGATAAATGCGAGGTATTGCATTTTGTTAAAACAAACAAGGGCAGGACTTATACAATTGAAAGTAGGGCCTTGGGTAGTGTTGTAGAACCAAGACACGTGCAGGTTTAGGTAAATAATTCTTTGAAGTTTGCGTCTCATATAGACAGGGTGATTAGGAAAGTGTTTAGCATGCTTACCTACAGTGCTCTGATGTTTGAGTATAGGAGAGTATCGCAAGTCATGCTGAGGTTGTACAGGATGTTGGTGAGGCCTTTCCTGGAGTACTATGACCAGTTCTGGTCCCCTTGTTATAGGAAGGATATTAGCAAGCTGCAGAGGGTTCAGAAAAGGTTCATGAGGATGTTGCCAGGAATGGTAGGTTTGAGTTATAAGGACAGGCTGGATAGACTGGGACTTTTCTCACTGGAGCACGAAGTTGAGGGGTGGCCTTATAGAGGGTTATAAAATCTGAGGGGTATAGATAAGGTGAGTGGGAGGTACATTTTCCCTATGGTGGGGGATTTCAAGACTTGAGGGCATATTTTTAAGGAGAAACATTTAAAAAGGACACGAGGGACAATGTTTTTACACAGAGAGTGGTTTGTGTGTGGGAGGAAGTAATGGATAAGTACATGAATAACAAAGGCTTGGCAGGATATGGGCCAAGCACAGGGAGGTGATACTCATTTAGTTTGGAATTATGGTCAGCATGGTAGGACAGAAGGGTCTGTTTTCATGCTGTATGACTCTATAGCTTCATACCTCCATGAGATGGTCGTCACAGGGAAGCTGGAGTACATTATCTCTGTTTCCAACAGTATTTTGATTTAATCTGTCTCTTATGTTCTCTGCCTTTGTGTTTTATTTTTGTTTGATTTTGTTACAGAGTCATAGAGTCATTGAGATATACAGTATGAAAACAGACCCTTCAGGAGAAAGTGAGGACTGCAGATGCTGGAGATCAGAGCTTAAAAATGTGTTGCTGGAAAAGCACAGCAGGTCAGGCAGCATCAAAGGAACAGGAAAATCGACGTTTCAGGCTTAAGCCCTTCTTCAGGATTCGTCGATGCTCCTGTTCCTTCGATGCTGCCTGACCTGCTGCGCTTTTCCAGTAACACATTTTTAAGAACAGACCCTTCAGTCCAACTTGTCCATGCCGACCAGACATCCCAACCTAATCTCGTCCCCTTTGCCAGCACTTAGCCCATATTCCTCTGAACCCTTCCTATTCATATACCCATCCAGATGCCTTTTAAATACTGTAATTGTCCTCACCTCCACCACTTCCTCTGGCAGCTCATTCCATACATGCAACACCATCTGTGGTGAAAAAAGTGCCCCTTAGGTCCCTTTTATATCTTTCCCTTCTCACCCTAAACCTCTGCCCTCTGGGTCTGGACTCCCCCACCCCAGGGAAGAGACTTTGTCTATTTAGGAGGAGAAAGTGAGGTCTGCAGATGCTGGAGATCAAAGTTGAAACTTTATTGCTGGAACAGCACAGCAGGTCAGGCAGCATCCAGGGAACAGGAGATTCGACGTTTCGAGCACAGGCCCTTCTTCAGGAATGAGCAGAGAGTGTTCAGCAGGAGAAGATAAAAGGTAGGGAGGAGGGACTTGGAGGAGGGGCGTTGGAAATGTGATAGGTGGAAAGAGGTCAAGGTGAGGGTGATAGGTCGGAGTAGGATGGAGGCGGAGAGGTCAAGAAGAAGACTGCAGGTCAGGAAGGCGGTGCCGGGCTGGAGGGATCCGGCTGAGACAAGGTGGGGGGAGGGGGGAATGAAGAAACTGGTGAAGTCCAAGTTCATCCCCTGCGGTTGGAGGGTTCCCAGTCGGAAGATAAGATGCTCCTCCTCCGACCGTCGGGTTGTTGTGGTTTGGCGGTGGATGAGTCCAATGACCTGCATATCCTCGGTGGAGTGGGAGGGGGAGTTGAAATGCTGTGCTACAGGTTGGTTGGGTTGGTTCGTCCGGGTGGCCCAGAGGTGCTCTCTGAATCGCTCCGCAAGTAGGCGGCCTGTTTCCCCAATATAGAGGAGGCCACACCGGCTGCAGCGGATGCAGTAGATGATGTGGGTGGAGGTGCAGGTGAATCTGTGGCGGATATGGAAGTTTCCTTTGGGGCCTTGGAGAGAAGTGAGGGGGGAGGTGTGGGCGCAAGTGTTGCACCTCCTGCGGTTGCAAGGGAAGGTGCCGGGAGTGGAGGTTGGGTCGGTGGGGGGTGTGGATCTGACAAGGGAGTCGCGGAGGGAGTGGTCTCTACGGAAAGCTGATAGGGGAGGGGAGGGAAATATATCCTTGGTGCTGGGGTCTGTTTGGAGGTGGCGGAAGTGACGGCGGATGATGCGCTGTACATGGAGATTGGTGGGGTGGTAGGTGAGGACCAGTGGGGTTCTGTCCTGGTGGCGGTTGGAGGGGCGGGGCTCAAGGGCGGAGGAGCGGGAAGTGGAGGAGATGCGGTGGAGGGCACCGTCGACCACGTCGGGGGGGAAATTGCGGTCCTTGAAGAAGGAGGCCATCTGTGTTGTACGTATTTTGAACTGGTCCTCCTGGGAGCAGATGCAGCGGAGACGAAGGAATTGGGAGAATGGGATGGCGTTTTTACAGGGGGCAGGATGGGAGGAGGTGTAGTCCAGGTAGCTGTGGGAGTCGGTTGGTTTGTAGTAGATGTCCGTGTTGATTCGGTCGCCTGAGATAGAAACAGAAAGGTCTAGGAAGGGGAGGGAGGAGTCCGAGACTGTCCAGGTGAATTTGAGGTCGGGGTGGAAGGTGTTAGTGTAGTGGATGAACTGTTCAACCTCCTCGTGGGAGCACGAGGTAGCGCCGATACAGTCATCAATGTAGCGAAGGAAAAGATGGGGGGTGGGGCCAGTGTAGTTGCGGAAGATGGATTGTTCCACATATCCTACGAAGAGGCAGGCATAGCTGGAGCCCATGCGGGTGCCCATGGCTACTCCTTTTGTTTGGAGAAAGTGGGAGGATTGGAAAGAAAAGTTGTTCAGGGTGAGGACCAGTTCGGTCAGTCGAAGGAGGGTGTCGGTGGAAGGGTACTGGGTGGTACGGCGGGAAAGGAAGAAGCGGAGTGCTTCTTCTTGACCTCTCCGCCTCCATCCTACTCCGACCTATCACCCTCACCTTGACCTCTTTCCACCTATCACATTTCCAACGCCCCTCCTCCAAGTCCCTCCTCCCTACCTTTTATCTTCTCCTGCTGAACACTCTCTGCTCATTCCTGAAGAAGGGCCTGTGCCCGAAACGTCGAATCTCCTGTTCCCTGGATGCTGCCTGACCTGCTGTGCTGTTTCAGCAATAAAGTTTCAACTTTGTCTATTTATCCTATTCATGCCCCTCATGAGTTTATAAACTTCGATATGTCACCCCTCAGCCTCTGACGCTCCAGGGAAAACAGCCCAGCCTATTCAGCCTCTCCATATAGCTCAAATCCTCCAACTTTGGCAACATCCTTGTAATCTTTTCTGAGCCCTTTCAAGTTTCACAACATTCTCCCGATAGGAAGGAGACCAGAGTTGCACACAATATTCCAAAAGTAGCCGAACCAATGTCCTGTACAGCCGCAATATGACCTCCCAACCCATATACTCAATGCTCTGACCAAGCGCCTTCTTCACTATCCTATCTGCCTGCAACTCTACTTTCAAGGAACTTCTTGTTTCTGGTGGGCGGTATAATTTGTTAATTGGGTTTTTTTGTGAATTTGGTGGTTAGTCTATTTTAACAACAAAAAATCTTAGTTCTTACTCAATGGTGAGTTCTTTCTGGAAAAGGAAAGGATCCAGAAGAGTAAAGTCTAAATACGTGCTTGTGCGAAAAACTATACATTTATAATACAAGCTTTGCAAACCTCCAAAAGACTTTTACTGTCTAATATAACATATAGATACTATGGTGAGTGGAGAAAGATCTAGTAGGGACCTAATGGGCAACTTTTTTATGCAGAGGATCTTACATATATTGAATGAGCTGCCAGAAGAAGTGGTGGAGGCTGGTACAATACAACATCTAAAAGGCATCTGGATGGGTAAGTCAATAGGAGGGCTTTAAATGGATATGGGCCAAACGATGGCAAATGGGACTAGATTAATTTAGGATATCTGCTTGGCATGGACGATTTGGACCGAAGGGTTATTTCCATCTTATACATCTCCAACTCTACAGTAAGCTGTATTGTGAATAATGGGGAGCCTGTTGATGTACTGTACAAGTCATTCTGCAATAGCAAGCATTTCGTTCATGCGAATATGCTGTAATGCGATTGTCGTATTGGGGACACTGTTTTTAAAGTACAAACTTTAAAAACGTATATTGGTTATAACGTGATTAAATCGCCAACACTTTAAACACCGTAAAGCATGATTTTTCTATTATGAGGGATTGCATAAGAACCAACCATTGCTTTATACAAATACTTCAAGGACAAAAGGGTAACGAGGGAGAGAATAGGGCCCGTCAAAGATCAGAAAAGCGGCCTTTGTGTGGAGCCATAGAAAATGAGGGAGAAACTAAATTGGTATTTTGCATCAGTGGAAAAGGAGGTGGAAGATATAGAATATAGGGAAGTAGATGGTGACATCTTGAAAAATGTCCATATTACAGAGGAGGAAAGGCTGGATGTCTTGAAACGCATAAAGGTGAATAAATCCCCAGGACCTGATCAGGTGTACCCTAGGGCTCTGTGGGAAGCTAAGGAAGTGATTGCTGGGCCTCTTACCTCTATCATCGATAGTCACAAGTGAAGTGCCGGAAGACTGGAGGTTGGCTAACGTGGTGCCACTGTTTAAAAAAGAAAGTAAGGATAAGCCAGGGAACTTTGGACCAGTGAGCCTGATATTGGTGGTGGGCAAGTTGTTGGAGGGATAGGATGTACATGTACTTAGAAAGGGAAGGACTAATTAGGGATAGTCAACATGGCTTTGTGTGTGAGAAATCATGTCTCACAAACTTGTTTGATTTTTTTGAAGAAGTAACAAAGATGATTGATGAGGACAGAGCGGTAGATGTGATCTATATGAACTTCAGTAAGGCGTTCGACAAAGTTCCTCATGGGAGACTGGTTAGCAAGGTTAGATCTCATGGAATACAGGGAGAACTAGACATTTGGATACAGAACTGGCTCAAAGGTAGAAGACAGAGGGTGTTGGTGGAGGGTTGTTTTTCAGACTGGAGGCCTGTGACCAGTGAAGTGCCACAAGGATTGGTGCTGGGTCCATTACTTTTCGTCATTTATATAAATGATTTGGATGTGAGCATAAGAGGTATAGTTAGTAAGTTTGCAGATGACACCAAATTGGAGGTGTAGTGGACAGCAAAGAAGGTTACCTCAGATTACAATGGGCTGAGAAGTGGCAGATGGAATTTAATTCAGATGAATGCGAGGTGCTGCATTTTGGGAAAGCAAATCTTAGCAGGACTTATACACTTAATGGTAAGGTCCGAGGGAGTGTTACTGAACAAAGAGATCTTGGAGTGCAGGTTCATAGCTCATGAAAGTGGAGTTACAAGTAGATAGGATAGTGAAGAAGGCATTTGGTATGCTTTCCTTTGTTGGTCAGAGTAATGAGTACAGGAGTTGGGAGATCATGTTGCGGCTGTACGGGACATTGGTTAGGCCACTGTTGGAATATCGCGTGCAAACCTGGTCTCCTTCTTATCGGAAAGATGTTGTGAACTTGAAAGGGTTCAGAAAAGATTTACAAGGATGTTGGAGGATTTGAGGGAGAGGGAGAGGCTGAACAGGCTGGGGCTGTTTTCCCTGGAGCGTCGGAGGCTGAGGGGTGACCTTATAGAGGTTTACAAAATCATGAGGGGCATGGATAGGATAAATAGACAAAGTCTTTTCTCTGGGGTCAGGGAGTCCAGAACTCGAGAGCATAGGTTTAGGGTGGGAGGGGAAAGATATAAAAGAGACCTAAGGTGCAATATTTTCACGCAGAGGGTGGTACGTGTATGGAATGAGCTGCCAGAGGATGTGGTGGAGGCTGGTACAACTGCAACATTTAAAAGACATTTGGATGGGTATATGAATAGGAAGGGTTTGGAGGGATACAGGCTGGGTGCTGGCAGGTGGGACTAGGTTTGGGTTGGGATATCTGGTCGGCATGGACGGGTTGGATGGAAGGGTCTGTTTCCCTGCTGTACATCTTTATGACTCTATGACTCTACCTGTACTTGGATTCCCACTGGACATTTGATAAGTTTCCATGTGAAAGGTTATTCCTCAAAGTAGGAGCTCATAGTATAAGGGGTAGTTGTTTTGCATGGATAGAATATTAGCTGGCTGGTAGAAAACGTAGAGCATGAAAATCTGCGTTTTGGGCAAAAGCCCGAAATGTTGATTTTCCTGCTCCTCGGATGATGCCTGACCTGCTGTGCTTTTCCAGCACCACTCTAATCTAGACTCTGGTTTCCAGCATCTGCAGTCCTTGTTTTTACCTGGTAGAAAACGTAGTACATGCATTAGAGAATCGGTTTCTCAATGGCAGCATATGAGATAAATCTTATATGGAGTACAATGTGGGAAAATGTGATGTTGTTTCATTAGTCAGGAAGAATGGAAAAGCAGAGTATGTGGGTATGGATTCACATGTAGGCAAGACCAGGTAAGGATGACAGATTTCTTTCTACAGATTAAACAATCTAATTGGAATCAATTATATCGCATTCAAAGTTAATGCGAAACTCTGTCATATTATGTTCATTATTTCCCAAGTACTCCTATACAGCATGGTTATTTCTTAGTCTTTTGTTGTTATCTAAAGCTATGTCCAAAATAGAGTGGTTCCCACTTGGCTCTTCAATGTACTGCTCCAGAAACGCATCTTGTAACACTTCAGAAAATCATACTCTAACATAATGGTGATTTTATTTAGCTCAATACTAATGTATTACACACATTAAATGTATTTCTAATTTTCTGATTTATACTGTGCCCCTCATTAGTGTTACAGTTTTTAAAAATTCATTTATGCGATATTGTTGTTGCTGCCAAGCCAGCATTTATTACTCATCCCTGATTGTTGAAAGAGCAGTTGAGTCAACCACATGGCTGTGGGTCCGGAGTTCAATGTATGCCCGATCAAGCCGAGTTGATTTCCTACCCTGAAGGAAGTACAGTAACAAATCAGTTGGGTTAGTACAACATTAATAATGGTTACATGCTTGCCATTAGACTGTTACTGATTTCAAAATAACTATTTACTATGGTAGGATTCAAACCTATGTCCCCAGATCATTGTCCCGAGGTTGCACATTTCTAGCACAGTGACATTGCCATTATGCCATTGTGTCTATAAACACCTCCCACCAATATTTGCTGTCTGTTGCTGTTTCTTAGCTCCATGTAAATTGATTCTATGTCTTGATGCATTGATCTGAGATCCAACCTTACTAGTGTATTGATCTCCTCCATTAATAAGAGTGTTACCCTCCTACATTTAACTTCTTGTCTCTGAAATGTTATATCATTTGATTTTTAGTTCCCAATCAATGATCCAAAATTGAACTCAAACAATCTCTTTGAAAGATTATTAAGGGATTGTACAGCCTTTGTTGAGTCATTCACCTCCTCACACCATGAAGGCCATCCTCCATCTACAATTCCTCCACGTACAGTGAAATATTTCCAATTCATCTTGATGATGATTTCAGCTCTAACAACACTCAAGAATCTCAGCCCCTTTCAAATCAAAGTAGGCTGCTTGATTGGCACCCCATCCCCCACTTTAAATATTCACTTTCTCTACAACTCGCATACAGTCATTGCAGTGTGTACCATCTGCAAGATGCATTGCCAGAGCTCTTACAGGCTCCTATGACAGTACCTTCCTAACTTGCAATTTCTGCCACCTAGAAGGAGAAGGATATCAGGTATATGACTACACCACCACCTTCAAGTATCCCTGCAAATCACACACCATCCTGAAGTCACAATAAAACGCTGTTCCTTCAATGTTGATGGAGAAGACATTTTGAATTCCTTCCCTTAACAGGTTTTTAGTATTCCTGCTTCACAGGAATTGTACAAAAAGGTGATGCACCACTATTTTCTCAAAGGTATTTTGTCAAGAAGAACAACTGCCGGCTATATCAGCAATACCCACATCCTGGGAATGAGTAAAATATCTAGAAAGGTTTCTTTTTCTGAAACGACGCAATGGTCTGTTGTGATCATTCAGAGTCTGCTTTAATGTGAATCTGAAACAATGGAGAAAGATTTGACTTTGGTCCTGTATCGAAAAACGTGAAGTTATGATGTACAAAAACTGTAAGCCTTGGAAATGTTTTTGGCAATATTAATGGAATATCACCCAATACATTCATATGATACACCTCTATTTTATGGGATGTATTTATTTGTTTATGGTTTGAGGACTCCATTCATATGACTGAAAAAAGATGCAACATCATGAATTCATTAAATATACATCTACTAATATAGCCAGCAATAATTTCTAATGATTTATGATACTAAGTGTGCAGCCCAGAAATTTAAAATTAAAGTGTATAGTAAATAAATTAAATATAAAAACTAAAATCTTTCAGACAGTATCTTTCATCCAGTAACAACTTTGTCCTTATTTTAATTTCCATGCAGTAGTCATTGCAATTAAGGCATCAAACCATCTAACCATAAAAGGTTGTAAATTACAGATTATAATAATTACATTTGTGTTAAGATGAATTGCATTGAGTAACTGAGCATTTTATCACAGTCATAAAATTTGAATTTCATTAAGTTATTTTCATGAATTAAAATATCAGAACTGACTGGAAAAGAATGTAGATTTAAGGAGCTTGTCTCCTTCTGTAGCATCCAGCAATTTCTAATATTCAAACAAAAAAAAAATTCCATTTGATAGAATTGATGGGACTGGGACATTCACCCAAGAAAAGATCACAAATTAATTCTCCAATTCATGATAAATCAGTTGCTGCAGGAACATGACAGTTGTAGTATGAGGTAGACCTAAGCTCAGCATGCATTTCCTAAGGTGAGAAACAAATCAGACACAATTTCCCATCTTCATTGTTGCATCAGAGAACATTTCAATAAGACAATGTTTGAACTCGGCAAAACATTAAAACTTTTGTTTGTAAAATTGGAGATTGAAGGAGTCTTTCATTCTGTTGATGATCTTAAAAGACATTTGACTTGCTAAACAAAACCTGTATTGACTAATGTAGCTGTACATTATGGAGCAGCAATGTTGCTTATAACCCAGAATAGATTGGGAGAAGTTGGAAACTGTAATGTATTTAATTCCATTACTCAAACTGACCACCTAAATCCATTGTCCTGAAAGTAAATGAATTGTACCTTGCAACATTGGATCATGCATTCTCCTATCGAGAAACTAGAATCCATCACATCAGAGTTTAATCTGTGAAGGTCAGAGTAGCAATTCTGCAATTTGTAACTCATCTCTTTACTCCGGAATCCTGTCCACTATCTAAAAAGGTAAAAACAATGACTGCAGATGCTGGAAACCAGATTCTGGATTAGTGGTGCTGGAAGAGCACAGCAGTTCAGGCAGCATCCTTGGATTTGTCCTCGATGGGTGTTGAGCTTTTTGAGTGTTGTTGGAGCTGCACTCATCCAGGCAAGTGGGGAGTATCCCATCACAATCCTGACTGGTGCTTTTTAGATAGTCTGGATTAGTGGTGCTGGAAGAGCACAGCAGTTCAGGCAGCATCCTTGGATTTGTCCTCGATGGGTGTTGAGCTTTTTGAGTGTTGTTGGAGCTGCACTCATCCAGGCAAGTGGGGAGTATCCCATCACAATCCTGACTGGTGCTTTTTAGATAGTCTGGATTAGTGGTGCTGGAAGAGCACAGCAGTTCAGGCAGCATCCTTGGACTCCCCAATACACTTCCCTCATGATTTTATAAACCTCAATAAGGTCACTCCTCAGCTTCCAATGCTCCAGGGCAAAGGTCTCAAACTATCTAGCCTCCCTTTAGTCCTGCAACATCCTTGTAATTTTCTTTCTGTACCATTTCTAGTATAGTGGCATTCTCCCGAAAGCAGGGCATCCAGAATTGTATGCAACGTTCTAAAAGTGGTCTCACCAATGTCTTGTACAGCCACAATATGATAGCTGAATTCTTCTCCTCCATGTTCTGACCATGAAGGTAAACATGCCAAATGCCTTCTTCACCACCCTGTCTATCTGCAATGCCACTTTCAAAGAACAATGAACCTGTACACCTCGATCCCTCTGTTCAAAAACATTGCCTTGGGCCCTACCATTAACTGTGTATGTCTTGCCCTGGTTTGCCTTACCAAAACACAACACCTCGCATTTTTCTACATTAAACTCCACCTGCCACTTCACTCACTTTAAGGATCAAAATCCTGTCATTTATTCCCAAATGGTATTTTGGATGTGTCAACATAATTATACTGCCGTGGTTCAAGAAGGCAGCTCACCATCATCTACTGAAGGGCAAAAAGAATTGTCAATAAATTCTGGCCAACCAGTGATTCCCATATCCTATGAATAGTGTGGATCATTGAATAATGTGCCCATTGCAGTGCATGTCACCAGTCACATGGGATATTGGTTTATTGTCTTTGTAGGTTGATTGAATTTTTTTGCCCTGATTCCTTTCAGTAGTTGCTGACTGGCAGCAATCAGTGTGACAGAGTCTTCTTCCTTTTGATTTACCAGCACTGTGGGTGATGTTTAAATACTTCTTTACTCAACTGTGTCCCTCAAACCACAGTAATCCAGATGCTAGGATTTCATGGCACTAACACATCAGACCAGGGTTGAAGCTTACCTTTAATCCCTGCCCCTACATATTCTTGACGGAGGCTAAATGCAATTATGTCTGTTTTCCCAGAAGATTGTTTTTTTTTGTCAACTTTGTCTCCACAAGCACTGGGTGATAGCCACTCTGACTGATAGGGTGTATCAGCAGATTGGTGAGAAAGAGGTCAGGTCTGTTTTCCTTTCTTCTTTACTCTCTCACCACTTGCCACACACTCAGCCTGGCAGCTACTTCCTTTAGTAGGTAACTGTATGAACAACTAACACATTGATCTGTACATCTTTTTTTTAAACCTTTATCATTTTGGATTCCATTCTTACTTCTAATGGGTGCGTGTATGTGTTGTCTTTCTATTTCTTCTCACTTTTAGCAATTAGTAAATGCACTCTTTTTCAAAACTACACTATTCTTCAAATGAGGAAAAGTTTCAGAGATCTGAAGCACAACGGGATTTGGGAGTTGTATTTTGGTTGGCAGGTAAGAAGGCAAATTGTAATGTTAGCATTAATTTAAGAGGGCTAGAATAGAAGAGCAGAGATGTACTGTTGAGGCTGTATAAGGCTCTGATCAGACTGCATTTAGAATGTTGTGAGCAGTTTGTGTCCCGTATCTAAGGAAGGATGTGCTGGCGTTGGAGGGGTCCACAGGTGGTTTACAAGAATGATTACTGAGATGAAGGGCTTGTTGTAGGAGCAGTGGTTGATGAGTCTGAGTCTGTATTTAATGGAGCTTAGAAGGATGAGGGGGAGTCTGATTGAAACTTACAGAATACTGAGAGGCCTGGATAGAATGGACATATAGAAGATGTTTTCACCAGTAGGAGAAACTAGGACCCAAGGGTGCAGCCACAGAATGAAAGGACAACCCTTTAGAATTGTGATGAGGAAGAACCTCTTCAGCCAGAGGGTGGTTAATCTGTGGAACGCATTGCCACAGATGTCTGTGTAAGCCAAGTAATTGAGTATACTTAAGACAGAGATAGGTTCTTGATTAGTAAGAGGATCAATGATGATGGGGAGAAGGCTGGACAATGGGGTTGAGAAAATATGAGCCATGATTAAATTGCAGAGTAAAGTCAATGGGATGAATGGCCTAATCCTGTTCTGTTGTCTTTTATTTATATTGTGTATTTGGTAGTTCAAAAAATCCCAGCTAAAATGCCTGTTTTAAAAATACAAGTTTAAAACCTGGGAAATTGCAATCTACAGAGGAAGTGCTTATTTTAAAATGAACCTTGTTGTGACTAACCAAGCAGAAAAATGAATATCCTAGAGGATGCAAGCTGCCCCTTGTTAGGTGGGAGTGAACCAGTTTGAGCTATCCGGTCTGGAGCCATCACAAGCTTGGGAACGCATGTGGGGACTGTCTGTAACAAAGGTATATTAACAACATGTCTCAACCAATGGATCACATTTCGAATGATTGCGCCTTAATAGTGGACATGTTGGTTTGAATATGTTAAGATCTGGACATCTTGTAACGGCACCACTAACGATTCTTCACTGGTGCTTTGAGCTTCATGCAGAAGGTTATCCAAGTCTCTGAAGTATATAGGAACATACTGATTCCTGGTAAAAATGTAATCTTAATCTCAGATTTGAGATCTTGTCATTTTCTCAATGTTCCTCTCTGCAATAACACACTAATGTGTGAATTCTCTCAGAAACAAAACTCCAGGTCATTGTAGACTCATTTTCTGAAGTGTATGAGAAAACAAACATTTCACAAACTACTTTGTAGATTAGGAGACCTAAACCTCCTCCAACCAGCTCCAAAAAGGGAATTCCACTCAATGATTAAGATCAATGGAAGAATCCTGGACAATATGGACTGTATCTACATCTTTGGAGCCTCACCATGAGGAACATAGACCTGGATGACAAAATCCATCATTGGTAGTGAACATGAAGTGAAAGCACAGCCTGTTTCTTTTGGCACCTTAACCCTGCCTTTAATCATTCAATTGTGCAGACCGGTATGGCACTATCCAAATGCATGCAATTCAGCTAATTGCTTTGTTAAGTTTATTGAACCATCTGGGAAACATTGCAATTTTCATGGGCTTTTGTAAATATCTTTAAATTGCACAGAGGTGTGATTGGCTTGGCAGGGTTAGGATGGAGGGGGTATGCATTGAAACCAGCAGACCTAGTCTTGATGAAACAATAAATTTATGTAATAACAGATAAGATTATGTTAACATGTCATACAAAACAAGATCTTGAGATTGTTCATTCGTTTGTCATGTCAGCTGATTAACAGGTATGACTTTGCTATTGACTTCAGCCATTGAGCTGAGGGAGATGGAGAAACAACAAAGCTTTCAGCTGCTGATCATTATTTGGTAACCTTGCTTCAAAGTGCGGAATCGAAGTGGGCTATGACATTATTATGGTCAAATGATTTGTTGAAATGACTGTCCAGGCCTATTGTGTAGGGTACTGGAAAGTGACCTTCTGTACACCCGAGGAATGCACCCTACCAGGTAGAATGGTTTATAGTGAATTGACATCCCAGTTCACACTTTGCTTGTCAAATTACAGTAATCACCATCCCTTCTGTTTGAGAAAGGGGAGAACATAGGAAAAATGAAACTATTTTAAATAAGGATGCTAAACTTTATTTGCATTCAATATAAAAAGAGGAAACAAGTGTGATTGCAGTAAACAATAAATATAGTTGTTCATCTGTTATAAGACAAACGATTACATATGTAAATATATTCTAAATTAGTGGGTTGAAAATTATTCATTATGAACTGACAAAAGGTATGGGGGCAATTCCGTTGAATGTTAGGGCAAATCGGGCACTGTTGACCCTGACACCGATTATATATCTGCTGATTTTCATTGGTAGAGCTGTGTAACAGGCAGTTGAATCAAGAAATCATCTGTTTTACACTATCTCCAAAAGTCAAAATAAGGCACTATCTACTTTGATTTATATTACAACGCTGTGATATTTACCAGACAGTGGCTGGGCACTGTCACTGCATTTTACTGCATTCACATACTTGGATTTAAAATATAATGTAAAATTGTAAAAATTACACAGCAATTGCTATAGTATCAGAGTTTGGTATTGTCTTAGATGTACCATAAATGATAGCCAAAAAAATGTACCAGCAGAATAGGACATATGGAACTAGCTGTGTGTCCTTGCTAATTACACACATTATCTCATTTGCCATTGTTAGGGACTGTTGTGCCATCTCCCATTTATTTAATTATGCTTTTTACATATTGGCAGAGTGCGCTTGCTAGGATCCGCATGGGGGTTTTTACAAGTATAAAAAGCTTTCCCTCTTCTGTAGTGCAGAGCAATTTGTCAAGTAATTAGGCTGTCTAATTAAATTTTTGTAGCACTAATCAAACGAATATGCTTAAGCTTTCTTGCACTGCCAGTTTGCTGTCTGTTCGTATTTTATTTGATGGTTTAAAAAAGGTTCCAACTCTGCCTCTCACTCCAGTTAATCACCCTATTTGCATTTTATATTGGTAAATCAAATTAAGCGCCAGTAGCTTTTAGTGTGATTAACTGTGGTCAGGGCTGTTCAGATGGGACTTTTTTTGCAGAAAATTGGAGCCATTTTAATGTGCATTGGATCCTGCTTTTTATATTCAACAAACTGCATTCACTCAGCTAATTAAAAGCGTCTGTTGCTTTTTTTCTTGCCTATGTTTGATAGATTCACCCAGCTGGTGCATTTGTTTTCACTTTACTATTCTTTGATGGATGTTTTTATATTTCACTATCATATACTAAACCATAGAGTATGTATATTTGATTTAGTGCCACATTCATAAATGGTTGGAGTATATTTCCTTGTCTTTTTTTAAATGGCAGACTTCACAGATCAATTCTGTGAGGAAGCAGCTGGACTGTATGAAATGGGGGCTAAATGGTATTGTGAATGCACCCTGGTAATTCAATGACATTTTTAAATCATCCATCATCAAAAGGGGATCCCAAGTAACTTCAGTCACTTATGGAGATGTATGTATATTTTAATAAGAAGTTTGGAAGGTAAATATTAATCCTGGTACGATGTTTCTCTTCGTAGCTGTTTCTGATGTTTGTTTGCATCTTTTAAATTTAGTAAAAGCAAAGAGATCCAAAACTCAAAATAATACTCTGACTTTAGTACATTAATAGGAACATAGGAAGAGGAAAGGCCATTCAACCCCTCAAGTCTGTTCTGGCATTCAATGAGATCAAGGCTGATCTGTGGTAAAACTTCATATACCTGCCCCTTAATACCTTATCTTAACAAAAAAAAAATTAAAAACTAAGCAACTGACCAAGCATTGACTGTTGTTTGTAGAGGACAGTTTCAAACCTATCACACACTTGTCTGTAGAATTGCTTCCTAACATCCTCATGAACAGTCTGGCCCTCAATTTTAGACTATGCCCGCCCCTATCCTGTTAATATCTTGAAAACTTTGATCAGGTCACCTCATAACCTCCTAAATTCTAGAGAAAACAGGCCTAATTTGTATAATATCTCCTGGTAACTTAACCCTTGAAGTCTAGATTTCATTCCTATAAATCTGCATTGTACTCCCTCCAAGACCAATATATCCCTCCTATGGTGTGGTGGCCAGATCTGCTCACAGTACTCCAAGTGGGATCCAACTAGGGTTTTGTGCAACTGCAGCATAACTTCTGCATCCTTATACCCCAGTCCACTCATTATAAAAGCCAGCATTCCTTTAGCCTTCTTGATTATTTTCTGCACCTGTTAGTGACATTTTTATTCTGAACCCCAAAGCTCTTTGGACATCCATTGTATTTAACATCATGCCATCCATATAGTATTCCGGTGTATCATCATATCATCTATATAGTCTTCTGTTGTATCCTTTCTTTAGTCCAAAATGATATCCTCACACTTGGATTAGTTAATTAATTTGTATCAAATACCTTTACAAGTATTTGCTATTGCAACTAATCTATGGGCTTAAAATACCAAAGGACAATGCTAGACATGCATATAGACAGAACACAGAATCATATCCAGGTGAAAGACTTGTGCACAGATGTTATATTATTTTATTTAAAGTTGAGATCAACTTTAGAAGTCGATGAGTGTGGTGCTGCAAAAGCACAGCAGGTCAAGCAGCATCCGAGGAGCAGGAGAATCAACGTTTTAAGCATTGCCTTTCTTAAGCCCGAGACGTCAATTCTCCTGCACCTCAGATGCTGCCTGACCGGCTGTGCTTTTCCAGCACCACACTCTTCGATTCTGATCTCCAGCATCTGTAGTCCTCACTTTCTCCTAGTTGATTTCAACTTCAGAGAATAAACTTTTGAAGTGACCATTATATCTGCACTTAATCTTTCTGCAAGTCAGGTTGAGTTCTGTTAGAGTCAGAACATGGATTTTATTGGTTTCTTATAAGATTAGGAAATGGAGGTCAATAAATGACAGAATCTTTTGAGTTTGGATATTAAATTCTGGGAAGATATGTATTACAGATCTATGTAGAACAGAGATTACTTTGCTTAATTACTTTAAATAATATTCCACTAAATAAAATGTACTGAAACTGATTGACTTGCTTTAACTTTGAGTGTTGAAAAAGCTTCATTGTTCATGGACCATTACAGTACTTCAATTGGATTTTCCAAAGGAAACAGTTTCTATTCTATTGCGCCATATAAATTCTTTACATCTAATCTTGTTTATAATGATAGACTGATATTTGCATTAGCATTTTTGATTTTCTTCTAGAATCTGAGGAATAAGCAGAACTGTCTTTCCATCTTTATCTCCAGTAAATCAGATCTTTTATAGCTTTTTTAAAATATCATATTAAATTAAATTTGGGATAATAACATAAATTTTAAACTTCTGAATATGGATGCAACAGAAGCTTTGTTTCATTGATAGGTTCTTTGTGATAATTTCCAAGCACAATATTTGATGTTCCATTGTCAAATTCTGAGAAATTGCTGATAGGACTTTGTGGGTGAGTGCACCGGAGATCCAAGATGGTGGCGTCTCAGCAAGTCTGAGTCTATAGTGCTCCTCCCAAGACCCAGACAAAGTGGGCCACCCTCCTCCACCACACTTACCAAATCATTTAAAATAGTTTTTACTTAATATAATTAGTGGTTCAGTACTAAATTTAAACAGTTCAGTCTCCGGTAAAAATGACTAGGGGGAAAGGATCCCGTAGCTCTCAGCAGGCAGGAGCCCCTCCCCCACCCTCCCCAGCTGCAGCAGAGGCGTCCGCAGCCACCCTGGGGGACTTACCTACGGTGGCGAGCCTCGCGGAAATAATCTCCAAACTCGATGCGAAGATCGATGCTTTCATTGAAGAGTCCCGAAGTCAATGGAATTCATTCTCGGCCGCACTACAAAAGCATGGCTGAAACATCGAAGAAATTGAATACCGAGTTGGAGGGCGGAGCTAAAGGCCGTGACCTCCGAGGGCATTGCGGATGAGTGCACCATAAAATTTGAAAAGTAGTTCTTAAAATGAAATAAGGCAAAAGTCAAGGTATGACTGTGAAAAATTAGTACCACTGTTCAAAACGAACCATTGAATGTGACATAAATTGTCTTTTTCTTCAGTTTGTGAGGCAGTCCAAATATTGAATTATGAGTGATACAAAACAACACAGTAGCATGGTGGTTAGCACTACTGCTTCACAGCACCATGGTTTGATTACATCCATGTGAAGTTTGCACATTCTCCCCATGTCTGCAAGGGTTTTCTCCCACACTCCTTCAATGTGCAGGTTAGGTGGATTGGCCATGAGAAATGCAGGGGTAGGGTGGAGGGTGTGTGTCTCATGGGATACTCTTTGGAAGGTCGATGTGGATTTGATGGGCTAAATGGCCTGCTTCCACACGGTAAGGATTATTCTATCCTATGAATTTGGTATCAAGAATGAGGAAAGGCAATATGAAACAAAGGAGACAATTCAAAAGCACCGAGACAAAAGCAGAAATTGCTGGAGAAATTCAGCTGGTGTGGCAGCATCTGTAGAGAGAAAACAGAGTTAACGTTTCCGGTCCAGTGACCCTTCTTCAGAACACTTAACGTTCATTCAATGCCAGTTCTAAAGAACGGTCAATGGACCCGAAACATTACCTCTGCTTTCTCTGCACAGATGCTGCAGAACCACTGAGTTTCTTTAGCCATTTCTGTTTTTCTTTCAGAGTTCAACATTTGCTGTTCTTTGTTTTATTTCTGTGAGCACAAAGAGCTAAATGTGATTAAATGGGTGAAGATGCTATATCACAGGTTCAGCAAGTGTTACATAAGGGAAATGGAATCCTGTGTTTTATAAGTGGGGTATAAAATAGAAAAGAAGGCAAGTTTATGATTAAATTCTATTGTTATTCTTATCTTCAACTGAAGTGTTGGATGAAATCTGCAAACCAGTCCACTTGCCTTTCCTTCAATGTCACTAGGTCAAAGTCCTGGAATGCCCTCCCTGATGTCATTGTGGATCTAACTCCGGCAGATGGTTTGCAGTGGTTCAAGAAGGCAACTCACAACCACCTTCTCAAGGACAATGAGGGAAGGACAATAAATTCTGGCCCAGCCAGCAATGCTTACATTCCATGAAAGGATTAAAAATATTATACAGGGTCTTGGAGATGTGGGCTATGGTGAGATGTGTGACAGAAGCAGACATCAATTGCAGCAAAGACCATCTCGACATTGAGACCAGCTTACTCCAACTTTTGTGCATTTTACAACTGATGTGGTGTGATTCTGCTACAGGAAGGATGCATTGGAAAGGGTGCAAAAACGATTTACGAGGATGTTATCAGGACTGGAAGGTTTGAATTATAAGAAGAAGTTGACTCTCCACTGCCCTCTGAAATGTCCTAGCCAGCCACTCAGTTGCCTCAATCACTAGAAAGTCACAACATAGAAATGAAACTGGACGGATCACCTATCATCGATCTTGGAACTGGAAAAGACAACTGCAAAAACACAAACAGCCCTGTCAACCATGCAAAGTCCTCCTTACCAACATCTGGGGTTCGTGCCAAAATTGGAAGAGCTGTCTCACAGACTATTCAAGCAACAGCCTGACATAATCATTCTTATGGAATCATACCTTACAGATAACACCCCAGACACCACCATTACCAACCCTGGATATGTCCTGTCCCACCAGCAGGACAGAACCAGCAGAGGTGGTGGCACAGTGGTGTACAGTTGGGAGGGAATTGCCCTGGGAGTCCTTGACATCGACTTCAGACCCCATGAAGTCTCATGGCTTCAGGTTAAATATGGGCAAGGAAACCTCTTACTGGTTACCATGTACCGTCCTTCTTCGGCTGATGAATCAGTGCTGACACAGCACTTGAAGGAAGCACTAAGGGTGGCAAGGGCACAGAATGTACTCCAGGTTAGGGATTTCAATGTCCATCACCAAACGTGGCTCAGCAGCAGCATTACTGATCGAGCTGGTTAGATCCTAAAGGATATAACAGCTTGACGGGGTCGACAACAGGTGATGAAGGAGCCAATAAGAGGAAAAAACATACTTGACCATATCCTTACTAATCTGCCTGCTGCAGATGCAACTATCCATGGCAGTATCAGTAAGAGGGACCACCGCACTGCCCCTGCGGATACAAAGTCCCAAATTCACATTGAGAATAACCTCCATTGTGTTGTGTGGCACTATCAACATGTGACAAACTTCGAACCAATCTGCCAGCTCAAGACTGGGCAAATATGAGGCATTGTGGGCCATCAACAGCAGCAGAATTGTACTCCAGCACAATCTGCAACCTTATGGCCTGGCTTAGCCCCCACTCAACCACTACCATCAAGCCAGGGGGTCAACCCTGGATCAATGGAGAGTGTAGGAGTGCATGCCAGGAGCAGCATCAGGCATACCTGAAGATGAGGTGTCAACCTGGTGAAGCCACCAAACAGGAGTACTTGCATGTCACACGGCATAAAAGAAAGTGATAGACAGAGCTAAGTGATCCCACAACCAACAGATCAGATCTAAGCTCTGCAGTCCTTCCACTTCCAGTTGTGAATGGTGGTGAACAATTAAGTGGAGGAGGAGGTTCCACAAATTTCCCCATCTTCAATGAGCCCAGCACATCAGTGCAAAAGATAAGGCTGATACATTTGCAACAACCTTCAATCAGAAGTGCTGAGTGGATGATCCATCTCGGGCTCCTCCAGTCATCCCCAGCATCACAGATACCAATCTTCAGCCAATTTGATTCACTCCACGTGATACCAAGAAACAGCTGGACGTACTGGATACTGCAAAGGCAATGGGCCCTGATAATACACCTCACAACCCAGCCTGATAATATACCTGCAACAGTACTGAAGAAATGTGCTCCAGAAGTTGCCGCTCCCTTAACCAAGCTCTTCCTGTACAGTTACAACACTGGCATCTACCCGACAATGTGGAAAATTGCTCAGGTGTGTCCTGTACACAAAAAACAGGACAAATCCAACCTGGCCAATTAACGCATAGTCAGTCTACTCTCCTTCATCAGTAAAGTAGTAGAAGGTTTTATCAACAGTGCTGTCAAGCAGCACCTGCTCAGCAACACCTGCTAAGTGATGCCCAGTTCGGGTTCCACCAAGGTTACTCAGCTCCTGACCTCATTACAGCCTTGGTTCAAACATGGACAAAAGAGTTGAATTCCAGTGGTGAGGTGAGAGTGACAGCCCTTGACATTAAGGCCACATTTGACCGAGTATGGCATCAAGGAGCCCTGGCAAAACTGGAATCAATGGGTATCGGGGGAACAAACACTCCACTGTTTAGAGTCATACCTGGCACAAAGGAAGATGGTTGTGACTGTGGAAGGTCTACCATCTTAGCTCCAGGATATCACTGCAGGAATCCCTCAGAGTAGTGTCCTAGGCCTAACAATTTCAGCTGCTTCATCAAAGACCTTCTCTCTGTCTTAAAATCAGAGGCAGGGATGTTCACTGATGATTGCACAGTGTTCAGCACCATTCGCAAGTCGTCAGATACTAAAGCAGTCCGTGCTCAAATGCAACAAGATCTGGACAAATCCAGGCTCCGGCCGACAAGTGGAAGGTAACATTTGCGCCACACAAATGCCAGTCAATGACCATCACCAATAAGAGACACTCTAACCACCGCCCCTTGAAGTTCAACAGTATTGCCATCACTGAAACCCCCACTGTCAACATCCTCTGGGTTACAATTAACCAGAAACTCAACTGGATTCACCACATAAACACAATGGCTACAAGAGCAGGTCAGATGCTAGGTATACTGCAGCTGGTAACTCACCTCCTGACACCCCAAAGTCTATCTACAAGGCACAAGTCAGGAGTGTGATGGAATACTCCCCACTTGCCTGGATGGGTGCAGCTCCAATAGCACTCAAGACACTTGACACCATCTAGGACAAAGCAACCTGCTTGATTGACTCCACATCAACAATCATTCAATCCCTCCACCATCTAGCATTCAGTAGCAGCAGTGTGTACTATCCACAAGATGCACTGCAGAAATTCACCAAAGATCCTTAGACAGCACCTTCTAAACCACGACCACTTCCATCTAGAAGGATAAGTGCAGTACTTGGGAAGGTATTTGGGAATACCATCACCTGCAAGTTCCCCTCCAAGCCACTCACCACCCTGATTTAGAAAAAAAACGGCCTTCCTTCACAGTCATTGGGTAAAAATCCTGGATTTCCCTCTCTACTGGCATTGTGGCTCAACCCACAGCAGCTGGACTGCAGCGAATCAAGAAGGCAGCTTACCACCACCTTCTCAAGGACACATAGGCATGGGCTATCAATGCTAACCAACCAGCGATGCCCAAGTCCCACAAATGAATTTTTAAAAAAGGCTGATTAGGCTGGTACTTTTATCCCTGGAGTTAGGAGGCTGAGGGATGAGCTTATAGAGGTTTATAAAATCATGAGAGGAATAGACAAGGTCTTCTCCCCAGAGGAGTAGGGGAGTCCAAATCTAGCGGGCATAGATTTAAGGTGAGGGGGAAAGATTTAAAAGAGACCTGAGGGGAAATGTTTTCACACAGAGGGTGGTACATAAATGGAGCGAGTTGCCAGAGGAAATGGTAGAGGTGAGTACAATTACAACATTTAAAAGACATTTGGATAGGTAGATAGATAGGAATTGTTTAGTGGGATAAGGTCCAAATATAGCCACGTGGGACTAGTTCAGTTTAGGAAACCTGGTTGGCATGGATGAGTTTGGCTGAAGAGCCTTTTTCCATGCCGTGTGACTTTATGACTCTATGACTTGCTCAGCAGCAGTGAGATGCCAATTGACAGTCTTAAACACTTGTTAACAGTGCAACTCACCTCATTTATAGTCTCAAACCTGTCAAAGAAAGCAGAATTAAATCTTTCCTAATCACCTATTTTAGTGGGAAAATGTTCATTTTTTTTTATCCTGCCTTTATAGTTATAATATTCATAGCATCATTCTAATGAATCTTCATTGTACTTTATCAATGGCTCTTGTACCCTGCCTACAATGAGGTGCCTGATACATACAATACTCTACATGTAGCTTAATCAATGCTCAGATACAATATGCCACTTGATTTTATATTGTTGAAAATGCAGAATGGCATTTGCTATTTTTTCTAGCCTTTTTAACAGTATTCATTCCTTTAAACATTTATCTACTTGTCTGCTAAATTTCTCTCTGTTCATTCGATCTGAAATCTAGACATTGTGCCATTCTGCACCCTTTTTGTAGGCATGGAACTATAATACCTCCTGGCCTCAAGGTTATCATCATAAGGGAAGCAAGTTCCCCAGAGTCATTTCAAAAAGAGGGCAGAGTTCAGACTGAGCAGACCTAAAGGGCTTATAGCAGCATGTGGATGTGAGCAGACGACATGCTGCCTGCAAACAGCTCCTCAGTGTCATGAATTTTCAACTTCCTCTTGGCCTTATGCAAGGCAGCTCCCTTTAAATATTTGCATAGGCTCTGCAGGCAGGCAAAACCTTTCACCCTACCACTTCCACTGACCACAGAAGAAGGTCACCCTTTCAGTTAACATTAAAATTACAACTGGTGAGAAATTAAAAGCTTTGTGTCGGATATACAGTAATTAAGCCAAAAATAGAATTTTGGGGATGCTGTATGCCTAAAATAAAAATAAGAAGTGCTGGAATATTAAGCTGGGTGGCACAGTGGCTTAGTGGTTAGCATTGCTGCTTCGCAGCACCAGGGACCTGGGTTCGATTCCAGCTTTGGGCAAATGTCTATTTGGACTTTACACATTCTCCCCATGTCTGTGTGGGTTTCTTCCAGGCGCTCCGGTTTCCTCCCACTGTCCAAAAATGTGCAGGTTAGATGAATTGGCCATTATAAATTGTCCATAGTGTTCAACGATGTGTAAGTTAGGTGTAGGGGTAAATGTAGAGTAATAGGATAGGCGAATGGGTTTGGGTGGGTAACTCTTTGGAGGGTCGGTGTGGACCTGTTGGGTTGAAGGGCTTGTTTCCACACTGTAGGGATTCTAAGGTCATGCAGCATCTGAGGAGTCAGAATCAGAATTAAAATTTCATTTGAACTGTTGGAAAAGTTGGAAATGTAAGTGGGTTTTGAGAAAGGGCTGGGTGGAACAAGAACAAGAGGAAGATCCGTAATAGAATGAAAGGCACAAGGGTTGGAATAATAGAAGGAGTTGTCTTTGTCATGGAAATGGAGCAAAAAGAGAAACCAAAGAACAAAAAATGTACCTGGAGCTGGTGTGCTACTGTCCAAAAATAAAACTTAAATGAAAATCTGAAACAAGCAAAGAACAGGGAACAAAATAGCAGTAGGGATTATGGTTATAAATTATTGAATTCAGTTGCTGATTCTAGAAATGAAGTATCTGATTGAAAGATGAGGTGTTGGCTTTTGAGGTTGTATTCAGCTTCACTGGAACGACGAAGCAGGCCAGGGTCAGAGGTGTTGATGTGAGAGCAAGGTGGAAAATTAAAATTACAAGCCACCAGCAATGTGGGGTGATGCTTGCAGACTTACCCAAGGTGTTTTTCAAAACAGTCATCCAATCTGTGTCCGGACTTCCCTTTGTAGATGAGACCACTGTGAGTAGTGAATACAGTTAATAAAATCCTGACTGCAGGAGGCGGCTAGATTTTCCGTCTTGGACTAAATACGATAGCTGTGATTCAGTTGGCAGCACTTTCATCCATGAATCATAAGGTTTTGTCATCAATTTCCACTTTCACAAATTCAAGGCTGACACTTCAGTGCAGTACTGAGGGCTTGCTGCACTGTCAAAGGTATTGTCTTTTATCATGAAGTCTCATCTGCCTGTTTTAGAGGGTGCAAAGGATTTTGTAGCAGTACCTAGCCATGTTTATTTCTCAATCAATACTATCAAAATTAGTAATCTGATGTACAGCACTGTGGCTCAGTGATTAGCACTGCGCCAGGGACCCGAGTTCAATTCGGGCAACTGTCTGTATGGAGTTTGCACATTCTCCCTGCGTCTGTGTGAGTTTCCGCACTCAAACCAAAGATGTGCAAGTTAGGTGGATTGGCCATGCTAAATTATCCAGGATGTGTGGGCTATACAGATTAGCCACGGGAAATGCAGGGTTACAAGGATAGGATAGAGGAGAAGGTCTAGATTGGAAGGTCAGTGTGGACTCCATGGACCAACTATAGAAGCATTCTATGAACACTGCAGAACTTCCAGGTCATTATGGCGTACTGCTTCAAAGACAGATGTGCACTGTGATTTTAGAATGGAAGTCCTTTAAATGGCCAGTGGGTGAAATTGTCCATCCAATTAGTAGAGACATGTCTGGGAAAGAGTTGGAACATATTCAAAATAGGCCCATTTTAAAGACCAACAGCAGCTAAACAGCAGGCGAAAGTGAGGACTGCAGATGCTGGAAATTAGAGTCGAGAGTGCAGTGCTGGAAAAGCTCAGCAGGTCAGGCAGCATCCAAGGAGCAGGAGAGTCGACGTTTCGGGCAAAAGCCTGTCCTGCTGCTTATCCACATGTGGAAAACAGAGCAGACCAGTGGACCAGCAACAGATCCGGCACACATGGAACACAAAGAGTCTGCAGAGGGACAGAGACAGGCTAGGTGAGCTGTCAAAAAAAAAGAGCAGATGGAATATAATGTGGGTTTACGCACATAATGAGGATATGCACTTTGGCAGGAAGAGTAGCGCAGCTGAATACTATTTAATTGGAAAAAGACTAGAGAAAGCTTTGGAATAGAGGGATTTGGAATCCTCATTCACAAACCACAAACAATTAGCATTCAACTTTAGTGGGGAATACGAAAGGCAAATGGACTGTTGGCCTTGTTATCAAAGGGAATTAAGAATAAAAGTAGGGTAACTTTACTAAAGCGATATAAGGGGACACTAGTAATGACACAGCTGGAACAGTTTTGGGAATTTTTTCTAAGAAAAGGTATACTGGCACAGAGGAGTAACAGCAACACTATTGAAACATACAAGATTCTTACAGGACTTGACTGTAGATATGGAAAGGTAGTTTTCCCCTTGTAGAAGAGTCAAGGACCAGAGAGCATAATCTCAGAATAAGCCATTACACATTTAAGACAGAGGTGAGGGTGTTAAATTGGTGGAATTCTTTATTGCAGTGGGCTGTTGAGGCAAGGTCATTAAATTTTTTCAAGGCAAGGAAATAGATTTTTACTCAGTAAGGGAATCAAGAGTTATGGGGAAAAGGCAGAAAAGAGGAGTTGAGAATAATCAGATCAGCAGTAATCTCACTGAATGGCACAGCACATTTGATGGGCTGATGGACTACTACAGTTTGTATGTCTTATAGTTTTAAATAAAGGTTACAGCATAGAAGGAGACCATTCAACCCATCATGTCTGTCCTGTGTGATGAAAGGAGTCAACCATTTCAAGCCAACATATAATAGCTCCATAGAAAAAACCCATACCAAAGCCGCCTCACATTTCCCTGAGACTTCTGTCTATGACTGGTCTATACAGGTACCATATATTTCTGAATTTTTCTTCTATGCTTCCATTGGAGCTACAGGGAGTGTGCATCAAAGGGCTGCACAATACAAGGGATAAGTTTTTGATTGCAATCTGTCCAGAAAAATTTGGGAGCAGTATTAAAACCTTCGGATTAAGCGAGATTTGAAGAGGTGTTAAGTATTTTAGGGGAGTCCAAAACTAGAAGACATATATTTAAGGTGAAAGGGGAAAAATTAATTGAGACCTAAGGGGCAACGTTTTCACACAGAAGGTGGTGCATGGATGGAAATGAGCTGCCAGAGGCTGTGGTAGAGATATGTACAATTACAATTTAAAAACCATTTGGAAAAGTAAATGAATAATAAAGGACTTCTCCAAGTCTCTTTTTGCTTGAGGCAGGCATTCTTAGTTGTTTTGGAGAACATAGGACGTATATGCATTCTTATTGTTGTCTGGGAGGTGAACTTCCAGGTGAAAGTATTGGTGTCTGGGAGTGGAGTGGGATGAAAGCTTCTCTGAAGACAAGAATAGCTCTAAAGCTTCATCATAAAGGAGAAGTGCAACATCATTAATAAGGAAATAAACTTTAAGACCAGCATCTGTAAGTGGTTCCCTTGCAGTATTGCGGTCTGCAAGTGCGATGGCAAATTAATTTACTTTGTAATTTTTAAGCATTTTTTTCAAAAGGTTGTGTAGGTGCATTCTATCATCAATAAGTGTTTGCTTCTGCCTGATAGTCATCACTGAATGTAAACAAAGTCTCTCTCAAAACCTTATTTTTGAAGCACAAGATCGCTTATTAAACCATAAGACCATAAGGAATAGAAACAGCAGGCCATTTGGCCCTTTGAGCTTGATCTGCTATTCAAAAGGATCATGGCTGATCCATCCATTTTCCTGCCTTTTCCTTGTACCCTTGACCCCCATTAATCAAGAAACTATCTATCTCAGCCTTACATTTACACAAGGACTTTGTCCCAACAGATCTCTGTGGCAAAGGACTTCCAAAGACTCATAATTCTCTCAGAGAGAAGAAATTTCTCCTCATCTCAGTTTAAATTGATGTTCTTTTATTCTGAGACTGTGCCCTCTGATTCTCGATTCTTCTATGAGAGAAAACAGCCTCTCGGCCTTTACCCTGTCAAGCTCCATAAGAATCCAATAAGTTTCAATGAGATAAACTCTCATTCTTCTAAATTCCAAAAAGTAGAGGCCCAGTCTATTTAGACTTTGTCATAAGACAATCTCTCCATACCAGGGATCATCAATCATTAATTGGAACAGAAAGTTTTCATCAACTAATCATTCACAGTGATCTTGGAGTTCAAATATATTTGTAAATTCAATGGCTGCCCAGAGAGATAGGGACTCCAGAATTTCATATGTTGAGGTGTCAAAAAAGCTTCAAATGGTAAAAGTTCACTACAAATTGAGCTTGTAATATCCTAGTGGTTTCTCAGACATTGAACATGATGGTTAAAAAGCACAACAGTATGGGCAAGAGGTATAATGGTGCTTGTCCCTCAACCTTTTAGAGAATACACAGAGATAGAGATAAAAGTGAGCTTCAAACCTGCATGATGTCTGTTACTGGCCTGATATCCTAGTGTGTGGATTAGTGTGCTGTGAGGGTCATAGCTCTGAGACCAGTCCTTCAAACACCCTGCACTTCAATCCAAAAAAAGGGAATGGCCATCTTACCTAAAGTTCTGTCAGTAAGCTACTGCTGCAAGTAATCAGGACAAAAGAGTTTCAGTCAAATTAAAATATAAAACCTTGAAATCAACTGTTTAACTGCCATTGTTAATGCTACTTGTACATCCACTGTAACTAGTGTAATGATCAATGATCTGCACTTTATGAACAATTCAGAGACTGATCAGTATGTCACTTTCTTTACTTTTATCTTTTCAGATTCACCTTTTATCCTGCTAAAAAAAAATTTCAACAAACAGCATCTTCCTAATAAAACTACAATACTAATGAGGATAGGAATAAAAAATGTGAATGTGTGTATGTGTGTGTTACGTTGCTATTTCTACTCATGCTTATTATTTAATAGACTACTCTTTTTGGTAACTCAAGCAAGTATCCTTTAAAACATAAGTTTATTTGGGTCTGAAAGAAAAGAATCCACAAGAGAAATTAACCTTATTGCAAACAACCAAAGGGGTGGTGAATAACCAAAGGGAGTCAGTTTACCCTTCCCACTGTGGAGTTTAACTTTGAGGTTTTAATCTGGCATCATAATGAATTAGGAATCCTTGTCTGGGACAGGTTGTATCACCTCTATGGTATAGCTGATTATGCAACTACTCTAGCTATTCTAAGAATAAAGATGGTTAATCTTCTCTCCATACATTGCACTTGCTTATTATTTGGTCCATAATCCATTTATAGCCAATGATTTATTTTTAAAATTTCTATATATGCATCATTTTTTTAAAAAATCTATATATTTGTCATTGCAAATAGTTTCAGTTGTTCAGATAAAATAAATTGTTGAGGTGAAATGTGTTTTTGTCTCTACTTTTACCTCTCTTCAATTGTTCACATCTCCCTTTGCAGCTGTGAGAGCAGAATGAATGAAGCCTTAGACTGTGCCATTATCTTATCAATATCATTCAGTGCAAAGCTAATGCTCTAAACATGTGAGTGGACCAATTTTATGTGTTGAGGACAGTATTTCATTGATGTAAGCCAAGCATGTTATTTGTACAGGAACCACTGCAGAGAAATGTGTGCTGATCTTTATTAACTGGTATGTTTAGGACACTATTTAAAAGTCCTTTCTTAAAGGGTAGATATATATTTTTAAAGAGAAAATATGCTCTGTGTGACTTCTTTTTTCTATTGTCTGTACTAATTATAAGACCACTACAATTCTGAAACTAATCATATCTTTTTTATTGGCTGGCATAGTTGTTCCAGAATGGAACACTTGCCATCGGGGCAGCATGGTGGCTCAGTGGTTAGCACTGCTGCCTCACAGCACCAGGGTCCCAGTTTTGATTTCAGCCTCAGGCAACTGTCTGTGTGGAGTTTGCACATTCTCCCCATGTCTGCGTGGGTTTCCTCCGGGTGCTCCGGTTTCCTCCCACAGTCCAAAGATGTGCAAGTTAGGTGAATTGGCCATGCTAAATTACTCAGTGTTAGGTGCATTAGTCAGAGGGAAATGGGTCTGGGTGGGTTACTCTTCGGAGGGTTGGTGTGGACTGGTTGGGCCAAAGTGCCTGTTTCCACACTGTAGGGAATTGAATCAAATCTAATCTAATACCAGAAATCACATGCTTTCTGTCCCTATCCTCAGGAGTAATGTAGTTTTATTGGGAAGATGCTGAAAATGTTTTATTGAAACATTTTTGGGAGGATAAACTTTTGTACTATTTTGTACTATTTAATGTAAGGAATGTCAATGGTGAAGCTTGAAAAATAGTGTTCTTAAATCTCCCAGTTAAACAATGTTGCTTTCAGTTTGTCACTGAAATCAGCTGCAACAATTGGAAAACGAGGAATTGGGGCTGGAAGATTCCTGAAGAAGGGCTTGTGCCCGAAACGTCAATTCTCCTGCTCCTTGGATGCTGCCTGGCCTGCTGTGTTTTTCCAGCACCACATTTTTCAACTCTGGTCTCCAGCATCTGCAGTCCTCACTTTTCTCCTAGCTGCAAGTACAAAGAAAGGAAACTAATCATATGAAGACTGACCCACCTAGTGTTTTTCAGTTCTTTTTTTTTTGGTGGGGGTGAAGAAACAGCCATAATTTTCCTTCAGGATCACAGCCTCTCAAAATTCAAAGCTTGAATTGGATATTTTTACCTCACAGCAGTTCGGGAAACTTTTCAAACACCGTATATGTACATATTCAAAGCATGGTTAGAGCTGCACAGCAAGCAATCTGAGTATCAATAAGGAAAATGGAAGGACTAGCCATTGTGCAAGGATTTGAGAACAGCTCTTTTAGTTCATCACTAAGTTCTGGCATTTGCTTGGATTTATTAAGCACAGTCAACACCTGTGGATGAGAGAATGTGTGAAAAAAAGTATCATTCAGCATGGTTTCTTTGTTGGAGATTAGGAAATAAGAAAGGACGATTTGTCAAGAATGGATTGCTATTTGTTACTGACTCAAATACAATTCAAATACGTTCACTTTTTTTGAGCTTCAATTAACTTATAATTTCAATGATTTGATATACATTTCCTGAGAAATTTTGTTTGTCTGATATTTATACATGAATAAGTCAAAGAAAATCTCAGTACGATTCCACTAATTTTCCAAATTGTGCACACTGAATGGAACTTAATGGACATAAGGATATGGACAACAAAGTCTTCACTAAATAAAGATTCTCCAGGACTTTGTTCAGAGGGTTTTCCATATTTGAGCTCTCCATATTTCTGATCATGTGAGCCATAATTGGTGAAATTCTACTTGTCTTTCCCCTAAGTCAGGCATGAAATGAAGGAAAACACATCCATTTGTGGATCTGTGTGCCATCACTGCCAAAATTCAGGATTTGTTACCAGCTGCCTTCTAAAATGGGTGAGGACCATAGCAGATGCTACTGAAGGGTCAAATTCCTGTTCAGGTTCTTACTCTGAAATGCTCAAAAAAAACCACACAGCTTTTTAAATGATTCACTTATAGAATATGGGTATTGTTGGATGGCTAACATTTATTATTCTCCCTAGTTGCCATTAAGAAGGTGGCGGTGAGCTGCTTTCTTGAAACACTGCAGTCCATGTGCTATAGGTTGCACACAATGCCCTTAGGGAGGGAATTGCACAATTTTGTCCTAGTGACAGTGAAGGAATGACAAAATATTTCTAAGCCAGGGCAGTGAGTGACTTGAAGGGAAACTTGCAGGTGGTGGTGTTTCCAGGTTTCTGATGCCCATGTCCTTTAAATGGAAATGTTTGTGGGTTTGGAAGATGAAGGCCAATGATCTTTGGTGAATTTCTGCAGTGAATCCTATAGATCATGCATACCACTGCAATTGAGCATCAATAGTGGATGAAGTGGATACTTGTGGACATGGTGCCAATCAAGCAGGCTGCTTTGTCTGGAATGGTGTTAAGCTTCTTGACTGTGTTTTTTGAGCCTCACCGATCCAGGCAAGCGGAGAGTATTCCATCACATTTCTGACTTGTGCTTCATACATGTTGGACAGGCTTTGAGGAGTCAGGAGATTAGTTATTCACCACAGTATTTCTAGCTCTTGACTTGCCTTTGTAAACATTGTATTTCTGTGGAGAGTTCAGTTCAGCTTTTAGTCAATGGCAACCCTCAGGTTGCAATTGATGGTAACAACATTGAATGTCAAGAGGTGGTAGTTCGGTTGTCTCTTGTTGGAGATGGTCACTACCCTGCATTTTGTAGTGCGAATGTTATCTGCCACTTGTCAAGCCTGGATATTGTCCAGGTTTGGTGCATTTGAACATGGACTGCTTCAGTATCTGAGGAGTTGTGAATGGTATTGAACAGGATTGAAAGGGTATATGCTCTACACCTGCTGCCAGATAAAATGAACAGTTATTTTGACAAAAGTGAAGTAATTAATTTAAACCAGCACAAATTTGTTAAAGACAAATTGTTTTTTTAAATAATTTCAATTTCTTTGCTGGTAACAGGAAGGATCAATGAAGAATAATGCAGTTGATGTGATGTACATGTACTTCCAAACAAGCTTGTCAATGAAGTTGAAACACTTGTACAGAAAGAATACCTACAAACATTGAAAATGCACTCTGCGCATCTAAGTCCAGACATTGATATATATCAAATAGAGCAGTGGTTTAAAACCTACCAATAAGTAACACTAATGTATGCTTCCCTCCAATCAGGGAAAAAATAATCACTGGTCTCGGCTTTTTGATCCTTTGGCATTTTGTATATTATCCATGTCCCTTTAATCTCATGGGCTTTCATTTTCATAATAAGTCATTTTTTTCTGTAGTACTTTATAAGTCAAAGGAACTGCTTTTGATATACATCATTATAAAGTTTGGAAGAGAGGAATTAATTGGCATGGTGCACTTCAAGAAGTGTTGCAAGAACTGTACGACCTTCTTCAACAATGTTAATGAAGAATGTTGCACAGGTGTTGATTACCCCCTGGAAATCAATAGAAGTCTGCATTGTACTGGTTGAAGTGATTCAACGCAAACAATTTTAGTTCCCCCAGGGCACTTGGAAAGAACTTTCAAGAAGGAAATGATCATTAAATCCACCAAAGCATTCTAAGTCATTCTAATCAAAATATATTTTGAATAATTTCATTTTTTTCCACCCAAGAAAACATCCCTCTGAACAACTTGTTCATTTCCAGATGTTTTAGAGTTTCCAAATCCTTGTTTTTTGCAAACTACATTTGTTTTCAGTGAAAGTCCTTTTTTTGTTGACAAATGTACTTCCATTTAGTGCATATGACAATTATTACTTAATTCTATAAATGTTGATAAATATGTGTTTTTAGAAGTGATGTGGTTTCTATTTTTACAGTGGTTTAGTATTGTGGACTTGTTTTTGGTAGAACAAACCATAACTTTATCATTCGGTAAGGAATTCCAGCTTGTTATGTAATGGTTGAAAGAGTTGCAAGTGTTCAAGATTCCTCTGAAAACTATTTCTTGTTTAATGATTTTATAATTTCACAAAAATGTCCTTTTCAAAAAGGAAAATGAAATGTTTTGAATTTTTTTTTAAACTGGCTAATGTAAAACACCAAAAATTAGAAATGCTGGCGAATGAAGAAAAAGCATTTAGTAAGTTAAAAACTATACCTCTGATTTCAATGAAAAGTAAGGTTGCATTCCTGATGTAGAAAATAACAGAAAGGCAAGACTTCTTTCTTTAGTGAATATGTGTTTTATTGTCTGACGTGAAGGTAAAATTCACAGGTTTCAAGAGAGAAAAAAACAATAAAGTGGGGATTGACATTGACCAGATCTCGCTATAAATACCACACAAAGAGAGCAGGCTAATCCTCTGCTGTGTCTGACCTAGCTGCCTCTGCACCACACAATCTGCCAGTAAACCAGCAGGGAAATATAAAAGGACTGTCTCCACAGATTCAGCTTTCTCTGAATTAACATCTACTTCCACAGAGCCTGAACACTTAAACTAAAAGGGTCTGAAGCTGCTGTTCTGGTGACAAGATTGACGGACAATGAGGCAGTATCTTTAGTTTTCTGTCAGTGTATTACATGACAAAACTTCCCTCCCTGGAATAACAGAGGTGGGCTTGATGGTGCCACAAGTCCTTTGTGACCTTTTTAGTAGCCATAACAGTGCTTGATAAATAGCAAAGATATCCCAGGCTGTGGTTGTTTATCAGGGCTTGGGACACACTGCAGTTTGCATTGTCCACAATACACATGAAAGAGCTGCTATACCTGCTTGTCCTCAGCAAATAGCCATTGTTCTTTTAAGCATGTATTTGCACTAATTCCCTGATCCAACGTATATGACTTACAGTATTAACTCATTGTTAGAAATTCTTGTCTCAACATAATAGGAGAGTGAATGCTGATATAATGGGATAGCAGGTTATGGCCACTCATGGCTTCCGGTGTTGTCACAGTTGACCTTTCCAGGACCTGTTGGAAAGGAGTAGCCAATTAAACTTGGAAATGATTGATATTGGTCCAAGGTAAAGTTCCATTTTAAGGTATGATTAACCAGTTAAGATTAATATCAATGATTTCCAAGTTTTACTGGTTTTGGGGGTTACTTCCTCAATTACCCTCTGTAAATTTGCAATTTTCCAAAAATACAACTTTACACCTCAGATTTCTGAAGGTTTTTGAAATAGACATAACACCTGGATAGGCCTCATTTCCACTGACCATATAAGCGATCCATTTGATGAGGACAGATATGCCTTATGCATTGCTGGGTTCAAACTCAGCAACGTGTAACCGCCCAACAGCAACTTCCCAGGTTACAGCAGAAGGTATAACACTTGCCCCTTTGTCTCTTCCCTACTCACTATCCAAGGGCCTGAATGAACAGTCTTTCCAGGCGAAGCAACATTTCACCTGGACCCCCTCCAGTATAGTCTATTGCATTTACTCAGTGGCCGACTGTAAATTGGAGAAACCAAATGCAGACTGGGTGACTATTTTGCCAAACATCCCCAGTCTGTGCACAAACATGACCCTGACTTTTCTGTAGCTGGTCATTTTAACGCAGTGCCGTGTACACTTGTCTGTCCTTGGCATGTTGCAGTGTTCCAGCGAATCACAGCACAAACTGGAAAAACAACATTTCATAGAATCATAGAATCCATACAGTGTGGAAATAGGCCCTTCGGTCCAACAAGTCCATACCAACCCATTCCCTTAACCTATTATTCTACATTTACCCCTGCATACACTGGGAATTTAGCATGGCCAATTCACCAAACCTGCACATCTTTGGATTGTGGGAAGAAACCGGAGCACCCGGAGGAAACCCACGTAGACACGGGGAGAATGTGCAAACTCCACACAGACAGTCGCCTGAGTCTGGGATCAAACCTGGGTCCGTGGCGCTGTGAGGCAGCAGTGCTAACCATTGAATCACTGTGCCTCCCTTATCTCATCTTCAGACTAGACATTTTATAACCTTCTGGAGTTAATATTAGAGTAATGGAGTCATAGAGCTGTGTAGCATGGAAACAGACCCTTCGGTCCAAATCGTCCATGCTGACCACATGTCCCAACCTAATCTAGTTCCATTTGCCAGCAATTGGCCCATATCCCTCTAAACTCTTCCAGCTCATATACCCATCCAGATGCCTTTTAAATGTTGCAATTGTACTGAGTTCAACACCTTCAGGTTGTTAACTCATTCCCATTTCTTCCTTTTCTTTTAGCTTTACTGGCTGCATTCTCAGCCAGCATATCCTCTCTCTTCTCCTCCAGCTCCAGTGGGACCATTTATTCTTTCCAGCCTGGCAGCTAGATACACCAATGTTCTGCCATTCTCACATTTTGATTACTTATTCTGAACTATCAACACCCTTTCTCCCCCAGCACTCCAGCTCCACAAGTGTACCATAAATGCTCCCCTCCTCCACACTTCACATCAGCTCTGATGAAGAGTCATCTTGGCTGAAAATGTTAGGTTGCTCTCTCTCCACAGATGCTGCCTGATCCATTGCGATTTCCAGCTTTTTTTTTGTAAGAAGTTCCAAGTTCTGGCCCTGACAACTTTGGCGATAACCAAAGATGGAGATTTACTGTATCTTTTTTAGGTAGGACAGGAAGACAGAAAGAACAGTGAACTGGGCAATGATCCTGCTGCTGAACTCAGTAATGATCTTCACCTTTAAACCTAACGTGGTGTGCTGGGTTAAGTGGAGCTCATCGAATTTTAATAGCTATCTGTGCCATTATTAGAAGCACATGAAGGGCAAACTTACAACGCGTGCGTTAGGGGGCAATTATCTCCTTCCACCAAAATCTCTTGATGTTCTCCCACATGGTACCCTTGCCTACTCTTCAAGAATCCAAACCCCACTGTTAGAGTAAATGTTTGTGTACACCTAATTTCTGCAAATTTATTGTTTTGCATTCAGGGCCAAAGTCACGGGAACTTCAGATGTACAGAGGCCATATTCTTGGCCACAGCTCACACAAAGCCGTGGGAATTTCTGCATTTAGCCAAGACTTCTTTTTCTCTAATATTTCTGTCACACATTTGGCATAATTCTGACAGGAATTCATTGGAGCAATGTCCAAGCACTTAGCAAATGCTAAGTACTACAGCAGAAATTGAATCATAGAAAGCTGAGTTTGGGAAAAAAGGCCATTCAACTGATCAAGTCTGTACTGCCCCACTAAACAGCACCCACTCAGACCCTCCTCCATTCCCCAACCACAAAACCCCCCCCAACCACCACCCCACCCCCACCCCCACCTTATACCAGCACCTAGCATTTCACACAGCTAACCAACCGAACTTGCACATCCCCGGACATTACAGAGCAAAATAGTACAGTGTCGATATGGCACAGAAGGGTACAGGAAAAGAAGGTGCAAGAAGGATTGCAAGAAAAGGAATTTGTAGAATGTCTATGAGATGGCCTTTTGGAGCTGCTTATGGTGGAGCCCACTCAGGAAGAGGCAGTACAGCATTTAGTGTTGTGCAATGAGACAGACTTAATAAGGGAGTTTAAGGTGAAGGAATCTTAGGGAGGCAGTGATCATAATATGATTGAATTTAATCTGCAATTAGAGAGGAAAAAGAGAGAAGCAGAGGTAACGGTATTACAGCTGATTAAAGGCAACTACAGAGGCAAGCGGGAGGAGCTGGGTACAATTGACTGGGAGAGGAGCCGAGCAGGAAAGACAGTGGAACAGCAATGGCAGAAGTTTCTGGGAATAATTCAGAAGACACGCTGAGGTAAAACAAGCATGGCACAGGGAGGATGAGGCAACCATGCCTGACTCGGGAAGTCAGGAATAGCGTAAAAGCAAAGGAGAAAACATATAATGTAGCAAAGGGCAGTGGGAAACCAAAGGATTGGGAAGCTTACAAAGACCAACAGAGAGCAACAAAACAGAAATAAGGAGGCAGAAGAATAAATATGAGGATAAGCGAGTCAGTAATATAAAGGAAGACTGTAAGAGTTTTTTTAGATATATAAAGAGCAAAAAAAGTGGCAAAAGTGGATATTGGGCCACTGGAAAATGACGCTGGAGAGATAGTGGTGGGGAACAAGGAAATGGCTGAGGAACTGAATAATTACTTGCCATCAGTCTTCACAGTGGACAACACAAGTAATATCCCAAAATTTCAAGAGTGTGAGGAGGCAGAGCTGAGCATGGTGGCCATCACCAAGGAGAAGGTGATAGAAAAACTGAATGGCCTAAAGGTGGATAAATCACCTGGACCAGTTGGACTATATCCCAGACCTCTAAGCGAGATAGCTGAAGAGACAATGGAGGTGTTAGTGGTGATCTTTCAGCAATCACTAGAATCAGGGATGGTCCCAGAGGACTGGAAAATTGCTAACTTGATACTCCTGTTTAAAAAAGAATAAAAAAAGATGGACAATTACAGACCAATTAAGCTTAACCTATTCATTGTGAAGGATGGGATTTCTGAATACTTTTGGAAGTGGATGATAATATAGGGGAAGGTCAGCATGGTTTTGTCAAGGAAAGGTCATGCCTGTCAAAATTGCTAGAATTCTTTGAGGAAATAACAAGCAGGTTGGACCAAGGAGAGCTAATGGATGTTATCTATCTGGACTTCAAGAGGGCCTTTGACAAGGTGCCGCACAGGAGGCTATTGAGTAAGTGCTCATGGTGTTCGAGGAAAGGTGCTAGCATGGATAGAAATTAGCTGTCTGGCAGAAAGCAGAGAGTGGGGATAAAAGGGTCCTTGTCATGATGGCAGCTGGTGACAAATGGTGTTCCACAAGGCTCACTTTACAGTAGTTCCCCCTATACCCATGGGACATATATTCCAGGACCTACCGCAGAAGCCTAAAATTGCAGATAGGAGTGAATCCATTCATTTCAATGTAAAACATACTATCCTACCAGCCTCCTGGTCCCTGGTTCCCGACAATATGTTTGGAACCTGGTAATCCGCGGGTAACTGAACCGCGGAAAACTATTCTGTGGATACGGGGACGCCCTGTATACATTAATGTTCTAGATGAAGGAATTGAAGGCATTTCTGGCTAAGTTTGCAGATGATACAAAGATAGATAGAGCATTAAGTAGTATTGAGGAAGTGGGGAGGCTACACAAGGATTTGGACAGGTTAGGAGAGTGAGCAAAAAAGTGGCATATAATACGGGAAAGTGTGAGGTCATGCACTTTGGTAGGAAGAATAGAGGCATAGTCCATTTTCAAAATGAGGAGAAATTTCAGAAGTCTAAAGTGCAAAGAGATTTGGAAGTTCTAGTCCAGGATTCTGTCAAGGTAAACTTTTAGGTTGAGTCAGTAGTTAGGAAGGCAACTGCAGTGATGGCATTTGAAAGGACTTGTATACAAAAGCAAGGATGTACTTCTGAGATTCTAAAAGGGCACTGCCTTAGTGTAAAGGGAAAACCTTTTAGATCAAAGATAAGGAGAAACGACTTCAGCCAGAGAGTGATGAATTTAAGGAATTCATTGCCACAGAAGGCTGTGGAGGCCAGGTCATTGAGAATATTTAAGACAGAGATAGAGAGGTTCCTGAGTATCAAGGGGATCAAAGATTACGAGGAGAAAGCGGGAGAATTGGTTTGAGAAACTGGTCAACCATGATTGAATAACAGAACAAACTCGATGGACTGAATGGCCTAATTTCTGCTCCGATGTATTATGATCTTATTGTACCATTCAGCTCATCATGCCCGCACTAAATCTTCAAACAAGCATCATTGCCTATTGTCAATCTCTTACTTCTTCCTCATACCTTTGCACATTATTTCTATCCAAATAGTCATCCAATGCCATCTTGAATGCTATGATGTGGACATGCCAGTGTTGAACTGGGGTGTACAATCAGAAGCCACATGACACCATTTATAGTCCAACAGGTTTATTTAAAATCATAAGCTTTCAGAATACTACTCTTTCATTACCTGAAAGCCATGATGTGGAGGAATTTGTATTGGACTGGGGTGGACAAAGTAACTGATGAAAGAGCAGCACGCCCAAAGCTAGTGCTTCCAAATAAACCTGTTTGACTATAACCTGGTATTGTGTGATTATTAACTTTGATCACCCAAAAGAGCAGCACTCTGAAAGCTTGTGATTTTAAATAAACATATTGGACTATAAGCTGGTTTCGTGTGACTTTGGACTTTTTAAATGCCTTAATTGAACCTTCCTCCACCATATTTCCAGGCAGTACATTCCATACTCTAACCATTCACTGTGATTCAAACTCATCACACTGAGTACTTAGTGGATCTACTAAAGAGATTATTCAAGAATGATGCATGTTCAAGAATGTTCACATAGATTAGGTTATACTTCAGGCAATGTCTGTCAATACACAAGATCATTATATTAACGTATCTGCTTTCTTTGCTTGTAGGTAGAATTGAACATGGTACAAGAGCATATCCTCAAAATCGAAAATCTAGTAATGCCAGTTGCCGACTTTGAAAATCCTGGCTGTGATAATATCAAAAGCACGAGGGAAGGTAGAACAATTGACCAGGTCAGCACTAGGTCTTTTCAGTCTTCTTCTTACTCACTGGGATAGATGGATTAGACTGCAAAATCACTACCCAAGAATCTTGCCGTGGCCGGTATGATGGTGTCTCTGAAGAGCAGTGTTTCTATTCTTTTACATTAGGTCAAGATTATCTATTAATTGCTTACAACCAACCCAGCATTTAGCAATTCTCTAACCTATGTATGCAAACACCTGCAGAACGGCATACCATCCAGAAGATGCAGATAGAAATGTTGATATTGGATTATGTTGGATTAATAAACTAGTAAGGAAGAGGAGTAGTGGTGCAAAGATGCAAGCTGATGTGTGGTTGTTAACATGGACATTATTGGTGTCCCTTATACATAGTGACTTACAGTTGTGCAGTTCTTTGTTACTATTCAAAACCAAAACAAAAGAATTAAAGGGCTGTCACTTATGGATGAATGTGCCTCTTTGACATTACCAGTGTTACTTGTTTGATGTCCCTCCAGGCAACACATGAGCTGATACTGCAGTCAGTGCACATACTTGTGAAGGAGAAGGCAAAGAGAAATAATCACTGTGGAAACTGTTCTTGGGGTGGAAATTGGCCTCAGAATGTAGATATTTCCTTCTTGCTGATCGAGGATGTTCACTTCCACTCAATGATTATCAAGTCAATAAGTCAGGGTCAGTAACTAGTCTTCCAAACAACATGGCAGAAAAGTCTTTTGTGTGGAACTTAGATGGATAAGGAGCGTTGCAAATCCTAATATCAGAAAAACATGTTTTCATTGAAGAATGAGGAGTCAGTCTTGGTCAAAAATGAAAGGTTTGTCAGATTTAGTGCCAGATAGGATACAAGTCGTAGACTTTTGGGGAACTTCAAGATAGCAAAGTGTGGAGAATGGGTAATGGACAGAAACAAGTTGGATTTGGTTGTGACAAAGGGATGGATTATAGTTTGATCTAGCATAGATGCTGAACCAATTCCATCATATCTTATCTTAAATTTGCAAAAGGAGATGATGGCCCATTCCCCTTAAGGATGTAAAATCTTATTTCACAGCAGAATTTATCATATCCTCCAGGATTCAAATTTGGATGAAGCAGACGATCCAAGCTTTATTGATAATGATGGAAATTAGTGACTGAAATTTACACTTAAAAGACTATAACAACCAGGAAAGGGCATTTAAGTGGCTGAATTTTGTTTTCATCATGAATGATAGAATCCTTACAGTGTGGAAATAGGTCACCAAGTCCATGTGGAAGAGCAAACTCACCCCCTAATCTATCCCCTGTAACTCTGCACTCCCATTGGCTAATCCACTGAGTCTGCATATCTCTGGACACTATGGGTATTTTAGCCTGGCTAATCTGCCTATCCTACACACCTTTGGAATGTGGGAGGAAAGGGGAGCACCCGGAGGAAGCCCACGCAGACACGAGGGTGATTACACACAGTCACCTAAGGGTGGAGTCGAACTCTGGTCCCTGGTATTTGGAGGCAGCAGCATTAAATACTGAGCCATCTTGCCACCATAAAACATGCTTTGAAGGAGCTTGTGGTTGGAAGCCTGCAGATGTGTTCAGTACAGGGATCGAACCCATGACCTTGATATTATCAGCACTATACTCTAATTATCTGAGCTAACTGACCAATGCATTATTTTTCAAGGTATGGGTCTGATGTTAACTATTGCCACCTGGTAAAAATTGTGGGCCTGAGAGTGATGGTGCGTCACTTCCATTGTTTTCATTAGCGCTTTAGCAGTTATCTTGGGAGGAGTCTGTGGCTCAGTGGTGGGAGTCTCTAGTTGGTGCAGGTGGGAATCTCCTTTTAACATGCAACTCAGGGTCCTATAGTATGCACTCACCCTGGTTGCAACTTTGAGATTTAAGTAGATGAAGGGTGGTCCCCTGGGCCAAATAAAATTACCTTGCCAATGAGCATCTCCTACTGGACTCTTCAGAGTTGGGGAAAGAGAGGCAGTCTGACATTAAACCTCTAGCTTGCTACCCTCCCCAATTTGTGAGATGCATCACAGTGCTGGTTCGGCCTATGTACTGGTATAATGTGGAGCAGGCCTCAAGAAAGGGAGAAAGTGAAGACTTCAAATGCTGGAGATCAGAATTGAGAGTGTGGTGTCGGAAAGCATAGCAGGTCAGGCAGCATCCTGACGTTTCAGGCATCATTCCTGATAAAGGGCTTATGCCCGAAATGTTGATTCTCCTACTCCTTGGATGCTGCCTGACCTGCTGTGCTTTTCCAGCACCACACTCTCGGGCCTCAAGAAAGCACAAACTTCACAAGTACCAGCAATGCCTGGGCCGAAGGTATATTCTGGCTGCTAAGCAGTATTAGAAGCCAAAGTTAAAAGCAGCTCTGACACCTCTAACAGTTTACAACAAAGTAGCCTGTTCATTGCTGGAAAATTCCCCAACAACTCAACTTCTCCATTTTCTTCCCAAAACCTGCATTGTCCTCTGCCTCAAACAATTAGAATCTTCAGGGCAAAATAAAAATAACCCAGCTTGATTTTATGTTAATATAACTTGTAAAAAGCAGGAAACTACTAAAGAGATGTCAGATTTGATTGTGACTTTGCTTGTGTTTTTCATAAAATAGTCTTGACACTAAATGTTTATCATTGAATTCTTATTATTTATTCATTATTTAATATATATTCTTATATAGAATCATGGAGTCATATAGCACAGAAACAGACCCTTCAGTCCAACCAGTCCACGCACACCATGTTCTCAAAATAAACTTGTCCCACTTGCCTGCATTTGGCCCATACCCTCCAAATTTTTCCTCATCATGAATATACCCAAATGTCTTTTAAAAGTGTAACTGTACCTGCATCCATCACTTTCTGTAGTTCATTTAAACACAATGTGATGTCTGATGTGCTACACCACTTTCAAAAGCTAGTGAGTGAACTGAAGGAAGCCAATAATAAATCTAAAAGTTTAACAATAATAGACAGAGCTTTTGTGTTTGCTTGGAACATTGCCACATACTTACCTTAAGGGACACCTGGTGGCTTAAGAAGCTGAGACTTACCCATGAGTGTGATATAAAACATGATGGTGAAAATAATCTGGATGAAGATGAGTCAAAACATTTAACAGCTGCCTCTTATTTAGTTTTGAGGCCTTGCAGCTTTGCAGCTGCACAAATGTTTCAAATTTCTCAGAAATTGGAGCTTTAGTGCAAACTCTGCATCTTAGATGGAAAAATCACCTTAAAGCTAGACAAGAGAAATGATCATGAACAAGGAAGACCATATGTTTGCTCCCTGCCAAATTCACATGAAAAATAAAATGCAACCTCTTCCACAAAACAAAAGGCAGGTACAACACTAGACGCATAACCAGGTTTGACCATTGAGCAAATTTCAGAGTATTTGTGGCTCTGCTTTAGAGCAATGGCATTTTTCAAAGCTTGGCAGCATTGTTGAAACAGTAGAACTATTTTTGTTTTATTCTTTATCCATCGGATCGTGTCCCTCCATGTCCTATAGCTAATGGATAGTTGACTAAGTCTGCAGAAAAGCAGCTGGAAGTCCTATTTATCTGACTGATGCTGATCTAGTCATTGGACTGGGAACAGCAGAAGCTTCAATCATAATGATACACCTGATATATAGGATGTTTGAGCAGGATGCAGCAGATAAGTTAATGATAATATAGAAAATGTGAGAGTTGAGAAGATTTGTCAGCTGAAGGAAAGTATATATTATGCAATATATTTTCAATTTGTGAACTCACAAGATTTGGAGCCTAACTGATGGCCACTCCTTTGGTGTTCAAGACCTTGCAGACACCTATAATGTTATTGAAATGAAGGTGTTGTAAATCTATGATAGAATTATGTTCAGAGTCAGATAAATCTCTGTGGAAGTCAGACTATTAAAGCAGGACCTTAAGTTTAATAGGCAAACGGAAGGCTGGAAGAACACAGCAAGCTAGGCAGCATCAGGAGGTGGAGAAGTCACTGTTTCAAGCATTAACCCTTCTTGAGTCCTGAAGAAGGGTTAATACCTGAAACATTGACTTCTCCATCTCCTGATGCTGCTTGGCTTGCTGTGTTCTTCTAGCTTCCTGTTTGTCCACTTTGGATTACGGCAGCTGCAGTTTTTTTTTTGTCTTTATCTAAGCTTATCCCACTGTAAAGTCCTTTTAAAGGATGCCCACTTTAAAGAAGTTCTCTGCCTCCCTCAGACATGAACTCAACAAATCCCTTCCTCAGCTCCTGTCCTGCAAAAGGGTAAGTATGAAACATTGACTTCTCCATCTCCTGATGCTGCCTGGCTTGCTGTGTTCTTCCAGCCTCCTGTTTGTCTACTTTGGATTCTAGCATCTGCAGTTTTTTTTGTCTCTAACCAAGACCTCAAGTTTAGCAGCTACTGTAATGGTATGAGCAGAGGACACAGTCTCAGATGGTATAGCGCAAGTAGCGATTGTCTGTAAGCAAATGCCAAGAATAAACTACCAGGTAGAACACCAAGTGAATAGATGCTGTAACTAATAGAGGTGATTTGATTGAGTGACAGGTATGTGGAAAGAAACATCCGAAGGTTAGGAATCAATGTCTTGCATTTGGACAGACATGTAATATTGCAGTTTAAAATTACTTTGCTGTCAAGTGTAAGACAAAGAGAGAAAGGAATAACTGAATTCTGTTGAGGCAGATGAAAGAGGTTGATAGTTATACATACACATTCTGAACAGTGAAGGGCATGAAACCAAGAACTATTTTACAAAACCTGACAGCCAATGTCACTTGCATTGTCAGTGTTTTAACCAGATTGTGAGACTGTCCGACCTACTTTCTTTCAAAGGGTATGTGAATATTATGGGGCATCAAGAAAATCTTTATTGTCCTGCAATTAAAGTTCAATAAAGTTGCACAATAGATTTAAGACATGTCCATTGCATACACATAGATTGAACTCACCTTGCAAGTTATTGCATACAATTTGAGTTGTAAGTGAAGATGTCATAGTAATATTAGGTGAAGAATTATGTCAAGAATTCAATTTTCTGAGAGTGCTGCTTGCTGGCAAATCATGTTCCTAAAAGCAAACTTGACCAATAAACCCCTGAAATCTATCACTTAACCTCAGACAACAGAATGAAATGGGTAATATGTCTTGTGTACAACATTTCTATTATTGTGAACGAGAGGAAATAAATTGATACACCAGTTACAAAGGAGATGATTGCTTCAAAAATGAATTGGGACACTATGAGTCTTATTTGATCACAATACTGAAACTCAACAGAAAGTTTGCAATATTGTTTGATGCATTCTGGAGATATGGGTGTCACAGGCTAGGTCTGCAATTGTGCTGGAGAAGATGTGATGTAGAGGTGCTGGTTTTGGACTGGGGCGGACAAAGTTAAAAATCACACAACACCAGGTAACTAGTAGAGCAAGGTCATAAGACGCAGAACCTATAAGCAAAAGATCGTAGTGTCATGCAACTGATATTATGTATTGAACAAACCTTGATTGCTGTTAAGTCTTTCATCTTTTAGAATAGATTGTAGGTATCAATTCAAAAAGGTAACATCTCAGCTTAGACAATGCATTAAACGCATGAGGTTAGAATCTGTCTGTATTCCAATCTTGAGTCAGACTGTTCTATTTCCAAAGTAGGAATTTATAAAATGTCACATGGATTTATTGGAAGGATGTTGTGAAACTTGAAAGTGTTCAGAAGAGATTTACAAGGATGTTGCCAGATTTGGAGGATTTGAGCAAAAGGGAGAGGCTGATTAGGCTGTTGCTGTTTTCCCTGGAGCATTGGAGGCTGAGGGGTGACCTTATAGAGGTTTATAAAATCATGAGGGGCATGGATAGGGTAAATAGATAAGAACTTTTCCCTGGGGTGGGGGAGTCCAGAACTAGAGGCCATAGGTTTGGGGTGAGAGGGGAAAGTTATAAAAGAGACCTAAGGGGCAACATTTTCACACAGAGGGTGGTACGGGTATGGAATGAGCTGCCAGATGAAGTGGTGGAGGCTGGTACAATAGCACCATTTAAAAGGCATCTGGATGGGATTATGAATAGGAAGGATTGAGAATGATATGGGCCAAGAGCTGGCAAATGGGACTAGATTAGAATAAGACATCTGGTTGGCATGGAAGAGTTGGTCCAAAGGGTCTGTTTCCGTGCTGTACATCTCAATGACTCTATGACACTATGACTGCCTGCAGATTGTGTGCTTTTTGAACAAAACAGAATGCATCTGCAAACACAATTCTGCAAGTGCAAATTCACTCTACAGCCTTGTATGTGTGTGTACAAACGTGAGGTGAGGAGGAGAGAGAGAGAATGCGTGTGTGTGTGCATGTGTGCATGTGTGCATGCATGTGCTTGGTAGATATGCGTGAGTGTGACAGAGTATAAGCATGGGAGAGGGTGTGTGCATGGGTGAGAGTGTGTGGGATGATTGTGTGGGGTGTATATGTGTGTGTCTGAGATACTGCGTGGGTATGAGAGAGGGTCTGCGTGAGTGTGTGAGCTTGTAAGAGAGTGTGAGAAGTTGTGTGTGTGTGTGTGTGTGTGTATGGTGTAGTGGGGTCACCTGTGGTGTGACATAAACCCAAGGTCCTGGTTAAGGCCACCCTCATGAATACTGAACAGGGCTATCAGTCTCTGCTTTGCCACTCGGCATTGTTGCGTACCCCGAAGTTCGTCTTGTAGGATGGTCACCCGCAGATCCGAGGCTGAATTATTTTGACCGCTGAAGTGTTCCCCGACTGAGAGGGAATGTCCTGTCTGGCGATTGTTATGTAGTGTGTCCATTCATCCATTGTCATAGTGTCTGCTTGGTGTCACCAAAGTACCATGCTTTGGGGCATCCTTGCCTGTAGTGCACGAGATAGACAACATTTGTCGAGCCACATGAGTATCTGCCGCATATACGGTGGGTGGTGTCCACATGTGTAATGGTGGTATCCATGTTGACACTCTGATACATCTTGCAGTGGTTGCCAAGACAGGGTTGTACGGTGTTGTGTCTACCAAGCAGACACACACACACCTATGTCTATGGGGTGAATTTGCATTTGCAGACTTGAATTTGCAGATACCTTCTATTTTGGTCAAAAGGCACACATTTGCAGGCAGTCAATCCATGTGACATTTTATAAATTCCTACTTTGGAAATAGAACCAGTCTGACTCAAGACTGGAAAACAGACAGGCTCTAATTTCATACCAAAATACATTGTCTGAGCTGAGATGACACTTTTTTTAATAAAATGTTGTTACCTCAGGAATGTGACTTGAAAAACGTTCTGGGATTTTCATGTTGCAACCCATTCTAAAACATGAAGGACTTAACAACAATCTAGGTTTGCTCAATATATTATATTAGGTGCATGACACTATGATTTTGTGCTATAAATTCTGTGTCTTTTGATCCTAACCCACTAGTTACCTGATGAAGGAGCAGCGCTCTGAAAGCTAATATTTCCAAATAATCCTATTGGACTATAACCTGGTGTTGTGTGATTTTTAGCTGTGGTGAAGCTGCAGGTGAGCTGCCTTCTTGAGCCAATACAGTCGTCCGCCTCAGTACACACAGAGAACTGTTGGAAAAGAAAATTTGCAATAATGATATATACCAAACAATTCATACATTCCACTGTCCAAAACAAACAGCTGAAAAGAATTAAAACTCAGTAAGTTAGAATGTTTCTCTCCCCCTCCCCCAACCTTTCCATTACCTTTCGTGCTCTGCATTGACCTTAACAGGCTTTACACATAGATTAGTCAATTGGAAATATGTTGGTAGTTAATTGATGAATAAAATTAACACAGGTGATTTGGTGATAGGAGAAAACATGCTCAGTTATGTGTAAAAACACTTATAAGAGCCACAGAGATGAACAGCACAGAAACATCCTTCGGTCCAACTTGTCCATGCCGACCAGATATCCTAAATTAATCTAGTCCTGTTTGCTAGCACTTGGCCCATAACCCTCTAAACACTTCTTATGCATCTACCCATCCAGATGACTTTTTAATGTTGTAATCTCATCTAGATATATTTGAACTCAAACTTTAAAAGCAGTATCTGTGCAGGTTCACTGCTGTCAGGCAGGTAATCCAAGATGGAAAATGGAAAGAAAAGTGTGGCTGTAATAGCTGCTCGTTTTTTGAGATATTTTGGCATTGGAGCTTATTTCCTTGAATTCCAAGAGCACTTGTGGATATAAAATAAATTAAAGCTTTTCTCTATCAGATGTTAAAAAGAGCATTTTGGTGAGTTGGACCGAACTTTCCTGTGGTGTTGTGACCATGTGCAGGTTCTAAGCATGAAGTAACAGCCTCTGTTACTTAAGGGTGCTTCCTAATTAGCCACTTTAGCATTCATTGTCCAATAAAGGTAAGTGGGTGAGATCACAAGCCGGAAGCCCATTGGAAGAGCCCACAGCACTGGATAGCTGGCCTCAATCAGAGAGGAGAAACCTGCTGAGGGTGGTGAAAGTCAAGTCACACAACACCAGTCAGAAGTCTTCCACTGATGAAGCAGTAGTGCTCCGAAAGCTTGTGATTTCAAATAAACCTGTTGGACTATAACCTGCTGTCATGTGACTTCTGATTTTGTCCACCCCAGTCCAACACTGGCTGAAGGAACTCAACAGGTCTGGCAGCAACTGTGGAGAGAGAAACAGTGTTAATGTTGTGAGTCTGATATGAAGAAGAGTCAAATCAGACTCGAAATATAAATTTCTGCTTGTCTCTCCACAAGCACTGCCATACCAGCTGGGTTCTTGCAGCTTTTCCTGTTTTTTTCCTCATTGAGTAATTCAGATAAACTCTTTCTATTGTGAACATTTATAAGTAGCAAACATAGTACTTCTTCCTAAATAGACTGCTGGAGTTGACTGTCTCAAGGAGTTAAGCAATGAAGAGAGAGAGATGTTTGGCTTCTTTTGTCAAAACAAAGCAGCTGATTGGCGAATATTTTTAAAAGTAAAGCTTTTAGTTTTTGTTTAGATCACCAGTCTTACTCTTTACCTAAAATGACCTGATACTGGTGTAAAAATATTTACAATTAAAGGTAAAGAGCAGGAACACAAGTAATTAATCAGTAAATTATATAAAATATGATCGAGCTAAAAGGTCATGCCATGTGTTATCACTGCAGCATGTGGGAGTTGCTGAACACTACGTCGATCCACATGAGTGCATGAGTGAACACATGGGTAGCAATTGTTTACAGCTCAAGTAACTTCTGGTCCAAGTTAAGAAGCTGGAGTCTGATCTGAAGACGTTGTGGTACATCAGAAAGAGGGAAAATTACTTGAACACATTACTTCAAGAGGCAGACCAGGTAATTCAATATAGTCTGGAATCAGGGCCTGAAGTCTATGACTGCAAACTAGCCAGGTACAGAGAACCTGGAGTCGCTTTCGAGGAACCTTAGTCCCTTCAATTCTCCAAGATTTATGAGATTCTGGCAAATAGCATGAATAACCGCCAGAAATGCAGGGAGGATAAGCAAGCTGACCAGAGTACATTGGTACGGGAAGATATTCAAGTGGGGTAGAGTAATTAAAATTTATTAGTGGTAGGTGACACCATAATTAGAGGGATAGAAACCATTCTCTGCAACAATGAACATGAGTCCTGAAGGCTGGGTTATACCACATTAAGGACATGTCCTTCAGGGCTGAAGAGGAGCTTTGAATGGGAGGGGAGGGATCCAGTTGTTGCAGATTATATGATACAAGAGAGAAGAGGTTCTGATTAAAGGTTTTCAGCATTTGGGAGCTAAATTGAAAAGGAGAATCTCCAAGGTAATAATCTTGGAAGTACCATCTCAGCCATGGGCAAACTGGCAAAGGGTAAATGAAGTCAAGGAGTTAAATGTATGGCTCAAAGATTGCTATAAGAAGAAAGTATTGGGGAAGAAGTCAGCTGTTCCATTGGGACGGTTTCACTTAAATCCTGCCTGGACCAGAATCCTGGCAAATTGAATAGCTTGCACTGAAGTGAGAGCTTTAAACTACTCAAGAGGGTAGGGTCCTGAGAAGAAATGGGTCATCTCACAAAAGCAAGAGGGTATGGCAGGGCAGCTATTCAGGTCATGATACCTAGAGGGGGATACAATGAGACAGAGTGTACAAAGGCAAATGACAACACTTCTGAAACAAAAGCACAAATAGAGATCAATGAACATGATCTTCTAGCCATTGCGGAGACATGATTACAAGGAGATCAAAACTGGGAAGTAATTAATAAAAGGGAAGTGACTTTTCAATAGAACAGGCAAGAAAAAATAGGTAACCAAAAGAGAAAATGCTGGAAAATCTTAGCAGATCTGGCAGCATCTGTAAGGAGAGAAAAGAGCTGACGTTTCGAGTCTAACTGACCCTTTATCAAAGCTAAAAAAAGGGGAAATAGGGAAGTATTTATACTAGCCTAATATAAATGCCTCCCTATTTCTCCCTTTTTTTAGCTTTGACAAAAGGTCAGTTAGACTCAAAACATTAGCTCTTTTCTCTCCTTACAGATGCTGCCAGACCTGCTGAGATTTTCCAGCATTTTCTCTTTTGGTTTCAGATTCCAGCATACGCAGTAATTTACTTTTATTTTAAGAAGAAATGGGTGATGGAGTAATGTTGCAAGTACAAGATGGAATAAATGTGATAGAAAGCAGTAATTTTGGTTCAGAAGATGTAGCATCTACATGTGCGGAGGTCAGAAATAACCAGGGGAAGAAGACACTGATGAGAGTAGTCTCTCAGCCATCTAACAGTACCTATATTGTCAAAAGTAGCTGTGAGAAATAATTCATAGAATATATTCAGAATGAATTCTCAGAACAGTATTTTGTGGATTCAACCAGGAATTAGCAATTTTGGATCTGGTAATGCATAACGAGCAGGTGTAATAAATGGTCTCAAAGTAAAAGTTCCTCTAGAAAGCAGTGACCCTAACATGCATTGAGTTTCTCAGTGAGAAGCTTAGGTCAGAAACAACTCACCTAAGTCAGTTAACTTGGTAAGGGTAATTACAAAAGAATGAAAGCAGAGTTGAATGGAGTGGATTGGGAAAAGATGGTTGATCAATAATGGCAGATGGCAATGACACTATTTTATGACAGATAGCGAAAAAGCAGGAAAGTTGAGTTGAGGATTATCAAATCAGTCATGATCGCATTGGATGACAGAGCAGACTCACTCGGCTGATTTCTGACATATTATGGTCTTACAGAGTCAGTATAGTCTTGATGATAGGTTCTACTGTAGTTTCTTAAGCAAAAGGGTAATGTCGTATCACAATTTATGTTACCTGTATTGTAAAGGGTGGATTTTTCTTGTTTGTAATGTTGCCCAATTGTCTGCTCAGCTGACAATGAGAAGATGGAAGAAGTATATCTTTCATCTGAAGGAACCTAGATAAGCTTTGAGCCTGAATGTATAATAAAGTGTTGTTGCATGTTCTCCAATCACAGTTTTGAATCATGGTAATAGCACATTTAAAAAGCATAATCATCATTTACAGTGAGCCTTACCCGGCTCTTCTGCAAAAGTTACAGCTGTGCAGTCAGGAGAAAATTGAACAAAATTCATCACCTTAGTATCCCAATTGTGTTGCAACGACAATTATTAGATATCTGTTGGAAGATATTGGAATATTTATTTACCCCTGAGACTTTTGTATCAAACCTATGTACTCCTGGTATATGTGTTCTGACAAGAACTGAGTTGGAATATTCCAGTAACGCTTAAGGAAGATTGAACCAAAATCTTTAACCCTGAGACAAACTTAAAATCTTCCACACTGTCACTAAATCAAACTTTTCAGAAGGCCTCATTCTATTTGACAGTGATCTAAGCATTTAACTCTCAAATACTCTTTTTTTTAGAAAGAACTGCTTCCTTCCATCTCCATAACATTACGTGCCTTTGCTCTTCTCAGGCAATCTGATGCTGAAATTTTTGTGCAGATCTTTGCAGCCTGCAGAATCAATTCTTCCAATTCATTCAGATCTCCAACCTTCAGAAACTTTAGATCAGCCAAAACATTTCTGTCCACACTTCTGTCCCAAGTGCCAGGGTCCAAAATGTCTCTGATTGAGTCTACAAGATTCTGAAGGGGGAGAGTGAGCAGCCAGAAGTCATGGTGCACATTGGCACCAGTGACATATATAGGAAAAGGGATGAAGATCTAAAATGTGATCTTAGGGAGTCAGGTTGGAAGCTAAAATTCAAGATAAATACAGTAGTAATCTCAGGATTACTACTGGTGCCACATGCTAGTGAGGTGGGGAACTAGGAATGAGTGCAGCTAAATGCATGGCTACAGGGCTGGTGCAGGAGGGAGGGCTTCAGATACATAGATCATTGGGTTATCTTCTGGGGAAGGTGGGACCTGTACATGAAGGACTGGTTGCACTTAAACTGGGGGGGCACCAATATCCTGATGGGAGATTTGCAAGAGCACTTTGGGAGGATTTAAACTAGTTTGGCAGGGGGATGGGAACCAGATGTACAAATCAGAGGAGAGGATAGTTGTTGAACGGGGAGAAATAGAATGCAGAGAGTCTGTCAGAAAGGATACACAGTTGATAGGGCAAAGGGATGGGCTAAAGTGTGTCTGTTTCAATACAAGGAGTGTCAGGAATAAGAGTGTTGAACTTAGAGCATGGATTAGTACTTGAAACTATGATGTTGTGGCCATAACGGAGACATGGATTTCACAGGGGCAGGAATGGTTGCTGGATGTTCTATAGTTTAGATCTTTTAAAAAGAACGGGGGGGGGGGGGGAGGTAAAAGAGGAGGGGAGGTAGCATTCCAAATAGAGATTGTATCACAGCTGCAGAAAAGGAGGTTGTTGAGGAAGGTTTGTCTGTTGAGTCAGTATGGGTGGAAGTCAGTAACAGGCAAGAAGTAGTCACTTTATTGGATGTTTTCTATAGACCCCCCCAATAGCAGCAGAGAGATGGAAGCACAGATTGGATAGCAGATCTTGGAAAGGTGCAGACGTAACAGACTTGTTGTTGTGAATGACTTCAACTTCCCCAATACTGATTGGAACCTCCTTAGTGCAGATGGTCAGATGGAACCGATTTTGTCAGGTGTGTCCAGGAAGGATTTCAGACTAAGTATGTGGATAGGCCAACTAGTGGGGAGGCCATATTGGATTTGGTGCTAGGCAATGACCAGGCCAGGTGTCAGCTCTCTCAATGCTAGAGCAGTTTGGTGACAGTAACCACAACTGACTCACCTTTACCATAGCCATGGCATGGGAAAGGAACAGACAGTATGGGAAGGTATTTAACTGGTGGAGGGAAAATTATACTGCTATTACTCAGGAACTGTGGAGTATAATTTGGGAAACAATTGTTCTACGAGAAATACACAACAGAAATGTGGAGGCTGTTTAAGTGGCACTTGTTGCGAGTATTGGATAATTTTGCCCCACTGAGACAGGCAAGGTGCTTCTCATCAAGAGGAAGAAGGATCTTACTTAAGGTTAAGGAAACAAGATCTGGCCCAGCTTCAGAGGATTACAGGGTAGCTAGGAAAGAATTGAAAAATAGACTGAGGAGAGCTAGGAGGGGGCACGAAGAAATCTTGACGGGAAGGATGAGGGACAACCCAAAGGTGTTCTACACTTATGTGATGAATAAGAGAATGATCAGAGAGAGGGCAGGGCTGATCAGAGATAATGGAGGTAATCAACTAGGCGAAAGTGGGTGGTGCAGATGCTGCAGATTAGAGTTAAGGCTAGAGTAGTGCTGGAAAAGTAGAGCAGGCCTTGCAGCATCCGAGGAGCAGGAAAATCGACATTTCGGGCAAAAGTCCTTCATTAGTAATGATAGTGGAGAGAACTTTGGTCTGGAGTCTGAAGAGGTATGGGAGACCCTAAATGAGTTTTTTGCTTCAGTATTCACTAGAGAGAGCGATCTTATTGATAGTGAGAACACCGTGGAGTAAGGTAATAGGCTTGAACAGATTAATATGAAGAAGGTGGATGTACTGAAATTCATGGAAGCATCAAGATAGATAAGTTCCCCAGGGCCAGAGCAGATATATCCAAGGTTACTATGGGAAGCGAGGAATGAGATTGCTGCACCTCTGGCAATGATCTTTGCATCTCTCTCCATGGGAGTAGTACCGTATGATTGGATGGAGGTGAATGTTGTTCCTCTGTTCAAGAAAGGGAATAGGGAATTCCTTGGGAATTACAGACCAGTCAGCCTTATGTCTGTGGTAAGCAAGATACTGGAAAGGATTCGGAGAGATAGGATTTATGAGTATTTGAAAAAATCATAGTTTGATTAGAGATAGTCAGCATGGCTTTGTAAGGGGCAGGTCATACCTCACAAGCCTTATTGAGTTCTTTGAGGCTGTGTCGAGACAAGTTGACAAAGGTCGAGCAGTGGATGTGGTTGTATATGGATTTCAGTAAGGCACTTGGTAAGGTTCCCCATGGTAGGCTCATTTAGCAAGTTAGGAGGTATGGGAGTCAGAGAAATTTGGCTGTCTGGGTACAGAATTGGCTGGCCGAAAGAAGACAGTGAGGGGTAGTGGATGGAAAGTATTTCACCTGAAGGTCAGTGACCAGTAGTGTCCTGCAGGGATCTGTTCTTGGGCATCTGCTCTTTATGATTTCAAAAATGACTTGGATGAAGAAGTAGAAAAGTGGGTTTGCCAATGACATAAAGGTCAGTGGTGGTTGTAGATAATGTGGAGGGTGGTTGCAGGCTGCAACATGACATTGACAGGATGTAGAGCCGGCGTGAGACCTGGTAGATGGAGTTCAGCTTGGATAAATGTAAAGTGATTCGTTTTCAAAGGTCAAATTTGAATGTCAATTACAGGATTAAAGACAGGATTCTTGGCAGTATGGAGAAACAGTGGGATCTTGCGGTCCACGTACATTGATCACTCAAAGTCACCACTCAAGTTGATAGGGTTGTTAAGAAAGTATATGGTGTTTTGACTTTCGTGAGTTTTGAAAAGATTTGGCTTTCATTAATGGGGGATTGAGTTTAAGAGCTGCGAGGTTTTGCTGCAGCTCTATAAAATTCTGGTTAGTCCACACTTCGAATATTATAACAGTTCTGGTCGCCTTATTATAGGAAGATAGATGATTTAGAGAGGGTAAAGAGAGGATTTACCAGGATACTGCCTGGATTGGAGGGCTTGTCTTATGAAGAGAAGTTGTGTGAGCTTGGGCTTTTTACACTGGAGAGAAAAAGGAAGAGAAGTGAGTTGATAGATGTGTACAAGGTAATGTGAGGCACAGATAGAGTAGATAGCCAGAGACATTTCCCCAGGGCAGAAATAGCTGTCATGAGGGGTCATTATTTTAAGATGATTGGAGGAAGGTACAGGGGCGATGTCAGAGGTAGGTTCTTTACACAGAGAGTGGTGGGTGCATGGTATGCATTGCTAGTGGTGGTAGTAGAGTCAGAGACATTAGGGACATTTAAGCAACTGCTGGACAAGCACTTGGATGGCAGTAAATTGAGGGGTATCTAAGTGAAGTTGATCTTAGATTAAGATAAATGTTCAGCACAACGTTGTGGGTTGAAGGACCTTTACTCTGCTATACTGTTCTATGTTCCATGTTCAATGATTTCGACCTCTGTCCATCACCCTTTGGTTATTGATCTTTATTGATCATTGGTTATGTTTCACTGGTAAAACTGAAAATTTATAAATTGCATCATGGAGTCTCCCTTTAATACTTCTGAAACTTTCTCCAATTTTGGTTCCTCTTAACTCTGGAATCTCATGCTTTTCCATTCACTTCATCTTTAGCTGTCTTCCTTCAGCCAAACTGGAATTCCTTCCCTTTACCTCTTCACTGTGACTGCATCATTAAGATCATCCTTAAAACACATTTCTTCAACCAGACTGTTTCTCACTTTTCATTCTTTGCGTCAGTATTAATTTTCCCTGTGCCCCTTTGAAGAGTCCACGGACATGGTTCTATTGAAAGGAACCACATAAATACAAGTTGTAATCATTGGTTTGTTCGCCAAGCTGGGAAGTTGATTTTCAGACGTTTCATTCCCTGTCTAGGTGACATCTTCAGTGCTTTGGAGCCTCCTGTGAAGCTCTGATGTACCATGTCTTCTGGAATTTATTTGGTTCCGTTTCTGCTGATTCCAATTGTTGGTTGGAGTGGCCGGTATATTGGGTCCAGGTCTATGTGCTTGTTGATAGTGTCCGTGGATGAGTGCCATGTTTCTAGAAATTCTCTGTTTGGCTTCAGACAGCCCTCCATGTGCCACCTTCATTCCACATTCCAATTCTCACCCCCCCCCCCCCCCCATAAATACAGAGTCCCCCTTGTACTCACCTATCACCCCAACAGTCTCTGCATCCAACGCATCATCCTTCAGCATTTCTGCCAACTCCAACTAGACCCCATCACCAAGAACATCTTCCTCTCCCCCACCCTTCGCTGCCTTCCACAAGGACTGTTTCCTTTGACAGTCCTAGGTTAGTGCCACTGTCCCCACCAACACTCCCAATCCCCCAGGTACCTTCCCCTGCAAAACCTGCCAGTACACCACCCCCCTCACCTCCATCCAGGGCCCCAAACAGTCCTTCCAGGTGAGACAGACGTTCACCTGTGTCTCTTCCAACTTAGTTTATTGCGTCAGGTGCTCGCGATGTGGTCTTCTCTACATCGGGGAAACCAAACGTAAATTTAGGGAACGGTTCACCGATCATCTCAACTAGGCCTGCTAGGGCTGACCGGACCTCCCAGCCACTGCCCATTTTAATTCCCCTTCCCACATCCTTTCTGACATGACCATCCTTGGCCTCCTCCATCGCCACAATGAACCAAATCATGAATTGGAGGAACAACACCTCATCTTCCGCGTGGGCAGCCTCCAACCTGAAGGACTCAACATTAATTTTCTAATTTCAAATAACCTCCCTTCCCTTCCCTGACTCCCTTCCCAGCTCCTCCCCCTCCCTTCCACTGCTCCCAGCCTCCTACTGGATTCATTCATTCCTCCCAATGACCAACTAGGTCGTCCCCTCTATCTGTCTTCACCTATCCCCACTTTACCATCCTGCCCCCCCCCCACCCTTTTATCTGCAGTTCCCTGCAAACCTACTCCCAGCCCTGAAGGAGGGTTACACCCAAGATGCGACTTGTCCACCTCCTGATGCTGCCTGACTTGCTGTGTTTTTCCAGCCTCTAGCCTGCCTACTTTGGATTCCAGCATCTGCAGGGTTTTTTTTTGTCTCTAACTCTTTTTGGCTTGTCCTAAGATTGTTGTGTTGTCCCAGTCAAATCATTGGAACACCTGTGGACTCACCCATCTCTGGGCTTATAGCAGAAGTAGTGATGCTAAGACTGGAACAAACAGCCCTCCCACAAATCCAACCCAAACTCTGGATCAGATACATGGATGACGCATTAAGAGAACAGAAATCAAGAACACACACTGGATTACCCACACCATGCTCACAGGGATCAGATTTACAAGAGAGGTGGAAACCAACAATCAACTCCCATTCCTGGATGTGGTGGTCGAAAGAACACAGAGCAGTGAATGCACCGCAAAAGTTTACAGGAAAGCCACACACACCAATCAGGTCCTGAACTACAACAGCAACTACCCGAACACCCACAAGAGAAGCTGCATTAGGACCCTGTTCAAAAGGGCTACAACACACGGCAGCACTCCTGACCTACAAATGTAAGAAGAAGAATACCTCTACAGAGTCTTTGCCAAGAACAGATATCCAGATATCCCCGCAACTTCATCCACAGATGCCAAACAGACAAGCAACGTGACAAGGACCTTCCACGACCTAACTCGGTGGCCACGCTACCTTATATAAAGATCGTCTCAGAACTGACAGCCGGATTTCTCTGACCACTGGGATTCATGACAGTCCATAAACCGACAGCTGCACTCAGACAACAGCTCACCTGGACCCATCATGTGCAAGACAAACATAATTTGCAAGATTCCATGTGAAGACTGCACGAAACACTATGTAGGGCAAACAGGCAGACAACTAGCAATCCGCATCCATAAACACCAACTAGCCACTAACGCCACAACCAGCCACATACGCAGATGACAAGGACCACAAATTTGACTGGGACAATACAACAATCATAGAACAAGCCATCAGAGGACAGCCAAAGAATTTCTTGAAGCATTGCACTCATCCATGGACTCCATTAACAAGCACATTGACTTCAACCCAATATACTGGCCACTACAACGAACAACCGGAACTGGCAATTGGAAAGCAGCAGGAACGGAGCCAAATAAATTCCAGAAGACAAGGTACAGCAGCGCCTCACAGGAGGCTCCAAAGCACTGAAAATGTCACCGAGACAGGGGACGAAACATCAGCAAACCTACTTCCCAGCTCGGTGAACAACTCTGACAACCGGCACCCGAGCTATAAATCTTTATGCAAACCTTGAACAATTTGTAATTCTTTTCCTTCTTAAGTGGTTGTAGTGGTAAGTGCTCTATTCTTTCAATCTAGTTGTTGAGTTTTTTTTATATGAAAGCATTTAATTTCATCCTGAAAATTCTTAGTATTATTCTTCTTTCAATTCAACACTGATCTTTCAATTCAACACTGATGTCCTTCATGGTGAATTGTGGGAAAAGGAATTCTATCAGCCAGAATACAATTAAACTTTAAACATTTTATGCGATTTGAAGAATATGCATTTGCAGAATATAAAATAGAATGTATACATTCTTCAAAATGATTCAAGGGCTTGTAAATTATTTGAAGGCTTTCTAACCATCAGCCACCAGAATCTGGCTCCTTATTATAGTCAATGGCCTACGAACATCATTAACAGCACAAAGTGCCTGAAGAACTCTAATAGGAGTAGACTATTGAGAGTAAGAGCATTAGTGCGTGGCTGTCCCTGCTGACTAAATACCAGAACAACTGATTAAGGTGTACCTTTGTTTAATTTTTTACAGGAGCTATCTGCCTTGGACATCAGCCATGAACGAAATGGTAGAAGAGAACCTTTCCATTGCTTTGGTTACAGCCCTAATTTAATTAGCAAGCCCTGCAGAACAGGCATAAATGCACAACTTTAAAGACATTTATTATTAAGATACAAACAACCGGCACTTTTACAATTGTTTAGAAAGCAACTGCTTGCACTTATGAAATAAATAGAGATAGACCTTAATATGAATCAATTAAGGGCAATAACATGGGTTTAAAAAATGGCAACACAAAATAGCTTAGAACACTGGTATATAATATTGGTTGGGCTTTCCATTGGTTTGATAAGACTAAAGATACCTTCTTTGTTCAGAAATGGAGCATTTTTCTTTCATTCTCCATGTTTTGCCACTAAAGTGTTTGGGATCCTATTACAATCTGCATCTAATAAGGAAACAAAGGGAGTATGGTGGAAAAAGTAGGAGAGGAACAACAAATAAGCGTGTCTAGTAATAGAATTGTCCACTTCAGTTTGTCTTTTCAGTGATGTAAGTAATAGGGAGAATCCTTTCTCGGGATGAAAGTTTATTTGAAACTAGTATTCTATGACAGTCTTTTCACAGGAAATTGACCTTGCTCAGTAAAAGCAATGTCATAACGCTCTGTTTATCTGAACAAGAGAGGAGAAAAAAAAAATTGCAAATTACTTCTGCACGATTAGCTCCGCCACTTCAAACAAGTTTCTTTCGAGTTGGCTTTTACACACAGACTGCTGAAGATATACTCCACTGGGGAATCTTAATCCATTGTCAACACAACTAAATCTTTAACTCTTTAGTTGCGAGTGTTGAATTCATCATCTGATGCTTAATTGTAAAAGAGGAAAAAGTAATCACTTATTTCTGTGGCTTCTTTGAATGAGATGAGTCCTTTTTACACTTGTGGAAATCAAACTAATTTTTTTTTACAATTTCAGTTTTATTTCCACGTTTCCATCTTTGATGTTTGAATTTAGAACATGCATGGGATTCATAGTAGAGATAGCTTACAGATCTCATGTACTGTGGCTATAATTATTAGCTAACACAACCTTTCCTGATCCATGCCAGTCTTCCACCAATTTGATTCAGTCCACATGATATGAAGAAACAGCAGAAGACACTTGAATACTTCAGCAGTTCTGGGTCCTGACAGCCTTCTAGCAATAGTATTGTAGACTTATGCTTCAGACAAGTGCAGCTGGCAAGCTGTTCCAGTGCAGACCCAATAGTGACTTCTGCTAGACAGTGAGAAACATTACCCAGGTATTCCTGCCTACAAAGAGTAGGACAAACATAACCCAGCCAATTACCAGCTCATCAGTTTATTCTCCATCATCAGCAATGGAAAGGGTAAGTGATAGTGACGCTTGAAAGCACAAACAAAGGAATAACCCACTCATTGATGCTCAGTTTGGGATCTGCCAGAGCCATGTGGCTTCTCACCTCTTTAAAGTCTTGGTTCAAACATGGACAGAAAACTGAACTGCATGGGGAGATAACAGTGAATACCTTTGACATTGAAGCCATAAAATTTTATCAAGGAGCCCTAAGAAAATTGGAGTCAATGGGAATCAAGGGGAAACATCTTTACTGATTGGAGTTATATTTATCACAAAATAAGATGGTTGGAACTGTTGGAGGTTAATTATCTCAGGGTCAGCCTATTATTGCAGGAGTTCCTCTATTGTCCTAGGCCCAAAAAGCTTTGGCTGCTCCATCAATGACCTTCTCTCCATTGTAGGACCAGAAATGGGGATGTTCTCTGGTGATTGCAGATGGTTTAACACATTGCCTCAAGTAGTAAAGCAGTCCACATCCATGTGGAGCAAGACCTAGGTGATATGAGCACAAGCTTGGATAATGGCAAGTAACATTCACAACATACAAGTGGCAAGGAATGGCCATCTCCCAGAAGAAAGAACCTGGCCATTGCCATTTGACTTTCAATGTCAGTACCATCACTGCATCCCACACGAGCAACATCCTGGTAATAACTATCATGCTCCAGAAACTGGACAAGATATGGCGTACCGTGGCTACAAGAATGGGTCAGAGGAGAAGAAATCTGCGATGTATAACTTAACTTCTGACTCCCCAAAGCCTGTCCACTATCAAAAAAAGCACAAGTCAGGAGTGTGATGGAATAGTCTTCACTTACTTAGATGGGTGCATCTCCAACAACATTCAAGAAGCTTCACACCATCCAGGACAAAGCAACTCAGGTGATTAGCACCTTGAACTTACAGGTTGTAATGCAACAACTCCCAAGGTTCTTTCGGCTGTGGTACAGGTCATAATCTTTCAGTCTTCATTCAAGTCAAAGGTGGTGACGGAAGACTGGAGAAATACAGACATTATGATCTTGTTCAAAAAGATTGCAGAAATAAGACCAGCAATCACAGACCTGTCTGTTTAACTTCAGTGATGCTCTAGCTTCAAGACGCAATTATTCATAATACAATTAGTATTCACATGCAAAATGGTGAGTTGTTTAGAAAAAGCCAACATGTAATTCTAAAGAGGAAATCATGCTTAATTGAATTGTTAGAGAATTTTAAAGAAGCTAAACGAAAGGTTCATGAGAGTAATGCTGCTGATGAGATGTGCTTGGATTTCCAGAAGGCAAGCAATACAATGCCACGTATAAACTTGTGAGGAAAGCTCCAGCTCATAGAATAAGTGGAACAGAAACAACATGGATACAAAACTGTTGAGTAATATGATACAAAGGTCAATCATTACTGTTTGTTCCGAAGGAAACTTTGTAGTTGAGTTCTCTGGAGTTAATATTGGGGCCCTTGCTTGATGTGAAGTATATTGAACTTGATCTCTTGTTCTGCATGGGGTAATTTCGAAACTTGTGCATGAAATGACACTTGGAACCATTGTAAACTGTGGGCAGGACTGTGCCAAACTCCAAAAGGTTCATAAGGAAGTTGTCGGAATGGGTAGATAGATAGCCAATGAAGTTCAATGCGAAGAAGTGTGAGATGATGTCTTTTGTTCAAAGAACATGAACAGTCAATTAAAAATGAAGGGTACTATACTGAAAGGGGTGCAGGAACAGAGGAACTTGCATATAAATGTCTACAGATCACTGAAAGAGGTGAGGGAAATTGAGACGACAGTTAATAAACCATGCAGAATTAAAGGCTACATTAATCAAGATAAAAATCACACAACACCAGGTTATAGTCCAACAGGTTTAATTGGAAGCACACTAGCTTTCGGAGCGACGCGCCTTCATCAGGTGATTGTCACTCGATGACTGAAAAAAATATTTATCCCACACTTTCTCTCTTCTCTATTATCTTAATTCTCTCCCAATCATTTTTGTTTTTATTTCTTGTACCTGTAAACTTGTTTTTCACATTTGTTTCTGAAACTGACTAATGAGACTGAGATTCTGAAAACAGCTTTGAGTTCTCAACAATGACCACTGACGTAATTTACCCACCATGTATTATTCTTTTTTCCAGTGCAGCCTGCCAAGATAATTAGATGGTAATACAAATTAATCAATATGTACACTTTACGAGCAAAATAAGCACCAAAATCAAATGGAAGCTATTGTGCTTCAAAGATCACGATTCACCATGAGCCCAGATCTTCTGAAACAGCCCAGTAAGTTGCTCAATTGTGTTCAGAAAGATGGCTCACCAGCACCTCTCAAGGACAGTCAGGAATGGACAATAAATGCTGGCCTTAGCCGTGATGTAAATAACCCAGGAATGAAAAGAGGAAATTCCAGTTCAGAGTGCGATCCAAGGCCATACCATTCACTAACTATGAAGAAAACCTTAGTTCAGTGCTGATAAATCCAATGCTGACTGTGTTGCTTTCATTACTGTGAGCTGACAGCAATTTCTGGTGTCCACACTTGTGAAATGTGAAATCTCGAAGTTGCTGTCTGTGAGATTCTTCTCTTCTCCTCAGATTGTTCTATTTACAACATTTACCTGGATGCGTACATGAATAGGAAGAATTTAGAGGAATATAGGCCAAGTGCTGGCAAATAGGACTGGATTAATTAAGGATATCTGGTCAGCATGATGAATTGGACCGAAGGGTCTGTTTCCATGCTGTGCAGATTTATGACTCTATGACTCTATGACCCTGTTGCTTTGTTGTCACTGGATCAAAATTCTAAAACTTCCTAATAGCACTGTGGGTGGTGCTATACCCAAGGGACTGCGACATTTTCAGAAATCACAGAAGAGGACTTTCCCTATTATGCTGTCATACTTTTTTAAGACCAATCCCTAAACATTTATACTCTTTTTAATGAGCTGTGACTGGCCTTTAAAATAGTGCATAATGTCAAAATTGATAAAGCATGGCGCTGGAAAAAGCACAGCAGGTCAGGCAGCATCCGAGGAACATGAGTCAACATTTCGGGCAGGACTCAGGAAGGAATCTGAGAGATAAACAGGGGGAGAGCAGGGTGGGATTAGAGGAAAGGTAGGTGAAGTGGTGATTGGTGAGTGAAGATAGGAGGTGATGGTGTTAGGTCAATAGGTAGTGTTCTGTGGCCATCCACCTCAACACACCCTCCCACTTCCCTGAGGACATATCCATTCTGTATCTCCCCTACCACCTGCGCAAGGCCACCCGCAAACTGGAGGAGGAACACCTCATTTTCCATCTCAGGAGCCTACAACCACATGGCATGAACATTGAATTTCCATGTCTTCCTTCCCCCTAATCCATCCCAGGTCCAACCGTCTGACTCAGATCCACCTTGTAGACCTGACCTACCTATCCATCTACCTTCCCACCTATCCGCTCCATATTTCCCATCAACCTATCACCATCACCTCCTACCTTTGCCCAGCTATGGCCATCCCACCTACCTTTCGCCTAGCCCTACCATCCTTGCCCTATTTATCCCTCAGCCCCCTCCCCTCTCCCCAGCCCTGAAGAAGGGTCCTGCCTGAAAAGTCAACTCTCTTGGTCCTTGCATCTTACCTAACCTGCTGTGCTTTTCCCAGCTCCACACTTTATCAACCCTGACTCTCCAGCATCTGCAGTCCTCAGTTTCCCCAACAATGTCAAAATTATAACTGAATGTGAGGAAACTAGGTGAGCACCTGAAGATTCAGCTTGCGCTTGCACCAAACAACTTCTATGTTGGAAACTGGTGAGTAGTGTTGGGGTTTGTGATTAGTGAGAATGACCAAAGGAAGATGTTACAGGCAATAGTGAGAATATAGGTAGAGCCTTGGTGGGATGTGAGTACTAGGGCAGAGATAAACTGCATGTCAGTAATGTAGATGATGACACTTATGCTCATGCTGTTGAAGTGGAGAAAGACATTTACCCAGGTGTCAGCTGCAGAGGTGGTATCGTGGCCTCCACTGTTGTTTCTGGGGGTGGAGGAAGTTTCATTTTGGCACTATTCCATCCAGCAGGACCTCTAGGGCCATGTCTACAAAGACTGTACAGGTCTGCTGTGTCCAGGAGAAATGTCAGGCACATTGATTGATCTGTCAAAGAGCTTCCAAAGTTTCATCTCCCTCAAAGTATGCTTGACATTCGAGAAGATAATCTTTAGATAATTGCATGAAGTCCCCTCCACAAATGGGAGATTTTCCAGCAACAGATCTGTTTTGTGCTCAGGATTGTGGAATTGAGGTATTAACACTGGCCCTGCTTTCAGTAATCTGAATTTCGCAGAAGTATATGTTCCGAAGCACACTTTAAAATGGAGATTATAGTTATGCAGAGTAGGATAAGATACACACATACATATGTCATGACAATGTCTGCAATGTGTCAATTACCCTTTGCAAAAGCCATTTCAAGTTGAACTTGACAGTTTTCGTCCATCCTGAAGTAAAGTTCTAGAACATAGAACATAGAACAATACAGCACAGAACAGACCCTTCGGCCCACGATGTTGTGCCGAACATTTGTCCTAGCTTAAGCACCCATCCATGTACCTATCCAATTGCCACTTAAAGTTCACCAATGATTCTGACTCTGCCACTCCCACAGGCAGCGCATTCCATACCCCCACCATTCTCTGGGTAAAGAACCTACCCCTGACATCTCCCCTATACCTTCCACCCTTCACCTTAAATTTATGTCCCCTTGTAACACTCTGTTGTACCCGGGGAAAAAGTTTCTGATTGTCTACTCTATCTATTCCCCTGATCATCTTATACACCTCTATCAAGTCACCCCTCATCCTTCTCCGATCCAATGAGAAAAGGCCTAGGACGCTCAACCTATCCTCGTACGACCTATTCTCCATTCCAGGCAACATCCTGGTAAATCTTCTCTGCACCCTCTCCAAAGCTTCCACATCTTTCCTAAAGTGAGGCGACCAGAACTGCACACAATACTCCAAAGTCCTGTACAGCTGTAACATCACTTCACGACTCTTGAATTCAATCCCTCTGCTAATGAACGCAAATACACCATAGGCCTTCTCACAAGCTCTATCCACCTGAGTGGAAACTTTCAAAGATCTATGAACATAGACCCCAAGATCCCTCTGCTCCTCCACCTCACTAAGAACCCTACCGTTAACCCTGAATTCCTCATTCTTATTTGTCCTTCCAAAATGGACAACCTCACACTTGGCAGGGTTGAACTCCATCTGCCACTCCTCAGCCCAGCTCTGCATCATATCTAAGTCCCTTTGCAGCTGACAACAGCCCTCCTCACTATTCACAACTCCACCAATCTTCGTATCATCTGCAAATTTACTGACCCACCCTTTGACTCCCTCTTCCAAGTCATTAATAAAAGTTACAAACAGCAGAGGACCCAGAACGATCCCTGCGGAACTCCACTTGTAACTGGGCTCCAGGCTGAATATTTACCATCTACCACCACTCTCTGACTTCGACCGGTTAGCCAGTTTTCTATCCAACTGGCCAAATTTCCCTCTATCCCATGCCTCCTGACTTTCCGCATAAGCCTACCATGGGGAACCTTATCAAATGCCTTACTAAAATCCATGTATACTACATCCACTGCTCTACCCTCATCTACAGGCTTGGTCACCTCCTCAAAGAATTCAATAAGACTTGTAAGGCAAGACCTACCCTTCACAAATCCGTGCTGGCTGTCCCTAATCTAGCAGTGTCTTTCCAGATACTCATAAATCCTATCCATCAGTACCCTTTCCATTACTTTGCCTACCATCGAAGTAAGACTAACTGGCCTGTAATTCCCGGGGTTATCCCTATCCCCTTTTTTGAACAGGGGCACAACATTCGCCACTCTCCAGTCCCCTGGTACCACCCCTGTTGACAGTGAAGACGAAAAGATCATTGCCAATGGCTCTGCAATTTCCTCTCTTGCTTCCCACATAATCCTAGGATATATCCCGTCAGGCCTGGGGGACTTGTCTATCCTCAAGTTATTCAAAATGTCCAACACATCTTCCTTCCTAACAAGTATCTCCTCTAGCTTACCAGTTCATTTCACACTCTCCTCTTCAACAATATGGTCCCTCTCGTTTGTAAATACTGAAGCAAAGTACTCATTCAAGACCTCACTTATCTCTTCCGACTCAATACACAATCTCCCAGTACTGTCCTTGATCGGACCTACCCTCGTTCTCGTCATTCTCATGTTTCTCACATACGCATAAAATGCCTTTGGGTTATCCTTGATCCTATCCGCCAAAGATTTTTCATGCCCTCTCTTAGCTCTCCTAATCCCTTTCTTCAGCTCCCTTCTGGCAATCCTGTATCCCTCCAATGCTCTGTCTGAACCTTGTTTCCTCAACCTTATGTAAGCCCCCTTCTTCCTCTTTACAAGACATTCAACCTCCCTCGTCAACCAAGGTTCCCTCACACGACCATCTCTTTCCTGCCTGACAGGTACATACATATCAAGGACACGTCGTATCTGTTCCTTGAAAAAGTTCCACATTTCCACGACATCCTTCCCTGACAGCCTATGCTCCCAATTTATGCTCCTCAGATCCTGTCTTACAGCATCATATTTACCCTTCCCCAATTGTAAAACCTACCCTGTTGCACGCACCTATCTCTCTCCATAACCAAGGTGAAAGTCACAGAATTGTGGTCACCATCACCAAAATGTTCACCCACTTACAAGCCCACCACTTGTCCCGGTTCGTTACCATGTACCAAATCCAATATGGCCTCCCCCCTAGTCGGGCAATCTACATACTGAGTTAGAAAAGCTTCCTGTACACACTGCACAAACACCGCCCCATCCAATCTACTTGATCTAAAGAGCTTCCAATCAATGTTTGGGAAGTTGAAATCACCCATGACTACTACCCTGTGGCTTCTGCACCTTTCCGAAATCTGTTTCTCCACATCTCTGCTGCTATTGGGGGCCCTATAGTAAACACCTAACAAGGTGACTGCACCTTTCCTATTTCTGACTTCAGCCCATACTACCTCCAAAGGCAAATCCCCCTCGAAATGCCTTTCTGCAGCCATTATACCATTTCTAATTAGCAACGCCACCCCCCTCCTTTTTTTACCACCCTCCCTAATCTTACTGAAACATCTGTAACCAGGAACCTCCAACAACCATTCCTGTCCCTCTTCTATTCACATTTCCGTGATGGCCACAACATCATAGTCCCAGGTACCGATCCACACCTTAAGTTCACCCACCTTATTTCTGATACTCCTTGCATTGAAGTATACACACTTGAGCCCATCTCTGTGTCCGCAAGTACTCCCTGTCAGTGCTACCTTCTCCACAGCCTCCCTACATTCTTGGACATCCTGACAAACAGCTAATCTACTTGCTGGACTACAAGTCCGGATCCCATCCCCCTGCCAAATTAGTTTAAACCCCCCCGAAGATTGCTAGAAAACCTACCTCCCAGGATATTGGTGCCCTTCTGGTTCAGGTGCAACCCGTCCTGCTTGTACAGGTCCCACCTTCCCCAGAATGCAGTCCAATTGTCCAAATACCTGAAGCCCTCCCTCCTACACCATCCTTGCAGCCACGTGTTCAACTGCACTCTCTCCATATTCCTTGCCTCACTGTCACGTGGCACCGGTAACAACCCAGAGATGGCGACTCTGTCCGTCCTAGCTTTTAGCTTCCAGCCTAACTCCCTGAGCTCCTGAATGACCTCCCCACCCCTCTTCCTACCTATGTCGTTGGTGCCAATGTGCATATTCTGTTTCTGAATAGGGGCTTCAACGTCTTACATTTCACAATCTTCATACACTGCCTCTCATATCAGATTATTGAATCCGTTGTTTCGATTAAACCCCAATTTTCAGGTTCCTACTTTTAAATTCAGCAAGGTTCAGAAACTCCACAAACTCAACAATGGTTTGTACAAGTTCCTTACATATATCATAAATATTTTAGTAGCTATGAAAGCTTTTCAAATAAGCATTGACCAACAAAAATTTTACAGATAAACAAATCATAATGTTTCTCATTTTAAAGGAAAACTGTAAATATTTTCTTGAAGCAAGTTAACGACATTGGGTTTATCATTACAGTTTTGTTGGTTAAGAGTCTATCGTGTCAAATTTGGTGAAGGGATTCTCGCCCTGACGCTAAGCAGTTTCTTCACCATATCGTACCAAACTTGCCACGTTCATTGCTGCTGCCACCTCTGTAATGTATACCATGTCTGATTTTTGCCACATCTTACCATGTGCTCTTTCAGGAACAATCTGCTACTCCCTGGATATCTGCCCTAAGACCAGCATCCTTTGTACCCGTACCATCTTCAAATTCTCACTGTCTACCTGAAGGAGTGTGGGGATATGGAAACTGCCAAGCTCATTGTTGGAGACTGACTGTGACCTATTCTCTGAAGCACAAGGGCATGGATCCCCTTGTGCAAAGCCAACCCAACCAGACACCTGACGGTGTACCTTGCTAGACCATTCTGGGCTTGCAGGGCACTACAACACTGCAATGGATAGTTTCCATAGTTGGTGGTGGTGTCTCCCTGAAGGTCTTGTGCCTTGGTCAGTGTTGGGAGGGCTTATGTAGGTGATGCTCCTGGATTGACTCACCAAGCACCTGCCATGTTCAGTTTGCCCAACGGCTTGTTTGTTTGGCCAGTTTGGTAAGATCATAGCTGGAATAATGATGAGGTGAGTTGGGCTGTCAGCAAGGATCTTCACAAACAATAATCATCGTCAATTGACAACTCACCGCTGCCCAATGAGAATCTCACTACACACTTACAAAATGTGTAAAAGTAAGGCAAGGTGATCTCAACATCAATTGTGCTCTGGCAGCCCTTTCTCCCAATTCTGCCATAATGCCATCGACTATGTCACACAGATCCCTGCATGATTCTTCCCATTACCTTTCAATGTAAGACAGTCTTATCTTTAGGAGAGTTAAGAAAGTAACTCAAATCCTGTCAGAGTCTTACAGATAATGGCTCAGATACTCTGATGACCAGAAAATCATTTGAGCCACATAGACTGGAGTTGTATTCTGGAGCCATGTGTAATTTTTGACTCTAATAGAATATTGTTCAGGAAATTGAACTTCCAGTGAGCAATTCCTCTGCATCTGAAACCCTCCAAGACAGTCAGAGACTTCAAAGGGCACTGACTCACTTATGCTATGTAATTATGCAAGAATAGTTAGAAGATTGAAAACCAATTTAGACTTCCAGGAACCAATTAAGCTGGACCTTTGTGTGATCCCTGACATCACTCCCCCTCCCACCCCACCCCCGTCCCGCCCAATTACATCCCACTGATCCCTGACAACCTCCATATCTGATCCACCTGTTAGACCCACTTGACACTGTATCTACTTGGCACCCTACTCACCTCACCAATAACATCCTAATTGCCTCACCCACTTAGCTGCCTGGTATACTTCCCACCTGACTGCCTGAAAGAAAAATCCTTTGTCAGTGCTGCATTTCCAGTCTTCTTCCTCTTCTTATATACAGTAGAGCTGCACATGACATCATGGGTTTGGCTCTTGCTGCAATCCTTTAAGGATCCATCTCCCTCAGAAAACTGTTTAGTGAATAGGACCTCTGAAGGTTCTACTCTTGCACTATCTCTTGCTTCTTTTGGACTGCCTGTACTCACCCATTTCCTATCTGCCTGTTTGCAATGTGACCATATTTCTAAATGTACTAACCATACAGTTCTCTGCTTCATGGATGCATCTCAATAATGTAAAAAATACCAAGTACTTCAGTTACCTTGACTCCTTTAAATTAGTTCATTTTAAGTATTTAGTGGAGAAGGGTATCCAAATAATAGTCCATGCAACCTGTCCTAAACAGTTCAAACTTTTTGCCCCATGTCATGCTGGTCAATCCACATCGCATCCCTTTGAAGGACAACACATTATTGCTGTCATTTGTTGTTCAGAACTGACAGTAATACTCCAGAAGGAGTCTCATCCACAGTGCGCACAGCTGTATAAAACTTTAACCATTTGAGATAAAAGTTACATTCATTATCTGTTTTAATTATTTGCTTCTCCTCAAATGTTTTGTGTTTTCTGTGCTCCAAGGCCTAAATCATCATAGTCCAACAGGTTTATTTGGAAGCATTCGCTTTCGGAGCACTGCTCCTTCATCAGGTAGGTGTGGAGCAGGACCATAAGACGCAGAATTTAGAGCAAAAGATTACAGTGTCATACAACTGAAATTATATATTGAAGAAACCTAGGTTGCTGCTAAGTCTTTCATATTTTATAATGAGTTGCAGGTTTTGGTTCAATAATATGTAAATCTCAGAACTTCTTTTAAGTCACATTCTTGAGATAACTTAAGGTTTTAAAAATAAAGGTGACATCTCAGCTCAGACAATGCATTAAAGGTGTGAGGTTAGAATCTGTCTGTATTTGAATCTTGAGTCAGACTGGTTCTATTTTCAATGTGGAATTTATAGAATATTACATTGATTGACTGCCTACAGATTGTGCACTTTTTGAGCAAAATAGAATGTATCTGCAAATATAATTCTGTGAATACAAATTCACCACATAGACTTATATGTGTATGTGTGTACATGAGAAAGAGAGAGAGTGTGCGCGTGTGAGTGTGAACACACATGAGAGAGTGTCTGTTGCATGTGTACTTGTTTGGTAAAGTATGTGTGTGAATGTGATGGAGTATAAGTCTATGAGAGGGTGTGTGCATGGCTGTGAGTGTGGGGGTTGTATGTATGTATGCGTGTGTGTATATGAGAGAGGGTCTGCGTAACTGTATGACTATATAAGAGAGAGACTGTGTGTGTGTGTGTGTGTGTGTGTGTGAGAGAGAGAGAGAGAGAGAGAGAAAGGGAGAGAGAGAGTGTATAGTGTAGTTGGGTCATCTGTAGTGTGACATGAGCCCAAGGTCCCGGTTGAGGCCATTTTCATGGGTTGGAAATGTGTTGCTGGAAAAGCGCAGCAGGTCAGGCAGCATCCAGGGAACAGGAGAATCAACGTTTCGGGCATAAGCCCTTCTTGAAGAAGGGCTTATGCCCGAAACGTCGATTCTCCTGTTCCCTGGATGCTGCCTGACCTGCTGCGCTTTTCCAGCAACACATTTCCAGCTCTGATCTCCAGCATCTGCAGACCTCACTTTCTCCTCATTTTCATGGGTACCAAACGAACTTGGCTATCAGTCTCTGCTCAACCATTCTACATTGTTGCACATCCTGAAGTCCATCTTGGATGGTCACCAAAAGATCCAAGGCCAAAGGTCCCTGACCACTTCAGAATGTGACTTAAAAGAAGTTCGGGGATTTACATATTAATGAACCAAACCTGCAACCCATTCTAAAAGATGGAAGACTTAGCAGCAATCTAAGTTCATTCAAAATATAATTCCAGTTGCATGGCATTGTAATCTTTTGCTATAAATTCTTATGGTCCTGCTCCACATCTATCTGATGAAGGAGCAGTGCTCTGAAAACTAGCACTTCCTAATAAACCTGTCTATACCTCTATAACCTGGTGTTGTGTGATTTTTAACTTTGTCCACCCTAGTCCAACACGGCCTCCTCCACATCATAAACCATTATCATTGGACCCAAGTCTGAGTTTCACACTATTTAGAATATACACAAATGTAGTTTTATTTCATCTCCTACCTTGCTATCTGCCGTGTTTTGCACACATTTAATCTATTATCACTCCTTTTCAAATTTATACTGCCATCTTACTGTTGCAGTAAATGTAGGCACACAGTGCAGTATTTCTTCATTTAACTCATTTATAACAGTTAACAAGTTGTAGCCAAAGTACGTATGCCAGGGCCATATCTTGCTTATTAATGGACATAAGCCTAATTTCCAACCACTTGCCTATCCAAGTAAACAATTGTTTCCAATTCTATGCATATCCATTTTTGAAAACATTATCCAAAGAATGAAGAGGTTAATTCTAATAATTGAAGTGAATGAGATGAGCTAACTCAGTGCATGCCAGAAATTTAGTTTTGGACATTCTGATCCATGTGAAAAATGGTGAAAGCAAAAATAGTGAACCATTTAGAAACTGAGCGTCTCAGGGAATTCGAACATTGTTTGGATTAATTTTTCTGTCACTTCCTATTTGCTTATATCACTAAATACACACTTATTGGTCTATGTGATTGGAAAATGAACTCATTGTTACAGGAAACTGAAGCTTTGATTGAAACTGTTACTGAAGCTTTAGTTTCCAGTCAGAACTGTGATACTTTACATGTAAACATGATTAAAAGCCATAATAGCAACTAGAGAATTTAATATAGATAAATAAATACACACAGGTTTTTCTACCAGTGAGGATCATCCAAATATATGTTTTTAAAAGTCTCATATATTTCATAGTACACAACAATGTATGTTTTTGGTTAATCTACAACATTTTCAGACAAATATTATTGTTTATTTTGTGATCCTCGACTTCAGATAACCCAAACTTTGGGTTTTGACTCGGTTTCTTTCATATTAAAGTAGCTTCCTTTTTAAAATTGACTGGTGATTTGTCAATGTTTTGAAATTGCAGAATAAAGTTTACTTAGGTAATATGCAACATGAACTCATTGAAATTATGATGAGATCAAATTGTTCCAGAAATGTACCATGCTGTCTGACTTATCTTGAGGATGAATCACTTGTTCAATGTCTTTCTGAGAAAAACAATGACTCTTATCTGTAAATTGAAAAAGCAAACATTTAGTAATGAGCCTACATCAATTCTGCTCATACCATACAAGTTACATTTACACAAGTCTTTTTTTCAGGTTTAGTGGAATATTAGATGTGCTTTCATGTCTTGTCTGACCTTGCTGCTCAAGTAGATGAGCACTTGACTCCCTATTAGATGATGACAAGCTTTGAGTCCCAGAGCTGTCTGAAATTTGATCTGGAATCCTCAATTGGATGAGTGTCGTTGGCTCTACATTGTGCATCATGATGCAGTGGCATGTGGAAATGAAATATTCCAGCCTGAGCAGGCAGTAAACTATTATCTATCTCACTTGCTTGAATGACACCACCTGCTGTCCAGCTTTAGTGCATTATTTGGCAGTGGTCATGAGAAACCAGTAGCCTAACTACAATGAGACAGGAAGTAATTTTCAACTTTACCCTCTGACTAGGATCCCATTGGATCATATCAACCAATGCTGTGGAACCTGTTTGCCTCACTGAATTTAATGAACAAATATTGATGGACTTCTATAAAAGATAGATGATTGCAAACAGATTACATTCTACGTGGTTGAAGAGTCGCAAGTTGCGCCCGGTGTGAAGTGTGGAGGAAGATATGGCAAACAAATTAGGTTTCTGGGTAAATGTGACTTTTGATATACCAAGTGTTAATTATGAGAATGAGGAGTCAATATAATTTTACATATTTCTCAAAAGTTCTAATCAGGATCAGAAACCCTATTTCTGACTCTGAATGAGTTTTTTTTAAAAATCCACATACCTTTAGATGACTTTCACATTGTCTCCAGTTATAAGCTTGTAGAAGGCAGGAGTCTCCAATTTTCAACTTGTAGAGGCCTCCTCAAATCCAGCAGTAAAGAAAGTCATTGTAAAAACCTAATTCAATAGCACTGCAACATTATTTAAACAGCCCAATAATCATTTAGAAAGATACAATAAACGTGTAAGTGAGGGAGTTATGGAAGTTTTGAGTTATAAAGAAAGGCTGTATAGGCTGGGATGTTTTTCACTGATGCGTAGGAGATAGAAAGGTGATCTGACATAAGTTTATAAAATAATGAGAGGTATCGATAGAGTTAATGGTAGTTGTCTTTTCCCTCGGATAGGGGATATCAAGACTAGGGGGCATATTTTTAAGGGAAGAGAAGAAAGAGATTTTTAAAAAGACATAAGAGGATTGTTTTTGACACAGAGGGTATGGAATGAATTTCCTGAGAAACTGGTAGATGTGGGTATAATTACAATGTTTAAAAGACATTTGGGTAGATACATGAATAGGAAAGGTTTGGAGGGATATGGGCCAGGAGCAGGCAGGTGGGACTAGTTTAGTTTGGGATTATGGGTCAGCATCAACTGGTTGGACTGAAGAGTCTTTTTGCATGCTGTATGCCTTCTTAACCACCTTATCCATCTGTATTGCTACTTTCAGGAATCTATGGACCTGTATGCCCAGATCCCTTTGTCTGTCAGTATTCCTAAGGATTCTGCCATTTATTGTGTAATTCACACCTGAATTTGATCTTCCAAAATGCATCACCTCACATTTGTCCAGATTAAACTTCACCTGTCATTTCTCCGCCCAAATTTGCAATCTATCTACTGTATATGTGAGAGCATGGACAACAGATGTAATGTAAATGTATTTATGCAGGTCTATGTGTATCTTTAAAAATGCATTTCTGTGGTGCCTTTCATGACTTCAGGACATCACAGAATATTTTACAGCTAATTAAGTACCTTTCAAGTGAAGTCACTGCTGTGGGAAACACAGCAGGCAATTTTCTCACAGTAAGGTCCCACAAGCCACAATGTGATAATGACCAGATTGTCTCTTTTTGTGATATTGGGTGAATTAGTAGAAAACAGATTTGACTTGACAATGATGGTTAAACAACTTTCACTCACAAAACTGACACATGAAGAACATGAGAACTGGATAGCTACTGATGCTCACGATACCTTACACCATCATGAATCATCTTCAGAAAATCATCTTACACCATTACCATCATGTTCAGAAAACTTCAGAAAATGAAAGCTCTTTGGATAGAAGGGGTTTTCATAAGTGTAGCCCAGCAGTCAGTCAGTTAAAGTGAATGGATTGGTTCAATCACCCTGTCATGGCAAAGGTTCAAAATTCTGAAGTACTTGTGGACATGATGAACCAACATATGGTTTCTTTTTAAGAGAACCAAAAGCTGACTGAAGTTATAAATTGAGTGACTGCCCGGCAGGTTCCTATGTGGAACAATAGATCTTAGATCATCTAGGCGGTTGACTGGCAGGTGTTCAGCCTGAATTACAAATCCAGAGCACCTGATTGGAGTTGTCAGCCAACCAGAGGCTGGAACTTCCCAAACCCAGTGGTGTCATGGTGGAGTAGATGGCACTGCTGTCAGGATAACACCCTCTGAATCTCCTGACTAAGGATCAGCATTGAGGAAAGTATGCTTTGTTTTGGAGGGGATTGATTTCTGGAGTTTGGTCACAGGTCATAGGGAGAGGAACGTAATTGGGTCAGAAGTCAGGGCAGGGGCATGGATCTCAAGAAGCTAAGGTCCAGTACTTCAGTCTTGCACAGACTATTGCAAGAGATGCCTCAACTCTAAACTAATTTACCAGTTGGTTAGACCAAATCTTTCTTGTCCCTTCCAGAACTGAAATAATTACAGTCCAATTAGGATAAGGCCTTTAAGTGGTGATGAATTTGCCTTGCTGCTAAAACTTCACTTCTATGGTGGTGGGTAAGTGTATGGGTATTATCCTAGTGCTAACCCACCTGATTATATGCCTTTTCCATCATCTTCCAACCTGTTTCTCCTAAGGCAGGTAACCAAAAGCTTGGCCAAATAAGTAAGTGTTAAGGGATGTCTTGATAAAGGAGTGTGAGGTGTGGAGGTGTAGGGATGATATTGAAGAGCTTAGGGGCTGAGGCAGTTGAAAACACAGCCATCAGTTGTGGGCCAAATAAAATCAGGAATGCTGAAGAGATCAGAGATTTTAAAAGTGCAGTTATTTTGGAGGATTGTGACCTGGAGGTGATGACAAAGATAAGAAAGGGATTTGAAAATAAATTTATGGACGGTCTGGGAGATGATGGTTTGGTGGTGGGGGGTGGGGTCATGGTCAAGGGGGCAGTAGGAGGAGGTATCTGCGAGCTGGCGTTTGGCCTCAGCGGTGGCCAAACGCCAAACGTCCATAACCTCATCACCTCGGGGGATCTCCCATCCACCGCCTCCAACCTCATAGTCCCACAACCCCGCACCTCCCGCTTCTACCTCCTGCCCAAAATCCACAAACCTGACTGCCCCGGCCGACCCATTGTCTCCGCCTGCTCCTGCCCCACCGAACTCATCTCCGCCTACCTTGACACCGTCCTGTCCCCCTTAGTCCAAGAACTCCCCACCTACGTTCGGGACACCACCCACGCCCTCCACCTGCTCCATGATTTTCGCTTCCCCGGTCCCCAACGCCTTATTTTCACCATGGACATCCAGTCCCTGTACACCTCCATCCCCCATCACGAAGGACTCAAAGCCCTCCGCTTCTTCCTTTCCCACCGTACCGACCAGTACCCTTCCACTGACACCCTCCTTCGACTGACTGAACTGGTCCTCACCCTGAACAACTTCTCTTTCCAATCCTCCCACTTCCTCCAAAAAAAAGGAGCAGCCATGGGCACCCGCATGGGCCCCAGCTATGCCTGCCTCTTCGTAGGATATGTGGAACAATCCATCTTCCGCAACTACACTGGCCCCACCCCCCACCTTTTCCTCCGCTACACCGATGACTGTATCGGCGCCGCCTCGTGCTCCCACGAGGAGGTGGAACAGTTCATCCACTTCACCAACACCTTCCACCCCGACCTCAAATTCACCTGGACAGTCTCAGATTCCTCCTTCCCCTTCCTCGACCTTTCTATTTCCATCTCAGGCGACCGGATCAACACGGACATCTACTACAAACCGACCGACTCCCACAGCTACCTGGACTACACCTCCTCCCATCCTGCCCCCTGCAAAAACGCCATCCCATTCTCCCAATTCCTTCGACTCCGCCGCATCTGCTCCCAGGAGGACCAGTTCCAAAAACGCACATCCCAGATGGCCTCCTTCTTCAAGGACCGCAATTTCCCCCCCGATGTGATCGGCGATGCCCTCCACCGCATCTCTTCCACTTCCCGCCCCTCCAACCGCCACCAGGACAGAACCCCACTGGTCCTCACCTACCACCCCACTAACCTCCATGTACAGCGCATCATCCGCCGTCATTTCCGCCACCTCCAAACGGACCCCACCACCAAGGATATATTTCCCTCCCCTCCCCTATCAGCATTCCGTAAAGACCACTCCCTCCGTGACTCCCTTGTCAGATCCACACCCCCCACCAACCCAACCTCCACTCCCGGCACCTTCCCCTGCAACCGCAGGAGGTGCAAGACTTGCGCCCACACCTCCCCTCTCACCTCCCTCCAAGGCCCCAAAGGAAACTTCCATATCCGCCACAGATTCACCTGTACCTCCACACATATCATCTATTGCATCCTCTGTACCCGATGTGGCCTCCTCTATATTGGGGAGACAGGCTGCCTACTTGCGGAGCGTTTCAGAGAACACCTCTGGGACACCCGGATCAACCAACCCAACCACCCTGTAGCTCAACATTTCAATTCCCCCTCCCACTCCACCAAGGATATGCAGGTCTTTGGACTCCTCCATCGTCAGACCACAGCGAAACGACCGTTGGAGGAAGAACGCCTCATCTTCCGGCTAGGAACCCTCCAACCACAAGGGATGAACTCGGATTTCACCAGTTTCCTCATTTCCCCTCCCCCCAGCCTGTCTCAGTCAAATCCATCAAATTCAGCACCGCCTCCCTTACCTGCAATCTTCTTCCCGACCTCTCCGCCCCCACCCCAATCTGTCCTATCACCCTCACCTTGACCTTTTTCCACCTATCACATTTCCGACGCCCCTCCCCCAAGTCCCTCCTCCCTATCTTTTATCTTAGCCTGCTGGACAAACTTTCCTCATTCCTGAAGAAGGGCTAATGCCCGAAACGTCGATTCTCCTGTTCCCTAGATGCTGCCTGACCTGCTGCGTTTCTCCAGCAACACATTTCCATCTCTGATCTCCAGCATCTGCAGACCTCATTTTCTCTTAGTGAAGGATATGCCATTGGAGAAGAGTGCAGATGATCTTAAGGAACATACAATGGTGGGAGATCATCCAGGAGTCCATTGGAATAGTCAAGACAACAGGTAACAAAGGCATGAATGAGAGCTTCAGCTGCAGATGAGTTGAGACAAGGGTGCAGTCGAGCAATGTTACAAGGATGGAAAATGGCAAGCTTTAGTGAAATTGGAAACCCATCTCAGATTAAATGCAAGGCAAAGTTTGCAAACAGATGAGCTTAATTTCGGACTATTGCCAGGATAATGCATGGAGTTAGTTTGTAGGAAATAGGATTTGGAATGTGAACCAAAAATTATAATTTCAATCTTCTCAATATTTATCCAAGGTTTTTTTTGCCCTTTCAGTCTTGGATGTTAGATTATCTGATTAATGTATTTAGCAACAGTAGAGGAGTCAAGATAAGTGACAAAGTAGAGCTGGGTATCACCAAAGTACATATGAAAACTAACACTGCTTTATTTGGATGCAGTAGGCTATAATCAAATATTCATACAATTAACTCAAGTGTTTGCCTTCTGAGTGGTCTTAAGAACAGTCTTAATTTTATAAATGAGAAAAAGCACATATTTTCAAGCACACATTCTTTGATGGCTAATTTGTCGTTGCAGGCATTAACTACAGCTCCAAATTTCTCTTTGAATGAAAGCAGAAGCCCATTTTCCTCCATAACCAAAAACATTCTAAATAAACCATGTTTTCAGAGCTTGTAAACGTCAAAGCTGTGATATCAAATTGTGTTTTCTCAACAGCCTATTTGTTGTGGATAAAACTAAACGTTTCCGATGTCTTGTTTTAACGAAGGAACTCTTGACTTCTGTGACTAATATCTTCCAAGTATTTATTCATAATCCAATACCAACTACTACCAACAATTCATTCTGTCCTCCTGCAACTCCCTGCAACAGGAAGCTGTCAAGTTATTTTTACCTGAAAGATATAGATCAAGATAACTGATTCTTATAAACAACCTTTGCAAAATGTCAATTCATCCAAGTGAAACATTGTTGCTAATCCAGTTAGCTCAGCTTCTCATGACTTTGTATGGATGTCATCTGAGTTTCCAGTCATCTGTCAGTAATTTTAAAAGTTTTAATCTATTGAATAGTTCATAGATGTACTTTTATTCTTGTTTTCATAGCATTTTTATTACTTTGATCAGTTCTTTTTTAGGTTTTTCCAAATCTAGAACTGTTTTTCTAGCCTTGACCAGGTTCTATTTAAAAGAATGAACAACACTTCAAGAAGTATCAGCTTGAAATTTAATAATAATATAAGTGTTATGTCAGTCACTTCAATTTTTGGTGAAGTGAGTGCAGCCTGAATCCTAGCTTTACACCAAAACAAATAGAATTATACTTCAAACAGACTACAGTCCCATTGTTCTGAAGAAAGATTGAGCACGTTGGAACATACAATAGGAACAAGACATTGATCCAGTCAAATCTGCTCCGCCATTCAATATGATCATGATGGTTGAACACTTTGATGCCTTTTACTCACCCCATTTCCATAACCCTGGGTGGTATTCATAATCAGATATAATCTTTACCTTAAAGATATTCAAAGACAGAGCCTTCATAGTTCTCTATGGTAAGAGTTTCAAATGTTCACAATCCTCTGAGTAAAAAAAAATTCTCATTATCTTGGATCTTCATATTTAATTTATGCCCCCTATTTTTGGACTGCAAGGGTTATTTCTTACCTGCAGCTGTGGGTCCATAGTCATTAGAGTTGATAAAAATGAAAAAGGAACTTATAGAAATATGTAAGATCCCAGGGATTTTGAGAGGCTGAATGCTGAGAGTTGTTTTCCTTGGTGGGGAAATCCAGAGCTAAGGGATGCAGCTTAAACATTAAGGGTTTCTCATTTAAGACTGAGGTAAGAAATTCTTTGCTCTCAGAGGATTGTTCGTCTGTGGAATTCTCTTCCTGGAGACAGTGGAAATTGGGTAATGGAATTTCTTCAAGACTGTCTTATTTTTGATTGTGAGTGGAGGCACAAGTTAGAAAGACAAGCAGGTAAGTGGGGTTAAGGCCATAATCAGATCAGCCATGATCATTTCAAAAGGCGGAACAAGCTAGAGGGGCAGAAAAGCCTAAAGCTGTTCCTAATTCTTGAATTCTTATGTCCTTCACTTCAGAGTCGGCTTAGGCGTGGGCATCAGAGTTGAACTTCACTGGGACTATTGTCATTTTCAGTGGTGATGTAAGGTTAACATTACAGGTTCACTTGGCAATTTGGAAGACAAATATAATGTTAGCATTCATTTCAAGAGGCTATAATAAAGAGTAAAAATGTACTCCTAAGGCTATAAAAGTCTGTATTCAGACTGCATTTAGACTTTTGAGAGCAATTTTGGGCCTTTTATCCGTGGAAGGATGTGTTGGCAACAGACAAGGTCCGCAGGAGGTTTAAAAGACTGATTCCGATATGAAGGGCTTCAAGAAGACCACCATCCTCCCAGTACCTAAGAAAGCACATGCAATGTGCTTAATGTCTACCACCTGGTGGCTCTGACCTCCATAATCATGAAATGCTTCGAGGGGCTGGTCATGGCTCACATCAACTCTAGCCTCCGAGCCTGCCTCCATCTCTTGCAATTTTCCTATCGATGTAACAGATCCACAGTGGAAGCCATTTCCCGAGCTGTGCACTCATCCTTGGAATACCTGGACAACAAGGACACCTACATCAGAATCCTGGTCACTGACTATAGCTCCACCTTAAACATGAGTATCCCCTCCAGACTGATCTCAAAACTCCGAGACCTAGGTCTCGGCTCTGTCCTCTGCCTCTGGATCCTCAGCTTCCTGAGCCATAGACCACAATCAGTGAAAATAGACAACTGCACCCCCTCCACAATAACACTCAACACTGGAGTCCCCCAAGGATGCATTCTCAGCTCCCTACTGTATTCCCTGTACACACACAACTGTGTAGCCAAATTCCAAATGAATGTCAATTCCAAGTTTGCTGATGACACCACTGTTGTATGCTGGATATGCAACAATAATGAGGAAGAATACACACAGGAGATAGACGGCTTTGTGACACGGTGCAATGATAAAAACTTCTCTCTCAATATCGGCAAAACAAAAGAACTGAACATTGACTTCCAAAAGAAAGGAGGAGAATTCGCCCCCATCTATGTCAATAGAGCGGAGGTTAAGACGGTTGACAGCATCAAGTTCCGAGGAATGACGATAATCAACAACCTGTCCTGGACTTCCCATGTAGATGTGATGGTCAAGAAGGCACAACAACATCTCTTCTTCCTCAGGTGGCTTAGGAAATATGACATGTCCATAAGGACCCTCACCAACTTCTTCTACAGTTGCACCACAGAAAGCATCCTACCCAGGTGCACAATAGCCTGGTATGGCAACTGCTCTGCCTGGGACCGAAAGAAATTCAGAAGGTTGTATGCACAGCCTAGACTATCACGGAAGCCAACTTTCCATCCATGGACTCCATTTACACTACTTGTTGCCACGGAAAGGCTGATAACATCATCAAAGCTATCCCTCCTAGCCTGGTAATGCTCTCCTGCAACCTCTTCGATCAGGCAGAAGAAACAGAAGGTTGAACACATGCACAAACAGGTTAAAGAACAACTTCTTCCCTGCCCTTATTAGACTGATGAACAGGCTCGGTAACTTCAAATAATGTTGATCTTGTTAATATTGATCTGCCTTGCACACCTCCTGTGCAGCTCTATGCCTCATTCTGTTTAAGTACCCTGTGATCTGTATGCCCTTGCTTACCTGTTTGTCTGTACTGCTCGCAACAAAGCTTTTCACTGTACTTAAGTAAACATGACTACAATAAATCAAGTCATACGAGGAGTAGTTGAGGACTCTAGGTCTGTACTAATCAGAGGTTAGAAGGATGAAGAGGCATATCATTGAAACTTATGGAATACTGAAAGGCCTGGATGGAGTGGACATGGAGAAGATGTTTCCACTAATAGGAGAGACTAGGCCCCAAAAGCGCAGCCTCAGAGTAAAGGAGGAACTTCTTCAGCCAAAGAGTGGTGAATCTGTGAAACCCATTGCAGTAGAAGGTTGTGGAGGGCAGGTCATTGAGACATATTTAAGACAGAGATAGGCAGGTCCTTGATTGTTAAAGGGATCAAGGTTTATGTGGAGAAAGCAGAAGAATGGGGTTGAGAAACATCAGCTATGATTGAAAGATGGACCAGACATGATAGGCTGAATGTCCTACTTCTGCTCCTATGTCTTATTGTCTTACAATAGAAATTAAGGGGTAGCAGGTTGGCCGTCCATTATTTGATTTGATTTATTGATTTTATTTATTTATTGTTGCATGTATCATATGATTTTTCTCACCATAATTTTAAAAACCCTGTGTTTCAGGGGATCCTGTTCAAACTCAGTGAGCAGAGCAAGACCTGATAATGAAAAATATCTCCTAGTTAAAGAACTCTTGCAGCATGATGCCATGGAGATGAGGGCCAGCACTGACACAGACAGTGAGTGAGAGAGACAAAGGGATGGACTATGCACACATAAAAGTTGATGTGATAAACCGAACACAAGACTGGGGTACACCTTATCAACAAGCTCACGTGAGGGAGTTAGTTAGGAACTGAAGAGGCAGCAGCTGAAGTACTGTCATTATCTCCATGTGAACCAGGCACTCAGAGAAGTGGAAAATGGTCAAAACATCTGTCAACTGGGGCAAGAGAAGCTCATTTGGAGATGGAACTCAGACAAGCTCAGCAGCAGTTAATAGCAGTTAGACAGTTGGAGTTGAGTGAAACCTGGCAGCAATTGCTTTTATTTTAATTCATTCATGTGTTTTGGGTTGAATTTGTTGGCCATTCCTAGTTGGCTTTGAGAAGGTAGTGATGAGCTGCCTTCTTGAACAACTGCAGTTGCTCAATGTCACTGAGAGTGGGATGTGAGGTAAACTCATGAGCAGAGCAAGATGAAAGAGTTGGTCATTGACTTCAGGAAGCAAGGTGGAGGGCACACCCCTCTCTATATCAATGGAGGTGAAGTGAAGATGGTCAACTGCATCAAGTTCCTGAGAGTGATGATCACCAGCACTCTGTCTAGTCCACTCATATTGATGTGACTGTCAAGAAAGCATAACACCACTTCTACTTCTTCAGAGGCTAATGAAATTCATCATGTCCATAAGGACTCTAACCAAGTTTTATAGATACACCATAGAAAATATTCTATCCAGATTCATCATTGCTTGGTATGGTAACTGCTCCGCCCAGGATCATAAGAAACCACAGAGAGTTGTGAACACAGCCCAATCCATCACATAAGCCAACCTTTCATCCAATGACTCCTTTCAGCCATTGACTCCATCTATATTTCTCACTGCCTTGGAAAGGCAGCCAACATCAAAGACCCCTCCAACATTGGTTATAATCTCTTCCAACACCTTCCACCAGACAGAAAATACAAAAGCTTTAGCACACGTGGCAACTGATTCAAGAATTGGTTTTATCTCTGCTGTTATTAGACTTCTGAATGGGCCCCTCAAATTTCAAAGTTAATGTTGACCTCTCTCTTTGTGCACTTCTCTGCAGATATAACCTCACTCTGTTTATTACCCTTATGCACTTTGTATGTTAAGATATGCCTGAACTGCATATAAAATAAAACTTTTCACTGTATCTAGGCACATGTGACAATAATAAATCAAATCAAATTAATAGTTCCATGGTGCAGCTGGGACTTGGAGGGCAGGGAAGCCCAGGAGCAGTAATGTTCTGGTCAGAGCAGCTTGACAGCTGGCATGCTATTGATTGATTAGATTCTGGGGTGCAACCTTGCAAAATGGGATGCAGTATGGGGAGAAGATAGTATTACAGCTGTGGAAAGGACGATGGATGAAGACTCGCCATCTGAGGTAGTTTGGGTTGAGGTTAGGAATAGGAAAGGTGAGCTCACCCTGTTAGGAGTTTTTTACAGGCCTCCTAATAGTCCTAGAAATGTAGAAGAAAGGATTGCGAGGATGATTCAAGAGAAGAGTGAAAGTAATAGGGTGGTTGTTATGGTGGACTTTAACTTTCCTGATATTGATTGGGAAAGCTATAGCTCAAGTTAGATAGATGGGTCAGTGTTTGTCCAATGTGTGCAGGAGGGTTTCCTGACACAATATGTAGATAGGCCAACAAGAGGTGAGGCCATACTGGATTTGGTTCTGGGTAATGAACCAGGCCAGGTGTTAGAATTAGAGGTAGGTGAGCACTTTGGGGACAGTGACCACAATTCGGTGACTTTTACTCTAGTGATGGAGAGGGATAAGTGTGCACTACAGGGCAAGAGTTATAGATGGGGGCAGGGAAATTATGATGCTGTGAGGCATGACTTAGGATGTGTGGCCTGGAAAGGTAAGCTTCAAGGCAAGGGTGTAATTGATATGTGGAGCTTGTTCAAGGAGCAACTACTGAGTGTCCTTGATACGTATGTGCCCATCAGGCAGGGAGGAAAGGGTCGTGTGAGGGAGCCGTGGTTTAATAAGGAATTGAAATCCCTTGTTAAATGGAAGAGGGCGGCCTATGTAAAGATGAGGCGTGAAGGTTCAATTGAGATTGATATTTCATACAATTATTTGTGTACATTGTATGCAGAAATTAGTAGAATATGAATTCTACATAAATGAAAACTGTACCGGGTAAAATCAGGAGTTATCTATTTAAAACTCGTATGTAAATGCATTTACCTTGTTCTGTGCATCACTTTAAGGTATGAGATTAGATGAGAGTTATAAGGTAGCCAGGAAGGACCTGAAGAGAGAGCTAAGAGCAGCAAGGAGGGGACATGAAAGGTCCTTAGTTGGTAGGATTAGGGAGAACCCTAAGGCTTTCTATAGGTATGTCAGGAATAAAAGAATGACTAGGGTAGGAATAGGTCCAGTCAAGGATAGTAGTGGGAAGTTGCGTGTGGAGGCTGAAGAGATTGGGGAGACACTGAATGAATACTTTTCGTCAGTATTCAATCAGGAACAGGACATTGTTGTCACAATTAAGTAGAATGGATGGCTTTGAGGTATGTAGAGAAGAGTGTTGGAAATTCTGCAAAGGGTGAAAATAGATAAGTCCCCTGGGCCTGATGGCATTTATCCTAGGATTCTCTGGGAAGCAAGGGAGGAGATTGCAGAGCCATTGGCCTTGATTTTTATGTCCTCATTGTCTACAGGAGTAGTGCCAGAAGATTGGAGGCTAGCAAATGTGGTTCCCTTGTTCAAGAAGGGGAGTAGGGATAACCCTAGTAACTATAGGCCGGTGAGTCTCACTTCTGTTGTGGGCAAAATCTTAGAGAGAATTGTAAGGGATAGGATTTATGAACATCTGGATACGAATAATGTGATCAATGATAGTCAGCATGGTTTTGTGAAGGGCAGGTCGTGCCTCACAAACCTTATTGAATTCTTTGAGAAGGTGACTAAGGAGGTGAACGAGGGGAAAGCAGTAGATGTGGTGTATATGGATTTTAGTAAGGTGTTTGATAAGGTTCCCCATGGCAGACTACTGCAAAAAATACGGAGGTATGGCATTGAGGGTGAGTTGGAGATTTGGATTAGGAGTTGGCTGGCTGGAAGAAGACAGAGGGTAGTAGTTGATGGCAAAGGTTCATCTTGGAGTGCCGTCACTAGCGGTGTTCCGCAAGGATCTGTTTTGGGACCATTGCTGTTTGTCATTTTTATAAATGACCTGGAGGAGGGGTTAGAAGGTTGGGTGAGCAAGTTTGCGGATGATACGAAAGTCGGAGGAGTTGTAGACAGTGAGGAAGGATGTGGCAGGTTACAGCGGGATATAGATAAGCTGTAGAACTGGGCAGAAAGGTGGCAAATGGAGTTCAATGTAGCTAAGTGTGAGGTGATTCACTTTGGTAAGAGTAACAAAAAGATGGGGTACTGGGCTAATGGTCGGATACTTGGTAGTGTGGATTAGCAGAGGGATCTTGGTGTCCATGTACACAAATCTTTGAAAGTTGCCACCCTGGTAAATAGTGCGGTGAAGAAGGCATATGGCGTACTGGCTTTTATTAGTAGAGGAATTGAGTTCCGGAGTCCTGAGGTCATGTTGCAGTTGTATAAGACTCTGGTGCGGCCGCATCTGGAGTATTGTGTGCAGTTTTGGTCGCCATACTATAGGAAGGATGTGGAGGCACTGGAACGGGTGCAGAGGAGGTTTACCTGGTATGGTAGAAAGATCGTATGAGGAAAGGCTGAGGCACTTGGGGTTGTTTACATTGGAGAAAAGAACGTTTAGGGGTGACTTGATAGAGGTGTACAAGATGATTAGGGGTTTAGATAGGGTCGACAGTGAGAATCTTTTTCCACGTATGGAGTCAACTATTACAAGGGGGCATAGCTTTAAATTAAGGGGGGGTAGGTATAGGACAGATGTTAGGGCTAGGTTCTTTACTCAGCGCGTCGTGAGTTCATGGAATGCCCTGCCAGTAACAGTGGTGGACTCTCCCTCATTATGGGCATTTAAGCGGGCATTGGATAGGCATATGGAGGATAGTGGGCTAGTGTAGGTTAGGTGGGCTTGGATCGGCGCAACATCGAGGGCCGAAGGGCCTGTACTGCGCTGTATTCTTCTATGTTCTATGTAAGAGATTGAACAGCTGGGAGCTGAGCATTCATTGGGCAATTTATGTTGGAGTTCAGTTGTCTGCCAACCCATTACAGGCATAAGAATCAAGAGGGCTTTCTGCCTGAGCTGAGAGGTAAAAATGGCATGGAAAAGGGTTTCAGTAGGAGATAAGCTGTGGCAAGAGTGAGATTAGGTAATATTATGCAGACAAGCATACACAGTCTGTAACAAATGGTTCAGAAATTAGCAGCCACCATTTTCCAACCATGTGCAAGCAGAAGATTAGCCTGTTAAATTTAGAAGTGGTGCTTAGAGAAAACAGCTTTAGACTGGCATTCAACTCATAGTTTAAGTTAATCATTGAACTAACTTATCACTTCTCAGTTCTTCTTGCAAGTTTGCGTTTGATGAAATTATTTTTGAGTATAATCTCCTTATCTTTATAGCTTAATTATGAATCTTGACATCGCATTATGTTGTAATGATGACTAGATTTATGATTTTGATGAATGAGATTGATATTTCATACAATTATTTGTGTACATTGTATGCAGAAATTAGTAGAATATGAATTCTACATAAATGAAAACTGTACCGGGTAAAATCAGGAGTTTTCTATTTAAAACTCGTATGTAAATGCATTTACCTTGTTCTGTGCATCACTTTAAGGTATGAGATCTGATGGAAGTGATAAGGAAGGAACAAGTAAAAACATATTATGAGACAAACCACTTATTAAAATAGTATTATAAAATATATTCAGTATAATTAACTAGAAAAGAATGATTATTTAGTGTCTGCCCACTTTGAACACACAAAGCATCCTAAAAGAGCTATCAATTTATTGCTGGCTTTCATTAAGACAAGTACTAGTCTATTTGGATCCCTAGTTTGAAGTTGTCTTAAACTTAATTGTAACTTGAAAGGGCAACATTTAAGCTATTGTGAATTGACTTTATGCATATGTTGTTTCAAAATAATTTCTGTTGTACTAGAGCAGCTAGAAATTAACTTGGAATCACTTTCTAGCACCCATCCATTGACTTATCCATCATTTCCAAGTTGTTCCTGCTTCCGTATGATTAAAATAAATGTCAGCAAAAGGGAAGGATAGACAATGTAGGATGGTGTGAAAATATTCTCAGAGGAATTTTAGCTGGTTTCAAGCAGGTAAGAGGTAGCACAAGAATCAACAGCCCTCTTACCCCAACTAGCATCACATTGTCACCAGACCTATTTTAACCGCTTATTAGTATCTCTCTGGCTAAATGCCTGCCTGAAATTGGTGTCAGGTTCTGGTTCCCTATACAAACTGAAGACACCATCTCACCACCATTTTTCTTGACCTCCCACTTCCTGTGTGTTGACCATCTGCTTGTCCAACATCCAACAATAGATTAACTCCAATTTCATCTAAATAAATGATGGAAACAAAAGTCATTGACTTTAGCCCGGGCTACAAATTTTGTTGCCTTGTCATCAATTCCTATGACCTCCCTGGTCTTGTCTCATTGAGTTTTCATTACCCAGTTCAACTCATCTGCCGAAGAAGCCCTCATCCATACAAGAAGTATGCCCGGTGCTGACTTGTGCAATGTTGTCCTGTCCAACAACTTTATTAAATTCTTCCCAAATTTAACAAGTTATATTTATATTTGATCTTTTAATATACTAAATATCCTAAGGTGCTACACAAAAGCATTACCAAACAAAACTTGATATCCAGCTATATAAGGAGATATCAGAACAGATGACCAACAATTTGATCGATAAATATCAATGTTTAAAATTATTGACCTAGCATAAATTGCCATTTTTAAAAGTAAGCTCCTAATTTCTGTCACACTTTGTATGTTTAATTACTTCCTAACTTCACACTTGAAAGATCTATTGTACTAGAACAGCTAGAAATTAATTTGGCAGTCATTTCCCTTTATAAGTTCAATTTGCTGAAAATTTTGACTAAATCGTCACTTTGCATTCTAAATTCCGGGGAATACAAGCATAGTTTGTGTCATCTCTCCTTATAATTTAATCCTTGAAATTCAAGTATTATTCTGGTAAATCTTTACTGCACTGTTGTCTAGGAGTAAGTGAGGACTACAGATGCTGGAGATCAGAGCTGAAAATGTGTTGCTGGAAAAGCGCAGCCCTTCCTGAAGAAGGGCTCATGCCCGAAACGTCGATTCTCCTGCTCCTTGGATGCAGCCTGACCTGCTGCGCTTTTCCAGCAACACATTTTCAGCTGCACTGTTGTCTAACCAGGGTTTTGTACAGCTAAAATGTGTTTATTACCTTTTTGCATTTATGTCCTCAAAATATAAGGGCCATCACTTCATTAACCTTTTCTTTTGTTATCTTCTGCACATTCTCATGACAGTTTAATGATCTGTACATCTGGAATCCAAATCTCTTTGTGCTACCATTGTTTCTATCTGTCCATCATTTTAAAAAATGTTTTTATGCTCAAAATAGACAACCTCACAGCTGCTTACATTGAAATCCATTTTGCCATACTGCTACTGATTCGCTTCATTGATCATCGGATCTTTATACTTTGATACTGACAATGCTTACAATGCTTACAATCCCATCTATATTGTTTTCATTACCAATTTTGAATATATGAATTTCTATCCCATTATCCTAAGTTATTCTTAAATTTGGGATAGCTAAGGTCTGATACCGATTCTTAAAGAGTGCCACTGGCCAAGCACGTGTCAATTTGAGTACCTATCCATTATCCCTAATCTGTCTCCTGTTGTTCAGCCAATTTACTAGCCAAGTCAATAATTCCCCTCCAATTCTATGAAGTTCAGCTTTCACTAACAAGAAAATTTGCCTGTTTTAATTATCTCTTCAAAAATTTCAGCAAGATTCTTCAATCATTGCCTGTCTTTTACAAGTCCACATTTACCAGTACTTCATAGTCTCTATTATCATATATCATTTTTCTATTTTTTTAACTCCACCCATAAAATCTCCACCATTTGCTTGTGCCTCGCTAAATCCTGTTTTATCATTTTGTTCTCAAAGTTAAGGGTTACTTCACCCTATTATCATTTTGTGACATGGACTTGATGATCTGAATACCCTCCTTTTATTCTGCAATGGTCCCTTTGAGCATAGCCTAGGGGACAAAGGGAGGCTGAAACACTATGAGATGTTAGCATGTCCTTCTTGCCTCATCACATCAGGGCTGGATTTTACCAGTGTCACATGGTACTTCAAGAGTGAACAGTGCACATTTTTGGAAAAAAAAATGACAAATCACAGGTAACCAATGCAATTACAGTTTGTATGTAAATAGCATTTTACAGGCCTATCCAATTTTTCTGACAAGTGGATGGGGGTGTCAGAGCCCCAGTAATCTGATTAGAGTGGCAACAAGGCAGCAGCTAAAGTCATAGCTATATTTGAAAGCTGTGAGTTGAGGCATTGTGACTGCAGTGATTTACATCAAGGAGGGGAGGGGCTGAAGTGTTGGAAGAGGCTTCAGTGATGACTGAAGCTGGTCCTCAGGAATGACTGTTTCAATTCTGGACAGAATGATTGCAACATGCCTGGATCTGCCTTTCCAGTAGTGGCAGTCTTTTCAATATGACAACCTCTTATTTGATTTCAAACCATTACTTATACTACATTTTACAGCTGAGCCCTCAACCCACTCACTAGTTTGAACTTCTTGTGAAGTATTTCTCTTTCCACGGAAATTCCTGTCCCAAATTGGTTCAGGTACAGCCTGTCCCAGATGCAGTTCTTTGCTATCCCAGTACTGATGCCAGTGTCTTAGGAAATGGAACCCTCTTCCTCACACCACTTCTTCAGCCACACGTCCACCTCCCTAATTGACCTATTTCCATTCTTTTTCAAAATTCATAGACAGTGAGAATGTTCTGAGCTAACATATCTGCTCGGAAGACTCTTTCTTCCACCCAGAGTCTGAATTGAGCTGAATTAGGAATTGAAGACGATCTGACACAAATGGTAGGGAACCCAATGTTTGGACTGGTTGCTGCAGGTTTCAGTCACACCCAAAACAGGGGTATAGATTCTGAATACGCTTTGTGTGACTGACAGTGTACAGAGTAAGGAGAACACTGGTGGGATTGGGAATGAGCAACTGCAGAAGCTGGTCTTAATCTACAAGTACAATGTAAGAATAGGGAAAATGATTGTCAGGACAGCTACACCTTGGAGAAGGAAGCTGAATATGTATTGGATAATAATTCAGAAATGTTAAATCTTGAGATGCTGCTTTTGAATTCAGTCACAAGTTCCTGCTGTTCTACAAACAGGACCTATTCTTTCCAGTGTTGTCGTTCCCAAACTGGATCACAAAAACTGAATCCTCCCCTCCCTCTCCAATATCTTTAAAAGCTAATTTGATATATTCATCATCCTAGGAACTAACATATATGAGGGACCTTGGTTCTCTTTATAAGTATCCAAGTATTAAATCAGTTTATCCTTATCCTGCTCCTTGCTTGGACGCCTTTTCCTCCTCCAATATGCCATAGTCTGCATTCTGGCTTTTCCTTTTAACAATTTTTATCCTTATCAATGCAGGTAGCAAATGCAGTTTACATTAATTCTGTTTAATTCTCTACAGCTGCTGTAAAAACTGCAGACTATTTCCAGCACTTTGCTCAATATCTATCTATCTTGGGTTACCATTAATCTACATCCTCTCGGTAACATCAACCCTATTATAAACCTGTACCTTCCTTTGAGTTTTGACCACAATCTGGAGAAAACTTAATTTTGCAAGCAGTCTTGCTCACTACCTACTCCCACATACAACAGTCCAGATACAACATTTTCAGTCATAACTAGATAACTTAAATTGTTTAGATCTACAATTCTGTTTGTTGTAAGATTTTTTTCATTCTTTTACATGCTAAATTACAATAAGTCCAAAACATTGAATATTATTTTTTAATTGTTGATTAGCTTGAATTTACACAAATAAATGCATGCATTGAAGGCAAAAACAATCTTGTCCATTCCCTGATAAGATATTCCCACTCTCACTAAATTTGGAACTTTCATTCCATTTATGCAGTACTGTTTTCACAATGATTTTGTGCAAACACCACAATGCTGTTTACTTTATGCACCTTTTTGGGGCATGCTCAAACCACAAATGTTGACTCAGACTCCTGTGCATATTTGTTATCACCCTTTCAGGCTATGACTTACAGATGATGAAGGACCATCAATGTGAAATATGAGCTCTGTTTCTCTTCACAGATGCTGTTTGAACTGTTGAATACTTCCAGCACTTTCTGTTTTCATTTCAGATTTTCCCCATTTGTAATAGGTTGTTTTTCTTTGAATGACTTAAGCTGATTAGCAGTTAGCTGCCACTGACAGACTAGCTTACAGTTTTAAAAGTTTAAACTAAATCCAAAATGTTGAATTGAATTTCAATATGAAAAATGTTAATCTCAGTTACCAAGATTTGGAGATATTGGGGTTGGACTGGGGTGTACAAAGTTAAAAATCACACAACACCAGGTTATAGTCCAACAGGTTTAATGGGAAGCACTAGCTTTTGGAGCACTACTTCTTCATCAGGTAGTTGTGGAGGACATAATTGTAAGACAGAATTTATAGCAAAAGTTTACAGTGTGATGTAACTGAAATTATACATTGAAAAATACCTTGATGTTTGTTAAGTCTCTCATCTGTTAGAATGACCATGTTAGTTTCACTTCTTTCATATATAAATCACAAAACGTTTTTAAAAAGTTACATTCTCAGGTTAACTTTAATAATTGGTGTCAGCCAGATAATATGTTGAAGGTGCTGGCCCCCTGTATGCTTGTAGAGTTACATTGTACTTTGCTCAAAAACTGCATGAATCCATGTAAGATGCTGTTAATTCATTTTTTTTAGATTAGAATCAGTCTAAACATTATGGCACAGACAGCAGCACACAGGGGGCTAACACCCTTGGTTATTGGCTTCTCGACCCATGAGGTCTTATGACATTAGGTCAAACATGAATGAGGAAACCATCTTCTGATTACCAACATTCTATTGCCATCTCTATTTTCCCCTCTACCCCTTCAGTCGATGAGTCAGTGAAGGTAAAAGCATTGAAGGTGACACAGCCCTGAATAAAATCTGAGCGGAACTGTTATGTCCACCAACAGTGGCTCAGTAGTACAATACTTCCTCACTTCAAACTTCCTAGTTAATTTCTCCAAAATCATAATTTTAAGCGAAAGGAGTTTAAGTGAATCATAGATTTGTAGAGGAATTATTTTTATAACCAGAGTTAGATGCTTTTGGACTTATCTCGCCTGTAAATTCCAGTATACAAGTTGAAATATTGTACTGTACATATGCAGTATTGTGTATTCCTGGTTGAAGTAACTTATAAAATACCTAGGTTGCAAAATAGATTACAGAATATAAAAAAAAGGCTACATATATTTAATTCAATGCCAAATGATTTTTCTGTCATCTAAAATGCCATAATGAATAAGTAAAATGACTTTCAAAGAAAGCGTTTGTTCTTTTATTTTTGTTTAGTCGAGTAATCAATGTTAGTGGTTATGCATGTCTATGCACTTTTGTCAAAAATGACGATGGTGAAAATATCTTAAAATTTCTCCTTCCACCCACCACTCCCCCACCTCCCTTACCAATACTAGGTGAGAGGTATCTTGACTGTAAGCTTTCATTTTCTTATAAAACCTGTTTAAGCAAGAAAATAATGGTAACCGCAGCTCAAGTCACTCAAAGTACCGACTAACAATGGATAATAACTTTTCAAAATAAAATGGCATTCTCCCAAAATAATCCGCAGTTCAAGGAAACTTTACTTTTAATTGGACTGCCAATGCTTTCTTCAATCACTACATTTTGTCTAGAATGCCGTCTGCTATACAATAAGAGGCATTTTCTCCCCTTGTGCAGCACATGGAAGTCAAACGATCATCAATGTGATTAATATTGTGAATTTAAAAGGATAAATTCCCTATTTCTTCCATAACATTGATATGAAACAATATTGATTGAGTCAATGGAGAGTGGGGAATAGCTGTGCTGCCATTGACTGAGCGAGTCAAGTCCTAAAAGGTACAACTGCTAGTCTGTGTCTGCGGCAGGTGGTGAAAGAAACAAGAGGAAGTAAAACATATTTCAGCTCATCCTCACAAACATACTGATTATAGGTGGGAGTGACCACTGCACAATCCTGTAGAGAAGAAGCCTCATTTTCACATTGAGGATACCTCCATTGTGTATGCACATTACAACCATGTCAAATAAGATAGATATTGAATACATACAACAAGTTAAGACTGGACATCTGACTAGCTCTGGGCAACAGCAAAATTGTATTCAATCACATTGTGTAAACTCGTTGCCTAGCATTTCCCCCACTCATCCATTACTGCCAAGCTGAGGATCACACTGATTCAATGAAGAGCACAATAGAGCATGCCAAAAGCAGCACCAGCCATACCTAAAAGCAAAAAAATCTTTAAAGGAAGCCTCACAAATAGTCACATTTTTCAAGAAAGCTACAATACTGGCACCTAACTGACAACATGGAAAATAGTTCAGCTAGATGCTGTCACTAAGAAACAACACAAATGCATCCAGTTAATTACTGCCTCATCAAAAAATTCTCAGTCATAACAATGTTGTTTAAAGGGTCATCGACAGCATCATCAAGCATCACTCAGACAGAAATAATTTGCTCTGGTTGGTTTCCTCTAAGTCAATCCAGTTCTTTCCCTCACTAAAACGGTGGATAATGAGCTGAAACAAAGAGGAGATGTGAGAGTGACTGGCCATGACATCAAGGCAGCATTTTACAGAGTGTGGTATCAAGGAACCCAATCAGAACTGAAAAAAAATTAGAATCAGGCAAATGTAGATCGGGTGGTGTATCAGGACCACGTGTGGTTTGGAGGGAAATTACATGTGCTTGTATTCTGATGTATCTGCTACCCTTATCCTTCTAGGTCACAGAAGTTTTGAGTTTGGAAGGTCTGATCAAAGAATCCTTGATGCGTTGCTACAGTGCATCTTGTAGATGGTACACACTGTTTATATTCTGTATCTGTAATGATGGGAGTGAGCATTTAAGATGCCGAATGGGTATCAATCAAACAGGCTGGTCTGTCCTGGATGGAGTCGAGATTCTCGAGTGTTCTTGGAGCTGCACTTATCCAGTCAAGTAGGGAATATTCCTTCACGCTCCTGTAAATTATGTTCAGGATTTCACACAAGTCAGCAGCTAAGTTACTTAATGCAGGATCCCAGCCTTTGACCTGGTCTTGAAGTCCCTCATAATGCTGGTCCAGTTAGACTTTTGGCCAGTTGTAATGCCCAGTGTTAGTAATGTCATTAAATGACAAGGAAGATGGTTAGATTCTTTCTTGTTGGACATGACTATTGATTGACACTTATGAACCCAAGCCTAAAAGTTGTCTAGGACTCACTACATATGGGTGCAGACTGGTTCAACATCTGAGGAGATGTGAATGGAATCTAACATTTTGCAATGATCATCAAACATCCCCACCTGACCTCATAATGGAGGGAAGACAATTGATGAAGTAACTGAAGATGACTGAGCTGAGAACACATGTCTGAAGAACTCACGCTAGTGCTCAATTATGCTGTGGGGCAAGGATGATTGTCCTCTAGCATCCACAGTCATCTTCCCTTGTGATAGGTATGATTAGTAGCAGTGGGGAAGTTTCCACTAATATGATGGAAAACTACCAACTTGTTTGGATGAGTGCAGCTCTAAAAATATTCAAAGTTCTAAACACCATCCAGGACAGACCAGTCTGTTTCATTGATACTCCATCCAGGACCTTAAAAATTCTCTCCCTTCATCACAGACGCAGAGTGACAACAATGTGTACCATCTACAGGGTGCACTGTAGCAACTCACCATGGATTCTTTGAATGCACACTTTCCAAACCTACAGCTTCAACAACCTAAAAGGGTAAGGATGGAGATACACGAAAAAACCAATATCTGAAAGTTCACCTCCAAACCATACGTCATGCTGACCCGGAGCTATAAAGGCGCTCTCTTCCTCACAGCTCTGTAGGCGAAGCTTCACAACATAGACTGCAGCAGTTCACCATCACTCTCTCAAGGGAATTTTGATTCACGATTCAATACAGTGTGGAAACAGGCCCTTCGGCCCAACAAGTCCACACCGACCCTCCAAATGTAACCCACCCAGGTCCATTTCCCTCTGAATGATGCACCCAATACTATGGGCAATTTAGCCTGGCCAATTCACCTAACCTGCACATGTTTGGACTGTGGGAGGAAACCGGAGCACCTGGAGGAAACCCACGCAGACACAAGGAGAATGTGCAAACTCCACACAGACAGTCGCCTTAATTGAACCTGGGACCCTGGTGCTGTGAGGCAGCAGTGAGCCACTGTGCTGCCCCTTTGGTAAGGGCATCATATGCTGATCAGGACAGTAAAGCCCATACCCTATAAAAAATAAATAAAAATGATAGTGTTAATCATCAGAAATTAAACCATTGGAGAAAGGAGATAACGACTCTGAGGTATCATTATTACCTTGGCACTGTACCTAAGAAAAGTAATTTTGTAATGGTAATAGGTCAAATGTGTGTTGTATATAGAAGTCTGACAGTCTGCCAATTGAAGTCATGGAAATCAAGCTGTTAATGCAACAACTTTCACAAAGATGCATTAAAGTAATGTCTTTACGTAAATTGAATTACATTATTGCAGATCCTGCTGAATCTTTTAATGGCTTGAATCCTATTGGTCATCTGAAAGTTAGCAATAAAAGGCTATTGGTAGATAAAACTGATGCAAAAAGATTGTTGATGATCTGAAAGGTTATGGTGCATCCTTTCAACACTAAGTTTTATTTCCTGCACGTTGGCCAAAAGTTTTTGGGGGCCCACAAGACAGAACTATATTGCCCCAGGCTCGCCACATTTGCATTCTGCAGACAAGCATATTGTATCACTTGGAGTGTCCTCTTCATCAACACATTCCAACCTGCTTTCCTGCCTTAACATGTCTCTTGTACTTGTTGATAGATAAGACTGAAATCTTTTAGGACAACACGTTTTGAAGTACTGCGTCATTTCACACAGTGCTCAATTAAACTAATGGAGTAAAATCTTTCTTTGAAATGCTTGACAACCTCTTATATCTAAAAGATATTGACTCCAGCAATAATTTGCTTATTCATATATCTCTGTATCAGTCATCGAACAGTTTCTCTTATTGTTTGTTGTACCAGTAGACTGATTTTCTTAATTTATTCATCCAATTTTCTCTCCTGCAGAACAAGTAGACTCCATTGCTTCAAAAGCAGGCAGTCTTATTGTTGTTGTTACTCATTTCTAAGGCTTAATTATGAATACTGGATATCTATTCAACTGTGGAGAACATATCAACCAGGCAATGAGTTGGCTTTTTAAGTACAATGTTCAGATTTGAATTCTTTCACTAGACGTTACTGGCTTCTATTAAGTAAAAGAAGTTGGAATGAATATTTTCTGACCACAACCTAGCTGATCAAATGTCACAATCCTGCCACTTTTGCTGCAATCAGTTAGCTCAGTCGAAAGGCAGGTTTCAAACTTGTATAAAAGCTGGCTAGGAGGGAAAGGTTCAGCTTACAATTGTGCCAGAATTGCTCCCACTTTCCCACTTATATATGCAAACAGATTCAGCCACTACCTGGCAAAGCTATAATGGTGTTGTAGGATCAACTCTAAGGAAATTCTGATCCAAAAGCTGTTATATTCAAGTGCTGGTGAAATACAGCTTTATCAACATTTAAGCCATGCAATTTTTCCTGATTACATCAATCCATTGATGAGCAAGCATCCAATTAAAACTCTCCGCTATAAACAGAAATTTGCATTGTAATTGCTATCTGTATGATGCACAGGTAACCGTGTAAGTAGATTCTTTACTGTGTCAATTTTATGTTTCTCATACTGAAGCATTCAACCTTTTTAAGTTATAGTTGGATACTCTTCATTGCTCCATGTACATGTCCAATAGTTTTGTGTTCAAAGATTTCTATGTATGCATTGGTTAGGTGCGAAGAAGAATAAACAATGTGCAGAAGTTTATTTAGACTTAATAATTTCATTTTCCTTTGATATATTTTTGTTACTTAAAAAGGTCAGTAAATGGAATGCTGAAAAACGTTTTGTAACAATCAGGAAATTTTAATTATCCAATCTGCCACTTCTTATAAATGCTCAGTTACTGGCTAATCCCAACAATTTTTATTTTATTTGAAGCAAAAAGCTGATCTAATGTTTGGAATGTTCAATTGTGCTTCATTATTCCCTTAATTTGTTTATAAAAGGTACTAAAAATCTGCCAGTTTTGATTTATACAACCACAACCAGTTTGGACTGATTACGTATCACAATTTTCCAGGAATGTAGAGATTGCAAGAAATCTCAACCTTCTACCAATTGCCTAGAGTGGCTCAATATAGCTAATAGTGTAAAAATCTATGTGCACAGTGGGGTGAATGCATTGATACTCGATAGGTATAATTTTCTCCTTCCTGGTGGTGAAATGGAGGTGAATTTCTCTTCGAGACCAATGGATTAGATTTCCTACAGTGTGGAAACAGGCCCTTCAGCCCAACAAATTCACACCAACCTTCTGAAGAGTCACCCATCTTGACTTATTTCCCTACATTTACCCTTGACTAATGCACCTAACAACTATAGGCAATTTAGCATGGCCAATTCACCTGACCTGCACATCTTTTGGAATGTGGGAGGAAACTGGAGCAGCTGGAGGGAACCCATGCAGACACAGGGAGAATATGCAAACTCCACACAAAAAATTGCCCAAAGTGGGAATTGAACCCAGGCACCGTGAGGCAGCTGTGCTAACCATTGAGCCATCTTGCTGCCCCATCTGTCCCATCTTTCCCCCAACTTGGCATCTCACTGATTAGCATATGGTCAAGAAAGTCAATGGTCAACTTTCTCAACCCACCATCAATTAAGATCTTTATTGATCAATTGATAGTCACTTAAGTGCACCAATAAACTTCCCAATCATCTACCTCCCCAGTGGGCAAGAGACTTGGCCAGTTTCCCAAGAGGAACCCAGGGAGACCTACCTGTCAGTATGAGGGTGTGGTGCTGTATGACTCCATGACTCCATGACTGACAAAGCCCATATTTACCTGTCAGCTGATTGACAGGCACTACAATGAGTTTTCCCAGTGGTGTGGGGTATTGAGTTAGTCACCATCTAACATGCTTGCCCCTAGACTTTAAAAAAATGCAAACATTCTGCCCATGTTCCCAAACACAAATAGGTCATGACGGTTTGCCCTGCATATTCATAATTTGCATGAAATGACAAAATGAGTCATCCCCCTCAAGAAAGATTTTTTCCCATATCATAAAGAATGAGATTTCTTTTACTTTTTGTCATGTCTTCTTCCTACAAACTTGAAGCTATGAAAACTCAAGTTTGATATTTTCTGTTTTTTGGTTTATTTAATATCCTCTTAATTATTCTGTTGGTTTTTCATTTTAATTTTGTTTTTATTTTATCCTTGATGATGTCCATTACCTTTGAATTTATATCCTCACTTCGGCTTCTCTGCAAATAGAGAGAGGCAGTTACTCTAATGATATCTGGGTGGTGCTGTGCCATTGAGTCATGCCTTATAACTGAGAATTGAATGAGTTAATCTCCTCTGTACTGAGCTTACTACCAATTGCTGTTTCCAAGTGAACATTTATTTTTTTTTACTGCACTGATGTAGAATGAATGGAGATCATGTTTCTGTAGCTGTCATTTGTTGCTTACCAGGCAGTCTGGCTCTTGTCAGTAATTTTTCAACTGTTCAGTGTAATGGAATTACAGTAGAGTTTTAGAAGCTGGATGGTGGGAGGGATTCTTATCCCAGTAGTATTCAGAATTATGTCTAATCTTATCAAGGAGCCAGTCATTGTTTTTGAGGTGCCTTGAGCAGGTACAGTGCAGCTTTTGTTCATGGCAGATGCAGAGCTGAATAAACTTGTAGAAAAAGCTGAGCTTAAGTAGTGTGATTTCAGAACCTTTTGTACTGATTATAAAATCCTTTCAGTGTGAGCCAGGTATAAGAATAATAGGGTATTTTTGGTCTAAATTTCCATATTTCTTTTCAGTGCATCGTATTATGGCTCTGAAGAAAAATGAAAATGTAAAGAAAATATGAAACGTTTTTCTTCATTCATTAGAGTTTGAGTTTGAATGCAGCAGGCAAAATCTGAAATTGTATTTGTGTTATAGCTCAACGATGGATCCCAAAAAACACTGGAGTGAGGACATTTTACAATTATAGATAAGCTGAGTATGGATAGTTTGTAAGGCGGCCTGCTGTATTTGCAGTAATGCTAATTTGAACTATTGTAAGTGGGATTGAACTCTCCCTCCTGCAATAAGCCAGGACTCAATTTACAAAAATTTGCTTTTTCAAATCTTTAGTTGTGTTGTAATTCTTCAAGCTCCATATTTTTAAAGGAGTTGAATAAAATGTTCTGAAGATCATAGTGTGGTGGGAATAATCAGAAACAAATTAGCAATATGTTTTTGACCTGCTGATGCAAGCCAAAGATCATCGAATCCCTACAGTGCAAATACAGGCCATTTAGCCCATTGAGTGTGCACTGACTCTCTGAAGAGCATTGTTATTAATTGCAAAGAGGGTTGTGTGCCTATTAAGTGGACTTGTTTATACTGATGGTATTGAGTTTCTTGAGTGTTGCTGGAGTGGCACACATCTGGGAAAATATTCCATTACAATCCTGAATAACATGGCCCCTCGAAAAATGTGGTAGTTATGTACCAGAAAAATGCATCTTATATCAAAGCAACTTATATTGAGGCATTTTTTCTTCATAAAATAAAGCATGAATGGGCCCAGTAACTACCACATGATCACCTTTTCCACTATGCTTTATTACTTCTAAATTAAGATCTAATGTAACACTACTGTGCTTTTTCCTTTGTTTACCATTTGCACTTTCACTACCATATTTGTTGCTTATTGTTGAAGGATTGCAACAATAATTTTGATAAAGTTTACATTGATTACATTGAGCACTCACTATGAACAATGTTAGAGGACACAAGATAACTCAGAAACATCAGACAGAATGTTGGGAATAGATGCTAAGATAGTGACACAGGCGTGAATTAATTATAGCTTAAAAATGTGTTGCTGGAAAAGCGCAACAGGTCAGGCAGCACCTGCTGCGCTTTTCCAGCAACACATTTTTAAGCTCTGATCTCCAGCATCTGCAGTCCTCACTTTCTCCTAGTGAATTAATTATACACTGGAAAATAACCAAAAGAGTTGTAGATGCTGGAAATCTGCAGCAGAAACAGAAATGATCAAAGAAGGAGAGTTAGACTCAAAACATTAACTGTGATTTCTATCCACAAATGCTGCCACATCTGCTGAGATTTTCCAGCAATTTCTGTGTTTGTTTTGACTTAATTAGATGTTTGCTGAATAGAGTCATAACGATACAATGATGTGAGTGTCAGGAAGATTTATATTTAGTTCCTCAAATGTCAACGAAGTGAGTGTGAAACAATGTATATCATGGTGATGTATATCGTGGACACAGTGTATTTGTTTAGCATCTTCATCTAATGAAATAAGCCAAGGTATTTCACAAGCATTATAAATAATGTGTGACACTAAATCACAAGTCGATATTAGGTCTTATGACCCAAAGCTTCATCGAAGAAGTAAGTTTTTAGGAGAGTCAAGAGAGGCAGAGAGTTGTAATGAGAAAATTCCAAAGATTGGACCCTAATCTATGTTCCCTCTAATTTTCTTTTCTCCTTCCAGGATCCCTGAAATCCAGATGTGGAAGTAACCACTGAAACTGGAGGTCAATGATTTGACTCGCCAGTCACACATGGTTCCACGGCAACACTGCTTAGTGGGAACTTGGGCCCGAGGTAACTGAAATGGAAATAACAAGAGGTCAGAATTAGATGAGCACAAGTAATCCTGAGGAGTATGGGTTTGGAGATGACGACAGAATAGTGAGAGGTAAAGCCATGGAGGAAATTGTAAACAGTAATCAATATTTTAAGATACCTCCTGATTCCCCAAAATCTATCAACCATCACCAGTTAGGAGTGTGAATCATACAATTCAGAACAGGCCCTTTGGATCATCAAATCCATATCCCCAAAACAAGATGCTTGATATCATCCTGAACAAAGCAGTCCAGCTCATTGGTATCCCATTCACCATCTTTAAACAATAACTTCCTCCACTGCCAATGAATTGAACAGAATTTTCACCATAGGGAGAAGTGCCAGACGTTGGGAGTCCCAAGTTCAAACCCCAAACCTGGCATTTCCTATTTACATCAGGCCAGGACTGAGGACAGCATGTATTTCACATCTGTGGTTCACAGATACAGCTGACCATTTAAATGAAATTGGATTTTGCAGTCCCTGGTATGCGGGACGTAAAGTATGGAGATTAGTCCATTTAATAGTAGGTCCATTTTCAGTGCATATCTTTTAATGGCTAGTTATGGCTGGTAAATCTTTACTGAACCCTCTCCAAATTAATAATATTGTTCCGAAAGCAGGCTGACCGGAACTGTACACAATATTCCAAAAGTGGTTCACCAATGTCCTGTACAACCACAACATGACATCCCAACTCCTGTACTCAGTTGTCTGAACAATGAAGGCAAACACCTTCTTTACCATCCTGTCTATCTGTGACACAACTTTCAAAGAAATATGTACCTGAACCCTTAAGTTTCTCTGTTCGACAACATTCCTCAAGCCCCTACAATTAATTGCACTATTCCTGCCATGATTTGTTTTACCAAAATGCAAAACTTTGCATTTATACAAATTAAACTCCATTTGCCACACCTCAGCCCATTGACCCCATTGATCAAGATCCTTTTGTAATCTTAGATAACCTTCTTCACTGTCGACTATATCACCAATTTTGGTATCATCCGCAAACTTGTGTACTTGGGTTCATTCATCCATGGGCAGTGGGTGACACTAACTGTATTAGCAATTATTAGTCATCCCTAATTACCTAGTGAAGCTTGGGCTAAGTTGCCTTCTGTAACCATTGAAGTCCCTGGGAATATGCTCAAAAATACTATTATAGAGGGTGTTCCAGAATTTTAAAGCAGCAACAGTGAAAGAACAGCAATATATTTCCAATTTGGGATGGTATGTGGCTTGGAGGGGAACTTACAGATATTTGTATTTTCATGTATATGCTTTCCTTGTTCTTTTAGGTGGTAGTGGTCACAGGTTTGGAAGGTACTGTCTAAAGGGACTTGCTGAGTTGCTGCAGTTGTATACATGGTGCATACTGCTGTTACTGTGCAGTAATGGTAGAAGGACTAAATGTTGAAGGTATTACATGAGGCACCAACCAAGCAGGCTTCTTTGTCTTGGATTGTGTCAAGCTTCTTCAATATTGTCAGACTTGCACTCAGCCATGATGCATGCTGGTGAAGAAGCAAAGGGCAGCAGGTGAAAGTCGGCACTAAGTTGGCATATCAGTGTGAGGAACTGACTCACCTGCATTTGGCTGCATGGGTTGCCATTGTTTGGGGCTGAGGAATATGTGATGTCGGAAGTATGGGCAGTGGATGCTATGAGGATCGAGGGCAGAAAGAACATTTATATTTCTCCATTTTTGAAGAAGAAAGGTGCCCCTCTGGATCTAGACTGGGAGCAGGCAGTGTGGTCCCTTTGATGTGTAAGGCACCCAATGAGATTGTGAAAAGACATGCTTGTGAATTAAAAAAAAGGGCACAAACTCATTGAGATTGGTGAAGGTCTCATGAAACTGTTGAAACAAAAACTGTTGACTTAAAAATAAAATATTGCAATTAATTTCAGAGTACCTGTTCAATAGAAATAATATGATTTGTGCTACATGACAAATTTCCCAAACTGTCAAGGTTACAATGAGTGCTTATTGATGGACAGCTCCAACAATTTATTGAATGGAAATGTTTTTTGATGAAAAGCATTAAATGCTTGTTGACATAAAGTTTTAAACATTAGAGTGAAATAATTGTTTGTATAATGGATTGATTGAAGCAGTTTCAAGGTACCATTGAGTGTGAGCTTTTTTAATAGCAGATTTAGCCATAGAATTTACTTAGCATCGACTTTACTCTGTTAGGATGCCTCCTGATTAATGTCCACAGTGAAAACCAGCCTTCTTTCCATTGATTCCATCTATAGTGTGGCTGCCTCAGGAAAGCAGCCAACATCATCAAAGACCACTCCCAACTTGTTCCAGCCTCGTCCATCAGGCAGAAGGTGCAAAAATTTGAATACGTGTACCAACTGATTTAAGAACAGCTTCTTCCCTATTGTTATCAGACTTATGAAAGAGCTTTTCATATGTTAGAGTTAATCTTTCTCTGCACCTTCTTTGTAGCTATAACACTATATTCTGCATTCTGTTCTATTACCCAGATGTAAATATTGTTACATGAGGTGGTTGGAAGCAGAGATGCATATCTTCTGGTTACTAACCATTATCATCATCAGATTAGATGGAATGTAATACAGTTCAACAAGAACTCTTTCATTACCTTTACCTGATACTGCATATCTATCCAAGTGTTTTACCCCATAGTTAACAAGTATACATTCAGCTATATAATTGCTTTTAGGTTTAGCCTTTCGCCACCAAAGTCTCTGACTTCATGAAGGCAGGCAGTCCAGACGTTGCATCACTCTTTTGAGGACATTCCCTTCTGACTTGAAAAATTGGTAGGTCTTTGGCTTGAAGACTGTTGATTCTGCTCATGGCCTTATTTGGTCTGTGAAATATTTGTTTATTGAAGGATCTTTTATCTCTTGGATGTGGGCATGGGGATATCTCATAGAAGAAGCTGCACAGAAACTGCATAGAAATAAAAAAAGAGCCCAAGTAAGCCACTTAACCCTTTGTACATGCTCTGCCATTCAGTATGATCATAGCTAATCATCAAACTAAGTAACATGTTCCTGCTTTCTCCCTGTATTCTTTGATCCGTTTAGACCTAAGAAATATATCCATCTCCTTCTTGAAAAAACTCAATATTTTGGCCTCAAGTGCTTTCTGTAGCACAGAATTCCACAGACTCACCACTTTCTGTCCTTGCCCCAGTCCTAAATGGCTTACCCGGTATTCTTCAACCGTGACCCATGGTTCTGGACTTCTCAGGAATTAATAACAACGTGCATGTACCCTATCTATTCCTGTTAAAAGTTTATAGATTTCTGAGATCCACCCTCATTCTTCTAAGTTCCAGTGAATATCGTCCTGACTTATCCAATCTTTCCCCATACCTCAGTTTTTTCATCCTGGGAATTAGTCTGATAAAGCTTCCTTACACTCCCTCAATAACCAGAATATATTTCCTTGATAGGGAGAACAAAGCTAGACACAGTACTCCAGGTATGGTCTCACCAAGGCCATGTACAAATGTAGCAAGACACTCCTGCATTTGAATCCCATGAAGGCCAGCATGCTATTTGTCATCTTCACTGCCGACTGCACCTGCATGTTGTTCCTGCTTATCTTGATACTTGGTCTGTAATCTTATTTAGAGGATCCTAAACATTTTACTGACTCTTGACCACAGTGTCCTGATATCAGTGTGGGTTGCTGACAACTTTCTGAGGTCTTTCTTAATCATATGTGCAATTTGATGTACTCTGTGGGGTGTTCAATCACATGTTTTGTCTATTAATACTAATTTACCAAATTTTAATTTTGAATGTTCTAGTATAAGTTGAACATTTTGTATTTTATTTACTTATCTAATTTGTGTAGCGAAGTTTATTTTGTTTGTTCACAGCTGGTGGCTTTGTTTTCTTTGTAAGTAGTTGGCATTTCAAGCTTTTGTCTACTTTAAGCAAAATGAAACTTGCTGCAACCTAACCAGATCATAACATAAACTCAGTGGTCTTTTCAGGGATCACGATGGACTATTTCTAAATCTATGAAGTTACAAGACAGCAGGATCTCTTGAATTAATCACAATTATGGAGGTATTTACTGTATCTATTGAATATGCAATATGCCAATTATGCGTTGAAACAAATTGCACATGTTGTAAATGCAGACATATTTAAGATAGGTAATTGTTCTGATCAGAAAAATGATGAAGACTCACACTATGTTTCACTTGCATGTAAACTGTTTACAAAATACAATTTACTAAAGAATGGTTTGGTTGAAATGAATTCAGAAATTTAAACAGGATATTTATCCTTTGACAAAAGCAAAATATTGTGCATGCTGGAGGTCTGAAATAAAAACAAAAAATGCTGGAGAAACTCAACGGTTTTAGCAGCATCTTTGAAGAGATCTAATGTGAATCTTTTCAGAACTGAAGGGAGAATTGGAAAACGAATGGATTTTATATTGGAATAAAGGTGAAGCGCTGCAAGTGGAACTAAAAGGAAGGTCAGAAGAGTGTCAGAGGGTGGAGAAGGAAAAGCAGAATATAGGTCATTACTGCTCAAAACAAAACCAAGTAAAACAGGCACTAGAGATGGGGGTGGATATCTGGGGGAAACAAAACTGGGAGCGAAGTAGATAGCTTTGATCTCAATGATAAGTCCAGAATGCTGAAAATGCCCTGAAAGGAAAATGTGGTGCTGCCCTTTCTACATGCTTTGGGCTTTACTGCAATACAGTGATAGATCGAGGACAGAAATGTGAGCATGAGAGCAAAATTGTGTAACAAAGTAATGTTGTCCTATAAAAGTTGTGACAACTTGGAAAATTGAGGCCACAAAGGGAGAAAAGGACTGAAAAGTGGAGAGGGGAATTACAAGAGGAGCTACAAAGAGGACAAAGAAGGGAAGTAAGGTGATGCAGAGACAAGTTAAGAGCTGCAAAGAGGGGAGATCATCTGCAAAGATACAGGGCCCTGAAAAGTGGAATAAGAGAGGTGGACAAAGGTGGGAGAGAGGCAGCAAAAAGTGAGAAGAGTTGTAAAATACAAAAGGGACTGCAAAGAGCAGTTAGAAATTCCAAAGGGGAATGAGGGGCTGCAAACAGGGGAGAGAACATGTGCAGGGCAGACAGGGACTGCCTAGCAGAGAGCAGCTTTTAAGCTTAAAGCAATTGCATCTTCATTTGACTGGAAACCAGAAAAGCATAGAGTACTGGGGGAATGAATTCTTTGTAAATGAACATGGAGTCTCTAGCTTAATGATACAGACATTCAGGAGCAACTAAAAATGGGGAATTTATAGTAAGTGCTACTGAAATGAATGTCAATTAGATAAATTGATACTAAACAGTTTCATTTCACAATGATTTGTGTTTATATGGTATCACATCTCACATTGCCTCACATGCTGCAAATTGCTTCAGGTGCAGGGAATGTGTTGAAGGCAAATGTGAAACCTTTTAGCTGTGACTTCACCAGTCCTCCAGACGTGTCAGCATTGCCCCCTGCTCTGACTTGCTTTCAGTTGACCAGCTTATGGCAAGGTGACACAGTCTGAAACCAATGATGCTCAAGGACAGCCTTAACATGATTGGCAGCCATCTATCTGATTGACTGGCAGAAGCAGCGAGGTCAGAATTGTCAGTGGCGGAAGGACTAACTTCATTATCATGAGAGAGTTCAGCAGCTTCATCCATCACAGGGTTTTTATCACTCTTCTGGACTGATGCCACTGCAGTGGTAATAATATATTGGAAGACAGATGGCTGGAGTACTGTGATACTCAGCAAGGTACCCTGTGAATAATGGTACATGCACTCATGATCACAGCAGTTTAACCCTGGATGACAACAAACTAAGACAATATGACTCCAGTTTGAGATTCCATTGCAGCAGCTAAATGCCGGATGCCTCTTGCTGGTGATGTAATAGAAGCTGAAACATCAGCCATCAAACTCTGCAGCCTGCTGGGTCTGCCTAAGTGCATATAGAAGGTGGTGATGTCATGGTAAGGACACTTGATTAGTAATCCAAAAACCCAGAGTGATATTCGGGGGAGCTGCCATGCCAGGTAATGAAATTTGAATTTAATAAATGTTTGGAATTAAAAGCCGGCCCTAATGCCAATTAAGGTTGTCAATTGCTGTGAAGAGAAACAATTGACTCACTAAAGCTATTGAGGGAAGGAAATCCACCATCCTTAACTGGCTTTGTTTACATGCGACTCCACACTCACAACAATGTGGCTAACTTTTATCTGCCCTCTGAAATGCCTAGCAAGCAATTAGTTCAAGAGCAATTGGGGCTGTGCAATAAATGCTGTACCAGCCAGCAACACTCATAACCGTTGAACAAATTTTCTAAACACTTCCACTTCATGTTGCAAGTTCTCTGCTAAACTCTTTTCCAAGTCGCTACCAATTTCCCATGTGTAACCTAAACTTAGCTGCAGGCTTTCAGGCAGACTCCAAGCATTTCTCTGTATATCCATCATTCACCTTCAGGAGGCCACCACATCCCTTTATTCATCACAGTTCTCAAGAGTAGAGCTCATGATTGAACTCACTGCTGGTGAACTGGGATCTGCACTGTCTCCCAGTTCTCTGGTAGGCCATCAGTCATGACCACTGTGTTCAGATCCCACATTAAGCCGTCTTGTAAGGCATTGACAGTCATTACCCGAACTAATGCAGGTGTTTGTACTTTCCTATTCATTCATTAATCCATTTTATTTATTACACAATTTAACCAAATAAAACTGTAATGGACACATAAAAATGAGAACCAGGAGTAGGCCATTCAGTGCTGGGAGCCTGCTCCACCTTTCAATATGATCATGCTGATCCTATGTCTCAATGTCAGATTCCCGCTTTCTCTCCATATCCCTCGAATCAATAATAAATATATCGAATAGGACTTCCCTTTCATAAAACCATGTTGATATGTTCTATTCATTGATAATTTTTAAAGTACTTTGTTCAGTCTTTGTTAAACATTCCCTGGTTCCTCTCTCCCTCCTTTCAATGAAGCATTGTTGCATTTGCCAATTCCCAATCTGATGGGAGCATTCCCAACTCTAAGACACTTTGATAATCATAGCCAGCACATCTACTATGTTCATAATTATTTCTTTTTGAACTTTAGAATATCAGCCATCACGTCCCAGGGATTAATTGCTGCTAGAAAAATGCCTGTTATTTATCATTTTTCTATTACACTGCAACTTGCTTGTTTTGCACTTCTTATGCACTTTATGCTGTGTGTGATTGTGTACAAAGTTAAAAATCACACAACACCAGGTTATAGTCCAACAGGGTTAATTGGAAGCACACTAGCTTTCAGAGCGTCGCTCCTTCATCATGTGATGATAAGGAGCGACGCTCCGAAAGCTAGCGTGCTTCCAATTAAACCTGTTGGACTATAACCTGGTGTTGTGTGATTTTTAACTTTGTACACCCCAGTCCAACACTGGCATCTCCAAATTGTGCTTGTGTAGTTTGTGCTGTCCATGTACCACCCTCGGTCCTGGAGGAACACTGTCTCCTTTTTACTATATATGTTGTATATGGTAGAAATGGCAAATAAAAAGTTACTCTACTCTACACTGAAGGTTTTGTTTTCCTCTGGTAATAGTAATTACTTTCATTTCCTCATTAATTTTAGATCTTGGTTTACCTTGCATTTCTGATTTGAAATTCATATCTTCTACTGTGAAAACAGGAACAAAATATTTGTTCAATTCCCACTCCATTTCTTCATTCCCTAAGAAAGTTTCTCCTGTTCCTACTTCTAAGGGACCAACATTTACTTTAGTCATTTACTTCCTTTTTTATTTCATCACAGTATAATTTGCAATCTCTTTTTTTATATTTCTGGCCAGTTTCTATTCTATTTGTCATATTCTATTTTTTCCCTCATTATCAACTTTTTGCTGATCCTTTGCTGATATTCATAATCCTCTGACTTCATTTTTTTTTGGAATATTATTAATCTTTTCTTTTAATTTAATATTATCCTTAACTTCATGAGTCAGGTACTGTAGGAACTTCCTTAATGAGTTTTACTTCTAATGGAATATATTTTTGTCAAACAGTTTCCCATTGTTTAGTTATCACCATATCTTTTCATCTTTAGATATGATCAACCTTAGCCAGTTTTTTAAACCTCATACCTATGCCACTAGTTTACTTCAAGTTTACCATTCTTGTTTGCGATTAGATTATATCACATTTAAACTTAGCACAGAATTCAATGGCACAATAATCACGATTCATCAATGGATCTTTTGTTATGGAATTACTAATTAACTCTGCCTCATTACTCAATACTAGATCTAAGATTGTTTCATCCTACTCAGTTCTACAGTGTATAGCTCCAAGAAAATATTATTAAAACTTCCTACGAGATTATCCTCTAGACCATTCTTGCCATTTTGATTAACCCAATCCATATGAAAATAAAAATGCCACATAATTATTACATTGTCTTTGTAACAAGATCCAATAATACCATGTTTAATGATATATTCAATGATAAAACTACTGTTAGAGGGCAAGGAAGCTACCCCTAGCAGCATGTTCTGTTTCTGACTATTCATAATTTCTACCCAAGTAATACTGCAAAAATCAGAAATAAACACTGAAAATGATGGGATCACTAAAATCAGGCAGCATCTGGAGAGAGAGTTAAAAATTTGGGATGATGACTTTTCATTAGTTCTGATGGAAAAAAAATCAAAATAAGAATTGTGCAGAAACTTATTTAAGCAGAATGTAATGAAAGAATGTAAAATTTGTTACCACATGGGAATGGTCAAGGTGAATAGCATTGAAAAGAAAGCTATGAGGTATGGAACAGAATGGAGAAAAATGTAGAAGGATATATCTAGAGGGGAGATGAAGGTCATATCATGTACATGGATATTGAGTCACATAGCTTGTTTCTATATGTAAATTCTACATAGGTTATTATATCCAGTGTGGCATTTGTGTTTTTTAATGCTTTCATGGATGTATATAGCATTAAACAATACTAGGTGTCACTTCAAGGCTTGCTGTTATAAATTCTATACCAATATTCTACTTCTGGTAAGAATGCAAAAATGATTATCAATTTTTACCTAGTTTAGAATGCTTCTGAATTGTAGGGAGCAGCAATTCTAAGTTTAATCTTTTTACTCATCTAATATCAACATACACAATCTTTGAATCATGTTTTTAAAACCTTCCTTTCACTTATGTCTATTCATGTGTTACGGCCATGCACGTCCACAACTTTAACTCACAACAAAGAGAAATTGTTAATTGCAATATCTTCCAAGAACATAAAATTCAATATAAAGGAGAATCCCAAAATACTCTTCCTGTGAAGCAATTAATATTACCCACTTAATGAATGCTGAAAGTTGCTCAAGAGGACCATGGGCTGTTCTCTCATTGGAGAGAAATGATGGGTGGTAGGTGTAACCAAAAGATCATCATGTCTCAGTCAAAAGGAAAAGGATGAGATGGCAGGGCCTTTGAGGTGACCTCAACTGGTACAAAAATTGAACCCACATTGTTAGCATCATTCTGCGTCACAAATCATAAAGAGTGTCCAAGACTGAAGAATATTGTATTGAATGCAGCATAAAATTTTCATCAGTTAAGGTCCACACAAATGGATCCTATTCAGAGTCTGTTCAATGATGTGTTCTGCGTAACTTGTGCATTTGTCACCAGTGCATTGCATTGTGAAGTGCACAATTCAGCCAAAAAGGATGTTCTGAACTGTTAATGTAGTGGGTCAGTATTGTAGGATAGTGTATGAAATTTGAGCATAGACATAGCCATAAAAGATCTTATGACACAATTTTGAAATAGAGCAGAAATAGATACGTTCTCCAGACCATATCTATCCTCCAATTAATGTAATTAAAACAGAATATCTACACATTATCTCACTCATGTTTATAGGATACATACTAACTGTGACATTTCTTACATCATAACAACAACTACGCATCAAAAATGCTTCATGCACAATAAACTGCTTTGGGATATCTTGAAGTTATGAAAATCACATTGTAAGTGTAAATCATTCCTCATTGCCTTTCATTAAAGAATTAGCTGCCCTTGTCTTTCTTTTTTCAATTTTTAAAGAAAATAAATAGCTAATTATTCAGTTAGTTATTGATGTTCAACTGATATTTAGCTGGCATTTACAGTTTAGTGATCACAGCTCCACATTTCTTAAATGTATAAACAGTGAGCTCTGCTTTTCCCCATCAAGCAACTACACAAATAGACAGCATGACCATATGTGCCCACCTCTGTTACCATAACAAATATGTTTAATACTGTTAAAAATCACACAACACCAGGTTATAGTCCAACAGATTCATTTGGAAGGACTAGCTTTTGGAGCACTGCTCCTTCATCAGGTGGTTGAAGGAGCAGTGCTCCGAAAGTTAGTGCTTCCAAATAAACTTGTTGGACTATAATCTGGTGTTGTGTGATTTTTAACTTTGTACACCCCAGTCCAACACCGGCATCTGTTTTATACCATACTACACAGAAAGAAAGAGTTTGAATTTAGAAGCACCTTTCTCAGCTTTTGTGCATGTGAAAGACAGCAGAGTCTCAATTACACCTACATAAAATATAATACTAAAAGAAGTAAATCCAGAGAACTGGGGAAACTAGTAGAATGGTCCTTCTGTTAAACAGCAGATAGAACAGGTCAGGAACTATAGACCCATTTGCTTAATGTCAGTGATAGATTGGGAGGTAGTTGCAAACCATTGTTAGCTCTGGAAGCTAATATTTGGACAGGCATTAAAAGATGCAAGCAGAATTGGAAAGACCCTGTTTGGATTATTGTGAACTATTTGTTTCTGTAATAGGTATATAGAAAGAGCTGTAACTATTTGACAATCTGGTGCTTTACAGCTAATGAAAAATAGTCACTGTTGTAATGTATAAAACAGCCATATGACTGCAGCATTATATTTATCATTCATCCAACTTCAAATATTGTTTTAAATTGTTGTCTTTCTTTCTTATATACTATGTTTGAACTAAGTACCTTTCAGCAACAAAGCATGAAGTTTCAGATACATTTGTGAAGTATGAGTGGTTTGGAATGGTTAGAATTCTCTCGGTTTCAGTTAATTTTAACATCTGCAACAGGAAGTACAATTATTAGATTCAAAGTTTTGAATGCATTTTCCCTTCTCCATTTCACAGCATTCAATTCATCATTCATATAAAATTGCATTTCAGTAGAAAAGGCTTTGCAGAAGTTAAATGTATGGTACTCAGCTGTACTTACATGGAAATAAAACAGTACATCATAAATTTTAATCATATGCTGGGAGGTTACAAATCAAAGTGGTGATTTGAATGCAATAAGTTTCAAAATGTCCCCATCAATACCACAACAGACAAATATTGTATATGGTATCACAATTTATAAATACATTGGGCAAACAGTGTGAGATTTTATGATATGTGTTATATATTTTATTTAGCTTTCCACTGGAGTTAAATTCCAACCCAGCAAAATGAAGAAATATATCAGATAATGCAATATTTAATCATACTTCCAGGGAAGTTCCAGACTTAATTTACTGAATTTAGAAATGCAAAAGTAATTGGTTCATGATAGTAAGGAATTTCAATTTTCTCAACATTAACTAGAATAGTCATTTTGTGAAAGGTTTGGAAGGAACAGAATTTTTCAAATGCATCCCAGAAACTTTTTAAGCTAATGTATAGAAGGCCCTACAAGAGAGGGGGTGGTCCTAGACTTAATTTTAGACAACAAAGCTGAGTAAGTGGTTGAAGTATCAGTGGGATAGCATCTTGCAGACAACAATCGTAACTCAATTAGCTTGAAACAGACAGTGGGTGAGACCATCAAATCCTGTGAACCCTGGATATCAAGGGATATGCAGCACTGGATTAAGCAAAAAAAGTGAGATTTATGGCAGATACTGAGATTTTAGAAGCTGTACAGAAATATAGAATGAGTAAGAGGGAACTTAAAATGGAGATTAAGAAAGCTGAAATGGGATATGAAAGGCTATTGGCAGATTAAGTAAAGGAAAATCCTAAATTGTTTACAGGTACATTAAGGATAAAAGAATCATGAATAGGACTCATTAAAGACTATAGTAGTAATTTGTCCATGAACCCAGAGGATGCAAGTGGAGTTCTAAATGAATATTTTGGATTGGTGTTCACAGGGGAGAGGGACAATCTGGGTTTAGAAACCAGGGAGAACGTTTATGATACATATAAGATAATATCAAAGATAGAGAGGAGATTCTGAGTAGTCTGGCAGGCTTAAAGGTAGTTAAATATCTAGGGCTGGATGAATTGTATCCCTGCTTGTTGAATGAGGCAAGGGAGGAAATAGCATGACAGTTGCAAACATTTTCAATTCCTCTCTAGCCACAGGAGAGGTGCCAGAGGACTGGAGGATAGCCAAACTGGTACTGCTATTCAAGAAGAGAGAAAGAGCTAAACCAGGAAACTATAGGACATCAATCTAACCTCATTGATGGGGAAACTATTGGAAGCAATTCTGAGGCACGCAATTAATCTTTATTTGGAGAGCAGAGATTAATAAAGAACAGTAAATGACATTTTGTTAAGGGAAGTTTGTGTCCAACCAACTTGACTGAATTTTTCAAAGAGGTGATCAAGTTTGCAGATAAGGGCAGTACTTTTGATGTTGTCTACTTGGACTTCAGAGCTGAAAAATGTGTTGCTGGAAAAGCGCAGCAGGTCAGGCATCATCCAAGGAGCAGGAGAATCGATGTTTTGGGCATAAGACCTTCTTCAGGACTTCAGCAAGACTTTTGATAATGTCCCTCATGGGAGACTAATAACAACAATAAGGGCTCATGAGATCTAAGGAAATTTGGCAAATTAGATCAACAGTTTGCTGAGTGGCAGGAAGCACAGGGTGATGACTGAAGGGTGCTCTTCCACTGGAAGTATGCATCCAGTGGGGTCCCAAAACAGTAAACATTGTGACCCTCACTGTTTGTTGAATGTATACTAAATATAGACTTAAATGTTGGAGGGTTGATCAGTAAGTTCACAGATAATGCAAAAGTTGGTAGAGTGGTAAACAGTGAAGAAGGCAGTCTTAGACTACAGAAAGATATAGATGGGCTGGTCAGATGGGTTGATCATTGGCAAATGGAATCCAATCCAGATAAATGTGAGGTTATGCATTTGGGCAAGACAACAAGGAAAGGGAATGTTCATGAACTGTAGGTTCCTGAGAAGTGCAGAGGATCGGGGGATCTTGGTATACATGCACATCAGTCCCTTAAGGTATCAGGACAGGTGGATAAAGTGGTTAAGGAGGCAATTGGTAAACTTGCTTTATGAGCCAAGGCATAGAATTTAAGAGCAGGGAGGTTATGCCAGAACTACTATGCATAAGTTAACCATACATTCAGGCAAGGATGAGAGATAAGGCACAGAAGTAAAATTCTGTTCCTTGAGTTCAGTATTTCAGCTTGCTAATGATGCTGCACCACTTCAATATGCACAGCTTGACCTGTTTACTTTCTTTCTCATCAACTGAGGCAGAGGAATGCCTTTGACTCTACAAAAAGTATGTCTTGGATGTTTCACCATCATTGTACATGGACTCTTTAATTACCGTAATTTACCTTTTAATTACACTAACTTATGCAATCAAACATGACTCTCAAGTAAAATATTGTGGTTATTTTGCATAATTACTACATGGCATTTATGTTAATAAATCTTGCTAAGCCATAGTTTCCTCTGTTTTTGTATTTATTTATTGTTATATTTGTTATAAGACGTCATTTTACTTGTTAACCTTTCTGCTTTCAATGGTACACATTGCACATTTGATGTTATTACAAATACGTTTGCGCTTAAAAACATCTCAATTACATCAAAGGGCAACAATGTGGCATTTAGTCCTCTAACTGGTATTGAGATAGGGAAAGCCTACCTTCGAAGATATTTCAACCCATCGTACACTCAGGTTTGAAGTTTACTTTTAAAAAACCCTTCTGTTGTAGGTTCCACATGTAATGAACATTGTAAATGTAGTAACATTCACATTTGGTTTGCATCTTACTTAATGTCAAATTTCTACGACCACGTGCTTTTGAAATTTTATGAATAAAGTATAATTTGAGGAAAATTTTTAATTGGTAACCAATGACACAAATGCGCCTTCAGTTCTTATGATTGACATGCTGGAGTTGAAGGAGTGCAGGAACCTTTAGTCGGTGAAGGGAATCTCCGAAACAGTTCCAACATAGCCACCGACCTCCGGGCGGAGTGCTTTCCCTGCTCTTGCAGATCCCGGTCGAGGTTGATCGGAGACGAGGGATCCGCAATAGCTGACTAAAAGGGATTGGAACCCAAGGGGCTCCATTGGCTGTTCATGAAATCCACAAGGATCAAGGGTTTCAACCGCACCAGAGTAATCCAGATTCTGTACGTTGGATAATGCCAACTGCGAGTGCATTACAGAATTCATGTTAGGATTCTTTCAACAGACATGTGCCTGCTCTGCTGATGGGCGTTAGAATGGTCTGTAGAACCATTTATGGATTTGAAAACCGAAAAAGTGATCCATCTGAAGTGATTTTCTCAGTTGGTGATTGCTTAAATTCTCGTTCCACGGACAACATATTGTTCCAAACATGTATTAAATATCATTATCAATTTGAGTCATGAATTTAGCGTTTATTATTTTAGAAGTAATTGCAAAACATTGCAGAATATCGGAGATTTTCAATTAAGTTATAATTTGAGACCTTAAGTATGCTTGACATCTCAATGTGTTGCAGTGCGCCTTCGGTGTATACCGATCTGCTTCCAGTGATGACAATTATCTTACCTATTTATTCTGGTATGAAGTCTATAATGACAGCTTGTGAAAGCTGATCCAATGGGACAGAAGTCATCATGTAAAGTAGCTGTTCAACTCTCCTGAGTGGCAATACAGTAATACAGCGAGCAGCCTATGCTCTTAAGCATCTTCAGAGAGCAATTATTTTCCCAAGGCGATAAATATAGGAGGTTCTATTTCTGTTGCAGTCTCGTTCTTTGACACTCTTAACAGTTTCAGTATGTCTTGCACAAATCTTTCCAGCCCCTTTATTTTATATCGCAATATTTCGAGTGACTAGCGTAGTGTTGGGACGCAATGTAACACGAGGAATACCAAGTTACCTGAACAATGATTGACTATTTTTAAATACTTCCTATTTGTTCTGTGTAATCAAGGAAGTAGCGACACTTTATCCCTGATCTTGTGTCAAGTAGTACAGTAGAAACATAGGTTATATTAAATGCCTCTTAATGATACAAAGGAATTGGATTGGCTAGAGAGTAAAAACAAACAAAAAAATCCTGAAAATAACCCGCAGCTTGAACAGCGGAATAATAAATAGGAGCAAATTCTAACTGAAAAAAAAACTAGTATTGGAAACACTCGTCATGTCTCGCAGTATCTTTGGAGAGAGAAACAGAGTTCGCATTTCAAGTCGAATGCTTCAGAACTGGAGGGAAGTAGAAACTTGATGCGTTTCACATTGTTTGGAGGAGGGAGGGGAAGAAGAACAGAAACGAAAACCTTGGATAGACTGGACAGTGAGGGAGGTTACATCACAAAGATGTTCAGGAGAAACGAGAAAGAGAATGGCAATAATTATGATAAAGAAACAGAACATTGGTCCGAAGTAAGTGTTAATGGCGGAATAATGAACACCTCTGTCCATGAGCAAAAAGACACCAAATAGCATTGGCCGCAAGAATCCAACTGAAGGACAGTGTTCGTAGTCTTGAAGCGGTTAAATTCAGTGTGAAGTCCAGAAGGAGAGAAAGTGCTTTAATAGAAAATGAGGTACTGTTCCTTCAGTTTGAGTTGAGCCTTGCTGGAACGCTGAGACAAACCTAAGATAGAAATATAAAGTGTGAGAGCTCTACGTCTTGCTGGTGGACTGAGCAGAGGGATTGCAGAAATCCGCATTTGTCTCCACAGTGTAAAGGAGACTTGTGAGCAGTGAACACTGTATTCTGAAACTTCCTTCCTGACAGCACTTGAGCGTAACATAAACAGATATTGCTGGAAAAACTCAGTGGGTCTGGCAGCATCTGCGAAGAGAAAGCAGAATCGAGGAATCTGAAGAACTGAAAAAGCGTCACTGGTTCCGAATTTTTATCTCTGATTTCTCTCCGCAGATATTACCAGTCCTGCTGAGTTTTTTTTTCCCCAGCAATTTCTGTTTTTGTTTCTGTTTTCCAGCATCAGCAGTTCTTTGTTTATTTTTGCTGAGTTCTTGAGTGTAACTATGACCACAGTGACCACAGCAGTTCAATGAGGCATCTCATCACCATCTTCTCAAGAGCATTTGGGATTGGTCAATCAATTCTGACAGAACCAAATCGCTTAGATCTCGTGAACCAATCAAACAAAAAATAGAGAAGTACAAGTCAATCACTACTCCACGTGGAACAACATTTAAAAGGCATTTGGACAGTTACATGAATAGTGAAACTTTTAGAGGGATGTGGGCCAAAGGCAGGCAAATTGGACTACTTTAGTTTAGGACATGGACGAATTAGATCGAAGGGTCTGTTTCCATGTTCTATGACTCCATAAAAGAGTCTTGGTGGCCTTGGACAATAAGGAAGGAGAAGGTGAAAGGATAGATGTTCCAGCTCCTGATTAGGTATTTGACTTGGCAAAGGTTTCCTGATGAATGGCTTTTGCCCGAAACGTCGATTTCGAAACTCCTTGGATGCTGCCTGAACTGCTGTGCTCTTCCAGCACCACTAATCCAGAATCTGGTTTCCAGCATCTGCAGCCATTGTTTTTACCAGTGATGGGGTTGATAGAGACGCAGACCCGGGTATCACGGAGGGCACTGAATGTTGACAGGGGAGGGGAAGATGTGTTTGGTGAGGGCTGGTGCGTGATCGTGTGCATGTGAAAGCTGGTGGGATGGAAGGCGAGGACAAGCTCTGCCTTCGGACAGAGAAACAGCTTTCCTGTTTCAGCTTAATGACCTCACAGTCTCCCCTTTCCACAGACACTGCTGAGTATTCTCAGTACTTCCTGTTCTTCCCTCAGATTGCCAGGATCCGCAGTATTTAGGTTGTGGCTCGTAATTAAGTTTGAAGTACGTACCTCACATCAGAACTGATTATGTTTAGTAGTCAGTAACATGCCAGCTGACATCTCGAATGTACGCTCTCTACAGTCAGTGTTCCTTCCACGTTGGAAGTTCCAGTTATACTGCCTTGACCTGAAATGTAAAAGTGGGATGACTGCCTGGAAAACGAAGTTTTCTTACCCAATATTATTTGAGCTGGCATTGCCTACTTAAGTAATCCATTCATATGACACACGGAGTTTGTCTTACATGCGCTGTTCTATATTTAATGCGTGAGGCGCTATCATTAAGTGATGTTAAAATAGCGCTGATGATTGACGAGGCCATAAAGAATAATGTTTGCTGACTTTGTGCGATAAAACATCAATATAGGTTTGCTTTGTAACTTTTTAAAAGAACTGCTTATATAATACAGCGGCTGTCTTACGGCTTTGTTCATTTGCTGTGTTAGGTGTAATTTCAAAAACCCCTGTTGAATTTGCCCTAGATTGCTTGGAACAGCGTTTATTTTATTTCAGCCGTACGCTTGGACCGCCCTGGCCTGCACGTTTCACACTGGCAAACGTCACCCATTAAAAAGGGTAGGTTCATCCGACGATTTCGCTCATACAGCACTTTTAAAAGGATAGTGAATAGTCAACCTCAAAGCATATCAACGGTAACAAACGTAAAACCTGACTCCCTGACTGAGGAAAGGGGGGGGGGGGGGGGTACTGGCGCAGGAATTGTCTGTAGACATAGATAGTATCCCCAGCCATGATTTCAGACGACCGTAATAACAAATGAATATCTGTCCTTGGCCAAACTCCCGGTAAAGAGAGTTAACCGCCGATAAAGAAAATAATATGTGCCACTCTAGTCAGAGACACCCGATCGTACAGTCTTTTTTTTGGAGGGGTGGGTGGCTAGGGTTTAGGATGTGATGATGGTAGATATGGGGTTGGTCTGTAGAATGCTCCTGGTTGTTTATTTACATTTACAGATGTTTGTCCCTCTCTTGTTTAAAAATGTCTCACAGCGAGGTGCTCCGGGAAATGTCCGCCATACTTCACCCAATCCCAGTATTCATCCCAATTTTAGATTTCCAGCATCTTGAACCCTTGCCTTTTCCATTAGATCGCTTCCCACTGTTCCTTTTTTACCCGACTTGCTGCTTGACGCTGACAACTCGACTGATAAATACCGAGTTTACAAGCGAAATCTATTCGCTGTATGTATGATTTCTGCTTCATTTCACCGTAAGTGCTGAGGCCACAGGCACCGGGACAGGGTTGGTGTGTCTGTAAGTCTGTGTGTGTGTGTGTGCACAAGCTCCCGATTATCGCTGGCAGGGGAGAGGTCAGTGTCCCTTCCGCGCCTGGTTTGCATCTCTGTACCTGTTGGCTCTATCCTGCTTCCATCACATAACACATTGTATTCCTGACATAACAAAATAATCACCAGGTAACCCGACAGAACGAGTCAGGGTTAGGGAAAAATACTCAAGGGAAAAACCAGCACTGTGGGCCCGGGGGCAACAACATATTCGTAAACATTTACGCAACATTGATAAGCATGCTCAAGAATAAGGTTCATATTCAGGCTAGTGCTGGGGCGAGGGAATGCCCTGATACAGTTACAAGTTACACTGGACTGTCCTGATTTTACCCAATTTTGATCAGGTCTGCTATAATTAACCAATCCCTCAACTCGGCAAGAGACTTTTTTTTTACAACTAATAGCCTAACGAGCTGGACCTGCTAATGTTGCAAAAAACAGCGAATTATGTCCTGTGCATAAACGGTCAACCATCTCCTCTCCCCTGTCTATGCTCTTAATAATGAACATCTAATGCGGTGCCACTTGCAATACTCTGTATCACCGTGGTCGGTGTTACTAGTATTTCGATGCTAAACTGACAACTCTCCCCCAACAGACACGACGCACATTCAATATTAAAGCATGAGTTTGTCAAAGCAATAATAATGTTTCTTAATGTATAGCAGGAAAGGCTGTAAAGAAAAAAATATATATCCAATTCATTTTTGTGATGTTTGAAAAGGTCTCACTATTTTACAAATTTTCCTTTATAAAACCTATGGGTAGAGTTCAAGGTGATCCCTAAGGGCTAAAGAAATATAAATAAGTTTCACCAAGAAACCTTAACATTTACTTTTTTTTTCAAAAATGCCTAATTTGTAAAAAGCTTTGTGATAAAGAGCCGCATATGATACTTTGCCTGATTAATCTCACCTTTAAGGTGAGAATGGGAAAAGCCAAGTGTTCAAACGTTGGATATCACCAAGTTATTGTTCAGCAGAACTATAAACAGGCATTTTGAGAAGATGACACGGACCCCTCCTGCTCATCCATCCCCCAACCTCCCAACCCCACACCAACTTTCAAAAGACTCGTAGTACCTATTACTTTACAATACTGGACATTGTTTTAATCAGAAGTACTCAGCAGCTGTCCCGGTCTAAGGCAGCTGGTATGTGTTGATGATACAATGTGTGTCATGACACTCCTAACAACGTGGTTAGTTTAGTCAAAATAAGCAAATTAAAGTGAACCGAAAATCATTACCTAAATGATCATGGTGTGGTGCCTCGTAAACTGCAACCTCTAAGATAAACCAGTCTTATTTATTTTAAATATTTTCCTACATGTTCTGATTGCATGCCACTATAAATATATTTCTTGGCTATCCATCTTGTAAATGAAGTCAAATATATAAAAGCCACTTGGTAGCACAGGAAATAAAATTCAAATGTGCTCCTGGATCTTCCAGTGGGCCCTGAGGAAAAGAGAGCAGAATATTGAGGTTTATACTCCCGTTTTATGTCGACTGATCAGCACATTATGAAAGGGTTAGCAAAGTGAATACTATTCTCGCGATGTAAAAGTCTGCCATTGACAACAGTCTGGTGGCTGTGTCCGTGTGAGCTGTGGGTCCGCTTGTTCCGGAATGCCAGCTCCTAGCTCTGGGCATTGAGAACCTCTGTGAACTGATTCCGTTCTGAGATAAGGAGCCGCCGAGAGTCCAGTTCTGTCTAGACGTCAGGACCTCACAAGTCAAACTTGTTTTGATTAGGCTTAAAGATACACCAACCTGTTTCAAACGTGATCCGCGCCACCTCAACCCACCACCCACCAGCAATCCCGCCGCCCCCCCCCCCCCCCCCCACCACCACCACCACATCGACCTCCGTCGTAACTCCCTTCCCCGCTTCCCACCACTCCCGCCCCCGCCTCCACTTCCAGCCTCACATGCACAGTCTGAAAAAATTGGTAACAAGAAACAAAACACATCATCTTCCTTTTCCGAGGTGCAGTGTGGTCCCTCGAGGCTGAATATGTCACTAGGCGGATTTAAATGTTGTTTTCCCTTCTGTAAGATCTCCCTAAATATATAGAAAACCCTTAGGCTACGAATACAATTAGCAGTTTCACAGTCTTAAGAAAAGGCGATTTTAGGGAAGACACATCATTCTAAAGTTAATGGTCCCCAACCAATCGATGTCAAGGTATAAATAACGATTTACTTTACTGACGTTTGTTCTAATATATTTAGAAGATAATTTGACCATTTTGATTCCTAGGAAGGTGTAACGTTAGTACAAAACAATTATTTTATTACAATCAGCATTCTGCAAGCTCCATATAGGCAAAAAAGCTTGTGAACATTTTGTAGGTGAGCAAAGTCAACAGCAATGTAAGATACACTGTTGGTGTTTGATGCTTCAGAGAAATATCTTACAGTTTACCATCTCATTTGAATATCTGTCATTATCTGTCAAAAACGTTACTTAAAAATGTTCAACACATAATTATGTTTTAGTTGCATAAAGGATAATCATTACATATTTTCCAGTTACATTAAATAGCTGGGTATGTCTTTTTTTAAGTAAACATAACAGAGATCACATTCGCAAAGGGGTGACTTCAAAAGAACACGATTTGCGGTTCACAGCCGAAAGTGGAAGAGGACGTAAAATGCTTCAGTGAAGACGAATTACAGCAAAAAAGTAATTGAAGCACGTGGAAATTGAAAATAAATACTCTCCTTGTTTCACCTTGTACCATTTTCTTTTGGTTCGGAAGCCTCATATACTGTGTAACATGTAGAGGGCTCGTCCATCAAGCACTCGGACAGCACGCTGTAAAGTTTGTTTTTGTGGCGCCTGAACTCAAACATTGTCATTCAGTGGCTTGTCCCACTATCAGGACAAACTACACTGAGAACAGGAACCTCCGGCAGAAACACGCAGGCAAGTTCCCATTGGCCACGAAGTTAGTCCAACTTACTTACAAATTTAAAAAGAAAACTTTTTTTTCATCAAGCATCTGTCAGTCCATGTATATTTCTAAAGAGAATGTACATTAATAAATGAATTGCCTTCAGATCGCATTCATTTGCTGAGTTGTACTCTTAAGCTTATTGAAGCTCTTTACAAAGGCGTCAAGTTGCCCAGTACTTGCAAAAACCTATGGTAAATCTTTGAGAAGATTTATATTAAATGTCCGTAATGGAAACTAAACGGCTAAAATCAATTTAAATCGCTCCCTCTCACAATCAAAAAGAGCAGGAACAATTACTTATTAATTTTTGTATATGTATACAATACAAGAAAAACACAACTGAATGTGTGTGTGTGGAGAACACGACCACAAAGATTAGAATATCGAAGTTCAGGAGAGAAGCAGATTTACTTTTGCTTTGTAACAACTCTGGAATGAGTTTTCGGATGTTGTTGGATAATACAATCCGTACTATGGTCTACAATATGAAACATTGCATTGCTTTTAGCAAGCCGAATCTAATCAATCCAGTAAAGTCTGCTGAATTTATTGGAGTCTCTTGCTTCCGCGGGCCTTAAAGGGATCTGTTTCCCTTATCTCGCTATCGTTATCCCTCGATTCAACAATGACTTCTGAACGTTCATCACCGCCAACCAAAAGGTAGTCTAGCAATTTCTTCTTATTTACAACAGCGTCACTCTGATGTGGCCGGACTTCATTATATTATGGTTGAAAGTAAATGAAACTATTGGAGCAAAGAAGGTGGGCCTGGCATTTAATGAGATCTCAACCGCGAAGTTAAATTGAAAATACTGCAGAGCGCAAAGCAAGTGGACAAAGAAGGTCAAGAAGATAAGCACAGACCGGATGGGTAGCGAGGGAATTGTCCATTTTGATGGCTCATTAGATTGATTCAGTCGAGTATCGAATTCTAAATCATACTGATAGATTTTAACTGAGTACCTATCCACTCCTGAATCTGTCTACCCCTGACATACCGCGTAGCTGCGATGTCGAACTGGCAAATACAAACCAAAGATTTTGATCAATGAAAAGAATGGAAGCCTTTGTGTCTCAGAGAGTTTGTAACTCAAATTTGGGAACTATTTGAAGTCAAAATTTATTTTGGTACTAGATACTAAATTAACATTTTAGCAATCAGCATCTAGATGTGTCATACCTATAAATTATGTGAAGAGCTAAGTGATAATCTTTGTGAATTTAAATCATGACTTACATGATTGATTGTTTTTTTAGGAAAGGAAGTTGCCAGACTCTTGATAAAAATCAATTGACCCCAGCAGTTGGGAGATACTGCAGTGATGAGAACGGATGTAAGTTCCCAATGGCTCTGCTGTTTCCTAGTAACTGATGCCATTACAACCATGTGTTCACAGAAATATTAAAGATAACAGTCTGTTAAAGACTTCGCTCAACAAGAATCTCTGTAGCATCCTACAGATAAAACAGAGTTCGTATCAATCTGTAGATTCACACAGTAAAGAAACCCATATTTCCGAGATACAACTATTCACACAAACACAAAATAAATGGCGGCAGTTGAGTGTGTGTGTGTGTGTGTGCGCGGGGGGGGGGGGGGGGGGGGTTGCAGTGGTGGGAGTTAGAGGAAAGAGGATTGTTTGTTTATTTAAAAGAATTGCAGGCCGCGGGAAGGTTTTTTTTAAACGGTCTGTTGCCGATATCTGCAGTGGTGATTCCTATCCAATTGGTTTGGTTAAGAAATGTTTAGCGGTATGCAGAGAGAGAAAAAGACAATACACGAGCAGCACCGAATGCCAAATTTCCTTTTGTTAGACATATCATATCCTTCTAAGGAATCATATCGGTAGAGCTCCACACCCTTAATCAGCCAATATCGGCACTTTTCAAACCTTGCAGGCCAAGTTTACACACAGTCATAAACTTGCCAGCACTGGTCTCCAGACATTTGAGCTGAAGTAAACAGGCTAAAATCCAGCTCAGTCAGCGACTGGTAATATACTAGCAGAACGATGAATTGCAAAAGGAAATGAAAAGTGTGAGAATTATTTTTCAATAACAATTTAAAACGAAAAAAAGTTAAGCAGCACTGTTTATCAGTCATTACCTGTTCATAAAATACATTTCATTTAAAGGCTATAGTAGACATTCCTTCTGCTGTTATCTAGTAAGACAAGTGTAGTAAAAGTAAATATTTTTGCTATGAGTCTTTAAAAGGAATAGTGATTAAAATTCTTCTACTTAAAATCAGTCAGGCACAAAAGTCCTAAGGTCCTGTTTTTGACTCAGAGCATTTTAAAAAATTGCTTCAAACAAAGCAGTCAATGCCCTAAGCTAATTTAACAAAATGTAATGGCTGAATCTGCAAAAGGCTCATGTCATGTTTCTGTTATCTCAAAGATTTTATTAGTGAAATAATCTTGAAGATATATTTCTACATATGGCATTTTTTTTATTTTACAGAATCTTCAAGAAAAGACAGGACACATAAAATTAGACAGGATTTCCAAAGACCACAGTACATGTTTTACTTCAGCAAACATAAAATGTCAAAAAGACATGAAAAGTGGCAAGTCTGTTGACAATAAATAATAAATTATTTATAATTTTGCAGTACAAGAACAAACAAAATGTTTCTTTCCAGAGCTAAAACTGTTGTTGGTAACTGTTTTAACCTAGAAGCATACACATCTTTGGGACAATTCTGGACGGACACGAGTTCACACACAAATCCCACGAAGCTGTGGCGAAAAGAGGTATACCTTGTTGCAATGCTTGAGCTTTTTAATAAAAAATAAAAAAAAATGAAATATCAGTAGTTGCCTTCATACTTTCATTGCAGGGACTGTAATCTCACGAACCAGCTACATGCTAATGATCTAGGATCCAATAGTCCTTAAATATAGGTCAACTAAAAGCATTGCAAAAATGCAACTATACCTTTCAGAACTGATCCTTTAGGACAGTCACTGAACTACTTAGGCTGTGGTACATTCTGCATGTCACGATTGTCTTTCCAGTCCACCTTTTGCAGATGTATTGGACTCTTCTGGATTTTTGTTTTGGCAAAGCTGACCCACTGATGTCCTTTCTAGGCAGCACCATTGAAAATGTTGGGACTATAATCTCTCCATTGGATCATCTTCTCTGTTTATGTGTGCAAGACATTCAAATCACATCTTTCAGGATTTTGAACATACATCCTTTTCTATAGCTTCAAAAATGTTTTTGCATGAAGTCCCGGATGTCTGGAGTGTCTCTTCTATTTGCACTTGTAGCCAGATCCCGCTTTAGTGTCTGATTGTCGTCACAGTGTTGCCAGGGTACAACATTGGTTGTTTGAACACAGAGACTTCGTGCAAACGGATGATGGCTGCTTTCTGATCAGACATGGACCAGGTTGCATGAACTTTTTTAAAAAAAAAAGTGTGGGCCAGAGAGTTTTGAGGGTCCAGGGTTCCTCATGGCTCTCTGTAGGGCTGCACTGAGAGTCCAGGATCCTCATGCCTCTATAGGACTTGCTACCATGCTGTTTGGTGTGTCAGGGAGTTGGGAGGACATGGACGCTACTTCACTTCCAGTGGAGTTAGAACCTGGCCCTCCCTCTGAAAAATTAACCTGTAAAAATCATAGCAAATCAATGATCGCTGGCCTCTTTAAAATGTTGATATCAATCCAAAGTCGCGCATATCCAAAAATAACATTCATTAAAAATATATTTTTGACCATTTTAACTACAGTTTTACAATGAGTTGCAATAATTTTGTCATTAATAACAATCAATCAAATTACAATAAACAGAAAGGGCTTTTTGCTAAGTTACCTTTAAAGTGCTATGTATCTAAGTTGAAAACAATGGCAAAATCAAGGTCTCCTAGCAAAGCACAATAGGGCTAGTTACATTTCTCAGTGCAATATTTAATGGTGTAAATTTGTACATATTTTCCAAAGGTACATAATGAATTGATATATATTGTGGAAATTTATTATATATAATAAAACATTACATATGGATTTAGCCCCTTGAGTACTGCACTTTCTTTGCTCATTGAAGAAAGAGAAAATTTCCTGTCATTAACTAAATAAATGACATGAAAGTGCAGTGAACTCCGAACAAGAAAGGCAGGACATTTTCCATAATGTGTTTTGTGATTCCTGTAAAGGATTCAGCATTGGCCTCAAAGAGTGAAGTTGAATGAGTTTACAAAGCTTATTAATTTTATTATACATTACATGCATTTTGCAGACCCCTCTTTACCAATATATTTACTTATGTAATCCAAACATGTTGTATGTTAAGTGCCAAAGGGAAGCACAATTTAGGCTGTACTCCAATTCAGTATAGCAACTGGGGGTAGCAGTACTTTACAAAATATAAAACAGCCAGTGTAGCACATTCTAAATTATTAAAAAATGTGGCTAATTATTCAGTGACAATATTGCACTATCACTGCCATCATATAAAGCTGGATTCTTTATATTTACCTTTACAAAAGAGTTAGGTGAAATAAAGAACCTTCAGCTCCATTCTTCACAGGTAATCTTTACTTAAAAAAAATAGCGGAAGGGACTTCCTTAATATCAATCCAACCAATTTTGTGAACACTTAACCTAAAGTTGAGGAAAATATAGCAACAACATCCATTTTGTTTCATTTTTATTGAAGTTCAAATCTGTTTATCTCATCATTCATGTGTCCTGCCTGCAATACTGTAGGTTCTCCTTTACACCTACCCTTTAAAGTTAAATAATTAGTAGTGTTTCAAATTTGAAATATGTGATTTAAAATGCTTGTTTGACAACACTTGAAATAAATAGAAGTGCATGGTTCAGACAAAAAGCCATCAGTGTAAAATGTTAAACACAAACTATATTTGAATATGGGAGAAAGCTTGAGTAAACATTACAGATTGTTTTTAACCTTCTACATTCTTGATGGTCGTCAAAATGAAAATACTAAGGCTGGCAAAAGAGGGATTCTGCAATTTTTATATCCATGAATTGTCTATATATGGATTGGTGTGTTGCAGATCCCCTGATTGCAGTGATTTCTGGTGCAGTCTGTATTGTGGTAGTGGTGATGGTGTTCTGCATGTTGCTGGCACTCACCAGTTGCTGAAATGCAGGCTGTTCTATATCACTCTGCAAAGCGAAGTCACTCAAAACTTTCCAAGGTGGCTGGTAACTCTGCACCTCCACTGGATTGGCTTGCAAACTGCTGTCATGTCTCTCAGGACTGGCAGCCACCATTGGGGTCCCGGTCATCCCCTGGATATTCTCCAGAAACAAAGGAACAATCATTACTTATTTTATATATAAAAGCACATTTTCATTCATTTACCTTATTATTTGAGCAAAGCATACAGCTCAACAGTCATCTGTTTCAGACACCTTGCCATGATGACACTTCTCAAAATTATGTATGGCACTTTCTGTGACATGGCAAAAATGCAGTATACAATCTAGGTTTCCCAATATGCTTAGTGGTATGTTATTGAACCAATTCAGTACGCTTCAACACTAAAACAGCTCATTGCAATATCATACACGAACTACAATGCAAATGATACCGAAAAGCCATTACACCCAATGTCATCACAGTACAGGCCAAAAGTTGGTAATTTATTTATATGAAGGTGGCTTCGAAAGTTGAAACCATATGAGGTTTCTTCACCACAAAATATGTTCTTGTTAAGGCAATAGATGCAAAGGGTAAAGAGGGATGTTCTAAATCTAAGGCAATCCAAAATCAATGAGAAACTTCTAATAATTGTATACTAATTAATCTATCCAATATTTCAATGTGGGGGAGGGGAAGCAAACTACCTATTCATCACTTCAAAAAAAATTATTAATTTGTGCATACAAAATTATGAAGTCATGCGGACTGAACAAAAAAATACCCGTAAAACAAATTCGAAGGAGAATTAAATTCAAACATAATTGGATTTGAAATTAGATAAAGATATGACAGCATTTCTGTGACTAGAATTCCAACTTATATTATGAAGAAAAACTGGTGTTTGTAACATGGTGTATAACTAGCAATACTGTGAATCTATTCGCACAGAAATAGTCAGGTCTTCTGTCAAAGTTTCCATGAAAGTTTAGAGAGACTAAAATAACTTACTGTTTTGTCGTTGGGCTGTTGCTGTTGCAGTTGTTTCATGAGGATGCTCTTTTTCTTGTCCTTGCAACGCTTGTTTTGAAACCAGACTCTAATGACACGGGGGCTCAAGCCTGTCATTTCTACCAGCTGCTCCTTCATGAGCGCATCGGGCCTGGGGTTGGCTGCATAACAAGTCCGTAACGTATGGAGCTGCTTCTCGTTCAGAACTGTCCGCACCCGAGTCGTCTTCTCGGGTTGTTTGTGAACGTGCGGCCTCAACGCGGGTTGTCGGGCAGAAATGGGCTCTGCTGTAAAAACAGGCAATACATCCTTAGTTTGCTGAACAGCAGGATGGGCAATAGTGCATGGTCTCATTTGTTCTGGCAATGGCGTTACACTTTAAAACCATCTTGAAGTCATATTGATAGCACTTGGTGGACCGGCTTGGAACAGGAGGAAAAAAAGCCAGTAGAAAATTAACGTATTTGGAGTTTGTCAGAGCATCTAATCTTGAATGAAGTGTAGGGGTTGAAGTGACAATAAAATTTAGTTATAAGCGATCTTCGAGCTGTACGGCATAATATCCTAAACTGATTTAACTGCATGAGATCGAAAAGCCAAAACAAATCAAATCAATAGCTCTTGTATGCGATGTTTATATTACAGTATCTGATATATCAATTACATTTAAATTAATACAGAAACAAATGTTTATGGGACAATGTTTCAGGTTCGACTGCAATAGAATAAAAGCATTCTCTAGTTATCTGAATACTAATTACAGTCAAATCCATACACATACATTTCTGAAAGAAGTCCAGTGCTGATATAAATAGGTGGTTTGTAGGGGAAGACAAGCAGTTAACGGCTTGTCGCTTGTGCTGTAATCGCCGCTGTTGAACAACTTTTTATATTGCAGCAGTTTGGTTTTGCACTGCACAGAATCAGACTCCACTCTCTAGGCAGTCAGATATGTGATGTGATAAACGGGGCTCCCGCAAAGTTTCAAGGGTGTGATCAGAGAATTACAGCGTTTGATGTGTTTATGAAAGGTTCAGTGAACCGTGCAGCAGGTAAAATTAGATTTTCCAAAAGCCGCCCACAATTATGTTCCCCTGAAATATTGTTTTCTGTGAAAGAGGTCTCACTGGAACTCATTAGAAAAAAATATTTGTATTGCAGCAGTACAGTGTTTAGTAGTCAGTCATAAAACAAAATAGTCTTATTTTTATGAAAATAAATTACCGCAAGGCATTTGGTGTGTTTTTAATATAAAAAGATAACATTGTATAAAATGATGAGTGTGTTGTCCTATGAGTAGGGGCGGTATCTCTTTAAACTTTGTAAAACAAAATCATCTCATGTTGTGAAAAATACAATCCAACATTATCGGTGGAATGCAATTTGATATTTAATGCCAAACACGTTTTTTGACTAACGTTATATTTTCATAGCATGTACATTTGCAATTCTGGTCACCTCTAAAATACACCCTCGTGTAAGAAGCAATAAGAAATCCAGCAGTATCCGCTGTGTAACATTAAGATCTAATATTTACACTGGAATGAAACATCAAAGGCGACAGACGCTACTTGAAAAATCTTCAAACGTATCATTATACAGATTTCAAATCGATTCTCTTTCGGAATGCAATGCATTGTAATAAAGGCTGTATGTTTCAATTATTTTTAGCGCGTGGATTTTTTCTTAAAAGCACGTTCCAAAGCCCAAGCTCGTTTTAAAAGACTACACGAAATAATCGCTGAGTGATATTAACTGATATATGAAATTACCAAGACTTCTTAAACATATTCGGATTATAGACATCTTCAAATGTCCCTCAAAATCCATGATTAATATTGTGAGGTCCATAAGAAAAATAGCAAGTCGTACTAATACATTCTACATGAATATAACACGCTGTCACTACAAAATACTTCTTCCATGATATTTTAGCTGCACTCATGTTGAACTCTCCAATTCAGATTCACAGAAATTTTTTACAAAACTAGTTTGTATAAAGATGGTTTCAGATGAACTCGCTTCAGTAGCAATGCAAGCATTTCTAAGTGAAACCAGGCTTCTTCAAAATTTGAATCTCGAATAATTAAAACAGTTCAACTTGAATCACAAGGTAAACGGAGACTGTTCTTCCCCCAAAACTTTTTAAACTAGCTCAGTCATAGTCAGAGAGTCAAAGAGGGACAGTGTGCTCAGATTCATGATCCCTGCATTTGTTTGTAATTTATCCGGAATACTTTTAAATTTAACATATACAACCAGGTTCAAAATGCACGGCACATGTAAAACATGCACTTGGAACTCCGCCTGTGCACAGCTCCATTGTCAAGATTCAAACCATGCATTCCGGTTCCCCAGTGAAACGTCTCCGTAAAACACTCGGAAATATAAACTTTCCAGCGTGAAACTGGTTGCGGCTGTACATCGTTTACACATTTAGAACAATGTTCAAAATGTTGCGTTGTAGTTGGATTCAACATAAAATAGTTGTTTGCTTTAGATGACGTATGGGTGGACTCACAAATAAAACCAAGTTTTGAAGGTGTACATACCCGCCATCTGTAGGGGTCTGTTGCCGTGCATAGGACTGAGGGGATCTGGGCCGACTGAGGCTCGCTCTACAACATCGTGATCAGCCCGGCAGAAGAGTCCGTCTTCCCGCAATGCGAATTCATCACCGGGGATGAGCTGACGACTGCACGCCACACAGCGGAAACAGTCGATGTGATACACCTTACTGCGAGCTCTCATCACAAAGTCATTCTTACTGAATCCTATATTACACTTTGCACACTTAGTTCCGTATAATCTGCAAATCAGAGATAAAGACATTTACTAAAGGATCAAAAGTGACACCCAGTTTGTCACAGGCTTTTGATACAAAGAACTAAAGTGATCCGAGACCCAAAAAGTCAACCGAATGACTTGTGAATTGGCTCTGCAAGTTGTCATAATGCAGAAAAATATAAATTAAACCAAATTATTCTTCCTATTAATTGGAAGACAAACTATATTTCCGAACAGTTTAATTCTCACGGTCACTAAACCATGAAGTGATTCGACACAATATTAAAGCTATTTTTAAAAACTGAACCATGTACTTCATGATAGTCAAACATACAATGAGTTGGTACATTGTCCATTGGTACACTGTGAGGTTTAGTGACAAATTTTCAGATAGTATGTATTTATTTTCATTTTTAATCCTTGTAGATGTTGTAGACCTATTTGATATTGTAAAGATAGGTTTTCTTTTACTAAAAATCTAAAGTAAAAATGTTCTTTAATTAAAACTAAAAGTGTCATTTTAGAACAGTTATTCTCAAACTCGTCATTTTAAGGGTCAATGTTCCAACCAGTGACAGTGCATTTTAATTTGTTTTTTAATGTATTGTAGCAGCCTCCGTGTTAAACTTTATCCCCTCCGTTCAGTAGAAAATTATATAAAGCGTTTTAAAATCAGCATAAGAGCTTGAACATATGGCACTGAAAGTTCTGACAGTATTAAAAAAAAGCTATACTGTATTGTAAAATATTCAATTGTGCTACAATAATTCTCCAATTGGCACAGCTTATTGCAGCTGATTTACATTTCGACGCTAATGCCTTAATTCTATCCACAATTACAAACAGTGGGAAATACACAAACTTAAACTGATGGCGGTGATGGTTTTGTAACGAATTGCTGTCTCTCGTAAACATTTAAACAACTGTTTCGGTGATAAACGCTTTTCTAAAACACCCAGATTCATGGATAGTAGATATAGGAGCGACAAGATTCATACATCCTGAGTACACAGATTCAGTGCCTACTAAAGGAAGCAGTCACAATTATCTAAATATGTGCATTGTTCGCTGCCAAATAATGGGCAATTTGATCTCGTCTACCCGCCAGTTGAGATAAGATAAGGCCAAACAGGTAGGAATAAAGCCATTGAAGGGTTAATATTGGAAGTTGGGGGTGGGGGGAGGAGGCGTCATTTAGAGACAGCGCAGCGCAGTTTAATGGAATGGAGTATGTTTTTTTTAAACAAACGTTATCCAAATCTTTACTCACCGAATATAGTCTCTCTTGCAGTACGTTTTTCCATCCCTAACGAAGCAGGTACACGTTTCGTCCAAATACTGATTACACTCTGCACATTTCAGACAAGCCGCATGCCATTCCAGATCCGGAGAAACTCGAAGAATATACTGGTCATGAATCTGATTCCCACAGCCGACACACAGTGAAATAAGGCGTTTTTCTGTAAATTGATATGAAAAATAACGTCGTAAAAAACTTCTAAAGATGGGCCTCTTCTACAGGAAATATATTTGACTATAGTTTTGATAACTGCTGTTACATTTACTGGATAGACCTGAGGATATGTTCCAAGCTGTGCTAGATCACGCTGCAGGTAAAGATTACACTATCTGGAATATAGATAAACGCACATTGCATTACCAAATCGACTTACTCTCAGTCAGGAACTGTACTTTCAATTTCACCTTAGCATTTTCAGCAAAAACGCGAACCGGGGCAGGTTTCTGAATTCCTGTTTTTTTTACAGAATTTTTAAAAGCGCACACAACTTAAAAAATGTGAAACTTAAAAATGAAACATTCAGGTATAAGTCCATGCATTTATACTTTCAAAACAGAATTTTGCAAATAAAATGCAAATACTTTGCAGCATCAAATTGTAGCAGAGATCCTGGGCAATCAGATGTATGCATCAGTGATACATCTGACAGGGCTCTGAAAGAAGCAAGCCACATGCTCAAAAACTGTTTCGTACGGTTTCACTTCAACTCTACTCTGCTACAGAGCTATTTTGTTCACACGTCTCGCTAGGAGTGGACATATAGTTTACAATAATGCAAGACTTTTCATCGTTTAGCTGAACTAGAAGACCAGTCCTGTGCAATACACGAAATAAACTCCAGTGCTAGAACGGTCAAGAGCAACGGAATAAAGTCGAAGGCAACAGCATAGCGATAGGAGTTGACTTGCACCTGAATCCGATCTTCGAAAGGCAACAGCAATGAAGAAAACTTACTTTTGGGTGGATCTCCCATGTCTCCCATTTCTTGCTATTATGCAAAACTTTTTGATGTTGGTTATTTTTTCCCTTTGAGTTGCTTTTTAAAAAGAGTTGTTGGTAGTGGGGGTGGTGGAAATTTGTGGGTGGTGATGGGCGGGTGGGGAGGTCGGTGGGGGGGGGGGGGTGTTGGGGAGTTCCAGAGGAGCCCTTGGTTATATCCACAGAGTAGGGCTGGCTGAGAAGAGTTGCGGACGTTGCGGCTCGTTATAGCTAGCCACTGGGGATGGGCTTGTGCAGAGAGGCAGTGCGCGCAGTCCAGCCGCTCATGCTCACTGCTCCTTATCTCTCAGCCACTCTGGCTGCGTTTCCTCCAGCCCCTCGCCATTGGCCTGACGTCGAGCGCGCCTGACGTCAGACGCACGCCGTCTCCGACCACCCCCCGCCCCAAAACCTCACTCCCCGCTGATTGGTCCCGACTCGACCCTGGGCAGCACCAGCTGTTTGCATTGTCTGTGCCTCAGAGCCTCCGAATGTCGACTCGCCAGGCTCCAGGCTCCAACAGCAGCAGCTATGGCTTAACCATTGGGCCCTCCAGCTTTCTCCTTCTGTGCCTCAACTTCCATCACTTCCCCTCTCAGCGCTTTTAATTATGTCTCTCTCTCTCTCTCTCTCCATGTACTCTGGCTCTGTTCCCTGTTGTATCCTTTCTATCTCTTACTCTCACAGTCCCACCGCCCTCAGCACACCCCTCCAACGCCCCCGTTCTGTCCAGGTTCCGCCCCCACCCCGCTTCCAGTGTACAGCACAGCACAGCACCTGTAGATGGCAACTTGCGTTGGGGTGGAGGGAGGAGTGCGCTAGTTTCCGTGTCTCTGGGAGTAGAAGCCTTCTCAGAGACCCGACCTCCTTGTGGTTATTTTCCACTCGTTTCAACAGCAGGATGAAACTCGCCCCCCTCCCCCTCCCCCTCCCTTCCCACAGCACACTCCACAATCATGGGGGACTGGAATGCAAACTTAGGAGGAAGACCAATTCTACAATACAGTTTTCCAGTGTAAGCTCCCTGTGAGAAATGGGAATTTTGTTATTTGTATTGGCGCACGCTTTTCAGAAGCGTGTTTCCAGGGTTGAAGGTAGGATCTTGAATACAGCAACCATAAATTCGCTGCAACCCCTCCCTCTCAAAAATCGCGTTCGGTTGGGGTGGTTAGTGAAACACAGGGCAAGGTCAGTGTGCGGCAGAGGGACTCTTGAGATACCCCTGCCAAAGCAGACCGGGTTTAAACTGAAACAATAACATGCTGTTTCAATTGACTGTTTTACGACTATCTCTTCCTTGAATAAATAAATACAAGGGGCAACATATGCATCTTGTTATATCAGGGTTTTCCACGGGACAAGTTTATAGTCAAACACAGTGTAGCTAATCCATTGTCTTAGTATTTTGTCTCTCCTGGAGAAGGAAGGTTATGCTGAGTATTTCGGGACAGGAATGAGATGTGCAACATCAGACCGGATCGATTCTCTCGAATTTGCACGTCCTAGACTTTCCCATCTGTGTTCAGTGCCACGTGCAAGAAAATTGCAAAAATACGAAGGTAAGAAAATGGGTATCAAACGGCATTTCTCCTTCACCATACTTGTTGTAGTATCCGTTAAAAGGCGAAAATGCGGTTTAATATAAAACAATAAAATAATGAGAAAGTACTTTGCAAGAGAAATGCTGCTTCCAAAATAGAAAGGTGTAGAAATTTTAGCTTTTAAACTCACTCCTGGGATCCGCATAAAACACCTCGATAAGAGCACGTTTGATTGAAGGGATACCAAGGGTACCATTGAGTCTGAATATATGAATAAGTAATTTACTGATATCCGCGGTTTAGCTATTCAAAATTCATGTAAAAGCTGAAAGTGTTCTATAGCTAAACACTCCTCCGTCTTCAGACCATAACCAGCGCTTTTTTAAACATTTTCAACACATTTGTTTTAAAATGCTCTCTCCTAGGCGGGGATCTGTGTATTTGTCCATCCCAACCAAATACCCAGAGGCCGGAAGTATGACCGAAACCCTGTAAACCCACTGGACAGCTGTAATGCTCTGCAGTTTGGAATGTGCTACACCCTCTCTAATATTAAATAATACTTTATCCCCTCAAATCACCCGTTTTGTTTCGAACAAATTCACGCTGGCTTATGCAAGCACCTAAGTCAGTCCACTTTCTTTATCAGACCCGAATCAGGATCATTTACTCCAGCTCCTCTCATACTTGGCCTGTAAGGCCACATGCCGCTTCTGCTAAGGTTGCTCCGCGTGCACACTTTGTGTGTGTGTGTGTGTGTGTGTGAGATCTAATGTGCGAGACAGACTGGCAGTCCGTGAGCGCAGAACGACAAGGTTCCAAATCCTGTCAGCAATCAGAGCAGTTTAAAACTCTCCGCAGCTAGACCGGCAGAAATACTGAGCTGAAAGCATTGAGAGGCTAGACTATGAACTGCCTATCTGTGCATCCTGTACCCTGGAAATATAAACACTTCTAACGAGCTGTCCCTCTGATTGCCTTTTATATAATATCAACAATGCACATTAAAATCAACTTAATTACACGAGGCTTTTTAGATATGAGCTAGCGATTCGGGGGAACACACGTGGGTAACACGAGCGGGTGAAAGCAATGGGCTTTTCCATGTTTCAGCTGTGCGTACACCTAATACGTAATTACAAAGAATAATTGCTGATAATAGTCCTAAACTGACAAATAAACACGTGGTTTAGCGGAAACCTATAGTGACAGGCCACAGCTCAGTGAGGAAGAAAACAAAGCATCCGAACAGTTTGTCCACTGTCACATTACAGCAAATTGCCCGAAAAAGCCTGTGCTTTAAATCAGTCTCACTTTCCCAATGATCTACTTGCCCATTTCAGATCAGTTAGCTATTCAAAGTCAATCGGTCAGAATTTTAAAAAGGGGAGTTGTTTGTTACTATTGTTCATTAAGCAAACTGAGTTCTTCAAAAATAAGCAAAAGGAGCACGTCGTCAGGCAATATCAAACGAAAGGAGAATTTAGTTTTATGTCCATTTACGGTTCTTTGAGTGCCACAAAATGTATGTAGACTATATGTGTGGGGATCAGGTCATTCAGAACCTAACTACCTGACGATAGTATCAGAGGGACTGACAGTGTCACTGCCAAGTATTAGTTTGGAATGATATTATTCTGAGCCATACAACACGCACCTTGGTGGCAGTTGCCTTACGCAGTTTACGAAAGCGCCAATGGTCTTCTGTCATGACGTTATACACCAATATTGTAGCACAGTCAATCATCGCTAAATTTGCAAATTGGCAAGATAAAGACCAAAGGATTTCTGAAAGTACTCGGACACTAGGAGCTCCCTCAGATTGTTCTAAGGGGACATATCACTTTTATATCCTTTTTGCAACATCCACCGTTAGGATAAGGTTAGCATTTCCTACTCACCCATTTGCACAGGAATTTACCGATCTTTAAATTTTGAATAAAAATGTTACTCCACTGACAACCTCAAACCGCTACCAAGAAATTGCGAAGCACATTCATTAAATTCCATTGTTGGATAAATTCTAATTTTAATTTGTTTTCTACCAATTTAATTTCATTTAGTAAATTAATAAACTTGAGAACTAAATCTGTCTGAATAATTAACGATATATGCCTCAAATATATTCTTAAAGCTGTAGTGCAGAATGGTTTGAGATGCTGAGTGCCTTAATGTTATTAAGCCTGATCTGAATAGACTATTCTAATAATTGTACCACGACTAACTTTCAACCACCCTGTTCATATAATCACATAATGGGATCCAATGCAATCGTTCACAAGAGAAAGGGGGAGCTTTTACGGTGGTAATACATCAGATAACAGTTTTTAGACTTCAGTAATGCATGTTTTGATAATAGCTGATACCTTTTAGGTATGAATTTAGACACGAACGCTATTCATGATTTAAATTATTGTAAACGTTTCCACAAAATGCCATACAAATTCCAGTTGGGCAAACAATTTTGGGGCGCATATTTCACCAGTGAGGTGATAGTAAAGAGGGTCCGTCAATGACGTGATCGGCTTTAAACATGCCGTGATGTACTGCTGCACGCTGGGATCGACCCTGCCCTAAAATATCCTAGAAATCTAGTTGTTGAGCTGATGTAGGCAAGGTTCTACGTGCCCCCATATCTGCTTTGATAAGCGATCTGTGTTTTAATGAACCAATAGATTGTTTCACGATCGTGCTGGGTAATTTGCACAAAATCTGGCCGAGTATGTGCGAGCGCCAAAATTGCGCCCGTTGTGTGTGTGTGTGTGTGTGTTGGGGGGTGGGCGGAGATGTGGGGTGTGGGCATCACATTATGATATGGTCCTGTGTCAAATATGTGCCTTCGTTTCTGACTATAAAGACCACTTAACACAGCAATGAGTGATGCATGTGCTATGGATGTAACTTAAATGAAAGCACGTAAATGAAATGTTTAAAGAAAGCATGAGTCTCATTATTGTAGCGTGAACATTTCGTCCAGCGAATGTATTCAAAAACGTGTCATTAACCAACATACAGTAACGAGCAAGGCCTCACAGGCAAACAACTTCTGGGATAGTCACCTATTTACACAAATGCAAATACACGCAGATGAATCCTCTCGATCGATGCCCAATGATGCTTGTAGCTGGTAGGTCCAGATCGATCGCACTAACAACCATCTAATACTGTACCTCAGCTGAGGGTGCGGAGATGACCCTAATCTTTCCACTGTAAATAATGAATATAATTTTCTTACAATTATTTTACAGTGACACTACCCACTTTAGTGTAAGCACCCCGTTCGAATTTATTCTCTTACATTCGATTGACAAAAAAACTTAATGTGTGGCCCCTTTTTAAGGCTACATAGAAGTACTTGGTTGAATAATTCTACTTTTGCACGTGTGCCTAATTAATCTCTAAATGGCGCATAAACATTGAAAATGACTGTTGTAAGTCAAGCATACTATGGTTTTACATTTGGGAATGGCAGATCTCTCAATATCAACCAGTTCTTTTCGCTTATTTGCTTGGATTTCAGGAAGGGAGGAGTAATGGGCCAAGTTTCAAACACGGTAATCTTTCATGTAAGGCCCGGTCAAATATATATACGTGGTTAGCATTGTTTAGAAAAAAAATCCCGTTCATATTTGCGTTTCCTTCTGACTTCTAAGTCTGATTATCTTTTTTTTCTTGTGGTTACTCGCATTTTTGCATATAAAATTTAAAAAAAAGATTTGCACCTGGTACTTCCCTCGAACATAAGGTTCTATGGTGTGCAGGTTCGGGAGAATAATAAAATCTGCTTTCCTTCTGTTTAATTAAGTCCTGTAAGTGCGTCTCAGACAGAACAGAAATACCCGTTGCAGCTTAAAACCTACGCATATTGAAAATGATACAGTTTGTTTAAGGGAGGTTTAGTTCACCCTAAATAACTATGTTCTTAAACAGTGGTTAGTGTGTGTGTGTGTTTATTAATCGCTGTGTCCCTCTGGATGTGTGGTTTCGCGTGCTAGCTAGCTCCCCCGCGAGGCATCGCAATTGCACTAATTTTGATCTGTCTGAATATCGGACCATCTATTTGTTTGGACTTGGAGTTGGAAGGTGTGGAATTAAAGTGTGAAGTTCTCGGCTCCAGTGCGCCAGCAATCCCGTGAAGAATAAAGGCGGCTTTCTTCAGACAAGCGTTGTATAATTTGGAAGTAGATCTCTCTCTCCTCTCGCTTCTTTCTTCCATCCACTGTCAATTTCAATGAACATGCAACGAATACCTGAATTTTACTCATTCTTTTGGAAGGGGCAGGAGAATTGGTTAGTCCCCTTGCTGAACCTCTGAATGCTATTGCAAATCACGCGAGTACAACCAAATGATCAATAGGCTTTCAGCACATGACATCAGAGGGTCAGACTAGCTTTTTTTTTACGCGATTGGGAAGAGTTTTAACTGTTCGCACACCAAGAGTGAATATTTGTAAGTATTAATGTACGCCTTGATCCAGAAACGGTGAACATATGCCCCTGTTTATGTAGTAAAATACTTTCTTAAAAACGTAATTTACACTGAATGTGTGTGGAATAATGCAGTATAATGTTTTCAGTAGCTCCTTGGGGGGAAGGTATACGGTCCCCTGATAATGCACTAGTTATTGACATTTTAGCAAACTAAGACTTCCAGCGATTTTTGAATACTGATCAAACACCCGTGCTGAAATGCAACTGAAGTTGCCGTTTAGCTTGATGAAGTATAACTATGTTGTACTCTGTCCAAATAAGTAGACAACAGACCTTACATCTCAACTCCACCCCCACCCCACCGCCCCACCAACGTTAGATAAAGGGATGGGTATTCAACCTTAGTTCTACCTTAAATACACAATGAGACATAATGACTCGGCGAGTGAAATTAGCCATATTCTCAAAGATGTGTATCTCTATGAAAACGCCGAGTGGGCGAAAGATATCTTTCTCTTACTGCTGACGACACATAGAGCACTTCCCCATCATTATTGCTATTTTCAGATTATGTGTGTCTAGTCCGAACACGAGTGTTTATCAATGTGTTATCAATGCCCACAGGAGTTGGTATCACTTAAACCGACGTATAAAATTAGTGCTAAGAAAAAAGTCTTTAAAATAGGCATTAACGACGGTCGTTTATGTAATGATTTAATTCCAGGCTATTTTTTATTGTATTCGAAATGTACGGTCCAGTCCAACGAGAAGCTAATTCAACAATAAATCTTTTTAATTTTTGCTGCATTTGGAAGGCAGATGAATGAGGGAAGTTAACGTAAACTAAATTGCAGCAGTGATCCAGAGGAAATGTGCTGAGGTATGAATTCTGTTCCGGAAGAAAAATGCACTCGAGAAATCAATCATCAAATTTATTGGATTCCCTGGAGGCTTCTTTATTCTCCAGGGGTGGGCGATCTTTAATCTCGCGGACCTTGACTGCTGAATGTGTAGAACAAATGTACCATATTAGCACTAAATCTATTGCGAGCGTTCTGTACCTCGAACAGAAAAGAGAGCAGCCTGGAGCCTCAGTTTGAAATCAACAGAATACAATTCATTAGCGCAGCAACCTGCTTAAAGAGACAGCACATCTCCCTTTAGATAGCTGAGAGGGCATTTTACATACTATATCCAATCAGACTGCCAGCACCCGCAGTTGTTTGCTTTATTTTAATGTCCAATCAGCATTTCTCGGTTTTATAAAACTTTAATTTTGTATTTAAGTGCCTGTGTATATGTTTTCTCTAAAAAAAACTGTGATGCTAAGCACATAGCAACCGTGTATCTTTAGAGACTGTAATGGTCAAAGTAAATGCTGCGAATTTGAGTTATCTATTTCAGTTTAATACTTAAATTAAAAGAACGAATACTACCCAGCGCCTGCCAATTGATGCATTCTTGTTTATAGAACTGATCTATTTTCTAAATTCAATTTGACGAACTAAAGACAAATTAAACATCTTGACATAAATAGAATCAAACTTTAAAACGTCCATCATATCTATAAAATGCATCAAGCACCGAATAATCAACGTTTGTACAGATGTTAGGCGCAAAATTGTAGAAGTGTACGTGGGATAGATCTCATATATTTCTCACTGTTAACCTAATATCTCTCGGGATTTTACTGTGTTCCTTCAAGTTGTACATAGATACAAATAAATAAATTGGCTGTTATTTACTTTCATTATTCACTCATATCGTCACTAATGACAACACTTACTGCGGAGGTAATTGTACACTTTTATCCAATGGTACAGCAACAGGTTGTAGGAAATATGCGGGTCACAAAGATGCGATCAAATACACATAGTCAGAAGCATTTGATTATATTAAGAGACACGGAGTTTTGCTTCCCCGACTTCACGATTCGTACAGACATTGATTTCGACCTATATGTTCCGAAAGGCACAAACACCTCAACTTGAGAAGGCAAATTGGGGCCAGGACAGATGTATGAAGAGACACCTGAAGTTGATGGTAAAGTGTGTTTCTGTGTATGTGTAGTGAGGAGGGGCGAGTGGGGGGCAGTCACGCTGAAGTACAGCATGTTTTGTCTGGGTTTTATGAGCCATCCGGCTATGTCTGAACATTGCCTGCGTTGGGGGAGGGCAACCACGTGATAATGAACCATAGAATATGAAGGTTTTTTGAGGAAGATTAAATGTTACTATAGAAACCTAACGGTATTATTGAATACACTGTTACTAGAATAGCACGTTAATTATAGTTTATGTACCATGCTGTAAACTAATAGTACTGCCAATTGAAAATTAACAAATTATACGGTGTATCAACATATTTTGACGGAGCCTCGAAAATATCATTCCATAATGTAACGTGAAAGGGGGCGCTGTACTTCAATATCTACAATGTCATGTCTAAATTCAGCGGCGCCAGATTCCCAATATAGAACTATAATCTATTGTTTCCCTTGTTAGCTGGAATTAGTATTTCCAAAGTCATCAAAATAATGATGAAGATGTTGAAGATCTGAATCAAAAAAAGACAGAAATTATTGGAGAAACTCAGCAGGTCTTTCTGGATCTGTGGGGAGAAAGCAGACTTAGTGATTCGAGTCCAGTGATTTCATCAGAACGCTTCAGAAAGGTCACTGGACTCGAGACGTTAATTCTGTTTTCACTCCACAGATGCTACCAGATCTGCTGAGTTTCTCCAACAGTTTCTGTTTTTGGTTTGAAGTTCAAACCGTCCTGAACGTGATAAACTGAATGCATGTACGATTGTATTCAAAATTCGATCATCTTTTAAGTGTGTATAAGGGGAGTTGTCTCTTTTGTTTATACTGGTCTTAAAGCTTGACTTTTTACTTGATTGATAACTACCATTCTGACCAATCTAGGAATATAGGAAATCGAAGCAGAAGTAGTCCATTCGGCCCCTTGAACCTATTCAGACTTTTAAAATCATGGCTGGTCTTCATGCCATTTTCTCAACTCTATTGTTATCTAAAAAAAGCAGTTTGGCGTCTGCAGTATGGAATGTTGGTTTATTGCTGTACTGGCAATGTTTGTACAAAAAAAGAATATTCAAGAATTGATAACGAAAATAATTAAAACAAAATGAAAAGAACAACAAATTCTTAAATGGCATCTTGTAAAGTATCATTCGCATCAAAATAATATATTTTATGTGTTTAAAACAACCTTATTCTCAGGTTAGATTATGTGTGTTTTGCACGGACAAACGACGAAGTGTCCAGAGTGAGTTTTCGTCATCCTTTATTTAACCTTCTGACTTGATGCTGTTTAATGTGTTTATTCTAAGTAACTTGCTTCACAAAACTGCAAGGGAAATTGAGCAGGCTGCACTTACGTGGGATTATAAGAATTGACAAGTATGCATCCTAGTCAAAATTTATGATCAGAGCTGTAAATACGAGCTTTGTTAAATGCTTACGAGGCGGAATAAATGTTACATAGAGCAATTGTTTAGTACATTTCTTTAAAAAGTAATTTAACATTCGAAAAGTACACGAACTCTGGTTAAAATGAAACGTTTTACTTCAGTCATGAGATGTTTTAAAATTTCACATCCACTCTATACAACTGACATGTAAAGCAGAATGTTTAATAGGCCAATGCCGATTTAATCTTTTACGTTTAAAATATAAAGAGGAAAAATCAGCGTCAGAATGAAGCCTTCACGATTACAGAATGCCCAAAGTCAAGAAACTAGTTTAGAAGTGTAGCTGCCCATGTAACGTGTAGAACTGGAAATATATATGAAGTGCTGCATCTCCCTAAATTTTGCATATGAAAAAATATAAAGTAGCAAATGTGCAAACTCCAATTTGTGATTTAGATTGCATTGTTTCTATGCCATACAGTATTGCGGAAAGTATGAAACTTCCCTCACTTCATCTGCACATATAAATGCATTTCACTAAATTAAGCAACAGCAACCGATAAGGAGATTAACTTGAGAACAATTGGGGTCTCACAGCTGGACGTTCGCTATTGTCCGATTTTGCCGTCATAAAATTGTTGTCCTTCTCTGCAGAACACGCCGAGTCAACAGCAATCACTGGCGCTGTTATTCGCCTTTCCAATAATACACCAGAAACTGAGACAGTAGTTTCTCTAAATTGAATATGTTTGATGTTGCAGTTCGAGATCTAAAATAAAATTATCGGCCGAGGCTCCATTAGAAAGCTGCTGAAACATATGAGGTAATATTATCTATATTCTTAAAAAAAAACTAAACAAAAGAACAAAGGCGAACTGAAGGGAAGGGCTGCAGTATTACCCAGGCTATTAGAAATGACCCTGCCATCTCATTTATTACCATGCTAATCGTAGTAAATTACTTTTCAGACGCTTAAATGTGTCTAAATTGCTCCAAAATAACACACCCGCTCTACTGAATCGCCACCCTATCGCCTACCGCTGTATATTCGGACACCCGACGGAACACCTTTGTGTAAATCATTTTAATCAAGTCTCGCTTTGTGTTTCCGTATTTCAAATACATTGATATAGAAGTTTTAGGATTTATTCCAGACCTGCAAATGCGTAGGTGGATGTGGGGGAGGAGAATGTCCGCTAGTCGGTGGTATTTAAAATTCTTGCAAGAAATACACTTCATTGAAAATTCATGCTCACAAACAGGCTGTGTGGGCTTTGGAAAGAATAAACAACGACTCGTTACTTCTCAACATTTGCTTAGCTGCTGGTCATTGCGATTTCAATTACACTGGTGAAACACCCACTAGATCGACCGCAATTCAGTCAGGCTAAAGTAGCAAACTCACGTTGTGCATGTGATCCAAATACAGCGGGATTCATCATATGGTAAATGCCAACTGTCTTGTAACTTGACTCTGCGCTGCAACGAAATAACTTAACCAAAACGCAGGGCGACTGATTACATAATTACATACCTTTAATAATGACTAAAACTGCAAGATCTTATCTTGTCAAGCCAGTAAATGATCTAAACAAGTGAATTGAAATAAAACGCAATGGGCTACCGCACTTAGGTGGTAGTGTGGGGGTTAAATTAAAAAAAAAACAAAAAAGAAAAAAAGAAAAAAAACAGGAGTGGTGCTGCACGCAGCGGTCCCCTGCAACCGCAGATTGCGGTGGTTCACGGACTCCCAGCCCAACTGCTTGTTCTGTGGCGCCGTGGAGTCCGTGGACCACGTACATATTGGGTATAAAAAAAGTAAAACGCAATGGGAGTATATTGGTCTCTGTTGAGGGATTGGGATCTTGGTAGGTTCGTCAACTATTCACGCCAGTCACGGCAAAAACAGAATTTCACATTGAACCAAATGGAATCGCTCTTATGTGGAATGAGTCCAATATGCGGGCCTCTCTTTTCGCGGCGATATTGGAGATCTTTCACTTAAAGGAAGGAGGCTTGTTTGCATGTAACAGCTACCTGGTCTCACGCTTGTTAAGACACTCTTATTTGTATGATAAACATTAACGTTGGCCCAGGGAGATAGGCGGAGGCGTGACCATGTGAACTACGAGTTGGAGCAATTAGTGATCCTTGGGGTGGGGTGGGGTGGGGTTGGGTTGGGATGGGATGGGGGCTTCATCTGACATCTAATATTCGTAATTTAAATCTTCAGCGGTTAGACTTGTTACTTTTCTCTGGAAGGTTTGTCAATAACCATGATCTTTAAGATGCAGAAGAGTTGTCAGTTGTTTTCTTATGCAATGTCATGGACAGGACAAAAGTTCAGTCCATTAGAGCTGTTGGACTGAGGTCGACCTGTTGGACTGAGGTCGACCTGGTCGTGTTGATGTATGGCTCGCTGATCCCAGTTGCATTGGCTACTGCATTCAACGTTGAATTCACTATGAAGTGAGCTCTCTTATTAGGAGAGCACTGTCAGGCACTTTCTAACTAAGCAGAAGCAACTGAAATTACTTTTCAAAGTTTGAAGAGATCCAACAGATTACTTGGAGACCTTAATTTGTGTTTTTTTTTGGATAGGGCCGAAATTAATATCGGTATTGCTTTAAAACACACACTTAAAAATAATTGCCATCGTCTTATCGCTTTATTTCTGTCTGGCAAGCAATATAATAAGATATTCCTGACAATATTAAAAAACGGAAATAACACGTCTCGTGGAACTGCTCAGACCACTTTCCAAATAGGAATAAATTACTGCAGATGCTGGAACATAACGGAAAACCAAAAAAAAGCTGGAAATCACAGCGGACATGCAGGAGGCGAGAACGAACACAGCAATCCAGGCAGCATTAGGAGGTGGAGAACTCCACTTATCGGGTGTAACCCTTCTTCCGGACTGGATGTGGGTGTAAGGAGAGCTGCAGATAAAAGGGGGAGGCGGGGACGGGGTGGTGAAGTGGGGAGAGGTGAAGACAGATAAGAGGGTACGGCCTGGTTGGTTAATGGGAGGAATTAATCCGGTTGGTGGCAGGGAGCAATGGAGGGGAGTGGGAGAGGCTCGGATGGGAGTGAGGGGTGGAAAGGGAGGTTATCTGAAATCGGAAAACTCAATGTTGAGTCCTCCGGGCTGTAAACTGCCCAAGTGGAAGATGAGGTGTTGTTCCTCCAATTTTCAGCTTGTTTCCTTGTGGCAAAGAGGAGGCCAAGGATGGTGACGTCGGAAACGGAGTGGGAAGGGGAATTAAAATGGGTAGTGGCTGAGAGGTCTGGTTGGCCCTGGCTGGTCCAGAAATGCTCAGCCAACCTTTCCATAAGTTTATGTTTGGTCTCCCAGACGTAGAGAAGAAATCACAGCAGGCCAGGCAGCATCTGGAGACAAAGAACAAGCAAACGTTTGGAGTCTAGATGAATCTTCCGCACTGGTTTGTTGAGTCTTTGTTAAATTTCTAGTCAGTTATATTGTAAGTAATGATAATATAACTGAGGAGGTGTCTTTGACCAGTTACCATACCATCAGAACTCTTTGCAATCGTTTGACTATTTAAATATTACTGAGCGGAATCCCCACCAACAGAACTGGTTCCACCAGTGGTTGTTAGGGAACTGTTGTAAAATCATGAGTTGCAAGTTCATAGTTTTCACCTGGATTACAGAATTGGAAATAATTTATATCATGTGATATAAAAATACAGTAAAGAATAAATGCCCAGTTCTAGTTTCTCAGATTTTGAGCTACTTTGTATTAAGACCACCTCCCTTTAAAATGTGTATTTAAGATCAGCGAGACAGTTAGTTGGGATCTCTTAAAGGTATAATGATCTGCTTTTAGTGGACAGTAATGAAACTGTCCCCAAAATTCAACTGTTTCATGAATTCTAGATGTTTAAGTTTACCTGCAACTAAGTGGGGTTTTGTTGCTGCTTGGTTCATTTTCTTACAATCTACACTAAAGGTAGATATTTTCTAATTAATGTTCAGAGACATTGTTATACACATCTGGAGTAGGTGGGACTTGGATCTGGATATCCTGGCTCAAAGATAGGGACACTACAATTTCACCACAAAAAGCATTAGAATGCATTTTTAAAAATTTTGCACAGCCTTTATAGTTCTTCCAATTCTTATTTAAGATGTTGTAATTCATTTTTATAAATGGGCTATGGGTGGCAGCTGAACATTTTTCTCAGCATTTCCTAAGTTGCTAACCCACCTGCTGGAATTTAAATGTTTGTACCTTTTGGATTCTTTAACTTCAGAGCACAGCGGCAATGTCAGTGGACTGGCTTTCCAGAACACTAGCTATATTTTGATGATGTAGGGGTTTGAATCCTACCATGGCAGATGGCAATATTTGAAATCAATAAAAAAAAGGATTTAAATGCTAGTTTAATAATGACTATGATCGTCTGTTGTCATTTTAAAAGGAACTGGTTGATCCAATAAAACCCTTTGGAAAAGAAAATTTGCCATCCTTACCTAGTTGGACCGACATTCAAGTCCTGCCTTGAATGTAGGTCCAACTAGGTAAGGATGATAAATAGTAATGTGATTGATTCTTAAATGCCTGACTTCACAAGCGATACCACAGACACCACAACATCAACGTTGGGTGTATCCTGTCCTACTGGTAAGACAGATTGCAGAAGCACAGGAGGGAGCTCACAATATTGACTCTGGATGGCATGAAGTCTTATGGTATCAGATGAAACATGACCAAGGAAACTTCCTGCCAATTGCTATCAATCACCAACAAACCTCAGCCTCTCAGTTGACGAATCAGTGATTTTCCATGCAAAGAGTGTAACAAGGGCACAAAGGATACCCTGGATGGATGGGTCTAATATCCTTTGCCAAGCATCAGTTCTGATCAAGCTGGGTGAATCTCAAGGATATAGCTGCTCGATTGAGTCAACATTGAGGGAACAAAACAAAATACATAAAAAAAATAAAAAAATATACATGACTAGTTTACCAATGACAGATACATTTGTCCATGACAGCATTGTTAGGAATAATCATCACCCAAACTTGTGGAGACAATGTCCCAATAGCATCTTGTGTGACTCCTCCTCTGTGCTAAATGTGATAGATTTTGAATAGATTTAACAATTCAAAACTTGAAACCCATGAAGTACTGTAGGCCATCACAAACAGCAGAATCACATTCAACCACAATCTGAAACCTCAATGAACCGTGTACCGAGGCACAGTGAAAAGCTTCGTCTTGTGAGCAATACAGGCAGATTACACAGTTAAGTAGCATAGATAGGTAAATAATAGGTAAACAGCAACAAAAACAAAAACACAGGTACAGACGAATGTTAAGAGTTTGTGAGTCCATTCAGTATCCTAACAACAATAGGGTAGAAACTGTTACGAAACCGGTTGGTGCGTGTGTTCAGGCCTCTGTACCTTCTCCCCAATGGTAGAGGCTGTAGAAAAACATTGCCAGGGTGGGATGGATCATTGAGAATGCAGGCAGCCTTTCCTTGACAGCGGGCCTAGCAGATGGATTGTATAGATGGGAGGTTGACCTTTGTGCTTGTCCAGGCTGAGTTCACCACTCTCTGTAACCGTCTGCGATCTTGTGTACAGTTGTCATATCAGGTAGTGATACATCCAGACAGAATGCTCTCGATGGCACACCTATAAAATTTGGCAAGGGTGTTTGCCATGATGCCACATTTCCTCAGCTGCCTGAGGAAGAGGAGACGTAGTTGGGCCTTTGTAACCAATGCATCCACATGAAGAGTCCAAGAAAGCTTGTTGTGGATGACTACTCCCAGGAGCTTGACACTCTTCACTCATTCCACCTCTGTGCTGTTAATGTGTAGGGGGAGGGCATGAGTAACATCCCGACGAAGTCAATAATGAATTCCTTGGTTGTGCCGGCATTGAGAGCTAGGTTGTTCTCAGTGCACCATTTTTCCAGCGCTTCCACCTCCCTTCTGTAGTCTGTTTCATTGCCATCTGAGATTTGACCTGCTATGGTGGTGTCATCAGCGAACTTGTAAATAGGCCTAGCATATCCGCTATCATACCATTTCCGTCATGCTGGGTTCAATGGAAAGTGCAGAAGGGCTCATCAGATGCAGAATCTTCTAAAAATGAGGTGTCAATCTGGTGAAGCCACAATGCAGGGCTTTTATTGCATGCCAAGTAGTGTAAGCAGCATGCAATAAACAGGGCTAATTGCTCCAACAGCAAATGATCAAATCTAAGCTCTCCAGTCTTGCCAAACCGGCATAAATGATAGTGACCAATTAAATAACTGAGAAGAGGAGGAGGGTTCTTATCAACAGTGGGAGAACAATGCTGAAGCATTTTGATCTATCTTCAGCCAGATGTGCCAAGTGGATAATTTATCTTCACCTCCTCCTGAGGTGTCTGGAGTCACAGATGTCAGTTTTCAGTTGATTTAGTTCACTCCATATGATATCAAAAAGCTATTGAATGCACTGAATACTGCAAAGCTCTGGGCCCTGACAATATTCTAGCAATGGTATTGCAGAACGTTTGGCGTCCTGAGTCAGATTGTTTCAGTACAGAAACAACAATGGCATTTATTCAACACTGTAAAATTGCCCAGGTTTTCTCTGTATATAAAAAACAGAACATGTCCAATCCAGCTAATTACTGCCGATCAGCCAATTATTAATCATCATCAAATCAGTGGAAGAGCTTGTCAACTGTTCTATTAAACTACACCTGCTCAGCAATAACCTGCTGCTGATACTCAATCTGGGTTTCATCCAGGGCCATTCAGCACCTGATTTCATTATATCTTGCTCCAAATATACAGATCTACAGAGGTGAGTTGAGAGTGACTATTCATGATATCAACACAATGAATGACTCAGAATGGCATCAAGGTACCTAAGCAAAACCAGAGGCAGTTGGAAAACTCTCCACTGGTAGGAATCATACCGAGCACAAATTTGTTTATGGTCGATTATCTCACCCATAGGATGTCACTATAGAATTTCCTCAGAGTCATGACCTAGGCCTCGCCATAGCTATTTCATCATAGGATCAGAAGTGGTGATATTTATTAATGATTGCACAATATGTAGCAGTGTTTGCCACTCCTCAGATTCTGAAACAGGTCATGTCCATGTGTAGTAAGACAGGGACAACATCCTGGCTTGGCTGAAGAGTAGGAAGAAACATTTGTACCATGTACGTGAGGCTATGTTCATCTTCAACAAGAGAGAATCTAATCATCAGACCTTTTCATACTGCAACATTATCATCACTGAACTCCACCACAAACAACATGCCAGGGTTACCATCAACCAGTAACAAAACTAAATCATTCGCTCACCAATTTCTTGCCAATGTCTGTCCACCATCTACAGAGCACAAGTCATGAGTGTGATGGAATACATTCCACTAACCTGAATGGGTACTGCCTCACCAAAACTTAAGAAGCTTGATACCATCCAGGTCAAAGCATTCCACTCGATTGGCACCCTATCTACCAGCATCAACATTCATTCGATTTACTATTGATACATAGAGAGTGCCATCTACAGTTTACACAGCAGCAATAATCAAGGTCTCTTTGACAGCACCGTCCAAATCAGCCAGGTCTCCCACCACAAGTGCAGCAGATATCTGGGAACACAATCACTTCCAAGCCACACACCATCCTGACTTGGAAGCATATTACTGTTTCATCACTACTGCTTTGTCAAAATCTTGGAAATTAGAATCCTTATAGTGTGGGAACAGGCCATTTGTAACAACAAGTCCACACCAACCCTCCAAAGTGTAACCCACCCAGACCCATTCCTCTACCCTATATTTACCCCTCACTAAGGCACCTAACCAACAGATCGCTGAACACTGTAGGCAATTTAGCATGGCCAATTCAACTAACCTGCACATCTTTCGATTGTGGGAGGAAACCAGACTACCCAAAGGAAATCCATGCACACAGAGGGAGAATGTGGAAATTCCACACAGACAGTTGCCCGAGGCTGGAATCAAACCTGAGTCCCTAGTGCTGTGAGATGGCAGTGCTAACCAATTAGCCACCATGCCACCCCATTTCTGAGCAGCAACCTGGGTGTTCCTACAAAGGGACAGGTGAAAGAGGACTTTTTTTTATTATCCAAAGGGTTTTTACAAATATATTAAGGACAAAAGGGTAACTCGGGAGAGAATAGGGCCCCTCAAAGATCAGCAAGGCGGCCTTTGTGTGGAGCCACAGAAAATGGGGGAGATACTAAATTAATATTTTGCATTAGTATTTACTGTGGAAAAGGATATGGAAGATATAGACTGTAGCGAAATACATGGTGACATCTTGCAAAATGTCCAGATTACAGAGGAGGAAGTGCTGGATGTCTTGAAATGGTTAAAGGTGGATAAATCCCCAGGACCTGATTAGGTGTACCCGAGAACTCTTGTGGGAAGCTAGAGAAGTGATTGCTGGGCCTCTTGCTGAGACATTTGTACCAGAAGACTGGAGGTTGGCAAACGTGGTGCTACTGTTTACGAAGGGCGGTAAAGACAAGCCAGGTAACTATAGACCGGTGAGCCTGACCTGAGTGGTGGGTAAGTTGTTGGAGATAATCCTGAAGGACAGGATGTACATGTATTTGGAAAGGCAAGGACTGATTAGGGATAGTCAACATGGCTTTGTGCATGGGAAATCATGTCTTACAAACTTGATTGAGTTTTTTGAAGAAGTAACAAAGAAGATTGATGAAGGCAGAGCAGTAGATGTGATCTATATGGACTTCAGTAAGGAGTTCGACAAGGTTTCCCATGGGAGACTGATTAGCAAGGTTAGATCTCATGGAATACAGGGAGAACTAGCCATTTGGATACAGAACTGGCTCAAAGGTAGAAGACAGAGGATGGTGGTGGAGGGTTGTTTTTCAGACTGGAGGCCTGTGACCAGTGGAGTGCCACAAGGATCAGTGATGGGTCCTCTACTTTTTGTCATTTACATAAATGATTTGGATGCAAGCATTAGAGGTACAGTTAGTAAGTTTGCAGATGACACCAAAATTGGAGGTGTAGTGGACAGCAATGAAGGTTACCTCAGATTACAACAGGATCTTGACCAGATGGGCCAATGGGCTGAGAAGTGGCAGATGGAGTTTAATTGAGATAAATGCGAGGTGCTGCATTTTGGGAAAGCAAATCTTAGCAGGACTTATACACTGTAAGGTCTGAGGGAATGTTGCTGAACAAAGAGACCTTGGAGTGCAGGTTCATATCACCTTGAAAGTGGAGTCGCAGGTAGATAGGATAGTGAAGAAGGTGTTCGGTATGCTTTCCTTTATTGGTCAGAGTATTGAGTACAGGAGTGGGGAGGTCATGTTGTGGCTGTAAAGGACATTGGTTAGGCTACTGTTGGAATAGTGTGTGCAATTCTGGTCTCCTTCCTATCGGAAAGATGTTGTGAAACTTGATAGGGTTCAGAAAAGATTTACAAGGATGTTGCTTGGGTTGGAGGATTTGAGCTATAGGGAGAGGCTGAACAGGCTGGGGCTGTTTTCCCTGGAGCATTGGAGGCTGAGGGGTGACCTTGTAGAGGTTTACAAAATTATGAGGGGCATGGATAGGATAAATAGACAAAGTCTTTTCCCTGGAGCAGGGGAGTCCAGAACGAGAGGGCATAGGTTTAGGGTGAGAGGGGAAAGACATAAAAGAGACCTGAGGGGCAACTTTTTCACGCAGAGGGTGGTACGTGTATGGAATGAGCTGTCAGAGGAGGCTGGTACAATTGCAACATTTAAGAGGCAGCTGGATGGGTAAATGAATACGAAGGGTTTGGAGGGATATGGGCCAGGTACTGGCAGGTGGGACTAGATTGGGATGGGATATCTGGTCGGCATGGACGGGTTGGACCGAAGTGTCTGTTTCCATGCTGTACATCTCTATGACTCTATGACTCTATTTTAGGTAGAACCTGGAATACATTGCCGGAGGATTTGTTGGAGGCAGATTCAATTGTGGTTTTTAAAAGATAATTAGCTGAAGAGCAAACATTAACAAGGCCTCAAGGAAAATGAGGGGAGGTGGAGATAGCTACATTTTCTTTCAGAGAGCTTGTCGGGACACCAAGCACAAAATGGTCACCTTCTGTGTTGTAACCACATTTATGATTTTATGATTACAGCCATAAAATTTGAGCCATTTCACTTGTTTTGCAACTGCCATGTTGTCACAACATAAAGGAAGTACTTCTAAAGTATTGTGTCACATGAGCTCCAGGAAACATACAAAGAAAGAAGTCTTAGATATATATAAAGGTAAAATGTCACGTTGATTAACTTTTAGCAGCTAGCTTTTGCATGGCAATTCCCAAAAACAGCAATGTGACATTGAGCATATAATCTTTTTAATGATGTTGATTGAGGCTCACATAATGATGGGACAATTCGGATTACTTCCCAACCTGTTTTTTTACACAGTATCAAGGGATCTTTAACATGCATTTGAGAAGGCACATGATTCTTAATTTAACATTTAAACCTGAAGATAGTACTCCTAACAATACAACACTCATTCAGTACTGTCATGTCTTTGTGATCAAATGGAATGAGAAGCCATAATCTTCTGGCTCAGATGTAGGTCTGCTACCAACTCACTCACAGTTACCATTGAATGTAGGATGTCAAAGAAGGCATGGGAGAATTGTTCTTATATGCCATCGTACCAGGATCCATAACCAACAGCTTTGCTATCTGACAATGAAGAACTGTCTCCACAGGCTGCAGCATCGCAATAAGATATGTACATCTTTATTCTGATCACTACCAACTAGACCATTAGGGATGGCATTGCCATTGATAATATTTTGTTTGGATTGACATAGGAATCATGTGCAGTATCAGCCTTTGGCTTATCAACAAATACAATGAACAAATGACTTGATGAAGTTTTGAAGAGGAAAAGCGCTTCTTTCCATTCTCCCACTAAATGGCAACAGGACAAAGGAAGAAAGTAAGAAAGACGTGAAATTTGTTACATAGAGGATATAGCACAGAATTTCCTCACATCCTTCTGTTTTTCTTGGCTTCAATACTATTATGGATATAAATATTTTCTATTACAGAAGACCAAGTCCTAAAGCCTGCTGTGAAATAGTGGAAGTGTTGGAATAGTGGTAATGTCACTTAACTAGTAATTTAAAACAGCAGGCTGATGTTCTGAAGACATACGATCAAGTGTAGCTTGGGAATGGCCGAAACCTGAATTCAACAAGAATCTGACATCAAAATGCTAGCCTAAAGTTAGCAGCTTTCAATCATCATAAAAAGCACATCTGGTTCATTAATGTCCTTTTGGGAAGGAAATCTGTCATCCTTATCTGGCATTGAGGTCTCAATTGATGGCAAGACTACAGAGCCAACCACAGGCCTGTTGACCATGGGTTTGATCTGCGAGGATACAGACAGCTAGCAGGGATCCAGCCCACCAATCTCTCTTAATCTCAGGCTTCAATGATCCTGTCACCAAACTCACCATCATGGAGGGTACATGCTTGTTAACTCGGTTTCTATCTCAATAGATAGGCTCCAACTGGCTGAGTATTTCCAGCACCTTTCCATAGAATAACTAGAATAGCTATGATACAGAAGGAGACTATTCACCTCAACATGTTTCCACCAGCTCTCGAAATGAGCATCATGACTTAATACCATTCTCCCACTTCTTCTGCATAACTTTGCTCATTGTTTCTATTTAAATAATCAGTGAATCACTGTGAATGCTTATATTGAACCTGCTTCCATGTCACTTTCAGGCATTGTGTTCCAGATCCCAAAACACTCATTGCGTGAATGCTTGTTTTCAGATAGATGAGAGGTGTGTACTCTTCAACAGATCTTTGGTCTATTTTGGTCAATAGAGAGGCACAGTGTGTCTAGGTAGAAATGAGGAGCAGCTGACTTATGTTTCTGAGTCTCCTCTCAGGATATTCCTGGTCAACAAATCCTCAGCCTCACTATCAGTAAGATTAATGTTGCAAGTAGCCCAACACTGGAGGTTCCTGCACCAGTGCAGGAGATTTCAGAATTTATCCTTGGGGCCTCACATGAGAAAGCAGCAATCTCTGTTGTAGGTAGCTGTTGTCATCCAGAAGCCAACAGTGAAGGTGCAGTGGGACCAGGGTGAGGAGGTTGTTGCGGGAAAGCTTGGGCATCTCAGAGTCCCTGAGTGTGGAAGTGTTGTGACTACTTCTAGGGCTCCAAGCACTAACCAGCAGGACTGGGTGGTGATAGGAATGTGTTCAGGTGAAGTTTGAATGCCTTCGGGGCAAATGTCTGCGGGAATCATGACTGAATAAAAAATATAGATAAATGCGAACCAAGGAAAAATAAGTAAAATGAAGGCAGGAATTATGATCTAAACTCATTAGCTCAATGTCGAGATTAGAGTGGTGCTGGAAAAAGACTGTTGAAGGGCCTTTGCCCGAAATATCAATTTTCCTGCTCCTCGGATGCTGCCTGACAGGCTGTGCTTTTCCAGCACCACTCTAATCTAGACTCTGATTTCCAGCATCTGCAGTCCTCACTTTTCCCTCATTGAGTTCAATGTTGAGTCCAGAAGGTAGCCACATTCCTCACCTGGATACATCTTTTTTGTTTACTGCATCCATTACCACTCCTTTAGATTTTTGTATCATGGAGATTTTTTTTAGTAATTTAATTGCTGCTGCCATCCAATCTATCAGTGCATTGAGTATAGGAGTTGAGATGTCATGTTGCGGCTGTACAGAACATCAGTGAGACTACTTTTATAATATTCTAGATTAGTGGTGCTGGAAGAGCACAGCAGTTCAGGCAGCATCCAAGGAGCTTCGAAATCGACGTTTCGGGCAAAAGCCCTTCATCAGGAATAAAGGCAGTGAGCCTGAAGCGTGGAGAGATAAGCTAGAGGAAGGTGGGAGTGGGGAGAAAGTAGCATAGAGTACAATGGGTGAGTGGGGGAGAGGATGAAGGTGATAGGTCAGAGAGGAGAGGGTGGAGTGGATAGGTGGAAAAGGAGATAGGCAGGTAGGATAGGTCCGGACAAGTCATGGGGACAGTGTTGAGCTGGAAGATTGGAACTAGGGTGAGGTGGGGGAAGGGGAAATGAGGAAACTGTTGAAGTCCACATTGATGCCCTGGGGTTGAAGTGTTTCGAGGCAGAAGATGAGGCATTCTTCCTCCAGGTGTCTGGTGGTGAGGGAGCGGCGGTGAAGGAAGCCCAGGACCTCCATGTCCTCAGCAGAGTGGGAGGGGGAGTTGAATGTTGGGCCACGGGGTGGTGTGGTTGATTGGTGCAGGTGTCCTGGAGATGTTCCCTAAAGCGCTCTGCTAGGAGGCGCCCAGTCTCCCCAATGTAGAGGAGACCGCATAGGGAGCAACGGATACAATAAATGATATTAGTGGATGTGCAAGTAAAACTTTGATGGATGTGGAAGGCTCCTTTAGGGCCTTGGATAGAGGTGAGGGAGGAGGTGTGGGCGCAAGTTTTACAGTTCCTGCGGTGGCAGGGGAAAGTGCCAGGATGGGAGGGTGAGTTGTAGGGGGGCGTGGACCTGACCAGGTAGTCACGGAGGAAATGGTCTTTGCAGAAAGGGGTGGGGAGGGAAATATATTCCTGGTGGTGGGGTCTGTTTGGAGGTGGCGGAAATGTCGGCAGATGATTTGGTTTATGCGAAGGTTGGTAGGGTGGAAGGTGAGCACTAGGGGCGTTCTGTCCTTGTTACGGTTGGAGGGGGTGGGGTCTGAGGGCGGAGGTGCGGGATGTAGATGAGATGTGTTGGAGGGCATCTTTAACCATGTGGGAAGGGAAATTGCGGTCTCTAAACAAGGAGGCCATTTGGTGTGTTCTGTGGTGGAACTAGTCCTCCTGGGAGCAGATCCGGTGGAGGCGGAGGAATTGGGAATACGGGATGGCATTTTTGCAAGAGGTAGGGTGGGAAGAGTTATAATCCAGGTAGCTGTGGGAGTCGATGGGTTTGTAAAAAATGTCAGTGTCAAGTCAGTCGTCATTAATGGAGATGGAGAGGTCCAGGAAGGGGAGGGAGGTGTCAGAGATGGTCCAGGTAAATTTAAGGTCAGGGTGGAATGTGTTGGTGAAGTTAATGAATTGCTCAACCTCCTCGCGGGAGCACGAGGTGGCGCCAATGCAGTCATCAATGTAGCGGAGGAAGATGCGGGGAGTGGTGCCGGTGTAATTACGGAGCCAACAAAGAGACAGGCATAGCTGGGTCCCATACGTGTGCCCATGGCTACCCCTTTGGTCTGGAGGAAGTGGGATGATTCAAAGGAGAAATTGTTAAGGGTGAAGACCAGTTTGGCCAAACGAATGAGAGTGTCGGTGGAAGGGTACTGTTGGGGACGTCTGGAGAGGAAAACACGGAGGGCTTGGAGGCCCTGGTCATGGCGGATGGAAGTGTAGAGGGATTGGATATCCATGGTGAAGATGAGGCGACTGCATTCAATTCTGGTCTCCCAGCTAAAAGAAAGATGTTGTTAAACTTGAAAGGGTTTAGGAAAGATTTACAAGGATGTTGCTGGGATTGGGCGGTTTGAGCTACAGGGAGAGGCTGAATAGGCCGAGGCTATTTTCCCTGGAGTGTTGAAGGCTGAGTGGTAACCTTATAGAGGTTTATAAAATCATGCAGGGCATGAATAGGGTGAATAGGGTGACTCCCAGGGTAAGGGAGTCCAAAACTAGGCGGCAATTAAGGTGAGGTGGGAAAGATATAAAATGAGCCTGAAAGGCAATATTTCCTTGCAGAGAATGGTGTGTGTATGCAATGAGCTGCCAGAGGAAGTGAGGCATCTCATTTAAAAGGCATCTGGATGGGTATATGAATAAGAAGGGTTTGGATGGATATGGGCCAAATGCAGGTAAATGGGACTAGATCAGTTTAGGATATCTGGTTAGAGTTGGACCTCATACTGTATAACTCTATCAAAGACCTTCCCATTTGTTTACAGTTTCACCATCCCATTTGTTTGAAACATATTCTAGTTCTATCCTTCTTTTGTTCTGATGAAAGCTCATTGATCTAAAACATTAACAGTTTCTCTCCACAAAGGCCACCTGACCTGCTGAAAATTTCCAGAACGTTTCATTTTTGTTTTAGATTTTCTCAACTGCTATATTTTGTTCTTGTATCCATAGAATGTTTAGCAGTAGTTGTAGACCATTTGGACATTGATGGAATTGGAATTATTTCTGTTGATGGTTAGCTTGTGGGAATCATGATGACCATAGGTATGCTGTTTTTAATGTCCCACACCAGTGGGAATCCAGTAATGGCACAGAATCCCCTGGCTCTCTCACTGTGTCTCTACCATTGTTGGATCAATGGTCATCCTGAAGAGGAGCTGATATACCACAGACTAGGAGATCCCACACAGGTCTCCAATAGACCCATGAACACTGCAGCATAAGAAATAGGAGCAAGAGTTGTCTATATGACCAGTCAAAACTTCAGCATGACTGTGGCTGATTTTCAGCTTCAACTCTCCTTTCCCAAACACTCCCCATAGCCTGGCAAAAGCTGGATGCTCAGATGTTAAACACCATTAACACCTTCACTGCCATTAGAATCAGGTGGTCAACAATGACAAGGGGTTCAGCTAGACCTTCATCATAGCACAATTATCTGTGATGGACGCTGGGAGAGGCACAATCTCTGACAGCACAGCAGTGCAGACATTTGAAGCTAATTCATCCTCTGCTGGCAGGCCCTTCTTCCAGGAAAACTTTGCAGCTCAGTTCATATCTTGCACTTTGTGTCATGCTTTCTCCAACATGCGTATCCCTCTCCATCTGTTTAATTCACAATAATGCCAGTTGCCAGTTTATACTATGATGTCATTTATTCCCCCAGTGTTGTGCCATCTGAACCCTTGGACAATAGGACAGTGCTAATGCTTATCTATCCTGTGCATCAAGGCACACAATCTCACCCAATGGCTGCCAGACAAAGACAATGTCATGTTTTTAAAAACGTATCAATTCATGGGATGTGGTTGCATTAGTTGGGCCAGCAATAATTGCCCACAGGTAGGTGCCTTTGAAAAGGTAGTGGTGAGCTGCCTTCTTGGAATGCTGCACATTTGTTGCTTTCATTTACTTGCCAGGTCTCCGATAACCTAACACACCCATTGACCAGCCATAACTTCAAAATCAGCTTCTCATGGCCCTTTAATTGGTTTAATTAACATTTTGTCTGTTCACGTGGCGCATCCATTTTGCTATGCCCTCTGTCTTGTGCAAAATCCAGAACTAATGTGATAACATCTTGTTACTTTCCAACTCTTACCCATTGCTTTTACACCCATCAACACTTGCAGGACCATTTTCAAAGGGCACAAAAAATTACGTCCATTTTTTCCAGATTGCTGATTATTTGCAGTCAGAACTTATTGCTATCCCTATTTAGTTAAAAATACTAGTTTCAATATTTCTTGAGACATCTGGATCTGCTTCTGCAAAATAGAAAGAAATAGAGGCTGGTTTCAAAGTTTTTCTTCTGATATGAAATTCTGCCCAATGTGAGTCCTTTTTGAGTTGGAAATGCTGACAGGTGCTAACAACAATTTTGCATTTATTTCTGGAGCAGAATTGTGGCCAGCCCGGATTCCAAAGATCAACTCTCAGCAGGTGAGGTTCCTCGCCAGAAAAGTCATTACATAAAATAAGCCCTGTGATGTCAACCAATTAAAGAATGCTGAATATTCAGAATTGTTGAAATGCAAAATGTCTTTGTTTGCCATATTCTTAGCCTTGGCATTTGTCATTCTTTTTAATGCATGTAAGCCTTGGAAACAATTTCTTTCTGTATAGCCATTTATCCTTATATATATCAGCTATTTGCTATTCTAAAATGAATACAGCAGCCAGCACAGTCTACCATCAATAACTATGAAGCTCTAAAGGCTATGAAATATGTTCAATGCTTAACTTGATCTTTAATTTTACCTTTAAGATTTCATAAATCATAAGCTGGCATATATTTGTGTTGCAACTGATCCCAACAAACAATTAAAGATTCAATCAATTTAATGGAGTGCATTGCTGCTGCTGTGCTTTAAGTAGCTCCAGCAGTGCTTTAAAATTCTTGCTTTGTGCATACAAAGGCGACTCATTGAGTGTGCAACAGAACATTGTCCTCTTGCAACTAATTCCATGTATGCTTTGCTCTGTACCCATCCTACTAATAATACAGCAATGTCCATATATGTACTTCTTGTGTGTAGTTCCTTTTCTCTGCATATTTAAGTACCATTTTAGTATGGAAGGAAAGAAAGCAAATAAAGCAGGAATACGCTGATTAAATGTAACAAATGTTTGTTTGTAATCTTCTCACTCATTTGAGGAATGACTTACAATAATAAATTTGACATAGAGTATATCATAATTTCCCACTGATTACAAAATAAAGCAATTATTTGGCTTGTCAGTATGAGTAAGCAAAAAGGGCTCTTCATTCTATGTAATATGTAATTTTAGGATATATGTACAATATGTACAATACAACTATGACAGAAGTTTTTGATGCAGTTAAGGCTTCCCATAAGAGAAATGAAAAAAAGAGGTTAGATTTTATTTGTGATTGAAAAACTTGTTATTCTCACCTATTTTGTTTGTGTCCTGAATCTTCCCACAAATTTTTAAACTTCAGTAACAAATGCAGTCAATTTAACCCATCAAGTCTGCTCTGTCATTCAATAACATCCTGTTGGCCTAACATAAAGATCTGTGGTACTGGAAAAGCACGGCAGGTCAGGCAGCAACTGAGGAGCATGAGAATCAACAGTTTGGGCATAAGCCCTTCTTCAGGAATGATGATGAAAATTCCTGATGAAAGACATATGCCCGAAATGCCAATTCTCCTGCTCCTCGAATGCTACCTGACCTGCTCTGCTTTTCCAGCACTACACTCTCGATCCTGATCTCCAGCATCTGGAGTCCTCACTTTCTACTATTCCACATAAAGGCCTGAACCATTTTCCTTGTTTCTCTATTGACACAGATGATGCCGAACCTGCTGAGTTTTGTCCAATTTTTTTTCTGTTTCTGCATCAGATTTCCAGCATCTGTAGTAGTCTCATTTTCACACATTCTGGCCTTTATCCCATATCCCTTAATGACTTTGCTTTAAAAGTGTTTGTCACAGATTCAAAATTAATAATTGATCTAGCACATTGTTTGCAGAACAAATCCAAACTTTTACCATCCTTTGTGTATAGATGTGTTCCCTAAATTCACTCGTGAAAGATTTGACCCAAACTCTTAAAATATGCCTTTGTTCCAACTTGCGTTATTTCACATACCACTGAAGTTGGTGAATCAAGATAACCTAGAGACTTCACATGCAGAAACAAGCTTTTGGTACTTCATACAAATAGCTGTTATTTATTGGGGTGAGTCTGAACAATGAATGTTGGTCAGTATTTGACTGAATGAGGAAGTACAGTTGAATCCAACGGTGTTAATACTTTTGTCCATGAATTAACAATTCCAGCCCAGATACTGAATAACAGTTGGCAAAGTAAATCTTTATTAGAATGAACTACTATTGTGTAAGCTGGCAATTACCTGACTACAATCGTAGATAAAATGGGTTAACTCTGAATAGTTATTAAAGCCTTTTCAAGTGTGAATAACTTATTTCTACACCTACCTTCACCCACATCTGTTTCATCAGAAGAAATGTTTCTCTTTCGTCATCTCAGCCCATCTTTTATTGAATAAAAATGTTACATGTTTTGGAACTGAGACATTTGCAGACTGTTAATTGTTATTCAATTATTGAAGATCCAGTAATTACAAATAAAACTTAAATTATATTTTATAAAATCCAAAAGAACTGTGGATACTGTAAATCAGAAACAAAAACAGAAGTTACTGGAAAAACTCAGCAGGTCTGGCAGCATCTGTGAAACAAATCAGAGTTAACATTTCAAGTCCAGTGACCCTTCCTGTGAAATGGCTGGTTGTAAATAATACTTCTTTGTGTAAATTAGTTAAGTATTTTATAAGAAATAATTTTTTATGAATTTGGACAAATTTAGAAAATATGGTATGAGATGTATCTCATAGAAATCTGATTAGGTTAATCAAATGTATCAATATTTTGCAGAGAGAGGAAGATTCTACATTCCACTGACAGAGCAGCAAAATAAACATTCAGTTAAGGACAAAAAAATTCTATGAACAATAAGTAATTGTCTTATCCAGCATGTTTCTTTGTAATTCAACTTCTACAAAATTTACATATTCACTTTCCATTGCGGTTTCTTTCATTGAAATAATACAATTTTTGTCTAAAATTATCTTAAATCTAAAACTTATTTTAGATCTTTCTGATACCTGTAATGAAGAACAAAATATAGCATGATGGCAGTGATACAGTTTGTTACTCTGTTAGACTAAACACAATCTAAGGAGAAACACAGAAATACCTTATATCATCATGTAGCAATTACACTGTCATACGAGTAACCTTATATTACCTGGGACAATTACACTGTCAAGTTGGAAATAATTCCACCCCAATCTTATCCTAGATAGACTTGACGTCTGTGTTACACTGATTGGTTCATGTATGAATTGTTCAGGCAAATGCTAACTCTCATCACATTATTTCAATAACATGGGAATGTACGTGTCTGTCCCAGAATAAAAGAAAATATTCAATAAAAGTGCAATAAATTTGTTGTGTTAAAGTTGAATTCAAGAGCTCCCTCCTCATGTTCTTGTCTACATCACTAGATTTTTAAAAATAGTTTTAATATTTCTGTTAACTCCCTCTTTACATGCTCTTCAAAGAGGCTACATTGTTCAAATTTATTCTATTTAATCCAGTAGTTTTAATAAATTGTCATATGGAATAACCATTATGAAACAATTACATTTGCCATCCAATACAAGTGAATGTGACACTAAAGGAAAACAGTAAGCAATTCAAATTTTATTTGGGAACATTAAGAATCTTCTGTACTCTTACGTAAATAAAGTGACTCATGTGTTTTTGCCTTTTAACTGGTTGGATTAGTAAATTCTGAGTTATTAATTCCAAATTACGGAAAGTTGCATCATAATCCATGGTCAGCACAGACATGGTGGGCTGAGGGGCATGCTCCTGTGCTGTAGTGTTCTATGTTCTAATAGTGCTTTGCTATAAATGACAACAAAGTTTATTACTCCAATTGTTGCCTCTTATGTTTCAAGCAGGCTAAATCACACTCTGAAATTGATCATGGGCACAAAACCTCCCCAAGTATCATACTCAAGTACCTGCTTTTCCTGGTTATTTTTGAAACCATTTTTTCAGAAAAAGCAATTGGTCCACAGGATCTAATTTTGTGATACCACAACAGACATTTCAGGCCCCAGTTTTTGCCTGCTATCTTGTTGTGCAGTTACATTTTGCTAAACCGATTAGTCTGGGTGTAGGGAGCAAGCATTGGAAATATTCAGATTATACAGATTATGATACTGGCAATGTGTAATGCTGATTTTACAATAGTGGTGCTATTTTTGATCTGAGTGCTCCAGCTGTTGCCCCCTCATAACATCACATACCTGAAAGTGCATTCCACAACAGGAAGGGTGCCTCAAGTTAAAGAGATCAAATGGATCATCTGCTATTTTCATGTTAGTTGCTTATTGGTCTCGACTGGCATTTGCTGAGTTTGTACAAGAACCAGTGCTGGGCCCTCTACTTTTTGTTATTTACATAAATGATTTGGATGCGAGCATAAGAGGTACATTTAGTAAGTTTGCAGATGACACCAAAATTGGAGGTGTAGTGGACAGCGAAGAGGGTTACCTCAGATTATAACAGGATCTTGACCAGATGGGCCAATGGGCTGAGATGGAGTTTAATTCAGATAAATGCGAGGTGCTGCATTTTGGGAAAGCAAATCTTAGCAGGACTTATACACTTAATGGTAAGGTCCTAGGGAGTATTGCTGAACAAAGAGACCTTGGAGTTCAGGTTCACAGCACCTTGAAAGTGGAGTCGCAGGTAGATAGAATAGTGAAGAAGGCGTTTGGTATGCTTTCCTTTATTGGTCAGAGTATTGAGTACAGGAGTTGGGAGGTCATGTTGTGGCTGTACAGGACATTGGTTAGGCCACTGTTGGAATATTGCGTGCAATTCTGGTCTCCTTCCTATCGGAAAGATGTTATGAAACTTGAAAGGGTTCAGAAAAGATTTACAAGGATGTCACCAGGGTTGGAGGATCTGAGCTACAGGGAGAGGCTGAACAGGCTGGGGCTGTTTTCCCTGGAGCATCGGATGTTGAGGGGTGACCTTATAGAGGTTTACAAAATTATGAGGGGCATGGATAGGATAAATAGACAAAGTCTTTTCTCTGGGGTGGGGGAGTCCAGAACTAGAGGGCATAGGTTTAGGGTGAGAGGGGAAAGATATAAAAGAGACCTAAGGGGCAACCTTTTCATGCAGAGGGAGGTACGTGTATGGAATGAGCTGCCAGAGGATGTGGTGGAGCCTGGTACAATTGCAACATTTAAGAGGCATTTGGATTGGTATATGAATAGGAAGGGTTTGGAGGGATATGGGCCAGGTGCTGGCAGGTGGGACTAAATTGGGTTAGGATATCTGGTCGGCATGGATGGGTTGGACCGAAGGGTCTGTTTCCATACTGTACATCTCTGTGACTCTATGACTCTATGTACAAGTGTTTTCTCTTGCTACTTAAAGTTGCTGAAGTGTGCAGGGAGTTGTGTTAGTCATGCTGAAAGCATTGATTTTTAAAAGGTTTGCTCATACCACATGGTCTCATGTATGGGTGCAGTCATTTCTAAACCTCTTGGCTTGCAGCGTGACAAAGAGACTGAGCAGAAGCAATAAAGAATAGGACAGCTGGTAGGAGATGAAGAAGGACTCTGAGTGGCCGGCTGTATCCTTACTGGATGTTACAAAAGATAGCACTCTGTCAAAGTCTTTATCTGGATCCTCTGCAGCAGAACTTGTGTGCTTTCTCATGTTTTGTCAGCTTGCACCTGTACTACTCGAGCCTGATTGCAAGCTGGGTCTGGGTCTGGGTGTTTCACCACATGCAGTTTCCATCTCAAGTATTCTGCAAAATATATGCAAAGTCAGTAATTTAGCTTGTGCTAACGGTGGTGACAAAGAGCAAATTGTGCTGTTTCTTCTTCATTTCTGTCTCCTTGGAGAAAGCAAGAAGTGCATGTTCACACCATTTGCAGCTTGTATATCAGAGATGATTGTGGACCAATATGGCATTATAACACAGGACAATCTGTCGGCCAATCTATGTAACAACATGAGAAGACAGAAATGAGTGAACCAACAACCAATAGATCAACTAATTGCTCTGGATTCCTGCCACCATCAATTTTGAATGGAGATTGACAGTTAGAACAGGAAACTCTGCAGGTATACTCATCCTCAATAATGGGGGAGCCAGCAAATCAATGCAGAAGGAAAAGCTGAAACAGTTCACCAGTTGAGTGGAAGGCACAGTTTGATCTTCTCCTCAGGTTCTCAACATCATTTAATTTGATTCACTCTACGTGACACAACTGAAACCACTATAACAAGGCTATTGCCCCTGACAACATTCCTCCAGTATCACTAAAGACAAATGATTCAAAACTAACTGTAGACCTAACCAAACAGGTTTATACTGTCACAGCACTGGGATCTATCCAAAAAACTTCAAAAAATTGCCTACATTTGTCCAGTTCACAAGAAACAGGACAAATTTAATCTGGCCAATTACCTCCAATCAATCTACTTTCAATCATCAGCAAAGTATTGCAAACTGTTGTTGGCAACTGGCTGCTCCACAATAATAACCTGTTCACTCTGCTCCTGGGCCTGGCCAAACTGGCCATCAACAGGTCGAGGCAGCGGGCCGTGGAGGGGGTCATTAGGGCCGACTGCCTGCCCCTCTTCCGCGGTTATGTTAGAGCCCGGGTGTCCTTGGAGAAGGAGCACGCGGTGTCGACCAAAACCCTGGAGTTGTTCAGGGAGAGGTGGGTGCCGCAGGGAGTGGAGTGCATCATTTCTCCCTCCAACTCTATTTTGATTTAGTCCCTACCCTCCCCCTTCACTGTTTTGATCACACAGCACTGCCCTTTGATGTGAAGGGCAGTGTTTGTCACTGGCCACCCGGGTGTTTTCCTATCTTCCTGGTGGTGGAATTTGAACAGAGATTGGTGCACTTTGTGTCTTTCACTGTGTCTCACACCTGCACACACACACCATGGGTGCTGGGGATAAAATAAGCACTACTGCACTTAGGTGGTAGTGTGGGGGTTAAATAAAAAAATAAATAAATAAATAAACAAATAAACAGGAGATTTCACAAAAAAATAACCTATTCACCAACGCTCATGTTGGGTTTTTTCAGGACAACTTGGACTCCAAACCTAATGACAGCCTCAGTCCAAATGTAGACAAAGAGCTGAGGTGAGAGTTATAATCCTTGACATCAACACAATACTTAACCAAGTTGGCAGTCAAGAAATCCTCGTAAATTTGAAGTCAAAGAGAATTAGGGAGAAAATGATATGTCAGTTGCAATAGAATCATGTATGTGTTTATTAGAGGTCAAACCCTGGACATTGCCATAGGTGTTTCTCAGAGTAGTGTCCTCAGTACAACCAGGTTCAGCTGTTTCATCAAAGACTTCCCATCTATCTTCAGGTTAGAGTGGGAACATTTGCTGATGATTTCACAGTCTTTAATGTGGGTCATGATTCCTTCGATTCTGAATCAGTCCATATCCAAATACAGCATAACATATAAGTTTGTACTGCTAAATAGCAAGCAGCATTCATGCCATACAGGTAACAAGAGAGAATCTAACTATCATGCCTTGATAATCTATGGCATTACTATACTGAATTCACTACCATCAACATCCTGGGATTACTAATGACAGGAAATTTAACTGAATGAGGCACTAACTTACTGTGTCTGCAAGAGTAGGTCAGAGGCAAGAGTTTTTGTGCTAATTAACTCTCTTCCTGAATTTCAAACACCTACTCAAAATCTACAAAAAATAAGGAATATGTTGGAATACTCTTTATTTCCATTGATGAGTGTGACCCCACAACATGAAAGAATCTGGGCACATTCCAAGAGAAAGCAGCCCATTTGATCATCGCCCACTTCCACCATGGCACATGTTGCAATCTCTTTAGAAACAAGTAACTTCTAAATTTGATTTCATAATGACTAACTGAAAAAAATTAGGTGACCAGATTACAAATTTTAAGATTACTTGAACAAACCATTAGAAGCAACATTAACTGGACAATATTTTGTTAGGCAGAACATCAAAATCACATTTAACTTTTAAAATGACCAAAATCTCCCACCATAGTTGTACTTTACTCTGTCTCTTATGTAAGCATTTTATTCATCAGGAACTAGTCCAAAGTGATTCTTAGCTTTAGTTTCTCCTTTTTCAGCTAGATTACTTCTAATCCTTAATTGACATTGAGAGGGTGGTTTAGTTTTAGAGATTCCTCTTGTTCATCAAGAAGTCCTCACACCCCCCCCCAAACCCAGTTGCATTTGACAGGTACTTCAAACATGTCAGACCATCCCCTGCACATCTGCTGTCACCCCTTCCCTTCATTCCCGGACAACAATGGGGTTACACTTGTCTTTAATTTACACTCCGCTAGTCATAGAGTGGTAAAGCACAGAAACAGACCCTTTGATCTGACTTGTCCATGCCGACCAAATATCCTAAAGTAATTGAGTCCCATTCGTCCCAAATCCTTCCAAACACTTCCTATTCATGTACTGATCCAGATGCCTTTTAAATGTTGTAACAGTACCAGCTTCCACCACTACATCTGGCAGCTCATTCCATATACTGCATGAAATGTTGCCCTTCTGGTCCATTTAAAACATTTTCCCTCTCACCTTAAACCTATGTCCTCTAGTTTTGGACTCCCCTATCCTGACTATTAACCATTTCCATGCCCTTCATGATTTTATAAACCTCTATAAGGTCACCCGTCAGCCTCTGATGTTCCAGGGAAAATAACCCCAGCCTATTCAGTCTCTCTCAAATCATCCAACACTGGCAATATTCTGGTCAATCTTTTCTGAACCCTTTCAAGTTTCACAACGTCCTTTCTATAGCAAGGAGACCAGCATTGCATGCAGTATTCCAAAAGTGGCCTAACCAATATCCTGTACAGCTGCAACCTGACCTCCCAACTCCTCTACTCAATGCACTGCTCAATAAAGCAAAGAATACCAAACACCTTCTTCACTATCCTGTCTACAATGACTCACTTTCAAGGAACTATGAACTTACACTCCAAGGTCTCTTTGTTCAGCAACATTCCTCAGGACCTTACCGTTAAGTTAAAAAGTCCTACTCTGATTTATCTTTCCAAAATATAGCACCTCACACTTACCTAAATTCAACACTATCTGGCACTCTTCAGTCCATTGGCCCATTTGATCAAGATTCCATTGTATTATTGGCAACTTTCTTTGCTGTCCACTGCACCTTCAATTTTGCTGTCATCTGCAAACTTACTAACCATACTTCCCCTGTTCACATCCAAGTCATTTATATAAATAATGACAAGCAGTGAACCCTTGTGGCACACCACAGGTCACAGGCCTCCAGTCTGAAAACCAGCCCTGCACCTTCACCCTCTGTCTCTAACTTTAAGCCAGTTCTGTATTCAAATGGCTAGTTCTCACTATATTCCATTTGATCTAATGTTGGCAACCAATCTACCATAAGGAACCTTGTCAAATGCTTTACTGAAGTGCATATAGATTACATCCAGCACTCTGCCCTCATCAATTCTCGTTGTTACCTCTTCAAAAAACTCAATCAAGTTTACGAGACATGATTTCTCATGCACAAAGCCATGCTGACTATCCCTAAGCAGTCCCTACCTTTATAAATACATGTAAATCCTGTCCCTCAGGATTCCCTCAAGCAACTTGTCAAACAACTGATGTCAGGCTCACCAGTCTATAGTTCCCTGGCTTTTCCTTACCACCTTTCTTAAATAGTGACATCACGTTAATCAACCCCCAGTCTTCCGGCACCTCGCCTATGGCAACTTTGATCCAATAATCTCAGCAAGGGGCCCAGCAATCACTTCCCTGGTTTCCCAAAGATGCTTGATCATGTCCCAGCTTTATACATTTTTATGCATTTTAAGGCTTCTACCATCTCCTCTTCTGTAATATGGACATCTTTCAAGATTTCACATCTAATTCCCCACATCCTCTATCTTCTATCTCCTTCTCCACAGTAAACACTGATACAAAATATTTGCTCAGTATCTGCCCCATCTCCTGCAGTTCTACACATAGGTGGTCTTGCTGATGTTTAAGGGGTCATATTCTTTCCCTAGTTCTCCTTTTGTCCTTAATGTATTTGTAGAATCCCTTTGGATCCTCCTTAGCCCTATTTGCCAAAGCTATCTCATGTCCCATTTTTTGCCCTCCTGATTTCTCTTTTAAATATTCTCTTATTGCCTTTATATACTTCTTGGGATTGACTGAATCTCTGCTGCCTATACCTGACATATGCTTCCTTCTTATTCTTAATAAACCCTCAATTCCTCTTGTCATCCAGCATTCCCTACACCGACCAGCCTTGACCTTCACCTTAACAGGAACACTCTTGGAGATCCAAGATGGTGGCGACTCAGCAAGTCTGAGTCTATAGTGCTCCTCCCAAGACTTGGGCAAAGTGGGCCTCCCGCCTCAACCACACTTACTAAATCATTTAAAATAGTTTTTACTTAATGTAATTAGTTGCTCAGTACTAAATTTAAACAGTCTAGTCTCCTGTCAAAATGACTAGGGGGAAAGGAGCCCGCAGTTCTCAGCAGACAGGAGCCCCTCCCCTACCCTCTCCAGCTGCAGCAGAGGCATCCGTAAGACTTACCCGGGGGACTTACCTACAGTGGCAAGCCTCGTGTAAATAATCTCCAAACTTGACATGAAGATCGACGCCTTCATTGAAGAGTCCGGGTGCAGATGGAATTCACTCTTAGCCGCGCTACAATAGCATGACAGAGACATCGAGGAAATCGAGCGCTGAGTCAGAGGGGCAGAGCTAAAGGCCGCGACCACCGAGACTATAGCAGAATCGGCTGTGGATCGGGTCCAGACTCTCGAACAACAAGTCCGGACCTTTGAGAATCACATTGACAACTTCGATAATCGAGGTCGTCGCAAAAACATTCGTTTGCTGGGCCTTCCCAAACGGGAAGAGGAAGGCCAGCGTACAGTGTTCCTCGAGCAGTGGCTTCCACTGCTGTTAAATCTGGAGGCTGGATCAGACCACGTAAGGGTGGAATGGGCCTACTGGGTTGCAGTGCGTGGACCTGGCTCGAACCAGCGCCCCTGCCCGGTCCTGTTCCGGCTGCAGAGCTACAAGGAGAGGCAGATGCTCTTGGAAACTTCCAGCAATCTTGGGAAAGATCCATGATTTATAAAGGATCCAAGATTATGTTATTTCAGGACTTTTCCCCAGCTTTGGTCCAAAAGAGAAAGGCGTTTGACGAAGCTAAGAAGCGTTTAAGGGACTTAAACATTCAGTACTCCTTGCACTACCTAGCCACGCTACGCTTCAGCAATGAAGGGTCCGTGTATAACTTCGGATCACCGGAGAAGGCCAAGGAATTTTTGGACTCTCTTAGATAAATTGTAAGAGTTAGTTGATGTTGTTTTGCCCTCCCCCACCCAGGTTTACCCCCTTTTTTTCCCTTTCATTACCTTATTGTTTAATATTATCTCCGGGGAGTGGGGAGAGCGGTTTATTTATTTATTCTTCACTTAGCGATTTTCTCCTCCCCTTTTTTTAATATATATATATAGGCCAGGGGGTCTAGTTAATGTAGGTGGGGGGAGGTAGTTACCTTATCCTATTTTATCTCTGTCCTTAGGAGCAGGGTTGTTTTCCCCTGTTATTTTGTATTACTATATTTAATTATTATTTGCTGAGACTGTAATTTTATAGTTATATATGTTCATACATGGTATTAACATTACTAAATATATCCAGGTGTTCGTGTGGGTGGGGGTGGGTAGGGGGTAAGATACTCATTGTTAATTCTAACTCAGTAGTATATTTGAATTTCCTTTATCCTATCGTGGGGTGCCTGGATCAAGGTTGGGGCACTGGTTGGGAGAGGCTATGATGGGCTTTTGGAAAGGAAGTAATGCGCCCTAGGAACAAGGGGGAAAGTCTCCATTTAAATACGTTTTATATTTCTTTATTTAGGAATAGTTTTTTATTATATTGATCTGAGTGTATTAAAGAGCCTTTATTTTTGTGAATTTGATATGCTCTATGCTCCGGATGTTTTAGATAAGGGTTTCTTCTCCCGAGGGGTCTCGCACTTGCCCGGTGATTATGGTTAATCAATCGATTAAATGGTGCGGCTGGAATGTCACGGGGAGTAATTCACCAATCAAAAGAAAGAAAATATTATCAAACCTCAAGAAAGAAAGGGTTGATATAGCTTTCCTATAGGAGACACACTTATTGGATAAAGAACACCTGAAATTATGACAGGGAGGAGATTATTTTCCGTTCTCTCTTTCTGTGCAAGGAAAAATATTTTGATAAACTGGGTGGCTGAGGGCCCTGATGGACTTACGAATTGGCACAGAATAATTATGGAATATATTCCCCCGACTTCCTTACAAATATGGTGCACCAAAAAAACCGAATTATTCCATAAAATATGGCAGCTCTTCTTGAATTACACAAATACAGATATTTCGGTCATCCTAACAAGGGCCTTTATTTAATTGAGCGGGTGATCCTGGCTGGTCCGGGGCCTCTTGGGAGAGGAATCCCGGACTAATACGGGTTTTCTTATGATCTGATGTTAACACATTCCGAGCATGTATCTCACGACTCAATTTCTGTGTTATCCATCATTCTTTTCTTCTCTTGAATAATGTAAGAGATTTAATCATACACTCTGGTTAGTTGTAGATTAGATGAGTAGTTAGAAACGTCGATTCTCCTGTTCCTTGGATGCTGCCTGACCTGCTGCGCTTTTCCAGCAACTCATTTTCAGCTTTGATCTCCAGCATCTGCAGTCCTCACTTTCTCCTAGATGAGTAGGTAGTTGAGTTTTGTTTTTTTTTCTCTCGGTATTTCTTTTTTTCTGTTTGATAGATTTTGGTTATTATTTATTTAAGATTTAATTGTATATCAATGTTTATACTTGAGGTTTTTTTAGTTTTCTTTTGTAAACGTGTAAAATCATGTTAAATTTTCAATAAAAATATCTATATAAAAAAAACAGGAGCACTCTCTGGACTCTCATTTCATTTTTGAAGGTTTCCCATTTTCCAGCCGTCCCTTTATCTGCGATCAGCTTTTGGAAGTTCTTGACTAAAACTAATACCATCAAAATTGGCTTTCCTCCAATTTAGACCTTTAACTTTTAAATCCAGCCAATCCTTTTCCATCACTATTTTAAAACTAATGGAATTATGGTCACTAGCCCCAGTGTGCTCTCCCACTGACACCTCAGTCACTTGCCCTGCCTTATATCCCAACAGTAGGTCAAGTTTTGCACCTTCTCTAGGAGGTACAATCCACATATTGAATCAGAACATTTGCTTGTACATGCTTAATAAATTCCTCTCCATCCAAGTCCTTAACATTATGGCAATCTCAGTCTATGTTTGGAAAGTTAAAATCCCCAACTATAACCACCCTATTATTCTTCAGATACCTGTGATCTCCTTACAAATCTGTTCCTCAATTTTCCATTGACTATTGGGGGTCTGTGGTACAATACCAATAATGTGATCATCCCTTTCTTATTTCTTAGTTCCACCCAAATAACTTCTCTGGATGTATTCCCAGAAATATCTTCCCTACGTACAACCATAATGTTATCCCTTATCAAAAATACCACTCCCTCTCCTCTCTTGTCCCCCCTTTCTATCCTTCCTATAGCATCTATACCCTGGAAAAGTAAACTGCAGTCCTGTCCATCCCTAGGCATGATTCTATAATTGCTATGGTACTCCAGTCCCATGTTCCCAACTATGCCATGAATTCATCTGCTTTCCCTCTTAGGCCTCTTGCATTGAAATAATGGCAGATTAAATTATCAGTCCTACCTCATTCTCTACTTCATTCCTGCCTGCTCTGTCTGTTCGACTTGCCCCTTTTCCCAACTGTACCAGTCTCAGTCTAGTCTATTTCTTTGCTATCCCTGGGTACCATACCTCCCTCCCCTTACTAGTTCTCACAAATCTGCCAGTATATTATACCTCTTCCAATTCAGGTGCAATCTGTCCTTTATATACAGATCACTTCTACCCCAGAAGAGATCCCAATTATCCAAATAAGTAAATCCTTCTCTCCTGCACCAGCTCCTCAGCCATGCATTCATCTGTTCTTTCCTTCTATTCCTACCCTCAGTAGCTCATCGCACTGGGAATAATCCAGATATTACTAACCTCGAGGAAATTCCTTTTTGAACTCTTGCTTAATTTCCTATATTTTCTCCTCAGAAGCTCGTACTTTTCTCTTCCTATGTCATTAGTTATAATGTATACAACAACCTCTTGCTGGTCCCACTTCCTTTTGAGAATATTCTGCACCCTCTCCGAGTTATTATTGATCCTGGCACCAGAAAGGCAGCACACCATTCTGATGTCTTACTTCCATCTGTTTGTGCCTCTAACTAGAGAGTCCCCTATCACAATCGATTGCTTGGAACCAGGCATACTCCTCATTACATTAAAGCCAGACTCAGTACCAGAAACCAGGCTGTCAGTGCTATGTCCCCTGACTCTCCATCACCCCATACATTTTCCAAAACAGCATACTTGTTTGAGATGGGGATAGCTGCAGGAGATTCCTGCACCACCTGCCTCCCTCCCCAGCCTTTCCTGGAGGTAACCCACCTTCCTGACTGCATCGTCAGTTTATCTCTCTTCCTGCAACTACCATCCATCACACCCCCTAAGCAACTGGCAGGTTGGGGTCATTTGTATGGATAGAACAGGGGTGTTCCACAAAGCAGTCATCCAGTGATCTTGCCAATATAAAAGAGACCATATTGTGAACAACAAATACATTAGAGCCAACTGAAAGAAGCACAAGTGAAACACTGCTTCAGCTGGAAGGTGTGTTTGGCACCTTGGACAGTGAGAGTGGAGGAGATGATTAGGTAAGTGTTACATGTTCTGTGATTATATTAATATCCTGTTTTCCAACACTGAGAGGGAGGGTTGAGCTTCCCTAGCTTCCGCTATGGTTGTGCTAGCATTGGTTAATTGAAATGGTCAGGGTCATTTGTACGGGTTGAACAGAGGTGTTTCACAAAGCAGTCATCCAGTGGTCCTCCGAATATAAAAGAGATGATATTATGAGCTGTGAATAGAGTAGGACAGAATGAAAGAGGCACAAGTGAGTGTCATTTATTGGACTCTCAGCACAGCACTCAATAGACTCTTTTTGCTTCACCATTTCCAGTTACCTCTTAATCCCAAACTTCTTCAGCCATGACAAAAATTGCTGATGGGCTGAAAGGACTTTTAACACTCTTCAGATTCTTTCCATATTTATGTTGCCTTTGTTTATCCGCGCCCCTTTGAATTAATTTAAATGCTATTTTTCTGAGTCACCAATGGAATTATTCATACAATTGATGGAGATTTCAGTTATAAAGGTGTTAAGAGTTGTTAAGAAAATAATATGAGACACCTAAATTGAACGTTATTGGGTCTTCAGATTCTGTTAAATAGTGAAAATTAGGAGTGACTGGAGACACCTGATGATTATGTCTTTCTTCATTCATTGGCCAAGGATACAACGTTCCACGAGTGATGTGAGAGGTTGTATTTGATAAAAGCACATAAATGATAAAAAAATGATTTACTTCCTGGTGCAAAAACCATATGTCTCACTGTAAAGGAACGTTGGAAGTGAAATTATCTGAATGTTATTGAACTTGTTTCAAATATTTCTCTTTGTCATTTTAATCAGGTTCCTTTAAACAAATTGACACCTGGTTTAAAATAATGCAGAGTAAAAACAAAATGTTGTAAGTGTATGTATGATAATGTTGCACACAGTAATTTTCACATTATGATTTTTTAGAAATATATAATGTGATAAAGCAATTTATATTACAATGCACAAAATTAAGGAAGAATAATAAACATATATTCTGGCTTTATATCTGAATTGTTTAATTTGTCATATTTATGAACTTCATGGCATCCATGAAGGCATATGATTCCTGTTCAGATTGAAGATTTTACATTTCACCAAACATGAACAGATTAATTAATGATAGGCATAGACCAATCAGTCCCTTGAGCATGCTCCACCATTAAATAAGATGCAAGGTTTGTGAAGGTTTGTAGCTCAGGTTGAGGTTTAGGGTGTAGGTTTGCTCGCTGAGCTATAGGTTTGATATCCAGACATTTCATTACCTGGCTAGGTAACATCATCAGTGGCGACCTCCAAGTGAAGCGAAGCTGTTGTCTCCTGCTTTCTATTTATATGTATGTCCTGGATGAGGTTCCTGGGGTTTGTGGTGATGTCATTTCCTGTTTGTTTTCTGAGGGGTTGATAGATGGTATCTAGATCTATGTGTTTGTTTATAGCATAGTGGTTGGAGTGCCAGGCCCCTAGGAATTCTCTGGCATGTCTTTGCTTAGCCTGTCCCAGGATAAATGTGTTGTCCCAGTCAAAATGGTGGTTTTTTTCCTCCATGTGTAGGGCTACGAGGGAGAGAGGGTTGTGTCTTTTTGCGGCTAGCTGGTGTTCGTGTATCCTGGTGGCTAACTTTCTTCCTGTTTGTCCTACATAGTGTTTGTGGTAGTCCTTGCATGGAATTTTGTAGACGCCATTGGTTTTGTCCATGGGTTGTACTTGGTCTTTTAAGTTTGTTAGTTTTTGTTTGAGAGTGTTGAAAATACAGTCCGCGGATTCCTCAAGACCAAATCACGACAAGCAGACCACACACAGCCAGAAACCCTAACCACCTTACCATACATCAAAGAAGTTTCAGAAATGACAGCCAGACTACTAAGACCCCTCGGAATCCTAGTAGCACACAAACTCACCAAAACTCTCAAACAAAACAAAAACTACAAGGCCCTCTTGAAATAACAACCATTTCGACTGGGATCCCAGGAACTCCATCCAGGACAAACATATGAATAGAAAGCCGGAGACAACAGCTTTGCTTCACTTGGAGGTCGCCACGGATGATGTTACCTAGCCAGGTAATGAAACGTCTGGATATCAAACCTACAGCTCAGCGAGCAAACCTACACCCCATTAAATAAGATCATGGCTGATTTGATCATAACCTCAAATGCATCAATATGCATTTCTGCCAACAACTGAAAATCTTTCAATCCTTGTTTAACAAGAATTTACCTGCCTTAAAAAAATTCAAGGACTCTGCTTCTACCACCTTTTCAGAAAGAGTTTCAAATAACCTTCTGAGAGAAGAAAAATCTAATTTCTGTTTTAAAATTGCTGAACCCTGATTATTGAACAATGATGCCTAGTTATAAATTCTTTGATAAGAGGAAAACCCTCACCAGATCGCCCCTGTCAAAACCCCCTCGAGTCTTATATGTTTCCGTCAAGTTTATTCTTCTAAACAACAGTGGATGCAGGCCTGGCTGGTCCAGCCTTTCCTCAACAGACAATCCACTCATTCCAAGTGTTGTCTGATAAATCTCTAAGTTGACTCTAATGCATTTACATTAGGTTTAGGTTTCCTTGGATTGGTGATGTCATTTCCAATGGTGATGTCATATCCTGTGGTGACATCATTTCCTGTTCTTTTTCTCAGGGGGTGGCAAATGGGATCTAAGTCAATGTGTTTATTGATAGAGTTCCGGTTGGATGCCATGATTCTAGGAATTCTCATGCGTCTCTCTGTTTGGCTTGTCCTAGGGTGTTGTCCCAGTCGAAGTGGTGTCCTTCGTTGTCTGTATGTAAGGATACTAGTGAGAGTGGGTTATGTCTTTTTGTGGCTACTTGATGTTCATGTATTCTGGTGGCTAGTTTGATGATGAAACGTCTGAAAATGAACCTTTCAGCTCAGCAAGCAAACCTACATCCTGAACAGCAACCTGAGCTATCAATCTTCTCAAATGCTCTGTAATCTCTTACCATTTAAATAAAGTGCTTATTCTTTATCCTTCAAGCCAAAATAGGCAATTTCACATTTATCCACGTTAAACTCTATCTGTCAGCTTTTGATTAGATATGTTGTCAATTTTTTTTATTTCCTCTTTCTACCCTCTTCAAAACGTATTTTCCTACTTGATTGTGCCTTCACAGCATGTCGGAGAAAGTGAGGACTGCAGATGCTGGAGATCAGAGTCGAAAAGTGTGGCGCTGGAAAAGCACAGCAGGTCAGGTAGCACCCAATGAGTAGGAGAGTCGACATTTCGGGCATAAGTCCTTCATCAGGAATGACTCTTCATAACATGTGGCAATCCTGCATTCCAACTTTTCATCCAAGTCATGAATATAAGTTGTGAATTGTATAGAAACCATCCTCAAGCCCAGTGGCACACCACTCCTTACATTTTGCCAACCTGATAAACACCCATTAGTGCCAACTCTCTGCTTTCTCTCAGCCAGCCAATATTCTACTCATGATAAAATTGATAAGCTTTCAATTTTTTTGATAAACTTTGATATGGCACTTGATCAAATCTCTTCTGGAAATTCATGTGTTATGCACCCAGAGATCCCCCTTATCTACAAAAAGCGTTCCTACACAAAGAAATCCAACAGATCAACGAAACATGATTTCCCTTACCAAAAGCACGTCAAATCTGCCTGATTATCTTGATCTTATCCAAATGGCCTCCTGAAGTGTCTTTAAATATAACTTCGAATACTTTCCCCAAGATGTATATTAAACTAACTGACATCAAGTTTCCTGCTTTCAGTTTCCTTTTACTTCATCTTCTTATCAAATGGGACCATACCCAAATTAAGGAAGTTTTGAAAATTAAAACAATGCAATCAATTATCTCACTAGCTATATTTTAAAAACCTTAGTTTGGTCTACCAGGACTTGTGCACTTGTCAGCTATAGCTCCAACAATTTACATAGTACCACTTCACTGTGATGTGGATGTCCCCCTTTCCTCCCTTCTTTCTAATTCCTGATTTAATTTTGCTTTGGAGATATTATGTATATCCTCTGTAGGGAAGTGGCAAAATACCTGTTCAATTTAGCTGCCATCTTTATATTTCCCATTATCAATTCTCCACACTGATGTTTCTATTGGACTAACACTCACTTTAAGTGAATATACTTCTGAATATTTATTGAAATACTTACTACCTGTATTTATATCTCTCTCTCCAACTTTCTCTCTTATTTTAGGTTTTCCCTCTTTATTAATATTTTGGGAATTATTTAATAGCTTTTAAAATACATCCAATTTGCTCACTTGCCAACTGTCTTTATACAAGTAGAAGCTGTTTTGTTAAGTTTGATGCTATCTGTAACATTTTGAGTTAACCATCGTAATGTCGGTCTATTCCTTGGAATTTTTCTTACACTTTAGAATGTATCTATTCTGTGAATTCTGAACTGTCCCCTTAAAAATGCAGTGCTCACCACTAGAATGAAGTGCTTATTATGTATTTTGTTTTGAAGCTCTGTGAAGTATTACCAGATCCAATTGCTTTTATGTAACACCTTTTTCAGATAACTGCAATTACATATATGTATATAATACTGCTTTGTTAGCTTTGTGAGTATATGAAGGAGGCCACAAAAGCTGACAACCACTGACAGTTTTTTTTTCAGAAGGCACGAAATATAGCTGCATCAAGGTCAGAGAACAATAATTTTCAGTATTGTTACACCTTTACATGATTCACTTAAGACTATTAAGAATGCACTTTAGCCAGTTACTTTCAAGATTTTATCTCCAGGGTATAGTTGTATTACCTTTTGGACCATGGTCTTCAACATGAACATAGTCATAAAACCGTTTTCAGTAGTGATTGCAGCAGAGTAGATAGCTGAGATAATATCATGTACTTTGAATCATGCCTAGGGCACACAGAGAACTCCTAGGGTATGATTTGTCCATTTTTAATGCTGTATTGAGACTTGTGAGATGATGCTGTCTAAATGAATGATGACCTCGACAACCTTTTGATGGTAGGATACTGGATTATAATTTACTAAATTAATATTATTGATTTATTCATATCGAAATCCCCTGCTTAAAAAGAGGTCTGCAGATAATATTGGATTTAGTTTGTTAAGAGACATTTCCTCTCTGAGCATAGATTTGTCATGATCTGATATTCCTTACTTATGCTTAATAGAAAAATGCAATTGTCTCCAAATTGACCATAACTGAATCACTTTTAATGTTTTGGACGAGCAAAAATATAAAACTATCAATGTTGTTGAATTTATATATTGAAATGTGTTTTATGTTCCTGCAAGAAATTTTAATCAGAAGACATGTTAAGCATATTTCTGTACCACTGATCATTCCTGACACAGGATGTGATCTAAGTAATAAAATTAATCAGAATTGCCATTATATCTTACCACAATCCTTTAATTTCTCATTTTCCTTTTGGATTTTCTCCTTTTGAAGATGTAGCATTTCAGCACCACTGTTCTTTATTTATCATCCAGTGTTCATATTGAACAGGGTAAATAGAGCGAGAGCTTAAAATAATGCTGTTTGTGGTATATTACAGCATATAAAATCAATTATGACTAACAATTCACCCCAATCTCACAATTGACTCCAAGTACTGTACCCTGCGTTAGCCATGATGCTATAAATTGTGGGAAGATGGGAGAGAGTTTTATGATCCACATTGGAGGTTTTGTTGAGGGTAGATGTCCGTAAAGTTCCTCAGTTGGCATTCCCACTGGCCTCCTTCCTGGTCTGAACTCTCTGCCATTTTGTGGTGAGACTGGCAATGCCTAGGCTCCTCTGCAGGCCTTGTCTCACTTGAGGCCCTTAGGTGGGTAATTAATGACCACGTAAAGGTTGTTTACAACCCAGCACCAATTTTCTGGCCAATGGGAGGAGTTCAGCAGTGGGAATACATCCAGAAAGTACATCATGTTGTGGCCATAACAGGGACATGGGTTTCACAGGGACAGGGATGGTTGCTTGATGTTCCAGGTTTTAGAATGTTTAAAAAGAACAGGGAGAGTGGAAAAAGAGGAGGGGGTGTAGCATTGCTAATCAGAGCTCATCACAGCTACAGAAACGAAGGGTGTTGAGGAAGGTTTGTCTACTGAGTCAGTATGGGGGGAAGTTAGGAACAGCAAGGGAACAGCCACCGCTTTGGGGGTTTTCTAATAGCAGTAGAGAGATTGAAGATCTCATAGGCGAGCAGATTTTGGAAAAATGCAAAAGTAGCAAGGTTGTTGTTATGGGTGATTTCAACTTTCCCAATATCAATTGGAACCTCCGAAGTTCAGATGGTTTGGATAGAGCCATTTTTGTCAGGTGTGTTCAGGAGGGTTTCCTTAGTATGTAAACAGGCCGATGAGGGGAGAGGCCATTTTGGATTTGGTGCTCGGCAATGATCCAGGACAGGTGTCAGATCTTGCGGTGGGAAAGCACTTTGGTGAAAGTGATCACAACAGCCTCACATTTAGCATAGCCTTGGAGAGTGAAAGGTGCAGTTACCGAGGGAAGATATTTAATTGGGGAAAAGGAAATTATGACGCTATCAGACAGGAGTTGGGAAGTACAGACTGGGAGCAATTGTTCCACAGAAAGGGCACAGCAGACATGTGGAGGCTATTTAAGGAGCAGTTGTTGCGAGTGATGCACAAATGTGTTCCTCTGAGACAAGTAAGAAGGGGTAAGATTAAGGAACCTTGGATGACGAGAACAGAGGAGCTTCTCATCAAAAGGAAGAAGGCAGCTTAGATAAGATGGAGGATGCAAGGATCTAGCACAGCTTTAGAGTATTACAGGCTTGCTAGAAAGGAGCTCAGAAATGGACTGAGGAGAGCCAGGAGGAGGGGGCATGAAAAAGGCTTGTCAAGAAGGATTAGGGAGAATCCAAAGGCGTTTTACTCATACTTGAGGAATAAGAGAATGATCATGGAGAAGGTAGGGCCGATCAGGGATAACAAAGGGAACTTGTGCGTGGAGTCCGAACAGATAGGGGAAGCCCTAAATGAGTTTTTTGCTTCAGTTTTCACCAAGGAAAGGGAACTTGTTGTAAATGAAAACTTAGAGGAGCTGGGATACACTCTTGACCAGATCAAGATTGATGAACATGATGTGCTAGAAATTTAGGAAAACGTTAAGATTAATAAGTCCCCAAGTCCAGACCAGATTTATCCTTGGCTGCTCCGGGAAGTGAGAAAGGAGGTTGCTAAGCCGCTGGCGAGGGTCTTTGCCTCCTCACTCTCCATGGGAGTTGTACCGGAGGATTGGAAGGAGGTGAAGGGTAATTGGGAAATCCCTGGCAATTACAGACCAGTCAGTCTCACGTCTGTGGTCAGCAAAGTTGTGGAAAGAATTCTGAAGGATAGGATTTATGACTATTTGGCAAAGCATTGTGTGATTAAAGGCAGTTAGCATGGCTTTGTGAGGGGCAGGTCATGCCTCACAAATCTTATTGAGCTCTTTGAGGAGTTGTCAAGACAGGTCGATGACGGGCGAGCAGTGATGTGGTTTTCAGCAAGGCATTTGATAAGGTTCCCCATGGTAGGCTCATTCATAAAGTCAGGAAGTATGGGATACAGGGAGATTTGGCAATCTGGATTCAGAATTGTCTGGCTGACAGAAGGCAGAGAATGGTTGCAGATGGAAAGTATTCTGCCTGGAAGACAATGTTGAGTGGGTCTTGCAGGGCTCTGTTCTTGGGCCTCTGCTCTTTGTAGTTTTTATAAATGATTTGGATGAGGAGGTTGAGGGGTAGGTTAGTAAATTTGCAGATGACACAAAAGTTGGAGGTGTCATCGATAGTATAGAGGGCTACTGCAGGCTGCAGCGCGACATAGACAGGATGCAGAGCTGGGCTGAGAAATGGCAGATGGAGTTCAACATGGATAAATGCGAAGTGATGCATTTTGGAAAGTCGAACTTGAATGCTGAATGTAGGATTAAAGACAGGATTCCTGGCATTGTGGAGGAACAGCGGGATCTGGGTGTGCAAGTACATAGATCCCTCAAAGTTGCCACCCAAATGGATAGGGTTGTTCAGAAAGCATATGGTGTTTTGGCTTTTATTAACAGGGGGATCGAGTTTAAGAGCTGCCAGGTTTTGCTGCAGCTCTACAAATCCCTGGTGAGACCACACTTGGAATATTGTGTCCAGTTCTAGTCGCCGTACTATAGGAAAGATACAGAGGCTTTGGAGAAGGTGCAAGGAAGGTTTACCCAGATGCTGCCTGGACTGGAGGGCTTGCCTTATGAAGAAAGGTTGAATAAGCTCGAACTTTTCTCACTGGAGAGAAGGAGGAAGAGAGGAGACCTGATCGAGGTGAACAAAATAATGAGAGGAATAGATAGAGTCAATAGCCATAGACTTTTCCCCAGAGCAGGATTGACTGGTACGAGAAGTCATAGTTTGAAGGTATTAGGAGGAAAGTATAAAGGAGACATCAGAGGTAGGTTCTTTACGCAGAGAGTTGTGAATGCATGGAATGCATTGCCAGCTGACGTTGAGATGTCATAGAGTCACAGAGATGTACAGCATGGAAACAGACCCTTTGGTCCAACCCGTCCATGCCGAACAGATATCCCAACCAATCTAGTCCCACCTGACTGCACCTGGCCCATATCCCTCCAAACCTTTCCTATTCATATACCCATCCAAATGCCTCTTAAATGTTGCAATTGTACCATCCTCCACCACATCCTCTGGCAGCTCATTCCATGCAGGTACCATCCTCTGCGTGAAAAAAGTTGTCCTTTAGGTCTCTTTTATATCTTTCCCCTCTCACCCTAAACCTATGCCCTCTAGTTCTGGACTCCCTGACCCCAGGGAAAAGACTTTATCTTTTTATCCTATCCATGCCCCTTATAATTCTGTAAACCTCTACAAGGTCACCCCTCAGCCTCCAATGCTCCAAGGAAAACAACCCAATCTGTTCATCCTCTCCCTATAGCTCAAATCCCCCAACCCTGGCAACATCCTTGTAAATCTTTTCTGAACCCTTTCAAGTTTCACAACATCTTTCCGATAGGAAAGAGACCAGAATTGCATGCAATATTCCAACATTGGCCTAACCAATGTCCTGTACAGCCGCAACATGACCTCCCAACTCCTGTACTCAATACTCTGACCAATAAAAGAAAGCATACCAAACGCCTTCTTCACTATCCTATCTACCTGCGACTCCACTTTCTAGGAGCTATGAACCTGCACTTCAATGTCTCTTTGTTCAGCAACACTCCCTAGGACCTTACCATTAAGTGTATAAGTCCTGCTAAGATATGCTTTCCCAAAATGCAGCACCTCGCATTTAACTGAATTAAACTCCATCTGCCACTTTTCAGCCTATTGGCCCATCTGGTCAAGATCCTGTTATAATCTGAGGTAACCCTCTTCTCTGTCCACTACACCTCCAATTTTGGTGTCATCAGCAAACTTACTGACTGTACCTCTTATGCTCACATCCAAATCACTTATGTAAATGACAAAAAGTAGAAAAAAAAGAGAAGTACAACACAGGAACAGGCCCTTCGGCCCTCCAAGCCTGTGTCGATCATCATACCCAAACTAAACTAAAGAACAAACCTTCTGTCCTTATTCGCTCTGTATCCATCTATTCCCTCCCTATTCATATAAACATCCAGATGCCTCTTAAACATTCCCAACGTGCCCATTTCCACCTCTTCTGGCTGTGCGTTCCAGGCTCCTACCAGTCTCTGCATGAAAAACTTCCCTTGCACATCTCCCTTAAACTTTTCCCCTCTCACCTTGAATCTGTGCCCCCTTGTAATTGAAACTTCAACCCAGGGTAAAAGCCTCTCATAATTTTGTAGACCTCTATCAGGTCTCCTTTCAGTCGCCATTTTTCAGTGAAAACAATCTTAGTCTTTTTATCCTTTCCTCATAGCAAATGCTCTCATGACCAGGTAACATCCCAGTGAACCTGCTCTGCTCTTTCTTCAAAGCTTCCATGTCCTTCTGGTAGTGTGGTGACCAAAACTGCACACAATACTCCAAAGGCTGTCTAACAAAGGTTTTATATAGGTGCAACATGGTTTGCCATCTCTTGTACTCTATAACCCAGCCAATGAAGGCAAGCACGCCATATGCCTTCTTAATCAGCTTGGCCACCTGTGTTACCTCTTTAAGACAACTGTGAACCTGCATGTCCATAGCATGTTAATGTTCCTAAGGGTTCTGCCATTTACAATATAATTCACACCTAAATTTGATCCTCCAAAATGCATCACTTTTCATTTGTCTGGATTAAACTCCATGGGCTATTCTGTGTCCAAGATGCCAATCTATCTTTATCCTGTTGTATCCTTTCACAATCATTGGCACTATCAGCAACACCACCGTGTCATCTGCAAACTTAGTAATCAGACCACCCACATTTTATATATACTCCAACCACCAGAGGACCTATGGCTGATCCCTGTGGAACATCACCAGTTAGCGGTCTCCATTCTGAAAAACATCCTTCCACTGCTACCCTCTGTCTTCTATGACCAAGCCAGTTTTGTATCCTATCAGCCAGCTCAGCCTGAATCCCACATGATTTTAGTTTTTGTAACAAAATTTGCCATGTGGAACTTTATCAAAAGCCTTGCTAAAGTCCACCTAAACTACATCCACTGCCTTTGTCACCTATTCAAATAATTCAAAAATAGATTGATTCTTGATTAGTAGGGGATCAAGGGCTTTGGAAAAAGGGTAGGAAAATTGATATCAGGAATGTCTGTATGTATGAACTTAGAGTATTTACTTGGTTGTGCAAAGGTCAGTGTATATTTATTATTTATTTAGGCCAGGTTCAGTACAATAAAAGTTATCCTCTTATCTGAAAATCTGTCTGATTGTGCCTAATACAACCATAACAGACAAACAGTTAGCCACTCTCTGAACTGGTAATTTACCCTCTGAAAAACCCTACTGCAATCAAATGAGGAGTGGGAAAAAAGAGAGGCAATCGATCTCCTCATTTGATTGTACACTATATTTATGACTGTAATAAGTACTGACGAAAGTTGTCAGCGGTATCACAGTCTGCCAAAGAAGAGCCAATGGTATAAGAATATTATGGAGCTAATCTGGAATATGTTTAATATTCTTTTCCATTATACTTTCACAACTGTGCATCAGCAGCACCAGTGACTGATGCAAAAAAGAATGATTTTTATAAAGACCTGAAAACACAGACAGAGGCAACTCCAAGACAAGACACGTTGCTATAATGGAGGACGAGTGAATTCTAGCTTAAATAAATAAGATGGAGTTACAGGCATGTTTAGATTTGTTGAGTAAAACAAAAGAAGTGTATATTGTGATTCAGTCTTCCAGCAAAGAAAGCCACAAAAGAAGTGGGTGTGATTGTTGCTCACTGGTAGAGTCAAAACTAAATTGCTTTCAAATTTGGAAGTATAAAATGGAACGTAAATGCACTATAATGCAAGTCCTTTATGGTCAATATTGGCTCAGGAGTCATATTTACATACAAGATCATTTTGTCATTGGAAAAGCTGAGACTGATTGCTCTTCGAAAATAACTGAAATGAAAAGGATCTGAAATCAAAGATATGTGCAATGACACTGAAATGCATTTTGCAGCAAAATGCAAATTTGTGTGTTCAGGACTTAAAGTGGGAGCCACTGTTACTTGGACAGTGGTTTGGCTGAAGAATTGAATACTATGTCAGCTGGCCAGGTAACTGCCTGGAAGTGGGGAGGCATACAATTGAATAGCATGACTGGCAGCTTGAGGTTTTTGTGATGGAAATGCTTGTGTTATAGTTATAAAATCATCCAAATTATTTATACTTTCACAAGGTATAGGCGTCACCAGTTAGGTTAACGTTTGTTGTCCATCTGTAACTCCTTTTGAAAGTGATGAGTTACTTTCTTGGATTTTATGACCCGCACTGGGTGTATTTTCTCAGGGGACACATATAACATATGAGTTTGGTGAAATCCACTCACCCATTGATTCAGTCCCCACAATACATTAGTGAGATGGGTGCCAAAATTGGCAGACCAGCTGGCACTTCTGAGCTTGATACCAAACTAATTGACCTGTATTTCATGCTTTAAAACATTTGGCATTAGCTGGCAAGTCGGAGCAGGAAGTCCCCATTCAAATAACATTTTTGGAAGAGCAGAAACGAAGAGGAGGCACAATATCTGAGGGGGTATTCAATAGGATGTCAGGTGTTGTATATTAGCATGGCTAGAGGTTTGGCTAACAAATAGAATGTAGACAATCAGGATAAATGGAACATTTTCAGGATGGTAAACTGCAATTGGTGGAATAACACAGATATTAATACCAGGGTCATTGTTATTTACAATATGTTAATGGTTTGGATGACAGATGTGAATGTATTAATGCCAAGTTTGTTGATGGCACAGAAATATGGGAAGGGAAGTAATAAGGATGACACACAGAGTCTGCAGAGGCATAGAGACAGGCTAAATGAGTGGGCAAAAATTTGGTAAAAGGGATTCAATGTGGAAAAATGTGAGGTTATGCACTTTGGCACGAAGAATGGAAGAGCTGAATATTGTGATACAAATATCACTGGCATTTACATGTTCCTCCATTGACACTTAATGCACTTGGTCCACCTTATCCAAGGTCCAACAGTGCATCCTTTCTTGTTTGACTGAGCACAGTCTGCTGCAAGAAACCCTCCCAAACACAGCCCAGGAACACTTGCCTCTTGCTGCTCCTTACGTCAGTTTATTTATGGATAGTTGAAGTCCCACATTATAACTACCCTATGATGTTGGCATTTATCTGTAATTTCCATACAGAGTTACATACACATTCCTTTTCATTAGTTTATTGTGTATAGAAAACACTGAGCAAATGTAATTGCACACATTTTATTCTGTAGCTCTAGCCAAGTTGAATCTTTCCTTATGCCCTCTGAGACATCTTCCTTCTCCAATACTGCACTTATCTTCTTAACCAATACTGCTACCACTCCTGCTTTCCTTTTTTTTTAACCTTTCCTAAATAATTTATATCTAGCAATATTTAACATCCAGTCTTACCTTTAGGCATGCTCTTACTAAAAATGTGGTGGAATGGGTCCTCTACTTTTTGTCATTTATATAAATGATTTGGATGTGAGCATAAGAGGTATAGTTAGTAGGTTTGCAGATGACACCAAAATTGGAGGTGTAGTGGACAGCGAAGAGGGTTACCTCAGATTACAACAGGATCTTGATCAGGTAGGCCAATGGGCTGAGAAGTGGCAGATGGAGTTTAATTCAGATAAAAGCGAGATGCTGCATTTTGGGAAAGCAAACCTTAGCAGGATTAATGGTAAGGTCCTAGGGAGTGTTGCTGAACGAAGAGACCTTGGAGTGCAGGTTCATAGCTCCTTGAAAGTGGAGTCACAGGTAGATAGGATGGTGAAGAAGGCGTTTGGTATGTTTTCTTTATTGGTCAGAGTATTGAGTACAGGGGTTAGGAGGTCATGTTGTGGCTGTGCAGGACATTGGTTAGGTCACTGTTGGAATATTGTTGCAATTCTGGTCTCCTTCCTATCGAAAAATGTTGTGAAACTTGAAAGGGTTCAGAAAAGATTTACAAGGATGTTGCCAGGGTTGGAGGGTCAGTGCTGAGGGAGTGGGCACTGCCGGAGGGTCAGTGCTGAGGGAGTGCCGCACTGTCGGAGGGTCAGTGCTGAGGGAGTGGGCACTGTCGGAGGGTCAGTGCTGAGGGAGTGGGCACTGCCGGAGGGTCAGTGCTGAGGGAGTGCCGCACTGTAGTACATCCTAAAGTAAATTTGGAAAATGCCAATTTACCTCTTCGTTGGTCTGTTCAGAGCTATAGGGAGAGGCTGAACAGGCTGGGGCTGTCTTCCCTGGAGCGTCGGAGATTGAGGGGTGACCTTATAGATGTTTACAAAATTATGAGGGGCATGGATAGGATAAATAGACAAAGTCTTTTCCCTGGGGTCGGGGAGTCCAGAACTAGAGGGCATAGGTTTATGGTGAGAGGGGAAAGATATAAAAGAGACCTAAGGGGCAACTTTTTTCACGCAGAGGGTAGTACCTGCATGGAATGAGCTGCCAGAGGATGTGGTGGAGGCTGGTACAATTACAACATTTAAAAGGCATTTGGATGGGTATATGAGTAGAAAGGGTTTGGAGGGATATGGGCCGGGTGCTGGCAGGTGGGACTAGATTGGGTTGGGCTATCTGGTCAGCATGGATGGGTTGGACCGAAGGGTCTGTTTCCATGCTGTACATCTCTCTAATTCTATGACTCTATTATTAAATAGTTTTGAGGCAGACATAGATTCTTGTGAATTAAGTGGTTAAAAGATTATTTGGGCAGGTGGGAATGAGAATTTGATGTTATAATCAGATTGGCTATGAACTTATTGTGGAGTAAGCTAGAGGTGCTAAATGGCCTATTTCTGCCTCCAATTCATATTGGAGGCAGAAAAGGCAAGATATAGAGAACATGCCATGGCAAACTCAACATTATAACTGGATTCCACTTCCTCTGGGATCTGATCTGGCATATCATTACATTTCAATAGGCTTGCATACTTAGCATTTGGCAAACTGAGATGCAGCGTGCGGGATCTCCAACAGATAACATTGTAGCATCAGTTATGCTTCTTCTGGTGATTCCTGGATGGAGTAGAAGTTGGAGAGAGAAGAATACAATGGGCACCAGAAACACAAATACTTCTATGTATTGACTTCTATTTTCACTTAGGATGCATTCTTTTTATCATTGTCAAATGGGCTAGTCTTTGTTCTTTACATCAGAGATATTATTTAGTAATTGAACTTTTATTGTTATTTCCTGCCTATTGTTATTTCTGTTTTACATGAAATCTTTGTACATACATATGCATTATTATCATTTTCTTGTCAAACCATTCATATCCAAGTGTTTGAAGCTCCCTTTAACTTGTCAATATAATAAAACTGTCCATAAATGTCACTGAAGAAGATGCAGTTTTATTGCAAAACTGTTAATCTGGAATTATACTAAAGAAAATCACCTATCATTGGTGTAAAACTCTGTTATTGTCAATTGCACATTGGAGCAAGGTGTAGAGTGCTATCAAACTCTTAGATGAAAATGCATTGTGCTTTAGTATGAGTCACAAGTATCTCTTCAGTTTGGTGTCACAACAGTCACAGCAATCTCCTCCACACTATCATGCTCAACACAAAGCTGTCACTCACTTCCTCTGGTTACTTCTCCCTCACTGCCAAGGCCTTCAAACAGACCACAGCTAACTTTTAAACTTTCCAAAGTAAGGATCATATTAAATAAGCTCCCTTGTTGCAATTCACAATGTACTCCGAGTGCCTCAGTGTCTCAATGCTTGTACTGCTAAATACTTCTTACTTCTGGTTCATTTTCAGACAAAAAATTTTGAAATTCCATTGAATTTCATGAATGTGTAATTCGTGCTTTTCATGGACTTGATACTGTGTCAGAATATAATTCTTTCATTTTTCAGAGCTAAGCTTGACTCTCATCCAATCTGGTGTATTCTAAATTTCTTTTGTCTCCTCTTTGTTAGCAGTACATCCTAAAGTAAATTTGGAAAATGCCAATTTACCTCTTCGTTGGTCTGTTCAGAGCAAGTTATTCATAACTTGGTATCGGCTGAAACTTTATAGACAATCTCCATCATCCACCATGAGTTTCATCGAATCCCTACAGTGTGGAAACAGGCCCTTCGGCCCAATAATTCCACACCGACCCTCTGAAGAGTAACACACCCAGATCCATTGCCCCTACCTTATTATCCTATATTTACTCTTGACTTAAATCTAACCTGAAGGGACCATATGTAGAGGTATATGGTATTGAAAATTAAGAAAAAAGCTGACATGATCCACGCCTCTGTAGAAATTCAACCTAATGTAAAAATGTGTATTTTTATTTTTCAGTATTTTTAAGTGTGAACTAGTTTTAAAAACCAAAAAAAAATTTAAGATTGCTGCAGGTAGGCAACTTTGCCTGGTACTCATTGCAAATGCTATTTACATCATTCTGAAGAAGGGTCACCAGACTCAAAGCATTAATGCTGTTTTCTCTCTACAGATGCTGCCAGAGTTGCTGGGTTTCTTCAAGAATTTCTGTTGCTGTTTCAGATCTTCAGTATCTACAGATTCTTTTTATTTTGTTTACATAGTTGACTGTTTAAGCAACAGTGGAAACCTAGTTTTACGCAAGGGGCCTATGTATGAATGAAGCTTTGGCTGGCAACAAGTAGCAGATTAGAATTTTTTTAGATTCCCTATAGTGTTGAAACAGGCCATTTGGCCCAACTAGTCCACACCTACCCCCCAAAGGGTAACCCACCCAGACCCATTCCCCTACATTTACCGCCGACTAATACACCTAACACTCGATCCAATTTACCATGGCCAATTCACCTGACATGCACATCTTTGGATTGTGGGAGGAAACTGGAGCACCCAGAGGAAATCCACGTAGAACAGGGGGAGAATTGAATCTAGGTCCCTGGCACTGTGAGGCAGCAGTGCTAACCACTGAGCCACCGTGCCTGTGAACCAGTGACCAGTTATTGGTGACAAAGACCTTTGGTTTGCCAACTGTTATGTGATTAGCTTCCAGTTTGGGAGTGAGAAAGCTTTGCAGAAGCCATTGCATCTCCACAAGGGAAGGTGTAGTTTATTTTCTCTGCAGTAAAACTACCTCAAGCCCAAAGAAATCTCGTTTAATTTTTGTTCAGTAATGGCTCTAAGCTGTTGCTCTTAATCAATAAGACATAGACTTTCTATGTGTGAACTGTGTACCTTCTGCAAACCAGTGAAAGTGTCTGGAGAAGGAGAATCAAAGAGCAAAACATTCGGACAAGCCAAAAGGACAACATTAGCAAAGCCTGTGAACAGGAACCATTGAACTGAGTTTCCAGTCTTTCTTCATACCCATCACATCATTGCTTGAGCGTGTGTGTGTCCAGATTTTTAACCAGTAGAGTTACATGTTGAAGGTTTGTAATTATCTGGAATCCACTTATTGAAATACACAATCATTCTTGTTAAGTATAGAGACTGGATCAGTCATTCTGGATATAAAAGATAGGTAAATTGGAAGAATTTTGTATACTTTCATAAACTCTATAAGTCTTGTGCCAACAGCAGATCTTGATTTCCAGTGTGCTCCCCCAGTGAAGTGTAACACTGATGATTAAAAGTCAATTGCCTCTCCTCTAAGAATGATCAGCCTTCCTAACTACAGACAGAGGCTACCACCATTTCAAACATCATACATTAGTGGTACGTGAGGCAGTGACATTTTCAGGAGTTAATTTAAGGGCTGTTTGTACAACAGCAGTTAACAGTAAATACAGTCAATTGATCTGTCCGCCTTTCTGGTTTCTTTGACAAAAGGGATAAATACATGAATTGTGATAAATGCTAGAATTCAGAAAGTGAACTTTCACAGGTTCTGCCTCAATTAATTGGGTTAAATGTCATCCCTTCACTTGTTATTCAGCGGTTGACACTTTATCACTCTGTCTGACACTTTTGATCACCTGCAGAAAGTCTTTATTCTACCGGTCAACACTCCACTCACACCATTTGTTTGATCTCTCTGCTCTAAATTCTGTGTCTATGTGCCTCTCTGCACTTCACCTGATGAAGGGGCAGCATTCAGAAAGCTTGTGATTTCAAATAAAACTGTTGGATTATAACTTGGTGGTTGATGAAGGGTTAAGCCTGAAATGTCAACTTTCATGCTCCTCAGATGCTGCCAGGCCTGCTGCACTTCTCCCAGTGTCACACTTTATCAACTATAACCTGATAGGTAAAAACAATGACTGCAGATGCTGGAAACCAGATTCTGGATTAGTGGTGCTGGAAAAGCACAGCAGTTCAGGCAGCATCCGAGGAGCAGTAAAATCGATGTTGGAGGGCATCTTTAACCACTTGCCTATTGTACTCTATGCTACTTTCTCCCCACCCCCACCCTCCTCTCATTTATCTCTCCACCCTTCAGGCACTCTGCCTGTATTCCTGATGAAGGGCTTTTGCCCAAAACATCGATTTTACTGCTCCTCGGATGCTGCCTGAACTGCTGTGCTTTTCCAGAACCACTAATCCAGAAACTATAGCCTGATGTCGTCTGACTTCTAAGCATTTTCCAACCCTATACAACATCAGTACCTCCATATCAAGAAATTGAGAGAACAGTTAAAAATAACGTGGCAGACTTTTGTCTTCACCATTTAATCTATATTAACCTTTACCACTGTAAACTGACATAGTCCTCCCATCTCGCATGTGTTTAAATTTCAGAAACGTGCAGGGGGTTTTTATGATCTTCTCAGCTCTCAGTCAACTCAAGTCAAGATGATTCAAGTTTGATGTGATAAGTCAGAAGTTTTTAATCATGATTTTATTTAATTTTGCGAAAAAGGATTGAAATTGAAATGGACTTTTGTGTGCAACACATGTCACTACAGTTAAAAGGGCATTAAAATCAAATAAAAAGCTCCATTACTTGACAGCACAATAAAATACTTCTAAATCATTGAAGTTTCCCAGCCCACCAAGATTTTGTTAGTCTGACAGAGGTACCAGTACAATTAACACAATTAACCTGATTTCTCTTTGTTTTCTGTGGTTGTCTCACCTACTTGCAAATGAAACAATTATTATACTTTGTTCTTTCAGTGCACCATCATGCAACATATTATAACCTAAAATTAATAATACAGAAATCATCTGCTCATTTGTGCATTAATAATGATTTGGAGGAACTGGTGTTGGACTGGGGTGGGCAAAATTAAATATCAGAGCTGAAAATGTGTTGCTGGAAAAGCGCAGCAGGTCAGGCAGCATCCAAGGAACAGGAGAATCGACGTTTCAGGCACAAGCCCTTCTTCAGGAATGAGGAAAGTGTGTCCAGCAGGTTAAGATAAAAGGTAGGGAGGAGAGACTTGGGGGAGGGGCGTTGGAAATGCGATAGGTGGAAAGAGGTCAAGGTGAGGGTGATAGGCCGGAGTGGGATGGGGGCAGAGAGGTCAGAAAGAAGATTGCAGGTTCGGAAGGCGGTGCTGAGTTTGAGTGATTTGATTGAGACAAGATGGGGGGAGGGGAAATGAGGAAACTGGAGAAATCTGAGTTCATCCCTTGTGGTTGGAGGGTTCCTAGGTGGAATATGAGGCACTCTTCCTCCAACCGTTGTGTTGCTATGGTCTGGCGATGGAGGAGACCAAGGGCCTGCATGTCCTTGGTGGAGTGGGAGGGGGAGTTGAAGTGTTGAGCCACGGGCTGGTTGGGTTGGTTGGTCCGGGTGTCCCAGAGGTGTTCTCTGAAACGTTCCGCAAGTAGGCGGCCTGTCTCCCCAATATAGAGGAGGTCACATCGGGTGCACCGGATGCAATAGATGATGTGTGTGGAGGTGCAGGTGAATTTGTGGCGGATATGGAAGTATCCCTTGGGGCCTTGGAGGGAAGTAAGGGGGGAGGTGTGGGCGCAAGTTTTGCATTTCTTGCGGTTGCAGGGGAAGGTGCCGAGAGTGAAGGTTGGGTTGGTGGGGGTGTGGACCTGACGAGGGAGTCACGGAGTGAGTGGTCTTTTCGGAACGCTGATAGGGCAGGGGAGGGAAATATATCCCTGGTGGTGGGGTCCGTTTGGAGGTGGCGGAAATGACGGTGGATGATACGCTGTACATGGAGGTTGGTGGGGTGGTAGGTGGGGACCAGTGGGGCTCTGTCCTGGTGGCGGTTGGAGGGGCGGGGCTCAAGGGCGGAGGAGCGGGAAGTGGAAGAGATGCGGTGGAGGGCATCGTCGACCACACAACACTAGGTTATAGTCCAACAGGTTTATTTGGAAACACTAGCTTTCGGAACGCTGCTCCTTCTTCAGGTGGTTATGGAATATAAGACCATACGACACAGAATTTAGAGCAAAAGATTACAGTGTCATGAAACTGAAATTATACATTGAACAAACCTGGATTGTTGTTAAGTCTTTCACCTTTTAGAATGTGTTGCAAGTTTCGGTTCATTAATATGTAAATCCCAGAGCTTCTTTTAAGTCACCTTCTCGAGATAACTTAAGGCTTTATAACAAAAGGTTACATATCAGCTTAGACAATGCATTAAAAGTGTGAGGTTAGTCTGTCTATATCCCGATCTTGAGTCAGATTGGTTCTATTTCCAAACTGGAATTTACAAAATATGACATTGATTGAGTGAGTGCCTGCATTGACTGCCTGCTGATTGTGCAGTTGAGTATAATGTATCTGCAAATATAATTCTGCAAATATAAATTCACCATATAGACTTATATGTGTTTATACATACATGAGAAAGAGAGAGAGAGTGTGTGTGCGTGTGAGTGTGAGTGCATGTGAGAGAGTGTGCTTGCACGTGAGAAAGCTTGGCAAAGTGTGTATCTGTGTGATGGAGTATAAGCCTGTGAGTGGGTGTGTGCTTGGGGGTGTATGTGTGTGTGTATGAGAGAGAGCATGTATATGAGAGAGGGTCTGCGTGAGTGTGTGAATATGTAAGAGTGTGTTCATGTGTATATTGTAGTGGGATCACCTGTAGTGTGACATGAACTCAAGGACTTGGTTGAGGCCTTACCCATGGGTATCCAACTTGGCTATAAGCCTCTGCTCAGCCACTTTGCATTGTTGCCTGTCCCAAAGTCCGCCTTAGAGGATGGTCACTCGAAGATCGAGGCCGAATCTGACCGCTGAAGTGTTTTTCAACTGGGAGAGAACACCCCTGTCTGGTGATTGTTGTGCAGTGTCCATTCATCTGTTGTTGTAGCATCTGCTTAGTCTCGTCAATGTGGCATGCTTTGGGGCATCCTTGCCTGCAATGTATGAGATAGACAACGTTGACTGAGCCACATGAGTGCATGCCGTGTACGTGGTGGGTGGTATCCCCACGAGTAAGGGTGATATCCATGTTGACACTCTGACAAGTCTTACAGCAGTTGCTATGACAGGGTTGTATGGTGTTGTGGTCGATGTTGTCCTGGAGGCTGGGCAGTTTGCTGCGAACAATGGTCCATTTCAGGTTTATCACCTGTTTAAAGGTGAGAAGTGGAGGCATAGGGAAGGTCTTGGCGAGATGCTCATCCTCATCGATAATGTGTTGCAGGCTGTGAAGAACATGGCGTAGTTTATTGGATCCTGGGAAGTACAGGACAACGAAGGGTACACTATCGGTCTGGCTCCTGAGGAAGTCCTTATGGTTTCTCACTGTGGCACATCAGAACTGGCGATTGATGAGTTGAGCTACCCTGTTCTTATGAGAGTATCCTTGATCACCTTCAGGTGTCCATCACATTCCTCATTTGAACAGATCATATGTATGTGTTGGGCTTGTCCATAGGGGATGCACAGCAGGTCAGGCAGCATCCGAGGAGCAGGAGAATCGACGTTTCAGGCATAAGCCCTTCATCAGGAATGAGGCTTATGGGGTTGGGGAGAAGGTAGCTGAGAATGCAATAGGTAGATGAAGATGAGGGAAAATGTGATAGATCAGAGAGGAAGGTGGAGTGGATAGATGGGAAAGCTGATGGACAGGGCAGGTGCCAAGTTGGAGGCTTGAGACTGGGATAATGGGGGAATGGGATATAAGGAAACTGGTGAAATCCGTATTGTCGTGCCAGGGGAGGCTTGGCAACTGCTGGTAGTGATGTCAAATTTTTCCAGTTTCTTGTTCTTGGTATGCATGTACATGGTGTTGTTCTGTCACGTTATCTGCTTGGCAGTGTCGCGTAACTGTACTGCTGTATCTTAAGCACAAGTTGAGAATGTGGGCTCTATCTTGATTTCAAGGTTATGGCTCCTGCTGTAGAGTTGGTGCGCAGGATGATTGAAGAGCTTGCAAGAGGTGTAGTGGCAAAGTCTCTCAGCATAGTCTGTGTTGTTGGTTGACTTGAGTGTGTTCGTGATCCGTAATCCTTTTGGGATCTTTCCTGCTTTCTTGCATTTCTGTAGAAACTTCATGTTTGTGTCAATCTGTGTGAACTTCTTGAAGATCCTCTCCACTTTAAGATGGCAGTTAGTGGTGTCAATGGTAGCCATGATGTGGAGGTGCTGGTGTTGAACTGGGGTGGACAAAGTTAAAAATCACAAAACACCAGGTTATAATCCAACAGGTTTATTTGGAAACACTAGCTTTCGGAGCACTGCTCCTTCATCAGGTGGTTGTGGAGTACAAGACCATAAGACGCAGAATTTTGAGGAAAAGATTACAGCGTCACGCAACTGAAATGATATATTGAACAAATCTGCATTTTTGTTAAGTCTTTCATCTTTTAGAATGAGGTTTCAGTTTATGAATATGTAAACCCCAGAACTTCTTTTAAGTCCCCTTCTTGAGATAACTTAAGGTTTTATAACAAAAGGTGACATCTCAGCTCAGCTAATGCATTAAAGGTGTGAGGTTAATCTGTCTGTATCCCTATCTTGAGTCAGACTCGTTCTATTTCCAAAGTGGAATTTACAAAATTTTACATGGATTGACTGCCTGCAGATTGTGCATTTTTTTGAGCAAAATTGAATGTATCTACAAATATAATTCTGCAAATGCAAATTCACCCCATCAACCTATATGAGTGTGCATGTACATGAGAGAGAGAGAGACAGAGAGAAAATGAGTGTGTGAGTGTGAGTGCATGTGACTCGAGATATCACGTTGTTTGATTTTTAAGGTTCTGTATTAATAGTCACTTCACAGTAGTTTAAGGGGTAAACATTCTCATCAATTTTGTAGTTTTCTATATTCATTGGCAAAATAAATTGCTATAAAATTGGCCTCCAAAGCACTGTGGAGTTTTGGACAGCACTGCTGCCTGGGGTAAATTGCAACATACTGCCTGCTATTGCAAGGAATAGCATGATAGATTTTGAGGTTAAATTTCACCCACCTTATGAGGCAGATTCTGAAGATAGTGCCATAATAGTAGCAGCATAACATTTAGCAACTTGTTCTTATCTTTGTTCTCCAATATATCTTTTTGAGTGGAATTTGAAGTAGGTGGCACTTGCTAGAAACACGCAGACACATTAGCTTATGCAAATGAAAGCTTCTGATGTGAATGTGATGCTGATGCATTTTTGAACTAAAAGATATGCTACACCCTGGGCAGACCACTCAAATAAATTTCAAGAGAAATTGAAAATTATTTTTGTGAAGAGTCTAGAAGGAGTATCATGCATTTTTATTTTTGTTTTTGAGTCCAATTCCATCTCCTATTTCAAGCATAACTTGCTCCTATTCTTTTCTGGGATCATCTTTTATGTGCATCAACTGTTCCAAAAGCTGAAGTAGATCACAGACAGTATGAACATGGATTAGGCTCCTCACCACTTCCCTTAGCTATACAGTGAACTCAGTTGGTGACCTTCAGCGAAATGGAAGCAGCCTCGTCAAAACGGATCCTGAAGTATCAGTGAGTGGACTCTATTGAGTACATAGTCATAGCATAGCAACCAAGTATCTTGAGTCAAAGATGTAATATTGTTGACAAAGGCTGGGATAAATTGAATCTTGAACAAATTCGATAAAACCTTCAATGCTTTGGTTTTGTCAGTATCATGTTCCTATAGGCTCACATGAGAATATACAAGTAGATTTAAGTTGATAAGTTGTGGTTACCAGAGTACAGCCATGAATGTTGATATCAGTAACATTTCACATTTTCTTTTTACAAAGAAGCTCAAATATTCAACAAATTGCATGTTTTACATTGAAATATTTCTGATAGTAAGGGCAATATGCCTGCATTTTAGATACAAGTGAAACTAACGTAATCTGCTTCGGCTAATCTACCATAAGCACTGCTCGGTCAAAATCCAAGGGCTCACTCTCTCGTGACATTGCGGGTGTACCTACACCAAATGGAACAAGAAGGGAGCTCACCACCACCTTCTCAAGGCCTACAAGAGATGGTCAATGAGTACTGGCCCAGCCAGAAATATCCATGCCCTGTGAGTGCATAGATAAAACCTTTGGCTGCTGCATGGACTCTACAAAAAATATTTACATTGATACTAAACTAATGGAGGGGAATTGTAAAATCACAACCAAAGGTTAAAAACAAAACAAAGAAGGATTAGGTTAGAATAAGAAGTATACTTTGGGCATTGGGCCAACTCTTTCCAACAGATCATACACAACTGTTGTTGTCAGAAATTACACAGAAACATAGAAGATAGGAACGGGGGAGACCATTCGGCCCTTCAGGCCTGCTCGCCATTCATTAAGATCAAGGCTGATTGTCAAAATCAATAGGCTAATCATGTTTTCTCCCTATAACCATTGGTCCCATTTGCCCCAAGTGCTATATTTAGCCATCCCTTGAATACTTAGATCATAAGACTACAAGATAATGAGACAGAATTAGGCTTTTCAGCTCATCAAGTCTGCTCATCATTTGATCATGATTAATATGTTTCTCAACCTAATACTTCTGCCTCCTCCCCATCACCTTTAATCCCCCTTAGTAAATAAAAGCCTGTCTGTCTCTGTTTTAAATACAATGCCTTGGTTTCCACAACCTTTGATGGTAATGAGTTCCACAGATTCACCACCTCCTGGCTGAAGAAATTCCTCATCGTCTCAGTTTTGAAGGATCCCCTCTTCACTCTGAGGTTGTGCTCTTGAGTCACCTGACTATTGTAAAACTACATCTGGTTCACCAATGTCTTTGGGAGGAAAAGCTGTCATGCTTACCTAGTCTAGCTTACATGTGACTCCAGACTCAGAGCAATGTGGTTGACTCTTAACTGCCTTCCTAAATGATCCTAACAAGCTGGTCAATTCCAATGGAAACAAGGGATAGGCAATAAATGCTGGCCAGCCAACAACACCAACAATAAATAGGAAAAACCTAACAGTTTCAGTGTTTATTAATTCAAATAGTTTTACTCGTCCTGTTCGAGTGGACAACGCACATTTTTCTACTTTAAATTTCACCTGCAAAGTGTTTGTCCACCATTTAACCTAATTGTGCCCTCTCTTTAGTATCCTTCTCACAATTTCTCAACTTTTTCCAGTTTTATTTGAATTGTTAGCAATGGCCTAATTGTTAGGGTACCTCTCTGCAGATTTTCCTCCAGCTGTACTGGGAATTGTTCCCAATGAATGGAAAGAAGAGATGTCATACATGACCAAGGAAGCCTGGAAGGCAAGATTATTGGAAGTTAGCAGCTGTGCTCTCCATCAGTACATCTGGGTTTGATACCAGAGCACAGTGGATGACCTCCTCTGTGCTGCCAAGGAGAGGCTGAATGGTGAACACACTGTGGCCACAAGGTGGGCAACACAGGATGGCTCTCAAGATGGAAAAGATCAGCCTAGTGGGTAAAAAAAGAATCACATGTCAGGAGTAGCTGCCTCGCTAAGAGTGGCTGCATGTGGGTGACAAATATATGCCTCTCAGTGCCAGTGTCCACTAGGTCTGATGAGAGTGGACTTATGATCAAGACATTCAGGAAGACCCATTGGAGACCTGAGGGATGCCAGACAGAGGAGTGGGTAATTGATCATTACCTGGACACTCACTCTCCTTTTCTGCCTGCAGAAAAAGAAGGGTTATCAGTGCCAGGGAAAGGTGAAGATTTGGCAGATTGAGGTTTTTAGACCTGAAGATCCTTGTAGGCAGTGAAGGAGAAGCTCTCAACCTGGCTGGAGAGTAGGACATTGTTGATGGAGTAATGGGAGTGATGAGCGATCAGTATGATGAGACTAGAAACATGGTGTTCAACTTTAGGCCAAAGGGAAGCATGCAGAAGGTAATTGAGTGAATGGAAATGTCTAAAGGCCTAAACGTTTGTGTTCTTGCAAACAGATATCTGCTTTCCAGACCAACAGATTACTGCAATGAGGGAGAACCTGCAATCCACCTCTAATGAGAAGCAATTGGATCTTCATATGGTGCACCCCTGCTTAACATCCAGGGGTAGGGCCACAAGGTAAAATATGAGCATGTGTTCCAGATAGCAAATGTTTGATGGAAAAGCAGTGGATTTCCATTCCAATTCAGAAATGCCAAGAAAACCTTGCTTCACAGATGATTTGCACAATTTATAGATGTAGGGATCCTGGATAATTGGGCTGTTTCTGGGTTAAGTGAGACCTCTACAAACAGGATAGTCTTCACCTGAACGAGAGGAGTACCAATACCCTGGGGGGGATACAGAGGAACCTCGATTATCCGAATACCAATTATCCAAAAATTGGATTATCCGAAAGAGATCTCGAGGTCCCAACGGATACATTACATCAAAGATGTGTTTCCAACAGTGATTGCATCTTTTGTTTACAGTGATTAAACAGGCACCGTCTCCAAATGACTAACCTCCTGCCATCTCTCTCCCCCCACACATTCCCTGGAGTTCTACAGAGGGGTGTACCCTAAACCCCCCTTCCCCAGGTAATCTCTCCAACATTGTCCTGTACAGGGCAGAGGTGGAACCTGTCAAAAAGTTGCAGTAATCAGTTGTGTGTGTGGTTGTGACTGCGTGTGTGTGTGAGAGAGAGTGCTATTGGGAGACTTACCTCACAAAGGCAACTGCAGCAGTCCTGTTGTTGGGATCCAGCCCAGCTGCCCCAGAGAGGGAGCGGGTATGTATGGAGTTGGGGACGGGTGGGGGGGGAGGGGTGGTGTTGAATGAGGTTGGGGGTAGGGTGTGTTGGGGGGGTGGGGGGTGGTGTTGGACTGGGTTGGAGGCAGGGGGTGTTGGGGGATGGTGACAGAGTGTGTTGGGTGGGTGGGGGTGGTGTTGGGGGCTGGGGAGTGGAGATAGATGGCTGTTGGGATCGTGGGACTGTGTTAGATGGGGTTGGGAGCAGGGGGGTGTTGGGGGTGGGTGGGTGGTGTTGGATGGGGTTGGGGGTGGTAATGGACAGGTGGGGGGTGGGGACGGTATTGGAGGGCGGGTTGCAGTGTTGCATGGGGTTGGGGGCGGGGGGTGGTATTGAGGGTGGGGGCAGTGTTGCACGGGGTTGTGGGACGGATTTGGGGGCGATGGGTGGTATTGCACGTGTTTGGGGGTGGTATTGGGGGCGGGGGTAGTGTTGCATGGGTTGGGGGCATGGGGCAGTGTTGGGGATGGGGCGATGTTGCACAGGGTTGGGGCAGGGGGTGGTATTGAGGGTGGGGGCGGTGTTGCATGGGGTTGTGGGGTGGATTTGTGGGTGAGGGGTGATATTGCACGGGGTTGGGGGTGGTATTGGGGGTGGGGGTAGTGTTGCATGGGTTGGGTGGGGGGGTGGTGTTGGGGATGGGGGGTGATCTTACACGTTTTCTGCTGCTGCAGTCTCCTGAACGGGAGCTGACTTTAAAAACTCTGAGTCCCAGAGGAAAGGCATTTAATTGATTATCCGAATAATCGATTATCCGAACAAAATAGTGCCCACCCATCACGTTCAGATAATCGAGGTTCTCCTAATGCTATTCAGGTGAGTTTAAACTAATTCAGCAGAGGGATGGGAACCTAAACTGTAGTTCGAGTATATAGGAGATTGAGAGTAGTGAGGTCCGAAATAAGGTTTCAAGGTAGCAAGAGGGGACTGGCAAGCAAGAAGTTGGTTTTGAATTGTGTCTACTTCAACGCCAGGAGCGTCCGAAATAAGGTGGGTGAACTTGAAGCATGGGATTTTGATGTTGTGGCCATTTCAGAGACATGGGTAGAGCAGAGACAGGAATGGTTGCTGCAGGTTGAATTTAGATGTTTCAGTAAGAACTGGGAAGTGGTAAAAGGTAGGGGTTGGGGGGATGGCATTGTTAATCAGGGACAATATTACAAATGCATAAAGGATGTTTGAGGACTCGTCTACAGAGGTAGTATGAGCTGAGGTTAGAAACAGGAAAGGCGAGGTCATCCTGTTGGAAGTTTTCCACAGGCCTCTGAATAGTTCCAGAGATGTGGAGGAAAGGATCACAAAGATGATTCTTAATAAGAGTGAGAATGACAGGGTAGTTGTTATGGGGGCTTTAACTATCCAAATATTGACTGAGAATACTACAGATTAAGGACTTTAGATAGGTCAGTTTTTTTCCAATGTGTGCAGGAAGGTTTCCTACACAGTATGTAGACAGACCAACAAAGAGCGATACTGCATTAGATTTGATATTGGGTAATGAACCCGGCCAGGTGTTAGATTTGGAGGTAGTTGAGCCCTTTGGTGAAAGCGACCACAACTCAGTTCTGTTTACTACAGTGATGGAAAGGGATAGGTATATACCACAGGGTAATAGTTATCATTGGGGGAAAGGCAATTACAATGAGATTAGGCAAGATTTAGGGTGGGGAAGGAAACTGTAGGGAATGGGCGCAATTGAAATGTGGAGCTTATTCAAGTATCAGCTACTCAGTGTCCTTGATAAGTATGGACCTGTCAGGCAGGGAGGAAGTTGTCATGCATGGGAGCCATGGTTTACTAAGGAAGTTGAATCTCTTATTAAATGGAAGAGGAAAGCTTATGTTAGGATGAGATGTGAAGGCTCAGTTAGGGCACTTGAAAGTTACAAGGTAGCCAGAAAAGACCTAAAGAGAGAGGTAAGAAGGGCCAGGAGGGGACATGAGAAGTCATTGGCAGATAAGAACAAGGAAAACCTGAAGGCATATCAGGAATAAAAGAATGACTAGAGTAAGATTAGGGCTATTCAAGTATAATAGTGGAGAGTTCTTTGTGGAGTCAGAGGAGATAGGGGAAGTGCTAAATTAATATTTTTCATCAGTATTCACACTGGAAAATGACAATCTTGTCAAGGAGAATACTGAGATACAGGTTACTAGACTAGACAGGATTGAGGTGAAAATGTGTTGCTGGAAAAGCGCAGCAGGTCAGGCAGCATCCAAGGAACAGGAGAATCGACGTTTCGGGCATAAGCCCTTCTTCAGGAAAGAAGGATTGAGGTTCACAAGGAGGAGGTATTAGCAATTCTGGAAAGTCTGAAAATGGGCTGGATGGGATTTATCCGAGGATTCTCTGGGAAGCCAGGGAGGAGATTGCAGAACCTTTGGCTTTGATCTTTATGTTATAATTGTCTGCAGGAATAGTGGAAGAAGACTGGAGGAGAGCATGTTGTCCCCTTGTTCAAGAAGGGGACTAGAGACAACCCTGGCAATTATAGACCAGTGAGCCTTACTTCAGTTGTCGGTAAAGTGTTGAAAGGGTTTTAAGAGGTAGGATTTTAAATCACCTAGAAAAGAATAAGTTGATTATGGATAATCAACACGGTTTTATGAAGGGTTGGTCATGCCTCACAAACCTTATTGAGTTCCTTGAGAAGGTGACCAAACAGGTGGATGAGGGTAAAGGGATTGATGTGGTGTATTTGGATTTCAGTAAGGTGTTTGATAAGGTTCCCCATTGTAGGCTACTGCACAAAATACGGAGGCATGGGATTGAGGGTGATTTAACAACTTGGATCAGAAATTGACTAGCTGAAAGAAGACAAAAGGTGGTGGTTGATAGGAAATGTTCATCCTGGAGTTCAGTTACTGGTGGTATACTGCTAGGATATGTTTTGCCCAGATGAGGGCATAGAAGGATGGGTTGGTAAATTTGCGGATGATACTAAGATTGGTAGAGTTGTTGATAGTGCAAAGCATGTTGTAGGTTACAGAGGGACATAGATAAGCTACAGAGCTGGGCTGAGAGGTGGCAAGTGGAGTTTAATGCAAAAAAGTGTGGAAAGAGTAACAGGAATGCAGAGTATGGGACTAATGTAAAGATTCCTCTCGTGTGGATGGCCCATTAGGCCTGATAAGGGAGGCTCATTCATTTTCCACCATTATCCCAAATGGTATGATACAATCTGCCTTGAAAGTGAAAATCTGCCCTAGGTTTTTGTTTTTATGACCTGATCATTAACACAGCTTGAGCAAAACACAGAAAGAAAACTGTGAAGGAGGGGGTGGGGGTGTATAATATGTCTGTCTGTCTGATAGTTGAGAATTGCTGTGCATCTTACAGAAACTTCTCAGTTCTCAAAACTTCAGTTCAATGAAAGGAATCCAGTTTTGTTTCTGTAATATAATTCTTTTGACCATTCTTTCCTTGCAGTCAGTAAAAGACAAAACCCACCCATCAGATAGTTAGAAATTTCAGGAGAAAATCTCCAGCTAGTTGTTGGTTATCTTTTTTTAGCATCTTTGTTCTCTGTGCCTCCTCATGACTTATGTTACAAACACTGACATGGTAAATTTTCTCATCTTTTTTAATGTATTGCCTTCAAAACAGTATTATCATAACCATAGCAGAACCATTTCACTCACTGAAAGATATCTGAGAGGCCATAAGTATGATAACTTTGTCTGAAGATATTTTAAAAGCCTAGTTAGTAGAGGTCATGTTTGACCTGCTATTGCTGTTGAGCTGATTGAGAGGATCAGATATCAGAACTAACTCACTTGCAACAGCATTGTCTGCCTGGGAGACAGGACATAACATGGATACTAGATAAGTCCTCACAATTGCCTGAAATGGACCAAAGGCAATAAAACAGCATTCTTTGGCACTTTCAGTAGCGTAATACATAAGGGAACTGCATGAATTGATATTATCCAAACTGACTACAATGTTCCACTTTACTCCCTCATCTACTTTGAATTGGGTATCACTGCCAGAGTAATAGTAAGACTTCAATGTCTGTAAACCAATGGGAAAATAGTAGACGGGTTATTTTTTTAACATGCGATTTCTCTCTTCTTCTGCTGAAGGTCCAGGATTATTGTTAAGCAATATATCTTCATGAACGGGGGCTATCTTCAGGTACATCACATAAATAAATGCCATTCCTCATGTGTGTAACAAAACAAGATACACTGCAACAACTCACCAAGGTTCCTTCCACAGCATCTCCCAAACCCAAGTCTTCTATTATTGAGAGGGATAAAGGCATTAGATGCTTAGGGACAGCATAGGGCACCACAGACAATACACCATTGTGACTTGGAACTATATATCATTCCTTCACTATTGTTAGGTCAAAATCATGGAGCTCCCTCTCTGGCCCACTTCTTTCCACTGCCTCCCGCTGAGTGCCACCTTCCCCTGCAAGAAAGATAAAACCGTGCCAGTGAGTGGCCTACAATATGTGACTGTCTTGGTCGAATGAGTTGCCAATAAGTTATTTTATTTGCCCATTCACAAGATGACAGTGCTGCTGGCTGGGCTAAAATTTATTGCCCATCACTAATTAAAGTCAATCACATTGCTGTGGTCTGGAGTCATATGTAGGCCAGACAAGGTAAGGATGGCAGCTTCCTTCCCTAAAAGACATTAATGATCCAGACAGATTTGTGGTCATCATCAAACTCTTAAATCCAGATTTTTATTGAATTCAAATTCCACAACTCGCCATGTCAGGATTTAAATCTGCCATCTCTAGATTAACAATCTAGTGGTAATGCCACTAGGCCATCACCTCTCCTTAAAATGAGTTTCGAGTTTTCTCCAAATTAGAGGAAAGATTTAGAGGGATATGGGCCAAACATGGGCAAATGATTCTAGTTCAGTTTAGGAAACCTGGTCAGCATGGACAGTTTGGGGCGAATGATGTGTTTCTATGATGATTTGGAGATGCTGGTGTTGGACTGGGGGTGTACAAAGTTAAAAATCACACAACACCAGGTTATAGTCCAACAGGTTGAATTGGAAGCACTACCTTTCGGAGCGCCGCTCCTTCATCAGGTGGTTGTGGAGGACACAATTGTAAGGCACAGAATTTATAGCAAACATTTACAGTGTGATGTAACTGAAATTACACGTTGAAAAATACCTTGATTGTCTGTTGAGTCTTTCATCTGTTTGAATACTATGATAGTTTCACTTCTTTCATGTGTAAATCACAAAACCTTTTTTATATATATAAAAGTTGCATTCTCAGGTTAGCTGTAACAATGGGTGATAGCGAGACAATATGTTGAAGGTGTTAGCCCCCTGTGTTCTCTCTCTATGCTATGATGTTTAGATTGACTCTAATCTAAAAAGTGAGATATCAGAATTTTACATGAATTCATGCAGTTTTTGAGCAAAGTACAATGTAACTCTGCAAGTACAAATTCACCTCACAAAATATATGTGTGCATGTGGGTCTTTGTCTGCCTGTGTGTGTGTCTGTCTGGGTTGGGGATTGTGAGTGTGAGAGAGAGTGTGTGTGTGTGTGTGTAGTGAGTGTAGAGTGTCTTAAGTCTGTGAGGGGGTGCATGTGTGAGTGTGGGAGTGTGTGTGCTTGTCTGGGCATCCTTGCCTGCAACGTATAAGATAGACAACGTTGGCTGAGTCACATGAGTACCTGCCATGCACAAGGTGGGAGGTGTCCCCACGTGTCATGGTGGTATCTATGTGCACACTCTGACACACTCTGACACGTCTTGCAGTGCCTACTGTGACAGGGTTGTATGGAGTTGTCCTGAGAGCCGGGCAGCTTGCAACGAACAATGATCTGTTTGAGGTTTGGCGGTTGTTTAAAGGCAAATAGTGGAGGTGTGGGGAAGGTCTGAGCGAGGTGCTCCTCTTCATTGATAATGTATTGCAGGTCAGGAAGAACATGGCATAGTTTTTCAGCTCCTGGGAAATACTGAACAACAAAGGGTACCCTGTCAGTTGCAGCACGTGTCTGTCTCCTGAGGAGGTAATTACGGTTCCTTGCTGTGGCATGTCGGAACTGGCGGTCGATGAGTTGAGCATTGTACCCCGTTCTTGTGAGGGCATCCCCGAGTACTTCCAGGTGTCCGTCACGTTCCTCCTCATCTGAGCAGATCCGGTGTATGCGTAGGGCTTGTCCATAGGGGATGGCTGTTTTAATATGTTTTGGGTGGAAGCTGGAGAAGTGTAGCATTGTGAGATTGTCTGTGGGTTTGCAGTAGAGCGTGGTGCTGAGGTGTCCATCCTTGATAGAGATGCGTGTGTCCAAGAATGAGACAGATAGTCGAGAGTAGTCCATGGTGAGTTTGATGGTGGGATGAGTTTCATCCTACCATCAAACTCACCATGGACTACTCTCCAAGGCAGACTTCAGGACAGGCAGCAGCGAAAAGTGGCCGGGCAGAGGCTGATAGCTAAGTTCGGTACCCATAGGGAGGGCCTCAACTGAGACCTTCAGTTCATGTCACATTACAGGTGACCACCATTGCACTATACACACACACAGACACTCCTACACACACGCACTCACACACACAGGCACTCCTATACATACATATATACACAGACACCCACACACACCCTTACAGGCACACACACTCCCACACTCACACAGGCATCCTCTCAGAAACTTAGACTACTCTACACTCATGCACACACACATACACTCTCTCTCACAGACACTCACAACACCCCACCCCAGACACGCACACACACTCCCACACTTACACATGCACCCCCTCACAGACTTAAGACACTCTATACTCACTACACACACACACATACACTCTCTCTCACACTCACAACCCCAACCCAGACAGACACACACACAGACAGACAAAGACCCACATGCACACATATATTTTGTGGGATGAATTTGTACTTGCAGAGTTACATTGTACTTTGCTCAAAAACTGCATGCATTCATGTAAAACTCTGTTATCTCACTTTTTAGATTAGAATCAATCTAAACATCATAGCATAGAGAGAGAACACAGGGGGCTAACACCTTCAACATATTGTCTAGCTATCACCGATTGTTACAGCTAACCTGAGAATGCAACTTTTATATATATATAAAAGGTTTTGTGATTTACACATGAAAGAAGTGAAACTATCATGGTATTCAAACAGATGAAAGACTCAACAGACAATCAAGGTATTTTCCAATGTATAATTTCAGTTACATCACACTGCAAATTTTTGCTATAAATTCTATGTTTTAGGATTGAGTCCTCCACTATCACCTGATGAAGGAGCAACGCTCCGAAAGCTAGTGTGCTTCCAATTAAACCTTTTGGACTATAACCTCACAGACTTGGACCCCTTAACACTCACACACACACACATACACTCTCTCACAACCCCCCACCTCAGATATGCACACACACACACTCTACAGATACATACACTCCCACACTCACATTTGCACCCTCTCACAGACTTAGACACTCTACACTCACATATACACTCTCTCTCACACTCACAACCCCCCACCCCAGACAGACAGACAGACACACGCACACACTCAAAAACCCACATACACACATATACATCTACATTTGTGGGGTGAATTTGTACTTGGAGAGTTACATTGTACTTTTCTCAACAACTGCATGAATCCATGTAAGACTCTGTTAACTCACTTTTTAGATTAGAATCAGTCCAAACATTATGGCACAGAGAGGGAACACAGGGGGCTAACACCTTCAACATATTATCTGTCTGACACCAATTGTTACAGTTAACCTGAGAATGTAACTTTTGAAAAAAAGTTTAGTGATTTACATATGAAAGAAGTGAAACTATCATGGTATTCGAACAGATGAGAGACTTAATAAACAATCAAGGTGTTTTTCAATGTATAATTTCAGTTACATCACACTGTAAACTTTTGCTATAAATTCTGTGTCTTACAATTGTGTCCTCCACAACAACCTGATGAAGGAGCGACGCTCCGAAAGCTAGTGCTTCCAATTAAACCTGTTGGACTATAACCTGGTGTTGTGTGATTTTTAACTTTGTTTCTGAGATGTATGACTCTATATGACATTTGAGTTTTGAATGTGAGGTTCTTTAAAATGCTCGACATGAGAAGATGAATTTTAGGGTTAATACCGACTGATAGAGTTTGTTAGTAAGTGAGTGATTGGAGTGTCATGAATTGAACCATTGGTATGGTACAATAGGTGGGATTTGCTATTTAAGGTTGAACTCCCATTCGCAACTCATGCCAAAATGTTAAATCTCTTTTCGTATTGCATCCATTCTTTTGCAGCAATAATCCTGAGCATCACTACATCTTCTCACTGTCTGAGAACACACGTATGGAGCCCTTTGTTACAGAATTACATTCCTTTTTTTCAGTTTTTGTGACCAGAACTTTGAGAGAAAGCATGACATAAATGTTCAGTCATTCTTCAGAGCATCAATGTCTAGTTTCACTTTCCTGGGATGTGCCTCCTGTCCTTGTACCAGTAAAGTAGTCCCTTTAAGAGAAACAGTACAGCATTGAGCAGTCTAGTGACTTGTAAATTACAAGTTGTAATATTAAGCTCCCTGAGTCTAGATTAGAATGGTGCTGGAAAAGCACAGCAGGTCAGGCAGCATCCGAGGAGCAGGAATATCAAGGTTTCGGGCAAAAGCCCTTCATCAGGAATAGAGGGAGGGTGCCTGCAGAGTGGAGAGATAAATGAGAGGAGTGTTGGGGTGGGGAGAAAGTAGCATAAAGTACAATAGGTGAATGGGGGTGGGGATGGAGGTGAAAGGTCAGGGAGGAGGGTGCGGGAAGGTAGCAAAGGGTACAATGGGTGAATGGGGGTGGGAATGAAGGTGATAGGTCAGAGAGGAGGGTGGAGTGGATGGGTGGAAAGGAAGATAGGCAGGTAGGACAAGTCATGGGGATAGTGCTGAGCTGGAAAGTTGGAACTGGAGTGTGGTGGGGAAAGGGGAAATGAGGAAACTGGTGAAGTCCACATTGATGCCCTGGGGTTGAAGTGTTCTGAGGTGGAAGATGAGGCATTCTTCCTCCAGGCGTCGGGTGGTGAGGATGCGGCAGTGGAGGAAGTCCAGGACCTGCATGTCCTCGGCAGAGTGGGAGGGGGAGTTGAAATGTTGGGCTACAGGGCAGTGGGGTTGATTGGTGCGGGTATCCCAGAGATGTTCCCTAAAGTGCTCTGTTAGGAGGCATCCAGTCTCCCTAATGTAGAGGAGACCACATCGGGAGCACCGGATACAGTAAATGATATTGGCGGATGTGCAAGTAAAACCTTGATGGACGTGGAAGGCTTCTTTGGAGCCTTAGATAGAGGTGAGGGAGGAGGTGTGGGCGCAGGTTTTGCTATTCCAGCGGTGGCAGGGGAGGGTGCCAGGACGGGAGGGTGGTTTGTTGGGGGGCGTGGACCTGACCAGGTAGTCACGGAAGGAACAGTCTTTGTGGAAATCAGAAATGGGTGGGGAGGGAAATATGTCCCTGGTGGTGGGGTCCATTTGGAGGTGGCGGAAATGTCGTCGGATGATTTGGTTTATGTGAAGGTTGGTATGGTGGAAGGTGAACACCAAGGGGATCTGTCCTTGTTACGGTTGGAGGGGTGGGGTTTGAGGGCCGAGGTGCGGGATGTGGATGAGATGCGTTGAGGGCATCTTTAACCATGTGGGAAGGGAAATTGCGATCTCTAAAGAAGGAGGCCATCTGGTATGTTCTGTGGTGGAACTGGTCCTCCTGGGAGCCGATACGGTGGAGGTGGAGGAATTGGGAATCCGGGATGGCATTTTTGCAGGAGGTGGGATGGGAAGAGGTGTAATCCAGGTAGCTGTGGGAGTCGGTAGGTTTGTAAAAAATGTCGGTGTCAAGTCAGTCATCATTAATGACGATGGAGAGGTCCAGGAAGGGGAGGGAGGTGTCAGAGATGGTCCAGGTAAATTTAAGGTCGGGGTTGAATGTATTAGTGAAGTTGATGAATTGCTGAACCTCCTCGCGGGAGCATGAGGTAGTGTCAATGCAGTCATCAATGTAGCGGAGGAAGAGGTGGGGAGTGGTGTCGGTGTAACTATGGAAAATGGATGTTCTACGGAGCCAACAAAGAGACAGGCATAGCTGGGGCCCATACGGATTCCCATGGCTACCCGTTTGGTCTGGAGGAAGTAGGAGGATTCAAAGGAGAAATTTTTAAGGGTGAAGACCAGTTCAGCCAGACGAATGAGAGTGTCGGTGGAAGGGTACTGTTGGGGACTTCGGGAGAGGAAGAAATGGAGGGCTTCGAGGCCCTGGTCATGGCGGATGGAGGTGCAGAGGGATTGGATATCCATGGTAAAGATGAGGCATTGGGGGGCGGGGAAACGGAAGTCTTGGAGGAGGTGGAGGGAGTGGGTGGTGTCTCGAATGTATGTGGGGAGTTCCTGGACTAGGGGGGATAGGACAGTGTCAAAGTAGGTAGAGATGAGCTCGTTGGGGCAGGAGCATGCTGAGACAATGGGTCGGCCAGGTTGGTCAGGCTTGTGGATCTTGGGAAAGAGGTAGAATCGGGCAGTGTGGGGTTCCAGGACTATGAGGTTGGAAGCTGTGGGTGGGAGGTCTCCTGAGACGATGAGGTTCCGTATGCTCTAGGAGATGATGGTTTGGTGATGGGGGGGTGGGCTCATGGTCGAGGGGGTGGGTAGGAGGGGGCGTCTTCGAGTTGGCGTCTGGCTTCAGAGGTGTAGAGGTCAGTGCGCCAAACTACCACAGCACCCCCTTTATCTGCTGGTTTGATGGTGAGGTTGGGATTGGCGCAGAGGGAGTGGAGGGCTGTGCCTGTGAGAGTGAGAGGTTAGAGTGGGGGAGGGAGGTAGACAGGTTGAGGTGGTTAATGTCTCGACGGCAGTTGGAAATGAAGAGGTCGAGGGTGGGTAATAGGCCAGCGCGGGGGTTCCAGGTGGATGCAGTGTGTTGGAGGTGGGCGAAGGGGTCCTCGGAAGGTGGGCGGGAGTCCTGATTGTGAAAATAAGCTTGGAGGCAGAGGCGGCGGAAGAGGTGTTCGACGTCATAGCGTGTATTAAATTCATTGATGCGTAGGCGGAGGGGGATAAAGGTGAGGCCTTTGCTGAGGATTGATCTTTCGTCCTCAGTGAGGGGGAATGGTGAAAACTCGGCAGGGCTGGGAGCTAGGACCTGTTGTAGGTATGGAGCTGGGAGTGTGGGCGGAGCTTGTAACTGGAGTGGGTGTGGTGGTATGGGGAATGGCGGTGGAGTCATGAGCAGGGGTGGTGTTCCTCTCAGGGTTCTGGGGGACGGGAATGATGACAGTGGGATCTGCGGGGGGCATGTTAGCAGAATGCATGTGAGTGGCGTTGGTGGAGGTGGAAGTGGTGGCAAACATGGCAGTAGAAGGGGTGGAAGTCACTGCGCATGTGATATCAGCGATGATGTGAGGGGCGGAAGTGATGTCACATGTGGTGCATGAGGAATTATGAGGGGCGGAAGTGACTGTGATGGGTGCGGAAGTGACATCATCAACCACTGTGGGGATGGTACCTGCAGCAGCCGCATGGCTAATGGCGTCTGAGCAATTCCAGAGGCCGGGGGAATCTTCTGGAATGTTTGAGGAGTGCTGATTATATAAAAGTTTGTTGTACTTGCAGTTTTTGAAGTTTGCGATGGTGTTGAAATTACTGTTTATTGAGCGTATGAATTCTTCTTAGAATATAATACAGAAGGGGTCCTTTGCAGTTCTGAGACAGTGTGGCCCTCAGCTGTGGCAGGGCTGACTGTAGAGAGGTTAGGTGCTGGCGCATGGCTGCGAGTGTGGAGTGGTGGATCTTGAAGGAGAACCGTTGCTGGTTTTTTTGAATCTGTAGTCTGTACTAATTGTCCTGTTCAGTTCCGAACTCTACTGGTTTTTACCTATAGTAAGCTCCCTGCTGATGGCCACAACAATTAACAGCACAGGGAGAGTGGATTGTCCTGACTGTATGTAGCAATCTTAAATAATTCTCCCCTAAGTACTCTGCTGACTTTGCAAATTCTTAGATGAAATGACACCTGTGCTTTTAAAAATTCTTCAGACTACACAATCATACTTACTTGGAATTTCAGCCTTGCGGTGTAAACATGTGTTTTCCTCCATATCCAGTGTTACGCGAGATGGGGAGGTGGATATTGGGGGAAGCAAACGTGGAGTATCACAGTTGTGATTTGTCATAGGTCCACCTGATGTCCTGAATGAAACTGCCTAACAGGATGTTGCATAATGAGCAGAAGTTGTGTTTAAACCACTGTACATCCATGGCTTGACTGAAATTGAAGAATTCCATTGCAATGTAAGCAATTTCCCCAAGAACAGGCAATGAATGGTGTACCTGCCAAGAAATGGAACTTCATTAACAATCTTTACCAATACTAGCATAAATGTGAACACCTTCCTAGGTGCAAACAGTTTCAGTTAGTTGCTCACTCAATAAAAGACTGAATAAGCAGGTTTATGATGCATTCATCCAGTCTTTATATGTCACCATCTAAAGCAAAAGCATATGTCCAAAGTTATTCACATTACTCATATTACTTTAAATGCATGAAGTTTACAAATATTCTGTCCTAATCAAATTAAACAGAGGTTATTTATTACCCTTTGTCAAAGTCAGTTAGACTCGAAAAGTCAGCTCTTTTCTCTCCTTACAGATACTGCCAGACCTGCTGAGATTTTCCAGCATTTTCTCTTTTGGTTTCAGATTCCAGCATCTGCAGTAATTTGCTTTTATCCAGAGGTTATTTATCATCTTATTTATTTTAAGAACGTAAGATTATTGGAGGAACATGTGTTTTCCCGCAAAATTTGTATTTTCCAAAAGAAATACCATTTTTTCCTTTGCTGTGAGAAGAAGGTTTGAAATCCTGTAATGTCTAACATGTTAAATTTGCTTATATTTACAAATATCTGATCTGTACACATTTGTTTGTTTTAATTGATCACTCCCAACTTAATTCTGTTTAACTTTTTCAGATGTATGTGGATGAGAAAAGCCTATAGCTTTTACAGAAAAGAACTGAACAATATAGCAATATGAATTCCAAATGTAAGTCCTCAAAACTTAACAGACAAAATTATATAAAATATATTCTTATTCATATTTGTGTATTGTGATTAATCAGTTCCTTTGAACATGTGTAAAATTAAAATGCTTTAATTGAAGAGAGCACAAGGTTAGACAACTTGGGCTGCAATATTTTGACCTTTGTTCAGATTTATTCCATATCCTTCAAGTTGAAGATGATTGCTACATAAACTTATTGGGTAAAAACAATGACTGCAGATGCTGGAAACCAGATTTTGGATTAGTGGTGCTGCAAGAGCACAGCAGTTCAGGCAGCATCCGAGGAGCAGTAAAATCGACATTTCGGGCTTATTGGCCTAAGAGTTAATGTTCTACAATTTCAATAGGTGCAAGCAGAATGCATTGACATGGCACCTTCATAAGGAGTAAGTTTTTTTGCTGCCACATTACCACTTAAGTAGTGCGGATGAACATCTGTGCACATTGTGCTCTGTAAGCCAAGTACTCAAGTCATAACAGATTTTAATAAAGGGTTTCTATGATAAGCTTTACAGGAAGAACAGTGCAATCCCACCTTAGCGAGAAGGAGGTTCTTCTTTGAAAACATTTTGACAGAGTACCTGTGTATAGCAGGATTTGAAAAAAAATTATTATTATTCTGAGATGGATTTTTTGGCCAGCAGGGTTAATATTGCTTAAGATAAAGAGTCCTCTGCTCTATTTATTATTTCACATTATCATGTGAAGACAAGTTGTATTGATTGAAGGGAGTGAATCTGATCATAACTCTCTGTGCTCACTTGTTGTGCAATGAAGCAATGTAGCAATTAATTTATGACTTCATTGCACCAAGTGTTTTCTCAGTCCACCTATAAAGAAATGAAAGCAGACAAGTGGAAGACATGAATGTTCCATTTACTTCACAAGGAAACACCATTACTACATTCTTAGATTCTGCAATTGTGTCTTTAGATATTGGATGGTAATGAGCGTACATCTTCACTCAGAGGAACAAATCTTGACTCTGTGTGCAGCATAAATTCAGTGATAGTGATAGTGAACTGATTGCCTGACCCAATTTTTATTTCATTTGAATTCAATAGAAACCTGAAATAAAAATTACAAACTTCTGTGTTCCAGCCTCTTTCAGCCAGCAATTCTTTATTCAACAGTTTTGACCAGATGTTATTATGTTCTGGTATCTAACCAAAATAACTAGTTTGGGTCTCAATAGCATAACTAGGTATATCTGCATATTCAAATAGGAACATGAATCTTTCTTCTCTGTTGACAGAAGCTGGTTAATATTTGTGGGAAAACACATGTTCCTTCAATAATCTTATCTTCTTATTAACCACAGACGATAAGTAACCTCTGTTTAATTTGATTGTCAAAGTTGGAGCCACCATCTCAGAAAAAGTTGATTAACTTATGCTGACTGTCTTTGGTGATCAATATAAAATGAAAAAAAGAGCCAATATTTATTTTTACTGTGGTGTTGCAGTTCCCCAGGTGATTTCCAACATTCTGTTTTCCATTGAGTACAGTAAGATTACCAAGTGATCTGTGAAAGCAAGTCTGTGATCAATCATAAATATTTACAGTACCACACAATTATAAAATTGTTAAAGCACAGATGAAGATCGATTGGCCCATTACGTTCATAACCACCTTCAAAATGAGCATCCTACTTTGTGCCATTCTCCCATCTTCTCCCTGTAATCCTTCATATTCTTCCTAATCAAACAAGCATCCCTTAATTCCCAGACCCTAAAAAAAGGTGTCCTCTCATTCTTAAATTTTTCATGAGTGGAAATTTTACCCTGTCTAAGTGCAGCACCCAGAACTGGATGCAAATTTCTTATTGTTGAGAGTGTGTTGCTGGAAAAGCACAGCAGGTCAAGCAGCATCTGAGGAGCAGGAAAATCAATGTTTCGGGCCGAAACCCTTCATCAGGATGGCAAATCCCTTATGTAATTTCAACATAATGTCATTGTTCATGTCCCTTGCAATCCTAAATTATTAAATTCTGGGATACTCCATGCTTTACTGCCAGCTCTATCTACCTATTCTGCTAGGGTTAATGACTTATACATGTATTGATCCAGGTCTCTCTGCTCTGAACTGCCTTTGGAGTTGTTACTTTATATAGTCTCTCCATGCTCATCCGACTGAAATGTATCACCTTACACTTGTTCATATTAAACTTCACCTGGGCCTATCTGCCCACTTCAATAACTTGTCTATTGCCTTCTGAACGTCTACATTAACTTTCTTACAGTTTACAATACTTTCAAGTTTTGTATCTTTCACAAATATTGATTTTATACCAGACTCAACAAATTCGGAACCTTCTGTGATTAGCCTGATTTTCGAACATATTACGATGTCGGTCATAAGCACAGTTTCTTTTCATCTTATCATAGTTTCCATCTCTTTTGTCATCCATGAAGTTCTGAATGCGGGTTGCTCTCATGTTCTCTTTGGAAGAAATTTACATTCACTTTGCCTGCACCACCTCCTCTTTGAACGCAGAAAACTGACCAGTCACTGTCTTTCATACCAAGGTTTGAATACAGTTTGTTTGATCCAGATTGATTCTTCATTGAAATTGACTTTTCCTCCATTAATTACTTTTCTGCATCCTACCCTTTAAAAGGAGATTAAAACAAAAATCATGGAACAAAAAGCCAATTGTCAATCTGTGTTTTGAAAAATTGTTAGAATTTATTATGAAGGATGTCATAGTAGAGCACTTAGAAATACATAACGTAAACAAATACAACCAACATGGATTCATGAAAGGGAATTCATGCCTGACCAATTTATTAGGATTCTTTGAGGAGTGAACAAGCAAGATAGATAAAAGGGAATGTTTGGCTGTAATATATTTGGATTTTGAGAAAACATTTAATAAAGTAAAAAAAACCTTTCATGATTATTGTTTGCTTTTCTCATAAGAGATCTTCTTCATGACCCACCCTATCTTTCAGTTATTGTTAGATTAGATAAGATTACTTACAGTGTGGAAACAGGCTCTTCAGCCCAACAAGTCCACACCGACCCGCCGAAATGCAACCCACCCATACCCCTATATCTACCCCTTACCTAACACTATGGGCAATTTAGCATGGCCAATTCACCTGACCTGCACATCTTTGGACTGTGGGAGAAAACCGGAGCACCCGGAGGAAACCCACGCAGACAGGGGGAGAATGTGCAAACTCCACACAGTCAGTCGCCTGAGGCGGGAAATGAACCCGGGTCTCTGGCACTGTGAGGCAGCAGTGCTAACCACTGTGCCACTGTGCTGCCCACCGTGCCACCTACTGTTAGAGGGCTTGTACACCATTCTCATAAGTTACTTTTTACCTTTAACATTTCTCATCTCTATCCAAACTGTTTTCATAACCTGGTTTTCTCAACCACAGGAGGTGACAACCCAATGGTATTATAGCTGGACTGTTAATCCAGAAACCATTCTGAGAACCAACAGATGTGGAATTTGAATTCAATAAAAACCTGAAATTAAGAGTTTAATGACCATAAAAGTATTATTGATTGTCAGAAAAAAAATCTGGTTCAATAATGTTTTTGAAAGAAGCAAACTGCCATCCTTACCTGGTCTGGCTCCAGACCCTCAGCAATGTGTTTGACTCAAAACTGTCCCTGGTTAATTAGGGATGGGTCTAGTCAGCAACATCCTCACCTGTCAATGAATTATTTAACAACGTTTACTCCTTTCTATTGTACAAATAGCATCATTATCTTACAGATCTACACTGCCACCTTTTCCTAGCTTCTTTGCCTTCCTCATTGGAGTTTTCAAGATTCCCATCCTAATTTCAAAGGAGCTCCACATCATTAACATAAGCAAAACATTTTGCAAGGAACTCAATCCCAGTTCTGTTCAACTCCAGATTGTTTATGCTGTGGAGGACCTAATATCACTGATTTGGTCATCATTTGCAAAGACTCAGCTCCTAAAAAAAACACTACATATAACCAATCTAGCTAAACCTTCCCATGATACCTCATCTTGATCTAAAGTTCTTTGTATGTTTGCTGTCATGGATACCAGTTTTTTTTAATAGATAGTCCAGACGTCATCTAATCTCTCATTCTTTCATTCTTTCATTCCTAGGATCCTCTGGGAAGCCAGGGAGGGATTGCCGAGCCTTTGACATTGATCTTTAAATCATCATTGTCTACAGGAATAGTGCCAGAAGACTGGAGGATAGAAAATATGGTTCCCCTGTTCAAGAAGGGGAGTAGAGACAACCCTGGTAATTATAGACCAGTGAGCCTTACTTCAGTTGTTGGTAAAGTGTTGGAAAAGATTATAAGAAATAGGATTTATAATCATCTAGAAAAGAATAATTTGATTAGGGATAGTCAGCATTGTTGTGTGAAGGGTAGGTCATGCCTCACAAACCTTATTGAGTTCTTTGAGAAGGTGACCAAACAGGCAGATGAGAGTAAACCGGTTGATGTGGTGCATATGGATTTCAGCAAGGCGTTCGATAAGGTTCCCTACAGTAGGCTATTGTACAAAATGTGGAGGAATGGGATTGTGGGAGATATAGCAGTTTGGATCACTAATTGGCTTGCTGAAAGAAGACAGAGGGTGGTGGTTGATGGAAATGTTCATCATTCCACCGACACTCTCATTTGTTTGGCCGAACTGGTCCTCACCCTTAACAATTTCTCCTTCGAATCGTCCCACTTCATCCAGAACAAAGGGGGAGCCATGGGCACCCATATGGGCCCCAGCTATGCCTGTCTCTTTATTGGCTGTGTAGAACAGTCCATCTTCCGTAATTACACCGGCACCACTCCCCACCTCTTCCTCCGCTACATTGATGACTGCATCAACACCACCTCATGCTCCCGCGAGGAGGTTGAGCAATTCATCAACTTCACCAACACATTCCACCCTGACATTAAATTCACCTGGACCATCTCTGACACCTCCCTCCCCTTCCTGGACCTTTCCATCGCCATTAATGTCGACCGACTTGACACCGACATTTTTTACAAACCCACCGACTCCCACAGCTACATGGATTACACCTCTTCCCACCCTACCTCCTGCAAAACTGCCATCCTGTATTCCCAATTCCTCCACCTCCACCGTATCTGCTCCCAGGAGGATCAGTTCCACCATAGAACACACCAGATGGCCTCCTTCTTTAGAGACCGCAATTTCCCTTCCCACGTGGTTAAAGATGCCCTCCAATGCATCTCGTCCACATCCCGCAACTCTGCCCTCAGACCCCACCCCTCCAACCGTAACAAGGACAGAACCCCCCCGTTGCTCACCTTCCACCCTACCAACCTTCACATAAACCAAATCATCCGCCAACATTTCCACCACCTCCATATGGACCCCACCACCAGGGATATATTTCCCTCCCCACCCCTTTCCACCTTCCGCAAAGAACGTTCCCTCCGTGACTACCTGGTCAGGTCCACGCCCCCCTACAACCCACCCTCCCATCCTGGCACTTTCCACTGCCACCACAGGAATTGCAAAACCTGCGCTCACACCTCCTCCCTCACCTCCATCCAAGGCCCTAAAGGAGCCTTCCACATCCATCAAAATTTTACCTGCACATCCATCAGTATCATTTATTGTATCCGTTGCTCCCGATGCGGTCTCCTCTAATTTGGGGAGACTGGACGCCTCCTAGCAGAGCGCTTTAGGGAACATCTCTGGGACACCCGCACCAATCAACCACACTGCCCTGTGGCCCAACATTTCAACTCCCCCTCCCACTCTGCCTAGGACATGGAGGTTCTGGGCCTCCTTCACCGCCACTCCCTCACCACCCGACGCCTCGAGGAAGAACACCTCATCTTCTGCCTCGGAACACTTCAACCCCAGGGCATCAATGTGGACTTCAACAGTTTCCTCATTTCCCCTTCCCCCACCTCACTTCAGTTCCAAACTTCCAGCTCAGCACAGTCCCCATGACTTATCATACCTGCCTATCTTCCTTTCCACCTATCCACTCCCTCCTCCTCTCTGACCTATCACCATCATCCCACCCCCATCCACCCATTGTACACTTTGCTACCTTCCCCCACCCTCCTCCCTGACCTATCACCTTCATCCCCACCCCCACTCACCTATTGTACTCTATGCAATTTCTCCCCACATCCACCCTTCTCTCATTTATCTCTCCACCTTTCACAGATCCTTGAAAGTTGCCACCCAGGTTGACAGGGTTGTTAAGAAGGCATACAGTGTTTTAGCTTTTATTAATAGAGGGATCGAGTTCTGGAACCATGAGGTTATGCTACAGCTGTACAAAACTCTGGTGCGGCCGCACTTGGAGTATTGTGTACAGTTCTGGTCACCGCATTATAAGAAGGATGGAGAGGAGATTTACTAGGATGTTGCCAGGTATGGAGGGAATGTCTTATGAGGAAAGGCTGAGGGACTTGAGGCTGTTTTCATTAGAGAGAAGAAGGTTGAGAGGTGACTTAATAGAGACATATAAGATAATCAGAGGGTTAGATAGGGTGGACAGGGAGAGCCTTTTTCCAAGTATGGTGACGGTGAGCACGAGGGGGCATAGCTTTAAATTGAGGGGTGATAGATATAGCACAGATGTCAGAGGTAGTTTCTTTACTCAGAGAGTAGTAAGGGTATGGATTGCTTTGCCTGCAACGGTAGTAGATTCACCAACTTTAAGTACATTTAATTCGTTATTGGATAAGCATATGGACGTACATGGAATAGTGTAGGTTAGATGGGCTTCAGATTGGTATGACTGGTCGGCGCAACATCGAGGGCTGAAGGGCCTGTACTGTGCTGTAATGTTTTATATGTTCTTTCTCATGCTGATTTGTTTTGATACCCCTTAAGTCCTCCAACCTCTTATTTTCTCTCAAACAAAATCAGAAATTGCTGGAAAACTCAACAGGTCTGGCAGCATCTGCGGAGAGAAAGCAGATTTGGGTCCAGTAATCCTTATTCAGAACGAATTGTGGGTAGGAAAAAGTTGGTATATATTCTGAAAATGAGATAGAGGGAGAGATGAAGAGGAAACAATGGTGGGAGATGGAGGCCAGAGAGAGAAAAAACACAGTTGAACAAAGACATGGGCAGCGATCAAAATGGGAGAATCAGTAGCTGATAATGGGGATCATTGATGGCTGACAATAGTTGTTTGTGGTAGCCAGCCCATGTGATAACAAGGCCTGGTGTTTGGGGGTTGGGGAAAGGACATGGGAGAAAGTCTCAGTTCTTTATTGAACTCGATATTGAGAATGGAAGGCTGCAAATACAGTAGACTAGATTGAGTAAAATGCAGACAAATCACTGACTCACCCACAAGCTGTGTCTGGGCCATGAATATGAAGTAAACAGGCAAATCTTGCACCTTCTGCAATTAAATAGAAAGGTGCTGTGGGGACATGGTGTAGTGTTGGGAGTGGAGAAGGAGTGGACTAAGGTGTCCCCATGGGAACAGTCCTTGCTGAAGGCTAACAAGGGAGGGGAGGGGAATAAATATCTGGTGGTGGCATCCCACTGGAGTTAGCTGAAGTATTGGCTAATGATCCTTTGGATGAGGATTGAGGAGGGGTAGTAAGTGACGACGAGGGGACGCCTATCAACATTGCATGAGGGAAGAGAAGTGGTGAGGACCAAAGTACAGGAGTCAGGCAAGAACATGACTGAGGGCTTGCCAACCACAATTTATGTGGGAAATCCTTGGTGGAGGAGGAAGGTGGACATTTTGGAGGCCCTCTTGTAAGTGGTGGCAGTACCAGAACAGATGCACCAGGCATGGAGAAACTGGGAGAATGAAATTTACTGTTCTCAAGAAGCAGGGTGTGAGGATGTATAGTCCAGGTAACTTTGGGAGTCGGTGGGTTTGTAATGGATATTGGTGGCCAGCCTGTTACCAGAAAGAGAAACAGAGATGTTGAGGATGGGAAGGGCGGGGTCAGAGATAAACCAGGTGGAGGTGAGAGCAGGGTGGAAATCAGAAATTGATAAACTTTTCCAATTCCGAACGAGAGACGGAAGCAGCATCAATTATGCCATTGATGTACCAGTGAAAGATTTATGAGTGGGGGCCAGAATAGGACTGGAACAAGGAATGTCCCATGAACTCCACGGAGAGTCAGACATAACTAGTGCTCATGGTCACACTCTTGACATGAATGAAGTGAGAGGAGTTACAGAAGAAGTTGTTCAAAGTGAGGATGAGCGTGGCCATGTGGGGGAGGGTGTTGGAGGATAGGGACAGTTCAGGCCTTTGTTCCAGACAGAAGCGGAGAGCCCTGAGACCATGCTAATGGGGGATGGATGTGTAAAGGGATTGCACATCTTTGATGAAGAAGAGGAGGCTGGATCCTGCAAACCGGAAATTCTGAAACTAACATAAAGTGTTAGAGCAAACACGGATATAAGTGGGTAGGGACTGGAGAAGGATAGAAAAACTCGAATCAAGGTAGGACGAGGTGCGTCCTGTGGGGCGAGCAGGCAGAAATATTGCGTCTGCCTGAGCAGTCTTGTTTGTGAATTTTGGAAGGGAAGTAGAACAGGTCTATGTGGGATTGGGGGACTATGAGCTTGGAGGGGGTGAAGGGGAGATCACCAGATGAAACAAAACTAGTGACCCTTGTGAACACAATGACCTATTGTTCCATGGTAGGAGAAGGTGTCTGAGAGCTGGCACAATGTAGAGGACAGTACGCCTGACTACAACAGCACCACCCTTGATGGTACGTCTTCCTTCCAGACACACCTTCCAGGTGAAACAGCGATTTAACTGCACTCAATGTAATCCACTATATTCAACACTCACAATGGGGTCTCCTCTACATTGGGAAGATGAAACGCAGACTTGACGACCAGTTCGCAGAACACCTATGTTCTGTCCGCAAAAATAACCCTGAGCTTCCAATTATCTGCTTCAACACACCACCCTGTTCCCTGGTCAAAATTTCTGTCTCAGGCTTATTACAGTGCTCCAGTGAAGCTCAGCATAAGCTGGAGAACAAACATGTCACTTTCTGCTTGGGAACCTGATAGCCTTCTGCACTCAATACCAAGTTTGGTACGTTTAGGGCCTGAGCACCTCTCCTATGTCCTTACCTCAACCTCCACACACTGAACCTTGTTATTACATGGGCTGCTTCCACACACAACCCATTGTCAGTCACTACTGTTCCCCACTAGCAGGTATTGATTCTCCCAGGCTGACCTTTACTCATTTCTTCGTCTGCCAAATTGTTTTGTCTCTCTCGGCCTATCACTTATTCCTACTTCCTTCCTCCACCCCATCTTTAGCTTAATTACCAACTCTTTCCTACCTACAAGCAGATCTGAAGAAGAGTCACTAGACCTGAATCGTTCACCCTGTTTTCTCCCCATAGATGCTGCCCTACCTGCTGAGTTTTTCTATCAATTTCTGATTTTGTTTCTTACTTCCAGCATCTGCAGTTCTTTGGTATTTTTGTTGTCTTATCTCTTGTGTCAGTTTTTTTTTAATAGTTCTATGATGTCAAATCTCTCTCTCTCTCTATGGGTCACTCTATTACTCACACTTTTAACTGTTGCTGACTTCCTAAAGGTCTACCTTTTGCTCACTTTCTAAAAATGCAACCAATCCTTAAATTCCTTTTAACAAACAGTTATTGGTCTAAATGCCTATGCATACTTAAAGTTAAAATCACACAACATCAGGTTATAATCTGATTCACCCCATAGACTAATATGTGTATGCGTGCATGTGAAGGAGAAAAAGAGAGAATGTATGTGTGTGCACGCATGTGCATGTGTGTGAGTGCGAGTGCCTGTGAGTGTGTGCATGCTTGGTAGAGTGTGTGAGAGTGACGGAGTATAAGCCTGTGAAGGGTGTGTCCATGGGTGTGAGTATGGGGGGTGTATGTGTGTATATCCGAGAGAACGCATGTGTATGGGACAGGGTATGAGTGTGTGAGTATGTAAGAGTGTGTGTTTATGAGAGAGTGCACAGTATAAAGGGGTCACCTGTAGTGTGACATGAACCCAAGGTCTTGGTTGAGGACATCCTCATGGGTTAAAAATGTGTTGCTGGAAAAGCGCAGCAAGTCAGGCAGCATCAAAGGAACAGGAGAATCGACGTATGCCCAAAACGTCGATTCTCCTGTTCCTTTGATGCTGCCTGACCTGCTGCGCTTTTCCAGCAACACATTTTTAAGCTCTGATCTCCAGCATCTGCAGTCCTCACTTTCTCCTAGACATCCTCATGGGTATTGAACTTAGCTATCAGCCTCTGCTTGGCCACTCTGCGTTGTTGCATATCCTGAAATCCAAACTGGAGGATGGTTACCCGAAGATTCAAGGTCAAATGTCCCTGACCGCTGAAGCAATTCTGGTCTCCTTCCTATCAGAAAGATGTTGTGAAACTTGAAAGGGTTCAGAAAAGCTTTACAAGGATATTGCCAGAGTTGGAGAATTTGAGCTATAGGGAGAGGCTGAACAGGCTGGGGCTGTTTTCCCTGGAGCGTTGGAGGCTGAGGGGTGACCTTATAGAGGTTTACAAAATTATGAGTGGCATGGATAGGATAAATATGCAAAGTTTTTTCCCTGGGGTCGGGGAGTCCAGAGCTAGAGGGCATAGGTTTAGGGTGAGAGGGGAAAGATATAAAAGAGACCTAAGGGGCAACTTTTTCGCGCAGAGCGTGGTACGTGTATGAAATGAGCTGACAGAGGAAGTGGTGGAGGCTGATACAATTGCAATTTGTATGTGTACAATTTAAGAGGCATTTGGATGGGTATATGAATAGGAAGGGTTTGGAGGGATATGGGCCGGGTGCTGGCAGGTGGGACTAGATTGGGTTGGGTTATCTGGACGGCATGGACAGGTTAGACCAAAGGGTCTGTTTTCATGCTGTACATCTCTAAGTGTTCCCCAACTGGGAGGGAACACCCCTGTCTGGAGATTGTTACATGGTGTCCATTCATCCGTTGTTGTGGCATCTGCTTGATCTCACCAGTGTACCATGCCTCGAGGTATCCTTGCCTGCTGTGTATGAGATAGACACCGTTGTCTATCATTGACAACGTTTGATGCATTGTCTGAGCTGAGATGCCAATCTTTTTTAAATAAAACCTAAGCTATCTTGGGGATGTGACTTGAAAGAAGTTCTGGGATTTACATATTAATGAATCGAAACCTGCAACACATTCTAAAAGATGAAAGACTTTACAGCAATCTCGGTTTGTTCAATATATTGTATCAGTTGCATGACATTATGATCTTATGCTTTAAATTCTGTATCTTATGATCCTGCCCCACTAGCTACCTGATGAAGGAGCAGCGCTCTGAAAGCTTGTACTTCCAAATAAACCTGTTGGACGTCAACCTGGTATTGTATTTTTTTTAACTTTGTACACCTCAGTCCAACACCGGCACCTCCTTATTATGCATACTCAAGGCACACATACCTTGAAGGATACTAAAGTAAAAAATTGCATTAAACAATTAAGGGCAGTATATTGTATTGGTAATTACATTATTTTTTTCATAAACTTTATAATTATTTTACACAACAGCCTTTACTTTTACCACTAATAAAATGTTCGCATGGATTGTCCTGATGGGTCACTGTAATTTTGAAAACAATTCTCCTTCACAGTGTTAGCTGCAGAAAAAATGTAATAATAATTAGTTAGGCAGACAGAATTGGGAATGATTTTCTCCGGGTGTTACGTGTAAAGAAACTATATATTACTTTTATGTTACAATTATGTTACAATTAGATCAAAGCCCAAATATTCTTTAGTCACCTATAATAGAAGTATCTAGATCCTGATTGTGAACTAAGAAAAGGTTCAAAGCATTGAGCTTTTAAATCTATCATGTAATATTCCATCACTGAATACACAGATCTGTTAGCTCACTCAGAAGTATTCTGATCAGTGTTGGTGATAATAGCTGTATAAGACATTATCAGTATTTGTTTGGCATTTTAAAGTGCAATGGCGACAATTCCATTTTGTATTTCCATGTAGTTCAACAAATGAGCTTCAGTCTGCAGCTGATTAGATCTTAGATTGCACAAGATGGGGCTCAGCTAATGCATTCCTTGAGGAGGAGACGATCTTGAAGGTTACCTATAGATAGTCAGAAGAGACCACTTACACTTCCATCACTTCAAAGACTTCACCATTTTCATTTTCCATCTCCCATCATTTCTGAACTTGCCAGCATTCTGAAAGTCTGATGTAGACATTGCATTGACCCTGTGCAATCACTCTATCCCAGAGTCTTGGAATGGTGTAACTGCACTTTCATTTTATAATTGCGGTAGAATTCAGTCTCCCATTAGTGACATTATTGGTATTTCGGTCTTTGGTTTCCAGCATTATTTCTGATGTCACTAAAACTCTCATATTGTGTACTCAGACGTCTATTAGATTCCCTGAATGAGATGAACAGAATCAAGTGAAACCGAAATTTGATTCTGCTGCAGATCTGCCAAGTGTTTTAGGATGCAATTATTGTGCACATATACTCATCAAAGTACCACAGCGAGAAATGAACATCGTCAGAGTTTTCTTATAATTAACTCAATGAAGCTTGCCACATTTTTACAAATGCTGCTGCAGAAAGACTGGAGGTTTGCAGAATTCACATTTTAAGGAAATCTCTTTTCTCAAGGAAAGACAATTTTGACAATTTTCTTCTTTTATATGTCATTTTCTTTCCTTTTTCACCATCCTATCACCCAGAAGCATGGAAGTATGAAGGATTTTCAGACATATTTCCCTGGCTGTCCTTTCACCTCTTTTTTCAAACGATATTCTGACAGAGCCTTGAGCTGCAGTTTCCACTTCACTATGGAATTCAGGGCTGTCTATGGCAAATAGCTGACATTCACTCGAAAATGTGTACAAATAACTGAAACCAAGGACACATTATAAATGTCGCTTAGTGAACTCTAAGTTGCATTTTCTTAGAACGTCAGGACTCCTCTGGTGACCATGAGCGTTATGGTCCCCTATAAAGGAAGCTGTTCTAAAAATGTCAACATAAATTCAATTTCCTCCTCTTTTGAGGATCTAGCCATAATTCTGGTGTGTGCAATGTTCCCAATTCAGTCATAGCCATGCATTTAAAGGTACCTTGGTATAGGTTTGTGGCAGCTGCACTGGAAAGAAAACTTTGGAGATGAAATTTTTCTTCTTGCAATGCTTTCAAATCTTGTGGAATAGGCTGCTTTTTAATGTCGATGGATCTTATGGTAGAAGTGAAACATTTAGGACTCTTGTTGGGGAGGAAAGGATCTTCAAATGCACAAACCTCACTCCACCTCTGAAATACAGATATCTGTGAGAAGATTTGAACTCCGTCCTTGAACGCTTCTTATCTCTTCACAGTTGGAAGGCAAAATTGATGATGTGGTCAGGAAGTTAGACGAGATTGGTTCCAGACCTTGGCAGTGGCTGCCTGCAAGCCCTCCTCCAGAAAGGAATGTCTTTGTGCACAAACATGGATAGAGGCTGCCACCATTCAGACCCCAGCAGCCTGGCTAGAGGTAGCAGCAGAGGATCATCTCGAGAATCTGGCAACAGTGATTGGTAAGGCTTGATGATCTCCTGAGATCTGTCATTGGCCAACTAACCATTTCAGAGATCGACTTATCTAGAAGGTGTGTATGCATGAAGTGGTTCAAATTGGGGTTGCCTACTGTTTTGTTTAAATGTAGACTTTGCATATCGCATGGGTTGGGATATCTATTCTCTGGCTAGGAGCATTGACAAATGTTGTTCATCAACAAAATGTATGTTGTTCACTGTTTTGAAGGTATGATACCAGAACAACATAATCATTACAATGTTCTTTATCATTTGCAGGTTAAGTGGGAAAAGGCTACAATCAAAAGTGGTCAGTCCAATCTGGATGTCCTCACCCCAGTAGAAGGTGGTTATGCTGGAGTTCCATTGGAGGAACAGTCTAGGCAGTAAGATTCATGGTGCATAGCCCTCTTTTGTAACTACTTAACAGGGGTAAGGATTTTGGAGCAATTGTCTTGTAAACCAAAGAGGCTATTGTGAAAGTGACATTGATGACTTATTACAGTGGAGACTTATAAAATTCAGGAGGATAGTCTGTCTTAATGTTGAAGATTATAAGGCTCAAATAATGCTTTAATCTTGTAATCATGGCAGCATGTATTCTGAGGAAGCGTGTCTTTCCAAATCGTCTCAAATGAATGCAATTAGGACCCTCATTCTCTTGGTTTTTATTCTTACCAAGATGTGGTTGAGCATCGAGACAGGTTACACACACTGGCATGGAGAATGAAGGAGTCCTGCAGGCAATGAGCACTGAGATCACACACTACTGAATGTCTTGCTCCTTCCATTGAGAGATTGTGAACTGTCATGGAGGGCTAGACACAGCTGTTCATCAATGGGTTACCTTGGATACTGCGTTGTGATCCACCTCTTTCTCTGTCTGAACTCCAGTGCCTAGAGCTGGACAACAGGGAGACAAGGAGTCTGGATCATATCCAAGGTCCTATCCCTCTTAGGAAGGCAGGGAGGGCCAAATGTACTTCACTGCAGTGAATGAATAATTGCTGTATAATTGAGGCAATCCTCTCAGGACGCTACTGTTGGGATCCTCTTCTCCTCTGTTCCCTTGCCATGAACACAATTGCCTCACTGTACTAAAATACAACAGCCTTTATTGTTGTATTGTTATTGAATTTAAATAGTGAAAAAGGCTAGAATGGGAATACAAAATTTAAATAGTCCAGAATGAGAATTAAAAAAATGTCTTTAAAGTCCTCACATTATAGCCCTTTCTCACTGAGTCCATGCCTGCCAGGCTTCAGAACATGGGACCATGCTGCTTCAATGCATTGGCCTCCATCTACGATTCGCCACCAGGATTCTTCGCACCGACCAGCATGGTCTCACTCTGCTCCTGCTTTTACTTCGACCCACGACCAGATACCCAGCTTGACCCGCGCGTTCTTGGCTCCCTGCTCCATGCTCCAACCGCGACTCGACACCTATCTTGATCCACACTCGTTCTGCTCCCCACTCCAGGCTCTGACAGTGACTCGATACCCATCTCGATCAGCACTCTCTCTGGCTCATTGCACTGGTATCTGACAGTGACTCGATACCCAGCTCGATCCGTGCTCTCTCTGGCTCACCGCACTGGGCTCTGACAGTGACTCGACACCCAGCTCGATCCGTGCTCTCTCTGGCTCACCGCACTGGGCTCTGACAGTGACTCGATACCCAGCTCAATTCGTGCTCTTTCTGGCTCATCGCACTGGGCTCTGACAGTGACTCGATACCCAGCTCGATCCGTGCTCTCTCTGGCTCATCGCACTGGGCTCTGACAATGACTCGACACCGAGCTCAATCTGTGCTCTCTCTGGCTCACCGCACTGGGCTCTGACAGTGACTCGATACCCAGTTCGGTCTGTGCTCACTCTGGCACACCGCACTGGGCTCTGACAGTGACTCGATGCCCAGCTCAGTCTGTGCTCTCTCTGGCTCACCGCACTGGGCTCTGACAGTGACTCAATACCCAGCTCGATCCGTGCTCTCTCTGGCTCTCGGCACTGGGCTCTGACAGTGACTCGACACCCAGTTTGATCCGCACGCTCTCTGGCTCAAGGCACTGGGGTCTGACAGTGACTCGATACCCAGCTCGATCTGTACTCTCTCTGGCTCACCGCACTGGGCTCTGACAGTGACTCAATACCCAGCTCGATCCGTGCTCTCTCTGGCTCTCGGCACTGGGCTCTGACAGTGACTCGATGCCCAGCTCGATCCGTGCTCTCTCTGACTCACCACACTGGGCTCTGACAGTGACGCGATACCCAGCTCAGTCTGTGCTCTCTCTGGCTCACCGCACTGGGCTCTGACAGTGACTCAATACCCAGCTCGATCCGTGCTCTCTCTGGCTCTCGGCACTGGGCTCTGACAGTGACTCGACACCCAGTTTGATCCGCACGCTCTCTGGCTCAAGGCACTGGGGTCTGACAGTGACTCGATACCCAGCTCAATCCGTACTCTCTCTGGCTCACCGCACTGGGCTCTGACAGTGACTCGATACCCAGCTCGATTTGTGCTCTCTCTGGCTCACCGCACTGGGGTCTGACATTGATTCGATACCCAGTTCGGTCTCTGCTCTCTCTGGCTCACCGCCCTGGGCTCTGACAGTGACTTAATACCCAGTTCAGTCTGCGCTCTCTCTGGCTCACCGCACTGGGCTCTGACAGTGACTCGATACCCAGCTCAGTCTGTGCTCTCTCTGGCTCACCGCACTGGGCTCTTACAGTGACTCGATAGCCAGCTCGATCCACGCTCTCTCTGGCTCACCGCACTGAGTTCTGACAGTGACTTGATAGCCAGCTCGATCCACGCTCTCTCTGGCTCACTGCACTGAGTTCTGACAGTGACTCGATATCCAGTTCAGTCTGCGCTCTCTCTGGCTCACCGCACTGGGCTCTGACCCGCGATTCAGCACCGACCTCTATCTGAGTTCGCTCTGCTCCCCACTCCATGCTCTGACCGTGACTCGACACCCAGCTTGATCTGTGCTCACTTCAGTCACCGCACTGGGCTCCGACCTGTGATTCACCTCCAGGACTGGGCCCACGAACGTTCTGCTCCCTCTCCAGCCCACACCTCACTTCCAGGATGACATTTGAGCTTCATGCTATTGTACAGAACATCTCCACCATTTTGCAGCATTCACACACAGAGGACAGCAATCAAGGTCATTACAGGCAAACAGGGTCATTAACCTGTCGTCATGACAGCTGGCCACAAGTGAGGAGCATCATAATGTACCACCAAACAAGAGTCAAGAAATCACAATAGGTTCACATGGCTTCATATTTTTGCTCTTTACTTTTGGACATTCATTAATTCTGATCAATTATATTATTAGACATGCAGTCTTTGTATATGTCTGATATGATGGTTTTGAATTGGGTAGATGGGTGCTGTTCTTGGAGCGGACTGGACACCAAGACTGTCAATTGACGAAACAGTTGAACTGCAAATGGGCAGATTCTGACCTGTCTCTATTTATCGGGGACTTAATTGAATGTCCATTTTATTCCCACCATCTGTCTGTAATTAATATGCAATTAAGAAATTCCTTTTGCTTGAAAGAACAATTGAGTTCGTATGCACAGCTAAAGTTTCACAGAGCAAATCATATAAAAATTATCATTTAATGGATAAAGAAGGAATACTTTTAACTAGAATATGGAAATCTCATTCTATAGGTATCCTACAGCATCTGCTGCCTCTTGGCGTGGTTTCAAAGGCACTTCTGTCTGAAATGTATGTTGCATTCATGTCAATTGTTCACCATTTCAACAAGTATTTGGCCAAAGAGCTAAAACTAAAAGATTTATTTTCTGGTTGTGGCACAGTGTATTCTAACATTTCTCTCCCCAGTTGCTCTTCAAAATCCCAAACAACAATTCTGGGTTTAGCCTTATTAGATGACATTAGATGAAAAGGCATTTTCAGTACAAATCCACCCATGTGACAAAGTTCATTGCTCTTTATTTGGTACATTACAATATACAACTGCCCAACATATTGATTCATTTCGTTTTGCCTCTCTGATTATTTTATCTTACTTTTACTGGCAATCACAAAAGGTTGAAAACCATGAGGATGTGTGCATCCATTCCTGTTTTGAACATCCTCTATGATCTTTATTTCATCGTGTAAGCTATTTAAAATTATCAATTCTACTTGCTCTTATGAGAACTACAATGATAATATGTTTTCCACATATCATCAGACGATCTTTATTCTTTAGAGCATTATCTGATGCAAGGTTGACTTTTGGACCCATTATTCATCTTGCACTTTCTTATTCTCCACTGTTTCTGTACATTAGCCTGTCCAAGGCACTTGCTTCTTGTTTGTCATTCTGAACAGTCAACCATACTGAAACTTCCAACAGTATTTTTTCTTGCAGGTCTCAAAATTACCATATCTTGGAGCCCTCGATAATATGTTACCTGAGTATCAGCTTTAGTGTTTTTTGCCTTTGGATATGATAGTTCTGAAGTGTGGGTCATAGAGTCATTGAATCATACAGACCTTTTGGTCCAATGAGTCCATGATAACCACATTTCCCAGACTATACTAGTCCCACTTACCTGCATTGGGCTCATATCCATCTAAACCTTTCCTTTTCATATACCTTTCTAAATGTCTTTCAAATGTTGTGACTGTACCTGCAGCTACCATTTCCTCTGGCAGTTCATTCCACGTATGTGAAAAAGTTGCTTTTAGATCCCTTTTAAATCTTTCTCTTCTCACCTTAAAAATATGCCGTCGAGTTTTGAACATGCCAGTTCCACTCTGGGAAAAGATATTTGCTTTTAACCTTGTCAATGCCCCTCATAATTTTATAAACCTCAATAAGGTCACCCCTTAAAACCTTCTACACTCCAGGGAAAAAAACCCAGTATATCCAACCTTTCTTTACAACTCAAACCCTCCATTCCTGGCCAACATGTGGTATATCTTTTCTGAACTCTCTCCAATTTACTAATATCCTTCCTAAAGCAGGGTGATCAGAACAGTACTCCAAAAGTAGCCTCACCAACATCCTGTGCAACCTACACATGATGTCCCAACTCAATGCTCTGAGCAATGAAGGCAAGTGTGCTAAATGCCTTCTTAACCACCCTGTCTACCTGTGATGCATCTTTCAATGAACTATGTACCTGAACATCTAGATCTCTCTGTTTGACAATGCTCCCCATTAACTGTATACGTCCTATTTGTTTTACCAAATTGTAATACCTCACATTTACCCAAGTTAAACTCGATCTGCCATTCCTCAGCCCATTGGCCCAGTTGATCAAGATCTATCATTCACATTATTATGATCCAGTACTTATGCACCATCTTTTAGTTTTCAGGAACATTATCACAAAATACATGAGCACTTGGGTTTACTTTATCAGCTGCTCAGAGTCCAAGATTTTGTCAAAAATTACAATTAATTGTGAGGATAAAATGTGGATCCACTGTCTTCCCAAAAAACAAGGCTTATCATGCTCCATACCAAATGCCATTTGTGCCTCCTTCATAGAAGCTTTACTCAGCAGTGTAGTGTCGCATTAAAGATTACATCAGTACTCCTAAAATGGATTACTCCAGCTGTATAATATAAGACTACAAATCTGTTTAGTAATATCAATCCCTTACTTTAAGCCAGTAGCATTTTTATATTCCTTAACCTTGTATCCATCCTCACTACTTACTGAATCTTCATAAGAATTCAACAAAGGCAAAATACTTGCATTTTTGGAAATTGAAACAAAAATACTCAAGCTACTCAGCATTTATGGAAAGAAAATCAGCTACTATTTCAGGACACTGACCTTTTTTCACAACAGACACTGCACTGTTATATAGACCGTAAGACCATCATTAGGAGCAAAATTAGGCCATTCAGCCCATCGAGTCTGTTCCACCATTCAATGATGACAGATATGATTCTCAATACTATGCTCCTGCCTTCTCCCCAGAACCCCAATTTCCTTACTGATGTAGAAGCTATCTATCTCTGTGCTAAATATACTCAATGGTTTGGCTTCCACAGCCATCTACAGCAATGAGTTCCACAGATTAACCACCCTCTGGCTGGAGAAATTCCTCCTCATCTCTGTTCTAATAGGTTATTCCTGCACACTGTGTCTGCAATCTTGGGTCCTAGTCTCGCCTACTGTTGTCCATTTTCACCCTATTCAGGAATCTCAGTATTCTATAAGTTTCAATTAGATCCCTCCGCATCCTTTTAAACACCATTAAACACCGGAATCCTTTAACTGCTCCTGATATGACAAGCCCTTCATCCACAGGATCATCCTTGTAAATCTCCTCTGTACCCCTCCAACTCCAGCACATCCTTCCTCTGATAAGGGGCTCACAATATTCCTAATGAAGTCTGATCAGAGTATTATGCATCCTCAGCAGTACATCTCTGCTCCTTATTCTAGCCCTCGTGAAATGAATGTTAAGATTTCATTTGCCTTCCGAACTGCCAACTGAATCTGCATGTTAACCTTAAGTGAATCCTGAACTTGTACTCATGAGTCATTTTTTGCTTCAGATTTCTGAAGCTTTTCACTGTTTAGAAAATAGTCTATGTTTTATCTATCTGTTTCACATATGTCAAATTATAAGCACTAACCAACATCTCAAAGTTAGATGTGTCCATGAGTACTTTGTTCATCACAGAACAAAAACTCTTTATGACTCATATAATTTGCTCATAAATATCTTCATTCTCTTTCCCAGAACTCTCTTATCTTGCGTAATTTCAAAGAGCCTGTTATTATGTTAATGCCGGAAAGGGTCGAAAGTATTAATACTGAGGAGATCCATAAGCACCACTCAATATAAGCAATTTCATATGAATTTGATGTCAGAACTACTTAGAATCCTGAAGGAGTAGACAGTATGTTCCTGTTAGTATGAACGGCAGGGCTAGTAGGTGTAGGGAATACTGGATGACTAGAGAAATTGAGGCTCTGATCAAGAAAAAGAAGGAGGAGTATTGTTAGGTACAGACAGTACACTTAAGAGGGAAATCAGGAGGGCAAAAAGAGGACATGAGATATCTTTGACAAATAGAGTTAAGGAGAATCCAAAGAGATTATACAAATATGTGAAGGGAAATAGAGTAACTAGAGAGCGAATAAGGCCCCTTAAAGATCAACTAGGCTGTGGAGCAGGAAATGGGTGAGATACTAAATGAGTATTTTGTGTTCAGTATTTACTGTGGAGAAGGATATGGAAGTTAGAGAACTTGGGGAAATAAATAGTTATATCTTGAAAAGCATCCGCATTACAGAAAAGGGAGTGCTGGACATCTTAAAATGTGGATAAATCCCCAGGACCTAATCAGGTGTATCCCAGAACTCTATGGAAAGCTAAGGAAGAGTTTACTTGGCCCCTTGCTGAGATAGTTTTGTCATTGATAGCCACAGATGAGGTGCTGAAAGACTGGAGGTTGGCTAATGCAGTGCCATTATTGAAGAAAGGTGGTAAGGAGAAGCCAGGAAAGTATAGACCGGTCATCCTGACTCCGGTGGTGGGTGAGTGTTTGGAGGGTATCCTGAGGGATAGGATCTACATGTATTTGGAAAGCAAGGACTGATTAGGGAGAGTCAACATGGCTTTTTGCGCGAGAAATCGTGTCTTACTAACTTGATTGAGTTTTTTGAAGATGTGACAAACAAGATTGATAAAGGCAGAGTAGTAGATGTTGTCTATATAGACTTTAGCAAGGCGATCAACAAGGTTCTGCATGGTAGCCTGGTTAGCAAGGTTAGATCACATGGAATCCAGGGGAAGCTAGCCAATTGGATACAAAATTGGCTTGTAGGTAGGAGACAGAGGGTTGTGGTGAAGGGCTGTTTTTCGGACTGCACACCAGTGGTGTGCCTTGAAATTGGAGTCACGGGTAAACAGCATGGTGAAAAGGCATTTGGCCATGCTTTTATTGGTCAGTGCTCGAGTATAGGAGTTGGGATCTCATGTTGAAGCTATAAAACATTGGGTAGGCCACTTTTAGAATACAGCATTCAATTCTGATCTCCCTGCTATACCAAAGATATTGATAAACTTGAGATTTACAAGGATGTTGCCAGGGTTGGAAGGTTTGAGCTACAGGGTAAGGCTAAATAGACTAGGGTTTTTGCTTCTGGAACATTGGAGGCTGAGGGGTGACCTTGTACAGGTTTATAAAATCATGAGGGACATGGATAGGGTGACTAGATAAGGCCTTTTCCCAGTGTAGGGGAATGTAAAACTAGAGGGCATGGGTTTAAGGTGAGAGGGCAAAGATTTGAAAGGAACCTGAGGGGCAACATTTTCATGCAGAGGGTGAGGAGTGTGTGGAACGAGTTGCCAGAGGAAGTGATGGAAACTGGTACAATTACAGTATTTAAAAGGCAGCTGGGTGGATACATGACTGGGCTTCAGAAGGATGTAGGCCAAATGCAGGCAAGTGAAACCAGATCAGTTTAGGATATCTGGTCAGCATGGATGAGTTGGACTGAAGGGTCTGTTTCTGTGCATATAACTTAAGACTCTCTGAGTAAGATGTAATATAAAGATCCTCAAAGTTTGAGTAACAATGTGTACCATATTTATGAAATATGTAAAAATTTGTTGCTAACAACCAGTAAACTGATTCTTGTTCAAAGCAATAGGCTTTTCTAATTAGACCAGCAAGTGGTCACAGACCACAATGAGTTCGCAGTAAGCAGTTCCGATTGATCTCGGTAGCTAAACAGTATGGTGGCAGCAACATATCATGTTGTCTCACCTCACTGGGATGACACATATGGAAATTGAGCCTCAGAATGCTCAGATTCATCAAAAAGTTGAAGATTTTATTAAAATGTGCAAAGTTCTCCAATTTGTCTGCCTTTTAGACCAAATTAACTGACATCACGAATCAACTTTTTCTACTTAACAGGAATAAATATTTATTGCAAACAAAATTGTAGATGCAAGTAAACAACTATTAAACAGTGATATATAACTCTACTATTTCAACTCTAACCCCTGACAAAATCTTCTGAAACACGTACAGGTAAAAATATAATGGTGTTTTGCACGCAAAGGAAGGTTTTTAATGGTCTGTTCAATGGTCCCTGTTCACAGGATTCAGAGAGATAAGCCATTTCCTTGGCAAAAGTGAGGACTGCAAATGCTGGAAACCAGAGTTTAGATCAGAGTGGTGCTTCTTATGCCTTGGAACACTTCAACCCCAGGGCATCAATTTGGACTTCACCAGTTTCCTCATTTCCCCTCCCCCCACCTTACCCCAGTTCCAACCTTCCAACCCAGCACTGTCCTCATGACCTGTCTTACCTGCCAACCTCCCTTTCCACCTATTCACTCCACCCTTCCCTCTGACCAATCACCTCCATCCCCACCTCCATTCACCTATTGTACTCTTTGCTACCTTCTCCCCAGCCACACCCTCACCCCCTTTTATCTCTCCACTCTGGAGGTGCCCTGCCTCTATTCCTGATGAAGGGCTTTTGCCCAAAATGTCGCTTTTCCTGCTCCTCAGATGCTGCCTGACTTGATGTGCTTTTCCAGCACCACTCTGATCTAAACTAAGCTATATCCTTGCCAGGATTTGCCCAGTTTTTCATTTCACAGATGAAACTTTCAAATGCTCTTGTGCTAATGAACATGATACTGAATGTCTTTCTAGAAACATGGATACATAATCCAACATTAAGGATTTATTTTGGTGGTTCAAGACTTCTCCCTTATCATTTTTAATGGACTTCTAATCTATTGACCATGAATCAATTAATCATTATTAAAACCATTAGATTAATTTAGGAAATCTCTGGCAGCAAATAGTAAGAAATCTAATCCTTTGTTTCAATCCTGTGGATATTCAAGACAGTATGAGATTGTGATGATATCTTTCCAAAGTTCCTTGTATTTGTGGTGATATACAGTTGACTTCAAATGTTTCCCAAGCAAGTTGCTAATGATTTTCTCAAAAAATTTACATATCAAGTTACCTGATCAGATAGTAACTCAACTGGTAGTCCAGAACAATTAAAAATCTGAATTAACTTTTCCACTAATAAATTTTGCTGTTACTGTCCTTAAAGGAATAGCTTCTGGGTATTGGGTTGTAATATCCATTGGTGCAAGGATCTATACATGACCTGCTTTCATTTTCAGTAATGCTCCTACACAGTCTCCTAACACTTGAAAGAATGGTTCTTCAAAAACTGCTAGGTGTATCACAGGTGCTGATTCAATTGCGAGTGGAAGTTTTCCTACCACCTGACATGTAAGATAATTTTACTGAACCGCACTGTGTCTTTACAAAGTCTTGGTCATGCAAAATACCTATTCAATGATTTTTGCATTTTCAGTATTCCTATATTTCCTGCCATAGGAATTTCAAGTGCTGCTTGCAATGTCTCCTTATGACATCAGGATAGTGCTCTTATTTAATGAACAACAGTCCATTTTTTGTCTGTGGGTCTATGAGGATGTCGCCACTTCCTCATCAAAGCTCCATTTTTCATGGGATAGTGCTCTGGACCTCCTTCAGCCTCAGCCTCAACGTGGGTTGGCTCTGCCCGCTGACTTAACTTTGGGTCTAATTCCTGAACCCGAATTAATGAAGACATGCTGTTCACATATTTTGAATTACCCTCATTCTTAAATAACATTTCAGCCACCCTACAATCTGCTTGCTCTACTATTGGTGATGCACTTTGTTTAGCCAAAGATCTGGCCACTACACATGAGGGAAAAGTATCTGCAACCAGTTTTTGCAACTTTTCTGCCTCTTTAACTGTAACTGGACTTATGATTATAGATGAAGCTACAACTTCCATTCTTGCTAAATCATTCTACAGAATCAAATCTATTTCATCCACAGGCAATGTCTGAACTATCCCACTCCACTACTTCAGGAACAAGTCACGCTCCAACTAGACATTGTATAACGGAACTGGGATATATTCTCCACCAATTCCATATGCCACCACTGGCTTTCATTGAACTCTGGAGTAAAGCTAAATCATTCTCCATCAAGAGAATTGGAGTAGCCTGTTCCCTTAATATGGTAATTGGCTTGAATACTTCCTTTAAAGACCAAGGCGTTATCTTCTCTTTTGATCAATACACTTCATATCTTTCGTTAACCTATGTATTTTTCTGCATTCACAGCAGCATTTATCACTTATCTCTTAATTGTAGTAAAAGCTAGAACCTGATCTATCATGTTTTCCTGTTGAGTTTCTTTTTCAGATTCATCCTTATAAACTGCAATAAATCCCATGGGTTTCCCTCACAACTTCCAACCTTCTAAATGAATGTGTCTCACCTTGTTTCAATGCAAGAACCTCAGCTTCTGATTTTCATCTCTATTCCTTCTGATCTGAGGAGCAGACATTAGGGCATTCCCAGTTATCCATTTTCTATCCCTTTTAAATGGGGTGAGGGGTGACAGAAGAAGGATATAGTTTTATAGATTACTATATAATCAACAGCCATTACTGCTGCCAGTCTAACAATCTTGTTTCCTTCCTCAACACGTGATCTTATTTCAGAAGGTAGTGAGTTTTTTTTAAAAGCTTCTAAGGGAACAAACTGTTTGAGAGCTTCGTAAGTGATTTCAGTTTCTAATGCTCGCATCCACCTGTCAAATGTACTTTGCTTAACCCTTTCAAACTCAATATCGGTATGTCCTGGCTCTTCCCTTAAACTTTGATTCACCTACATTCCCCAAGGCAGTAACTCATGTGCAATCAACTTAGTTTTATTTACAGTTATAATCTCTGGAAACCTCCATTGAAAGTGAATTGTAATATCCAGTGTTTTAGCTGTCGACTTTATTTGTCTCACTATCTTGTCAAATGATATGAGCAAACATAAATATTTCTCTTCTGGACTTTAAATTATGACTCAGATTCTCCCCAGCATTTAATATCTCATTCTTATTGCAAAAATTATTAGCATCCATTATAAATGATGTGATAGCTCGCATTTAAAAATACAGAACAGAAACAAACAGCCAGCATGGCTTCATGAAGGGAAACTTATGCCTGACAAACTTATTAGAGTTCTTTGAGGAGGTAAAAAATAGGATAGATACAGGGAACCAGTAGATGTTTAAATTTTTCATATCTGGCATTGAGTGACCTGATACGCAAACTTAATTAAGGCAGCATTGACATCAGTTCAGTTCTGGTTTTAGGCATGCCTTTTACCATTCAAACAAAGTAAAATATGTGAACCTGTCCAGAAACCAAAGATATTATTTTATATTCTATATGTGCTTTCATTTTGAGAATCAAAAAATTCCAAGACAGCATTCAGACTTGACAGATTTTTGCAATCCTTTCTGAGACAAGTTGAACTGAAGGGTTTGTTTCTGTGCTTACATCTCTACATACATCTCTGTGTCTGAATTCACAAAATATTGTTATCGAATTAGAAGAGAAACTATTGATTAGAAAGAGCAGATGGCATCTGACAGTATATTAAAAAGAGTATTACTTAGCTTCAAGGTCTGCAAATTTGTTATGAGCTCTGCATAATTATTAATTATGCATACAGCAAAATGCTTTGAATTTTGTTCTCCATCTCCAATTGGCTATATAATATTCAGCTAAAGAGCAAATGTTTTACAAAGTGGTTGTGGGTTGTTGAAGAAAATTTTGCAGGACTGAAAGAGCTACTCTGAGAATGGTTCCTAACTAAAGATTTCCAAAAAATATTCCAAGATGTTTATTAAGAATTGCCTAAATGGTTTATTATTGAAATTAGAGTAAAACAACACATCCATTATTTTAATTGTAGAAATAATTTAAATATGCAATAGGAATGCACATTGTAAATTTATTCGAGTCATAGAGAGGTATAGTATGGGAACAGACCCTTTGGTCCAACTCATCCATGATGACCAGATCGCTTAACCTAATCTAGTCCCATTTGCCAGCACTTTGCTCATATCCCTCTAAACCCTCTAAACCCTTCCTATTCATATACCCATCCAGATGCCTTTTAAATGTTGCAATTGTACCAACCTCCACCACTTCTTTTGGCAGCTCATTCCATACACATACACCCTCTGTGTGAAAATGTTGCTCCTTAGGTCTCTTTTATATCTTTCCCCTCTCACCCTAAACCTATGCCCTTTAGTTCTGGACTCCTCACCCCTGGGAAAAGACTTTGTCTATTTATTCTATCCATGCCCCTCATGATTTTATAACCTCTACAAGGTCACCCCTCAGCCTCCGATGCTCCAGGGAAAACAGCCCCAGCCTGTTCAGCCTCTCCCTATAGCTCAAATCCTCCAAACCTGGCAACATCCTTGTAAATCTTTTCTGAATCCTTTCAAGTTTCACAACACCCTTCCAATAGAAAGGAGACCAGAATTGGTCAGTACAGCCACAGCATGAGCCTCCAACTCCTATATTCAATGCTCTGCCCAACGAAGGAAAACATTCCAAATGTCTTCTTCACTATCCTATCTATCTGTGCCTCTACTTTCAATGATCTTGCACAGCAAGATCTCTTTGTTCAGCAACGCTCCCCAAGACCGTACCATTAAGTGTGTAAGTCCTGTTCTGATTTGCTTTTCTAAAATGCAGCACCTCACATTTATCTAAATTAAAGTCAATCTGCCACTTCTCAGCCCATTGGCCCATCTGATCAAGATCCCATTGTACTCTGAGGTAACCTTCTTTGCTGTCCAAGACATCTTCAATTTTGGTGTCATTTGCAAACTTACTTACTATACCTCCTATGTTCACATCCACATCATTTATCTCAATGACAAAAGGTAGAGGACCCAGCACCAATCCTTGTGGCACACCAATGGTCACAGTCCTCCAGTCTGGAAAGCGATCCTCTACCACCATCATCTATCTTCTACCTTCGAGCAGTTCTGTATCCCAGTGGCTAGTTCTCCCTGTATTACCTGAGATCTAACCTGTCTACCAAGGGGAACCTAGTTGAATGCCTTACTGAAGTCCATATAGATCATGTCCACTGCTCTGTTTTTGAGAGCATAGTACTGCTGGTTATCATAATAACTAATTGTGAGAATGTAAATATAGCGCTTTCTTTGTGGTTTTAAAGTCTCTTTATGTTTAGCACTTTGTTTCCTTTCTCTCCCAAACATTTTGCACTTCAAAAAACTTGGCAAGTTATCATTGCAATAGTATTTTGTCTGAAACAATCACAAAGAGTGCACAGATAGTTCTAAGTTTGAAGTGTGATTTGTATTCGGAGCAATATAAACATTAAAGTCCTCTTAAAATTTTTTTTAGTTGATGATCATTTTGTCATCGAGCAGTAATTTTCATTCAGTGAACCTGAGTAAATTTCTCTATCTTATAGTTTGTCTTCCTCAGTTATCAAAAAAAGGCAGCGATCTGTTAAGTTCTGCCTCCATTCAAGTTAGCCTACAGGTCAACAATGATTATCTCACCTTCTTTGGAGTCTGTCCACCAACATATGGCACAAGAGTGTGGTGCTGGAAAAGCACAGCAGGTCAGGCAGCATCTGAGGAGCAGGAAAATCAACGTTTCAGGCAAAAGCCCCTCATCAGGAAATGTCAATTTTCCTGCTTCTCGGATGCTGCCTGACCTGCTATGCTTTTCCAGCACCACACACTTGGCTCTAATTTCTAGCATCTGCAGTACTACTTTTGCCACCATCTATAAGGCACAAGTTAGAAGTCTGATAGAATACTCCCCACTTGCCTGGATGAATGCAGCCCCAACAATTCTCAAGAAGGTTAACACCATCCAGGACAAAAAAGCCCACTTGACTGGCATGCTATCTAACATCTGCAAAAAGCAATCACTCCACTATATCCCATCAACAAGGTACATGCTCCTTCCACAGCACCTTCCAAACCAGTGACCTGTCCCACCTAGGAGCACAAGGATCGCAGATGTGTGAAAATGCAACTACCTAGAAATTCCCAAGCCACAAGCCATCTGCACTTGAAACTATTTTGCTGGTCCCTCACAATTGCTGATTCAAAGTTCAAGAACTCACTCCCTAACATCACTGTGGGTGTAACTACTCCTCATGGATTGCAGTAGTCCAAGAAGGCAGCTCACCACTATCGAGTTAATCTTGCAAAATAGCTAACGTAACTCCTTTATTCAAAAATGAAGCGAGGTAGAAAGCAGAAAACCACAGGACAGTTAGCATAACATCTGTCATAGGAAAAAGTGTTAGAAGCTATTATTATAACAAGGCATTTGGATAAGTTCAATGTAATCAGATGGAGCAAACATGATTTGTCAAAGAGAAAGCACGTTTATCTTTTTTTGGAATAGTTTGCTGAACTAACCAGTGCTGTAGATAAAGTGGAACCAACGGATGTATTATATTTAGATTTTCATCAGCAATTGATATGGTGCCACATCACATGTTATTGCGAAATATGAAAGCTTATGGTGTAAGGGGTAACATATTGGCATGGATAGAAGATTAGGAGAAAGTGAGGACTGCAGATGCTGGAGATCAGAGCTGAAAAATGTGTTGCTGGAAAAGCGCAGCAGGTCAGGCAGCATCCAAGGAGCAGGAGAAGAAGGGCTTATGCCCGAAACGTCGATTCTCCTGCTCCTTGGATGCTGCCTGACCTGCTGCGCTTTTCCAGCAATGGATAGAAGATTGGCTGGCTAACAGGAAACAGAGAGTAAAAAGAAAATTGGGCTTTTACAGGCTTGCAGGATGTCATAAGTGATGTTGTGCAGGTCGGTGGTGGGACCTCAACTTATTGCAACATTTATAAATCAATTGGATGAAGGCACTGAAGGTTTGGTAGCCAAACCTGCTGATGACACAAAGGTAGGTAAGAATATGAGTTGTGAAGAAAACATAAGAAGCCTACAAAGAGATATAAATAGTTTAAGTAAATGGGCATAATCTGGCAAATGGAGTACAATATGGGAAAGAGTGAAATTGTCTATTTTGACAGAAAGAATTAAAAAGTAATAGCTTATAAAAATGGTGAGAGCTTGCAGATCTCTATGTTCTGGATAGATCTGGGTGTCCTCGTGCTTGAATCACAGAAGATTAACATACAGGTACATCAAACAATCAGGACAATTAATAGAGTGTTACGTTCTATTGTAAGGGGAAATGAACGCAAGGGTAGGGAGGTTATGCTTAGGTTACTCAGGGTACTTGTGAGACTGTATCTGTACTGGTCACTGAACCTATAGCACAATGTTAAAGTATTGGAAACAGTTCAGTGAAGGTTTAGTGAACTAGTATCAGAAATGAGTGGGCTGTCATACAAAGAAAGGCGAGGCAGGCTAGGCTTGAAGCCTCTGGAGTTCAGAAAAGTGAGAGATTACTTAACTGAAACATGTAAGATCTTAAGGCGACTTGATCAGGTGAATATTGAAAGAATTTTGCGAACCTGGGGTCAATTTTATAAAGTCGGAGGGTGCCTTTTTAAAGCAGAGATAAGGAAACATTTGTTTCTAAAAGGGAGTTGTGAGTCTTTGGAATTGTCTTTCTCTAAAGGCTGGGTTTGCAGAATATAAATATTTTTAAGGCAGAAGCAGATAGATTCTTGATTACTAAGGAGATGAAAGACTATTGGGAATATGCAGAATTATGGAATTTCAGTAAGATCAACCATGATCTTACTGAATGATGGAGCAGGCTCCAATCGCCAAGTGCTCTACTCTTGTTCCCTGTTTGTAAATACCTGTGCAAGGGTAGTTAAGGACAGCTTTATCCCATGATTGAATTTTTTCAAAGATTGTGCCGAATTATTTTCAGAAATTTTACTAGGATGATCCTGGGCCAATAGATTCTATAGATTTCCATCAAATGCAAATGCAGATGTGTGAGTATATTGGATAGCATCAGAACAGACAAGGTTAAAAAAACCGCATTGAAAAGCATCTGAGGAGCAGGAAAATCAATGTTTCAGGCATAAGCCCTTCATCAGGATTGCTTATACCCAAAACATCGATTCACCTGCTCCTTGGATGCTGCCTGACCTGCTGTGTTTTTCCAGTGCCACACTTTTCAACTCTGATCTCCAGCATCTGCAGTCCTCACTTTCTCCTAAGGTTAAAAAAACACTTCTTTGCTTCCATGTTGCTACCTTAGCTGTTGAAAAGTTCATGTTTCTGAATTATGCTCCTGATTAAAGCAACAAACACTCATATCGTTTAGCAGCTCCTCGTTGATCAGTGACTATGACTGACAGAGTCTGAAAGTTTTCAATTGCATTGAAGGTGGCACAATACACACAATATAGTTTCTATAATACTGGCTCTATATTCTCTGTTACTTTCTTGCAGAAATTACAACATGTTCAGGTATTAAATTCAACTCTTTGAAAACAATGCAAATCAGACTGATCAATAAAACTAATGGAATGTCTGCCAGTATTGAGGCGCCTCATTCTCTACAATGCGACTATGATGGTACCACCAAATGATAAAAATAAACCTGAAAATGGTAGCCACTTATACAGTCTCTGTTATATGAAGCACTTTAGACTGACATAACAATGACACAGCAAATTAATATTTTACATAAAGCTTTTTTCTAAAATGTTGTGTTGCTACTTCAATCAGTAATATGATAAAGTGGCTCATTTATCTCCCAGCAAGATGCAGTGGTTTCTGAAAATATATGCCATGCCCTGTGAAAAGATAAAACATTTACTTTTATCATTTTTAGAAATCAATAGAATATGGATCAATTTCAAAACTAAATTTAAATTTTTATTAATTTAAATGAATAAAATTGATCTTTTTCAGCTCTACCTTTACTGTTACAAATACGAAACTGTTCGTTGTAACTGGGATTGCTTTGTAATACAGGTTATAATATCATTCCAATTATAAAAGGGGTAGTATAGTGTAGTTGCTGGAGCAGGTAGTGGAAGCCATTGTACAAATTGTTCTGATGTGTAAAGAGAGTAAAAACATCCCACAACATGGGACACCTGGGGTTTCAAGGTCCTTGGGCACTGCACTTGTTAGAAGATGCAATAAGAAGGAAAAGTATTCTATACCTGCAGGAACCAGAGCCCTCTCATTATTCACTGACAGGGCAATGAAACCAAGTAGTTGTGACAATCAATATTGGGGGACAATCTACAAAGTTCTGGATTCAGTGCCAGAAGTAGGTTGATGACCTCACATCGTACTCAAAGACATAAAATTATTCAAGTACCAGACCCTGTCAACTGAATCATTCTCCATAAATTCCACTCAGGCCACCATGCACTCATGATTCACCTACAAATGTTTTCAATCTGGACTCTGATCTAAAATGCACATCATCATCATAACACACCTCTTGAAGTTTGCACATACTTCCTTAGTCTCTTGTAAGATAAGTTAGTATATAAACTAAGACAGCAAGAGTTAACCAGTGGGGCTCAGATGCGCTAGTGTGCTGTTGCCTCATGCTGGTCATTGTTGAAGAAGCTGTGATTAGGGCTTTCGGTCTCTGCTACTCAGCATTTCAGATTACTTCCACACACATAGATTGTGCAAGCTGAAACTGGGCCTTCTAGTATCAGAGCTGCTTGATGTTGTCCTCCATAGTCATTTTTTAAAACTTCTTTCATGGGATGCAAGCATTTGTTGGGAAGATCAGCAATCATTGCCCATTCTTCATTGCTTTTGAACTGAATGATGTACCAGACCATTTCAGAAAGCAATCAAGAGTCATTCACTTTGCTGTGAATTTGGAGGTACATGCTGCCATACCAAGCAAGGATGGCACATTTACTTTGTGAATCAGATGACAGTTGATGATGGTTTTCACAATCATCATTACTGAGACAAGCTGCATATTCCAAATTTTTATTAATTGAGTTCAAATTCCACCAATGTTCATATTGGAATTTGAACAAGCATTAGCTTGAGCCTTTGGTTTACTAATCCAGTGATATAATCACCACTCCTACCATATGCAGTCTCTTCAACTGAAATTCAACTGTTTATATATAATCTCAAATGGTCTAGAATATTTTTTGAATGTTAGCTTTTGCTTATGCGCTGTTGGTCAAACAGATGCTGCGATAGTCAATCAGTGAGAAAGTAAAGTGTGGAGTGTTGTCAAATGATGTAGGTTGTGTTTAATAGTTTCATCATACAGAATCTGACCAGAGAGAAGTCTCCAGATAGCCTCTTCTCTCTCTCCAATTTCTTGTTTTCCTCAACATTTGCAGACTCCTGTTTATGAGCTATTTGCCATTAAGCTGTTATCAAGTGTTGTCCACTCATGTTGGAGATCTTGTTCAGCATATAGAAAACCCTCATGCCTCTGTAGTTGCCTTTATCAACTGTAATACAGTTACATCTGATTCCACCTTCTCTCTCTCAAATTGCACAGTAAATTGTATCATGTTATGATCACTGCCTCCTAAGGGTTCCTTCACCTTAAGCTCCCTTATCAAGCTGCCTCATTGCACAACACTAACTCCAGTACTGCCTCTTCCCTAGAGGGGTCCTCCACAAGCCGCTCCAAAAAGTTATCTCATGGACATTCCACAAATTCCTTTTCTTGCAATCCTCTACCAACCGTTCTGCCTGTCGGCTTCTCCAGCGTACTACAAAATGGATGTATTTCAGCATGTCAAAAGGTCCCCCCTCTCAAATTCTGATTCTACGTGTGCTGCTAAAGTGTACATGGGATGCACGTTATAATTCTGAGGTATGTCACCTGTCTTTAACACCTAGTATAACCCTCTGGTAAGTTACAATAGCTCAAATGTAGATGTCAAAACAAAGGCATCATTACTGCTATCAGTATACCAAAGTTAAAAATCACTCGATGCCAGGTTATAGTCCAAAAGGTTTATTTGAAAGCATTCACTTTCGAAGCACTGCTTCTTCATCAGGGAGTTATGGAGCATAATCCTAAAACACAGAATTTACAGCAACAGGATTACAATGTCATGGAATGTTATATGCTTCAAAAGCGAATGCTTCCAAATAAACTTGTTGGATTATAATCTGGTGTTGTGTGATTTTTATCTTTGTCCATCCCAGTCCTACACCGGCACCTCCACAACATACCAGACAATGATCTGTGTATCTCTGTGCATATACTGATACACTGGCAACACCATTTGAGAGAGTATAATACTCTTTGCTTTTGATGCATCTCAGAGCTGATATGTGACAAACATAAAATGAGATTTGCAGTCATAGAATTTTTAAAAATCACAGAAAACTTACAGTACAAAGGAGGTCATTTTGTCATGCCCTCAAAACTAACTCAGCTGGACCCAATCCCCAGTCTTTTCCTTGTGCCTTTGCAAATTTTTTATCTTTAGATAATTGCACAGTCTTAACCACACTCTTGGAAGCACACTAATCACTTACAGCATTAAAAAAAACATTATGCAGATGTTGTCATCACCTTAAATCAGTCCCCTCTTGCTCTTGACTCCTGTGCCAGTGGAAACAATTTCTCCTTATCTACTCGATCCAGATACCAAATTATATTGAAAACCTCAATCAAATCTCTTGTGTTCTATGAAGAACTGACCTTGCATAATTGAAGTCCCTTATCCGACGAATCATTCTTTTCAAATCTCAAATACTCCGCATCGCCCCACAATTGGTCAGAACACTCTCGTTGATGCTGAACTAGTATTTAAAGTGCCTGTTAATATACTGACTTACCAAAGTCTTCAAACACGTATCCCCCTTAATTGGCAACTCATTTCTTTCAAGCAAGAAATTTACCTTGCCACTCAGCAAAAACATGAAAGATGCAGTGAGATGCTTCTGACATCGAGATCGGTCTCACCCAAATTCTGACATAAATCTTGCCAAGGCCCACATTATTCAACTTCTTTCATTGCTTTTTAAATGTTAAACTCAAACTATGTGACAATTCTACAAAAGGTAACCTATTTCGGTCAAGTAAACTGAGAACTGCATGGACATCAGAAACATAGGCTATAGAATTCAACAAAAGGCAAGGGAAATGTCTGAACAACAACAACAGCTCAAATAACAAAAGTCAAGTTTTGTTCCAGTGCCAGTTGAAATGGAGGAATTGTCATACTTTCAAAAATAGCAAGAAATGGAAATTAAGTCAGGTGAGATAACAGGTGAGGGAGAAGCATTGTTTGCCTACTGGTGCCACGTGGTGTTTTTAAGTTTAAAAGACCCAAGAACATTTCTGAAGCAACTGTCATCATCCCTTTGTTAAAGCTACTCTACAAAAGGCCAAATGTTAAAACAGGGTGTAACCACAAGTACCAGGTATGTAGTGTGCAGAATACTCATGGGTCATGTGTAGAACATATGCCAAGATGTTAGTCAGAATTTAATTTTGAGCAGAGAATTTGACATATCGAATTTTATGGTTTGAACAGCATTAAAGTTATATTGCTTCAAATGTTTTTGGAATAATCATCCAGCTTAACTTTCCTTGTGCTATTGCACAGCACAGCATCAGCATGCTGGGACAATGGAGAGTCAACTGCTCATATCATTGTGTAACTGCAGAAGGCACTGATAGGGAAGAAGAATCTTTGTAATAAGTGGAGTGAAAGGACAACAGTGTTATTTTCTTATTTGCAAGTGCACAGTGAAGATTATGGCTGATACTTTCTATACTGGCACCTATGTGCATAGGAGAAGGCTGCACTTCAGTCAGGTGTCACAAAGATTGAGCCAAATCTTTGTGTCTCTGAATTGTCAGAGACTAGGTATACAACTGAAGATACACATGGGACTTTGTGGAAGTCTAGATGTATTCTATTCTCACAGTTATTTCCATTTCTGTTGCATCTGTTCTGAAGTTGCCACCTTCTTCTAGGGTATCCTCAGCGATGTCTACCTTTCTCCCCATCAAAGAATCCCTATTACAATGGTTGATGGTGCCCCAGTTGTGTCTGACTTCATTTCCTGTGCTTCTGCCCTCAACCCTTCTCTTCCCTTCCACAACATTGATAGGGTTTCCTTGTCATCACTTCCCATCCCACCATCCCATAGCCAAAGAATCAGACACTATCATTTTCATCATCTCCAGCAGGATGCTATCATCACACTCATATTCCCCTCTTCCCTACATTAACATTCCACAGGGACTGTTCCCTTTGGGAAACCCTGATCTACTCCATCATTCCCAGCACCTCCCTACTGGTCAAGAATAACAAGGAAGCAAATATCAGGTACAGACAGCAGGAATTGAGTGATTCCCGTAGAAGAATATAAAAGCAGTAAGAATACACTTAACAGGGAGATCAGGTGGGCAAAAGGGAACATGAGATAGCTTTGATAAATAGGATTAAGAAGAATTCAAAAGAATTCTACAAATACATTAAGGACAAAAGGGTTATTAGGGAGAGAATAGGGCCCCGTGGGACTCATAGTCCCACACACCACCTCCAACCTCATAGTCCCACACACTGCCTCCAACCTCATAGTCCCACACACTGCCTCCAACCTCATAGTCCCACACACCGCCTCGAACCTCATAGTCCCACAACCCCGCACCGCCCGTTTCTACCTCCTGCCCAAAATCCACAAACCTGACTGCCCCGGCCGACCCATTGTCTCAGCCTGTTCCTGCCCCACCGAACTCATCTCTGCATACCTCAACACGGTCCTGTCCCCCTTAGTCCAAGAACTCCCCACCTACATTCGGGACACCACCCACGCCCTCCACCTCCTCCATGATTTTCGCTTCCCCGGTCCCCAACGCCTTATCTTCACCATGGACATCCAGTCCCTGTACACCTCCATCCCCCATCACGAAGGACTCAAAGCCCTCCGCTTCTTCCTTTCCCGCCGTACCAACCAGTACCCTTCCACTGACACCCTCCTTCGACTGACTGAACTGGTCCTCACCCTGAACAACTTCTCTTTCCAATCCTCCCACTTCCTCCAAACCAAAGGAGTAGCCATGGGCACCTGCATTGGCCCCAGCTATGCCTGCCGCTACGTAGGGTATGTGGAACAGTCCATCTTCCGCAGCTACACTGGCACCATCCCCCACCTTTTCCTCCGCAACATCGATGACTGTATCGGTGCTGCCTCGTGCTCCCACGAGGAGGTTAAACAGTTCATCCACTTTACCAACATCTTCCACCCTTACCTCAAATTTACCTGGACCGTCTCAGACTCCTCCCTCCCCTTCCTAGACCTTTCCATTTCTATCTCGGGCGAACAAATCAACATGGACATTTACTATAAACTGACCGACTCCCACAGCTACCTAGACTACATCTCCTTCCACCCTGCCCCCTGTAAAAATGCCATCCCATATTCCCAATTCCTTCGTCTCTGCCGCATCTGCTCCCAGGAGGACCAGTTCCAAAACCGTACAACCCAGATGGCCTCCTTCTTCAAGGACCGCAATGTCCCCCCAGACGTGGTCGACGATGCCCTCCACCGCATCACTTCCACTTCCCGCTCCTCCATCCTTGAGCCCCGCCCCTCCAACCGCCACCAGGACAGAACCCCACTGGTCCTCACCTACCACCCCACCAACCTCCATGTACAGCGTATCATCCGCTGTCATTTCCGCCACCTCCAAACGGACCCCACCACCAGGGATATATTTCCCTCCCCTTCCCTATCAGCGTTCCGAAAAGACTCCCTCGTCAGGTCCACACCCCCCACCAACCCAACCTCCACTCCCGGCACCTTCCCCTGCAACCGCAAGAAATGCAAAACTTGCGCCTACACCTCCCCCCTTACTTCCCTCCAAGGCTCCAAGGGATACTTCCATATCCGCCACAAATTCACCTGCACTTCCACACACATCATCTATTGCATCCGCTGCACCTGATGTGGCCTCCTCTATATTGGGTAGACAGGCCGCCTACTTGCGGAACGTTTCAGAGAACACCTCTGGGACACCCAGACCAACCAACCCAACTACTCCGTGGCTCAATACTTCAACTCCCCCTCCCACTCCACCAAGGACATGCAGGTCCTTGGATTCCTCCATAGCCAGACCATAGCAACATAATGGTTGGAGGAAGAGCGCCTCATCTTCCGCCTAGGAACCCTCCAACCACAAGGGATGAACTCAGATTTCTCCAGTTTCCTCATTTCCCCTCCCCCCACCTTGTCTCAGTCAAATCCCTCGAACTCAGCACCGCCTTCCTAACCTGCTTCCTGACCTCTCCGCCCCCACCCCACTCCGGCCTATCACCCTCACCTTGACCTCCTTCCACCTATCGCATTTCCAACGCCCCTCCCCCAAGTCACTCCTCCCTACCTTTTATGTTAGCCTGCTTGGCACACCTTCCTCATTCCTGAAGAAGGGCTTATGCCCAAAATGTCGATTCTCCTGTTCCTTGGATGCTACCTGACCTGCTGCACTTTTCCAGCAACACATTTTCACCCCTTAAAGATCAGCAAGGTTGCCTATGTGTGGAACTGCAGGAGATGAGGGCGATATTAAATGAATACTTTGCATCAGCGTTTACTGTGGAGAAGGATATGGAAGATAGATAACGGGGGGGAAAATAAATAGCAATATCTTTTAAAATGTCCATTTTACACAGGAAGAGGTGCTGAATCTCTTAAAATGTGTAAAAGTGGAAAAGTACTGGCACCTGATCAGGTGTACCCTAGAACTCTATGGGAGTGAGGGATTGCTGGGCTCCTTGCTGAGATATTTCTATCATCGATAGCTACAGGTGAGGTGTTAGAAGACTGGAGATTGACTAATGTGGTGCCACTATTTAAGAAAGGTGGTAAGGAAAAGTCAGGGAAATATAGACAGGAAAAATAGTTTGTTGGAGGGAATCCGGAGGCACAGGATTTACATGTATTTGGAAAAGCAGGAACTAATTAGGGATAGTCTACATGGCTTTGAGCGTGGGAAATCATGTCTTACACAGTTGATCGAGATTTTTAAAGAAGTAACAAAGAGGATTGATGAGGGCAGAGCAATGAACATGATCTGTATGGATTTCAGTTAGATCACACAGAATAGAGAGAGAACTAACCATTTGGATACAGAACTGGCTCGAAGGTAGAAGACAGAGGGTGATGGTGGAGGGTTGCTTTTCAGCCTGGAGGCCTGTGACCAGTGGTATGCCACAAGGATTGATGCTGGGTCCACTGCTTTTCATCATTTATATAAATGATTTGCATGTGGACATAGGAGGTACAGTTAGTAAGTGTGCAGATGACAACAAAATTGGAGGTGTAGTGGACAGCGAAGAAGGTTTCCTCAGAATACAATAGGATCTTGATCAGATGGGTCAATGGGCTGAAGAGTGGTAGATGTAATTTAATTTAGTTAAATGTGAGATGCTGAATTTTGGGAAGGCAAATCAGGGCAGGACTTATACACTTAATGGTAAGGTCAAGGAGAATGTTGCTGAACAAAGAGACTTTGGAGTGCAGGTGCATAGTTCCTTGCAAGTTGAGTCACAGGTAAACAGGATAGTGAAGAAGACATTTGGTATGCTTGCTCTTTTTGGTCAGTGCATTGAGTATTGGAGATGGGAGGTCATGTTGCAGCTGTACAGGACATTGGTAAAGCCACTATTGGAATAATACATGCAATTCTGGTCTCCCTGCTATCGGAAGGATGTTGTGAAACTTGAAAGGGTAAGAAAAGATTTGAAAGGATGTTGTCAGGGTTGGAGCATTTGAGCTAATAATCTGGGGCTATTTTCCATGGAGTGTTGGGTGCTGAGGGGTGACCTCACAGAGGTTTATAATGGGCATGGATAGGGGTGAATACCTCAGGTGTTTTCCCTGGGTCAGGGCATCCAGAACGAGAGCACATAAGTTTAAGATGAGAGGAGAAAGATTTAAAAAGGACCTGAGGGATAACTTTTTTCAGGCAGAGAGTGGTGTGAGATGGAACGAGATGCCAGAGGAAATGGTGGAGGCTGGTACAATTGCAACATTTAAAAGGCATCTGGGTGGTTATATGAATAGAAAGGGTTTAGTAGAATATGGGCCAAATGCTGACAAATGCGACAAGATTAATTTAGAATATCTGGTCGGCATGGACAAGTTGAACTAAAGGGTGTTTTGTGCTGTATATTTCTATGACTCTATGACTCAGTGACATCCCCAAAGCATTATTGCATGCAATTGCAAAAGAGGTAATACTTGTCCACTTACCTTCTCTGTCCTCACCATGGGCGTTTCCAGATGAAGCAGTGATTTACCTGCACTTTATTCAATCTGAATTCACTGAACTCACTGCTTACAATGCAGTCTCTTCTACAATGGGGAGACAAAATGCAGACTGGGTGACCATTTTGTGGAACACCTAAGTTTAGTCCATAAAAACAACTTTGAGTTTCGAGTTGCTCACACTTCAATACATCATTGTGTTCCCATACCAACATTTCTGTCTCCAGCCTGCTGCAGTGCTCCAGTGCAGCTCAATGCAACCTGGAGCAACAATGCCTCATCTTCCACTTGGGCACCTTACAGCCTTCAGGACTCATCATCAGGTAATTTCAGAGCATGAACAGCCCATTCCTTCTCAATTACCCAGTCCTCACAGACCTTACATTGAAATCAGTTCCTTTCAGTACAGCCAATCCATTTTCAAAAACACATAGTCCCCGTTACATCCATCTTTAGTCCCTGCTTCCCAAACCTACTATCAACATTCCCTTCATTGGGTATCCTCTTTTCTGTATCTATCCGCTCACTGCTTTATCTCGCATCACCATCATCAGCATAAATGTCACCTTTCCTGAGCTACTATCTTATTCTGAAGAAGGATTGAAATATTAACACTGTTTCTCTCTCCATAGATGCTGCCAGATCTGCTGAGCTTCTCCAGAAATTTCTCTTTTTGATCTCCAGCATTCACTGTTCTCTGTTTTATATGATCCCTGATTTCTCTGACTATATACCTTCTGACAACTTTCCGAGGGGCATAGTAAAGTCTGGGCTCAGAAGAACCAGAAAAAACGTGCAGCAGTTTTGAGTCGAGAAATTTTCAAGTTTGTTGGCAATGCCAATTCATAAGATCTGGACCATCATTTATGCTGCTTTCCGTTGGTGTCAAGCCTTTGATAATTGAATAAAATTATTTCTCAGCATAAACAATTTCAAAATGAGTCACATTTCTAATGATCATTTTGATAGCATTGTAAAACAATTTCAGTGAGGCAGATTTTACCACAAGGCTCTGAAAGAGAAACCTACGACTGAGGAGCAGAAGTAGGTTGTTTAATCCTTCAAGCCTGTTATACCATTCAATAAGATCCTGGCTGAATGTTTAACAATGGGGTGTGGGTGCTTCTGGCTGAGCTAGCCTTTATTGTCCATCGTTAGTTGCCCTTGAGAAGGCAGTGGTGAGCTGCCTTCTTGAACCATTTGCTGTAGATAGACCTATAGTTCTGATAGGGGGCATGTTCCTGGATTGTGGTCCACATTAATCTGTTCTTTCTCTCCTCTCTGGGGAAACACAAAGCTCAGTTGTACAAGGGTTCACTCAGTCAAATGTTAGTATCTCTTATATGTCAAGGAAGTACATGAAACCAAAAGCCTCAACTGCAGTATTGTGAGCAATTCTGATCAGCATATTTACAGGAATATATATACAACTCAGAAAAGGTTTCACCAACCACAATTTGCAGAATGTTATCAGGGCTAAGGGATTTTGACTATGACAAGATGTTGAAAAGTTAAGACAATCCTTATTGGAACAGCAAAGATAGAGAATGAACCTAATACAGTAGAAAAAGGAGGCTTCAGACTTAGTGGATTGGAATCTTGCCACAAAGATACAAAAGAGTGTTCTTTAGAAAAGTTGAATGTAAGTGTTTTGTTTTTGTAGGTTTCCAGTAGCATTTGAGTGATCAATATCAACTTCTACAAGGATAGCATAATGGTAAATTGTGTACTTCAACTGACTTTCACTTGATCTTAATTGCTTAAATCAGAATTGGTGGTTCCTGACAGAGGTGGGAGGAGTGGCCCCATAATGAGCATGTGCAAGAGCAGTATGCATTGCATCCTGTTGGAATTCCTCAACTTAAAAATAGACTGGAAGCCCAGAGGAGACTAATTCCTCATCTATGGCCTGCCCACTGAATTAAATCTTCCAGACATGGAGGCCTCAATTTCAGAGTGAACATTAGGTATTTTTACTGTAGGGAAGTATCTGTGAAAATGAATATAGAAACAAATTGAAGTAAACAGTATCACAAAAGACAGTAACATTTATCATCATAGAATCCCTACAGTATGGAAACAGGCCATTTGGCCCAACAAGCCCACACCGACCCTCCAAAGTGAATGTCATCCAGACCCATTCCCTACCCTATTACTCTACATTTCCCCTGATTATTGTACCTAGTCTATGCATTCCTGAGCACTATATGCAATTTAGTGTGGCCAATTCACCTAACCTGCACATCCTTGGACTGTTCGAGGAAACCAGAGCACCCGGAGGAAGAATGTGCAAACTCCACACAGACAGTCACCTGAGGCTGGAATCGAACCTGGGTCCCTGGCACTGTGAGGCAGCAGTGCCAACTACTGAACCACTGTGCTGCCATTTATGTTTTCTTAGAGTTGCGCATTAGTGGTAGCAAAGGAATAATGAGACTTCACCATGAATTGTGTTGGTGTGTAGCCAGAGAAAATGTCATCAAATAATGTTTCTTAGTTGACGAGTTGGGTAAAATATGTTTGGACTGACCCTTGTCTCAACTTACAAACATGTTGGCTTCACGCATGGGAAATCATGTCTCACGAGCTTGATTGAATGTTTTGAAGAAATAACAAAGAGGATTGATGAGGGGCAGAGTGGTGGACATGATCTATATGTAAGGCATTCAGTAAGGCATTCAACAAGGTTTCTCATGGTAGACTGGTTAGCAAGGTTAGATCTCATGGAATACAGGGAGAACTAGCCATTTGGATACATGTCTGGCTTAACGGTAGAAGGCAGAGGGTGGTGGTGGAGGGTTGCTTTTCAGGCTGGAGGCCTGTGACCAGTGGAGCCCCACAGGGGTCGGTGCTGGGTCCACTGCTTTTTGTCATTTATATAAATGATTTGGATGTGAACAGAGGAGGCATAATTAGTAAGTTTGCAGATAACACCAAAACTGGAGATAGACGGGGAAGAAGGTTACCTCAGAGTACAATGGGATCTTGATCAGATGGACCAATGGACTGAGGAGTGGAAGGTGGAGTTTAATTTAAATACATATGAGGTGCTGTATTTTGGAAAAGCAAATCAGAACAGGACTTATACACTTAATGATAAGGTCCTGGGGAGTGTTGCTGAACAAAGAGAGCTTGGAGTACAGGTCCATTGTTTTTTGAAAGTCGAGTCGCAGGCAGATAGGGTAGTGAAGAAGGCATTTGGTATGGTTTCCTTCATTGGACAGAGCTTTGAGTATAGGAGTTGGGAGGTCATGTTGCAGCTGTACAGGACATTGGCTAGGCCCATGTTTGGAATATTGTGTGCATTCTGGTCTCCTATTGAAAGGATGTTGTGAAACTTGAAAGGGTCCAGAAAAGATTAACAAAGATGTTGTCAGGATTGGAGGATTTGAGCTATAGGGAGAGGCTGAATAGGTTGAGGCTGTTTTCCCTGGAGTGTCAGAGGCTGAGGGGTAACCATACAGAGGTTTATAAAATCATGAGGGGTATGGTTAGGGTAAATAGACAAGGTCTTTTCCCTGGAGTGGGGGAGTCCAGAACTGGAGGGCATAGGTTTTGGGTGAGAGAGAAAACATTTAAAAGGGACCTAAGGGCCAACTTTTTCACACAGAGGGTGGTGCGTGCATGGAATGACCTGCCAGAGGAAATAGTAGAGGCTGGTATAATTACAATATTTAAAAGGCATCTGGATGAGTGTATGATTAGAAAGGGTTTAGAGGGATATGGACCAAATGCTGGAAAATGGGACTAGATTGCTGAAGCTCCTCAATGCTGCCTGAATTGCAGTGCTCTTCCAGCACCATTGATCCAGAATCTGGTTTCCAGCATCTGCAGTCATTGTTTTTACCTTGTAGATTAGGTTAGAATGTCTAGTCAGCATGTATGAGTTGGACCGAAGGGTCTGTTTCCATGCTGTACATCTCTATGACTGTAAGCTAATGACAAGCCCACATGCTACATCTCTTGTTTTGAGTCATCTGTGGTCTCGTTTGGTGTGATCAATTTCTTTCTCATGCTCCATCTCTGAACCAAGACAATGTCCGAAAGATTGTCTAGGATTAGATGGTGTTTGCTTGAGCTGCCTATAGTGGCTGGATTTTTTGGGGGTCGGAGGGTAATATATGTGACAATAAATCGTTCATTCATTCATTTGCAAGATTTATGTTGTTTTTCTCTGATTTACCCAGGTTCAAAGATGCCTTCTACAACTCTCAAGATTCAATATCACTAAGCCATCAATACACAGAAGAAGTAATAATCATACCAAAAAAGTAATGCATGTATTATTAAGAAGTTCTGGAGATTTTGATGCTGTTCTCCATTAGACTTGGCCTCTATTTCCATCTCCTCAGGTACATCAGCATGACATTGCTTATTCATTCACAGGATGTTGACATCACTGGTTAGGCCAGCATTTATTGCCCAGAGGGCAGTTAAGAGTCAATCACATTGCTGTGGGTCTGGAGTCACATGTAGGTCAGACTAGTTAAGGATGTTAGTTTCCCTTCCCTAAACCAGATGGGTTTTTCCCACAATCAGCAATTGTTTATGGTCAATATTACACTCTTAATTCCAGATTGTTATCAACGTCAAATTCCACCATCTGCCATGGTGGTTTTTGAACTTGGGTCCCCAGAACATTACCTGGGTCTCTGGATTAACAGTCTTGATAATACCACGAGGCCATCCCCCTGTGGTATGAGCAAAGGGCAAACCTTTCCTCCTCCTTCACAGAACGAGCGAGAAATCACATGTGGAATAAAATCCAGATCTTCTCCTTCCCCTGCACTATGTCTGTGCTTATGCAATCGCACAGCATGGACAGTTTTGGATATCTCATTCATTTAAAAGCTGGTGTGTAATTAACAATTCCTAAATATTTACACTAGACATCTAGTTAATAGTTACATGATTCTTCAGAAATAAAACTTTTTTTTTTCTTTTTGACTTACTTTTCAAAGTTTCATTACCAAATTTTTATAAAGTCATGTTGAATTGAACTGAATGGAATTGAATTAGTTTTATTGTCACTTACTCAAATGAGTACAGTGAAAAATTTATAAGTTGCCACTTACAGCACTACCTTAGGTACTAAGGTGCTCAGGTACAGCTTCTTCAGTTACAAGACCTTAGGAAATAGAGAAACATAAAGTCCAGCATTGGAGAAAAAAAAATTCAGAACAACAGTCTTTTCTGATGCATACCACGCTGGCACCTCACCTCTCGTCCACAATGGGCCTTGGCTCCAGACCACGCCAGGTTTCACCTTGAAGCTCATGAGGCTGGGAGATCGCTCTGGCTGGGTTTCAAGATGCCCTCGACATAGCCGTCGATGTTCTCACACAAAGTCTAATTGCCTGAAAAGGTGGGATATTCTTGAACTGCTGCAGTCCATGTTCAGTAGACTGACCCACAATGCCCTTAGGGAGGGTATTCCAGGATTTTGTCCCACTCCAAATTGGAATAAAAAAAATGCAGGATAAGAGTAATCTGGATGGCACAATGAGTGAATACTGTTCTGTCGCTTTTGGGGAGTTTGATACGAAGATGGATAAATTTAAATTTTTTAATTTTCTTTGAGTCTCTTAACCTGAATGTGTTTTGGAGCTGTCAGGTGACATTGCACACACTTGCTCAGAGTTTAATTATACCTGAGAGTTCTTTTGATGCAGTGGTAGCATTCCTACATCTGAGCCAGAGGCCAGGTTCAAGTCCCTCCTGCTCTAGTAATGTGTAATAACACTGCTGAACAGGTTGACTAAAAATATTTTTAACAATACCTGGCAGGACTCTCATACAGTCAGTTCTGCTGTAACACATCTTTCGTTAACCTGAATTGGCTTTAACACGATTGGTGAATTCTGTTTCTAAGATGCAAACTTGTAAAAGATGTGTTGGTTATAACACGATTAGATCGGCAACACTTTAAATGTTATTTGTACAGGTAAACAACCCTTTATCCGAAATCCCAAAATCTGAGAAGCTCCAAAGTCCGAAGGATTTTTTGTGAAGTTTTTTTCTCATTAACAAGGTTGTTTGGCGTGCAAACAGTTAAGCTAAGTTGACACCCACCCGATGCATATCACTCAGATGCGACGTGGGTGGGTGTGGCCCAGCACTGGCAGGTCTCAATTCTGTCTCAAGGCCCATTACTCACAGTGAGTCTGCTTCTCCGGTAAGATTTAAAAAAATATCACTATCAAGATGTCACTTACTCTGAAATTTGAAAATTCTGAATTCTGAAAACCAATGGTCCCAAGCATTTCAGATAAAGGATTGTGCATCTGTATTGTGTGATTTTTGTATAACGTGGGTTTGCATGTGAATACAACTATCATGTTATAGAAGAAATGACTGTATTCTCCTTTAGAAGGTTCAGCTACACAAATTGTAGCAGATTCATTATGGCAAATAAGGAGACCATTTGGTCCAGCGTTTACATCATGTTAGTTTTCAGCAAATCGATCCAGTAAGTACATTCCCCTGCCCTACACCATAGCGCTGCAGGTTTAGTTTGCTCAACTGTTCATATAACATTCTTCTGAAATCTTGTTCAGAGAACTGATGAAAGAAATGTTAAAATCACTGGTATAGCAGAAGTGGCTTTTCTGAGTTTGGGGTTGAAGTCCACAGCTGGGACAATGCACTTTCAATCATACCAGATAGCAACATGAAATATTGTATACTTTAGTCCCATTTTACAATGGTAAATCAAGATTTATTTCCACAGAATTCCCACAATTTGGAAGCAGGCCATACAGCCCATTGAGTCTACACTGATCTGCCAAAGAGCATCCCACCCATTCCCACACCATCACTGTAACCCTGCATCTCCCATGGCTAATCCACCTAGCCTGCACATCCCTGGTTACCATGGAGCAATTTACCTATCCACCTAACCTGTACATGTTTGGACTGTGGGAGGAAACCAGATCTCCTGGAGGAAACCCACACAGACCCAGGGAGAACATGCAAATGCCATACAGTCACCTAAGTTCAAACCCAGGTCCCTGGTGCTGTGAGGCAGCAGTGCTAACCACCTGAGCCACTGTACCGCTGTATGCATTAATCCATTATGCATCTAGTATGTATTGATCTCATTAAACCAATGCATTAATCTTAGATACTTGTGGAAGTATCTTCAAGAAAAATTGAATTTTAGTGATTCCAATGTTCCAGCAAATAAATACTGACATTGAGGACTTTTTTTACATTGGTGAAATAAGCATTATCTTATATAAACACCATGCTTACTAAGTTTTATTCCTCAAAGCCTATTGAAATTCTATAATTGTTGGACTGTGTATTTGATACAGAAAATCCTAATAACTCGCAATATATTATTTTCAGGAGAAGCTGTCCCTACCTGTCATGTGAACCTTATAGCAATGCCTCTTTTATTATAGTGGTGTACAATAGTGTACTTTCCTGGTTAATGAAATATGCACAGACTATTCAAGTAAATGTGTAATGATATCTTAGCAGGATTAAACAGAAGCCTAAAGGCATGACATTGAAAGCATACCTCTTTGCAAGATATATATGTTATGTAAGATGTAGCATAAATGGAACACAGTTAGTCAGAAAATCACAGAATTGTTATGGTATAGAAGGAGACCATTTAGCTATTGTGCCTGCACTAGTTCACAGAGCATACTGACTTATTGTCCATCTCCTACCTTTTCCCCATGTTCATGCACATTGATTCTATCTAAATAATCATCAATTGCCTTTATGAACGCCTCAGCTGAACCTACCTCCACTACACTTCCATTTAGTACATTCCAATCCCAAATCACTCTCTGTGTGCTGTAACAAATCTTTATTTGGTTTAACATACAGATAACAACAATATGGCAATGATTAGATAGCAGCCAATAGTTTTTTTTGTTGGAGACAAATAAGAAAAAGTAATGAAATGTAATAGTTAGCAACATTCAGATTTTAAAATGTCTTCATATGACTTCAAAATATTGTGAAGAAATACATTTCATGAAATAAATCGAAGTTACATCAAAATCTCTTTAATCTTTGGATGCCTCAACAGCATCAAGTTTTGCCTCTGGTTATGTTTACTGAATGTGAGTTCTAAAAGAGGTCAGACAATAGTTAGCTTGAGAACACCCATTTAAATATTTGAAAAATGCTCAAATCCAAAGTGTTTCTTGTGTGGGGAGATTAATGCATTTCGTCCTTCACATTTTTGCTAATGCATATTCGACATGCCACCTTTGAGAGTTGTGCATAAAGTCTACAGCTAAATTAGCAATTTTTTTTTGTCCTTACCTACCACAGAGATTGGGTGAGGGAGGCCACACCAAGGGGTTGAAGAGAAGAAAGAGCTTCCAAAGTGTGAGAAGTGATGGGATTCAGGTATCTGACAGCCTGGAGCAGCACCCTGACAACCAGTCAACTCGTGTCAAGCACCACAGGATAGCTTCAGTATCTCTAGGCATTTTGTTGAGGAAAGGAAGTGTGACAACAATCGTTTTAAAAAAAAGGAGGTGGAGAGCTGGGAGGTATTTGCTTGCTTGGTGAGCACAAAACAAGCAGTTGTCATGCTTCGTATAACCTTTCCTGAGAGAAAAAAAGAAAACTCTCTCCCAGGGCCAAGCTGCCTTTTGACGGTTTTTAGCTGGGATCACTGCCCATGGGTCACACACATCTCCTGTCGTCCTCGGCTCTGGCTGAGGCTGGATATATAATGAGTCTCGCATTACATGTGGATTAGATTTGTAGAAATCCTGTAATTCAATAGGTACCTGCCTATTCTCTTCTGGCGTCAGCCTGCCTGCGTTGTGCTGCTCTGTAGACATACCTGGCATTCCACCCATGCCGCCTCACTTGCTAAGTGGACTGGAGCCTGCCTACCAAAACATTGGGTTATTGTTGTAAATGAAAAAAGCCCTCGGTAGACAAACTGAGTGTGAAGTTGGCCTTGTAATGCCTTATTACCTTCTTATGATGTATACACACAGTTCTTTTCTCAATTCCTTCATGCTACAGTAACATTACAAAGCATATATTCAGGGTCAACCATGGCACCAGTCTGTGTGACAGTGTGCTTGGAATAGCAGTGGGGCAGTGGCGAGAGTTAACAGGATGTATTGTTAGAATGTTGAAGTGAAAAGATTTGTGGGCTCTGGCTGTGTTACCTAAGTGCTGTTTAATGGGATATAGTAGTCACATCTTTAACTCTTTCAGTTGGTCAAGAAACTTGGACTCAGGTATAACTTCTCTGTAATGTCTTAACTGGAAAATTATTGCTCTCTGATTGTTTGAACATGTAGACTTTTTGAAACCATCTATTTCACATTGCAATCTACACAAATTAGTTGGGTATACATATACTCACATTTGGGAGCAAGAGTTTTCAGACTGACTATAGCTGGAGATCAACCTGTGAGTGCTTTTCAGCGATTTGCTGCCATCTCACTGCTTGGCAAGTAAATGCATCATTAATTAAAAACAAAACAGGTAGGTGGTTGGGTGATGAGAGCTAGCTACACACTTAAGTATTGAAGAATGCTGATCAGTGATTCTTCATCAAATTTATGCTTGAATAATGCAGTTTCAGCTATAGTGAATGTAAACATGATTTTCTATTTGATATGCAGCAATTAGTATTTATGCATTAAATCCATTATTGATAGCAGCTGTTTAGCTCTAAAACATCTCCCCACATCTGTTAGTAGGGATAGCAAAGAGTAGTAAATTACTCATCCAGAATTATTTTATAACCTGGATTATATTTCATGCTGAGTCTGTGAACACAAACAAAGCAGGAAAACCATCACTCCAAAATAGTATAATTATAATCTTTGAGCAAAGCTTCCTCAGGCTATAAACAAATGTGGGGCATTATACTGGTAAATGAGTGTGTTACTGATCTATGGATGGGCTCCAATTGGTTGTGTTGCCAGTTCCATAAAAGTACTAGCCCTGTTAAGTGAGTCCTGGAGTTTTTGCAAAAGATAAAATAGAAAAATAATTTCATTTAAGTGCATACCTATGAATTTTAAGCTTGGCACATTTCACCAAAATTGACACTACACTTTTTTTCAAAAAATCACGGGTTGACAATATACAATAAAGTTGTATGATAATTTTGATTTTATGTGACAAATGTAATACAGGTAATGCTGAATGAGACATCAGTTCAAATTCTTCTGAAGAAATATATCATCAGCTATCTGTCAATTCAAGTGTGACATCCATTGAGAGTCACAAATTTTGGTCATAGATCCTCATATGACAAAACTATCGAAAAATGTGGTGCTGGAAAAACATCTGAGGAGCAGAAGAATCAACGTTTCGAACATAAGCTCTTTATCAGGAATTCCTCATGAAGGGCTTATGCTCGAAACATCGATTCTCCTGCTCCTTGGATGCTGTCTGACCTGCTGTGCTTTCCCAGCACCACACTCTTCGACTCTGATCTCCAGCACCTGCAGTCCTCCCCATTTTTTATATGTCAAAATTGGCCAATACTTGATGTACAGATATTGGGCATGAAATAACTTCATAGAGGCCAGTATCCCATCACCAATTCACCTTTTATTTACATGTGGAAAGTCCTTGATACGGATTCAGCTTCCTCAGGGCCAGCTGTCAGAGCGAACAGAACCTCTGACACTCCTGATCTTATCCGTCAGCTACAGCTCCCTGATTGGTCCAGATTAACAGCCCCAATCAGGAAACTCATATTCTGTAAGGTCCACTAGGCTGACCTTGTTAAAATGATGATAGGACACTTTGGGCTTTGTGTCCCAGAAGGTACTGGGATCTGGAGTTCAGGATACCCTTGCATTTCTTTCCCTCTCTGCAGTTGCTTTGCCTCTTCATTAAGGCATTTCAACCCAAAGGGTAATGCAACCTGGTGATAAGTTGTCACCATTTTGAACATTTGGTCGCATGCTCCTGTCAGTAATTCATGCGAATGATGCTGTGAACCGAGTGCAATTTCAAAGAACCTTCTATATTCTCCACTGGAACCTGGATCAGGGAGAGTTTAGAAAATGGGACTTGATGGGGGAAGCATCAGACATAGTACTCAGTCCATTGAATTTTATCTTGTAGGTGATTTGCTTGGGGATGAAGACACAGTGGGATGAAGTGGGAATATTGGGGTAATAATAGGAGAGGTAATACATAGGGCAGAGGGAATTACTATTTTGGAAGATAGTTGAGGAAAACATGCATTGGATAGTGACAAAAACCTAGTTATGGCTTTAATAATGAAGGATGATATGTCAAACATGGAAGTTTTTCAGAATCTTCACTGTCCAGAGGCAGGATGGGCAAGGGCAAGGGCAAGGAATGGTGAAAACTGAAGGCAGGAATTAAAATGGAGGGCCCTGTCAAGGTGAGGCTGGGGTGGGGTGGGGAGGGAGGGAGGAGTGGGGTGAAGTGTGGGATGTGGAGGGCAGGTGCAGGGTGTAATGATTGGTGAAAAAGGAAAACAAATCAGAAAAACTGATGTGGAAGTTTGCATCATCTGAACAGATGTATTGGTGAGACTGAACAAACTGGGAAACTGAACTATAACCTTGATATTACGTTCTGGATGTAGGTTGGTTCGCTGAGCTGGAAGGTTCGTTTCCAGACATTTCGTTACCCTACTAGGTAACATCTTCAGTGAGCCTCAGGCGAAGCACTGCTGATAATTCCTGCTTTCTATTTATATGTTTAGGTTTCTTTGGGTTGGTGATGTTGTTTCCCATGGTGATGTCATTCCCTGTTCTTTTTCTCTTGCAAAATACTGTGCAAGGACTGTAACAAACACTTCATTGGACAAACAGGCAGAAAACTAGCCACCAGGATACATGAACACCAACTAGCCACAAAACGACATTAGAATCCTTACATACAAATAAGGAAGGATAGCACTTCGACTTAGACAACACATGCATCCTCAGACTAGCTGAACAAAGACACGCACAAGAAGTCCTAGGAATATGGCATTCCAACCAGAACTCCATCAACAAACACATCAAGTTAGACCCCCATCTACCACTCCCTGAGAAAAAGAACAGGAAATGACATCACCACAGGAAATGACATCACCACAGGAAATGACATAATCAACCCAAACATATAAATAGAAAGCAGGAATTATCAGCAGTGTTTCGCCTGAGGTCCACTGAAGATGTTACCTAGTAGGGTGACAAAACATCTAAAAATAAACTTTCCAGCTCAGCGAGCAAACTTACATCCAGAACCTCAGCCTGAGTGACAAATCTTCTCAAAACTCGTTGACATTAAGTGGCAGAAAAAGTGTAGCTGAGGCAACTAAGAGAATAAAGTCTATCCCTTAAAATGGAGACAGAAATGTTAAGCAAGGGAAGAGTTATAGATGAAACTTGTGAAAGTGACGTCAGGATGAAAATTGGATACAAAGTTAATTAAATTTAGTAGCAAGAGCAGGAAACAGCAGAATATAATCAACAATGTCTGGGAAAGGGTGAGGCATTAGGCCTGAACAAGAATGGAATCAGCATGTGTCACACATCTCACTAAAAGGCACAGTTAAAAACCGTACAGTATCCGATTGCAATACATTTTAACTGAAGGAGAGAGTGGAATTAAAGAGGGTTTATAATGTGAGGCAAGTCAAGCATTTGGTGGGTCATGCTGGTGGATGGGAATTGATTTAGTGTCTGTTTAAGGAAGGAACAAGCATGTTTAAGGCAGATTGCAGTTAAGGCTATTGGACCGCGATGGAAAAAGAGGATGGCTAGAGCCAAGAATCTAACAAAGAGGTGGAGGCTTTGGGAAGAGTCATGGATGTAAGCAGGAACAGACTGGAAAAGGGCCAAAATGGAGGCAAAAGTGAGGGCTGCAGATGCTGGAGATCAGAGTCAAGATTAGAGCGGTGCTGGAAAAGCACAGCGGGTCAGGCAGCATCCGAGGAGCAGGAAAACCAACGTTTCGGACAGGAGCCCTTAATCAGGAATGAGGCTGGGAGCCTCTGGGGTGGAGAGATAAATGGGAGGGGGGGGGGGGGGGGCGGTGGCGGGGTGGGACTGGGGAGAAGGTAGCTAAGAGTGTAATAGGTGGATGGAGGTGGGGGATGAAGGTGATAGGTCAGAGAGGAGGGTGGAGTGGATAGGTGGAAAGGGAGATTGGAAGGTAGGACAGGTCATGAGGATGGTGCTGAGCTAGAAGGTTGGAACTAGGATAAGGTAGGGGGAAGGGAAATGAGGAAACTGGTGAAGTCCACATTGATGCCCTGGGGTTGAAGGGTCAAAATAGAGTTAGGGTGGGTTTTGTAAAACATGAATAAGCTGAAAGGTGAATCTACCTGGGTATTCCTGTCCTCAGATCTTGGAAGATGTGGGCTGTTTAGGACTGGGGAGCAATGAGGTGGGAAGGTGTAGAGGAAAGAGGGGATGATGTCAGTGAAAGTCATGAAAACAGTGTCTTTATTTTTTCTGACATGTTCATGGCCCAGGGGAGGTAAGACATATCAAAATGTTGATGTTCAGCCTATGTTAGGTAACAGCCTACATGCTGAATCACATTTTTACGTGGGTGAGAATATATTCTATTCCTCATCCCAAAGATGCTTTTACCCAGCTCCAACACTCTCCCTCCACTTGGGCCCATTCCTGTGGCCTTTTATGTACACTTGGCCTGTTCATCAAGAACTGTTGATGTGTCCTTGGTGGCCTTAATTTCTCTGCCCTCCCCACTTTCCAATTACAACCTATCGCTCTCGGAACTGACTGCTCGCAAATCCAACCCTCACTTCGGCATTAAGCCTGCTGATAAGGGTGGTGCTGTTGATGTCTGGCATACTGACCTCTATATTGCAGAGACTGAACGCCAGTTCTCAGACACTTCGTCTTATCTCCCCCGAACCATGACCCCATCATGTCACACTAGGCTATTGTGTCCATAATAGTCACTAATCTCATTTTATCTTGCGATCTCCCCTCTACTGCCTCCAAGTTAGTACTCTCCCAATATTGTGAGCAATAAAAACAGAAGACCAAAAACACAAACAGTAATTGCTGGAGAAACTCAACAAGCCTGGCCATAAGCCTGTGGAGAGAAAACAGAGTTAACATTTTGGATCCAGTGACAACTTTTCAGAACTTTTGCAGTTCCTTTTTTTTTGTTTAGTGTTTAACTCACTGTAGACTAGATTGAGTGAAGTTCAGGTGTATCACTATTTGTAGCTAGGAAATGATTGGTATTTATGCTGAAGATAGGGTGGGGAGGTGGAGGAGTAAAGGTGGAGATGGGGCCCAATGAGAAAGACCAAAACAGTTTGGCAGACAAAGCAATGGGTAAATGTCAGCCTCGGAGAATATAAAATCTGCTGGTGGGGATTGTTGGTAGCTGACAATAAGTTGATTGTGGTAGGAGTGGAAGGAGTGTCTGGGGCTTTGGATACTGAGGAGCCCACTTTTAACTTTTTCCCAAAATCCATAAACAGGACTGCCTGGGCAGACTTAATGTTTCTGCCTGCTCCTGCCCCATAGAACTAATCTCGTCCTATCTCAACTTGGTTTTATCTCCCCTTGTGCAGTCCCCTCCCACTTACATCTGCAATCCCTTTGAAACGTTACCTCAACATTACTGCAGATTTTCCAGTTTGCAGGTTCCAGCCGCCTCCTCTTCACCATGGATGTGTAATCCTTTAAACCATTCATCCCCCAGCAGGATGCTCTCACAGCTCTCCAATTCTTCCTGGAAAAAAAGCCTGAACTGACCCCACCCACCACCGTCCTCTGTCTTGCCAAGCTCGTCCTCACTGTGAACGAGTTTTCCGGTTACGTCTCCCACTTTCTTCAGGTCAAAAGGTGTGGTCATGGGTACCCACATGGGCCCCCGTTCTGCCTGTTTCTTTGTGAAGTATGTGGAATATTCCTTGTTCCAGTCCTGCTTAGGTCCCCACCCACAACTCTTACGTCAATGACCTCACTGGTGCTGCCTCCCTCTCTTATCCAGAATAGGAACAGTTTAGCAATTTCACTTCCAATTTCCATCATACCCTCACCTTCACCTTGTCAATCTCTGACTCCTCCCTTCCCTTCTTCAACATCTCTGTTTCTATTTCTGGGGATAGGCTGCTCACCAATATCCACGACAAACCCACTGTCTTCCTCAGTTAGCTGGACTAGACATCTCATAGCCTGCTTCCTGTAAAGAGAGTCAATTCTATTCTCCTGGTTTCTCTGTCTCTGTCACATCTGTTCCGATGATGCCACCTTCTACAAGGGGGCCTCCAAAATGTCTATTATCTTCCTCAACCAAGGGTTTCCTGTCGCTCTGTCATGTCTGATCCATCTCCTGCACATTAGCCCTCATCCCTTTTCGTCCCTCCTACAAAAATAATAGTATCCCACTGGTCCTCACATACAGCCCACCCGCATCCACATCTAAAAGATCATTAACTGTGATTTCCACCACTTTCAGTGGGATGACCCCACCAGACTCATGTACCCCTCCCCTCTCTTGTTAGCCTTCCACAGGGACCATTGCCTCCAGGTCACCTTAGTCCACCCTTTGTCCACTCCTAGCTCCCCCCCCCCCCTACCCCATGGCACATTCTCTGCAATCAAAGAACGTGTAATACCTGTCCATTTACTTCCTCTCTCTTCAGTATCCAAAGCCCCAGACGCTCCTTCCACTCCTACCACAGCCAACTCATTGTCAGCTACTAACAATCCCCACTAGCAGATTTTATATTCTCCGAGGCTGCTATTTACCCATTGCTTTATCTGCCAAACTGTTTTGCTCTTTCTCACTGGGCCCCATCTCCACCTATTGTTTACTCCTCCACCTCCCCACCCCATCTTCAGCATAAATACCAATCATTTCCTAGCTACAAATAGTGATACACCTGAACTTCACTCAATCTAGTCTACAGTGAGTTAAACACTAAACAAAAAAAAAGGAACTGCAAAAGTTCTGAAAAGTTGTCACTGGATCCAAAATGTTAACTCTGTTTTCTCTCCACAGGCTTATGGCCAGGCTTGCTGAGTTTCTCCAGCAATTTCTGTTTGTGTTTCTGGTCTTCTGTATTGATTGCTCACAATGTGGTCTCCTCTACACTGTGGAGATGAAATGCAGACTGTGTGACCACTTTGCAGAACACCTTCATTCTGTGTGCAAAAAAGACTCTGAGCTTCCAGTTGCCTGCCACTTCAACACACCACTGTGTTCCCCAGTCAACATCTCTGTCTCAGGCTTGCTGCAGTGCTCCAGCGAGGCCCAGTGCAAGCTGGAAGAACAACACCTTATTTTCCACTTTGGAACCCCGCAACTTTCAGGATTCAAAATTGAGTTTAATAATTTTCGGGCCTGAGCACCTTCTCCATGTTCTTACCCCAACCCTCACACACCAGAGCTCGTCATCACATGGGCTGCTACCACAACCAACTCATTGTCAGCTACCGACAATCCCCACTAGCAGTTATTTATTCTCCTAGGCTGAAATTTACCCATTGCTTTGTCTGCCAATCTGGTTTGCTCTTTCTCACTGGGCCCTATCTCCATCTATTGCTTATTCCTCTACCTCCCCCACTCCATCTTCAGCATAAATACCAATTATTTCCTCGCTACAATCAGTTCTAAGAAGGGTCACTGGATCTTAGGGGCAAGTTTTTATGCAGAGTGTGGTTCATATCTGAAATAATCTGCAGACAACGTGATAGATGCAGGTCCAGTTACAACATTTAAAAAACATTTGGGTAGGTACATGAATAGGAAATATTTAGGGGGATATGGGCCAAATACAGGCAAGTGTGACTAATTAAGTTTGGGAAACTTGGTAGGTATGGATGAGTTGGACTGAAGGGTCAGTTCTGTAAGACTCTACAAGTAGATTGGAAAGTAGGAGGCTTTTCCCCAGGGTGGAGGGGTCAATTATTAGGGGACATCGGTTCAAGGTGGATTGTGGGGAGGGGGAGAGTTTAAAGAGATGTGCGAAGTAAGTTTTTCACACAAAGAGTAGTAAGTCCCTGGAACGTGCTGCCAGAGGAGGTGATGGAAGCAGACACAACAGCAGCATTCAAGAAGCACCTGGATGAATATATGAATAGGAAGGAAATAGAGGGATATGGATCCTGTAAGTGAAGCCAGTTTTATGAGTATGGAAGGACATAATGTGTCAGTCTAAGTTTGCAGGGCCAAAGGGCCTGTTCCTGTGCTGTATTGTTTTTTGTTCTTTGAACTCTATTTGATAGAGAAGGGAGGTCTCTCTGGGTTTGACTACTATAATGCATCAGTGTTGGGATAGATGAATTTGTATTTATTGTGTATTTCAAAATCTTTCAAAATCATGTTATAAGTAAATCATTTAGTTTATTCAAGGTTACCTTAATTTATTTTGTGTAATAAATTGTCTAATTATTGATAAGACCATATCTGTTCTATCAAGGTAGATTTCACTGTGGGATCTGAAATCTCCAAAAATAATATCAGCTGCATTGATAACATTTGTCTGTTGCTCTGAAGTAGTGCTTTACTTATTTCCTAATGTTTATAACCTTTTCCTTTGGGGTGTTGATTTAGGTCTTTCAAGTTTGCCTGTTCCAGCTTATTTCCTATTATAATTTGGCAAGCTAGCTACATGGAGAATGCTTTACACTGACAGTTCAAAAACCTAATTGTAATTAAGACCCTGAAGGAAAATAAACCCAGTTCCAACAAATTCTTCATTGATTCTGATGATTGGCCATCACAGTAACCTTGCTCACCATCTGGCTAAATAGAGCTGAAGCTGAAAATTGTCCCCTCACCTTTGTTTGTAAAGTGATACAACTGCCCGGTATTATCAGCGCTGAGTCCCATTAAGAAACATTGAGTTTGATTTTAAGAGGCAAAAACTGGTATGAAGTTACATTTGAAGAGTATAGAAAAGCAACGCACACAATGATTAAACAAAACACACATTTCATTAAATGATGATTTATTAGAATGAGAAACACATCTCAAAAGTTAAAGCCTGTATTTATCAAATTTTTATTTGTGCATATGAACATGGCACATGAAAAATGGTGTTCACATCACTTAGTCATGAAATTATCTCGATAAGAGTTATTCTTCCTTAAGCAATGAAGAAAAGTGGGATAGGCTTAAGTTTTACTGCATCCTGTGCAGCCATCTGCTGCAACCTGAAGTGCACCATTACAGTTGACAGAAGCTTGTTGACCATTTATCTAGTATCGGGTGTCAATCCTGAATACTCTGAATAATTGTGGATGGATGAACACAACAGCTAATGATGGTGCCTTCTAATCATGACTATACAGATCATAGTCCCCAGTGATTAATGGAAGAGACTGTTTGGAGCAATGTTTGGAGCGATTTTGTTATATACTCAATACTATATTATTCTTATCCAGCAAATTGTGGCACTTGTTGGGATAGTTGTCTGTACACCTTTTTTGCACTGCATGAAATGTTGACATTTTGTTGACATATTGACATTTTGTCAATATGTCTTTTGCTACATTAACCAGTAACTTCTATATGTCACCTCAGAACCACTATCACTTTGAAACAGATGCAATGCAGAGAATAGTTTTCCAGTAAATGTTAACATTTGTCACAAGTGTCTACATGGATAAAAATACAGTAGATAGGTATGAAACCTGGAGCAAGAGCTTACATTTTACAGAGGCATATTTCAATCTTCAGGACATCCTACAGCCATTTAATTACTGTCAACATTTATTCACTGCAGTTACTGAATGGGATCTATTACTGTGTCATGGGGTGTGAGCAGCACTGGGCAGGCCACCATCTAATGTCATCTCTAGTTATGGCTGAAAAGGTGATGGTAATCTGTGATTTTCAAGTCATTGCATTATAGCTACATCTACAGTGCTGTTGGGAAGTGAGTTACAGGTTTTTGGCCCAGTGACAGTGACCGAATGTTGATGTATTTCCAAGTCAATGTTGATAGTGTGTGACTTGAAGGAAAACTTGCAGATGCCCATGGTGCTCTTGTTCTTCTAGATGGTTGGGACCATGGGTTTGGATGGCTATGGTCAAGGAGAGGTGATAAGTTGCTGTATTCCATCTTGCAGCTGGTACATACGCTGCCACATTATATGAGTGATAGAAGGGGTGGAATTTTAAAGTGGTAAATGTGGATCTGTTTGCACTGAATGTGTGGAGTTCTTGAATGTTTTTCGAGTTGCACTCACCCAACCAACAGGAGAGCTTCCACTCATTCAGGTTTACAAACAACAAAGAGGTTAAATAAATGTTATAATTATGGAACAAAACCCCAAAATATATATAGACATTTTTACTACTAATTCCAAAATGTCTTATTTTTAAAAGGTGCATTACTACAGATAAGCTATGGATTTCAATTCAGTCACTGTCAAAGTCTTGTGTGCCACCAATTGAATGTCACATTTAAATTGTCAGAGAAATGTTAAACATTAAGAGAGTTAACAAGAAACAATATAGATGAGCCTACCTATCCCTCCCCTGTTGACAGAAAGCCACCTCTTGCAGACAAGTCTGTTTTCCCCTCCAGGAATACATTTGGATATGAGCTGAAAAGCCAGCTTCAACTCTACTGGAATGGACAGATGGGGCTGAATGATCTTGTCTCACCTGGGTGCAAGCATTAGCATGCTATGAAGAACTATCTCTAGTTATTCTATTTTGGTGATAAAGATTCTTTCTCCGAGTACAGAAAAAAGAATAAGGATGAAGAAATTTCAATTAATCTATAAAACCAAGAATCTCAAAGAACAATTATCAAAGTCAATGCTATTAGTAAACCCTATTGCTCATCCACATCATTCAACTACCCATCTGTTGTCGGTAAAATATTGCCACACTCAGATCGATAGTGGGTCAAATACCGAATTTATTGACAAAACCTTTTGGGAGAAGTCAAGTGCACCGACTTCTCATCAAATACAGTTTGGGCTGGTTTATTTATACAATTTTATGAATCTACAAGTTACGTGTACATTTTGCAAAAACCACCTTTGTTCCCCATCACTGTTATCAGCAGATGTTCCAGATTGATAGCCTTTGTCCTCCTTGATTTGATTTGTAGACCAGGTGTTAATTGCTGTATTCACAAGCTCTTCCGCAAGTGCCTCCTTGTCCTTTGTCCTCCTTGATTTGATTTGCTGTACTTCCATTCACAAGGTCATTACAAGTCCGATGCTCATTTTGTGACTCACTAACATTATTACAGATAACTATGGAGTCTTCCTGAGGTATTACCATGTGTTAATGACATTGTTACAATATCCTAAATATTAACTCTTTCCTCTCTGCCTTCATCATCCTTGTGGACATTTCAGAGATTGTCCTATGTGTCTTTTATTAAAAAAGGATATTTATTTTTGATTTACCTCTTATTTCTATCTGTGAGTATGTGTGTAGCTCATGTTTAGGGAGTAATAAGCTCACTTTTTCTGTGAACACAAGAAAGCCCATTAAGTTAGCTTCTTTTAAAATAGAAGTTAAACTGGGTCTAGGGGAAAGTTATCAAGGGATCCTTTTAAAGTTAACCTTCTTGAACAAAGTTAAAAATCACACAACACCTGGTTATAGTCCAACAGGTTTAATTGGAAGTGTCGCTCTGAAAGCTAGTGTGCTTCCAATTAAACCTGTTGGACTATAAGCTGGTGTTGTGTGATTTTTAACTTTGTACACCCCAGTCCAACACCGGCATCTCCAATTCTTGAACAAAGACAGGGATACAATTTATCTGTCTTCTCCTTTGAACTTTCCAGTTTGGGGAATCCCATCTGGAACTGTGACAAATTAGAGATCCGAGGTGTAATTGTAACAATGGCCAGTTAACCTAGATTGCTGAAGGACAAGTGTTAGCCATGGTACAAATAATTCAATTTGTTTTCAAATAATGCCACAGCATCTTACATATTGATCTAAATGGGAACATTTTCTAAAATATGATATCTGTAGCATTGCAGATCCCTTTAATGCTGCGCTGGAGTATTCGGCCTAGATTGTATACTCAGATCTGGCAGGACGACTGGAGAGACTGAGTGAAGTAAGCAAGAATTCTGATTATGTTCCTGACTATTTTGTGATTGCTTCAGATTTTTAATATCTACACATAGTGTAGGAATATATCTGGTACTTACTTAAATTCACTTATCACAGATTGAAACTTTAAGAGCGACCGAAAAGTGGATTTTTGAAAAAAACTAGGTTTAAATTAATCATTCATTCATCAAATTCTGCCCTTCGGCCTTAAGTGAGAAGTCACCTAAAGACATAAAAGCATTTTAATAGAGGAGCCACTCCATGGAAAGAGATGCAGCAAACAACAAAAGATGAAATGCAACAAGAAATAATAATATAAGTGTATTTCAAACCTGGAATAAAGAAAGAAAATAAAAGTAATATTTCTGTTCATATCTGAAGGACTGAATAGAGGTCATTAGTAACTGATGAAGGGTCTTTAGCCCAATAGTTAGTCTGCCTCTTCTCTTTCAGACGCTGTTGCAACTTTATAATTTTCACCTTTTTGTAAAGATCAAATGGAGAAATGAACACACTGGTGGTACAATGCAACTACTTTTTTGCTTTGCTTTTTAATATTGCATTAGTCTATTTTGGAATGGGGAGGAAATAAATTATTTTACACCAGCATTATCTGTACAGTATATAAAAGAAAAAACGGTACAAACGCAGAAATGCTCTCTGTGATCTGTGTGAATTTGGCCGTACGGAACACAAAAATTCATATTTTAAAATTGAATTTTGCACTAGATGAAGGACAGTAGGTGAAGTTTTTAACTGTGTTCTAAATCAGGAATATAAGAAGAGTAATATCATAGATTCCTTGTCTACTTCAAGTTACAGCTTCCCCCAAATCCTTATAATAAGGAGTAAGTAATTAATTTCTGTGTAATTATGGTCTGAATAAAGGACCAGGGTGAACAAGTAAGTCATTACATTGCCTATATGAATGGACATCTGTAAAAAATCTTCTGCTAAAATTCTGAATAATTTTATTATTGTGATATAGTTTGAAATTAACCGTCATTTTGTATGAATATTTTGCTCCGTATTTTATCAAATCAAAAGCATATGTATCTGTATCATTTGAATATATGCTAAGAAGTCAATGAGAAAATATTATATGGAAAGAAGGGACACATAAGAACTTTGAAAGCCTTACAGTTGGAAATGACCAAACACTGTCACCAAATCCAGACAGAGGAGTAGTGAACCTCAAGTATTCATAAAAAGACAGTTGTAACAAACGTGAAAGATTAATTTTTACAAAATATTTCTGAGATATGCAATAAACAATTATTTCCTGTTCAATAGCAGCAGAGATAAACATCAGTTCTTAAAAACTGGCACAAAACATAGACACACACAGCACAGCGATATAGGTCAGAACAGAATTGATTTTACCACCAATTCCCTTTGAAGGTTCGGAAAAAGACACTTTAAAGCAATTACACTGGATTGTGAGTATATTTTATTTAAATCTTCTAAATATTAAAAAAGGTTTTCAAGTTGGATTTAAAAATTATGTATATTTTAAAGTAGTAGGATCATGTTATAACAATATTTGATTGACGATAAAACCAACACTCATTGAAAAAATGTAACATTGAATATTTAGTCTTCCTAAAATAATTGCTTTCTGCTTAACTGAAGTTATTGCCTTGAAGTATTATATATTATATGATACTGTAGTCATCTCTGTAATCTAGAATTGGTTTTACAGTAAATATTTATCAGCAAGTATAAAAGATTGTAGTCCCATACTTTTATGCTCACAAGCCCGAATCAAGACAGCAATATCCCAGAATTCTTAAAAGGAATTTGAAGGGTAATATTGGTAAATTTAAAAAAAGGTTGATTCTGCTGAAATATACCTGTAGATATATTCTACGATGAAACAATCCTGCTGGTTTGAATCTCCTAGGGAATTTAGTCAACTCGATGAGCTAAAGACTGATGATCTGAAATTTCTCATAGTTGAAGTTTCAAGCTGACCATCAATTGGACTCCGTAGGTTTACTTTGCAGGGGTTAAAGATAGTAGAATCTTTCACAGGAAAAGATCCGCAACAGTTTGGAAATTACTAAATACTGAAATCAATCTTTGAATCCAGCTACAAGGTTGTAAAATTTAGGACAGCTGCTTAAAAAGAGACATGTAACATCAATGTCATAAGTAACAGAGTGCATTGCACTGACAAGATTCAATTTTTTTTTCCAAATGGAATCCACAAAGAGGGATGAGAGTCATAGAGATATACAGCATGGAAACAGACCCTTTCATTAGAGTAATGAAAACACACAACTCATTAATTTTCTATTTTCTACTTAACAAACTTGGTGGCGCCCATTAAAGGAGACAATGTCTTGACAATGGTGTCAGGGAACACAGAATTTCTTTTCAAATAAGTAATTCTTTTCAAACAAGGTTTCAATTTGGGAAAGACATTGTGAAACATTCTGAGTATATGTGCTAATATAATTAGTTACTTAATTACATGCATATACATTTTTGACATATTCACAGTTGTCACGATCCTAGAACAGAACTGTGCATCTGATTTATTGGAAAGTAACTTGGTGAAACATGTATATTTATGTGTTTTTCATACAATAGATATTCTGTCAGCTGAAGTAGATAAGGGATCTCAGAGGGTTAATACTTTATGTACTATAAATGCAACGTTCCAGTGAGATCCTGAACCCAACTACATTAATCCAGCGAGCACAATGCCTCATGTTAGAGACATGTCTTAATAAATCATGCTTGAGTGCTGGGGGTTGAGGCCTGCTAATTAATCAGCAGTGTCATTATGTTTGTCTTGTAAAAGACTTTGTTTAGGATGAGAAGGTAGCATAGTTAACCTGCTGAATACTAACCACACACACATGGTCATTACTCAAAATATTACTTAAATACTCTCAACCAGGAGGTTGGGAGTTGCAGTTCTAGCTTTCACTCTGTTTGAGTTTGCTCGTCTCGATTTGGAGGAAGTTTAATATTTGACTTTGCAACTGGTTGAGGTAAAAAGAGAAACTTAAAATCAATTCAAAGCAGGATTATCTCAATTCACTTAAATATGATACCTTCGACAAACTTCATCATTTCCAACAAGTATTTCCCTTTAAAATAATAGTAGCAAAAAGAATATCAGTGTTATATCCCAGCTTGATTTATCGCCCACAGGAGAAGATGAATAAGCCATTAAATGGAAAGGGGAAACCAAGTGCTATTATGATCATGGAGTACAAATTGATGCCTCATGCCCATTTTACAGATTTAAAATGGGCGCAAAGCATTATTAGTAGTGAGGCATCGTGTTCCTAATCAACACTGACATTGGTCTCACTGCAACAGGACCTGAGTGGTTGCTGAAAACAGTCACTTGACCATTTCCTTCATGGTAACTGGGGCAATTATCAATGGATCCTCCTCATTTGGAACTCTGCAGAAGCTGCTACAACTGTAAACGATTTTTTAAAAATTAAAAGGACATTCCGTTTGCAGCTGGATAAGGAACAAAAGTTATGAAGAAGCAAATAGAATGCTGTTCCTTATTATAGAGGAAATTGAACATAAATGCAAAGATATTTTTCAGTTTTACAAGACATTGGTGAGATAAGGTCTCAGATACTGTGGACAATTTTGTTCTTATTTAAGGAAGGATATAAATTAATTACAGGCAGTTAGAAAAGGTTTACTAGATTGATATAGAAATTTAGAAACACAGAAAATTGGTGCAGGAATAGGGCATGCAGCCCTTCAATATTACTCTGCCTTTTGATAAGTTAATGGTTGATCATCCAACTCAAGACCCTGTTCCTGCTTTCTCCCCATACTTCTTGATCCCTTTAGCCCTAAGAATTATATCTAAGTCATTCAGGATATTTAATATTTTGGCCTCAACTGCTTTCTGTGGTCGTCTTCTAGGCTGATACCCAGGAACCCAGGTTCAATTCCCGCCTTGGGCAACTGTCTGTGTGGAGGTTGCACATTCTCCTTGTGCCCGTATGGGTTTCCTCCAGGTGCTCCGGTTTCCTCCCACTATCCAAAGATGTGCAGGTCAGGTGAATTGGCCATGGTAAATTGCCCATAGTGTTAGGTGCATTAGTCAGGGGTAAATGTAAGGGAATGAGTCTGGGTGGGTTACTCTTCGAAGGGTCGATGTGGACTTGTTGGGCCAAATGGCCTGTTTCCACATTGTAAGGAATCTAATCTTATGAGGAAAGGTTAAACATGATAGGCTTGTTTCCACTGGAGTTTAGAAAGTGAGGAAAGACTCGAATACATTATGTAAGATCCTGAACAGTCTTGACAAGGTAAATGTGGAATGATTGTTTCCTCTTATGGGTCAGTCCAGAACTAAAGAGCACTCTTTAAAAATTAGGGGTCATCCTTTTAGGTCAGAGATGAAGAGAATAGTTTTCTTTCACAGGATTGTCTGACTTTGCCTCAGAAGGTGATTAAGGTTAGATCATTGCGTGTTTTTAAGGCAGAAGTGGATTCTTTGTTGAACAAGAATCTGAAGATTTTTGGAGGAAGATGGGAATGTGAAATTCAGAACAAACTCAAATCAGCCAAGACCTTATTGAAAGGTGGAGCAGGATCAAGGGTATGAATTGCCTATTTCAGCTACTAATTCATATGTTTACATGTTCATAGAAGTCCAATCACATTAAGATTGGAATTTAGCTGAGAGCTGTTGGCATTGATGCTTTTTTTGATATTTTTATCCATGGGAAGAGGGTGTTGTGGCCAGGCCAGCATTTATTGCCTGTCCCTAATTGCCAGATGACAGTTAAGAGCCAACCACATTGCTGACGGTCTGGAGTCACATATAGGCCAGACCATGAAAGGGCGGCAGCTTCTTTTCCTGCAGGACGTTAATGAACCTAATGTGTTTTTTTTATTCCCCTGACATAAGCAATAGTTTAATTGTCACAGAGTTAAAGAGTCATAGAGATGTACAGCATGGAAGCGGACTCTTCGCTCCAACTCGTCCATGCCGACCAGATATCCCAATCTAATCTAATCCAATTTGCCAGCACTTGGCCCATATCCCACTAAACCCTTCCTATTCATAGACCCATCCAGATGTCTTTTAAATGTTACAATTTTACTAGCTTCCACCACTTACTCTGGCAGCTCATTCCACACAAGTACCATCCTCTGCATGAAAAAGTTGCCCCTTAGGTCTCTTTTATATCTTTCCCCTCTCACCCTAAACCTATGCCCTCTAGTTCTGGACTCTACCACTCCAGGGAAAATACTTTGTCTATTCATCCTATTCATGCCCCTCACGATTTTATAAACCTCTATGAGGTCACCACTCAGCCTTCAACGCTCCAGGGAAAACAGCCCTAGCCTATTCAGCCTCTCCCTACAGCTCAAATCCTCCAACCCTGGAAACATCCTTGTAAATCTTTTCTGAATCCTTTCAAGTTTCACAACATCCTTCTGATATTCCAAAAGTGGCCTAACCAATGTTCTGTACAGCAACAACATGACCTCCCAAACCCTATACTCAGTTCCATAACCAATGAAGGAAAGCATACCAAACATAGCCTCAAAATAACGGGAGCAGATTTAAAACTAAGTTGAGGAGGAACTTCTTCACCAAAGAATCTGTAGAGTTCCCTGCACAGTGAAGCATTTGAGACTGCCTTGTTCAATGTTTTTTTAGGGCAGAGTTAGATAGATTTTTTAACAGTAAAAGAATTAAGGGTTATAGTAAGCCAGCGATTAAGTGGAGCTGAGTCCATGAAAAGATCAGGATGAGTTTATTGAATGGCGGTGCAGGCTCAATGGGTCAGATGGCCTTCCCTTACTCCTATTTCTTATGTTCTTATGACATTGCGCAAGAGGATTTGGTACATTCAGTCAGACCTGAGGCTGCCTACAGCTGGGACTGATGAATTGATTAACAGTTTGGGGTGTGGATCACAAGTTTTTTTTTCAATAGTTCATCTAAGACATTTTGGTCAGAGACATCATTTCGCAAAAGTGTCCAGCTTCAAAAATGGTTCATATGACAATAGTTTCAATAAATTATTTGTGAACCTAATGTCCCAAAGGGTTTTGTTTAATACTTGTTTGAGGGACAGTGAATGATGGAACAGCTCTATAAAAACTGACCACAGCAAAGGATGTAGAATGATGGCAATCATGAGATTCAGTCATAAAACTCTTGTTCCATTCAAAAAAATGTAAGTGTCGGGTATGACCCATGGTATAAGCAAGATGCTGAGATCTTAGAATCTTTTCTATACAGAATTGATTCTGCCTGGATTCTCTAAAACTAGGACACTGACCCATAATGTGGTTGACCTTGAGGAGAGTCTTTCAAGCTCCAGTCCAAAGCAGGAAGAAGCTTTTATTTCATCTTTTCAAAAGGAGAAATCACAACTCAATTTGTGACTTCTGCCAAAAAGCCCCTGGTAGCATCACTACAAGTTGTGAATACTAGACTAAATATTATGTTGCACGATACTTCAGCAGATCTCTATCAGCTTATTATGGATGTGCATATTTGACGATCTGTCCTGGACTTCCCATATAGATACGATGGTCAGGAAGTCACAACAGCGCTTTATCTTCCTCAGGCAGCTTAAGAAATTCAGCATGTCCATAAGAACCCTCACTAACTTTTACAGATGCACCATAGAAAACACACTATCCAGGCACACAACGGCCTGGTATAGTACTGTTCTGCCCATGACAGTAAGAAACTACAGAAGGTTGCGTGCATAGCCCAGGCCATCACAGAAGCCAACTTCCATCCATTTGCACTTCTTGTTGCCTCAGCAGGACTGCCAATATCATCAAAGGCCCCTCCCACCTCGATAATGATCTCCTACAACCTTTTCCATCAGGCAGAAGAAACTGAAGCTTGAACGCAGGCACCACCAGGTTCAAGAACAGCTTCTTTCCTGCTGGTATTAGACAGATGAATGGACTGTCTAACTTCAAATAATGTTGATCTTGGTCATGTTGATCTTGCTTCATGCACTTCCTTTGTAGTGTGACCAGTAAGCCTCACTCTGTCTAAGCACCCTATGATCTGTATGTCTTTACTAACTGTGATATGCCTGTACAGCTCACAAACAAAACGTTTCACTTTACTTAGGTACATGTGACTACAATAAATCAAATCAAATCAAAATATTATGGCTAAAGGCTTTGCTGGATGTTCTTCAGAAATATTATTACATATCCTCAATCATCATCCCAAACTTTCTATCATGACTTCTCCTGAAAATGCATTTGGTTTTTCATCCACATGCAATGCTGTGGGAAATTGATAAACAAAGATGCCCAGAATTCTTGATGCATTTTCTCAATCTTTCATCATTTTTTTCAGGGTGAGATTAGGGAACTCTCAGGAAAATGACATTACTGTTTTTTTTAGCCCCAATTGCTGTACCAATCTTTGTCTGAGAACTTTTGAGGAACTTGAAGAAGGAAAATGTCATTCACACAGCATGCATCATAAGCAGACTATTGAACAGCCTTTATATTTTTGGATTTAGATCTGTGCAATTGAGCTGGAAATCCTTCCAAGCATGTGTTCAAGATTTGTTTGCGGTAGATTTGCTCGGATGTCATTTTCCCAGTGAAAGATTATCATTGGTAAGCTTTATTCCTGTGGCCATGAATAAAAATAATTGTTGGAACGGGCGATGAATGCTGGCCAGCCAGTGACGCCCACATCCCACAAATGAATTTTAAGAAGTTCATTCTCAATAAGTTTTGGGTTTTATCAATGTGCAGAATTACTGTTTTAATAATTCATGTTTACTTAAACCAAGTCAAAAGGAAGTATACTTCAATGTTACCATAAAAGTATACAAAGAATCAGAATAAGCAACATTAATGATTCAATAAAATATTTCTTATAACATAAAAAGTGTTAAATATGCCAGCATGCTGGCAAACTATGAATAACATGTATGTTTAGTTTTTCACAAATTATTTTGATCTGAAATGTACTGTAACTTCAATAGAGATTTTCAAAAAAGCATTGGATACATATTTAAAGGGAAATAATTTTTAGGACTGTTATTAAAAAGCAGGGGTGTGGAACTAACTGACTAGTTTGTTTGTAGAGACAACCAGAGTGGAATGCCCTCCCTCAATAGTGATTCTATTAAGGCAACCAGCTACCCTCTGGTTTCAAGAATTAGTGATTTTAAACAACAATCCAAAGCATTTTTGAGTAAGAATGAACTGAGAGATTGGTACTAAATAACAGAACCAGACTATTTAATAGAATCAATGCAGTATGATGAACCATAATATTTCTCTGATTCTTGTAAGTCTGAATATTACAGAGGTCATGTTAGTCAATGTTTCCCTGGTTGTTAAAAATTCTGATGTTCTGATATACTTGGAGTATACTGTTATGAAAAGCATAAGACAGTGTAGCATAGTTTGGGAATTATATGGGATTAATGGGATAGTGTAACACAAAGTGCACTGTCAATGGATTTGTGGACAGTGAGATGCAGCCAAGGATGAGTATGATAAACCAATAAAATTGAAAGCAAAAATATACAGTTTCACCTTCTGCCTCTGTTTAAATATAATTTATTTCTGAAATTTCCAAATTTGTAAGAAATTCAACCTGGTTTAATCTCATCATCAGAGCTACCCTTAGCATGCTGTATCTTCTATATGACATTATCAGCATAGAAGACAAAGATTACTTTTGTCTCTTCAAACATTTCAAGCAGAACAGTTATATTTGCAGTTGTTATGTAAAAGGAGAAAGTGAGGTCTGCAGATGCTGGAGATCAAAGTTGAAACTTTATTGCTGGAACAGCACAGCAGGTCAGGCAGCATCCAGGGAACAGGAGATTCGAGGTTTCGGGCACAGGCCCTTCTTCAGGAATCATTCCTGAAGAAGGGCCTGTGCCCGAAACGTCGAATCTCCTGTTCCCTGGATGCTGCCTGACCTGCTGTGCTGTTCCAGCAATAAAGTTTCAAGTTATGTAAAAGGAACATTATAAAAGAGAATAAAAGATTTTTAAAAATCAGAATGATTATTCAATGCTTCCTTGCCATATGTGATTCTAAGCCAACCCTTCAGCCAAGATGAGCTGATGTAAACTTTTTGAGAATACCACAAATGTTTACTTCTAGTGCTGGTCAACATGAACAACTGTAGTGAATTTAATGATGTAGTGCATTCTTTTACATTATCAAAAAAAATTAGAATGTTTTGTAATGGAGCATAACAGTGTATTCTCAATGCCTTGAGAATTAGTGAGAAATAGCAAAAGGGGGTAAACTTATTGACTACATAGTAGACATTAGAATCTAACATCTAGTCAGAAATTTATCAGCAGCTTAGTTTCTTTTTGGCAGAACAGCTCATCGCCAAATCCTGTGTAGGTTGCAGGCAGACTGTTCTGCTGCTCAGCAGATCACAGTAATTTACAGACTTGTGGTACTTAATATAATGCAATAATCTATGCTGTGCAGTTTGTCATTTGGACGAGGCCAGAGATTATAGCTTAGGGCTGTGCATCTGTGCACAGATTTGAGAGGAAATGGACTGGGAACTGGAACAGCTGAGCTTGTCTCAGCCACACTGGAAATTTCAACTCCTGCCCCAGAGGTCACTGCACCAATCAAGCTTGACAGCCCAAATTGTTAAGCATGTGACTAATATGCATATATAACACAGTCTGCCTGATGTCTCCATAGCTGGTTAGTGGCTAGTCTTAATTTTATGTGACAAACCAATGCAAGAGGCACTGAATTGGTGAATAAATGGAGCATATTGATGTCCCACTGGGTGTAGTCTATGTTGTTTTGACAAATTCTCTTCAGCATTTATCAATCACATTTACAATGGGGAGTGTGCTGAATGTCCTAATCAGACATGCTAGTCAGGGCTAATAGAGTGAGGCAGTATGTTATTCAATTTGTTCTTGTTAGCACAAGTCCCTACTACTGAGTAGGTTGCTATCATACAAAGCAAAATGAAGAAAAAAGGATGGTTATTAAAATTCATGCTCTTGATATATGTTTCATAGATATTGGCATTATGTTCATGATGCAATAAACATGTGATTAGTCATTACCTTCTCGATATATTGCTTGACACCACTACAGTGATAAATAATAAACTAAGTGTATTTTCCCTTCTAAGTTGCTGTGCTTAAATAGTAATGTGTTAATTGTAGTTAATAACACCTCTTTGCTATTTACAGGTTTAATACTGTGCCCTGTAAATCTGGTGGACAAGGATGGAATTTAGAGTATAATCTTGAGTCACCAGTGTTCACGTTCCAGGAGTAGCAGGACCTTTTTGTTGACCTCTATATGCCCCTCACAAGCAGTCTGGCTTATGGGTGAAATTTTATTGAGTTGGCAGAAGTCATGAAAACTGGCTGGAGAGCCAGCAAGACAGCCATCCTGACTCCTGCAAGCAAGTCTAATCGAATTTAATGCCAATCAGGTATTCATGAGCCCACTGTTGGACCTTCACCTGGAATTAAGACGCCAGGAGTGCGGGTCTCACCCAACGAGAACTAGCAGCCAATTCGAGGCTGGCTGCATCTTGTACTCAATTGCACCACAGAGGAGGTTTTAAGTGTTTCTGGAAGAGCACTGAGAATCACAGAGGACAAAGGCAGAAGGTGAATTATTTGTGGGGAAGGAGAAGTTCTCAGGTTGAGGATCAGAGGGAAAGAGTACAAGGCTTGGAAGTAAGTGTAGGGGGATTGGCTATCTGTATGTATCCTCCCTGCCCTGTGCCAATCTTTTAATAAGATACTGATTGCCTTTTGTTGAGGGGTCCCACCTCCAGCTGAAAAGCTGTGCACATAGGTTGGACAGTCAGGCAAGCTACGTAGTGACAGTCCTGCTTGTAGCTGGCTTCATCTCAGTGGTGGTTACCAGAGGCCCTTAATAGGTCATTTCGTGGCCTTGATCGGTAATGGGTCAGGAAGGTCAACAATTGGCCTTGCCATACTGAATTTACTTCAATGGCAGTGAAAAGGCAATGGGGTTTTGGGTATGGAATCACTTTGCCTTACTAAATGCCCTTTTCTTACCCAAGCTTTGGGAACAAAAGATTCCACCTTAAGTGTGAAAGGGTATGTGGAGCAAAGGGTATTTTCAGACTATCCAAGAATTGCAGCTAATGTGTTCCTGATGACACCAGGTTATCGTCCAACAGGCTTATTTGGAAGCACTAGCTTTTGGAGCACTGTTCCTTCATCAGGTGGTTCCGAAAGCTAGTGTTTCCAAATAAACCTGTCAGACTATAACCTGGTGTTGCGTGATTTTTAACTTTGTACACTCCAGCCCAACACCGGCAACTGCAAATCATGTTCCTGATGGTAAGCCTTTGTTCTATTATTGAACTATAACTGCTCTCAACAGTCAAAATCTTAATGGGAATTACTTCCAGGTTGGTGTTCTAGCCTATAAAGAAAAAGACCCTGCAGGTAGCAATAACTAAAACCTAAACTGGACCAGTCATATAAATAGAATATCTACAGGACCAGCTTAAGAATCCTGCGTGAGTAACTCACTTCTCTTAGATTGAGCAACAATCCACATCATCTAAAATACTGGACAAAACCCTGGACTCTTCCAATATGTAAAAACACTGAACAAAATCCTGAGCTCAGGCTGCAACAAACACACAGAGAGCCTGAATGATTTCAATCTGGGACTATTGTTCAGCCTGGAAGTCCAATTGACACCTCGACTCTAAGAGAGCAAGCAATCAAACCAACACTAGACTGGAACTAACTTTTAAACTTGGCCTACACAGCACAGACAGTATGGAGTTTACAGAGATACTGGATATTTGACTTCAATCAGAATCCATTCACACATACTCTAGCCATCGGGAAACCAATTGTCTTCAGAAGGAAGCAAAACGGACAACACAGATTTGATGGGAATTAACAGGGTACACAGTCTGTATAACTGCTAGCCTTGATCTGACCTGAAGAGAGAGTCATTTTTAACAACAAGCTTCTGCAGAAACAGCTTCCCCACAGGCTTCCAACCCTAACAAGCAGCTTTGAAACCAAGAACCACAGAGGCCGAACAGAGAAACTGACACGGGAAGACAAACCAAGCGTGATCTGAACACCAGCTTGCAGACATGGGCCTGTTCTGAACCAAGAGAACCTCAGCAACTGGATGTACTTTAAAATCACGTTTTCCTCAGTGCTAAGCTACAACGCCCAAGACCCCAAAGTTTCCTACCTCGCTAGCAGGGACAGGAAGGCAGGTGTGAGAGTGTATGGGACCCTAAGTGTAGGAAACCCGATTAAAGTTTCTGTGATTAAAACTCTTGTTTTAAGTTCTAATCTTATTTAATATAGCTAATATTATATCAAATAGTATTACCGTCCTCTGTATAAGTGGTAGTGTTAATTCACTGTTTATTACATTTATCTATATTTCCTGTATCATTCTTACCTTTCATATTGTAAATAAATGAGGAGAAAGTGAGGTCTGCAGATGCTGGAGATCAGAGCTGGAAATGTGTTGCTGGAAACTTCCATATCCGCCACAGATTCACCTGCACCTCCACACACATCATCTATTGCATCCTCTGCACCCGATGTGGCCTCCTCTATATTGGGGAGACAGGCCGGCTACTTGCGGAGCGTTTCAGAGAACACCTCTGGGACACCCGGACCAACCAACCCAACCACCCTGTAGCTCAACATTTCAATTCCCCCTCCCACTCCACCAAGGATATGCAGGTCTTTGGACTCCTCCATTGTCAGACCACAACAAAACGATGGTTGGAGGAAGAACGCCTCATCTTCCGCCTAGGAACCCTCCAACCACAAGGGATGAACTCGGATTTCACCAGTTTCCTCATTTCCCCTCCCCCCACCCTGTCTCAGTCAAATCCATCGAATTCAGCACCGCCTTCCTAACCTGCAATCTTCTTCCCGACCTCTCCGCCGCCACCCCAGTCTGACCTATCATCCTCACCTTGACCTCTTTCCACCTATCACATTTCTGACGCCCCTCCCCCAAGTCCCTCCTCCCTACCTTTTATCTTAGCCTGCTGGACAAACTTTCCTCATTCCTGAAGAAGGGCTTATGCCCGAAACGTCGATTCTCCTGTTCCCTGACCTGCTGCGCTTTTCCAGCAACACATTTCCAGCTATTGTAAATAAATGCAGAGATTATTTTGCCCTGAAACACCTGTCACCTGCTTTCTTCATTTCACATTCCCTAAATAAGTCAGTGTCAAAAATCAGTGATCTCGGGATGATTTGAACCACTTTAAAATCGGCAAATTACTGATCACAAACTAGAACCCTACACTTGCTGACTCCACAAAGCCAGTACATCAGCTACAACGCACAAGTCAGAAGTGTGATGGAACAATGTCAACTTGCCTGGATGAGTGCAGCTCCAACAACACTTAAGAAGCTTAACATCATCCAGGACAAAACAGCCCACTTGCTTGACATCACATCCAGAAACCTTCAGTCCCTCCATCACTGAAGGTCGGTAGTAGCAGTGTGTACTATCTCCAAGATGCACTGCAAAGATTCACCAAAAATAATTAGACAACACATTCTAAACACACCACACTTCCATCTTGAAGGACAAGGGCACCAGATATATTGGAACATCACCAGCTGCAACTTACAGCCACTTTCCTAAGTACACAAAGAGATGGGCAAAGAATTCTAGCCTGGTTAGGGAAGCCCACATCCCCTGATGAACAAAGAAAAACCTCACCAAAGTATACCTTATAGCAAATGCATCAGGCTCCACCATTATCAGTCTTGTGCATATCCTTTCTTACCAGCAGGATGGATCCACAAGATATGGCATCACTTGAGAGAATCTGAGGGCAAAAAAGACATGCAATGTACTTTGATTGGGGACTTCAATGTCATCACAAAGAGCTGACTGGTTATGTAATGCAGTGGGGACAACCAGTAACTTAAGTGAGGGTATAGTACAAAGAATTAGGTTTAACAGTGTGAAAGCCAATTAGATGTAATGTAAGATGTGTGATTTTTTAAAATGTATGTCATTAGTGTTTCATTTGTAGTTTGAACAAGAGACTTGTGGCTTGTCTGTATGAAAAGGTTTGATGACTAACTTATTAGAATTATGGGAATAATTTATAATTATGAGTAAGATACATTCTTATGAGACTTTTTATACAGCATGAGAGTTTTACAAGCAAAGTGAGTAAATATTGAAGAGCATTAGCTTGCTTTCAGTTAGAAGTTTTTTTTGAGTATTGTATTATAGGATGGATGGGATAGTATTTTACTGTGTTTTGAAATCCTTTACATTGTAATATATGTTAACAATTTAGTATATTTTATTTTACTTTATTTCTTTTCATAAAAATATTTCTGTTTTCTTCTGAAAAACACATCTGCACAATTATGTGCTTATGTTTTATTAAATTCTATTAAGCTAAGTTTCCTGATGAAGGGCTTTTGCCCGAAACGTTAATTTTACTGCTCCTCGGATGCTGCCTGAACTGCTGTGCTTTTCCAGCACCACTCTAATCTAGGCCTAAGCTAAGTTTCAGCCTGGGATCTGACTTGTCCAGAAATAACATTAGCTGGGATCATAACAACTTTGTTTTGCTCTATTCTACAGCTTCATGGCAAAGTAAAGCCACAATCAGATGGTTCTTGAAGTTAATAGTATTGTCTTCCCTACCTCAGCAGATTCTATAAATAGTGCAAAGACATTAAGTATGTCAAATAGCATCAGCATAGAGTTATAGAGTCATAGGGATGTATAGCACGAAAACAGACCCTTCAGTCCAACTTGTCCATTCCGACCAGATATTCTAAATTAATCTAGTCCCATTTGCCAGCGCTTGGCCTACATCATTTAAAAGGCATCTGGATTGGTATACGAATAGGAAAGGTTTAGAAATATGGGTAAGTGAAAGAACAATATGGAACAGTCTCTGCCATTATTGGATAGCTTTGACTATTAGGTAGTGAACAGGTTATGAATCCAAGGCTATGATTTGCTTTACAAAGACTCACTACCAATTAGAAAAAAAATGTAGACCAATTTCTATGATCAGTAAAAGTATTAAAATTTTTAAAATGGCTATAGGTAGGTGTGGATGGGAGAACAAAGCAATCCAAATTCCACTCAGTCCTTCATTTGAGATGAATATATTAAAGTATAAATGTTTTGACATTGTAGCTAATATTCTTGCCCTATGAATCAATTATTTGGTATTTTGTGCTTTATCAGCAACAGATACTCCACAGGGTTCTTTGTCCTTGCATGTCGATTTGCTTTTGTGAAGGTTGCTCTTCATAAACTATCTATTTTTGGAGTTATTTAGATCCTCTTCCTCTTCCGCTTCATCTTAAAAGATTCACCTGTGATTTGGTAAGTAGTTGACTTTACGGTGGAAGATAATTAGAAAATTCCATTAATACTAAAGAATATGGAGGAGGAATTAAGTAACCATCGCCATCACTAAAGAATAGTAGTAGATAAACTAATGGGGCTAAAGTCAGATACCTCTCTAGGCCCTGATGATGTGCACCCTAGAATCTAAAAAGAGGTCACTACAGAGATAATGGATGATTTGGTTGTAATTTTCCAAAGGTTGTTGGATTCTGGTGGATTGGAAAACTGTTAATGTCACACACTATTCAAAAATGGAGGGAGGCAAACAACGGATAACTATAGGCTGATTAGCCTAACATATTATTTGAAAAGCATTTGAATCAATTATTAAGGAAGTAATAGCAGCACATTTGGAAAATCATAATCCAATCAGGCAGAGTCAGCACAACTTCATGAAAGAGAAATCAAGTCTTAGAGATTTTTGTGCAATTCTCAACCAGAGTAGATAGAGGTGAACCAATAGATGTGTTGCGGATATGGATATAGCTTTGCTCGTTGAGCTGGAAGGTTCGTTTTCAGATGTTTCTTCACCAAACTAGGTAACACCTTCAGTGAGCCTCCGAATGAAGCACAGGTGGTGAAGCCCATTTTCTATCTATATGTATGAGTTTCCTTGGGTTGGTTATGTCATTTCCTGTGGTGAAATTATTTCTTATGGTGATGTAATTTCCTGTTTATTTTCTCGGGGGGTGGTAAATGGGGTCCAAGTCAATGTGTTTGTTGATAGACTTCTGGTTGGAATGCCATGCTTCTGGGATTTCTCGTGCATGTCTCCAGATGTGGTGCATCTGGACTTCCAGAAAGTGTTTGTCAAAGTATCTCATCCAAGCTTCATTCATAAGATAGCATTGGAGTCAGTATATTTGTAGATAATGGCTCATGGTCAGGAAACTGCAAGTGAGGATAAAGGGTTCTGTTTCAGGTTGGTATCATGTGACCAATGGGGTTCCAATGGAATCAGTTCGGGACTGTAACTGTTTACAATATGTTTGAATTGCTTAGAGAATGGAAGTGATTGTACTGTAGCCAAATCTGCAGACAAATAAAAATAAGTGGAAAGGGAGATTGTGAGAGGTTTACAGAGAGATGCTGAGAGGTGAAGGAAATGGGCAAAATTTTGGCAAGTGGAGTATATTGTGGGAAAATGCAAATTTGTTGATTTGGAATGGAGAACAAAAGAACAGAATGTTACTTAAATGAAAATGCCGTGAAATAATTACATAATAATCAAATTTAGGCAGCTGATGACTCATTGGCTAGAGTTGCTGCCTCACAGCACCAGGGATCCAGTTTCGATTCCAGCCTCGGACTACTGCCTGTGTGGAGTTTGCACATTTTCCCCGTGTCTGCGTGGATTTCCTTCAGGTGCTCTGGTTTCCTCCCACAGTCCAAAGATGTGCAGGTTAGGTCGCTTGATTATGCTAAATTGTTCATGGTGTTCAAGGATGTGTAAGCTGGATGGACTAGCCATGGTAAGTGGGGTTACAGGGATAAGGTAGGGATTAGGTCTGGGTGGGATGCTCTTAGGAGGGTCGGTGCAGATTTGAAGGGCCAAATTACTCTTTCCACACATACGGCTTCTATTATTCTAATCTATGAGAAAAAAAAACTGCAGGGAACTGCAACACAAAGGGACTTGAGTTACTTGTGCATGAAACACAGAAAGCTGACACATAGTGCATCAAGAAATCAGGAAGGCTAATGGAATGTTGGAAGTCTTATACAACAGTACAACATGCTGGTGAGTCACATTTGGAGTTCAGTGAGTAGTTTTCATTATTTAGGGGGCGGTTCATTCTTTAGAGGCGGTTCAGAAAAGGTTCACTCAGATGATCCCTGGTATAGATGGGCAAAGACTGAGCAGTTGAGACTACTCACAGGAGTCTTGAAAAATGAGATGTGGTCTCATTGAAACATGTACAATTCTTAAAGGGTTGACAGGGTAACTGCTGAGAGGATGTTTCGCCTCATGGAGAGTCTAGGACCAGGGGTCATTGTCTCAGAATAAAGGGGAGTCAATTTAAGACTAAGATGAAAAGGAATTTCTTCTCTGAGAGGATTGTGAATCTGTGTATCAAGAGTATTGAACAGCATATTTCTGATTCTGTTTCTTATGGTTTTATGGAGTTAACCTTGCAGGTATGCAAGCACAAATTGTCTATTTTCACACTGAATAAATCACTTTCCCAATTTCAAAAAGTGGATTAGATTTGAAACAATAATTCTGTTCACATTTGTGGAATACAGACACAAAGCATTAAACGAAGCTACAAACTTTTAAACATGTTCTATGAATGGCATTGCCAAGCATGTCAAGTTAACCGATATTATCTGGAAGGAGATAAAAACATCTTGTCGTAAAATGCTGTAAATTATCATGTCAGAATCAAAGAGCTGCTTGGCTCTGCTCCTCTCTCAAAGTCTGACTTTATCATTTTATTAGAGGGCATAGCTTCAACCTTTGCCTTATGTCTTGGTTCCCTTTACGCTACTTTGAGTTGTATCGTCATTCTTAAGCTTTTTTGCATTCCTGTTTACTCTTCATTGTAAATTTTTCAGGAATTTCGGCCATGGCTTTTCAGGATATTAGCTGAGAATTAATAGTTTCAATCAAGGTTTGGTGCTGCAGCCACATTTTCTCGTCCTTATAATTTCCCATTGTATCCCTCACCCCTAAACTACAGTTTTGTTGTTCAGGATGTCCCAGTCAAGACAAGTGGCTCCAAGTTTCAGAACTGCCTTGCTTCAAATTCTCTTCCTGACCATCCAGGAAAGATTGAGGTCCTGCAGGGATGGCAACAGGGAGCCGTTCTGTCTGACAAAGCTGGTGTGAATGGAGATAGCAGCATAGGTCAGCACAATGAAGCCTACAGGAAACTGAGTCTGGTGCAGGTAGGGTATGAACAACCTGCTGTGCTCTGCAAGAGTACATTTCACTATCTAATTACTGCAAATTGACAAACTTCATGGCACCAGGCTGTGTAAGAGTACAAGTGCACAAGGACATCAAGAGGAGGACTATGTGTGAAGCTCAGTAGCAGGTGGGAGATATAAACTGAATATGTGGGAGACAGTCCATGCTTTATGAAAATGTTTTCTGAGTTACAGGACAGTGTGGATGGTAAACACTTACTGGAAAGCTACTCATGCACATTATCAGGATGCCACTTAATCCTTCTGTATACCTGCAGAGAAAACTGCTCATACGAGGGAGTGCAACAAAACGTTGGTGATCCACCCTGTCACAGGATTGCACACCCCCTTTGAGGGTGAGGCTGCCTGTACCTGCCAAGCAGGACCAGGGCTGAGCCTGATGTAATGGAGAGAGTGAAGTCTCACAGGAAGCCAGCGAGAAACAAAATGCCATTTCAGGCAGAGAGATCCAGACTCTCAGGATATACTGGGTGAAAATTTTTTTCAACTCTGCTTTTAGTCTTCTAACTCTTACCTTAAATCTATTCCTCCTGGTTATTGACCCCTCCACTGTTGGAAAAAAATATTTCCTTTCCACCATATCTATGTGCCTCACAATTATATAGCCCTCAAATATGTCTCTCTTACCTTCCATAGCTCTAAGGATAACAAACCAGCAGATCCAACATTTTTCTCATAGTTCAGACTCCTCAGCCCAGGCAATATCCTGGTAAATCTCCTCTGCCACCTCTTTAGAGCAATCACATCCTTCCTATACTGTGGTGACCTGAACTGCATGCCATATTCCAGTTGTGCTCTAACCAGTATTTTATACAAGTTCCTGCCTAGCCTCCTTGTTTTTGTACGTATGTCTTCGCTAATAAAGGCAAGCTTTCCCTATGCATTCTTAACCTCCTTATCTATTTTTTTCTACTGTTTGGAGAACATGCGTGTAAGTGTTTTGTCTAGATATTAATGTTGCCCATCCACACTTAAGTAACTCTAGTGGAAATCACTGGTGCTATAGAGGATGGGACTACAAGCCACACCAGAAAATGAAGGGATCTGTCGCACGCAGTGAGGAACATACCTACCAATCAGGAACGGTCATTCTGATCAGATTACTGAATAGATTGATTCAATGCTTCTAATGATAAAATCCCATCACCTATCTAACTATCTAAAAATTATCTATATTCTGAAAATTGACTGTATTGCAAACAAATCTGCATTATATGAAAGCAATCCTACTTTCTTTGTCCCACCACCTCTTAACCCATTACCGATACCTATAACGAGTGTCCATGCAATACCCATTGAGTCCCAGTACCAAGGATGGATGAGGACCCCAAATAAAATTAATCTTTCTCATCCATCATTGAAGATTTGGAGAATCTCCTGCATTGGGATGATAGTAAGACAGGAGATACCTTGGACAAATGACTTAAACTATGGATCATAAGGCTGCTATTTTGCTCAAACCATTTCCCCCTTGCTCCCATAATGAAACCAAAGTGGGTGGGTTCAGACCCTCCTGCAAACTCCTTGATCACATGGAATAGATATCTATATTTCGCAACCATCTCTGTCCTTGCCAGAGAGCTACTTCTGTCTCCACCCTAACCATCTCGTCTTTTCTCTTGGTCGATTTAGTCAACCAATAAAAATTGTTGCTGCTATTTCCAGCGAGGCCAGTCAAGAAGCACGACCAATGTGAGAGATAAAGCAAATATTAACTGTCACGAAGCTAACCATCCAGTTAAAGGTTCCAAAGGAAACCCATCCATATGGGTCTTAGTCTGGGGTTATGCACTCCAAGGTCCCTCTGATCCCAGCCTCAGTCTGAATAAAGCTACAATCATTTACACGATAGTCTTTCAACCAAGAACTTCTTTGGCTTTTGTTGTTGAAGGTCTCAGCAACAATTCTTTTCACAAAAATGCAGAGGGGAAACTGCCTGTGACTGGAGAGGCATTTGTTTGTAGAATCTTCCATGTGTATTTCTCTTTATTTCAAACCCTTGTCACAGGCTGGGTTGGACTCCTTGATGGGCCACATTTTAGCTTGTCAGCTGACTGTTGGACAAGCCTGGATCAAACTAAATTTGCAGAGGAATTAGCAAAGTACATTAAAATGGAAAAGGGGAATATGGTGCATGAAGTTAAAATACAGGGCAGCTATGGAGAATATGTTCATGTTACATAGAAGGCAGCAAAGAAAAAATAGGAAGATGTTAAGTGCATTCAGAATATAGGAGAAAATAATACATTTGAAATTAGGATCATTGTGAAATTGTGTGACTGCATAGATTGTCATGAAAAACAATGGTAAATTACAGATATGGGTTAACACAGGGAAATATGAAGCTGTGGCTATGACAGAGAGGCAAGTCAAAGAAGAGCAGGACTAGGTATTAAATATTCCAGGATCCAGGTGCTCAGAAAACACTAGAAAGCAAGAAAAGGAGGTGGCTGACGATTTAGTTTAAGGAGAGCTTTGCATTGCTTGAGAGAGAGGATGTCTCCACTAGGTCGAAGACAGATCCTATTCAGCTAGATGCATTGGTCAGTGTAGTCAACAGACTACCAACTCATTGGAATAGTGCACAGGAATGAAATTATATGCAAAGAAATTATTGAGAGAAGCAAGAAATATGGGAAAATTATAAGGTGAGACTTGTAACAACTTAATATAGGTTTGGACAGTAATAGTGCAAAGGGTAATGAGGAGCAAGAGTTCCTCAACTATGTTCAGAAAAAAAGTATATGGAGCACCACATTTCTAGTCTAAAGAGAAAAGAGACATTGCTATACCTAACTGTTGGGATTGAGGCCGGCCGAGTTGATCAGGTGTCAAGTGGGCAATATGTAAGGAACAACAACCACCATATCAAAAGGTTTAAGCTGGCTATGGAAAAGCTCAAGAAGCAATCCAGAGTAAGAATAATTAACTCGGAGAAAACAAACTTAAAGGAGTGAGAATAGAACTGATCCAGATTAATTACAATCAACAATTGGCAGGCAGGACAACATTTGCACAATGGGCTGCGTTAGAGAAGAGATAGCTCACCAAAATGACATAATCCCTCAAAGACAGGAAAATACAGGAAAAAACAAATCCTACACCCTCTGAATGACAGGAGAGACAGAGATTAAGATGAAAAGTAAAATATCTGCCTATAAATATCAGGTGATAATACCACAGGGAACAAGTTTGAATATAAAATGCTCACAGTGGAAAAATGGTAAGATCATATAAGAAAAGCAAAGAGCAAGTATGAAAAGAGACTAACAGATAATATAAAAGAAAATTCAAAAGTATTCTCTTGGCATATAAATAAGAAAAGGGTAACAAAAGGAAGAGTGAGGTCAATAAGGAACCAAAAAGTGGATTTGCATATGAAGGTAGGAGACGTGTCTGAGGTATTAAATTAAGATTTTGTATCTGTCTTTACCAAAGAGGAAGATGCTCCCAGCTGAAGGAGAAAAATAATGTGATTCAGATCTTAGAAAAGTTTAAAATTGATTACAAATTGTGGGTGGCACGGTGGCACAGTGGTCAGCACTGCTGCCTCACAATGCCAGAGACCCGGATTCAATTCCCGCCTCAAGCGACTGTCTGTGTGGAGTTTGCACATTCTCCCCGTGTCTGCGTGGGTTTCCTCCGGGTGCTCCGTTTTCCTCCCATAGTCCAAAAATATGCAGGTTAGGTGAATTGGCCATGCTAAATTGCCCATAGTGTTAGGTAAAGGGGTAAATGGAGTGGTCTGGGTGGGTTGCACTTCGGCGGGTCAGTATGGACTTGTTGGGCCGAAGGGCTTGTTTCCACACTGTAAGTAATCTAATCAAAAAAAAAATAATATACTGGTTAGGCTGCCTGTGCTTAAAATTTATAAGGCCCCAGGACTGGATAAAATGCATCCAAGGATACTGAGGCAAGTGAGAATGGAAATTGGGGAATCACTGGTCATAGCTTTCCAGGCTTCCTTAGACTCTGAGGTGTTACCCAGAGCATTGGGAAATTGCAGGCTTTACACCTTGTTTAAAAAAAAAGTAAAGTTCATAGCTATAGACCAGTCAGTTTAACCTCAGAGGTGCACTAGATTGAAATATGTTCCCATGACTAACACACTATTGGTCCCTAAATTCTTTTGGCTGTTTTGATATTTGATTTTTGTGCATCAGCTTTGGCACAACTGATTCCCAACTCTTAAAGTTGTGGGGTTCAATGTTCCACGAAATATTCTTGACTACATTGTCTTGGCTGAACATTGTGTACAGTATTCAGTGATCTTGTGTTGTGTTTAGTGCTCCTTTTGTCTTAAACAGATATAATTCTATTAAATAGAGATCTTATCTGCCCTCTCAGGTGGATATGGAAAATCCCATAGCCATTTTGATGAAAATCATAGCAGTTCTTCCTGGTGTCCTGACCAATATCAATTAACATCACTTAAACAGATGATCAAGTCTTATATCTGATTGCTATTTGTATTCAAATTAGCTGCTGCATTATCTACACATGAGCAATGACTACGTATCAAAATTACTTTGGAATATTTTGAGGTCCTGAATGGTATTATGAAAATACAAGCTCTTTACTTCTTTTTCGGCCAATGTAAAGAAAAATCAACAAGGGTATCCATTTGGCTGACCCTATCCAAGAATCAACTGATGGCAAGCAAAAGGCAGTGGATGTTTCAGATTTCATTACATATGACAATGGCAATCCTCTATATTCAAATAGCTGGCTGTCCAGATTGAAATGAAAATAGTTCTTGGATGAAGCTGTTGTGGAGTCATCTGCTAGCAAAGTATCCAAATCTTTGAGGAGAAATAAAAACATGTGCTGTGGAGATTCAGTGCTCAATTAGGTAACCGATTTCTTTTCCTCTCTTTTTGCATCCATTAAGAATAATATGAATAAGCAGCACTTTTCTCTCCAGCTCACCAGAGATTACGTGGAGTGTCTGAATGATTACTGTGCCTGCTGCATTTGTGTTCATGTTGATGCACAATTGCAGTAATGCATCTCTGACTTTGCCAGGGATATTTTATAATTGGTGTCATTTATTGCAATGTATTGCAAGCGTATTCATAAGAGCATGTTATTCAAAATCTTTATAACTTACTTATTTCTGATTACTTATTTCTTACTTATTTCTCAACCTCACAATTAAAAACAAACAATGCATTGTTACTCTCTACTAACTGTAACTAATTTTAATATAGCCCCTGCAGGAAACATTTTGCATGATGCTGAGCATTATATAGACCATACCAAATAAAAAGTTATGTATAGATTGCTACTTACAGCATAAATAGTAGGGATCCAAAGCTGATGATAGTTACGATAATTTTATTATGATATAATAAATCTCTTCCTTTCAATAACTTTTTAAAACTGGCTTTTTTCAGTGCATTAATAAATAATTGAAAAGAGAGTTCAACAGGTTCTTGAGGATGAGGAAATGTTATGGTTATGGAATAAATTGTGGGTGTGAAACTAAACATGACTACCTTTCAATAAGCCAGTGCAGTGGTTGAAATGATGTCTTTCTGTGTCATAAACTTCTATGAGGCAACATTATCTGCTCCCTTGATTATGTGGGCAACTGTGGGAAAAATATAGTGAAAATAACAATAATCAGAAGCTTGACTATGAAGAAAAAGTTTCTAATTTTCTTCTTAAACTTTAGAATTTTGATGTTCAGAATATCATTATTTAGTAATCACTAGATTATTTCCATCCATTTGCATGCTCCAAATCATCTAATTTCTATGAAGCTTCTATTTCTTCTCTCCTTCCTCCAGAAACTAGGTGCTTTCCCTGGGCCTTTGGCTAATTCAATCTCCATCACAACATTCCAGCATGCTTCATGAACACCATCCTCCTCTACACTTGGTCCACGTAAATGGGATTCAACAAATGACCAGCCTCACTATTTTATCATCTTACATAAAGTTACCACTTCAGAACATCACTTTGGAGATCAGGAATACTTGTGACCTTGCATGTTTCTACCAGGTCACTTTGTGTGCAAACACAGCTCACGCATCTACAGATATACCTCACGGCTCATAGCTTCAGTGCTTGGATGCTACCAGCTCAACTGTTAGAATTAAGAATCGACTGATGTCCATGAAACCATTGCCAATTGTCACGAAAAATTCATATGATTTGCTAATATCCTTCATAGAAGAAAATCAGCTATCGTCACCTGGTCTGGTCTACATGGGGCGACATGTGACTCCAGAGCCACAGCAATGTGGTTGACTCTCAACTGCCTCTGAAATGGTCTAATAAGCCACTCAGTTCAAAGGCAACTAGGGATGAGGAATAAATGCTGGCCAGCCAGCAACACCCATGTCCCACAAATGAACAAAAACAAAACTTCATTGGCCAGAATAGTAATGTTCAATGGCAATGAGAAGGACAAGCAGCAAGTAAAGGTCAACTAAGGAGGCAGAGGAGAATGATAAAACCCTGCAACTACAGGAAGTAGAGTCACAGAGTCACAGTCATACAGCACAGAAACAGACCCTTCAGTCCAATTTGTCACACCGACCATATATCGCAGAGTCATAGAGATGTACAGCATGGAAACAGACCCTTCGATCCAACCCGTCCATGCCGAACAGATATCCCAATCCAATCTAGTCCCACCTGCCAGCATCCGGCCCATATCCTTCCAAACCTTTCCTATTCATATATCCATCCAGATGCCTCTTAAATGTTGCAATTGTACCAGCCTCCACCACTTCCTCTGGCAGTTCATTTCATACACGTACCACCCTCTGTTGAAAACGTTGCCCCATTGATCTCTTTTATATCTTTTCCCTCTCACCCTAAACCTCTGCCCTCTAGTTCTGGACTCCCCCATCCCAGGGAAAAGACAGAGCTTGTCCCATTTGCCAGCACTTGGCACATATCCCTCTAGATCCTTCCTATTCATGTACCCTCCAGATACCTTTTAAATGTTATAATTGAACCTGCATCTACATTTCATCTGGCAGCTCTTTCCATACAACACCATCCTCTGTGTGAAAACGTTGCCCCTCCGGTCTCTTAAAAAGTCTTGGCAGGTCTGACAGCATCTGTGGAGAGAAATCAAAGTTAACATATCGGGTCCAGTGAATGGTCACCTGCTGATATTTTCCAGCAATTTCTGTTTTTATTTCAGATTTCCAGCATCTGCAGTTCTTTTGAATTTCTATTCCATTTTAAATCTTTCCCCTCTCAACTTAATCCCATGCCCTCCAGTTTAAACTTGCCTATTCTGGGAAAAAGACCTTGGCTATTCATCTTATCCATGCTCCTCATAATTTATAAACCTCTATAAGGTCATTCCTCAACTTCTAACACTCCAGGGAAATATGCCCCAGCCTATTCAGCCTCTCCCTATAGCTCAAACCGTCCAGTCCTGGCAACATCCTTGTAAATCTTTTCTGCACACTTTCAAGTTTAACAACATCTTTCCTGCATCCCAACTCTGATACTCAGTGCACTGACCAAAGCAGGCAAGCATGCCAAATGTCTTCGTCACCACCCTATCTTCCTGTGACTCCACTTTCACGGAGCTATGCACCTGAATCCTTAGGTCTCTTTGTTCAGCAATACCCCTCAGGGCCCTACCATTAACTGCATAAGTCTTATCCTGGTTTGCCTTACCAAAATGCAACACCTCACATTTATCTAAATTAAACTCCATCTGCCACTCCTTGGACCATTGGCCCATCAGCTCAAGGTCCCATTGTACTCTGAGATAATGCTGTGAGTTCTTTTGTAAGTGTGCCTCAGGCAGCTCCCAGGATATCTGGCATAGACTTCCACAATCTGGCATCAAGGAGCATTCTAGAATCCAACTACCAAGCTGCTTGGTATCAGTGGTGTAGTAGACAGTGTAGAACCCTAGACACTGAGATGTCACTGATGCTACAGTCTCCAGATTACAGCCATTTATATCCTTCCCCTGTGATGAGGAGAGTAAAGTAGCTTGGTAGTTACATTCTTTAATATCATTGACTTAGGTTAGGTGTAGTGCACTGAGAGTGCCACATTACTAACCTGCAGCGTTTTTCAACACCAAGCATGGCTGATGACACCTTCACAAAGCCATCAGACTAATGCAGAGTTAAGGCACAAAGCTATCAGGATTTCCACCAGACCCATATGGGTACAAACCATAGATCTCCTCAAGATGACATTTCAATGCCTGGCCGAGATAGCTTTGCAATATAATTGAGACAGGGTGTGCCACATTATTATGGTATAGTGGGCCCTTCACTATTAAAGCCAGAAAAGCAGGGATTGAATGCAATCTTATGAAAATAATGATGAGATTATGTAGCAGGACAGAAGCCAGACAGTACTTCAACAAAACCACTTCCTGGATGAATGAGCCTGAGTCTGGATATCATTTAATTGTGTAACTTCCTTCTGGTTAAAATGCAAGCGTTCCTTGCTTTGAGCTAAGTACCTGTGGAACTGATTACTTTTGCAGTTCTTGAACTTTTCTGTTGCTGAATAAATGATTTATTTTCCATCTGATTGCATGCTTGATATTCTCAAGTGATTTTCACGTTCAAGTATCTGCACTTTGCAGATCCCACTGACATTAGGGAAAAAGCATCAGTCAGTGAGACAGGGGATGAACCTCACATGGTTTAGGTTGGGTAGCCTTTCAAGCTTTAGTCAGCATATAATATTGGAATCAAAAACAGAAAGTGTTGGAGAAACTCAGCTAGTCTGGCAGCATCTGTGGAGAGAATGCTTTGAATCTAGTGACCTTTCATTAAAACTGGAAGCAGTTGAGAAAGTGTAATATTTATGCTGATAGTGGGCAAGGGGTTGGTCTTGGGGAAGGAGTGCATTAAATAGATGGAGCTGGCGCAGAGAGAATAAAAAGGACAAGTATATAAAGGGATTGCTGATGATAAGCTGGGAAAGAGAAAAGTGCTAAATGGGTGCTAATGGGATTGTTAAAAATGGGTTCGCTGTGCTGGGAGCAAACCACACAAAACAGAACCTGGGGTTGGGGATGGGTAGTGAATATGGTGGAAGGGCTCATGCTCTGAAACTGTTACACTCAATGTTTTTCCATGAGGGCTCTAAGGTACCCATGTGGAAGATAAGGTAGGGGCTCCTCCAAAGTATGTTAAGCTGCATGGGAGCACTGCAGCAGGCCTGCAATAGAAATGTAGCCAGTGAGCACGGTGGTGTGTTAAAGCCGTAGCAACTGGAAGCTCAGTGTTATTTTTACTGACAGATCAAAGATGTTCTACAAAGTTTGTATTTTTTCTCTCCAATGTGGAGACCACATTGTGAGCAATGAATGCAGTAGACTAATTCAGTAATGCTCAGATGAATCACTGTTCAAACTGGAATGTGTGTCTGGTACCTTGTATTGTGAGGAGGGGGAGGTACACAAGTAGTGGCCCTTTTGCAATTCCATGGGAAGGTAGGTGGGGCTGTGGGGAGGCTTGGGAGTGGAGGAGGAGTGAACCAGGTGATCCCTGTGCAATGCTGACAAGGGAGGGGAGAGGAGGGGAGTATATATTGGTGGTGGCATCCCACCTGAGGTGGTGGAAATAGTGTCCTATGATCTTTTGAAAGCAGACCCTGGTGGGAGGAATAGTGAGGATCCTATCATTTTTATGGGAGGGAAGGGAAGCGATGAGGGCAGAAGTGCGGGAAATCAGTCGATCAACCATGGTGGTTGGGTATCATCAGTTGAGAAAAATGGTGGGAATTTCTGAGGCCCACCTGTGTAAGATGGCATCATCAGAACAGATACAAAGAAACAGCGAAACTGGGAGAATGGCATGGAGTCCTTACAGGAAGTTTGGGGTGAGGAAGTGGAGTCAAGGTAATTGTTGAGTGGTGACATGGCTGAAAGAAATCCTGAGGCATCTGCTTTTGACCTTTTCATTGTCAATTAGCCATCAATGCTTCAGAGTTCCTGTAGACTCCTAAATTGTGCTGAAAAGCTTGAGCATTCTGTAGCTTCGTGTTTAACCAGAGGGATGATGTTGAGGCGCCAGTGTTGGACTGGCGTGGACAAGGTCAGAAGTCACACAACACCAGCTTATAGTCCAAAACATTCATTTGAAATCACAAGCTTTCGGAGCGCTGCTCCTTTGTCAGATAACCAGGGAGAAGCAGAGTTTTGTGCAATCCATTGCATTCTATGGGCAAGTCAACATGGATACTTTCCAATATAAATCTCCCAGTCTTGAACAGCATGTGCTCCCTTGAAAAGCAAATAATATTTTCTCCCAGAGGTGTGCAGAATCTTAATTTATTCTATGTTCTCATTCACAAAGTGGGTGCAGATGACATGTGTGGGCAACGCCCTAATACAATACCCACAGATTGTGTTTAGCTTCAGTATTATCCAAGTGAAAGTTCAATGCCTTGGCTACAGTCTTCAATGTCATAATTCAAGGATTTGTGATTCCTGATGCTATCTGCATTCAAGGAGTTATACTCATGAGGGATGAGCAGTGCTTGGCCATTTCAATCTCTTTCATCCTTGAGATGTCTGAAATGGCTGCTTTTCTTCGAAATGGGTGCAACTTAACCAACATCCACTTGACAGCGACAAAAACATTTGTTAAGAGTGAAAGTGCTTATATGTTTACATATGTACAATTAACCTTACAATGCTGTATCACCCATGCCACTTATGTGGTCTTCATATGTTTTTCTCACTTCTCTCCCTCAACAACTGAGTGCTTTCTCATGCATGCAACTGCTCTGTAGTAGCATTGTTAGTCTTGAAGACTTGGAAGGTCATTCCCAAAGATGTTTTGGCCGAGAATACTGAGGCGTACTAAGAGTTGTCTGCTCAGGTGCAAGCTCACTGTCCTTGGCTTGGATTTCTGCAGGCTTCAGCATCACAGGTAAGAAGGAGGCAGAGAGAACTGGATACCTCTGGAGGGTCCTGAGAGGGAAGTTCTGAGGTCTGTGTCAGGTTTCTCCTTCCTATGGGTGCCTGGTGGTGATTCCCTGTCTCCCTGAGAGGAAAGGGAACCTGGAGTGAGGCAAGATTAGCTAACACTGAGTTGCAAATGTACGGAAATAAGGTGTTCATTGCTAACAATTGAAATTCACAGCTCACGGTTTAAACTTGAAGGAGAACCTTTTCCCTGATGTTGAAAATCACATTCCTTTCATTTTCCACAATGAAAAACACAAAAATAATACATTCTTTACACTGTTTCTCCTCAAATTCTCTGTACCTTCGTTGTATCACAGCAATAGTGAAGATGACCCTTGCTGTGGTTAGATTCATTAGTCAGTGTTTCAATTAAACTATGTGAGGGATATCAGAAACAAAACAGGTTCTTAGTAATGCGAGCAGTCAGCATTTGCATTACACATCAATTACAGTTAACTATAGTCCTTGACTCAGTGGGAAATGGAAGATTCTGACAAGGAGGGCCATGGAATATCTCTATATGGACCTTTGACACCATGGACCTTATCCCAATGTTTGCAGTAAAGACCACATTGCAGAGATACAGTTGGAGACTATGAGGGCAGTAGGATTACTGAAAACATGTCTCCCATTACCAAACCGCCCATGTCAACCAAGAAAGACAGCAATGCATATCAAAGCATGTTGTCAAATACTTCCGGTTCAAGGTGAGAGGAAATCAACTCTACTCCCTTGTGCAGCCTATGAGTCCTTCGATTGTTTTGTGAATTGTGGCCTGCAGGTGACAATTTTAGCATTCCTGAGGTTACTTCTACTTCAAAGAGATGACTATGATCAATTTGTAATGACAAATGACATGGCAAAGTTTGCTTGTGACTAGAGTTGTATTTGACGAAGTTGGTTACTGCTTGCATTTCACATGCAGAATTTGATCATTTCAGTTGTCCAAAACCTGCACTTTATAAGTGCTTGATTAATGCAATTGCAGGTTTGTTGGTAGTCATTTCTTATTAATATTATGCTTTTGCAATTTGGATGAGGATGAAAGGCAATACAGGTCATGCTTTGCACAGTGAGTCGCAGGCTCAGCCGTTAATCTAGGTGACCCCCAACCCCAAACCTTCATGTTTCTGTCTTCCTTGCAAAGCCTATGTCCTTTGTCAGTTAAAACCTCGCGTGGAAAATCAAGCCTTTTTCCATGTTGAGGATCTCATTTTCCCGATGTCACCATTTTCCCAATCTCACCATTTTCCCAATCTCACCATTTTCCTGATCTCACCATTTTCCTGACTCTCTTGCCATTGGCCTACAAATCAGAATCTGGAATATCTATGTCATGAGGTTAAGCAGTATTTAATGTGTAGGGATAATAAATAATGTTGATGTAAAATCTAAAGACAGTTGTAAATTGTATTCAATTCTGCAATATGAACTCATTTCTAGAATCATACATATTATTCTGGGTATAAACTCCAAGGGACATGTTAGGATTGCTGACCTTTGTATTATTGTGCAGAAGGATCAGGTGGAATATAAAACTAGCAGCTGAATCACTAACATCTGTCTTCAGTATCACCAAAAATGAGCTTTATTCCTCAAGGTTTATCTACATAATTGTTTGAAGTTTGTGTCACATGCAGACTGTATAGTTAAGAAGGTGTTTAGCATGCTTGCCTTCATTGTTCAGATCTTTGAGTGAAAGAGTTGGGATGTCACGTTGAAGTTGTACAGAACAATGGCGATGCCTCTCTTTTTTAAATCATTCACAGGATGAGAGCATTGCTGGCCAGGCCATTTATTACCCAGAGGGCAGTTTCGAGTCAACCACATTGCTGTGGGTCAGGAGTCACATGTAGGCCAGACCAGGTAAGGATGGCATTATCCTTCCCTAGAGGACATTAGAGAACCAGATGTTTCTTTCCCAACATTCGACAATGGATTCATGGTCATCATTAGGCTCTTTATTCCAGATTTTTATTGAATTCAGCTTCCACAATCTGCTGTGGCAGGATTCCAGTGCAGGTCCCCAGATCATTATTTAGATTTCTAGGTTAACAGTCTAGCGATAATACCACGAGGCCATCATCACCTCCACTCTTCTAGAGAACTGTGTCCAGTTATGATCACCCTGTTATAGGAAGGATATTATTAAGCAAAAGGGTTCAGAAAAGATTTACCAGGATATTGCTAGGAATGGAGGGACAGGCTGGATAGGCTGGAACTTTTTTCACTGGAGGGTAGGAGGTTGAGAGATGACTTTACAGGTTTTTAAAATCAGGAGGGGTATAGATAAGGTGAATGGTCTTTTCCTTAGGAATGCAGATTTCAAGACGAGGGGACATATGTTTAAGGTGAGAGGAGACAGTTTTAAAAAGGACGTGAGGGGCAACTCTTTTACACAGAGTGGTTTATATGTGGAATGAGTTTCCAGAGGAAGTGGTGGATGTGGGTACAGTTACAACATTTAAAAGTCATTTGGATAAGTTCATGAATATGGGCCAGGAGTAGACAGTTGAGATTAATTTAGTTACGGATTGTGGTTGGCATGGATTGGTTGGACTGAAGGGTGTGTTTCTGTGCTGTATGACTTTAAAAAGGAAAATTTGTTTAAGGCAAAGTTAAGAAACTGGGAATTTCATAAGATTGTTAGAAGCCTCTTACAGTGATTGGAACAAAAGTTCTGAAAGACTAAAGATCCTCAAAAGGCACTGCAGCTTAAAACTAACTTCCGCTTTGGCTAATGGAGTAAGGGACTAAGAAATGCCGGATAAAAATGAAGTGAAAGGAAACCTTATTTCCAATATGCATTTACAGGTAGATGACAGAACAATCCATCATTGAACACACTGACAATGATTGAATTGAAGGTATGCTGCATGGTGTGGATATGAGGCACGACTTGATATCATCCCTTGATTCAGCATTACAGCTTGCAGCAAGAAGATGAGGCCATATTTCAGCTACAACCTGACCTTGATGCAGATATTAAATGATATTTTGATTGGCACTGTGATTATACCTAACTAAATCTGGCCTGAGTTCACTTGCGTAATTATTCACACAGATGCATCAGGAGACTTCTGATGGTAGAGGAGAAAATACCTGTGAGTGTAATTTAAATGAACGAGAACACTTAAAGGATGCATTATAATTGATGGAAAAAAATTGCAGCCGAATTAAACAATATTTCAACTAAGCAATAAAAGGGCAAATGGGCAGAAATAGTAAGAAAAATAAATTCCCAGAGCTATCATAAATCTGCAGACAAAAAACTGAGTCATTGAATCCTTACAGTGTGGAAATTAGGCCCTTCAGCCCAACAAGTCCACACTAACCCTCCAAAGAGTATCCCACCCAAACCCATGCCTCTACGTTTACCCCGACGAATGCATCTAACCATCCATGAACACCATAAGCAATTTTAGTATAGCCAATCCACCTAACCTGCACATCTTTGAATTAGATTAGATTAGATTACATTACAGTGTGGAAACAGGCCCTTCGGCCCAACAAGTCCACACCGACCCGCCGAAGCGAAACCCACCCATACCCCTACATTTACCCCTTACCTAACACTACGGGCAATTTAGCATGGCCAATTCACCTGACCCTGCACATCTTTTGGACTGTGGGAGGAAACCGGAGCACCCGGAGGAAACCCACGCAGACACGGGGAGAACATGCAAACTCCACACAGTCAGTCGCCTGAGGCGGGAATTGAACCCAGGTCCCTGGCACTGTGAGGCAGCAGTGCTAACCACTGAGCCACCATGCCATTAGTCATCTATCATCAAGCTTCATTGTTAGATTGCTTTTTAGATGGGATATTAAAAATAGCCCCCAATGCCCTCTCAGGTAGAATCATAGACATTTGCACTACAGAAGGCCCTTCAGCCCATCACGTCCATAATAGTTAACAAAGACCTGAGTACACTAATCCCATTTTCCAGATTTTGGCCAGTAGCCCAGGAGGGTAAGGTAACACAAGTAAATATCTAAATGCTGTTTAAATGTTATGAGAGTTTTTGACTCAACCATCCTTTCTGGCAGACAGTTCCTGACCGCCAACAACTCTGAGTGGAATAAAATTCTCCTCGACTTTCCTGTTAGCCTTTTACTCCTTGGGTGCTCCTTAGGAGCAATCTGTCAGGACTTGACATTGGATTTAATAATTTCAGAGCATGAAAACCTTCTTCACGTTCTTTACCCACCTCAACATTCTCAGGTCCTGTTCTGTTTGGGTTGCTCCAAGCACAGCCAACACATGTCCAACTATTCAAACTTCCCAGTAGTACCAATTCAGCATTTATCTCTTTCCTGGCTTATTACCATCATTCTCTTTGTCTGCTTCTTTCTCACTTTCTCTCTCTCTCTCTCTCTCTCTCTGGGAACAGTCTCTATCTATTCAACTCCTCCATCTCAACCCAATCACTGTCCTTCACATAAATTCACTATTTCCACCATTAGCCAGCTGCTTTCAGTTATGACAAAGGATCACTGGACTTTTTTTTCTCAACTCACAAGTTATACATAGAGCAGACCAGATTAGGATGGCAGATTTCCTTCTCTGCAGAACAGTTAAAATGGTTGCGATTTAAAAAAAAATGATGACAGTTTTATGATCACCATTATTGAAACTAACTGCCAATTCCAGTTGTATCAATTGAACTTAAATTCCACCAGATGTTGTGGTGGGTGGATTTGAACTCATATCCCCTAAGTTTTAGCATGGGCCAATGGATTACCAGTCTAGTGACATTAGCATTTACTACACTTCTGGCATTCATTACATAACCTTTTTTACAAAATGAAACTTTCCATCAGCAAAGTCTGAGCCAAATCTAGATGAATGTGATTCTCAGTAGTTGCAATCAAGCAGGTTCTGACTGGAAAGCACTGAACATCTCTCCGGTAACCTGGATTTCTGACACTCACTCATAGCAGTTCTTCCTCCTCCTTTGAGCATGTCAGTTCTGAGAATCCACCACTGACTGTTCTACTGGTGGGGTGGGGTGGGGTGGGGTGGGTGTGGTTGGAACTCAAGGCAGAGCATAAATAAGTAAAGTATGCTACAATAGCTTGTGCAAACCTGTGCCAAAAAGACAAAACATGAACAAATATGCAAAGGCGTTTTGAATGATTGGACTATAACCTAGTGTTGTGTGATTTTTAACTTTGTACACCCCAGTCCAAAACCGGCACCTCCAAGTCTTTGAATGTTATATTAGTATTTATCTGACTCATCTTTTAATTTTGAGGCCTTCCCATCTGTAATCCATCTCATCCTGAAGTTATGAATTCTAATAGCACCCTTACTTTTAAAGGCCATCCCAGGTCAGGATGGGATCTTCTTTGTGCAGTTTTCTGTCAGAATATTTTTAAGCACCATATTTATCACACTTGGGTTGGAAGGTGTAACTTCCGTTTCTGTTCCCTTCAGTACCAGGAATTAAATCTCATAAAGACTTCCAACGGACCTCCAAGACATCGATCCCAAGTCCAAAAATAGACCCTAGTCAGGACGGAATCCAACCGAAATGATTTCCACTAGCGATCCTAGCTGCGTATGCACCTTTGTGTTCGATAGCAAAAGGGGAATAAGCATTAGTATTTTTGATCGATGAAAAAACACCTAGAATATGTTTTGTCTGCGAATATTAAAATTAACATTTTAATGCGAGAAGAATGTTGCTTAAATTATGAGCATTTCAAGAATGAATTTAAAAACAATGCAATCCCAATTCATACTAAAACAAATCCTTGTTACAGCAAGATCAATTTGATTTGTCCAGTCTCCAGGATTGAAGTTCAGTTCAAGTCTTTGCTACTGACAGCCCCAAAATTTAAATTCCGCTCCTTTTAATCATCCAGTTTTACTGTGATCCCAGCTTGCTTTATTTCTCCCTAATAAAACCAAACCCTTTGGCAGACAAAAGAAAGTGATATAAAAATAAAAGGGCATTGATGTGAACTGGATAGGCTTATGGACGTAATCGAATAAAGAGACTTGTGCGGTCCATAATCACAAAGAAGACGAGTGTCAGTGCCCGCAGATTCAGGAAAGGCTGCTTGTCAATAAAGGCCCCTTAAACTGGTTAAATGCATGGTGAGCGTGTGCAGAATCCTTGTCACTAACAGGTGGCTGAGTGAGCTCAGCTGGTGTTACGCAGAGGCCGGCTTTGACCTTCGTTAGGATAATTTCAGCTCTCACTCTTCCCCCTCCCAACTCTCTCTCTCTCTCTTTTTATTTTAGTTACTGTACTTGCCATAGTGGAAACAATTTGTGGATGAATAATTTCTTTAGTCCCTCGAGGAGCCGGTGGCTCACTCAACTGAATTAACATAAAGGAACAGCAACAACAGCAATCTGAAAAGCCTAGCTGGTGGGAGGATTAAGTATATCATTGAAAGGAATTATGTTGTAAATGACTGGGAGTGGTAGAGCTTCTGTTCCTTGGTCCCATCTGGTACTAAAAGAATACCTTGTCATAATTACCCCCAGATGGCTTTGTGGTGCACAAGGTCTGGTCAACCAGGTGCCACAGTGTCTTGCTGAGCATGATATTCATTGCAACAACGCAGCGACAAAAATGGACTTTGTGCCACCTGATTTCTTTTCATTTTTTCTTGGGATTTAAACAAATATGAACTGAACCCTTACCTATTGAGCACAAGCTTTGTTGTTAGCTCTGTAAAGTGGCAGCTTTATTTTTCTTTCTTTCAATCCCCCCAACCTCTTCTCTATCTTTAGAAACGAGTGGTCCACCCTTTCAGGGAAAGAGAGAGAGAGAGAGAGCACCACCGTTTTGTCAATCTTTTATGAATCTGAAACTCATACTCTGTAAAAACATCATTACTGATGTCAAGGGAGAAAAGAAACAGAGAGTACTGTTTACAGTAAAACTCACCGAGCATGAGAAGGAACATTTTTATTGATAGAAAGCATTGTTTTGTCAATAACGTCGGAGGGTAACCTTGTTATATTGAATTGTTGTGTATCGGAGATCTTTGAGCAGCATTAGATCTTTAACCCTTTCTTTGATCACCATAATATTTTGAAAGAACACAAATAGAACGTAAGTAGAGACTTGGACATACCAAAAGCTTGTGACAAAGCATTCCACTATATAGTTGAATATTTGATGTAAGAGACATGGGACAAAAGAAATAGCTAAGTGGAAATGTAATTTTGTATTAAAATAGCTCTCATCCATATCTCTCTCATTCAGACGGTAACTTGACAATTGTCTTTATGTATGTTTTATATAATCGATGTGTTGAGTGAAGTAGATGAAGTTTCAATGAGAACCCTCAAAAGTCACATTTTCTTGCTGATGTGTCATTTGTGGCAAGAATTGCTTTGTATATGCAATGATTTGCTTATCTGTTTTCATGGACTAGATGGCAATATTAAACATAGAGTATAAGTTTAAAAACATTTATGGCCTGCTGTATACTTAAAAGGTTTTCAGGATATGATGGGTTAATGTGTACTGATCCAAATTTATTTGAGCCATGTTGTGTCATCTGGAAGAGCCTGTTGGGGAGGGATGTTTGTAACTCTCCAGATGATAAAAGAGCCTGTGACAAAATGAAGTAGTGACCCGCTTGGAGATGTCTAACATATGCTTGCACAGATGCTACCAGACATCCCCAGTGGAGTTGAAAGTGATTATTGAATATTAGGGAAATTCATATCAGCTGGAGGTAAGTGGCACACATTAGAAGCCACAAAGAAATATAAAGAAGAGCAAATTTCTGCACTGACGAGGAACTACTGCTAGGGAGGCCACTAATCCATTTAAAATTATGCCTGACATTTTTACAAACCTTTCATCTTTTTGATCAAGTGACATTCCTTCTGAAAACCTTAATCTTGCAATGTGGTTTTCCTTGTTTATCTTTTACTCTGGAAAAGGAAAGCCTACGCGAACATTAGAAATGGGATGCTGCAGAAACATTAGGATCAACATTAATAAAAAGAAATGGAAAATTGAATTGCAACTGATGCTTTAGTTGCATCAGAAATATTTATGTTTGGTACTTTTGTAATGATTTTGGAATTAATTAACAAATAGTGTAACTTCGAACCAAAACACCTGTAATTGCATTATAACGTATTATAATTTACTTTCATCCGGACATAGAAAATCGAAGCAGGAGTAGACCATTTGACCCGAAAGGCAGAGACTAATTCATGACCATGGCTGATCCTCTATTTCTTTGCCTCACTCCTGGTCTCCCCATATTCCTTGAAACCTTCAGTCTCTAGAAACCTTTTTTCATTTTTGAACATATTCAGTGCTTTCACGCCTACATCTTTCTGTGCTGGAGAATTCCACAGAGTCACCATCCTCTGTGGAAAGAAATTTCTCCTCACCTCAGTATGAAATGGTTTACCATGCTGAAACTGTGAGGTCTTATTCTGGATGCCTGAACCTACATCCTGTCTGTCCAGCCCTATCATAATATTATCTTTTTTCGAATGATCTTCCATCATTCGACGAAACTGCATTGAATACAGGCACCACTGACCCAATCCCTGCTCAGACTTGTCTAATGAGTCTAATGAGCCTTCACTGCACTCTCTCTATGGATAATATATACCTTCTTACATAGGGAGACCAATATTCATGCAATAGTCCAGATGTTGTCTCACCAAGGCCATGTATAACTGCCGTAAGACTTCCTTGCTTGTGCAATGAAGACCATCATACCATTTGTTTCCTCCCTGTTTGCTGCACCTGTGTGCTTGCTTTCAGTGATTGGTGTGTAAATTCACCTCAGTCCCTTTGCACATCAACATTTCCCAATTTATCACTATTTACATAATATATTCTGCCATTCCTTTACGTGACTGAAGTGGATTATTTTACCTTTATTCATGTTATACTGCATTGTTAAAAAAATGTATTTGTTCATGAGAAGTGGGCAACACCAGTGGGCAGCATTTGACAAGCTGCTTTCTTAATTATTGCAATCCATTTGTAGTCTTAACCCTACAATACTGAAGGAATGGCAATATATTTCTAAGTCAGGGTAGTGAGTGGCTTGGAGAGGGGCTGGCAGATGTTGGTGTTCCTATGTATCTGCTGTCCTTGTCCTTCTAGATGGAAGGCATAAAAACTGAAAGAACTGCAGATGCTGTAAATCAAAAAAAGCTCAGCAGGTCTGGCAGCATTTGTGAAGAGAAATCAGAGTTAACGTTTTAGGTCGAGTGCCCTTTTCTCGGAACAGGACCCTCAGTCCCAAGGAAGGGTCACTCGACCTGAAATGTTAACTCTGATTTCTCTTCACAGATATTGCCAGACCTGCTGAGCTGTTGTAGATGTTCGGCAACATGGGTTTGGAGGATGCTGTTCAAACAGCTTTGGAGTGTCTGCCTTGTATTTGTCCACTCATTCAACTTGTTCAAAACCATCTTGAAATCTCTTTGCTTCACCTCATCACTCAAAATCCCACCTAGTTATGTATCATCAGCAAATATGAAAATATTACCTCACAAAAATCTTTCATGTATAATTTGAATAGCTGGGGCCCACTAGTCACTGCTTTCCACTTTGAAACCCATTTATCCCTAATTTCTGGTGTCTGTCTGATAACCAATTCTCAATCCATGCCCATATATAACCCCAATCCCATATACTTTGAATTTGCAGAAAAATACCTCTCATAATTTTATAAAATACTTTCTGAAAATTCAAACAAATTACATCTACTAGATCCTCAAAACACAGAAGTCGGTTTATCAAATGATTCTCCTTTCATAAATCCTCATGCATTTTGTCTCATTCCCTTGGTATTTTGTCAGCATGCTTTCCTCACATTCTTTATAATAGACTCCAACGTTTCCCCACAATAGGCTATCGTTCTCTGTTCTCTCCCTCACTCCATTTTGTAAAAAAGTGGGGTTATATTTGCCATGCTCCAAGACACAAAAAATTGTGTAGCAGTATTTTGAATGAGAAATTCTTTGATTATCTGTCAACACTGTCAGCCATGGCTGAGATGATAACATAAGAATTCCAATCCAGGGTTTGAGCACACAAGGCCGGTAACATTCCAGTGCAGTACTGAATGAATACTGCACTGTTGGATGTTCAGTTTTTCAATGAGATGTGTTATGGATCAGACCAGATGTCCTCAAAATATTTTAAGAAGGTAACCTAGACCCTAACTTTTCTTATTATAAAGGTAGACATGAAATGTGTGTTCCAGATATGATGCAGCCAGTCAAATTACTCAATGTTAAGCAGAATACAATTTATTTAAACACTGTAGTTAAAATACAAACAAAAGAAAAAGGAATTTAGAATAACTGAACTGTTGGACAACTTAACCGAATAATAGATACAGCACCCATTACTGTTCCAATATAGTAACATCCCATAAACACACCCTTGACAAAAAGGTGAATTCAGACACTAATTCTTACACACACTTCTCCAATCCAGGAGGAAACAACATCAAGAGCGATTTCAGAGAAAGTCATAGAGTCATTGAGTCATAGAGATGTACAGCATGGAAAGAGACCCTTTGGTCCAACTCATCCTTGCCAACTAGATATCTCAATCCAATCTAGTCCCACCTGCCAGCACCCGGCTCATATCCCGCCAAATCCTTCCTATTCATATACCCATCCAGATGCCTTTTAAATGTTGTAATTATACTAGCCTTCACCAGTTCCTCTGGCAGCTCATTCCATACACGTACCACCCTCTGCATGAAAAAGTTACCCCTTAGGTCTCTTTTATATCTTTCCTCTCTGACCCTAAAACTATGCCCTCTAGTTCTGGACTCCCCCACCCCAGGGAAGAGACTTTATCAATTAAACCTATCCATGCACCTCATGATCTTATAAACCTTTATAACGTCACTCCTTAGCCTCCAGGGAACACAGCCCCAGCATATTTGACCTCTCCCTATAGATCAAACCTTCCAACCCTGGCAACATCCTTGTTTCAAAACATCCTTCCGATAGAAAGGAGACCAGAATTGCACACAATATTCTAAATGTGGCCTAATCAATGTCCTGTACAGCTGCAACATGATCTCCCAACTCCTGCACTCAATGCTCTGACCAATAAATGAAAGCAGCTAGAAATCATTCTCTGAAGCTTCCAACTTTTCTGAAACCCCAAACAGCTCTGACTGCTAAAGAAAACTAGAAAGCCTTACATGTGAGAGCTGACCACTCCCCTTCCATTGTTACAACTGTTTTAAAAATAAACTACTGACTTAGTCTGTCTCCAGTCACCACTTCTGCACCTCTTTCCAATCACTCTTCAAAAAAACCGAGGACAAAATAACCTTTTTTAAAGTGAGACCATCATCACCAATGTTAAGACTGGGTTCCAGTCTGGGAGCTGATATTATACTGGGATCTGATGTGGACCCATGGCATTACTTTGAAGAAGAGCAGGGGAGTTAACCCTCGTGTCTGGGCCAATACTTACCTCTCAGTCAACATTACATTTTCTCAATGAATCAGTCCAGCAACGTCATTACATTCTTCTGGAACATGTGGGACCTGAACCCACATCTCTTGGCTCAGAGATAAGGACATGACCACAAGAACTCTCAGTCAACATCAAAAAATAAAACAGATTGTCTCATCCTTGTTTATATTTAGCTGTTGTGTTTTCTACGTTATAAGAATGATTACATTTCAAAAAGCATCTAATTGGCTGCAGAGTGCTTTGAGATGTTCACTGATTGTGAAAGATACTACATGAACAGAAGTCTTTCTATTTTGTTCATTAATTTTACTACATTCTGTTCCCAATTTTCTTCCCTGAGCTCTTGACGTTTCTGTGGAGGAAATTCAACCTGGTTGCTATGTCGATCTGGGCAGTAACGAGTCTACAGCCAGACTTGGACTCCTTCTAATAAAGAAGGTGAGATGGGCTGAAAAGTAAGCTGCTATCTCTAGCTATAGCTTCTTGTACTGCTTTGTCTGAGAGGAGCTTCTCCCTTACATATATGATAAGTGTACAGTTGTAGGTACCATATTATAGGAAAGATGTGAATGTATTGCAGAGAGTACAGAAACGATTTTTAAGAATGATTCCAGGAATAAACAATTTCAGTTTTGAGGACAGATTGAAGAAGTTAGGATTGTTCTGCTTGGAAAGAAGAAGGCTTAGAGGAGATTTTATAAAATTTTCAAAATCATGAGTCGGTCAGACAGAGTAAATAAGGAAAGCTTCTCCTGCTTGTTAAAGGAGCAAGAACAAGACCGCAAGTAAACTGGTGTGCAGATGATGTGTGAAAAAAATCCATTCAGTCAGTGAGTAATTAGAGTCTCGAATGCACTGTGGTGGAGGCAAGTTCATTTGAGGCATTGAATGATTATTTGGATATGGGGGGGAAAAGGAAGAGATTGGTGCTTGACATTGAAGAGCTGGTGCCGGCATTATGGACCAAATGGCCTTTTTCAGTCCTGGGAATCTATTTGCTGAGATATAGTGCTACAGGTGTTAGTCAATAAACAGCATGTGACCCAAATAACCACATCTACTGTATGAACTTCAACATTTCTGCAGGATTCAGCTTCTTTGACCCTGAGAAAAAAAGACATCTAACTTGGGTAGAAATTCATTCTGATTCCTTATTTGTTTTGCTCCCTTTCAATTTCTTAGTTGGATCTAAATAAAAACTGAAACAACTGTGGATACTGTAAATCAAAGACTAAAACAGGAATTGCTGGAAAAAACTCAGCAAGTCTGGCAGCATCTGTGGAGAGAAATCAGAGTTAATCATGTTTCAGGTTGAACATAGAACAGGCCCTTCAGCCCACGATGTTGCACCGACCACTGATCCTCATGTATGCACCCTCAAATTTCTGTGTTCAGGAGTCTCTTAAATGTCCCCAATGAACTTGCTTCCACAACTGCTGCTGGCAATGCATTCCATGCTCTCACAACTCTCTGTGTAAAGAACCCGCCTCTGACATCCCCTCTATACTTTCCTCCAACCAGCTTAAAACTATGACCCCTCGTGTTAGTCATTTCTGCCCTGGGAAATAGTCTCTGGCTATCGACTCTATCTATGCCTCTCATTATCTTGTATACCTCCATTAGGTCCCCTCTCCTCCTCCTTTTCTCCAATGAAAAAAGTCCGAGCTCAGTCAACCTCTCTTCATAAGATAAGCCCTCCAGTCCAGGCAGCATCCTGGTCAACCTCCTCTGAACCCTCTCCAAAGCATCCACATCTTTCCTATAATAGGGCGGACGCTATATTCCAAGTGCGCTCTAACCAAAGTTTTATATAGCTGCTGAAAATGTGTTGCTGGAAAAGCACAGCAGGTCAGGCAGCATCCAAGGAACAGGAGAATCGACGTTTCGGGCATAAGCCCTTCTTCAGGATGCTGCCTGACCTGCTGCGCTTTTCCAGCAACATATTTTCAGCTCTGATCTCCAGCATCTGCAGTCCTCACTTTCTCCTCCTTTTATAGAGTTGCAACAAGATCTCACGACTCTTAAACTCAATTCCCCTGTTAATGAAAGCCAAAACACCATATGCTTTCTTAACAACCCTGTCCACTTGGGTGGCCATTTTAAGGGATCTATGTACCTGCACACCAAGATCCCTCTGTTCCTCCACACTGCCAAGAATCCTATCCTTAATCCTGTACTCAGCTTTCAAATTCAACCTTCCAAAATGCATCACCTCGCATTTATCCAGGTTGAACTCCAACTGCCACCTCTCAGCCCATCTCTGCATCCTGTCAATGTCCCGCTGCAGCCTACAACAGCCCTCTATTCTGATGAGTGGCCCTTCATCAGAACTGAACCAGAGGAACCATTCTGATGAAGGGTCATGTGACCCAAAATATTAACTCTGATTTCTCTCCACAGATGCTGCCAGATTTGCTGAGCTTTTCCAGCAATTTTTGCTTTTGTTTCTTAGTCAGACCTATTGGAAACCAAGGGTGAAATTTAATGTCCTCCTGTGTGCCATGTTTGTAATGGGCGGGATATTAAATTGATCAGGATTGTGCCATTTCCATCTCTATCTTCACAATGAATAGGTTAGTGTTGGAAAGGCCAATTGACACCCTTAACTGGCAGTTAATGCTCCCTCAAAGGACACAGTATGCCACTGGTGTGAATTCAGTAGTTGACATGGAACTCACCAAGAGGAGAGCACAGCAAGGAAGCCCATGCAGTTTGCTTGCAGGTTCCCAGTGTGGGAGTTGGGTAGGGTAGGTGATACTTTTCTGCAAGGCACTCAGCACCGAATTGTGGGACCTAGCATTCAGAAGTGTGATCTATGAGGCTTTATGTAGACAGCAGTCACCACTTTCCCATCATGGGAAAGGCAGCCACTCTGCAGTTAATTGCATGACTGGCCTTTAATTTCATCGGCTTCCTCCAAAAGCACCAAAACAGGGGTCCCATCATTTGTCCAGGCAACTGTGAAATGCCTGTCACTTTTCCCAAATAACAACTCATGTGTCATTACCGGCCAAGGAATCTGGTGCTCAAGGTTGCTAGTGATGGATGCTTCAGGCCAGTATTCACCTAAACAATAGTGGACTCGTTCCCCTGTAAAGGTATAGGATTCGAAGACATTCTTATGGAAAACAAGAAATCACAATTAAAGCATTCTCATGGAATCCTTTACAGTGATGTGTAATAAATCCTCCAATTTCAATCTGCCAAGCTGCTGTTGCTAACGGATGTGGAGTAATAATGCATATTTAATGCCTTTTCTTGTTTTCTTTTAATGCATCAAGGTTTGTTTTTGCTAGCACTTGCACATTCATTCCAATTCATGTTAATTTCTAACAGTTATTTTTGACCCAGCAATAGTACTTCCATCAATGTTTTTCCCATGGGATTCCCCCAACTGAAGGTCTTCACAAACTGAGCAAATACCTTGAGGAGATGTTAAATGATGCTCTGTGCCTCCCATAGATACCTGCAGTCAAAGGTCAATTTGTGACTCTTTAATTGGTCCCAGCTCTTTAAACTTGGCATGTATGCAATTTTCTTTGCTTGCCACCAGGGTGCTGTCTAAATACATGATTCCACACCTAGTATCACAAATAATTGTGCAAATGAGTTCACAGTGGGATATTTAGTGTTACTAGTAGATGCTCTGTCAAATAGGATTTGCTCCAGTTCTTCACCATTTGGAAATGACCTGCATATTTCAACACTAATGAACTCCAGATAGTTTATCAACAATCACTGGATAATGATTCTGGAGTCTGCAATCGTTGAGTGAATTGTATGGGGTGAGGGGAGTGTATCATTTGATTGAAAAGTTGATTTTCAGCCCACTAGCATTACAAAGCCCTTCCTTACAGTGATAGTACACTAGAAGCAGCAGAAGCAGTCCCTTAAGGACTTTAATAGACCTTAGGGTGGGTAGAATGGTTGATTCCTTAACCATCCAGTGTAGAATGGATTACAAGGGAAGTTGATGGGATGGCCTTCAAATACAGGTCAGATTTGGGGCTGGTAGTGGTAATGGTGCCTGTCGAATATGTCCCCCTCCCCCATGTTTCTCCATCTCTCTAACTACATCACTAAAGCCAATAGCAGCATCTAAGTCATCAATTTGATTTCACTCTGATTATACAGTACTGTTCTTGAATTGAATCTGCTACTTTTGAATCTTTTTACAGAATAGTTTTGAAAAAAGGCATGTTTATTTATATTCTTACCTCACTTTCCAACTTATTTACATTGATTAAAACCAATTGTTTTGAAAATTATCAGAAATCAGTAAATTATCATTTTCATCGAGTTTCATGGAGGGTTTGCACAGTGAGTCCTAGTGATTTTTCTCATGTTGCCTTTGCAGATGGACTGCATTAATTAATGGTTACCTCTGTATGCAGCTCAGCTTGTTAAAACTAGCCTGATGTTCCCACTTGCTGTAAGAGGAAGTACTCACCATGACTTGGATATTCTGGGATCCGTGGAGCTGGCATCATATTAAAGGATGTCATGCACACTGTCAAGCACTGGCAGTCAGAGCTGCCTTGCACACTTCAAATCATTTCCCCAGGCACAGCAGGCCAGGGGAAATTGGGAGCTTGCTTTGCAGACAGGTTCCTGGGGGTGCCTGGTGGATGGGTTCTGCAGAAGAGTCCTGTCCTCTTCTCTCAGGGCCAGCAGAGGTGGCCATAATACCAGCCCCTGCAAGTCTGGGGCAAGGTTGCCATCTGGATCAGTGCACATCGGCTGGCTGGTAAAATGCCCAGCGATGCCACAAATCCATCATCCAAGTAAGTGTCAACATTTCCTCACTGCTACCTCATACTCACCCCATCTCTGCTCCTGTACCCACCTCCCACAAAGTCTCAGCCTTGCCAATCTCACTGCTTTATATACCAGCTTCCTGCACTTGCTCTTACCTACCTCAACCTTCCTTAGAGGTCTCATTTTGTAAGCTCTCTGTGCTTACTACTTACTCACTCGGGACACCTCACCATCTTTCCTCTGCCTGTACCAGCACTACCAGTTGTGCCATCCACATTCATCTGACACGATGCCCTCTGTTTCTCTCAATTCAAGAAAAATGGTCCATAATAGGGCTGAAAGAACCAGGAGAGATGGTGGGATGCCCAAAGCTTGGCTTCTCACTTCCCTTGAGGAGATGATCTCAGCCCTTGCACACGAGGATTGGGACCAGTCCTGTGGCAACCAAGTAAGAACCATTGTCCATTACTGTGTGACTCTCACATTACTCACACTGTGAATGTACTCGTAACATGCCACAACCTCCAGCCCCCTCATTGACATATTCTGCCTTTTTCTCCTTGCAGCTGGCAGCACCATGGTCTCCACAGTCAAGAGGGTGATTCTGCAAGATATTCCCCTCTTTTACCTCAGAGGAAAGGAGCACGGATATCTCAGAGAATGCACCGGCAATGCTGCCTCCTCCAAACTCCCACAGCTTAGTCACTGATAGGTCAGTGCCTACTTTATTGAGATTAGAATCAGGAGCGCATGTTGATAAGCACACTACTGCCAGCTGGTCAAGGCAGATGTGTCGGTGGCAGTGAAGCAGCTATATGTTACACAACTCCAGCTGATTGGCTTTGAAAGAAAGATTGAACATGGTGTTCAATGCTTTGTCAAGGTCCTGTTGTCCTATTTTATAAGTGTGCTAAAGCTGAGGAGCCAATGTGGAGTTTACTGGGGATTTGCATGAGATTCTCCCAGTCTTTGATAACTACTTCAGCAGAAAGAAAACCCTAGAGAAACTGGTACATTAAATGGTCATTTGGTATCATTTATTGATCAACTCTTTGCTCCTTTAGATTTCCATGGAAAATCCAAGCAAAAGAATCTCCAAACTCAATGGGATTGAAATTTTGCCGGGTTAACAGTTACACCAATTTTCCAAAGTTTTTCTCTACGAGAGTTATTGTGGAAGATCAGGAAATGGAACTTCGATGTTTTACCTTCTTGTGGCAATATGAAAGGGTAGCAGGAGTTTAGAATGAATCAGTCCCAGAAAGCATTCAATAGCTCATGGTGCACTTCACTGGCAACTTCAGGGGTTAGATTTTTCTGCTCTCATCAATGGTTAGCTTGAAAGTGGGTAGAGCATGTTAATCATTGGGATGGTGGCAAATATTAAATGCTGGGCAAGAAAGCCCTGATTGGCCTACTTACCTTGCTGCCATTAGAAATGCTTTCAATGGCTAAATAATGAACAATTGAAGACCTCAGCTCATATTGGCTGGTACTCATCCAATAGCAGGCAGCCTATTGCTGTGTGAGGTGGAAGGTTTATTTCCAGACGTTTTGTCACCCTAATAGGTAACATTTTCAGTGGGCCTCCAGGCAAACCACAGTACATGGTTCTGCTTTCTATTTATATGTTTGGGTATCTTTGAGTTAGTGATGTCATTTCCTGTTGTGGCATCATTTCCTGTTCTTTTTCTCAGGAGGTGGTAGATGGGACCTAACTCAATGTGCTTGTGGATAGAGTTCCAATTGGAATGCCATGCTTCTAAGAATTCTTTTGCGTATCTCTGTTTGGTGTGTCCTAAGATGGATGTGTTGGCCCAGTTGAAGTGGGGTCCTACCTTATCTGTATGTAAGGATACTAGTGAGAGAGGGTCATGTCTTTTTGTGGCTACTTGATGTTCATGTATCCTGGTGGCTAGTTTTCTGCCTGTTTGTCCACTGTAGTGTTTGTTACAGTTCTTGCACAGTATCTTGTAAATGACATTAGTTTTGTTTGTTATCTGTATAGGGTCTTTCAAGTTCATTAGCTGCTGTTTTAGTGTGTTGGTGGGTTTGTGGGCTACCATGATGTCAAGGGGTCTGAGTAGTCTGGCAGTCATTTCCAAGATGTCTTTGATGTAGGGGAGAGTGACTAGGGTTTCTGGACGTGTTTGTCTGTTTGTTTGGGTTTGTTGCGGAGAAATAGGCGGACTGTGTTAATTGGCACCCATTCTTTTTGAATACACTGTATAGGTGATTTTCCTCTGCTCTGTGTAGTTCCTCTGTGCTGCAGTGTGTGGTGGCTTGTTGAAATAATGTTCTGATGCAGCTTCGTTTTTTCGCCTTCATGGGTAGCGGACTCTGGAGGGAGGAGTTTTAGGGCAAGTGTTTTCCATCAATAAAAGGCATTCCTTTGCCTGATCCAGGGATTGGACTCCAGTAAGAGAAGCCCACTGAGGGACACCCCACCCCGTGCTTGTTGCTATTGACCATGCCCCCCTAACCCCATTAAACCCTGAGAGAGGGGCCAGCCAAAAATAAGTAATATTTGGAAATTAATTTTGAAATATAGAAGACAAAAGGACTAGTATGTGCCATTCAAAATGTTGTTGTTGTTGTTTCTGGGCTGCTGTCCCCTAACAACCACCCCAGTGACCCACAGTCCACGAAACCTCCACTTTATTCTACCTGTGCTATGTCTTTCTCTGATCCTGGGGTTTTGTGTTGCTAAGCACAAGAGCAAGAGCTGCCAGGCTCTAATTGGTGAGTTTTACACACTCACACCTCCCCAAAACCCTCAACATTACCACCTCCACCACCCCCCAATGCTCCATCTACAACTCCATACCTGAAAGGAAGGGCATGCTTCTAATTGCTTTGATTTGGGGTTTGGTGGGCCTTCCCAAAAACAGACCTTGTGGGTCCTCATTTGCTCAACATGACGCCCCCTCCCCACTCACTGTGACCACACCACCACCTAGCCTTAAGATCTCTGGCAACTAAGTAATTGGAAGTTTGGGCACCCTTCAGGCCCTGATGAAGGGCTTTTGCCCGAAACGTCGATTTTACTGCTCCTCAGATGCTGCCTGAACTGCTGTGCCTTTCCAGCAGCACAAATCCAGAATCTGGTTTCCAGCATCTGCAGTCATTGTTTTTACCTAGTATGACAAATATACATGAATGCCTGGTAATTTATACAATACAAAAGATGGAAACGAATTTATGTGAACTTCTGGAGTGTATGTGTTTGTGATTTCATTGTAAATTATAAGATTACATTTCTTCCCCACCTTTTGAATTGTGACAATGCTTAAACTTAAATAAAGGACTATCAATTTGAAGTCAGAATTATTCTAATTTTTGATTTGTTTTTTGGTTGTATTGGTATAATCCTTTGAGTTAATTTTCATTTTATGACAAAGTCATGTTGAAGAGGTGAACAATTCAGCAGGGAATTCTTGTTACCTCAACCAGAAAAGCACAGTTACCTTTTTAATATTCTGTAACGTTGCAACTATTGTACTATTGAATCAGTATGCCAAGAATGTTGCTATTTCACTACAAAATTACAGTTGGGTTATAGTTACTGAATATACATAATTATAGCTTTCAGTCAACGGGAATGAATGTTTATCATCTCTATCTCCAATACATACACATGAGGTCACCTATGTCATTAAACATAACTGTAACATTATTGATAATTATTCAAGCATAAGTCAAGATTTATCTTACTGCTTTATGTTTCAAAGTGCACTGTAAATAAACATGCCTAATTTGGGGATTTAATGACAATATATTGGTTAAGTATAAGAAAAATATAAAAGATGTTCAAAGTAAACAGTTTACATTTAGGAGAACAAATAGTCAGATGTACGAGTCGGGTTAGGGCCTGTATGTTCTTAAGTGAAGCAGGAATAAATACACATGTATATAACGGAATGGAGCCACACATCTGCAATTTATCTATAGCTAGCTGTTATTATATGAAGATTCAAAAGCCAAATGGCTGCACTTTGATTACAAGATGATGGTGCGCTTGCAATGTAGCATTTGATGTCAGAGGTGCACCATCACAAAAACTAAAGGAAATCATCTGAAAGTCTCGCTAGAAGTATTTGCAGATTATCAAAGATATCAATCACATCAATCAGTGGCTACAACTTATTTATTTCATCTCACTCTTGGTTTGATTTCTTTATGGTTTTATATACAGTCTTGATGGGGTCAGTTAGATCAGTTGACTAGACGGCTAGTGTGTGATTCCTCTTCAGGTGGAGGGAGACTTGGGACTTGCCTCCATATTCTAACCCTGAGAACAGAAGACAACAGCAAGATACCACTGAAGAAAAATCGATGAAGGAAGCAGCTAAGCGTGAAGCATCAGCAGACAAAGAACAACACAGCACAGGAAGAAGCCCTTTGGCCCTCTAAGCAGATAAATTTTGCCCTTCCATACTAAAATTGTCTTCACTCACAGGAATTGTATCCTTCTATTCCCCTCCTATTCATGCACAAAGAAACTGCCTTCAAAGACAGCACATATGAATATATGAATGCTTTTTAAAATTTATCTGCTTATTAATTCTCTTCACAGTTGCTGCCACAGCTTGCTGAAAATATCCAGCTTTTACTGTTTTTATTTCAGTTTTCCAGAAACTGCAATCTTTTATTCTTGTATTTCTTCTAACTCCCAAATAATCTATCCAACATAAAATTACTTTTCTATGCTTCACCTTCAACAAGTTTCAAAACGGAAAGTTACCATTACTGTTAGAATAATTGAATCATACAAGTTACAACACATAGGAGACAGCTAGGAGAAAGTGAGGACTGCAGATGCTGGAGATCAGAGCTGAAAATGTGTTGCTGGAAAAGCGCAGCAGGTCAGACAGCATCCAAGGAGCAGGAGAATTGACGTTTCGGGCATGAGCCCTTCTTCAGGAATTCCTGAAGTAGGGCTCATGCCCGAAACGTCGATTCTCCTGCTCCTTGGATGCTGCCTGACCTGCTGCGCTTTTCCAGCAACACATTTTCAGCATAGGAGACAGTTATGTCATTTGAATTACCTCTCCACCACCCTGACTGTTCCTTCAATATTGTTGTATTCTTTTCCATTCTTTCTTTTCACGTCTTTAAGTGAGACTTCTTCTTTATAAAGTATTATGATCTGCATCTCAATATGCATTTATAATAAGGCATCTTATGTTGTAACAATCCTCTGTATGTAAACTTTTGTTGATTTTCTCTATAGAGGAAGTGGTGGAGGCTGGTACAATTGCAACATTTTAAAGGCATCTGGATGGGTATATGAATAGGAAGGGTTTGGAGGGATACGGGCCAGGTGTTGGCAGGTGGGACTAGATCAGGTTGGGATATCTGGTCGACATGGACAAGTTGGACCAAAGGGTCTCTTTCCATGTTGTACATCTCTATGACTCTATGACTCAATAACTGTAATCCTGAGTCTAGGCCCACTTATTGCCATTCAATGGGTATTTAATTATGACATTACTTATCAATGGTTTGCCTTTTCAATATTCTTCATAGATTCCCTATAGTCCAAAAAGTGGCCATTTGGCCCATTGGGTCTGCACTGACCCTCTGAAAAGCATCCCACCCAACTCAGCTCCCTATCCTATTCCTGCAACCCCACATTTCCAATGTCTAATCCATTTAGTCTACACAAACCTGGATACTGTGGGGTAACTTACCCTGGCCAATCCACCTAGCGTGTACATCTGTGGGAGGAAACTGAAACACCCAGCAGAAATGCATGCAGACACAGGGAAAATGTGCAAACTCCACACAGACAGTCACTTGAAGCTGGAATTGAAAAGAGTCCCTCGCGCTGTGAGGCAGCAGTGCGAACCAATGAGCCACTGCACCACCCTGATTGTGAAAGCAAGGGGGTTGTTTCTTTTTACCATTTATTTTATTACTGTGCTTTAATATTGCTATGGGGAAAAATATAAAATTTCTTCAGTTTTTTTTGTCAAATCTATTGTCTCATCCTTGCGAAAAGTCCTATCATTCTTATTATTCTTCTGATCTCCTTTTCTGTAATAATGCGCATGTATATAAATATCACCTATCCCTCGCTGCTTCTAGTTCTGACAAAGGGTCACTGGAAATTAAACATTAACTCTATTTTCTTTCAGCAAATGTTGCCAGACCTATTGAGTTTCTCCAGCAATTTCTATTTTTGTTTATTTCCGATTATCAGCATTCACAGTTCTTTGTTTTATTTAAGAGACTTTTCTCCTTGGTGGAGTAAACAATGATCGGGGGCATAGATTTAAGGGAAGGGGATGGTAGTTACATGGGGCTATGAGGAAAAAAAGAGGGTGGTGGAGTCTGGAACACATTGTAAGTAAGGGTGGTAGAGACAGAAACTCTGAGTTCAAAAGGTGTTTAGATGTACGCTTGTGATGAAAAGCCAAACAATGCTATGGGCCAAGAAATGGAAAATGGGATTAGAATAGTTAGGTGATTGTTTTAGACTGGCCCAGACTTGATCGACAGGAAAGATGAAGAGCCTTTTTCTATACTGTAGACCTGTATGACTCATTTCCAATTGCATATAGCGGGTCTTCAATTTATTAATGCCTGGCTTATGAATCCACAAACCATACACGATCCCATACAGGTGTGCATTGATAATAATTTTAAAGATCTGACTTAAGAACATTACCTGAGACTTATCAATAGCAATTTGATATTGTCCTACATTGTGTTTGACTTGCAAACAATTTTACCTGTAAACAGACTCAAGAATGGAATCCCTTCATAGCCAGGGGACTGTCTGTATTGCCCCATCTTGAGCTTTGAGGCAGAAAAATAAATTTCACAAAATTTCTGATATCTCTATCAATGTTGTTTTGTTTCCTGTAATTCTGACATGGAGAAGCTCCTCAGCTTAGTGCCACTTATGACAATGCAATTGATAACAGGAACTCACCACACTGGATGGTTGTGGGTTCAAGCTCACATTCATGCAAAGAGGCTATTCCACTTCAATGTCTTTTGTTGCTGCCCTCACAAGCAAATGTTAAATAAATAGACAAAAAGGCATATATTTATTTCTCATTTGTACCAATACTTTATCATTTCTTAGAAACACAAGTGTTGAATGGACTCACTAAGAAGCAAACAGAACTATGTTTAATTCAGTCTTGTACTTCTTTTAAGAAACACTGTGCAGCCCAAGGGACCATTTGTGGTCCATCTCACATATGTGCCCTCTGGCCAACTTGCTGCTCTCTGTGCCTCTAGGCCTTTATTTATGGCCTTCCCATCTGTGGGATGTTGGCGCAGCTGAGATACAGCGTCACTCTTTCTTTTCCTTCTCCTCCATCAAAAGAAAACAATGAAAAATGAACTCCATGAGAGTTATTCCCTTCTTCTCTTCAACAAGTGAAAAAGATTGGATTTAAACAGGATTATATGACTTAACAACTAGCTCGAGAGATTTTTTTCTGCTCTTTTTCTGTAGTGTCAATGCCTCTATTCTTCACTTGTTACCAGAATACAATCATTGCATTCAATTTTGGTCTCCTTTCTGTGAGAAGGATGTTGTGAAATTTGAAAGGGTTCAGTAAAGATTTACGAGGATATTGCCAGGGTTGGAGGGTTTGAGCTAGAAGGAGGAACTGAATAGGCTGGGGCTATTTTCCTTGGAGTGTCAGTGGCTAAGGGGTGACCTTATAGAGGTTTATAAAATCATGAGGGGCATGGATAAGGCGAATAGCTAAGGTCTTTTCCCCAGGGTAAGGGAGTCCAAAATGAGACGGCATAGGTTTAAGATGAGAGGGAAAAGATTTCACGGGGACCTAAGAGGTAACTTTTTCAGGCAGAGTGTGAATGGAATGAACTTCTGGAGGAATTGGTAGAGGCTGGTACAATTACATCATTTAAAAGGCATCTGGAAGAGTATATGAATAGGAAGGGTTTAGAGGGAAATGGGCAAATGTGACTAGATTAATTCAGGATATCTGGTTGGCACGGACTAGTTGGACTGAAGGGTCTGATTCACTGCTGTACAGCTCTATGACTCTGTGGCAAGATTTAATTAAAATTCTGGATATAGTGTGTGGGAATTCACCTCACAGATTTATATCCTATTTTTCTGTGATACTGAAAATGCTGGCACATGACTCTGCATGTGAGCAAAAGGATTCTCCCAGGCTTGCTGGACATTCTGGTTAGTTTTTTCTAATTGAAATTGCAGCATAAAGCACGATATAGTGCACATGAATGCATTAACTGCCAAGATATTACCCTGATGTTTTTCTTCTTTATTCCTAAGGTTGAATTTCTTTGATATTGATTCATGAGTGCTTTATTAGCAACAAATTGTCAGAAGCATTGTGGAAAAGAGTGACAATTGTGTGTAAGACTGGGTGAGGATTATTTAGTTAATGTTGAAAACTGAGATCTGTAAAAAATAGGTCAGGAATGTACAAATAGTTCCTGTCATGTCATGATGTCCTGATATGAAATGTTAGAGGAAATGGGACTGATCTGCATCTTCCAAATGAGATATTAAACTGACGTCCTGTCTGCTCTTTCAGATGAATTTTTAAAAATCCCATGTCACTATTTAAAAGTTCTCCCGAAGTCTTGGCCAATCAGTGAATATATTATCTATTCATTTTCTCATTGCTGGTTTTATGACATTGTTTAGTATAAATTAACTGCCGCAGATCTCTGCAGTACAGCAGTTGCCTCTGCTCCAAAACATGTCATTGACTATAAAGTGCTTTTGGACAATTGGAAAACATAAAAAGCAATTTAGTAATAATAGTTTTATCCTATTTTCCTTTCTCCCTTCCCTCCTCAGTCCATCCCTCCGTCTCTCACTTACTTCTATTACTCTTCCTTCCTCTCTCTCTCTTCCCCCACTTCCTTCCTTCCATCTTTTCCATTCCTTCCTTCCGATCTTTCATTCCTGTATTTATTCCTTTGAAGGAATCTTTGGCAATGGCGAGCAGCATATCTTGTGGTAGAGAATAGAACTGGTTTATTATTCTTGCTGTAGCAAGATGCTTTATGAGGGGATGATAAAGGTGTCGGTGTCAATCTTAATCATATAATCATCGAATCCCTACTGTATGGAGGCAGGCCATTCAGCGCTTTGAGTCCACACTGTCCCTCCCTTCGAAGGATAACATCATACCCAGACCCATCCCTGTAACCCTGCATTTACCTTTGGCTGATCTACCTAGCCAGCACATTCCTAGACTCTCTGGGCAATTTAGCATGGCCAATCCACATATCCTGCACATCTTTGGCCTGTGGATGGAAGCTTTCATGGCTATTTTCTTAATTAAATTAGGAATGTTCCACCAATACCCTTGACATGACATAAAAGGCATAACAAATATATTAGGGTGATATTTTAGCACTAAAGATTCAGTCTATGTATTAAACCTCTGTTTTTCACTTTGATACTAGATTTAGATTAGATTACTTACAGTGTGGAAACAGGCCCTTCGGCCCAACAAGTCCACACCGACTCTCCAAAGAGCACTCCACCTAGACCCATTCCCCTAAATTTACCCTTTCACCTAACACTATGGGTAATTTAGCATGGCCAATTCACCTAACCTGCACATTTTTGGACTGTGGGATGAAACCGGAGCACCCGGAGGAAACCTACACAGACACAGGGAGAATGTGCAAACTCCACACAGACAGTTGCCTGAGGTGGGAATTGAACCCCAGTCTCTGGGGCAGCAGTGCTAACTACTGTGCCACCGTGCTGCCCATACTAGTCCCACTGTTGTTCTGATCTGATGGGAATTGTTAGTATTTAAGCCCACTCGCTTAAGGACCATCTGCTATCAAGCATCAGTCAGAAAGCCCATGGCCACCAGCCAAGAATGCAGTTGCAAGGCTTACCAACAGGTGGACATCAACTTCCACCCCTTCAAGCCTGACAGGAAGTGGGTCTGAACTTGGCCACAGTGCCCAGAACAGAACATTAGGTTATGCCTGTGGTCTTGTGTCTAGCCAAGAACGTTAATATAACTGAGATGCAGGTTGTAGGGTAGGGGTGTGGGAGTGGTGAGTACTGGAAAATAAGCTCTATAAAGTTTAATGTGCATGAAAATGCTTCACAAAGAAATTACCATGCCTCTTAAAAAAACTGCCTGTGTGTATGATTTGGCAAATTTGTTAATATTTAATCAAATTCCCTTTAAACTTTCCAGAGACCTGGCTTTATGGTGGACAAATATGGGTTGTCAGAAGTGGACAGAGAGAACTAAAGCAGAGAAAATATGCTTCTGTTTGCCTTTGTATTGATTCTGAGAGTGTCAAAAAGGTCGTTGATCATGCCCTCCCAAAACATGCTAATTTGCTAGATCAAATCTGTCAGAATATCGACTGGAATCACGGAGACATGGTGGCAGCTTTTGTGCTCTGTGCAGCAGGGAGCCTGTCTGCGAAACAGGATTATCAGGGGGGTCATGTAGGCAGGCAAAGTGCGTCCATCACTTCTGCTAATGCATTGGGGCGGACTCATGTATGTGATTGAGATGTACTAGACAGGAGCATACCAGTGGAGAAATCAAAAAACATACATGCAATGTTGATAGGCTATGTGAACCTTAAATGTGTTGAGGATAAAAGCACACTCAAAACTCACATGAACACTTCCAATGGTGTTTTATATTTTGATGTGATACATCACCTATGTCAAAAGCAGTTTCTTTTTCTTAAAGGTATACATTTCAAATAATGTACTTTCAGCTTCTCTTACTCTGGAGATGGAATTATCACAAAAACAATTCACAATTGATGCTGCAAAATGACCCTAGGTGCTTTAAAGAGGAAAATGCAGAAAGAGGAAAGCTGTGCTTTTGTTTGGGTGGTGAATTATTTTAGGAAATGTCAGCTTAAAAATATTTTCATGCCTCATGCATCATAGTTAAGCTGTGGAGAGATGGTTGGCAGAATCTTCCCACCTCTTGAGCGGTGGGGACAATGGTTAGAAATTTGGGAGAATGCGGCGTGAGATGCAAAATGAGATTCTCAATGTTAGTAAAAGAGTTTGGTTTTCCACTTAGGTTTCAATGGCAAGATGAGAATCTCACCAGTAAGTGGCAAGGACCCTATTCCCATGCACTGATATCTTGTTATTAATTAAACCAACCTTATTTATATGCAATTCACTATTTTCCCATCTACCAGAAAGAAATTCGATAGTGCCAATTCCCAAATTGAAAGTCTGAGTGATTATTTGGTGGGTTCAGCTCACTAGTGTCTTCTCTTGGCCTCCAACTTGCTCATCATATCCCAACATTTTATGACATGCTCCGTGAACAGCAACTGCTACCCCCTTTGTCCATTGAAGTCAACATCAACAAGACACTAGTTTCACCTTATTTGTTGTCTTCTATCTCACAGAAGACACGTAGTGTACCTTTAAGGGACATGCTCACAATGTCATCACTCCATCATTGATGTGACCTAATGGTGTAAAGCTTGCAGTCTCCATCTTCTGGAACTCGGTTCCCTTGCGCCATGACCTGCTTAGGGAGCATAGGACAGTACATCCAAATTACATGGCTTAGACCATAAGAGTATAAGACATCACAAAAGAAGTGGGCCATTCGGTACATTGATCCTGCTCTGCCATTCAATGGGATCATGATTGATCGGATAATCCTCAACTCCATTTTCCTGTCTGTGACCCATAACTCTTGATTTCATTTCAATAATTGTCTATCTCAACTATAAATTTACCTAATGACCCAGCCTCAATGGTAAAGCATTGCACGGATTCACTACTCTCTGAGAAAAGGGATGCTGCCTCACCTCTGCCCTAACTGGGCAACCCTTACTCAAAGTCTAGATTAGAGTGGTGCTGAAGTGCACAGCAGTTCAGGCAGCATCCGAGGAGCAGGAAAATCGACATTTCGGGCAAAAGCCCTTCATCAGGAATAGAGGCAGGGTGCCTGCAGAATGGAGAGATAAATGAGAGGGGGGTGGGGGTGGGGAGAAAGTAGCATAGAGTACAATAGGTGGGTGAGATTATACTGTCTGGTCGAAGATTCTCCAACAAGGGGAAATAACCTCTCTGCATTCATCCTGTCAAGTCCCCTAAGAATCTATTGCAGATTTCACTAAGGCTGGATCTTATTCTTCTGAACTCCAAAGAGTATAGGCCCATCCTACTCAATTTCTCCTCATATGAAAATCTCTTCCTGCACTGAATCAACTCAATAAATCTTCTATGAAATGCCTCCAATACCAGTATAGGTACTGATAAGGGAACCAAACTGTTCACAATATTCCAGACATGTTGTGGCTAGTGCCTATGTTTATACTCCATTCCCTTTGAAAAGAGAGCCAACATTTAATTTGCATTCCCTATTACCTGCTGAAATGGTTTGCTAGCTTTTTGTGATTTGTGCATTAGGACTGCTAAGTCCCCCTGTGCTGTAATTTTCTACAATATTTCACCATTTAATTAATATTCTAATGTTTTATTCTTCCTGCCAAAGTTAACATTTTCCCACATTATATTCTATCTGTCAAGATTTTGCCCACTCACTTAATCTGTCTATATCACTCTGCATCCTCACCATTTGCCTTCCCACCTAGTTTGTCTCATCACAAAGTTATCACTAGTGCATTCATTTCTTTCTTTGAAGCCATGCTGACTCTGCTTGTTTATATTGTGCATTTTTAAATGCTCTGCTATTTCATCCTTTATAATAGACCCCAACATTTTCCCAATGTTAGATGTCAGGCTAATGAACCTATAGTTACCCATTATGGTCACCTTCCTTTTTTGAATAAAGCTGTTGCATTTACAATTTCCCAATCTCCTGGGACTTTCTAGAATCTAAGGACACTGGGAAGAATACAACCAGTGCATCCACTGGCTCTGTTGCGACTTCCTTTAATATCCAAAAGTACATTCCATTAGGTCCAGGGGACTTCTTAATCTTTAGTCCTTATTAGTTTCCTTCGTACTTTTTTTCAGGGATCGATATTGAATTCATTCCCTCCTTAACTTTAACTCTTAATTTCGCAATTCTGCGCTGCTATTAGTTCTTCTACTGTGAAGACTGGAGTGAAGTATTTGCTCAACCCTTGCGTTGTACCTTGGTTTCCCAGTATTATTTCCCCAGACTCATTCATTAAGGGGCATATGTTCACTTTGGCCTCTCCCTTTCTTTTTGATGTATTGAAGTAAGGAAATCAGGGGATATGGGGAAAAGGTAGGAAATAGAAGTTGAAGATTATAAAAGCAGCCATGATCCCTTTAAATGGTGAAACAGAACTCAATGGATTGAAGGGCCAAACTTTGCTCCTTCATTTTATGCTGTAATCCCAATTCTATTCAGGATTTTACTTAAGATTAATTTAAAACTATCTCGTGAACAAAAGCAAAATACTGCTGATGCTAAATGGTGTTCTGAAGAAGAGTCAGACTAGACTCGAAACGATAACTGTTTTTTCTCCATAAATGCTGCCAGACCTGCTGCGTTTCCCTAGCATTCTCTGGGTTTGTTTAAGACTATCAGTTCAACTCACAATCAGTTCAACTCACTTATAATCATTAGATATAATATAAATTCATACAAAGGCCCCTGCCTTTTGTAAACAGAGAGAACACCGCCATGTATTGTGCTTTTCTCAACTAAAGAAGCACTTGGGGGTGAACCAGTTTGTCCACAACCCAGTGATTTCCTCAATGCTAGAAGGCTAAGAGTATATCTCTGTCAGATATACTGACAGGTTTTCAACAACTGGCTGGATAGAGTGGTTAGGTAGAAAATGTTCCTGCTCATTAAAGAAACAAGAATGAAAGGGCACAGTTTGAAAGTGATTTGCAAAAGAACCAAATGGTAATGTGATTTTTTTTCACATCATAAATACTTAGAGAATGAAATGCACTGCCTGGAAGTGTGCTAGAACTGTTCATTGAGACATTCAAAAGGGTATACGATAGACTGGTTTGCTTGAGCAGAAATAATGTACAAGGAGTAAGGGAAAAATGCAGGAAAGTTCCATTAGATTGTGCAGACACAATGGGACAAGTCGCATCATTCACAACAACACTTTGGCAATTCTGTGAACTGATTCTCTCCAGTTTATTTCATGAGAACTATGTAGTCATCTTGCATAAACACAAAGAAAAGCCTAGAGCTCACATTTCCTTATTTTTTATTAATCTGCAGATTTTTAGCTAAATTCACCTTTTTCGCCAAACTAAACTTTGTAACTGAGGAGACTGTCTTCCATGATCTTCTGTAAATTGAACTTGCTACTGATCCCAGTAAGGTTTCATCTGAACTGACCTAAAAGCTTTTGTCTTCAGGGTTTTCTAAATTAAAACTAACTACTGTTTATTCTGCAATAAAAAGGAAACCGGTAGTCATCAATATTTGTCCACCTGACATAATCCACCACAGTACAAACTATTTTCCAACAATAGAAAACAGGAAACAACAGCCACCTTATTTTTTCCAAGCAATATTGGAGTAGAGTTATTATTTCACAGGGACTCTGACCTTATTTTAATTTAGAGAAAACTTTTATAATGATAAGCCACTTCATAGAAAACCTCCATCAAAAAGTGACTGCATAGTAAAATTCACCTGCCAAAAATTATATATCTATGTGAATCTTTCATCCCACCTCCCCCAAAAGGAAAATGAAAATGTATCTTTAATAGACAGTTTAGTTTCTCACCAAGAAATTCTTCTGAAACTCTATTTCTATGTTACATTAACAACAATAAGATATTAGATTAGATTACTTACAGTGTGGAAACAGGCCCTTCGGCCCAACAAGTCCACACCGCCCCGCCGAAGCACAACCCACCCATACCCCTGCATTTACCCCTTACCTAACACTACGGGAAATTTAGCGTGGCCAATTTACCTGACCTGCACATCTTTGGACTGTGGGAGGAAACCGGACCACCCAGATGAAACCCACGCAGACACGGGGAGAACGTACAAACTCCACACAGTCAGTCGCCTGAGGCGGGAATTGAACCTGGGTCTCTGGCGCTGTGAGGCAGCAGTGCTAACCACTATGCCACCGTGCCACCCATTAGCTTTAAGCATACAATGAATTTCATAGTAATCGTTTTTACAGAAGTCTGTCTTGCTCTGATTTCCTTTATATGTGATCTTGACAAAGTATCAGCTAAAACATTGTCTTTTCCAGGCACATGAATTATTTCCAAATAGTATTTTTAGAGGATTCAACTTCACCAAAACAACCATAAGTTCTTATCCCAAATTACTTCTACCCAAAAAAAATCAAAGGATTATAGTCTGTAAATGTAACATTCAGCATGTTTAAAGACATAAAAATCAAACCAGTGCAAATCCAACAGAAGACTCATTGTCTCTTTTTCTCTGACCAAACATTTATGTCGACAGCGAGTCAGTTTCTTGGAAAAATAGCCTGATGAAATGGGCGTAATTCGATCCCTTTTTCATCTTCTTGTGGTAAAACAGTGGCCACACTGATGTCACTAACATGAACAGTTAGTTTGATTGGCTTCTCACAGTCTGGTGCTGCAAAGATTATTGTAGTTATCAGCACAACTTCCACATTGTCAAAAGTACTTTGATACTCTTGCATCTATTCAAATTTCTGACCTTTCTTCTGTAAATGCTGACAAAATCTTTAAGTCATCTTAATGTCAGAAGCAACAGGACCATTGAGTGATGCCTATGGAGTTACCACAGACAGCTTCAAGCAGTCAATTCATCCAGTTCCATTTACTGAATGTCCCTTTAATTTTTTTCTGGGCTCTAACTTATTAAATCTGCCTTTCCCCATCCTGTAATCTACTTGTGTGCATGTGTACTTAAAATATGTGACAATGCAAAAATTAGAGCACATTTTATGATGTTTCTTAGACTACTCTTAACTACAATAAACCTATACTTTTTCTTTGTGAAAATACAAGAAAACCTACCTGATTGTGTCTTTTGTCATCACAGCACATAAACAGTTAAACACATTACTATTATGTCCAATTCTCTGTATATATTGAAAAGGATGTGAAGGCATTAAGGGATTGCAGGAGACATTTATGAATATGGGATTTCCAGTATAGGATAGTTTGGAAAAGTTGCTTCATGGTCCTCAAAAAGAGAAGGTTGGGATGATATTTAATTGAGACATTCAGCATTGTCAGGGGTTTAGATAGATGAGGGAGAGATAAAGTGTTGAATTAGTGAATGATCCAAAAATAAGAAGATATTATTTAGGAGAATCTCAGGAGATATGAGGGAAAAATACTCAGTGAATGTTAGGATTTTAAAAGTACCTCCTAAGAGTGAGATGGAGTGAGCTAATCCTAACTCTAAACATTTGCTTTCAAAAGGGAATTGGATCATTATCTGAAGAGAAAAGATTTGCTGGGGTGCACAGAAAGATGAGAACTGGGACTTCTTGAGTTGCTCTTGCCGAGAGTTTGCAAAAACATATTGAGCTGTATTATAAATAATTTCTGATACTGCAATTTTGTGAAATAAATGGCATACAACAAATTAATTTTGATGTAGCAAATATGAGGTCATCCATAACCTCCTGCATTTTTAAATCATATTGATGTCAAAGGATAAAACAGAGTGCTTTCGAAATACTGAACCTCTAGAAACAGTGAACGACCTAAACATTTTATCAATGAAATATCATGGACAGAAAATGGTGAAAACACTAATGGAATCCTGGACAAAATCAGAAATTTCTGGGAAAATGCAGCAGGTTAGGCAACATCTGTGAAGAGAAAGCAGAGTTAACATTTTGGATCCAGTCACCATTCTTCAGTTTTGGAATGGATTTCTGGTCTTTCTAGGCAACTGGTAGCAAGGGAGTAGGAGATATGCTACACCTATGCAAGACCCTAGTTGGTCCACAGCAAGAAATAATGTGAGCAGTTCTGAGCACTATATAACATGCTTGAAAGGAGTGCTTAATAGATTTATCAGGATAATACCTCGACTACAAGGGTTGGATTTTGTGGCAAGATTACACAAGATAGGATTGTACGGCCTGGACTTTTAAAGGAGCGAAAAAGTTTTCAAGATTCATGTGATGAAGTAAAATAAAAGTTCTGCTGTTAAGGCAGTCTCGTGAACAGCCTTCAAGGCTGAACCCGACCCTTCTTGAGTAAAGGTAGGAAAAGTCTTGACCAGCCCAGACCTGCTATGGTTTCTGAGGAGTCAGTAATGGTGACTCCGTTTCTTAAATAGTAGGCATTTTGCAGTGCACAGCATTAAATAAGTTGTATCTGTATTATTACCAAGGTCAATACCTTCACCAGGTTTCCTTGGAAAAGTAAGCAGCAGCTGAGCAGGATATATAGTTTTCACCAGATGGCCAATTTCCTCAGAGTGCGGGTACCTTGGGCCCTTCATATCAATCCCTTGAAGAAAAATGGGCTGCCATTCTAATACTCAGATCATTAGTGTCCATCTGGTGAACTGATGTTTAAGAATTTTTTTGATGCTCTAATTGTGCCCTTTTTGAGATTTAAACCATTCTGTTAGCACAGAGATGTTCTGTTTTATTAAAAGATGAAACCAGTCTTTACTGGTTGCAGGAACAGGGTTACAAGAACAGTAACAACATAGAAAACATCATGGGGCAACATTTGCCTCTGCTATGAGTCCAGGAAGATAGACAACCTGCCATGTTGATCTACAGATGCAGTAGTAACTGTATGTATCTCGGCGAGGTTTATTGAGGAAGTGGTTGCACTTCTGAAGTGAGAAATTATGAAAAATATGCAGTGTTGCATCAGAAACTGTAGCTCAAAATGACAGCTTCTGCATATTCTGATGGACAATCCAGGTGACTTCTAAAGTCTTATAAAATATACCAAAATGAATACATTTCGACTTAAAAGAAAACTGGTCAGCAACACACTATTTACTGATGCTAAAAAATTGTTCCCTTCTTGTTTCGTATGGATGTAGGAGCCACCAGAAAGACACTATGAATTTTATAAACATCGAATTTTCAACAGGCTCAGAGATTCATTGAATACACAGATGGTTTAGTTTTAGCTTACTTCCCATTTACCTAATAGCTTCTGGTACATGAGTTTGAGAAGCTGTTCCACACAAAACACTTGAGAGTTGTCTGAGAGCCCAAAATTCCAAAGAAGTTTAATTTTATCAACATAAATGTAGAGAAAAGAAATCTCTGCTTCTTAGCAGCTTCCCATTGATATTGTAAAGTTTTTTTTTCTTCAATTTGTTCTATCAATGACTCAATGTTTATTGCAGAAGATAAATGGGGTATCAAGTGCTTACAGTTTCTCTCATTGATATTCTAATGCTCTGGGTGATTGACAGTTTTATATTGTTATAGCAATAGGATTCTATTTTAAAGAATCATGGGTTTTTCACACATTCTATTAATAGAGGGTTCATTGGTCCTATACAAAATGTATACAGGGTCAATAGGCATAGAAGTACCATGAATTGACATGGAATGTAGTAGGGGTCAAGGGTAGATGACTGGGGGGAATTCATTGGCATGGTGTTGGCATTAGGCTCATGTGTAAAGCTATCTGCCATTATCTTTCAAACAGTTCTTGAATCGACAATGCTTTTGAGGGGTTGTGATTCATGAATCATATAGAAGATGGTCTAATTCCACAAAAAAAAGAGGCAAGGAGATTCCAAGTCAGAATTGTAGGGTGTGGGCTGACTATCTGCACACTTACACCACACCACCAAAAATTGGGTAAGCTGGGAATGAACTTAGAATAATGGAATTGCATCCTTGCCACTCAATGATTCTATAGCCCTATATTTATTAAGTCCTCAATTATTGAAACCTGAAAATCTCAGCAGACCACTTCTCAATCTGTTCTTACTTTCATCCAAGAGTTCTTCTACATGTTACAAGATCTTGAGGGTTAATACGTTCCTCCTGGGACCAAACCAAGATGTGAAACATTTCTTACGATTTCATTTCATTTCTCCTCAGTTCCTTTGCTGAACATAAACTCTTGTTCTCTGCAAAAACTCCAATTTTGATCTCTTTCCATTAATTTTACCAGATTGATTTACAATTTTAATTTCTTATACATCTGTAATTTTCTTTCTGATGAAGGTTCCCATTCATAATCAGTGCTTAGCGGCTGTACATCCGCATTCCTTGTTGCCTATATGCTCCTGACTTTATACATTGGCAAGTGCACAAGTACTTTCATAGTTTTTGAGGGTGGCTGCTTATTTTTGTGAGAGGGTACACAAGAAAATAAATCTCTTTACATTGCCTAGCTCTGTAGCATTGTGGCACATCATGGATATTCCAAAAAAGCATTTGAACTAATTTTCTTTTACCTTCAAAACAATTGATTCTGAGGCCTATATGAATAATTCAAATCTCTAATGGAGAAGATGACCTTCTTGCTGCACTTATTTATTTCACAAGAAACTCAATATTTACAAAATGCTTTAAGCTTCTTTGATCCAAGGAACTAATGTAAATAATTGAAACCTCCTCAGTTTACATTCAAATTTCAAAAGTGTTCAAAGATGTCTTAAGACATGTTGACTTATCCAAGGAAGAACCAAAGTAGCCCATACAATCCAAGGTGTAAATACCATCTACCACCATCCCAGCTACCAATAAAAATTTAAACTGTGACTACACTGCATCTGTTTGATTTACATTTACTTCAGGATTTACTATTTCTTTCAATCAGATGATTCCATTTATGCAAGCATATAAAATGGGAAATTTGTCATATGGTGTAAAATAGATCAATTCCAGTCATCTTTGCTTCAATAGAATAAAAATCAGCTGAGATGTAAAATGGATTGTTGATTCACCCATTTTTATGGCATCGCGCAAAGTTCAAATTATCCCGAAAGCTTGTCAGAACATAAAATTTGCCCACTCATGGCTATTGAGGTCAAGACCATAATATTATTTACATTCAAGGGAGATATTCCAGCACCATGGGCAGTGTAGTGGATGGACGTAATACTGACCCTGGAGCTAATTATGACGAAGAATGGAGAAACTTATGTTTCATTGATAAAAGAAAAGTAAACTTTAAGAGATGTATAAAATAACAAACAGCGTGACAAAGGTAAATTAATGTAAATATGAGTTAATTTTGTTTGCAGGCCAACAGAACACAAGTTCAAACAACTAAAAGACACATTTGGTCAAGAATCTAAATAAAACAACAACAGAAATTGTTGGAAAGACTCAGCAGGTCTGGCAAGATCTGTGGAGAGAGATTAGAGTTAACTTTTCGGATTCAGTGACCTTTCCTCAATACTGATGGTAGCAAGGAAAGAATTAGTTTTTATGAAGAAGATAGAATTGGGGAGGGGGTTAAGGCATAAATGATAGGTGGAGATAGAGCCCAAAGAGAGAGAAGGATAGCTGGACAGACAAAGGAGTAGATAGCTATCAAGCTGGGAGAAGAAATAGCTGAAGTGGATAATTAGTGACTAACAATGGGTGGTGTGTAATAGAAGACCATGTGAAAACAAGATTTGGTGTGTAACAACTGGAGTAAAGACACTGGGAAGTTGCCTCAAGGTCTAAAATTTTTGAATTTGATTTTGAGCAGAAAATGAGGTGCTGATTTTTTAGCTTACACAATGTAAATTAGGGCTTTAGTGGCTCAGAGGTAATGCCCCTATCTCTGGGGTAGAAAGCCCAGGCTCAAGTTCTACCTGCTACATCTCTGAATAAGTGATTAGAATCTGGAAGGCTTCCTTAATTCAAACGGTGATCAATTCATGAGATGGACAGAGTAACTGAATGTCATATTAAGATACTTAGGTTTATCTGAATGAATAAACCAAGATAGAAAAATGGTCATCTTGTTTTGAATTATTCTATTAGTCTTATGAACACTTAAAATTAAATAACTAAAACACAAGACTGCAAGAATTCAAAGCAGAAACAAGCCATTTGGCCCTTGGAGCTTGCTCTTTCATTTGATATACGATCGTGGGTGATCTGATTATGGCCTCAACTCCACTTTCCTGTCCACCCTGTAGCCTTGACTCCCCTGTTGTTCAAAAATGAATATAGCTCAGCCTTGAATATATTCAATGACCAGGCCTCCACTTGCTGGAGAAGGCATTCCACATACAAACAGCCCTCTGAGAGAAAGAAAAACTCTATTTCATTCTTAAATGGGAGAATTCTAATTTTTGAATTATGCCCTATGGTTCTAGTTTCACCTAGAAAGAAACATGTGATATTTTGTTCATCATCAGCAGATTACTGTTGAAGTAGACCATTTTTCTATCTTTGTTTATCCATCCAGGTGAACCCAAATCTCCTAATATGACAGTTAGTTACTCTGACCTTCTGTTGTAGGGAAATTCAAATATCCAGCCACCTATGGACTCACCGTGAGAGTAGAAAAGAGTCATCCTTTTCTGTGAAAGGCTGCCAATGATAATGCAAGGATATATGGTATTCAATTTGTATATATTGAAATGAAAAATAAAATAGTGTTCATGACCAGACTTGTGATATCCAAACAATATCTGATTCAGATTCAAGATAGCGTAAATTTTAACTCCCTCCACTGTTCAAACATTGGGATGGAATGGAATTTAACCTGAGGTTGTAGAGTTACTGTCTAACTTCCACTCACCCATTAGTTTTCCTGCATACTTCCATTGAGTAGCTGATGCGTCCAACTAGATTACAAATTCACACAAATCAAGGTCCAATCTCATATAGAAATAGCATTTTAAAGATTTGGAGACATCGGTGTTGGACTGGGGTGTACAAAGTTAAAAAATCACACAACATCAGGTTATAGTCCAACAGGTTTAATTGGAAGCACTAGCTTTCGGAGTGCCGCTCCTTCACCAGGTGGTTGTGGAGGATACAATTGTAAAGCACAGAATTTATAGCAATTTTTAGCATTTTAAAGACCTATTGAAAGACACCCTTGTCAAAGATGTTACATTCAGTATAAAATACAAGGAGAACAGCAGTGGTCTTTCTTGGTGAAGTAGGAATTGTAGGAATTGCTGTCATGCTTGCCAACGCACTGACACAGGACCTACAGGTGACCTGACTGACTGAACTGCTGGATGCCTCAATATTTTGCCTTAGATGGGGACATCTTTTGAAAGCTTGCTGCTTACATGATTGATTAGGCGCAGCTCTGAAAATAGGCCTACGGCAACTTACCCAGCAATTTTACTGGCTAGCCACTTGTAAGTTCGCGTTCATCCTTTAGAATTTCTCCCACAATAACTAAAAACAAATCAAGGCTTGCATTAAAATACAACATTTGGAGACAGAGGCATATATTTCACTTAGTAAACAAATTTTCAAGCTGAGACAAAGGAGTTATTAGGAAACACAACAGTAACAGTTTCTAGATTAAGTATTCCATTGCGTAAACATGTTTGCAAATTCATAGAAAAATGCAAAATGAAGAATTTTTTTTTGAATGGAAACAGCATTGTTCCTAAGTCTGTCAAACTGTTGGGCAGCTCTGCAACATTTGTAATTGGGGGCATAGATGTCAACTCAGCAAAGCAATATTGCATTACAATTTCTACTAATGTTTTCACAGAATAGGTGGCTGAAACTATGCAAGGAGACTGTAGAGGTGGAACTTGTCTTACAGTTCAAGGCAGGTTCATGTTAGGTGAAAGATATTAGTGAAAAATATGAATCTCATCTGCAATATGGCTGTAAGGTCTATCTATTGTTCTTATTGGGGAGGTGAAGGCTCATTGATATTATCATTGGACTGATAATCCAGAGAACCAATTATTGTTCTGGAGACCCAAATCCAAATCCTGCCATGGCAGATGGTGAAATTCCATTTCAGTAAAAAAATCTGGAATTAAGAGACAAATGTTACCATAAAACCATTGTCAACTGTTGGAAAAATCCATCTTGTCACTAATGTCCTTTGTGGAAGGAAACTGCCATCCTTACCTGGTCTGGACAGAAGGACTTTTGCCCAAAACGTCGATTTTCCTACTCCTCAGATGCTGGTTGACTTGCTGTGCTTTTCTAGCACCACTCTAATCTAGACACGGGACTCCAGAGCCACACTTAACTGCCCTCTGGTAAATTGAAGTTGGGCAATAATTAGCCAATAATATCCTTATTGTATGAATGATTAAAAAGGTTCCTTCGACCTAGAGGATCTTCAAATTCCAATCCAATGCACAGCTTCTAACAGGCTTTCAGCAGTATTTCCACTGCCAGCAGGCTACACACTCAAGATGCTGGAAGTATATTGCATTCAGTCCTGAAATTAAAAAAAATTAACTAATGCTAAACATTAAAAGAAAATCTCATTCTTCCCTTGAGAATATTATCACTCAACAATCTTCTATTACAGTTTGAATGCAAAGGTTAAAAAACTGTGGACAGAAAGTATTCTTCTAATTTGAAACCCATACATTTAAAAGATATATTAGTCTTAAAAATCCCATTAAATCTTCTTAAGTAGCCAAGAAATAATTTGTTAAGACACAGTTAAAAAACACTTAAAGCAATAAATGTATTTTTTGGTATTACTGGAACATTCAAGGACAGCATTGAGGAAAATGCACTGGATAAAATTCTTATTTGCAGGAAGAACAGGAGAATATTTATCTTCCTCGATAATTGATTGTCTCAAAGTGCATTGTACTTTTGGATGTCTCGCCTATTAAAGCTACAATCCTGAAATTTTGCTCGGCATTCTCCTACTTCTCTTGCTTTAAAGATGAAATTCAGTTTCTTTGCTGGATTTCTATAGAAATAATGTGTTCAGAAAATGTGTGACATGTAAAATTATATCCTTAGCAAAATGCAATACTCTGGCTTTCTTATGTTGAATAGTTCCATTTTTTCTCAATGCTGTCCTTGAATGTTCCAGTAATATAAAAAATCACATTTATTGCTTTAATTGTTTTCTTAACTGTGGCATAACAAATTATTTCTTGGCTACTTAAGAAGATTTAATGGGATTTTTAAAAAGTAACATATCTTTTAAGTGCATGGGTTTCAAATTAGAAGAATACTTTCTGTCCGTCACAATTTTTGAACCTTTGCATTCTAAATGTAATAGAAGATTTTGTAACTCGTATTACATTGCAAAGTGTGCAGGACCAGGTCCAGTCCACAGGGATTGCTGGCTCCATTTAGTCTCATTCTCTATCTTCCTTTGTCTCTCTTTAATCTGACAGTCTCTCACGCTTGTTTCCATCTCTACTTCTGCAATACCAGCTGCATCTGTTTCCATCTTCCTTCTTTTACTGAACAGGAATTATTGAAAAGACTGATGCATGTTTAACATTTACCATTATGGCAAAAGCTTAAAGAATGGAAAATTTTTATGGTAGATCTTTGAATGTTTCTTCTAGGCATAACATTGGTGGTAATAACCTTTCCATACAAGAACTGCGATCACCATGCCGAAAGTAACTGGCACTCTGAAAATTAGCTCTCTTAATGTGAAATTTGTTGCATGTTTGTAAGTCTAGTTTAAGAATGAATACTGAATCATAGATATATCCAAACAACAATGAGATTTTATATATTAAGGAACTACTTTTTGCTCCAAATGATTGGGTTTTACACTGTACCCTGACATTGTCATTGTGGGAGTTGCTATTTTCACAAGCCCAAACATTATCCCTGGTAAACCCTAATACTCTATCTCCTTGAAAATCTTAGCTTTGAATTTACACTTGTACAATCCTATCTCCTCAAATTTAATCTGTCAGGTGACTTCACAACTCTCCCAGAACATGGCTTTGTCAATAGAAGAGTAGCCATCTGTCTCTGAACTCCTTTTTCTGAGGAAGGGTCAATGCACCTGAAATGTTAACTCTGATTTCTTTCTACAGATGCTACCAGACCTTTGAGCTTGTCCTGCAATTTCTGATTTTGTTCCTTTTACTTAACTTGGAGAACATTCATTAATAATGGTCGCATCTGATTCTTTATGAGTTTCAGGCTCACCATCTGGTTCAGCTACATGTTTGACTAATAGCTGAGTTTGATGAATCAAAATAAGATTTCTCTTTTTTCTCTATTACTTATTCTGTCCTTGGTTCTGCATCCATAGCTTTGTTCTTTTATCAACCTAGCAGTGAATATTTAAATGCTGATTGTTTTTTCTAACTGTTCTTGTTTTAGCACACTTTGATATTTCTGGACTTCTAGCCCCGGAAGGAATATTTTAGGGAAAGATGAGAAGTGGTGTTTGGAGATTACTGCCTCCTCAATTCTAATGGTGCCAACCCACAGTGCAATGGAATATACCTATAATTGAGAAATACTGTCAGAAAATCTTTGTTTTTCATCAATCGCGCTTTGATGGTTCAGGCACATCTTTCAGCTTCAATGAATCTTTGAGAATCTAGAATGGACGTAGGCATTGGAAATTCAATACTGGTGGTTGGTACATGCAGGTCAGTTATTATGTCATTGCAAATAATAATCTACCCTAGGAAAAAAATAGACATTTTCAAGAATTTAAGCTTTTCTTTAAGCATTAGACCTTTTTTTCACAGATGGTTTCAAATCACTTTAATTCTAGATCTTCATCTTTGAGAGTTTGGCATCATACTCCTTTGAGCCAAAATGTTTGAAGAGCTAAAGGCATTCTTTGATGAGTGCTACACTGTTGACATGGTGTACATGGATTTCTAAATGGTGTTTGAGACAGTGTTCCAAAATAGACTTGTATACAAAGTTGTAGCCTATGAAATAAAAGGGACTGAGCCAACATGGATACAGTATTTGCTGAGTGATATGAAACAAAACATAAAGATTTACAAGGATGTTGCCAGGGTTGGAGGATTTGAGCAATAGGAAGAGGCTGAACAGGTTGAGGCTGTTTTCCCTGGAGCGTCAGAGGCTGAGGGGTGACCTTATAGAGGTTTGCAAAATTATGAGGAGCATGGATAGGGTAAATAGGCAAAGTCTTTCCCTAGGGTCCGGGATTCCAGAGCTGGAGGGCATAGATTTAGTGTGAGAGGGGAGAGCTATAAAAGAGACCTAAGGGGAAACCTTTTCACACAGAGGGTGGTATTGTATGAAATGAGCTGCCAGAGGATGTGGAGGAGGCTGTTACAATTGCACCATTTAAAAGGCATTTGGATCGGTATTTGGATAGGAAGGGTTTGGAGGGATATGGGCCGAGTGCTGGCGGGTGGGACTAGATTGGATTGGGATATCTAGTCAGCATGGATGGGTTGGACAGAAGGGTCTGTTTCCATGCTGTACATCTCTATGACTCTACAACTTTAATGGAGGTTCAGGAGCAGAGGATGTTTATATGGATATGTCATTGAAGGTGGCAGGACAGATTACATAAGTGATTAGTAACACATGTAGTTGTGATGGTTTTATTAATAGAGCAATAGCTTTATGTTGAATCCTTACAAGAAACTAGTTCAGCCTTGGCTGGAGAATTGCATCCAGTTCCAATTGCCATGCTTTAGGAAAGCTATGAAGATATTTGGGACTGTACAGAAAAGGTGCATGAGAATGTTTCCAGGGAATTTCTTCTCTGAAGATAAGTTGATAAAGATGGAACAATTTTTTCTTGTAGAATGTTGAGAGAAGATTTGATTGAGATGTTCCAAGATATAAGGGGTATGGACAGAGTAGATAGGAAGAAGGTTTTCCTGCTCATGAAAGAATTTAGAAGTAGAGGGAGCAGATTTAATCTTATTAGCAAAGGAAACAAAGACATAAGGAAAAGTGTTATCTTGCAGTAAGTGGTTGCGATCCCGACAGCACTGCCTAAAGCTGTCGAGTACATTGGTTCAATTGAAGAATTCAAAGGGAATTGGACTGTTGTCTGAACAAGGAGAGTGTGCAAAATTACAAGGATACTGAGGGAAAATGTAACTGTGGGAACTACTCATTCCCATGGCTTCTTACTTTTTATAATTAGATGCTTCTCATTGTGTTGCAGCTTGCTTTCTGTGAAGATTTTTGCAAGTCACTGGAGAACTGCTGACTCATGGAGATCTTTGGTGGTACTGTCTGATACCCAATCATGCAGGTTGCCTGTCAGATGGGAGACAGAAGGAATAAATAAACTATGAACTACCGAAGGAGAAAGGAAAAGAGAAAAAATATTTGAAATTGACAGGCAGGAGTAAATTGGAAGTGAGGATTTGGTGGCAGAATTAAACAAGAAGAGAGATGAGGAAACATTGAAAATCAGAAGTTCAGGAAAAGTGAAAAAGACAGCATGAGACACTTGAATGCCAGAAGTCAACAAACAGATGTGAGACATAGGGTTGAATAAAAATTAACAGCTCAATTTTGGAGGGCAATTGTAAAGCACGAGTTATTTATATATATATATATATATAGAGAGAGAGAGAGAGAGATAAAGAGAAAATAAATAGGAGGGGATAATTAAGAAGCAAGTACATAATATATTGCATTTTGTGAGGAATAAATGAAGCAGAACAGACTTGAGCTATTAGCAATGAATATGACATCTTTGCACAGGGCAGAGAATTTGTTTTGATGACTTTGAATAATCAGTACAAAATGATACAAGCGTATTTAAATGCCAGCATGAAAACATTACTGTTTTATAAAATCAATAGGTCTGTCTGCTTTAAGGCGAGGCACCAGACAAATGAAGGTCACATAATAGCCTAAATGTGCTGACACAACCTGTGCAGAACTCTTCTGTCTTTCAAATTGAACTCCAAGAGTGGGTAATAAATATATCTAAACAATATCAGATTCTCCTTGAAGAATTTATGAACAATATGTTCATAGAATACTTTGTCACCAAATCAAATCAAAAAACATGTATTTTATTATTTGAGTTATTTGTAAGAACTAGTTCACAGAATATGTTAATAAAATGCACAGCATGATTTCAGTCCCAAAACATTTTGTTTGCTTTTGGCTTGGAGTAGCATTGATCAGTTCTGAAATTATACTATATGAAAATGAACATAACTCATGGCAGTAAATTCTGCTTTATGAAAACTGCTGTCAGGGTTGATATATCAAGGGTTTCTGCAAATCTTGACTGATTTGCATAGAAAACAGTTTGATATATATTATAGATGTGGTTTCTGTATAGCAAGTGAGTTGGCTACCATAATCAGGTTCCTGCTTGGCTGTAAATGAAGAAAAGGCTTTTTTCTCAGAAATTGTAGCACTACAGCATTTAAAGAAAACTGCAAATGTAGCATCTCCATTGAAGACAGAACTGAATAATTTATTTATTAGATAAATGGTGGACTATGGACTGATAATTTACTCTTCTCTGTTCAGTGAAGTTTTATACTTCGGACGTTAAAAAGTCCTCACTTAATGCCTACATCACCTAGGACTGAGGACAGGCCCACCAATACTCAGTTTCATGCAGGTGAAATCATCAGCCAATCTCCAAATGGACATTGGCATAAAATGTGTGATGCGTGTCTGAGTTTCCAGAGATAGCAACTCCAATTTGCAAATGATAGCAGGGTTCATTCATGTAGCATCTTTCCTTGAGAGAATAGCAATTTTCATAGAAAGCCACAGGTGGAGGCAAGTGTGACATGCTGACATACATTCCATTATTTGATTCACAAGGTCTGCTGAGTACGGATTGAACAAGATAAACCCAAGATGCTTAAATCCCTCACAAGTTGATCAAGCATTTCAGATTCAAAGGGTAAAACAGGTTGGCCTTGAAAGGGTAGAGAAACAACTGCCTGAAACTTCTGTGGCTCCTTTCAAGATGATCCTCACGTAACTGATAGTTCCTTGGCCCCATTGATTGCAAACCCATTGTTTCGTGAAACTGCAAAAACACAGGCAGGAGCAGAGAAGCTCCCTGATTCATCTCAGCTGCAATGTGAGGACTCTGCAGTGATCATCAAAAACAACACTGCAAAGACAAGCAGCCTTCTGTCATTTCAGCCACATGCAGTACAGTGCCAAAATGAGTGTTCCTACAAAGCTACCTATTCACACTTGAGTCTCAGTGATGGTAGTTGATTGTGATTGGTGTCATACCTACCACAAAAGAGGATGGTTGTGGTTCCTGGAGGTCACTCATGTCAGCCAGCACATGTTTGCAGGAGTTCCTCAAGGTAGTGTAGAACACCCAACCATCATCAGCTGCTTCATCAATGACAGCCCATCTATTCATTCTCTTACCATGGGGAATGATTTTAAATGTACCATGACTGGAAGCAACTGGTTTGCACAGAAGTCTTAAGATCACCAAAATACATTGAACACATGCTAAATCACTCCCTTTACATTTTGGCTACTTTAAAACAACTATAGAAGATATCAAACTCCTTCAAACTAGGAGCACAGCCTAAAGAAATCAACATGTCATTATGTTGATCAGATGGGCCAGTGGGCTGAGGAGTTGCAGATGGAGTTTATTTTCGACAAATGTGAAGTGCTGCATTTTGGAAAGGCAAATCAGGGCAGGACTTAAACACTTAATAGTAAGTTCCTGGAGAGTGTTGCTGAAAAAAAGACCTTGGAGTGCAGGTTCATAGTTCCATGAAAGTGGAATCACAACGAGATTGGATAGTTTGGTATGCTTGAGCATAGGAGTTGAGAGATCATGTTGCAGCTGTACTGAATATTGATTAGGTCACTTTTGGAATACTACACAAATTCTGGTTTCCCTGCTATAGGAAGGATGCCGTGAAACTTGAAAGGGTTCAGAAAGGATTTACAAGGATGTTGCCAGGGCTGGAAGGTTTGAGCTATAAGGAGACTCTGAATAGACTGGGACTATTTTCCCTGGAGTGTCAGATGCTGAGGGGTGACCTTATAGAGGTTTATAAAATAATGAGGGGCATGGATAGGGAAAATAGATAAGATCTTTTCCCTGGGTTGTGGGAATGCAAAACTAGAGGGTGTTAGGTTAAAATGAGAGGGAAAAGATTTAAAAGGGCCCTGACGGGCAACATTTTCATGCAGAAGGTTGTGGTGTATGGAATAGGTTGCTAGAGGAAGTGGTGGAACAGGTACAATTATGAGGCATTTGGATGGGTATACGACTAGGAAGGATTTAGAAGAATATGGACCAAATGCTGGCAAATGGGACCAGATTAATTTAAGATATCAGATCAGCATGGATGAGTTGGACAGAAGAGTCTATTTCCATGCTGTATATCTCTAAGACTCTATTCTATGACTTTAGTGTATCCTTGGATGTTTTGGAAAGATAGGGAGGAAATTGCAGGGTGCCTAGCAGAAATATTTGTATCATCTATAAATCTGAGTGAGGTACTGAATGACTGGAGAGTGGCTTATTTTGTTTCTTTGTTTAAGGGATGTAAGGAGAAACCTGGGAACTATAGAATTATCGGTCTGACTTCAGTACTGGGTAAGTTGTTGGAAGTGATTCTGAGAGATAGGATTCATATGCAGTTGGAGAGGCAAGGAATGATTAGGGATAGTCAGCATGCGAGGGAAACTGTGTCTCAGAAAATTGATGGGTTTTTTGAGGAAGTAACCAAGAAGATTGGTGAGGGCAAAATGGTAGACATTGTTTACTTGAACTTTAGTAAAGCCTTTGATAATGTTCCACATGGTAGACTAAATAGTAAAGTTAGTGTCTAGATTAGAGTGGTGCTGGAAAAGCACAGCAGGTCAGGCAGCATCTGAGGAGCAGGAAAATCAACATTTCGGGCAAAAGCCCTTCATCAGGAATAGAGGCAGGGTGCCTGCAGAGTGGAGAGATAAATGAGAGGGGATTGGAGGTGGGAAGAAAGTAGCATAGAGTACAATAGGTGAATGGGGGTGGGGATGGAGGTGATAGGTCAGAGAGGAGGGTGGGGGAAGGTAGCAATGAGTACGATGGGTGAATGAGGGTGGGGATGAAGGTGATAGGTCAGAGAGGAGGGTGGAGTGGATAGGTGGAAAGGAAGGTAGGCAGGTAGGACAGGTAATGAGGGCAGTGCTGAGCTGGAAGGTTGGAGCTGGAGGGAGGTGGGGGAAGGAGAAATGAGGAACCTGGTGAAATCCACATTGATGCCATGGGGTTAAAGTGTTCTGAGGTAAACTTAGATCACATAGGATTCAGCTTGCTAATTGCCTACAAAATTGGCTTAATGGAAGGAAACAGAGACTGATAGTTGAGGGGTTTGTTTTGGACTGAAGACCTGTGACCAGCAGTGTTCCTCAAGGATTGGTGTTGGGTTCATTTTTGTTTGTTGTTTATATAAAAGATTTAGAACAGCAAATGGAAAGCATGGTTAGTAAGTTTGCAGATGACATTACGATTGGTGGTATAGTGGACAGTGAAGAAGACTATCCAAGACTACAAAGAGATTTTGATCAATTGGGTCAACGGGCTGAAGAGCAGCAAATGGAGTTTAATTTGGATAAACGTAAAGTATTGCAGTTTGGTAAAACAAACAAAGACAAGACTTATACAATTAAAAGTAGGGCCTTGGGCAGTGTTGTAGAACGGAGACCTAGGGGTCCAGGTACATGATTGTTTGAAGTTTGCATCAAAGGTAGACCAGGTTGGTTAAGAAGGCGTTTGGCATGCTTGCCTTCATTGCTCAGACCTTTGAATAGAGAAATTGGGACATTATGTTGAGGTTGTACAGGACATTTGTGAAGCCTCTTCTGAACTGTGTACACTTCTGTTTGCCCAGCTATAGGAAGGATATTATTAAACTGGAGAGTTCAGAAGAGATTTACCAGGATGTTTCTGGGAATGGAAAGTTTAAGCTATAAGGAGAGACTGGATAGGATGGGACTTCATTCACTGGAGTGTAGGAGGTTGAAGGCTAACCTAAAAGAGGTTATAAAATAATAGATAAGGTGAATGGCAGATGTCTTTACCCTGGGGATAGGGGATTTCAAGACGAGGGAGCATATTTTTAAGGTAGATGAGAAATATTTTAAAAAGCCATGAGGAGCAATTTCTTTACACAAAGGGGTCTGTTTCTATGCTGTATGACTGTATGACTCTAAACAACTAGTTTAAAAGGTGTTGTTGATCCAGGTAAATAGCAATCGTTTAGAGTCCATCTTTCTGTTTAACACATATTAGAGATAAAACCCATGATCTAGAACTTCAGCATAGCAGAGACATGAAAATAGTATTGCCATTGCTTGAAATCATCATCTTCCAGCTCTACCTACATCAGGCAGTCTCACATATATGTGCAAATATCATCTGATCTAAATGAATCCCACATCAATTGTGTATTTGTTGAGATACTATGTTGAGAGTTCAATAAATGACTTCAAGACACTTTTAAAATGAGAAGACAGTTCTACCAATAACCTGGCTAACTTTTACCTCTGCCAACATTGAAAACAGCTTATCCATTTGTCAACATGTACAAGGACTGTACTTCAGAATAATTCATTTGTTTTCTAAACACTTCAGAACATCCTGTGTCAAGTGATCATGTAAGTTCATTATTTCTAATGAGAAAACTATAGTCATTTTTTTAAAGGCAACAGAAGTCATGCTGCTGAGGTTGAGAATGAGGTGTAACCCCATTTTGTAGGGCAGTGGGACACATGAATGTGCATTGTTACCTTGATGAACAAAGTACTGCAAGAGAGAGCAATTGAAGTGGGAATGCAATGGCTTAATGGTGTTATCATTGAGCTATTCATCTAGAGGCATAGATTTTGGGGACCTAGGTCCAACTCCTGCCACAGCAAGTAGAATTAAGAGTCTAATGATGATTGTGAATCCATTGTCAATTGATGGGAGAAAACAATTTGGCTTTCTAATGTACTTTGAGGGGAAAAAAACTGCTTTCTTTACCTGCTCCAGCCAATATGTGACACCAGACCCACAGCAATGTGGTTGACTCTGAACTGCCCTCTGGGCAATAAATGCTGGCCTTGCCAGTGATGTCATAATTATGTGAATAGAATAACACATAAAGAATGAGAGTAAAACATGGTAATCTACTTTTATTAATGTATAACTGGAATCACAGTAAAGGAGAAAGCAATAAGTTCTAACCTTACAGTGCGCAATTTTTAAATGCACAAAATATGGTAAGTAAGTTTGATGAAATAGCCCGTGGGAAAATGATGTGTGCCAATGGGACACTTGGTACATAAAAGGGCAAAAAAGGGGCACTAAGACTTCCTTGATAGAAGGTACATTGAAAATATAGGAACAGAAAAACATAGGAGGGTGTGTGGAAGTGAGCAAGGAGAATATTACAAAGCTGGAGAATGATTGCTAAGGAGGAGTCAAGGATGGAATCTACTATGTTCAAGCAAAGAAACAATGAGATATCATTGCACTAATGGATGTTTTCTATTGCCCACCATTTAGTGGGAAAGATTGAGAGAATTAAATCTGCAAGGGAATTATAGAGGGGGTGCAAAACTATAGGGTAGGAATAATGAGGGATTTTAAATCTCATAGTTTAAATAAGGAAAGCAGTACTGCAAAGTACAGAGAGAGGGAAGAGTTTTCAGGAGGCCATTATTGAATAGGGTGTTACCAGCCTATTGAGCAAGGTGAGATTCACTGAATTTGCTTCTGAGGAATGAGGTGTGTCAAGTGGATTAAGTGTCACTGGGGGAACATTTCAGGAACCCACTAGCATTACAAGGTTCTGGTGTGGAAAAATACAAGGAATAATCTGAAGTAAAATATGTGTCAATCAAGGATGGTCAATTTCATCAGGTGAGAAAGGAACTGATCCAAGGACATATCGGCTGGAATAAAATAATGGGCTAGATTTTTCAAAAAAGGGATGGTTTTGATAGTCAGGGTACATTTCGCAGGGAACAAGATAAAGCAAACAAAGTGAAAGCTCTGGATTATGAAATAGTTAAAGACTAAGATGAAGCAGAGAAAAATAGATCTATGGCAAGTATGAAGTCAATAATATTCATGAGCAACAGGTTGAATATGAACAAATTTGGAAAGTAAGTGTAAGAGAAATAGGAGAGAGACTGGCAGTTAACATAAAAGCAAATGCAGAAGTATTCTGTCAGCCTTTCTTTTAATTCACTCATGGGACATGAGCATCGCTGGCTCACCAGGATGTATTGACCTTCCTCCACAAGGTGCCCTTGAGAAGGTGATGGTATACTGTCTTCTTGAACCACCGCAGTCCATGTGCTGCAGGTAGACCCACAATGCTGTTCTGGAGGAAGTTCGGGATTTTGACTTTGTAACATTGAAGGAACAGTGATATATTTCCTGGTCAGGATAGTGAGTGGCTTGGAGGGAACTTGAAGGTGGTGATGTCCCCATGTATCTGCTTCCCTTGTTCTTGTAGATGGAAGTGGTCATGGGTATAGAAGGTGATGTCTCAGTTTATGTGGCAAATTTCTGTGTACATTATCTGAGTAGTAAACACTGCTGCTACTGAGCATCAATGGTGGAGGAATGGATATTTATGTATGTGGTGCCAGACATGAGGGCTGCTTTGCCCTGGATAGTGTCAAGTTTCTTGAGTGATGTTGGATCTGCAATCATCCAGGCAAGTCATGAGTATTCCATCACACTCCTGAATTGTCCCTTGTAGATGGTAGACAGGCTTTGGGGAAGGTGAGTTGTGCACTGCAGTAGTCCTATCCTCTGACTTGCTCTTGTAACCATTGTATTTATATGGCTAATCCAGCTGAATTTCTGGTTAATGGTGACCCTCAGGATATGATAATTGGGTATTTGGTAATGGTAACACCACTGAATGTCAATAAGTGGCAGTTAGATTTTTTTCCTATTGGAAACGATCATTGTCTGGCAGATATGTGGTGCCAATGTTACTTGCCACCTGTCAGGTCAAGCTTGGATACAGTTCAGTTGTTGCTGCATTTGAACCTAGAATGCTTCAGTATCTGAGGAGTCTTTAGAAACAATAATTCTGGATAAAATTAACAGTCACTTGGACAAGTGTATGTTAATTAAGGAAATTCAGCATAGATCTGGTAAAGCGATCATGTGTGGAGAACCTTCAGGGATTTGTCAAAGTTCAAATGGGCAATTGTTATAGAGGACTCTCCTTTCAGGAGCATAGACAGAAGATTTTGAGGCCATGTGCATGAATTCAAGATGGTATGTTGCCTCCCTGGTGTCAGGATCAAGGATGTCTTTAAGTGGTCACAATATATTGTCAAAGGAGAGAATGAGAAGCCAGAAGTTATTGTATACATTGATAAGAATGACACAGTTAGGGAAATGGTTGAGGTTTTGCAAAGTGAATATGGTAAGTTAGGTAGGAGGTTAAAAGCAGAACCTCAAATGTAGTAACCTCTGGGTTACTCCTAGTGCCAGGTGCTATTGAGAGTAGGAATAAGAAGATAGGGCAGATAAATCAGTGGCTGAGGAGATTGTGCATTAGGCAAGGATTCAGAATTTTGGATCGATGAGATCTCTTCTGGGGCAGAAGATCTAAACTGGAGAGGGACCAATATCCTGGTCGGGAAATTTGCTTGTTCTATTTAGGGGCCTTCAAACTAGTTGGGGGGGGTAACCCAAGTAGTAGTGTGAAAATTAAGACAGATGAGAATTAAAAGAGAACTATTTAATTCAAAAAGGCAGGCAACAGCAAGTCATAAGATGAGGGAACACTAAAGAATTAAGCTCCATTTAGTTCAATGCAAGGGACAAAGCAGGGGAACTTAGGGCATATATGAAAACATGGGAGTGGGCATCATAGCTGTTTTAGAAACATGGCCAAGAGAGGCATAGTTCTGGCAGGTTAATGTTACAGATTTGAGATGCTCCAGGAACAATAGAAAGGGAGGCAAAAGATGAGAGCAGAGTGGCATTTTTGATTAGGGAAACCATTACTACTATACTTAAAGAGGCTGTATCTAAGGGATTGTCCAGTGAAGCTGTATGGGTGAAACTCAGAAATAAGAAGGGGATGATCACATTGATGGGATTGTACTATAAGTCCCTCAATAGTCAATGGGAGACTGAGGAGCAAATGTATTGACAAATTTCACATATATATGAATAATAGGGTTGTAAAGGTAGGGGATTTTAATTTTCCAAACGTAAACTAGGACTGCCATAATGTTAAGGGCTTAGATGGTAAGGAATTTGTTAAATATGCTCAAGAAAATTTTCTTTATCAATATGTAGATGCACCGACTCAAGAAAAAGTAAAACCTGACCTTCTCTTGGGAAATAAGGCATAGCAGGTGACTGAAGTATTAGTGGGGGAGAGCTCTGGGACCAGTGATCATAATTCCATTAGTTTTAAAATAGTTATGGAAAAGAATAGGCCTTGCATAAAAGTTAAAGATTTTAATTGCTATGAGGCAATTTTTCATGGTATGAGATAAGGAACTTTCAAAAATTGATTGGAGTAGACTGTTCAGAGATAAAAGGACAACTAGTAAGTGGGAAGCTTTCAAAAGTGAGATAGCAAGAATTCAGTGGCAGTATTGTCCTATTAGAGTGAAGGACAAAGCTGGTAGGAGTAAGGAACAATGGATGAATAAAGGTGTTGAGGCTTTGGTCAAGAATAAGAATGAGGCATACATTAGGTATAAACAACTGGGATCAAGTGAATCTCTCTAAGAATATTAAATATATCTGGGAATTCTTAGGGCAAAAAGGGGAGATGAGATAGCCTGGGCAGATAAGATTAAGGATAATCCAAAGAGATTCTATAAGTGCATTAGGAGCTAAAGAGCCTCTAGGGAGAAAATGGGGCCCATTAAAGATCAATGAGGTCTTGTATGTAGGGAACCATAGGAGATGGAAGAGATTCTAAATGAATATTTCACATCAGCTTTTACTGTAGAGAAAGAAATAGAGTCTAGGGAACTTGAGGAAATAAATTTTGATGTCTTGAAAACAGTCCACATTACAGAAGAGGAGGTGCTGGACATCTTTAAAGCCATAAATCTCCAGGAACTGATCAAGTGTATCCCATAACATTGTGGGAAGCTAGGGAAGAAAATGTGGGGCCCTTAGAAGAGATTTTTTCATCATCTATAGCTACAGGTGAGGTGCTGGAGGACTGCAGGGTGGCAGTCTGGTGTGCCTTTATTTAAGAAAGGCTGTAAGGAGAAGCCTGTGAACGATAGACTGGTGAGTCTGACATCAGGGGTGGGTAAGTTGTTGGAGGGGATTCTGAGAAATAGGATTTACATGCATTTGGAGAGGCAAGGACTGATTAGGGATAGTCAGCATGGCTTTGTGCAAGGGAAATCATGTCTCACAAACTTAGTTGAGTTTTTGAGGATGTAGCCAAAAGATAGATGAGGGCAGAGTGGCAGACATTGTCTACATTGAATTAGTCAAGCCTTTTGCATGGTAGATTGATTAATACAATTAGATCATATGGTTTTCAAGGAGAGATTGCTAGTTGGACACAAAATTAGCTTGATGGTAAGAGATAGAAGGTGATATTACAGGATTGTTTTTCAGACTGGAGGCCTGTGATCAGCCCTCCATAAGTACTGATGCTGGGACCACTTTGTTTGTCATTTATATAAACAATTTACATGAGATCTTAGAATGCATAATTAGGAAATTTGTGGCTGACACCAAAAATGGCGGTATAGTTGACAGTGAAGAAGATAATCTAAGATTACAAAGGGATCTTGATCAATTGGATCAATGGGCTAAGGAGTGGCAGATGGAGTTTAATTTTGGCAATATGAATAAGGGCAGGACTTACACAGTTAATGGTAAGGCCCTAGCGAGTATTGTTGAACAGTGAGACTGACGGGGACAGGTACGTAGTTCTTTGGAAGTTGTGTAACAGGTACAGGGTGGTTAGGAAGGCACCTAGCATGCTTGCCTTCATTGTTCAGATAATTGAATATAGGAGTTGGGATGTCATGTTGAGGTTGTACAGGACATTGGTGAGGCCAATTTTGGTGTACTGTGTACAATTCTGGTTGCCCTGCAATAGGAAGGATATTTTTAAATTGAAGGGGTTGCAGAAAAGATTAACAAGGATATTACTGGGACTGGAGTGTTAAAGTTATAAGAAAGGCTGGATAGGCTGGAACTTTTTTCATGTAGGAGGTGGTTGACGAGTGGCCTTATAGAGGTTTGTAACATTGTGAGGGGCAAAGATAAGGTCAATAGCAGAGGCTTTTTCCCAAAGGTGGGGGAGTTCAAAAACTAGGGGGCATATTTTTAAGGTGACAGGAGAAAGATTTAAAAGAGACCTGAGGGGTAATGTTTATACACAAAGGGTGGTTTCTATGTGGAATGAACTGCCAGCAAAAGTAGTAGATGCAGGTACAATCACAACATTTAAAAGACACTTGGACAGGTACATGATAAGGAAAAAATTAGAGGAATATCCATCAAATGCAGGTAAATGGGACTAGTGGGATTAGTTCAGCTGGAAACTTGGTTGGCATGTACTAAAGGGTCTGTTTCTGTGCTGTATTACTCTTCGGCTCTATAGAAAGAGAAAGACCTAATGTTTTCAGTCTTATATGATTCTTCCATGAAACTAAAGTGAGAGGACAGTTTGAAAAAAAAATCAATTAATAGAACATACAAGTCCCAAGGCATGCAGTAAAAAATAAAAATGCTATCTTCACTCTTTATAAGTTAATTTGGTCTCAGCGGTTGAAAGCAAGTACTGGTTATTTTTGTGTTTGCTTTCCTGCATTTAGGGAGGCTGAATTTGAGTGGCTCGGTGTAATATGGTCTTTCTAATCTGGATTGCTCAGTGTAACACTGTAAGCTTAATGACTTGCTAATTGGGGAGATGGCACAGAAGGCCGTGCAATTTTAAATTTTTATTCACAGCAGAGACGTCTTGTACCTAAGTACCAGGCTTCAAGTTGTTTACACTAAGCCGCTGGCAAGATATCAAAAGAATAAAGATTAAGCATCAAAGGGGCTCTGTTAAAAACTGAGAAATGCTGGCAGACAACAATTTGTAATGAAGCTTGTTCAGGCCTTTGTTTTCCAATGTTAACCTATAAACAATAGTAAAAGAGTGAATCTAACTAGAATTGAGATCCAAATCATAAAATACTGGAGAAAGACAACAAAGAATTTTTTTAATAGAAGCAGTTCATGGCTCTACTAGAAAATTAATGATAAAATTCACATGACAGCAGGTTATAGTCCAACAGGTTTATATGAAAATGTGAGCTTTCAGAGCTCTGCTCCTCCCTTAGGCAGAGTTCCGAAAGCTCGTGTTTTCAAATAAACCTGCTGGACTATAACCTGATGTTGTGTGAGTTTTGACCTTGTCCAACTCAGTCCAACACTGGCACCTCCATAACATAGAAAAGTAATAACATATAAAATAGTAAGTCCAAGTAATGGTGAGTTGTTTTGAAGCTAACTGTGATTTACTCAGAAACGGTACAGGAACTTTAGGTGTGAATCAGATACACAATTAAGAGTGAATATCAAGTTACTATGCGAATTGCATTTCTGTACTGTTAGCTTCACATGAATGGCATTTTCCTGTCCATGACATACACTGAAGTTATGAATGTGTTGTGTTTATTTTTGGATGAAGTTGCTATGTTTGTCTGGTGGCTGAACATGTGGTAGATGATGAATTAGGGGTATAAAGATGTGATAATTGAATATTGTTGCAATGATCAGTAAGGTGTAAGACAAGGTTCCCCATGGGAGACTGGATAGCAAAGTTAGATCTCATGGAATAAAGGGAAAACTAGCCATTTGGATACGGAACTAGCTCAAAGGTAGAAGACAAAAGGTAATGGTGGAGGGTTGTTTTTCAGACTGAAGGCCTGTGACCGGTGGTGTGCCACAAGGATCGGTGCTGGGTCCACTACTTTTCATCATTTATACAAATGATTTGGATGTGAGCATAAGAGGTACAGTTAGTGAGTATGCAGATGACACCAAAATTGGAGGTGTAGTAGACAGCGAAGAAGTTTACCTCAGATTACAACAGGATCTTGATCAGATGGGCCAATGGGCTGAGAAGTGGCAGATGGAGTTTAATTTCGATAAATGTGAGGTGCTGTGTTTTGAGAAAGCAAATCTTAGCAGGGCTTATACACTTAATGGTAAGGTCCTAGGGAGTGTTGTTGAACAAAGAGACCTTGGAGTGCTGGTTCGTAGCTCCTTGAAAGTGGAATCGCAGGTAGATGAAATAGTGAAGAAGATGTTTGGTATGCTTTCCTTTATTAGTCAGAATACTGAGTTGGGAGGTCATGTTACGCCTGTACAGGACATTGGTTAGGCCACTTTGGAATATTGTGTGCAATTCTGGGTTCCTTCCTATTGGAAATATGTTGCAAAACTTGAAAGGGTTCAGAAAAGATTGACAAGGATGTTGCCAGGGTTGGAGGATTTGAGCTATAGGGAGAGGCTGAACAGGCTGGGGCTGTTTTCCCTGGAGTATCAGAGGCTGAGGGATGACCTTATAGAGGTTTATAAAATCATGAGGGGCATGGATAGGATAAATAGACAAAGTATCTTCCCTGGGATGGGGGAATCCAGAAAAAGACGGCATAGGTTTAGGGTGAGAGGGGAAAGATATAAAAGAGACCTAAGGAGCAACCTTTTCACACTAGGGTGTAACACGTATGGAATGAGCTGCCAAAGGAAGTAGTGGATGCTAGTACAATTGCAACATTTAAAAGGCATCTGGATGGGAATATGAATAGGAAGGGTTTGTAAAGATATGGGTCATTGCTGGCAGGTGGGACTAGATTGGGTTGGGATATCTGGTCGGCATGGACAAGTTGGACCGAATGGTCTGTTTTCGTGCTGTACATCTCTATGACCCTGTGCCTATATAAATGTTGCTGAGCCTTTCATCATGCACTGATCAGCACAAATGTAAGAATATCAAGTTTTAAATGATTATAACAATTTATACTCGAGGGAAAATGGGACTGTTTGGTTGACAAGCTTACTCTGATTGGCTGAAATATTGTCAGGGATAAAACAATGGCAATAGTTCCCCAAATAATTCAAAAAAGGTGCGCGGCTTCAGCATATTATCATGTTGCTTCTGACAAATATGATGAGCCACATTGGAGGCTCACTGATTCTTTTGGATTGATTATTAATGTAACTATCAGTATTATAGTGCATGAACCAATGAAAACTGCAAAGTATATATCGATCAGCAGAAGCAGTCTTTGGGAGACCAATAGTCAGATCAACAAAGGTGCATCACCTTGGCTATTTGATCACCTTGTAGGTATAACATATAAATAGCGTGAAAGCAAAATACTGTGGATGCTGGAAATCTGAAACAAAACCAGAGAATTTAATTGTTCAAGAAAGCAGCTCACCATCACCTTCTAAAGGGCAACTAGGAAGGCAATACGTTTTGGTCAGCCTGCGATATCCACTTCCCATGAGATAATCTTTAAAAAATGTTGAAGAAACTCAGCAGGTCTGGCAACAACTATGGAGAGAGAAGCAGAGTTAATATTTTGAGAGTAGTATGACTCTTCCTTGGAACTTACAGCTCATCAATTCCTGCAAAGGCCTGATTCACACATGGTAGAGTGATCTAATATGACAAAATTTTGGCGAAGTGTCAATTTTGGAGAATTTCATAAAGGATTTTTCTTCATGAACTTGAGTAAGCTGTCCCACACAATTCTCTCCAGCTCACCTCATAATGTACCATACCTCTATGGCATTATGCTGGTACTATTATGCACTCAGCAATGATGGTAGGACTAGCTACTACCAGGACCTTCCAGGATTCCTGTAACTGACACCATATTTGAAGCTCAGTTGAGTATGAGGCCAAACACTGCCAGCCAACAGCTGCCCTTCGCAACGCACATATTGGAAGCAGAACAAAAAAGAAAGGCTTCTGAGGGCATAGGTGGCATTTCATTGCAAATGCATGCTCACGTTTGAAAATATATTGTTATTTCACATCATCATCTGTCTGATACATTGTCGTTGTAACAGCAGCTGCAAGAATCAGGCTACAGTGGCTAGCAATTATTAGAACCATTCCACCTAAGAGCACTGTCTGGGTGAAAGCATTTTTGTTAATTTATTATCATCTGGAAATTTATTGAAAGGCAGCCTTAAAAATATTGACCCTCTCCAAAGTTACACTAAGTGTAAGCACATCCAAATTATTAAAAGAATACATTGAAAAACAAAGCAATAAATAATGCCCCGAAGCATTTCGCTGTCACTGCATTTATACCCCATTGCATATTATATCAGTCAGCTTGGGGCAAATCAGGTGGACACTCCACACTCACTATTCTTTATTTCTCTTCTTCCTTTTTAGCCTGATGTTTTTTATTGTTCATGAGGGCACTTTTTTATTTCCTTTTCTTCTTGTCCTTTGCTCTTTATTCTCCAGATCTTGTATTTAGTTTACATTGCGAGATTTTTAAGTTTAGTTTTCTTTGTGGTGTTTCACTTTCCTTTGCTTTTACTCCTGATCGCCCTTTTACTTCATTCTGAAAGACTCTCTGCAGTCTCTGAAATGGAGTGAAATGATTCGGAAGAGGAAGGCCAGCATCAGGAACCACAGAATGAGAAGTAGAAGACAAAAACAAAAGAAGAATATATATAATTAAAGACCACTTTCAGTAGCATGGCCAAAGATTAATCCTCATGAAGAAAATATACAGTAAATCGAAATTGAAATTCTAACTGAGAAGGTCAAAGCTAAATTAGTGACAAAATAGTGTCAACTCTAGATCACTATGAGAATGTATGTTCAGTTAGAAGCTCAAAAACAATGCAGAATGCAGCCAGAAGCAAAAGCAATTAGCAGAAAGGTTCCTGGGTGATTCCATTATCTGATCCTTCCAATATGTAATGCCAATAAGAAAAGAAGCATTCCAAGATGCCAGCATGATGGTGGCATGATCGCTCAGTGGTTAACACTGCTGTCTCACAGTGCCAGGGACCCAGGTTTGATCCCAGCCTCAGGCGACTGTCTGTGGAGTTTGCACATTCTCCCTGCATCTGTTGGGTTTGCTCCGGTCTTCTCCCGCAATCCAAAGATATGAAAGTTAGGTGAATTGGCCAATCTAAATTGCCCATAATGTTCAGAGATTTGTAGGTTAGGTGCATTGGTCGGGGTAAATATAGAGGAGAAAGTGAGGTCTGCAGATGCTGGAGATCAGAGATGGAAATGTGTTGCTGGAAAAGCGCAGCAGGTCAGGCAGCATCTAGGGAACAGGAGAATCGACGTTTCGGGCATTAGCCCTTCTTCAGGAATGAGGAAAGTTGGTCCAGCAGGCTAACATAAAAGATAGGGAGGAGGGACTTGGGGGAGGGGCGTCGGAAATGTGATAGGTGGAAAGAGGTCAAGGTGAGGGTGATAGGTCAGACTGGGGTGGGGGCGGAGAGGTCGGGAAGAAGATTGCAGGTTAGGGAGGCGGTGCTGAATTTGATGGATTTGACTGAGACAGGCTGAGGGGAGGGGAAATGAGGAAACTGGTGAAATCCGAGTTCATCCCTTGTGGTTGGAGGGTTCCTAGCCGGAAGATGAGGCGTTCTTCCTCCAACCGTCGTTTCGCTGTGGTCTGACGATGGAGGAGTCCAAAGACCTGCATATCCTTGGTGGAGTGGGAGGGGGAATTGAAATGTTGAGCTACAGGGTGGTTGGGTTGGTTGGTCCGGGTGTCCCAGAGGTGTTCCCTGAAACGCTCCGCAAGTAGGCGGCCCGTCTCCCCAATATAGAGGAGGCCACATCGGGTGCAAAGGATGCAATAGATGATATGTGTGGAGGTACAGGTGAATCTGTGGCGGATATGGAAGTTTCCTTTGGGGCCTTGGAGGGAGGTGAGGGGGGAGGTGTGGGCGCAAGTCTTGCACCTCCTGTGGTTGCAGGGGAAGGTGCCGGGAGTGGAGGTTGGGTTGGTGGGGGGTGTGGATCTGACGAGGGAGTCACGGAGGGAGTGGTCTTTACGGAATGCTGATAGGGGAGGGGAGGGAAATATATCCTTGGTGGTGGGGTCCGTTTGGAGGTGGCGGAAATGGCGGCGGATGATGCGCTGTACATGGAGGTTAGTGGGGTGGTAGGTGAGGACCAGTGGGGTTCTGTCCTGGTGGCGGTTGGAGGGGCGGGGTTCAAGGGCGGAGGATCGGGAAGTGGAAGAGATGCGGTGGAGGGCATCGTGAACCACGCCGGGGGGGAAATTGCGGTCCTTGAAGAAGGAGGCCATCTGGGATGTGCGTTTTTGGAACTGGTCCTCCTGGGAGCAGATGCGGCGGAGTCGAAGGAATTGGGAGAATGGGATGGCGTTTTTACAGGGGGCAGGATGGGAGGAGGTGTAGTCCAGGTAGCTGTGGGAGTCGGTTGGTTTGTAGTAGATGTCCGTGTTGATTCGGTCGCCTGAGATAGAAATAGAAAGGTCGAGGAAGGGGAGGGAGGAATCTGAGACTGTCCTTTGGGGCCTTGGAGGGAGGTGAGGGGGGAGGTGTGGGCGCAAGTCTTGCACCTCCTGCGGTTGCAGGGGAAGGTGCCGGGAGTGGAGGTTGGGTTGGTGGGGGGTGTGGATCTGACGAGGGAGTCACGGAGGGAGTGGTCTTTACGGAATGCTGATAGGGGAGGGGAGGGAAATATATCCTTGGTGGTGGGGTCCGTTTGGAGGTGGCGGAAATGGCGCCTTGGAGGGAGGTGAGGGGGGAGGTGTGGGCGCAAGTCTTGCACCTCCTGCGGTTGCAGGTGAAGGTAAATATAGAGTAGGGGAATGAGTCTGGGTGGGTTTTTCTTTAGAGGGTTGGTGTGGACTTGTTGGGCCAAAGGGCGTGTTTCCATACTGTTGGGATTCTATAATATTCAGAGAGTCATAAAAAGCCCTTTGACCCATTGAGTGTATGCTGAATAAAAACAACCACCTAAGTCTTCTAATCCTGTTTCCCAGCTTTATTTGCTTTGGCATTGAAATATACATCAAAATACTTCTTAAATGTCATGAGGATTTTTGACTCTACCACCCTTATAGGCAATAAGTTCCAGACTCTCATCACCTTCTGGGTGCATGTCCCTCTGAACCTACTGTCCTTACCTTAAATTATACCCCCCCAATCACTGATACCTCCGTCAAGGGGAAAATATTCCTCCCATCTACCCTGAATATGTGTATTATTATTTTATATATCACAATCATGTCACTCCTCAGTCTCCTCTGATCCATGGAAAAGCCCCCAATTATCCAATCTCTCTTCATAACTGAACGTCTCCAGCCCAAGTCACATCCTGGTAAATTTCCTCCGCACATCCTATCACATCCCTCCTATTACGTGGATTCCAGAACTGCACCCAATGCTCTAATTAAGGCCTGGCCAACATTCTACACCACCTCCCTACTCTTAAACTTTGTGCCTTGGCTGATAAAGGCAAGTATCCCACATGCCTTCTTAACCACTTTATCTACCTGATTCTTTACCTTAAATGGCCAATGAACATGCACACCAGGGTACCACTGATCCTCGGTGCTTCCTAGGATCTCACCATTCAAAATGTATTCCTTTGCCTTATTTGTCCAGCTTAAGACCATCACTTCACATTTATCCAGATTAAATTCCACTCGTTACTGATCAGCCCATCTAAATCCTCATGTAATCTAAGGCTATCCTCCTGACTATTTACCGCTTCACCATTTTTTTCAACCTTTCAATTTGAACAGACTGTGCACAGTACCAGAAATTACCTTAGATGCACTAGACGTTCCCTAGGTAATTTTTCCACCTTTCTAAGATTGACCAGATCTCTCCTGCAATAGTTACGGGTGCCCGGGCTTTGCTGCAGAGGGCCTGGATAACCTCCATATTTCATATTTCCTACAAGAGCAATTCTTCTGTGTTTTCACCAACTACCAACACAGAGAAGGCACCAGCTGTGTGATTTTATTTAATCCGATACCGCAGAGACCGGGAGCCGCAGGAGACAATTGAGACTCGGGTGTTAGTTTGGCAGAGTCAAAAAGTATGGCACTGAAAGAACACAGCAGGTCAGGCAGCATCTGAGGAGCAGGACAGTTGATGTTTCGGGCATAAGCCCTTCATCAGGAATGTTTGGCAGAGTTGGTATTCAATGGCAAACTCCACAGGAGGTTTGAGTGTGCAAGAAACTATTTCTGAAGATGAGAGGACAATGGGAGGGAGACAATGGTATGAGAGCTGCTAGTGGGAAGCAGTCAAGAAAATGAAACTAGGAATCAAGTCACTGGGGGCTGGGGAGAAAGATAGATGGGAATGGGGCTGAATTTTTCAAGCCAAGGGAGTGAATATATATCATTGGTATCATGACAATAAATTGTAACCTTTGATTGTTTACAGTATTATTAAACTTAATTGACAAATGTGTATTTTTTTTATAAAAAAGACTTGCATACAAAGTAGGAGCAGGCATAAGCTGTTCAGCCTTTTGAATCTTCTCCACCATTCACTCTGAGCAGGGTTGATCATCCAAATCAGCACCTTGTTCCTGCTTTCTCCCCAATAACCTTTGATCCCTTTAGCCCGAAGAACCAAATCTAACTCCTTCTTGAAAACATTTAATGTTTTGGCCTCTATTGCTTTCTATGGCAAAGAATTCCACAAGATTACCACTTTCTGATTGAAGAAATTTCTTCTAAACTCAGTTCTAAATGACCTGCCCTATAGTTATTTTTAATCAATCTGTTTAGGTATGTCACAATACATTCCTGGAGTATGTAAGAGTTAAATAGAGGCTATATGGCTCAAATGTAGGGACAATACCATGAGACTGTGATCCCTGGTCATTGAGAACACCCTTCCTCCATTTATCCTATCTAGTCCTGTTAGAGCTTTATAGTTTCTATTCTTCTAAGCTTCAATGCATATAATTCCAACTGATACAATCTCACTTCAGATGTCAATCCTGCCATTCCAGGAATCAGTCTGGTAAACTTTGTTGCACTCCGAGATAGCCAGAATATCCTTCCTCAGAGAACGAAACCAAACTGTTCACAATACTCAAGGTGTGGTCTCTCTAAAGCCCTATACAACTGCAGTAAGGCATCTCTGCTCCTGTATTTGACTCCTTTCACTTTGAAGGCCAACATACAATTTACTTTCTTCAGCACTTGCTACACCTGTATGCTTACCTTCAGGGACTGGTGCTCAGGGGCACCTCACTCTTTCCCAATCTATCAATATTAAGATAATAATCTGCCTTCCTGTTGTTGCTACCAAAATTGGATAATCTCACATTCTTTCCACACTATACTTCATCTGCCATGCATTTGCCCATTCAATCAGCCTGTTCAAATGATACTGAAATATTTCTGCATCCTCAACACTGTTCATCACTGCACCAATCAAGGAGATATATAGGGAATACAAGAGTTTACAGAAGAAGGAACTCAGAAGGGTGAAAAGGCATCATGAGATAGCTTTGACTGAGCAGATTAGAAAGAATCCAAAGAGTTTCTTCAAGTATACGTAAGAAAAAAGAATAAGTAAAGAGAGAATTGGACCCCGCAAGGACCAAAGTGGAATTGTATGTGTGGAACCGTAGGAGATGGACAAGGTTCTCAATTAATATTTATCCTCTGTGTTTATAGACAATAGACAATAGACAATAGACAATAGACAATAGGTGCAGGAGTAGGCCATTCAGCCCTTCGAGCCTGCACCGCCATTCAATATAATCATGGCTGATCATTCCTAATCAGTATCCTGTTCCTGCCTTATCTCCATAATCCTTGATTCCACTATCTTTGAGAGCTCTATCCAACTCCTTCTTAAATGAATCCAGAGAGTGGGCCTCCACTGCCCCCTGTGGCAGAGCATTCCACACAGCCACCACTCTCTGGGTGAAGAAGTTTCTCCTGAGCTCTGTCCTAAATGGTCTACCCCGTATTTTTAAGCTGTGTCCTCTGGTTCGGCACTCACCCATCAGTGGAAATATGTTTCCTACTGCCAGAGTGTCCAATCCTTTCATAATCTTATACGTCTCAATCAGATCCCCTCTCAATCTTCGAAGGGTATACAAGCCCAGTCGCTTCAGTCTTTCAGTGTAAGGTAATCCTGCCATTCCAGGAATTGACCTCGTGAACCTACGCTGCACTCCCTCAATAGCCAGAATGTCTTTTCTCAAATTTGGAGACCAGAACTACACATAGTACTCCAGGTGTGGTCTCACCAGGGCCCTGTACAGCTGCAGAAGCACCTCTTTGCTTCTATACTCAATTCCTCTTGTTATGAAGGCCAGCATGCTATTAGCCTTCTTCACTACCTGCTGTACCTGCATGCTTGCCTTCATTGACTGGTGTACAAGAACACCCAGATCTCTCTGTACTGCCCCTTTACATAAATTGATTCCATTGAGGTAGTAGTCTGCCTTCCTGTTCTTGCTACCAAAGTGGATAACCATACATTTATCCACATTAAACTGCATCTGCCATGCATCTGCCCACTCACCTAACTTGTCCAGGTCACCCTGTAATCTCCTAACATCCTCATCACTTTTCACCCTGCCACCCAGCTTTGTATCATCAGCAAATTTGCTAATGTTATTGCTGATACCATCTTTTATATCATTAACATATATTGTAAAAAGCTGTGGTCCCAGCACGGATCCCGGCGATACCCCACTGGTCACTGCCTGCCATTCCGAAATGGAGCCGTTTAGCACTACCCTTTGTTTCCTATTAGCCAACTAATTTTCAATCCAATCTAGTACTTTGCCCCCAATACCATGCACCCTAATTTTACTCACTAACCTCCTGTGTGGGACTTTATCAAAAGCTTTCTGAAAGTCCAGGTACACTACATCTACTGGATTTCCCTCGTCCGACTTCATAGTTACATCCTCAAAAAATTCAAGAAGATTAGTCAAGCATGATTTCCCCTTCATAAATCCATGCTGACTCTGTCCTATCCTGGGGAGAAAGCCATGAAGACTTGGGAATTTGGGGAAGTTAGTGGTGATATCTTGGGGACAGTCTGTATCAGAGTAGAGGTGATGTTGGATATATTAGAATATATGAATGTGGTTAAATCTCCTGGTCCTGACCAGATATATCCAAGAACCCTGTAAGATGCTAAAGAAGAAATTGTGGGGGCCCTGACTGATATATTTGCATCATCATTAACCCTGGGTGAGGTCCCAGAAGACTGGAGAGTAGCAAATGTTCTGCTCTTATTCAAGAAGGGCTGCAAAGAAAAACCTGGGAACTGTAGACCAGTAAGCCTAACATCTGTGGTGGGTAAGTTCCTTGAGAAGATTCTGAGAGATAAGATATACCCACATTTGAAAAGACAGGGATTTATTTGGAGTAGTCAGCATGGCTTTGTGCATGGGAGATTATGCCTCTCAAATTTTTAGAATTTTTTGATGAAGTGGCGAGGAAGATTGATGAGGGCAGGGTGATAGATGTAGTCTATATGGATTTTAGCAAGGCCTTTGATAATGTTCCACATGGTCGGCTGCTCTGGAAGGTTAGATCGGATGGAATCCAGGGGGACCTGGCAAACTGGCTACACAATTGGCTTGATAGTAGGAAGTAGAGCGTAATAGTAGAAAGATCCTTGTCAGACTGGAGGCCTGTGGCTAGTGGAATATGTCAGGAGCTTCTGCTGGGCTCATTGGTGCTTGTTATCTATATCAATGATTTGGATGAGAATGTACATGACATGATTAGTAAATTTGCAGATGACACTAACATAGGTGGTATCATGGACAGTGAGGAAGGTTATCAGAAATTGCAGCAGGACCTTGATCAGCTGGGGAAGTGGGACAAGAAATGGCAAATGAAGTTTAATATAGTTAAGTGTGAGATCTTGCATTTTGGAAAATCAAGTCAAGGTAAGAATTTCAGGGTAGGGCCTTAAAGAGTGTAGTAGAACAGATGGACCTTGGGGTTCAGGCGCATGGTTCTCTGGAAGTGGAGTCACAGGTAGACAGGGCGGTGAAGAAAGCTTTTGGCACACTGACCTTCATCAGTCAGGGTATTGTGTATTGAAGATGGGAAGTTATTTTGCAGTTGTACAGGTCATTGATGAGGCCACACTTGGAGTATTGTGTTCAATTTTGTCACTTTGCTATAAGAAGGATATTATTAAACTGGAATGAGGGCAGAAGAAATTTACAACAATGTTGCCAGGAATCAAAGGACTAAGTTATAGGGAGAGGTTGGACAAGCTAGAACTTTTTAACTTTAGAGTGTAGGAGACTGAGGGGGGAATCTTATAGAAGTGTATAAGATCATGAGAGGCATGGATTGGGTGAATACACTCAGACTTTTCCCCAGGGTTGGGGAATCGTGGATGAGAGGGCTTCAGTTTAAGCACAGAAGGAAATGAATAAATGGGAACCCGAGGGACAAGCTTTTTACACAGAGGATGGTATGTATATGGAATGAGCTGCCTGTGGAAGTCAGTACATTAACAACATTTAAACGGCATTTGGAAAAATATATGGATAGGAAAGATTTAGAAGGATATGGCCCAAGTGCAGGGAAACGAGGTTAGTGTGGATGGACATTTAATTTGGCATGGACCAGTTTGGGCAGAAGGGCATGTCTCCATGCTGTAGGACTCTTTGACCCTAATAGATGACTGTAGATATGAATTCAGTGACTGTCTAGCATGGCCGTGTGTGGATCACACTTATTCCTGAGAGGAAACAGAGATACTAATACTAGGAGCAGAACAACTCATTTTGCCTTTTGAGCCTGCTCTGCTTTAAATATGATAATGATTACATCACTGTCTGAATGTCATATTCTTGCTTTCTCTTGATACCTCTTGATGCCTTTAAAATCTCAAATTTCATCAATCTATTTCTTAAATGTATTCAGTAATTTTGCCTTCATAGCCTTATCAAGGCCAGATCACTCAAAATATTTTTGAGCAAGTAGCCCAGACCGTAACTTGGCTATTTGTTTTAGAGAAGTGTATAGTGAATATTCCTGGAGTAAAGTAGCTGGTTCGACTGCCAAGCTTTAAACAAACAAAATTTACTTACAAAATTACAGAATGAAACACAAAGAACAGAAAGCCGAAAACCAGATCACTGATCCTATCCAAACATGACTTAAGGGATGCTGTTCCAAAAGTACTTCCGACAGTCCCAACACACACATCCAATGGCACAAACAGTAAAAATGAAACAAACTAGAGCTTATAGGCTTGAAGTTAGAGACAGAGGTCAGCAACCTGTTTCACACATCCCCTGCTGCAACTGAACTGACTAAAGTTCTGAACTGAATCAAAAAAAATTCTAATCTAAACAAAGGCTAGCTATGCAGTTAGCTGGCCACTCCCCTTTGATTATACATTTTTCTAAAGACATGAAAGCTTTTGACCTGAAGCGCTATCTGTTAGGGGTAAACAAAGGGCCCCAATAAAACTTTCAAACCCAGTGTAGTTGGAGCCTGGCCAATTACCCCCTCCTGGAAAAAACACTCAAACGCATAGTAACCTTGTAAAAAGAACCAGCATTGTGACACCACCGCTCCCCGCCACCCCTTATAAAAATGAATCATCAATATCCAGAGATGGCTTCATTTTTCAAAACCCTAAAAACTTTAAACACCCATATACATGCATTGACTATAAATATGCAACCATGCACAACTGCATTCAGCTTCAGCCTATGGTTCTCTCACCACTGAACGCCTCTGTTTCTCATTCAAATCTCGACAGTGCATTGGCGATCACGTTTTCTTGACCTGCCACATGCACAATTGTTAAATTGAATAGTTGTAACAATAAGATCCATCTAAACAGTCTGGCATTTTTGTCCTTAAATTTCTCCATAAACTTCAATGGGTTATGATCAGTGTGTATGATTGTCTCAAATGTGTTGCATTAAAGTGTTGTGGTGCCAACACCAAGTTTAAAGTCTCTTTCTCCAACTGTCAAATATTTCGGTTGATTAACGTTCAACTTCCTGGAGAAATACCCAATAGTTCTTTTGAACCTCTCATCGTCTTCCTGCAGGAGCACTGTACCGGCATCCACATCTGTGGTATCGATAGCCACCTTGAAAGGCTTTGTGTAACCAAGTGTGGCTAATTCCAGGGCAGTGGTTAACACAGTCTTCAAGTGGTCAAACAGCTTCTGACAGGCTGCTGTCCACTGAAACCTTTGCCTTTCTTTAGCAATTCAGTGAGTGGAGCTGCCACACTGTGAAAATTCGACACAAACTTTTGGTAAAATCCACTCAATCCCAGGAACTGTAGTACTGCTCTTTTTGTCGATGGTGTGGGAAATTTCCCAATTATTTTTGTTTTCACTTTGACAAGTTCACTTTTAGCTAGGTTTACCACCAAGCCTGCTTTTCAAAGTTAATCGAACAAGTCCGACAAATGTTGTAAATGTTCCTTTCATGAGTGGCTAAAAATCACCAGGTCATCAATGTAGGCAACACAGTTGGGTAATCCAGCAATGACCTTATTGGTTAGTCTCTGAAATGTGGCCAGAGCATTTTTCATACCAAATGGCATGACTTTAATCCATTGGTGTTATGAAAATTGAAATTGCCTTTGCTCTTTATGCCAGTAGCCTCTGAGCAAGTCCAACTTAGAAATGTAAGTTGCTTGTCCCACTGTTCAACACAGTCTTCCAAACATGGAATTGGATATGCATTAGTCTTCGTAACTGCATTGACTTTGCGATAGTCCACACATAACCATTGGGTATTATCTGGCTTTGGCACTATTACGATGGGTGAGCTCCTGTCACTGTAACTCACTTTGATTATGTCACCTTGGAGCATGCGTCCTATCCCTGTCTGAACCTGTGCCAACTTTAGAGGGTTATGCTTATAAGGATGTTGCTTAATTGGAACAGCATCTTTTATATCTACATCATGCACAATTAGGTGAGTACCTCCCAGTTTATTTCCGCAAATCTCCCCATGCAATAGTAATAACTCTTTCAGGTCATTTGGATTTTTCTCAGGAAGGTAACTCAATAATTTATCCCAATTTTTGACAACTTTCTCATTGTCCAAATTACTTTGAGGAATGTCCAATTCGGAATCCTCTGAACTGGGTTTCCTTCTGTGCTGTAATCATCAATATCTTCTCCTCTTACTTTCCTTCCCTCTCAAAATACCTTACAAACATATTCATATGACACACTGTGAGATTTAGATTAGATTAGATTAGATTAGATTACATTACAGTGTGGAAACAGGCCCTTCGGCCCAACAAGTCCACACCGACCCGCCGAAACGAAACCCACCCATACCCCTACATTTACCCCTTACCTAACACTACGGGCAATTTAGCATGGCCAATTCACCTGACCCTATATTTCTTCCTATATGGAGCCCTTATCAAGTAATTCACTCAATTTCCTTTTTATTTGATAAAGTCCATTAAACCTTGCGTGTCAAAGTTTATGTATTACTAGAAATAACACTAATACGTCAGCCATTTCCCATTTCATTGCACACTACGATACTTTCAATCCTGTCCAGCCAACCCTCCACCTCTATTTAATTGTTCTCTAAAATTTGACACATAATCCAATTGTGTAGTCTCTGACTTCTGACTTACTGATTTCTCCTTAATCAATTTTAATGGTCCTCTCACTTCCTGCCCAAAAACTAATTCAAATGGGCTGAATTTGGTCGATTCATTTGATGTATCTCTGATTGCAAAAATGGAATTCCCTTATCCTAATCATCTGGATAATCTTAACAAAAGCTCTCAAAATGATCTTTAGTGTTTGATGTCATCTTTCTAGCACTTCCTGTGATCCAGGTTGTTAGGCAGTAGATTTGAATTGCTTTATATCTAAGTTGTCCATAACTTCCTTGAATAGTTTGGATGTGACGTTTGACTCTTGATCTGACTGTATCTCTGTTGGTAGTCTGTATCTGGTTAAAAAAAAGAGTAATTCCTTGACAATCCTTTTAGTTGTGATAACATATAATGGAATGGCCTCTGGAATTCTTGTCGTTACATCCGTTATTGTTAACAAATACTGATTCCCATTTTTTGTTTAAGATAGGAGTCCTACACAATCAATTAAGACTCGTGTAAAAGGTTCCTCAAATGTTGGAATACATATCAAAGGTGCAGGTTTTATTACTGCCTGTGGTTTTCCAATTACCTCACATGTATGACATGTCTGGCAAAATTCAACAACATCATTATGCAGTTCAGGCCAGTAGAAATATCTTTGCATTTTAGCCTGTGTTTTCTTCACTCCTAAATTACCCCTAAGTGGTAGCTCATGCGCCACTCACAACATCTCCTTTCTGTATCCTATCGGCAATACAATTTGATGAATCTCTGCCCATTTCTCATCTGCTTGAATGTGTGATGGTCTCTATTTACTCATTAATATATCTTTTTTCAGGAAAAACACTCAGGGATACATTCAGACTCCTTCTCTGTGTGTGCCTTTTGATACAACTATTTAAATTTTCATCTTTCTGCTGCAACACAATGAGTTTTACAGAGGTAAAGATATTTGCATGATTAGTTATCTGCTCCTGTTTTGTCCCAACTAACTGATCAAACACAGTGTCTGCTAATGCCACTTCAGCTTCCTTACCTGTATCCTTTGATCTCACCTCCTTCAACTGGTGACTCTGTGACTTTGTTACTACACAATCAGGGAAGATTCCCAGATAAGAAGCCTGATTCTCCACTGGCTTTTCAACTACACTCGGCAGCATGCCTACCAGTGAATCAGCTATTTCATTCACAAGGGCAAATTGTATTCGTGGAGACTAGAGTTTGTCCAGTAGTCCTACCACCAATTCACCACTTTTTTCTGGACACTCACTTTACATATTGAGCGCTTTTTGTCTCACCATGAATTCCTGTTACCGGTACCTTTTCTGGCAATAGCTCTTTAGGAGTAATATCTCCTCATTCTTCAGCATCACAGACTGAGAGGATCCCATGCCGCTTCATATTATAACCTCTTTCCCTGCTATTCCTGGCCTATGTGAATAAACTTTACCTTTGCAGGTATATTTTTCAAGCAGATCTGGCACTTCCTCCTTAACCAACATCTGATCACCTTGTGCACTCTGATGCAGCTTTCTAGCTTTCGCTGTACTTTCTGCTACCATTCAAACAAAACTTCAGACTTATCCTGGTTTCCCCCATCCTGCTTTCCTGTGCTTTTTCTAGTCCACCGACATTGTGATTTCATGTGGCCTACTTTATCACACTGAAAGCACTGAACTTTTTACCTTCTCTGTCCCCTTCAAGGGCTTCATTTTTACCGTGTAGTGAGTTCTCCTTATGATTTCACCGAGATCTACCTTTCCCGTTCCATGGGAGGATTTCTCTTTTCCCCAACTTCTATCCCTGATGGATTGAAATTGATTCAGGAAGCCAAACAGTGGATTATGTGCCAACTCATAATTATCAACTATTTCAGCTCCTAATCTTGCAGTTTTCGCTCTCTGCTCTTCCACGTGAGTTTGCACTATGTCAGGTAGTGAATTTTTGAACTCCTCCAAAATGATTGTCTCTCTAAGGGCATTGTAAGTTTGCTATATTTTTAAAGCTCTTATCCACCTTTCAAACCAAATATAGGTTGACCAGGGTCCCTCCTTATACATTGACTGTAGGCTTCAAGTACAATCTCATATGGACTTAAGATGGCTTTCTTCACATCCTCATATTCCTCTGATCGTAATGCAAATACCTCACTAGTTTGGTTTGGATCAACAAAACCCACACAGTCACTGGCCACTGCATTTGTTTAGTCACTTTTTCAAATGAGATGAGAAAGGCGTCCACATTCTTCTCATCAAATTTAGGCAATGCTTGAACATACTTAACCAGTTTCTCACCACGCTTTTGCCTACCAGGGGCTTACTCATCCCCACGCTCTTCCTCACTAAACCTACCTTCAGCCTTCATCTCCATCCCTTCAAGCTGACGTCCTTTTTTAAGTGTCAATTTCTGAAGTTCAAACTCTCTCTCTTTCTTCTTCTCGTCTGCTAAAGTCCTTGGCTCTTTTCCTTTCTCTTCCGATTTTAGTCTTAACTCAAACTGTTTCATTTCTGCTGCCCTTTCCGTATCTATCACCTCTAACTCAAGCTGCTTCATTAGCAAATGAATTCTTGCCATCTCAACAGATCCTGGTGGTGTTTCCAGCAATTTTAAATGCTGAGCTATTGCTGTAATCATCACCTTTCCTCACATTAGGACATAAATTCAACTCCAGCTTGTCTATAAATTCCTGCAACTTGGTCCTATTTGCCTTTTGTAAAACACCCAAGGTCACTTCTTCCACCTCCAGACACTCCTTGGTGACTGAAAGAGCCATTGCTATCTGAATGCTGTTTAAACTAACCAAATTAACACCCAAAATAAAACACACTAATACCTACCGCTCTGTTTAAATCCCACAAAGACTCCCCCTCCCCCCCCCCACCAACCTGTTGCGGACTAGGCCAGATTCTCCAAAATACTTTTAAGCAGGTAGCCCAGACCGTAACTTTGCTATTTGTTTTAGCTAAGTGTACAGTGGATATTCCTGGACTAAATTAGTTGGTTTGACAAACAAAATGTATTTACAAAATTACAGAATGAAACACAACAAACAGAAAACTGAATACCAGATAACTTATCCTATCCAAACCCGACGTAACGATGCTGTTCCAAAAATACTTGCAACAGTCCTAATACACACATCCCTTAGCACAAACAGTAAAAATAAAAAAAAACTAGAGATTATAGGCTTTAAGTTAGAGAGAGATCAGCAGCGTGTTTCACACATCCCCTGCTGCAACTGAACTGACTAAAGTTCTGAACTGAACCAAAAAAACTCTCACTTAAGTAAAGGCTAGCTATGCAGATGGCGGGCCACTCCCCTTTGTTTATTCAGGTGTTTTTTAAAAACATGAAAGCTTTTGGTCTGAAGCGCTATCTGTTAGGGATAAACAAAGGGCCCCAATAAAACTTCCAAACCCAGCCTAGTTGGAGCCTGGCCAATTACCCCATCTCTGGAAAAAAACCTCAAGGGCACAGTAATCTTGTAAAAAGAACTGGTATTGTGACAACATTCTGTAGTCAAAAACTTCACAGGCTCATTACCCTTTGATTGAAGAAAGTTTACCTCATCTTAGTCTGAGATTATCTATTCCATATCCTGACACTATGTGTGCTTGTTCTAGACTCCCTAACCAGAGCAAACATCCTCTCTGAATCTCGTCTACCAAGCCACATTAGAATTCTATACCTTTCAATCAAATTCCCCCCTAAGCTCTAGGGAATACAAGTCCAACTGAGCCAATCTACCCTCATAGATAGTCTTGCCTGCCATGGTTTCAGCATAGTGAACCTCCATTGCACTCCCTCTCTGGTAAGTATATTCCTTCTTATGTAGGGAGACCAAAACAGCTGCAGGAGGAACCTGGAATGTCACGCCTAAATGCACCAAAAGATCTTTAAACATCAATCCTTCAACAGAAAGGATGCAGTTTGAAACAGATTGGCCTGTATCTTCAGTGGTTACAAAGATATCCATCTCAGTAGAAAACCATCCCCTGTGGATTGTGTATCCAACTGGAGACATTTTTGTGTTCTATCTTTTCAAGAATATGCAAAAAAAATGATTAAAAATACAAGAGAAATCCCTGGTCTCTGTGTGTTAGTGGACTGATGTTCTAGTGTGGTCTCGTGTGCTAAGCAGCTCACAGCTTGGGAATAGCCATTAACATCCAATTAAGTCACTTTGAAAGAGGAAGTAGGAAAGGGACAAAATTCTGTCATCTAAACACAGACCCAATAACCTCAAATCAACTGCTTCACTCATAAATAAAGCGAAATACTACAGTTGCTGGAAATCTAAAAGTAAAATGGAAACTGCTGGATAGACTCAACCGTATTGAGCAGTTAATATTTTGAATCTAATATAGTTGGCTTTGGACTTCCAAATCATACTGGACTTGAAAGATTAACACTATTTCTCCCTCCACAGATGTTGCCAGACCTGCTGAGTTTCTCTGGCAATTTCTGCTTTTGCTTCACTATCAGTGTTAGCATCACCACTATCATACAACAAATCAGCTGCAGTATTCAGTCTATTCTTCAGGGAATCCAGAGACTGATTCTCTCGGCTTTTTAACTGGCATCATTTTATTTAATTCACATTCTAATCCATTAGCATGTGAATGTTGCATTTTATAATCTCTTCCCATGTTTAGTAGCTAATAAATTTACCTGCTCTTTAATTAAAAGAAGGCTGAACCATTTTGTTCCTTTTAAAAAATAAATGTATTTGAATTGAAAAAGATACCATGGGGAAAGTGACCCTGTTTGATTTAACCTTGTTGCGATGAATGAAGAGAGGTTGCATGATGAAGGAGGGGCAGTTCATCATCCCTCATCCTGGAGCATAATCATTTTGGGGGAATGATGTCTTGAATTACAGCGATTTGGGCACTCTTGCCTGGAGACTGTTCAATACACTATTCTTCATTTGTAAATTTCAGTGTACAATTTCACTGGTGAAAGTTTCTCCTACTTCCAATTCCTCCTCTGAAACTGATTATCCCATCTTCAGTATTCAATCTTTCTGTCCCTTAACATTCCAGAACCTGTTCTGAGTGCTGGTGTAGAGATAATTCTACTGAACTATGAGACCATGAGTCCATGGCCCATGACACCAAGGTATATGATGTGGGGTTCAAATCCCAACACATTGGCACAAGTCAATGAATAAATCTTGATTTAAAAACAAATTTAGTTTCAACATTGAAATCATTACAATAAAAATTCCATCATGCTACATTTGCCCAAATTTATCCTCAAGATGGAGTGATTTCCTTATGCTTTTGTGCATGAGGCTTTTTTCCCAATCAAATGAATGTATGGCCTGCACAATATCCCATCACTATGCTTAAGATTCCCTGAGGAAAGGTGCTGCATCAGTAGTATTTCTGTTTGCCAGATACTGCATGATTTCCTTCCATTGAAAATTAACATGCATAACTAAATCTAAAAGAGTTTAAGCACAGTTTGTCATGGTCTGACTGTATGAATCCTCAGTTTGTCTTGAGGTGCTTATAAAAGTTCACAGTGCCAGCCTTAAACACTTCCGGTTCCATGAGGAGAAGGGAATAACTGGATAATCATCAACGATGTTCATGGAAACTGTACATCTTCATGATTCATATTCCCAAAACTTTTGCACAATTAATTTGGAAATTCTACTGCCCACCACTTCATTTTGGAACTATATGAAAACCAAAGGCACTCCATTTATCTCCTCCAAGAAGGAGGGCAATTGGTCTTTGGTTATTGAATAATCAACAAAATTGGGCTTGAGCCCTTGTCACATGGACGACAGGTTATGTATGACATAGTAGCAGCGAATTTACCACAAATCTTTTGAGTGCAATGGTAACTGCATCTTGACAACAGTTAGAGTATATAACGTACTCTTATAGGTGTTAAATACCTAGCCAGTTAGGCTGTACCTATCTTCAGCAGCAACATTCTTTCTTCATGAATCAATCCTGGTCAGTAACAAATCTTGGATAACCCATGTTCTCATACCAAGCCTGTAGCTGACGTCTTCAATAGCTGTAGGTTTCAGAATCACATTTTAATCCTACACCATCTCTAACTCAAACTTGCTAGTCTAACAAAATAAAGTAGATTCTACTGAACCACCTCATGGTTAACTTTTAAACTATTATTTAGTCGCAGCTTGTAGAAAAAGAGATTCAAAAAAATCTGACAAATTAAAAAATGAATGAAAACAAAACTTTTCAAAGTTCAGCCAAGTTAATAATAGTTGGTCGGCTTCTCTCCAAGATTCCAATTGAAGTCTTTAGCACAACTATTCCAAAGATCTGACACTGAAGCAATTGGTGAGGAATGAATGTATGAGTGGAATGAGCCTCTCACAGCTGTTTCACTGAACATGGGACTAATTCTTCTGCTTCTGGCGTTGCGGGCAATTGTAATGAATGCAAAACTCTGTTCTGCATAATGTCACCAAGTATTAATTTATCTTTTCATCTCAAATAATTTCTTAGTTTATTCAAAGCACTGGAAAGCTAACAACAAGCAGCTGCAAATTCAGCTAACTTCATTTCATAAGAATTGATTGATTTCTGAGTCATAAGGAAAAAGCGTACAAGTGACTGTCTGAGATCCAAATTTAATAAGTCAAATCTTATTTTGCTAGACTTGTTGGGAGTAATTTTCAGCTTTTGTGCTCCCAATGCAGAACTTCAATTCAGCTCTTTGCAGAGAGAGCACTAACCTAAAATTTACCACATGGTTACTAAAGTTATTAACAGCTTTGTGTTCTTTGTGTATCTTGCTGATTACTACAGAAAATAATTAGACACGGTTCTGATATTAATAATCCTAGAAGTACAGCAACATGAGAGATTATAAGTTGTATACACATCCACTGGGGAAGCCCAGAATATGGGGCCATCTTGGTTTTGTTGGAATTCCACCACATATGGACAAGAACTTTAAAATATGGTCTGTGAGTGCCCTCCGCAGATCTTGCACCTAGCTGCCTGTGAAATGCTAGAGATCTTCCAGGATTCCTCAGCAAATAGTTCTCTGGAGGCTGTGGTTGGCAGGTAACAGTCCTGGGATGGGAATGGTGCTGGTTAATACAACATGCATGCACAAGAGTGGCGAGGTCGGACATTGGTATTGCTCTGAATGAGCACAAAATGAATCAATGTGATCTGAAGTTGAGGTGGTTTGACGCACAAGTGGCACTGGAGTTGCTCATGAGTCATAGTGAGCAGAATACATGGTGGCCTCTGAACTCTAATGATTCTTAATTTTCCTGAGTGTTTGATATTTAACATTAGAGGAATATGTGGGCCAACCAGGTAAAAGCAAAGCATGTTGTGACAGGAAAGCATTTAAATACGATATGAAGAGTAAGGTTTAGGAAGCTAAAATCGGACAGACCTCATAAGGAATATAAAGAATGCAGAAAAAACCTTAAGCAGGGAATTAGGAGAGAAAGAAGGGGCCATGAAATGACCTTGGCAAGTAGAGTTAAAGAAAATCCCAAAGCATTCTGTACATACATTAAAAGCAAAAGGATAACTAGGGAGAAGGTAGAACCACTCAAGGATAAAGGAGGGAACTTGTGTTTGGAGGCAGATGATGTGAGCGAGATGATTACTTTATGTCGGTACTCACCCAGGAGAAGGATATGAAGGACAGGGAAATTTTGTATGGAGCATGCTAATATGTTAGGACATTTTGATATCAAGAAAAAAGTGATGTTGGATCTCTTGAAGAACATTAAGTTGGGTAAGTCCCAGGGCCAGATGGTATCTATCCCAGGTTATTGAATGAAGCAAGAGAGGAGATTGCTGGTGCCTTGACTAAGATATTTGTATCCTTACTAGCCATGGAAAGGTCCTGGATGCTGACAAGTAGCTAATGTTGTTCCTCTGTTCAAGAAGGGGAATACAGATAATGCAGGAAACTATAGACTGGTGAGTCTTACATCAGTAATTGGAAAGCTACTGGAAATAATTGTTAGGGATAGGATTTACACACATTTGGAAAAGCATGGCCTATTTGGGGATGGTCAGCATGGCTTTGTGCAGGACAAGTCATGTCTTACTAACCTGATTGAATTTATCGAGGAGGGTAGAGCAGTGTATGTTGGATTTTAGTAAGGCTTTCAAAAAGGTGCTTCTTGGTGCGCTCAAGCAGGAGGTTAAGATGCATGGTACCCACAGTGGCTTAACCACGTGGATTCGTAATTGGCTTGCCCAGAGAAGGGAGAGGGGAGTGGTGGAAGGGTGTTTTCTTGCTGGAGGTCCATAACTAGTGTGTTCCACAGGAATCTGTACTGGGACCTCTGCTGTTTATGACGTACATAAATGACTTGGATGAAAATGTAGATGGATGGGTTAGTAAGTTTGCAGACGATACAAGGAACGGTGGAGTTGTGGATAGTGTAGAAGGTTGTTAAAGGATACAACAGATGTAGATCATTTGCAGACATGGGTGGACAAAAGTCAATTGCAGTTTAATCCAGGTAAGTGTGAGGTTCTACAATTCGGGAGGAAAAATAGACAGTACATGGCAAGACCCTGAAAAGTATTGATGTACAGAATCTTTTGCCCAGAGTTGAACTGTCTAATACTAGGGGGTATGCATTTAAGGGGACGTAGGAAAAGTTCAAAGGAGATGTGAAGGGCACGATTTTAACACAGAGATTGGGAGAAGCCTGGAATGCATTGCCAGGAGTGGTGGTGGAGGCAGATAAATTCGAGGCAATTAATGGACTTTTAGATGAACTCATCGACATGCGAGGAATGGAGGAATATGGACCAAGGACAGGCAGAAGGGATTAGTTTAATTTGTGTCATGTTTGGCGCAACATTGTGGGCTGAAGGGCCTGTTCCTGTGTTGTTCTATGTTCTATGATGCAGCAGGCTCTCATCACAGACATCCAAACATTGACTATCTTGTGCCAGCATGAATTCATGCTTCATGCTACAACAGTGGCATTGTTGACTATACAAAGGGTTAACAATCAGATGTAAGGGGAAAGCAATGACATTTATAAAAAAATGTGTCTTCTTTATGTTTTTCTCTTCTCCTCCTTCTCATTATATCTTAGTGCACTCCCTAGTTCTGCAATTGAAGAGGGATGCAGCCTACTCGGCAGTGGAGCCTATTGGTGGTAGTGGTTTGGTTGGATTAGCTTGGGGGTATTTATGCCTACACAGGCAGATGTGCTGAGTGTCTTCTTGCTAGATGCAAGTAGATCCATATCAGCTTGAACTTCCAAGGTTTTGAGTGAGGCAGGCAAGATGGAGGTAGAGGTGGAGGGCTCGGTCACCTCTGGAGTGTTCTGATTGGAGCCTTTTGAGCAGAGCTGTGTGCATGGTCCCACCTCTGGCTGGATGCCACCTGCCAACTGTCTCTTTGTGAGGATGGGATACCTGATTGTGTGTCAGGGTCTCCATTCCCACATCACCATGACTGTCAAACAGGCGGACAGACAATCTCATGACTCACTGCATTGATGGAGCCTCCGGGCAATGGATGCCATTGCCTCCCATATTTGTGTGTGTTGCCTCTGCTCCTCCCTGTGCATGTGGACAAACTCTTTCGATTACTGACTTTGCAGGGTCCTCTCCTGAGGCTGAACGGATGCTCAGTCTTGAAAGGTTCTCTGAGTGCCAGTTGCCTGGAGCATTTCTTTCTCAGCCAGCTGTAGAGTTGTCGCAGAGGGGTGCTCACCAGCTTATGGTCACACATTTTCTCAGTCTTACGTTCCCGTTGAGGCATCAGTAGCTGAGCTGGGAATGCAGCAGGTGGCATTTGCAATGCTTCCTCTCAGGCCTCGGTACTCTCATCTCAGAGATTGAGGAAGTGGCTTCTGGGGAGCTGCTTCAATTTCAATTTGAAGGTGGTGGAGATGCTGGCAGTACTTACAATACAAATGAGAGAGAAGATATGGAAGCCAGTGATTAGAAGATCTAGCAGCCAGTGGTTAGAAGGGATATGTAATAAATGTTCTGAGGAAGGGTCACCAGAACCAAAATGTTAACTCTGATTTCTATTCACAGATGCTGCCAGACCTGCTGAGCTCTTTTAGCAACTTCTGTTTTTGTTCCTGATTTACATTATCCACTGTTCTTTCAGTTTGTATGTAATGAATGACACTGACAGCAGGATTACTGTGAGAGTTACAGTAGAATGAAGAATGGTACCTACTTGGTGGTGGGATATGAATGCTTCAACATTGCTGCAGGAGTGATCCCAGTCTTCTTCTGCAAAGGTCTCAGATTTCTCCCTGGTAGCCTAATGTCAGGCATCCCTCTATTTGCAGACTCATTCTGTATTACTGTGGGCTGCCATCTCCTGAAATGAGAGACAAAGCTTGATTGAGTGAGATCAAGTGAGTGGCACAGCTTTTCATCCTGGTACAGATGGTCAAAAGGTGGTGAGGTAATCCAAGGGAGTGAGGAAGCAGCACACAGGTAATGCAGGCTTAGATGGTGTGAGAATTTATGAGAGCGAATGAGAAAATATGTTGTAGGAGATAGTGAGAGTAACAGAGCATGAGCCTTAGTGGGTGAAGTAGCAGAGATAGAGTGACTGTTAGGAACAGAGAGAAGATACTTACATTGACCCAGCAGAGAATGAGCTTCTTATGGCATTATGGTAGCCATTACGCTGGACCTTAAAGATGGTACTGTCTGATATTGAACTCAGACCAGGCTTCCTGAGTTTGATGCTGTGGCCTCCTCTGCTGATCCTCTGGAATGAAGACCCCTCTACTTTGCATCACCAGGTGCCAGATGGAAACTTGAGGTGACATCTAGTTCTTCTCCACCATGTTCATATTGTCTCAATGAGTAGAGCAGCATCAGATCAGAATGCCAGTACTCACCTGGGACATAGTGGCCTTCTAAGAATGGTGTGGGTACAAGGGATGCCAGTCTTTCAGTGGATATTCAGTGACTGGCGACTTGTTCCAGAAACAGCAAGATGTTAGCTGGGGGTTGGAATTAGGTGTGATGGATGCTATAGGAATGATGCAGTTAGTTAATGAGGCGGGTTTGTAAGATATGGTTAGGAAATCCACTAGACCTCGCAGCGAAAACCCTTTCAAAAACACAACCTAACTCAAATAAGATTCAGACCGAGGCAAACAGGGATTTCCTTTCACCTCTCCCACATTTTGTTTCTTGTTTTGTTTGTACTGCAGGTGCTTTATAGCCATCAGAGCGCTCACTGTAGCTTTATCTAGTCAAAGTAAGCAAATGAAGCACACGCACAGGCAATCCACGGAACAAAATTCTCTCTCAATGGGACCATCTGGTAAATTAAAAGATAAATGTTTCACTGGATGCTTTGTAGGTTTGCCTGCACAATTACTCTTCCTGAACACTGGCAGTTATAATGCTACCTCTGAGGAAGTGCTGTGATTATACCAATGCTATTTATTAATACCTTTGTCATTGCTTCAGCTCTAGTAATGAGTCATGATACGTTACCAAATTCATGGTCCATTGACTGAAAAAAATGTTATATTTTGTTGTTGTGCATCACTTTTTCAGGCTGTATCATCTTATGATTTGTTCTGTTTTAATGTGTTTCCTGAATGAGCAAACAAGAGTGATTCACTTCTGAAGTAGTTAGCTACAGCCGAAAACAATTGATAACACCATTTCAACTGTGTGTCTTTTCTAGCAAAGTTGTGAATTGCAAATGCAGAAAAGCAGCGATGATAATTTTCTAACGATAGCAAAGAATTTATGACAATTTTAATTAGTTACATTACCATGATTTTTCTTATTGTTGATGTGATTTAAATTCAAAAGTTTTGTGAGGTACACAATGTATATAGTCAGTTGAAACCTTGCGAATTAAATGAAAAGATGATCTTACAACACCAGACCAAATCCAATATAGTTTCTGTAAACACTGAGAGTCAGAATAGCATATAATAGGCCTACTGGTAAGCGGTTCTGAACCATTGTGCAGTAGCAATTCAGACACAGGGTCAATTACAATCTGAACAACTATCAGCTATAATGAGCATGCTGGTCTTCTTTGAGTTTCTGTGTTTAAAATACAACTTTGAAAGGTTCTTTTTTCAGTGAATTTCCTACTTTGTGACTGAAAAGGAAGATATCAGTTGAGATCATTTTGTAGAATTGAACATGACATTCATATGTCCTGCATTCATAAAATAAGAAAGTCGAAAATAGGAGCAGGAGTAAACCTTCAGTCCATTGAGCCTCATCCACCATTCAAACAGATCAGGCCTGATAATGTACCTCTACCAAATTTTTTTCTCACTGCCCTCATATTTCCTGATGTCATTATCTTTTGATTTCTGACTTGAACATACTCAAAAGACTAAATCCTCAATGGGAGAGAATTCCAAAGACACGCCACTCTTTGAGTGAAGAAAATTTTCATCTTCATCTTCATTTTAAATGGCCTGCCCCTTATTCTGAGACTGCATCCATGATTTCTAGACTCACCAGCCAGGGGAAACATCCTGTACACATTCAGCTCTCACGCCCAATTAGAACTTTGTAAATTTCAATTAGATCATTTGTCATTCTTGAAAACTCCAGTGAATACAGCCCTGTTTCATCAAGTTTTTCAGATAGGATAATCTCATTATTACAGAAATTGTACTCACTTTGTGATCAGTACATCCTTTCTTAGATCATGAGACTAAAAGTGTACACAATACATTTTAGTGTACATTTTTACCAAGGTTCTGAACAATTGCAGCAAGACATCTTTTCTTCTATTCTCAATTCCCTTGCAATAAAGACTAACACAAATTCCTTTGTGTTGTGAGAAAGGGTCACCGGACCCAACGCATTAACTTTGATTTCTCTTCACAGATGCTGCCAGAGTTTACTAAGTTTCAGAAAAGATTTACAAGGATGTTGCCAGGGTTGGAGGACTTGAGCTATAGGGAGAGGCTGAATAAGCGGGAGCTGTTTTCCCTGGAGTGTTGGAGGCTGAAGGGTGACCTTATAGAGGTTTATAAAATCATGAAGGGCATGGATAGGTTGAATAGACAAAGTCTTTCCCCTGGTGTGGGGGGGGGGGGGGGGGGGGTCCAGAACTAGAAGGCATAGGTTTAGGGTGAGAGGGGAAAAATATTATAAAAGAGACTAAGTGACAACTTTTTCACACAGAGAGTGGTGCATGAATGGAATGAGCTGCCAGAAGCTGATACAATTACAGCATTTAAAAGGCATCTGAATGGGTATATAATAGGAAAGGTTTAGACGGATATGGGCCAAGTGTGGCAAATGGGACTGGATTAGGTTAGGATATCTGGTCAGCATAGACAAGCTGGATCGAAGGGTTTGTTTCCATGCTGTAGATCTCTCTGACTCTACGTTGCAATTTTACAAACAGAAAAAGAGAGGCCTGAGGCCAGAGGCAGGTTCAGTCCAGAAGAAATTATCTATGCTATCGGATACGTTGTTTAATAGCTTAAAAGTAGTCATAGTAGCTGGAAAATGCCCTGAGTTATTTTTAGAGTTCACTGAATAAACTAAAGTGAGTTAGGCTGTGACTGTGTGCCTCAGGAAGAGACAGAACAGAGAGAATTACATTTAGTGAATTGCAAAAATTTGCTGAAAGGAAATGTTTGCAAACTTGTCAGTCAAGTAAGAAATTTTAAAGTGAAGGTGGGACTGAAATTTCATTGGGTTTGATTGTCTGTTAAGGATGTTGCTGGGAAAAAGATTGAATCTTTATTTTTTGCTATTTATAATAATATCTTTCCAAATAGTCTTTTAAAAAGCTTCTTTTGTCTTGTGTATAAAAAGCTTTGATGCTTTTTTTGTGGAAAGTACTGCAGCACCTTGTGAAAATGTTCACTTACTGACTACCATGGTATCAAATAAAACATGATCTCTCAAGCCAGGTTGCACTTTGGAATTTGACTTGTCTAATATTACCATTAACCGGTATCTGAACTTATTCACATTGCGTTTCATCTAACATGTTCTTGTTCATTCTTATAGCCTGTTCAAATCTCTTGAACTCTCCTCACATCTTCATCTTAGCTTATATTCCAACCTCATTTAGTGTCATCAGCAAATTTGGAAATATTACATTTGGTCTCCACTTTCAAATAATTTATGTACAATGTGAATGGCTGTGAAATCACAATTGTAACAACCTGCCATCCTGAGAATGCTCCATTCATTCCTACTCTGTTTTATATCTGATAACAAATTCTCAATCCATAGCAGTATATTGCACCCAATCACATCAGCTCCCATGTTGCTTACACATCTCCTGTGTGGGAACATGTTAAAAACTTTTTGAACATCCAAGTATATCACATCCATCAGTCTCTTTTACTTTTGCTACAAGTAACATCCTCAATAAACTGCAACAATATTATCAGGCATTATTTTCCTTTCATAAATCCACAATCATGTAATTGTTTCTAAGTTTCTAATTAACAATTTGATCATAATAAATGCTAACATTTTCACAGGCACTAATACATCAAATTAACAGGTCTGCAGTTCTCTGTTTTGTTTCTCTCTCACATCATAAATATTGGAGTTACACTTGCTACTTTTCAGTTTGCAGAAAGCTTTCCAGAATCTATGGAATTTTGAAAACTACCCACCAATGCATCAATTATCCCAGTAGACACCTCCTTCAGTACTCTAATGTTTGGCTCACGGGTCTAGTTCAATCCAATTTATTTTTTGACCATTACCACTTTATGAATGTTTTCTGTGAAAAGATTCTTTTTGTCAATGTTTATGTCTTGCACTCTATTACACCATCTGCAAGAAATACCAAAAGTAAACAACATTTATACAACATGTGACTAGAGTGACCACAATCAGACGAGAGTGCTGATTAGTCAACAAGTAGTCTTTGATTGGAAGAAGTGTTGTCAGTGTGGATGCAACAACTACTTCTGGTTGAATTTTACCAGAAATCAGTTAAGTGTCAATTTTAGTGAGTTTAATGGAGTTTAGTGAGTTTAATGAACCCGTTTGGGTTTTTGCACCCTTTTCACCCTTGCACCCTGAAAGTCATCTCATTACTTATGGTCCATTCGTCTGGTGCCCAGCTTGTCCTGACTTCCATCTAGCCAGAGGCAGATGTACCTGGTACTGCTGGGACTTCCTGAGATTCCTGGTTCACTCTTAAAGTCCAGTGCACCAGTGAAGCACTGCCATCAAGGAGGTCACTGCACTGAGTAGGAGAGGTACCAAATAGAAACTCTTCTCTAGATTTATAGGAAGCACTTCATTGAAATTATACATCCATAAATCTAATGTTAGTTAAGATCCAAGCTACACAGGTTACATCCTTAGTTTCTTAACTTTCTACAGCAATGTCTAAGATATTACTACTCTTGTCCAGTGCCCAGTGTAACGTACAGCAAAGTTATGTCTACGCTCATGCTGTACTATCCCTTACAGAAGCCAGGCTGACTGCGATCATTGATGACCCATGTCCTCCAATGCACTATTGTCTCCTCCCCTTCACAATTATTTTCTTTCTGCATTCCAGCGTGCTGCCTCCAAACTCCATAACTGACTTTCCCAACTTCTTTCCCTCAGCAGCAGTTCCTGATAACATTGCCCATCCTCACACCGTTTTTCTTTCACTGAGTTGAACACCAGGACCAACAGTGACCCACCCCCCATGACCAACTTGGACCGAGAGCCCTAAATATTTAGTGACTAGACCCCTGACTGATCCCTGTGCAGCACCCAGACTGACTTACTGCATAATCCTAAAAAGGTTGCACTGGAACTTCAGGACTGACTGAGATCTTCTCCTGGGACAACTGACCCTATTGCTCCAAGTTGCAGACAGATCATGTCCAAGCTCCAGGATGGAGAGGTTGATTTCCTTAACTTACTGTTCTGGAACCTCCGACTGAAGGCTGTCTTCCTCGGCCTGACTGAGGACTACTCCACTTGAGCTTTGAGACATTTCCATTTGCTTGAAGCACATGTGGTTTGCTTGCTGCCTACTCTGCTGGGACATAGGTATGAGATTGACCCAGCATTGTGTTTTTCCACTCTCTTCACTGATCACTGCTGGTCACCAGGACAAGCCACCTGGTTTGTGCTTGTACTAAACAGCAAGGCAAGGTAGAAGAACTGTGAGTCATAGAATAATAGAGTCATAGAGATGTACACCATGGAAACAGACCCTTAGTCCAACCTGTCCATGCCAACCAGATATCCCAACCCAATCTAGTCCCACCTGCTGGCTGAGGGAGGTAAAATACAATAAGGAAATGCAAGGCAAAGATGGTGTGAGCATCCACGTGTGCACAAATTGAGTGAGCACTTAAAGAGCAAGTGAGGAGCCTGAGATGCAGCTTGGTGCAATCCAATCCTATCCCTGCACACAAACTGCCCTGATAGCAGCTTTTTGATATTCCAAAGTGTAGGATTTAAGTACATTGAAATAAGTGGAATGGAGGTGTGCCATGATGATGTGGTGAGGCTGGTATGTGACTGATACCAATAAAGGTGGACTGGAGATGTGGATGATCACTGATCATACACAGCACAGAGGAACCTCAATTATCTGGCAATTGATTATCTGAATATCAGATTATCTGGCAAAGATTGCAATGTCCTGGTGCTCAGCTAAACTATGCTATCTGGTATTCAATTATCTGGAATTTGATTAACCGAGCGAAATACTCTCCGCCTGTGTCCTTCGGGAATTCAAGATTCCTCTGTACTCTGAGATATTTCCAAGTGTTGCACAAGATGCAGGTCCAGAGGACCAAGTGGTGAACTGCAGTCACCAGGAATTCACATTGACTTTCATTATCAGGAATTGTTGCTGGCTAATCTCTGTCTAGTAGGTGGGAGAATGGAAGACAGCTTATTAATGAGCTGAGATCAGGTACGAATGGTATGCTAATGTATGCAAATAGACACAAATAGATTTCTCTAAACTCACTAGCTAGATTCTCCACTCAACCATCAAAACTTGATTAAAGAGCTGGCTGTTTCCTCACAATGTCTTGAATTTCATTTCTTCTGAACAAAATCTATTTTTCCAAATCCATCGGCAATGTTTACATCATCCAGGGGCTTGGAAGATACTGCCCTTTACGCCTGTCTTGACAGAAGAAGATACAGAACATTTCCCAGAAATATTAGGGAACCAAGGAACTGTGAAAATTAGGAACTGAAAGAGATTATTATAAATAAAGTGAGTTGTCTAATCATACCGACCTAAGTATGTATTGACAGAGAAGGCACATTTTGCATTGTCTATGGCAATGCAGCCATTTGTTCATTCATTTCTCAAGGCAACACCTGTACTATTTCAGGTCATTCTGCCTGTTTTAAAATGGAAACAAAAGTCAACATTTTAATGGCATCAGTGGGTGATCTTGGCAAAAATAATGATCCTGGAAATTCTGTTCTGTTGTTTTCCTCTTTACAATTTACCTAGAATCAGCACAAAAGATTGCAGAATGTTCAGCTCATGTTCAAAGGGAACTGACTTTCAATATTTTTGCATTAGTTTAAGAAGAGTTCATGCTCAAAGCCAGCCCTGCTTCCAAACCTGATCTGGCCTCCAGAGCAAATTAATGGCTACTGCTTGTTTTCATTAATTGCACTCATTTGCAGGAGATTCTTACAATTAAGAAATTTTGAGATGAGAGAATGTTTTTAAGCACTTTTAAAAAGTGTTTGGTTATAACATTTTTTAAAAACCTGACTACTAAATACCAATATAATTTTCAAATATTTCTGTATATCTTTTTGAAGTCAACTTTGAGTTGTTTCAAATTAGATCACTCACAAGTGGTGGACTGGACCTCCTGAGTAAAATATATAATGTTTACATGAAACCCAGTTTCAGTGATATTAATCAAAATGTATTATGTTTTCATTAGGAGTCACATCAAGAAAATTTTTGAAGCAAATCTTTTTACAAAAAATTACATTCCAAAATTTGGCTTGATTGTGCTGGTTTGTGCAGATTTTACATTTGTCAATATATGATTCAGTTTGAATAACATTCTCATAAATTTTGATCATCATTCTCTTCATCCTCCGTTGATAGATCTTCACCTTCACCTTATCCCTCTGGAGGCTGTGTAGAATATTTGGTGATGGAGCTGTAACCTCTGTTTCCTTCTACATGGTTATCACAGCAGCTTCAAGGCTACAATTTGCAACAGTGACAGTGTTCTCCATGTCAAATCTGTGAGCAGAAATTCTGCGGAGAATGTCAGAAAGATAACACAATTGTTTTCAAGGAATTCATTTGGCCTCATATTCATTCATAATGGAACTTCACTTTTCACCCTTACATAGTGTGAAATGGAGGTTTCCCAAGAACAGTATCATCAGCCCTTCTGTAAGGATTCCTGATGAAGTGCCCCTGCCCAAAATGTCGATTTTCCTGCTCCTCGGATGCTTCCTGACCTGCTGTGCATCTCCAGCACCACTCTAATCTTGACTTCTGTAAGGATTGCTGAGATACATGAGCTTATCTAACTTCTCAGATCATGGCCTTATATTCTTGCAGTTCAAAGTGTGAATCTGACAGCTGCAAACAATGTCTAACACTTTTGCTTCGAAATGTGCTTGTGAAATAGGGAACTTCAGATTCTGTTTTTAAATGCCTTGTTCTCATTGTAGTTACTTAACTGACACAACAAGTAGGCAATTGGTGTACATAGTGTGATGTCATGATTATTTGAGGCCATAATCTTTGTTGTGTATTCCTGGACAATGATTGACCTACAGATGAAGTGCAAAATTAAGCCTGATGAGTGGTATCACAGCATTAATGGTAGCTTCGTTACTGCAAATGCCTCTAGGGGATCCTCCCAATTTCAAGAGTTTCATTTTGCCCCAAACTTATTCCACCCATCTTGCATGTGATGTCAGCCATTTTGTAATTGTGCGGTTGATTTTTGATCCGATTTTCCAGCTTCACTTCAGTGTGTATGACTTCCAGAATCTGCTTGGGACAACTGCACATATCCCCATATCCCTTTTGCTTTCCTGCCTCCATGGCCCCATGTGATCTTTCAATTTCCCCTAATTTTCATTCAGGCCATTTCATATAACTATTGATGTTTTCACTTTCCCTCAGAGCTCAAGACTTTATAAATTCCCATGCCCTTGTTGGCATCTGCCTTCCTCATGTAGGGGCCAGAGATACCATGTGCTACTGGAAACCCTTCTCTGGAGTTTCTAATTCCCTCCTCTTCACTATGAGGCCCCACCTTATTATTTACATTTGCCCTCCAACACTGTCAGTATTTCCTCAGTGAATCAATACAATGGAGACCATTTGAGTTCCCTCTTTCTTCAGGAGTCCCATTCTGTCTCAATAAGGGGTTTCTGTGACTAAAGAAGTTTTTTGCAACTATAATGATTTTTTTAGTTTCCAAAACTAAAGGGTAACATTAACCTCTTTGTAGTCAAAGTTAATTCAATCAACCCAGAGAAAATATTTACTTCAAAACTTGAATGAACTGCTATGGAATACTATGCACATTTCTCAAAAATAAATTTCATAAACACCTCAGTAAGCAGAGGAAAATTTCTTGGAACTATTCAGAAAAGTTTGTAATTCTAATTTAGGAGACCTAAAATCATCAAATCAAAGTACACTAGATGAAGAAAAAAATGCTGATTTAAGTTTGTTGCAGGATCTTTTCTTTCTTTACTGCACTGTTAAAATTATCTGAAGAACATATGATCCGTGTTGCATTTTATTCCAAATTATTTCATTAATAGTGAACACAATATGAAAGCTTACAGGACTGTCATTCTGGAATACTTGTGGATAACTTATATAGGAAGCATGTTGTTAAACTTGAGAGGATGCAGAAAAGATTTACAAAGATGTTGCTAGGACAAAAGGGTTTGAGCTTTAGGGAGAGGCCAAATAGTCTGGGGCATTTTTCTTAAAGCGTCAGAGACTGAGGGATGACCTGATAGAGGTTTATAAAATTATGAGGGGTACAAATAGGGTGAATAGTCAAGATTTTTTTTCCTATCGTGGGAGTCCAAAACTAGAGGACATAGGTTTAAGGTGAGAGGGAAATGGTTTAAAAAGGACATGAAGGGCAACTTTTTCATGCAGAGGGTGATGTGTGTATGGAAAGAGTTGCCAGAGGAAGTGATGAAGGATGGAGCAATTACAATCTTTAAAAGGCATCTGCATGAGTATATGAATAGGAAGGGCTTCGAGGGATATGGACTAAATGCTGGCAAATGGGACTACATCAGGTTGGGATGTCTGGTCGGCACAGATGAGTCGACCGAAGGGTCTATGTGATGCATGACTCTATGACTCTATAACTGAATTCAGAAAGAATCTTACATTGGAAATCAAAATTAGCTTTTAAAACAGCAAATATTATGATTTTCACATTTAAACTTGATTTTGTGCACAGTTACAAAATAATTATTCAAAATAGAGTTTTATTTAAGTTCTCTATGACACAAGAACAATGAACAAAAGATGTGAAACCAGGAATGGCATCAGCAATATATATATCTTTGAGGTGGCAAATGGGTGTGGTGTTTGGACATTGCTGAAACAGCATTCTTATGTTTGAGATGTTCGTAGTCTCCCTTTGTTAAAGTATAATATTTGTTCAATGTACCTTTCCTTAATGAAAAAATAGGACTGTTTGTTTAACTGATTTATTGGGCAATAATACAACAGAGCTCAAAGCCTACTTATTGTTGATTTATTACTGAAACAAGGTTAAGATTTAAAGCCACAACAAACCTTTTTGTTCTAATAAAGCTCTGGGGCATGGTATTTTCCTTCACTTGAAAGTGAGGATTTGCTGCTTACAGTTTCTGTTTCCAGGAGCAAACACCTCACAAATTGATGGATCTGTCCTCTGAGGTTTTCGCAGAGGCATTACAGCTTTTTAAAATATTAATATGTGAGCCCATTTAGCAGAAAGTAGCTAGTCTGAAAGTCTCTTGTGGCTGCTATACAGGTCACCGGAGACCTTCTGCTTCTCAAAGCAAAAGGTTTAATCTAAATGTAGCATTAAGCCAAGCTTTTGGATTTTACAAAATGACATTTCTTGCAGTGGCATTTTCAGATGAAATTGCAGCAGTATTTTTCATCTTTATCTTTTTTCTTGTTTCAGAATTTAGTTTGTGCACTGGGAACAGAGATAATGCAGACTGCACTACAGCTTCAGATCTCAGCTGAACACTGATTAGGTAGGACTGGACGTCACATCTTGTTATAGTGTTGTGTAGTTGCAAGATCCCCTCTGAGAGTTAGATTAGGACATGCACTGATTCCATGGAAAGAAAAAAAACTTCTTCAGCAGAAGTAAATCATGGGCAATAACAAAGGGTCATATTACCATTATTTTTAACACAGTACAAAGTTTCAAAGTTGCAGCAGTGGCAACCCTCATAAAAAAAGGGAACAGTCCATTTATTATACAAACAGATACATCTTTTCAAGATAGTAACACAAAACTATTACATTGAGGAATCAAAGACTTCTGAACAGTTGCAAAACACAGATTATGTTTACAATCACAACTTTTGGGCATCTATTTTAAAAAGTTTTAAAAGATTAACCGCAGTTTTAGGTTCTATTGTTATGGAGTGGCTTGCAGAGGAATCAAAAGAATCACTGCCTGACTAGTTGCTTTTTGTTGTTCAAAGCAATGTATTTTTTTTATTTGTGTAAATGGGGAAGGCTTTAATCCATGCTGTAGTTAAGGGAAATTTGGCAACATTTTTAGAATCAATTTATATCTAGAGAATAAGTCAATTCCACTGACTTGGCTTTGAAATGTGTTGTTGCAGGAGACTTGTCAGGTTACTGTCATGCTTTTTGTAGTGAAGACATATTTCTGCCACTGTATGTCAGTTATTGAGGGAATGAATGTTGAAGGTGGTGGATGTGGTGCCAATCAAGCAGATTTCTTTGTCCTGGATGGTGTCGAGCTTCTTGAATGTTGTTGGAATTACACTTATCCAGTCAAGAGACAGGTATTCCTTCACACTGCTGATTTGTGCCTTGTAGAGGATGGATAAACACTATGAAGACAATAGAAGAGTTCTCATTACAGAATTCCTAGTCTCTGACCTGCTATTATAGTCAGGTATTTATGTGGCTGCTTCCGTTCAGTCAGTTACTGAACAATTCCTAAGACGTGAGATGTTGATAGTAAGGGACACAATGATGATAATGCCATTGAACATCGAGGAGAGACGAAAGACTGCCATACAGAGAAACCTGAGACTTCTTGTCCATGAATCACAAATAGCTGGCAAATAAGTTACCAGCAATAGGGAAAGTAAATGTTAGTATTTATTGCAAACGGAATTAAAAGAGCATTAAAATAGGAAAGTTTTACTAAAGCTATACATGGCACTTATCATATCACAGCTGGAATACTATAAACAGTTTGGTCTCTTTACCTCTGTGTGGAGTTTGCACATTCTCCCCGTGTCTGCGTGGGTTTCCTCCGGGTGCTCCGGTTTCCTCCCACAATCCAAAAAAAATGTGCAGGGGTTAGGTGAATTGGCCATGCTAAATTGCCCGTAGTGTTAGGTGAAGGGGTAAATGTAGGAGAATGGGTCTGGGTGGGTTACGCTTCGGCGGGTCGGTGTGGACTTGTTGGGCCGAAGGGCCTGTTTCCACACTGTAAGTAATCTAATCTAATCTAAGAAAGATATGTGGGCATTTCAGATGTGGTTCACCAAGGTAATCACTGATATCAAGAGATTTTCTCATGAGGAGAGACTGAGTATGTTAGTATTGCACTTAATAGAGTTTAGAAGAATGAAAGGTGTCATTGTTTAAGTATATAAGACTCTTACGGGGCTTGTCAGGAAAGGTGCAGAAATTGTTTTCCCTCATTGGAGAAAGATGAGGACCAGAGAGTATAATCTCAAAGTAAGCAGTTACCAGTTAGAACAAAGATAAGGGCAATGAATCTGTGGATTTCTTTACAACAGAGGGCTGTCAGGCTGGGTCATTAAGTATTTAGGGCGAAGGAGAGCACCTATGTTGTCACAATTCCTCTTGTCTGGTTTGTAGTATTTAGTGAGACAGGGTATTGATCATAACAGAGGGGTAACTAGCAGCTAGGTCTTCGATAATGAGCTTCACAATGTGACAGTCCTGTCTGGTACACATGAGAACATTCAGTCCCATAAACACGTCCCAGAAGGGCTGAAACAAACTTTTTTTAATTCCATTTTTGTGTATACTTTAAAGGGAAAAACACAAAATGTGTCTGCATTTATGGATATAATCCACAGCTTGCTGTTGAGCAGTGAGTAGTTAGCCCCTCATTGTCTTTGTAGTCACAATCTCATCTATGTTGACTAGCCTCCTCATCTCAGCAAATGATTGTTTATTGTAGTTCCCTTTGCATCCATATGTTGTGACATTCTATGTGTGTGTCTCGCTCTCTCTCCAAACAGCCATTCATTTTGCAACTAGTTTGGAATAACTCAGCCCCCTTTTTAAAAATCTCATTTTGGAATTTTAAAAAATGTCCACAGTACTTTGAGATTTTGATCCACAGTCATGACACAAATCTGCATAATAGAAGGAACGCCCAAAATACTGGAATGATTTAGGGAACCATAATCCCAAAGTCCCCTGTTCATCCAAAATTTGGGCACCTACCTCCTGCCGTGTTTCAAATTACTTATAAAATATCCAACATTGTTATTTTATGAATGAAAACTATCCCATTTGCACTTTTTAATTGTTGTATACAGCACTTGGAGCCTTCAAGAGTTAATTGCCATGACAAAAAAGGCCCCACCCCTCAGGATATAAAGCTCTTTTCCTAAGGGGAACTAACCTTTCTCCAACATGCATTGAGAATCAAATATAACAATAAATATTCAGAGTTACTTTCTTAACTCCCACTGAGAAAGGATTCATTAAAAGTGATGAGAAGCTAACCTCTGCACTTTCTGCAGCCCATATGGGAGATAAAGGTTACTGGGTGCAGGTGGGGTGTGGAGTTGAGTCCACAGTCAATTGAGCCATGATCATTTTGAATAGTGGAGCATTCTTCAGAGACCAAATGGCCCACACCTGCTCCTAATTTGTCTGTTGAAAGTATTGAAGTCAGTTTGCAACACACCTGAGCTATGAACATAGACCAAGATTTAGATTTAGATTAGATTACAGTGTGGAAACAGGCCCATCGGCCCAACAAGTCCACACCGACCCGCCGAAGCGAAACCCACCCCTACCCCTACATTTACCCCTTACCTAACTCTACGGGCAATTTAGTATGGCCAATTCACCTGACCCTGTACATCTTTGGATGGTGGGAGGAAACCGGAGCACCCAGAGGAAACCCACGCAGACACGGGGAGAACATGCAAACTCCACACAGTCAGTCGCCTGAGGCGGGAATTGAACCCGGGTCTCTGGCGCTGTGAGGCAGCAGTGCTAACTACTGTGCCACCGTGCCGCCCAGATGGCTGTCAGCAACAGCCGCTAGCAGCAGCAGCCGCTCCCTGCTAGGAAGAGACATGCAGGAGATCAGGGGAGGGAAGCTCGTAATCAGATAGGGGAGCTTTGGATTTGGTTTGCAAAAAGCACTACACATGAAGCAGGGTTTACAGTCAATGGCTCAGATGACTTAGCTGATTAGAACAGCAATGCTCCTGTAGACTCAGATTGTGAAATCAGTTTGGGAAGGATATCTGCAGCATTGTAGAGGAATACATAATTTGTATTAGATCTCACTGTTGTGCACTATCGGCTGCTGTGAAAGTGATCACCACCCGATGGTGGCGCAGTGGTTAGCACTGCTGCCCCACAGCACCAGGGTCACTGGTTCAATTCCAGCCTTGGGCAACTGTCTGTTTGGAGTTTGCACATTCTCCCAATGTCTGTGTGGGTTTGCTCCAGTTTCCTCCCACAATCCAAAGATATGCAGGTCAGGTGAATTGGCCATGCTAAATTGCCCATAGTGCTAGGTGTATTAGTCAGAGGGAAATGCGTCTGGGAGGGTTGCTCTTCAGTGGGTTGGTGTGGACTGGTTGGGCTGAAGGATCTGTTTCTACACTGTAGGGAATTTAATCTAATCTAATCTAATGGGATCCTTGAATGAAAACTATTTTTAAAGACAGATGTTCATTGAAAAGTGATATGGAAAATGAGAACTGCAGGCAGAAATCTAACACTTCCAGATTCTACGTCTGAAACTGTGATGAGAAACCAAAGTTTTTGAAGAGGTTGAAGTTAGATTAAACCATAGGGAGCTCAGGGAATGCTGATGGTCACAATGGTGCTGTCCAGGCTGGATGAAGAAGACAGAGGCTAGATCCAGAAGCTGAACATGGTAATTATACAGTTGTTGCAGTTGTTCTTGCTACTTGAAAGTAACATTGATAGATCTATGCCATCCAATGTTATAGGCAGACTTTGTCGTTTTGTGTCATTTTGATGAAGACTTGGGTTTGTGATATGCTGCTGTCATGTAGGAATCAGATTAAATCATAAAAGACGTGAATCTGAAATTCATTACAAAGATGGCAGGGTTTTGAAAGATTTAGTGACTGATAATACCAGCTGAGTGGAGAACCAGGCAGAATAAAATCCCTTTTTTTCTCTGTATCAACACAAGTTTTGTGAGGCCATAGCTTCAGAAGATTGTGGTAGTTTAGCGTGGGATGTTCCACAAATAGTCATATTTGGGAGTGTTTCAATAGGTCATTCAAATCAGCAGTCCAAAAGTTAGTAAGTCAATTATAATCAGTGAGAGACTCCGAGGGGCAGCAGTGGGGAAAAAGATGAGAACTGGGATGCAAGGAAGTTCCAAGGGCCCTTTGAAGCAGCTTAGAGTTATGGGTCAACAAAGCCCAGGGGAAATATGTGCTTGGTGCAGTTTGGGAGTCTGTAGTTCACAGAAACTCAGAGGCATTGCCAATTTATTAATCTAGCTATTTATAAAGGAGCTGGGATTGTGCCCATAATTTGAGGTAGCAGTGCGGCTTTATAAGTGCAGTGGTGTACAATTTCATGAGAAGAGTTTGAACCACGAGGAGATGAGCCATCATGGTGGCAGTCCAGGTTGGTACACTGTTTGATGAATTGACCAGTTAGGTCTTCAAAGGTGAAGCGTTGATATCCCTTGTGAAGGAGAATTAGTTTTAATGAGATTTAGTGATCCATAGTGTCACTAACGCTTGAGTTGATGACTGAAAATTCTATGAGATTTATCTTGACAGTGTCTGTTATTTGATGTGCTCTGTGGGGTGCTCAATAAATATTTGTCTGTTAAACCATAATCATCTCTTGTTAATTCTGGTATCAGTGCAAAGATTGTGGGCAATGCAAATTAGAATGTATTACTTTTCTAGACTTGTTTGGCAAAGTTTAACTTGTTTGCTCAAAATTATGGAATCTAATATTCCTTTACTAAGCACATAGGATTTCAAACATAATCTACTTTATGTAAAAAAAAGCTACTTGATCCTAATCAGATCAAGTAAGTGAGAAGCAAAAGTAGCCACTCAACTTCTCAAGGTTGCTCTGGAATCCATTTAATATATTCATGTTTTGAATTTCACATTCACAATCATTCTTGATAAATCTTGGTTTCCCTGCCTAACAACAATCTATCCATTTCTGCTTTAAAAATATTTAATGATCCCACCTCCACAGCCTTTTGATGCAGAGAATTCCAAAGCTGCATCATGCTTTGTGGAAGAAAATCTCCTCCGCACTATTAGATTAGATTCCCTACAGTGTAGAAACAGGCCCTTTGGCCCAACAAATCCACACCGACCCTTCGAAGAGCAACCCACCCAGACCCATTCCCCTTCACCTAACACTATGGGCAATTTAGCATGGTCAATTCACCTGACCTTCACATCTTTGGACTGTGGGAGGAAGCCGTAGCACCCGGAGAAAACCCACGCAGACACGGGAAGAATGTGCAAACTCCACACAGACAGTGGCCCAAGGCGGGAATTGAACCCGGGTCTCTGGCGCTGTGATTCTGTTCTGCATTCATGCACAAAAGGAAGCACCCTTACCACCACCAACTTGTCAAGACCATTTATGATCTTGTAGATTTCCAATCAAATCCCCTCCACTCCTCTAAACTCCAGTGGAACAAGCATAATCTGACCAAGACAACCCCTCATTCAAGGAAACACATTGATCAAAACATAAATTGGAAGTCTTGTTGATTTCATAACATAAAATATAGTTCTGGTCTTGGATGGGAAGAGCTGTTTCAGTTGTGTCTGCTTTTTAAATTTGAACTTTATAACCAACTGTACTTTTCCTGTTAATTCATATTTAATATATGTTGATTATAGGTTTTAGAGTCTGGGTATTTACTCAAACAGTATTGAATGTTTGTTTTGTTTGACTCCAGCAGAGGAAGCTTATTTGTTTTTAACCATGGAAAATTGTGATTTCATTCTTCCATTAGGCAACTGAGATTGAGATTTCTAAATTTTAAAAAAACATAAGTAACCAGTTTTGACAGAGGTCATAGCAAAATTGGGACCTCTTTGTGAGATGGCAAAAGCACAGACAGATAATGTTGGGTTTTGATAAAATGTTAGACTTGTATGATTTTGCAATTAATTTTACTGTACCTAATGTCTGTACCAATTGCTGAGATCCCTCTGAGAGGAAAGGTTATTTACAATAATTAACAAAGTTTAGGTGGATAAAATTAGAAGAAAAGTTAAACAAGAATTTAAAATAAATGGCTAAAAAAGTTGAAATGGTTGAATTGTTGATTCAACATTTGAAATTCATGAAAGAAAAAGTCAACACTGATATAGAGAAATTTAAATTTGCTGAAAAGTGGTTGCAGATGATACAACTTAAAATGGGAAAAGAAATGAACCAACTTGAGTTAGAAAAAAGAAAGAGAAATTAGAACTCTTGAAGAAATGTTTAGGTTACGTGGTTGAGGGGGAGGATATTTGCTTATGCTCTACAGGAGGGTTTAAACTAAATCAGCAGGGGGATGGGAACCTGAATTGTAGCTCCAGTGTACAGGAGGTTGAGAGTAGTGAGGTCATGAATAAGGTTTCAAGGTCGCAGGAGTGTACCGGCAGGCGGAAGGTGGTTTAAAGTGTGTCCACTTCAATGCCAGGAACATCTGAAATAAGATGGGTGAACTTGCAGCATCGGCTGGTACCTGAAACTTTGACGTTGTGGCCATTGCAGAGACATGGATAGCGCAGGTACAGGAATGATTGTTACAGGTTCCAGGGTTTAGGTGGTTCAATAAGTTCAGGGAAGGTGGGAGAAGAAGGGGAGGTGTGGTATTGTTAGTCAAGGACAGTATTACGGCGGCAGAAAGGACATTTGATGAGGGCTCGTCTACTGAGATAGTATGGGCTGAGGTTAGAAACAGGAAAGGAGAAATCACCCTGTTAGGAGTTTTTATAGGCCTCTGAAAAGTTCCAGAGATGTAAAGGAAAGGATTGCAAAGATGATTCTGGATAGAAGTGAAAGTAACAGGGTAGTTGTTATGTGGGCTTTAACTTTCCTAATATTGATTGGAAACACTATAGTTTGAGTACTTTAGATTGGTCAGTTTTTGTCCAATGTGTACAGGAAGGTTTCCTGACACAGTATGTAGCTATGCCAACAAGAGGCAAAAACCATATTGGATTTGGCATTAGGTAATGAACCAGACCAAGTGTTAGATTTGGAAGTAGGTGAGCACTTTGGTTGTAGTGACCATAATTCAGTTATGTTTACTTTAGAAATGGAAAAGGATAGGTATATACCACAGGGCAAGAGTTATAGTTAGGGAAAAGCAATTATGAGGCAATTAGGCAACTTTAGGATGGATTGATTGAGGAAGGAAACTGCAGGGGATGGGGACAATTCAAATATGGAGCTTATTCAAGGAACAGCTACTGCGTGTCCTTGATAAGTATGTACCTGTCAGGCAGGGAGGACGTGGTCGAGCAAGGGAGCCATGGTTTACTAAAGAAGTTGAGTCTCTTGTCAAGTGGAAGAAGCAGGCTTATGTTAGGATGAGACATGAAGGCTCAGTTAGGGCAGTTGTTCACAAGGAAGGACCTCAAGAGAGAGCAAAGAAGCGTCAAGAGGGGATATTAGAAGTCTTTGGCAGGTAGGATCAAGGAAAACCCTCAAGCTTTCTACTGGTATATCAGGAATAAAAGAATGGCTAGAGTGAGATTAGGGCCAATCAAGGACAGTAGTGGGAAGTTGTGCATGGAGTCCAAAGAGAAAGGAAAGGTGTTAAATGAATATTTTCATCAGTATTCACACAGGAAAAAGACAATGTTGTCGAGGAGAAGACTGAGATACAGGCTATTAGACTAGATGGGATTGAGGTTCACAAGGAGGAGGTGTTAGCAATTCTGGAAAGTGTGAAAATAGAAAGTGTGATAATAGCTGGATGGGATTTATTCTAGGATTCTCTGAGAAGCTAGGGAGAAAATTGCAGAGACTTTGGCTTTGATGTTTTTGTCATCATTGTCTACAGGAATAGTGCCAGAAGACTGGAGGATGGCAAATGTTGTCCCCTTGTCCAAGAAGGGGAGTAGAAACAACCCTGGTAATTCTAGACCAGTGACCCTAACTTCGATTGTGGGTAAAGTGTTAGAAAACATTATAAGAGATAGGATTTATAATCACCTGGAAAGGGATAATTTGATTAGGGATAGTCAACATGATTTTGCGAAGGGTAGGTCATGCCTCACAAACCTTATTGAGTTCTTTGGGAAGGTGATAAAACAGGTGGATGATGGTAAAGTGGTTGATATGGATTTCAGTAACGTGTTTGATAAAGTTCCCCATGGTAGGCTGTTGCAGAAAATATGGAGGCATGGGATTGAGGGTGATTTAGCTTTGGATCAGAAGGTGGCTATCTGAAAGAAGACAGAGGGTGGTGGTTGATGGGAAATGTTCATCCTGGAGTTCAGTTACTTGTGGTGTACCGCATGGATCTGTTTTGGGGCCACTGCCATCTGTCATTTTTATAAATGACCTGAGGGCGTAGAAGGATGGGATAGTAAATCTATGGATGACACTAAAGTCAATGAAGTTGTGGACAGTACAGAAGGATGTTGCGGGTTACAAAGGGATATAGATAAGTTGCAGAACTGGGCTGAGAGGTGGCAAATAGAATTTAACATGGAAAAGTGTGAGATGATTCATTCTGGAAGGAGTAACAGGAATATAGAGTACTGGGCTAATGGTAAGATCCCTGGTAGTGTGAATGAGCAGAAAGATCTCGGTATCCATGTGTATAGATCCCTTAAAGTGGCCACCCAGGTTGAGAGGGTTGTTAAGAAGGCACGCAGTGTGTTAGCTTTTATTGGTAGAGGCATTGAGTTTTGAAGCCATTAGGTCATGTTGTACGAAACTCTTTTGCGGCCACACTTGGAGTAATGTGTACAATTCTGGTCACCGCATTGTAGGAAGGATGTGGAAGTGTTAGAAAGGGTGCAGAGGAGATTTAACAGGATTTTGCCTGGTATGGAGGGAAGGTCTTATGAAGAAAGGCTGAGGGACTTGAGGCTGTTTTCATTAGAGAGGAGAAGGTTAATAGGCGACTTAATAGAAACATTTCAGATAATCAGAGGATTAGATAGGGTGAGCAGTGAGAGCTTTCTTCTCAGATGATGATGGCTAACATGAGGGGACATAGCTTTAAATTGAGGGGCGATAGATATAGGATAGATGTCAGAGGTAGGTTCTTCACTCAGAGAGTAGTAAGGGCACGGAATGCCCTACCTGCAACAGTAGTAGACTTGCCAACTTTAAGGGCATTTAAATGGTCATTGGATAGGCATATGGATGACAATGGAATAGAGTAGCTTAGTTGGGTTTCACAGGATGGCACAACATCGAGGGCCAAAGTGCCTTAACTGCACTGTATTGTTCCATGTCCTATGTTCCATGTTCTATGGTAAAAAAGCACCTAATAATTTGGGTAATGAGTTGAGTCTCATTTGAGGTTTGAATAGCGTATAAATAAGTGCCTCAAATTGATTGGGACAAAATTGAGACATATTTTGTTTGAGCTGAAAATGTTGCTACAAAGCTGGGTTGGTCTAAGTACATCTTAATGCGTGTCATCCAACATACTTTGATGGCAAAACCATTAAATTTTATTCAAGATTTTCAGAAGATCAACCTTTAGATCATTAAACCAATAAACTTACAGTACTCAACACCTTTGAACTTGTCTCTGAACTTGAATCTAAAATCTTGGATACTAAATGGAAAAATACCATTGAACATTAAAGCAATTTGCTATGGGACAAATAAAAACTTCAGTTTGATTGATTGTTTACAGCAATTAGATTAGAGGAGTTTTTTTTGAGAATTGATTGAAATTATTGTAAGCAAGAATTAGAAACAAAATTCCAATAGCTACTTCGCCAAATTTGGAACACCATAATAATTCTGAAATAAGAGAAGCAGCATTTTGTTTTTACTCAGTCAGGGGAAGTGGGTTTCACAGGCTGGGTTAACCTTTATTGTCCATCTCTGATTGACTTAGTGAAGGTAGTGATGAGCAGCCTTCTTGAACTGCAGCAGTCCGTTCAGTGTATATGCACCCACAAAACTGCTAGGGAGGGAACTGCATGAGTTTGACCCAGTTGCAGTGAAGGAACAGTAATATATTTCCAAGTTAGGATGGTGAGTGGCTTGAAAGGGAACTTGCAGATGATGGTGTGCCCGTTTATCTACTGCCTTTGTCCTTCTCGATGGTATGGGTGACAGGTTTTGAAGGCGGTGTCTAAGGATCCTGAATAAGTTGCTGCACTGCATCTTGTCGGTCGTGGACACTACTGTTACTGTGTGTCAGTGGTGCAGGAAATGGATTGTCTGTGTATGTGGTGACAATCAAGCAGACTGCTTTATCCTGGATGATATCAAGTTTAAGTGCTGTTGGAGCGGTAGCCAATTAGGCAAATGGGGTCGTATTTATCAAACCCCTGAATTGTGCTTGGTAGATGCAGACAGATTTTGTTGAGTCAGGAGGTGAGTTACTTGCTGGAGTATTCTTAGCATCTGACCTGCTGTTGTAGTTACAGTATTGACATGGCTAGCCCAGTTCTGTGTCTGGTCAATGGTAACCCCAAGGACATTCCTACAGTGTCAGCTGTATCAACAATTCCACATGGTTCCAACAAGCAGCTTCAGTCTAAACTGCTTCAATGACTTACTGGCCATTGGAATGCTCCACATCTAGCTTAACCAGATCACAATCTACTGGTGCTTTTGGGGAAGTGCTTCATGAAAAGTCTTCACTGTTTCACTGCAGTTTGATGCTACGGTCTTTCTCCTTAAAGACTGAACATGCTTCCCGAATAAGTAGTGTAATCGCTGGTGCTTTGTCCAAAGTTTAAGTAAGTAGTGCAGGACAGAAGCAGCCTCTGAGTAATGATAATTCTATGACTTTTGGACATTGTTAATCCTAATTATTACATGTATTTGTTTTTTTTCTTGCTTAAGCCCTTATAATTTTGCAAATATATTGTGAAATGTGAAAGGATTACCTGTTGGTATGTCCTAATATATTTCCTGTACTGGCTAAGATTCCTAAGGCTGTCCTCTCAACATTGTCTCTCAGCTGAGGATGGTGACTCAGGTTAAACTCACTAACAGTTGTTTCAATCTAATGACAGAGCAGCCCTACGGTCCTCTAAGACTACGGTGACCTTTAATATATTTGTAAAAATGTCTTGGATGAACTTAGCTTACTGTCTTTCAAAAACATTGTAAGAAAGACTTTATTGCTTGTCATTTCCCAAGACAGAGTACGATGGCATCCGTGATTTCAGAGTTTGCATTGGGCTTTACAATCTTGTTATAATTACCTTTTCTTATTAATGGCAATCCACTTGTTAATGCATATTTAACTTATATTGATTCCGTGTTTTAGAGGTAGTTACCAGAAATAATATTGAGAATTTGCTTATATAACAAAAATGCTTTTGTTTGAAAATTTAAAAATGTGGTTTCATTCCAAAATACTTGGGATTCAGATTTCTTCTTTTAAAAAAAGTGCTAATACTGGCCTTGACTGATATCTACCATCAACCTTTCTATCTCTGTATTCTTCTGCAAGTGGAACAAGGCACTGAGCATATATTGTCTGTGGAGAAAACCAATTAAACCTAATGGAGGTTGATGAAGAGGATGTAAATGCTGACCCCACTGCAGCACCAGCCACTCATATTTTTGCATGTGATTCCTTCATAACTGTAAGGGTTTGTTACCAATATCACAGAACTGGATAGAACAGGGACAGGATTGGCTGTTGCAGGTTCCAGGGTTTAAATGTTTTAGTAGGGTCAGAGGTGGGGGTAAAAGAGGGGGAGGTGTGGCATTGCTTGTCAAAGATCATATTGCAGCGGTGGAAAGGACGATGGATGAAGACTCGCCATCTGAGGTAGTTTGGGCTGAGGTTAGGAATAGGAAAGGTGAGGTCACCCTGTTAGGAGTTTTTTACAGGCCTCCTAATAGTCCTAGAAACGTAGAAGAAAGGATTGCGAGGATGATTCAGGAGAAGAGTGAAAGTAATAGGGTGGTTGTTATGGGGGACTTTAACTTTCCTGATATTGATTGGGAAAACTATAGCTCTAGTTCGTTAGATGGGTCGGTGTTTGTCCAATGTGTGCAGGAGGGTTTCCTGACACAATATGCAGATAGCCAACAAGAGGTGAGGCCATACTGGATTTGGTTCTGGGTAATGAACCAGGCCAGGTGATAGAATTAGAGGTAGGTGAGCACTTTGGGGACAGTGACCACAATTCGGTGACTTTTACTCTAGTGATGGAGGGGGATAAGTGTGCACTACAGGGCAAGAGTTATAGCTGGGGGCAGGGAAATTATGATGCGGTGAGGCATGACTTAGGATGCGTGGCTTGGAAAAGTAGGCTTCAAGGCAAGGGCATAATTGATATGTGGAGCTTGTTCAAGGAGCAACTATTGAGTGTCCTTGATAAGTATGTACCTGTCAGGCAGGGAGGAAAGGGTCATGTGAGGGAGCCGTGGTTTAATAAGGAATTGGAATCCCTTGTTAAATGGAAGAGGGCGGCCTATGTAAAGATGAGGCGTGAAGGTTCAATTGAGAGTTATAAGGTAGCCAGGAAGGACCTGAAGAGAGAGCTAAGAGCAGCAAGAAGGGGACATGAAAGGTCCTTAGTTGGTAGGATTAGGGAAAACCCTAAGGCTTTCTCTAGCTATATCAGGAATAAAAGAATGACTAGGGTAGGAATAGGTCTAGTCAAGGATAGTAGTGGGAAGTTGCGTGTGGAGGCTGAAGAGATTGGGGAGACACTGAATGAATACTTTTCGTCAGTATTCACTCAGGAACAGGACATTGTTGCCGATGTGAATACCGAGTCACAATTAAGTAGAATGAATGGCTTTGAGGTATGTAGGGAAGAGGTGTTGGAAATTCTGGAAAGGGTGAAAATAGATAAGTCCCCCGGGCCTGATGGCATTTATCCTAGGATTCTCTGGGAAGAAAGGGAGGAGATTGCAGAGCCATTGGCCTTGATTTTTATGTCCTCGTTGTCTACAGGAGTAATGCCAGAAGACTGGAGGCTAGCAAATGTGGTTCCCTTGTTCAAGAAGGGGAGTAGGGATAACCCTAGTAACTATAGGCCGGTGAGTCTCACTTCTGTTGTGGGCAAAGTCTTAGAGAGAATTGTAAGGGATAGGATTTATGAACATCTGGATAGGAATAATGTGATCAAGGATAGTCAGCATGGTTTTGTGAAGGGCAGGTCGTGCCTCACAAACCTTATTGAATTCTTTGAGAAGGTGACTAAGGAGGTGGACGAGGGTAAAGCGGTAGATGTGGTGTATGTGGATTTTAGTAAGGCATTTGATAAGGTTCCCCATGGTAGGCTACTTCACAAAATATGGAGGTATGGCATTGAGGGTGAGTTGGAGGTTTGGATTAGGAATTGGCTGGCTGGAAGAAGACAGAGGGTAGTAGTTGATGGTAAAGGTTCACCTTGGAGTGCCGTTACTAGCGGTGTTCCGCAAGGATCTGTTTTGGGACCATTGCTGTTTGTCATTTTTATAAATAACCTGGAGGAGAGGCTAGAAGGTTGGGTGAGCAAGTTTGCGGATGATACGAAAGTCGGAGGAGTTGTTGACAGTGAGGAAGGATGTGGCAGGTTACAGCGGGATATAGATAAGCTGCAGAACTGGGCAGAAAGGTGGCAAATGGAGTTCAATGTAGCTAAGTGTGAGGTGATTCACTTTGGTAAGAGTAACAAAAAGATGGGGTACTGGGCTAATGGTCGGATACTTGGTAGTGTGGATGAGCAGAGGGATCTTGGTGTCCATGTACACAGATCTCTGAAAGTTGCCACCCAGGTAAATAGTGCGGTGAAGAAGGCATATGGCGTACTGGCTTTTATTGGTAGAGGAATTGAGTTCCAGAATCCTGAGATCATGTTGCAGTTGTTTAAGACTCTGGTGCGGCTGCACCTGGAGTATTGTGTGCAGTTTTGGTCGCCATACTATAGGAAGGATGTGGAGGCACTGGAACGGGTGCAGAGGAGGTTTACCAGGATGTTGCCTGGTATGGTAGGAAGATCATATGAAGAAAGGCTGAGGCACTTGGGGCTGTTTTCATTGGAGTAAAGAAGGTTTAGGGGTGACTTGATAGAGGTGTATAAGATGATTAGAGGTTTAGATAGGGTTGACCGTGAGAACCTTTTTCCACGTATGGAGTCAGCTATTATGAGGGGGCATAGCTTTAAATTAAGGGGTGGTAGGTATAGGACAGATGTTAGGGGTAGGTTCTTTACTCAGCGAGTCGTGAGTTCATGGAATGCCCTGCCAGTAGCAGTGGTGGACTCTCCCTCTTTTTGGGCATTTAAGCGGGCATTGGATAGACATATGGAGGATAGTGGGCTAGTGTAGGTTAGGTGGGCTTGGATCGGCACAACATCGAGGGCCAAAGGGCCTGTACTGCGCTGTATTCTTCTATGTTCTATGTTCTAACTGAAGTAACAGTAACATGTAATAGTCATTCTCCAAAAGCTTCACTGATACAAAGCAAACTTGTAAACTTTCCATTGAAACCCTGCCTTTCCTTTATCTTTTCAATGATCAACACACAATTAGAAACACAAGTAGTCACCAAACAACCAAGAATAGGCACACAAGAATGTGTTGTAAGGTAATAAATTATGTGATTGTAGTAAACAGAAATTTAATGACAGAAATATTTTACATATACTTATATGAGTGTCCTTGTGCAAAAGCTAAGCTTTTCCTTTTCCTTCCACTCTTACACAATGCAGCATCTGTGGCTTCAGAAGATGTGGATGCACTTGGCTCCTTGCTACATTATACCCTGCTGATAACCTCCCACTGTTTGAGCCCATGAGGACCCTGGCAAAAATTATTCCACCTGTCATTACTCTGGTCAGATTTCATCCACAGGAGAGGAGGTAGCTTGTCTGATGTTAGCTGAAGTAAGATTAATATGGCGGAGGTGGTAATATTTTGAGTGGAAATTTCACTTCAGTGTCTTCCTGTCATGGCCACATCTCATTCCCACAACTCTCATGTGAGGTAGCCCTGCATCAATAAGCAAAGCACTTTAAAGTGAAGGCTAAGTCTTCCTAATCCTATTTACAACTTCAGATGTGTTGGCATCTAGATGTTTTACTAATATGATCATGGACTCAATTGATTGTTCAAATATGTTTCATGAAACATGTGCAAATCCATCCTCACCATGCCCTGCAATGCTCACACTGAGCTGGACTCTTCCACTCTCTCTACAATCGTCAAGAACAATGTGTATAGAAGAACTGCGAGGTGACCAAAGCAAGGTAGAACAAATTCTGTAGTTTAGAGATTCGAAGAAAAGAAGTCAGTGAAAATGATTCAAACTGTCAGGAAAAGAAGACTATATTTTTTAATGCTTTATCATATCTCAGAAATTTCTCAATCACTTCAGAGAGAATGAATTAGTTTAAAGTCCAGTGACAGTTACTATGGACGTTATTTTGACAAAGTATAAATCCAGGGAGTGGAAAAAGCATGCAAGAGTTCAGAAGGAATTTGAGGGAAAGGTGCAGCCGACTTAATGACCATAGCAGTATTGACAGAATGCAAGCAGGAAAGATTGTGACAGACTGAGAGTTATGAGGTATCTCTAAGGAATCACTAACAGGCAAGAAATGATCAAAGCTAAACACTTCAGGATTACATCACATACATTTATAATGGGACCCACATCCGTGCAGTCAGTTTTCCCATTTGTACGTATTTGTGCACCTCAATATCTGTGAGAAACCTTTACTTCTGATAAGTTGATCATTGAAGCTGGTTGACTTTTATCATACTATATTCAATGCAAAGGATAACAGTGCAAATTCAATTCTGCAGCACCCATCGTTTTGCTGCTGTGTGTGCTGTTTAGCAGCAAAAGGACACTCATGCAATTATGTATTTGACACTAACATCTGGGAAGTTGCAATGAACAAATAAGAAATGTAAAAATTATTATGAATAGTAGAGGTGAATGGACCAAGATTTGGCAGATGAAGTTTAATGTGATTAAGTGTGATGTTATCCATTTTGGTTGGAGGAATATAAAGGCAACCTATTATCTAAATGGCTAGAACAGTCAGAGTGTTTCAGCACAGAAGGATTTGGGTGTCTTCATGCATAAATTACAAACAACTAGTATGCAAGTACAACAGGAAATAAGGGAGGCAAATTAAGGCATTTATTGCTATATGAATAGTGTATAAAAGTAGGGAGGTGTTGCTGCAACTAAACAAGGCATTAGTGAGATCGCACTTGGAGTATTGTGTGCAATTATGGTTGCCTTACTTGAAGTGGGATGTAGTTGTATTGGAGTCAATTCACAGGAATCTCACCAGATTTTTTTTTAGAGATGAGGGGCTTGTCTAATGAAGAGAGATTCAGCGGTTTAGACTTATACTGTCCAGCCATTAGAAGAATGAGAGGAGATCTAATTGAGGTATATAAGATGTTAAAGGGGATTGACACAGTAGACATGAAAAGGATGTTTCCCCTCATGGGGCAGTCTAGAAAGAGAGGTTATAGTTTAGGATAAGGGGTAGCAGATTTAAAACAGGAATAAGAAGGAATTAGTTCTCTCAAAGGATCATGAATCTTTAGTATTCACCGCCCTTGAGATTAATGTATCCCTGGACATCGAGTAAATTTAAGTAGACAGATTTTTAATTAGTAATGGATTGAAGGGTTATGGAAAGTGAGCAGAGAAGTGGAATTGAGACTGAGATGAGGCTGGCCATGATTACATTAAATGGCAGAGCAGACTCGAGAGGTTGAATTGCCAACTCTTGCTCTTAGTTCATATGTCCTTACATTCTTGTGTGGAACCTGCTCTTGCAGTCATGGTGTTTATGTGACACGTACAGTTGTGTTTCTGGTGAATGGCAAACCCCTCAGGATGTGAAATCAGGGACTGGTGTAGTAACCATTACTGTAGCAAATGAATCATCATCATTTTTAAAATTATTTATTCATTCGTTCATGGGTACTGCATGATAGCCAGCCTTTATTGCCCATTCTGGTTGCCCTCGAAAAGATGATGGTGCACAGTGCTTATAAGAAAGGAGTTCATAGATTTTCACCCAGGAACACTGAAGGAATGGCCAATATTTCCAAGTCATGATATTGAGTGGTTTGGAATAGAAACCTGTATTTAGTGGTATTCCTATGTATTTGCTGCCCTTGTCCTTCCAAAAGCTAGTGCTCCTGGGTTTGGAAGGTGATGCCTGAGAAACCTTGGTGCATCTTGTAACTAGTTTAAACTGCAGATAGACAAAGTTAAAAATCACACAACACTAGGTTATAATGCAACAGGCTTATTTGGAAGTACTTCCAAATAAAACTGTTGCACTATAATTTGGTGTTGTGTGATGTTTAACTTTGTCCACTCCAGTTCAACACAGGCACTGCAACATCATACTGCAGGTACTCAGCATCAGTAGTGGAGGGAATGAATATTTGTGGATGTGGAGCCAATCAAGCAGGTGCTTTGCTGTCAAACTTCTTGGATGTTTATGGAGCTGCACCCATACAAACAAGTAGGAAGCATTCCGTCACATTCCTGACTTGTGCCTCGTAGACAGTGGACAGACTTTAGGGAGTCAGCAGGTGAATTTTTTGCCATAGTATTCCTGACCTTTGAAATGCTGTTGTAGCCACAGTACTTCTGTAGTGAGTCCAGCTGAATGTTTGGTGAATGGCAATCCCCAGGGTGTTGAGACTAGAGGATTCAGTGATGGTAAAGTCATTGAATGTCAATGGATTGTGGTTAGATTCTCTCTTGTTGAAATGGTCTTTGTCTGGCCATTGTGCGGCATGAATTTTACTTGCCAGCCCAAGCCTGGTTATTGCCCAGGTGTTACGTGTTTGGATATGGACTGCTTCAGTATCTGAGGAGTCGCAAATGATGATGAACATTGTGCACTCATCAGCAAACATTCCCATTTCTGACTTTATGGTGAGAATAAGGTGACTGATAAAACAGCTGAACATGGTTGGATCCAGGACACTACCCTGAGGAATTTCTAGCGCTGAGCTGACTGAGTCAAATAGCCACAATCATTTACCTATGTGCCAGGTATGACGTCCTTCATATTATCATGCAGTGTATTCCATAACTCAATCACTCAATGTATGGAAATGCTTTTTCTTACATCATTCTTGCTCTGTTTGCACATCATTTTAAATTGATTCAATTTCATTTCTTTTCTTTTATGAACAGGGAATATTTTTCTGTCTACTATGTCCAGTCCGTTCATGATTTTAAAACCTCTACCAAATCTCCTCTCAGCCTTCTTCTCTCCAAGAAGAACAGTTTCAACTTCTTCAATCTATCCTAATTTATTCCTACTCTCTGTTTTCTGTCTGTTATTGTCGCGATTGAAACCAGGTTGATCTCATTGAGTACAAGGACCTTGATTGGGGTTGTTAACCTGAGCCAACCATGGATCCCTGCCTGACCAATATAAACAGGGGATGGTGCAACGGGGTGGGTGAGAGCCCAATGGTACCTAGGGGCAGACCGAGAGCCAGAAGGCGGGTAGCCGTCCTCGGCGCTGTCACCCCGGGCAGGTACCGGGGCGGGCTGCCCCAGAGGTGGTCGAAAGGTGCTGAGGGTGGTTAGTGAAGCCGGAAGGTGGGTAGGCCGTCCTGACTGCTGTCACCCTGGGCGGGTACCGGGGCGGGCTGTCCTAGAGGTGGTCGAAAGGTGTGTCAGGGCGGACCGAGAACTGGAAGGGGCATGGGGTGGACCGAGAACCGGAAGGTGGGTAGGGGCGGGCTGCCTTAGAGTGGTCGGAAGGTGGGAGGGGCGGGGGCTTGCTGGGTCTGTATTGTCTGCACTTTTGTATGTAACGGTATTGTCTAATGTATAAATGTCATTGTCACTGTCTTGTCACATGTGGAACTGGGATTTGAGGTTTGTCCTCCTCTCCCTGTAAAATGGTTGAACGGTAGGGTTCGGGGCCTAGCTTTGCTGCTCCTCTCCCTTGTAAAACTGCTGTCTTTTGTGTACAGCTGTCAATGTTTTTTGTAAACTGTTTTGTAATTTGTTTAATAAAATAAAAAAAATAAAAAATAAAAATAAACAGGGGATGGTGCAACGGGGTGGGTGAGAGCCCAATGGTACCTAGGGGCAGACCGAGAGCCAGAAGGCGGGTAGCCGTCCTCAGCGCTGTCACCCCGGGCAGGTACTGGGGCGGGCTGCCCCAGAGGTGGTCGAAAGGTGCTGAGGGTGGTTAGTGAAGCCAGAAGGTGGGTAGGCCGTCCTGACTGCTGTCACTCTGGGCGGGTACCGGGGCGGGCTGTCCTAGAGGTGGTCGAAAGGTGTGTCAGGGCGGACCGAGAACTGGAAGGGGCATGGGGTGGACCGAGAACCGGAAGGTGGGTAGGGGCGGGCTGCCTTAGAGTGGTCGGAAGGTGGGAGGGGCGGGGGCTTGCTGGGTCTGTATTGTCTGTACTTTTGTATGTAACGGTATTGTCTAATGTACAAATGTCATTGTCACTGTCTTGTCATATGTGGAACTGGGATTTCAGGTTTGTCCTCCTCTCCCTGTAAAATGGTTGAACGGTAGGGTTTGGGGCCTAGCTTTGCTGCTCCTCTCCCTTGTAAAATTGCTGTCTCTTGTGTACAGCTGTTAATGTTTTTTTTGTAAACTGTTTTGTAATTTGTTTAATAAAATAATATAACCAGGAAAAAAAAAATATAAACAGGGGATAGACATGAATATCTATATATATTAAACAGGGGATTCAGAATCTTCTCACCTCAGGGACTGATTCCAAACTGCTGGTCATAGCCAATGGACTGTGTGAAAATAATTAAAGGGTAATTTACCGACAGGATACTGGCCTCTCTACAGTTATTTCAGTTAAGCAATCCTCAATGCTAGTATATTATTGTATATTTTAATTTTGTTTACTAATCTGCTAGGTTAGATTTAATCAAAAGCCTTCTGAAAGTACATCACATCCACTAGTTGACTGCAGCCATTCTGGTAATAACATTCTCAAAAACCTCCATTACGTTTGTCAAACATGATGCCCCTTCATCAATCTGTGAGGCATAAACAGTGAAAGTCTAATGGAAGACAAGGCTTAGAATACTAGAGTGGCCATAGAAAAGGGACATCTATTATTTAAACTGTGATAAAGGCAGGAATCATTTATTCAAACCACAGACAGCAAAACTCATCCAGGAATAAAATGTAAAGCAACTAGAATTATTAACAGTACTGAAAACAATACGAGTCGTCCATGACAATCTGTGAAAAGGAACAGGATTCATGTTATTGTGCAATAAAGAGTGAGATTCATTCAGTAAAGTTGTTAAGAGAATATGTAGTGTGATTAAAGCTGGATTTCATTCAGTAATTCAATAAAAGAAGTGGCAATTTTTTTATGAGGCCATATTTAGCAGATGCATCCAGAGAAATCACACAAAACAAAATCCAGAAAGAATCCATTCTACCCACAGAAATCAGAATTGTCAAATTTACTTGCAGAAGGTAGGAAGCCTCTACTTTAGCCTGGTATGACCTGATGAGGAGAGGGAAATTAGTTTTCCTATTTTAAACTTCCTCTGAGTCGGTAATAATAAATACTTTTGCTTATTTTATTTTAGCATGACACTTCAATCAGAATATAATTAACTCGATCAACATGAAGGAGCCAAATGACAAAGTTTTCTTGAATTGAAGAAAAAGTTTTATTATTTTAATTCTGGAAGAAAGCTAAAAGCATGTTGTCAAACATGCACAAACACAGTTAATAACATTGAAAAATTGTGTAGTACGTATAGAAACATTAGGTTACACTGTTCTGTTTTAAATCTTTGTAGTCTTTGAGATGTTAGAGTTTAAAACTGAGGCCATGTGTTTAATTGTTGACTCATATTCTCCAGGAGCAGCAACGTTTGTAGATCTTGATTACTCAGTGAATTGTTGATGACCCAATTTGTTGTTTCACCAGGCACCAAAGACACAGAGAAAGAGAGACAGAGACAGAGATAGAGACCGAGAGATATTACCCAATTGCTGTTCTTGTTTTCAAATCATATTTATTTTCCTGTCTGCTTTGCTGCTCCTTTGTACATTCAGGTAACCTTTCAACTCCCAGTATGTGAATTTACCATGCAAGAGCAAGTTAAACAGAATGCAAATTTCTTGAAGTTGACTTAGTTATCTGGTTTCACTGTCTTTGGATGAAATGGTAATTTCAGTGCAGATGGGATGTTTTATACCTCACACAAACTTCATATATCTTGCTTTAAAATGTAGAGAGATAATCATGGCAGCTAATTTTCTTTATTTAAAGACCCTTTAGACCATAGAGCTCTCAGGTATTAAGAATCATAAATTACAAATTAAATATTGATATCCATTTTTCTATTATTATAATAAATTGCAGAAGACAGAGACCCTCATTTTGACTCTAAAAGTATAGTTGAGCAGCAGCACACAATAACAGCATTGATAAACTGCAGTATCAAAAACCTTTAAATGAAGAAAAATAAATAATCATTGCAGCATCAGTAATATTGCCTGGAAGATTCAGTTTCAGAGATGAGTCAAATGAAACACAGAGTTGACCAGCTAGAGAAAAAAAGATTCTAAAGAAAGAGAATTGCTTCCAAATTAGAGACTAAATCAAAAGCTGGACAAGTAAATTTACTGTCATGTTTGATTTGGACTATAACGTTTGATGTCATAGCTTCCCGAGGCACAAAACGAGGAATAGATTCCTTTGAAGATGTTCTGAAAGCCTCTGACAATTAAATTAAAGAGATAGGCATCTAGACGAATGCAGAACAATTTTATGAACATTAACATTCTCTTCAGCAGAAAAATGTGACTACAGATAATTCAAGTTAGTTACTATAAAAGACAGTTGTGGTTGAGATTGCTGATGAGTGTTTGCTATATTCATTGCAATCAAAAGAAGGTTTGCCTCTACAGGAAACCATTCAGATGGGGCATGTAGAAGTATCGAAGAAACAGAGGTCAATCCTGAAATGAGACGATCAGCTTTATTATAGGAAATCAGCAGATTACACTCAGTTCTCAAAGTTGAAAAATCCTAAAGAGACATATGAGAAGATAGATCAATGAAAAGGATGATCACCATGTACTAAAACTCTGTCATCTACATGGAGCTAGGATATCAAGGATGCCATGCGCAACTATTTAAAAAAAGATAAAGCATTAGGTGGCATGGTGCCTCAGTGGTTTGCATTGCTTCCTCACAGTGCCAGAGACCCAGGTTCAATTCCAGCCTTGGGTGATTTTCTGTGTGCAGTTTGTACATTTTCCTTATGTCTGCATGTGTTTCCCCCATGTGCTCTGCTTTCCTCCCACAGCCCAAAGATGTGCAGTTCGGTTGATTGGCCATACTAAATTGCTCATAGTATCCATGAATGTGCAGGCTATGTTGGATAGCCATGCGAAATATGGGGTTACAGGATTTGGGGAAGACTGTGCATTTTTGGACTACTATATATAGTTCTGGTCACCATGCTATATCAAGGATATTATTAAATTGGAGAGGCTCAGAAATGATTTACCAGGATGTTGCCAAAACTGGAGGGTTTGAGTTATAAGGCGAGGTTAGGTAGGCATGGGGCTTTTTTCTCCTGGAGTGTCAGAGGTTGATGGATGACCTTAAACAGGTTTATAAAATCATGAAAGATATGGACAAGGTCAATAGCAAGGGTCTTTTCTCCAGGCTGGGGTCTTTGTGTTCACAAATGGGAGAAAAGACATGAAGGGCAATTTTTTTTAACAGTGTGGTTTGTGTATGGAATCTACTGCCAGAGAAAGTGGTGGATGCAGGTACAGTTACAAGGTTTAAAAGACATTTGGATAAGTGCATGAATAGGAAAGCTTTGGATGGATATGGGCCAAATGCAGGCAAGTGGGACTTACTTGGATTGGGAACATGGTCGGCATGGACTAAAGAGTCTATTTCCAAGCTGGCATGTTCTAAACAACACAGTAAGGAAATTGCAGGCATAGCATTGATAGGAGGATAAGTTATTTGACATGCTGAGGAAGGATTGTAGGTTCCTGTTGTGGAGCCAAATGTCACCTTCTGGAGCAGCATCTCAGCAATCCTGGTAATCTCAAACACAAATGACCAGAGTGTTAAGACACTGATGACCTTTGTCGTTGGTGGCAGGTATCTAAGTCTAAAGCAATAGTAGCAATATAGGCATTGGTTATCAAATGCTGCATCATAGTTGCATCTACAAGTGTTCTCATGAATTTTAACACATCTACACTGGAAAAGATATACTCCAAGCTCTGTACAAAGCTTTGTGCTAGGTTGAAGCTAAACTCCTAAAAGCTTGTCAACAGTGGCATTGGGCAGGTTTACCCATACATGTCTAGCAGCAACGCACTGATAGTTACACTGTGCAAGCCCATCTGCCTTTTTCTATATTCTCCCCATTGACACCTTCATCTGAGACTTCAGCAGTACCTTCCTCCCCAACAGGTCACTCGGGGTTGGTAACTGATCATGTGTGAATCATGTCTCCATACCACCCTTTAATTTATATGCAGTGCCAGTGACTACAGGTATGGAGATTGGATGAAGTTATTTTGCCATCATCCATCTATTACTTCTCTTGAACAAAGAATGAAGACCAATACAGCACAAAAACAGGCCCTTCAGCCTTCCAAGCCTGCACCAACACATTTTGCCCTTCCATACTCAAACTGTCTTCCTTTACAGGATCCATATCCCTGTATTCCCTTCTTATTCATGTATATGTCCAAATGCTTCTTGAATGCTGCATTGTCTGCTTCCACCACTTTCTCTGACAACAAGTTGCAGGCACTCACCACCCTTTGTGTAAAAAACTTGCCTTGCACATCTCTTTTAATTTATCCACCAACATCCCCCACCCTGTGCCCCCCTGCCCCCACCAATTGAAACTGTGCTCTATGGTAATTAACCTCTCCACCTTGGAATGAAGGGTTTATGCCCAAAATGTCGATACCCCTGCTGCTCGGATGCTGTCTGACCTGCTGTGCTTTTCCAGCACCACTTTCATGCCAAATCTACCTTCCTACATCCCATTTCCTCCTCATTTCTTCTGATTCCAAGTTGCATGTATTGTAATTAGGCAATTGTTCCTTCCCACTGCTCCCCTGTTTCCAACCCCAATATTCCAAGTGTGACCTAACTAAAGTTCTTTAAAGCTGCAGCATGACTTGCATATCCTTATACTCAATGTCCCTTCCAATGATCACAAACATGCCATAGGCCTTCTTTACTACCTTATCTACCTGAGCTGCCACTTTCAGTGATATGTGGACCTGCACACCCAGATCCCTCTGCATATCAGTACTCCTCAGGGTTCTGCCATTCATTGCATAATTTCCACCTGCACTTGACCTTCCAAAATGCTTCACCTCACATTTACCCAGATTAAACTCCATCTGCTATTTTTCTGCCCAGACTTCCAACTGATCTATATCCTGCTGTAACTTCTGACAGTCTTCCTCACTAGCCACAACTCCACCAACATTGTGTTGTCAACAAACTTACTAATTAGACCAGCTACATTTTCCTCCAAATCGTTTATGTAGATCATGAACAGCAGCGGCCCCAGCACTGATACCTGTGAACACTACTAGTCACAACCTTGCATACCGAAAAGCATCCTTCCACTGCTGTCCTCTGTCTCTTATGACTAATCCAGTTCTGTGTCAATTTTGCCAGCTCACCTCTGATGCCATGTGACTTCACGTTTTGAACCTGTCTGCTTTGAGGAACCTTGTCAAAGGATTTACTGAAGTTCATGTAGATAACATCAATCATTTCGTTACCTCCTCAAAAAACTTGATCAAGTTAGTGAGGCACACTCCTGCACTACCTTGCTAGGTGGCATGACTGGAGTATCTGAAAGAAGGGTAAGGTTATGCTGAGGGAAGCAGGGGAGCAGTGGGAAGGAACAGTTGCCTAATTACAATACATGCAACTTGGAATCAGAAGAAATGAGGAGGAAATGGGATGTAGGAAGGTAGATTTGGCATGAAAGTGCCATCATTCTCATTGTTTGTCATGTTCCTTTCCAGTGATAGTCAGCATCATCTCCTCAATAGGGCCAAGTAAATCCATCTACACCCATCGTTTACCAGTTAAGAACTACTGCCTAGAATCTTGATGAGGACTGGACTTCCACATCGGCATCACATGGTCAGACGGCTCTCACGCTTTTTAGTGAAGAGCTCTGTAAAACATTCAATGCTGTAGTCAGTGATTTTAGTGTTAAAGTGTTACATTTACTGCATTATTTCATTAAAATCTATGATTTAAAGATTTACTTAGACTGTACTATCATTTGTGTTAGGCTAGCTATCATTTTTGTTTTGATTTTTACTGATATGTTTGGCGGGTCACCCCTGGTTTTTCCATAGGCCCCATTATTTATATTGTGCGATTTTCTATAACATGGTGTTGCACAGAAATGCAGCTACTGTATTGTAGGAGAACTACCTGTAGTGAACAGAATAGAGTTTCAGGCTAGTGACTGAATTGTAAGGACATAATATCTGAACACACTTGCACTCACCTTGATCATTTATCTGAACACATCATTCTGCATTGCATTCTGGCATTAGTAAGCAATCTGCTGGAGAGAAGCTGCTGAAAGAAATGGTGTATAACAAGTATTTTACCCCTAATTTTCTTCAGCTAGTCTGGTGGCTGATAAAGATCTCATGATTTTCAAAATTCAAAAAGAATATAGCTGAAACATGCTTCCCTGCCATTAAGCTAGACAATGAAACACACAATTTCTATATATAATGATGCCATTATGCATTACTCTATGTTGCTAAACTGATTTTTTTGGATGATATTCTTCCCTTAAAACTGTCCCTGCCCCCCACCCCATCCCCCTTGTCTTTGAAAGCCACATGCTAATTAACAAAGGAAAAAGGCTGATCTTTGTTCAGTGAGAGCTGAAATTAGAAGGTTATAGGTTATTGGTGCATTCAACCTATTCAGTATCAGTGAAAATATAGGCAGGTGAACACAACAAAGCATGCACAAAACAAAACCACAACGGAAAAGAGAGGAGAACAAATCCAGGACCGGCCTAATATTAGTGAACATTGTGTGAAAAAGAAACAAAAATGTGTGCAACCATATTAAAAGATCCAAGGCCACCGGTTAAAATTAATAAGGCAAGAAAAGCAAATTGATAATTGAGTGAGAAAAATAACCACATTAGCAGGATCACTAAGTGACACTCACTTGGTCAGTTAGGGAAATACTGTAGATGATCAGTTTGTGGTTTTGATTAATGGAAGTAAGCAGCATTTGACTGCTATGCTTACAAGATATGGAAGTGATCATGAATTTTTTCAAAAGCTGTACTTCGTTTACTTTGAAATGGACTTTGCCGAACAGAAATGGCTGCTACTGTTTGCATAATTTTTAAGTTACCCATAGTTCCAGAAACATACAGCAAATTAATTGCAAAGAACTAAATTAAACACCCATCCTATGAGAATCTCACATCTTGCGTTGTGTGAACAATGCAGTCAAAAAACGTGAAAGAACAGTGGATGGTATTACATCCCAATGCGACTGGTAAGAAAAAAACACTTACACCTTCAATGAACAAAGGTCTTTGACCAAGAACATAGAAACTTACTTCACTAATCTACTGGACTCATTCTGGATCAATGTCACACAACAATGTCTGGTCTCTGAAAATTTTAATGGCAATTTCTGGAGAACTTATTTCTATCTGCTATTAACACAGAGCCTTGTTGATGAAACCATCAACAGAAAACCAGTCTCCAAGCTGTTAGCTAAGTCTGTCTGCAATTCAGGCCACAGAGAAACAATGGTTTGGTTGAAAGAAACCTAAGCCATTTGTCATGCAATGATAGATTCTCTGCCTCTAAACCAGAATTTTCACAGTTTCAAGTCCCATTTGTTCTAGAGGTGTGATTTCTGAAGAGGTGATAAAAAAATCTGAGAAAAATCTTGTATCTTCTCAAAAAGGGACCAAGTACCTGTATGCCAACTTAATCTTGTTGCAGCTTCATCAGCTTAAAAAGGAATTCTACAATTCTTACTTCGACCAGTGGAATGGGCCTGAATCTGATTTCCTATTAAAGAAATCCTCACTTGACACCAACTTTCTGGACTCTGATGTTGATGTGGATTAATTTCCATATCTTTGGTATGTAAGTCATTTTTTCTTTCCTTAATCTTCCTATTATGTTATTGTGTCACAATGATCATCCTTGGGTTTGAATTAATGAATCAATCATACTTCTGATTTAACCCCAAAGGCAGTTTGTTGTGGGTCACATTAAAATTGTTTTTTACAATTGGAGAGCTTGGGAAAAGCATGACATAGCCTGTTCCAAAAGAAGACAGAAATTAAAACACCTTTTGAACTGAATTTTTCTGAAATTCCTTGACACTATTGAAGGTACAACAATCCATGGTTTTCTGAAGCTGGATGTACTCCATACAGAAATTTTCCAGTCACTGCATTGCATTCTATGCCTACTCTGGCAACATGTCCATTTATTTTTTTAAAAAGACATTCCTCAGATACACTTGCCCATTCCCTTGATTCCCTGACTGATCAAGAATCTATCTCAGCCTTAAACATATTCAAGGTCTCCTCATTTCAATCTTAAATTGGCATCCTTTTATTCTGAAATTATGCCAACTGGTTGTAGACTCTCCCATGAGAAGAAACATCTTTTCAGTATTTAACCTGTCAAGCCCATAAGAACCTTATATGTTTCAATGAGATCACCATTCATTCTTCTAAACCCCAGTGAGTACAGTCCCAAATTGTTTAATCTTTGTTCATAAAACAATCTCTCCATTCCAGGGATCATCCTCGTGAACCCTCTCTGAGCTGTCTCCAAAGAAATGACATATTTCCTGAAATTAGGGGATGAAAACTATTGACAGAAGTGATCTTACATGCACATTGTACAGTTCCAGGAAGACTTCCCCAGTCTTATTCTGTAGCCCCCTTGAAATAAGGGCTATATTCCATGGGCCTTTTTGATTACCTGCTGCATCCGTGTGCTAGTTTTGTGTTTAGTGCCTAAGTACCTTCAAGTGCTTTTGTGTTGAGCTTTTTGCAGTTTCTCTGCACTGGAAATATGCTGCAATTCCTTCATTGTTGCTGAGTCAAAATCCTGGAAACCCTCCATCAGTGCATTGTGGGTCAACCTACAACACGTGGATTGCAGCGGTTCAAGAAGGCAGCTCACCACAACCTTGTCAAGGGCAATTAATGCTGGCCAGCCAATGATGCCCATGTCCCATGAGAGAATTTTTTTACTAAGTATCTTGACAAACTGAGATGGTCTTGGAGTGACCATCTCTTTCGCCTTTGGTGTTCTGTGACCTCCAGCAAACTCAGCTGTTGAGGAAAAGGATGATTAGTGTTCTGCCTCAGAAAGTCAGAAATTATGCAGATAAAAGTATGAACATTTATAGTTCTTCAATACCATGCCTTAAATTTGTAATATCTTAAAAAAAAAACAAATGAGTGGGTCCAGCACTTACCATAGTTGGCCTCCAACATGCTCTTCAGCTACATGATTTGGCACAAGTCAAGGATGACATCAGTATTCTCTAACTCCACACAGCTAGTCCAGATGTGAAATTTCAGCAGCCTTTTGCTTAGCTGTTTCTGCCCTTATCTCTTCAGGGGACTTGAATAGACAGGAGCTATTTTCTCTGGACTGTCACAGGTTGAGGGGTGATCTTATAGAAGTTCATAAAATCGTGAGGGGCGTGAATAGGGTGGATAGCCATGGTCTTTACCCCAGGGTAGGGGAGTACAAAACTAGAGGGCATGGTTTAAGATGAGAGGCAAAAGATTTAAAAGGGACATAAGGGACAACAGTTTCACGCAGTTGTGTGTATGGAATGACCTGCCAGAGAAGGTGGTGGAGGCTGGTACAATTACGACATTTAAAAGGTATCTGGGAGGAGTACATGAAAAATAAGGGTTTAAAGGGATATGAGCCAAGTGTTGGCAAATGGGACTAGATTAATTTAGGATATCTGGTCAGTATGGATGAGTTGGACTGAAGAGTCTGTGTCCATGCTGTAGATCTCTATGACTCTATCTGGAGATGGGACATAAAGAATTTTAATCAACAGTCTCATGATCGACACATATTGCTACATTGAATGCTGGCCTATCAGAAACTCTGTGGTTTGGAGATCATTAGGGTTCTGCATGTTGTAGTCCTCCGATTTGACAACACTCATCCGGATTCATAAAATCAAACTGCCCGTTAGTTGTTGTGATGTAATATTTTCATTGCTTTCAGATATAATAATTGCTGTAAAATGCTGAGGTATCCACATCCAGACCATAGTTCCACAATCCTGACAAGGTGTTTGGTTTGATGAATCCAGTGGGAGGTATGGTGTGTAGGGAATGGAAAAGATGGGAGCTGTGAGGGTTTGGAAGTGTTGCAGACAGGGAATCTGAGGGGGGGGAGTTGAGGTGCACAGGAGTTACCTAACAAAAATTCAAAAAGACAAATGAGATGATAGATAGAAAGATAGAAAATAAGTGCAGGAATGGACATTTTGACCCTTCAAGCCTGCACTGTCATTCAATATGGTCGTGGCTGATCATGCAATTCAGTATCCCATTCCCACTTTCTCTCCATATCCTTGATGTCTTTGACCACAAGGACCATGTCCAGCTCCCTTTTAGATATATATAACAAACTGGTTCCAATAGCTTACAGTGGTACAGAATTCCCATTTCACAACTCGAAGTGAAGAAATTCTTCCTCATCTCAATCCTGAGTGACTTATCAAAAGACCATAAGCCACAAATTTAGGAGTAGAAGCAAGGCCATTCAGCCCCTCAAGACCACTCTGCCATTTAATCATGGCTGATGGGCATTTCAATTCCACCTTACCCGCACTCTCCCCATAGCCCTTAATTCATTGCGAGATCAAGAGTTTATCAATCTCTGCCTTGAAGACACCCAAAATCCCAGCCTCCACTGCGCCCCGTGGCAGTGAATTCCACAGGCCCACCACACTCTGGCTGAAGAAATGTCTCTTCATGTCCATTCTGAATTGATCCCCTCTAATTTTAAGGCTGTGCCCACGGGTCCTAGTCTCCCCACCTAATGGAAACAACTTCCCAGCGTCTACCCTTTCTAAGCCATGAATTACCTTGTAAGTTTCTATTAGAACTCCCCACAACCTTCTAAACTGTAATGAATACAATCCCAGGATCCTCAGCCAATCATCATATGTTAGGCTTACTATTCCAGGGATCATCCGTGTGAATCTCCGCTGACGCGCTCCAGTGCCAGTATATCATTCTTGAGGTGTGGGGCCCAAAATTGGACACATTATTCTAAATGGGGCATAACTAGAGCTTTATAAAGTCTCAGAAGCACATCACTGCTTTTATATTCCAACCCTCTTGAGATAAATGATAACATTACATTTGCTTTCTTAATCATGGACTCAACTTAAAAATCAACCTTTAGAGAATCCTGGACTAGCACTCCCAGATCCCTTTGTACTTTGGCTTTATGAATTTTCTCACCATTTAAAAATTAGTGTGGTAGTGCGTGCCTGAATTCTTTTTTCCAAAGTGCAAAACTTTGCACTGAATTTCATCAGCCATTTCCTGGACCACTCTCCTAAACTGTCTGAATCTTTCTGCAGCCTCCCCACCTCTTCAGTACTATCTGCCTGTCCGACTAACTTTGTACCATCGGCAAACTTCGCCAGAATGCCCCCAGTCCCTTCATCCAGATCATTAATATATAAAGTGAACAGCTGAGGCCCCAATACCGGAACATGCGGGACCCCACTTGTCACCAGCTGCCATTCCAAAAAAGAACCTTTTATCCAACTCTCTGCCTTCTGTCAGACAGCCAATCCCAATGCATGCCAGTAACTCACCTCGAACACCATGGGCCCTCACCTTACTCAGCAGCCTCCTATGAGGCACCTTATGAAAGACCTTTTGGAAGTCTGGGTAGATAACATCCACTGGGTTTCCCTGGTCTAACCTTCTTGTTACCTCTTTAAAAAATTCGAACAGGTTTGTTAGGCACGACCTCCCTTTCTAAATCCATTTATTATCCCTTATTCTTAGACTGTGACCCCTAGTTCTGGACTTCCCCAACATTGGGAACATTCTTCCCGCATCTAGCTTAGCCGATCCCATCAGGATTTTATATATTTCTATGAGATTCCCCCCTCATGATAAACAGAACACACATATGGAATTTATATATGAGCACAAGGCAGAATGGGGTTTATAGGGTAATCTGAGTCCAAGCTGAAAAATCATGAAAGCTGCTGGTGTCACATTTTTGTTTAAGAGAATGATCGGTATTGTGGTTGCCTTCAGTATGAATCCAGCTCCCAGAAGATCAAAACCAGTATTGAACAGTGTGTGCCTGTAGATATTGATTTGGTTTCTTACTGGTTCATATGAGGTTTCCTCTCTGAGTTGTATTTCTTCAAACCCATTCAGTTCTAGACAGTGACTGTTTACCCATTACTCCACCCCGTTGTCACTCAGCTATGGTCAGGTTCCCTCACCATTCCTCAATCTCAGGCGGATGGATTGTTAGCAGCAGCTACATGCTTCTCAGCAATGCCATTGGCTTGTAAACTTCTTAATTTCCACGGGCCGTTACAACGGAAGAGAACTGGGATTTTTACAGATTCTCCAACCAGGGGACATGACCCCAATCTGCCACTTTGTTCTCACATGACTATCTGTGTCTGTTTCTTATCACTAAACTTTGAGAATGTACATACATGCACTGTAAACTTATCTTTGTTACTGTATTAGTCCTTCTTTGTCTGCTCCTATTTAGATTACAACAAGGATATGATGTTGAATTTATACAAGGCACTTTTTAGATCTCAGCTGGATTATTGTGTACAGTTTCAGGCATCACTCTACAGGAAGGATGTAAACACATTGGAGAGACTACAGAAATAGTTTACAAGAATGATTCCAGGAATGAAGACCTTCAGCTCGGAGGATAAATTCAAGAAGTTGGAACGGGTCTCCTTGGAGAGAAGAAGGCAGAAAGGAGATCTGATAGAGACTTTCAAAATCGTGAGTGGGCTGGATAGAGTAGACAGGGAGAAGCTATTTCTGCTTGCGAAAGGAACAAGAGGGCATAGGTTTTTAATGATTTGCAAATACAGCAAGAGTTTTGTGAGGAAAGTTTTATTTCACTCAGAATATAGTCAGAGTATGAAATGTATGAGCTGGACATGTGTTTGAAGAGGGTTTAGTTATAATAATAGAGCCTTAGAGATATACAGCATGGAAACAGACCCTTCGGTCTAACTTGTCCATGCTGACCAGATATCCCAACCTTTTAGTGTGATAGGGGAAAGGTATAAAAGGGACCTAAGGGACATCGTTTTCACACAGACAATGGAACCTGTTGAAATGAGTTGCCAGAGGAAGTGGTGGAGGCTGGTACAAATACAGCATTTAAAAGGCAACTGGATGGGTATAAGAATAGGAAGAGTTTAGAGGGATATAGGTCAGGTGCTGGCAAATGTGACTAAGTTAGATTAGGATATTCAACCTCTCCCTATAGCTCAAATCCTCCAACCCTGGCAACATCCTTGTACATCTTTTCTGCACCCATTCAGCTTCACAACATCCTTATGATAGGAGGTAGATCAGATTTGCATGTAATATTCCAAACATGGCCTAATCAATGTTCTGTACAGCTGCAATATGACCTCCCAACTCCAATACTCAATGCTCTGACCAATAAAGGAAATCATACCAAATGCCTTCTTCACTATCCTATCTACCTGTGACTCTATTTTCAAGCAACTATGAACCTGCACTCCAAGATTTCTTTGTTCAGCAACACTCCCGAGCGCCTTCCCATTAAGTGTATAAGTCTTGCTCTGATTTGCCTTTCCAAAATATGGCACATCACATTTATCTAAATTAAAGTCCACCTGCCACTCCTCGGCCCATTGGCGCACCTGATCAAGATCCCACTGTATTCTGAGGCAACCTTCTTCACTGAGGAGAAAATGAGGTCTGCAGATGCTGGAGATCAGAGATGGAAATGTGTTGCTGGAGAAGCGCAGCAGGTCAGGCAGCATCTAGGGAACAGGAGAATCGACGTTTCGGGCATTAGCCCTTCTTCACTGTCCATTACACCTCCAATTTTGGAGTCAGCTGCAAACTTACTAACTATACCTGATTATAGCTATAACTATACCTGTTCACATCCAAAGCATTTACACAAATGACAAAAGTAGTGGACCCACCACCGATCCTTGTGGCAAACCACTGGTCACAGGCCTCCAGTCTGAAAATTAACCCTCCACCACCACCCTCTGTCTTCTATCTTCAAGCCAGTTCTATATCCAATTGGCTAGTTCTCCTCTATTCCATGAGATCTAACCTTGCTAACCAGTCTACCATGAGGGACTTTGTCAAATGCCTTACTGAAGTCTATATAGATCACGTCAACCGCTCTGCCCTCATCAATTCTCTTCATTAATTCTTCAAGAAATTCAATCAAGTCTATGAGACATGATTTCCCACGCACAAAGCCATGTTTACTATCTTTAATAAGTTGTTGCCTTTTCAAATGCATGTAAATCCTGTTCCTCAAGATTTCCTCCAACAACCTGTCCACCACCAATGTCAGGCTCACTGGTCTATAGTTCCCTGGCTTTTCCTTTCCACCTATTTTAAATAATGGCACCACGTTAGCCAACCTTCAGTCTTCTTGCACCTCACCTGTGACGATTGATGATACAAGTATCTCAGTAAGGGGTCCAGCAATTATTTCCCCAGCTTTCCAGAGTTCTAAGCTGCACCTGATCAGGTCCTGGGGATTTATCCATTTTTATGCATTATAAGATACCCAGCACCTCCTCCTCAGTAATATGGATTTTGGGGTATTTGAGAGGGCATTAGATGAGTATTGGGTCAGAATGAGTGTGCAAGGGTATGCGGAAAAAGCAGGAGATTGACAGTAGATGATGATGCTCATTCAACAAACTGGTACAGGCATGATGGAGCGAAGAGCCTCCTTCTGCACCAAAACACCTATGATTCTATAAACCCATCTTTCATACTGTTTAAAACTCTCACTTTGTGCAGCCTACAACAGGACAATGTTGATCCAAATCTTTATTGGTCAAGTATGGATGACATAGTCTGCAGGTATGTTTGGTGATGTGACGTCACGTACAGATATCCCGGCTTAACTTATTGATCTCACTGGCATGCTTCATTTTACTTTATAATGTGTCAACTACAAAATAACTAAGTGTGGAACAGTTTAAAACAATCGTATCATTAATTTTATTGTAGCCTGCTAACTGGCGTGCACTTTCTAGTTTTCAGTGAGTGTCCTTGTCTCACATTGGGCTGCATTCCATGACAGGAGAAAGTGAGGACTGCAGATGCTGGAGATCCGAGTCCAAAAGCCTTTCTCTTGGTGAAGGGCTAATGCCGAAACGTTAATTCCCCTGCTCCTCGGATGCTGCCTCACCTGCTGTGCTTTTCCAGTGCCTCATTTTTTGACTGCATTCCATGCCAATTCATCTTCACACTCCCTCATTTCTACAGTCTTCCTGCTCTGCTGATTCTTACAAATTATTCAAATTGAATGTTGCAAAAGTCTTGTAGACAATACTCAGCTAGTGGTTTCAAGCCAAACAAAGGTTATTTTTTACCTTCTCAGATGCAGAGAGACCAGGTAAAAGCACCAAAAAAAGCCACAGAGAAAAATACAAATTAAAAGTCTGTCTCAAGTATTCAAAGCCCCATTTAAAACCCCTTGTGATTTTGCACAGGTGATAGCATTTATTCACTCCAGGTAGAAAAGCATAAGACATCTTAATCAGACAATAAATCATATTGAAGACCTTTTTTTATATTTAACATATTAGAAGGTTGTCTGGAATATACTGTGTCATTTCAGTTCAGCAGAAATGTAGGAATTCCTGCTTACTTTTCTAACCTCCTCATGTCTGACACAACAATGCTGACAGGATCAATACTCCTGTCACAGAATGCAGAGTGAGACAAGGACAGTGGAATAGTGTGTTTACAGATTTTGAAAAATTATTCTACATTAGGGTGAGTGCTGTCCTAGGTGAACGGAACAATAATTTTGTCCAAAGCACAGAAAGATCCCAGAAGCTAAGTAACCAATTCATCATGATTCGCTTGTGGCAAATTGAGGGAAATATGGAGGACAGAATTTTGGTAAGGTACCAGTCCTCCTTTGAATACTGCTGCAGGATCTTTATCTTCTATGTACATGAAATAACTACACAGAGGCTGGGTGCCGTCACCAAGTCACCCATTCATTTACTAGTGCGCACTGCACTGGCTGTGGCATCCATCTCAGCATCAGTCTTCAACTGAGGAGATTCTAATTTCTGGTTATATTTTTTTTTCTTTTTTTTGCTGTGTATTCTCCTGCATGTATTTTTTTTTCTTTTAAAGGGCAATGCTGTGTGATCACACTCTTCTTTATTTTTTTTTCTCTTTTTTTTTTCTTTTTTTCCTCTTTTTTCCCCACACTACCACCTAAGTGCGGTAGTGCTTATTTTATCCCCCGCACCCATGGTGTGTGTGTATACGTGTGAAACACAGTGAAAGACACAAAGTGCACAAATTTTTTATTCAATTTCCACCACCAGGAAGATAGGAAAACACCCGGGTGGCCAGTGACAAACACTGCCCTTCACATCAGAGGGCAGTGCTGTGTGATCAAAACAGTGAAGGGGAGGGGAGGGACTAAATCAAAATAGAGTTGGAGGGAGAAATGATGCACTCCACTCCCTGCGGCGCCCACCTCTCCCTGAACAACTCCAGGGTGTTGGTCGACACCGCGTGCTCCTTCTCCAAGGACACCCGGGCTCTAACATAACCGCGGAAGAGGGGCAGGCAGTCGGCCCTAACGACCCCCTCCACGGCCCGCTGCCTCGACCTGTTGATGGCCAGTTTGGCCAGGCCCAGGAGCAGACCCACAAGGAGGTCTTCAGATCTGCCCTCCCTCCTCCGTACCGGGTGCCCAAAGATCAGGAGCGTGGGACTGAAGTGCAGCCAAAAACAGAGGAGAAGGTTTTTCAGGAAATCAAAAAGGGAGTGCAAACGCCCACACCCAATATATACATGGTCCACGGACTCCACAGCGCCACAGTACAAGCAGTTGGGCTGGGAGTCCGTGAACCACCGCAACCTGCGGTTGCAGGGGACTGCTGTGTGCAGCACCCTCCACCCCAGATCCCCGAGAGAAAGGGGGAGGACTCCCGCGTAGAGGGCCCTCCACTGGGGATCCCCACCGCCCGGTGGCAAATGGGCACGCCAAGGCGTGTCCGAATTTCTGGTGTTTTTTTTTGTTTGTTTTTTTTTAACCCCCACACTACCACCTAAGTGCGGTAGTGCTTATTTTGTCCCCAGCACCCATGGTGTGTGTGTGCAGGTGTGAGACACAGTGAAAGACACAAAGTGCACCAATCTTTATTCAATTTCCACCACCAGGAAGATAGGAAAACACCCGGGTGGCCAGTGACAAACACTGCCCTTCACATCAAAGGGCAGTGCTGTGTGATCAAAACAGTGAAGGGGAGGGTAGGGACTAAATCAAAATAGAATTGGAGGGAGAAATGATGCACTCCACTCCCTGCGGCGCCCACCTCTCCCTGAACAACTCCAGGGTGTTGGTGGACACCGCGTACTCCTTCTCCAAGGACACCCGGGCTCTAACATAACTGCGGAAGAGGGGCAGGCAGTCGGCCCTAACGACCCCCTCCACGGCCCGCTGCCTGGACCTGTTAATGGCCAGTTTGGCCAGGCCCAGTAGCAGACCCACGAGGAGGTCTTCAGACCTGCCCTCCTTCCTCCGTACCGGGTGCCCAAAGATCAGGAGCGTGGGACTGAAGTGCAGCCAAAAACAGAGGAGAAGGTTTTTCAGGAAATCAAAAAGGGAGTGCAAACGCCCACACCCAATATATACATGGTCCACGGACTCCACAGCGCCACAGTACAAGCAGTTGGGCTGGGAGTCCGTGAACCACCGCAACCTGCGGTTGCAGGGGACTGCTGCATGCAGCACCCTCCACCCCAGATCCCCGAGAGAAAGGGGGAGGACTCCCGCGTAGAGGGCCCTCCACTGGGGATCCCCACCGCCCGGTGGCAAATGGGCACGCCAAGGCGTGTCCGAATTTCTGGTTTTTTTTTTGCACTCCACCTCCCTCCTGTGTATTTTTTCTTTTTTTTTTCTTTTATTTTTTTATTTTTTTTATTTTAACCCCCACACTACCACCTAAGTGCGGTAGTGCTTATTTTATCCCCAGCACCCATGGTGTGTGTGTGCAGGTGTGAGACACAGTGAAAGACACAAAGTGCACCAATCTTTATTCAATTTCCACCACCAGGAAGATAGGAAGACACCCGGGTGGCCAGTGACAAACACTGCCCTTCACATCAAGGGACAGTGCTGTGTGATCAAAACAGTGAAGGGGAGGGTAGGGACTAAATCAAAATAGAGTTGGAGGGAGAAATGATGCACTCCACTCCCTGCGGCGCCCACCTCTCTCTGAACAACTCCAGGGTGTTGGTGGACACCGCGTGCTCCTTCTCCAAGGACACTCAGGCTCTAACATAACCGCGGAAGAGGGACAGGCAGTCGGCCCTAACGACCCCCTCCACAGCCCGCTGCCTGGACCTGTTGATGGCCAGTTTGGTCAGGTCCAGGAGCAGACCCACGAGGAGGTCTTCAGACCTGCCCTCCTTCCTCCGTACCGGGTGCCCAAAGATCAGGAGCGTGGGACTGAAGTGCAGCCAAAAACAGAGGAGAAGGTTTTTCAGGAAATCAAAAAGGGAGTGCAAACGCCCACACCCAATATATACATGGTCCACGGACTCCACAGCGCCACAGTACAAGCAGTTGGGCTGGGAGTCCGTGAACCACCGCAACCTGCGGTTGCAGGGGACTGCTGCGTGCAGCACCCTCCACCCCAGATCCCTGAGAGAAAGGGGGAGGACTCCCGCATAGAGGGCCCTCCACTGGGGATCCCCACCGCCCGGTGGCAAATGGGCACGCCAAGGCGTGTCCGAATTTCTGGTTATTTTTTTTTTCCTTTCTTATTTTTTTCTTCTTTTTTTTTCTTTTCTTCTTTTTTATTTTTTTTTATTTTAACCCCCACACTACCACCTAAGTGCGGTAGTGCTTATTTTATCCCCAGCACCCATGGTATGTGTGTGCAGGTGTGAGACACAGTGAAGGACACAAAGTGTACCAATCTTTATTCAATTTCCACCACCAGGAAGATAGGAAAACACCCGGGTGGCCAGTGACAAGCACTGCCCTTCACATCAAAGGGCAGTGCTGTGTGATCAAAACAGTGAAGGGGAGGGTAGGGACTAAATCAAAATAGAGTTGGAGGGAGAAATGATGCACTCCATTCCCTGCGGCGCCCACCTCTCCCTGAACAACTCCAGGGTGTTGGTGGACACCGCGTGCTCCTTCTCCAAGGACACCCGGGCTCTAACATAACCGCGGAAGAGGGGCAGGCAGTTGGCCCTAACGACCCCCTCCACGGCCCGCTGCCTGGACCTGTTGATGGCCAGCTTGACCAGGCCCAGGAGCAGACCCACGAGGAGGTCTTCAGACCTGCCCTCCTTCCTCCGTACCGGGTGCCCAAAGATCAGGAGCGTGGGACTGAAGTGCAGCCAAAAAGAGAGGAGAAGGTTTTTAAGGAAATCAAAAAGGGAGTGCAAACGCCCACACCCAATATACACGTGGTCCACGGACTCCACAGCGCCACAGAACAAGCAGTTGGGCTGGGAGTCCGTGTACCACCGCAACCTGCGGTTGCAGGGGACTGTTGCGTGCAGCACCCTCCACCCCAGATCCCCGAGAGAAAGGGGGAGGACTCCCGCGTAGAGGGCCCTCCACTGGGGATCCCCACCGCCCGGTGGCAAATGGGCACGCCAAGGCGTGTCCGAATTTCTGGTTATATTTTTTCTTTTTTTTTAATCCCCACACTACCACCTAAATGCGGTAGTGCTTATTTTATCCCCAGCACCCATGGTGTGTGTGTGCAGGTGTGAGACACAGTGAAAGACACAAAGTGCACCAATCTTTATTCAATTTCCACCACCAGGAAGATAGGAAAACACCCGGGTGGCCAGTGACAAGCACTGCCCTTCACATCAAAGGGAAGTGCTGTGTGATCAAAACAGTGAAGGGGAGGGTAGGGACTAAATCAAAATAGAATTGGAGGGAGAAATGATGCACTCCACTCCCTGCGGCGCCCACCTCTCCCTGAACAACTCCAGGGTGTTGGTCGACATCGCGTGCTCCTTCTCCAAGGACACTCGGGCTCTAACATAACCGCGGAAGAGGGGCAGGCAGTCGGCCCTAACGACCCCCTCCACGGCCCGCTGCCTGGACCTGTTGATGGCCAGTTTGGCCAGGCCCAGGAGCAGACCCACGAGGAGATCTTCAGACCTGCCCTCCTTCCTCCGTACCGGGTGCCCAAAGATCAGGAGCGTGGGACTGAAGTGCAGCCAAAAACAGAGGAGAAGGTTTTTCAGGAAATCAAAAAGGGAGTGCAAACGCCCACACCCAATATACACGTCGTCCACGGACTCCACAGCGCCACAGAACAAGCAGTTGGGCTGGGAGTCCGTGAACCACCGCAACCTGCGGTTGCAGGGGACTGCTGCGTGCAGCACCCTCCACCCCAGAACCCTGAGAGAAAGCGGGAGGACTCCCGCGTAGAGGGCCCTCCACTGGGGATCCCCACCGCCCGGTGGCAAATGGGCACGCCAAGGCGTGTCCGAATTTCTGGTTATTTTCTTTTTTTTATTTTTTAAATCAAAAAGGGAGTGCAAACGCCCACACCCAATATACTTAATGGTGTTTATTTATTTATTTTTCTTTTTTTCTTTTTTTTTCAAGCCATTTTTTTTTTTTTCCTTTTTTTTTAAAACCCCCACACTACCACCTAAGTGCGGTAGTGCTTATTTTATCCCCAGCACCCATGGTGTGTGTGTGCAGGTGTGAGACACAGTGGAAGACACAAGGTGCCAGAACAATTTATTTATTTATTTTTTCTCTGTAGGGCAGCTGGTCTAGGGATAGTCACCTTCAAGGAGAGTCCTTGCACAAACACCCAAGTGGCCTGTGACCAGCAGTGCCTTTCCCATCAAAGGGCAGTGCTGTGTGAATCCCTATTTATATTTTTTTTTTGTTTTTTTTTCTTTCTTTTTTTTCTTTTTTCTTTTTTTTTTCTTTTTTTTTTTAACCCCCACACTACCACCTAAGTGCGGTAGTGCTTATTTTATCCCCAGCACCCATGGTGTGTGTGTGCAGGTGGGAGACACAGTGAAAGACACAAAGTGCACGAATCTTTATTTAATTTCCAGCACCAGGAAGATAGGAAAACACCCGGGTGGCCAGTGACAAACACTGCCCTTCACATCAAGGGACAGTGCTGTGTGATCAAAACAGTGAAGGGGAGGGTAGGGACTAAATCAAAATAGAATTGGAGGGAGAAATGATGCACTCCACTCCCTGCGGCGCCCACCTCTCCCTGAACAACTCCAGGGTGTTGGTGGACACCGCGTGCTCCTTCTCCAAGGACACCCGGGCTCTAACATAACCGCGGAAAAGGGGCAGGCAGTCGGCCCTAACGACCCCCTCCACGGCCCGCTGCCTGGACCTGTTGATGGCCAGTTTGGCCAGGCCCAGGAGCAGACCCACGAGGAGATCTTCAGACCTGCCCTCCTTCCTCCGTACCGGGTGCCCAAAGATCTGGAGCGTGGGACTGAAGTGCAGCCAAAAACAGAGGAGAAGGTTTTTCAGGAAATCAAAAAGGGAGTGCAAACGCCCACACCCAATATACACGTGGTCCACGGACTCCACAGCGCCACAGAACAAGCAGTTGGGCTGGGAGTCCGTGAACCACCGCAATCTGCGGTTGCAGGGGACTGCTGCGTGCAGCACCCTCCACCCCAGATCCCCGAGAGAAAGGGGGAGGACTCCCGCGTAGAGGGCCCTCCACTGGGGATCCCCACCGCCCAGTGGCAAATGGGCACGCCAAGGCGTGTCCGAATTTCTGGTTTTTTTTTTACCAGGAAGATAGGAAAACACCCGGGTGGCCAGTGACAAGCACTGCACTTCACATCAAAGGGCAGTGCTGTGTGATCAAAACAGTGAAGGGGAGGGCAGGGAAACATTCTTGTTTATCTTTTTTTTAACCCCCACACTACCACCTAAGTGCGGTAGTGCTTATTTTATCCCCAGCACCCATGGTGTGTGTGTGCAGGTGGGAGACACAGTGAAAGACACAAAGTGCACGAATCTTTATTTAATTTCCAGCACCAGGAAGATAGGAAAACACCCGGGTGGCCAGTGACAAACACTGCCCTTCACATCAAGGGACAGTGCTGTGTGATCAAAACAGTGAAGGGGAGGGTAGGGACTAAATCAAAATAGAATTGGAGGGAGAAATGATGCACTCCACTCCCTGCGGCGCCCACCTCTCCCTGAACAACTCCAGGGTGTTGGTGGACACCGCGTGCTCCTTCTCCAAGGACACCCGGGCTCTAACATAACCGCGGAAGAGGGGCAGGCAGTCGGCCCTAACGACCCCCTCCACGGCCCGCTGCCTGGACCTGTTGATGGCCAGTTTGGCCAGGCCCAGGAGCAGACCCACGAGGAGATCTTCAGACCTGCCCTCCTTCCTCCGTACCGGGTGCCCAAAGATCTGGAGCGTGGGACTGAAGTGCAGCCAAAAACAGAGGAGAAGGTTTTTCAGGAAATCAAAAAGGGAGTGCAAACGCCCACACCCAATATACACGTGGTCCACGGACTCCACAGCGCCACAGAACAAGCAGTTGGGCTGGGAGTCCGTGAACCACCGCAATCTGCGGTTGCAGGGGACTGCTGCGTGCAGCACCCTCCACCCCAGATCCCCGAGAGAAAGGGGGAGGACTCCCGCGTAGAGGGCCCTCCACTGGGGATCCCCACCGCCCAGTGGCAAATGGGCACGCCAAGGCGTGTCCGAATTTCTGGTTTTTTTTTTACCAGGAAGATAGGAAAACACCCGGGTGGCCAGTGACAAGCACTGCACTTCACATCAAAGGGCAGTGCTGTGTGATCAAAACAGTGAAGGGGAGGGCAGGGAAACATTCTTGTTTATCTTTTTTTTAACCCCCACACTACCACCTAAGTGCGGTAGTGCTTATTTTTTCCCCAGCACCCATGGTGTGTGTGTGCAGGTGTGAGACACAGTGAAAGACACAAAGTGCACCAATCTTTATTCAATTTCCACCACCAGGAAGATAGGAAAACACCCGGGTGGCCAGTGACAAGCACTGCCCTTCACATCAAAGGGCAGTGCTGTGTGATCAAAACAGTGAAGGGGTGGGTAGGGACTATATCAAAATAGAGTTGGAGGGAGAAATGATGCACTCCACTCCCTGCGGCGCCCACCTCTCCCTGAACAACTCCAGGGTGTTGGTGGACACCGCGTGCTCCTTCTCCAAGGACACCCGGGCTCTAACATAACCGCGGAAGAGGGGCAGGCAGTCGGCCCTAACGACCCCCTCCACGGCCCGCTGCCTGGACCTGTTGATGGCCAGTTTGGCCAGGCCCAGGAGCAGACCCACGAGGAGATCTTCAGACCTGCCCTCCTTCCTCCGTACCGGGTGCCCAAAGATCAGGAGCGTGGGACTGAAGTGCAGCCAAAAAGAGAGGAGAAGGTTTTTCAGGAAATCAAAAAGGGAGTGCAAACGCCCACACCCAATATACACGTGGTCCACGGACTCCACAGCGCCACAGAACAAGCAGTTGGGCTGGGAGTCCGTGAACCACCGCAATCTGCGGTTGCAGGGGACTGCTGCGTGCAGCACCCTCCACCCCAGATCCCCGAGAGAAAGGGGGAGGACTCCCGCGTAGAGGGCCCTCCACTGGGGATCCCCACCGCCCAGTGGCAAATGGGCACGCCAAGGCGTGTCCGAATTTCTGGTTTTTTTTTTTTTTTTTTTTTTTTTTTTTTTTGAGGTAGGCCCCAAGCAGCAACAGCTGAGGCAAGTCTGGGCAGGGTCCCAGAGACCAGCAGTGGGAGTGCTGGTCTCTCCTTCTCCCTTTCTGTAGGGCAGCTGGTCTAGGGATAGTCACCTTCAAGGAGAGTCCTTGCACAAACACCCAAGTGGCCTGTGACCAGCAGTGCCTTTCCCATCAAAGGGCAGTGCTGTGTGAATCCCTATTTATTTATTTATTTATTTATTTTTTCTTTTCTCCCCACACTACCACCTAAGTGCGGTAGTGCTTATTTTTTCCCCAGCACCCATGGTGTGTGTGTGCAGGTGTGAGACACAGTGAAAGACACAAAGTGCACCAATCTTTTATTCAATTTCCACCACCAGGAAGATAGGAAAACACCCGGGTGGCCAGTGACAAGCACTGCCCTTCGCATCAAAGGGCAGTGCTGTGTGATCAAAACAGTGAAGGGGAGGGTAGGGACTAAATCAAAATAGAGTTGGAGGGAGAAATGATGCACTCCACTCCCTGCGGCGCCCACCTCTCCCTGAACAACTCCAGGGTGTTGGTGGACACCGCGTGCTCCTTCTCCAAGGACACCCGGGCTCTAACATAACCGCGGAAGAGGGGCAGGCAGTCGGCCCTAACGACCCCCTCCACGGCCCGCTGCCTGGACCTGTTTATGGCCAGTTTGGCCAGGCCCAGGAGCAGACCCACGAGGAGGTCTTCAGACCTGCCCTCCTTCCTCCGTACCGGGTGCCCAAAGATCAGGAGCGTGGGACTGAAGTGCAGCCAAAAACAGAGGAGAAGGTTTTTAAGGAAATCAAAAAGGGAGTGCAAACGCCCACACCCAATATACACGTGGTCCACGGACTCCACAGCGCCACAGAACAAGCAGTTGGGCTGGGAGTCCGTGAACCACCGCAATCTGCGGTTGCAGGGGACTGCTGCGTGCAGCACCCTCCACCCCAGATCCCCGAGAGAAAGGGGGAGGACTCCCGCGTAGAGGGCCCTCCACTGGGGATCCCCACCGCCCAGTGGCAAATGGGCACGCCAAGGCGTGTCCGAATTTCTGGTTATATTGTCAGCCAAGGCTATCCTGATTGGCCTAGGTTAACAACCTCAATCAAGAACATCATAGTCAACATGGCCCATCTGGTTCCAGTCACTACAATGCACTATTTTAAGGCAATAATTCAGTTTAATTTCTCATCTGAATAATTGTACTTCCAACAACACAGTGCTCTCTGCATTGCATATTAGCTTAGGTTGCAAATGGAAAGATACATTTTCCACCTTGCATCTTCCCAAAATATGTCAGTGTTGTGTGCTATCTGTGAGCATGGTTCCAGTTCAGGGGAATGCAGGCAAAAACTACATTTTAGCTTGTTTTCAGTAAACAATTCCATAAAAGCTGTTTCATCTGTTTTGTACTGCGAAGTTCAATATTACTGAAAATAGATCCGGAAATGCAACTTGGGAGACAAAAGACCCTGCAGCATATTGCATATCATTGGTTACCTCTGTGAAAACAATCCTAAAATGTTGCAGTAAAAATGATTTTGTTTACAAAGAAATATCTTAGCAGACGTCATAAAATAAAATATCATTTATTTTTGCTCAAGTGTGAGATATATTAGGTTATATCATTACGTATTTCAGTAGAGGAGAGTCCTGAAAAGGGGTAACAGGCACAATCATTGTAATCTGCTCCTCTATAAATCATGATGCATTCAACTGAACCTTACATCAACTTCAAAATGTTTGTATTGATTCTATATCTATCAATGAGAATCCACAGCATACATCTATTAGCCTAATGCTAAGAGCAAGCACTTGTGTTATGAAAAAAATGGGCCTGTCAGAAGGAGGGGCAGGAAGCCAATTAGGAAATCAATAGAAAAATTACTGAGATAAACTAGAGAGCTAGCGCAAGATCTAGCAAAATTTACCCTTGCATATCCACATTACTTGTATGATTTTTTGAAACAGAACTTAAAATTGTACCTTATCTGAGGAAAGATTCTGCCTGTTAGCAGAATGCAACAAAGGTTTATCAGACTGATTACAAAGATGTGCAGCTTAGTTGGATTGGCCATGCTAAATTGTGACATGTTGTCCAAGCTGTTAGCCTGCGTAAAATGTGGGGTTATGTGAGATCGGGTGGTGGGGCTAGGTCTGAATGGGATGCGCTTCAGAGGGCTGGTACAGACTTGAATGGCTGAATGGCCTCTTTCCATACTGCAGGGATTCTATGATTCTCTGATTCCTGAGATGGCAGAAAAAATATGAAGGAAAACTGGATGAGTTGGGATTGTAGCTTCAATTTAGAATTTGAAAGATTGAGAAGAGATCACACACAGAAACCTTTACAATTCTGGAAATATGGCCTCAGAATATGGAGTAGGCCACTTAGGACTGAGATGAGGGAAACTTCCATCATCCAGAGCATGCTGATGCTGTGGAACTTTCTGCTATGGAAAGCAGTTGAGATCAAAACATTGAATATTTTCAAGAAAGAGTTAGATATGGACTTTAGGACCAAAGGGATCAAAGAGTATGGGGAGAAAGTGAAAACAGGGTACTGATTTGGCTGATTAGCTGTGATTGTATTGAAAGGTGGAGAAGATTTGAAGTTCTGAATGGCCCACTTCTACTATAGTTTTCTGTGTTCCTACATTGTGGGAGCAGTATCTCCTTCAGTACATGTCTTTATCATCTCTTTTTGAATGCAAAGTTAAACAAAGCCACTTTTACATCATTATAACACATCCATGCCACTATTTTCCTCATGCCCCTGTCAATATTTATTCCTCAACTGACACCACAAAATTATGAAGTGATCATTATTTTTGAGTTCATGAGAGCCTTCTGTACAAAACTGGCTGCTCCTTTCCTACATTAGGGGTCAAGTGAGGAAGCGAGCAAGGACTCCCGCCCTGGCAGGGACTTGCTGCTTTAGAACTTTAGGACAGTGATGCTGAAATCTTGCCTTTATCTCTTTATTTTTCTCATTTATCCTTAAGATTTTGTACCTAGGTATCTTTGGACATGAAGTGGGGCTGGAAATGGTGATTTTGTGCACTTTTCACTGTACTCATGTATTCCTGTACTTGAGTACATGTGACAGCAACCTAATTCTAACTCTAACTCTAACATTGCAGCAATGGCTACACTGTTGTTGGATGAAAAGTCTTTGGAATGTTCTGTGGTCATGAAATGCAACTAATTTCTTATACTGAGACCTGAAAAACAGTTTGATCGACAAAAAAACTGAAGGGCTCTGAGGAGCAGACAGAAGAATGGGAGTGAGACCACAATCAATCTTATTGAATGGCAGAACAGACTTGAGGGTTCATGTCCTAATTGCTGTGCAATTGTTGTTCTTGTAAACAGGGAATGACTGCTCGAAAGAATGCACTCATTTTCAGATTTGAACAAATGCTAAAGATTCTAAAAGAGTTAAAGGAACATTGAGATGCTTTAAAAAGCAAAAACTTAAAGATAATGATCTCTGGTTGCAACCACTACTATGAATTAATGAGAATTTTACTGGCAAAGTACAACCAGCTAGTGCATGGTGAGGCATTGGTGAATAAGGAAGATCTTCAAATTCAGGGAGATATTTGAACCATATGGGCGGCACGGTGGCACAGTGGTTAGCACTGCTGCCTCACAGCGCCAGAGACCCGGGTTCAATTCCCGACTCAGGCGACTGACTGTGTGGAGTTTGCACATTCTCCCCGTGTCTGCGTGGGTTTCCTCCGGGTGCTCCGGTTTCCTCCCACAGTCACAAAGATGTGCAGGTCAGGTGAATTGGCCATGCTAAATTGCCCATAGTGTTAGGTAAAGGGGTAAGTGTAGGGGAATGGGGGGGTTACGCTTCGGCGGGTCGGTGTGGACTTGTTGGGCCGAAGGGCCTGTTTCCACACTGTAAGAAATCTAATCTAATCTAATCTAATGTGTGGCAGAATTGAACCTGTTTATAGTGCACAGGTTGTACCTGAATGATGTTGGTTATGTTATCCGTGCAAGCAGCTTAACTAGTGCTATGGTGGAGGTTTTAAAGGGGCAGTTCACCAAGGTACAGTTAGTAAAATTAGACCATACTGCACAGACGCCTCGATGACACAACTCATGTTAAAAATAATAAAGAATAGGTGGAAATATAGAAAATACAAAAAGCTCCAATGTGCATTTCAAGTGTATGTTTGCAAATTGCAGATTTGGTTAAAAGGGTTGGTGAATTGCGCGGACAAATAGTTGCATGGGAATATGACAAATTATGATCAATTCAAACTGACTCCAAAGAGAAAATTGGATACTTAATGCTTCTAGCTACAAGGCAATCAGGAAAGATGTGGAAGCAAAGGAAACAATGAAGCGCTAACAGTTTTTAAAAAGGAAAATATCAGAGCAGGCAAGAGGGATTGTCCTTGAGGTTGCATGACAGAATCTATTCAGAAATAAAAAGAAAGTTGTTACTTATTCTGTTTCTACTCCTTGTTGAATACCACCTGGAGGATGAGCTATTGGTGGAAAGGGCACATAATGTACTCGGGGTGGGAGATTTCAATATGTATTACCAAGAGTTGTTTGGTAGTATTATTACTGACTAAGGTGGTCAAGCCCAAAAGGAATCTCACGAGACTGGGCCATCGGTAGATGGTGAGGGAACCATCAAGAGGAAAACTATACTTGACTACCTCCTCACTGTGGTGGTATGTCTTATGGTCAGTATGTCAGTATACCTTTAAGAAATATACTCATGATATCATCACATTGAAGGTATTAGGCAAGAACTTTCAAAAGTTGATTGGGGGCAGATGTTCGCAGATAAAGGGACAGCTGGAAAATGGGAAGTCTTCAAAAATGAGATAGTCAGAGTCCAGAGACAGCATGTTTCTGTCAGAGTAAAAGGCAAGGCAAAAAGGTGTAGGGAATGCTGGATGACTAGGCAAATTGAGAGTTTGGTTAAGAAAAAGAAGGAAGCATATGTCAGGTAGAGACAGGAGAGATCGAGTGAATTCTGAGAAGAATGTAAAGGCAGTAGGAGTATACTTAAGAGGGAAATCAGGAGGGCAAAAAGGGGACAACAGATAGCTTTGGCAAATAGGGTTAAGGTGAATCAAAAGGATTTTTATAAATACATTAAGGACAAAAGGGTAACTAACGAGAGAACTAACGAGGCCACTCAGAGATCAGCAAGGTGGCCCTTGTGTGGAATCACAGGAAATGGTAGAGATACTAAACAAGTAGTTGCATTAGTGGGGAAGGACATGGTAGATATAGAACATGGGGAACAGATGATGACATCTTGAAAAATGTCCATATTACAGAGGAGATGGTATTGGTTGTCTTAAAGCACATAAAAGTAGATAAATCCCCAGAACCTGATCAGGTGTACCCTAGAACTCTGTGGGAAGCTAGGGAGGTGACAGCTCTGTCCCTTGCTGTATCATCAATAGTCACAGGTAAGGTGCTGGCAGATTTGAGGTTGGCTAACATGGTGCCACTATTTAAGAAAGGCAGTAAGGAAAAGCCAGGGAACTAAACACGGTTAGCCTGATACCAGTGGTAGACAAGTTGTTGGAGGGTATCCTGAGGGATAGGATTTACATGAATCTGGAAAGGCAAGGACTGATTATGGATAATTAGCATGGCTTGTGCACGAGAAATCATGTCTCATGATTGAGTTTTTTGAAGAAGTATTGAAGAGGATTGTTGAGGGCAGAACGGTAGACGTAATCTATATAGACTTCAGTAAGGTATTTGACAAGGTTCCACATGGTTAGCAAGACTAGATCATGGTTAGCAAGGTTAGATCTCATAGAATACAGGGAGAACTAGCTATTTGAATGCAGAACTGACTTGAAGGTACAGGTGCACAATTCTTTAACCGAAATGCTTGGGACCAACTGGTTTTCGGAATTCAGAATTTTTCGAAATTCAGAATAACTGACAACTTGATGATGAAATTTTTAAAACTCTTACCAGAGGAGCAGACTCACTAAGTATTACTTAGTGAGACAGAATTGTGGCCTGCCAATGCTGGCAATGCCCCCCACATCGCATCTGAGTGACACACATCGAGTGGGTGTCGACTTGGGTTAACTGTTTGCACACCAAACAACCTTGTTAATGAGAAAGAAACTTCACAAAAAAACTTTGGGACTTTGGAGCTTTTTTGATTTCAGAATTTCGGATAAAGGGTTGTCTACCTGTAGAAGACAGAGGGTGGTAGTGGAGGATTGTTTTTCAGACTGGGGGCCTGCGACCAGTGGTGTGTGTCACAATACTGGTTCTTTTTACAAGGTTACTACGCCCTTGAGTTTTTTTTCAGAAATGGGGTAATTGGCCAGGCTCCAACTAGGCTGGGTTTGAATGTTTTATTGGGGCCCTTCGTTTACCCCTAACAGATAGCGCTTCAGGCCAAAAGTTTTCATATCTTTAAAAAAAAACAATATAATCAACGAGGAGTGGCTAGCTAGCTGCATAACTAGCCTTCATTTAGATTAGAGTTTTTTTTAATTCAGTTCAGAATTTTATTAAGTCCAGTTGTAGCAGGGGATGTGTGAAACAGGCTGCCCACTTCTCTTTTGTAAACTCTAGTTTGTTTCATTTTTACTGTTTGTGCTAAGGGATGTGTGTACTAGGACTGTTGCAAGTATTTTTGGAACAGCATCATTAAGTCAGGTTTGGATCAGATAAATTATCCAGTACTCTGTTTTCTGTTCTTTGTGTTTCATTGCGTAATTTTGTAAATAAATTTTGTTTGTTTAGCACTTGGCAGTCGAACCAGCTACTTTACGCTGGGAATATCCTCTATTAGCTAAAACAAATAGCAAAGTTATGCTTAAAAATATTTTAAGAAATCTGGCCTCGTCCATAACATGTGCCACAAGGATAGATGCTGGGTCCACTGCTTTTCGTCACTTAATCAAATGATTTGGATGTGAACATAAGAGATAGAGTTAGTAAGTTTGCAGATGACACCAAAATTGGAGTGTAGTGGACAGTGAAGAAGGTTACCTCTGAGTACAATGGAATATTGATCAGATGGGCCAATGGGCTGAGAAGTGGCAGATGGAGTTTAATTTAGATAAACGTGAGGTATTGCATTTTCGAAAGGATGATCAGAGCAGGACTTATACACTTAATGGTAAGGTCCTGGGGAGTGCAAGTTCATAGATCCTTGAAAGTGAAGTCACAGATAAATAGGATAGTGAATAATGTGTTTGGCATGCTTTCCTTTAGTGGTTATAGCATGAGTATAAAAGTTGGGAGGTCATGTGTGGCCATACAGGACATTGGTTAGGCCACTTCTGAAAAACTGTGTGTAATTCTGGTCTCCTTCTTATTGGAAGGAGGTTGTGAAACCTGAAAGGATTCAGAAAGGATTTACAAGGATGTTGCCAGGGTTGGTGGATTTGAGCTACAGGGAGAGGCTGAATAGGCTGGGGCTGTTTTCCATGGAACTTTAAGGCAGTCGGGTGACCTTATAGAGGTTTATAAAATCATGAGCAGAACTAGGGGGCATAGGGTTAGTATGACAGGGGAAAGATATAAAAGGGACCTAAGGGGCAATCTTTTCATGCAGAGGGTGGTGCGTGTATGGAATGAGTTGACAGAGGAATTAGTGAAACTGGTACAATTGCAACATTTAAAAAGCATCTGGATGGGTATATGAATAGGAAGAGTTTGGAGGGATACGGGGGCCGGGTGCTGGCCAATGGGACTAGATTAGGTTAGGATATCTGGTCAGCATGGACGAGTTGGAGGGAAGGGTCTGTTTCTTTTCTATACATCTCTATGACTCTATGACTGTATGTAACCTGAGGGCATAACAGTCTCATAATCCATTTTGCCTCCAATCACTTGATGCGTGACATGCTATGAGAAGCATGCTCCTCTCTTGTGGCACAAAGGTAATGTCACCATAGTCCAACTGCATCATAGGGCTACTTTCTCATCAGAGAATGAAGACTGGTGGTGGTTTAACCTGATGGTCACCACACCTCAGGTGAGGAGAAAGAGGTTGAGAAGTAGAGTCTTTTAGAGTAACATGGGTGACACAGTGGCACAGTGGTTAGCACTGCTGCCTCACAGAGCCAGAGACCTGGGTTTAATTCCCGCCTCAGGCAACTGTCTGTGTGGAGTTTGCACATTCTCCTCGTGTCTGCATGGGTTTCCTCTGGGTGCTCCGGTTTCCTCCCACAGTCCAAAAATGTGCAGGTTAGGTGAATTGGCCATGCTAAATTGCCCGTAGTGTTAGGTGAAGGGGTAAATGTAGAGGAATGGGTCTGGGTGGGTTACTCTTTGGAGGGTTGGTGTGGACTGGTTGGGCCGAAGAACCTGTTTCCGCCCTGTAGGGAATCTAATTTAATCAGCTAGTCTAGGAATTGAACCAACACTGTTAGCATTATGCTACATTGCAAACCAGCCATTAAACAACTGAGCTAACTGACCTATAATGTTTTTAGACTCGTCCAAACACTTTTGTGTCTGAGGAATGTAATATTTATACATAATAGTTAGTTCAATGAGTATTTGTTGACTCCTTCAGTACCATGATATTCATGCCCAGTTTTGTATTTTACAACAGATAACAACAGTATTGATACAACAATTAATATATCCTGATGGAAGTAAACTCATGCAACTCACCATTCTCCTGTTAGCATCTCTCCATGACAGTATTGGTTGGAGTGACCACTGTCCAGTCTTTGTAAATATATGTCCTACCTTCACAATGAGGAGATTCTCCTTTGTGTTTTATGGTATAACCACCACACTAATTGGAATGGACTTATCAGATTTACCAACTCGAGGCTGATCATTAATCTGACACTGTGGGCCATGAGCAGCAACAGAATTGTATTAATTATATCAAAATCTGTGAACCTCTTGGCCTGGTATTTTCTCCCAATTGGGGCCTTGTTCAATGTGAAGGGCATTTGAGGAGCGGCACCAAGCATACCTAAAAGTGAGGTGAGTGTTAATGCACCTGCAACACACGTGTGCCAAACATGCAATAGACAGAGCTAAGAAGTTCCACAACATTAGATCAGGTCTAAGCTCTACAGTCCTGCCACATCCAGCTGTGAATGGTGGATAGATAACTAAACAACTCACTGAAGGAGAAGGCTTCACAAATATTGCCAACCTTAATCACGAGGGAGTTGAGCATAGCAATACAAAATACAAAGCTGAAGCATTTGCAAGCATCTTCAGTCAAAAGTGCAAGGGGATAAACAGGAGGATGGTGGTGTATTGCAAATTGTCACTGGACTAGTAATCCAAAACTCAGGCTAACATTCTGGATGAAGGGCTTATACCCGAAACATTGACTCTCCTGCTCCTCTGATGCTGCCTGACCTGCTGTGTTTTTCCAGTGCCACACTTTATAACTCTGATCTCCAGCATTTACAGTCCTCACTCTCTTCTAATATTCTGAATACATGGGTTTGAATACCCCAATAGTAGATGATTCAATTTGAATCAAAAATGCTAGCCAATGTAACATTCACACCACTCGTTATGCCTAGCAATGAACATCTCCAGCAAGAGATATTCCAACCATTTCCCCATGACATTCAATAGCATTACCAATCACTGAATTCCCCCATCATCAACATCTTTGATATCATGCATAACATGACAGCCTACTTGTTTGGCATCCCATCTACTATCCTCAACATTCATTCCCTTTATCACCACAAAAAAATGGCAGTAGTATATACTGCCCGCAAGATGCAACAACACATCATGCTCCTTAGATAACATTTTCCAAATTCATGACCACAACCATCTCAAGGACAAAGGCCAACAGATACAAGGGAGCCCTGTCACCTGCAAATTTCCCTCCAAGTCATGCAACATTCTGATTTGGACCTATATCACCATTTCTTCACTGTGGCTGCATCAAAGTTCTGGAACTCCATCTATGAGAGCATTGTGGATGTATTTAATCCACATGAACTTATTAACAGGTGCAAAAACTAATAAAAAGTGGTTAACTTTAACTCCCCTGGTATGGAATGGGGTAATAATTGGGTTGGTGACAGAGGATGGCATGTATTTTTTGTGTAAGGTTTTTGCAATGAGCCTCAGGATCTTGTCATCAACACAAATGTGGGGCAATATCTCCACTGTGTGGAGGACAGTCCATCTTCTGTAATTTTTTCCTGAACTGGTCAATTTGTAGCCAGAGGGAAGGCTGACTGAATGATGGACAGCAGGAGGCCGTGTATGAGATAATCCAACACAGAAGTCGGTAAGTAAGAGACCAGGTCTCCGAAGATAGCGGCAACCACTCACCAACATTTTAACGTTTAAACTAAAACATGTTCCCAGGTCACCATTGTGATGCTGGGAGGGGAAGCAGGGGTTGCAATGTGGTAACTGGGAATCCATTCCCATACCAATGGGAATAGTCTGTGGTTTCAGCTGAAGCCAGGCCAGCAGATGGATCTTGAAGGCGTCAGGATGGCTCTTCTTTCCCATGAACATTTCAGTTGGCTTCTGACAGTAGACTTAATAAATGGTTAATTGTCAGTTCACTGCCAGCCAGGCAGCCTTTCGCCTCCCTCAGGAGAATGGTGCAGAGGCAGGATGAAGCTGGAAACATTCACTTCTGCAAGTTTGTATGCTGACCCCCAGTGGGACCTCAAAACTCTCTGCTTTGTGTGTGTTCAGGAGGCTAAGCTCAGTAAGTCCTAAAGTAGGAGTAGGAATCTTGATATGGCATTAACCCACCTCTGTTCAAGGTAATGCAGACAGCACCACAATTCTGTGCAGCCTGCTAGTTTACATGAACGTGCAGCCTGCACTGACCAGAGGTGCCCAAGTTTGTGAATGGTTTAGCTAGCCCACATTATTTACTTAAAATAAGTCGGTGCCTCTTCAAAGTGTTGTGCATTATGACTGCAGCATGTGCTGGAACTCATTCTACTTGGATCGGGGAAACACAGTAGGATACAAAACGATATCAACAGTCGACTGGGAAAAGGTCAGCAAGGCAATTTCTCAAAAGGCAGCAGGAGTGGATAGCCATCATAATCAAAGCTAGGAATCAAGCCTTGACAACTGATGCAGTGTTGCAGAAATTTCAATAATTTCACACAAGTCATCAAGGTCTATGAATTAGACTTTGGACGCTATAGTCCATCAACAGCAGCCCTGGATGACTGCGGTGATATTATTTGATAATTTGTGATAACTAATGTATGTGCTTTTCTATGAGTCGCTCATGTTCCGAAGTTGCACCTATTCAACAGGACTTTGTCAAAGATAACAAAATGCTCTATATAAAATCCTTGTTAGGCTGCATTTGGAGTATTATGTGCAGTTTTGGTCACCACACCACCAGAAGGATGTGGAAGCTTTGGAGAGAGTGCAGAGAAGGTTTACCAGAATGTTGCCTGGTCTCAGTATTTGCTACGAGGAAAGGTTAAAAAGACTAGGATTGTTTTCACTGGAAAGATTACGGCTGAGAGGAGACCTGATAGAGGTTTACAAAATTAGGAGAGGCTTTATCCTCGGGTTGAAGTTTCTGTTACAAGGGGCACAGATTCAAGGTGAGAGGGGAAAGTTTAAGGGAGATGTACGAGGGACATTTTTCATGAAGAGAGCATCAGCCTGGAACACACTGCTGGAAGTAGTGGTAGAAGCAGGCACGTTGGTGTCATTTATGAGGGATCTGGATGGGTACATAAATAGGGAGGGAATAGAGGGATATGGATCGTGTAAGTACAGAAGGTTTGTTTTTTAGTTTAGTAAGGGCATGATGATTGTCACAGGCTCAGAAGGCTGAAGGGCCTGTTTCTGTGCTTATGTTTTGTTCTTTTGTGGTTTTGTTCTTCTGCATTATTGTCAACACTTAATTTGCTTTTCTGTCATTACTGTCATGTCTTTTCACAATGGGCAACAATCCAATAAAAGCTGTTACCTTGCTTGATTTCATAATTCCTAGGCAAATAGTGCCACAGGGCATTCCCTTTAAGCAAGCATTTCATGTGCTTGTAGCCTAACTAGTCAGAATAAGAGGTAGGTTTTATGTTGTGAAATTCAGTTAAACTCACAAATTGCTTCTATATTGTATTACACTGCTATGTTTGTTTGATTCACTAATTTAGGTTCTATTTTTTAGGAATCAGTGCACATAAGAAAATAAGAATTTGGAGCAGGAGTTGATCATTCAGCCCCCAAGCATGCTCGACTATTTAATCTGATAATGGCTCATCTTGCCCTCAGCTCCACTTTGCTGCCCACTCCCCATAACCCTTTAACCTGGTGCTAATTAAAAACCTGTCTATCTCCTCCTTAAATTTATTCCATGTCCCGTCATCCACCGCACTCTGGATAGTGAATTCCACAGATTCAGAACCCTCTGAGAGAAGTAATTTCTCCTCATCTCTGTTTTAAATCTGCCATCCCTTAGCCGAAAACTATGATGTCTCATTTTAGATAGCTCCACAATGGGAAACATATGATCTATGTCATTTGTCAATCCCCTTTAGCATGTTATATACCTCAGGTAGATCTCCTGTCATTTTTCTAAATTCTAGCAAATATAGGCCTAAACCATTTCATCATTCCATTAAGGCAAACCATTTTTTCTCTGGAATTAATCTAGTGAGCCTTTTCTGACCTGCCTCTAATGCAATTACATTCTTCATCAGGTAAGGGGACTAAAATTATATGCATTACTCCAGGTGCAGTCTCACCAATGCCTTGCACATTTGCAACATTTCCCTACTTTTATACTTCATTCTTTTGGCAAAAAAATGTGAAAATTCCATTAACCTTCTTTAGTACCTGCTGCACCTATATGCGAGTTCTTTTTAATTCATGCACAAGGAAACCTAGATCCCTCTGAATCAAAACATTTTGCAGTTCTTTCTCCACTTGGATAACTATGCTTCTGACCAATATGGATAACTTCACACTTTTGGCCCATTTACCTAACCTGTTCATATGCATTTGTAAATTTCGCATTGAAAGGTAAAACGAAATGGAATGAAAAAAAGTTCCACACTTTCACTTTGCTGACTTTCTCTCCAGGACCAATTAGTCCATTATTTCCCTTTTGTCACTATCTTCAGGTAGTGAAAAATCATGTTCTAAATGTCGTCTTCAAATGAAGTAGTTTAACATGACTTCTGGATAATTGATTGAGGCAAACAAACTTTATTGACAATGCTCTAAAAGCCACTAAGTCTGTACTTTTAGATAGCATTTGAAGAGCAAAATATGCTGCAATTGAGAAAGTAGAGAAATAGAGATGGTTGGATTATTTAAGTTTCAGTGTAGTCAAACAGGGACACCATGTTGGAATCTTCTGGTTCAGGAGGAGGCATGACAGGGCGATGGTGTGCCAGAATCCCACCACCTTACTGCCTCCTCTGGAATTACATTCTGGCCAGGAAAATGTTGGGTCTGAGATGCCACCACCTCATCGGATATAAATTATCATCCAACCTCACCAGATCCCTATTCTACTGCCACCTGAGGCTTTTAAGTTGGTAATTAATGAACATTTAAGGATGACCTAACAGCACGTTCCCACTTGGGCTTCAATTATTTCAACTCCATGACTGGTAAACCAATTTGAGCAGTCTGTCCTTTAGTTGGGGTGGTGAGTGGGCAGTGGGTCCCATGATGGCATTGTGAGTCTGCAAGTGCTGGCCTCTGATTGGCAAGCAGTCGTCACTGGGCAATATTTTCACGTTGAGGACATAATCTGAGAGAAAGACACACCGCTGCCCTCCAAACTGCCTGACTAGAGGAAGATATGTTGGACATTGCTCTGAGAAGTCAGCATGGATGTCTTGCTAACTTTGGACAAGCCATTGAGACATCCAACTGAAAGGGAAGATGTGGGGTTGTGTTATTTACCCCAGATCACAATTTAAATTTTCAGTAGCTATTATAAATGTGAACATATAGATTTTTAGTAGGGAGATTGTCAGCACTTTTCATACAACCACATAAGTCACACCTTACATTTATGTAGCATCTTTAATGAAGTATAATTCTTCAAACTGCTTAGAATCCTCAGATTAAAAGCTATGTAGAATTTGTGATAAAGGAAAGACAATGAATGCATTGAATGAAAAATGACCAGATGAATAGTGTAGTAAACTTTAAAGGGGTACAGGTAATTCTGGTATAACACATGTTTCATCGAGTCAGAGAGTCATAGAGATGTACAGCATGGAACAGACCCTTCGGTCCAACTTGTCCATGCCAACCAGATAGCCCAACCCAATCTAGTCCCACCTGCCAGCACCTGGCCTATATCCCTCCAAACCCTTCCTGTTCAGAGACACATCCAGATGCCTTTTATATGTTGCAATTGTACTAACCTCCACCACTTCCTTTGGCAGCTCATTCCATACATGTACCACCTTTTCAGTGAAAAAGTTGCCCCTTAGGTCTCTTTTATATCTTTCCCCTCTCACCTTAAAACTATGCCCTCTAGTTCTGGACTCCCCCAACCCAGGGAAAAGACTTTGTCTATTTATCCAATCCATGCCCCTCATGAGTGTATAAACCTCTATAAAGTCATTCCTCAGCCTCCGACACTCCAGGGAATACAGCCCCAGCCTGTTCAGCCTCTCCCTATAGCTCAAATCCTCCAACCCTGGCAACATCCTTGTATATCTTTTCTGGACCCTTTCAAGTTTCACAACATCCTACTGATAGGAAGGAGATCAGGATTGCATGCAATATTCCAACAGTGGCCTAACCAATGTCCTGTACAGCCACAACATGACCTCCCAACTCCAATACTCAATACACTGACCAATAAAGGAAAGCATATTAAATGCCTTCTTTACTATCCTATCTACCTGTGACTCCACTTTCAAGGAGCTATGAACCTGCTTTCCAAGGTCTCTTTGTTCAACAACACTCCCTAGGGCCTTACCATTAAGTCTATAAATCCTGCTAAGATTTGCTTTCCCAAAATGCAGCACCTTGCATTTATCTAACTTAAACTCCATCTGCCATTTCTCAGCCCATTGGCCCATCTGATCAATATCCCTTTGTAATTTGAGGTAACCCTCTTCGCTGTCCACTACACCTCCAATTTTGGTGTCAACTGCAAACTTAATAACTATACCTCTTATGCTCACATCCAAATCATTTATGTAAAAGATGAAATCTAGTAGACCCAGCACCGATCCTTGTGGCACTCCGCTGGTCACAGGCCTCCAGTCTGAAAAACAACCCTCCACCACTACCCTCTGTCTTCTATCTTCAAGTCAGTTCTGTCTACAAATGGCTAGTTCTCCCTGTATTCCATGAGATCCAACCTTGCTAATAAGTCTCCCATAGGGAACCTTGTCAGACGCCTTACTGAAGTCCACATGGATCACATGTACCACTCTGCCCTCATCAATCCTCTTTGTTACTTCCTCAAAAAACTCAATTAAGTGTGTGAGATATGATTTCCCATGCACAAAGCCACGTTGACTATCCCGAATCAGTCCTTATCAACCTCCAGTCTTCCAGCACCTCACCTGTGACTATCACCATTTATTTCCCCACCATCTATATCTTCTGTGTCCTGTTCAACCTTAAATACTGATGCAAAACATTCATTTAGTATCTCCCCCATCTCCTGCGGCTCCACACAAAGGCTGCCTTGTTGATCTTTGAGGGGCCCAATTCTCTGCCCAGTTGCCCTTTTGTCCTTAATATATTTTTAAAAACCCTTTGAATCCTCCTTAAGTGTATTTGCCAAAGCTATCTCATATCCCCTTTCTGCATTCCTGATTTCTCACTTAAGTATACTCTTACTGCCTTTATACCCTTCTAAGGATTGACTCGATCTATCCTGTCTATACCTGACATATGCTTCCTTCTTTTTCTTAACTAAACCCTCAATTTCTTTAGTCATCCAACATTCCTAACACCCACCAGACTTTCCTTTCACCCTCATTAGCAAGAATTGGCTATAATGCGATTGGCGAATTGTGCACACTGCTTGGATAACACAACCCTTCTCCTGAATGAGTACAGCATTTTTCTATCGCCGGATTAGAGTGGTGCTGGAAATGCACAGCAGGTCAGGCAGCATCTGAGGAGCAGGAAAATCGACATTTCAGGCAGAACCTCTTCATCAGGAATTCCTGTTAAAGGGCTCCTGCCTGAAACGTGAATTTTCCTGCTCCTCGGATGTTGCCTGACCTGCTGTGCATTTCCAGCACCACTCTAATCTTGATCCTAATCTACAGCATCTGCAGTCCTCACTTTCGCCTATTTTTCTATATCAGTCTTGTGCAGCGCGATTTTCTATAGCTGTTTTCCATAGTGTGATTTTCTACAGTGCGGGGCTGCAGAGGAACGCAATCATTGTGTTATAGCAGAACAAACTGTAATTAGAGTGACAATAGGCTCACAAAGATTCTAAACATCATTATGGAACTGAATGCACTACAGAGAGGCAGGAGCTGGGAGCCAGTGACAGCTCAACCCAACCCAGCTTCCTTGCGATATACAAGCTCCTGGCATCCTCTGAGCCAGAAGAAAACTGAATATGATTGAAGTTTTTGCTTTTATTTTGAGTTTAGGCTGAATGGCTTGTTCTTGTACTTTAGATTTTTTGGGATAATTTTAATTTTGGGAGCCAACATATTGATTTAATGTCTTGCTTGATTTTTCTTACTATCAAAATGAATGCAATAGAATATTGGACAGGCATTTAATATGCAAAAATCCATATTGCTGACTGTATACTGTTCCCATAGTTAAAATTACTCTTGATATAATCCTCCTACCCTCAATGCATTACTGGAGTCAATATTCCATTTCCTCGGACTTACATCCAAAAGAGGCAGTGTGTTTCTTTGGTAGTTTAGTTCCACTGTTGATTTTGGCTAGCAAGAAAAAAACTACATGAATTTCTTTCAGATAATTTCAGTTAAAATTAAAATGTAAACTGCTGGAGTTTGTTATATAATTTTTCAGCAGTTGTTAGTGTTTGACCATTCTTCTCTGACCTATTTCATCTTTAATTTAAACCGTACACGACCTTTGTGCCTAGCCCTACAACTGACCTATACTATGCTGACTATCCACCCAAACAATCTAAATTCTGTGTTCGAAATGCATTCCAGTGGACAGCCCAAGCACTTTATTTACTGAACTGAACGGATGGGATTGCAGCAATGGCTGGAGAAAATACATAAATATTGAATTCACAACTTAGAAGATACAGTAAAAGACTGACCCTCCTTCACCCTTTTAGGGAAACAATGCCATAAATAAATTTTATCTTCGTTTCTGTAGTAGTTCGATCGCTGTTTAATTCATCCAGTAAAGTATCTTCATTATCACTTCGCCTGTTGGACAGGATGATATGACAAGGATAATACAGGAGATGTACTTTTTTGTGCAAATCACTGCACCGGATGCTGTATTCTGTCAACTAAATCCTTTATTTATGGTGCACTCCAAAAAGGCCATTTGTAACAAGCAAACATTATTCAGGAGCTAAAGGCCACAGCTGACAAATGTTGTTTATATAAATTCCTACCCACAATGAAAACAAAATCAATAAATGCAATTCTGGAATTAAGGAAACATGTCTTTCTTCCATTTTGGGTCATGGCCAACTCGTTTATTTACTTCTTTTTCTAAGAGGAAAGACTTTGTTACCAACAATATTAACAGGATTTTGTTTTATATATTAAGTTCATCACAGAATTGATTCTCTTCCTTTCAAGAGAGGTTAATTGAGATGGGTTATCTATTATAGAGATTCATTCCAACTTCAAATATTAATCTTTTGATTGTCTTTCAAATGAAATCTACTAGAAAATGTAACGACTCTAGAATCTAAGTCACATACTTCTGCAGATAGCTGTTTTCACCCAAACAAATAAAGGCTTTTTCCAAGGAGGAATGTGGAAATCTGAACTTGTATGACAATTCCATGTGTTAGTCATGAGTAGATAGTTGCTATTCTATTTATGAAGTTAGAGCTTCATGTTTCCCAATGTTACTTTAGTAATCATATATTAGTTTTTTTTGCCTTGTGATGTAAATAATTAGAATATTTTTAATTTATGGGATTTCAGCCTCTCTTGCAAGGGCAGCATTTGTTGTCCATCTTTAATTACCATTAAGCAGAACATTTCAGAGGGCAGTTGAGAAACAATCACACTTCCATGTCTTATGTCACGTGTAAGCCAAGTTGGCATTTTTCCCTCTCTAAAGGACATTAGTCATAGAGTTATCGAGCCGTGCAGCATGGAAACTGACCCTTCAGTCCAACTCATCCATGCCAAACATATTTTCCAAAGTAAACCAGTCCCATTTGTCTGCATTTAGCCTATATCCCTCTAAACCAGTTGAACGCTGCTGAACAAAGAGACCTTGGAGTACAGATTCATAGTTCTTTGAAAATTGAGTCTCGGGTTGATAGGATAGTGAAGATGGCATTTGGTATGCTTTCCTTTATTGGTCAGTGCATTGAGCATAGGAGTTCATAGGCCATTTTCTCAGCTGTAAGAGGACATTGGTTAGGCCACTGTTGGAATACTGCATACAATCCTGCTCTCCCAGCTATAGGAATGATGTTGTGAAAATTGAAAGGGTTCAGAAAAGATCTACAAGGATGTTGCCAGGGTTGGAGTGTTGGAGCTATAGGAAGAGTTTTTTTCCTGGACTGTTGGAGGCTGAGGGGCGACCTTTTCGATGTTTATGACGTTATGGGGGGGCATGTACATGATAATAGACAAGATCTATTCCTAGGGGTTGAGGAGTCCAGAACTAGAGCTCATAGATTTAGGGTGAGAGAAGAAAAATATAAAAGGGACCTAAGGTGCAACATTTTCACATAGAGGGTGGTGCATGTATGGAATGAGCTACCAGAGGAAGTGGTGGAGGCTGGTACAATTACAACACTTAAAAGGCATCTGGATGGTTATTTGAATATGAAGAGTTTAGACAGATATGGGCCAAATGCTGGCAAATGGGACTAGATTAATTTAGGATATATTGTCAGCATGGAAGAGTTGGATGGAAGGGTATGTTTCTGTGCTGTCCATTTCTATGACTCTATGACTCTAACTGGAAAAAAATAGCTTCCATTCAAAAAGCATATCCTCATTATCTCCCACAATGCTTCATAGTATTTGAGATGAAGTCAATTTTATTAAAAGATCAGTGAATTTAAGCTCAGTATCATCCTAAACAAGTATAGCTGCATAACATACTCTGTGGTGATGTTAGTTGAGGTAAAAATATTGACCAGGTAAGCATGTTGTCCAAACCAGTGTTATAGGTTATTTGACACTGACCTGAGCAGACACTTCAAACACTAACATCTTAGCTGAAAGACAATATGGCAACATTCCTTTAACACTGTACAGAAATGTCAGTCGAGAGTATGTCCCTTGATCTTGCATTACCATTAAATTTACACTTTCCAACACATGAGTTTCTTCATGATGAACCAAACTGTGACAAGAAAAGTGCAATATCTTATCTAGCCATCTGATTTCAAATAGTCTCAGAAGTGAAGGTTCCCAAGCATACATATTTCTCTGAAAAGTATATACTAACTGTCATAACCCATTGAAAGTTTTAGTTAAACCTGGTAAGGCAATAGTTTATGAAAGCATCCATGGGGCAGTTAGACGATGTGTTGGGGAATTGTAAGGTTATTTGGGAATGTAAGCGAAAGGGCTAAATAGTGTTTCTGATCTTTGCATTCTTAGCTTTTCTTGTGACGTTGCAAGGTTAGTCATTTCAATTTACAATGCTCAAGTATTTGCAAATGGTTTAATGTTCCCTTCTCTGCACTTCTCTCCAGTGTCCAGCCTCTAACTCCCTGGCCCTTTCTCAGTGCTATAAGATGTTGATTGTATTATGGATGTGCATTACTGTTTTCTGCTGTTATGATACGGGGCAAACCCCTCTGCTAATTTAAACCAGCAACACAGAAAAGAGTCAACCCCATGCTGTAATCTGTTAAAACTTGAGAGGCAAAGAACTATCCCAGAGGTAAATATTTAAAGTAAAAATTAACAACTTTATTCTTTAAGTCCAACAGAGACTACTAACACTAACAACTATTTACAACTCCTTTCTCTTAAACCTATCTTTTACCTCCTACTCTATAATACTAGTTGGGCAGCACGGTGGCACAGTTGGGCGGCACGGTGGCACAGTGGTTAGCACTGCTGCCTCACAGCGCCAGAGACCCGGGTTCAATTCCCGCCTCAGGCGACTGACTGTGTGGAGTTTGCACGTTCTCCCCGTGTCTGCGTGGGTTTCCTCCGGTTTCCTCCCACAGTCCAAAGATGTGCAGGTCAGGTGAATTGGCCATGCTAAATTGCCCGTAGTGTTAGGTAAGGGGTAAATGTAGGGGTATGGGTAGGTTGCGCTTCGGCGGGTCGGTGTGGACTTGTTGGGCCGAAGGGCCTGTTTCCACACTGTAAGTAATCTAATCTAATCTAATCTAAACTAGTTCAATTAAAAAAGTCTGGATTAAGATTTATATTTTAAAAAATCACGTTTCAAAACCAGGCAGCTTTGCTGAGTTTCCTCTGTAGATTCTCTGCAGGTTGGTTTTCATGTTCTTTGGCACAGATTCCCCACAGACAGGTAACTCTCAGAGAGCTCTTGAGCTAGCAGTCTACATGTGTTGGTCTTTTAGTAGTTCTCTCTTAACTGTTCAAAATGTCTGATTTTATACCCCCAAAACATTGGATCATTTAATTGGTTTTAATATTATCAAAATACTAATGTCAAATTTGATTGGAGTTTGGTATCGTGAGGCATAATCTAAACTGATTGGCTGAATTTGAATTTGCTTTTGTCTCATGGCAATCCAACTACTCTTTTTGTGTCAGCCATGTTTAGAACACTTTGTGCTGGGTCAGGCAGTTTCACTAGTTTTTCAACTCTCTAAAAGGTACAGCACCTCTAACTTCATAACATTGCATCAGCACTTGTAGAGAACTGCAACTACAATTACAGGTGAATTTTTTGCAATTTGACTCCTGTTTGTTAAAATAAAGTTACAAAAAAGCTGATACCTTTCATGTTGATGGGATTGATCTGTTGGTGTTAGCTGCTCTATAAGCCAAAAAAAATCAAGCAGAAAGTTGGGAAATGCCAACTGTTATTCTCCCAACTCCTTACCATGAATGCTTCCAGTGTCTCTGCATTGAAACAGGTCACCAACTAATTGTTTCAAAGGCTTCCACAATCTGCATTGTATTACTGATATTATGGCAATACTGTGGATCTTCTTGTTTTCTGAACTATTTGTGGTTGCATGTGTTCATCACGATTCATAAAATGCTCCATTCGATCTCATGCACGATGACAAACCGCATAACCTCACTGCTGTGAGATTTTTCTTTGTAAAGAACCCTGATTACTCTGTCATTTCTTTGGAAATGTTTTCACTTGTTACTCATTTTTGTCCCTCATGCTCTTCCTTCCATATATCCATCAGTTTCTTCGCCTGCAGTGACACAGTCAGTAATCCATGTCCAGGCAGCCTGGATCCATACTTGTTTATTGGACCTGGATTTAAGTGGAAAATTGTGTTGGACATATCTGGTAAGGCTTTTTGGGCTATGTAACTATTAAGATTGATAAGGGGGAAATTAATGGATGCAGTTTGTTTGAATTTTCAAAAAGCATTTGATAAGGTGCCTCACAAAATTAAGACTCATGGAATTGAGGATAATACATGAGCAAATATTACAGTTTCATTAGAAGAGGTTAAGAATGACTGGAACATTTTCAGTTCGGTGGGCTGAAACTAATAACTATTACTGTAAGAATCAATACTTGTGCCTTAGTCACTTAAAATCTGTAATAATGATGTTGATGAAAAGGAATAAGTATAATGTGTCCAACTTCATTAATGATATAGAGTTCAGTGGGAATGTATGCATTGGGAAGAACGTGAAGATTTTTCATAGAGATGGATGAATGGGGAAGAGCCTGAGGAAGATAGAATTCAAAACAATAATGTTTGAAGATATCTACTTTTGTTGGAAAAGTTAGATGTTCAAATGCTGAGACATTGGAAAAAGTTTGTGTTCACAATGATCTAAGTATCATTGTGTAGGAATCATAGGAAATCAACTTGCAGGTATACTGAATAATTAGAAAGCCTAATGGTATGTTCACTTTTTAAAAAAAAGGGATTGGACATCTCAGAGCAATGAAACTTTATGAAAGTATACAGTGAGGATTAAAATGCAGAGTCAGTCTCTTTGCCTGAGGAAGGTTACACTTGTTCAAAAGGGAATACGACAAATGTTCACGAGACTTGTTTCCTTGGAAGAGCAGTGAGATTGAGCAGATTAAGACAATTTTCCTGGAATTTATGTGATTGAAAAGCAAGCTAACTGAAACAAATGTAATTCTAAGGAGCTTGATCGAATAGATTATCAGAAAATATTTACCTCTGGCATATAGATCACAGGGTCACCATCTCACTGTAATGCGGTTGGCCACTTAGGGCTGAAATCAGGAGAAATTTCTTCACTCAAAGAGGAATGAACCTTTGATTTCTGTATCTGGGAGAGCTGTGCTTGTTCAGTCAGTAAGTGTATCCAAGATAGAGATTGATGGATTATTTTGAGTAGTATGGGAATTATAGTAAATAGATATTATGTTAGAAAATGCTGAAGGACTCAACAAGTCTGACAGTACATATAGAGAAAGGAACAGATATAATGTTTTGAGTTTGATAATGATTCATTATCAGAACTGAAGAAGAGTCATATTGGGTTCAAAGCATAAACACTGTTTCTCTTTCTCCACAGATGTGGTCAGACCTGCTGAATTCTCCAGAACTTACAGTTTTTATTTCAGATTTACATCCTTCTCAATATTTTGCTTTTATCAGCAATGTACAGGGGTGTAAGGAGTGAATTCCAGAGTTTGGGTTCTTGACAACTGAAGGTATGGCCACCAATGGTGGAGCAGTTAAAATCAAGAATGGCCAAAAGACAAAACTATGAGGAATGCTGATATCTAAGAAAGTTGTGAAGCTAGAGAAAACTGGACAGAAAGGGACTGAGAAGGCTGAAGAGGCTTTAAAAGGAAGGATGAAAATATGAAAACCAAAACGTTACTTTACAATGTAGATCAGTGAACACAGATGTGATGGGGCACTCCGTGAGAGTTAAGCCATAAGTGGCTTTACAGAAAGTAAAATATAGGAGACAATTAGCAGTGGAATTGTAATATGCAGAGGCACCAAAGGAAGAAATAGCTTGTTAAATGTTCAACAATTGTGACCAGCAAGAAGCACAATTAAACAATTTCCAAAATTTTGCAGCCAAAACATGAAACCATAATTTCCTTTTTCAAATGCTGATGAACCTATAACACATTTCCACCACTTTCTGTTTCAATCTTCTAGCCACATATCAGACTTGGCAGGCCTCATAAACCAAAAAACAACTTTAGGATATGGATATTTTTCAGTAGAATTACTATAATTCAGGATATTGTTCAAATATGTTAAATAGAAATTGTTTACATTTCTTCAAGACTGAAATTAGGCTTGAAATCCCTATATCCTCTGGCCAAATATGTTTTCTTCAGCTTGTCTTTTAAAATTAGGCAGTATTCTGCTCTACTGAGAGCTAGTAAACAATTCCTTTGCCAAACCATTCATTATATAACCTCCTTCCAATACGAATGTTGATATAAAAGCAAGCTGGTAAAGTGCTGGATTGAAACCTTTGAAGTATACTGTTAATTTGATTAATATGCAGTCACATCCTGCTATGATGCACTCTGCCTTTTGCATTTTAAATAGCAATTTACAGAGTAGCTCCCTGCTTGTGATCTGTGAAATTTAGACCCTGCATCCAGGAAACAAGGGAAGAAATTATATAGAGGGTTGAACAATAAACAGCCTAATTAATTGTCTCAACTATTGTTCCTGTTTTTAATTATATTTCATTGCAAAGTTAAGTGGTAAAGTGTAAGACAAATGTTATAGTTGAATATAATGCTGTGGGTAAGTATCAACACATATCCCCATACTTGAAGCATTTATCTATTTACGTTGGTTTTCATATTTTGTGGTTACTCCTTTTCAATACGAAGAATTTTGACTTACATCTAGATATGCTTCAATTTTGACCATTCAGTGCCTTAAATCAAGCATACCCTCATCAAGAATCTCACAGACAAATGTGAAATCTGTTCTATTCTTTGCAAATCAAGCCATACAACACCTCAATACATAAGAATTTAATGTCCTTCTCCAAGGTGAGTTTAGATGTGGTGAAAACATTTGATTGGGCAGGAGGGTGTTGGCTGGAGATCCCACCTCCATTTTTGCTCTATCCCAATAAAGTGTGGCTTGTGGGCAGCCTTCCTATCACATTGTTAATTAAAGCCTTCTTATTTAGCAATTAATGCAATCCTGTTCTTGATTAATCCCTGCCTCTTCAAGTGAAGATTAATTCTGTCCCTCAGATTTGCTTCCAATAGTTTCTTCACCACTGGGGTTAGACTTACTGACTTGTAATTTCTCGGTTTATGCTTAGTTCCTTTTCCCTATTCCTTCACCCTTGCCCATTGTGCATTCCCCTAAGGGTTCTGTTCTTTTGAGAATTCAGTATCTGCCATAAGCTTATTTTTTTCTCTTTACCCAACCTGGTGAATGTTTGATATCCCGGGTAGTTGGATTTGTTGGACCCACCCTTTACCATTACTGGAATATGTTGGCCATATACAACCCTTAGTTCCTTCTTGAAAGCATCCCACTATGCTGACACAGATTTAATTCAAAGTACCTGCTCCTATTAGACTTTAATCAACTCACATCTGATCTTATTAAAACCAGCCTTCTCCTAGTTTAGAACTTTGAAGTTAGGCCCATCCTTCTCCTTTTCCATAACAATCTTGAATCAAATGGAGTTATGATCATTGTCTACAAAATGCTCCCTCACTCATACTTCAACTACTTGCTTAGATTCATTCCCTAAAATTCAGTGCAAGACCACCTCAATACTGAAGAGGTTGAAATCCCCCACTATAATTATTGCGCTGCTTTTACACTTGAGAATGTGGCAGTGAGCAGACTTCTTGAACCATGACAGTTCATGTACTTCAGGTAGACCCACAATATCATGAGGGAGGGAATTCCAGGATTTTGATACAGCAACACCAAAGGAATGACATTAAAGGCTTAGATTCTGTATTTGCTTTCCCATTTATTTCAAAGTATTTCTTCAAAAAAATCATCATTATACTGCAGATGATCTTTGTCATTAACAAAGGCTTGCTTTTCCAGGTTAGTCTTCTGTAAACCTAATTTAATTTAACTTAAATTAAGGTTTGCGTTCTCCCTCTTAATATTTTATTTTTCAAATGTGACATCATCTCTCACTGATTATTGTAGAATGTTTTCTATAGCTAATAATTCACAGTTAACATTTCAATAAAAGAGTGACTTCTTTCCCAATAAAAAGCTGTTCATTATGTCAACTGCATGAGAAAGCTGAAAGGTCCTTTACATTCAATTGTGTTATCTGTAACTCGCCAAGCACCCATGCATATCAAGTGTGGCAATGCAGCTGACAGCAGCTGAGACTTCAGGATATGGGTCTCTTTCTGCTTCCCTGTAATGTTCCAGCCTTCATCACAAGGAGGAATATTTTCATCTAAATATAGTTGCTGCAGCTAGTGGTGTTGTCACACTTCCTTGGTAGGCTCATTATACAATTGGACCTCTTTGTTACCTTCTTCAACAAAAGATTACTATCCTCAAAAAAGGTAGCAGATATTACACAAAGGGTGCCACCTGAGAGTACAAGAAGATCTAGGGCTTCTGCTTCCACTAAATGAACATTTAGTGAAAGCTGTCACCCAGGTGGATAGTGCCATTAAGAAGGCATACGGTGTGGTAGGTTTCATTCGTAGAGGGATTGAGTTCCAGAGCCGCAATATCATGCTGCAAATATACAAAACACTGGTGTGGCCACACTTGGAATATTGTGTACAGTTCTGGTCCCCATATTTCGGGAAGAATGTGGAAGCATTGGAAAAGGTGCAGAGCAGATTTACCAGGATGTTGCCTGTTCTGGAGGAAAGGTCTTATGAGGAAAGGTTGAGAGACTTGAACCTGTTCTCATTGGCAAGAAGAAGGCTCAGAGGAGATTTGATAGAGACATACAAGATGATCAGAGAATTAGATAAGGTAGACAGTGAAAGTATTTATAGGATGATGATGTCAGCATGTACGAGGGGACATAACTACAAATTGAGGGGTGATAGTTTTAAGACAGATGTCAGAGGCAGGTTCTTTACACAGTAAGGGCGTGGAATGCACTACCTGCTAATGTAGTCAACTCAGTCACATTAGGGAGATTTAAACAATCCTTAGATAAGCACATGGATGATTTTGGGATAGTGTAGGGGGACGAGCTGAGAATAGTTCACAGGTCGGTGCAACATCGAGGGCCGAAGGGCCTTTTTTTTTAGATTAGATTAGATTACTTACAGTGTGGAAACAGGCCCTTCAGCCCAACAAGTCCACACCGACCCCCTGAAGAGCAACCCACCCAGGCCCATTCCCCTACATTTACCCCTTCACCTAACACTACGGGCAATTTAGCTTGGCCAATTCACCTGACCTGCACATATTTGGACTGTGGGAGGAAGCCGGAGCACCCGGAGGAAACCCACGCAGACACGGGGAGAATGTGCAAACTCCACGCAGACAGTTGCCTGAGGCGGGAATTGAACCCGGGTCTCTGGCGCTGTGAGACAGCATTGCTAACCACTGTGCCACCGTGCCACCTGTTCTGCACTGTATTGTTCTATGTTCTATGTTCTAACATGAATGGTGGGTTCATTCTCTGTTTTTCTGTATCGAAAGAGGAAATTCATATATGTGGTCACCTTCACCACTGGGAACTTTATTTCCTGCATTTTGCAGCATCACTTTTGATAGAAATGCAGGCTCTGTATTATCTTCTGTAATCCTAAGGTCAGGTTTTCTGTAGTGGAGAATGATTCTGGAAGCAATGGGTCAACTTTATGGTCTTCTGTGTTTGCTAACCAAAGAATATTCAAAGCTACACAAGCATTTCTGTTAATAAAGAAGATAATGATTCAGAATGTCAAGCAATGTTTAGGTGTTTTCTCCTCCATTGCAGTAGAGTGCAGCATGTGCTCTGATTTTAATACCTTCTGTTGACAGTTGAACGGAGGGTGATCTGTTTTTTTTTTGCCTAAACCATGGTAAGCATCTGAAAGACTAAATATATCTGCCCTGTGTTTATTTTAAAATGGATGTTATTGCCATTAATGAGGATGCTTGCATATCATAATTATCTTGTGTACCTGAAAAATCAGTTAAGATCATCCATTATACTTATCCTTTTCCCCAAGAATAATTCATCTTACTTTACAGCATCCTGTACTCTCAGTATCTTTTAGTGCCTGAGCATTTGCAAGCTGCCTTGATCCATTTTCATTTTCTGTGCTGTTGATGCAGCTCTGGAAGCATCTATTTTGGTATTCCTGGCACCCTGAAATACTGACTGAGCCCATCTTCCATCTTTAATGGTTGACCATGCCCTTTGTTTTGTGCAGTTTCAGCAGGCAAACTTTCTGTGTGCTCTTTTTTCCTTCATCTCTGTAAAAGCCTCTGTAATGTTTTACCTATTGCAGCCAATTGATTTTCTTGCAGCTTGCCACATTCACTGTGGACTTTTTCATGCATTTTGTTAGCTTTGCAGAAATTTTTCCCTTCCTTGCTCCAGTGTCGGGGTGGACCTTGAAGTCTTTGCCTGCCTCTCCCTATCACTACCTTTTCTTCAGACATATTCCCCGGATATGGCAGGACCAGAAAACTGCCTATTACTAGTGCTGGGGGCAAGAAACCTGCTCCAATATTGAAGTCAGTTCTAAACATCCAGTGCCAGTTTTATGCAGCAATGAAAATTCTCTGCACTCCGTTATTAATTATTATTAATAAACTGAAGCCTATGCCTATTTGATGGACACATTTCATTACTGAAGATGCAGTTTTGATACAAGATCCAGTTCTATTCTCAACTTGCTAGTATTTATGCTAACTTTGTTTTTCGTTGAGTTCAGAAAAGACACTGGACTCAAATTGTTCACTTGACTTCTCTCTCCATGGATGCAGTAAGATCTGCTGAGTTTCTCCAGCACTCCCTGCTTTTATTTCAAACTTCCAGCATCTGCAGTACTTTAGTTTTATTTGGTTGCTCCTTTTTCTTTGTGTGCTGATTCAAAATGGGCACAATAGAAACTCCAGGAGTGCAGGGGCTGTAAAATAACTTTGGAAAGACTTTTTGTAAGATTGACAGCAATTTATTTTGTTTAATAATCGTAGATAATTATTCCAACTTCCTGACATTTCAGGAAAGGATTAAAGGGGGTGGGGGCGTGTGGCGGGGTGGATGAGGTGCTGGTGACGGTGGGAACTGAAAGCCAACAATCACAAGTTGCAAACAGATGAGGCTTTACCATGCCTCCCTTTTATGGTCAAAACAATACAAGCTGAAATATGTGATACCAGAAAGACCCTGGTTCACCTGTAAAAAAAAAGCAAGTTCAAATGCCTCACTAGCCAAACTCTTTGATCACTTCAAAACGTCTGGTCTGTGCTGGTTACATGAATACTCATGTCACTTTGCCAGTACTGTTTGATAGGCCCCTGACAAAATGGATCAACTGTGTACAGCAGTTGTAGCATTCAACTGATGATAATTCATCAGTCACAAGATATTTGCAAAGGAAACTGGAAATAATGAGATAATGCATTTAATAACAGTGCACAGAATACAATCTTGTAACTATTGCAAAGCTTCTAGGATCTCATTTTTAAAATGAATTTGCCTTATGTTAATGTAAATGTCTAATCATGATGTCTTAGTTGTTGCAGACTTTAAAATTTATCATAGAAATAGTAAAAAAATGCAGTGTTCCTATGACATGTATAGTTTACACTCAACATGTTGAAATTGGAGCACTGTTTGTAGTTTAGGTCATCTTGGATACACACACACGCTCACACATTTGGAAAACTACATCCATGCCAGGAGAATCTGAACTCAAAGTGTTGTAAAATTAGCATTAAACTTATAATTTATATATAAAGAATGCCTTATGTGTGTTCAACCTGACCGGTATTGAAAAGATTATCTTATTCTCCATCTTGAATCTCTTTCATTTAATTTTATTTCTATAGCTTGTCATTCTACTTTCTACAACCACTTGGAAACAATTTGTTCCCAGCGAACACTAGAAAAACTGATAATGCAAATTGTTAACAGCATGCTTCAGCTCCATAAGAGAGGAAACTGCTCTTCTAAACCTACTGATAGAAATTATTTTGTCAGGTGTGATTTATACTTCTCTGTTTATTCATTGTGTTTAATGGAAAATAAGTTGGTAATCTGCCAGTTTACAATAAAATGAGCACGTTAGGTCAAAGCTGTCATTCTGGATGTTATACACTGACAACTTTTAAAACATTTCTTTTAATTGAGAGTTCACTTCTTCTACTCACTCTCTGTCAGAGCTCTATTCCCACAATAGCTCCACTCTATTTATTCTTTTCAATACAACACAACCCATTAATAATTTTAATACAAGATAGCATCATGTCAAATCTCAAAAAAAAGTGGAAAAAAATGACAAGAGTAGAAAGTTGAAGAGAAACTACAGGGAAAAAGGAACAGTATCAAGAGAAATATCCATTAATACTTAAAAATTAGAGTGATGTCAATTGCAAAATCAAAGTAAAGAAATTGACTTTCCAAATCACTGCAGCTCACTCTTGTATCTCTCCATACTTAATCAATTCCCTTCCTAATCAAATCATTCTCCTTCGCAACATGATTGCTCAAACTTCCTGATGACCATGCCCCACCCTCAACCTGAAGCTTGCACAGATCTAATATTCTTTTCATTTCACCTGGAGAAGTCCATGAAGTGTCCAGTTTAATTGATAATAAAACTCGAGTTCCACGAACATGTGCTTCTAGGATCTATATTTCCTCCAATACAAGTGAACCAATTTTCGACATTACTTAAAATTAGCATGTGCAACTGTACACTTTCATGTATCGGAAAGTTATTTAGTTATCAGCATTTTGGGGACTATATCAGCTTTATGCAGTAGTTGAACAGATTTGCTTAATAAGCCTGATCCTTAAGTAAGTAGATAGAGAAGGCAAGTGTACATTTGTAGGTTTTATGCAATCATACAGCAACTATACTCAACCTGGTGGGTTCCTTCATACACTTTTCATTTATTTATATCACAGAAATGATCTGGTGCAGAAGGAGGCCATTCAGCTCATTGTGTGTCATGATCTTCAAATGAACGTCAATACTTAATGCTGATCTCTTGCTTTTTCATCATACTATTTCTATTCAAAAAGTTGCCTGATGTTCTCTTTAATATCTCAATTGAACCTGCCTCCAGCACACTTCCAGCCAGTACATTCCATAGCCAAACTACATGCTACATAAAAAAAGTCCTGTATCACATCACATTTACTCCTCTTGCAAATCAATTTAAATCTATGTTTTAATCTTGTTCCTTTTATGAGCTGGAACAGTTTTCCTCTATCTACTCTGTCCAGCCTGCTCATGAATTTGAAAGCTTCTTTCCGATCCTCTCTTAAAACTATTCTCTTTGAGAGAAGAAGGTTAACTTCTTCAAACTAGCCTTATAACTGAAGTCTCTCAGCCTGGAATCATTCTTGTATAATGCTTCTGCATTATCTCTAATTTGTTGATATCTTTCTTATCATATGGTGCATTAATGGGATGTGGGTGCTGCTGGCTGGGTTAGCATTTTTTGCTGTAACTGTTTGCTCTTGAGAAAGTGGTGCTGAGGTACCTTCTTGAAACATTTTAGTCCATTTGCTATTGGTACTTTCACAATGCCAGCAAAGAGGAGGATCCAGGATTTTGACTCAGTGGCACTGAAGGAATAGAAATATATTTCCTAATGAAAGATCCATTGCCTAGAGAGAATGACTTTTGGTTTTGGATTTTGTTTAAGTCTTTGGAATAAGATGGGTTTGTAGACTACAGCTTCGAAGAAGGTAAGGATATGTGATCAAGTAGAATGCCTTAGGGTAAAGAGTTTGAGTTAGTCCTAGACCTGAAGTGTTGGGATAAAACCTTAAAGAGGTTACTTAAAGCTTTAATCAAGTATATAATGTGTAGTCAAGTGACCACAGGCCCAAAATTAGTACATTCTAAATTGACACACAGCCAGAGAAATCAGACCTGATGGAAAATTGGGCAAATTATATTAAAGAATAGCCAACAGTATCGGCTATAGAGAACAGTGGAAACAAAGATCAAAGGTTACAAGGGTTCAAGAGGAATCAGTTACAATCAACCAAACTGTTGTGTATTGGAGAAGTGCCGATCAGACATTTTGACATCCTGACTGCCTGAGTATGTACTCTTTACACCTGTCAAAAAGGCAACAGTGAAGGGTGTTGGAGGAACTGCATTGGATAATTTGAGTCCACCTCATGGCCCTGTTGGCCAAAAGCCACAGTGTATTCTGGAAGGTCAAGGCAAGGGGTGTTAAAAATACACACTTGGATACCACTCTTACAGTGAAGACTCGACTTGGCCCAGAAGTAGAGCTCTGACCGCATGGAGGGAGAACGACAGAGAAGATCTGCTCTGATCTGTGAGACTCACCTTCGTGGAAGAGAGCCAGCCCCATGTCAAAAGGGAAGGAGATTCCAACAGCCCAGGTCAAACACATAATCTCTTTTCTCAAATTGATACAATTAGGTAAGGAGTAAATAATATGTGAATTTGGGAAATGCTCTTATGGTGTTTTTAATAAAGAATATTTTGTGATTAAAATCAGGTTAACTGTAAATTGAATTCTGTCTCCCTTTGTCTGCCTCATCAACAAGAGTTCTTGTGTAAATTGTTTTTAATACATAAACTGGTTGAAGTGTCCAAAGCATAGAAAAAATGGCATTCTTGTGTGGGTCTTTGATTCGAAGCAGGAGAAAATGAGGACTGAAGATGCTGGAGATCAGTGTCAAGAGTGTGGTGCTGGAAAAGCACAACAGGTGAGGCAGCATCTAAGGAGGAGGAGTATGGAAGTTTTGGGTATAAGCCCTTCTTCAGGAATGAAGCTTGTGGGCCGGGGGAGCTGAAAGATAAATGGGAGGGAGGTGGAGCTGGGGGGAAGGTAGCTGAGAATGCAATAGGTAGATGAAATGTCAGAGAAGGCGAAAGGTCGGAGAGGAGGGTGAAGTGGATAGATGGGAAAGACGGTGGACATGTCAAGAGGGCGATGCCAAGTTGGAGGCTTGGGACTGGGATAAGATGGGGGGAGGGGAAATGAGGAAACTGGCAAAATCCACATTGATCCTGTGTGGTTGCAAGGTCCCAAGTTAAAAGATGAGGCGTTCTTCCTCCAGGCGTCAGGTGGTTAGGGTTTGGCGATGGAGAAGTCCCAGGACCTGCATGCCCTTGGTGGAGTAGGAGGGGGAGTTGTGGAGTGTTCAGCTGCAGGGCGGTGGGGTTGGTTGGTACAGGTATCCCAGTGATGTTCTCTGAAACATTCTGAAAGTTGCGTCCTGTCACCCCAATGTAGAGGAGACCACATCAGGTGCAATGGATACAATAGGTGACATTTGTAGATGCACAGGTAAATTCCTGTTGGATGTAGAAGGATCCTTTGAAGCCTTAGACGGAGGTAAGGGTGGAGGTGTGGGTGCACGTTTTGCACTTCTTGCAGTGGCAGGAGAAGGTGCTGGGAGTGGGGTGTGGGCTGGTAGGGGGGGGGGGGGGGGGCGGTGGGGGTCAGCGTGGACCTGACGAGAGACTCGCAGAGGAAATGGTCTCTCTGAAATGCTGATGGGGTGGGGAGGGAAATATACCCCTAGTGGTGGGGTCTGTTTGTACGTCGCAGAAGTGGCGGAAAATTATGCAATGTATATGGAAGTTGGTGGGATGGAAGGTTTGGGGAGTGGGGGGGGGGGGGGGGGGGAGGTTCTGTCCCTGTTGCGTTCAAGGGTGGATTTGCGGGAAGTGTAGGAGATATAATGGAGGACATTGTCAGCCACATGGGAGGGGAAATTGCACTCTTTGAAGAAGGAGGCCATCTGGGATTTTCTATGTGGAATTGGTCCTCCTGGGAACAGATGCGGCCGAGGCGGTGGAATTGGGAATAAGTGATGGCATTTTTACAGGAGGCAGGGTGGGAAAAGTGTCATCCAGGTAGCTGTGGGAGTCGGTGGGTTTATAGTAAGTAGTCTACTGCACTACAAGAAAACTGGATGTAGGATCAGAGATCTCACGGGTGGGCTAAGACTGATATTGGGAGCAAGGACCAATGGCGATACGGAGAAGCTAAAGTAGGAGCAGGGATCCACAAGGTAAGATAATGAAAAGGGTCAGGGATCCAGAGTCACAGAGAAGCAAAAGCAGCTAATATAGAATCAGGGACTCAAAAGAGAGAGAGAGACAGAAAGCATTAACCTAGAAGGAAATAATAGGATAAATGGCATAACACCCAGAGTAGGAAGATGTACTAAGAAAGTACCTCAATAAGAAATGGCCCAGGTTGGTGCAGGACCCACAGGACAGAAATGCTGGGAGGTAACATAGAAAACTGCAGAGAAGCACACTTTAAACCTCAGTAAGGCTATCGCGATAGCCAGTTACGTGGAGCAGCTGTAGGTAGAGGTAAAAAGGGAGAAGGTGAAGTTAACTAGAGATCTGGAGGAAGTAAAACAGAAAATGGGGAAAGTAAGAGTCATAGGAACAGAGAAAGCAGGTGAACATGGTCCACTTGGGACAGTTACAGACCCAGTGTGATAGAGTATACCAGGACACTGTGGACAAGCTGACCAAGAAATGCAAAAATCTACAGGTTGCCCTTGGACTGCTGCCCAGGCAGGCAAAGGAAACAGAGCCTATGCTGTGGACCATTCGAAACGGCAGCACAAGATTGCTACTACTGAGAATCAGTCGTGAAGAGAGTGAATATTCATAGATCTGTTGCTTTGTTCTAGATGGTTGTTGCAGCTCCAGGCAAATGGGGAGCATTTGATAACACTCCTGACTTGTGCCTCGTAAATGGTGGACAGGCTTTGTGAAATACAGAGTGAGCTACCTACTGCAGTTCAGTTTCTGGCAATCATAAAATCCTTACAGTGAGAAAAGAGGCCATTGCACCTACCTGTGAAGAACATCCCAACCAGACCCAGACCCAACCTGTCCTACCCTATATTCACTGTGGCTAATCCACCTAGCGTGCACATTTTGCATAGCCAATCAATCTAACCTGCACATTTTGGACTTTTGGAGGAAGCCAGAGCATCTAATGGAAACTCAAGCACACATGGGCCAAATGTACTAACTCCACACAGGCAGTCACCCAAAGCTGGAGTCAAATCCTGATACTGTGAGGCAGCAGTGCTAACCAATAAACTATTGTACCACCCCACTGGTAACATTCAAGGTGTTGATTGTGAGGATCCATGGTAGATTCTCTTTTTATTTCCAAATGCGTGTACAAACAGTTCTGCTATAACATGGTCATTCCATTCTAATGCTACTCCGTGTTCTAAGGAAATTATATAATAGCAGCACTATTTAAACTAATGGGGTCAGAATTGTGTTATAATGAATACACGCTTTAAAAGTTTGTGCTTTCAAAACAGTGATCCCAATTTGTCAATTATGTTATAGCGAATTTGTATTAAGAAACGCATTATAGCTGAATGAGCTGGAAGTAATAATCAACATGAGAATATGAATAAAAATAAGACTCACAGCAAAGGCGACATTTATAAAGCATCTGCATGATCAAATGAAAGTTGTATGATTTTAGCTATCTGAGAGAATGTTCTCATTAACATTGACAGTGGTGGCATTAATCTCTTGAACAATCTACTGCCAGATTGAAAAATATGTGAGAGACCATTTGTGAAGCGTAGCATTCGTAATCTCATCCACCCTGTACAGAGTTGTCATGTGGCGTTATCATCATAGAGTGGTGCCCAGTCCTGACTGAACTCATTGAAATGTTGAAGGTTCTGCAAGGGCTTGTCATGGTAGTGACTAAAAAGCTGTTTCCAGTGGACTGGAGAGTTTAGAAGTGGGAAGCCTAATCTCAGAATAAAAGGTCAGCTATTTAAGTCCAAGTTAAAGAAATATTTCTTCACTCAGAATTATAAATCTTTGAAATTCTCAAACCAAAGGACTCTGCATTCTCTGTTTTGTGATTCATCCAAGTCAGAGATGACTAGAAAAGAGAACCAGGTATATTGGATCAAATAGGAAGATGAAGTTAATGTATATTGTCTATAATCATGTTAGTTGCTGCAATGGGCTCATGAAAGCATCATCTGAACATATTTATTAATTTTATGTTACAATAACTTTCATTTAAAGTATAGGGGTTGGAAGGTCATGTTGCTGCTGTACAGGTCATTGGTTAGGCCACTTTTGGAATATAGCACTCAATTCTAGTCTCCCTGCGATAGGAAGGATGTTGTGAAACTTGAAAGGGTTTACAAGGATGTTGCCAGGGTTGGACGGTTTGAGCTACAGGGAGAGGCTGAATAGGCTCAGGCTATTTTCCTTGGAGCATCGGAGGCTGAGGGTAGAGGTTTATAAAATTGAGAGTGAATAGACAATGCCTTTTCCCTGGAGTGGGAGTGTCCAAAACTAGTGGGCATAAGCTTAAGGTGAGAGAGGAAAGATTTAAAAGGGACGTAAGGGGTAATGTTTTCATGTAGAGGGTGCGTGTGATGGAATGAGCTGCCAGAAGAAGTGGTGGAGGCTGGTACAATTACAACCATTAAAAGGCATTTGATTGGGTATAGGAATAGGAAGGGTTTCGAAGAATGTGGGTCAAATACTGGCAAATGAGACTAGATTAATTTAGGATTTTACTTCTTCGGGATGGACGAATTGCTGTATGACTCTATGATTCTTATAGAGCCCTAATCATTGAGAAATAAATGGCAATGCACTTCACAACTAGAGAAGGAAAAGGATGGCTGGACATTCTCTCTCCTTAGCCAGGCCCCTCAGCTTCAGCTGAAACGCTGCATGGCCATTAACTCAGGAATCTATGCCAATGATCATTCCAATGGTGTGGTTCATAAGATAACCATGAATTAACATGGTTTTAAAATAAAAGCAAATCATTTCAGCTGCTAAAGATCTGATATAGAAAGAGAAAATACTGGAGAAACTCAACAGGTCTGTAAAGAGAGTAACAGATTTAGTCAAATATAACTCTTCTTTAATAGGACAGAATAGTAATTTATTGACACTTGTATTTTTCACAAAAAATGGTGAGAAATGTTTAAGTCGCCATACTACACAGCGCATATTAATAACAGAAGGCATAGATAAGAAAACATTTTTAAAACTTAAGACAAAGTTCATCTTAGTTCAATTCATGGCTCTGGGTTCGGGAAAAGACAGTACCATTGCAGAAAGCCACTGTTGCAGGAAAAGACCGCCATGCTGGTTCGCTGGAATCCCTGGGCCGGAAGCTGCCGATGAAGCAGGTCATCCAAGCTGGGCCTGGAATCTTGGGCCTCAGGATTCTGCAGAATCCCAAAGCCTCACCAATCTTGGGCTGAAAGACTTCCCAGATGCCGCCCAAAGGAATCTTGGGCCGCTGAATGTCAGGCCAAAAGCCCTTCATCGCCAAAACCATTGCCAACGAGGACCAATGAAATCCCAGACTCTGCTGCTAAAGACACCAAAGCAGACCAACACTGGACATGGCTACAATGGCCACGAGCAACCTCCAACGCCACTGCAGCAGCTGCTGAATACCTCCCTCCTCCACTGAAACCTCTGAAAAAAAGGTAAGATAAATATTGATATTAAAAATAATAAATGGAGAAATAAAACAAAGGATGCAGCAGGCCTGGAAATCAGAAGTAGGTGGGCTCAGGAGCCCAAAAACTTCCTACTCTGCTGCCATGATTTGGAGATGCTGGTGTTGGACTGGAATGTACAAAGTTAAAAATCACCTGATAAAGGAGCAGCGCTCCGAAAGCTAGTGTGCTTCCAATTAAACCTGTTGGACTATAACCTGGTGTTGTGTGATTTTTAACTTTGTATACCCTGCTGCCATCATCTTGCAGTTCTTTGAAATACTAAATAACTTAGAGAAAGAGGGTAGAGAAGGGTAGCTGCACAATTCCCTGGGATGACCAGGATTGGATTCTTTGAGGTTTCAATGACTGAGAGGTGATTTCACTGACACCAACAAAATTCTTTAAATGGCTGGAAAGCAGTTGAAGATAGTGAACCTAGGCACTGTTCTGAGAAATTCCTCCAGTGGTCTTCTTGGACTGAGATAATTGATCTCCAAAAACCACAGCCATATTCTAGTGTGTTAACTATTGCTCTAAACCAGTGGAGATGTTTTGACTGACTCCCACTGACTTCAGTTTTTCCTGAGGTTGCTGATGCCACACTTGGTCAATCTGCCTTGATTTCAAGAGCAGTCACTTCCATCTTATCTCTGGAGTTCAACTTGTTTGTTCATGTTTAGGCCAATGATCTAATAAGATCAGGAGATAAGTCATTCTGACAGAACACGCAGTGTCAGAGACCAGGTGATTGATAAATAAGTGCTGGTTAGCTTTATTGACAACATCTTCCATTACTTAGTTGCTGACAATAGAAAATGGATGATGGGACAGATATTGGCTGGGTTGGAATTGATGATGATCCTATAAAAAGATAATCATATATATTTTATGTGAGGTTATTGCCAATGAATGGATTTGTGGCTAGGATAAGAAGAAAGAATAGAGAAACTGACAATTTATTGAGAGTTCAGGAGGCCCTCGCCTTCCCCATTTTCAACATGGTAAATTGTCTCTCATTCCATGGCTTGTTTCCTCCCTACTAGAAGTCAAAAGGTGAATGCTGTGGAGTTCCTTTGCTATTGAGATTTACTGTTTATTTTTGAGCAGGTTCTTTTTGAAATCCAATTGCTGTCATAATACACATTGAATCACAACCATGATGGGATTAATGCAATGATGACCAAGCTCCAGAACTCCACTAGCCACACCATTAGTACAAATATGGTGATTCAATTATCAATGCAGCCAAACACCTCCTCAGTACTACCACCAAGATCCTTTAATTAATTCAAAATAATCAAAAACTCATCGAGTCATACAGCACAGAAACAACCCTTCAGTCCACCTCATCTATGCTGACTAGGTCTCCAAAACTAAACTAGCCCTTTTTGTCTGCATTTTGCCCCTTTTCCTCTGAACTTTTCCGATTCATGTATCTGTCCCAATGTCTTTGAAATGTTGTGATTCATTTGTTATGAATAAAAATTAGTTTGATGGTAAATGGCAAACATTGGCCAACACATAAACCAGGATCTGGAGCTAAAACCCGTTAATCCTGCTCACGTATTAAGGATTTAGACAGAGAGGAGTTTGATAAGCGTGTACAAGAAAATTTTCTGATTCAGTATGTGGATGTACCAACTAGAGAAGGTGCAAAACTTGACCTACTCTTGGGAAATAAGGCATGGTAGGTGACTGAGGTATCAGTGGGGAGCATGTTGGGGCCAATGACCATAATTCTATTAGTTTTAAAATTGTCATGGAAAGGACAGACCAAATCTAAAAGTTGAAGTTCTAAATTGGAGGAAGGCTAATTTTGATGGTATTAGGCAAGAACTTTGAAATGTTGATTGGGGTTGGATGTTTATAGGTAAAGGAATGGTTGGAAAATGGGAAGCCTTCAAAAATTAGATAACGAGAATCCAGAGACAGTACATTCCTGTCGGGGTGAAAGGAAAGGCCGGTAGGTGTAGGGAATGCTGGCTGACAAGAGAAATTGAGGTATTGGTTAAGAAAAAGAAGGAAGCATATGTCAAGTATAGACAACAGAGATTGAGTCAATCCTTAGAAGAGTATAAGGGCAGTAGGAATATACTTAAGACAAAAATTAGGAGGGAATAAAGGGGACATGACATATCTTTGGCAAATAGAGTTGAGGAGAATCCAAAGGGATTTTATAAATATATGAAGGACAAAAGGGTAACCAGGGAGAGGATAGGACCCCTCAAAGATCAGCAAGGGACCTTATGTGTGGAACCACATGAGATGGGGGAGATATTAAACGAGTATTTTGTATCAGTGTTTACTGTGGAGAAGGATATGGAAGATATAGAATTTGGGGAAATAGATGGTGACCTCTTGAAAAAAGTCCATATTACAGAGGAGCAGGTGCTGGATGTCTTAAAATGCATAAAAGTAGATAACTTCCCAGGACCTGATCAGGTGTACCATAGACCTCTGTGGGAAGCTAGGGAAGTGATTGCTGGACCCCTTGCTGAGATATTTGTATCATCGATTGTCACAGATTAAGTGCTGGGTAAAAACAATGACTGCAGAAGCTGGAAACCAGATTCTGGATTAGTGGTGCTGGAAGAGCACAGCAGTTCAGGCAGCATCTGAGGAGCAGTAAAATCGACGTTTTGGGCAAAAGCCCTTCATCAGGAATAAAGTGCTGGAAGACTGGACGTTGACTGACGCGGTGCCACTATCTAAGAAAGGTGGTAAGGAAAAGCCAGGAAACTATAGACTGGGTAAGCCTGATAGTGGTGGTGGGCAAGTTGTTGGTGGGAGTCCTGAGGGACAGGATTTACGTACATTTGGAAAGGCAAGGACTGATTAGGTATAGTCAATATGGCTTTTGCATGGAAAGTCATGTCTCATGAACTTGAATGAGTTTTTTGAAGAAGTAACGAAGAGGATTGATGAAGGCAGAGCAGTGGTTGTGATTTATATGGACTTCACTAAGACGTTCAACAAGGTTCCTCAAGGTAGACTGGTTAGCAAGATTAGAACTCATGGAATAGAGGGAGAACTAGCCATCTGGATGGCTTGAAGGTAAAAGACAGAAGGTGGCAGTGAAGGGTTGATTTTCAGACTGGAGGCCTGTGGCCAGTAGTGTGCCACAAAAGTTTGTGCTAGGTTCACTGTTTTTGTCATTTATATAAATGATTTGGATGTGAACATATGAGGTATATATAGTAAGTTTGCAGATGAAACCAAAATTGGAGGTGTAGTGGACTGTGAAGAAAGTTACCTCAGATGGGCCAATGGGCTGAGGAGTGGGAGACTGAGTTTAATTTAGATAAATGTAAGGTCTTGCACTTTGGAAAGGCAAAACAGAACAGGACTTATAGACTTAATGGTAAGGTCATGGGGACTTTTGCTGAACAAACAGACCTTGGAGTACAGGTTTATAGTTCCTTAAAAGCGGAGTCACAGGTAGATAGGGTGGCGAAGAAGGCATTTGGTATGCTTTCCTTTATTGCACAGAGCCTAGAGTATCAGATTGGGTGGTTATCTTGCAGCTGTGCAGGACATTTTTTAGGCCACGTCTGGAATATTGTGTGCAATTCTAGTCTCCCTCCTATAGAAAAGATGTTGCGAAACTTGAAATGGTTCAGAAAAGATTTACAAGGATGCTGCCAGGGTTGGAGAATTTGAGTTACAGGGAGAGGCAGAATAGGCTGGGACTGTTTTCCCTGGAGCGTCAGAGGCTAAAAGGTGACCTTATAGAGGTTTATGAAATTATGATGGGTATGGATACGGTAAATAGACAAGGTCTTTTTCCTGGGGTAGGGATCTCCCTAACTAGAAGGCATAGGTTTAGGGTGAGAGGGGAAAGATTTAAAAGGATTCTAATAGGCAACGTTTTCACACAGAGGATGGTACGTGTATGGAATGAGCTGCCAGAGGAATTGGTGGAGACTTGTACAATTACAACATTTAAAAGGCATCTGAATGGGTATATGAATAGTAAGGGGTTAGATCAATCTGGACCAAGTGCTAGCAAATGGGACTAGATTAGGTTAGGATATCTGGTCAGCATGTACAAGTTGGACTAAAGGGTCTGTTTCCATGCTGTAAATCTCTATGACTCTATGCACAACTGTCTCAAACTCCTTGGGAAAGTTCATTGATATGTGAGCTCCTACCCCCTCCTAGGTTGTCACAATATTTAAACATTTTATCAAATGACTCAAATCCTCAGTTTCCCTGTCTAATAGACTCATGCTAACAATGTGACGATTCTGCTCCTTATACAAGGTTATGCTGCCTTTGGCTTTTTTCTCAGAGAGGTCGTAAAAGCAGTGATTCCGAAAGGTCTAGGTTTGAAGGGTTTTCAAGCCAATTTGATTATAGCTAACAGAACCTGTCTCAAGTAAAAAGGCTTTCAAGTTTTAAAATAAAATCGCTTGTACAAAGGGGTGTAGCCAGTTCTCCCAACTCAACCTTTCTGTGGTTTGGTTTGGTTTTAGCAGTCTGGATGTTCACTGAAAGCAGGCAGTCAGTTCTGAAGCTGCTGGACCCAAAGATCCTCCCTCTCTGTGACATCTCTCCTGTAAGACCCTGTGTTTGATTTTACATTTTTTTGCCAAGGGATATTTATGGGGATTGTTACTAGTATTTGGAACAGCATCATTAAATGGGAATAATCTATTGGGTTTTCGGATAGGTTACATTATTCTGTATTCTGTTCTCTTTTGCTTGTGTTTCAGTAATCTTGCAAATAAATTCTGTTTGTGTAAACTAAATGGTTGGGCTAGCTGCATCACCCCTGGAATATCTTATTTACACCAGCTTAAAACATCTGGCAAAGTTCGGGTCTGAGCTACTTTCTTGAAAGGTTTTGAGGCCTGGTCCATAACAACAAAACCACTGATCATGTTTCTGAACTTAATAAAATAATTTAGTTATTACAAAGAAATCATTTTGAACCACAGAGAAACAAGATATGAATAATCAATATAGAACTTGTAGTGATTAGAACCAAGTCAATTTTATTGACTATGAGATCCTTGATTGGGGTTGTTAGCATGGGCCAGTCAGGGAGCCCTGGCTGACCAATATAACCAGCAGATTAGAAGCTCCTTAATTCAGGGACTGATTCTGAACTGGCTGGCCACAGCCAGTGTACTGTGCACTTGTAAATAGAGGGTGACCTAGTGATGGGATACCCGCCTCTGCGCAGTAATTTCATATCTGTACTCACTGAAATTCTAAACCCCCTCTTAAAACCCAACGCACAAATGCAGATAGAGATAGACAGTTAAACAAATATGATGGTTTGGCTGAGGAAAAGGTACTGTGGAAACACATTGCAGTTGTTCCAGTCCACAGCATTCAATAATTTATCCTGTTTGCTTCTTCCAAGTTCTTCTGATATCTGATCTGGAAATCCAAGTTCTTTCAATTCTTTGCTGAAAACATCAGATGTTTTTGTTCCATCTTTCAGTCACTGGTTAGAGGCAACAGCTTATAGCAAATGGTGGGAGAGACTAGCAAGCTATCTTTCAGTATTTTGGATATTTCACTGCAGAGACAAAAAAAGCTGCTGTTCCTTGCAGTCTGAAAAGTTGTTGTTTACATGCTCATGACTCCCGCTCATCACAACTGGTCCTGAGTGCCGAAACTAATTAGCAATTTGTCTCTGAGAGAAGCTTAATCTGCACATACACCCATGACATCATGGCATCTTAAACATCACCCTCCACTTCTTGATCAAAGCCACAATGTAAACGCAACATGCAGTGAGTTCCAGTCAATTGTTTTTAAAAATTCAGCAAGTCTTTCACATTCCATGTTTTACAGATTTTTTCATTTTTGCCTGTAATTAAAAAGAAAAAAAGATTAAAAGATGCATACTTTACACAACATAAAGAAGTCTCTCTGCAGAGACTTTTCTTCAAGACATACAATAAGAAATTTTTTACCCTTATGTACGAAAGATAGAGAAACAAAGCACAAGATGAGGTGACTTCTCAGATCAACTGGATTTTCTGTTGATGAAGCTGTATTACTGACAGCTATACATTGTTGGCAGAGATCTAGTTATGATTGCAGTAAACTTTGGATTTGTGTCTTTGGGGACCGGACAGATCCACACACTCTCACGTTTTACCAAGTAAATAGAAATATTGGTGCTTGGAAACTCTATCAGGTTCCATTTAATTTCTACTAAGAAACAGAATTGCAGGAGACACACTTACAGATTCTGGGGTAGCTTCTTTACTCTAACTTCTGGGTTTGTCATACAGAATTCTAAGGCCAGAAACGGTTGCTAGGCAACCACTAAAATTGAAACCTCCTAATCCTTACAAAGCCAGTTATTCTTTTCCCAGTTAAAATGATAATAAACCCCATCTCTTATCTCCTTGAAAGCTTTGCTTGGCTGCTTCACCAAATTCACTAATTTCTATTACAAAGCAAGTAAACTACAGCCTGCATGACACAGTTGGATTCACTTCCAAGAAATTACATCGTTAAAAACTCTTTTCCATCCATACAATGTTTACATTTCTGATCAATGACCTTTCTTTAGAATAAGGTAAAATTAGAGAAGAATACATTTGAATACATTTCAATAGAAAGAAATTGGGGGGCTGGGATAACCAAGCACCTACTTCACTTAGTTTTCCACTGGAAGAACATCTTACCTGGTCATCAAGAACATTTTGTGAACATGGCAAATAGGCATAGACAGGCAGGAGGAAACATGAAGGCAGAAAATTAAATCTCCAAAAGCAAACTATTTCCAGGAGATTAATGTATATTTGATCAGAGCATTGTATTATGTCCGGATAGCTTTCTTGAGATGACTCAAATAAGCTCACTGCATATGAGAAGAGTAGAATCCATGGTAATACAGCTAGGTGGCCATGAATGCTGGTGACTGCATTGTGCAAATTGCAGCCAACTGGTGATCCACTGGGTAAATGGGACACATTTATGTGACCAGTCGTGTGACCAGTCGTGTGGTTCTTGTTAACTTCAAAGGAGGAATCTGTCCAGGCTGATTGTGATCAATGGTTTGTACCTTTACTTGGAATAAGTATATCCTTTCCTTTTCTGCTCTATTGTTAGCCTAATTTCAGGGTGATTAACCTGTGCAAGGATGAAAATGCCCCTTACTCCACTAGTGATGCAGGGCTACAGCATGAATTACAATGCATAGCACATTGTAAATGCAATTTAATGTCCATGTTTAAAGTGTGATTCAAGGCAGGAGCCATTCAATCAGATGCAAGGGTGGATCCCCCCCCCCCCCCCCACCAACCCTTTTCTACCTCTGCTCCACTGCAAATTGTCAAAACAAGGGCTTTATCCTGACACCATTGGTAATCAACCAGAGGCGAACAGGGCATGTGCCAGACACACAGCCCAATAAACAAACTCTGGCAAACTTGCTTGCAGGCTCCCCAGGGCAGTTCTCTTGAGGGACCAAGCATCAGGAAGCAGCCACCCACCTGCCTTTACTGCTGAAGCCCTCTCCATTCCATGACATCCATTCTACCTGCACTTACTTGGGGCTTGGTCCTGAGCATTTGTTGAATGCATTACTGGCAACTACCACTGCACCCAGGGCCACTGCATGCTAAATTGCCCACAGTGTTAAGTGCATTAGTCAGAGGGAAATGGGTCTGAGTGGGTTACTCTCTGGAGGGTCGATGTGGACTTGTTGGGCTGTAGGGCCTATTTCCACACAGTAGGGAATCTAAACACTGACTACAATGGACAGCTGTCAGCCTCTCACTGTCCAGGAGCTCTCAAGGGCAGGGTTTTCATCCCTGGGATCCTTGATCCCAGGGAATACCCACTGTTGATCACTAAAGCATGGCAAACAGAGGCATTCCAAAAGGAAGTGATATGGGGCTCTCACTGGTACTTCAGCTATTGGATAAGACCCCTATCATTTGCGTTAAATTCCTCCCCAAATGTTGTGAAAATATCGCTGGGTTGTGAGTGAAGCCACACTTGACCTGTCAAACTCAAATGCTGCTTCACATATCAATGTACTATATGATGTTTCTGCTGGAGGGATGTATCCTAGCAGAGCTGGTGCATTGCTGTCACAGGAGTGATGAATGGCGTGGAGCAGAAAACACACCGACAGTCTCTCAAGGCCCATCCTGTATTTCACTTTGCCAATAGCAATGATAGAAAATGCAATGCTTTTGCAAACATATCAGTGGACCAGACATTGTACTATTCCTTGAATACCCTTGCAGACCATCACCTAAGAGCTGCAAATTAACTGGTATCACTTGCAGTAGGTGTATGTGCCCGCCAATGTGTTCATGGGAACATAGTGCTGCATGCCTGGAATTAAACACAAACTGAATCTGAAAAGTTCTATCATGCTGCATGGAAAAACCCTCGGATTATTTTCTGTTGTTCACTTTGCCCATGGGGAATGCAATTGAACTGCATGGTTTTGCAAATCGATATCATTCACCTGGTTAATGCAATTGCAAACTACAGACTGAATGATGTTTTTGATGTTTCTGCTGACAGCCGAAAACAAAAGCACTCAGACTTGCAGACAATAACCTGCCCATCCTGTAGCAAGGCCGTGCCTGTCTTCTAGTACAGCATGAAGTCATCCTGAAGAATGTGACTCAACTCTTTTATTGGTTATTGGTGAATGGACACATTGCTTCATTTTCAAGTGCGGATGGTTGTACTATCACTAATAGACACTGCAAAGGGATAAATGACATGTGAAAGTATCAGAGAATCCCTACAACGTGGAAACAGACCATTTGGCTCACAAGTCCATACCAACCCTCCAAAGAGATTGCACCCAGACCTATTCCCCTACTCTACATTTCACATGCCATTGCACCTAACCCACACATCCCTGAACACTATGGGCAACATAGTACAGCCAATTCACCAAACTCCCATATCTTTGGACTGTGGGAGGAAACCAGAGCACAGGGAAAAACCCACAGAGACACATGGAGAATGTGCAAACTCCGTGCAGACAGTCACCTGAGGCTGGAATCAAACCCAGGTCCCTGAAATGTGAAGCAGCAGTGTTAGCCACTGAGCAACAATACCACCTCCACTCAGTCAGCTCTAAAACATTGATGCATGGTATCAATTTGTTTCTCCCTATGCCCTTATTCAACTTTCAAATACCACATATCCAGGGATAGGAGATTTGAGCACCCACATTTTAACTGGTTATGTTGGTAACAGCATAACAAAAAGAACGATGAAGACCCAGTGATATGGGGAGGACCATACACTTGCTATTGTACCAACAAAAAAACTTGGGAAAAGTTTTTACAGCACTCCCATTGTATAAATCTCCTGGAGCATTTATTTTCTCTGTGTTTGTCTATGTGAATCTGTTTACTACTGATGCTCACAATGATTGATTGGCTAAGCTTGGGTGTGGACTCAAAAAATTAGAAAAGCAAAGACATGGAAACTAGACCTAAGAATAAAAAGTCAGCCATTCAGAACTGAGACACAGAGAACTTCCTGCAGTCAAATGGTTGTGATTGTTCAGATTTTCCAAATTTGGTCGATAGAATTTTGGATACTGAGAAAATCAAGGAATATAGTAGGAATGTGCACCTGTGATGGGAGATCAGTAGTGAACGATGTATGAATGGTGAAGTAGTCTAAAGGAACCTGCTCCTGCTCCTGTTATAAATAGATTCCTCTCTTTTATATGGTTGCATTAGTTTAGCTTTTCATTCCATATTTTTATTGAATTCAAATTTCTTGCTCAACTACAAGGAGAAGGAACTAGCTCTGTGGTGAGAATCTCTGATTTGATTTGATTTGAATTATTATTCTCACATGTACGTAAGTACAATGAAAAGTTTTCTTTTGTATGCAGTAGAAGCAGATCATAATGTACAAAGATCATAGGGTGATTTAGCAGAGTGAGGAATACAAAGTTACAGCTGCAAAAAGCAGGATCAATTTTTGATTTGAAATTTGAGAAGTCCATTTAAAAGTCTACTAACAGCAGAGAAGAAGCTGTTCTTGAACCTGTTGGAACATACGTTTAAGCTTTTGTCAGAAGAGGTTGTCAGAGATTATAACAGGGGTGGGAGGGGTCTTTGATAATATTGGCTACCTTTCCATGGCAACGGGAAGTGTAGATGGAGTCAATGAATGGAAGGTTGGCTTGCATGATGGTCTGGGTTGCGTTCACAACTCTCTGTAGTTTCTTATGGTTCTGGGCAGTGCTGTTGCCATTCCAAACCATGATAGATTCAGATAGAATGCTTTCTATGTTGCACCTATAAAACTTGGTGAAGATCCTTGTGGACATATTGAATCTTTTAAATTGGTTAAAGCCTAATCTATTCTGAAGATCTAATATAGTATACATATCAGCGGTAAAGTTAATATCATACTTAAAGAGCAACATGAATAAATGAATAATAGAATTAAATAATTAATTCAGAACTATGAATGGCAGTCCAGATGGTGCATCAAAGCTGCAGTGTGTGTGAGCTCAGAGATACCATTGCAATTCAAGGCAAACATATCTGCAGTGAGTGTTAAAAGTTCAAGCTGCTTCAGTTCAGTGTTAATGAACTGAAGGCTGACCTTCAGACTTTTGCTTTGTGCCAAGAGGAAGTCTTGCAGAGCCATTGGCCTTGATTTTTATGTCCTCGTTGTCTACAGGAATAGTGCCAGTAGACTGGAGGATAGCAAATGTGGTTCCCTTGTTCAAGAAGGGGAGTAGGGATAATCCTAGTAACTATAGGCTGGTGAGTCTCACTTCTGTTGTGGGCAAAGTCTTAGAGAGAATTGTAAGGGATAGGATTTATGAACATCTGGATAGGAATAATGTGATCAAGGATAGTCAGCATGGTTTTGTGAAGGGCAGGTCGTGCCTCACAAACCTTATTGAATTCTTTGAGAAGATGACTAAGGAGGTAGACGAGGGTAAAGCGGTAGATGTGGTGTATATGGATTTTAGTAAGGCATTTGATAAGGTTCCCCATGGTAGGCTACTGCAAGAAATACGGAGGTGAGGGTGAGTTGGAGGTTTGGATTAGGAATTGGCTGGCTGGAAGAAGACAGAGGGTAGTAGTTGATGGTAAAGGTTCATCTTGGAGTGCAGTTACTAGTAGTGTTCCACAAGGATCTGTTTTGGGACCATTGCTGTTTGTCATTTTTATAAATGACCTGGAGGAGGGGCTAGAAGGTTGGGTGAGCAAGTTTGCGGATGATACGAAAGTCGGTGGAGTTATTGACAGTGAGGAAGGATGTGTCAGGTTACAGCGGGATATAGATAAGTTGCAGAGCTGGGCAGAAAGGTGGCAAATGGAGTTCAATGTAGGTAAGTGTGAGGTGATTCACATTGGCAAGAGTAACAAAAGGACGGGGTACTGGGCTAATGGTCGGATACTTGGTAGTGTGGATGAGCAGAGGGATCTTGGTGTCCATGTACACAGATCTCTGAAAGTTGCCACCCAGGTAAATAATGCGGTGAAGAAGGCATATGGCGTACTAGCTTTTATTGGTAGAGGAATTGAGTTCCGGAGTCCTGAGGTCATGTTGCAGTTGTATAAGACTCTGGTGCGGCCGCATCTGGAGTATTGTGTGCAGTTGTGGTCGCCATACTATAGGAAGGATGTGGAGGCACTGGAACAGGTGCAGAGGAGGTTTACCAGGATGTTGCCTGGTATGGTAGAAAGATCGTATGAGGAAAGGCTGAGGCACTTGGGGCTGTTTTCAATGGAGAAAAGAAAGTTTAGGGGTGATTTGATAGAGGTGTACAAGTGGGCGGCACGGTGGCACAGTGGTTAGCACTGCTGCCTCACAACGCCGGAGACCCACGTTCAATTCCCGCCTCAGGCGACTGACTGTGTGGAGTTTGCATGTTCTCCCCATGTCTGTGTGGGTTTCCTCCGGGTGCTCCGGTTTCCTCCCACAGTCCAAAGATGTGCAGGTTAGGTGAATTGGCCATGCTAAATTGTCCGTAGTGTTAGGTAAGGGGTAAATGTAGGGGTATGGGTGGGTTGCGCTTCGGCGGGTCGGTGTGGACTTGTTGGGCCGAAGGGCCTGTTTCCACACTGTAATGTACTCTAATGTACTCTAATAATGATTAGGGGTTTAGATAGGGTTGACCATGAGAACCTTTTTCCACGTATGGAGTCAGCTATTATGAGGGGGCATAGCTTTAAATTAAGGGGTGGTAGGTATAGGACAGACGTTAAGGGTAGATTCTTTACTCAGCGAGTCGTGAGTTCATGGAATGCCCTGCCAGTAGCAGTGGTGGACTCTCCCTCATTGTGGGCATTTAAATGGGCATTGGATAGGCATATGGAGGATAGTGGGCTAGTGTAGGTTAGGTGGGCTTGGATCGGCGCAACATCGAGGGCCAAAGGGCCTGTACTGCGCTGTATTTTTCTATGTTCTATTTTCAATGATCTGATCTGGTCAGTGGTCAGGAACAGGAGGGTGTGACTACAAATGAGACAGGTGAGGGAACCTAGAGGACGAGTGGAGGACTGTCAGCCTATGCAATTATTTAACAAGTTTGAGGTTCTCCCAGCTTGTTTTGATGATAGCAGAGGCTGTTACATGGATGAGCTAAATGACTATGGCACCATGTTACGGGAAGCCATTCAAGCATGGCAACTGAAATGTAGCAGTGGTAGGGAACAGCATAGCCAGCTGGATTGATACTTCTCTTTGCGGCAAGAGAGTGTGAATCCAGGCTGCTGTGTGGTCTTTCCAATGCTAGGGATCAGGTTTTCTGCTCTGGGCTGGAGAACAATTTGTAGTGGGAGAGACAACATCCAGTTGTTGTCATCCATGTGGATATCAATGACATAGATAAAACTGCATTACCAACAAGAGGAGGTCTGTACCAAATTTGGAAGCAGAACTCTTTGGATTATTAACTGATCCATTGCAAATTGGCAAAGTGTAAACAAGGTTAGGGAGATTAATGCGCAGATGAAAGACTGGTGTGGGAAAAGTGATTTCCAATTCATGGTGTGCTGACACCAATACCAGAGAAAGTGAGACCTATACCATTGGAACATATTGGGACTGGTATTTTTTTTATTTGAATTGCAGGGAAATAGAGTCGGTTTTAAACTACATAGTGAGGGCAAGGGCCCAAAGATGAGAAGCTGTGGTGAATCAAACAGTGGGTAAAGGGCAACAGAGGAAGGAACTAAGATGGGAAATGATAAAGAGACAATGACAGGAAGGGGCACAGAATATAGATCTAAGGGCAAATCAGCAGATTAAACAAGAGGTTTCAAAAAATAATCAATGGAAAAAACCTGGGCCACTGTACTTGAATGCACATAACATTCAAAACAAACAGATGAAATTGTAGTACAAATAAGTATGATTTAGTGGTTACTACTGAGATGGGGCCATGGAATGATCTAAATTAGGATGTGAATATTTAAAGGTATGTGACATTTAGTAAGGACAGAAACATAGGAAAGGGTGGAGGTGTGAGTCTGCAAATTAGAGATGATGTTTAGCGCGATAGAAAATGACTTAGCTTCAGGAAAGCAGGAACTAGAAGCAGTCTAGGGAAAGATGAGGAATGATTAAGGCAAGACGTTACATGTGGAGATGTGTACTGGTCCCCCGCAGTAATATGGTGGTACAGAGTATCAAGAGAAAAATAATGAGAGCTTGTCAAAGGATAAAATGATTATCATGGGGGATTTTACCTAAAATATAGACTGGGAAAATCTGACGGAAATTGTAGTCATGGGGAATTTATTAAATGTTTTTGTGACAATTTCCTGGACCAGCATGTTATGGCACTAACCAGAGAATATACAAGACGTGGTTTTGACCAATGAGATATTAAAAGCTCATGGTGTTGGGAATAATATATTGTCACAGACAGAAGATTGGCTGGCTCACAATAAGCAGAGAGGAGGCCTAAATGAGCCTTTTTCAAGGATGTTGCAAGTGGCATTCCAAAGATGTTGGTACTGGAGCGTCATCTCTTTACAATTTCAATCAATGATTTGGATGAAGAGACCAAAGGTATGGTTGCTGTGAATAGGACATAATGAACATAGTTAGGTTAAGTGAATGGTCCAAATCTAATCAATGGCATAAAATTTGGGAAAATATAGAATTGTTCATTTTGACAGAAAGAATAAAAAATAAGCATGTTATCAAAATGCTGAGAGGTTGCAGGGCTCAAAGAAACAGAGAGATATAGAATCCCTACAATGTGGAAACAGGCCCTTGGACACAGCAAGTCCACACCAAAGAGTATTCCACCCAGACCCATTCCCCTACCCTATTACTCTCCATTTACCCTGACTCATGCACCTAATCTACATATCCCTGAACACTATGGGCAATTTAGCACGGCCAATTCACCTGACCTGCACATCTTTGGATTGTGGGAGGAAACCAGAGCAGCCGGAGGATACCCACGCAGACAAGGGGTGAATGTGCAAACTCCACAGATAGTCACACAAAGCTAGAATTGAACCAGAGCCCTGGAGCTGTGAGGCAGCAGTGCTAACGATTGAGCTATCATGCTGCCCCTTTAGGTGCATCTTACAAATTATAGGAAGTTAGTCTACAGATACATAAATTAATCAGGAAAGCTAATAAAATGCTATGTCTTGTTGTGAGAGGAATGAGTGCATCAATTAAGATGGGGCATTGGTGAGACCACATCTGGAGTACTATGTTCAGCACTGGTCACTGTACATATGGAAAGATACTAATGTATTGGAAGCAGTTCAGTGAAGGTTTACTAGACTAATACCTGAGCAAATTGTCTTATGAGGAAAAGCTAGACAGGCTAGGCCTCTATCCTCCAGAGTGGTGCTGGAAAAGCACAGCCAGTCAGGCAGTATCTGAGGAGCAGGAAAATCAACTGAAGAAGGGCTCTTGCCTGAAATGTTGATTTTCCTGCTCCTTGGATGCTGCCTGACCGGCTGTGTTTTTCTAGCACTACTCTAATCTAGACTCTGATTTCCAGCATCTGTAGTCCTCACTTTTGCCTATATCCTCCAGAGTTAAGAATAGTCAGAGCTGATTTAGAGTTATAGAGTCATAGTCATGCAGCACAGAAACAGACTCTTTGGTCCAACCCGTCTGTACCGACCAGACATTCTAAGCTGACTTAGTCCATTTACCAGCATTTGGCGCATATCCCTCTAAACCCTACCTATTCATTTACTCATCCAGATGCCTTTTAAATATTTTAATTGTTGCTACCTCCATCACTTCTTCTAACAGCTCATTCCATACACGCACCGACCTCTGCATGAAAAAGTTACCCCCTCAGGTCCTTTTTAAAATCTTTCTCCTCTCACCTTCAACCTCTGCCCTCTAGTTTTGGATTCCACCACCCCAGGAAAACGATCTTGGCTATTTATCCTATCCATGCCCCTCATGATTTTACAAACCGCTATAAGGTCACCCCTCAGCCTCCAACATTCAAGGGAAAAAGCCTATTCAGCCGCTCTCCATAACTAAAACCCTTTAGTCCTGGCAACATCCTTGTAAATCTTTTCTGTACCCCCTCAAGTTTAACAACATCCTTCTTATAGCATGGAGATTGAATTGAACTCAGTAGTCCAAATTGGCCTCACCAATTTCCTGTACATTGACATAATTGAAATATGTAAAAGCCTGAGGAGACCTGATCAGGTGGATCAAGAAAAGATGCAGAGGGAGAATCTGGAACTAGAGATCATAATATAAAACTAAGGACTCACTCAATTTAAAGAGAAGTGAGGAAATATTTTTTGTCTTAGAGCCTTTGCAATTTTCTTTTTCAGAAGTTAATAAAAGCACAATCTTTACTCACTTTTAAGCCAGAGGGAGATAGATTCTTGATTACTGAGGGGATGATAGATGGTAAAGGATGTGCAGGAATGTAGAGGTGACGCTAGACTTAGATCAGCAATGATCTTGTTAAATGGTGGAGCAGACTTGAAGGGCTGAGTGGCCTACCTTTGTTCCTTGTTCGCATATTATTTTGTCTCTTTCTGCTAAAATAAAGCAATTGTGTCTTATAGATTCAATGTTGTCATTCTTTGGTGTGCTTTAACTGTAGATTCCAAACCTGAATTAGAACTTCCCAGGTGCAGAATGTTGTATTTTCTTGGAGAAACAATAATACAAAGCAATAGAATTTTTTTTAAAAGTGGCTACCAAACATATAGGTCCAGCAGCAAGGAAAATAAAAAGGATAATTTAATATTTTGGATCTGGACCATTCATCAGAACAGGAAGCTGTAAGATAAGCAAGTCCCTTTATAATATCAAACATACAGGGAATCTGTAAACAATATATTTAAGCAAAGAGGCAAGTCTGCTAACTCCTGTCAAATAGAAGAAGTTAATGTTGATAAAACAATTTTTATACAACATGATTTTAACAGCAGGAATGTTATTGCTAAAGAACAGTAAATAAACATTAGAAGACCTGCCACACTTCAAGACACACCTAACAAAATGGTCTGGGCATTTCTTACCTGTATGAAGTTTCCCATGCAGCTGAAGAACTTGTCAGAACAAAAATGCTTTGAAACTTCTTTCAGGTCAACTGTACATTCATCACTTTCCCCAGACTGAAGGAGGTTTGTATTGAGGAACCTATTCTATTCAAGTCAGAACTAATTTTAAACAATAGATAATATCATATCCAAAGTACGTTGTCATATAATTCTCAGTTGTGAGAAAGAACTTGTTCAAATATGAAATTAAATATATTTCACATCACAGGTCTATATTATGCAGAACTGAAAACTATAGCAATAACTTAAAAATATCAATAAGGAAGAGTTGATCAATCTTCTCTGGATATACATATCCATGGCACTACTTCTGATAGTGATAGAAAATAAAGTATATATTTTCAATTTGTGTACAGCTTCAGTCACTCAGGTTGAGAAATGATGACACTGTCTTCAATTACAGGAACATTTCAGTTTCATATCTGCATCCAGAGACCTATCCTATACAAATGCAAATACAATTTAAAAATGTGTCCAGATCGTATTCCAACAATGAAATTAGGCAGGAAATACATACTGTACATGGATTATTACAAAGGCAGTATATGCAAATTGAAAATATATACTTTATTTTCTATCACTATCAGAAGTAGTGCCACGGATATGTATATTCAGAGAAGATTGATCGGCTCTTCCTTATTAATATTTTGAAGTAATTGCTACAGTCTTCACTTCTGCATAATATAGACCTCTGATGTGAAATATATTTAATTTCATATTTGAACAACTTCTTTCTCACAACTGAGAATTATATGATAAAGTACTTTGGATATGATATTATCTATTGTTTAAAAATAGTTCTGACTTACAGATAAACCACTGAAAATAAACTGCCACCACTCTATGTAGCATATGTGTGGTATAAACACAGCTGGTTCTTGTTCAACACACGTGTGCACACTCTGATAATTGCTGTAATTCCCCTCTCTGAAGGTTTTACAATTGTCATCAGGGTTTAAATATCTGAGTGAGAGGTGTTAAATGACAAGCTTATGCATGAGCAGTTTGTATCTGATTAACCCTAGCTGAATGATGAATGGTGTTGTAATGAATTCTTGGTCAACAAGCAACCTTATATTAATAAAAACTTATTTCAGACCTGCTGTATATTTAGAGACCAACTGTACACTTGTCAACAAGTTAATGCTTCCCACTCGGATGATTCTATAATGTCATCCACCTTGATGACTGTAAAAAAAATTATAAAATATGTATATTCTGTAATATCTTGTAAATGACATAATAGGTCAGTTCTATTTAATTTAAAATATTCTGATGTTTTCCCCTGGATAAGCAGTAGTGAATTACCAGTGGTGTGACTTTGTCTATCACTGCCTTTTCTAATGTTGGCAGTGATCAGCAGATTAAAATATTTCAGTAATAACCAGCAGTTGTCTGATATTGTTTTGGCTGGAATAATATTCACTGTTGATGGTTGAGCAATGGATAGGAATTCTATTGAATGAAGAGTGAAGTGTAACATTTTTAATAATTATTTACTTCCCTTATCCAAATTCATATTGGATTGGAGCAAAGCAGTTTCAGATATATGGAGATATATGTAAATACAATTGGATATTAGTGGCCTGATATGTGACCTGTCACCTGGCACATAAATATAACCAGTCAGACAATGCTGCCAATAACAGCACCAAATAAAACCATACGAAATAGGAACAGGAGTAGGCCATTTGGATATAAGCCTGTTCCACCATTCAATAAGATTATAACTGATCTGACGCTCTTCACATCCACTTTCCTGCTCTTTCTCCATAACCCTTGAATCCCCTATTGATCAAGAATCTATCTATTTCAGCCTTAAATATACGCAAGGACTCTACTCCACAGAACTCTGTGGAAAGGAGTTCCATAGACTCAGAATTCTCCCAGAGAGAAAAAATGTCTCCCCTCTCAAACTTAAATTGCCATTCCTTTATTCTGAATTTGTGCCCTCTGGTCCTAGACTCTCCCATGAAGGGAAATATCCTCTCAGCATTTACCCTGTAAAGGCCCTTAAGAAACTGACATGTTTCAATGAGACATTCTTATTCTTCTAAATTCCAGAGAGTAGAGTCCCAACGTGTTCCACTTTTGATCATAATCCCTCCATACCAGGAATAATTCTCGTGAACTTCTCCGAATTTCCTCCAATGAAATCATATTTTATAACAATAGTAATATATAATAACAAATATATATTTGATAGAGTATGTCTGGCATAGTAAAAACTCTGCTTCACTTAAAATCTCATATTCAGTCTGCACATGCAGTCCACTGGACCTGCTGGATATGTTTGATACAAATGGCCTACTCCTGTTCCTATTTCGTATGGTTTTATTTGGTGCGGTTATTGGCAGCATTGTCTGACTGGTTATATTTATGTGCCAGGTGACAGGTCACATATCTGGCCACTAATATCCAATTGTACTTACATATATCTCCATATATCTGAAACTGCTTTGCTCCAATATGAATTTGGATAAGGGAAGTAAATAATTATTTTAAAATGTTACACTTCACTCTTCATTCAATAGAATTCCTATCCATTGCTCAACCATCAACAGTGAATATTATTCCAGCCAAAACAATATCAGACAACTGCTGGTTATTACTGAAATATTTTAATCTGCTGATTATTGCCAACATTAGAAAAGGCACTGATAGACAAAGTCACACCACTGGTAATTCACTACTGCTTATCCAGGGGAAAACATCAGAATATTTTAAATTAAATAGAACTGACCTATTATTGTCATTTACAACATGTTATAGAATATACATATTTTATAATCTTTTATTGTCATCAAGGATGACATCATAGGATCATCTGAGTGGGAAGCATTAACTTGTTGACAAGTGTACAATTGGTCTCTAAATATACAGCAGGTCTGAAATAAATTTTTATTTTTATGAGAGGTATACTCTTGCTCACTCTTATAACTTCAAAAATTAACCATTTTAGAACCAGAAACTTACATATACGTAAAACGCCTTTCCCACTGAGTTTAATCTGATACACGGTTGTCAATTGCCTGAAAATTACACACCTCGCTTATAAATATCAATCATAAGCTTATATTGCAATTTGACACCAAATCTAAAAATGCAATGACCTTTGACATGGAAGCAGGACAAAAGGAAAATTAGTAATTTTTTTACAAATATCTGTGTGAATCTGTAATTAGTTTCAAAGATGCTTGGAGAGGATTTTCAAAGTTTGCCCGAACTGTAAAGGAATAAATTATGATGTCCTTGAATAAAAGGAAGTACTGGTCAATGTGGCCTGGCAACCCTTCAACTGAAACAGGAATGAAGTCCAGAAACAGAAGTCATGAAGAGAGAGAAAAGGGGAGCTACAGTCTAGGGGAGACATTTATAAGGATCTCTGTTTACAACACAGTTAAACAATGTAACAGTGAACAGCATATAACAGCAAATATTATGACATAGAGATAGGTTGTAAAAAACATAATAAAACAAAGAACTGTGGATGTTGGAAATCTGAAATTAAAACAGAAATTACTTGCAAAACTCAGCAGGTTTGGTAGCGTCTGTGGGAAGAAAGCAGAGTTAACGTTCATCGTAATGGTAGTGGTGGCAGAGCTGGTTCAGAGGTAGTTTACTCTGTCGATGCTGAGAATTAGCAAGTTGTCCTGTGAGGACAGGCTGAGCTTGTTTTCACTGCTGTTTAGAAGGGCAAGCAGTGAGTTGATTGAAGTTTATAAGATTCTGAATGACTTGACAAGCAGGATGTGAAAAGATTGGATAAGTGGGTGTGGTTGAGTCCTGAACGAGGTGTCATGTTTTAATCGTAGGAGACACCCTTTTAGGACAGTGATGAGTTTGATCAGCAAGGGTAGGAATTCAACTGGTATATCTTTCCAAGTTCAGTTTTTGAGTTAAATTCAGACAACAGCCTTCAAGTAATTTAAAATAGTAACCTTAAAAGGGACAGTTGGATGATAGTAACAGTTTTTTTTGTCTCTGATTGTGACAGTTGGCATTTAATCACCTGACATTCTTTGTCTAAATGAGGTGCTGATTAGTGGAGCTAAGAAGTGACTCTGAACAGATCCTTATAAGAAACAGATCTTTGCATACACTCTCAGTAAGAAGTATGGTCAACGTGAGTGGATACTTTGTCTATGTGAGATAAAGGGCCAAGTGAATATAGCTGAGAATTGGGTTCAAAGTGAGAATTCATTGCAGAGGAGAACATGGGTAGAGGTTTAACTAATCTTTACCACAGTAAGTAGTTACACTGTAAGACAGAGAATAAATCAAGAGAAAAATGAGGGCATTTAAAAAAAGAAAGTACATTTATCATACAGCTTCAAGGAGATTGGGAAAATCAAATAGAGAAAGTATTCACAGAGTGCATTCAGGACAATATGTTGTGGATACGAATAGCGATCAGGCTATTTGGGAACTGGTATTGAGGTAGATTTCATAAATGACCTCAGAGTAAAATATCCACCAATATCATTGATCATAACACAGAATTTAGCATTCAGTTTGAAAGTGAGAAACTTGGGTTGGAAACAATTATGTTAAACTTAAATAAGGGTAATTAAATAGGGATGGGGGCAGAATCAGCTTGAGTGGACTGGGAAAGGGGTTGAGCAGAACAATGGAAAATGTACAATAGTTCATGGCTCACAGCAAAGATGCATCCCAGTGAGAAAGTAGGATTCTAGGGAGGCAATAGACCACTCATAGTTAGCCAAGCAAGTTACCAATAGTATTAAATTCAAATTTAAAAAATATAATGTGGCTAAGATCAGTGGTATAATACATTAGTCAGAACTAACAGTCTTATAGCCCTTCAAGGATCTATGAAAAGATGCAAATGTCTGAGATTGACAGATGTTTCATCTGCAAGAAGCTCAAAGATTATACAGAAAAGACAGGAAAGTGGAATTGTGGATTATCAGGTCAGCCATAATCTCACTGAATGGTAGAGCAGATTTGATGGGCTGCATGGTCTACTTCTGATCTTATGTTTTGCAGTATAATGGAATCGAAGATTATCGGGAATAAACAGAAACAGACCAAGCATAATCTGATTGAATGGCAGAGAAGGCTTGAAGGGGCAAATAGTCTACTTCTCTCCTAATTCATATAAGACCATAAGACCATTCGACATAGGAGCGGAAGTAAGGCCATTCAGCCCATTGAGTCCACTCCGCCATTCAATCATGGCTGATGGGCATTTCAACTCCACTTACCCGCATTCTCCCCGTAGCCCTTAATTCCTTGTGACGTCAAGAATTTATCAATTTCTGCCTTGAAGACATTTAGCGTCCCAGCCTCCACTGCACTTTGCGGCAATGAATTCCAAAGGCCCACCACTCTCTGGCTGAAGAAATGTCTCCGCATTTCTGTTCTGAATTTACCCCCTCCAATTCTAAAGCTGTGTCCACAGGTCCTAGTCTCCTCGCCTAACAGAAATAATTTCCTATCGTCCACCCTTTCCAAGCCATGTATTATCTTGTAAGTTTCTATTAGATCTCCCCTTAATCTTCGAAACTCCAGTGAATACAATCCCAGGATCCTCAGCTGTTCCTCATATGTTAGACCTACCATTCCAGGGATCATCCGTGTGAATCTCCGCTGGACACGCTCCAGTGCCAGTATGTCCTTCCTGAGGTGTGGGGATCAAAACTGGGCACAGTACTCCAAATGGGGCCTAACCAGAGCTTTATAAAGTCTCAGTAGCACAACGGTGCTTTTATATTCCGACCCTCTTGAGATAATTGACAACATTGCATTCGCTTTCTTAATCACGGACTCAACCTGCATGTTTACCTTTAGAGAATCCTCAACTAGCACTCCCAGATCCCTCTGTACTTTGGCTTTACGAATTTTCTCACGGTTTAGAAAGTAGTCCATGCTTGTATTCTTTTTATCAAAGTGCAAGGCCTCGCATTTACTCACATTGAATTCCATCAGCCATTTCCTGGACCACTCTTCCAAACTGTCTAGATCCTTTTGCAGCCTCCCCACTTCCTCAGTACTACCTGCCTGTCCACCTAACTTTGTATCATCCCTTCATCCAGATCATTAATATATAATGTGAACAGCTGCGGCCCCAACACTGAACCCTGTGGGACACCGCTTGTCACCAGCTGCCATTCCGAAAAAGAACCTTTTATCCCAACTCTCTGCTTTCTGTCAGACAGCCAATCCTCAATCCATACCAGTAGTTCACCTCGAACACCATGGGCCCTCACCTTGCTCAGCAGTCTCCCGTGTGGCACCTTATCAAAGGCCTTTTGGAAGTCTAGGTAGACCACATCCACTGGGTTTCCCCGGTCTAACCTTATAGTCACCTCTTCAAAGAACTCCAACAGGTTTGTCAGGCACGGCCTCCCCTTACTAAATCCATGTTGACTTGTTCTAATCCGACCCTGCTCTTCCAAGAAATTAGAAACCCCATCCTTAATGATGGATTCTAGAATTTTACCAACAACCGAGGTTAGGCTAATTGGCCTATAATTTTCCATCTTTTGTCTTGATCCTTTCTTGAACAAGGGAGTTACAACAGCCATCGTCCAATCATCCGGGACTTTCCCTGACTCCAGTGACTTTTGAACGATGTCAACCAATGCCTCCGCTATTTCCTCAGCCACCTCCCTCAGAACTCTAGGATGTAGCCCATCGGGGCCAGGAGATTTATCAATTTTAAGACCTTTTAGCTTTTCTAGCACTTTCTCTTTTGTAATGGCAACCATACTCAACTCAGCCCCCTGACTCCCTTTAATTGTTGGGATATTACTCATGTCTTCCACTGTGAAGACAGATGCAAAGTACTTATTAAGTTCTCCTGCTTTTTCCTTATCTCCCATCACTAGGCTTCCAGCATCAGTTTGAAGTGGCCCAATGTCTACTTTTGCCTGTCGTTTGTTTCTTATGTATTGAAAGAAACTTTTACTATCATTTCTAATATTACTGGCTCGCCTACCTTCATATTTGATCCTCTCCTTCCTTGTTTCTCTCTTTGTTATCCTCTGTTTGTTTTTGTAGCCTTCCCAATCTTCTGATTTCCCAGTGCTCTTGGCCACTTTATAGGATCTCTCTTTTTCTTTGATAGATTTCCTGACTTCCTTTGTCAGCCATGGCTGTCTAATCCCTCCCCGGATAATCTTTCTCTTCTTGGGGATGAAACTCTGTACAGTGTCCTCATTATGTTAATATATCAATTGGGCAATTCCACTGCAGTGTACTCGAGCTGACCAAACCATTGACTGAGATTTATTAAAGCAGTCTCTGGAGAATCTATGCCATCAAGACAGTAGTGAACCTAACTAAGGAGTTTTATAATACAGTGTGTTATTTGGATGACAACTGTCTCCAGTAAGCTCAGAAGGAGTGCAGCTACTGGTAGGCAACTTGAGAATCAAATCAAAATGGGAAAAGTAAGAGATCCAAAAGCCTACTTTGAAAAGGTGTGAGATTGCATTTGATGTTCCTTGTTTATGGAAAGCAATGCAAATGCTTATAAACCTGTGAGGCAGCCAGCTAATAGCTGTTATTATCTGTAATTTATAGTTTGTACCAACTGTAATTTGTTTGTTAATTTATATTAAATTTGTTTTAGTCCTGATTTGCGTCAAATTAAAGTTACAAAAAATGAAATCTTGTTTGTTTATTTTTTCATTTGGAGGTTGTTTGGTTGCTTTGACTTATGGTTCCCTGATATGGATCATGATAAGTTATGGAAACTGTAACTTCTGAGAAATAGAAGGACTTCTCTCATTGCTGGAATCTAATATACTCAGTGCAATTGGTAAACGCCACACGACAGTGGGAAAGGCATGACAGGAGCGTTCTTTTTATTTGTTTATGAGCATTTCTAGCTAGCTCAGTATTTATTACCCAACCCTAATTGCCCTGGAGAAGGTGCTAGTGAGCTGCCTTTGTGAACCACTGCAATGCATTTTCTGTAGGTTCACCCTAAGTGCAGAAACAATGGAAGTTCCAGTATCTTGACCTAGTGACAGTGAAGAAACAACCACCTGATGAAGGGGAAGCGCTCCAAAAGTTAGTGCTTCCAAATAAACCTGTTGGACTATAACCTGTTGTTCGTTGATTTTTAACTCTGAAGGAACAATGATATAGTTTAAAGTCAGGAAGGTCTGTGCTTGGGAAACTAGCAATTGGCATTGTCCTCTTATATCTTCTGCTCTTCTTCGAGGTGGTAGAGATTATGAGTTTGGAAGATGCTGTCAGAGGGGCCTTATTGAGTAGTTGCAATGCACCTTGTAAGTCGTTCATATTTGTGCTGCAGTTAAAATAAGTTTCAAAACAAAGTCAGCATTAAGAGACATATCTGCTACAAATGAAGTATCCTAGCAACATGCAGTGCAGAACATTGAAAGCTTAAGAGTGTTCTGTGTGGAAGTTTTAAGGATATCTGAAGGACTGTCCCTGAGGTATTCTGTGCTTCCTCTACAGATGTTTACATTTGCTGTATTTCTATCCTCTGACAGAGACAGGAGAGAGCATAGAACATGATCTCTAGTAAATTGTACAGCACAATTTGTAATCCAAATAAGCCTAATTCACAGCATCCAACTACTTCTATGAACAGAAAACAAAGGCATCGGCGAATAGCTTGGTTGTTCTAGCCCCAGTTAATAATGCAGCAATAACCTGGTTCTGCCCACTCAGTCATAAATTGGCTGGTAATGTAGTTGGTGAAATATTCACTGATCCCAATAAATGATATTATTGAGGGCCAGATTGGTTTTCAATCAAGCTCATTTTAAGTTATCAGCAAGCTTAAAAGACCAGCAACTCACCAACTGGGAGGGTCTGTAATGGGCTGCTCTGCAAAGCAGAGTCAGGTGTAAACTCGTAGGCATGGAAGGCTATACAGCTAACTATCTAATGATTAGATTAACAAGAATGCTCATAGTATAGTGCTAATATTTTAATCTAGGGGCCCAAACAGATGCTTTGGGGTCATGGGTTCATGTCCTACCATGGCAGTTGATGAATAGAAGATTAATTAATAAACTTAGAAATGAAAAATGGTCTTAGTAATGATGGTGATAACTCGTGTGGTTCAATAATGGCTTCAGGAAACTAAATCTGAAATGAATATCTGGTCTAGTCTGCATGTTCGTCCAGACCCACAGCAATGTGGTTGACTCTTAATTGAACTCAAGAACAATTAGTGTTGGACAACAAGCACTGGCCTTGCCAGCAATGCTTGCATCCCATTAATAAATATATTATCTAATAAATAGAGAATTATGCATGTAAACTTTGCTGTTATATGACTCCCATGATTATACAAATATGGTTTGTCCAAAAAAATTCAACTGCTAATAAGGCATTTGAAACAGGGTGCAACATTTAGTTACACCTGCCTGGGTTCCAACAGCAGACACAGACATTGGCAACATTTCTGTTTATCCTGAGAAGGTTAGACGACCATAATTATGTAAAACCTGACCAACATATGTGGAAGTAATGTGCAGTTATTGGAGAAAGTCTCCAAACCAGTTGTCAGTTGATGGGCTCAGTGATCCGGGCACCATTTTTAAGTGACATTCAGATATACAGCCAGTGACAACAAATCAGTAACTTCAATATTGCAAAGACAGAATAAAATCCAACTCTTGACGATAACCCCAGACTCAGCCTTCGCTTCTGTCAATGAACCTCAAGACCATCAACCTGATTTCCAGTTCCTCCATATCTAACCTGTGGTCAGCCTCAATTAGGGAGCATCTGTCCGGCTTATGTCTCTGAACAGACTCAGACTGGCTCCATGGCTCAGTCATTCCTCCCTGCAGATTCTCTGACAGGCTGCCGTGGAATGACAGGAGATATTTTTTCCCACTGATGGCATCAGGAGAGTCTGCCACTTGATCAACGATAAAGATTGCACGAGAAATTAGTGGCAGTTCTTAGTTTTATTTCAAATTAGCAGCTGTGAAGTTCACAGGTATGTTTGGTGCAGTACCAAAAGTGAGTCAATGAGCTCATCCAAGCTGCTAGGGTGAGTATCACAGAATCATTGCAATAATTTGGCTTTTATGAGGGAAACAAGCAATGTCTCTCAATGAGGGTGAGGTAATGGGGAAAGGTAGGTAGGGGAAGTGATGGCATAGTGGTAATGTCACCGGATAAAGAACCTAGATCCTGGGTTAATGTTCTGGGGTATGGGTTCAAACCTCACACTACAGTTGGTGAAATTTGAAATGAATGTTTAAAAGAAAACAAATTAAAAAGCTACCTAATGGTGACCATGTAGCCATTGTCAAATGCCGTAAAAAGAAAACCATCTGGTTCACTGATATCCTTTCACGGAAGGAAATCTGTCAGTCTTGGCTGACTCCTAATTGCTCTCTGGGCAATTGGGGATGGGCAACAAATGCTGGCTGAGCCAGAGAAACCCACATCTGAGGAGCAAAGAAAATAAATTTAAAGCTCAGGAGCCAATGCATCATCAAACTTGTACAAAGATGACACTTGTGTCAGTGTGAGTAACAGGTTTTATTCACAGTACTCTTAAAATATCTGTTCCATAGTTCTAACCTCCAGCAACTTCTATAATTTGTTTTCTTTACTGAGTTGACTCCCAGGTTTAACTCATCAAGCACAGTGAGCATTAGTAGTAAGTAGACTCAATAATTAAACACAGAACAACTGAACAGTACAGCTTATCAAATTAAAGGCCATATTCCAAAATAAATTATCCAAGATTGATTCATTTCTCAAAGTTCAGCTTTTCCGTTTTCTCTAAGTACAAAAGGAATATTTAAGATATAAAGATCTCTAATCACTCTGCTGACATTGATGAATTTTAAGTTGTAGTTCTGTGTGATCACTCAGTTGCATGAACCTGCAAGATACTCAGTCCCAAAGTTGTACTGACAAGGATAATCTAATCAACTGTGGATCTATATAGGTCAATGACCAGATCCTAGTGCAGTTAGCAATGTAAAGGATTTGATTATCAATGCATGGAATGAATTTTCTCTCGTGGAGATAAATGTATCAATATTCATAATTATTGATGTAGGCTAATAATTCCAGTCTGCATCAAAGTATTTACGTTCAGTCTCCAACAATGGTATAGTGCAGAAGTGATTAGTCACTCATTTCCTTCAAATTACAACAATCACATTTCCTGTTGTGTCTGTGTAATTTCCACACATAGACTGAACTGTGTGACCCTGCAGCTGAACTCTGAGGAAGAGAGAATCACTGTCTCACAGAGCACACATCACACTTTTCCCCTACACTTTCCACCAATGCAGGAACAGTCACCTCAGTGAATATGTGATCATGTTGGAGTCACAACTTGACAAACAGAGCAGACAGAGAAGCAGGTGGATGCTGTAAAAGCTGAAGGCCCTGACTGTTGGAGGCCAGAGAATTTTTGGACATGATTCAAATGCAAAGATCCCTTTGGATAATCAGCATCTGGAGTTATCTCTAAGATTGGGAAGCTGTAGTAAATCAAAGAGTAGAAACAAGTTAAGAGAGAAAGGTATTAATATGGGAAATGACAAACAAACTATGGCAGGAATGTATAGGGAGTACATATCAACATATAAGGCTAGAGGTTACAAGAATAATGAAAGGATAAAACTAAAAGCTCTGTCTGAAAGCATGTAGCTTTTAGAACAAGCTAGATGACGTGGCAGGTAATAGTGTATTCAATACTGTGCAATTAAAGTAATATTTTAATGTATGTTTATATGGTAACAACTAATTTATGAAGCTGCATTTTCTTAGCGAGTCCTCTGACTTTTGTTTGGATGCTGTATTCAAATGACTAGGGGAAAGTCAGCACTGCAGATGCTAGAGAGTCAGAGTCGAAAAGTGTGGTGCTGGAAAGTCATAGCAGGTCAGACAGTATCCAAGAGCAGGAGAGTCGACGTTTCCTGTTCCTCAGATGCTGCCTGACCTGCTATGCTTTTCTAGCACCACACTTTTTGATTGCTGTGTTCAACATAGATTCTGTCTATTAACTAAAATGTTTCACTTTTATTTTTATAGTATATACATAATGTGTAGATGACCTTTAACTGGGAGTGCAGTGCAGTGAGAAATATTTGTAATTTTCTTAAAAGGTCTGGAGAATCTAATTCATTTTAAGAATGTTTGAAAAACACTTTTAAGAGTTTAGAAAGTGATCAAATGTAATTCTCTTGGGTACTAAAAACGTCAGCCATGTGAACTGGCATCCCTTATCTTGGAAGTAGCAAAACCAGTAAAATAATTAAGAGATGGAAGCTATGTGACTAGCATACACAAAGGAAAGCTATAAACAGAAAAGCTGAATCACATACAAGCAGGTACAAAGAGAAGGTAGATAGAGACAGAAATAGGAAACACACAGAATGTTTTGAGGAAAAGAAGCAAATCTCTGTCAGGAAAAGGTCATTTTCTGTCCAACAGAAATTAAAAAAACATCTTGAAGGCTGTGTGAAAGGTAATTTAAAAAGGTCTGAAACTTTTTTAAAAATGTGTAAATAATGCAGAGGTGCTATAGAAGGAGATGTATTGTAATAAATAGCCAAACCATAAATTGGGGTGTTATTAGTTGGTAGTTTATAGGGGAACACTGGCAGGCTACATCATCAAGGCTATTCTGATCCAAGGGAGGAAAGGTTCATGGCAGTGTGCCTCACCAACAATAATCATATTGGTAAAACATGGCAGAGAAATCTGTTGTTGGATAATGCTCCTGGTCTACCCTGCACAAATAAACAACACAGAAAACATAGAAAAGTATAGCACAGGAACAGGCACTTCGGCCCATTATATCTGTGCCAATCATGATGCCATTCTAAGTAATCCCATCTGCCTGTGCATTATCCATATCTCTCTATTCTGTCCATCTAAATACCTCCTAAATGTTGCTATCATGTCACAGAACTGTGCAGCTTCACAATAACGTGCAGTCAGAAGGTAAATGCTTATACTCTTGTGAGAGATACCTTAAATTGAAATTCATCCTCTCAAGTGAAACACAATTGGTCTGGTAAGCTTGTTTAATTTACATTTACTATTTCACACATTGCAGGCAAAATTACAGAAAGTGAAATAGTGTTAAGAATTTCTTCTTTGAGTGGGGGTGTTATTTATTAAATAGATGGTTTTTGATTTATGGTTCTCACATAGGAATAGTAACAAGGGTGGAGGCATGGTCATGCAGACAGCAATGATACAGACATGAAGATGAGTTTCTAAGAGGGATTTCTCTACAGGTCAGCAAAAGAAAATTGGAAACATCAAACTAACAAAATAAATGTTACTTTCACCATTTTAGAAAGTTTATGGATTAGTTCTCAGAAGATCTGGCATACTGGAAGTTGTGGAAGTTAAGCCCATAGCCTGATCTACCTTAATTTTTGTACAGTTGTAATCATTGCTGTGAGCTTAATTTGATTGCGACACTATACAGTATGGATTACAATCCGGCAACAGATGGTGAAGATATTTTCTGTTCAAAGAGCACTCTGTTCTATCCCTGAAGGGAAGATTATATTAGAGAATCTTTACTGAATTTTTATTTTCTATTCACATACAGGCAAATATATATCTTATTTTTTTTAACTTTTTAAAAAATAGTGTAATATTATAAAGGGTCATTCTTAGTCATGATTAATATTAATAACCTTTGGTGGGAGATTCCAGGTAGAGTAGGCTTGGTGTTAATAAAGCAAGCATCTCTGAGAATTCAGCAAATAATTTAGAGCATGGTTCCATCTGATGACTCATCATAAATAAATATATTTCCATCTCTGATCTCCAGCATCTGCAGACCTCACTTTCTCCTATTGATTTATGACCCTAACTTTCCATAATAATTATTCTTGAAATGTACGCAGATTACTGCAGCAATACTTATGCCTGTAGCTTATTGCTAGTGAATGTAAACTTTGAAACAATCAAATTTGGCACTGGCGCAAAATTACAGTCACATATTTTGTATTGGCATTCATGGTCGCCAGCTGTATATTTTAGACACACGATGTGGAAGAGGAACAAAAAGGTGCAACAGCAATAGTTTCTTAAGTTCTACCAGGTCCCTCAAAACATACTTTGTAAAGTGATCACCCATCCCCTTTGCAACTGGCCAAATAAAAGAAAGATGGTGGAAGCTGTGACCTAGCTGAGAAACTCCAGAAGGCCCTATTTCTTTGCAGCCGGTGGGGCAGGAGCAGGCAGAGACAATGGTCCTAGCTCCCAGCCCTGCCGTGTTTTCACCATCCCTCCAGACCTACCCCTCTCTGAGGATGAAAGATCAGTCCTCAGCAAAGGCCTCACCTTCATTCCCCTACACTCTCGGATTAATGAGTTCAACATGCGGCGTGACATCGAACAATTCTTCCGCCGCCTTCGCCTCCACGCCTACTTCTTCAACCAAGACTCTCGCCCACCCTCTGACGATCCCAACACACCCCATCCACCTGGACACCCCGTGCTGGCCTCCTACCTGCCCTCGACCTCTTCATAGCCAACTGCCGCCGCGATATTAACCGCCACCTGAACTCCCCCACCCCTCTCACCTACTCCAAACTCTCACCCTCGGAACGCGCAGCCCTCCACTCCCTCCATTTCAACCCCAACCTCACTATCAAACCAGCAGACAAGGGAGGCGCGGTAGTAGTTTGGCGCACCGACCTTTACACTGCTGAGGCCAAACGCCAGCTCGCAGATACCTCCTCCTACTGCCCCCTTGACCATGACCCCACCCCCCACCATCAAACCATCATCTCCCAGACCATCCATAACCTCATCACCTCGGGGGATCTCCCATCCACCACCTCCAATCTCATAGTCCCACAACCCCGCACCGCCCGCTTCTACCTCCTGCCCAAAATCCACAAACCTGACTGCCCCGGCCGACCCATTGTCTCCACCTGCTCCTGCCCCACCGAACTCATCTCCGCATACCTTGACACGGTCCTGTCCCCCTTAGTCCAAGAACTCCCCACCTACGTTCGGGACACCACCCATGCCCTCCACCTCCTCCATGATTTTCGCTTCCCCGCTTCCCAACGCCTTATCTTCACCATGGACATCCAGTCCCTGTACACCTCCATCCCCTATCACGAAGGACTCAAAGCCGTCCGCTTCTTCCTTTCCCGCCGTACCAACCAGTACCCTTCCACAGATACCCTCCTTCGACTGACTGAACTGGTCCTCACCCTGAACAACTTCTCTTTCCAATCCTCCTACTTCCTCCAAAAGAAAGGAGTAGCCATGGGCACCCGCATGGGCCCCAGCTATGCCTGCCTCTTCGTAGGATATGTGGAACAGTCCATCTTCCGCAACTACACTGGCCCCAACCCCCACTTTTTCCTCCGCTACATCGATGACTGTATCGGCGCTGCCTCGTGCTCCCACGAGGAGGTTGAACAGTTCATCCACTTCACTAACACCTTCCACCCCGACCTCAAATTCACCTGGACAGTCTCAGATTCCTCCCTCCCCTTCCTCGACCTTTCTATTTCTATCTCAGGCGACCGAATCAACACGGACATCTACTACAAACCGACCGACTCCCACAGCTACCTGGACTACACCTCCTCCCACCCTGCCCCCTGTAAAAACGCCATCCCATTCTCCCAATTCCTTCGTCTCCGCCGCATCTGCTCCCAGGAGGACTAGTTCCAAAAACGTACAACCCAGATGGCCTCCTTCTTCAAGGACCGCAATTTCCCCCCCGACGTGGTCGACGATGCCCTCCACCGCATCTCTTCCACTTCCCGCTCCTCCGCCCTTGAGCCCCGCTCCTCCAACCGCCACCAGGACAGAACCCCACTGGTCCTCACCTACCACCCCACTAACCTCCATGTACAGCGCATCATCCGCCGTCATTTCCGCCACCTCCAAATGGACCCCACCACCAAGGATATATTTCCCTCCCCTCCCCTATCAGCATTCCGTAAAGACCACTCCCTCCGTGACTCCCTCGTCAGGTCCACGCTCACCATCAACCCAACCTCCACTCCCGGCACCTTCCCCTGCAACCGCAGGAGGTGCAAGACTTGCGCCCACACCTCCCCCCTCACCTCCCTCCAAGGCCCCAAACGAAACTTCCATATCCGCCACAGATTTACCTGCACCTCCACACACATCATCTATTGCATCCTCTGCACCTGATGTGGCCTCCTCTATATTGGGGATACAGGCCGGCTACTTGCGGAGCGTTTCAGAGAACACCTCTGGGACACCTGGACCAACCAACCCAACCACTCTGTGGCTCAACACTTCAACTCCTCCTCCCACTCCACCAAGGATATGCAGGTCTTTGGACTCCTCCATCGCCAGACCACAACAACACGACGGTTGGAGGAAGAGCGCCTCATCTTCCGCCTAGGAACCCTCCAACCACAAGGGATGAACTCGGTTTTCATCAGTTTCCTCATTTCCCCTCCCCCCACCTTGTCTCAGTCAAATCCATCGAACTCAGCACCGCCTTCCTAACCTGCAATCTTCTTCCTGACCTCTCCGCCCCCACCCCAGTCTGACCTATCACCCTCACCTTGACCTCTTTCCACCTATCGCATTTCCGACGCCCCTCCCCCAAGTCTCTCCTCCCTACCTTTTATCTTAGCCTGCTGGACAAACTTTCCTCATTCCTGAAGAAGGGCTTATGCCCGAAACGTCGATTCTCCTGTTCCCTGGATGCTGCCTGACCTGCTGCGCTTTTCCAGCAACACATTTTCAGCTCAAGTGTAACAGAGAATCAAGCGTAACTTTCCAGATGAGTGTAAAATCACCAGATCAGGGAAAATGATCTAATCTCCAAAATGTTACTTGACCTTTGAAATGTTGATACTTCTCACTGTCACAACCCATGCCTATGTACAATCAAGTATAGCTGCTTGAAATAACTTTTTATCTTTGTATGAACTGTATTTTTCTGTTATATCTCACTTTTAGTATACCTTTAAAAGACATGTTTATGAGATCATCACCCTATCACAGCATGTGACCTGAGGGTAGAAAGATCTCACACTCCATTTTACCTCAGGATCATTTGAAGTACGAAATGCTATTCAAAATATGCTGCCCAATTGTAATCCAACGTTTCTGTATAACAGCTGACTGTCATAAATGTCTGTTAGGTTCTTCAATACTGCAAAAGATACACAAAGTTTCTTATGTAATGGAAGATAAAATAAGCATTACTGCATTAGGCAAAATAACCTGATGGAGGCAAAAGTTACATTATCAATCTTGTGACATATTCATGAATGGACAGACTCATCTCTACTGCTGACCCTATTGGAAACTGGCCATTTGCTGCTCCACTATACAAAAAGTAGGTATCCCAGCAATGTTTCTCCTATGATGTTGCAATTCTCCCAGTCCATTTTGTTTTATTATTGATTTATGGGATATCGGCTTTGCTGGCATGGCCAGCATTTATTGCCCTTCTTAATTGCCCTTGACAAGGCATTGGTCTGCAGTGTATTTGAGGCTCAAAAAATGTAATGGAGTGGATTTTAAAGAAGTTAATATGTTGTCCATTGTACCTAGTCTGTATCTTTCATCAGACTTCAGCATTGTACTATAATACTTGAAATACTACATATCCACACCTGTTTGGTTTAAATTTCATACTCATAAAATACTCCTAAATTACAACTGTACAGGAAGGAAATATATGGAACAGAAAGTAGCAACCAAGGATGGAAACTCTGAGTAATGCCAAAGTAAATATCCTAGTAATAAAAATGATGCATCAGTTTATAAACATCACAATCCAGAGACAGCATTTCATTCCAGATACAAAAACATTTTCAAATGCTGACTGCTTCTGATCTGCACTTCAAACCTTCAGTCTGAAACTGGCTAGCACATTCTAATGCATAAAGTTCACTAATTAAATAATAGGTATTGCATTGTTCTCAGGTTAATATTCACTTAACAACTGTTGCCTGTTCCAGGGACATATTCCATAGTAAATAAACTATTCATTAGGTGGCACAAAAAACAGCACATCCACAACACCGCATGCAGCAACACATCTGATCCAGTAATATACAATAAATTCAAAGACTTTAATTGTGCATATTAAGTACAATTGCTGCAGCATGCAGATTGTTCATCCCAGCATCAATGCCAGGATGAGAGGTTAGGAGGTGGGCAGTACCTATTGGAGGTGGTTGCTGACACTAAATTGAAGGAAGGATAAAACAACATCCTAATGGATCGATAGATCCCAAGTACATACCAGACATACCTGACAATATGGAAAACTGGAAAGCATCAGTGAATGCAATGTTCAAAGATGGGGCTAAGATCCTTGAAAGATTAGCTAAAAAGCACAATGAAGTCCTTTGTATGGAAAACCTTTCTATAAGCATATACATCAGTTCATTTTGCCTTATGGTAGTGTGGGTGACAGTATAATCACAGCCTACCATAATTTAGACACATAAGAAGAATCAAAAGAAATGCCAGATATTTGTTTTCCTTCAAAGTTCATCTATTTGGTGATGACACTGTAGTGAGATTAATGCTAGACTAGTCAACGCTGAGGTCAGGAGTTCATAATTGCAAAGCATTTTTTTCATATATATGGTAAATTGTGCGTTAGCACCCAGAAAGCGTCATTGGCACCATTACCAAGAGTGACCAATACCACTCAATGATGGCTGATTCATATAACAATCTGAGATGGTCTAGTGAGTCTCTCAGACTCTACCAATTAATTTGTGCTTCAATAATAATTGGAAAGTTGGACAAGTGTAATATGCAGGACATAACTCAAGTGATTTTAGTCCAGTTGCCCCTGTGCAGTTCTTTTCATTAAGAATATGGATAGTGGTTCCGAAATTGGAAGCAGTTCTACAGATCTGTCAAGCAACAGCCTGACATAGTCCTACTCTGGAATTACATCAGCAGCATTCCAAGTTCCTTCATCATAATCCATGGGGACGTCCTGTCCGACTGGCAATAAGCCAGGACTAGATGGGAACAATGTAGAAACATTTGGATGGAAGCCACTAATTATGTTCAGATGTTGCCTAGAAAACCAATATGGTAAGTTCAGTGATACAGTACACCCAGTAAGGAAGTCATGTTCAACAAGAATGGAATATACAACTAGCAGGTCAAAGACTAATAGCTCAGTCTCTAACCTATGCTCCCATCAAGCACAGCTCCCTACTGAGAGTATGGAGTTGCTGAATTTACTACAATGCCTTTGATTGTCAGACATCCATGCTTATATAAAAAGAATAAAATGCTTATCCTCATTAGCCATGTTTTCAAATTACATATTGTTTTGAATACCTTTATCCATATGAATGTTCAGAAATTAAATCTCCAAGGATCTTAGCAGAAGTAACTGAATTATTCTGAATAATACAAAATTGTCCTCCCACCATTGTGTAACATTTCAGTGTGATGGAGTAATGTGCTGAAGGTAAGAATTGACCTAGGAACATACATAAATGGAGCTGTACTGAATTTTAGGGGGAGAGTGCAAACATGACTTGATATTTGGACTCTGAGAATCGTAAATCCCTGACAGTGCAGGAAGAGGCCATTTGGCCCATTGTGTCTGCATCAACTCTCTGAAGAACATCCCACTCAGATCCTTACCCCCACCCCTGTAACCCCACTATCTTGGCTAACCCACCAATGCTGCACATCATTGAACACTGCGAGGCAACTTACCATCGCCAATCCAGCCAATCTACACATTTTTGGACTGTGGGAGGAAATCAGAGTACCTAGCTGAAAACCACACAGACATGATTAGATTAGATTCCCTACAGTATGGAAACAGGTCCTTTGGCCCAACAAGTCTACACCAACCCTCCGAAGAGTAACCCACCCAGACCCATTCCCCATATTCACCCCTGACTATAGGCAATTTAGCATGACCAATTCATCTCACCTGCACATCTTTTGATTGTGGGAGGAAACCGGAGCACCTGGAGGAAACCCACACAGACACGGGGAGAATGTGCAAAGTCCACACAGCCACCCAAAGCTAGAATCAAACCGAGGTCCCTGGCACTGTGAGGTGTTGCCTGAGCTTTTGATGACTCTGAAATTGAGTAATTGCACATTAATGATTTAATAAAGAATGGTTTTTGACTATGTTTTTCTGCATGACTTTCGCTTACTTCTGAAAACGTATTAAGTTTTGGAACCTTATCAACAGTATTGCTTGTATGATTCCGTTCGTAATCTTTGTCATTTGTGGTTTGTCAATGATATTCTAGCATATTCCTGTTCCCTCACAGCATATCCTGTAGGAAATATTTTTCATCATTTATATAAATGATTTGGATGTGAGCATAAGAGGTATAGTTCGTGAGTTTGCAGATGACACCAAAATTGGAGGTAGTAGACAGTGAAGAAGTTTACCTCCGATTACAATGGGATCTTGATCAGATGGGCCAATGGGCTGAGAAGTGGCAGATGGAGTTTAATTCAGATAGGTACGAAGTGCTGTATTTTGGGAAAGGAAATCTTAGCAGGACTTATACACTTAATGGTAAGGTCCTGGGGAGTGTTGCTGAACAAAGAGACGTTGGAGTGCAGGTTCATAGCTCCTTGAAAGTGGAGTCACAGGTAGATAGGATAGTGAAGAAGTTGTTTGGTATGCTTTCCTTTATTGGTCAGTGTATTGAGTACAGGAGTTGGGAGGCCATGTTGCGGCTGTACAGGACATTGGTTAGGCTGCTTTTGGAATATTGTGTGCAGTTGTGGTCTTCTTCCTATCGGAAAGATGTTGCGAAACTTGAAAGGATTCAGAAAAGATTTACAAGGATGTTGCCAGGGTTCGAGGATTTGAGCTGTAGGGAGAGGTTGAATAGGCTGGGGCTGTTTTCCCTGGAGTGTCGGAGGCTGAGGGGTGACCTTATAGAGGTTTATAAAATCATGAGGGGCATGGGTAGGATAAACAGGCAAAGTCTTTTCCCTGGGGTCGGGGAGTCCAGAACTAAAGGGCATAGGTTTAGGGTGAGGGGGGAAAGATATAAAAGAGACCTAAGGGGCAACCTTTTCACGCAGAGGGTGGCACGTGTATGGAAGTAGTTGCCAGAGGAAGTGGTGGAGGCTAGTACAATTGCAACATTTAAAAGGCATCTGGATGAATATATGAATAGGAGGGGTTTGGAAGAATATGAGCCAGATGCTGGCAGGTGGGACTAGATTGGATTTGGATATCTGGTCGGCGTGGGCGAGTTGGACCGAAAGGTCTGTTTCCATGCTGTACATCTCTATGACTCTATTTATATGACAGCTTGCTTTAATCCTCAGGATGTCCAAAATCGTTTCACATCCAATATTTTAATTTTCAAGTTTTGGTACTATTATTATGACAAAAATCTTGTGCTTTGAAAAATCCTATGAATATCAAATCTGAATGTTTTATTTTTGATTACCTTAGTTGTGAATTGAAATTATCACCAATTTAACGTACCATAATACAATAACATTTTTTTTTGTTTAAATACTCAGTTAAGAAGCAACAAATGATCAATTTCTCTCAAATGAGAACTATGCAAAATCATCCAAGCTTCCTGAATGATAGGGAAGGTGGCACAAAAGTTTGGAAAGTCATATGAGTTTGTCAGAGGGGAAGTTCTTGATGTTTGGAAGAAGTCACATTTTCCAACCTGGTACTGAATGACGAGATGGAATTCTTGCTTGTAAATGGCCAGCGGTCTATTGGGGTGCATTAATATCTCATCATCCTCTGGATCTCCACTTTAACATGAGGTACCAACACCCCAGGCATGCTCCAATGCTACAGAGCTTTACCTGCCACTCTACCACCCTCTCTTAGTCATACAGCACAGAAACAGGTTTTCGGTCCAACCAATCCATGTCAATGATAATCCCAAACTAAACTAGTCCCACCTGCCTGTGCTTGGCCCATATCTCTCCAAACATTTGTTATCCATATACTCATTTAAATGTGCTTTAAACTTTGTAATTGTATCCACATCCATCACTATCCTCATGGAATGCACAAACTATTCTCGGTAAAAAACCTGCTTCTCATGTCTTTTAAAATCTTTCTCCTCTCACCTTAAAAATCTCCCCCCAGTCTTAAAATCCCCCCACCCTAGGGAAAAGACACCTGCCATTCCCCTTATGTATTCTCCTCATTATTTTATAAATCACTAGACTTTGTCCCCTCTGACTGATGTCCCTGCAGCACACCAACTTCCCCAACTCCTCTCCCTGACTACTTGTGATGGTTCTATAGGACTGACCATTGCTTACTCTCCAGACTGTCAACAGATGTGTTCCCTGACCATGACCACCCCAAGCAAATGACTGATGGTAGCCAAACCTCTGGATCTGTGCATACTCCACCATTGAGTCACAGCAGCCCCTTTGACTTGACAGAGAACTAGCCCCTAGATTATTTGAAAAATTGCCATTTTGTTGAAAGAATAGCACAGTGTGTTTGATGTGCAGGCAACTAGCACATCTTATAGGTGTGAGATCGATGTCTCGTTGTGTCATACAGCAAGGTGGCCATCCCCCAAACTGATCCCAACTGACAAGCACTGTGAACAGCTTAACTCTTTGTGCATTAAACAACAATTAACTTGGCAGTACTGTGAGCAGTTAGGCAATAGCTGAAGTGCCAATGTGTAAAAAGGCACAATACTTCAAGGTAAGGCAAAGCAAGGCAGGAATGTTTTCAGCAGGATGATTTGAGAAGTCCTGGGGAGATGCAGCGTAATCCAGCCTGTAAGCTGGGTCCCTGTCTCTGCATAGCAGCCATTGAATGTGAGCTGCCAGACTGCACTGAAGTGTAGAAAAATGTGTTGCTGGAAAAGCGCAGCAGGTCAGGCAGCATCAGAGGAGCATGAGAATCGACGTTTCGGTCATAAGCCCTTCTTCAGGAATGAGGAGGATGTGCCAAGCAGGCTAAGATGAAAGGTAGGGAGGAGGGACTTGGGGAAGAGGCGTTGGGAATGCGATAGGTGGAAGGAGGTTAAGGTGAGGGTGATAGGCCGGAGAGGGGGTGGGGGCGGAGAGGTCGGGAAGAAGATTGCAGGTGCAGCTTTAAAGTGCCAAAGCATCCTCCATGTGGGTCAGAGAGATGCAATGAGTGTTCTGAGAGGCTGGCAGTTGTTGGATGCCAGTGTCCATGCATGCCCTGGAACATGCCCTGAGACATTGTTGTTGGGTGTCCAACAGTGAGCTGGAGTCACCAGGTATCCACTGACTTTCATGTCAAGAATTGTTGATGTTTCCTTGTGATGGGTGATAGAACAGGAAACTGCATATAAATGATGCTCAGAACTCTGTTTGAAAATGCAACAACTTGCCCTCGATATCGAGAAAGGGCTCACCTGACTTTTATGTTTCTTGCCATATCACTCTTGTTCAGCGCTCTTTAAGATTCCTCCCATAATCCCTGGAGGAGCTGTTCAATAATTATTGTTTATCTATATTTAAACAAATGCTTACCTGCTTCAGAAAGATCTGAACAGTGCAGAAAACAAATGGTTTCAACCCACTTCTGAGGAGGAGAGTAAAGGAGGAAAACATTGCCTAGAATTTCATAACTGTTACTGAATAAGCCCCCCTGAAGTGCATATGTATACACCTAAGGAGAAAACAGGGGAACAAATTAATTGCAGTGGGAGGAGTGAGAGCGAGGAGCAGGGGCCTGATGGGAAGGTAAATTTAAAGTATAAAAACTTACCTGGCATATAGGCAGACTGCACGCTTAGCAGGAGCAGACATGGGACTGACGGGTAAGTGAGGTTACATATTTGAGTGGTTGATTTACACGAAACACCGTGGGCGGCACGGTGGCACAGTGGTTAGCACTGCTGCCTCACAGCGCCAGAGACCCGGGTTCAATTCCCGCCTCAGGCGACCGACTGTGTGGAGTTTGCACATTCACCCCGTGCCTGTGTGGGTTTCCTCTGGGTGCTCTGGTTTCCTCCCACAGTCCAAAGATGTGCAGGTCAGGTGAATTGGCCATGCTAAATTGTCCGTAGTGTTAGGTAAGGGGTAAATGTAGGGGTATGGGTGGGTTGCGCTTCGGCGGGTCGGTGTGGACTTGTTGGGCCGAAGGGCCTGTTTCCACACTGTAAAGTAATCTAATCTAATCTAAACTACTCAGGTCACAGGTCATGTCTCCCACCCATCCTCCTCCTCTAACCAAAAGAATGGTTCTGTGCGCAGGATTGGTAAGGTGACTAGTTTTTTTTAGTATTTCAGTAATCTCGTTCGGAATTTAGAATATAGGTTAGGGCAGTTGAATATTCTTCCTGCAGAATGTGGGAGGTAAGGGTCACCACTCGTGTCCCTGCTAACTGCACCTGTGGGAAGTGCACCCAACTCCAGCTCCTCGAAAACCATGTTAGGGAACTGGAGCTGGAGCCGGATGAACTTCAGATCATTTGGGAGGTGGAGGGGGTTATTGAAAGAAGTTACAAGGAGGTAGTCACACTTCAGGTACAAGAAGAAGGTAGATGGATTACCGTCAGGGGACAGAAGGGGAACCGGCAGGCAGTGCAGGGATCCCCTGTGGCCATTCCCTTCAACAACAAGTATACCATTTTGGATACTGTTGGGGTGGGGGGTACTTACCAGGGGTATGCCATGGGATACAGTTCTCTGGCAAAGTCTGTCCCCTGCTGCTCAGAAAGGAAGGGGGAAGAGGAGCAGAGCATTAGTCATTGGGGACTCCATAGGTAGGGAGACAGATAGGAGGTTCTTTGGGAATGAGAGAGACTCACGGTTGGTGTGTTGCCTCCCAGGTGCCAGGGGTGGGATTTCTCTGATCATATTTTCAGGATCCTTGAGGGGGAGGGGGAGGGGGAGTAGCCCCAAGTCGTGGTGCACAGAGGCACCAATGACATAAGTAGGAAGGGAGATGGGGATTTAAGGCAGAAATTCAGGAAGCTAGGGTGGAGGAATAGAGCTAGAAAAAACAGACTTATTATCTCTGGTTTGTTGCCTGTGCCACGTGTGAGCGAGGCAAGGAATAGGGAAAGAGAGGAGTTGAACACATGGCTACAGGGATCATGCAGGAGGGAGGGTTTTGTATTCGTGGATAATTGGGGCTGTTTCTGGGGTAGATGGGACCTATAAAAATACGATGACCTTCACCTGAAACAGTGGGGTTACCAATATTGGGGGAAAGTTGTTAATGCTTTTTGGAAGGGTTGAAACTAATTCAGTAGGGGGATGGGAACCCATATTGTAGTTCCAGTATACAAGAGGTTGAGATTAGTGAGGTCAGAAATATGGTTACAAGGTTACAAGACAGCACCGGCAAGCAAGAGCTTGATTTGAAGTATGTCTACTTCAATGCCAGGAGCATCCAGAATAAGATGGGTGAACTTGCAGCATGGATTGATACCTGGGATTTTGATGTTGTGGCCATTTCAGAGACATGGATAGAGCAGGAACAGGAATGGTTGTTGCAGGTTCCAGGAGTTAGATGTTTCAGTCAGAACAGAGTAGATGCTAAGAGAGGGGGCGGTGTGGCATTGTTAATCAAGGACTATATTACGGTGACAGAAAGGACATTTGAGGACTCATCTACTGAGGTAATATGGGCTGAGGTTAGAAACAGGAAAGGAGAAGTCACCCTGTTGGGAATTTTCTATAGGCCTCCAAATAGTTCCGGAGATGTAGAGGATAGGATAGCAAAGATGATCCTCGATAGGAGCGCAAGTGACAGGGTAGTTCTTATGGGGGACTTTAACTTTCCAAATATTGACTGGGAATACTATAGTTAAAGTACTTTAGATGGGTCAGTTGTTGTCCAATGTGTGCAGAAGAGTTTAATGACCCAGAATGTAGACAGGCCAACAAGGGGCGATGCCATATTGGATTTGGTACTGGGTAATGAACCCAGCCAGGTGTTAGATTTGGAGGTAGGTGAGCACTTTGGTGATAGTGACCACAATTCAGTTATGTTTACTTTAGTGATGGAAAGGGATAGATATATACCGCAGGGCAAGAGTTAGAGCTGGGTGAAAGGCAATTATGATGCGATTAGCTAAGTTTTAGGATGCATAAGATGGGGAAGGAAACTGTAGGGGATGGACAAAATTGAAATGTGGAGCTTTTTCAAGGAATAACTACTGTGTGTCCTTGATAAGTGTGTACCTGTCAGGCAGGGAGGAAGTTGTCGAGTGAGGGAGCCATGGTTTACCAAAGAGGTTGAAGGCTTTTGTTGGGATGAGACGTGAATGCTCAGATAGGGCACTGGAGTTACAAGTTATCCAGAAAAGACCTAAAGAGAGAGCTAAAAAGAGCCAGGAGAGGACATGAGAAGTCATTGGCGGATAGGATCAAGGAAGACCCTAAAGCTCTCTAAAGGTATATCAGGAATAAAAGAATAACAAGAGTAAAATTAAGATTCCTGAAGAAGGGCCTATGCCCGAAACGTCGAATCTCCTGTTCCCTGGATGCTGCCTGACCTGCTGTGCTGTTCCAGCAATAAAGTTTCAACTAAAATTAAGGCCAATCAAGGATAGCAGTGGGAAGTTGTGCATGGACTCCCAGAAAATAGGGGAAGCACTAAATGAATATTTTTCATCAGTATTCACACAGAAAAAAGACAATGCTGTCAAGGAGAATACTGAGATACAGGCTACAAGACTAAATGGGATTACGGTCCACAAGGAGGAGGTGGAAAGTGTGAAAATAGTTAAGTCCCCTTGGCCAGATGGGATTTATCTTCGGATTCTCTGGGAAGCCAGGGAGGAGATTGTCCAGCATTTGGCTTTGACCTTTATGTCGTCATTGTCTACAGGAATAGTGCCAGAAGACTGGAGGATAGCAAATGTTGTTCCCTTGTTCAAGAAGGGGAGTAGAGACAACCCTGGTAATTTTATACCAGTGGGCCTTATTTCAGTTGTGGGTAAAGTATTGGAAAAGGTTATAAGGGATAGGATTTGCAATCATCTAGAAAGGAATAAGTTGATTAGGGATAGTCATCACGGTTTTGTGAAGGGTAGGTCGTGCCTCACAAACCTTATTGAGTTCTTTGAGATGGTGACCAAACAGGTGGATGAGGGTAAAATGGTTGATGTGGTGTATATGGATTTCATTAAGGCATTTGATAAGGTTCCCCTTGGTAGGCTATTGCACAAAATACAGAGGCATAGGATTGAAGGTGATTAAGCGGTTTGTATCAGAAATTGGCTAACTGAAAGAACACTGAGGGTGGTGGTTGATGGGAAATGTTCATCCTGGAGTTCAGTTACTTATAGTGTACTGCAAGGATCTGGTTTGGGGCCATTGATGTTCGTCATTTTTATAAATGACTTGGATGAGGACTTAAAAGGATGGGTTAGTAAATTTACAGTTTACACCAAGGGTAGTAGAGTTCTGGATGGTACCGAAGGCTATTGTGGGTTACAGAGGGACATCGATAAGCTGCAGAGCTGGGCTGAGAGGTGGCAAATGGAGTTTAGTGCAGAAAAATGTGAGGTGATTCCCTTTGGAATGAGCAACAGGAATAAAAAGTACTGGGCTAATGGTAAGATTCTTGGAAGTGTAGATGAACAGAGAGATCTCAGTGTCCATGTACATAGATCCCTGAAAGTTGACACTCAGGTTGATAGGGTTATTATGAAGGCATATGGTGTGTAAGCTTTTACTAGTAGAGTGATTGAGTTTTGGAGCCATGTGGTCCTGCTGCAGCTGTACAAAACTCTGGTGCGGGGGCTGCACTTGGAATATTGCATACAGTTCTGGTCACCCCATTATAGGAAGGATGTGAAAGCTTTAGAAAGGGTTCAGACAAGGTTTACTAGGATGTTGCCTGATATGGAGGGAAGGTCTTATGAGGAATGGCTGAGGGACTTGAGGCTGTTTTCATTAGAGAGAACAAGGTTGAGAGGTGAATTAATGGAGACATATAAGCTAATCAGAGGATTAGATAGGGTGGACAGTGAGAGCCTTTTTCTCAGATGGTGATGGCTAGCACGAGGGGACATAGCTTTAAATTGACAGGTGATAGATATAGGATAGATGTCAGAGGCAGTTTCTTTACTCAGAGAACTGCCTGCCTGTAACAGTAGTAGACTCACCAACTTTAAGGGCATTTAAATGGTCATTGGATAGGCATATGGAGGAAAATGGAATAGTGTAGGTTAGATGGGCTTCAGATTGGCTTCACAGGTTGGCGCAACATCAAGGGTTGAAGGGTCTGTACTGCACTGTAATGTTCTAATGTTCACACTCACACCCACCCACACACTCATGCACACACCCTCTCACAGGCATATAGTCTGTCACACTTGTGCATACACTCTTTTGGCACGCATGCACACAAGCACACAATCTTTCCCTCTATCCCATACACACACACACACAGACTCTCTCTCTCACTCTCTCTCTCCCTCATATACATGCAAACACACACACAAATCTATGGGGTGAATTTATATTTGCAGATACATTCTATCTTATTCAAAAAGCACACAATCTGTAGGCAGTCATTCCATGTGACATTTTATAAATAGAACCAATCTGACTCAAGGTTGGAATACATCCAGACTCAAACCTCACACCTTTTTTTTTATAAAACCTTAAGTTATCTCGAGAATGTGACTTGAAAGAAGTTCTGGGATTTATATATAAATGACAATAACCTGCAATCCTTTCTAAGTGATTAAGATTTAACAGCAATCTAGGTTTGTTCAATACATTGCACCAGTTGTATGACACTTTGATTTTTTGTTTTAAATTCTGTGTCCTATGATCCTGCCCCACTAGCTACCTGATGAAGGAGCAGTGCTCTGAAAGCTTGTACTTCCAAATAAACCTGTTGGACTATAACCTAGTATTGTGTGATTTTTAACTTTTAAATATTGTAATTGTACCCACGTCCACCACTTTCTTTGGCAGCTCGTTCCATCACACACCAACCTCTGTGTGAAAATGTTGTAGAGGATCCTTTTAAATCTTTCCTCTCTCACCTTAAACCTATCCCCTCAGGTTTGGACTCCCCTAGCCTGGGAAGAGGCTATTGAATGAATGTTTAGATAGAAACAATGTGCAGGACTATGGGGCTAAAGCAAGAGATTGTCAATAAGTTAAAATGCCACAGAGAGTTTTAACTCTCTGGGTAGACCTACAAAGGTAGACTGACAAAGTCAATTGTGAAATGTTGGTATCTGAGGGTAATTTGCTTAGACTAGTTTTAAAGAAAAGTCTTCAGGACTCGAAATGTTAACTCTGTTTTTCTAACCACAGATGCTGCCAGGGCTGCTGAATTTCTCCAGCATTCTCTACGTTTGTTTCGGATTTCCAGTGTCCATAGTATTTTGTTTCGATTGCTGAGACTAGTCTTGATTCCATTCTGTTGAAATAATTGACAGATGATTGAGTGAGGTATTTAAAATGATAAAGAAATTGATAGAGTAAGCACAGAAATGATTTGCTCTGGTGAAGAGTTCGGAACAAAAGGGCATAATTTCACAATTAAACCAGGCCATGAAAGAATTATATCAGGAAACACTTTTTTTTTACACTGAAATAAAACAAAATATTATGGATATTAGAGCTAAAAATAAGTAGCACTGGAGAAACTCAGCAAGTTTGGCAGCATCTGTGAAGGAGAAACAGTTAACAGTTTAAGTCCAATGTGACTAATCTCTCTCTCCAATGCTGTTGCCAGACCTGTTGAGTATTTCCTGACCTTTCTGTTTTCTTTGCACTTTTTCATACTAAAGGCTGTGATTTAGTTTTCCAACACCTCAGTGGGACTGGCAGCTGACCCTCAACCTCCCACCCATGAGAAAGCTTACACAACACCAGGTTATAGTCCAACAGGTTTGTTTGGAAATACACGCTTTTGGAGCGCTGCTCCTTCATCAGGTAACTAGTGCAGCAGGATCACAGGACACAAAATTTTCCAAAAAATCACAGTGTCATACACCTAATGCATCAGTTGCTATAAAAGCTGTGTCCTACGACCCTACTCCACTAGGTACCTGACAAAGGAGCTGTGCTTCCAAAAAGACCTGTTGAATTATAATGTGATGCTGTGTGATTTTTAACTTTGAAGAAAGTGAGGATGGCAGATGCTGGAGGGCAGAGTCAAGAGTGTGGTGTTGGAAAAGGCTGAGGAGCAGGAGAATCGACATTTTGGGCATGAGCCCTTCATCAGGAATCATGATGAAGGGATCATGCCCAAAATGTTGATTCTTCTGCTCCTTGATGCTGCCTGACCTGCTGTGCCTTTCCAGCACCACACTCTTGACTCTGATTTTTAACTTTCCAACATCGGCACGTACACATCATGAGAAAGCTTGTGACCTCAAGCTCCATCTTACTAGTTAAGTGCTAACCAGTGAGTTTCTTTGTAAATCTCAATCAAGAATGTAAATGGTTAGAGGCAATGAAGGGTAGGTTTACTGGATTGATCCCTGGAATGAGTGGGCTGCCTTATTAGGAAAGCTTGAACAGACTGAGCTTTCACTGGAATTCAAATTAGTAAAGGGAGCCTTGATTGTACTTTGTAAGATGCTGAATGATAAGAGCTTTTTTTTAAATCTCAACAGTGAATGCAGAATTAGGGGATGCTGTTTTGAAATTAGGGGTTTCCTTTTTGGAACAGAGATTACAGGAATTTTTTTTTGTCAGAGTTGTCTGAATTTGAAACACTGCTCCTCAGTAGGCAATAGAGATAGAGTCATTGAATATTTTTAAGGCTGAGGTAAATAAATTCTTATTAGGCAAGGGAATTCAGGGTTATCAGAGATAGATTAAATTGTGAAATTTGGAACACAACCAGATCATGAACAATCATGAACGTGATGAATGGTATATCAGCCTTGGATTACTGAATGGCCTATTTCTACTCCTAATTCATATGTTTAAAGGGGTCAATGTTGATGTTCTGCCTCACCGAAAGCTGATGCTCAATCAGGAGTCATAAAGTCATTGAGACATATAACAAGGAAACAGGCCCTTCAGTCCAACTTGCCCATGCCGACCAGATATCCTAACCTAATCTAGTCCCATTTGCTAGCACTTGGCCCATATCCCTCTAAACCCTTCCTATTCATATACCCAGCCATATGATTTTTAAATGTTGCTATTGTAAAAGTCTCCACCACTTCCTCTGGCAGCTCATTCCATACGCACACCACCCTCTGCGTGCGAAAGTTGCCCTTTAAGTCCCTTTTAAATCTTACCGCTCTCACTCTAAACTTATGCCCTCTAGTTCTGGTTCCCCCTCCCCTCCCCTCCCCAACAAGGGAAATGACCTTGTCTATTTACCTTATCCATGCCCCTAATGACTACAAATGTAATAGGTCCTGGGCCCATGTTTATTGCTCGATGCTTAGATGTCAGGTGTGCATGTATTTATTTATGAGGATAGGATGTTCAAGGGCATTGGAAACAAAGATATAGGGGTGGATTTCAGTGGCCATTCCTGTGTTGCACTTCCTTGTCCTAAACTAGCCCCTGAGTGAGGGAGAAAAGATCCATCTTTCAACCTGGCAGGCAGGTTGCCTTGTAGCTGGAAAGCAAGCCACACTTCTCACCTGCTGGGAAAGCAGGTCACTGGGCCAGTGGCAACTTGTAACCTTTAAGTCGCCATTACTTGATGGCTTAAGAGCCTTAATTCCTAGCGAGTAACAAGTTGACCTTACACTTGTTATTGTGTAGCGTTGTGATCATATAGTGGTTACTACTCTGCGTTGCGATTGCAACAACCTCCGTTCAGTTCAGGATCATAGCAATGTTCGTTTTGGGCCCTCTTGTGGCACATTGCTAGTGTCCCTATCCCTGGTCCAGGAGGTCCAGGTTCAAGTCTCACCTGTTCCAGATGAGTGTAATAACATTCCTGAATAGATTGATTAGAAAAATAGATTAATTTAATTAAAAACTTGACCATTTTAATCATAATATTGGCTGAGATGGTGAGAAGCAAGCATCATTCCAAAACAGAAATGGAGGTTGCTGGAAAAGCTCAGCAGGTCAGGCAGCATCTGTAGAGAGAAATCAGGGTTAACATTTTGAGTCCAGTGACCCATCTTCAGAAAAGAAACATTAACTCTGACATCTCTCCACAGATGCTGCTAGACCTGCTGAGATTTTCCAGCAAGTTCTGTTTTTGTTTCAGATTTCCAGCATCTATAGTGCTTTCGGGTTTTTTTTTGTCAAGTATCATTCCAATGTGAACTCATCCAACTACTTGCCCTTCTTCCCACCTCCATTAGGTTCAAGCCTTAACACCTCACAACAAACTCTGTAAAACTTGAGTTTAGAACATAGACAGACCATTCATTCACTGAAACAGAGCAGACCGTGGAATACTGCGCCCTTTAACACCAGTGTAAATCTACAACTTACTCCCTAAAAAGGCAGTGGATGTTAAGTCAAATTAAATTTTCAAGGCCAAGATTGAGGTTTTTGTTTGATATCCAAGCACATGAAAGCGGTGAGGTAGAAAAGTTGAGATACCAATCAAACATAGTCTAACCGAATTGTGAAAGAAGGTCAGAGATTGAAAGGGTTCAAAGAAGATTTACAAGTATGTTGCCAGGGTTGGAGGATTTGAGCTATAGGGAGAGGCTGAACAGGCTGGGCTGTTTTCCCTGGAACGTCGGAGGCTGAGGGTGACCTTGTAGAGGTTTACAAAATTATGAGGGGCATGGATAGGATAAGTAGACAAAGTCTTTTCCCTAGCGTTGGGGAGTCCAGAACTAGAGGGCATAGGTTTAGGGTGAGAGAGGAAAGATATGAAAGAGACCTAACGGGCAAATTTTTCATGCAGAGGGTGGTACATGTATGGAATGAGCTACCGGAGGAAGTGGTGGAGGCTGATACAATTGCAACATTTAAGAGGCATTTTGATGGGTATACGAATAGGAAGGGTTTGGAGGGATATGAGCCGGGTGCTGGCAGGTGGGACTAGACTCAGGCGACTGACTGTGTGGAGTTTGCACATTCTCCCCGTTTCTGCGTGGGTTTCCTCCGGGTGCTCCGGTTTCCTCCCACAGTCACAAAGATGTGCAGGGTCAGGTGAATTGGCCATGCTAAATTGCCCGTAGTGTTAGGTAAGGGGTAAATGTAGGGGTATGGGTGGGTTGCGCTTCGGCGGGTCGGTGTGGACTTGTTGGGCCGAAGGGCCTGTTTCCACATTGTAATGTAATCTAGATTGGTTTGGGATATCTGGTCGACATGGACAGGTTGGACCGAAGGATCTGTTTCCATCCTGTACATCTCTATGATTCTATGACTCTATTTAAGAGGCTTACTTTTGTTCCTATATTTCCTCAAGACCTTTTTTTTATGTGGTTGGTTGGATTACTGTGTACTTTACCAGCGTAAATACTGAAGAATTGGAAAATATTCAAATTACATGATTGTTGATTTAAAAAATAATATTTTCAGCCATGAACTGCTACATGCATCTGTCACTGGGGCAGAATCATTTATCTTGAACAGTTATTGCCTAAGCTAGCCCCAAAATATAATGCAATGTCCTTAATTTCACCTTCCCATTGGATCATTCCCACATAGTTTGTATACCTAGCAGATGAATGAAGAAATATATCGCTGTATATCCAAGGCTGAAGGTGACACTAAGTTAAGAGACATGGAATGGTGTGATATTGAAGGGCAGTGGGAGGAGAGTATGCCAGAAGTCACGAAAATATTTTTGCCTTGTTAAGAACAAAAGTGAACCTGGAAACTGAATACTTCAAGTCATAATAACTAGTTGATTGACTGAGGTCTGAGAGAAGGTTTTCTGAACAATCCTTAGGCCAGAATCATTGCGGTGGTGGAAACTGGAAAAATTGAAAAACAAAGTCACCCATTTGAAAGAAGTGTAAAGTATATGCTTGTGGGTCACAGAAAAGGAGGCAACAATATAATTTCCTACATATTTCATAATATTTTGAATGAATCTTAAGTAACAGTCGGGATTTATTTTATTCTAAGGTGCTCATAACATGCAGGCACTATTATTAATTCCTTGATGATGCCATTAGGTAAATTTTCCAATGTCAAAACATTATAAATGGCACCTTATCAAGCATATCTCCTAATATCAAAAGCAGTTTTCGTGATTGCTTTACTTGTATTTCCCATGCAATAAAGAAAGCAGATTGTGTTAATTAAATTACCTACATTGAGGAGCAGAAAGGATTTTTTTTGTTCGCTGTTTTCTATTATAATTTTGAATTTTCCTGTACAAACCAGAATAGTTGTTCATACTTGTGCAAGATCTAGAGAAAAATTAAACAATCTATTTACATATTCAAGAAATGAATTATCAAGTTTGTGGAAAATATCTGAATTAAATTTCCAAACTTAATTAAAATTCTAAAAATCATTAGTGAATGGAAGCAAACACTTGTCACAGTTAAGCTTAAAGTCATCAATCGGTTGATTCCTTCATTACTATAAATATTAAATTTGGTTATTTTAAATAGGTACAGATGTGGGGAGGGGATGTATTACAGGTATACTGTTATGCACAGACAGTGCAAAGGCGTCAAAAAGAAGGCTGGGAATCAAATAACCTTCAGTGCTTACGATGTCATGTAGTATTTATCTAACCTCCTGGCCCACTGCCGTTGTGCTTGAGCGAGGGTGAATTTATCAGCAAATGTCTGTCAGGTGCAGGTGAAACTCACAGTGTCCAGAAACTATTATTCAGGCAAAATTTTAACTCTTTCCCTGCAGACCTCTATTCCCTCTCCAATGCCTCTATTGCCTCATTAGTGCCCTTTGAAAATGTGGTAAACCACAATGCAGAAAAAATATCAAATGGCATGTTCGTTGTACATATAAAAGGAAATAAAAATAATTGCTTTTGAAGTATTACTTGGGCAAGAATAAACAATTTTACTTTGTCATATTGAACATCTGGATGGCTGATGTTCTATTTTTGGAAGTAGATGGTTAAACTTTTGGGTTGCTATAGTGATTATCTGTTGAGTGATTTCAAGCTGTCATCATGTTGTGTTTAATTTATAAACCTAATCCAATCCAATAGTACAATGTCTATAGAAACATCCCAGATATTTTCTTCACAACTTTCCACGATTTATTTTTCAATGTCTGATAGATGGGACATTTATAACATTTATGTCTCCTCACCTTAAGACGATGACATTTAGTTTTTCTTCCATGTGTACGATATTTCTGAAAAAGGGATCAACTTCACATTACTCTGCTGGATACAGTGTAATAAATGAAGGTCTGCTTTGCTTCAGTGAATGGACGGTCTGTTTATGTTCTAAACTCAAGCTTTTCAGAGTTTGTTGTGAGGTGTTAAGGCAACTAGGATTGAATCTAATGATACACATGCAAAGAAGTACATTGGTGATATTAGTATTTCAGTCCATTGAACACTCAGGTTGCATTGCTTTGTCTGTTATTTTCGTAAAATCTTAAATCTATTAAAAATAGAAATAACTTCATTAAAGGAGTCACAATGTCACCCTCAGCCAGTGCTATTTTTGTTTAATAGGACTGCTAGACTAAACTTTTAGGGTCACAGTTTTGTTTTAAACGTAAAGCAAATTTTTCCTCCAAGAGCTTATCACAAAGTCATTTTAGATTTGTATAAACATCTAATCTGATTTCTTTTTCAATCTGTGAGCAATGAAAAAGCATGTTTACAAAGTTCCCTGCCCATTCAGTGAACCACCTGGAAATCTTTTTGGACTTTATTTTTTATATTAACACTAAGCTGACTGTTGGATCTCTGATGCCAGGATGTCTTTAACAAGATGGCAATATGAAAACTGTAGCATAAGTTTGTTCTGGGAGGTAAACATTGTTCCAAATACAACTGATTTCAAATTAGTATGTGTAGCACAAAGCACCAGTACATAAATGTGAAATTTAGCATAACGTGTTCCTATGCATGGTGCCAGATGGCATATGTACAACATAGAAAAGATTAAAACCATTAGAAATAATCTGTCCTCGTTTCATTTTGGCCAAAATACTTTTTGGCTTAAAGATTTGCCTGTTAGCTAAACATTTGGTCCACTTTATGGCTGTTTCAGCAATAAATGTAAAAGATAATCTGATATGCATCGACAGGGCCTGAGAAGCTACTTCCGAGTTGTAGATTCATTTACTGATCACTTTTCCTCATTTGTTTTGCATGTCACAGGATCATGTCCAGTCGGACTCAGAGCAGCTATCTCTATGATGAGCTTGAAGTAAGCCTTTCAAAAAGTAGATTGAAACAGAAAACTTCGAAGGGCGAAGTGGACAATATATAATCATTTTGATATACAATAGTCAACAGTATTTCATGTTTCAATCTTTCAATATTTCTACCCATACCCTGACTCAGTTTATCTCTTCCACTATAAGTGCTAATTCTCTCTACATTCCAATCTTCAGTGTAACATCATATCATTTACACCATAATGCAACATCTTTCCATTGAAATCCCAATGGATTATCACTCCATTCAAACTTCCAATGCAGCATCTCTCCCTTCAGGCTCTCAATACAGCATAAGATCACAAAACATAGGAGCGAAGGTGCGCCATTCAGCCCATTAATCTGCTCCATGTTCCAATAAGATCAAGGCTGATCTGATAATGCTCAATTCTACCTTCATGTCTTTTCCCCATGGCTCTCGCACTACCCCAGTGCAGCATTTCTTCATTCAAACACCCAGTGCTGCATTTCTCCTTTGAAAGCAGCCATGTAGAAACCTTCTTCAAGCCCAATGCAGCACATCACCCATCATTCCTCTAGTGCAGGATAAGAACCTATGAATCCAGAGTAGAAGTAGGCCATTCAGTGCTTTGAGTCTGCTATGCCATTTAGTTGGACCATGGCTGGTCCGAATGCAACTTCATATCCACATTCCTGCCTACCCTGATAACCTTTCAATCCCTCTGTTTAACAGCAATCTTTCAAGCTTTGCCTTTAAAATATTCAGATGCTCTGAATATTTCAGAAAGAGAAATACAAAAACTTACAACCCTCTGAGAGAGCAAAAGTCACCTAATCTTTGTTTTAAGGTGATCTCTGATTTTAAACAGAGATCCCCACTTCTAGATTCTCCCAAAAGAGCAAACACCTCTTCACATCTACCCGATGAAGACCCCTTAAGATTGGATATCTTCCCAACAAGTCACCTCTTTTTCTTCTAAAACCTACTGCATTCAAGTCTAGCCTGTCAAACTTTTTATCATAAAACAGCCCCATTCCAAGGATTGGTCTTGTAAATCTCTGAATTACCTCCAATACATTCACATCCTTCCTTAAAAAAGTGACCACCACTGTAAACAATACTCCAGATAAGGTCCCACCAGTGGCCTGTGTAACTGAAGCATCATCTCCCGACTTTTGTATTCAATCCCTCTTCCAATAAATGATAACATTCCATTCACGTTCCTATTTACTTGCTGTACTTGTATCTCTCCACTCACACCTCCAGATTATTTTCTTTTTTTATTTACTTATGACGAATGCGTGTTACTGCCTTGGCCAGCATTTATTGCCCATCCCTAGCTGTCTTCAGGAAAGTGGCGGTAAGCTGCCTCTTGAGCCCCGATGCTATAGGTGGACCCACAGTACCCTTAAAACAGAAGAAATTGGAACAGGAGTAGGCCATATGGCCCCTCAAGCCTGCTCCGCCAATCAATAAGATCATTACTAATCTTTTTGTGAACTCAGCTCCACTTACCTGCCTGCTCTCCATAACCCTAATTCCTCTACTGTTCAAAAATCTATCTTCACTTTAATAACATTCAACGAGGTAGGGAAGGGAATTACAGGATTTTTACCCAGTGACAGTGAAGATATGGTGATATATTTCCAAGTCAGGATGGTGAATGGTTTGGAGGTGGTGTTCCCATGTGTCTGCTGTCCTTGTCCGTCTCTCCAAAAGTAGACTTGAATTTGGAAGGTGCTGTCTGAGAACTTTTGGAAAATTTCTGCAGTACAGCTTGTAGATACTAGACACTGCTGTCCTGAGCATTGGTAATGGATGATTGGCACCACATAAACAATCATGCAGGTTGCTTTTACCAGATGGTATCAAGCTTCTTGAGTGGTGAGTTTTCCATCACACTCCTGACTTGCGCCTTGTAGATGGTGGATAGAATGCGGAGACAGGGGATACAGGAGATGAGATACTCCCCGCAGTATTCCTAGCCTCTGACCTGCTCAATTCTTCCTTCAAATTTTCAATGGGGCCTGCCTATTCACAACCCAGTGCAGGTTCTGACTCTGTCTCCTTCCCAACCTCCATGTTCACTTTTCCTCTCCTTTCATCGGACTTCTGCAAATAAGGTGGTGATATGCTCATAAGACTGGAAATGATCTACAAATACAAAGGCATAATCCTCCCCAAATGAGGGGGAAATGACATCATGTAACCCAAAGAAGTTTCCGGAGGCTTTGAGTGTGTATTATTTGAAAGGGTCAGTTGCAAAGTATATGGAATCAAAATATGATTTCAGTATAAACAGCTGTCAAATTGTAACAATTCCTTAATTTCATAAACTGGCCGCTTGAACAGCGTTGAAAAGGGACAAACCTCTTCTATTGAGAGACACAGTTGTTTTAAGGAAATCTGTTTAAAGAAAAGAAACATAAAAATGCGAGGGGGGGGGGGGGGAGGGGGATGGTGGCCAGGGTGCTGGAGGGTAGGAGACATGCAAGCCCTGGGCTATTTCTTAGTGTCACACACAGATCAATGAAGCCAGTGGGACTTTTTAAATGTTATTTAAAAAGGAAGTGATACGTCACGCTAAAGTTCCGCCGTGTGTCCCTCCTGGACAGTGTAAGGACGACGGGGAATTGGAAAATGTGGTCACGGTGGATGTCTGCGGCGGAGTAGCCGTATTTCAACATGTGTAATTCCTTCTGCGAGAAGGAACAAATCGGTCAGAGTCTCAAAATATTTTAAAGCAACGGCGTCTTAAATGGGATACACTAAGTCAACTCAGTCACACTACCAATACCTACAATATCAAGTTTAGGTTTAATCTGATCATTTTAAATATATGACGTTGCTGTGTATTCCTCCCACCAATACACTGTACCGACAGTGAAAAAGGATTAAAAGTATGAGGCGTTACTCAGGATGGTGTGTCCTAATGCACATAATATTAAAATGGGCATTACAAATGTTTACATCCAATGTTTTAAAACTTGCGTTCTTTTTCCCCTCTCACTTGAACACAATGTGGTTTTATATGCGGTTGCTATAAGCAGACAACGGCAAACTATCTGGAGTTTCCGGCAACATGTATTCAGGACACTGAGTACATCTCCGCTTTAAAAGATCACCTCGGTGCTTCATACGGAGACGGTGATAAATGGCGATTTAAAGAAACAGCACAATATGTTTGTGCAAAGCGAAGGGCTCAAAGGCAACCCCACAAACGTGATCCCTTGCTGCCTTCCCAAATCAACTTGTCCTCTGAAAGCTTGGCCCAAAAGCCAGAAAATTCAGTTGGTCATTTGCCGTAAAGTCCTCCGTGAGCCAAAAATCTGCAGTAATCATCAAATAACGATGGCGGGCAAAGAGTGAGAAGATTAAAGCCAAATTACGTTGATATTATACAACAAATTACTAATAGCGGTCGGGTTCATAGACTGATATCATTTACAAGTAAGAGCAGCAACGGCACGTTAATTTATATTTCTCTTTGGATTTGGGGGGTTCAGTCCCACCACAAATCGGTTGATGTATGTGCCCTGGAGATCTGGAGTATCTGCACGAATCCAGAGTAGATCCGGATTGGTTAATCGGCCTGTTGAATCAAACTAGAAATTATGAACATCTGCAGTGACCTCAAGAGAGAAAAAATAATTACATGGACAGAGGAAACGCTTGTTCTTGTCCTAAATGTTAATGGAATACACTAAAAGACTACACAGGTTGAGCGACACTTTACTGGAAGTGGGGAAGATGTGATGTCGACTCCTGCAATGTGACTGCACTATGTTGCCTGGATGTAACTGACTGCGCTCTTTGCCTAAACGTGAAATAACTGCATTATGTTAAGGGAATGTGCACTGACTGCACTATTCTACCTAGATGTGCGTTGAATGGACTGTTGCGTCTGGATGTGCAATAACAACTATTGTGTCTCGACATTCACTGACTGCATTACTCTGCCTGGATATGCACTGACTGCACTATTCTTGCGGGAAATGAACTGACTGAACTCTTATCTGGATATGCACTGACTTTGCTGTTCTGACTGGAACTGTACTGACTGCACTATATACTCTCTGCACTGCCTGTACAATTCTGCCTGAGTGTACACTGACTGCATTCTACCATCTGCATATATACTGAACACACTAATGTCTCTGGAAGTGCACTCAAGGCTCAATTCAGTTTGGGTGGCACTGACTTGCTCTGTTCTGCCTGGTTATGCACTGACTACACTATTGTGTTTGCATGTTCCCTGACTACACTATTCTGATTGTTTGTGAATTTACTGCACCATTCCTTCTGGACGATCACTGTCTCCACTTTTACCTGGATGTGCACTGACTGCACAGTTTTGTCTGGATGAACACTGACACAGTATTCTGTCTGGAAGTGTGCTGACTGCACTATCTACTCTTTGTATGTGCACTGCCTACACTGTTCTACCTGACTGCACTGAATTAACAATTATGTCAGGATGTGCACTGACTGCACCAAAGTGATTGATGTGCCTCCACTGCACTATTGTGCTTGGATGTGAACTAATTGCACTATTGTGGTGGGATGTGAACTAATTGCACTATTGTGGTGGGATGTGAACTGACTGCACCATTTTATTCTGGATGGTCACAGTCTCTACTATTTTACCTGGATGTGTACTGACTGCACTGTTGTGTCTGGATGAGCATTGACTGCAGTGTTGTATCTGGAAGTAAACTGAATGCATTATGTTATCTTTATATGTGTATTGCCTGCACTGTTCTCCCAGGATGTGCAATGACTGCACCAGTCTCCTTAGATATGCACTAGCTGCACAATTCTACGTGGACGTGCTGTGAATGTGCTATTGTGTCTGAAGATGTGACATGGACGATTTGAAGCAAAGTGTCTGTTTGATGCTATGGCTGTATGACTGCACTATTCTGGCTGGTGTGTGCTGCCTGAACCATTGTGGCAGGATATGAAATGACTGTACTAATCTGTCTGCATGTACCCCAACTGCACTATTCTGCCGCGATGTGCACTGACTGCACTGTTGTATTTGAATGTGCATTGACTGGTCTATTGTGGCAGATGTGCCCTGAGCCTGCATTGTACAGACTGCACTACTGTTTTTAGATGTACACTGACAGCTCATCCATTCCACCTGGATGAGCGCTGACTGCACTATATAATCTTTGTATGTGCATTGTCTGCACTATACCACTGATGTGCACCAACTGACTGCACTGTTGTACCTGACTGTCCATTGACTGCACTATTCTGACTGCCCTATTTTGCTGGGATGTACCCCAACTGTACTATTGTACCTGATGTACAATGACTGCCATCATAGTTTGGAAACAGGCCAGTCAGCCCATCAAGTCCACACTGACCTTCCTAAAAGCATTCTACCCAGACCTACTGCCCAACCCTATCTCTGCATTGTCAATGGCTAATTCACCTAGCCTGCCCATTGCTGGGCATTATGGGCAGTTTTGCTTTGCCAATCCACCTTACCTGCACATCTTTGGATTGTGGGTTGGAAACTGGAGCACCCAGAGGAAACCCACACAGACAGTCGCCAGAGGGTGGAATCAAATCTGGATCCCTGGCACTGTGAGGCAGCAGTGCTAACCACTAAGCTATCGTACTGTGATATTCTGTCTGGATGTGCACTGACTGCAATATTCCACCAGGATGTGCACTGACTGCACTATATTTCCTGGATGTGCACTGACTGTCCTATTCTCTTCAGATGTGCACTGACTGAATTATTATGCTGAGATGTCCATTGTCTGCATTATTTTCTCTGGATGTCCAATGACTGCACTATTGTGCCTGGATGTGAACTGACTGCACTATTCTTTCTGGATGTGCACTGACTGCACTCTAGTGCCTAGATGTGCAATAGCTGCACTATTGTTTCTAGATGTGCATTAATTGCACTATTGTACCTGGATATGCAATCACTGCCTTATTCTACCTGGATTTTCCTCAACTGTGTGGTAGTACCTGGATGTGCACTAACTGCACTATTCTGTCTTGATGCACAATAACTGCATTATTCTCCCTGGAAGTGTACTGACCACAAATGTACTCTTTGTATGTGCACTGGTTGTGCACTGAGTGGACAATTTTGTCAGGATGTGCACTGACTTCACTGTTCTATCTGGATGTGCCCTCACTGTACTATTGTGACCACAAGTGCAATGACTGCACTATTGTGCCTGATTGTGAACTGACTGCACTATTTTGCCTGGATGTGTAGTCTCCACTATTTTACCTAGATGTGCACTGATTGCAGTCTTGTCCCTGAATGTGCAGTAATTACACTATTCTGCCTGGATATGCATTCACTTCACTGTTTTGTGTGGATAAGCAATTATTGCAGTATATTGTCAAGAAGTGTGTGGACTGCACTGTTTAATCTTTGCATGTACATTTCCTTCACAATTCTACCTGGATGTGAACTGAACACACTGTTGTGCCTGAAGGTGTACTATTCTGAATGGTTGTGCACTGACTGTGGTATTGTGTCTGAATGTGAACTGACTGCACCCTTCTTTCTGGATGTGCACTGTCTCCAGTATTTCGCCTGGAATGCACTGACTGCACTCTTGTCTTTTGAGTGCAGTGGCTGAACTATTCTGCCTTGGTGTGCACTGATTGCACTATTTTGTCTGGAGATGCACTCACTACACTATTTTGCTGAGATGTGCATTGACTGCACTGTTGCACATGATGTGCACTTGCAGTGGCATACTTCCTGAATGTGAACTGATTGCACAATACTATCTGGAAATGCACCGACTGCACTTTTTTTTTCCTGGATGTGTAATGACTGCGCTATTCTTTACAGATGTACACTGACTGCACTATTGTGTCTGGATGTGCACTGACTAGACTCTTGTGCCTGGATATGGACCAACTACACTATTGTTTCTGAATGTGTCCTGACTGCACTGTTTTGACTGGATGAGCACTGAGTGCGCAATTCTGTCTGAAAAACTCAATAATATATTCTTTGTATATGCACTGCTTGCACATGTAGGATGTGCACTGGGTGAACAATTCTGTCAAGATATACACTGACTGTACTACTGTTGATGGATGTGCACTGGCTGCACCATTCTGAATGGATGTGCTCTAACTGCTGTATTCGGTCTGAATGTGCCCCACAACTGCACTAGTTTACCTGCATGTGCACTGATTGCAATATTCTATCTGGATGTACATTGACTGCACTATCCTGCCTGGATGTGCACTCACTGCACCATTCTCTCTGGATGTGGACTGACTGCACTGTTCTGCCTGCATGCACAATGACTGCAATATTCTGTCTGGATATGCAAGGACTGCACTATTGTCACAATCAGCATGGTTTTATGTGAGGGTAATCATGTCTCACAAACTTGATTGTGATTTTTGGGGAAGTAACTAAAACGATTGATGAGTGCAGAGTAGTCCACACTGTTTACATGGACTTTAGTAGAGCATTTGACAACGTTTTGCATGATAGACTAATGATTAAAGTTAGATCACATAGGATTTAGGGTGCACTTGCCAGTTGGATACAAAATTAGCTTGATGGTAGGAGACATCACAACATGGTGGAAGGTGGTTTTTTAGACTGGAGGCCTGTGATGAGTGATGTTCCACAGGGATCTGTGCTGGGTCCACATTTGTTTGCCATTTATATAAATGGTTTGGATGGCAATATAGATGGCCTGGTTTGTGGATGACAATAAAATTGGAGGTATGTGGACAGTGAGGAAGGTTATCGAGGGTCACAAAGAGATTTTGATCCATTGGGTCAATGTGCAAAGAAGTGGCAGGTGGAGTTTAATTTGGATAAATGCGAGGTATTGCATTTTGGTAAAACAAATAAGGATAGGACTTAAACGACTAATGGTAGCACCCTTGGCAGTGTTGTAGAACAGAGGGACCAAGGGGTTCAAGCACATAATTCTTTGAAATTTGCATCACAGGTAGAAGGATGGTTAAGAAAGTGTTTAGCACATTTGCCTTCATTGCTCAGACGTTTGAGTATAGGAGTTGGTATGTCATGTTGAGATTCTACAGGATGTTGGTGAGACCTCTTCAGGAGTGCTGTGCAGTTCTGGTTGCCCTGCTGTAGTAAGGTTATAATTAGACTGGAGCAGGTTCAGAGAAAATTCACCAGGATTTCGTCATGAATGGAGGGGTGAGTTATAAGAAGAGGCTGGATAGTCTGGGACCTATTTCACTGCAGAGTTTGAGGTTGAGGGGTGACCTTATAGAGATTTATAAAATTATGAGAGGCATAGATAAGTTGAATAGCAAATGTCTTTTCCCTAGTGTGGGGGTGTTCAAAACCAGGGGGCATATTTTTAAAGTGAGAGGAGAAAGTTTTATAAAGGACACGAGGGCAACTTTTTTACTCAGTGTGACTTGTGAGTGGAATGAACTGCAAAAGCAAATGATGAATGCAAGTACAGTTACAAAATTTAAAAGACATTTGGATAAGTACATGAATAGGAAAGATTTGGAAGGATATGGGGCCAAACAAAGATTGGGGGGAGTAGTTTAGTTTTGGGAACATGCTCAACATAGACCAGTTGGACCAAAGGGTCTGTTTCCGTGACATTATGGCTCTATGGCTGAACTATTCTGTCTGATGTGCACTGCCTGAACTATTCTGTCTGGATGTCCCCAACAGCAGTATTCTGCCAGGATGTGTACGGACTACTGTGTGTAGTTGTGTACTAAGTGTGCTGTTGCCTGGATAAGCAGTGACTGCATTATTGTGTCTAAATGTGTACTGACTGCACTATGCATACTTTGTTTGTGTAATGACTGCACTATATACACTTTGTGTGTACCCTGACTGCACTGTTCTGGTAGGATGTGCCCCCAAGGCACTATTGTGTCGGGATGTTTACTGACTACACTATTGTGCCTGGACGTGAACTGACTACACCATTATTTCTGGCTATGCATAGTTTCCACAATTTTACATGACGTGCATTGAGTGCACAATTCTCTTCAGATGTGCACTGCCATATTGTCCTGGATTTGCAGTGGCTGCCCTATTCTGCCTGGATGTGCATTTACTGCATTAGTGCAATGTATGTGACTGAATGGACTATTCTGCCCGGATGTGCCCCCACTATTTTGCCTGGGTGTGCACTGGCTACAGTATTCTTTTTGGATGTGCACAGTCTCCATTATTTTACCTGAATGTGCACTGCTGTTCCTTTGAGGTGCAGTAGCTGCACTATTCCAACCGGATGTGCACTGACTGCCCTATTCCATCTGAATGCATATGGACTGCACTATTGTGTCAGTATGTGCACTCGCTACACTATTCTGCTTGAAAGTAGCCTCACTGTACTATTGTGCCTGGATGTGCACTGACTGCATCATTCTGTCTGTATCTGCACTGACTGCACTACTGTCTGGATGTGTAGGAACTACACTATTCTGCCTAGACTTGCACTGACTATACTATTGTGCCTGGATGTGCAATGTCTGAATTATTCTGTTCATAGGTGTGCTGAATGCAGTATTCTGCCTGGATGTGTACTGGGTGAACTACTCTGCCTGGATGTGGAGGACTGGAGGGTGGTTAATGTTGTGCCTTTATTTAAGAAAGGCTGTAAGGCAAAGCCTGGAGTCTATAGACCTGTGAGTCTGACGTGGATGGTGGGTACATTGTTGATGTGATTATGAAAGATAGGATTTACATGCATTTGAAGAGGCAAGAACTGATTAGGAATAGCCAGCTTGGTTTTGTGTGAGAGTAGCCACATCTCACAAACTTGATTGAGCTTTTTGAGTAAGTATCCAAAAAGATTGTTGCGGGCAGAGTGGTAGACATTGTTTACATGGGCTTTAGTAAAGCCTGTGACAAGGTTCCAGATGGTAGACTAATTAGTAAAGTTGGATCACATGGGATTTGGGGTGAGCTTGCCAATCGGATACAAAATTGGCTTGATGGTAGGAGACAGAGCTTGTGGTGGAGGGTTGTTCATTGGACTGGAGGCCAGTGGTGTACAACAGAGATGGGTACTGGGTTCTTTTTGTTTGTTATTTATATAAACAAATTGGATGAGAATATAGGAGGCATGGTTAGTATATTTGTGGATGACACCAACATTTGTGGTATGGTGGACAGTGAAGAAGATTGACATTGAGGGGTGACCTTATAGATGTTTACAAAATCATGAGTAGCATAGATAAGGTAGCATAGCAAGGGTCTCTTCCCTAGGGTGGAGGGGTTCAAAACCAGGGGGCATATTTTTAAGGTGAGAGTAGAAAGTGTTAAAAAGGACATGAGAGCAATTCTTTCACACAGTGAGTGTTTCATGAGTGGAGTGAACTACCAGAGGAAGTGTTGAATGCAAGTACAGTTACAACATTTAAAAGACATTTGGATAGGTACATGAATATGAAAGGTTTGGTGGGATATGGGCCAAACAGAGACTAATTTAGTTTGGGAACCTGGTCGGTGTGGACTAGTTGTACTGAAGGATCTTTTCTTGTGCTATATGACTCAGTGACTGCACTAGTTTGTCTGATGTGCACTGCCTGAACTATTCTGCCTGGATGTGAAATGATGGTAGTAATGTGTCTGGACATGTCACAACTGCACTGGATGTGCACTGTCTGCACTCTTCTGTCTGAACGTGCACTGACTGTAATTTTGTGCCTGGTGTGAACTGGCTGCACCATTGTTTCTGGATGTGCACGGTCTCCAGAATTTTACATGGATGTGCACTGACTACACTGTTGTGTCTGGAACTATACAGCCTGCATGACATAATATTTGTATGTGCACTGTCTGCACTATTCTCCTGGATGTGCAATTACAGCTCTATTCTTCCTGGATCTGCACTGGTTAGCAACACTAAATCACATGGAATGCAGGGAGAACTAGCTATTTGGAAACAGAACTGGCTCAAAGGTCGAAGACAAAGGGTAGTGATGGAGAGTTGGTTTTCAGACTGGAGGCACACCACATGACCAGTGGTGTGCCACAGGGATCGGTGCTAGCTCCACTGCTATTTGTCATTTATATAAATGATTTGGATGTGAACATTAGAGGTATGGTTAGTAAGTTTGCAGATGACACCAAAATGGAGGTATAGTGGATAGCGAAGAAAGTTACCTCAGAGTGCAATGAGACCTTGATCAGGTGGACCAATGGGCCCAGGAGTGGCAGATGGAGTTTAATTTAGATAAATGTGAAGTGCTGCCTTTTGGAAATGTGAATCAGACCAGGACTCATACACTTAATGGTAAGTTCCTGAGAGTGTTTGCTGAACAAAGAGATCTTGGAGAGCAGGTTCATAGTTCCTTTAAAGTGGAGTCCCAGGTAGACAGGGTTGTGAAGAAAGCATTTGGTATGCTTGCCTTTATTGGTCAGCGCATTGAGTATGGGAGTAGGGAGGGTCATGTTGCAGCTGTACAGGACATTGGTTCGGCCATTTTTGAAATATTGTGTTCAGTTCTGGTCTCCCTGCTATAGGAAGACTGTTGTGAAACTTGAAGGGGTTCAGAAAAGATTTACAAGGATGTTGTCGCTGTTAGAGGGTTTGAGCTATTAGGAGATGCTGAATAGGCTGGGGCTATTTTCCTTGGAGTGTCGTAAACTGAGTGGTGAACTTATAAATGTTTATAAAATCTTGAAGGGCATGAATACGGTAGTCATGATTTGAAGGTGCCAGTGTTGGACTGGGGTGTACAAAGGTAAAAATCATACAACACCAGGTTATACAGGTTTATTTGGAAGCACTAGCTTTTGCTGCTCCTTCATCAGGTGGTTTTTTTTAGATTAGATTAGATTACTTACAGTGTGGAAACAGGCCCTTCGGCCCAACAAGTCCACACCGACCCGCCGAAGCGCACCCACCCAGACCCATTCCCCTACATTTACCCCTGCACCTAACACTACAGGCAATTTAGCGTGGCCAATTCACCTGACCTGCACATTTTTGGAGTGTGGGAGGAAACCGGAGCACCCGGAGGAAACCCACGCAGACACGGGGAGAATGTGCAAACTCCACACAGTCGGTCGCCTGAGGCGGGAATTGAACCCGGATCTCTGGCGCTGTGAGGCAGCAGTGCTAACCACTGTGCCACCGTGCCGCCCACCAAGTATAAGGTTGTAGGATTGTACTCTTTCACAAACAATCCAAGTCTTTTTCAATATATAATTTCAGTTACATCACACTATAAACTTTTGCTCCAAATTATGTGTCCTATGAACTTATACTGCACAACCGCCTGATGAAGGAGCAGTGCTCTGAAAATGAGTGCTTCCAAATAAACCTGTTGAACTATAACCTGATGTTGTGAAATTAATAGGGTAGATAGCCAAAGTGTTTTCCCCGGGATGGGGGAGCCCAAAACTAGAGAGCAAAGGTTTAAGGTGAGAGAAGAAAGTTATAAAAGGGACCTAAGGGGCAACTTTTTCATGTAGAGAGTGGTGTTTGTATAGAAAGAGCTACTAGAGGAAGTGGTGAGGCTGGTACAATTACAACATCTAAAAGGCATCTGGATGGGTATATGAATAGGAAGTGTTTAGAGGATATGGGCCAAATGGGACTAGATTAATTTAGGATATTTGGTCGACATGAGAGAGTTGGATCGAAGGGTCTGTTTCCATGCTGTGCAGATATATGAATCTATGACTACACCATTATGTCTAGAAGTGCTCTTACTCCATATTCAGATTGGGAGTGCAATGTCTACACTATTGTGCCTGGATTTGCACTGGCAGCACTATTCAGCCTGGGATGTAATCTGACTACACTATTCTGTTTGAATGTGTAGTTGCTGCAGTATCCTGTATGGATATGCAGTGACAGCTCTATTGTGTGTGTATGTACAATGATTACATCAATCTGCCTGGATATGCATTGACTGCCTATTTCTACTTGGAAGTGCACTCACTGCACAGTTGTGTTTTCATGTGCACTGACTGCATATTTTTGCGTTTATGTGCAACAATTGCACTATTTTTTCTGGATGTGAACAGCCTGCACTATTCTGTCTTGATGTGCACTCTCTCCACTATTCTACCTGAAATGGCACTGACTGCATTATTTGGTCTGGATCACCACTGACTGCACTGTTCTCTCTGGTAATGTGGTAAAAACAATGACTGCAGATGCTGGAAACCAGATTCTGGATTGGTGGGGCTGGAAGAGCATCCAGGATGCTGCCTGGACTACTGTGCTCTTCCAGCACCACTAATCCACTCTCTGGTAATGTACTGACTGCACCATATATATATATATATAAATATAGTATGTGCACTGCCTGCACTCGATATCCATCCATACGCCATTCTGTCTGTATGTGCACAGACTACACTATTTTGCCTGGATGTGCACTGTGTATACTTTTCTGTGTGATATGCAATGAGTGCACAGTTCTTTCTGGATTTTGGGCTTCTTTGTGGCACAGTGGTAGCATCTCTACCTCAGTAGCAGGAGGCTCGGGTTTAAGTCCCACCTGTTCCAGATGTGTAATAACCTCTTTGAACGGGTTGATCAGAAAATATTTTTTCCACCCGGATGTGCAGTGCATCAAGCAGCCGCTAGTGAGCTAAGGACCGCGACGGGGGCGCATTGAAACCGACTTGCCATCAGCTGCTTTGGGAGCTGACGGCGGGACGCGGACTTGATCTGATTCCCGGGACAGGAATTCCATGCCCTTTCTAACTGACACTGGATCAAAATTCCGTCTGTTTGTTCACTGGATGGGGTGAAAAGGTATTCCAGATTTTACTCAGCCTCAAATGAAAGTGGAGCAAATTGCCCACCACAAGGGTCGGCAGAGGAAGATGCTGACAGCTTTGAGATGGGAATGTAGCGGTCTGCAGCTTTCTACCTGTCTGTGCACTAACGTGCTGACGGGAAGAAACCCGCCTGCAACAGTTTACCTGAAACTCATGATCTGATTGCACGTGGACTGGAAGCAGAGTGCCCTGCCTGGTTTTACTTTTAATCGGATTACATTGAGAGCGGAGCTGGAGCAGTCTGCCTGACATTCTGCCGCCCCGAAAGTACGAGATTGAGCTGCCAACCTCTGATCCGATTGCGAATTCCTTAATCTCATCGCGATCTGCCGTCCCCCGCTCCTCAGCTCCAATAACACTAATGGATAGCTCTTATTGGCTGCATTAGACAGATGTCTCCTCTCAAATCGGATTGCTAGTAATACTTTCACTCGTATTAAATGCAAACACCTCAATTTTCTCTCCCCGCCCCCCTCCTCAGTATCATCCACACAGCGGCACATCCAGTTAGATATTGGGTTTGTTGAATTTACGAAGAGCGTTTCCATACAGCTTACTCCGTCGGTTTAATTCAAATACAGCAAGTGCAAAAGCTGCAGATACTGATTATTATTTGATTATAAATCGCTGTGTATTATTGACAGTATTCAGCTTCTCAAATCCCAACTCCCACCCTGACTGGGTTCCCTGACATTTTCTGTGAATTATTTTCGATATTCCTGCATTGTTTTGCATGAAAAGTTTCATCGTCAAAATGAGTAGATATCACCGCATTCAATCTAAATTAATTCACACACACCGCCGGACTTGCATCAAGTTAACACGTACATTTAAAAATAAAAATTATAACGGACTCGGCCCAAACCAAGGGGGAGTAGGTGAACAATGTCATTTTAATCGCTAAATCTTGCCGGATTTTATCCGTTTTGATTGACACAAGGAACTAGATATTTCAAACATGATTTTTTTTTCTCTCTCTCTGGTCACCGTTCTCTGATGTGACTTTTTTTCCCTAAAAAGCATATATGTGATAGGGATAATGAGCGAGTCGGTGTACACATTCAGGGAAGGTGTCTCTCTGTGTGGAGTTCCTTTTGATACCGAATCCGTCCATTAAATCGCCCAGGACTCTTCTCAATCTCCCGCGTGCAGACTGGACTCCTCTTTACAAAACTTCACCACACATCACATAAAGGGATTTTCTATTTGCTGCAAAAAATTCCAATTTAAATAAAACCTAGAACTGAAGATTTCTTTTTGAATCTCAATCGATTACATTTTTCAGCAGCAATGAGCTGTTTGGTATGTACAGCAATGAAAACTTCAGATAATTAATGGATCGTGAAAGCGGCAGATCCGGTAAACCAGCGGGGATTGTGTTTCTTCACATTTTTTTTTCCTAACCAGAAGTTTGGAATGTTTCATCTGTCATTTCCATGGGAATAGTTAACAGGGCCGAAATCAATATCAAACGAACCTATAAATCACCCGTATGTCAGCGCATATCAAAATATCGCGTCTGTTATTACAATCAATAAACTATTTTCAAACAACAGAAAATATGACAAACACATTTGTAACCGATTAGGATTTTTACAAGTTCATTCCCTTCCGCCAGTTACAAACAAACCACAATCCGTACAACGACAGGTCAGACTGATAAATAACGATAACTCAGATAAAATAACTGTGTGTGCAACAGTCCACTGTCAATCACTTGGAAGATGAATTCTGCAGTGTGTTCTGTCGATTTGGATTGTACTTAAAATTTATCTAAAGGTTATCAGCGGTATTATCATGCGCAAATATGTTCGTTAAGTAGAATTTCCTTGTTTCTGCTTATACTTATAACCGATTGAGAAACTAGGGTAGGTACAGGACAGAAGCAAAATATTACACGGCAAGTTTGACTCTTCATAGGTACAAATACCAGCCAACATAGATCTGGCGAATTTACTGCAGAAGAGTGACAGATGTTAGCAAGAAAAACAAGGTCGGTGCAGGATAATGTAACGCGTATTCGCAAAATGTACTTTCAACTATTTTTGAAGGTGTAGACACACGACTTCCGCGAGTGGGGCGGGGAGGGGGGGGGGGGGGGGTGAGATAAATCTTCCTGCTCCATACAACTGCAAACAATCTCAATAGCAACCTTTCCCTCTCCGTCTGCGATCGAGACAAGGTTGCCAGTATTGAATTGGCCCTATATGAGTTACTACTCATCGCTTATTATGCAGGTTGTTTGGCTCCTGATTATTTGAATTCCCGCGTTTCAATGACTATTTGGCGCTCGTTCTAATGGTCTCGGTGATTTTAAATACCCTGTGTAGGAATTGCTCGGAATCTTTCATGGTAACGCGAACCTGTGGTAGCTCTGGACATAAAGAAATCTTACTGGCCATCCCAAATGTCCCAAGCAATATTGAAAAGATGCGCTGCTGGAAATGTCTGAGCATGATGGAGCTCTGACAATTTAAAAAAATCTTTTGTTGCGAAATTACCACAGCTTCAGATATTTTCAGCATTTCCTTGTGGGGGTGGGGGGCTGATTTTAAAAAAAGCCCTGAATCCGCCTACCATAATAAGATCTCATACATCAGGACTGAAATTCGAGTGTTATGACAAATCCACTCTTTTCCTTTTATTATCAGTTAATCAAAAAAAGCCATTAGTAATTGACAAGCGACTGAAAATAATAGCTCTGAAAACTGCCGAACAATTACTACATAATGTGGACAATGTCATAAATTCGCTTCGTGTATTCCGAGCCATACAAATACATTTAAATGCTGATACGGTTGTTGTTAGCTCAGAATTGATTTAGCTTGAAACTGTTACATGGCATATTCTTCACAAGATTAATTCTAATAGTCATAATTGCCACAAGGCTTCCGACTGTGGCAAAGTTTTATTTTGGCTTTGTAATAGAGATCACGGCGACAAATAAACTACTGCACAAACTACACTAGTATGTCAGTTTATTAAAAGAATGATGCCACATTAAGTACCGTTAATGTTTCACAATCTCTGTGTCTACGAGGTATTTTTGTTTTTGCTTGCTTGGATAGCTGATGTCAAATACGCAATTAATACCCAGGACTCCAAGAGTTTGATTTTTACTCTAATCGATCCTGACAAATTTGCTTGAAAACTCAGCCTCATAGCCAGATAATTTTGCCATAAAGAAATCATCTCGTGACAAACTCGTCAAGGAATTCGGCTGCAGCCATGTTTATATTCTGTCTGATTTAAAGTGAAGGGAAAAGACAAAAGGCAAACCAGTTTTAAAATGCAACACGAACAGAAAAATGCATTGGAGCAATGTCCCCAGTTGTTTACACAATTTTGAGTTACTAAAGAAGAAGAAATTGTATGACTCTAGAAGGTATTTTTTAAGCCATTAACAAAACACGTTCTAAAATATGCCCACAGTAGTCTATCGTGAGCCATTGGTGATTAGTTCTACAGTTTTGTTTCTCTCTATTTACGTGAACAGGTAAGTAAAATAGCAGTCAAACAAGATGCTGCTGTACGAATATAACATTAATAGCCCGCATAGGCTCCCCTTCATATTTAAAGATGAGGTTTTCTTCTCTTAAGAGTTGGTTTCCTTTCAGCTCTTTTCCTGGAGGTTTGAAAAATCGCTTTCAGATTAGGCAATTATGTGCAATTAATCACTGATATATCCAGGTATAAATCGCACAAAATGCTCTAACTTGTGTATTCCCCTTTAGCGTTTTGCATAACTATCTAAACTAGCAATTGTTACTGTTTCTATCACTGTCCTAACATCACAAGAAATGACTAATTTAGATTAAACGTGCACGATAACGATGAAGAAGGACTTAAATTATACAAACAGATAATTATTCCATATTATCATACTTAAACGGAATTGAAAAAAAATCAGGAACCTTCATTCGTAGAATTTTTTTTGTCAATGGGAGGCTGTTCATCCTATTTCCTAAAACAAACGTTCACACTCTGTATAATTATGAAACAGCTAATTGGAGGGTACAGATTTTTGTCACCAATCCCATGAAAAGTGGATTTTTAACAACAGATTGGAGTGGTCTTGATTCTGTTACTCCTTCTCCCTCCCCCTATTTTATTACAAACCCCTCTGCGCGATTCAGTCGTTCGTTCATATTGCCCTTGCAGTTCTGACTGGCATTTGTTAATCTTCTTTTGAAAAGTGGAAATGCGAGCAAGTTCGGGTAATCTCAAATTGAAGTTGCAGACTGCGGTTAAATTGGGGGGATGGGGGGGGGGGGGGGGGGTGGTGTGTAAACCACAGTGTATCTCCTCCTTTGTCGAAACAGTTAATGGAGCCAATGGCTTTCCAGTTAAAAAAAAGTTTCGCCAAATAGTGTTAACAGAAACGCCAAGCAAATTACAATGTATACTTAATATATGTCCGGATAATGTTGTACCTCAGGTAAAAATTATATCCGAATTAAAAGAGCTTTAAATTCAATCACAATATATAAGCATTATCGTACAGTATGCATCGTTAAAAAATACATAGAAAAAATTATACTATGAAGTTTGTAATCCTTAAACAATAAATATACAGATTCTTAATCGCATTTCACGATAGAAAACACAGCAGTCATATCATTAAATACTACTGATCTGATTTTCATCGGAATATTGACAGAAATCAAAGCATATGCAATGCGATGAAAGAGAATTTAACCTCCGAGACATACTTGCATTGCTAACATTTATATTCTATTCAATGTAAAAATAAAGTAAATTACATTATTTCCTTGTCCAAATGTCCTCATTTGTAGCAAACTTATCGGTTGCTAAGTCAGATACGTAGCATACCTTCTCTGCAAAAATTAAATTCCCTTCATAGCTCCAGCCCGCTTCTCCGGCCCAGATATTTCTCGACATTTTTGGGAGGTGGGGGGAATGCTCGACCTTCCCTTGATTAAGAAACCTTCGGCAATTTATTCTATTCTTTTCTGTCTAATGCAGCCCGGTGCAGGTGGCCGGCTCCACCAACACTGAGTCTTTTCAATAGCGCGGCCTTCCTCCTAGTCAAGTACCATATAATTAATTTTAAGTTACTCTACGCACCATGTTATTAAGATCAAAATCAAAAAGCAATGTCAAAAAGAACTGATTTGCATACAGTTTTTTCGTCTTTTGTTGTCGCAGAGTTGCCAAAAGGTTGTGGCGTTAATTGCATAATATAAATATTCAGGTTAATGATCATGCGCTACTAAAACCATATTTAACAATAAAAAGTATCTAAAATCTGCAAGCATCAACAGTTAAAATGAAAGCAATCGCGTTTTTTGTTCGGCAAGCTGCAAAATCTAGTAATGTAATTAAAATCGAAACCATCCTCAGGATTATAGCAAAATTTGCTCATCTACAGAACGGTACTGTTGCAATGTGCTTACAAAACCTTGTTCCACACACTGAATATTGAAAAGACACTTCGATTGAGCTTCTGTTTGCCTTCAGCCAGAGGGCGAGAGTTGGAATGGACAATTCGACTCACAACATTGCTGCAGCCGAGGAACAGCACTTCCGAAACAAACCCGCCATCTAGTGGATAGGATGGGACACAGACAACCGTATTCAAGAGAACAATAAAATTCTGTGGTCTAATGTTGCCCCCTTACGACGCTATTAGAAATGTAAATAAAGCTCGTATTTGTTCCCTGCGTTCCGAAAATAACAGGGCATCATCCTGCGATCGATATTGTGAATTCCGAAAGAAAATAATTTATTGGAAAATTACTCAATTTGCTGAATTCAAAAAGTGTAGACCTGTCATTTTCTCAAAACATCAAATCAGATTTGACCACACTTCATTTCAAGGACTGCGATTTCCCTTCCCACGTAGTCAACAATGCCCTCCAGTGCATCTCCACCACTTCCCGCACCTTCACCCTCGAACCCCATCCCTCCAACTGCAACGAGGATAGAACTCCCCTGGGTCTTCACCCCCCACCCCACCTATCTCCAGATACAGCGCATCATCCTCTGCCATTTCAGCCACCTACAGACAGAACCCACTACCAGAGATGTATTTCCCTCCCCACTCCTACCAGCATTCCGCAGAGACCATTCCCTCCACGACGCCCTGTTACGTCCACACACCCCACCAACCCACCTTCTACTCCCTGCACCTTCCCTTGCTGCCACAAGATGTGTAAAACCTGCACCTATACCTCCTCCCTCACCTCCATCCAAGGGCTCAAATGAGCCTTCCGTGTCCAGCAGAGGTTTTCCCACATATTCACCCACCTCATCTACTCTGTCCGTTGCTCTCAATGTGGTCTCCTGTACATTGGAGAGGCAGATGCTAACTTATGGAACGTTTCAGAGACACACGCACCAATCCTGTGGCTGACCACTTCAACTACCTCTTCCACTCCGCCAAGGACATGCAAGTCCTGGGCCTCCTCCACCATCAAATCTTAGCCACCCAACGCCTAGAGGAAGAACGCCTCATCTTCCGCCTTAGGACCCTCCAACCACACGGCATCAACATCAATTTCACCAGTTTCGTCATCTCCCCTTTCCCCAATCGGCACCATCCTCTTGACCTGTTCTACCTGTCCATCTTCCTTCCCACCTATCTGCTGCACTCTCTAAACTGATCTATCACCATCACTCCTCACCTGCATCTACCTATCGCCTTCCCATGTATCTTCACCCCAAGTCCACCCTCCCTCCTATTTATCTCTCAGCTCCCTTCCCCTCTCCACCCCCGCCCTCTCCCCTCCACACACATTCCTGATGAAGGGCTTATGCCCGAAATGTTGATTCTCTTGCTCCTCGGATGCTGCCTGACCTGCAGTGTGTTTCCAACACCACACTTTTTAACCTGAAACATAGAACATAGAACGTTACAACACAGCACAGGCCCTTCAATTCTTGATGTTGTGCCGAGCTGCAAAATTAATCTGATGCCCATCTAACCTCCACCATTATTATGCATATGTATATCTAATGCCCATTTAAATGTCCTGTGGCAGGCAGGCCGTTCCATGCTCCTACTAGTCTCTGAGTAAAGAAACCACTCCGATATCTATCCTAAATTTATCACCCCTCAATTTAAAGCTATGTCCCCTTGTGTTAGACTTCACCATCCAAAGAAAAAGGTTCTCACTGACCACCCGATCTAACCCTTTGATGATCTTACACATCTCGATTAAGTCATCTCTCAACCTTCTTCTCTCCAACTAAAGCAGCCTCAGTTCCCTCGTAAGACCTTCCTTCCATACCAGGCAACATACTAGAAAATCTCTGGACTCTTTCCAAAGCTTCCACATCCTTCCTATAATGCAGTGACCAGAACTGCACACAATACTCCAGGTGCGGCCTTACCACTATCTTGTACAGCTGAAGTATGATCTTGTGGCTCTGAAACTCAATTCCCCAACCAATAAACACCAACACACCATACACTTTCTCAACAACCCTATCAACCTGGGTGGCAACTTTCAGGGATTTATGCACCTGGATACCGAGATCTCTCTGTTCATCTACACTACCAAACATTTTACCATTAGCCCAGTACTCTGCATTCCTGTTACTTCTTCCTTCCATAAAGGACATTAGTGAACCAGATTGTTTTTCCAACGATCAATTCATGGTCATGATTAGACTCTTATTTCCAGATTTTACTGAGTTCAAGTTACACCATCTGTCATGGTGGGATTCAAACCCAGGATCCCAGAACATTACTTGAGTCACTGGATTAACAGTCTAATAGCAATACCACTAGGCCCTTGCATTTCCTGTTTTGTTGTGGAAAGGAGGAACTGTTATGTTGCATCTTTGCAGCCCTGGGCAGTTCTCATCCTTGACTCACAATGTGTCCTAGATATATCCTGTGGGCCCTAACAAACTCACAACTCATTGTGAGATTGGCCACTAAATTTGTATTTTCTAGAAGCGCATTTCCAGTTATCTGTAGTGTGTGTTTCAGATATTGCTGTACACTAGGAGGTCATCATTATTTCCTGTGGAATTAGACAAACCTGTTACTATCCTGTTCATCAGATCTTGAAAGGTAGTTGGGGCATTTTGAAGTTAAAATGGTTCAAAATTGTAATAACACATCTGGAATTACAAAGGTGGTGATTTCTTTGCTCAGATAGACAAATGAACCTACTCGTGAACTGAGTAAATCTATCTTAGTCTTTTAGGCTGCTTTTTTGACCAAATCTCTACAAACTCACAACTGGGTTATCTGGTCACTGCATTATCTTTTTTGGTAGTCAGAGCAGAGTTTGTGCAGCCATCTGGCTTGGCCATAAACAGAATTTGTATTGTTTAGCCAGGTAGGAGGGAATTTAATGTAGGTCTCATAAACGTCTCCTTTCAATTCATTCCACTGCTACCCTGCTCCTTTAGATCAGTGCAATTACACAGAAAGGTATCTGTTCATCTTCTTCTCAGTAGTGGTATTGTTTTATCATATTGACAATGCACCTCCTTTGCCTTTTTTCCCCAGTCTGAGGCCTCATTCAGATCACTGAGTTCCCCAAACTTCTTGTCTGCTGAGTATGGCGGCTGAACCAAGTTTTTACAAATCAGCTGACGTTGTTTGGAGGACCGTCATGTGTGTCCTGGCTGAAAGTTCTGGCATGTTTATCTGCCTGTTGTTTCATCACAGACCAGGAATTTTCATCTTATCATGGTCCACTTTACAGGTCTGTGAGTGTCAGTCTCGGAAATTTACTGTAATCTCTAATATTCCTCCTTCTGGTCTAACAACCTCCCCATTATCAACTTCAGAGGCCATCTCATTTAGTGCGAGCAAAATAATTCAGAGAATCCCTATAGTATGGAAACAGGCCCTTCAGTCCAACAAGTCCACACTGACCCTCAAAGAGCAACCCAACCAGACTCATTCCCCTATCCCACATTTACCCCTGACTAATGCACCTAACCTACACATCCCTGAACACTATCGGAAACTTAGCATAGCCAATTCACCTAACCTGCACATCTTTGGACTGTGGGAGGAAACCAGAGTACCTGGAGGAAACCCACACAGACACGGGGAGAATGTGTAAACTCCACATAGAGAGCCGCCCGAGGCTAGAATCAAATCTGGATCCCTGGCGCTGTGAGGCAGCAGTGCTAACCACTGAGCCACCGTGCTGTTCAGATGGAGTACAATCTGTGGGTACCTGGTGGCAAAAATGAAAAAGATCCATTCCCTTAGTCCAGTCATGGGAGTGCTCATGGTAGTATGATCATTGCTCTGAGGGTTTGTTTGTATAGTTCTAGTTCTCCCTGTGATTTTGGGTGATATGTAGAAATGTCTGCAAGCTCACATCCAGGTCACCCATTATTTCCTGAAATCGATATGAAATTTGAGCCTTGATCCTACTAGCTTTCAGTTGGTAGATGATACTAGGTGGAGAATTGGTCAGTTCCTCACTACTGTCCTGGCAGACATGATCCTCAGGGGATTAGCATCTGGGAAATAGTTGGCCACATCCATCATGGTAAGGGCACACTGGTAGTCCTGTTCTGTTTGCCCCACACAATCCACCAACACCTTGCTGAATGTTTGATCAAAAACTGACATGGGAAACATAGGAGCAGATCCAATTCCAGGTCAGGATTTTCCCACAACCTGGCAGATATGACAGGCTCTGCAGCACCTTACCACATTCTTGTTGAGCTGTGACCACCAAAAATACTGGTTGATGCAAACTTGTGCTTTACATATACCCATATCACCAACTATTGTAATCTCACAGCAATATTTTCCTAAGGCAATTTGGAGACAATGTTTTTTGGTGGATTACTGTCAATTCCTCATTTTCTCTATAAGGCATCTCCATTTCCTCATCAGCACCTCTTTTTTAATATCACAGATTTCAAAGACTGTTTCTGCCTCACTGCACCAGTGTGAGCACTCAGAGCTAGGGTTTTTAACATGGGTCAGCTTCCTGGGCTGCAAACAAGGAAACTATTTATTACTTCCTTCAGGACTTCTAGACTTTGGAAAAACATTTCAGCAGAACAGATTGGAGTGTCTTTCATTTTATTTGCCATCTGAGTCTCCACTGGCCAAGTTGGTCTGGCCATAGGCAAAAGTGAGGACTGCAGATGCTGGAGATCAGAGTCTAGATTAGAGTGGTGCTGGAAAAGCACAGCAGGTCAGCAGCATCCGAGGAGCAGGAAAATCGATATTTCGGGCAAAAGCCCTTCATCAGAAATGAGCTGATGAAGGGCTTTTGCCCGAAACTTTGATTTTCCTGCTCATCGGATGCTGCTGACCTGCTGTGCTTTTCCAGCACCACTCTAATCTAGACTCTGGTCTGGCCATAGGCCACTTGACCACCCAGTCAGGGAAAATTTAGCTCCCCGTGTCTGTGTGGGTTTCCTCCGGGTGCACCGGTTTCCTCCCACAGTCCAAAGATGTACAGGTTAGGTGAATTGGCCACGCTAAATTGCCCATAGTGTTAGGTGCATTAGTCAGAGGGAAATGGGTCTAGGTGGGTTACTCTTCGGAGGGTCGGTGTGCACTTGTTGGGCCGAAGGGCCTGTTTCCACACTGTAGAGAATCTAATCGAGCTCCTCACTTTCTCCTGCTGCTTTTTTTTATTTCCATGACCTCCTTGGACAAGACTGAGGATGAGATAAGTTTTGATCCCATCGGGTCATCTCTGAGAAACAGCGCAACGCTGTCAGAGTGGTGACAATTCTCACAGTCTCTGGATTGAATTCCCTCTGCAACTGGTAATGTGGAATGGATGTGTGTGTGTGTGGATCTATATATATATATATATATATATATATATATAATTTCTACAAATTCTGGAGCAATTCCTATAAATTAGAGGGTGCCAAAAGCAACCCAGTATTTATGAAAAGAAAGAGAAAATACAAAATTACAGACCAGTTAACCTGACATCAGGAGTGGGGAAAATGTTAGAGAAAAAAAAAACTTTTTTTATTTAACCTATTTTTCTAATCTACCTGTTTGGAGACATTATTAAACACTTCTGGAGCAGGTGGGACTTGAACCCAAGCCTCCCAATCCAGGGATAAGGGCATTACCATTACACCACAAGGGAGCCCCCATAACTGTTACAAAAGATATGATAACAGAACACTTGAAAAGTGTTCATGGGTTTAGACAAGGTCAGAATGAGTTAATGAAAGGGAAATCATGCGCAAATGAGGCTTTTTTTGAGGATGTATCAAGTGGAATAGATAAGGGAGAATTCATTTATGTAGTGCATTTAGATATCAAGAAAGGTTTGGATGAGGTCCCACATAAAAGGCTAGGAGGAAATATTAAAGCACAGAGATAGGGGTAATTTACCAACATGGATTGAGAATTATTTGACAAACTGGAAACAGAAAATGGTAATAAATGAGTCTTTATTTGGGTGGTAGGTGGTGGCTAGTGGTGTGCTACAGGGATCAGTGCTTGCACCCCAGCTTTTCACAGTATATACAAATGACTTGGACAATAGAACCAAAGGTAATATTTCTAAACCAATCACAGAAAATGTTGGAAAAACTCAGCAGGTGTGACAGCAAGACAGAAGCAGATTTAATGTTTCAAGTACAATATGATTCTTTTGGAACTGAAAGGTTTGGAAAATGATAGTTTGATGGATGCAGAGGAGTGGCAAGGTGAACAGATGGTGTGGAATTCAGTATGAAAGACAATGGAGTTGCTAACTGGGTTAAAAATGAAACAGAAGTGTAAAATGGGATTAACTTGTGGAAGGATGAAAATGGATCCTCGTGGGTGACTGCAAAGTAAAAAGATTCAAACGAAACAAGCCAATGGGAGGGTGGGGTTGGGGGAGGGGGTGCAGCAGTAAAGGGGCGAATATGAGAGAAGTGGAGAACAAATGCAATGGGATCAGGCTGCAGAGTTGTGGAATTCATTATTGAGTCTGTGATGCTGTAAAGTGTCTGAGAGGAAAGTTAGGTCTGTTCCTTGAGTTTTGTTAAAACATTGCAGGGGGGCCAGGACAGAAATGTTAGCACGAGAGTAAGGTCATTTAGTGGAGTGGCAAGCAACTGAGTGATCCTACGAAGAGAATGGAAGTGGTTACCTAGTTTGTATTTCATCTCACCAACGTAAAGGAGACTGCATTGTGAGCAGCAAATATCGTAGACTGGATTAAAAGAAGCAAAAGTAAATCATTGCTTCACATGGAAGGTACGTTTGGAGCCTTGGATAGTGAAGAAGGACATGGTGAATGGACAAATATTACACCTTCTGCAAATGCATGGGGAGCAAGGAAGTGTCAGGAGTGATGGTGGAATCAAGCAGATTGTCACAGAGGGAAAAATACCTGCAGAATGGTTACGGTGGAAGCAAGGGAAAGATGTGTTTAGTGGCGGCATCCTGCTGGTGGTGGCAGAAGTGACAGACCCTTTGATTGTGGAGAATAGTGGCTGAAAGGTGAGCACAAAGGGAACCCTATTATTTTACTGGGAAGCAGAGAATGAGGTAAGGACTCAATAACATCACACCTTGGCTATTATCAAGGTGTTACAGTTAGAGTGTATGATGAGTGCCAAGTACATCATGAAGGAGAAAGGGGAGCTGTGCATATGCATGATGTCAGGAGAAAGTGAGGACTGCAGATGCTGGAGATCAGAATCAAAAAGTGTGGTGCTGGAAAAGCACAGCAGGTCAGGCAGCATCCGAGGAGGAGTTGACACTTCGGGCATAAGCCCCTCATCAGGCATCAGCATGCTTCCCGTATGCTGCCTGACCTGCTGTGCTTTTCCACTGCCACACTTTTTGACATATGCATGATATCAGCTCACTATGACACATTAGGCCCCATCAGTCCTCCTTTAACATTTTCAACTGGCTCTGCGTGCTGGAGTGTCCATCTGCAAGAGATGCCTCAGAGTGACTGTGACATAGAAGTGCACCACAAAAGACAGTCAAGTTTGCGGATGATACGAAAGTCGGAGGAGTTGTAGACAGTGAGGAAGGACGTGGCAGGTTACAGCGGGATATAGATAAGCTGCAGAACTGGGCAGAAAGGTGGCAAATGGAGTTCAATGTAGCTAAGTGTGAGGTGATTCACTTTGGTAAGAGTAACAAAAAGATGGGGTACTGGGCTAATGGTCGGATACTTGGTAGTGTGGATGAGCAGAGGGATCTTGGTGTCCATGTACACAGATCTTTGAAAGTTGCCACCCAGGTAAAGAAGGTGAAGAAGGCATATGGCGTACTGGCTTTTATTGGTAGAGGAATTGAGTTCCGGAGTACTGAGGTCATGTTGCAGTTGTATAAGACTCTGGTGCGGCTGCATCTGGAGTATTGTGTGCAGTTTTGGTTGCCATACTATAGGAAGGATGTGGAGGCACTGGAACGGGTGCAGAGGAGGTTTACCAGGATGTTGCCTGGTATGGTAGAAAGATCGTATGAGGAAAGGCTGAGGCACTTGGGGTTGTTTTCATTGGAGAAAAGAACGTTTAGGGGTGACTTGATAGAGGTGTACAAGATGATTAGGGGTTTAGATAGGGTCGACAGTGAGAATCTTTTTCCACGTATGTAGTCAGCTATTACAAGGGGGCATAGCTTTAAATTAAGGGGGGGTAGGTATAGGACAGATGTTAGGGGTAGGTTCTTTACTCAGCGAGTCGTGAGTTCGTGGAATGCCCTGCCAGTAGCAGTGGTGGACTCTCCCTCATTATGGGCATTTAAGCAGGCATTGGATAGGCATATGGAGGATAGTGGGCTAGTGTAGGTTAGGTGGGCTTGGACCGGCGCAACATCGAGGGCCGAAGGGCCTGTACTGCGCTGTATTCTTCTATGTTCTATGTTCTATGTTCTATGATACAGGATGGCTAAAGTAAAGGAACCCTGTATGTTGCCAGGACATTATGCATTGGAGGCCAGGGTTGTTCACCTTTGAATGACCTGCGCTAGTTGCAGATGCATCCTGCTCTCCCACATGTCAGTTAACTTACCCCACCCATTGCGACTCCCTATGCAACCCCTCTCCTCAATATTATGCACTACTGCTGTGCTTCATGATTGAAACAACAGCTGGTGACTGTCTGCCAGCAATTTTAGCCTCTATATTAATACCCCATCGAGAGCCCCAACATCACTTTTTCCTTTCAAGATTCCCATTCTGACAGTCCCAGTAAATTTACACTTCCCCATTTCATCATCTAAGCTGTGTGTATGTATCAACAACAACTCTAACTCCACTTGCTTCCAGCCCCTTTCCCCCCTTAATATCTGCAAACAGAGGTGATTGGTTGATCATGGCTATCCCCCTTAAGTAAGGTCATCTGCCAGTGCCAACTCTCGCCTGCCCAGAACTGGAATGGTGGCTAAATATCATCATGGCTCCATGCCAAAGCTCCCAGACTGGCCAATAGGCAACAAAAGTAACTTGCTCTCTGGAACACAGAGGCATGGACACCCTTTGCCATACTAACCCAAACAGACACTTGACCATGGCCAGATTCCAGGACTGAAATGCGTGGCTTCCTTTGACTAACCGTGCCATCCTCCCCTGACTCATGGGTACCTCTATGGACCTCACTGCAGCAGACTACTCCCATAAAATTTTCAGACATGTTGCACTGCCTGCTGCAGACGTCATTTATCTGGTGCAAACAATGAGGCCCTGTGCTACAGCGGCTAGACTGATATGGCACACTGGTCTACAACAAAATGCACATGAGACTGAGGACTGTGGCAAACTGCCTGGCCGTGAGACTGTGCCAATTGCTAATGTGAGGTCTGATAAGGTATGTGTGCTGAAGGCATGCTGGTAGGTATCAGATGTATGCAAGCAGAGAGAGCAAGGAACAATCCTAATAGGCTGCCTGAACCATGCTTTGGAATTGGTGCCTATCACTGAGCTGTATCTATACCTAATGCAGCCATCAACTGCCTTTTACCAGTTTACCCTGCTAGACCAGCCTGCCTTTGAAGGGCATGAAAACCAGTTTATTGGAGGATACCAGAATCGCATTGCTGGGTCTCTGAGAGTGCAGTGCTAATGTCCATAGTGGAAGGGTATATGCGACTGATATTTGTGGATCACACTCCACTCTGTACATTCACCATTGGCAAATTTGACATTATTTGGCAAAGATGGCAAGTTGAACCCACTAAGAACCCTGGTTTCCATGTCAATAGTCTGTATGGCATGTTAGGTAAGATCACAACAAGTAGCAAGTTGGGCTGTTAACAGGATGTTTAACAACCAATAATGAGCATTAATTGGGAACTCATTGCTGCCTAGTGAGAAAAGCACGAGATGCTGTGAGATGTTATCAATATCGAGATTGGCCTCACTGTACTTCTTGCTTGACTCTATCACACATCTCACAATAGTTGACGTCACTTAGAGCATGGTAAGACTCCACTGAAAGTGTTTTCCAATGTCACATTGCTTCTTTCTTATGTTATTTTGATACAAATATCTCTGGATAAGCTTAATTTACAGTTTAATGTGAGTGGAACATCCTTGGACTCCAATTAGATGTATGAGGTCCTTATCCTGGACAATTATCATGTAGCAGTGCTAAAACACAGGAAGTATTTTCATACCTGAGACAATTATGTCCCAAAGAAAAGTATCTAATGATGGAGAATAGCTGAACACCTAAAGGTTGCAACAGTATTTTCAGCAGAGAATCTAAATATTTGCTGTTATTCCAGTAGAATATTTGGACTTGCTGTTTTTTGAGGACCTGGATGACATCCTTAGCACTAATAGACAATGGTATTTTTTAAAAAATATGTCTTTGTAGTGGCCTGGATTTATAAGTATCCTTGTATACTCCAGTAGATCGAGACACCGCAAAACAGGCAGATGTCTCAGAAGGCAGGAGTCAGATTGCCAGTTGCCAACTCCCAAGTTGTACAGTGAATTATACAAGTTACCCTCAAGCAGTGACTAAAACAAATTATCTATTTATGTATTACATTGTTGTCTAACACTTCATTCAGCACAGATTAGTTGTTATGATCCTCTATTTTAGTGTAGGTCTTCCAAATTATTTCATTACTCCTTAAGAATATTGAGATGTCTTGAGATCATGAAAGATGCATATGATCATATGAATTAGGCCCCTCAGGTCTGATCTCCTATTCAATAAAATCATCCGACTGTGACTTCAACTCCACACTTTTGCCTGATAACCTTGCTAATCAAACTCTAATCTAACATGCAACGTAATGGTTGAGGTACTTATGTGAAGGCCTGCACTCAGAATATCCAAAAGAGGAATTTACTTACTTCACAACTAATTAACAATGTTAGTCAGAAAATCTAGACACAAAACTGATGTGGGAAATTGAAGCAGCATGCTGGTGGAATTGGAATTAACAAAGGATTGGAGATGATGAATGAAAGGGCTACGTCAAAATTGCATTAGCGACTATGTATTAAACTGAAAATTTCAAGGCCATATGTGAATTGAGAATTAACATTGGAGGGCACTTAGATGAGCATTTTGACTACACAACAGCATTTAAGTATTTCATCATGCTTATGGGAAGCACCTTGAGATGATTTAGCACATTAAAGACATTTAAGTACAAGTTTTAGGTGTTCATAACTTGAAAGTCTATAATAGTTATACATTTAATCAGCTATACGCAACGCACAGACTGAAATGAGAAAATAATTGCATAGAATTATATAGAACTGAACTGCTGTGGCAACAAATTAATTGAATGAAAATTAACCCAGCCTAATGGAAGATTTCTACTGCATATTACATGAAATGAAATCATCAACATATTTATAAATACATTTTTACGATTTTGCTACTTAAAGCTCACAGAGAAAATCTTCTCTTTAAGAATATGATAAGGCATGTCAGTGGACCCAGCTCAAGCAAAAGCACAAGACTATACTATTATTTGGTGCAGTTCCAATGAAAGCATTGATGGTGAAAGCTATTTTAGCCCAGTTATAGATATATCTGCACATGTCACAATGTATGGCTATTCAGACTGACCCCTGAAATGATGACTCAAGTTTTCTACTGACGATGGAACATGATAACTGCAAAGTTCATGAGATCTCATTGTTAACTAAATTATGTTTCATATCATTTCAAGCAACATTTTCTTTAGACCATGAGTTCTTGCACATTCAAGAACTGCAGGATGCTTTCAGAATGCCAATGCAGTTACTAGCTTCGATGGTTAGTGCATACTTCTAATTATGTGAAGATTGTGAGTTCAATGCCTGCATTAGTTGACATTCAAGCCAGAATTTAATTCTTGGGAGTTGGTTGGCTAAATAGCTGGTTTGTAATGCACAATCATACCAACAGCATGAATTCACTTCCTGCACTAACTGATGTTACTGTGAAGGATTATACTTCTCAAACTCTCCCCTCACCTGAGATGTGGCGACCCTCAGTTTTAACCTGAGTTGTTTCTCTCTATTGAGTAAGTAGACTTAAGGTCTGCTAGGTCAATGGTGACTTTACTTTTACCACTGGAATCTGCCTAAGAGAACCAAAGATTTATCCAGGTTGCTATAACATACAATTATTGTTATTCACATGTTTTCAGATTGAAATTTTTTGAGCAAGAACACATTCTTTCAGTTTTCCCAATATGACTTTAAATTTCAGGAGTGATTGGAATTCAGAATAATTTGGCTTCATACTCTCTGAAAATGGGCAGCCTAACTTAATCCAGAAACAAATTAAAAAACAAGAATAAAACTGAATAAGCACTTGAAGTTAATAATAATATGAGGATAGAATGGGGGTTGGAACTGGTTGGATTTCTCTTTGGAGACCCAGCATAGACTAGACAGGCTAGATGGTCTCCTGTGGCTTAAATGACTGAAGGGACTGGGTTGACGGAGATGAAGGGAAAGTCTCACTTGCCAGTTGAAGAGCTGAAGTCAGTTCCATGTTGCCTCTTTCCTGAAGGCCTTGTGGACTCAGTGCTGGTCAAGCAGTGGCAGGCCTTCCCCTGATAAAGGACAGTGAGGGTGGTGGTCCCATTTGTGAGAATGCTGCTGGATAATCAGAGGCAGGTAGCTCTATTGAATGGCAGCATCACTGGAGATTGCTGCCCATACAAGACTGACTGGAGGCCCAGATTATTGCTAAATCCTGCATTTGTTGTGCTTCCCCTATAACAATGCACCTTCCTACTAGCAGAATGAAGCACCTCAATAGGCATTGATTGTCTTACCAACCACAAATCAGAATCAGGGTGAAAATGCAAAGGATTTGTTTCCCACCCTCTACAGCCCTGTTTAGTTAATTCTCCCCTGCCACCAAACAGATAAGAGCATGACATTTCACACAAAGCAGAATAGAATTCCTTGTATGTTCCCAGTGCAAATCCCTTGTTCAAAGGCATTCACTGCTTGATAGGGGCCCCGGCACTGGGAGGGGTGCAGCTCAAACAAAACATTCCCTTTGCCGCTGATGCCCCATTAAACTCCACGACCACCACCCCCCTCCCCCTCACCCACCATTATTCACTAGTAGCCTACAATTCTTGATGTAGGTTTGCTCGCTGAGCTGGGAGGTTCATTTCCAGACGTTTTGTCACCCTACTAGGTAACATCTTCAGTGAGCCTCACGCGAAGCAGTGTACATGATTCCTGCTTTGTATTTATATGTTTAAGTTTCTTTGGGTTGGTGATGTTATTTCCTGTGGTGATGTCATTTCCTGTTCTTTTTCTCAGGGGGTGGTGGATGGGGTCTAACTCGACGTGTTTGTTGTTGGAGTTCAAGTTGGAATGCCATGCTTCTAGGAATTCTCATGCGTGTCTCTGTTTGGCTTGTCCTAAGATGGATGTGTTGTCCCAGTCGAAGTGGTGTCCTTCCTTATCTGTATGTAAGGATACTAGTGAGAGAAGGTCATGTTGTTTTGTGGCTAGTTGGTGTTCATGTATCCTGGTGGCTAGTTTTCTGCCTGCTTGTTCAATGTATTGTTTGTTACAGTCCTTGCACAGTATTTTGTAAATGACATTAGTTTTGCTTGTTGTCAAATTCATTAGTTGCTGTTTTAGTGGGTTGGTAGGTTTGTGTGCTACCATGATGCCAAGAGGTCTGAGTAGTCTGGTAATCAGTTCTGAGATGTCTTTGATATAGGGGAGAGTGGCTAGGGTTTCTGGACATGTTTTGTCTGTTTTTTTGGGTTTGTTGCTGAGAAATCGGTGGACTGTGTCATTGGGTACACATTCTTTTTGAATACACGGTAAAGGTGATTTTCCTCTGCTCTGCATAGTTCCTCTGTGCTGCAGTGTGTGTTGACTCGTTGAAATAATGTTCTGATGCAGCTTCATTTGTGGATGTTGGGATGATTGCTTCTGTAGTTCACTATTTGGTCAGTATGTGTTGTTTTCCTGTAGACGCTGGTTTGAAGTTGCCACAAACGATTTAAGCCATGGTGAAAATACTGGAACAAGTTGGGAATCCTCAAACCCACCCATAAACTGGGTATCTCTCATTGCTAGGTCGTTAAGTCATGCATGTCCTGGAAGCAAGTAAACAGTTATATGTCCAACTGCCTTTAAGGAAATTATATTTGGAGTCCTTGGAGTATGGTATATTGAGTATGAAGAATAAACCAGGTAGGAGCAGGTTTGCACCCAGTGTATTTTTTTGATAACCTCTTTGGAGAGGTTAGGTACCCCTTTGGACCTGGTCCCAAGGTAAGGCATTCTTTGGTGGAGGTCAGGCAACCTTTGTGCCTGTGAACCGTCAATATTCATGTGAATAAAAAGTGCACATATCTATTTTTGTATTCACTCATGGGATGTAAATATTGCATTCAATACACATCACCAACCGCCCTGAATGGCATAGTCTTGGACTGCCTTCTTGAAGCACTGAGGTCGACAAGGCGTAAGCATACCACAATGCTGTTAGGAAGGGAGTTTCAAGATTATGATGCAATGACAGTGAAGGGTCAGTGATATAGTTCCAAGTCAGGTTGGTGGTGGAATTCATCTGCTGCCCTTGTTCAACTCGGTGGTAGAAGTGACAGGTTTGGAAGTTGCTGTCAGAGGAGCCTTGGTGAGTTACTGCAGTGTTTCTTGGAAATGTTACACCCTGTTGGCACTGTGCATCAATGGCAAAGGGAGCCAGTGCTGAAGGTGGTGCATAGGTTGCCAATCAAATAGATTGCTTTGTCCTGGAAAGTGTTGCAGCTACACCTGTCCAGACAAATACATAGTATTCTTTTACACTCCTGATTTGTGTTATGTATGTAGTGATCAAGCATTAGTGTACTATGAAGTGAGTTAGTTGCTTCAGGATTCCTTGACTCTCACCTGCTCCTGTAACCAAAGCATTTAGATGGCTTGTCCACTTTAGTTTGTGCTCAATAGCATCCCCCAGGATGTTGATAGTGTAGAATTCAATGGTGGCAATGCCATTGTGCATCAAGAGGAGATAATTAAATTGTTTCTTGTTGGAGATAGTCAGTGCCTGACACTTGTGTGGTATGAATGTGTCTTGCTGTTAATCATTGTAAGCCTGGGTGAGATCATGGGTTGCTTCAGCATCTGAGGAGTCGTGACTGGCACTGAACTTTGTAACCATTGCACATATCCACACTTCTGAGCTTATGTTGGAAGGAAGGTTGTTGATGAAGCAGCCTGAAGATGGTTGAGCTACAGCACTTCCCTGAGAAACTGCTGAAGTGATGTCCTGGAGCTGAGATGTCTGACCTCCAACTATTACAATTATCTTCTGCTGTGTCAGGTGTCAGGTATGACTCTAACCAGTGGAGAGTTCTCTCCCCTGATTTATATTGGCTACAATTTTATCAGAGATCCTTGATGCCATACTTGGTCAAAATACTGGCTTGGTATCAAGGACAGTCACTTTCACCTCACCTCTGCACTTCAGAGTTTTTGTCCTTATTTGGAAAGGGCTGACATGAATCAGGAGCAGAATAGACCAGACAGAATCCAAACTGCGCATCAGTGAGCAGGATATTCCTGAGTAAGTGATTTGATGGTCCTGACAACAACCGCTCTGTCATTTTGCTGATGACTGGGATGATAATTGAGACTTCCAAGCCATTAAGGAACTGCAAAAGCTATTAAGGAACTGACTACAAAATGTTGAAGTCGACAATGGAATGTCTATCAAGTGATTGTTTTGATGGACAGCTCCAACTGCTTATAAAATGGTAATGTTTGTTTTCATCAGAAGTAAGCATGTAAGCAGGGATTGAACACTTCTTTTGAATTTCAATGAAGCGCATGTTTTTGTGATAATGAGCATTTCTTTCCAATGGTGATATTGTGAATAGACAGGATTCTTTATTTGCTGTCAGCATGACTCCTGAAACGTACCTATTGTGATGGCCCCTGAAAACTACTTATATTGGCATGGAAAGTGAAAAGTACAGTGGGGGCAGAATAAATTGACTTAATGACTTTAAAGAACCATGGGAATGACTGAGGGTTGATAGGCCGTAGACGAAGGATAGATAGACATAGGGTGGCTTACAGTGGCAAAGAGGATATGAAGGGGCATGGGGGTAAGTGTAGTTTGGAACAGAGAGTATGAAGCCTGTTGTCTCAGGAGTTCATGATCACATTTCACAATTGATGGTTTGTAAGTAATTTTCCGATAGTTTATTGCGTTTGTTAAGAAACAGTAGTTGAAATATGATATATTTATTCAATAGATAAAGAAAATATGCAACCATGACAATCAGGGATGTTTCACTGATACTAGAGGACAAACAGGTTGTTGGCGTAGAATGTTTCAGTCTCACTAAAGTTCTGGAGAAAGCATCCTGCTCTCTAGCTGAGGTATTAGGGAACTCTTCCTCGGGTCTTTCACTTCTCTTTCTTGTCGTCTTCCATCTGCCTGGTGAGGACTGCTCAATGAAGACTATTCCACCCAATGAGAACTGCAGCCTGCAAGTTTGCTTGATGATAACTGTCCAAGAAGATGATTCCCTCTGACCCTGGCACTTATTATATCACATTTCTAAGGTGCAGGTAACATACGCTGTGCTAATCAATTGCCCAAACCCTTTTGGTCAAAGGCCGTGGGACAGCCATCATGGGAATATTGTCCCATGCCCACCTTCATCTGAATGTTAGTTTATCATTCTTTCCAAGGACAAATACTTCTTACTACTATCAGTGTATTGTTTTTGAAAGTATGTGTTTGGTGTCCAGTAATGTGGACACCACATTACTGGACACCAGTTGATGTGAGGTTTATGGGCATTGTGACGTCTGTGTTTTTGTAATTCTTCTCTATGTCTTTGTGTGTTAGAATATTGGAAAATAAGTTCTACTGTAATGTTTTTAAATTAAATCTCATGCTACTCAGTAAATACTAGGAAAATTCCATTGTTAAGAGATACCAATATTCAACAAGGTGCAGATATTTTGCAGACATATTGACAATATGTATGTGGGGCATGGAGTATATGGAAGCTAATGGGGTGAGTACAGAGCATTAGATGGCACGGAAGATGCAGGATGAGGAGACTGAGAGGTGAAGACAGAGAGACGTTCTTGTCTTAATATTTATTTTTAAAATTTTGAACACAGCACTGGAGTCCCAGGCAGGTTTTCCACTCAGTCTGTCTTGGGAACTGAGAACCACCTTCTCTCTTTCTGGGTTGCCCAGTCTCATTCACAATTCAGCCCAGCAGCTGGGCAGCCCATTTTAAAGGCCAAATTTGAGTAACTGAAATTTCTCCTTCTCTGAGCATGTGACCTGGGAACAAAAATTAAGGTCCAATTCTGAATCACATCACATATTGCATTGATTTTCTTTCTAATGGTAACCAGAAAATATAAGCACACACTTGAGGACATACCAAAATATCTTCCTTTCTTACAACACATGGAAATTCATTTTTAAAAATTACAGAGTAACGACATATGAAATCCACAGATGTGTAAGTCCACGAAACATTGTGCTTTTTCCTTATAGCTTCTGATTGAAATTATTACTACAATTGCCAACTTGTTTAATGTTCCCACAATGATCACATTTGGAAGTTGCTTTGGATTTTGCCTTGGATCTTATTTGGCTTGAATGATTTTGGATCTGTTCTATTTCATAGCTACATCATTATGTGTGATCACCTCATTCGACTTTGACTCCACACCAATCCTTTTCACTTGGGCTGATTGTCACATATTCCTTGTGAGATGATGAATTTGAAACTTTTATTCTATCTTTAAATTTGTCTTTGCTTGCATTTCTTTCTTTTATTCTCCTCTGCATTTTGAAAATTTCTTCTCTGGCTTTTAGAAGAGTTGACTGAAGAAAATTAAATAAATTTACGCTTTTTGCTGAACATGATCTGTCAATGATGGAATAATGCACTTAGATGTGTTGGCTGAGGTGTAACATTACAATGTATTGATTTTGTTTAACTTATTTGCTCATTAGAATGCAAGAATTTAACATATAAATCATCCTTTCAGCTATGCCATTAGATCAAGATCATGTGGAGAAGAAGTAGTGCAATTTATTCCCCACTTTTCAAACATGTCCTGGAAAGGCCTACCAGTAAATTCAGCACCATTGCCTGAGATTATGTTCCTGGATAACTCAAATAAACAGAAAATAGCACTTGGTGTATGTGTTACAATTGTGCTTGATCTATCATTCAATTGACCAATGATAGAATACATAGAAAGATAATCAGTAACTACAAACAAATCATTCCATTGACATGGAAGAGATTGGAAGTAATTTTGGCCCAAAGATAAGAATAAACTATGGTGATAAACATGGCCCCTTGTACTGACTTGAGATATATTCTTTAAATGCCTCATTCTTCTGAACTGTGACAATATGAACTTACAAGCATACAAGTTAGGAGCAGGAATTGGCCATTTGGCCTTTTCAAATTCCACCACTGAATAAGACTATAGCTGATCTGCTTTTGGCCTCAACTCCATTTTTCTGTCTACCCCAGTACTCTTTGAGTTTCTTGGTAGTCAGCATTCTGTGATTCCTCTATTCCCTGGGAAGAGAGTTCCAAAGACTCACCAATCTGTTTAGCTAAGACATTCATTAGAAGGGAGACCTTTTGTTTATAAGCGGTGTCCCCTAGTTCTATTCTAATGCAAAAGGATGAATATTCTTTCAGCAGTCAATCTGTCAAGTCCCCTCAGGATCTTATATGTTTTAATAAGAACACATTCTTCTAAACTCCAATGGATTCAGGTCCAGCCCATCCAATCTTTCCTCATTATACAGCCCCTCCACTCCAGGCATCAGTCAAGCAATATTAATATAATTGATCAAACCCAGTCAATAGACTATCTCTCTTGTTCGCCTTTTGGCACAAACCTATGTGTATTCTTACATGTCAAACTGCCTTCCAGTCTGTGACTAATTCCACTAATGATTATCAATGTGCGATGCAACATGCTGTTGACCTGTAATTGCTGGGTATTTGGTTTTATCTGCATACAACATTGTGTTAGCATTCTCATACTATGGATCCTACACGTAAAGTACCAAGTCATTGGGAAGCAATGGCCAAGTGGTACTATCGCTAGGTTATTAATCTTGAGACCCAGGTAGTGTCCTAGGGACCTCAGTTGAGTCCTGCAGATATTAGAATTTGAATTCAATAAAAATCTGGGATTGAGGGCCTAATGAAATCATTGATGATGGTCAGAAAAAAAAAATCTGCCTCACTAATGTCCTTTAGGGAAGGGAATCTGCCATCTTCACCTGATCTGGACTATCAAATTGAAAGAGAAGGCATTCAAGTGGCCAAGATCAGTGGGAAACTAGAAGATTGGGAAAGCTTTAAAGGTCAACAGAAAGCCACAAAAAAACTATAAAGATTAGTAAGATATTTTATGAGAAAAACTAGCTCAAAATATAAAGATAGGTAGCAAACGTTTCTATAAGTATATAAAACAAAAAAAAAGGGGCTAAAATAAACATTCGTCCTTTAGAGGATGAGAAGGGGGATTTAGTCATGGGATAAGAGGAAATGGCAGAGGCATTGAATAGGTATTTTCTGTCAGTCTTCACAGTGGAGGACACAAATAACATGTCGGTAATTGACAAGGAGATGAAGGTAGATGAGGACCTGGAAACAATCATTATAACAAAAGAGGTAGTTTGGGGCAATGTAATGGAGCTAAGGGTAGACAAGTCTCCTGGTCCTGATGGATTGCATCCTAGGGTACTTAAAGAGACGGTTGGAGAAATAGCAAATGCATTTGTGGTGATTTTCCAAAATTCACTGGACTCTGAGGCAGTTCCAGCAGATTGAAAAAACAGCAAATGTGACTCCACTGTTTGAAAAGGGATATGGACAAAAGAGGTGGAATTATAGACCAGTCAGCTTAACCTCTGTAGTGGAGAAAAGTCTTGAGACTATTATCGAGGAAGAAAGAGCAAGGCATCTAGATAGGAATTGGGCCGTTGGGCAGACACAGCATGGGTTCATGAAGGATAGGTCATGCTTCACTAATCTTTTGGAATTCCATAAAGACATTTCTAATATGGTGGACAACAGAGATCAGATAGTTGTGGTGTATCTAAATTTCCAAAACTTATTCAACAAGGTGCTGCACAAAAGGCTGCTGCATAAGATAAAGATGCAAGGCATAACGGGGAATGTATTAGTATGGATAGAGGATTGGTTAACCAACAGGAAGCAAAAAGTGGGAATAAATGATTGCTATTCTGGTTGGCAATCAGTGACTAGAGATGTGTCTCAGGGATCAGTATCAGGGCACAATTATTCACAATTTACTTAGAAGATTTGGAGTTGGGGACCACATGCAGTGTATCAAATTTGCAGATGACACCAAGATAAGTGGTACAGCAAAGTGTGCAGAGGAATGTGAAACTTTGCAGAGGAACATAGATACTTTAAGTGAGTGGGCAATTGTCTGGCAAATGAAATACAATGTAAGTAAATGTTAAATCATCCATTTCAGTAGGAGTAACCATAAAAAGGATTATTAGTTGAATGGTGAAGTAGAAGGGATTTTCCACTGGTTGGTGAAACTAGGACAACAGGCCATAGCCTCAAAATTAGGAGGAGCAGATTTAGGACTGAATTGTGAAGGAACTTCTTCACCCAGGGGGTTGTGAATCTATGGAATTCCCTGCCCAGTGAAGCACTTGAGACTTGAATCTGAACCTTCCATATGCCTCCCCATGTTTGGCTTTTCTAGTTACTGTACCTTAACTTTCAGGTAAGATCTGTAGCTTTGTCAGCCTTCAACAAGGCCCTCTTCTTTCATCCATCTTTGAGTAATTCATTAATACTTTGACTGTCAAGGTTGGCCACCACATCTTTTTTGCAAGGTCTGTATTGGAGTAGTAGCAATTGCTATTTCAGTGATTTTCTCTGTCAGCTTTGCTTCTACAAAATTAAATTTGATGGAACCCTTAGCCTGTTGTCAGTATGACATAGACTTGAAGGGATACACATAGAGCTTCAATTTGACGTCCAACTGGTCTACCAAAAGCATCTAAACACTATGGGATTTTTTTGGTCTCTTCTGTAAGCCTGAATATCTTGTGCCTATATAGGCCATTTTCAATGGCCTGAAGAAATCAGAACATAATCAAGCAGAATCCTTATGGTTTTTTGAAAGGGAAATCTTGTTTGACAAATGCACTGCATTTGAATTCTTTGAGGATGTAACCATTAGTAACACTGCTAGAGCTAATTATTTTGCCATGTAAAAGCTTACTTCACAATAATAGGGTGATGGTGCTGGGGGTGATACTTAACATAGACAGTAGGAAATGTGAGGCTGTCCACTTTGGCAGGAAAATCACAAAATGGAATAATAATTCAATGGAAAAGTGACTGAAGCATGCTGCAGATCTGGTTGTCCTCGTATGTGAATCACACAAGGTTAGCAAGCCAGTGTAGCAAGAGATTAGAAGGCAACTGGAAATTTGGCCTCTGTTGCGAGGGAGATGAAATATAAAAGTAGAGAGGAACATTGGTGATACCACAGTTGGACATTGACTCTGTAGATTTTTGTTTTCCTTATTAAAGTGGAGTAGTGGGCAAAGTGGATAATCTTTCACTGAATGTAGTTTAAAAAAAAATCATTGCTGATTCATGGGATGAAGAGGAGAAAAGCTGGAACAGCTTGAGCTTATTTCCTTTAGAAACATAGGAACAGGAGTAGGCCATTCAGCCCCGCAAGCCTGTTCTGCCATTTATAGAGTCATAGAGATGTACAACATGGATTAATGAGAAAATGGTTGATTTGTGGCCTTACTCCATTTACCTGCCTTTGGCTCATATCCCTAATTATCTTTTCTAAACAAAAAATTTTCAATCTTAGATTTAAAGTTAACAACTGTTCTAGCATCGGCTCCTCAGATGCTGCCTGATTTGCTGTGCTTTTCCAGCACCACACTTTTCGACTCTGATCTCCAGCATCTGTAGTTCTCACTTTCTCCTAGTTCCAAACATCTACAAACCTTTCTTTGTAGAATCGCTTTCTAACATCTTTTAGACTATGTCCCTTAGTTAAGAAATGCAACTAGTGGAAATAGTTTATCTTTATTTTCTCTAACTTTTCCTGTTAATATTTTGAAAACTTCAACCAGGTCATGTCTTAAACTGCTAAATTCTTGCGATAACAAGATTCATTTGGGGATAATCGCTCTTCATAATTTAAGCCGTGAAGTCCAGCTATCATTCTGCACACCTACATTATACTCCTTTACAAGGTCAATATATCCTTCTTAAGTTGTGGTGCCCAGATCTGTACTCCAAGTGGTCTAACCAGAGTTTTGTATAACTGCAGCATATTCTAGTCCTCTAGATATCAAGGCTAGCATTCTATTAGCTTTCTTCACTGTCCAAAAGAGCACCTAATATTTAACCTTGGAGCATACCCCTGTACAATTTCCTCCAGACTAATAATAGAACTGCATTGCTACTCTTTACTTTCTGTCTTTTATCCAATTTAGTTTTTTTCACCAATTATAGTTGGTGGTGACCAAACCTCCAAAGAAGTTCAAAAATGCAAAGTGAGTTCTGCTCATATTTGGCAATCTGCATCAAGTTCAGGGAAAAAAAAACACAAAACACTGAAATGCAGCAGGTCTTCATAAATTTGGATAAGTATTTCCCATTTCAGATAAAACTAAATTTAATCAATTTTCTGGTAACAAACATGGAAGCAGATATCCTGTTATAAATGATATTGACAGGCAGTGAACTATTTCAAATGTGATCTTTATAGCAATGGAAAACACCATAGCAAAGAACAATTTGCCATTTTAAAAATGGAACTTTTGCAGAATTGGTGCTGGTATGTTTCCATTATTGCGCATAGGATCCAACTTTATGCTCTATGAGTCAATTGCTTTTTAAAATAATTACATGTCATGTATTTTATAAAATCTCCATCTCTTCTATATAGCTTGATCTTTAACAGAAAAATTATCTGAGTTTCAAGAGCTTTTACAAGTATATAAGATGAAGGTATAAAAGATATTGGACATTCTAAGAAAAATGCAGAGCTTGGTACAGAAAACTATAGGTTGTTCTGGTAGGAAAGTACTTCACATGCCAAAAATATGGCAGGACTAATAAATGTAGTGCTGTAACACAACATATATGCACATTAGTAGTTTAAAATGAAATGGAATGCTGCGGAAATATTGGTGGTAGGTGAGGGTTACCTGGTGTCACACTACCTTTGTGGACCATGCCATAGGTGGGTCATAGGTGGAGACAAATGCCGATCTCTTATTTTCTTTGGTTTACATTCCATTGTGAAACAAGATACATCTTCTAAGGTACAGATTGCAGGTGTCAAACAAGTAGAAATTTCTTATCAATAAGACAAACCATTCTAAACAATTCACATAAATATGCTAACATATTCCCATTGATATTAAGGCAATTAAGAACAAATGTTTGTAATAATTCTTAGCAGAATGTCAGGAAGAGACTATCTGTTTAAAATATCACCATTCTGCTCTGCAGACCCAGTGAATAGATCAAAATAGTTGGTGAGCTAAACCCTATTTAAAATACATGGTTCTTGTCTAAAGATAAGGTGTCATATTAAGTTCAAGCTGCTGAGTTTATTTTTTTTTAAAGTTGACAAGGAGGCATCAATTTACACATATTGTAATTAGGTTGGATATAATTAGTTAAAACCAAAATTTGTTAACATCTTTCAAATCATTTATTTCATTAAGACCAGTTTCTCAAAGCAGCTGTTCCAGTTCCTCGACTGACTAAACTGTTATCTGACTCAAGAGGAGAAAATTCAATTGAATTGCCTAAAATTATCAAAATTTCACTCTCCAAAAGTAATGCAAAGAGGTAAATCCTACAAATATATCCTACACTCCTATGTTATGGGGGGATGAAGTATTGGAACAGTCTGGAATACTTAATTCTCTTTCATTCTGCATAATTTATATTTATCCACATAGATAAAAAGAAGCTGGATTTGACAAGAGTCAAAATTTTCAAGCACTATATGCTTGGGTTCTTCTTACTTGTCTGACTCTCAGTCTCACTCACAAGCTACAGACCACTGGACTATCAACTTAACGATGAATGGGCAGGGACTGTGATGCATCCTGGATCAAGTAGTCCAAGAAACTTTATTTCCTTGATATTCTGTAGTATCTTCATCTCAGTTTCCAATTGAATAACTGATCTGATATTACTTGAGTTGTGGACACTACTGAAGATTTGGTATCTCAGGATTGCAATTGTTATCCATGGTTTGGACACTTTGACCAGTTTATGCATTAAAAACAGTTTACCCAAGTGCTCTTTTTGGTGAGGACACAGAAGTTGGTTTATGATTCAACTTAATTTTATTAATAAAAATATTCCTAAATAAAACATCCTATGAGCATTTTCCAAATTCCCACAAGACTGACTCTCCATGTAGCTGTAGCCATCTGAAAAAGGATATTACCCACAATGATCCACCTTGCGGGAGTAGTGTTCAGGTTCGTATTCTTATCATCTCTTGCCCTGAATCTTCCAGAATATTCTGTGGCATTTGATCAATGGGGTGATGAGAAAGGAGAAAGTGAGGACTGCAGATGCTGGAGATCAGAGTCAAGAATGTGGTGCTGAAAACGTACAGCAGGTCAGGCAGCATCCGAGGAGCAGGAGAATCTATGTTTCAGGCATAAGCCCTTCATCAGGAATGAGGTTTGTGGGCTGGGGGTGCTGAAAGATAAATGGGAGGTGGGTGGGTTTGGGGTAAGGTAAAAGTGAGGACTGCAGATGCTGGAAATCAGAGTCTACATTAGAGTGGTGCTGGAAAAGCACAGCAGGTCAGGCAGCATCCGAGGAGCAGGAAAATCGACGTTTCGGGCAAAAGCCCTTCATCAGGAAAGACTGCTTGGGGGGAGGTAGCTGAGAAAGCGATAGGTAGATGAAGGTGAGGGAGAAGGTGACAGTTCAGAGAGGGGAGTGATGGACAGGTCAGGAAGGTGGTGCCGAATTGGAGGCTTGGGACTGGGATAATGTGGAGGGGAGGGGAAAATGAGGAAACCATTAAAATCCACATTTATCCTGTGTGGTTGCAGGATCCCAAGGCAAAATATGACACGTTTCTCCTCCAGGCATTGGGTGGTAACGGCCTGGCAATGGAGGAGGCCCAGGACCTGCATGTGCTTGACAGACTGGGAGGGGGAGATGAAGTGTTCAGCCATGGGGTGGTAGGGTTGGCGTGTGAGAGTGTCCCAGAGATGTTCTCTGAAACAATCTGCAAGAAGGCGTCCTGTCTCCCGATGTAGAGTAGACCGCACCGGGTGCAACGGATGCAGTAGATGACATCGGTAGAGGTACAGGTAAATTTCTGACGATGTGGAAGGATCCCTTGCGGCCTTGGATGGAGGTGAGGGGAGTGGTGTGGATGCAGGTTTTGCATTTCCTGCAGTGGCAGGGAAAGGTGCCAAGAGTGGGGTTTAGGCTGGGGGAGGGGGCATGGACTTGACAAGGGAGTCACGGAGGGACTCTGGAACCCTGATAGGGGTGGGGAATGAAATATATCTTTGGTGGGGAGGGGGTCCTTTGGAGGTGGCAGAAGTGGCAGAGGATGATGCAATGTATGCGGACGTTAGTGGGGTGGAAGGTGAGGACCAGTGGGGTTCTGTCCTTGTTGCATTGGGAGGGGTGGGGTTCAACGGCAGTGGTGCTTGAAGTGGATGAGATGTGCTGGAGGACATCGTCAACCACATGGGAAGGGAAATTGCGATCTTGAAAGAAGGAGGTCATCTGGGACTTTCTGAGGTGGAATTAGTCATCCTGGGAAGAGATGCAGTGGAGGCAAAGAAATTGGGAATAAGGGATGGCATTTTTCCAGGAGGTAAGGTGGGAGAAGGTGTTGTCTGGGCAGCTGTGGGAGTCAGTGGGCTGGTAATAGATGTCTGTGGTTGCTCGGTCGCCAGAGACGGTGACGGAGAGGCCCAGGAAGGGGAGGGAGCAAGATGGTCCAGGTGAACTTGAGGTTGGGGTGGAAGGTGTTGGTACAGTTGATGAACTGTTCAACCTCCTCGAGGGAGCACGTGGTAGTGCCAATACAGTCATCGATATAGCGGAGGAATTGAGAAAGGCTTAAGTCATCCAATGGGGTCACATCAACACACTTTACTGTAATCTTGAGGTGTATAGTGTGCAGACTTAGGCAGTCAAGTTGCCAGTACAGCTAATCAACACTTCTTCAATACATAACCTTCAGGCTGGTAGTCACTGGTTCCCCTTGAACCTTTAACGTCTTTGATCTTGGTTGCCACTGTTTTCTGTAGTAGGTAGCTGTTGGTTGCTGTTTAATTTAGTGCGGCCAATTTTCTGTCAGGCCTGATTTCTCTGATTGTGGATCAATTTGGAATGTCCAATTTTGGGCCCATGGTCACTGGACCACTCAATGCTCTGCACAAACTTCATTATTCATTGCAGTTGCATTCTATTCCCCTCATCTACATTTTTATCCTTGTTTTCTTCTCTAAGTTACTCACTTAAATTAGGTACTCTTTGTGAACTTCAGCTCCTGATCTTTTACATGGCTATGATCTTTGTTTTCGTTTAACGGCTCCTTTGTTTTATTACTTATTTAACTCTTATTGTTATTTATGTCAGCTATTAATTTAATAAGATTTCAGGTTTTACTGCCAATAAGTCCTATTTGGTTGGTTTTAATTTTATGTGTTTATATTAAGAAAGGAAACCAATTAATTTTTATTACAAGCAATTAGTCAAAGCAACATTGTTAATATTTATAATTTGGATTTTCGACTTTTAAAATCAACAATAATAAGGCTTTTAAAATAACTTTTTCTTAAAATAAAATAACCACAAGATTCACATGAACAAGTTAATCAATTACTTAGAAATATGGCATGGTTATGATCAGTTTGACAAATCTTTTGGTTAGACCCCACTTGGAGTACTGTGAGAAAATCTTGACACCTCACCTTAGGAAGGATATATTGACCTTGAAAGGAATAAAACTTAGATTTACAAGAATCACACCTGGACTTCAGGGGTTAAATTATGAGGAGACATTATACAAATTAGGCTTGTATTCTTTAGAATTTGAACAAAGTCATCACGATACTAACAGGAAATGACAAGAAAAAAAAGAAAAAAAAAGTTATTTCCACGGTTTGAATATTCTGGAACAAGAGGGCAGAGTCCAAAACCTGGGGCAACACTGCTGATGAGAGATGTTAAGAAGCACTTCTACACAGAGGTTTACAGGTTTAGAACTCTCTTCCACAAATAGAGTCATAGAGTCAGAGAGATGTACAGCATAGAAACAGACCCTTCAGTCCAACGCGTCCATGCCGACCAGATATCCCAATCTAATCTAGTCCTATTTGCCAGTATCTGGCCCATATCCCTCCAAACCCTTCCTATTCATTTACCCATCAAGGTGCCTTTTAAATGTTGCAATTTTACCAGCCTCCACCAGTTCCTCTGGCAGCTCATTCCATACACGCACCACCCTCTGCATGAAAAAGTTGCCCCTTAGGTCCCTTTTATATCGTTCCCCTCTCACCCTCAACCTATGCCCTTTAGTTCTAGACTCTCCCACCCCAGGGAAAAGACTTTGTCTATTTATCCTATCCATGCCCCTCATTATTTTATGAACCTCTATGAGGTCACCCCTCAGCCTTTGACGCTCCAGGGAAAACAACCCTAGCGTATTCAGCTTCTCCCTATAGCTCAAATCGTCCAACCCTGGCAACATCCTTGTAAATCTTTTCTGAACCCTTTCAAGTTTCACAACATCTTTCCGATAGGAAGGAGACCAGAATTGCACGTGGCAATGAATGCTAGATCAGTTGTAACTTTTAAATCTGAGATTGCCTTGTCAAAAATTTATTTAAAGTATTAAGGATATAGGCCAAAGGCAGATATATGGACTACGGCCGTGATCTCATTTAACGGTGGAACGGTGTCTATTCTTGTTCCTATGTTCCTAGCTACTTGTAAACCTAGTCAAGAGTACAATATAGTCTCTTTAAGAACTGGCTGAGTACTGAACCAAGTTCGAGGCTCCAACCTTGTTGGAACAGGGTGTTAAAACTTCGGTCCGTATACCTGTATGACAGAACTCTATCATATACTGAGGTAATTGATTCTGACCCTTGCTTCTGAGAAAGGAATATTCCGCAAAACAACAAGCACATTTATCCATTTTACTGGCATCCTTCAAATTGAAAAGGGCAAATTTCAGGCAAAAAACATAAAGGAACATAGAAAATCAATAAGAACTAGAAGATACATCCCTTATTCCTCTAATCAATGTTTTTTTTTTCTTTTTTACTTTCTCTCACTCTGTGCACAATATTAAATTTCAGTTTTACTTTTCAGTCCTGATTGGTATAATGCGCAAAAAAAAGGGATGATTTATAACACCAGTCGTAGGATTACGTCATCCAGTGATAGTGCTCATTATCTAACTACAACAAAATTTACTTTCCTACAATGGAGCATTTTGTTCCATTAGAAAATGTTCTCGGTGTGCTGGCCAATCACTCAGTATTTCCCATCCACTCATCAGGCTGCTATTCTTTGATATTACTCAGTGGTCATCTGAATTAAGGGAAAAGGAACTTTCATAGCCAGTTTATTACCAGAAATACTTTAACAGTCTGCAATGCATCAGTGCAACTGAATGGATGTCATTGTGGTTAAGCAACTGCAATAAGATGAACGATGGACAATATAATTGATCTGAGATTTTACTATGATGAGCGCATTATCTCCTTTCACCTCAGGCCATCATCAACCTACCAACCCAAGAGGTTGATAAGAAGAGCATTCAAAGATTTTGTAATGGCCATTCTGAACAGAAACTAATCTAAGTAAATGCTCCAACTGACGTTCATAATTTTAAATTACAGTACTTTCTTTAAAATACAGGTATTGATTTGGCTGAGCAATGTTGAGTGTATAGTGTAACAAAATAATTTGCATATGGTGTTTAAATGAAATAATCAGTATGTTTATGCAGGCAGTTATTAGAACAAGAGTTGAAAAATGTGGTGCTGAAAAAACACAGCAGGCCAGGCAGCATCCGAGGAGCAGGAGAATCAACGTTTCGGGCATAAGCACTTCTTCAGGAATGAGGCTGGTGTGCCAAGCGGGCTGAGATAAAAGGTAGGGAATTTGGGGGAGGGGTGCTGGGAATACGATAGGTGGAAAGAGGTGAGGGTGAAGGTGATAGGCCGGGGGTGGGGGGGGGAGCGGAGAGGTCGGGAAGAAGATTGCAGGTCAAGAGGGCGGTGCTGAATTCGAGGGTTTGGACTGAGATAAGGTGGGGGGAGGGGAAATGAGGAAGCTGGAGAAATCTACATTATCCCTTGTGGTTGGAGGGTTCCTAGGCGGAAGATGAGGCACTCTTCTTCCAGGCGTTGTGTGGCCAGGCTCTGGCAATGGAGGAGGCCAAGGACCTGCATGTTATTGGCGGATTGGGGGGGAAGTTAAAGTGTTCAGCTATGGGCAGTTGGGTTGGTTGGTGTGGGTGTCCCAGAGGTGTTCCCTGAGACATTCCACAAGTTGGCGATCTGTCTCCCCAATGTAGAGGAGACCACATCGGGTGCAGCGGATACAGTAAATGATGTGTGTGGAGGTGCAGTTGAATTTGCGATGGATATAGAAGGATCCATTGGGGCCTTGGAGGGAGGTGAGGGCGCAAGTTTTGCATTTCTTGTGGTTGCAGGGGAAGGTGCTGGGAGTGGAGGTTGGGTTGGTGGGGGTTTTGGACCTGACGAGGGAGTCGCGGAGCGAGTGGTCTCTCCTGAATTCTGACAGGAGTGGAGAGGAAAATATATCCCTGGTGGTGGGGTCTGTCTGAAGGTGGCGGAAATGACAGAGGATGATACGATGTATCTGGAGGTTGGTGGGATGGAAGATGAGGACCAGTGGGGTTCTGTCCTGGTGGCGATTGGAGGGGCGGGGTTCAAGGGTGGAGATGCGGTGGAGAGCGTCGTTGACCACGTCTGGGGGGAAATTGCAGTCTTTGAAAGAGGAGGACATTTGAGTTGTTCGGTATTGGAATTGGTCCTCCTGGGAGCAGATGCGGTGGAGGCAGAGGAATTTGGAATATGGGATAGCGTTTTTACAGGGGGCAGGGTGGGAGGAGGTGTAATCTAGGTAGCTGTGGGAGTTGGTCGGTTTGTAGTAAATGTCTGTGCTGAGTCAGTCGCCCGAGATAGAAATGGAGAGGTCTAGGAAGGGGAAGGAGGAGTCTGAGACTGTCCAGGTAAATTTGAGGTCGGGGTGGAAGGTGTTAGTAAAGTGGATGAACTGTTCAACCTCCTCGTGGGAGCACGAGTTATTAGAACAAACATTTTACAGTATATTTGACAGAATCAATGACACTAACTTTAAATTTTTTTTAAAATCAATACAAAAATGCCATATTCCAAACCCCCAACCTTCAATTTATCACTCTATCTGTTTCTCTCTCTGAGCTTTTGGACAATTTGACCTCTCTTTTCCACATCATTGAAGGCTCCACAAACCTAGGCCTCCTTATTTGGCATTTATTCCTTTCAACCCGTCCACCTCTTTTTCTTTATGATTCTGCTTAAACATACAGTGCTTTAACTAAGTTTTTTGTTTATGCCTCCTAATACTTCAATTTTGGACTTGAGTCATACAGCACGTAAATAGACCCTTCAATCTAACTCATCCATGCCAACCACGTTTCCCAAACTAAACTCGTCCCGTTAGCCTGCATTTGGCCACATCCCTCTAAACGTTTCCTACTCATGTCCCTGTTCAAATGTCTTTTAAATGTTGTAACTGTATCTGCATCAATCACTTCCTCTGCCAGATCATTCCACATACGAACCAGACTCGGTGTGAAAACATTGCCCCTCAGGTCCCTTTTAAATTTTACTCCTTTCAACTTAAAAATATGCCATCTAGTTTGGAACTCCCCTACTCGAGGGAAAAGACCTTTGCTATTCACCTTATCTATGTCCCTCATGATTTTATAAACCTTTATAAGGTCATCCTTCAACCTCCTACATTCAATCAAGTTTGGGGGATACGATTTCCTGTACACAAAGCCATGCTGACTATCCCCAATCAATCTTTGCCTCTCCAAATGCATGTAAATCCTAGCTTTCAGAATCTCCTCCAACAACTTTCCCACCACTGATGTCAGACTCATCAATCAATAATCCCTGGCTTTTCCTAACAGTGAAAAAAGTCTTAGCCTAACCAGCCTCTGTTTACAACTCAAACCTTCCAATCCCAGTAACGGGGAGGAAGTGAGGGCTGCAGATGCTGGAGATCAGAGCTGAAAAATGTGTTGCTGGAAAAGCGCAGCAGGTCAGGCAGCATCCAAGGAGCAGGAGAATCGACGTTTCGGGCATAAGCCCTTCTTCAGGAAATCATTTCCTGAAGAAGGGCTTATGCCCGAAACATTGATTCTCCTGCTCCTTGGATGCTGCCTGACCTGCTGCACTTTTCCAGCAACACATTTTTCAGCTCCAATCCCAGTAACGTCCTTGTAAATCTTTTCTGAAACTCTCCAGTTAAAAAATATCTCTCCTGTAACAGGGTGATCAGAACTGTACACAGTACTCCAAAAGTGGCCTCAGCAACATCCTGTACAACTGTAGCAAGAGATCCCAATTCCTATACTCAATGTCTGAGCAATGAAAACAAGCATGCTAAATGCCTTTTTAAGTACCCTGTTTATCTCTGACGCAGCTTTCAAAGCACTATTGTTAAGGATCAGATAAACCCCCTCAAAATACATTGAGAAGATAGCATCGACCCTAAGTTTTCTTATTTTAAAGGCAAGTTCCAGGCATGGTGATCCAGATGCAATTCAATTCATCAAACTACCAGTCTTGAAGCAAAGCACACTTTATTCATTCAATATAGTTAAAAGACAACAAAAGAAAGAAGAAATTGGAATAACTTAACTCTACTGGAAAACAACACTCAACACAATAGATTATTGAGCTGCTAAACAGCAACTGTTCCAATATGGTAAGATCCCATGAATACACCCTTGGCAAAGGCAAATTCAGTAAAGTAGATTGTGTCACATACAATTCTAGCAGTAGGAAGAGAACCCCAGCTTTTAGCATAAGAGAAGAGAATACATACCTTCCACATCCAGCTTCAAGACCCCAGAAACTGCTACTGAAAGCTAAAACTAAAACAAATCCTGGTTCTGTGGGAGCTTGACCCTATCCATTCAGCTTCATTCTATTGTTACAACTTTAATGAAAAAACAAGGCCTCACAACCTGTTTACTTTATGAACTTCGGAGCAAACTACTAAGCACATCCGTCTCAACCTTTCTTTATTAAAAAAATGACAAAATACACCTCTTAAAGCTACACTGTACCCTTAAGTTTCTCTGTTTGACAACACCACCCAAGACCCTACCATTAACTGTATATGTCCTGCCCTTGTTCATCTTACCAAAATATAACACCTCACATTTATCCAAATTGAACTCCATCTGCCACTCCGAGGCCCATTAGCCCAATTTGTCAAAGTCCCTATGTAATCTTAGATAACCTTCTTCACTGTCTACTATACCACCAATTTTGGTGTCATCTGCAAACTTACAAATCATGCCTCCTAAATTCTCATCCATATCAGTTATACAAACAACAGTGGACCCAGCACCAATTCCTGCAGAACACCACTGCTCACAGGCCTCCAGTCCGAAAATCAATCTTCACCAACACACTGTCTCCACCTGTCAAGTCAATTTTGTATACAACTGGCAAGCTCTCCCTGAATCCCATGTGATCTAACTTTACCAACCACCGTGTGGAACCTTGTCAAAGGATTTATTAAAGTAGACCAAGCTGACCATGTGCACCACTCTGCCCTCATCTGTTCTTGGTCACATCCTCAAAAACCTCAATTAAGTTATTGGGATGCGATTTCCCATGCACAAAGCCATGCTGACTATCGCTAATCAGTCCTTGACTCTCCAAATGCATGTAAATCCTATTTCTCAGAAACCCCCCAACAACTTACCCACCACTGATGTCAGATTCATCAGTCTATAGTTCCCTGGCTTCTCCTCACAACCTTTCTTAAATAAAGTCACACCCTCCAGTCCTTCAGAACCTCACCTGTGAATGTAAATAATACAATTAACGCTGCTGGAGGCCCTGCAATATCTTCCCTAACTTCCCACAATGTCCTGGGATACACTTAGAGTCATAGATTCATAGAGATATACAGCACAGAAATAGATTCTTCGGTCCAACTCATCCAAGCTGACCAGACATCGTAAATTAATCTCGTCCCATTTGCCAGTATTTGGCCCATTTCCCTCTACTGCACATCATCTACTGCATCCGCTGCAGCCGGTGTGGCCTCCTCTATATTGGGGAGACAGGCCGCCTACTTGCGGAGCGATTCAGAGAGCACCTCTGGGCCACCCGGACGAACCAACCCAACCAACCTGTAGCACAGCATTTCAACTCCCCCTCCCACTCCACCGAGGATATGCAGGTCATTGGACTCATCCACCGCCAAACCACAACAACCCAACGGTCGGAGGAGGAGCGTCTTATCTTCCGACTGGGAACCCTCCAACCGCAGGGGATGAACTTGGACTTCACCAGTTTCTTCATCCCCCCTCCCCCCACCTTGTCTCAGCCGGATCCCTCCAGCCCGGCACCGCCTTCCTGACCTGCAGTCTTCTTCTTGACCTCTCTGCCTCCATCCTACTCCGACCTATCACCCTCACCTTGACCTCTTTCCACCTATCACATTTCCAACGCCCCTCCTCCAAGTCCCTCCTCCCTACCTTTTATCTTCTCCTGCTGAACACTCTCTGCTCATTCCTGAAGAAGGGCCTGTGCCCGAAACGTCGAATCTCCTGTTCCCTGGATGCTGCCTGACCTGCTGTGCTGTTCCAGCAATAAAGTTTCAACTTTGATCTCCAGCATCTGCAGACCTCACTTTCTCCATTTCCCTCTAGTTTGGACTCCCCTACCCCTGGGAAGAAAACCTTATCTATTTACCTTATCCATGCCTCTCATGAGTTTTTAAACATCTATAAGGTCAACCATTAGTCTCTGATGTTCCAGGGAAAATAACCCCAGTTTATTTAGCCTATCCCTGTAGCACAAACCCTTCAACCCTGGTAACATCCTTGTAAATCTTTTCTGCACTATTTCAAGTTTCACAACATCCTTCCTGTAGCAGGGGATGAGAATTGCATGCAGTATTCCAATAGTGGCCTAACCAACATCCGGTGCAACAACAATAGGACCTCACAATTCCCATACTCAATACACTGACCCAACAACAATTCCCATACTCAATACACTGACCCAACAACAATTCCCATACTCAATACACTGACCAAAAAAAGGCAAGTATACCAAATACCTTCTTCATTATTCTATCTAATTGTGACTCCACTTTCAAGGAGCTATGAACCTGCACTCCAAGGTCTCTTTATTCAGCAAAACTCCCAAGGACCTTACTATTAAGTGTATAAGTCCTGTCCTGATTTGCCTTTCTAAAATGCAGCACCTTGCATTTATCTAAATTAAATTTGATCTGTCACTCCTTGGCCCATTGGTCCATAGGATCAAGATCCCGTTGCCCTCTGAGGTAACATTCTTCACTGACTAACACCTCCACAATTCTGGTGTTACCCGTAAACTCACTAACCATACCTCCTATGTTCACATCCAATCATTTTGATCAGGTCCTGGAAGTTTATCCACTTTTATGTTTTTAAGACCCCCCAACACCTTCTTTTCTATAATGTAAACTGTTTTCAAGACATGAATATTTATTTCCCGAATTCTCTTATTTCCATATCTTTCTGGACAGTAAATACTGACACAAAATATTCACTTAGTATCATCTCCTGTAGTTTCATACGTAGATGACCTCATTGATCTTTAAGGGGCCCTATTATCTCCCTTGTTGCTCTTTTCTTTTAACGTACTTAGCTCCTGCATTTCTTTATTATACCAACATGAAGCATTTTCAAATATACTACGCTAAAGACAATCTTTTTAATTCAATATCATTTAAGGGTTCCTTTCCATGTAATTGGTCGGGAGACATTGCGATAAATATTTTGGCACTGATGCTTTTTGGGAGAATAAATGCATGTCCTGGGATAGTGGGTTTTCAAATAGGATCGATGCTGCAATTATATTTTTGAAGGAAGACAAGAAAAATTATTGAAGGGAATGCAGCAGGTTGGTCCAAACCAGACAATATTGAAATGCGTATTTAAAACATTCTAATATTCAAATTGCAGATCTTCCGGGAAGGTAGCTTTGAGAATCTGTGTCCAGACCGATAAAATTGGATCTTTGTACTAACTGCATCCCAGTAACTTTGCAGCACTTGAGGTAATCATAGGTGGCACGGTGACTCAGTGGTTAGCACTGCGGCCTCACAGTGCTAGGGACCCAAGTTCGATTCCTGTCTTGGGTGACTGACTATATGAAGTTTGTATATTCTCCCCGTGTTTGTGTGGGCTTCCTCCCACAATCCAAAGATGTGCAGGTTATGTGAATTGGCCATGACAAGTTGCCTGTAGGGATTCAGGGATGTGCAGGTTAGGTGCATTAGTTAATTTATAGGAATGCGTCTGGGTGGGTTAGTCTTCAAAGGGTCAGTGTGGACTTGTTGGGCTGAAGGGTCTGTTTCCAAGCTGTAGTGATTCTATAAGTATCACGATTAGATATTCTATCCTGTCACTTAATATGAATATTACATTGATAGTAAAAGTGCAAATTGTCAAGTTATAATAGAGGATTCATAATTCCAATCCTTATGTTGACTGGGAAAGGTAGCAGTTTATTAATTAGTAACATTTCTTGGCATACAAACATTATTCATACTTGCAACAGCACTTACATTTGCCAAAGGCCCTGCCAATCTGGTGATTATTATAATTAATAATGTGATGTTCAACAGGCGAACACTACTTACATGATGTTTGAGGTGAGGGATGTCTTTCGTGTTCCACCCAAGTACATCTACAGGAAGTGCACCCAACTCTCGCTCCTCCAAGACAGTGTTAGGGAACCGGAGCAGGAGCTGGATGAACTTCAGATCATTCGGGAGGCAGAGGCTGTACACGCCATAACATGAGTCACAGAGTTTTAAAAAATTCATTCAGAGGACAAGGGTCAATGAGGGATTGCCCATCCCTCATTGCCCAAAAGGAGGTTAAGAGTCAAACACATTGTTATGTGTCTAGAGTTAAATGTAGGTCAGACCAGGTTAGGATGACAGCTTACTTCCCTAAAGGACATCAGTGTACCAGATGAGGTTTCTCTATAATTGTCAATGGAGTCGTGGCCATCATTAGACCCTTCATTCTAGACCTTTATTGAATTTATATTTCCACCATCAGCCGTGGTGGGATTGGAACCCAGGTCAATTGCTGGATCTCTGGATTAATGGTCCAATTGAAATACTACTAGGCCATCACCTCCCCAGTTTGTTCCAATGACGAAGGAGGCCATTGCTGTACTGGCTCTATTACCTAGTGCACATCTCCTGCCTTTTTCTTATACCTTTGCACACCATTACTATCCCAACCCTAATTCTAACTCAACCCCATGCCCTCTTGTATGCTTCTATTGAACCTGCCTCCCCCACATTTCCATGTGATGCAGTCAATACTCTAACAACTCATTTTGTGAAAATTTCTTTGTTCCTCACATCACCATTGCTTTGCTTGCACATAATTTAAAGTCTATGCCCTCTTGTTCTTCTTTCTTTAATGAACAGAAACAGATTCACCCTATCTACTCTGTCCAGCCTGCTCATGACTTTGTAAACCTCAATAAGATCTCCACTCAGCCCTCTCTCCACAGAAAACAGTCCCAACTTCTTAAATTTATTCTCACAGCTGAAGTTTATCATACCTGAAACCATTCTAGTGAATTACGTCTGCACTCTCTCTGATGCAACAGCATCTTTCCTATAATGTGATGCCTATAACCTGTTCATAACATTCCAGCTTAGGTCTAACAAGTGTCTTGTACAAGTTCAATATCTGCTCTTTGCTCTTGCACTCTATGCCCCTACTAATAAAGTCAAGAATGCTGTATGCTTTATTTACTGCTCTTTCCCCCTTCAATGATCAATGCACATCTACACCCAGGTTCCTCTGCTCTTGTACCCCCTTTAGGGTGGTTGGCATGAGCATCAGGCCGGTGTTGACAACCAATTTTCTAAAAGGATGGGTAAAAGCTGGGAGTACAATCTGCACCTGGGCATCACCCTAAGAACAGTATTCCCCTTCCTTGTAGTCACCTGCTTTCCAAAATGGATACATTCCCACATCTTGACTAAAGTCACTCAAGCTGTCTCTGCACTATACTCCAACACATTCAGTTCAAGATACCTGGCTGCCTCTTCCTTGTGAGCCTGCACAATGTGACAGCATTTTCCACTACAGAGCTCTTACAGGGAATGCTACACCTGCCAGTCAATCTGATCAGCTAGGATGGTACTTCTTCCCCAGTGAAAGAGGGAAGACCCATTCTGATTAACACTGCCCAATGCTCTTATTTCTATGGGATAGATGCTTTTCATCATTTGGTTTCCAATTGACTTTTTGGTCAACTGGGTGAGCAGTCTGCTCACTTGTAAGTCCTAGCCAAGTGTGTGACTTGGAGGGGTACATCCAGACAGTAATTTTTTTCTATGTCTCCTTTTCCTGTGCTTCTAGGCAACAAAGCTGACGATTTTGGAAGGCGCTGTCAAAAGGAAGGTTGGTGAATTATTGCAGCACATGTTGTAAATGCCAGATAACTGTCACAGTTTGCTGATAGTAAGACAATAGCAAAATGAGCCTGATATCTCTGGCTGAAGGGGTAAAACACAAAAAGGCAATGCAATGCAAGGCATGGATGCTGTAAGTCAAAGTAAGTGAATGCTAAGACAGAATGCCAAAGGGCCAGAGATGAAGCTTATTCATTCCACGTTCTGGGTCCATGTTCCTGAGTGCACAGTGTCTTTGCTTCTGCATCACAATGATAGTTGCCAGTGCAGTCTGAAGTGAAGCACTGAAATGCAGAAACATTTTGTGAGTGGACCGAGGATGTGCAATGAGGGTTCTTAGAGGCGAGAACATAGCGGATGTAAATGTCATTCAAAGTGCCCTGCATGTGGACTGTACCCATGGAGCAAACTTTGAGATATTGGAATCCAATGTCAAAGACAGAGTCCCTTGAACCAAGTGGTCAGCTGAATCCACCTCATGTTTGCTCTGGCTTCCTTGTCAAGTTTTCCCAACATTAAACTTAGCAGAGGCTGAATATCAATGAGTTGCATTAACAAGCTGCATTAATGGAATGTTGACAAGGCATTTAACAAGCTATAATACCCCCTAATTAACATCTCATTGTTGCCTTGCAAGCATTCCACCATGTTGGAATAAACCAAGCAAACCTTCTGCTTCCAATCCCATCCTCCCTCGGTTATGGGAACCAAACCTGCACAGTGATCCAGGTGTGGTATAACTTGTGCTTCACATAGCTATAGTATGATTTCCTGTACTCCTTTCCCTTTGAACTAAAGGTCAACATTCCATTTGCTTTTCTTATTACCTGCTGAATCCTGTATGCTAACTTCTTGTCATTTATGCACAAACACTCCCACATTCCTCCATGCTGTAGATTGTGAAGCAATGATAGCTAAATTTGCAGATAATGCAGAGATAGGTCAGAAAGTATGTTGTGAAGAAGATGTAAGCAAGTTGAAAATGGTAACAGATAGGTTGAGTGAATGGTCAAAAATCTGGCAGATGGAGTATAATGTGAGGAATCATGAAGTTTGCTTTAGCAGGAACAATACAAAAGCAGAGTATTACTTAAATGGAGAATGACTGCAAATTGCAAGGTGCAGATGGATTTAGATGTTCAAGTGGATGAGCCATGAAAAGTTAATATGCAGGTACAACTTGTAATCAAGAAGGCTAGTGGGATGTTACCTATTAATTGAAAAGGACATGAACATAACATAGAACATAGAACAGTACAGCACAGGAATGGGCCCTCTGGTCCATAATATTGTGCTGAATATGACGCCAAATTAAACAAATCCCTTTTGCCTGCCCTTGGTCTATATCCCTGCATTTCTTGCATATTAGTGTTCTTATCTAAAAATCCCTAAAATGCCCCTATCGTAGCTGCCTCCACCACCTGCCTAACAGTGCATTCTAGACTCCTGCCACTCTCTGTGTAAACAAAAATGCCCTTCACGTCTCTTTGAAATTTCCCCCTCTCACCTTAAATGAATGCCCCCTAGTATTAGACATTTCAACTCTGGGAAAAAGATTTTGACTGTCAACCATATCTATGCATCTCATAATTTTATAGACTTCTATTAAGTCTTCCCTCAGCCTTCACTGCTCCAGAGACAAAAAGCCCAAATATTTCTAGCCTCTCCTTATAGCTCATCGCTTCTAATCCAGGCAGCATCTTGGTAAACCTATTCTGCTGCCTCTCCAAAGCCTCCACATCCTTCTGTAGTGTCGCAACTGGAATTGAATGCAATACTCTTAAGTGTGGCCCAACCAAATTCTTATAAAGCTGCAACATGACATTCTGACTTTTGTACTCAATTTGTCGACCAATAAAAAAACAAGCATGCTATATGCCTTCTTTGCCATCCTTCCTACTTACATGGCCATTTTCAAGGAGCTATGGTCTAAAACCCCAAGATCCCTCTGTACGTCAATGCTGTTCAGAGTAATGCCATTTACTGTATAATTTTCCTTAACCTTTGATCTCCCAAAGTGCAGCATCTCACACATAACTGGATTAGGGCAGCATAGAGGCTCAGTGGTTAGTACGGCTACCTCACAGCGCCAGGGACCTGAGTTTGATTCCAGCCTCGGGCTGGATGGAGTTTGTCCATTCTCCCCGTGTCTGCGTGGGTTTTCTCTGGGTGGTCTGGTTTCCTCCCACAATCCAAAGATGTGCAGGTTAGGTGAATTGGCCAGGCTAAATTGCTCAAAGTGTTCAGGGATGTGACAGCATTAGTCAGGGATAAATATAAGGTAGGGGAATGGGTCTGGGTGGGTTACTCTTCAGATGGGCCGAAGGGCCTGCTTCCACACTGTAGGGATTCTAATTCTAAACTCCATATGCTGCAACTGATCTATATCCCTCTTTATCCTATATATACCCTTCTGCACCATCCACAACTCTACTGATATATGCATTGTCTGCAAACTTACTAAGCCACCCATCTACATTTTCATTCAAATCATTTATATATTTCACAAACAACAAAGGTCTCAGTATGGATCCCTGTGGAACATCACTAGTCATGGACCTCCAGCCAGAAAAACATCCTTCCACCACTACCTTTTATGGCAAGCCAATTCTGAATCCATGCGGCCAAGTCGCCATGGATCCCATGCATAAAAGTAAGGGTGTTTTACTTGAATTACTCAAGGCATTGTTGAGACTAGATCTCAAATACTATATACGATTTTGGTCTCTTTATTTAAAGAAGAATATAAATGCATTGCTGATCATTCAGAGGAATTTTATAATTTTATTAGACTTATACCTTGAATTGGCTTATGAGGGTAGGTGAACAGGGTGGGCTTGTTTCCACTAAAATTTACATTTGCATTTGATTGAAATGTATATAGTTTATAAAGGTCTTTGACAATGTCGCCATAGAAAGGATGTTTCGTCTTCTGGGTGAGTCCAGGATTAGAGACACTGTTTTAAAATGGTGTAACTTTGAAACTCTGTCTCAAAAGACAATAGATGTGACTATTGTGGGGCAGAGTCAGATAGTTTCTTGTTTGGTAAAGATTATCAGGTAGATAGAATTTTAGAATTTAAAACACAAGTGATCAGCCATGATATTACTGAATGGTGGAGTTGGCTTCAGGGGTTCAATGGATTAGAGTGGTGCTGGAAAAGCACAGCAGTTCAGGCAGCATCCGAGTAGCCGGAAAATCGACGTTTCGGGCAAAAGCCCTTCATCAGGAGCAGCTGTATTCCTGATGAAGGGCATTTGACTGAAACGTTGATTTTCCTGCTACTCGGATGCTGCCTGAACTGCTGTGCTTTTCCAGCACCACTCTAATCCAGAATCTGGTTTCCAGCACCTGCAATCGTTTTACCTTCAGGGGTTCAATGCCCCTGATATACACTGGATGTCCAATTAATAAGGCATCACCCTGCTTTCCAACCTTTGTTCCTTTAGGCATTAAAAAATGTCTTGCCAACTTCTATGTGACTTTAAATATCAGCAGTATTATAGTATGAGTTGTGTATTGTTCAAGTCAATTTACTTGATAACAAACTTAATTCATTAATGCTGTCACCACTCCTCCTTACACTATCTTTCTTGAATGCCATGTGCCAAGGGAAATGTAATACACTAAAATAAAATACAGAACTATAGTTTCTAAAAATCTGAAAAATGGAAAATTCTGGAGAAACTCAGCAAGCCTGGCAGCATCCGCGGAGAGAAAACAAAGTTAATGTTTTGAATCCAGTGACCCTTCTTCAGAACGTATGGCATCTCGTGAAAAGTGTCATTTACCTTTAGACAAGGGAAGGACAAGATAGCTGGAGATGGAGCCTACACAGGGAGAGCTCAAGGAAGAGAGAGGTGGAGAGGAATAAAGGGATTGTTGATAATCAAGGGAAAGAGAAGAGCTAGAATGATGATGATGGGGGCTATGAGTTTGTGAAAATGAGTTAGTTACACTAAAAGGAACCCATGTCATGATAGGAGCTGGGGTCTGGGGGTGGGTAATATACATGGAAGGAAGTGTTCAAGCTGTAAAATGATTGAACTCGATGTTGGGGCCGGAAGGCTGCAAGGTACCCAAGTGGAAAATGCGATGCTGTTCCTCAAGCTTGTGTCAAATCTTTTGGAGCCCTGCAGCAAGCCCAAAACATGAGATGTTTGTCTGAAAACACAATGATGTATTTAAGAGGCTGGGAACTGGAAGATTGGCATAAATTTTACAGACTGAATGTCAGTGTTCTGCAAACCAGTCATCCAGTCTGCGTTTTGTCTCCCAGCGTAGAGGAGACCACATTGTGAACAGCAAATTTAGAGTCGTGAGTGTGGTGCTGGAAAAGCACAGTAGGTCAGGCAATATCCGAGGAGCAGGAGAATTGATGTTTCGGGCAGAAGTCATTCATCAGACTTTCATTGTCGCATCCTGCCCGACCTGCTATGCTTTTTCAGCACCACATTCTTGACCTTGATCTTCAGCATCTGCAGTCCTCACTTTCTCCAAACAGCAAATACAGTCAACTGGATTGAGTGAAGTGCAGGTACATCGCTTCTCCACCTGGAAGACGTTTCTTGGACCTTTAATATATTATTCTGCCCTTTATAGCCAGGTCTGTTACCACAACAACATCAGATTTCTACACAGCTACCTGTGTCTGCAGTTCACCAACCTCACAAACTCCACCCAACATTCACAATCATGTCTACAAAATCAATTTAAGCTCAATTGCATTTATTCTTATACTGACATTACCTGATACCTTATTATTTCTTACTCTCGTATGATCTATCACTCTCAATTTTTTTCTGTTCCTTGCTTTTCCTCTTTAATGTTATCTGATGGTTCCTTTCTGCAGTCATGTTAGTTTAAAGCTTCCCTAATAGCTCTACCAAATCAGTCCACAAAGGTTTTGGTCGTTGATCAAATACAATCTTTGCCATCTTTCTTAGTAAGCAGTTCCAATGATCCAGAAATCTAAAGCCACCTTCCTACACCAGTTCTTAAACCTCCCACTCACCTTCTCTATCCTTCTGTTTATGCATGCATTAACACCTATTCCAAGGAGTAATATGGAGATTGCACACTTGAGGTCCTGATTTTCTGTTTCTTCCTACATCCCTACAATGTGCCTACAAAACCTCATCTCTCTTTTCATCTATATCAGTGATACTAATATGCTCCATAACCATTGGTTGTTCTCCTCCAAATCAGAATGCCATTGTCAATGCAGTATCAAGTATGAATTTCCCTGTTCTGTTTCTGAACACCTCGAGCAGCACGACAACAAACAGAATGTTGAACTAGATTGAAGCATAACTATAGCTTTATTTGATTGATTGATTCATTCATTCATTCATTCAGTGTCACTTGTGCCAAAGCAGAGTGAAAAGCTTTGTTTATGAGCAGTACAGGTGTATCATAGTAAGCAGGGCTGTACAGATCAAAGGTTGCAAAAAAAACTTACACAGAGACATACAGGTTACATTGCACAGGACGTGCACTAGGCGAGATCAACATTAGCAAGATCAGCAGTACCTGAGACTAGAGTGTCCTTTCATTAGTCGAATAATGGCTAGGGAGAAGCTACTCCTGAACCTGCTGGTGCGTGTGTTTATGCTTCTGTATCTTCTGCCTGACAGAAGACATTGTAAGAGAGCATTAGCGGGCTGCGATGGGTTTTTGATGATGATGGCAGCCTTTCCACAGCAACAAGCTATGTAAATGGAGTCCATGGATGTGAGGTCACAGAACAGGCCCTTTGGCCCTCGATGTTGCACCAACCTGTGAACTATTCTCAGCTCGTTCCCCCTACACTATCCATCATCATCCATTTGCTTATCCAAGGATTGTTTAAATCTCCCTAATGTGGCTGAGTTAACTACACTGGCAGGTAGGGCATTCCACACCCTTACCACTTTCTGCCTCTGACATCTGCCTTAAATCTATCACCCTTCAATTTATAGTTATGCTCCCTCGTACAAGCTGACATCATAATCCTAGGAAAAAGACTTTCACTGTCTACCCTATATAATCTTCTGATCATCTTGTGTGTCTCTATTAAATCCCCACTTAGCCTTCTTCTTGCCAATGAGAACAGATCCAAGTCTCTCAGCCTTTCCTCATAAGACCTTCCCTCCAGACCAGGTAACATCCTGGTAAATCTCCTCTGCACCTTTTCCAATGCTTCCACATCATTCCCGAAATATGAAGACCAGAACTGTACACAATATTCCAAGTGTGGCCACACTAGAATTTTGTATAGTTGTAGCATGATATTGCAGCTCCGGAACTCAATCCCTCTATGAATGAAACCTAACAAACCGTATGCCTTTTTAACAGCACTATCAACCTGGGTGGCAACTTTCAGGGATCTATGTACATGGATTCCAAGATCCCTCTGCACATCCATACTACAAGAATCTTTCAATTGACCCAGTACTCTGCCTTCCTGTTATTCTCCTCAAAGTGCATCACTTCACATTTAGCTGCATTGAACTCCATTTGCCACCTCTCAGCCCAAGTCTGCAGTTTATCCAAGTCTCCCTGCAACCTGTAACATTCTTCCAAACTGTCCACTACTCCACCGACTTTAGTGTCGTCTGCAAATTTACTAATGCATCCATCTAGGCCTGCGTCTAAGTCATTTATAAAAATGACAAACAGCAGTGGTCCCAAAACAGATCCTTGTGGCACACCACTAGTAACCAGACTCCAGGCTGAATATTTTCTATCAACCACCACTCGCTGCTTTCTTTCAGAAAGCCAGTTTCTAATCCAAACTGCTAAATCACCCTCAATTCCATGCCTCTGCATTTTCTCCAACAGCCTACCATGTGGAATTTTATCAAAGGCTTTACTAAAGTCCATGTATACCACGTCAACTACCCAACCCTCATCTCCATGCTTGGTCACCTTCTCAAAAAATTCAATGAAGTTTGTGAGACATGACCTGCCCTTGACAAAACCATGTTGACCATCTGAAATTAAATTGTTGCTTGCTAGATGATTATAAATCTTATCTCTTATAATGCTTTCCAAAACCTTTCCTACAACAGAAGTAAGGCTCACAGGTCTATAATTACCTGGGTCATCTCTGCTGCCCTTCTTGAACAAGGGCACAACATTTGCAATCCTCCAATCTTCTGGTACTAAATCTGTAGACAATGACGACTCAAAAATCAAAGCCAAAGGCTCTGCTATCTCCTCCCTAGCTTCCCAGAGAATCCTCGGATAAATCCCATCCAGCCCAGGAGACTTGTCTACTTTCACTCCTTATAGAATTGATAACACCTGTTTGTAACTAACCTCAATCCTTTCTAGGAGAAAGTGAGGGCTGCAGATGCTGGAGATCAGAGCTGAAAATGTGTTGCTGGAAAAGTGCAGCAGGTCAGGCAGCATCCAAGGAACAGGAGAATCGACGTTTCGGGCATAAGCCCTTCTTCAGGAATGAGGAAAGTGTGTCCAGCAGGCTAAGATAAAAGGTAGGGAGGAGGGACTTGGGCCTATGCCTGAAACGTCGATTCTCCTGTTCCTTGGTTGCTGCCTGACCTGCTGCGCTTTTCCAGCAACACATTTTCAGCTCAATCCTTTCTAGTCTAATATCTCGTACCTCATTCTTCTCCTATACAATATTCTCCTTTTCCTGTATGAAAAATGATGAGAAATGTTCATTTAGCACTTCTCCAATCTCCACAGGGTCCACACTCAACTTCTCACTTCTGTCTTTGACTGGCCCTATTCTTACCCTAGTCATCCTTTTATTCCTCACATACCTATAGAAAGCTTTAGGGTTCTCTTTTTATCTATTTGCTAAAGATTGTTTGTGTTCTGTCTTTGCTCTTCTTAACTCTCTCTTTAAATCCTTCCTAGCTGATCTAACTCTCCATCGCCTCATCTGAACCATCTTGCCTCATCAACACATAAGCCTCCTTCTTCTGCTTAACAAGAGATGCAATTTCTATTGTAAACCATGGTTCTCTTATCTTATCATTTCCTCTCTGCCTGACAGGGACATACCTATCAAGGACACACAATATCTGTTCCTTAATCCAGCTCTACATTTCCATTGTCTGCATTCCCATCATTTTGCTACCCCATTCTATGCATCCTAATCGCATTATGATTGCCCTTGCCCCATCGATAACTCTTGACCTGTGGAATGTACGTATCCCTTTCCATCGCTAAACTAAATGTGACTGAATTATGGTCACTCTCTCCAAAGTGCTCACCTACAGCTAAATCAAACACCTGGCCTGGTTCATTATCAAGCACCAGATTGAGTGTGGCCTCCCCTCTTGTCGGGCCTTCAATATACTGTGTCAGGAAACCGTCCTGTACACATTGGACAAAAACTGATCCAGCCGACATACTAGAGTTATAGCATTTCCAGTCAATGTTGGAGAAGTTAAAGTCCCCCATAATGACCACCTTGTTCCTTTCACTCCTACCCAGAACAATTTTGCCAATCCGCTCCTCCACCTCCCTGGAACTCTGCGGAGGCCTCTAAAAAACTCCAAGCAGTATGACCTCTCCTCTCCTCTCCTGTTTCTAACCTCCGCCCACACTACCTCAGTAGACGAGTCCTCGTCAAAAGTTCTTTCAGCCACCATTATACTATGCTTGACTAACAAGGCCACACCTCCCCCTATTTTACCGCCTTGCCTGTTCTTAATGAAAGATCTAAACCCTGGAACCTTCAACATCCATTCCTTATCCTGTTCTATCCATGTCTCCGAAATGGCCACAACATTAAAGTCCCAGGTACCTATCCATACTGCAAGCTCACCTACGTTATTTCAGATACTTCTGCCATTGAAGTAGATACACTTCAAACCAGTTTGCTGTCGGCCAGCACATTCCTGTGACCCTGAAATCCCGTCCCTGTCCTTCCTACTCTCATCCTCCTGTGTACTGCAACTACACCTCCGGTTCCCATCCCCCTGCTGAGCTAGTTTAAACCCACCGAATAGCACCAGCAAATTTCCCACCCAGGATATTAGTATCCCTCTGGTTCAAGTGCAGACCATCTTGTTTATACAGGTCCGACCTTCCCCAGAATGAGCCCCAACTATCCAAGAAATTGAAACGGTTAAAAGTGGATAAATCCCCAGGACCTGATCAGGTGTGCCCGAGAACTCTATGGGAAGCTAAAGAAGTGATTGCTAGGCCTCTTCCAGAGATATTTGTATCATCGATAGTCACAGGTGAGGTGCCGGAAGACTGGAGGTTGGCAAATGTGGTGCCACTGTTTAAGAAGGGCGGTAAAGACAAGCCAGGGAACTATAGACCGGTGAGTCTGACCTCGGTGGTGGGCAGGTTCTTGGAGGGAATCCTGAGGGACAGGACGTACATATATTTGGAAAGGCAAGGACTGATTTGGGATAGTCAACATGGCTTTGTGCGTGGGAAATCATGTCTCACAAACTTGATTGAGGTTTTTAAAGAAGTAACAAAGTAGATTGATGAGGGCAGAGCAGTAGATGTGATCTAATGTGGACTTCAGTAAGGCATTCGACAAGGTTCCCCATGGGAGACTGATTAGCAAGGTTAGATCTCATGGAATACAGGGAGAACTAGCCATTTGGATAGAGAACTGGCTCAAAGGTAGAGGGTGGTGGTGGACGGTTGTTTTTCAGAGTGGAGGCCTGTGACCTGTGGAGTGCCACAAGGATCGGTGCTGGGCCCTCTACTTTTCATCATTTACATAAATGATTTGGATGCGAGCATAAGAGGTACAGTTAGTAAGTTGCAGATGACACCAAAATTGGAGGTGTAGTGGACAGCGAAGAGGGTTACCTCAGATTAAACAGGATCTGGACCAGATGGGCCAATGGGCTGAGAAGTGGCAGATGGAGTTTAATTCAGATAAATGCAAGGTGCTGCATTTTGGGAAAACAAATCTTAGCAGGACATATAAATTTAATGGTAAGGTCCTAGGGAGTGTTGCTGAACAAACAGACCTTGGAGTGCATGTTCATAGCTCCTTGAAAGTGGAGTCGCAGGTAGATAGGATAGTGAAGAAGGCGTTGGCATGCTTTCCTTTATTGGTCAGAGTATTGAGTACAGGAGTTGGGAGGTCATTGGTTAGGCCACTGTTGGAATATTGCGTGCAATTCTGGTCTCCTTCCTATCAGAAAGATGTTGTGAAACTTGAAAGGGTTCAGAAAAGATTTACAAGGATGTTGCCAGGGTTGGAGGATCTGAGCTACAGGGAGAGGCTGAACAGGCTGGGGCTGTTTTGCCTAGAGCGTCGGAGGCTGACGGGTGACCTTATAGAGGTTTACAAAATTATGAGGGGCATGGATAGGATAAATAGACAAAGTCTTTTCCCTGGGATCGGGGAGTCCAGATCTAGATGTTTAGGGTGAGAGGAGAAAGACATAAAAGGACCTAAGGGGCAACTTTTTCACGCTGAGGGTGGTACGTATATGGAATGAGCTGCCAGAGGATGTGGTGGAGGCTGGTACAATTGCAACATTTAAGAAGCATTTGGATGGGTATATGAATAGGAAGGGTTTGGAGGGATATGGGCCGGGTGCTGGCAGGTGGGACTAGATTGGGTTGGGATACCTGGTCGGCATGGATGGGTTGGACAGAATGGTCTGTTTCCATGCTGTACATCTCTATGACTCTAACCTAAAGCCCTCCCTCCTGCACCATCCTTGCAGCCACATGTTCAGCTGATATCTCTCCCAATTCCTTGCCTCGCTATCATGTGGCACTGGTAACAAACCAAAGATAAGAAATCTGTTTGTTCTAGCTCTCAGCTTCCACCCTAGCTCCCTGAAGTCCTGCCTTACATCCCTATCCCTCTTTCTATCTATGTCGTTGGTACCTACATGGATCACGACTTAAGGTGCTCACCTTCTCCCTTCAGGACCCCAAAGATACGATCCGAGACATCACGGACTCTGGCACCTGGGAGGCAACACATCAACCTCATTGTGAGTCTCGTTCATTCCCAACAAACCTTCTATCTGAGCCTCTAAATATTGAGTCCCCAATGACTAACACTCTCCTCCTTTCCCTCCTTCCTTTCTGTGCAACAGAGACAGGCTCTGAGCCAGAGACCTGGGTCCCACTGCATACCCCTGATAAGTCATCCCCTCAACAGTATCCAAAACGGTATACCTGTTTTCAGGGGAATGACCACATGGGATCCCTCCACTGACTGTTCAAAGGGGGATAAAAAACAGTCACCCAGCTTTCTTTATGCCTCGGAGTAACTACTTCCCTGTAACTCTTAATTTAACAAAATCAATTGCCCATTAATTATTTAGGAATATTTTGTTGGTGGGCAGCAGATTTTGCTACATGTCCATCCTTTGTCTTATGATGGTTGACTTGGGAATTGGTGGGGAGGGCCACCTACCCTATTTTACGTGCACATCTCTGCCAAAAACACAACTGGCAGGGCACCGAGATCCAACCCACTAACCTGACCCAGATTATATTGCAGATACTTCAGTGTCAAACCCTGGAACTCCCTTCTTCACAGCACTGTGAATGTAGTTAAAGTACATGGATGGTAGCAGTTCAAGGTGGCTCACCACAACCTTCTGAAGGATAATTAGGAAATGGATGTGGCTAATGGCCCAGATGGTGAAGCTCCTGTGCTAAGAATGAATAAAAAAAGTCTTTGTTGCTGTATTGCAGTGAAAACAGAGTGAGTGAAGATCAAAACAACTTCAATAACATTGCCTCTAATCAAAGTCAAGAATACCTTTCAGCCGCTGCCTGTCATGGCTCATCGTTAAGCTCAATACCACTAACTCACCATCCCTCATATCCTTTGATTTGTTTAGCCCCAGAGCTGTAAGTACAGCTCACCCACTTTCTGTGGTAGTGAATTCCACAGGCTTGCCACTGTTTAGGTGAAGAAATTTCTCCTCAGTCTTCAAAGATTTACCCTTTATCCTTAAACTATAGCTTCTGGTTCTGGACTCCCCCCACTATGGGAACCCTTAAGTAACCTGTCTTGTCCTGTTAGAATTTAAAAGGTTTCGAAGAGATTCAAATCCCCCTAATTCTTAAGTGAATACAATCATAACTGACTCAACTTCTCCCCACCGCTCAATCAGGTGTGTCCGAGAAGCAGGAGAATCGACGTTTCAGGCAAAAGTCCTGATGAAGGGCTTTTGCCCGAAACATCGATTCTCCTGCTCCCCAGATGCTGCCTGACCTCCTGTGCTTTTCCAGCACCACACTCTCGACTCTAATCTCCAGCTTCTGCAGTCCTCACATTCGCCTGATCAGGTGTACCTGAGAACTCTGTGGGAAGCTAGGGAAGTGATTGCTGAGACACTTGCTGAGATATTTTTATCATCAATAGCCCCAGCTGAGGTACTGGAAGATTGGAGATTGGCCAACATGGTGCCACTATTTAAGAAAGATGGTAAGGAAAAGCCAGGTAGTTCTCGGCTGGTGAGCTGGTCATCAGTGCTGGGCAAGTTGTTGGAGGGAATCCTGAGGAACAGTATTTACATGTATTTGGAAAGGCAATGACTGATTAGGGATAGTCAACATGGCTTTGTGACTGGGAAATCATGTCTCACAAACTTGATTGAGTTTTTGGAAGAAGTAATGAAGCAGATTAATGAGGGTAGAGCAGTGGATGTGATCAGTATGGACTTCAGTAAGGCATTCGACAAGGTTGCTCATGCTAGACTGGTTAGCAAGGTTAGATCACATGGAATACTGGGAGAACTAGCCATTTGGATACAGAAGTGGCCCAAACAGTAAAAGACAGAGGGTAGTGGTGGAGGGTTGCTTTTCAGACTGGAGGCTTGTGACCAGTGGAGTGCCACAAGGATTGGTGTTTGGTCCAATACTTATTGTCATTAACATAAATGATTTGGACGTGAGCATAAGAGGTACAGTTAATTAGTTTGCAGATGACACCAAAATTGGAGGAGTAGTGGACAGCGAAGAAGGTTATCACAGATTACAACAGGATCTTGACCAGATGGGCCAATGGGCTGAGAAGTGGCAGATGGAGTTTAATTCAGATAAATGCAAGGTGCTGCATTTTGGAAAAGCAAATCTTAACAGGACTTATACACTTAATGATAAGGTCCTAGAGAGTGTTGCTGAACAAAGAGACCTTGGAGTGCAGGTTCATGACTCCTTGAAAGTGGAATCACAGGTAGATAGGATAGTGAAGAAGGTGTTTGGTATGCTTTCTTTTATTGGTCAGAGTATTGAGTACAGGAGTTGGGAGGTCATGTTGTGGCTGTATAGGACATTGGTTAGGCTGCTAATGGAATATTGCATGCAATTCCGGTCTCCTTCCTATCGGAAAGATGTTGTGAAACTTGAAAAGGTTCAGAAAAGATTTCCAAGGATGTTGCCATGGTTGGAGGATTTAAGATATAGGGAGAGGCTGAACAGGCTGGGGCTCGTTTCCCTGGAGCATCGGAGGTTGACGGGTAACATTATCGAGGTTTGCAAAATCATGAGGGGCATGGATAGGATAAATAGACAAAGTCTTTTCCCTGGGGAGGGGGAGTCCCGAACTAGAGGGCATTGGTTTAGGGTGAGAGGGGAAAGATATAAAAAAGACCTAAGGAGCAACGTTTTCACACAGAGGATGGTACCTGTATGGAATGAGCTGCCAGAGGAAGTGGTGGAGGCTGGTACAATTGCAACATTTAAGAGGCATTTGGATGGGTATATGCATAGGAAGGGTTTGGAGGGATATGGGCCGGCTGCTGGCAGGTGGGATTAGATTGGGTTGGGATATCTGGTAGGCATGGATGGGTTGGACCGAAGGGTCTATTTCTATGCTGTACATCTGACTCTATGACGCCAAGAAGGTTACTTCAGAGCACAACTGGATCTTGATTGATGGACCAATGAGGAGTGGCAGATAGAATTTAGATAAATATGCGGTGCTGCATATTGGAAAGGCACATCTGGGTAAGACTTATACATTTAATGGTAAGGTTCTATGGAATGTTGCTGAGCAAAGAAACCTTGAGTGCAGGTTCATAGTTCCTTGAAAGTGGAGTCCCAGGTAGACAGGATATTGAAGAAGGCATTTGATATGCTTGCCTTTATTTGTCAGTGCACTGAGTTTAGGAGTTGGGAGGTCATGTTGTGGCTGTACAGCACATTGGTTAGGCCACTTCTGGATTACTGTGTTCAGTTCAGGTCTTGCTACTATAGGAAGGATGTTGTGAAACTTGAAAGGGTTCAAAAAAGATTCACAAGGATGTTGCCGGAGTTACAGGGTTTGAGCTTTAGGGAGAGGCAGAATAGGATTCAATTCGGTAAAATTTTGCAGTGCTTTCTCTACAGTAAGAAAGTGATGTGGAGGTACCGGTGTTGGATTAGGGTGGACAATGTTAAAAATCAAGATTAGAGTGGTGCTGGAAAAACACAACAGGTCAGGCAGCATCCGAGGAGCAGGAAAATCGATGTTTTGGGCAGGAGCCCTTCACCGAGAATCAGGTTTCCTGATGAAGGTCTCCTGCCCTAAACATCGATTTTCCTGCTCCTCGGATGCTGCCTGACCTGCTGTGCTTTTCCAGCACCACTCTAATCTTGACTCTAATTTCCAGCATCTGCAGTCCTCACTTTCGCAAAGTTAAAAATCACATAATACTAGGTTGTAGTCCAACAGGTTTATTTGAAAGTACACACTTCCGGAGCACTGCTCAGTTGTATTGACACTTTGATCTTTTATTTTAAATTCTGTGTCCTATGATCCTGCCCCATGAGCTACCTGACCAATGAGCAGCTCCCCGAAAGCTTGTACTTCCAAATAAACCTGTTGGACTAAAACCTGGTGTTGTGTAATTTTTAACTATAGCAAAAACATCCTCCCTCAGATAAGGAAACCAAAACCAAGCAATATTCCAAATGTAACCTCACTAATGCTCTCTATAATTGCAGCAAACCATCCTCTTGAGTCAATAAACGACCACAGAAAACAATCAAGACCAAAACATAGTATGGTTTCAAGAAGTTGTACAAAGCCCTTGGGGCCAAAAGTATCAAAAGTTATGGAGAAAATGCAGGAAAACGCTACTGCGTTGGAAATCAGGCATGATTAAAATGAATCAAAAGGCCTGCTTTTGCTATTTTGATGCGCTTCTAAACACGGTTCAACCCGGAGTTGTGGAATTAAATGTTTTAATCTAAACTCCACCTTTACCAGTGCTTTTTCCACTCCAGTCAATGGGATAGATAGCAAGGTATTTTCGCATCTTTCGCATAAATGTGAAGAATAATATTCAAAACTGAAACCAACCGAATCGCGGGCTCACGAAAATGAAACTGTACTTTCCAAAAGCGGGTCAGCTATGTATCTTTCCCGGAACCAAAGCTAATGATTGACAGTCGTTAGCACCAATCAGAAGAGCGGAGTGGGGACAGACGGCGGGCTGTTCTCCAATCAGCAGCGAGGAGAGGTGGGGTGCTGGCGCTCGGGCTGAATTGGGTGCAGAGTGGAAGCGCAGTCCGTGTGACTCTGTGTCTGCTGCTGTGTTCCTGGACCGAGAGCGGTGTCTGCACCGTCCATCCCGACGCTTCAGATGGAGGTGCGTTGTGCATTATCACGCTTTTCAACTGACAAAAGCGGTCGAGTTGCGGTGTGTGGTAACTATTTGTCACTGTGTTCATCCTATGCAGCACACCGTTTGTGTGTGTTTGAGGAAGCAGCACGTATTCTAAGATGAAGGTGTTGTGACTCACTTGCTATGCTCCATTGGTGATGCAGTTCCAGAATTCTCAGCGTCTCCATAATGCTCCTTCTGGGCTTTCTTAGATCCTGAACAGGCGAGGACGCCTCTTCGGGGTCAGACAGACTCTGATTTGGACCCAGTCTTGCAGCCAGTTGTTTTTCAAAGGCTGGCTGTATTCCGGCCTATCTCGCTCCGCGCGTTGAACCCTCTTTCTCCCCGCCACGTATCACTTTGATTATCATTCAGATTTAGCATTCCCCACCCCCAGTTTACAGTTTTGTTTTAAATCAAAAGCAGTGAGGAAAGAGTGGGTCGAATGCATGTTATTTTCTATAGTAAATATGGCGAAGCAATTGATTTTATTTTGAAATCGATAAACAATCCTTAGAATACCACCCTGCGTAATGGGTTATTGAGCTTGCTATGTTCTGGGCACAGGAGCGTGAATCAAATAATTAGGTACAGGCGAGGTGAATACAACATAATTGGGGTGGATAATAAAATAGAGGGCAACTGATGTGAATGTTCTCCCAATATTCAATGGCTGCCATATTTCTGTCTCGTCTGAATTGCTGAGTTATGAAATTGATTCTGTCTTACTGTTTTTAAGTCCCCACGAGTTGTGTAATAAATACAATTTTAAAAAAGCAAAGTGTATCATTGCTTGTACATCAGCAAAGTATGAATGTAATATACTTTGCAGAAAATAATTTTTGTCTAAAGAATTTATTGTAATAAAGCAGTTTACTGTAATCGATGTGCCATTGGGATCCACCAGTTATTCAGTACTTCGTCCAGTAGGCATTGCTGTTCAATGTTCCTGCAGAATAATAATTAATGGAAATCTGATTAAGGAAGATGCAACAGTTGACCCCTTAGTTGGAGAGTTGGACCCAAGGGTCTATTTTCATGGTATATGACTCTATGACTCCAGCAGAGTTTGATTGCTGTATCACCCCTGCAAATTATTTTCTAAAGCTAATTATAGTTGCCCATTATCATCAAGCTTAGATCAGATAACTTAAACCATATCAAATATATAAACAATGAACCCAAGAAAAAGTGCAATAGGTGATTCAGCCCTTTGAGTCCAATTCACAGCTGGTTTTTGAAATCTATAGGAATCTACTGATTTCCATCGTAAACATGCTCAAAGAGTGAGCTTGCTCAGCACTCGCGAGCAAAACATTTGTAGGAATTATTACCTGTGAATAAAGGAATTCCTCTCTAAAATGAATCCTAAATGGCCTACCCCTTACTCTGAGACTCTTTCCCTGGTACCAGCCAGGGGAATTTTATAATAGAAAATTCTTACAACTTTGTATTTGAATGAGATCACTTCCTGTTATTTAAAATGCCAGAAAATAAACGTCAGTCATTTGTAACCCGTCCGAATTGCCCTTAACTGATCAGCTGGGTAAGTCAGTTCAGAAGGCATTTGAGTCAACCACATTGCTGTGTGTCTGGAGTCACATATAGGTCAAACAAGGGGAGGTTGGCATAATTTCTTCCCTAAAGGACATTTGGGAACTGTTTTTTACGACCACCAGTCATAGCTTCAGGGTCAGCATTGTTGATGCTAGCTTTCAATACCAGATTTATCAGTTAAGACTAAACTGTACCAGTTATAATGGTTGGATTTGAGTTCATGTCCTCAGATTATCAACCTGGGCTACTAGTCACATTAGGAGAAAGTGAGGGCTGCAGATGCTGGAGTTCAGAGTCGAAAAGTGCAGTGCTGGAACAGCACAGCAGGTCAGGCAGCATCCAAGGTGCAGGAGAATCAACGTTTTGGGCATAAGCCCTTCATCAGAAACATACTTTATGAAGGGCTTATGCCCGAAACATCAGTTCTCCTGCTCCTCAGATGCTGTCTGACCTGCTGTGCTTTTCCAGCACCGCCCTCCTCTTCTAGTCACATTAACATTACAGCATCTCCCTAAACCTCTCATTTCTTCACATTGGCAGATTGGATGCATTTAACATCTCTAAATCTGCTTGAAGCATTTTTGCATTTTTCTCACAAATTGCTTTCATCTGGTTCTGAGGAAGGGTCACTCGACCCGAAATGTTAATTCTAATTTCTCTCCACGGATGCTGCCTGACCTGCATTTTTCCAGCATTTTGTCTTTTTTGCTTTCGTCCAGGTTTGTCATTCTGTCATAACTTACTACACACAAGGGCATTCTACCACCATACCATAGATGGCTTAACACCAACTATTCAGGGAGAAATAAATGGGATATGCAAGCAAGATACTACAATAATTTTGTGTGCCTTTAATCCAGATATAGATTGAGTAAATCAGATTGGCTAAAGAAGCCTGAGAAATGAACTCCTGAGTGTATTCAGAATGTGTTTTTCTGAGTAGCACATTTTGACGTCAACCAGCTATTCCCTGGTATCCTCCACTATGAACAATGAGACTGGATTCATTAATAATCTCATGGTAAAGATGTCTCCGGGTGACAGTGTTCATAACATGATCATATTTCTTGTTCATTTTGAAGGGAAGAGTTTGGTTTAAGGTCAGGTTTTCAAACCTGGAAAAGGTAAGGACATGAAGTCAGAGCTAGTTAAAGTGAATTGGAAACTAGATTTAAGGGCAGAAGATTTGCAGTGGCATTCTTGAGAAGATACTCGAACTCTCAGCAAAGGTTTACTCCAGCGTGAAAGAAAGATTCTTCGAGCAGGATGCAGCATGAAGCATTTGTATAAAATTGGAAGAAACACTGAAAATATCTCTAATACTAGTGGTATTTCTACAGACAGTTTTTAGATATTATTTGTTGACTTTTAAAATATGAAACAAAGGAGAAGGTAGGTTATGAGGGAAAGCTAGTAGTATAATATTAAATGGTAAGAGCTTCTACAGGTATTTAAATAGAAATAACAAACTAAAGCTAGTGTTGATTATCTAGGGAGACAGTGTCTGTTGAATTACAGAGAAATAAGGCATTTGTGGAGACATTGAACAGGCATTGTGTGCCTGGCTTCACTGCAGAACACTTAGAAAACATTTCAAAGATGATTTTAAAACAATTTGACCTAAGGCTGTCAGGTTCCCAAAGATAGATAAACTGCATTTTAAATAAATAGCCGTGGTACTAGTAAATTGATTATAATATTTAAAAATTCTTCTCAGGGTCCTTATTGGATTGGAGAACAACTAATGTAACATTGTATTCAAGAGCGGGGGAGATAGAAAGAAGGAAACTCTGGGCTAGTTAGCCGAACATCTGTTGTTGTGAGACTGTTAGTACCTATTATTAAAGTGGCCAAAGCAAGATATTTAGAAAATTATAATAGGGTCAAACAGAGTCAAAATGGTTTTGTGGAAAGGCAATACTGTTTAACTAATTTATTGAAGTGTTTTGAGGAAGTGACAAACCAGTAGATGAAAGGGGTATGGGGTTCCTTAGAAGTGGAATACCTAGACTTGCAAAATGAATTTGATAAAGTGTCCCACCAAATATTACAATTCAAGATAAAAATCATGGTGGCATGGGTAAATGATTTGTTAGCTAACATAAAATGGAGAGTGTAGATAAGTGTATCCTTGGGCAAGTTATTTATTTTCAATTGCCACAGAGATCATTAGTGACAACTCAACCCTTTATGATTTATAAATGACTTGGTTGAAGGGACGATGTGGATAGTAATGAAATTTGCTGATGATGCAAACATTGGTTTGAAAGTCAGTTGTCTCAAGGAGGTAAGGGGCCTCTGACAAGCTAGATAGTTTAAGTGGCGGGGCAAATTAATTGCCAGATGGAATTTAACATGGAAAAATTTGAGCTTGTCTATTTTGGCTGGAGGAATAGAAAAACACTAATTTACATAAATGGATAGAGAACTGCAGAACTCTGGCATGTAGATGGATCTGGCAGTCCTGGTATGTGAATGATGAAAAAGTTAATTTGCAGCACAACACATGATTAAGAAGATAGATGTTGGTGTTAATTGGTGTTAAGGGGATAATAAGTGTGAGAGAATTTTATTGTAGCAATAAGGGGCCTTGGTGAGATGACATTTTGGAATTCTGTGTACTTTTGGTCACGATAATTGAATTAGAAGCAATTCACAGAAAGTTCACTGAATTGGGGGTGAAGCCCTTATCAGGAAATCTTGAACTCATTGGGCTTTAGAAGAATGAGTAGTGATGAATTTGAAACCTATTAGGTCCTAAGAAGATTTCAGTTCTTTCCGCCAGAAGGAGGTGGCGAACAGTGACATTGAATTTATTCAAGGCAGAGTTAGGTAGTTCTTTGGTAGACAATGGAGTCAAGGGTTATGTGGAGTAGACATGATGATGGAATTAAGATCACAACCAGATCAGCTGTGAATTTGTCAAGTGACAGAATAGGCTCAAAGTGTCAAATAGCCTGGACCTGATTCTGAGTCTGATATTTAACAAACCCTTGGTCACGAAATGAAGTTGAACTAATCTCCAACTCTACGTTCTAGAAGAGGGGAGATAGCAGACAATTTTTTTTGCAAAAATCTAAACACAGCTTATGGTAACATTTATAAATGGTATAACTGTAACATTGAAACATTGTATATTTATTGTTGGATTTTACTTATTTCAGGTATTTCCTGAAGTCAGAGCGATCATTGATTTAAACATCTTCAAGGACAAGGCAAATGAGGCATTGAACATTATTCAATCAGGCAAATCAATTGAAAAGTGTAAGAATTATGGAAATAGTTATGAAGTTATTGATTCATTTGAAAAGATTAATGACATTCACACACAGCTATTGAAACTCAAAATGAGGCCCTCTGCAGCGGAACCTACCAGGTCTTCTCGAACAGAAACTAGCAGGTTCTCTGGAGCAAAATCTACCAGGTCTTCTGGCACAGAGTCCATTAGACCCTCTGATGACAATGCCACCAGACCCTCTGAATTCAATTCCGCCAGGTCTCCTGATGCAGAGTCTGCCAGGTCCTCCTCCCATTTTGAGTTACCAGTAAATGAAACAATTCTAAATTACATTAGAGAGATTTATGGGAGCAAGTTGCAAAAGTTAGAGAAAGACTTTGATGTTTCCATAAAGATGAACCCTTCTGGAGACAATAACGTTACAGTCCAGTATACAAGTAACAAGAATGGTTCAGTGTCCCGTGGAGCAACAGATTCATTTTTGACTCTGTATCAACAAGTTGCGACAAACTTAAAGATGGAAATGATTAAGAACCCAGGCAGAAGAACAATAAAGAAGGATACTGGAGCATCTCTGCAAAAGAAATTTCCAAAGGTTTTGCTTATTCCTAAGGAAACAGAGTTTATTATAATGGGAGAGCCTGCTGATGTCAGTAGCTACGCACATATCCTGAAATCTGAACTCGAACAATTGGATAGCTATTCAATACCTGATGCTACAAATTCAAATAGGAGACCACCTTTATCATCGGAATACAAATCAAAGATGTATTCAGCTTCAGCAAGTAAATTGGAGGTTAAGGGTGAGGACTTGACCTGTTCGAATTGTGGTCGGGAAAGTGAAGATCGAGAAACCTTAAGAAAATGTAAGCATTCATTCTGTAAGGACTGCATAAACAGAATTTTTAAAGCAAAATCTGTATGTCCTATATGCGGAGAATTCAATTCTGCCAGACCCTTTGACATCCATTCCACCAGGTCCTCTGGTACAGAGTCCACCAGGCCCCCTTCCAATTTTGAGTTACAAGTAAATGAAACAATTCTAAATTACATTTCAGAGATTTACAGGGGCTATTTGCAAAAGTTAGAGAAAGACTTTGATGTTTCCATAAAGATGAACCCTTCTGGAGACAATAACGTTACAGTCCAGTATACAAGTAACAAGAATGGTTCAGTGTCCCGTGGGGCAACAGATTCATTTTTGACTCTGTATCAACAAGTTGCGACAAACTTGAAGATGGAAATGATAAAGAACCCAGGCAGAAGAACAATAAAGAAGGATACTGGAGCATCTCTGCAAAAGAAATTTCCAAAGGTTTTTCTTATTCCTAAGGAAACAGAGTTTATTATAATGGGAGAGCCTGCTGATGTCAGTAGCTACGCACATATCCTGAAATCTGAACTCGACCAATTGGATAGCTATTCAATGCCTGATGCAACAAATTCAAAGAGGAGACCACCTTCATCATCGGAATACAAATCTAAGATGTATTCAGCTTCAGCAAGTAAATTGGAGGCTAAGGGTGAGGACTCGACCTGCCCAATTTGTTTGGAAGAAATTGAAGATCGAGAAACTTTAAAAAAATGTAAACATTCATTCTGTAAGGACTGTATAAATGTGGCTTTTAAAACAAAGTCTGCATGTCCTATATGCGGAGAATTGTATGGCGAGATAATTGGTACTCAACCTGAGGGTGGCAGGATGTCTTCCAGAAACATGCCAATGAGCCTTCCTGGTTATGAAAAATTTGAAACAATTGAGATACACTATACAATACCAGATGGCATTCAGGGGGTGAGTAATTGTTTTGCTATAGCTTCAACATTGTGTTAAAGATATGATCATAGAACAGCACAGGAAAAAACCAATCAGCCCATTCAGTCTATCCATAATCTTTTATCCCTGGAGCCATATTGGTAAATCTCTTCTCTATTCCTTCCAAAGTCTTCATGTATTTAGAGTCATAGAGATGTGCAGCATAGAAATAGACCCTCTGCCGACCAGATATCCCAACCCAATCTAGTCTCACCTGCCAGCACCCGACCCAGATCCTTCCAAACCCTTCCTATTCATATACACATCCAAATGCCTCTTAAATGTTGCAATTGTACTAGCCTCCACCACTTCCTCTGGCAGCTCATTCCATACCCATATCACCTTCTATATGAAAAAGCTGCCCCTTAGGTCTCTTTTATATCTTTCCCCACTCACCCTAAATCTATGCCCTCTAGTTCTGGACTCCCAAACCCCAAGGAAAAGACTTTGTCTATTTACCCTATCCATGCCCCTCATAATTTTGTAAACCTCTATGAGGTCACCCCTCAACCTCTGACGCTCCGAGGAAAACAGCTCCAGCCTGTTCAGCTTCTCCCTATAGCTCAAATCCTCCAACCCTGGCAACAACCTTATAAATCTTTTTTGGACCCTTTCAAGTTTCACAACATCTTTCCGATAGGAAGGAGACCAGAATTGCATGCAATATTCCAACAGTGACTGAACCAATGTCCTGTACAGTCACAACATGACCTCCCAACTCCTGTACTCAATACTCTGACCAATAAAGGAAAGCATACCAAACACCTTCTGCACTATCCTATCTACCTGTGACTCCACTTTCAAGGAGCTATGAACATGCACTCCAAGGTCTCTTTGTTCAGCAACATTCCCTAGGACCTTACCATTAAGTGTATAAGTCCTGCTAAGATTTGCTTTCCCAAAATGCAGCACCTTGCATTTATCTGAATTAAACTCCATCTGCCACTTCTCAGCCCATTGGCCCATCTGGTCAAGATCCTGTTGGATCTGAGGTAGATTCGCTATCCACTACATCTCCAATTTTGATGTCATTTCTTCAAGTAAATGCTCAAAATTAGGCACAGTGCTTCAGCTTGGCCAAAACTATGTTAAAGTAGGTTTAGCATAAGTTGCTGGTTATGCTTCTGCTTATAAGACCCATATTCTTAATGAACTGTTTCTAAATGTGTGAACAAGTATCTCCACGACTTTTTCTTTGTACCCCTTGTTTAAAGTTACCAATGCCTCTTTTATTCTTTATAGCTCAACCAATCACCTCCTACTTTCCCATGTTAATACACTTATGAGTCTCGACCCATACCATCCACCTCATCTCATTCTTTTACTTTTCCTGTATTCCCATGTACCCATATCATTTGCTTCTGATGCATCTAAGATGTTTGACTGCAATGCTTATTGTGTTATCAAGGTCCACATTTAACTGTTCTCTGAATGAAGAAATTTCCCTTTATTTTTTCTATTAAAGTTGCTATTTTTTAATTCACTCATGGGGTGCAGACATTGGCTGGCCAGCATTTATGGTCCTTCCCAGTTACCCTTGAGAAGGTGGTGGTCAGCTTCCTCCTTGAGCCACTGCATTCCATATGTTGTGGGTAGACCCACAAGACTCTTAGGGAGGGAATTTTGACCCAGGAATAGTGATCTAATTATCTTATGGTGAATTTCTGTGATGCATCTTGGAGAGGTGGTGTTTCAGCCCGGTCTGTCTGTGGCTCACACTGGTGTCTCAGCCTGCAGGTGGGTTCTGCCTGTGCACGTTCTGGAGGCACCGCAGGAGATTGCGGAAGCTGCAGCATCAGTGATGGCACTGTGGGCAGACATGGGAAGAGCAGGAAGTTGGGGAGATCCCTTGGTATCTGCTGTGGTGGCTGAGTCTCCTGAAGACTGACGTAACCAGGACTCATTGAAGTTTGCTGAACTTCTAACTTAATTCCTTTATTTTTCTAATTAACATTAAAATCCTTCTTAATTTTAACTTTATTTCTTTATTTTTCTACTTATTCTATAAAGGTAACACTTAACTTTTTAATTCTGTTTTTTCTTTAACTACTTTGTACGGAGTTAACTATTTGTATGGAGAAACCTTTGTACCGAGGGTGTGTGGCGACATACAATTTTGTTTATTCTCCTGTACTTGTACTTGAGTACATGTGACAATAAAATCTAAATCTGAAGGTAGTATGCACTGCTGCTACTGTGCATTGGTGGTAGAGTGAGTGGATGTTGTACCAATCCGTTGGACTGCTTTGGTCAAGATGGTGGCAAGTTTCTTAAGTGTTATTGGAGCTGCACCCGTCCAGGCAAGTGGGGAGTTCCCTCAAACCCCTAACTTGTGCCTTGTAGATGGCGGTCAGGTTTTGGGAAGTCAGAAGGTGTTATTTGCAATAATATTCCTAGCCTCTGACCTGCTCTTGTTGCCACTGTATTTATGTAGCGTGTCCATTTGAGGTTTAGCCAATGGTGCCTCCAAGGAGATCGATAGTGGGGGATTCCGTGATGATAGCACCATTGAATGCCACAGGGCTGTGGTTAATATGTCTCCTATTGAAAATGGTCTTTGCCTGACATTTGTGTGGTGTGAATGGTACTTGCCAGTTGTCAGCCCAAGCCTGGATATCGTATAGATCTTGTTGCGTTTGAGCATGGTCTGCTTCAGTATCTGAGGAGTCACAAATGAAGCGGAACATCGTGCAATCATCGACGAACATCCCCACTTCTGACATTATGATGGAGAGAAGGTCATTGATGAAGCAGCTGAAGATGGTTGGGATGAGGACACTACCCTGAGTAACTCCTGCAGAGATGTTCTGGAGCTGAGATGATTGATCTCCAACAACAAAGTCATTTACTTAGAGTCAGGTTTGACTCCAACCAGAAGAGAGCTTGCCCCCTGATACCCTTTGATTGCAATTTAGCTAGGGCTTTGTGATACCACTCACAGTCAAATCTGGCTTTGATGTGAAGGACTATCACTCTCACCTCTCCTTTGGAATTCAGAACTTTTGTCTATGTTTGAACCAAAGCCGTAATGAAGTCAGGAGCTGAATGGTTCTTGTGGAACCCAAACTGGGCATTGCTGAGCAGTTGTTGCTTAATAGCACTGTTCATAACACATTCCATCACTTTACTGATAATAGAGAGTAGACTGATAGGGTGGTAATTGCTTGAGTTTGATTTGTCCTGCTTTTTTAAACATAGTATATACTGGGCAATTTTCCACATTCTTGAGTAGATGCCAGTGTTGTAAATGTATGGAAAGAGCTTGGCTAGGGGAACGGCAAATTCTGGAGCATAAGTTTTCAGTGCTATTGCCAGAATGTTTTCAGGGCCAGTATCCTTTGCACTATCCATTGCCTCCAACTGTTTCTCAATATCACTTCAAGTAAATCAAATAGTCTGAAGTTGGCTGGTATCTGTAATGCTAGGGACCACTGGAGGAGGCCAATCTTATGCTTCAGCCTTCTCTTTTACACTGATGTATTGTGCTATTCTATCATATGGGATGTTTGTGGAGTCTCCTCTTCCAGTGAATTGTTTAATTATCCATCACCATTCATTACTGAATGTGGCAAGACTGCAGGCTTAAATCTGATCCTTTCATTATGGGATCACTTAGCTTTTTCTGTCACTTGCTGTTATGCTGTTTGGCATGCAAGTAGTTCTGTTACTTAACATCACCCAGGTTGGCAACTCATTTTCAAGTATGCCTGGTGCTGCTACTGGCATGCCCTCCTGTACTCTCTACTGAACAAGGGTTGACCCCTTGGCTTGATGGTAGTGGTTGAGTGAAGAATATGCTGGGCCATGAGGTTGCCGATTGTGCTGGATTAGAATTCTGCTGTTGTTGAATGCGCACAGCGCCTCATGGTCGTCCAGGTCTTGAATTGCTAGATCTGTTCTAAGTCTGTCCCATTTAACGTGGTGACAGTGCCATACAACACAATGGAGGTTATTCTCAATGTGACAGGGGGCGTCGTCTCTACAAGGACAGTGCATGGTGGTCACTTACTGATATTGTCGTGGACAGATGCATTTGCAGTTGGCACGTTGGCAAGGATGAGGTCAAGTATGTTTTTACATCTTGTTGATTCCCCCACCACTTGCTGCAGATCCAGTCCAGCAGCTGTGTCCATGAGAAATCAACCATTAATCAGTAGTACTGCTGCCTAGCCACTGTTGGTGGTTGACATTGAAATTTCCCACCCAGAGTACATTTTGTGCTCTTGCAACCCTCTGTGCTTCCTTCAAGTTTTACTCAACATAGAGGAGACTGATTTATCAGCTGAGGGAGGATGGTATGTGGCAATCAGTAGGTTTCCTTACCTATGTTTAACCTGAAACCTTAAACCTCATGGATTCCACAGCCAATGTTGAGGACTCCCAGGTCAACTTCCTCCTGATTGTATGCCACTGTGCTGTTACCTCTGCTAGGTTTGTCCTGCCAGTGGGATATATCCAGAGATGGTGATGGTGGTGCCTTTCCAGTCTGTGAGTATAACTGTGATACAGCTCTCCCAATGTTGGCCCTGCCACTAGGTGTTAGTAAGGAGGATGTTGCAGGGTCGACAGGGCTGATCCTGCCATCGTCTTTTACTGTGCCTGGGTCAATGCCAGGTCATCTGTCCAGTTTCATTTCTTTGTTGAGACTTCGTTATGATTGACACAACCAGGAGAATGGCAAGGCCATTTCAGAGGGCATTTGGGTGTCAATCATATTGCTGTGCACCTGGAGTCACATGTAGGTTAGACACTGAGGATGGTGGATTTCCTTTTTTTGAAGGACATTAGTGAGCCAGATTTTTTTTTTGACATTGGTTTTCATGGTCATTAGTAGATTCTTAATTCCACATTTTTGTTTGAATTCAAATTCCGCCAACTGCTATTGGGTGATTCGAACCCAAGACCCAGAACATTAGCTGAAGTTCTGGATTAATAGTCCAGCAATAATATCACTGGGTCACTGCTAGTAACTGTTAATAGTATTACCATTACAAATAACTATCTAGTATTTATTATCCTTGAATTTAGAACTCAGCCAGAAGTGAAAACATTCTCTCATTGGTATGTTTTTGCCCATTTATAAATCTAAAGACCTTTATCAGGCCTCCTCCAGACTTTCTCTTTTCCAGTAAAATAAATCCAAGCCTATTCTATCTTTTCCAATAGCTGTTTTCTCTCATTTCTGTTGCGATCCTTATAAACCTTTGTTTTTTTACATTTTCTTTCTGGTGTTTGTGATGCTTTATTATATGGAGCCAGGAATTGTGCACAGTAATCAAAATGTAGGTTAAAAATCAGTTAATTCCAGCACATGTAAGCGTACATGGCCTTTCAAATGACTTAGGAAAGTAGATGCCAATGGAACAAAAATTAGCTGACAGTAGAAAACAGTGGTTAAAGATAGGTGTGTCTTCAGTCTAGAGAATGCTGCTTCATAATTCCCAGTGTTCAATACAGTTATTTTTGACAAACATTATTGACTTTGACAAACTGCAGGGCACAATTTTAAATTTGCAGATGACGCAAGATTTGCAAGTGTGATACACGGTCAGGCTGATAATACTGTAATGGATTTGAAGAGAATGCAGACTGATTGCTAGAATGGGAGGATATATGACAGTTAAAATTCAATGCAATAAACTGAGAGTTGATGCATTTTGGTATGAAGAATAAGATAATTAATACATCCCAAATGCTTCAATGATAAAGGGAATTAAAGAGAAAGTAGATTTATGAATATTTGTAAACTTCCTTTTGAAGATTGCACAGTTGGGTTGACATAACATATACTTAGCTTTATAAATAGAGGCCTGGAAACATAAGTCAGGAGGTTATACTGAACCTAAATAAACACCAGTTTGACTCGGCTTTTGTACAATTCGCAAATAACATGATGAGGGTACAGAGGTAATTTAAATTGGTTTTATGTATCAATTGGAGAAGCTGGAATTAATCTATTTACAACAGAGGGTTCAAAGGAAATTTAATATCTTCAAAATCATAAATGCTTTCCATAAAGATAAGCTATTGAGATGACACTAGGAAAACTTCTTCTGTAACAATAATTAGAAATTGCAGTGCACTGCCTGGCAAGGTGAAGGCAACAAATGTATTTGTGGCCTTCAGCAATGAATTGGACTTGGAAGGGAACAAAATTGCAGGGATGTGAAAAATGAATAAGGAAATTCAGCTAACTAGATTGTTGTTTCATGCAGCCAGCACAGATTTAATGAGCCAACTAGCCTCTTTTTCTGCTTTCTATTCTATAATTTCAGGATCATCGTTTGTGTGTGTTTGCCATGAACGTGTTCTGTTTCTTGAGCTCTTCTCTGTCAAAATTTAAGTTGAGCCAAGCACCTTAATATTCAATACAAGAAATTAGAATCTAATGTACACACAACAAAACAGAGGTTTTTATTCTATGTTCTTAGTTCTTTGCACAGCCATTTGCAGAACCATTCCTCACTGGCTAGCACTGCTGCCTCTCCGTGTCAGGGATCATACTAAATTGCCCAATAGTGTTCAGGGACATGCAGGCTGGGTGGATCAGCCATGCTAAAAATGCAGGATTACATGGGTAGGGTAGGATGTTGAGTCTGGGTGGGATGCTCTTCAGAGTTCAGACTCAATGGACTGAATGGCTTCTTTCTGTACTGTAGGGATTCTGTGATTTGCAGAGCAAAGTAAATGTTTCATGCTGTACCATGCTGCATCCTAGTTTATCTCTGGCATTGTCTTGAATAATGGTACCACATTGATCTCCCCAGTCCTCTGGCACCGCTTGTGGCCAGAGGAGAATTGAAGTTATTGCTAAAGCCTGACTCATTCCTCCCTTATAAAAAGACTTTACAACTATGAACTAAAAGACAGACAAATCTCTTGCCCTCTGTACACAAATCCCACAGTGCTCTAAATTCCCCCAAAACACACACTTGGACTGTATCTCTCTCAGGATGTATTCTCTCCTAACTGCTCAGGTGAACCAAATGAATGAAAAGGCATTCTATTGAATTTAGAAGAATGAGAACTGATTTTATTTTTGGAAATACACAAAATTCTTTCAGGCTCAATAGAGAGATGTAGGAAGAATGCTTCTTCTGGGTGGGAGTGGTATCTAGAGCAGGGAAACAGTCACAGAATAAGGGACTGGGGTGGACAAGTTCGGAAGACACCAGCTTATAGTCCAACAGGTTCATTTAAAATCACAAGCTTTCAGAGAGTTGCCCCTTCAGGTGAAGTGGGAAAGAAGCGCACAGGCATAGAATTTATAGACAGCATGATCAATGGGCAGAGAGATCAAAAGACCATGCAAATGGTGTGAGTGGAGTGTCGACAGGCCAAATACAGTAATAGGTCTTTGAAGGTGATCAAGAGTGTCAGACGTTGTGACTAATCATTTGGAACATGGTGAATCTATGCAAGTCTCTTAGAATGAGGTGATAGAGGCTTAGCTTTGATCATGTTCAAGATTGACAGATTTCTCTACATATTCATTCCTCCATATCCCCAAGAATCCGTTCCTGAGACCACCTCCCCCCCACCCCCACCCCCGAATGATGAAATTTGAGGATGTGGTGCTTATTAAGAAAAGGTTAAAATTGTTCAAAGTTTCACTGATGTATAGTTTTTGCTTGCAGGAGTTGATATTTGTTGTGACTTATGTTTTGATGTAGACAGGCAAAATTACTGTTGCTAAAACCATTAAGGAGTATGGGGGTAATGCAGGAGGACAGAATTAAAGTCGAAGGTCAGCCATGATCTTTGAATAGTGGAGAAGCTCAAAGGGTTAAATCCTGCTTCTATTTGTTATTTATTGTTCATAAACTAGTTTTAGTTGCCCAGTCATCATTTTTGTGGACCTTAGGAATCTAATACAAGGTGCTTATTTAACTATAGGCCAGTTGATATGGATCTGTTTGCCATCAATTTACAAAATCCCAAAATACTTAGCTTTACGTATGGAGTTGGTAACTATCTTTGAGTGCTATTTGTTTTTCTGACCTTTTGCCTCTGCTACTGAAGATGAGTATTTATTCAATAGACAATAGGTGCAGGAGTAGGCCATTCTGCCCTTCGAGCCAGCACCACCATTCATTATGATCATAGCTGATCATCCTCAATCAGTATCCTGTTGCTGCCTTATCCCCATAACCCTTGATTATATCCTTAAGAGCTCTATCCAACTCTTTCTTGAAAGTATCCAGAGACTTGGCTTCCACAGCCTTCTGAGGCAGAGCATTCCACACACCCACCACTTCAACTCTGTTCTAAATGGCCTACCCCTTATTTTTAAACTGTGTCCTCTGGTTTGGGACTCGCCCATCAGCGGAAACATGCTTCCTGCCTCCAGAGTGTTCCCATAATCTTAACTCAGGATGCTATGGGTCGATGCAACATCTGTTTCAAAAATCCTGTTTGCAATTACCTAAACCAGCACAAACCAATAATTGACCTTGCAAATCTCTCTGATTTTTTTGGCTTAATTGCTTTTTGGTTAAACTGGTTATGTTTTCAGGAGACTGTAATTTGAGACAGGTTTATTATTTTAGTTTTAATAAAATATGCACAATTTATGTAACATTATTTTGTATAAATCATAGGCAGAACATCCTCACCCTGGACAAAGATATTATGGCACAACACGTACTGCATACCTGCCAGACAATGCTGAAGGAAGAAAGGTGTATAAGTTACTGAGGCGTGCTTTTGAGCAAAGGCTGATCTTCACTGTTGGAACATCTAGTACTACAGGGAGAAGTAATGTGGTAACATGGAATGATGTTCATCACAAAACAAATACAATGGGAGGACCATCAATGTAAGTGTGGTATTAAAATAAATCATGTTTAACATTAACACCTGATAAATGAATAAGTTACAATAGTTTTGCAAGTCTTTCCTTGTAACTCCCCAGAGCTCATTTTAACAGTAATTCCCAAAAACAGGCAGTGGCAGATAAGACTTCCAGTTGTATGTTGTGCGTTAGCAGAAAGGAAATTCAGCCAGAAGAATTTTCGACAAGGTGCATAATTGGCCACTACTGCCAGATGTTTTAATTTAATTGGGTAGTGTTTTGAGTATGCTTAAAATTTTAATAATAAATTGCAAATTGAAATTAGAAAATAAAGGCAAAATATTGCAGATGCTGTAAATCTGAACAAAACCAAAATGTCATGCTGGACTCAAAGTAAACTGTTTCTCTCTCTGCAGATGTTGCCAGACCTGCTGAATTTCTTCCAACACTTTCTGGCTTTCATTTGAAATCAGAACATGTTGGAAATGCCCAGCAGGTCTGGTAATATGTGGAATCTGAGAATTCACACCCACTCAGTAACATTTCTGACAAGGTATCTTCGAACGGAAGTGCTAACTCTGTTTCCCTCCAATGATGCTGCCTGACCGAAGTATTTCTGGCACTTTTTGTTTTTACTTTATTCCTAGCACTTTTTGTTTTTACTTTATTCCTAGCATTGCACTTTCATGTTTAAAACTTTAAGTTGTTTTGGCAGATCAAAAGAGTGGTATAATAATTTGAGCATCTTTTACTGCCTAGGATAAATGAGAGAGATTATGTGAATTTTGCAGGGTATTGAAATACAGACGCATGCTTCAGTGACTGGGGAAAAGATGGATTTGTTGTGATTTGTTTAACCGTGAAACACAGCTGCTCAGGGCTCTGTGTTTACACTATTGGAGAGTTGGGTTTTGTAGCTGGAAGACTGGTCCATTTACATTTCAAATTCAAATAGCCATAGTATAATTGAATAATTGAGCCAGCTTGAAGGGCAAAACGGACCATCTCCTTAATTCATATGTTTGAATAAAATTTACTGGAATTTTTGGGTTTCTTTCATTGTCAGCTTTTACCGTTTTAATTCAACCCAGCACTTTACAAAGTTATAGCTGAATGAACAGGTGACTATTCGGGTTTACCCTGCTCTGGCATCTGTTGGTTTCCCTGTTGCTAGACTCCATTCCCTGTTACTTACACCACCATTGCACTTGCTTCTAGCATTAAATGTTGCATCTCAACCTGCGTTTCCCAGCCTAAAATATGTCATGTTAAAGTTTTATCAGTATGTATTACCTCAGCCAGGTAGCATCCTTAAATTGCAATTTGTCAACTGTGTGATGAAGTCAAGCCTCAGCCATATGAAGTTTAGCTTAGTTGGCTGGACAGCTGGTTTGTGATGCAGAGCGACATCAACAGAGTGCGTTCAGTTCCCGCACCAACTGAAGTTAACATAGTCGCCCGAGGCTGGAATCGAACCCGGGTTCCTGGCACTGTGAGGCAGCAATGCTAACCACTGAGATAGTGTATTCAGAGCAATAAGCTGTGCAGTCTTCAGAAAGGTTGAGAGAATCCAGGTGAAATTTTAGGACAATACAGAACAGTTGCTTGGCGCCCATGCTTTCAGAAATAAAAACAGAAACTGCTGGAAGGAAACACCATTTCCGTATCCAGCAGAGAAGCGGACAATGATATCTTCAGAGAATATGCTCCAATAGAGCAGGACATGCTCAAATAAAAATAAAACACCACAGAACCTGGAGATTGGAGATGAAAACAGAAAGTGCTGGAAAAACTCAGCAACTCTTCCAGCATCTCAAGATGCCATATATATTTTCAACTTCACCTTTTCTGTTATTAAAATTTCCAAATGAGCCATTTGGACGTATCTCAGGACCGAACTTGTCCAAGGACCACCTTAAAGTGAGGCAGCTGGAGTGGAGACCCATAAGTGCGAAGACTCTACTTCGAGTACTTGCAAGCATGACATGAAGGCTATCGTTAATCTAGAGTTGCCAGCTGACAAAAGTGGGAAATGATAATGATTCCTGTGGTTGAGTATACACTAACATAATGAGCACTGGCTATAGCAGCTTACCAACAAGTGCCAATGCTGGTAATAACAGTCCATAACGTCATTTGGCAGCTTTGCAAAACATGCCCTTCAAAGATTGACCATCATTGCTATCAACAAAGGTGTGCTAAACGCTTCACATCATTGGATTGTTTGCTGTAGTTCCATCATCTCTCAGAGAGGGAAGAATGTCAGCATATTGGTTCTTGATCCTTTGACCAATGGGAACAATTTCTTCTTATCTACTCTGCACCAAACTACTTATTTGAAGACCTCTGCCAAATCTCCTGTCATGATGCAGACGTGCCAGAATCTTCATTTCTTGAAAGGGAACTGTCTACAGTTGACCAATCTATCATTGTAGCTGAGATTTCTTAATTCTGAATCCATTTTCATAATCTTTTTCTGTGCCTTCTCCAGTACCTTCACATTCCCCTGCAAGTGTGGTCCAAAATTGAGCACAACATCTTACTTCAGGCCGAAGCACATCTAATAAAGAAATCACCAAAGCTTCCTTCATTTTGTACTTAATGCCTTATCTCTAAAGCCCAGGATCAATGCTTTATTAACTATTTCCTCAATCTGCCCTATCGCCCTCATTGATTTGTATACCTTCTACCCTGTGAGTTTGAGCTAGTCTGAAGATAGTGGACAGTGGGAGGATGTCAGTCGAGACCCAGGCTTGAAGCCCTCAGCTACCCATAAGCCAGAGAGACACTCTATATTTCTCCATCTCATGGGAGCTGGGATTCAATATTATTGCCAATCTGGGAGTCAACATGTGCCCAGTTTTGGGACAAAAGTAAGTAATCCTTGCAAAATTGTAAGCTAACTAAGTGGTGAATATCTTAGTATGAGTGTCTATTTGCAAAGAGCTGAGTGAGTCAGTTCAGTTGATTGAGCAATTTTACTTCCTACATTTCGGTTTTCATTTCAAAGTAAATGGTCTGAAAATACGTTTAAGGCATGACAGGACAGCTTCAATCTATGGAATACCGTTCTGTGTCAGGTGGGGAGTTGTGGACTTTTTTGTGGCAGAGACAGTCATGTGTGCAGGGAGTGGCTCCAGCTTCAGGTTTTCGGATTCAAATGGAGGATGCTGTCACTGGTGTATCCTTGAAGCCGAGACCTACATGGATAGCGCATTCAACAATGTGATCACACCACAGATTAAAAATATGCAGGTAGAAATGGAATGGATAATTGGTAGACAATCTAAGAAGACCTGGCAGGTAGATCAGGAGTCTCATGAATCTATTTCAGGTTAGTGGGGGCGATCGTTCGTGAGAGGAATGAAGCAAGAGCCAAGCTTATGGCATTGCAAGTGGTTCAGCTGTACAGGTGGAGCAGAAGAAATGTTGGTGTGCAATAATGGTAGACTGCTTAATGGATAGAAGAACAGACAGATGATTCTGTGTTCAGGGTGTTATATTGCCTCCTTAGTTCCAGGGTTGAGGATGTCACAAAGCATCTGCAGAATATTCTTTTGAGCAAGGATAAAGATCAGTGCTCTCCCTTAATTCCTCTAACTTTCTTTCTGGCTGCACAAACCTCTAAGGTCCATGTCCAGTAATGACATCTGGAACCGGAAGTTGATGCTGCGATTGTATGCAGAACATTGGAGGGGCATGCAGCTTTGATTAAACATTTTTATAAAGTGTCAGAGGTTGCAGACCACATTGATTAAAAGATGGATCAGGTCCTGAAAGCATTTAAGGAGCTTGGCAATACAATAAAAAGTAAGATGTTTAAGGTGGTAATCTTAGGATTAGTCCCAATCCAACATACTGGAGAGTAGGTAGAAATAGGAAGATTGAGCCAATGAGCATGTGATTGAAAAAAATGGGTGCAGGAGAGAGGAATTTAGATATCTGGAGAACTGCAATTGGATCTGTAGTATCTGTACAAGAAGGATGAGTTACATGTCATTAGAAATAAAATTAATTTCCTCCTGGGGAAATTGGCTCGAATTGTTGGGAAGGGTTTCAACTAACTTGCTTGATGGATAAGAACGTGAGAGGGAATTCAAATGGAATAAAAATAAATTGTTTATGGGAAGTAAAGAAGCTATTAATGAAAGGGAAACCAGTGTAAACCTGTCCTAGCATCAACCAGGGTTAAGTGACAGAAGTAGTAAAAAGGCAGAATTAGAAGCATTTTATGTGAATGCACACAACATTTGCCACCAGGTAGGTGAATGTATGGCAATTGTAGAAGTAAGACTGTGTGATTTAATCACCATTATGGCCACATGATGCATGGGATATGAGTCAAACAGACTACTTGACCTTGGTTGGTGTCAAGCTTCTTGAGTATTAGTGGAGCTGCATCCACTAAATTCAGCCTTATAGATAGTAGACAGACATTGTGCAGACAGATCACTTACTCACTGCAGAGGGAGTCCCTCACCTGCTCTGGTAGCCACAGTATTTATTTATATGGTTAGTCCAGTTCAGTTTCTCATCAACGTAATCCTGAGAATGTTGATAGTGGTGATTCAGCAAATGTGATATCATTGAATATTAAGTGATAATGGTTAGATTCTCTGTTGTTTGAGATGGTTGTTGCCTGCCATTGTGTGGCACAAATGATTTTTGTCACTTTTCAGCCCAAACCTGGATATTGTCCAGGTATTATTGCATTTGGAAATGGACTGCTTCAGTATCTGATGAGTCATGAATGGTGCTGAAAATGACACAAATATCCCCATTTTTGACTTTATAATGAGGCAGCTGAAGATGGTTGGGCCTGGAGTAGGACTCTTGTAGTGCAGTGGTACTGTGAATTCTCTCAGCCAGGAGGCCTGGATTCAACTACCAACTTCTCCAGAAGTATATCATAACAACTGTGAATAGACTCACAGAAAATATTTACTGAGGAAACCTTGCAGCTTTGTCCTGAGGCTGAATGACTGACTTCCAACTGCAACCATCTACCCCTGCGCTAGGTATTGCTATTATAATCAGTGAGAAGTTTTCTCTGATTCTCATCAATGCTAGTTTTGCTAGGACTGTTTGATGCTATGCTTTCTCATTAATAGTAATCCCAGGGATGTTGATGGGGGATTCAGCAATGGTAATGGCATTGAATGTTAAGGGAGATGCTTAGCTTCTGTTGTGTTAGAGATTGAGAGTGTGACTATTTTCAACACCTTGTCTATCAAATTCAGTTGTTCAGTTTGGTTTATTAAAATGTAGTAAATACAGTACCCTGTGGTTTTGCAAACTGCATTCAAAGTAAGATTTGGAATTAAAAAGAGCTTGGCTGTATTAATATCACCTACCACAGTTTACATTATGGGCTCATGTAATGGTATTGCTGTTGTAAAACAAAATTGCTTCAGCAAAACATGGTCACCAAAAGCATGGAAAATTAACAGATGTTTAGTGAACAAACAATCCAGGTGCACAGACTGCTTTAGAGTGTTGTGGGGAAAATCAGCAGTCTCGGAGTCAGAATCAGGATCGAATGACAGAGTTTATTGTACAAAGAGACCGAGCTCCAGGGAGAGAGAGAGAGAGAGAGAGACATTCGTCAACACGGCTGTCAGCTGCGAGTCTCCTCTCACTCTCGGAGCACATGTCATGATATTTTATACATTTTATGGTACAATAGTTCAAGTATCAAGTCTGTTGTACAGCATGGTTTGTTTACAGAAAACATTACAAGATTATTGTCAATTTCAGTGGTTTAATCATCCTTTCTGAGAAGGAAGATCATTAGCGAGTTTTGAGAAGATTTGTAGCTCAGGTTGAGGTTCTGGATGTAGGTTTGCTCGCTGAGCTAGAAGGTTCGTTTTCAGATGTTTCATCCACTTATAGGCAAAATCATCAGTGAGCTTCCAAATGTAGCACTGATGGCATGGCCTGCTTTCTGTGTATGTGTTTAGGTTTCCTTGGGCTGGTGTTGTCATTTTCTGGTGATGTCATTTCCTGTTATTTTTCTCATGGGGTGGTAAATGGGATCCAAGTTGATGTGTTTGTTCAAAGATTGGGAGAAGATTTGTAGCTCGGGTGCTCGTTGTTGTGGTCCTGTTCGCCGAGTGGGAATTTGTGTTGCAGACGTTTCATCCCCTGTCTAGGTGACATTGTCAGTGCTTGGGAGCTTCCTGTGACGTGCTTGTGATGTTTCCTCTGGCATTTATAGTGATGTGTTTGTTGATAGAGTTCCGGTTGGAATGCCATGCTTCTAGGAATTCTCGTGCATGTCTCTGTTTGGCTTGTCCTAGGATGGATGTGTTGCTCAGTCGAAGTGGTCTCCTTCCTCATCTGTATGTAAGGATACTAGTGAGAGTGGGTCATGTCTTTTTGTGGCTAGTTGATGTTCATGTGTCCTGGTGGTTAGTTTTCTGCCTGTTTGTCGAATGTAGTGTTTGTTACAGTTCTTGCAAGGTACTTTGTAAGAAATAGCAGGAAACCTAAGAAAAATAACAGGAAATGACATTGCCATATGAAATGACACCACCACCACAGGAAATGACATCACCAACCCAAGGAAACCTAAACACGCACACAGTAAGCGGACCATGCCAAAAGTGCTTCATCCGGAGGCCCACTGATGATGTTACCTAGTGTACGAGTCTTCTAGCTTAGCGAGCAAACCTACATCCAGAAGGAAGATCATTTTCCATTACTGCAGATCTGAAGTATTAACACTTGTATACAAGCAGTCTCAGGTAGTTAACATTTCTATTGAAGGTGGTGGCTGGACTCGGACACTTCGGCAGTTACTACAATGTTAGACATTACATATGTGTATTCTCTTCCCACATCCACCTTAAACTAATTATCTATGCTCTGTGTCTATTGTGCTAGTATCCTGTTAGCCTCAGGCCACAGTTATGATAATCAGAGTGCACTGATTTAAAGTGCTCAACAAAAGAACCAGAACAACTTTGTCAAATACAATTATGATTTATATTGAATTGATCTGATACTTGAACCATGTCTGTGATCCAACTATAAAATATCTTGATTTCATTAAAAATATTGTTCTTTTTTCAGGTTTGGGTATCCTGATCCAACCTATCTGGCACGAGTGCAGGATGAGTTGAAGGCCAAAGGCATATACTGAAATATGATGTGGAGGTGTTGGTGTTGGATAGGGGTGGACAAGGTCAGAAGTCACATGACACCTGGTTATCGCCCAACAGGTTCATTTGAAATCACAAGTTTTTGGTGAACCTGATGAAGGAGCAATGCTCCAAAAGCGTGTGATTTCAAGTAAATTTATTGGACTGTAATCTGGTGTTGTGTGACTTCTGATCTTAATCTGAAATACATAATTACATTGGTTGAGTTAAATAATTCTGTCTTTCAGGAATTACTGCTCCACATGGATTTCAAAATGATTTTATTAAGGTTGTATATGTTTAGTGTTAACCGCAATCCTTATTGTCCAGCTTGTCTCATGCACCATTCTTTCTCCAAATGCATCAATGTATAATTATATTCAAAATATCATAATTTGATTTTGCTCAGTAGATGTATAAAGAATTAATTTTAACTTACATCTGTCAAATATTTAACTGGGATGTGTTTTCATGAATTATGTAAATATAATGGTAAGTATTTTATGGTGTTGAAACTATTGTTTCTGTAATGGCTTGCACTCTATCACCTCCATCTGGAAAGTCATTTCTTTATTCCAGGCCCAAGTACAAAGCCAAACTTCGACCTGTCTTTCCAAGTGTTTGTAACTAAAGGCATTTAAGTTTCTGCGGAAATGCAGAAAGTAAGCAGATTCAATCAATGCTGCAATGTAAGTTGTTGGTGGAAGAGAGAAAAACTGAAATAACAAAACTACATCAACTGCCCTATGGCGATTTTTGTGAGTTGCCTTCCCAGTCTCTGCACTGCAGTCCCTTTTCACTCATCTGGATTTTCCTTTCACTCCAGAAAAGTTATAACATGAAACTCATCCATACAGCACAGTACTGTTATTTCTGCACAGTCCTCTGTGTGCATAGAAAGAGGCGGTAAATTATAGCAAGAATAGATTAGTAAAGAATCAAGGAAAGCAATCAATAATAAAAGAATAATAATAAATAAAAGCAAACAAAACTACATGTGCAAGTATTTTCTATGTTTCCTTGGCATCATTATCACAACCTCGATCCACATAGCTTGACATTTCAGTTAAATGTAATGATTTTCTAGAATGTTTTTCTTTGGATATTTAAAATGACTAGGAGAAATTACATTTTCCAGGAGAAACCAAATTATAATTTGCAAGCTAATGCTTAAAATAGTTGGCAGCCAATGTGACTAATGATATTTTGCAGTAGATCTCTAAGATTTTAGGAAACCAGGGAATTTATTAAACATCTGAAACAACATCACTCGATTCATATACCTATTTTCATTTTCAATTTCCATATAAATTCCATATCACAAATGTAATGTATATTTTTTTGTATCATTGACTTTAATGCTGCCATATTGAACTGGAATAATTGCTATTTCAGACCGTACACAAACTACAAGCAGTGTCTTGTCTTTGTAGTTTATAGATGTTCAGTCACTGGATTGAATCACTGCTTCAGTCTTGCTATTCTATTATATATAATCTATTCTGAAATAGTACCCAGAATCTTTTGTTAACTGGTAGAAAAAAAATGGTGTTGGATTAAAAAATTACGTTGAAATGCTGTGTGATTGAATCGAACAAGCACTTGCAGCAATTTCAAATTCCTCTCTGCGATTTTAACTGTTCCTATATTCAACCAGAGTATTTACCGTGATGTATTCATTCCCAATTTGAAAATTGCATCTGCTTGCATATTTTGAAATTATGTCTGTGGCAGTGTTAAATGCAGTAAAAATAATGGTGCCAATCCCATATTTAATATAAATTTTCATGCTTTAAAATAAATTTCCATTAGCCAATCTTGCATTTTATATTGAATTTTTGTGTATTTTAGTATTGAAATTCAGGATCTATGCAATGCACATAAAAATACTTTTTCTTCAACAATTAATCTTTAGGGTTTTGAAAGAAACTTTGAAAGCACCATTTTCATATTTGTTTAGGTATCATTCAGTGAAGTTAATACACCAATGTATTCAACTCTAGTCTGCTTTTTCAGCTAAAATCAATCCATCAGCCATTGTAAATTATGAAAAGGCTTGTATGGATGAGTTAATTACAAAACATTTGATGTGTATGAGAGTTTGTTTTATAGCTCAACTGGAATCATTGTTATTAATAGCAGCTGTCATAAGTTTCATTTGAAGAAATGGATAAGAATTTATACTGATGCTAAAATGAAAAAAAAAGCCTTCAAAATTACAAAGAACTGAAATAGCCCTGCTTTTTAAAGTCAAAAATAGAAACAATATAATTTATGTTTGGCCGTGTCTGTTGACACCTGCAACTGTGCATGTATACAAATCCAGAAACACGGATGCATATGATTACAGATCTAATACATTATCATGTATGTGATCAAGTTTAGAAAATAAATATTCCAGAGTACACAACATTTCAAAAAGTCAAATAAGAATGGAAAGGATGTCTGCACAGAATAATGTATAAACCTAATGATGATACAGTATCAACACAATGTATGAATAGAAACTTGAAACAATAGTTCCCCTCAAGTTGAATTGATCAGTTTAAAATTGCTCCATGCAGCGCTGCAGAGTTCCCTCGCCTTTCGTCTGTTCAAGTTCACCTGGACCACCTTGAACACCTCCCTCCCCTTTCTGGACCTCTCCATCTCTATTTCAGGCAACCGACTCAACATGGACATCTACTTCAAACACACCAACCCCCTGAGCAACTTGGACTACATCTTCTCCCACACTGCCTCCTGTAAAAATGCTATCCCTTATTCCCAATTCCTCTGCCTCTGCCGCATCTGCTCCCAAGAGGATCAGTTCCACTCCAGAACATCCCAGATAAACTTCAAGTTTCCTCCTGTACACCCAACTTCCCCTTCCACATAGTCAAAAATGCTGTCCAGTGCATCTCCTCCACTTGCTGCACCTCCGCCCTTGAACCCCATTCCTCCAACTGCAACAAGGATACAGCCCCTGGTCCTCACCTTCCGCCCCACCAATCTCTGGATACAATCCTCTGCCATTTCCGCCACCTACAGTCAGACCCTAATAACAGAGAAATATTTCCCTCCCCACCCCTTTTTGCATTCTGCAGAGACTGTTCCCTCTGCAACACCCTTGCTATGTCCACCCCGCCCTCCCCCCACCACCACCACCGCCGCCGCCACCACCATCATCATCAACCCACTCTCCACTCCCGGTACCTCCCTAGCCACTACAAGAGGTGTAAAATCTGTGTCCATACCTATGCCCTCACCTACATCCAAGGCTCCAAATGATGCTTCTTCAACCAGTAGAGACTTTCCTGCATGTCCAAATCCCTCATCTACTGTGTCTGTTGCTCTTGATGTGGTCTCCTCTATGTTGGGGACACAGGACGCCAGCTTGCAGAACATTTCAGAAAACATCTCTGGGACACATGCACCAAACAATCCCACTGCGCTGTGGCCGACCACTTCAACTCCCCCTCCCACTCTGTCAAGGACATGCAAGTCCCGGGCCGCCTCCACCACCAAATCTTAGCCACCCAATGACTGGAGGAAGTACGCCTGATCTTCCGCCTTGCGACTCTCCAAACACATGGAATCGATGTCGATTTCACCAGTTTCCTTATCTTCCCTCCCCCTACCTTACCTCTGATTCATCCCTTCAACTTGGCACTACTCTCTAGAACATACCTGTCCATCTTCCTTCCCAGATGGGTTTTCCCAACCATCGACAATGGTTTCATGATCGCCATTAGCCTCTTAATTCCAGGTTTATTTTATGTAAGTTTTGCAATTTTTTTGAAATTATGCCCTGTCCTCCCAAGTCAATTCATTAATGTATTTTGGGTGGCACGGTGGCTCAGTGTCAGGGACCTGAGTTCGATTCCAGCCTCTAGCAACTGTAGAGTTTGCACATTCTCCTCTTGTCTGCGTGAGTTTCCTCCTGTAGTCCATACATGTGCAGGTTAGATGGATTGGCCATGCTTAATAGCCGATAATGTCCAGGGATGTGCAGGCTAGGTGGATTAGCCATGTGTAATGCAGGGTTGCAGATGTAGGGTACAGGGATGAGTCTGGGTGGGATGCTCTTTGGTGGGTCAGGTATGGACTCAATGGGCCAAATGCCCTGATTCCCCATTGAAGGGATTCTATATATATCAAGGAAAGTAGTGGTCTTAATACTGACCACTGGGGGTACTCTCTATATTTATGAAGACAGTTCTGTATATCTTATCCTGAACCTGAAATATAAATTCTATTTATTTCCATGAATACTGTCAAACCTGCAGAATTTCTACAGCACTTTTTAATTTTCATTTCATATTTCCAGCATCCACATTATTTTGCTTTTATCATGGTTCGATGCAACTTCCTCCTGTTTAAAGAGCAATCTTTTTTTGAATATAAAGTGGCTATTCACGTTTTAAGGCTATTGTAAGCGACTACTTTCATAAGCCTAAAATTGGTTATAGTGCTGAATTCAAATATTTTCCTTTCATTTACTTTATTTATTATTTATAAAAGGTAAATTTCTCTGGCTAATTAGCTGCTTTAGAATTTCCAGTGTGGTCAATTTGAGCTGAAATGCTAGTTTGGCTTGTGTTAAATGCCATTTTGGTGTTGAAACTAGTGCTAGAAGAGAGAGCGAGAGAGTGTAAGGTTGCTGATTGTTGTTAAAAATGCTGGTTAATCCTCATGAAGACTGAATGGTATTTTGCAGGTCAACAATTGAACTAATAGTCACTGCTAACACACCAGTTGATCATTGCTATAAATTTTGAGCATTCATTAAAAAGTGTAGCAGATTTTAATGTTCATTTGCTGCTGGAGGTTTAAAAACAATTTCACAAACAAGTTTGACAACTTTCTTGGAAAGTTTGCCAAGACTCAGCCAACACTATTAACATTTGTTACAATATCTTTGAGGATTTCAGCTTTAAATAAAGTTGTGTTGTCATGCTCTACTTCACAAGGAGAAAATGTATATAATTATGACAGAGATGGATAGAATGGATTATAAGAGCCTTTTTCCCAGGCTGGAAATGTCAATTACTATGGGATATGATTTTAGGGTAAATGGGGGAATGTTTAAAGGAAATTTGAGAAGGAAGTATTTTATCCAGAGGGTGGAATGTGTTGTTGGAAGAGGTGATGGAGGAGGATGCAATAGCAACGTTTAAGAGTTATCTTGATAGATACATGAATGGGCAGGGAATAGAGGGATGAATATTGTTTAGAGTCAAAAGATTTTTGTTTAGAAAGACAGCTTGTCAGCGCAGTCTTGGCTGTACTGTTCTTTGTTCTAATAGGCATGCTTGATCATAAGTATTTTGCTCAAAGTTCCCCTTGATCTACTGGAGGAGAGCATGAAGCCATATAAAATAGCATAGTCGCTGCATGCAAGAGTGAGAGAGATACAGACAGAAAGGTGGGGTCATTGGCTTAATGGGTTTGCAATAGCCTTCCTCCTCAGGGCTCCCTCTAACAATGCCTCCAGCCATGTCTGAGAATCTAGGTTTCCATTCCCTTGGTCCCTGAGGCACCCTGAGATGTATTGCTTTGTCAGCCAGCCCACTCCGTATCCACAGTGAGAATGGAATACTATCAACTGATCCATGAAAATTAAGTTTGATCAGGGGTGGGATTCTCTACTGTGTTGAACACTTCCTGGCCAATTCCAATCATGGCAATCATTAATTAGTCTCAAAATTGTATTCTAAACCCAGATTTGGATAAAGGCAGGAGTGCTTTAGCAAGGCCCAATGGAAAAGTTTGGTCTTCCAAGACTTTGGCCTGTCGTTTATTCACACTTGCAAGATCCTTTCAGACATTCATACCCAGTGACTCACCAGAGCATTAACATGCAGCTTTCAAGCCACTGGAACTTCCCCTACAGTCCCCACAATGGATTTTTCTTTGTAATTTGTGTAAAACTAAAATATTGTAATTTTACAAGATTTTTGATTCTGACATAGATTTATTGCAATTCTTTGAGTTAAAACTCATATTTCCAAAATATGTTGTTAAAATATGATTTTCTGCATAGTTTGGACTAGCTAAATAAATATATGACTTGATTGGTAGCACTTATTGGATGCAACTCAACATTTCCAACTGCACAACTGGAACCACACAGACACAGAAAAATCACCAGAAAGATTTCTCTTTTTAATTAAGCATTTACATCAATGATTGATCAAAACAGTTTGTAAACCAGCAAACAAAACTCCAAATAAAGAGAAATTAAACAGCGACAGGAGTTGAAGTTTCTAATTAAAAGCCATGTGAACCAAGTACAGAAAATATTTGGCCTCTGTATTTTTGGCAATATTTACATCATGTACATTGATGTTGTTGTTGACAGTATCTTATATTTCTAAGGCACTGAAAGCTAAGGTACTGAATTACAATTACATCTGTTATGACAGCTGCTCTGCATTTTGTATCAGATTTGAAAGGAAAGCGTGAAAGGAACAAAATACCTGGAATTGAATGCAGTAGTGGTGAAATTGATCTTCAACGGCAGTACAGAATAAGTAATAGCAAAAAAAAGGTTGTTTTATATCCTGCAAGGTTTTCTTTCACAGTCAATTTCACCCTCTGATTCTTATTCAAATGGAAGCGAAAGCATTGAGTTTTACATTTGTGTGCACTTTGTTTAAATACTGTGTAATTCACGATATGAACTTACAATTTTGAGATAAAATAGGGGTAAATTGGTCTTTGGCATAGCACACAACAGGTGACAAGGAATCAACACTGTCTGATTTAAAATAGTGTGGGGTAAATAGACTGCCAACTGACTCGCACCAGACTTGCACTACTGACAAAGACCAACTTGAATTCCAAAGACAACTAATGATAGAAATCTCAAAGGATAGGATAGATTAGAATTTTGGATGTATTTCTAATTTTATGATGACAAAACTCACAAAATAATAACTTATCTCCACCTTTCAGATGTTGACCTACTATTAGACAGTTTATCTAAACCTCGAACATACTTTCTGCATTTAAAATATCGATAGATATTAAAGGGATTCAGGAAATTGACAGTATTTTACCTTTTGGTTACAGTGGTTAGCTCAATAATTTTGGTGTCCTCATACTTCCCAGCATGCAATAATTATCATTAATACCCTCTCAAAGTCATTAAGAAAGCAAGACTGCAATGTCTTAACATTTACATTTGAAATCAAAACTTTCATTTGCAAGATTCTGTTGTTTCTCTGATTATCTCCATTTGGAACATATCAAGGGTATAACAAAATGCATAAACTTGATGTGTAATACAATTGAGGGCTAGTTCAAAACCTGAACAAAGATGAACCCAACTTTAGTCGGCTTCATACATGGAATTCAAAATATCAATTCACTTGCAGGATCTTGTTCTAAACACCTATTCTTTATCTTGTTATTCACATGGCAGCTTTTAGTCTGGTTTTCTAATTGAACGACATTGATTGAATAATTCATTGGTAAGTGCAAGGTTTATTTTCTTCAAATTTATGAAAAAAGATAGCTCAGTTAAATCATAGGAACAGTAAAAGTAACAGGCCATTCAGCCCTAAGTAGTTGAGGTAAAATCTGACTTGGACAGTTAGAGTCATAGAGATGTACAACAAGGAAACAGACTCTTTGGTCTCACTTGTCCATGCTGACCAGATATCCTTAATTAATGTAGTCTCATTTGCCAGCATTTGGCCCATCTCCCTCAATCCTTCCCATTCATATACCAATCCAGATTATTTTAAATGTTGTAATTGTACCAGCCTGCACCATTTCTTCTGGCAGCTCATTCCAGACATACACCATCCTCTGCTTGAAAAAGTTGCCCTTTTACATTTATCCCTCTCAGCCTAAAGCTATGCCCTCTAGTTTTTGACTCTCCCACCCCGAGTCTCTCTACCCTATCCATGTCCCTCATAATTTCATAAACCTCTATCAGGTCACCCTCAGCCTCCGACACACTAGGAAAATAGTTCCAGTCTTATTCAACCTCTCCCTATAGCTCAAACCCTTCAAACAAGGCAACATCTTTGTAAATCTTTCCTGAACACATTCAAGTTTCACAACAGCCTTCCAATAGCAGGGAGACCAGAATTGCATGTGGTATTTCAAAAGTGGCCTAATCAGTATCCTGTATAGCCACATGACCTCCCAACGCCTATACCTCAATACTCTGATCTTGCTCCTCGGATGCTGCCTGACCTGCTGTGCCTTTCCAGCACCACTATAATCTAGACTCTGGTTTCCAGCTTCTGCAGTCCTTGTTTTTAACACCACTCTGACCAATAATGGCAAGCATACCAAACGCCGCCTTCACTATCCTATCTACCTGTGACTCCACTTTCAAGGAACCATGAACCTGCCCTCCAAGGTCTCTTTGCTCAGCAATACTCCTCACCAGTAAGTGTATAAAACCCTGATTTGTCCTTCCAAAATGCAGCACCTCAATTTTTTCTAAATTGAATTCAATCTGCCACTCCTTAGCCCTTTGGCCTATCTGATCAAGATCTCCATTGTAGTCTAAGGTAACCTTTGCTGTTGACTACACCTCCAATTTTGGTGTCATCTACAAACTTACTAACCATACCTACTATGTTCAAATCCAAATCATGTATATAAATGTCGAAAAGCAGTGGACCCAGCACCAATCCTTGTGGCACAATGCTGGTCACAGGCCTCCAGTCTGAAAAGCTACCTTCCACCACCAACCTTGGTCTTTGACCTTCGAGCCAGTTCTGTATCCAAATAGTTAGTTCTCCTGATATTCCTAGCTAAGCTGTCTACCACAAGGACCATTGTCAGATGCCCTCACTGAAGTCCATATAGATCAAGTGCACTGCTCTGCCCTCATCAAGTTGTGCAAAACCAAGTTTTTGAGATTTATCAGGCCTTTTATACCCTGCCTGACACCACAAATAGAAAAGAAAATTGAGCAGAGTGTGAAAACAGACTGTCAATTTGTTTTCACTAATTTTGCATTACTGCAAAAATCTAATGTCATCCCAGAGCTTTTAATTTAATTACAATCACTTAAAGTTACAGAAAGGCACACAAGCAATTGTGTTTTTCCCCCCAAAATATCAGCTGATTACCATTTCATGAAAAACGAAAAGAAATTCTTGCAGCAACATTGGGACAAAAACAAAGGTTCAGATTGTCAGCTGAGACAGGATGTACAATCTTGACACACTAGCATCCCGAACCAAACATCCCTATAAAACAATGCTAATAATGCTCCAGTGTGATAGCAGACCCGCAGGAGCTCAAATGCGCACAAGAAAGCACAACCGAGTGATAGAATTATAAACTTATCAATCAGATAATTTGACGTGTACATCACTATATCCAAATTATTTTGAAAAAATATATAATTTCTCAGCAGCTTTACCACAAAATATACTGCATTGCTCATGCAACATTTTGATCAGATCATTTCTCACAACATCTAGCAATGGATCACTCTATTTACTTGTGTGCCAAGCATACATCCTTAACCTCTTACATTGCAGTTAAACTGTACAGTCAATTTGTTAACTGTAGTGAACTAAGTGCAACAAGCAAAAATAGAGTATTACAAAATGATGCAAATTGCACTCTTTCAGGGTAGAGGTAGCTTACTGTATACCTCATTACTTGGGTGGATAGAGCACCACTTCTCTTGGTTATTTCTTCTTGATAGGAGGATACAAGCTACTTTTTTTTTTCATTTTCCACCAGAAGAAAATTATTTCACTTTAGCTTGGCCAATGGGCATCCACATCATTATAGACACATGCCAGGTGCCCCGGAGCATGAGTAAATTGTGACTAGTGCAGCCCTCTGTGTGGAGATGGAAGCAATGGTTGCAGCATGTCATTTGTGGTAAACTATAGAAAGCACTCTGAGAAGAAATGCATCCAGACCAAATGCAGTCTACACCATCTGCTCTAAAAGGTAAATTGCTTCATCTTCACATACAACGTTCAAGAGTTATATCAAAGACCATCTTTTGAACTGAAGAACTGGAACATAATATGTGGAAATCAAATCAAATTGATAAATAAATTATCCTTTCTCCCCTGATGTAGACATAAAATCATAACCTAAAACTTAAACTATTTCTTAGACATGTTCAGTGACTAGCAAAGGTTTCTGCTATTCACTGCAAAGACCTTTTGTTTAATCAGCATTAGTCAATTTTTTAAAAAAAAATCACACTTTTAAATAATGATGTGAAACACATGGAGATATTCCAAAATAATGAGGCACTTTGTAAGAAATATATGGTTATATGGCATGGTAATTTTGATATATGGTAGCCCAATTCAATCTTGCAAGACCTTGTTTTAAGCCATGATTGTCAACTCTGTGTTAAGATTCACCTGATGTGGCTCAGGAGTCTCAATCCAAAATGATAATCTCTGCCCCTTTTTTTGCACCAGGAAGACAGTGAACTGAGGAACTACTGATTTCTGTTTTTCATGGGATGACTTCTCATCCAACTCAGCTTGTCATTTTTTCCAAACAGTCAGCCTCCAGAGGCCACTGGCATCAGCAACTGTGTGCAAGTTGTTAATGTCAATAAGTATCTTTATGGTAAAGGTACAGATGCCCAGAAGGTGGCCAATTTATGTACAAAGGACAGAGGGCCATCATGCATACAGTGAACATAGCCATGCCAGCACAAATATGGTTGGCTCAGTACTGAGTGTACACAGATTGAATTAGACACTGCAGGACCTCCGAGTTGGTCACCTTTCTCTGTCAAGAGATTACACCTTAGTGATGATGGAAACTGTTTAACCTTTTCTCCTGCCTAGCATGTGTTGTCCAGACTTCCCTGCAGTAGTGGAGTGTGCTGAGGACACAGTTTGGTGTTCTCAGCCAGGATGCTCGAATTCCAAGCACTCTTATTCGGGAACAGCAGCTGCAGCTTTTGTAATGGATTCTACCATCACTGCTGGTGACTGTGGAGCCAAGGTATACCAAAAACTGCCAGCATTATATTGTTGATGCTTAAAGATGGTGGCATACCAACATCCTTGACTATCTAATTTATTTTCCTCATGCTGATGGTCAAATCAAACTATTACACGCATGAGGGGACCTATCCATTTGTCACTGTGTGTTCCTCAGTAGGGAATCTTAGTGCAGCATTGTCCTAGTGTACCTTTGTCTTGGATTTCAGGCAAGCAAGTTTGAAGAATTTTTCATCTGTGCTAATATACAAGGAGACACCCAGTAAATGACCCAAAGACATATGATAGCAGCAAAGAAAATCACAGGACAAAGTTCGTCATTACCAGAACACAATCCTGTTTGACCTGCACTGTGAATTTCAACTGGTCTGCTGTTGTCCTAGCAAAGCTGACAGTACCCATCATGTTGTTATGGAAAGGGATCACAATGAGTGGTTCCCACTGGGCAGGAAATAGTCTCCAACACCTCAGATAGCCTTTGCTCACATGTTCAAATGCTCTGGTGAGATTGATGAGATTGTCTTTGTTCATGACTTTTTTCTCATAGCTGCTGGACTGAGAAGATTATGTCATTGGGGATCTTTCAGCTCTGAAACAACAGTGAGACTCGGGATAGACATGGGTGGTGTTGGAAAAGCACAGCAGGTCAGGCAGCATCCGAGGAGCAGGAAAGTCTATGTTTCGGGCAAAAGCCCTTCATCAGGAATTCTAAACTCTGGTTTCCAGCATCTGCAATCCTTACTTTTGCCTCGGGATAGACATGTTCAGCTAGATCTGAAGTGACAGAATAATCAAATATTTTTTCTATGGTGCTCAGCAAGGAGATATCTCAATGGCTATTGTAATCATTGAAGCTAAATGTGTACAGGATTGCAATCTACATTGTACAGATGCCTGGGAGCAGCCTGCTCCCTGAAGCAGACACAAAGATTGTGCCGGTTTCAAACTCCTCCATTTAGGTTCTGATCTCCAGCTTTGCTATAGGTGTTCTATGGTGTCAGGAGTCTCCTTGGAGACAATGTTCTCTCTAAAGTACAACTCAAGATAGTGTTTCACCCATCTCTCCAACAGTTTATTGCCATCAATGATTACCTCGCTGTCTTTCATCCCAGTAGATCTGTTTTCATTACTGATCAACTAGTCCCCATTTTGATCCTTTCCTAATAGCGTGTGTCAAAGGCCTCTGGATACCCTGGCAGAGTTGCAACCAGTAGAGACTGGAACACGGTCTCCCATCTCCATGGACATTACTTCATTTGGCTCTTACCAAATTCAAAGTTTCGTCATTTCAGTCTCTCTTGTAACTAATGAGAATGTGTCACTTAGCTTCAAGGTCAGGTTTCATCACAGTGATATTAGCTTCAAACAAGTCAGCATTCTTCCACTCTTCTCCTGTTGACAGTGCAGTACTATACATGTTTCATCTTGAAATTTGTTCAACTTCACTTCTGCACTTTGTGGAAATGCCGAAGAGGAAGGAGAAATACAGAATTTGTATTTATATACCTCCATATTATAATTAAAGGAGATTTCAAAGTATTTCATAACCAGGGAATAACTTTTGAAATGCAAGAAGATGTTATGTAGGTAAACGCGGCAGCCAATTTGGGAACAGTAAGATCCCACTCATTGACCTAGGAATAGAAGACCTGGATCAGGGAAAAAAAAATCACTGCTCTTCTCTGGAGCACAATGAAACATCTTTTACATCCACCTGGACCACAAGATCAGGTAGATGGAGCCCTAATGTATTATTTCTCCTGATAGACAGTAGCTCCAAGTATGGAGCACTCTTTCAGTGTGTATTCAAAGGCTAGGCTTATAAAAACAACAATTAGCTATGCAAAAAGGCATTCCACATTCCAAAAACACATTTCACAACACACCACAATAATAATTAATACACTGAAACACTGCCAAATGTATTGGAGTTCCTGTCACTCTTGCAAACATCTACCACAGCCATTTGCACATGGGGTGAAATTTAATGCTCCTGTGTGTGAATTCAGAGAAATACACAGGCACTTGAGTTATTTGATTTGGGGGGGAGAATGGTGCAGTGTGGATATCCTATTCTCATAACTCCCAGTCTGAGGCAAGAAGACTTGCAGGCTGTCATTTCACTCAGTGTGCAACTGAAGTGGAAATTAATGCGGAATTCAGGACCTCTTCTTGCCAGCAGACTCCACATTTTTCCATCAAGAAAACCATGTCAGTTTGCCTGCAGACTGGTTGGTGGATTCTAGAAGGGATCTATTCTTTTTAGAGAGACACTCGGTGCCCAATTGAAGAACCTGGCATTCAGAAGGGGTTAC